>NC_086178.1:11019975-13448725 GCF_023053635.1 Elgaria multicarinata webbii | reverse complement strand
GCTTTAACTGTTGTGATGAAGGGGGGATTTCACCAGGTGCTGTATGCATTCATGCAAACGACACCTGCTGAAATCCCCTTTTCTACACAACTGTTAAAGATACAGAAGCCCTGTCCTTTTCATATGGTCACCCTAGTTGTCCCACCACTACCACCCTGGCCGTATTGACTTCCGATTGGATCAGTCATGCTCCATAATAATCAGTGAGAACTTCCAAATGGTTTGATGCCTGAAAGGACACTGCCAACTGGCCCCACCCCTGTTTCATATGCATTGTCACAGTCTTTGCAGCACTTGAAGATAGACATAACTCATAACCATGGGGTTCTCCACAGAGAAACCACCATTTTTGACCAAGGTTGTCCCCATTCCATGGCAAGAAGCCCCTGCTTATTTCTAAGAATTATACAATGTCAGGGCATTTTTGTATACCTTTGCTTGTTTTGCTTAAATCATTCTCTTCCTAAGATGCATGTCCTCCTCCACCTCCTCCTCCTCCTCCTTCTCCCCAGCAATGAATGGGTTTGGCAGCTTGCAGCTTGGAGACGTGCCCTTTTAATTTTAAATTTACAGATCAAGCAGATGAGGCAGCCCCGAGATACTTATTTTCCTCTGATTTTTTCACATTTGCTGCTCGCTGCTCACTATAGCAAGCAGGATTATCAAGAGATACACTCTTGCATGTCCCAATAACTCCTGACATACTTCTGGTTGGACCAATGAGAAAGACGTTTCAGTAGCAGTGCCCAGTCTTTGGAATCCCCTTCCAAAGGAAGCCCTGCTTTGCTATCTCATTAATGATCTTCTGGCACATTTTGAAAACCAACCTTTTAAGGAAGGTGTTTTGTTGTTGTTGTTAGGGCCGGCCCTACTGTTAGGCAGAGAGAGAGGCAGATGCCTCAGGCAGCAGGGGATGAAGAGGGGGTGGTAGTGAGCAGCAGCAAGGCATTGGAGGGTAGAGCTGTCTGTGCTACACGTCCTGCCCTGCCTCCCTTTAGATGGCCTCACATTCTCAGGTGTGGTGGAAGATGCCATTCTGTTGCAACTATTGAAGTAAGATTCAACTGCCCATACCGAATGTAAATTGACCAAAACAACAGGTCCTTAAAGTGACAACTCTTGTCCATACTGTGCTCCTGGAGTTATATCCCGACACATCCCTTCCTGGGGACTTTGTTCATCTAGCTGCAAAGGTCTCCCGCCCTTGAAATGACTCTGTGGGTGTCTCTACACTAAGGAAAAATCCCACATCCTTACTAGGCCTTTTTTGGGGTGGTGGTGTCTTTCTGCATTTACCCCAGGCTCCCTTAGATGGCGACCAAGAGGGACTATGGGATTTGTAATTGAAAACTTCCCCTCTGGGCAGCGCTCCATAAAGCTCAACAAAACACCATCATCCAGTGGCTGTCTTATAGTGCAATGCTGACTTTATACATTGGGGATATTCCACAATACCCCATGAGAATTTTAAATAGTGCATTATCTTTGATCTTTTAAAAAATGAGATTACTGGGGAAAGGCGCGGGGGACATCCTGGAGGTTGACAGCATCATGTAAAGGACCCGCAAGCTTCTGTGAGTGGACAATCTTGAACATGCAATAAATTGCTCATGTAGAGAAGCTCTATCCCTTACTAACCCTTATACCTGGAACTGCCTTCCGGGATATCTCTGTGCAACCGCCTCCTTTATTTTTCTTCAGCCTATCCTCAAAACTCACCTTTTCTGGGAAGCCTTTGGATCATCTCCCAGATCTTTTTACCTTACTGCAACTAAGCCATATATCATTGAAATAATTACATATTCTACCCCCTGTTTATCCATTGCTCCATTTCTCCCTTCTTCTGTTGTTTCCATGTATCTATTCCAGCATGTCATCATCATCATCATCATCATCATCACTTTATTACGATCCATAGATCCATCAAGGACAAAACTCCAGCTTGTAAGCTGTATGGGGATGGGCCATTTCTTACCTGTCCTCTAATTATATTCTGTTCTCTAGTAACAAGGATAATTAAGAATATATTAATATTGGCTTAAAACCTGGGACATCACTTATACCTTGTAGCTTGGATTGTGGTTTTTTTTTTTAGATTTTAATCTTTTTTATTGTTTCCAAACACCAATAAATAAAAGACACTACAGAACAAAATATAATACATATAGACAGACACACCCACAAAAATCAAACAAAGCAAAAACAAACAAACAAAAAACACAAAATTAAAATGTTCTTCCAATATTCTCCCCAGCAAAAATATGTAAAAATGTTATTTTTTTTCTTACTCTACCACTGTCAAATCCAAATCTCTAATACCTCTCTTAACATTTTCTACATTATTGGTTGGATCCACAGATCCACAAGTCATCTCTTTCTCGTCCCCTCATAAAGTTTACAAAAGGTTCCCATTCAGTTATAAATCTTAAAGTCGATTTTTCTCTCATTATTGCCGTGAGTTTCGCCATCTCTGCTAGCTCAAACGTCTTCAGTAGCCATTCCTCTATCGTGGACACTATTTTGCCCTTCCATCTTTGTGCATATAGTAATCTTGCAGCTGTCGTCATATATAAGAATATAGTCCCATGGTTCTTTTTCATCTGCTCATCCATAAATCCCAAAAGAAAGCATTCCGGCTTCAGTTGGATATTGATTTTTAGGATTTTTTGGTTTACAGAATGAATTTGTATCCAGAAAGTTTTTGCTTTTTTTGGAGGTCCACCATGCATGGTAGAATGTTCCTTCCTGCTCTTCACATTTCCTTAGCTTGCACTGTTGACTTGTGTGGGACAAAACAATCATATATACACAGGTATCTCATCCTGAGTGATTTATGTGCTCGGGTTATCTGTTTACAGACTTCGCCCTGTTGTTTTCCTTTAGTGGAAAGAAAATCAACTATGATTTTACGATGTGGTAGGGCAACAGCTCCTGCCAGCACATCTGCAGGAACATGAGGCATCCACAGAGCAGGGAAGAGTTAGGCCTCCCTCCCTGCAAAACAGCTGGAGTGCAAGGTCCTCTGTGCTCTCGTCTCCATTTCCAAGTGCCAGAGAGCTATAAAACAAATCCGCGAGAGTTACAGGGAAAAGCAACCAGGAATAATTAAGAGTCTGTAGGGACAGATTTACAAGGAAAGATTTAGCAAGCAGAATACGTGTGCTTTAGTGAAAGGATGACAAATGGCCTCTAAACAGATGAGCAACCCAAGCGCGAGAGACCAATTATTTGGGGTGCCACATCAGAAATTGAATGGGACCAATTAAACAGGAAACGTTATTAAGGAAATGTAATTAAGATAAATGCTAGGGTAGCCTTCCAGACTCTCCCATCGTAGGATCATCTCTCTAGAGCAGCATTCCCCAACCTGGTACCTTCCAGATGTGTTGGATTACAATTCCCATGCTCCCCAGAGTCTTCAGATGGCTGGAAATCATGTTTCCATACAGTCACTCTTGCTTCTTGTTTTCTTCTGCGTTTGGAATGAGCTGAAATTACACAGGGAAAGAGAGCAGAGACCATGTGGCCCATACAGATCAATGGGAACAGCGTCCTCTAGTGGGCATATTGTAGTGCAACTTTCCTGCACCTGCCAGGAAATACAGTCTTACTTTTTTAAAAAAAAAAACAGTTTTTTTGTGGATTAATTTACAACGCTAAAACCAGGAAATAGAGCAGGAGACATGCAGGAAGATCACTGCATCATCAAAATGACCCGCAAAGTTCTATGAGTGGCCAGTGATGAATGTGGGATAAAACACTCGTCTGTAGAAGCTCTATGTGCTTCCTCCCACTAACATATACCACTAGCATACGAAGCATTTGGGCAGTGCATCCTCTTAAGTAATAGCTTTATTCTGTTATCTAGATTCTAAACTGTATTTGAAAGCCTTCTGTGAAGGATGAATTTAATTTCCCTTTTTAAGACCTTCCTTCCTTCCTTCCTTCGGCTTTTGTCAGAAAGAGACACATAGCGACCTTCAATCAATTGGAGACATAAGACATTACGAAACCAACCATATGTCCATAGAACACAGCACAATATGACATGAACAATCTCTCAATTAAAGCCCAGGGCCGACTGTGCAGAGGTTATGAACATGTAGAATTATTATTATTATTATTATTATTATTATTATTATTATTTATTGCATTTTTATACCGCCCAACAGCTGGAGCTCCCTGGGCGGTTCACAAAAACTAAAACCATTCAAATTATAAAACAAACAGTATAAAAACATGATATAAAATACACATTAAAAACTGATTAAAAATGTACCATACATGATTAAAACATCTTTAAAACATTAAAACATCTTTAAAACATTCTAAAATTTCACTGGATAGGCCTGCCGGAATAGATCAGCACAAAGAGGGGTGATGTCCTTTCCCCCATCAGTCAGGGATGCTTTAAGATGGATTCCTGCATTGAGCAGGGGTTGGACTCGATGGCCTTGTAGGCCCCTTCCAACTCTACTGTTCTACGATTCTATGATTCTTCTCCTTTGTGTGTTCATCATTTGCCTTTGAGCAGTGTGTATGTACTGATGTACAGTGCGATATGGCTGCAAGAAAGGCAAATGCTATTTTGGGCTGCATTAATAGAAGTATAGCTTCCAAATCACATGAGGTCCTGGTTCCTCTCTATTCGGCCCTGGTTAGGCCTCATCTAGAGTATTGCGTCCAGTTCTGGGCTCCACAATTCAAGAAGGACGCAGACAAGCTGGAGCGTGTTCAGAGGAGGGCAACCAGGATGATCAGGGGTCTGGAAACAAAGCCCTATGAAGAGAGACTGAAAGAACTGGGCAAGTTTAGCCTGGAGAAGAGAAGATTGAGGGGAGACATGATAGCACTCTTCAAATACTTAAAAGGTTGTCACACAGAGGCAGGCCAGGATCTCTTCTCGATCCTCCCAGAGTGCAGGACATGGAATAACGGGCTCAAGTTAAAGGAAGCCAGATTCCAGCTGGACATCAGGAAAAACTTCCTGACTGTTAGAGCAGTGCGATGGTGGAATCAGTTACCTAGGGAGGTTGTGGGCTCTCCCACACTAGAGGTCTTCAAGAGGCAGCTGGACAACCATCTGTCAGGGATGCTTTAGGGTGGATTCCTGCATTGAGCAGGGGGTTGGACTCGATGGCCTTATAGGCCCCTTCCAACTCTACTGTTCTACGATTCTATGATTCTTCTCCTTTGTGTGTTCATCATTTGCCTTTGAGCAGTGTGTATGTACTGATGTACTGAGCTGAAAAAGCTGCCAAAGTTTTTGGTGAGGTAAAGAGCTAGGGAAGCATCTGTCAATTCCAATTCCTCTTAATTTCACATTTAAACAACAACCACCTACGGCCCAATTGGGATCCACCAGGAGAAGAGCCTTGAGTGTAGTGGCCCCTTTTCTGTGGAACTCCCTGCCCCTGGAGGTCAGGCAGGCGCCAATGCTAGGCTGCTTCCGGACCTCCTGAAAACAACTCTGTTTCGAGAAGCCTTCCTCAACTGACTAGCCACTGTTTTTCTGTTTCCTTTGTTTTAAATTGAACAATTTTAATTTGCTTTGTTACTCTTCTTCCTTTTTACTGGTTATACCTATGTTTACCGCTTCGGAATCTGTTTTAGATATTGAGCTGTATATAAATATTGTAAATAAATAAATAATAAAAATTCACATGAACCCTTGTATATACTTTTGTATGAATTACTCAGGGTATATACACTTTTGCATGCCATTATGCCTGATATCTATACACTTTTTATTTGGTAAACCATTCATCTAACGCATTGCATTTTTTAAAATGTTATTTCAACAATATGCACATTTGGTGAGCATTTTCCCCCAACAGACACCTTTTGGTAAGCATATTTTTACTGGAGAGCTCCATTGCAAAACTGGGGAAAGTATGAATTACAATGGACAACCAGGTTCCGGTTTGTGTATTATTATTATTATTATTATTATTATTATTATTATTATTATTATTATTATTTTATTTATTACATTTATATCCCACCCCTTTTTCCTCCAAGGAACCCAAGGTGGTGTACATAATCCTCCTCCTCTCCATTTTATCCTCACAACAACAACCCCGTGAGGTAGGTTGGCTGAGAGTTTGTGACTGGCTCAAAGTCACCCAGTGGGTTTCCATGGCCGAGTGGGGACTAGAACTCCCAGTCTCCCAGTCCAACACCTTAGCCACTCTAGATGCATTAGTGTATAAAAAGCTTCTAGAGATCTATGGATCTTAGGTTACATCTTATTCAGCAAACAACAACAACAACTTGTTTCAGGTCTATTGGACCCCACAACATCTTTTCAATAAGGGTTTGTCTAACTTACATAACTGTTGTAGATGTAAGGCTTCTTTAATAATAATAATAATAATAATAATAATAATAATAATAATAATAATAATAATTTGTTACCCATCTCTCCCTCTGGATCGAGGTGGGGTACAACATAAATGCAAATGCCATAAAATACATATAATTAAAACATTTAAAACTAATACATTATTAAAAGCAGCACATTATTAAAAGGCATCTTAAAATTCAACTGGGTAGGCCTGCTGGACGAAATCAGTCTCTTCTGGAATGAATCTTTAATTCCTATGTTTTGGCAATGCTCAGTAGTTGCCCCCTTTTGGGAGGAGGTTATAATAAGGATAAACTTTGTACTGGATCACAAAGGAACGATGTGCATGCTTTAGGGTGGATTCCTGCATTGAGGAGGGGGTTGGACTCGATGGCCTTGTAGGCCCCTTCCAACTCTGCTATTCTATGATTCTATGACTGTAAACTACCTACTGGCTTCCTCGAAGTTAACACATGGCCATCACAAATGGGTTTTCAGAGCTCTTAGGACCATTAAAAGACTTATATTATCACATTGGAAGGACAAATGCTCACCTCCCATAATGCAATAGACTGAGGACTTAACAAGGCTATCAACATTTGAACAGGTGTTATATAGGCGTGACTTACGAGTAGATAAATTCATGGTTATATAGTCTGCATTTATTGAAACCTATGCATAACTAACTCTCTCTCTCCCCCCCCACCCGTTTACGATTAGTATACATGATGAAAAACTATAATCTTTCTATATATGTAACAGGGTTCTTTTCTTTGTCATGATATATTTTTGTTCTGTTTTGTTAATATTCACAATGAAAATGGGAGAAATTGAAGCACACCAAAAGGTGTGAGATCAGGTACGTTTGTGTGAAAACGTAAGCCAAGGCCGTTGCTAGACGAGGCCTTAGCGCGGTGTGAGGCCCGGTCTCCCTCCTGTGCATCCAGATGACGCACAGGGGATTCCGGGGTCAGGCTGGGCTAAGGCCTCCCTTAACCCGGGATAAGTGGATTCGCTTATGGCCCGGCTTTTCCGCAGCTCCGGCCTGAAGCTGGGGCTGCGGAAGGTCTAGCAGGGTCCGTGGCTTTTCCCGGCTGCTCGCTTACTCGCAAGTAGCCAGGAGAAGCCATGGACTGGGCACAGCGCTCATAGGAGCGCTGTGCCCATCGAACCGGGGGGGGGAATCATGGGGGGGAGATAGGGCCTGGGGGAAAGTCTGGACTCGGCAGGAGAGGGGGGGAAGAAGAACGGGCACGGGCATGGCGGATGGGGGATGGGGGGCGGGGGAAGAAGGATGGGCACGGGCATCAGGCATGGTGGAGGGGGCAGAAAGAAGGACGGGGACAGGGCATCGGGGACAGGGGGAAAGAAGGATGGGAGACAAGGCATGGTGGACAGGGGGAGGGTGTGTGAGCGAGCGGGCAGGGGGGGCATCAGGCATTGTGTGTGTGTGTGTGTGGGAATCAGGGGCAGGGGTAGCAGGGACCCTATATTTATTTTTTAAAAGACTTACCTTCTCCAGTGGTGCGCTCCTGCGCACATGGCCCTTTAAGGCTAAAAAAAAAAAGACGGACGCGATGGGGCTTCCCCTTGCCCCGTCGCGTGTTACATCTGGAAAAGGGCGACGGTGTGCACTAGCTGTAGCGCGCCGTCGCCCCGACTCCCAGACGGATTATCCAGTAGGTCTAGCAAGGCTCCAAATGAATTTCTCCCCCTTCCCTAGTGCAGACAAAGCCATACCCTTTCCCCATGTAGCTTTGCCTCTGCAGGCACATGTAAATGTCTTGCTTTGTAGGACTGTAGGGTATCAGGGACAAAGAAGTGGGGTTCCTCCTTGCCATTCTTAGCTGCTCCTTTGGTGTCAGCTTCTCCGCTTTTGGCCCATGTAAAATTCTGACCTGCCAGGACTTGGCTTCTCTCCCATCCTCACGTCTCGTGTAAACTGCAGGCTGCAGAAGAAGGTTCTATTTCACACCACAGTGACTTTTGTACTTTAACATCAGACCACTGTTTCTGTCACTGATGTTGATGCCTGCATGCTGACGCTGATGCCAGTGGAGGCTGGTGGCTCTGATATCAGTGTAGCGATGAATCCACTCCGGGTTTCAATCAGAACCAATCAGAACTCTAAAGGAGCTACCCAAGGTGTGAAAGTCCTTTAGACTTCATACCGGTTCGGAATGAAACCCAGAGTGAATTTGGCACCTCATTGACATCAGAGCCACCAGACTCGCTCCAACCTGCTCCAGATTTGGATTTGGACTGAAGCTGTCTGATTCGGCCTGCTTCGGTTTGGGATTCAGATCTGGAATTGAAGCGGTGCACAGCCCCACCTGATTGCTTAGGTCATCATCTGAGCCTTGCTGTATGTCATCTGTCTGTGTGAGGGAAGTTTGAGGGCCACCAGGGGCAGGGCCTTCTCTGTTGCGGCCCCTATATTATGTTACCCCCTCCCTTGGGAGGCTTATCTGACAACTTTCTTCCTTTCCTTCAGGAAACCATTAAAACATTCCTTTAAGAGAACATTTGAGAGGGACAGGGTGGTGTTGAGACTGAATATTTTTAAACTGCTTGAAGGTTTTAATAAACATTCTGGCTGCTATGTTTTATGATTTTGGATGGTACTTACTATATTGTGACTTTGTGTTTTTGTGACTTTGTGGATTATTAGTTGCCTTGAGCAATTTTTTTAAGCTGGAAAAGCAGGGTATAAGCATTGTAACTAACAAATACATGAATACTTTAAAAGCAAGAGAATAAAGATACATTTTATGGCTTTTTTAAAGTCCAAAAAGCAGATTTTAAGGGCTAGCCCCCCTCCGTGCAAGAAAGCTGAATTCAATCCACAAATCCTAATCTTCCCTGACTTGCATCTTAATATGTTTTCTCTTTCATCTTGACGGCAAGATAATCTTTTGCCAAGGAGCTCTGGTAAATGTCACAGTTGTTATTTTGTGATCTAGCAGCTTAGCTCTCCCAGGTTTATCTCACTTATGTCACTTCCCGGTATCTCTCGTTCAAAAGCCTTAGCGAAGAAGTACTTTGTTACACTGTTTTGATGCCACAAACCCCCAACAAAAGATAACAACTAGGCTGCAGATAAATACTCAAAGGTGTTAATGAGGTAGATCAAACTTAATATTGATCATCCTAACTGTTAGACTTGGCAAGTCTTGAATTCTGGCAATTGTGTGATCTGTCTTATAAGAGTTATATGGGGGAAAAGCAAGAAAGAGGTGCCCTCTTTCTCGTCTACCAAATGAAGCATTGGCAGCAGCGTGGAGCCCAAAATTTGCCCGTGTCTTCAGTCCCCATCTTAACCTCCCACTGTAAAATCAAATGTCACGCACATTTTGACACTCTATATACGATAACATCAATAAACAGAATCCAGAGACAGCAGCATTAACCTATATATATAGGGAGCCAACTGTATTAATCTTTTATGCTAAAAATATTTCTGTACCATCTGCCATGTATAATGGATCCAGGCAGTGTACAACAATAAAAAAATATAAATATACATTATAACTAAAATAATCAGCTGTACAATAGAATCAGCTGCCATAAATAAAACATCAAAAAACAGCTGTCATAAATCGATAAACGACAAGGGAAATAAAATAAGATTTCAATATGGTCTTAAACTGCCACAGAATTAGCTCGTATTTTATTTCTGGGGAGAGGTTATTCCACAGAGTAGGTATCACTACAGAATATATTTCTTTTTAATGTTCCGTCTTTTAATCTTTCTAAACTGCCAAGAGAGCTTTGGCTATGGGGCATTATATTATTATTATTATTATTATTATTATTATTATTATTATTATTATTTTATTATTATTATTATTATTATTATTATTATTATTTTCCTGATAGTTGCCAAATGAACATCTGCAGAATGTGGCACAACCACAAGGGCCATGAGGATCGCAGAGGTCAGGCAGGTTCCTATTGGAGGAGCTGATTGCTAGAAGGCATGGGGCTACCACCAATGAGCCTCTGCTCTCCTTTTGGGGATACATGTGTGTGATCTTTAGCATTCATGTCTACTGAATGCTAAAGATTGGAATAACGGGCTCAAGTTAAAGGAAGCCAGATTCCAGCTGGACATCAGGAAAAACTTCCTGACTGTTAGAGCAGTGCGACAATGGAATCAGTTACCTAGGGAGGTTGTGGGCTCTCCTACACTAGAGGCCTTCAAGAGGCAGCTGGACAACCATCTGTCAGGGATGCTTTAGGGTGGATTCCTGCATTGAGCAGGGGGTTGGACTTGATGGCCTCGTAGGCCCCTTCCAACTCTGCTATTCTATGATTCTATGAGATTAACCCAGAAAGCAACAGAAAAAAATACATTTGTGGTGACCTACACTCAACATCTCACAGTGCCATTATGGGACTATGTAGATACTTAGGAACATAGGAAGCTGGTTTATACTGCTGAGACAGACCATTGGTCCACGTAGCCCAGTATTGTCAACACTGACTGGCAGCAGCAGATCTCCAGAGTTTCAGTCTGGAGTTTTCCCTGCCCTACTTGTCGATGCTGGGAGTCGAACCTGCAACTTTCTACATGCAAAGCAGGTGCTCTCCCACTGAGCGATGGCCCTTATCTTCATGAAGCTAGCAGTGCTAGCTAGGCATGTTGGAGAAATCTACAATGGAATCCTCATGAGTTTGGGTTTTTATGAATCCGACCCACGGATTCTGTAGCAGAGCAGCTTTGCTCGAGTGGTGCAGATTTTGTGGATTTGTGGACAAGTGGGCCAGTGTTGTTGTTTTTTACTTTCCACAATTTTAGCCAAATGTACTCATAGAAATATATATCACTGTCCGAAAGCACAAAATGTGCATTTTGAGGGTGTGTGCGTGCATGCATTTTCACAAGTGTGAATTTGTGCAAATGTAGATTTGCACAAATTTTGGAAGTTGGAAAAAAAATCTGATTCCATCAACGAGCAGACGACAGGATGAAAGGCACCTGACACTCTGCGAAACACAGCCGGAATGGACTTTACAAAAACCCTAGTGGTAGCTAAGGCCTTTGCTAGACCAGGGGTTAACCCGGGCTAATACCTGGGATTGCCCCTGTGCTTCTAGATGACGTACAGGGGATCTGGGCTCAGGGAGGGATCATCCCTCCCTGGCCCCGGGATAAAGCCTACCCCTTTAAGCCCGCTATTTCCCGCGGTCTCCGGCTGAGCGTGTGGCCCGTTTTTACGGCTTTTCCCTGCTCCGCACGATTACGTGTAAATGAGGGTGACATCGCGTTATACTTGCATTGTGGGATCTCCCCTCCTCCGTTGCGGCCTTACCGGTAGGTCTAGCAAAGGCCTGAGTCAACTCTGCCACACTGCTGCTGCCCAGAACATTGTGGGCACGTCTACACGAGGGCTTATCCTAGGGATTACCCTGGGATCATCACTGTGCATCCACACGAAGCACAGGGGATCCTGGCGGCAGGGAGGGATGATCCCTCCCTTGCCCCAGGATAACCGGGACAGCCTTTAGCCTGACTTTTCCCATGGTCTCGGGATCATCCTGAGTCTGTGGGAGGTGTGGCAGCCGTCCCAGCTCCTCGTAAGTAAATATGAGGAGCTGGGTACCAGGCATGGGGTGCACAGAGCTCTTCAGGAGCTCCATGCCCTTTGGGGGGTGGGGAGGGGGGAGCAGGATCTTTTTTTAAAAAACCCAAACACGTACCTTTTTGATGGAGCGCTTGTGCACCCATCTTTAATAGAAAAAGAATCCAAAATGGCGGGCGTGATGTCCTCCTTCCTCCTGGGACATCACGTGCTGCATGTGGATTGAGGGGGAATAGCTTGCGATCACCATATTGTGAGATCCTCCCTCTCCCCTCCCTAGCTCTAGACATGCCCTGTGACTCCATACTGGAAACCAGGTCTATTTTCTAGTTCTTTGCCCAGTGGGTTGTGGGCCCAAATCTCTTTGCCCCCCTTGGCCAAGGGGAGGTGGGACTTCTACCCTTCTCTGGGGAGGACCCATGGTTCCGTGGTACGGCACATGCTGTGCCTTCAGGTAGCAGGGCTGGCGAACGGCCTCCATTATCCGCCACCTGTGGACAATCTTGGCAGTGCTACAGCTCTACTGCAGATAGGTCTGCATGAAATGCAGCTTGAATTGGCCAAAAGGGACACGCATCCCAAACATCTAGATAAATGGAGACCCTACAGGTTGACGTTGAGAGGGGTCCACAAGGGAAGACTTAATCCTGAAAATTACAGAATTTATGATCGGGGTAATGTGAGTTTTATTGTATTATTTTTAAAATAACTGTGATTGGTAGATTACATGAAGGTTTCTTTGGGAAAAAAGTAAACCCAACCCGCGTAAAACCTCTTGGGGGTAATACAGATATGTCAAGGCTGATTGTTATTGCACATGTCGGATACGTCCAAGAGTTGGATAAGGAAGGTCATTGTATTCTCATGGAGAGGACGGCTTGTATGATTAATGACCGGCCCTTAAATTCTCACATGGAGAGATGGAAGGAGGAGATATGGTCTCTGATACTCCGGAGGGAGCCTAGACCAATGGATGCTTGTGTTGTCCAGTGCTTCTCCCCCCTCAAAGTCTTTGTCCTCTTAGCCTTTTCCTGTGCCGGAGCTGAGCAATTCAAGGCTCCTTTGTCATGCTCCCCACTCACGCTCTCTGTCTGAAAAATATCTCATGTAGGCCTGGGTTTGCCATGTGGACAGCTTGCTCTTTCATTGCTGCTGCTGTTGTCCTGGCAGAAGAAGTGACTTCAAAACACAGCCTGATAAAATCAAGGAGGTCAAGTGCTCCATAAAAGGGGAGGGTTACACTTCATAGAATCATAGTATAGTATAATACAATAGGGCCCTACAAGGCCATCGAATCCAACCCCCTGCTCAGTGCAGGAATCCACCTTAAAGCATACCTGACAAATGGCTGTCCAGCTGCCTCTTGAATGCCTCTAGTGTGGGAAAGCCCCCGACCTCCCTAGGTCTTTGGTTCTACTGTTGTACCGCTCTAACAGTCAGGAAGTTTTTCCTGATGTCCAGCCGGAAGCTGGCTTCCTCTGACTTGAGCCCATTATTCCGTGTCCTGCACTCTGGGAGGATCAAGAAGAGATCCTGGCCCTCCTCTGTGTGACAACCTTTTAAGTATTTGAAGAGTGCTGTCATGTCTCCCCTCAGTCTTCTCCTCTCCAGGCGAAACATGCCCAGTTCTTTGATGAATCTTTCTTCATAGGGCTTTGTTTCCAGGCCCCTGATCATCCTCGTTGCCCTCCTGTGAACATGCTCCAGCTTGTCTGCATCCTTCTTGAAGTGTGGTGCCCAGTGGTACACCTCAATGGTACATCACTGGGTTGGAAGCAAATGGTCCCACGACGTTTAGGGACATTGCAAGCACTGGACTGAGCCCGGGAGCCCAACAGACTCCCCAACGCCCACTCCCCCCAGACCTAGTTGGGTGCCCATGGTGCACTCGCAGACCTGTGCTCCAAGTACCTGCAAGGCCTAGCAAACTCTCAGAAGCCGTCCGCCCTGGCTCCAGAAATTATGTATTCTCCCCCCATTGCGTAAATGCAGCCGTACAGGCCCCATTTAAGCAAGCGTAAAGGCATGAACGTAGGCCTGGAAGTGCCATGTGGACAGCTTGCTCTTTCATGGCTGCTGCTGCATTGCCAGAAGAAGAGACTTCAAAACACAGCCTGATAAAATCAAGGTGATCAAGTGCTCTATAAAAGGGGAAGGTGGCACCTCAGTGGTACATCACTGGTTTGGAAGCAAAACGTCCCAGGTTTAGGGATTTTGTAGGCTCCTGACTGAATCTGGGAGTCCAATGGACCCCCCTCCCATGTCTGCCCCACCTCAGACTCAGTTGGGCACATGCACTGCACTCATGGACCCACACTCTGAGTGCCCACAAGGCCCTCCAAGCGCTCAGCAGCCATGCGCCCTGGCTCCAGAAATTACGTTTCCCCCCCCATTACATAAATCGTGGCCATTAAGGGCCCATTTATGCAAGAGTAAGGATCCTATAGCCCTTTCAGAATGTACTCTGATTTGGACTTTGTGACAAATATCCCAAGGGAAGGAGTTCCACAATTCGATGGAATGACTCTCTATGGAGGCCTTGTTGTTTGAGTTTAGAAGAAGGGATTCTTGGCTGATCATAAAGATATGCAAATGAAAGCTGTTTTAGGAAGATGAATGAATGAATTACGTTTCTACTCAATGTTCCCACCCAGATAATGCTGAAGGCAGTTTACCATACATTCCAAGTAAAATCTCAACCAGTGCTCTCTGCCAGTGCATCTTGAGAGACATTCACAGAGCCCAACAGGTGTGGACATGTGTGTGACATTAACTCCACGCAGAGAACAACTGCTTGCTCTTACGTTATGCTGAAACGAATCAGACTTAGGCGTGCTTATCTGTGCATCGTTTTGAGGCCTATGTGCATTTGAAAGCATGAGCAAAGCAGGAAAGGAGGACAGGATTTCAGAAATAAGCACAACATAGTATGAGAATTTTGTTCCAGCTCATTCAGAAATTGCCCTGTTCTCATCCTTAAAGAAGAGCACATTTTTCAGACAAAGCTCACATATTCCTGAACTTGTGCTTGCATTCACAAAATGCATTTGGTAGAAAAATGCACACTTTCAAAATGTATGCGCACACACACACACACATTTTCATGGTTTAGTCAATTGAAGTGGGGGAAGTACACATCTGGGTGAACATTTTAAATGTGCACTTTCCCCCATTGAGCAACAAAAAGAAGAGGTGGGCCAACCTTTGAGGTGGAACTCAGAGAACCTCAGAGAAACTCGAGGCTCGCTTGCGGGATGAGGTGAAGCTGAACCTCACCGGTCTACTGCTATCCTCACAGAAATATGACCGGCTTTTATAGAACTTGCTAAGTGTTAATGGGCATTGTAAAAGGTTGAGGCCTACCAAGTCAAGGTAATAAAATCAGGCCTAGATGCCTGGGGGTTTCCTGTCAGGAGGGGGGATATCCCTGAGAAGAGTAGTTTCATTTTTCATTTCCCTGGTTAAGTTTCATTTCTTCAACGCTGAAACAGTACTTTCTGTTTAGGGAGAAGAGGGTATAAAAAGAGAGGAGAGAACCAACCAGAAAAAGAAAGAGAGAGGGAGAGAGAGAGAGAGAGAGAGAGCAGGAAAAGATGAGAGCATGAAGAAGCAGCAGCTTGAAAAGACTAAATGCAGCTAGGGTAAAGGAACCTGCATTTTTGCAACTTTGTGTGTGTGTGTGTGTGTTTTAAAGTCTTTGTATCATTTAGCTCTATTGCCTAAATACCTTTAATTGTAATTTGCTTGTTTTAATTTACTACTAAACTGTTGTGTTAAGCCACAAGTGTCTGGAGTATCACTCACCCCATGTCTACAGCCTAAACCCCACATTACTGGGAAATGGAAGGTTTAAAGGAGGAAGGTGGGACTCTTAAAGAGGCAAGATATCTTTAAAGATGTGCTCATGGGGTTCAGGGCATGGAAGAAACAGGCACATTCAAGGCCTCTCCCTGCTCTCCCAATTTCTTATGATTCTTTATCTTTAAACAGACTTGGACTGGACAACCCTTCAAATAGAGGACACCTCTAAATAGAGGACTGTCTCACATCTGTAAAGTGGCTGCCCTAGGTGACTGTCCATCATCATCATCATCATCACATAAGAAGAGCCCTGTTTAAAACTTGATTTTGTTCTGACATTATACTGTTAGTTTTACCCTACGCAGTGCCTGTTTACCCTACCCTGTGCCTGTTTGCTTTCTCTTCCCCTCCTTATTGTTTTATTATGGTTTTATTGGAATGTAAGCCTATGCGGCAGGGTCTCGCTATTTACTGTTTTACTCTGTGCAGCACCATGTACATTGATGGTGCTATATAAATAAATAATAATAATAATAATAATAATAATAATAATAATAATCTGTCTAGTCTAGAGTTCTGTTTATACAGTGGTTAACCAGCTGTCCATGGAAAATCTGCAAGCAGGACATGAGTGCAACAGCACCTTCCTGCTCATGATCCCCAGAAACGAATGTACTGCTTCTGATACTGGCACTGAGCCACGAGAACTAGCCTTATCCTCCATGAATTTGTCTAACCTTCTTTTAAAGCCATCCAAATGGGTGGCCATCACCACATCTTGTGGTAGCGAATTCCATAGTTTAACTATGCGCTGTGTGAAGAAGTCCTTCCTTTTATTTGTCCTGAAACTCCCACCAATCAGCTTCATCGGATGACCACCTTTGGGTTCAAGTCTTTTGAGAGAGAGAGAGAAATATGTCCCTATCCACTTTCCGCACACCATGCATAATTTCTAGGGCTGTGCACAGACCCTCCAAACCGCTTTGTGGCCCGATCCAGAACCTCCGGATCGGGCCTGAACCGGTTTGGGCCGATCCACCCGCCTCCCGCTCTGCTCTGTGGAGTGAGATCCGGCTCCGCCGCCATCACTGCATGGAGGGCGCCAGCGCCGGTGCCAGGTAAGCTAACCCCCCGCCCCCTTACCTGTGTCCGTCGTGGTCTGTCACGGGCTTCAATTGAGGCTCCGGTTGAAGCCGGAAGAGAAGGCCACGGCCTCTTCCAGCTTCAAGCTGGGGCCTCAATTGAAGCCAGCAACGGACACAGGTAAGTCCCCTCCCCCTGCCCCCTTACCTGGTTCCCCCGATGCTGCTGCATGGACTGCGGCAGTGGTGGTGGAGCCAGGTAAGTGAAACTGCCCCCACCCCCTTACCTGTCTCTGGATTGGGTAAGCCCCCCTCCCCCCTGCCCCCTTATTTGGCTCCATCGCTGGACGGACTGTGGCACTGGCGCCAGGTGAGTCCCCTCCCCCCTTACCTTCGTCCGGAGGTCTGGATCAAGGCAAACTGCTTCGCCTTGATCCGCAGCCCCCCTGACCCGATTCGTCTCTGCCTTTGTCAGAGGCGAATCAGGCCGCTCCGCTATTGCTTCTCTGAACCGAAGCGAAGTGGAGCACAGTCCTAATAATTTCCACATCATCCTCATCAAAAGGAATTTGTTCGTTTCACCTTTACCATTAGAGATAGAGGGAGAGAGAGAAAAAACACCAGGTCGGACCCTTTTTTATGCAAATGGGTTCCAATCTAAAGTTTTTTGCCCAAGTGAATTATGCGTAGTTTGTTGTAAATAAGAGCCGACGCTTCCAGGAAAGGGTTGTCTGTCTCGGCCTAGAGGCCCATTTATCATGGGTTCAGTGCTCCAAGCGGCCTGCCCTTGCTGGCCCGAGGTGTCTCCCAGCTTTAGCCATTGGAGGGACAAGGTCTTACCCTAAAGAAAACAAAATCTATTGAGGAAGATGTCATGAAAGCTAATGAGAGCCCGGACAGCTGCAGCTCATTAGGGTTTGCCGGAGGGCCAATTGTAATGGAGACCTTTAAATATACATCATAGTCAAATAAACAGCATCAGCAAAGCTCGTATTGGATCCTGGAGAAGGTTTTTCAAAATTTAAATCTGCCCGTCATTTTTGCTGAGAAAAGGCGGGGCATCTCAGGAATGGCTGGGGCTGGATCTAGGCACTGGGCATTGCATTATTATTATTATTATTATTATTATTATTATTATTATTCCGCCTTTTGCCCAGTATGGGGACATGCCTGTGTAGCCATGATGGGGGAGCCATTCCTTAGTCCTAGCCAGGATTCTAGAAGGCCCTGATTGCAGGTAGGTCTACCACAGAACTTCTATTGCAGACTTCCTCAACAGTTCAGTTGTGTTGGACTGCAACTCCCAGAATCCCCAGCTGGTGTGGAAGCGCACCGTAAGGCCAATTCCGTAAGGCTATTCTACTCAATGATCAGGCCTAATGGAACTCTGGCAGAAGAGCCAGGGAAGAATTTGTGTGTATGCCTGAGTCAGTGAAGGTTGGTGGCTCCAGTGTCAGTGGGGTGGATAAACTGCTCCGGGTTTCAGTCAGAACCCATCAGAACTCTAAAGGAGCTATCCAAGGCATGAAGCATCCTTTGGAGTTCTGACTGGTTCTGACGGAAACCGGGGGTGGATTCACTGGCCCGTTGACACCAGGGACACCAGCCTCCACTGAACTGCTCATTGTGTCTTTGAAAACCTGAAGACTTTTTTCTGAGTGAGCCTGTCTACACCTTTGCTCCAGGGAAGGATCTACACTTCTGCTTTATAACGGTATCGACAACTGTTGGGGCCCAGGACACACTCCATATACCGATTTCAAACTGCTTTCAGAGTGATTTATTTATTTATTTATTTATTTATTTATTTATTGCATTTATATCCCGCCTTTTTTCCTCCAAGGGACCCAAGGCAGTGCACATAATCCTCCTCCTCTCTATGTTATCCTCAAAACAACAACCCTGTGAGGTAGGTTGAGCTGAGAGTCTGTCACTGGCCTAAAGTCACTCAGTGAGTTTCCATGGCTGAGTGGGGTCTAGAACCCAGATCTCCCAACTCCCAGTCCAACACCTTAGCCATTACACCACACTGGTTCTCTGCTTGGTGTAGATCTGGCCCAGGTGGAGGATGCTTGGGAGGGCTCACATCAATATCCTGGGTCATCTTCCCATTCCAAGCGGTGGCCAGGATCTCTGCAGGGCCTCCAACGAAGCCTGAAGGAAAACCCACAACATGACTGCATGTGGATGACTGCCAAGGGCTTTCTGTTTCCACAACCCTTCTCCTGTAACGGACAAATAATTTGGCAAATTGTGGGCGGGCTTAGGGACGGGCAGATCAATCTGTATGGATCTATGTCACTTTTGTATGAGTTCCCTCAAAAGTCCATTTCATCCTGTTTCCACATGAACCTGTACTTAAAACACCCACACACCTGTGTGCAGGTACGCACACACTCACATTTTCATAATATTTAAGTACACCTTTTTAAAAGTGTTTTCTCCCAAAATATGCATTTCTAAACACACTTTCTCCTGAAATGCACACTTTTCAACGCATCTTAAGCTGAGAAACGCATTTAAATCTTCAGGAAGTGCCAAATCTGGTGGAAATCTATCCACCCGTTTAGTCTGGGAGGGGTGTTCAGATCAGTTCCTATTGAAATTCATGAAGAACTGATTCACCCTCCCACAATCTGGGGGCCTCTGGATGTCTTGGACTGCAACTCCCATCATTCCCAGTGGCAGGGCATAATGGGAGTTACATTCCAACCCATCCGTAGGGCAACAGACTGGGAAAAGCAGATCTAATTGTTCACACCTTCTGAGTGGTGATGGTGGAAGCACGTCCTGGACCAGTCCCGTGCCTCTGAAAAAGGTCCACCTCACCCAACCTAAAGCAACGCTGCAGCTGCGCCTTCATCTGTCTGCAGCTGTCTAGGATTTATGCAAAAGCTTGGAACTCGCGCCTTTCATCTTTCAGAGCCAGCCATTTTAGGGGACTGGGCGGGGCTGTCTGAGTACGTGAAGAATGCCAGTGTCATTGCTGCTGGCCATGATCGAAAGATTATTTCAGCTCATTATCCCCTTATAAAGTGGAACCATGTTAATTTGTTTCTTAATTGGCACTGATGACTGGAGAGCTTCGCTAAGGAAGACAGTAATGTCTACGGAGGGAGGCAGAGCGCAGTCAACTCCTCTCAGCCCCAAGTATGAAGTGGTCTTTGTGAGCTTCTGTGATTGAAAGAGCTGCCCACAGGAGAGGGGAAAAGGTCCATCCTTGTCACTGTCAGGATTGGGAGTAGCATTTCTACACCCTTCAGCCCCAGAGTTGAGGATGCACCTGTCTATACTGGTCCCTGCCAGGGCCAACTCCAGGTTTTTGAAGTCCCTTGGTCAAGATACCCTCAGTGGGCCTCCTTCCTCTGTTAGTCCACCTTCTCACCACCATGGTCCCCAGCTGCTCTTGCTCCTCTTCCTCTTCCTCCTCATTGCTACCACTTGCTTGTTTGACAGGTAGAGAGTCAATGATAGGGTGACCATATGAAAAGGAGGACAGGGCTCCTGTATCTTTAACAGTTGCACAGAAAAGGGAATTTCAGCAGGTGTCATTTGTATATATGGAGATCCTGGTGAAATCTCCTCTTCATCACAACAGTTAAAGCTGCAGGAGCTATACTAGAGTGACCAGATTTAAATGAGGGCAGGGCACCTGCAGCTTTAACTGTTGAGATGAAGAGGGAATTTCACCAGGTTCCCCATATATACAAATGACACCTGCTGAAATTCCCTTTTCAATACAACTGTTAAAGATACAGGAGCCCAGTCCTCCTTTTCATATGGTCACCCTAGTCAATGAACAAAGAAGCAATGGCATCTCCTACTTCTCCTTCTCACACTCACCACGGTCTAGGCCAGAGCAAGAGGCTGGTGAACAACCAGGCTGCAATAATAATAAAGAAGTGGAGCAAGTCCAGGGTGCTCTTTTCAGTGGGCCCTTGCTAGGATGTGGGCCTCAGCAGGTATCTGATGATACCTACCCTTGACACCATCCCTGCTCCTTGATGGTCCATGCAGACAGCTGACAAAGCTGGTGCAGGATCAGTCCATACCCTGTCAGTGGCATCAGCTCTATAATCTACATGGCCAGCTTGCTGTGAGTGTTTTCTAGTAGACACATGGGCTTCCTGACTACAGCCGTACCGATATTTATTTATTTAAGGATTTTTATGCCGCCATTCAGCCAAAAAAGGCTCTCACGGCGGATTACAAAAGTATTTCTTGACAGTCCCTGCCCACAGGCTTACAATCTAAAAGACATGACACAAAAGGAAAGGGGATTGGGAGGGAGGAGGAGGAGGAAAAGGAAGGCAAATTCAGGCACTACAATCTTAGTTGGAAAGTTCAACAGTTACAGTTGACAGCAGGAGGGAGGGGGCTCTCAGCTGGAGCTGGACCCAGGCACGGTGGAGAGGTGCCTGGCTGCTGCTTCCTCCCTCACTGGTGGCCTCTGCAGAGACAGTTGGTAGCAGGAGGGAGGGGGCTCTCAGCTGGAACTGGGCCCAGGCACGGTGGAGAGGTGCCTGGCTGCTGCTTCCTCCCTCACTGGTGGCCTCTGCAGAGACAGTTGGTATGAAGCAGTCTAGAACAGTTCAACTTCAGGGCCAGCTTCTACACCATCCATTTACCCCAGGGTCATCGCAAGGTGCTCCCTGTGTGTCCAAATGACGCACAGGGGATCCTGGGATCAACCGGGGATGACCTCTCACTTTCCCTGGGATAAAATGGATGGCAGTTATCTCGATTTTTCCTGCCGTCCTGGGACAACCCTAAGGACGGCAGGCGGTGTGGCGTGTGCTCCTGCATCCTCCCTCCTCCCCACGAGTAGCACAGCACAACAAATGGGCACAGAGCTCTGCAGGGTGTGTGTGTGCTCCATGCCCATCAGGGTTAAGGGGGTGAGGGGTTTTTTGCCATCCCTGTGATGACTGTTGGCATTTTACAGCACTAGCACTGACTTTGGTATGTGTGTTGTTGTTTTTAAACTTACTTTGCACTCACACAAAAGTCTCCTTTTCTGGAAAAAGAACCATGCCATGCTGGAGCACCCCTCTCGACTTCCAGCACATCGTGCTGGCGTGTGCACGCTGGGGGACAATCCTGGAAGCGGGAAAGCCTGGGATCCCCACCCCTGTCCTGGATAGCAGGTAGGTGTAGACAGGCCCTCAGACTGCAGCTAGAGAGAATGCCGTCTTCTTTTTCATGCTCCCTCACATTGGACTCGATGGCCTTATAGGCCCCCTTCCAACTCTGCTAGTCTATGATTCTATGATTCGATACATGAACCTCCCAACCATGCTAAAGATAAGATAAAGCTCGGAGCCTGATCCGACAGTAATC
Organism: Elgaria multicarinata webbii; assembly: GCF_023053635.1. NCBI lineage: Eukaryota > Metazoa > Chordata > Lepidosauria > Squamata > Anguidae > Elgaria > Elgaria multicarinata. The sequence continues at coordinate 13,426,571 of NC_086178.1, read as the reverse complement.
ATTCCCTCTATTTCCCATGAACAAGTGGTGAGTGTCGCTGTGGATGTGGCGAAAAACCCATGCGCAAGAAGGAGTTATTAGCAGGCTTGGGGGACCCCCAGGGTTTGAAAAAGTGCAAAACATATTCCAAGAAAGGGAGAATGCTGTTTTCGCTATACAAGGACCAGCGGCAGTCAGAGCATTAAGATCATGGTGTGCAGAAGAGAGACCTGCATCAAAATATTGCAGTGTGGAGAGCTGCTGTTAAAGATTTCATATACTCCATTTCCTCCCCCCCCCCGTTTCCCATCCCCCGCCTAGCATTCTGCGATTACTGAGCACGCTCGGTCATGGCAGGGCTGGTTTTGGGTTCCCCCATTATGGTCAGCGGAGGTTGGTGGCTCCGATGTGAGTGGGACAGTGAATCCGCTCCGGGTGTCTGTCAGAATCTAAAGGAGCTGTCCGAGGTGCTTCACTTGTGGGGAGTCAGGAGACCGGCTGCTTGCCAGCTGTAAGGTGATGAGAGGGGGAGGGGAGAATGCAGGACCAATCAGTCAATTCGCTGGAGCAGCTGCCCAAAGAGCAAAGGGGAAGGGAATTGCAGCAGCACGCTGTCCAGGTACCAGAGGAAGAAGGGGAACTGGATCCATGGGCGCAAGAGCTCAAGGTGGACCTTGGTTTGGAGTTTCTGCAATGCCCTGCAGAGCGCTCTCCAACCCAAAGACTAAGGCCACAGCTAGACCGAAGGTTTATCCTGGGATCATCCAGGGTTCGCCCCTGCCTGAGCACTGGATCCCCTGTGTGTCACCTAGATGAACAGGTTTGACCCCTGGACGATCCAGGGATAAACCTTAGGTCTAGCTATGGCCTAAGTGAGCCTGCCAGAATTTGCCTGCCTTGTCTCTAGGGATGTTGTGGGTGCCCGAGTCTGAAGGATTCCCTGCATCTGCCCAGTCGGGCCCCATGGCATATTCATGCTCCGTTTGAGCATTTCCTCTTTCATAGATGGGGCCTTTACAGCTGCCATTTACACAGCAGGGGAATTTTGTAACTTCCAGAGTCTCCATTTTGTGCAACAATGGAGGCTCTGGTCAAGGGTGGAGGGTTGTCAGGTGCTCGTTGGAAGCTCACAGAGCCACCAAAGAAGAGCACACAGTGCACAAGCAGGAGCGAACGGTGGCTCTGACAGTGGTGGGGCGAACGTCAGACAAGTTGGACCCGGGTGAATTATCATAGATTCATAGAATAGTTGAGCTGGAAGGGACATAAAAGGCCATTGAGTCCAATCCCCTGCTCAATGCAAGAATCCACATTAAGGCATACCTAACAGATGGCTATCCAGCTGCCTCTTGAAGGCCTCAAGTGTGGGAGAGCCCACCACCTCCCTAGGTCATTGGTTCCATTGTCATACTGCTCTAATAGTCAAAAAGTTTTTCCTGATGTCCAGCCGGAATCTGGCTTCCTGTAACTTGAGCCCATTATTCCATGTCCTGCACTCTGGGAGGATCGAGAAGAGATCCTGGCCCTCCTCTGTGTGACAACCTTTCAAGTATCTGAAGACTGCTATCATGTCTCCCCTCAATCTTCTTTTCTCCAGGCTAAACATTTCTTTCAGTCTCTCCTCATAGGGCTTTGTTTCCATACCCCTGATTATCCTCGTTGCCCTCCTCTGAACACGCTCCAGCTTGTCTGCATCCTTCTTGAAGTGTGGTGCCCAGAATTGGACGCAGTACTCAAGATGAGGCCTAACCAATACATTGTGTGATTTGGAAGCTATACTTTTATTACTGCAGTCCAAAATGGCATTATTATTTTTTTGCAGCCATATCGCACTGTTGGCTGATATTCAGGTTGTGATCTACAACAATTCCAATATCCTTCTCGCTTGTAGTATTGCTGAGCCAGGTGTCCCTCATCTTGTAACTGTGCATTTGGTTTCTTTTTCCTAGGTGTAGAACTTGACATTTATCTAGGGTGACCATATTTGGGAAACCAAAAAAGAGGACACCTAGTGTGTGTGTGGGGAAGCAGCTTTCTGAGTCCTGCAGAAAGTACGTTATTCCCCCGCCACCTTAAAGAACCCGATTGGAGTGGAGGAGGGGAAAGGATTTCATTCTGCACCACCACCCACTCCAATTGGGGCCTTTTCTATAATTTCCACAAATGACCCACTTTCCCCTTTAAGACCTCAATTGGAGCTCGGGGTGGATGTGCCTCAAGAAAGCATGTCATTCATTCCTGCCATACTAATGGCAGCCTTAAAGGGGAAGGTGTGTCATTCCAGGACATTATTGAAAGTTATAGAAAATCCCCCCTGACACTATGGAAAGAACAAAAACCAGGACAAATCCGGGGAAATCCTGACAGTTGGTCACCCTACATTTATCCCTATTAAATTTCATTGTGTTGTTTTCATCCCAGCTTTCCAGCCTATCGCCCACCCCTACATGACTGACAAATGGTGAGTGCCCAGTGCTTGGATAATGTGGAGGACAGTCCAGTACACAGATTCACTATTTGACTGGGCAAGTCCTGAACGGCACTGGAAATGGCCCCAGGTGTCCTCGTCTGCAGTGCCTGGGGGCCAAAGCAGGGCATCTCACTGGTCTACCCACTCAGCCTCCCTGCCCCTGGTCTACCCATGAGCTGCTGGATCCTTCTGGACTAGCAGTGTGGCCATTCAGTAACATAAAGTGGAGGACTGTAAACGGCCCTCTAAGGCGGAGGGAACTAGAGGTAATTTTTTCACAAGATGGAACGAACTGCACTTGGAAGAAAGTTTTGCCTACGGCTGAAGATTATACGATGTTTTCTTTGAGCTAATAACGAAACGTCTTGAAGAAAGGGACATGTTTGTACAATAAGGCAGAGTGTGTGGGCTGGCCTGAGTCCAGCACCACCAGGATAAAGATTTTCCTCTGACCCCCCTCCAAGGATTATTGGAACGTAAAAGCCTTTGTGAAGCGTTTTGAACTCGGCTTTTGGGAAGGAATGGTTGGAGCCAAGATGGCCCTGGCGGTGCCCAGCGAAGAAACCTTAAAGTGCAGCTCAAGGCCTTCTAAAAGTACAGATCCAGTTTGCAATGCCTTGTGAGGATTGCTGGCAGAGGCGAGCCAAGACATTTTGCTGCCTGAAGGAAAGGACAAGAGAGCACCCCTTCCTTCTATGTACAGAAGCCGACTGGACTGGCAGTTAAATCTTACTTCAACCAGTGAGAGTGAATGGCTTCTGCCCCCAAACGCTGCTGCATCTGTCATCTGAGACAGTTAGGCCAGAGGAATAAAGCTTGCTTCCTCCTAAGGGTGCTGCAATGGGAAAGCTGGGCGTTGGTGGTTGTAGGATGAGAACCCAGTGCCAAAGAACCAAATGCCCAATGTTCTTCTGAAACAGGCGCCAGTTAGAAAGAAGCAATGCGCTCTCTGTGTGGGTGTGCATTTAGGGGATAGTGCCCAGAAATTCCACTGAGGATGGAAAGGGCTGGCTAGGATAAAGGCCAAGGAACAAGGACATGGGAGGCTGAAAGCCTTTGACTGCTTTTATGAAAAGAAAATTACGTTGGGAGCATGGAAGAGCCCCAACATGTAGTCTGCCCCCCAATATTTAGCAGCTGGAGAAGGGGAGGGGAGGGAGTAGAATTCAACATGTTGTTGTTTATTCTTTCAGTCGCTCCCGACTCTTCGTGACTTCATGGACCAGCCCACACCAGAGCTTTCTGTGAGCCGTTGCCACCCCTAGCTCCCCCAAGGTCAAGTCCGTCACCTCCAGAATATCATCCATCCATCTTGCCCTTGGTCGGCCCCTCTTCCTTTTGCCTTCCACTTTCCCTAGCATCAGCCTCTTCTCCAGGGTATCCTGTCTTCTCATTATGTGGCCAAAGTACTTCAGTTTTGCCTTTAATACCATTCCCTCAAGTGAGCAGTCTGGCTTTATTTCCCGGAGTATGGACTGGTTTGATCTTCTTGCAGTCCACGGCACTCTCAGGATTTTCCTCCAGCACCACAGTTCAAAAGCATCTATCTTCCTTCGCTCAGCTTTCCTTATGGTCCAGCTCTTGCAGCCATAGGTTACTACGGGGAATACCGTTGCTTTAACTATGCAGACCTTTGTTGTCAGTGTGGTGTCTCTGCTCTGAACTATTTTATCAAGATTTGTCATTGCTCTCCTCCCAAGAAGTAAACGTCTTCTGATTTCCTGGCTGCAGTCAGCGTCTGCAGTAATCTTTGCACTCAGAAGTACAAAGTCTGTCACTGCCTCCACGTTTTCTCCCTCTATTTGCCAGTTATCAATCAAGCTGGTTGCCATAATCTTGGTTTTTTTGAGGTTTAACTGCAACCCAGCTTTTGGACTTTCTTCTTTCAACATGGTTACATCCCAATCATGAGAAAAGTTGCCTATTGAGACAGAGCACTAATGATCCTGGAGAAGAGAAGATTGAGGGGAGACATGATAGCACTCTTCAAATACTTAAAAGGTTGTCACACAGAGGAGGGCCAGGATCTCTTCTCAATCCTCCCAGAGTGCAGGACATGGAATAATGGGCTCAAGTTAAAGGAAGACAGATTCCAGCTGGACATCAGGAAAAACTTCCTGACTGTTAGAGCAGTACGACAATGGAATCAGTTACCTAGGGAGGTTGTGGGCTCTCCCACTCTAGAGGCCTTCAAGAGGCACCTGGACAACAATCTGTCAGGGATGCTTTAGGGTGGATTTCTGCATTGAGCAGGGGGTTGGACTCGATGGCCTTAGAGGTCCCTTCCAACTCTGCTATTCTATGATTCTGAAATATTCCGGGTGGTAAAAGCAAAAATGGATTGTGAAGCGGTCCAAAAGGTGGTCACTAAAATAACTTCACATATACACGGATGGAGTCTGAGATGCTGATGGCTGACCAGGAATGGGATCTCGGGACCTGGTAAATGAAAACCTCGGCCCAATGCATGACAGTTGTGAGAAAGGTGTATCCCGTGCTTGGGATCATTAGGAAAGGGTTCACATCTCAAACCAATGTCGTAAAGCCTTTATTGAAATCTATGGTGCAGCCATACTTGGAATAGTGAGCTTTTGTACACAAGGCATTTATTGCATCCTCATGATCCCTTACTAACAGTTGTTCATGGGTTCATTAGATGATATTGTGATCCTCCAATTTCACTTCAGTTTTTTTCAGAGCACTTTCCTGGTGTGGTTTTTAAAGTGGGGAAAATGGAGTATTATTTCTAAAAGTAAAAGGAAAGGTATTTTCCTACTCGTGTAATTGTGACGATTCTCTATACCACAGAGCCACCTAGAGGTTGTGTTGTGGAAAAGCAGGAAAGGAAATTGGAGGAAATATGCCTATGAATAGCAGCTGCTGTGGAACAACAGCGGGAAAGGACTGTTGCTGTCATGTCCTGGTTGTGAGTTTCCCAAGATGCATTTGGTTGACCACTGTGGAAACAGCATACTGGACTAGTAAGTTTTTGGTCTGTTCTAGAAGGACTCTTGTGAATGGCATGGAGATATGGGCAAATACAGCCTGTTTACTTGGTGTTGCATGCTATGGGCTTCCACCAAGGAACCCTGGGAAATGTCACTTTGTAACAGTGCAATCACCGCATCTCCTTCCCAGGGTCCCATGTGCTGGGAGCGAGGATTGGTAAACAGGTCCTTAAAATTGTAATTTAGGATGTTCCTCGAGTCTTCGTTTTCAGATGCAGAAGTAGGATTGATCCTCACAGCAGCAAGGGTGGTTTTGGCACAGAATACAAGACCGCACCAAATAGAATTTATGAGGAGGCATTTTAAGCTTGGCATTAATAAGTTAAATGTTCTCTCTTGCTTCCTCAGCTGTGCACCTTTAAGGCATTACCGGGGGGCGGGGGCGGAGGAGAACCCAGCAATCTTTTTTGAAGTGTTTGCCATGAAACTAATTGTTCCATCATTTTATAGTTTTTCAGCCACCTGATGAAAAATTGGAACAGTCAAGAAGCAAGGAAACATTGCTTTATATTCTCCAGTCATGAAGCAATTTGGCAAGGACAGGCCCTGCACATTCCTAAAAAGTGGAAACAAGAAAGAGAATCTATATTCCTCCACTAAAGTCTTTAGATGGAAGGGGTAACGGAACAAAAACAAGCCATTACCCTTTTGTTTTGTGTTCCTAATAGCCATATGTTGAGAACGTCTTTGAAGGGCCTCCTCTGTATCCCATTAATACGGGGAAGTTGTATTAGCAAGGAGCAAAGCTGGGAGACTGTGGAATGATCCCCCACTAGAGGTGTGGTTGGGCTCTTCTCACAGGCCTTCAGATACATAGGCAAGGTGCATTTGCTTTAGAAAGAGATTTTGCCTTGGTAGGGCCAGCCCTACCATTAGGCAGAGGTATCATGAAAAGGCAGCAAAGAAGTTGGCAGGGATAGGCAGATTACGCAGCTACGTGGATGTGGGGTTTTTTTTATGACACGTCGAAGATGTGCATGAACATAACTGTACAGCTACACATGGGGGGATAGGGAGTCCATCGGATGTGCAATTCTGCGCAGAGATATGTTAGTGTTAAAAAAAAAAAGACACTCAGGCCTTGGCTAGACCTACCTGTTGTTCTGGGGGAGAGGACGGGAGACCTCGCATTGTGAATATCGTGAGAACTCACCCTCGTTTACATGAAAGGCGCAACGACCTCAACAAGGGCGGCATCGCCTTAAGATATGAAGGAGAGGGCCTGCTCCATGCCACCCCCTTATTTTTTTATAAGAATTAGATATTGCAGTGTTTGCATCAGGGCCTGCGTAGGACTGGCACCGCAGCTGTAGAATTAAGAAGCTCACCAGGCTACATCATTAGTTATTTTATACTTTTTTGCATTTAGCAAAATTCTTTCTTTCTTTCTTTCTTTCTTTCTTTCTTTCTTTCTTTCACCTTATAATTTAAACTTGGCAGGTGTGTGATATCTCCACCATTGGTGCTTTCCCCCTTATTTATCGCTGATTTCTGGCAAATGCGCTTGTTTTGAATATTTTTATGGCTGTACATTGTTTTGACTGTTTTCAATGGGAAGGTAATTAATACGTTTTAAAATGACAAAAAGCAGGATTTTATTAGTTTCCGTGCCTCTCTTGTCAGTTCAGGGTTGGCGTGCTTTAGGGAAATACAATAAAACACAATTAGCGCTCCCGGTGCTACATGATAAAACAACGTTCAATAAAAACCAGCAACCACACATAATAATGTCAAGCAAGGGGAAACTTGAGGGAGATAAACAAAAGCTTTTTTCACACATGACCCTAAAATTGCCTTTGAGCCTCTCTTATGGAATTTGGCTCAGTGTGTGAAAGTTGCTTCTGCGGGACTGGAAGGAAAGCCTTCTGGGACAACATTGATATTTCATTTGCGCTGCAAACAACGTGGAACTACTTACTCTAAACAGTATCTTCAGGGGCAAATAGCAGCTGGGTGGTGGTGGTGGTGGCATGTGGATTTGTGATGGGAAACCAGCGTGGATCCCCAGTGCAGACTGGGAGCATAATCCACCTTCTTTTCCTTCAAATTAAAAGTGATCAGATTAAGAACACTTTCAAAGAGTGTGACCTGTAGTTCGGCCCACGGGAAATGTACCAACGGGTTTAAGTATCCCTTGCGTAAACAACCTGAAGAGAAACCAGTTGTAAGGGGGGAAGGGGGGACAAAATGGGGTCTGAATAAGCCCTCTCCCCCCCTTACCAGGCTCTGCTGTCCGCTGCTGCACAGACCACGGCGGCAGATGGGGGAGCCAGGTAAGCCCCCCTCCCCCACTTACTTGGCTCCACCACTGTTGCCACCACGGTCCATGTGGCGGCCTCAACTGCCACTCATGCCTCAGGTCTTAGGTGTGGGCAGCATTCGAAGCCGCTGCATGGACCGCGCTGGTGGCAGACGATGGAGCAAAGTAAGCCCCCTCCCCCACTTACCTGGCTCTGCCGCCGTCACCGCATGGACTGTGGGGGCGGAGCCAGGTAAGCCACCTCCCCCCTTACCTGGTTCTGCCACCATTTCCACACAGACCGTGGTGGTGGCAGATGGGGGAGCCAGGTAAGCCCCCCTCCCCCACTTACCTGGCTCTGAAGCTTCGGAACGGTCCAAATCAATTCAGACCGTTCCAAATTGCTTCGGGTCAATCCGGACCTCCCCCGATCCACTCTGGAACTGGGTTTAGGAGGTCCAGGTCGGCCCACTCCACTTCAGATTTGGGGATCTGAAATGGAGTGGAGCACAGCCCTAACCTCCACAACCCTGGTGGCTTTTTACCTTCATAGATGGCTTAATTGTTATTTGGTTTATTTACCTTATGAACTATCTTATTTACTATCGAAAGGCAAGGGAGGATCAATTGCCCTGGTTTCCTCGCCCTGTTGCTGAACTCACATAGGTGCTTAACTTGCATATTTATTTATTTATTTATTTTATTTATTTATTTATTTTATTACATTAATATACCGCCCCACAGCCGAAGCTCTCTGGGCGGTTTACAACAATTAAAAATAGTAAACATTAAAAGTATACAAAAATATATATAAAAAAACATAAAAACAGTATAAAACAACAGTATCCATTTAAAAACAGCAATTCTGGGGTCCATTAAAAACAAACTTAACGTTGTTAAATGCTGTTAAAATGCCTGGGAGAAGAGAAAAGTCTTGACCTGGCGCTGAAAAGATAACAATGTTGGCGCCAGGCGAGCCTCATCGGGAAGATCATTCCACAGTCGGGGGGCCACCACCGAAAAGGCCCTCTCCCTTGTTGCCATCCTCCGAGCTTCCCTCAGAGTAGGCACTCGGAGGAGGACCTTAGATGTTGAGTGCAGTGTACGGGTAGGTTCATGTCGGGAGAGGCGTTCCATCAGGTATTGTGGTCCCAAGCCATGTGCTTCACTCCTTTTTTGCTTTGATGCTTTGTCACTGGATCTGAGTCACTTTGTCGCCGGAGCTCAGCCTTGCACTCTCTAAACTAAACTGGACTTGGTCTAGACAGCCCTTCAAGGAAAAGATTCCTTCTAACAGAGGACTGTCCTCTGTGAAAGAGGACGCATGGCCCGCCTAGCAGGCTCATTTCCAATCTTCTTGGAGCTTGACTGAGGGGGGAAAAAGCACCAAGGCAGCAGATTGTGTGGAGTTACATGGCGAGCAGCACAAAGATGGTTCAGCCCTGCCCCCGCTTCCCTTTTGCTGTTAAAATTGAACATTCACTCTATAAATCAGAAATTCCCAACCCTTTGGGGTCAGTGGGTACAGTTGGAATTTTGAGAGAGTGTCATGGATGTTCACAAAATGGCTGCCACAGGGGCTTGCCCATTCATAAAATGGCTGCCATAGTGAGCATGGCCAGTCACAAAACACTCATTTCCCGGAAGACGATCTGGGGAGATGAAATGAAAGATAACTTGCCGAAGAACCCAAGAACAAGATAGAGGTGTAGTCTGAGCTCCAAAGCACAAAAGCAGTCTTTGGAGCCCAAATACAGATGGCACTGGTGAGGAGCACGTCCCTTCTCAGCATGCCGGCTTCCCAGTTAATTATTTTTAATTAAAAAAATCTTAAGAAATAAAATTAAAATTAGGAGGGTGAAGGAGCCTGGTGGACACCAGTATTAGAAACTCTCTCTATATATAACTCTGTTAGGAGTTACCCTATTTCTTCAATTCTAAGACACACTTTTTATCCCATATAAACATCTCTAAAAACGGGGTGCGTCTTAGAATCGCAGGTGTGTCTTAGGGTTGTTTTTTTTCTGTTGGTGGTACTGAAATTAGTGTGCGTCTTACAATCGAAGAAATACGGTATATATAACTCTGTTAGGAGTTATATGTGACATATAGCAAGATAGCAGCAAAGGAATATACTTGACCAGAGGTTGTTGTAGATTGCAAGCTGAATATGAGCCAACAGTGTGATATGGCTGCAAGAAAGGCAAATGCTATTTGGGGCTGCATTAATAGAAGTATAGCTTCCAAATCATGTGAGGTTCTGGTTCCTCTCTATTCGGCCCTGGTTAGGCCTCATCTAGAGTATTGTGTCCAGTTCTGGGCTCCACAATTCAAGAAGGACGCAGACAAGCTGGAGCGTGTTCAGAGGAGGGCAACCAGGATGATCAGAGGTCTAGAAACAAAGCCCTATGAAGAGAGACTGAAAGAACTGGGCATGTTTAGCCTGGAGAAGAGAAGATTGAGGGGAGACATGATAGCACTCTTCAAATACTTAAAAGGTTGTCACACAGAGGAGGGCCAGGATCTCTTCTCGATCCTCCCAGAGTGCAGGACACGGAATAATGGACTCAAGTTAAAGGAAGCCAGATTCCAGCTGGACAGCAGGAAAAACTTCCTGACTGTTAGAGCAGTGCGACAATGGAATCAGTTGCCTAGGGAGGTTGTGGGCTCTCCCACACTAGAGGCCTTCAAGAGGCAGCTCTGTACAGCACCATGTACATTGATGGTGCTATATAAATAAATAATAATAATAATAATAATAATAATAATAATAATAATAATAATAACCATCTGTCAGGGATGCTTTAGGGTGGATTCCTGCATTGAGCAGGGGGTTGGGCTCGATGGCCTTGTAGGCCCCTTCCAAGTCTGCTATTCTATGATTCTATGATTATATATTAAACTGTTTCTTTATGTTGAGCTTGAAGAAAGTAGTAACAACAAATAGCCAGAGACTTCAAAACACAGTCTGTCCTTTCCTTAATACATACAACACACAACAACACAGAGAAGAGCAGTTCACTGCCTTTTTTCAACTGCAACGGAACAGAGCAGAAAACCCCCTCCCACCTTATACTGTTAGAATGTCTAGAATCAGACTATGCTTAACGTAATATTTCTTACAACCAGGAGAGGTGTCCGTGGGCACATTGCGGCCTACAGGCGGCATGTTGGAGACCCCAATTCGACATCATTGGGTCAGATCTAGTCTGAAGCATGTGGGTTTGTCTTCTTGCACCTAGTTCAATTTGGAGCCTGCAGCGGGAGCTGAGAGGGAGAGAGAGAGAGAGAGAGAGAGAGAGGGAGAGAGAGAGAGAGAGAGAGGTGTACTGCTCAATAGGTGCAGGCCGCTTTTCTCGTAGGTGAACCTGAATGGCAGCCCCCACCCATATGGGGTGAGGGGTCAGAGCGCATGAGTTATTTTAGGCTCAAATCCTAGCACCTCTCTTTTGACATTTCAAGCATTGCATTTGCTCCCATGTTGTCTTTGCTCTCACAAAAGAGAGAGCGAGAGAGAGGGAGCACGCACATGTTTTTTTGATTAATGCAATTAACAAAATTAAAGTTTTAAGGGGAGGGGAAGAGGCTTTTTCATTTTCCCTTTATTTGATTAGATATATTCCCATCGCACGGCCTGCTCAAATGAAACCCAGACTCGGCTCTATTGTTCTGGAGCCCTCCGAGAGTGTGTTACCTTTCAATCTCACACACTAATGCGTTTATAGTTAAAGTGCCTCCTCCCCCCCCCCTCCGGTCACACACACCACTTCCACAATGCAGATCCTTTCCCCCCTCAGGCGGTTGCAGGAAAGATCCCGGAGTCTTGATTAAAGCAGAAGTTTCCCCTCTTAATAAAAGCTCGAATTCCTCAGTGGGGGGGGGGGCGCACGGGGTGGAAACTGGCATTTGGATGACCAGGGTAGCCTAATACATTTGCAAGCTCGTCAGGTTAAGAGCCGGGCATCTGGATCTCCTTATGTGGGGAAGGTCTTTGCATCTCCAGCAGAGGGCGCTCTCAAACAGATGTGATGTTTTATTTTTTAATTGAGGGGGGGAGGGATGGTTTACAGCTGTCTCCATTTAGTCACTTTTGGGGGGGTTGACTTTTTAGTCCCCCTCTTTGGTAAAACATTGTTCCTATTTTGTCCTCTCTTGCCTTTAATTTTTTTTTTTAGTAAGATAGAGTTGTCTTATTTATTTATTTATTTATTTATTTATTGCATTTTTATACTGCCCATTGGCCGAAGCTCTCTGGGCAGTGCACAATTAAAAAACACACCCATAAAATACAAGTATAAATTTAAAACGTTAAGAAGTTTAAAAGGCAATATAAAACCAGCTACATTAAAGACCAGGGAAAGCCTGTGTAAAAAGGTATGTCTTCAGGAAAGGTTTAAAAGATAATTATGTTTTCTTCAGGAGACGTGTAAAAGATATGGTATTTTTGGGTCCCTAGGTGATTTTTCGGCATTGCTATCACAGCATTGGGGAGATGTCGTACTCCTCTCCTTAGGAGCAACACACCCACCCACCCTGCCCTCGTCTTTACGGTGGCACTTTTGACGCCGTGAGGTGCCTTGCGCCCGCATTTGCGTTCCTTCCTGACATTTACATGGTGCGAACTTTCCCGGTCATTAAAAGTAAAATAATAATAATAATAATAATAATAATAATAATAATGGGAAGGAGAGGAACAGGGCTGTTCTTCCCCACCTTTTTCATTTTATTATCTTTATCTTTAAATTTTGCTTTGAAATCAGGCTTTTAAAGACCGGCATTGCTTTGTAATCACACCGAGGCTGAAACCATCAGCCATGTTTTTCTTTTCTTTTCTGCACTTATTACGAATGGTCTTAGAGAATGTATAATTGATCCTCTCATGAGACTATTTTCAGGGCAGTATTTAGAAATCCTCTTGAGGGTTTTTTTGGGGGTTTTTTCCCCTTTTTTTTTTTAGGGAACTAATATCTTTATCACCAAGCAGGTGGCAAAACTTTTAAATGTTGTTAAATCTCTTAGACATGTTAGGGTTGCTAGTTCATTCATTATTTAGTTAATTAATTAAAAAATTTATAGGGTGCCTTTCAGCCACAAGCCCTAAAGGCAAATATTAAAATATTTGTATAGAACAAATATTTAAACAATCTAAACAGTAACCAGGATTAAGAACAGAGCACTAAAACCTCCAAAACCCAGCTATCAACCTCACCAAATCAGAAATATAGTTCCCTCTTGCACAAAACTCAACAAAGGATTGATCTAACTTCCCTGGAAAAGGAGTTCCATAATATAGGTGAAAAGGCCCTATCCCAGCCTTCCTCAACCTGGGGCGCTCCAGATGTGTTGGACTGCATCTCCCAGAATGCCCCAGCTGGCTGGGGCATTCTGGAAGTTGTACTCCAACACATCTGGAGCGCCCCAGGTTGAGGAAGGCTGCGGCCTATCCTGTGTTCCCACTAATCTAGGTTCTTTCAATGCTGGAACAAACAAAAGAGTCTCAAGGCAGATTCATTCAAGAGGAGGTCTTTTAGTTTAGGGTGACCATATGAAAAGGAGGACAGGGCCACCAGTGAGGGAGGAAGCAGCAGCTAGGCACCTCTCCACTGTGCCTGGGTCCAGCTCCAGCTGAGAGCCCCCCTCCCTCCTGCTACCAACTGTCTCTGCAGAGGCCACCAGTGAGGGAGGAAGCAGCAGCCAGGCACCTCTCCACCGTGCCTGGGTCCAGCTCCAGCTGAGAGCCCCCTCCCTCCTGCTGTCAACTGTAACTGCTGAACTTTCCAACTAAGATTGTAGTGCCTGAATTTGCTTTCCTTTTCCCCCTCCTCCTCCTCCCTCCCAATCCCTTTTCCTTTTGTGTCATGTCTTTTAGATTGTAAGCCTGTGGGCAGGGACTGTCAAGAAATACTTTTGTAATCCGCCGTGAGAGCCTTTTTTGGCTGAATGGCGGCATAAAAATCCTTAAATAAATAAAAATAAAAAAAAGTTTATTGATTTATTTATTTATTTATTGCATTTCTATACTGCCCAATAGCCGAAGCTCTCTGGGCGGTTTACAAAATTGAACCGTCCAGTTGTATTGAAAAGGGAATTTCAGCAGGTGTCATTTGTATATATGGGGAACCTCTTCATCACCACAGTTAAAGCTGCAGGTGCCCTGCCCTCTTTTAAATCTGGTCACTCTAGTATAGCTCCTACACCTTTATCTGTAGTGATGAAGGGGGAATTTCAGCAGCTTCCCCATATATACAAATGACACCTGCTGAAATTCCCTTTTCTATGCAACTGTTAAAGATACAGGAGCCCTGTCCTCCTTTTCATATGGTCACCCTATTTTAGTTTTCCTGGCCTCATGCCATTTAGGACTTTATTGGTGAGAACCAGTATTTGAATTTGGCCTGGAAACCAACTGGAACCCAATGGAAATAACGTCAGGCTGGTGTTGCCAGAAAGCAATCTGGCTGCAGCATTTTGCACTAGGTGCAGTTTCTGAACACTCTTCAAGGGCAGCTCCATGTAGAGCACATTGCAGTAGTCTAAAGGGGAAGTGACTGAGGCACGTGTCACTGTTGTCAGGTCTGCCTTCTCCAGGAACGAGCACAACTGTGAATCGGTGCAATGTCGGAGGGAGCGAGCATTTTAAAGACACGCTTCCAATTTCCATAGTCCAGACATGCCGGTATACGCTCAGGGGCCCTCGTGAAGCTAGTGAGGGCTGGACATTCTGTAGTAGCTGGGTTCTTGCCTGAACGTCCATTTCGACTCCAGCAAAAGAGGCACGGTCAATTCTGCTTTGCCTAGGGAAAGTGTCATCTTTATCTAGAATAGATGGAAAAATGAGGATTTATAGAGTTATGAAGGAGAGAAGGGACATTAAGAATGACCAGTGTACGGAAAGAGTTATGTACAGAAGACCCAGATAAATGACATCCTAGGATAAGCAAAACCTACCAAAATGGAACTCTCCAAATCAAGTGGAAAATCAGCCCAAATAATTTATTGTCAAAGAAAACCCAATTGATCATCTTCCTATTGCCACTAAATGCCCACTAGAGGCTTATGGCTGAAACTTGAAAACTCATCATGGAACACTTCCGATCGTTAATAGGTCTACTCTGGACTAGAGTAAATGGCTTGTGGCTTGTCATTTCATTTATGGAACCCTTAACCCATATCCAAGATCACTTAATGGTGATTGATTGTATTCTTACAGCACCCTGGTGCATTCGCAATCATGGTCTACCATTAAAAACATACTTACTAGCAAGACTTCTGCATCAGTTTGCACAAGTCCAGGAAAGTAAGGGTGGAAAGACATGTACATGTCTTTAAAAAAAGAGGAAATGCATCACCAAGAAAGAGGATGAAAGGGGGACACAGATTTGCACATGGTAATTTAAATGCATAGATGCAAAATTTGGAAATAGTTACAGTTATTTAATTAGAATACAATACATCTCACCTGAGTGGAGAAGATTGTGATCAGGTGATCTGTGTGCCTGGTAGTCGTGATGGCTATATGTTATTTCCAGTATTAGAGGCAATATGTCTCTCTCTACCAGTTACTGGGGAACAAGAGTGGGAGGTGGGGAAGCTGGAGAAATTAGAGATAGACTAAAATGAGTTCAAATTTCTAAGAATCCGACTTGCGGAATCTGCTGCGGACCGACCTCTCCAGGCTGTGCGGAGTGTGTGGACTTAGAATCATAGAATAGCAGAGTTGAAAGGGCCATCGAGTCCAACCCCCTGCTCAATGCAGGAATCCACCTTAAAGCATCCCTGATAGATGGTTGTCCAGCTGCCTCTTGAAGGCCTCTAGTGTGGGACTGCCCACAACCTCCCTAGGTAACTGATTCCATTGCTGAACTGCTCTAACAGTCAGGAAGTTTTTCCTGATGTCCAGCCAGAATCTGGCTTCCTGTAACTTGAGCCTGTTATTCCGTGTCCTGCACTCTGGAAGGATCGAGAAGAGATCCTGGCCCTCCTCTGTGTGACAACCTTTCAAGTATTTGAAGAGTGCTATCATGTCTCCCCTCAATCTTCTCTTCTCCAGGCTAAACATGCCCATTTGTTTCAGTCTCTCCTCGTAGGGCTTTGTTTCCAGATGCCTGATCATCCTGTTTGCCCTCCTCTGAACACGCTCCAGCTTGTCTGCGTCCTTCTTGAAGTTTGGTGCCCAGACCTGGATGCAATACTCAAGATGAGGCCTAACCAAGGCCAAATAGAGGGGAACCAGTACCTCATGCAATTTGGAAGCCATACTTTTACTAAGGAAAGGAAAGGAACCTCTCGTGCAAGCACTGAGTCATTACTGACTCTTGGAGGGACGCCAGCTTTCGCTGACGTTTTCTCGGCAGGCCTTATAGCGGGGTGGTTTGCCGTTGCCTTCCCCGGCCGTTATTACCTTTCCCCCAGCTAACTGGGTACTCATTTTATCAACCTCGGGAGGATGGAAGGCTGAGTTGACCTGAGCCAGCTGCCTGAAACCAGCTTCCGCTGGAATCGAACTCAGGCCGCGGGGAGAGTTTCAGCTGCAGAAACTGCTGCTTTACCGCTCTGTGCCACACGAGGTTCATACTTTTACTAACGCAGCCCAAATTAGCATTTTGGGCTGCATTAATAGAAGTATAGCTTCCAAATCTGGATTTTTGTTTTACTTTCCTGAAATTTACACAAATTCATTCATAGGAAAATACACCATTTTCTGCTGAGACCTATGCCATGCTGGAAAATATACGTGGGGGAAAGTTAAATGGAATAGGGACCAATACGCTAAATGTTACATATTAAAATAAATTTGGTTAATTATTGCAAACTTTCTTAGGGAATTAGCTGCATATTTTTCTGCATAATGGGAAACACCCCCCCCCCCCCAAAATCTGTCTGTGAACAGAAGTTAGAACGAACAACACTGCACCATCCACAAAACACAGCTGGAGCGGATTTCAGAAAATCCAGACTCCCCTAGTGGGAAGGTGCTCTTGCACGCATGTCCTACTTGTGGGCTTCCATTGGTTCATCTGGTTGGCCACTGTGTGAACAGAATGCTGGACTAGATGGACACTTGTTCTGATTCAGCAGGGCTCTTCTGGTATTCTTACGTTGCTAATTGTTTAGGGAACAATAAAGTCAGCGCATTGTTCCAGTGGTGCTAGCTCCCCCTTTCCCCATGCGCCTTGCGCATGATAACCTTTGCAAACCCTCTAATCCAACTGCAGGGATGTTGACCGAGATACGATGATGAAAGAGGTCAAAAGCAAGTCGGGAACGTGCCCATTTTAAATTAAGTTTGCCCCCTCCGTCCAGGAAAGCAGCACCGCAAAGCGTTTCGCTCGGCCTGATTTTAATTTGGATATGATCAGAGCACCGCCAGCCAGCCTGGAATCAAAAAAGGCTTTGAGGGCAGAGGTGATCGGAACATCTGTGGAAAGCGAGGAAGAGAGTCAGCTGGAAGCCGGTGCAAAAGTTAGAAAAACTCAAAATCTCGTTCAGTTTCAGCGTCTGCCTCGAGTCAATGACAGAACTCCTTGTTTGATCTCCAGCAGAACA
The DNA here is from genome assembly GCF_023053635.1 of Elgaria multicarinata webbii. Classification (NCBI taxonomy): domain Eukaryota; kingdom Metazoa; phylum Chordata; class Lepidosauria; order Squamata; family Anguidae; genus Elgaria; species Elgaria multicarinata. The sequence goes on along the minus strand of NC_086178.1, from coordinate 13,409,329 downwards.
TGAAGAACATGGCGTTATGAACCAGAGGTAGCTTACCCAGAAGTAGCTCCACCAGCGCTCGTGCAAGGTGGCAGAGGAGCAAACACCTGGATTGCAAGCTCAAACCTGAACTGATCGGGTGGTGGGTGGTTAGATCAAATTCTCCACTGATCTGATGTTTGTGGATTTCACTCCTTAGCCCTTTTCACTCATTCGGTTTGGAGATAATGAATAGATTTGGGGCAGGACGTGGCAGGCTTCACCCTGATCAATGCACTTCCAATAGAACATCTAGGGGCATGTCTAGACCTAAGGATGGGAGGGGGAGGATCTTGCGATATGGGGATCGCGAGATCCTCCCCCTCAGTCCACACACGGCATGTGACATCCCGGGAAGAAGGAGGATGTCGCAGCCACCATTTTGGATTTTTTAAAATTTAAGTTGAGCGCTCGAGTGCTCCATCGAAAAGGTTCATTTTTTTTAAAAAAAAGATCCTGCTCCCCCCCTCCCACCCCCAATGGGCATGGAGCTTCTGAAGAGCTCCATACCCCATGCCCAGTTCTCGGCTCCTCATGTTTACTCACAAGGTGCCGGGACGAAAACAGGATGGCTGCCCACATGTCCCGCAGTCGGGATTAAAGCCATCCCGGTTATCCTGGGGAAAGGGAGGGATCATCCCTCCCTGCCCCTGGGATCCCCTGTGCGTCAAGGGTTGGAATGGTTGGGCACCTGCAAAGGGTCCGCACTGAACCTGGGGCCCACCGACAAGAGCCCCCTGGAGTTGCTGCTCCTCTTCACCACCCCAACCTGCTGGTTCCCTTGCCTCTTGCTCTGGTCCAGACAATGGTGGTGATGAGAAGGAGGAGCAGTAAATACCACTGCCTACTTGCTCACTGGCTTTCTGCCTGTCAAGCAAGCAAATGGTAGCAATGATGGGGAAGTGGATGAGGTGCGCAATAGCAGCTGGTGACACTGGCATTGAGAAGATAGGCTCACTGAGGGAGGGGTGCCATTGAGCATGTCTTGCCCACGGCCTCTCAAAAACCTGGAGCCATCAGGACTAGGAGCCATTGAAAGCCTTCTCCTCCAGGAATTCATCCCAACCTCCTTTTAAGCTATCCAAAGTGGTGGCCATCACCACACCTGGTGGTAGTGAAACCCATAGTTTGACCATGCGCTGTGTGAAGAAGTCCTTCCTTTCATCCATCCTGAATCTCCCACCCAATCAGCTCCATGGGATGACCCCTTTGGGTTCTAGTATTATGGGAGAGGGAGAAAAATATCTCCCTATCTACCTTCTCCGTACCATGAGTAATTTTGTACACCTCTCTCAGGTCTCCCCTTACCCTCCTTTCTAACAGGAGGCATCATTCGTTCATAATCCCATCATGTTTTGGGCAACAGCCAGGCATCTCCTATAATGTCTCAAATTGGGCTTTTATGAACCACTTGAGGACCATGCACAGCGAATCCTCGGAACATAGGAAGCTGCCTCATACTGAATCAGGCCAATGGTTCGTCTAGACCAGTGCTGTTGGCACTGACTGGCAGCCGTGGCTCTCCAGGGTTTTAGGTGGGGTATTTTCCTTGCCCTACCTGGTGATGTCGGGGATCGAACCTGGGACCTTCCGGGTGCAAAGCATGTGATCTACCACTGAGCTACAGCCCTTCCTTAAAACCAAACTAGATGATCAGAGCAAGTCTTGCTTTACTGATTATCTGCAAGCCAACCTGGGAGGTTTTCGGCTGAGGAGCAGCATAAAAACCCTTCAAATAAATAAAAGATACAACCAATAAGAAGGTCTCCGCCGGGTCAGACCAAAGGTCCACCTACTCCAGCATTCCATTCACACCGAGGCCAATCAGATGCCGGTGGGAAGAGTGCAATGACATCCTCCCGTTGTTTAGTTTATTTCAATATTTTATTTTATAAATCAATCCACATGCTTTTTGAGCCGGTTTAGCTTGCAAGCCTATCCACATTTACCTGTGCGTCAGCCCCATTGAACACCATGGATCTTCTGAGTAAGCAAGTACTGTATAGGAGTGCTCCGTTAGAGGATTGGCTTCGAAGGGTCCCAGTTTGGTAGGGTGACCCTATGGAAAGGAGGACAGGGCTCCTGTACCTTTCACAGTTGTACGGAAAAGGGAATTTCAGCAGGTGTCATTTGTATGCATCCAGCCCCTGGTGAAATTCCCTCTTCATTCCCACAGTGAAAGCTGCAGGAGCCCTGCCTTCTTGACCAGATGCAAAAGAAGGCAGGGCTCCTGCAGCTTTCACTGTTGTGATGAAGAGGGAATTTCACCAGGTGCTGCATATATACAAGTGACACCTGCTGAAATTCCCTTTTCTATACAACAGTTAAAGATACAGGAGCCCTGTCCTCCTTTCCATATGGTCACCCTACAGTCCCCCCCCCCCTCCATTTCAGTCTCATCTGAAGTTTCATGATTGCCGGGCTCCGTATTTCTTCCATCCCTCCTCTTCAAAACTCTCTAAAAATGCTGAATCTTCTCATTCCTTTAATAGTTCCACTAACTGCCACTTATACGCGGCTGATACTTTTCTTTCCCAGAGGTTAAGCAATGTCTTATTTCAGAATGAAAAGAAGTATATATTTCACAGCAGTATGCATATGTGTGTGTGGGAATATATTTAGGCAATTTCATAAACATCCATTTAAGAAAAAATTAAACATTTACAATGTATAAATTCCAGAAAAGAGCTATGCGCCATTGGTTGGGTTTGCGCAGCAACGATCATATTAAAAGCCGAGGGGGGGGGGAGAGGGAGGGAGAGGGGGGGCGAGTCACCACCTTAATTATGGGCTGAAATGAAAGCGAAAGTTAAAGGCAGGGCGCGAATGGCGTGCCGGCACTAAGTACATAACCTAAACGGCTGCAAATGCTATCATTAGGAAAATCACATTTTATAGTCGCAATAAAACTGTTTTGGGTACTGTATGTTTTAGCGAGGATAAAAATACGTTCGTTTGGTTCCCTCCTGGCTCTTTGCCGTGCATTCTTCGAGTGCTCCATAAATAATAATAATCATCATGTTCATGATAGCTTCGGTCTTCTCTGCGCATGAATCTCCATTAGCCTGTGCAAAGTGTGAGTTGCGCGGCAGTATTCCTCCTCCGTCTCTTCCTGCCTGGGCCAAAGACATCTGTCAAAGGCCCATCATGTCTGTGAGTGGCAGCTAGGACGGTCGACGCCCAGCAGAGAATGGGGTCAATACATTTAGGGGGCTGGGGCAACCGCCCGGAGGATTCACTCTGCCAGCCACTGGTCCTTCACCCACCACTTGCCATCCAGAGCACTTTATTTTATTTTTATTTATTTATAACTGTAAAATAGCAGTCAAAATAATAAAAGCTGAAAATAAAATCGTTCAAAAACAACAATGACAATAGCAGCAAAACAGTACTCATCATGAGAAGGCCACGGTAAAATAAAACGTTTTTAAGGCCTTCCGAAAAGCCTTCAAGGATGGAGCATGGCGGACCTCCGATGGGAATTTGTTCCACAATTCTCCCAGCTTCTTTCACCAGAGGAGGTAGGGTGGGAAGGAGGTAGGGTGACCACTTGGAAAGGAGGACAGGGCTCCTGTATTGAAAAGGGAATTTCAGCAGGTGTCATTTGTATGCATGCAGCACCTGGTGAAATTCCCTCTTCATCACAACAGTTAAAGCTGCAGCAGCCCTCCCTAGCATGACCAGATACAACAGAGGGCAGGACTCCTGCAGCTTGAACTGTTGTGATGAAGAGGGAATTTCACCAGGTGCTACAGGCATACAAATGACACTTTTCTATGTAACTGTTAAAGATACAGGAGCCCTGTCCTCCTTTCCATAGGGTCACCCTAAAGGAGGGCTAAGGACCAACCTACATGGTACGCTAAACAAATGTGCTTGGAAAAAGTGTGCTTGCATAAGTGTGCTTACATATTTTTAGCCAAGGGAGTTTGGGGTGGTGGTGGTTTGTGATCCAGACTGGAGCGGCCACACAGGGGAAGGGGGTTAATCCTTGCCCCCACACACATCACTTTCCTGCAGAAAATCTCCCCACCTAGGGTGACCCTATGACAAGGAGGACAGGGCTCCTGTATCTTTAACAGTTGCATAGAGAAGGGAATTTCAGCAGGTGTCATTTGTATATATGGAGAAAGGAAGGGAAAGGAACCTCTCGTGCAGGCACTTGAATCATTGCTGACTCCTAGAGGGACGCCTGCTTTCGCTGACGTTTTCTTGGCAGACTTTGAAGCGGGGTGGTTTGCCATCGCCTTCCCTAGTCACAGTTACCTTTCCCCCAGCTAGCTGGGTACTCATTTTACTGACCTCGGAAGGATGGAAGGCTGAGTCGACCTGAGCACAAGTTTCCGCTGGGATCGAACTCAGGCCGTGGAGAGTGTTTTGGCTGCAGTAACTGCCGCTTACCACTCTGTGCCACACGAGGCTCCATATATGGAGAACCTGGTGAAATTCCCTCTTCATCACCACAGTTAAAGCTGCAGGAGCTATACTAGAGTGACCAGATTTAGAAGAGGGCGGGACACCTGCAGCTTTAACTGGTGTGATGAAGAGGAAATTTCCCCAGGTTCTCCATATATACAAATGACACCTGCTGAAATTCCCTTTTCAATACAACTGTTAAAGATACAGGAGTCCTTTTCATAGGGTCACCCTACCACTGCTGAGAAGGCCCTTTCTCATGTGGACACCCACCTAATTGCCCTCACAGGTGGATAAATGAGAAGGGCCTGTCTTTCTGGTTCTAAAGTGCAGGCAGGCAGGCTGATATGGGTGAAGGCAGTCTTTCAAGTAACTCAGTCTCATTTCTTAAATTCTCTGTGTGGAAGGAGGGGAGCAGATGTAGGGATGCAAGTTGGCTGGTTGGCTGCCTTCAAGGAGTTCTGTAATCTTGTCTGGGCAGTGAGGGCCCAGATCCAAAGGACCCATCAGCTTGGAGGTCTCAGGGAAGAGGGGTCTCCAAAGGGATCCCTTCCTTCCTCTCCGCAGACATCCAGTAATTCTGGAGGCTCCACGTATCCATTGAACCAGCCAGTTATGCTTCATTGAAGCCATGGTTCAACATGTGGGGGAGGGGGAAACCTGTATTGTCTACCAGAGCTCCACAGTGGCAAAGTCATCAAAAAGAAGACAGCATCTCTGAACAGGTGCAAAGTGCACTTTAACCATCGCTGAATTATCTGTTCGCCTCCATTGATCTGGAATTGGTGAGCGTCAGGCCTTCCAAGTGAGGATTCCTCCAGACAAGTGCTCATGAATCCACAGGCTGGATTCTTAGAAATTTGAACTCATTTGACTCCACTGCAAATATTTCTGACCGCCCCCACCCCCACCTCCGGCCCCTTGTTCCGTTTGCTGCTATCCAGATGCTAACTGTTGATCGGCAACTTCAGGCCCAGGCTGACCTGTTCATACTTCCCATAAGAACCTAAGAACTGCCCTGCTGGATCAGACCAAGGGTCCATCTAGTCCAGCACTCTGTTCACACAGTGGCCAACCAGCCATAGGCCAGGGATGAACAAGCAGGACATGATGCAACAGCACCCTCTCACCCATGTTCTCCAGCAACTGGTGCACACAGGCTTATTGCTTCGAATACTGGAGATACCACACAACCATCAGGGCTAGTAGCCATTGATAGCCTTCTCCTCCAGAAATTTATCCAACCCCCTTTTGAAGCCATCCAGATTGGTGACCATCACTACATCTTGTGGTCGTGAGTTCCATAATTTAACTCTGTGCTGTGTGAAGAAGTACTCCCTTTTATTTGTCCTGGATCTCCCACCGATCAGTTTCATAGGATGACCCTGGGTTCTAGTATTCCCAGCGTTCTTTATCTTTAAATTGGCTTGGACTGGTCAGCCCTGTAAATAGAGGACATCTTGAAAGAGAGAGAGAGGGGGGGGGAGGACAATCCTCTGACAGCTGTTCAAATAGAGGACTGCCCTCTGCAAAGTAGGGCACATGCCACCCTATGACTGTGTTCATAGTATCAGGCACTGGGGCGCATTCCCTTTGAAGAATGACAGCAAAGGGGCGAAAAAAATTCCACCAGACATGGATTCTTCCGTAGCAGTGGCATTGCGACAGGAAAAGCTGCATCTGGTGAGATTCCCTTACTGTGCTGCAGTCTTGGAAAAAGCCACGCCGGCCCATGCCATTTCTCCGTCTGTGCAACTCTTAGAGGGGCAGCAGGCTTTTCATAAGAACATACAAACATAAGAAGAGCCATGCAGGATCAGAACTAGGGTCCATCTAGTCCAGCACTCTTTTCACACAGTGGCCAACCAGCTGTCGACCAGGGATCAACAAAGCAGGACACAGTGCAACAGCACCCTCCCACTCATGTTCCCCAGCAGACTTACTGCCTTACAGACTTACTGCCTCAGATGCTGGAAGTAGCACACAACCATCAGGGCCAGTAGCCATTGACAGCCTTCTCCTCCAGGAATTTCTCCAACCCCTTTTAAAGCCATCCTAATTGGTGGCCCTCGGGAACTAGACCTGTCTAGCCTGTCTAACCTATCTAACTGAAACCAGAATAGTTGTTTTAAATGGATATTGTTGTTCTTATGCTTTTGATGGTTTTAAATGTTTGTATATTTGTTTTAATGGTTAAGCAGTTAAAGCTGCAGGAGCCCTCCCTTGCGTGACCAGATACAACACAAGACAGGGGTTCTGTAGCTTTAACTGTTGCGATGAAGCAGGAATTTCACCAGGTGCTGCATGCATACAAATGGCACCTACTGCAATTCCCTTTTCTATGCAACTGTTAAAGATACAGGTGTCTTCCTTTCTATATGGTCACACTAGTATTCTGGGTATTTGGGGCCCTGTCCCTTTGGCCTTTGCTTTTGGCAATCCTGGAACTAGAACGCAGCACTCGAGAGCATCTCTGAAATTGAATTTGGCCATCAGTCTGACAGAGGCTCAACCCTCTCCCCCCTGCATTTGATGCCCTTCTTTCCCAAGCCTGTTTGCCGCATTCACACTTAAAAAAAAAAAAAAAAAAGGCCGAAAACTGCTGTACGTGGCACACCTTTGCTAGTAAAAAGCGGTGCACGAAAAGGCCAGCAACGAAGTCCCTTCGATTTTCAAGCTGCCTTGAAAGAATCAAAGGGAGCCTTTTCAGCCCGGCTAATGACCTGGACGACTGAATTCAGCATTTCTTCCTGCCAGTTCTCCGAGCCCAGCTGGCGCTTGCGGGAAGGCAAAACGTCCTGTTCATTAAATGTGCAGCGCAGTTCCAGCCTCTGTAAACAGCCTTCAGTGTTTTGCAAGGAAGATTGTTTTTAATTTTTAATATAGGGGATTTGTTTAGGTTTTCTGATTCTTGGACTGTAGTGTGGAAAATCCCCAAACTTGTTTTGCTGGCTTATTTCCCCCCTTCCCTCTCTAAGGGTCCTGCACTTTGGGGGTTGGGTTGGGATACCAGTCCATGGTAATTCCCCATAAAAAGCCCTTATGTTAATAAGCCTGTAGGGGGCAATGTGGCCATATAGAACAGGTTGGAACTCCCAGATAACAGAGGCTTGAATGAGGTCATGCAATGAGCTTTTTAAAAATACAGACACACACACATATACACACACCCAATCCGGCTAAATGCTGCTTTAGGAAAATATTTTATTAATAAGAATAACAGCGAAAGAAAGAAAGAAAGAAAGAAAGGTTGCTAATAAATTCCCAAAGCTTTAGCTCTGTCTGGAAGTTTCCTTCAAATAGATACAGAGCAAATCTACCTTCTTCTTTGAAAGAACCCTTAATTGCAAACATTCACCGGGGAAATGTACAGAGAGGAATGGGATCTTTCTTGGATTCCCAGGTATGTTGTTCATTGCATCCAGCTGGCGAAAAGCTCCGCTCGAAACTGCGCGTGCAGATAAGAGGAGCGTGCCTTGAAATTTCCACCGCAGCAGCTTCGACCGCTAAAGAGGCAAACCGGTTTTAGGATGGAGCAGCAGCCTGGGTCTTTGGAAGCAGGAGGAGGGAAGAGACTGCCTAGATTTTTACGGGAGGGTTTGTATAACATGCCGGCCCAGCGTCTCCACGTGTTGTTGACAGGTCACTGCTGGGGCCCAGGCATCCTGTGCATCGCCCTTTAAATGGGTTTGTGTGTGTTCGTGAGATACACACTGCTGAGTGGTCAGAAGCCATCGTGTAACTTTCTCAAAATGCCCAGGACATATCATTCCAGGGCATTGTGGGAAATTAATTAAAATGGCATCTGCCTGGCACAGCGAATTGGAAGATGCAGTGGGGCTACCAGGGTAGGAAGAGGCCCACTAGGCCTCTAGGCCAAACTTGGAGTTTGCCCTAATAATAATTTTGTCTCGCAGGCCAGCGTCTTTGGGAGCAACTAGCAAGTATTGGGGCGGGGGTAGGGTGACCATATGAAAAGGAGGACAGGGCTCCTGTATCTTTAACAGTTGTATTGAAAAGGGAATTTCTGCAAGTGTCATTTGTATATATGGAGAACCTGGTGAAATTTGCTCTTCATCACAACAGTTAAAGCTGCAGGTGCCCTGCCCTCTTTTAAATCTGGTCACTCTAGTATAGCTCCTGCAGCTTTAACTGTGGTGATGAAGAGGGGATTTCACCAGGTTCTACCCTACCCAGTGCCTGTTTACCCTACCCTGTGCCTGTTTGCATTCTCTTCCCCTTATTGTTTTATTATGATTTTATTAGAATGTAAGCCTATGCGGCAGGGTCTTGCTTTTACTGTTTTACTCTGTACAGCACCATGTACATTGATGGTGCTATATAAATATATAATAATAATAATAATAATAATAATAATAATAATAATAATAATAATAATATACAAATGATACCTGCTGAAATTCCCTTTTCTATGCAACTGTTAAAAATACAGGAGCCCTGTCCTCCTTTTCATAGGGTCACCCTAGGTGGGGGGATTTTCCGCAGGAAAGTGATGTGTGGGGGCGAGGATTAACCCCTTCCTCTGTGTGGCCGCTCCAGTGTGGATCACACACACTCCAAACTCCCTTGGCTAAAATTACGTAAGCACACTTATGTAAGCACACTTTTTCTAAGCACATTTGTTTAGCGTACCATATAAGTTGGTCCTTAGCCCTCCTTTAGGGTGACCCTATGGAAAGGAGGACAGGGCTCATGTATCTTTAACAGCCGTATAGAAAAGTGTCATTTGTATGCCTGTAGCACCTGGTGAAATTCCCTCTTCATCACAACAGTTCAAGCTGCAGGAGTCCTGCCCTCTGTTGGATCTGGTCACGCTAGGGAGGGTTCCTGCAGCTTTAACTGTTGTGAAGAAGAGGGAATTTCACCAGGTGCTGCATGCATACAAATGACACCTGCTGAAATTCCCTTTTCAATACAGGAGCCCTGTCCTCCTTTCCATGTGGTCACCCTACCTCCTTCCCTACCTCCTACCTCCTCTGGTGAAAGAAGCTGGGAAAGCTGAGAATTCCAAAGAATTTTCTCCTTGGGGAGGGGAACAGGGTTTCTACATATCCTTTTAAGTGTAGAGGTTTTTATATTTTATATTTTATTTTTTAAAAAAACCAACAAACCACCCCCGGCACTTGCAGGAGCCCAAGCATTCTTCCTGAATGCTTTTTGGAGAGGATGAGGTCACATCGTCTCCAATAGGCATTAAGGAAGCAGTGCTGGGCTTTTCCAAATGCCGAGAGTGTTTTGGTTTTTCTAAAAATAAAAAAATAGAAAGAAGGCCCCTCAGCAACCAGCTACAATTTAAAAAGTTATGTGGAAGCGCTGTCCCCCTCCCCAAGGAGAAAATTCGCTGTAATTCTTCCCCTCCCTGCAAAAGAGGCAGAAGAAGAAGAAAAATGCCTCTTTTCCCAAAAACAGGGGGCAGGATTTTGGAACTGTGCTAGAAAATACGGCACAAAAGTGGGGAAACCATCAAATGACTGGTGAATGGAGCTAGCAAGGGAATGGAGCTAGCAGAACGGATCGTGGCCATCTGATTAATCCTGGAGGGTTGGATTGGGACGCCAGGCAGGCTGAGTCCCCATATTATCTTTTTAGCATCGGGGAAAGATTTTAATTCCTCCTCCTTCCCTTTCTCAGGCTCTTAGAATGTATTTTCACCCTGAATTGATTGCTTTAATCCTGCTTTTATTTCTGTCTCTAATTTTATTGTTATTATTGTGTGCTTTTGTCCTTCATATCGCTGATTGTTTTATTGATGTGCTCGGTGTAAGCCATGTTGGAAACTTTTATTCGAAAGGTGAGTACAAATTTGTAAACAAAGAAACAACCAGCATTCTTATCCTTTAATTGTCTGGGAGGGGGTGTGGGGGCGGGAGGCGCAGTGATTTATGACCACCGCAAACATTCAGACACGTGCCTCTTGCCACAGAGATTGATGGAGATTACAGACCCAGCTGGAAAACCGGAGATGTATGTGTTACTCTTGCCTTTTTTTCTATAACTATGGGTCTCCATTGAACCCAAAAATGGGGACATAGGAAGCTGCCTTATACTGAGGCCATGGCTAGACCAGGCGATATCCCGGTGATCGTCCCGGGATCATCCCTGTGCGTCCACATGAAGCAGAGGGCATCCCGGGAGCAGGGAGGGATGATCCCTCCTTTGGCCCAGAATATCACCCTACCCCTTTCCCCCACTTTTTCTGCAGTCTCGAGATGATCCTGAGACCGCAGAACGTGTGGGCAGGCGTCGCGGGTTGTCCCAGTAATCATGAGGAGCCGGGAACCAGGCACGGAGCTCCTCAAGAACTCTGTGCCCATCGAGGGTGGGGTGGGGGAGGGGAAGGGTTTTTTTTGTTTTAAAAAAACACCTTACCTTTCGTTCAAGCGTTCGTGCGTTCCTTTCCCTTTAAAAAACAACCCAAAATGGCAGCCACGATGTCGCGCGCCACGTGTAGACGAGGGCGACAATCTTGAGATCATAAAATTGCGAGATCGTCGCCCTCCAACCCCTTTGTCTAGCCATGGCATGAGTCAGAACATGGGTCCATCTAGCCCAGTATTGTCGACACTGACTGAAAGCAATGGCTCTCCAGGATTTCAAACAGGAGGATTACCCCTCCCCACCCCACCCCACCCCACCCCTACCTGGAAATGCCAGGGATCTAACCTGGAACTTTCTGCATGCAACGTGGGTTCTTGACCTCTGAGCCACGGCCATTCTGCACAGCCACAGCCATTCCACATAGCTACAGCCACAACCTTTTAATTTTGTTAGGGTGCAATGCCATGCAGGTTTAGAGAGAAAAGTCCTACAACTCCCAACGTTTCCCAACCAGCAATGTAGAACTTTTTTTCTGTCTAAACATGCATAGGATGGTGCCTTTAGTTGTGTAAATAAAGTAAAGGACCGCAAAGTGTAAATATAGATTGAATAAGGTGGTTTACTGGGATCTTTGTGCTTTACAAGGATGGAATACTAAAAAAAAAAAGACCACACCTTAACTACAAACTCCACCCATGACAGTGTGACAGAGAACACCCTATTTTTCTACAGATGTAGCTTCAGGGTACCTATCGGTGTTGCAAGCGATCTTTCAGGTCTGTAGATGAAGCACGTGGGTTCACCCCAAAAATAAAAATAGAAGGTTCACCATTTCCCCCAAGTGCCTGTCCAAATTCAGAACTTGTGTGGCCCTGGCCAGCACCTGACTGTTAACAGGAATTCACAGTTGGCTGGTGTTCTGATCACTTTCATCTAAAGACCGAAAAAGGTATTTCTTTCTTCCCTGGTGTTTTTCTAAAGAGCTCGTTCCAAGAGCTTAACTCCCACGGCATGTCCAATAAATACTTGCGACCATTTCTTTGGACGTCATTGTGAAAATGTCCAGGGGCCACTGCTTGAAGCATTCAATGTTTTAGAAAAATAATAAGAATCATAGAATCATAGAATAGCAGAGTTGGAAGGGGCCTACAAGGCCATCGAGTCCAACCCCCTGCTCAATGCAGGAATCTACCCTAAAGCATCCCTGACAGATGCTTGTCCAGCTGCCTCTTGAATGACTCTAGTGTGGGAGAGCCCACAACCTCCCTAGGGAACTGATTCCATTGTCGTACTGCTCTAACAGTCAGGAAGTTTTTCCTGATGTCTAGCCGGAATCTGGCTTCCTTTAACTTGAGCCCGTTATTTCGTGTCCTGCACTCTGGGAGGATCGAAAAGAGATCCTGGCCCTCCTCTGTGTGACAACCTTTGAAGTATTTGAAGAGTGCTCTCATGTCTCCCCTCAATCTTCTCTTCTCCAGGCTAAGCATGCCCAGTTCTTTCAGTCTCTCTTCATAGGGCTTTGTTTCCAGACCCCTCATCATCCTGGTTGCCCTCCTCTGAACACGCTCCAGCTTGTCCGTGTCCTTCTTGAATTGTAGAGCCCAGAACTGAACGCAATACTCTCGATGAGGCCTAACCAGGGCCGAATAGAGAGGAACCAGTACCTCACTTGATTTGGAAGCTATACTTCTATTAATGCAACCCAAAATAGCATTTGCCTTTCTTGCAGCCATATCACACTGTTGGCTCATATTCAGCTTGTGATCTACAACGATTCCAAGATCCTTCTCGTTCGTAGTATTGCTGAGCCAAGTATCCCCCATCTTGTAACTGTGTCTTTGGTTTCTATTTCCTAAATGTAGAACTTGGCATTTATCCCTATTAAATTTCATTCTGTTGTTTTCAGCCCAGCACTCCAGCCTATCAAGATCACTTTGAAGTTTGTTTCTGTCTTCCAGGGTATTAGCTATCCCTCCCAATTTGGTGTCATTTGCAAATTTGTTCAGCGTTCCCTGCACCTCCTCGTTCAAATCATTAATAAAAATGTTGAAGAGCACTGGGCCCAGGACTGAGCCCTGCGGTACCCCACTTGTTGCCTCTCCCCAGTTTGAGAAGGTTCCATTGATAAGTACTCTTTGAGTCCGATTCTGTAGCCAACTGTGGATCCACCTAATAGTTGTTCCATCTAGCCCACTTTTAGCTAGTTTGTTAATCAGAATATCATGGGGCACTTTGTCAAAAGCTTTGCTGAAGTCAAGATATATGATGTCCACAGCATTCCCACAGTCCACAAGGGAGGTTACCTGATCAAAAAATGAGATCAAATTAGTCCGACAGGATTTGTTCCTGACAAATCCATGTTGGCTTCTAGTAATCACTGCATTTATTTCAAGGTGTTTTCAGATTGACTTCTTTATAATCTGCTCCAGAATTTTCCCAGGGATGGTCTGTAGTTCCCAGGTTCCTCCTTTTTGCCCCTTTTGAAGATAGGGACAACGTTAGCCCTCCTCCAGTCATCCGGCACCTCACCCGTCTTCCATGATTTTGCAAAGATAATAGACAAAGGTTTTGAGAGTTCTTCCGCTAGCTCCTTCATTACTCTAGGATGCAGTTCATCGGGCCCTGGAGATTTGAACTCATTCAAGGAATTTAGGTGTTCTTTGACCATTTGTTTATCAATCTCAAACTGCAACCCTGCCCCCTCAACTTCTGCTTCACTTTTTCCAGGGGGGTCATAGACCCGCTTTTGGGAGAAGACTGAGGCAAAGTTGGAATTGAGCACTTCAGCCTTTTCTTAGTCATCTGTTATCAATTTGCCATCCTCATTAAGCAGTTGAACCACCCTTTCTTTCCTCTGTTTTACTACTCCCATATCTGAAGAAAGCCTTTTTATTTCTTTTAGCATCCCTCGCTAATCTCAGCTCATTCACAGCTTTAGCCTTCCCGATGCCATTTCAGCACTGTCTGTACTCTTGTCTGTACTCTTCTTTTGTAGCCTGGCCTTCCTTCCACTTCCTATATGTATCCTTTTTTGTTTTCAGGTCATCTCTAAGCTTTTTGTGGAGCCACATTGGTTTCCTCTGTTGTCTTCTATCTTTTCTCCTTGTTGGAATTGTTTGTAACTGTGCCTTTAAAATTTCCTTTTTTAAATACTCCCACCCATCCTGCACTTCTTTTCTCATTAGGCTCACTTGCCACAGGACCTTACTTATCATAGTTCTGAGTTTATTAAAATCAGCTTTCCTAAAATCCAGAGTACATGTATGGCTACACTCAACTTTTGTCTCCTTCATCATCAAGAATTCAAGTATGACGTGGTCACTTTCCCCCAGAGTTCCCGTAACTGCCACTTTATCCACTAAGTCCTGTTTACCCTACCCTGTGCCTGTTTGCATTCTCTTCCCCTCCTTATTGTTTTACCATGATTTAATTAGAATGTAAGCCTAAGCGGCAGGGTCTTGCTATTTACTGTTTTACTGTTTTACTCTGTACAGCACCATGTACATTGATGGTGCTATATAAATAAATAAATAAATAAATAATAATAATAATAATAATAAGTCATCCCTATTGGTCAATATCAAGTCAAGGATTGCTGATCCTCTAGTTCCTTCCTCCACTTTCTGTAGGAGAAAGTTATCACCCATACATGTCAGGAATTTCTTGGAAGGGCCACTTTTGGCAGTATTGGTCTCCCAACAGATATCAGGGTAATTGAAGTCCCCCATCACTACTACATCACACTTCCTTGAAACACTGGCAATTTGTTTCTCAAAAGTTTCGTCCTCGTCTTCTCCTTGATTGGGTGGTTGGTAGTAGACTCCGATTATCATATTCTTTTTATTCCTAGCCCCATTTATTTTAATCCAGACGCTCTCGACGGGACTCCCGGTCTCATCCGCCTGTATTTCTGTGCAGGGATAGGTATTTTTAACATATAGTGCAACTCCACCTCCCTTTCTTCTGTTCTTTTTGAACAAGTTATATCCTTCAATTGCTATATTCCAGTCATGGGAGTCATCCCACCAAGTTTCAGTTATACCTATCAAGTCGTATTTGCCTTCATGTAATAAGAGTTCAAGTTCATTCTGTTTGTTTCCCATGCTCTGGGTATTAGTATATCGACATCGAAGACCATGTGTTTTATAGTCTGGCTTTGTTCCTACATTGTTGTGGACACTATTTTGGGGCACTATTGGAGCTGTTCTCTCTACTGTGGTGCCTTGGCCTTCATCCCTTGTTGCCTCAAAGTTTATGTCTCCCGCCCCCGTAAGATTCAGTTTAAAGCCCTCCTGATCAAGTTCTTCATGCTGTGGCTGAACACATTCTTTCCAGCGCTTGTGAGGTGCAACCCATCCCTTGTCAGCAGTCCATGTTCCAAGTAGCTAAAGATGTATTTAGATAAAGATGTATTTAGATGTCATGACAAACCATGGTTTATTGTGATGGGAAAGAGCCTAGCCTCCCCCTGGGCTTATGCATCCCTCCTCCTCCATCATCTGTCGTAGCCATGAGGAGGAATATGAAAATGTTCGCGTTCTTCCGGGATTAACCACAGCTTGATGTTTAATCTGCACCCGGCACACTGTGTTTAATCTTAACTATGTTTTGTCTGAAACCAGCTAACTTCAAATCACGGTTTACAATTAATCACAGTTTATGGTTCAGAGGTAATGCTAAACTGTAGTTAATGAAGGCTTCCAATTTCCTCGTCACAGCGACACAAGAGGAGGCACAACTGGATGTGATGGAAGGGAAATGATTCTAAACCTTGAGTAAGCTTGTTACCGTCACAAGACAACATAGTTTATCGTGACACCTGAATGCAGCCAATAGTTTTTATCAGAGTAGAAAGCTACATGGAAGAGAGGCATGGATACACCCTTGGTGTATCCACCCACCCACATGACTTTTGTCCTACTGATTTCTCCATTCCAACAGGTTTTGCGGGTCATTGAAATAAAAACCTACGGAACCTGTTTATTGGAAGCAATAACGGGATGTGTGAACACACCATGAAAAATAACGCCTCTTTCATACAGTCTTCAACACTCTGTAAAAAACCCGATTCCTTCTCTAAGGGCTAATATTTCTATAAAACCAGTCCATCCACTATGCCAGGATATAATAGGAATACATTTTCCCCATTCCCTAACTCTTTTGGATCTTTATCCAGAAACCTCGGCTGCTTCCCACCACCAGAGACTGGAGACTGGGCTTGATAGACACCTCAGTCTGGTCCGGTACAAAAACATTCCTGGGCTGCAAAATTTCTTTGTATTCTTTTTAATTAGATCCAGATTCTTTCAACCTCCATCCACCTCCCCCCCCACCCCAAACCCAACAAAAGCCTTTGTCATTAATCCTCTCGACACACAGCCTGACCACAAACCCCAAGTATTGGAAATCATTTGCTGGAATCTGGCTCTTCTCCAGAGCAAGGGGAATGAATGCTGACTCACAGAGAGTCAGTCTGGCTGAGATAACGCTGCTGCTGCTGCTGCTGCTGCTGCTGCCGCTGCTGCCATTCCTGCCACTTTTGCAGCTGCCGCAGAGCCAACAATCTCTAAGGAATGCAGACCCCAGCTGAAAGCAGCCTTCGTCATCGGTGCCAGTGGATGAAGAAGCTGCAGGCCCCGGGAGGCAAGAGATGAAGCCTCCAAGTGCAGCTCCGAGTGGAATCATAGAATCATAGAATAGCAGAGTTGGAAGGGGCCTACAAGGCCATCAAGTCCAACCCCCTGCTCAATGCAGGAATCCACCCTAAAGCATCCCCGACAGATGGTTGTCCAGCTGCCTCTTGAAGGCCTCTAGTGTGGGAGAGCCCACAACCTCCCTAGGTAACTGATTCCATTGTCGTACTGCTGTAACAGTCAGGAAGTTTTTCCTGATGTCCAGCTGGAATCTGGCTTCCTTTAACTTGAGCCCGTTATTCCGTGTCCTGCACTCTGGGAGGATCGAAAAGAGATCCTGGCCCTCCTCTGTGTGACAACCTTTTAAGTATTTGAAGAGTGCTATCATGTCTCCCCTCAATCTTCTCTTCCCCAGGCTAAACAGGCCCAGTTCTTTCAGTCTCTCTTCATAGGGCTTTGTTTCCAGACCCCTGATCATCCTGGTTGCCCTCCTCTGAACACGCTGGAAGAGAGGCTTGGTAGAAAAGAGGGAAGTCGTGTTGTCTGGACTCGGTCAAAACACAGGCGACAGCTAACCAGTCTAGAAAGAGCTAGGCAGATGGGGTGCTTGGCTGCCCCCCAGATCCAGGCTGAATTACAGACCCATGAGCCAGGAAACTGGTTAAAAAACATGACCAGGCATGATGTGGCCAGAGATGCGGTTGGGGTTCGGAAATAGGGATGGACGGATTCACCCGGGTCCGATTTGCTGGACCCTCGCCCCTCTGCCACCATCCGCCCCCACGCGCGGCACTGTGCACGCTTCTTTTGAGCCTCAGTGAGCGTCCGACATCGTGAGCCTGTCTGACATCTTCCAGAGCCTGCATTGTGCGCAACATTGGAGGCTCCAGAAATTACGCATTTCCCCCGGTGCATAAATGGCGGCCATTCACTCAATGGGGGAAATGCGCAATTTTCGAAGCTTCCATTGTTGTGCGCAATGGAGGCTCCGGACGAGGGTGGCTGGCTGCTGGGTTGTTTGTTGGGCTCATTGGAGCCCATTCCAGTGTCAACTTTAGCGCCATGGGTGCCTCTTCTTGCACCACCTGCTAACATTAGCAATGGGCGAACATACACCAAATGAGTTTGCAATTTCCTTGGAAAGTAATCCATTTATTCGAATACTCTCAGATGAATGTTTTCTTTCATTTGAGATCTTGCTCTGTTTATATGGCTCTTTTGTGCATACACACGATTAAACTTCGCATTGGGAACGCACGTTTAGAATCACGCCATGCGTCATGATGTCACCCACCATCGCATTATGTGCCCCTTCCTGATTTGTTGTTTTTGTGTGGGTGTGCTACGTAATGTTTGCTCGCCATCGCTGGTCAGTTCAGTATGGAGAGAGGAATGGCACCACTGAGTCATTGTGGATCCAGAGCTACAGCGGAGAAGATAGAAGATTCAAGGCAGTTACCTCGCTGGATGACCCAGGCTGATGTTAAGGGTATTAATCCAACAAAGCTAACACATGCACAGAAATGCTGTAACTTATGCCTTAGCCAGACCTACCTTTTATCACATGACGGAGGAGGGAAGATCTCGCGTTGTGTTTAACACGAGATCCCTCCTCCGTTTACACACGATGACCTCAGGAGGAGAAGCATCGTGTCCGCCATTTTTTAAAAAAATCTTAAAGGAACGGGAGTTCACGAATGCTCGTGCGCGAAAGGCAAGTGATTTTTAAATTTAAATTATTAGATTGTAAGCCTATGCGGCAGGGCCTTGCTATTTACTGTTTTACTCTGTATAGCACCATGTACATTGATGGTGCTATATAAATAATAATAATAATAATAATAATAATAATAATAATAATAAATTTTCCCACTCCCCCCACCCTACCCCCGATGGGTGCAGCGCTCCTGAGGATGATCCCGGGGTTCGCCCCAGGATAAAGCCCCATCTAGCGAAGGCCTTAGATGTAGGCCTATTCTACACCAAGCAGGATATTCCACTATGAAAGCCGTATGAAAGTGGTATATAAAAGGCAGGAGCCACACTACTGCTTTATAGCGGCATCGAAGTGCACTGACAACTGTTGGGGCCCATCGACACATACCATATACACCTTTCAGACTGCTAAATCCTGCTTGGTGTGGCTCCTGCCTTTTATACCGCTTTCATACCGCTTTTAGTGTGAAATATTCTGCTCGGTGTAGACTAGGCGGCAGATTGCACATGCTCCAAAGCTTGCAATCTATGCCAGAATTCATCATGAATTCATAAGGCAGCAATCAAAGCTTGCTACAAAGGTGAGGAATGCACAAGCCAAGTGATTACAAAGTTTGGTGGCAGGACTAGGTAATACTGGAAGTCTGACGTCACGTGGACTGTGCCCTTGGGATGGAGAGAAATTTATTCAGCTTGCAGTTTAATTTAAATGCGAACTTACCTAAATTCACAATTTTTTTTTAAAAAAGGAAAGGAACCTCTTGTGCAAGCACTTGAGTCATTGCTGACTCCCAGAGGGACGCCTGCTTTCGCTGACGTTTTCTTGGCAGACTTTGAAGCAGGGTGGTTTGCCATTGCCTTCCCCAGTCGCAGTTACCTTTCCCCCAGCCAGCTGGGTACTCATTTTACCGACCTCGGAAGGATGGAAGGCTGAGTTGACCTGAGCCGGCTGCCTGAGAACCAGCTTCCACTGGGATCGAACTCAAGCCGTGGGGAGAGTTTCGGCTGCAGTAACTGCTGCTTACTACTCTGCGCCACACGAGGCTCTAAATTCACAATTTTGAACCAATACATGACCCTTAACTCAGTTATCCCTTGAAATCCGCACTTTTTAAAATTTTGCAACGGAGTTCACCAATTAAAAAAAAAAAGCATCCCAAATGTGTATATTAGGGAACAGCACACACTAAAATGTGTATAGTTGTGAAAATAATATTAAAATGCATTGTTAGGAAACTGTCTTGCAAAAATGTGTATTAGGCAAAATTGCGTACAAAAATGCTTGTAAGGAGGCGTGGGTGAAAAGGCATACAATTTTTCATGCAAGCATAAAAATAAAATTAAAAAAAAAATCTTGGGAGTTTGGGAGAAACCAAACTTAAGATGGGAAAAACGAGAAATTGAAATTGACATCCATATCTACTGAGTTCCTACTGCAGCTTGGAGGCATTTGGGGCTGAGATGGTTCTTTGCACCTATCTGGGCTTGGTTTTGTTTTGTTTTTTGTTTTGGCTATGACTGTATTTGCTTTGGCACCACCCCTGGCTCTATCATGCCAGCAATGTGAATGGAATTGACTTGGAGAATGTGAATGCTCCCGGGAACAATTTTGCTTCGTGCCAAAGGAGGAGAAAACTGTCAGATTGTATCACACCTCCTCCTGCCTATCTCTCCTTGCTCCTCCACCGTGGTAGAATTGAGATTCCCAAATAGCTTGGAGTTTGTTCCTGCCCAAATCAAGTGTGGTCTCAGGCTGTTGCTAGACGAGGGTTTAGCCCGGGCTGATACCTGGGCTCACCCCTGTGCATCCAGATGACACACAGGGGATCCCGGGGTCAGCCTAGGCTAAACCCTCCCTTGGCCCGGGATAACCGGCACCGGTTGTGGCCTGGTATTTCCGCAGCCCCGGGCTGAGCCAAGTCTAGCCAGTTCTGCAGCTTACTCGTGAGGGAGTGCTGTGCCCATTGGGCCGGGGGGGGGAATC
Source organism: Elgaria multicarinata webbii (assembly GCF_023053635.1). NCBI lineage: Eukaryota > Metazoa > Chordata > Lepidosauria > Squamata > Anguidae > Elgaria > Elgaria multicarinata. Next base: position 13,389,223 of record NC_086178.1, on the reverse strand, counting down.
GCAGGGGGGGGAGATCGGGCCAGGGGGGGAAGATTGGACCTGGCAGGAGAGATGGGGGGGAAGAGCGGAGCCAGGGGACATTGGGGGGGGGGAATCAGACATAGCGAGTGGACAGGAAGGCGGGTGGGGGGCATCAGACTTGGCAAGCGGGCGAGCGAGCGAGCAAGAGGGAGGGACATTGGACATTCCGGGGGGGGGGAAATCAGGAAACCCTTTTTTTAAAAAAAGACCTACCTTGTCGTTGGTGCGCTCCTGCGCACACGGACCCTTTAAGATTAAAAAAAATGGCCAACGCGATGGGGCTTTCCCTTACCCCGTCACGTGTCACGTGTAGACTGGGGCAACAGCCTGCACTAGCTGTAGCGCGGGCTCGCCCCTTCTCCCAACCGGATTAACAGGTAGATCTAGCAAAGCCCTCTGCCTCAAAGTCAAATCTACATACTGGGGCCAAGCCGTGCAGCTGGTGTGCTACACACACACACCCTTCTGTTGTACTAGCGTAGCATGTTTTTCTGACCTTTTGGGTGTTGCACGGCAGCCCCTGCATGCCACTGGGCTTCTCCAAACGACTGAGCAAGGTGGGAGCGCCACCATTTCTGCCCGCAGTGCTGTTCTGGGCCACCGTGTCGGTCCATGTGAAGATCATCCTTCAAGGTTCATCCAAACCGCTTGACCAAGGCGGGTAAAGAATGCTTAGGCAATTCAGGGTCCCTCAAACAATTCACCCAGGCACCTGAGCTAGATTGAAGGGCAGGGAGCCTCACGCTGCTTGCTCCCCCTTGATCACTAAGGCCATGGCTAGACGAGGGGGTTGTATGGTGAGAGTCTTGCAATTTTATGATCGCGAGATCATCACCCTCATCTATACGCGGTGCATGACATCGCGGCTGCCATTTTGTTTGTTTGTTTTAAAGGAAAAGGAGCACATAGAAAATAGAGGCCTACAAGAGGCAGCTGGACAAGCATCTGTCAGGGATGCTTTAGGGCGGATTCCTGCATTGAGCAGGGGTTGGACTCAATGGCCTTGTAGGCCCCTTCCAACTCTGCGATTCTATGATTTTCTAACGAAAGGTAAGCTTTTTTAAAAACAAGGAAACAAACCCTTTCCCCCCTCACTCCACCCCCGATGGGCACAGAGCTCCTGTGCTCTGTGCCCGGCTCCCGGCTCCTTGCAGTTACTTGCGAGGAGCTGGGACAACCACGACACCCGGCCACACATTCTGCTGTCTCAGGATCATCCCGAGGGGATTGCCCCGGGATCGTCCCGAGACCGTGGAAAAAGCTGGCGGAAAGGGCCTGCCGATATCCCAGGCCAAGGGAGGGATCATCCCTCCCTGCTCCTGAGATGCCCTGTGTGTCATGTGGATGCACAGGGATGATCCTGTGGCGATCCCAGGGATATTGGCTGGTCTAGCTATGCCCTAAGGCCTAGGTGTCCCTTTCATTTCTAATGTTCAGGCTGTGAGTGCCTTTGCTTCTATAGCTAAAAAATGACACCACCCATTCCCAGGAGGGTGGGCTCAGCAGGCTTGAGGGAACCCGGAGCAATGCAGAAGTAAAACAAAACAACACAGCACAACTTCTAGACAAAAAAAAAACCTGAGGGAGAGAACAAAACCAGCGCAAAGCGGATTGAGTCAGCTCAGTTGCAACAGAAGCTGTCTGACAATTGAGAGGACAAAAATGGAAAACTGAGGGGTGGGTGGGTGGCCAGGGGAGAGGCGAGGGGATACAATGAAAGACCGGGAACACCTAAACAGGCGCACCCCACTTCAACATTTTGTTGCAGTTCCTGCTTCTTCTCACCCAAAGTGGCCAAACTGCCTAGAGGCTGCACCAGGTTCATATGATCGAGTGGTCTTCCTTACCCACCCACCCCCACCACATCTTTCACAGAGGTTTTCGCAAAATCTTCCGCAAAACTAGCATGTCAGGAAGAAGGTTTGGGCTATAACTCTTCTCCCTAATGTCTAGTTCTCTACATGAAGTAATGTTGATTTAGGCTGGTGGGATAGAACACATAATTCCGCTGTTATATTATCTTTATCAGTTACTGAGTCATTCCCAGGCTCAATTCAGGAATTCTGTCTCTTCTCTCTAAAGCCTTCAAGTTGCCTGAGCTTTATTGTTGCTCTTTTATTTCTGTTTTGAATTGATTTCTTTTCATGCTATGTCTTAATTAGGATTTTTGATTTTAAACTGTATATTATTACTGTTAGCTGCCTTAAGTGCCATTTTTAGCAGAAAGGTGGGATATACATTTCATGCATGAGCACATAAACGTAAGCACCATCTTCTCTGGTTTTCTCCTGCGCACTCCAACCTACATTATACATCTTCCTCTTCTCCACCCTCTGGCTGGCTAAGGCTCAATGGTGGAGAGACAGGACCTTCACTACTGTTCTGAAAAGGCCTCACCAGTGATGGGATTATCTAGTAACATCTCCTGTTAGAAGGGCAATTAGCAGAGAAAACAAAAACAAAAAGTCAAAATAGAAGGAGTGTTTATCAGTCCCACATGCACACAGAGGCTACCTTAGAACAATAAAAAGGAGACCTCGCCCTTCTTTAGTTAGGAAAAGAAAACAGTTTTACTCACAGATATTCTTGCATATACAATGCAGGCATGGCGCAGAGTTTCAAAAGAGTTTGTTCAATCCATCTTGTGTTCCATTACACAGGCATGAGCAAGAGAGCAAATACATGTGCTTCTAGCAATGGCGGAGGTCAGGGAGGGAGGCGGAGGGAAGGAAGAGGAGGAGCAAAATGAAGAAATCACAGGAAATCACATTGTTGGTAGTAGAGATGCTAAAGCTCTACTATCTAAGGCTTTTATTATTATTGGCCTATCCAGGAGGATTTTAGGATGTTTTTAGAATGTTTTTAGGATGTTTTAACAATGTTTATTATGTTCTTGATACAGTTTTATTTATTTTATATTTACTGTTGTTCCCCGCCTCAATAAAAATGGAGAGGTGGGTAAGAAATATATTATTATTATTATTATTATTATTATTATTATTATTATTATTATTATTATTATTATGGCTAGTTGTGGTCAAAATTCCCATGAAATAATTGACTGCAACACTGGCCCCTTCCAGTAACTTGCATCTTGGGATCTATAGTTGGGAATTACAGTGTAGCATGACGTCACACATCACCATGTTATGTTCCCCTTTCTGATTGGTTGTTTTAATGTGGCCTGCCTGTGTGATGATGAAGGTGTCTACCCCTGCTGTTTATTCCAGGATTGTATCGCAGTCATCACTAATGGGCGATATTACGTTCACCTGCTCCCACGGTGATCTCAGCTTCGCCTCTCAGTTTTCCCAGAATATCCCTGACTGCTTTTGTCGCTGCTTTTTCCGGCTCTCTCGCATCCATTGAGAGGAACGTTTGCGGTGTACCCCCACCCCTTTGCGAGGTCATTGCTGTTCGTCGTGAGTTCCGGGATCAGCAAACAGCCAATTAGCTGTGAGGGGTGTATGCATGGGTATTGGCGTGTTTTTCTGCTGAAGTGTTTTTTAAAAAAACAAATGTATCTCTGGCCGTAGCTAGAGGGGGGAAATCCCAGGGTGATCCCTGGGATTGTCCCTGTGCATCCACATGACACACAGGTGATCCCGGGATCAGGGAGGGATGACTCCTCCCTTGCCCCGGGATCTCGCCCTCCCGTTTCGGCCCAGTTTTTCCACGGTCTCGGGCTGAGGCCGGGTGTCAAGGTTTGTCCCGGTTCCTCGCAGTTCCTCGCGAGGAGATGGGACCCACGCACAGGTCACAGAGCTCCTCAGGAGCACAGCACCCATTGGGGGTGGGGTGAGTGGGGAAAGTAATTATTTTTAAAAAAACAACTTCCTTTTTGCGCACGAGTGTTCGTGCGCTGCTGGCCCTTTAACAGCAAAAAAATGGCAGGCACGGCCCCTCTTTGTCTGAGGTCGTCGCATACCATGTGTGAACTGAAGAGGAGATCTCGCGATGAAAAAATCACGAGATCGTCACCCCTCCATCCTGCTAGGTCTAATTAAGGCCTCTGTGCAGGAGTGCATATTTGACAGAGTTCCTATCCCCCCCCCCCATGTGTTCCTGTGTACCTGTGCTGGTGTGCATCCCTCATAAGTAACTATGTGCCCCATAGCCATCTGCCTAGCCCCACCCACTTCTCCCAATACACACGCAGAACCGCTGTAACAGGGCACACATTCTCCCGCAATGGCACTCCTGTCATTGCTAGGATGACTATATGAAAAGGAGGACAGGGCTCCTGTATCTTTAACAGTTGTATAGAAAAGGGAATTTCAGCAGGTGTCATTTGTATGCATGCAGCACCTGGTGAAAACCCATCTTCATCACAACAGTTAAAGCTGCAGGAGCTATACTACAGTGACAGGATACAAAAGAGGGCAGGGCTCCTGCAGCTTTATCTGTTGTGTTGAAGAGGGAATTTCATCAGGTGCTGCATGCATACAAATGACACCTGCTGAAATTCCCTTTTCAGTGCAAGTGTTAAAGATACAGGAGCCCTGTCCTCCTTTCCATATGGTCACTCTAGTCATTGCAGGAAACTTTGCTCAGGTGTGCCCCGTGAGTGCCAATCGTGGAAGTGGCAAAACTCACAATCACCCCTCCTCCGTTGCAAAAGGGCTGCACGTGTAGAAAGGGCCAATGTCATGTGATGTTTACTCACTGTTGCTGATCTCCAGTATAAAGATGGACACACAGAGATCTCCTCTCATAAGAACAGCCATCCTGGAACAAGGGTCCATGTGGTCCTTCACTCTTGTCACACAGTGTGGTATAGTGGCTAAAGTGTTGGACTAGGAGTTGGGAGATCTGGGTTCTAGTCCCCACATGGCCATGGAAGCTCACTGGGTGACTTTGGGCCAGTCACAGACTCTCAGCCCAACCTACCTCACAGGGTTGTTGTTGTGAGGATAAAATGGAGTGGAGGAGGAGGATTATGTATGCCACCTTTATTTATTTCATTTCTATACTGCCCAATAGCTGAAGCTCTCTGGGCGGTTCACAAAAATTAAAACCATGAAGAGCATAATAAAACAACCAACAATTTAAAAACACAAATATAAAAAACAATATAAAAAGCACGACCAGGATAAAACCACACAGCAAAGATTGATATAGGTTAAAATGTGAGATTAAAAGAGCAGAGTTTAAATTTAAGTTAAAATTAAGTGTTAAAATACTGAGAGAATAAAAAGGTCTTCAGCTGGCAACGAAAGGAGGACAGTGTAGGCGCCAGGCGGACCTCTCTGGGGAGCTCATTCCACAACCGGGGTGCCACAGCAGAGAAAGCCCTCCTCCTAGTAGCCACCTGCCTCACTTCCTTTGGTAGTGAGGAAAAAAGCCGGGATATAAATACAATAAATAATAATAACCAGCTGTTGACAAGGGACCCACAATCAAGAAATGAGTGCAACAGCACCCTCCCACCCATGTTCCCCAGCAACTGGTGTATATAGATTTATGGCCTCTGATAATGGAGCTAGCACATAGCCATTAAGACTAGTAGCCATTGATAGCCATTGACTGGTGAAGGTGTGACTATTTCAAGAGGCTGTTAGGGTGACCATATGAAAAGGAGGACAGAGCTCCTGTATCTTTAACAGTTGCATAGAAAAGGGAATTTCAGCCAGTGTCATTTGTATATATGGAGAACCTGGTGAAATTCCCTCTTCATCACAACAGTTAAAGGTGCAGGAGCTATACTAGAGTGACCAGATTTAAAAGAGGGCAGGGCACAGCACCTGCAGCTTTAACTGTTGTGATGAAGAGAGAATTTCACCAGCTTCTCCATTTATACAAATGACACCTGCTGAAATTCCCTTTTGTATGCAACTGTTAAAGGTACAGGAGCCCTGTCCTCCTTTTCATATGGTCACCCTACTGTTGGTGCTGTTATTTTGTGCTGCTGTTGTTATCAGGGTAGGTGGGTTTTCAACTGTGTAACCTGGAATATTTTTGAATTGGATTTTCTTGGATTGTTTTAATTTGGGGGCAGGGTTTGATCATCTTGAGGGTTTTCTTTCAAAGAGAGAATGGATATAAAGTTTTAATACCTGGATAAATAATCTTATTTAGGTCTTGGTGTGATTTTTTTTCTGGGGCAACAGAAGAGAGAGATTTTACCACGTATAATAATGCTTTCTGTGTTGTGACGCCCCAGTTGTGGAATGCCCTCCCCTTGGAGGCCCAACTGGCACAGACACTGGCTTCATTTCGGCACCAAGTTAAAACATGGCTTTTTATCAAAGCCTTTGAGTGCTAAATTCACCCATGGTTACAGATAGGGCTCATCTACACCAAGCAGGATATTCCACTATGAAAGTGGTATGAAGGTGGTATATAAAAGGCAGGAGCCACACTACTGCTTTATGGCGGTATTGAAGTGCACTGACAACTGTTGGGGCCCATTGACACCGACCATATTACCGCTTTCATGCCACTTTCATAGTGTTATATCCTGCTTTGTGTAGATGTGTCATGGGACACTCCAGTACCACTATAAAGTGTGGCTCCTGCCTTTTAAACCACTTTCAAACCACTTTTATAGTGGAATATCCTGCTTGGTGTAGATGAACCCATAGTTTTGATTGTTTTTAATTGATTTATTGCTTTTAAAACTTTCTACCGGCTTTAATTTGTTAACGATTTAATACATGTTTAGCTGCGTAAATGATTTATGTTTATACTGTTCGGATTTTATCTGTAAGCTGCCCTGAGATCCCAGTGATAACAGGGCGGGTTACAAATGTTTTCATAAAATAAATAAATAAATAAATTCTGTTTGCAGAATCTAGGCTTTCCCGTCGTGGAAAGTGGAGCTCTTCCATGGTGGTGAATTCGCAGAGGCTTCAACTATGGATTTGGTTGGTTGAATTTAGCTGGAGGGGTTGATTTAAGATAATAACAACAGTAATAACATTTTATTCTCCATATCTCCCTTCTGCATTTGAGATGCTTCAGGGTGCACACACTCTAATGAAAACCATTTCTAACACATACCCACACAGACACATACAAACACACGTTTATAATAAAGCCTCGCTCATTAAAATTAACAATGGAAATAAATTAGATGGGCTCAGAGGAAGGAAAGAAGGGGAGGCATCAAAGCCAATGAGTTGATGCAGGGAGGAGGGAGGAGAAAAGAAGTACTGAGCGAGGGGGGATATTTTAAGTAATTTTTTGGGTCACTGATAGGGAAAATAATGGTGTCATTTGCACGGGAGGCTTTGGAACGATTCCTCTTTTGGAAGAAATTACCTCCTAATTTTTAATTACGGGTACATAATACCTTGATGAATGGCTGTTATTTACCAGTGTGTCTGCTCGGAATGACTGAAAGTCAATTAAAGCTTCTTGTGAATTGCTACATTACATGGCCAAGATGATAATTTTTTGGGTGTGTGTGTGTGTGTGCGTGTGTGTTTTCATTATTTTTTCTACAACAAGATGAACAGGTGTGGGTGTTCGCCTGCCCAGTCAGTTGAAATTAGAAGAGAGCAAGCTCACTATTCCTAAAGAAAGTTCATCGCTTTGAGCTTGCCCACTTGGTCCCTGTAGCTCTGTTTGGACATCCTTTGAGGAAGATGAGATACGGAGAGGGGATGGAATGGGACAAGGTATCGCAACAACAGCTTTTGCCTTTTTATGAGAACCCCCTCTGGATTCAGACCCAACCCCCCCCCTTCCGTTTGTCAACTTTCCACAACCTGGTGCACTCCAGATGTCTTGGACTTCAACTCCCATCAGCCCCAGCCAACAGAGCTAATGATCAGGAATGCTGGGTGTTGCAGTCCAAAACATCTGGAGGGCATCAGGTTAGGGAAGGCTGCTCTTTGCAGGGCTCAAAAAGTCTTGCTGCTGAGCTTTGTTAGTTTAACTTCTGCAGTCTAACTGCAATTTATCTATTTGTTGAATCATCACCATCATCATCATATTTATATTTATTTGTATCCTGCCTTTCCCCCAATACAGGCACCCTTAAGTGCACCAGCCTGCTCCTGAAGCCTTCGGGGAGCTTCAGCCTGATTTGGGGCAGTGGTGAGCTGCACACACCATGAGGCCGACCAGGAATCAACTGGACTAACACCCCCTTTCTCCCTCTGTAATTTTTCTAGATCTATGGTTGCAACTATGGCATCAGTCAAGACCTATGAAAACCACAGAGCCCCCACCTTTGCTCAAAATTGTGGAACCTGCAATGGCTGAGGCATGAGTCTACCGAGGCAGGGAGTTTTAGAGCTTTATCACACCAGCGTTATACTGTGCAATCACTGCGAATTGCATGCAAAGGACTCAGAAGTTTTCCACCTTATCATCTGCTTTGATTGCAAAGTACTCCCATGCATCCTGCCTTCATTGTGCAATAAAGCAAAAAAATTGCCGCATTTAGCCCCTACTTTTTGAGCGTATCTTCTGAGCCGCCGCTGGGGCGCAGGAGCAGGATTTTAAAGAAATGCTTACATCTGCGTAAGCTTTAAAGCTAAAGACACCAAAATTGGCACAGTAATAGATATTAGAGAGAGCTTTAAGCATACCAAATTTGAATTGGATTGGGTCATCCGTTGATTTTTTAATGATTTTTTTACATTTCCCCCCTTAAACTCACTTCCTGGTATGCAAAGGATCGCTGTCGCCCGGTAGCAAAACCAACAACAACCGCGAAAGCTTAGCACTACAGGGGAAGCAGGTATGTGGGATGAAGCTTTTAGTTCATGTTCTCTCCAAGGTGAGAAATTTGGGATAACCTCTAGGTCAAGCAATGCTCTCTTCAGCTTTAAATTTAGTGTGTGTCTGGGGCGGGGGGAAGGGGTGCATTTGCAGCAGCAGCCTGCTAGGCACAGCACAGATTGGCTGGCAGCTGTGACGACACGTTCGTACTCTTCCCCTTTGCCCTCATTCCTGCATAATTTTGGAGGTTTGTTTTTTTTGCAACTTTTCAAACACTGACTATGCTCCTTTTTCTTTCTTAAACACTATAAAGTGATGAATGAATGTTTCACTGAATGAGTTTAGACACTATGCTTAAAAAATAAAAAGTCAGGCAGCAACAACCCCTCAAGCATGATGGGAGGGGCATGACTCAGAACTGAATTGGTGTCGAAATCGCTGGTGTGCCTGTGAATCTATTTCGTACCGAAGGCAGAGGAAGGCCAGGGGTTTCCGTGTGAGTGTTAAATACACTGCAATGACTGTTCTTTTTAATTAGTACTCCGTTGCATATATTTTTTTTATTTATTTAGATTCTTTACAAAAAGATATAAATTGCTCTCTCTATTATTATTTTTTTTAAAAAAAAGATTGATGAGGGGTGAACAGTAAAGGAAAAAACACACAATCAAAATAGAAAAGAATAAAAAATATTTAAAATCAAGTTATTTCAATAAAACTTTGGCAGGAAAAGCTTGTTTAAACAAAAATGTCTTTAGCAGACGCCGAGAACAGAGCAATGTTGGCGCCTGCCTGACATCAACTGGCAAGGAATTCCACAGAGCAGGAGCCAGTAGGCTGAAATCTCTGCTCCGAGTGGGCTCTGCGCAGGCCTCAGGCCCGTATGGAATCACCAAGAATGGTTCATCTGATGACCTCAGAGAAACGGGCAGGATGATGAGGGAGAAGGAGCTCTTAATTTTTGGACAGAAGAAAAGATAAATCCAAATTTTGGTGTGTGTATGTGGGTGGTGCGTCGGTGGGTGGGGCAGCACAGTGGGGGGAAAAATGGGGCAAAACCACCTCCTCTCGAACTCACTAGAATGGGACAGAACAACATTACATGAAGATGTAGTGTTGTTGCAAGGGGCATTCTGGGAAAAAGCAGTGTCATGGGCCCTTTCTACACCTAAGGATTATCCCAGGCAAATGGAAGGATTGTCCCTGCCTGCTCCCGGGATACCCTGGGTGTCATTTGGATGCACAGGGACGATCCCGGGGAAAAATGCATGTGTAGACATGCCCAGGGTGTGATGTTGTTCCAAGCATTCTGGGAAATTAAATATAGCCACTGGCTGTAGTGACTTGTTGGGAGACGTGCCAGTGAGTTTCATGGCCTGTCCTCAGATTTCCCCCTCACATAGGGAGACCATATGAAAAGCAGGACAGGGCTCCTGTATCTTTAACAGTTGTATTAAAAAGGGAGTTTCTGCAGGTGTCATTTGTATATATGGAGAACCTGGTGAAATTCCCTCTTCATCACAACAGTTAAAGTGCAGGAGCTATACTAGAGTGACCAGATTTAAAAGAAGGCAGGGCACCTGCACCTTTAACTGTTGTGATGAAGAGGAAATTTCACCAGGTTCTCCATATATACAAATGACACTTGCAGAACTCCCTTTTCAATACAACTGTTAAAGATACAGGAGCCCTGTCCTCCTTTCCATAGGGTCACCCTACCTCACACCTGGCAATAGCTGAAACGCACCTCTTTTGCAGCCTGCAAATAGGGCTGTGAAAGAGGGGTGTCCTTTTTTTAGCCCTGATTTTAATATGTCTTTGTCTGCAGCCTGAGATCTTTTAACTGGAGTTGCTAAGGATTGAACCGAGCAGAAGGCCTAGGGTCTGCCACTGTGTTAAGGATCCTCCAAACCTATTTTGGTTGTGGGCATGGAAAGATCTCCTCCTTTTCCATTCCCCTATCAATTCCTCCCCTGATGACACAAAGCACCTATGCATCCATCCAGAACTACATTGTTTCCCCCACCTCCCCTCCCTTGGCCATATTGCATTACAGTCTCCTGTCTCTGGTAATTTGCTACGCACCAATGCGCCAGGGACGCCGTAGCTTCGCTATTTTCCACATTTCTCCCTGCGGACGACACACCAGACTTCCTCTACCCAGCGGCCAAGTAGCCAGTTCGGAAAAGCCTAGAAAATCTCTGTTTTTCTCTCTCCCTGCTACATGACTCCCCTTCCCCTATTTCCCATTCAGTACCCTGGAGATTTGTTTAATGCTGGTGAGATCTCTTGCGAATAACAAAGAAGGGAGGCAGAATGAAATCTTTGGGTCACTGCTGTTGTATATAAACATTATTTTGCTCATCCCTGATGATCGTTACCCCACGGCCTCTGAGTCTTAAAGGAATTGTTACCCCCGTCGGCAAATTTCTCCATGGAGATGCACAAAGTGACATTTTGTGAGCGGTGATCTTCACAGTCCTGTGCTCTTGTATCCCCCAGATTAATTAATGTAGAAGAAATGCCATCCCCTGCTTCTCTCTTAATAAGCAACAGACAGGCATATGGCAAAAGATCAGTGATTAAATGTGAGCTGTGAGCTGCAACTCCAACCACTGGGCCGAGTGGCCAGCCTGCAACTACTATACGAGGTTCAAATGGCAGGTGATTCTAAAATGTTCAAGTCCCGTGCAGCTGCTGTGCGGAAAGGTGGGCTTGGCTGCAGGAAGGGAAGGTGGGTTTTGACCATGGAGAGCTCCTTTAGGGTTCTGGCTGGTTCTTTTTGAAACCCGGCAAGGATTCACCACCCCACTGACATTTGAGCCACTGGCTGAATTGTATCCTTATTTCAATTCTAGTAAGGATTTCTAAATTTGCATGTAAACATATACATTTGCGTATGTAAAATATATGAAAATCAGCGTCCTCTTTTTTTGGCTCTGCGTAAGAGGTCACCGTAGCGCCTAGGCAGGTGCAGGCCAATGATATCATCCACCCACAATGAAGTCTTTGGCCGTCACCAGGTATTGGGCCTGTACTGGGTAGACTAGGATTATTTTCTTGGCTCGTCGTTTTGATCATGTTACCCCGCTTTTAAAATCCCTCCACTGGCTTCCTATCTCTTGTAGAATCCAATACAAGCTTCTTCTTACTTTTAAAGCCTGTCATGATCTGGCTCCTCCCTACCTTCCGTCCCTTATGTCACTTCATCGCCCTGCTCGTGCCCTCCGCTCTAATAACACCATGTCTCTTCCCTGCCCAAGAATTTCCACATCTCTCACTCGTCTTCGCCCATTCTCACTCGCTGCCCCCTATGCCTGGAATTCTCTTCCAGTGCATTTGTGGACCACGACGTCAATATCTGTTTTTAAATCTCACTTGAAAACATTTCTTTTCTTGAAAGCTTTTAAACCGAAGCGTGGTCATACTAGTCTATATTTAGTTTTAATGTCCCCTACCCCTATGGGTTTCCCCCCTCCCTCCTCTGTCTGTGATTTTAGATTGTACGCCATATGGCAGATTGTCTTGTTTTGTTTTATTCTGTACAGCACCATGAAAATTGATGGCGCTTTAATTATTATTATTATTATTATTATTATTATTATTATTAATAATAATAATAATAATAACTTAACCTAAAGTAAATGCCATCCGGCACAGATGAAGGTGTCCCCCAACCACCATGCAGCAGTGGCTAGGTGGCATGTTTGCCTTCCCTCATACTCTCCATCACTGGCTGGACCGGATGTTCCAGTTATCCCCGATGACTTTGCTCTTTAAATGTTCTGTCAAAGGGTGAGGGGAAAAACTCGCCTTTTGGCTGCCTTTTGACTGCCCAAGTTGTGGGACTTCCACATCGATAGAGGATTAATGTGGGTTAATGTGATCTTATTAATTTATTTTAAGTGTTCTTATGCTGCTCCTCAGCCAAAAAGAGAAGAACCTAAGAAGAGCCCTGCTGGATCAGACTGAGGGTCTATCTAGTCCAGCACTACATTCACACAGTGGCCAACCAGCTGTCAACCACAGCACCCTCCCACCCATGTTCCCCAGCAACTAGTGTATACAGGCTTACTGCCTCTGATACTGGAAGTAGCACATAGCCATCAGGACCAGGCGCCATAGATAGCCTTCTCCTCCATTTATATAAGGCCTTTGCTAGACCTACCTGAAAATTGGGGGAGAGGTGGGGAGACCTCGCGTTGTGAATAATGCGAGATCTCACCCTCGTTTACATGTAAGGTGCGACTGCCTCAAGAAGAGAGGCGTTGCAGTCGCCATTTTTTTATTCGTTAAAGGGCCGGTTGCGCATGAGTGCTGGAGTGATTAAAAGTAGTTTTTTTGTGGGTTTTTTTTTTAAAAAAATGATTTCGCTGCTCCCCCCACCCTAGCCCTGATGGGCACAGCACTCCTGAGGAGCGCTGCGTCCCTTGCATGGCTCCTGGCTCTGTGCAAGTAATTGTGTGGAGCTGGGAAAAGCCGCAGAAACGGGCCACATGCTCGCAGTCTCGGGCTTTTCTCACAGGAAAAACTGGGCCCAAAGTGTAGGGCTTTATCCTGGGGCCAGGGAGGGATGATCCCTCCCTGAGCCCAGGATCCCCTGTGCGTCATCTGGACGCACAGGGGCGATTCCGGGTACCAGCCCGGGATAACCGATGGTCTAGCAAAGGCCTGAGGCTCCCAGAGTGGCTTACAATGAAAAGTCCCCGTCTGCAAGCTGACACAAAGACATGGGCTCATCTACACCAAGCAGGATATTGCACTGTGAAAGGGGTATGAAAGTGGTACATAAAAGGCAGGAGCCACACTACTGCTTTATAGCGGTAATGAGGTGCACTGACAACTGCTGGGGCCCATTGACACAGACCATATACCACTTTCATAGTGCTATATCCTGCTTGGTGTAGATTAGGCCATAGTACACAAGGAAAAAGAGACGGGGAAGGAAGAGGGCAGTGGACCACCCAAATTGGGTGGAATGGTCCTGCTTCCATCCTTATCTTCTGAGGTGGAGGCAGTCCAAAGGCAGCAGCCTTTCTCCCTTGCTCTTCCTCCTTTTCTGTGGTGGGTTGGTGGGGGAATCCAACTGGACCAGGCCCCGATGTTTCCTTTGCCTGTTCTGGTCCTCCTCACTCCTTGTGAACCGCCCCTGTCCCTGGGCCCAGTTCAGTTTCTGCTTGCATTCTGAGCATATCAGCAAAGAGTGAGAAGAGGAATAATTGTAGCCACGAAGTACAGAATTTGTTCTTTCTTTAAAGCCTCAAGCCTTATCTATAGAGACACTGGAGTTTATAAAAAAAACCAAAACCCAACCCCCATAAAGTCAGCTCACCAAGAGAACTACCCTCCCATTTTACAACCAAGGAAGACGGCAGCTGGGGGAAAAAAAAGAAAGAGGAAATCATTTTCTTTTTATGGAGCGATTTTAACGAGGCTCTCTTCCTTTTGTCCCTTTCCCCCAAAGTCGCAGGAAATAACTGCCTGACAAGTTTAATCCTTCGCTGGCTTTGGGCCTGCTGCTTCTGCTTCCAGGAGTCTCACCACCTCACAAACCCACCCCCACCCTGAGGTACAGTTTAAAAGGATGGAAGAGCACATGACAGTAAAAACAAAACTAAAACGATTTCACCTCCTGCGCGCCAGAGACTCCCAATGTACCATCCTGCTCTGACAGGAGTTTTAATGGAATAAGAATAGACGGGCCTCCCCAGAGAGTCTTGACTCAAAGGCGGGTTTGTCCGAAAAAATATGAGCTGTGGAACTTTTGGAATACAGGTGGCAGGGAAGGAAAACATTTCGTGGTAAGAATTTTTCTGTTTTGTGAAAAAGAGAAGAAGAAGAAGAAGAAGAAGAAGAAGAAGAAGAAGAAGAAGAAGAAGAAGAAGAAGAAGCTTTTAAAAGGAGGCAAAATGCAAACGTGGGCTTTCCATGATCTGAAGCCACTTCTGAATGGCCCCCCAAGGGGGGGAATTCATCGCCAAGGAAGAGGACAAATGAGGAGAGTGATTAGCACAACATTTGCATAGTTATAGATGCAAATTTAGAAATAATGATTACAATTTAAATAGGAATGCAGTACATCTCACAACAGAGGAAGAAGGCAGTGACCAGGGGCTCATCTACACCAGGCAGGATATTCCACTATGAAAGTGGTTTGAAAGCGGTATATAAAAGGCAGGAGCCACACTACTGCTTTATAGTGGTATTGAAGTGCACTGACAACTGTTGGGGCCCATGACACATCTATACCTAGCAGAACATAACACGACAAAAGTGGTATGAAAGTGGTATATGGTATGTGTCAATGGGCCCCAACGATTGTCATTGCACTTCAATACCGCCATAAAGCAGCAGTGTGGCTCCTGCGTTTTATATACTGCTTTCATACCACTTTCATAGTGGAATATCCTGCATGGTGTAGATGGCCCCACGTGACTGGTGTGCCTGCTTCAGTCTTCTGTCCAGGTACTAACTGTGGACAGGCTACAGTTCTTATGGTTTCATTATCTTTGGACTGGAATTTGACTAGGCAACCCTTCAAACACAAGATGTCTTCAAATAGAGGATTGTCCACCCAGTTGCTTGTCCCCTTTCTTCATGCTCACTCTGGCCCACTGTCCAGAAAGAGAGGGTAGGGGAAGTGGAGGCTGCCCCTCATAAGAAAATAAGAAGTGCCCTGCTGGATCAGACCAAGGGCCCATCTAGTCCAGCACTCTGTTCCCACAGTGGCCAACCAGCCATCGGCCAGGGATGAACAAGCAGGACATGGTGCAACAGCACCCTCCCACCCATGTTCCCCAGCAGCTGGTGCACACAGGCTTACTGCCTCGAATACTGGAGATAGCACACAACCATCAGGGTTAGTAGCCATTCATAGCCTTCTCCTCCAGGAATTTATCCAACCCTCTTTTAAAGCCATCCAAATTGGTGGTCATCACTACATCTGGTGGTAGTGAGTTCCATAATTTAACTATGCGCTGTGTGAAGAAGTCCTTCCTTTTATTTGTCCTGAACCTCCCACCAATCAGCTTCATGGGATGACCCCACTGGGTTCAAGTATTTTGAGAGAGGGAGAAAAAGGTCTCCCTACCCACATTCTCCATACCATGCATGATTTTGTACATCTCTATCATGTCCCCTCCTTCTCTTCTCCTTGCTTTTGACACTGCCTCCACTCTCGGAAATGGGCAGGTGAACAGGGAGTAAAAGCACAGAAGAGGAGGAAGAGGGTGGAAGGGCTCTGGACATCAGGAGAAGATCTCCTCCTAAAGTATGAACCTTGGCAGATGTCCTATAATGCTGACTGTTGCTTCTGATCCTGGGGTCTGGGGCTGCTCTTTTCTCCCTCTCCATGTACCCATGTTCACTCAGTCTGGATATATCGTGAGAACAGGGCTAATAGCTCATTGTTTCGTGTTTCATAGAGCCTCGTGTGGCGCAGAGTGGTAAAGGAGCAGTTTCTGCAGCTGAAACTCTCCCCAAGGTCTGAGTTCGATCCCAGCGGAAGCTGGTTTCAGGCACCCGGCTCGGGTCGACTCAGCCTTCCATCCTCCCGAGGTCGGTAAAATGAGTACCCAGTTAGCTGTGGGAAAGGGAATAATGGCCGGGGAAGGCAACGGCAAACCACCCCGCTATAAGGCCTGCCAAGAAAACATCAGCGAAAGCTGGCGTCCCTCCAAGAGTCAGTAATGACTCAGTGCTTGCACGAGAGGTTCCTTTCCTTTCCTTCGTATTTCATAGAGAGACATGTAGACACATCCTGAGGAATTTAGCCAGTCTTATTGAAACCGCTTGGTCCCTCCTTCGAAATTCCTTACCTTCTTTTGCCTTGGAAGGAATCTTTAAATTCATCTCCACATTTGGCCCGCTGATGCCTTTGCGGCTTAATGTGTAAATTGCTTCCGTCGGAAAGGATTGCGTTTGCTATAATGAAAAAGTGATAACTAGTTTTTAGCTGTGAGATGCGGCCCAGGTCATCTCTTGGGTCTGCTCAGGTGGTAAAAGTTATATTGATGCTTACATCCTTAAGCAGCAACAACATCCGAACCACGAAAGAAGAAAAAAAGAAAGGAGGAATTGACAACAAATGAGACCAAGAGAAGATGGAATTTGACAGAAAAATGGATTTGGGAGCTGTAGAGAAAAAAGGTGAAACAGCATTCCTTCCCTAGGGATGTTTTACAGTTCGTATATCTTATATGTCCTTAACAAATAGTGGGAAGGAAAATTCAACAAATAGGTAGGAACTTGCCTAAAACCAGCTGATAAAGAGTTGGGCAGGTCGTTCCAGAGTGCAGGACATGGAATAACGGGCTCAAGTTAAAGGAAGCCAGATTCCAGTTGGACATCAGGAAAAACGTCCTGACTGTTAGAGCAGTAAGACAATGGAATCAGTTCCCTAGGGAGGTTGTGGGCTCTCCCACACTAGAGGCCTTCAAGAGGCAGCTGGCCAACCATCTGTCAGGGATGCTTTAGGGTGGATTCCTGCATTGAGCAGGGGGTTGGACTCGATGGCCTTATAGGCCCCTTCCAACTCTGCTATTCTATGATTCTATGAACCAAGTCTTTCCCATGCAAATCCACTACACTAGATGGTTTGTTGAATTTGGGATAAATTGTTTCTTCCTGTTACTGGTAAAAGAAACTCTTCGAAGCTTGAGCCCATGACTTAATGCTATTTCTTGCCCTTTATCTTCCCCTTTCTCCCTAGCCAAAGTCCAACATGCTAACCACTAAAGTGCTTTTTGTCAGCTCACGCTTACATGTTAGAGGGGAGTCTGAAGAGTGTTTTTCAACCACACACACTCAGGCCATAACTAGACCTAAGGTTTATCCCTGGATCGTCCAGGGGTCAAACCTGTTCATCTAGGTGACACACAGGGGATCCAGTGCTCAGGCAGGGGCGAACCCTGGATGATCCCAGGATAAACCTTAGGTCTAGCTGCGGCCTCAGTTCGTGCAAAGTCTGTTGGAGCGCCATACTGGTCCTTCTCTTGAATGGAGAGTGTGCTGAAAAGACTGTGCAGCTCCACAGTGTGGAAGAACCTTAGCAGAAGGTGAAGAAACATTATGTAAAACCTTGTCCATTAGTTGGCTCAGTCGTTGAGGAACCCAATTAACTCTTCAGAGGTGCTTTTGGTAGCAATGCATGATAGGGCCTTCTCGGTGGCGGCTCCCAGGCTGTGGAACTCCTTGCTGAGGGAGGCTAGAAGTGTCCCCCTCTGTTGACCTTCTACCGGCAGGCAAAGTTATTTTCTTCAAGCAGAATTTTGGCATGTAAGCTGGGCTGTTGGTTTGGGTGCCATTTTATTGTGACATTGTTGTGTTTTTGGACTGTATTTTGATATATGTGTTTTATTATAGGTTTAACCAAGTTTTTAGTGTATGTATGTGTGTGTGTGTATTTAATTATTTATTATTTTATCGCTGAAGCTCTCTAGGTGGTTCACAAAAACCAAACCAGTAAGGTACAGCAAAAAATGTAAAGTATGGAAGCTAAAAGCCACAACATAAAAGTACAACCAGGAGTGGATCTACACACAAGTGAATAAACCTCTTATAAATATTTCAAATTGCATTTTCCATCTTATCCCACCACATGACGCTTGGTTTTTATCGTTTTATCACTTACTGTTCTCGTCGTTATATTTTCTGATTTTATCCGTATAAGTAGCTGTATTTTCCGTAATGTGGCTGATTGTGTCGTAAAGAAACATTCCATTATTTTCAAATGCTTTCCTTTAGCCAATCACCTTCCTCGGGGGTGTTTCCTGTGTTTCCCGCCCAAAGTAGCAGCTGTTTTAACTCTTTCTTGCCTTGTGTTCCTCTTTGCAGCCATAACTTCCCTTCCCCTTTCCATGATCTGCATGTGATATAAACAGTTGAAATCAATGGGATTTGCTTTACAGTAAATCTCCTAACCCTGCTGGAGGCTCCCTGCATGTGTATGGGCATTGTTCGATATGTGTTTACCCCGAAGTAAGACTCTCTCTGTTCAATGGGCTTTCCTCAAAGGGAAGCCAGCATGTGATGTAAACAGTTGAAATCAATGGGATTTACTTGACAGTAACCCCCTAACCCTGCTGGAGGCTCCCTCCTTTCTTCCCTCCATCTCAGAGGAGGGGCAATGGAAGAAAACAGGAAGCGGGAGGAACAAACCGCAGACCGGGGATTTGAGGAAAAAAACTATTAAAAATACATTGTGTGGCCCAGATCAGCGCATATCTACAGATAACACAACGGTAAGAAACGTTTTAATAAGTATGTGTGCCCGGGGACATATAAAATCGTAATAAAACAATACATTTAATGACTCAAAAACCAACGTTTTATATATATGTGTGTAGATCCAGCCCAGGATAAAACTGAGAAGCAATGCAGGGATTTAAAATACAGATTTAAAGTATACATTTAAAACAACAGCGCTAAAAGGCTAAGATGCTAAAATACTGGGAACATAAAAAGGTTGCCAAAAGGAGTACAATGTAGGAGCCAGGCAAACCTCTCTGGGGAGGTCGTTCCACAGGCGTGGTGCCACAGCAGAAAAGGCCCTCTTTCTGGTAGCCACTCACTTCAGTTTCTTTGGCCACGGTTCATGAAGAAGGACCCCTGAAGATGATCTTAGGATCCGGGGAGGGGGAGGAAGTGATCCTTCAAATAACCTGGCCCCAAGCTGTTCAAGTCTTTGAATGTTAATGTTAGCACTTTGGATCGGGCCTGGATATGGACTGGCAGTCAGCTCAGCTGATGTAATGTGGACTTGTTGGCTAGTTCTCATAGAAACACATGATTGTTAGCAACCTTGTGCTCCATTTTCTTATTTATTTGTTGTGGGGTGCACATCAAACAAACAAACCCATGATAATCCAGTTTGCAGCCCCCACTTTGTCCTTCATAAACCCTGTATCTGAGGGACTTGCACTCAAGATAATTGTCCTTTCCTTCTTGTGATGTGTAAAAGAAAGAAAGAAAGAAAGAAAGAAAAAGGTGGGGGAAGCTTTAGATATCTGCAGGGCATCATAATGCCCCCCTCTTCCAATCCTCAAGCACACTTAGCTGTTGCCTACTCAAGCTTGACAGATTCAGCTCTTTTAATCTTAGAAATCAATCCCTTCAGCTCTTTAATCTGTTCCCCTTCCTCCCCCCCCTCGCACCTCAATGCCCCAACCACCAGTTCCTCCCCGCCTTTGCGTTGAATTCTCTCCAATTTGTTGACATTTTCTTGGTACCGCGATGCCCGCAATTTAACAGAGTGTTGCAGGTGCAGCCTCATCAGGGCCTTTGAGAGACTTTACTGGCTCTCGCTGAGGGAGTATTGCTTTCCTGCTCCACCATCTGAGATGACTCCTCATTTGCACACACACGCCAATTTACATCGGTTCCTTTTGGAACGGACATATTGCGTTTTTGTTCTGTCTGGATTCCAGTGCTCTGGTAAATCACGCCGCTTCACCTGTTCCTCTCCCCCTCTTCTTTGTGTAATTATGACAAACACGCTCACCATTTCACAAACACTTGCTCGAGAATGTGGTTGCCAAAAAAAAAAAGTCCCAAAAGAACAAGAGATACCCTCCCTAATTTTGGAGAAGACTTCCTCCCACACAAATCCGCCTCCGGTTTTTTTTTTTTTTTTTTAAAAAAGGCAAATGTGTGAGGAGAACCACGGTTGATTCGCGCTATTCTAATTAGAATTGTTTCTGTCTCGCAAGAGGGATTGTAGGTTATTATTTATGAATACGAGCTGTTTCGGAGGATTTTTTTTTTTCCCAAGCGCCATCTGTTTGCGAGAGAACGGGAAGAATTTCAATGGGGCTTCAGACCTCGAAGAGTAATGTTTGTATAACAGGCTCATAAAATCAATTTCTAATAGTTACAGGTGCCCCCCAAGGAATTTAAATAGTCTGTTAACTAAGTTATTCCATCTGCTGGGGAAGTATATTAAGAGCACACTGTAGATAGCGGCAGGACTTGCTTACATCCTAGGTATAGGGCACATATCGATACTGGGCATGCAAGAAAAGAAAACCTATATACACAAGACACATTTAGACTAGCCTAGGGATGGAGGAGTTGTTGCTTCGCTAGTAGAAACTCTCACACATAAGCTGGATATTTTACATCCAGGCAGAAACGCAACCTAGCCACCTGCATGGGCCCCAAGGAAACATATACCCATTGCTGAGATAAGGGGAATAAATTTTGTTATTATGTCGACAACACTTCTCAGGGTACAAAGCATCTTAGAATTCACATCTCATTTATATTCATAGCAACCTTGTGAAGCGGGTTAGAAATAGACTGAGAGGCAGTGAATGACTTGCTTACAGCCACAGAATGGATTCCATTGTTGAGGAGAGCTTGTCAAAGAGGCATTTCCAGCCCCTTGGTGTCACCACTTGGCCAACTGGCAAGGACATTGTGGTATGTTGGCCGAGTGGCTCGGGGCAATGCCGTTGCTTCCTCCTGGGCCTGGCTTGGAGCTCAGTTCACATTTATCATGACAGCGCAACATCCTCTTGGGGCGGTTTTGCTGTAATGTATTAATTCCGGGTTGAAAATGGCAAGTGGGCCATATGCCAAAGTAGCCGCATGACAACCTTACGCTGTGCCCAGCTCTGCATGAACGGAGATGCTCATTTTCAATGCGCCAGCCTAGATGAATAAGCTAGCCCTGTGATAAAGTCTTCCCGTTTCTTGCTACTACTCCAGCGCTAACATCCCTGTACTTTCTTCTACACGGGTGTGTAATTTTCAAGAGTTCTTGCAAATCTGTAAATGTTTAGCTTGGCCCTACACTTTACACACATAGAGAGCAACCACATAAAAGCGAGGACAGGGCTCCTTTATCTTTAACAGTTGTATAGAAAAAGGGTGTCATATGCATGCATGCAGCACCTGGTGAAATTCCCTCTTTATCACCACAGTTAAAGCTGCAGGAGCCCTGCCCTCTTTTGTATGGATTAGCCCTGCCCTCTTTTGTATGTAGGAGCCCTTCTCCGCATCCTACCAATGCAACATATACGCTATGATGGGACAAGGGAGAGGGCTTTCTGTGTTTTGGCACCCAGACTGTGGAATGCCCTCCCCTTGGAGGCCTGACTGGTCCCAACACTGATTTCATTCTGACGCCAAGTAAAAACATGGCTTTTTAACAAAGGCTTTGATGGTTAAATTCACTAAGATGGCACATTGTTTTAACTGTTTTAATTGTTTTTACTGCTTTTAAATTATGTATTGTTTTAACTTGGTTCATGGTTTAATTTGTTTTTAGCTGTGTATATTTATTGTTTTATACTGTATACTTTTATCTGGACGCCACACCGAAATCTTAATAAAATAGGGCAGGATCCAAATGTTTTAAATAAAGAAATAAAGAAACTGGTCAAAAGGGAAGGGCTCCTGCAGCTTTGAGTGTGGTGATGAAGAGGGAATTTCACCAGGTGCTGCATGCATACAAATGACACCTGCAGAAATTCCCTTTCCAATACAACTGTTAAAGATACAGGAGCCTGGACCTCCTCTCCATAGGGTCACCCAACATACATACATATAGCTCTTTCTTTATTTTATTTATTTTATTACAGAGCTCCAACCTTGGAAGAGGAGATCTGGCTATGGAACTCCTCTGCCCTGGACACCTTCCAGCCACCACAGAAACCCCCTGTGGTGGCTGCTTTTCCTGAGATGGATGTCTCAACTTCGGGAGGGGGGGAAATGAATCATAGAATCATAGAATTATAGAATAGCAGAGTTGGAAGGGGCCTACAAGGCCATCGAGTCCAGCCCCCTGCTCAATGCAGGAATCCACCCTAAAGCATCCCTGACAGATGGTTGTCCAGCTGCCTCTTGAAGGCCTCTAATGTGGGAGAGGCCACAACCTCCCTAGGTAACTGGTTCCATTGTCGTACTGCTCTAACAGCCAGGAAGTTTTTCCTGATGTCCAGCTGGAATCTGGCTTCCTTTAACTTGAGCCCGTTATTCCGTGTCCTGCACCTTGGGAGGATCGAGAAGAGATCCTGGCCCTCCTCTGTGTGACAACCTTCTAAGTTGTCACACCTTTGGGTGTGTCGAGGCGGTGCACTGGGTAGGTCAGAGGCCGTCAGCGTGCCGGATTCAAAGACATTTTGGCTCCAGTAAAGTTAATGACTTAGGCAGGCTCCGAGGCCTGTCTCATGTGAAAAGCCTTTCCAGAAGATTTTTTTTTTGCAGCTAAAAAAACCCTCCCACCTCTGCTCCTGCCCTGCTGTGCTGGTGTCAGCAGGGCTTATTCAGTAAAAACACAAAGAACAACTCTTCACACATTTGGTATCTGTGAAGGCCTCTAAGCCTAATTAGCTAAACAAAGCAAGGCAGTTGCCCATCAACTAAATGGATGGTTTCCTGCCAAGTCTGAGAGGCTTTTACCATACTCCTCCTTCAGTGAAGGTCCTCATGACCCAACCTCATGACACGTAGCCAATCTGGCAGTCTGCCTCCCACCTCCTTTAACTCCACCTGCTTAACTCTGCACTGGACTCTGAGACCTGCCAGTTCTGGTGCTCCCTCCACTTCCAAGAAAGGCTGAGTTCTCATGGGGGGAGTGGGGAGGGGAAGATGGTCCTTGAACCTGGGCCTCCTGTTCGATAAGATCCTGGGAAGATTCATCCCTGGCTTCTGTAGAGTCTTGGGATACTTCCTAGGGTGACCATATGACAGGAAAACCCGGATTTGTCCAGATTTCTGGTAACAAATCTGGGAGGGGGAGGGGAAATCCGGATTTTCCCCATCTTTCCCAGCCAAAGGGCAGCTCTACTTTAATAGGAATTAACTAAAATGCTTATAACTCCATCATTTTTAAAGATAAAGATATGAAACTTGGCACAATAGTAGCTCTTAGGTAAGGCTTTAGCCATACCAAATTTGAAACAGATCTGTTCATCCATTGATTTTTTAGGAATTTTTTTAAAATTAAGGTTTTTAAATTATTATTTTTAAAACTTTCATTTTTAAAGATAAAGTGATGAAACCTGGCACCATGATAGGTTTTAGGTAGGGCTTTATCCACACCAAATTTGAAACAGATCTGTTCATCCACTGATTTTTTTAGGAATTTTTTAAAATTTAAGGTTTTAAAATTATTTTTAAATTCGTCATTTTTAAAGGTAAAGAGATGAAACTTAGCACCATGATAGCTTTTAGGTAGGGCTTTAGCCATACTAAATTTTAAACAGATCCATTCATCCATTGATGCCCCTTGGTGCTGGACATGCCCCCTAGGGGGCTGACCATGTTGTCTTCCTTTTTGGTTTCCAAACTATGGTTACCCTATACTTCCTCGCCTGCTGTGTGCCTCAACTGCTCTCCTTTTAGCTCTGCTTCTGAATCTGACCCAGAGTCCGAAACCAAATCAGGGAGCCTGGATCCTACCCTGACACTTATGGGCATCTATCCCACAGGATTGCACCCTACCTGTTCTATTGTGGCTGGTATTTTTTAGTTAGACCGCTTGAACATGATATGCTTTTAGCTTGTTCTCACTAAAATTGCTTTTTATAATGATGATTTATTTCTTATTAATTCCATGATTATCCCACCTTTCCTCCAAGGAACCCAGAGCAATTTACATGCTTCTCTCCCTGCTGCGATCTTATAATCACAACAACTTTGTAAGGTAGGCTGAGGGTGTGACTGGTTCAGGCTGAGCTTTATGAGATTTGAAACCAGGGTCTTTCCCCTGCAAGTCCAACATCCTAATCTCAATGCCACACAGGCTTTTTCTGCCTTCTGTTTATTTGTTGTTATTATTAGGGTAGCTTTTAGTTTTGTTGTGATTTGCATATGTATTTGTAAGTCACCATGTGTCACAGAAAGACAGAGAATAAAGGGTGGAATAAACATACACATAAATAAGAATGAGACAACACCCATCATTGAAAGAACTAGTAAAAAAAAAAGCAGGGGAAAGATTGATTCCAAGTTTATAACAAAGGTTATGTATGAGTGCCAGTATTCCACGCTAGCAGAGTAAAAGCAGCAAGTGTGTTCTTGGATAGACAATTCAATTTCCTGAGAGTTGCTGGTTTCATTTTGTTCATCAAAGACAATTTTTTTTAGCACTTCTTGTATTACCACTTTGCTGCTATACTTCGGAAACTTTGCATACCTGAGAGATTCTCAATACCTAAGATGTTGCAGACGATGAATTCTATCAAAGAGAAACTGCATTAACTGGAGGAGACTCAAAGCTGAAAAGGATGAGAAGATGCGTGGAAGTTTGCTCTGTTTTTGTTCCACCAGGGGGCAGTGTTGCGAAACCCTCTTCCTCCCCTCACCGTCCGCATGCCCTCATTTCCTGCCCCTGTTGGCAGCACGGCATCCAGTCATTGGTGCATGTGAGCATCTGTCTGCATGGAGATGACTGCCTAGTTGACTTGTTGACTTTTCCAGCGGATGCGCTTAAGGGGTAATCTTGGCAGGGTTGATAAATGACAAGCAGTGAGTGCGGAAAGAGGCTGGAAAAGCAGGTGCAGGGAGTCTCTTGATAATCAGGCTGGCCCACGGTTACACTTGACCTTTTTTAGCATGGGCGGGGAGGGAACTGTACCATGATAATTCTGAGCTTCTTTGGGAATCTTGTCTTGTGAAGCTGAAACGTCTCTTTCCTTCATTTCGTCTAGACCTCAACTTGTGCTGAGCACACCGGAGTGTTGCCTCAGAAACGGTTTCCAGTGTCAAGGCTTAGCTGTGCAGCACGTGAAAACGTAACAGAAGAGTGCCTCTGAGTATGCACAGAATGGGTATCCCTCAAAACTAGGAAAATGTAGACTCTCCCAGCCCATTCTGTGTTTTGCTCATTCCACCTGTTTGCTCTGCCTCGTGTCCCACCAGTCCTGAATTCTGGTTTCACTAAGGATATTTCTGAACTCAGCTCTGTGCTTAAAGAATGCACAGTTTGCTTGAGCTTTTCAGTTCATTTGCATCTTCCTTACCTGATGCATTATTGATGTTCCATACTGGCATTGATACAATACCGCAAAAACAAAAAACAAAAGAAACGAAAACAGTTTTGATGTGATCGTATGCATGATGACACTGAGATTCATCTTGTGCTCTTCTTCTTCTTCTTCTTCTTCTTCTTCTTCTTCTTCTTCTTCTTCTTCTTCTTCTTCTTCTTCTTCTTCCTCCTCCTCTTCCCCCCCTCCTCCTCCTCCTCCTCCTCTTCCGTGGTGTATCAGTTTGCACATGGGCTTTCATAATGTAGTGGGAGGGAAGACATGAAGGTAGTAAATGAATAAAACGCTGCAGCAAATTACAGGCAAGGAATGCTCTGTACAAAATATGGAAGTTAAAAATGGAAAAACGGGGGATTCCTCATCCATTAGTTCCTCTTCAGGAACAAGACCAGGGAATTCCCAGCTCTAGAATCCAGGGAGAATTCTGGATGAGGAGAATTCCACAGCCATCTAATCACAGACTTGGACTGGGCCTTGTTGCAGGGCACTGAGTTCGATTCAGGATAACCAGAGCTGGAATGTCCCCAACAGATGGCTCTCCAGCCTCCACTTGAGGAACCTCCAGCAAGTGAGAATCCACCCCCACAAGGTAATTGGTTCCATTGTTGAGCTTCTCTTAATGCTAATATGTTTCTCCTAATGGTCAATGGAAATCTGTCCTCCTGTAACTTAAAGAAGTAGTCCTCCCCTCTAGGGTATCAGAGAGTGAATCTTTGCCCTCTTCCATATGGCATTCCTTCAGGTATCTGAATAATGCCATCATCTCTCCTGCCTCAGTCTTCTGTTCTGCAAGTTAAACATGTCCAGTTCCTTCAACCTTTCCTTGCAGGACTTGTAGTTTGTAGTCACTGAGCATCTTTATTGTCCTCCCCTGAATGTCTTCCAATTTGTCTTCTCAAAGTGCAGTGCCCAGGACAGGACCTACTACCCCAGAGTTCTACCCCAGTTGAACTATCCCTGTTACTTGGAAACTGTGGTCATTGTGGCATGGGAAGGCATTATGCGGAAGCAGCTTCTCCATCACAAGCATTACGTCAGAACAGAGCCTTTGCATGGCAGGTGGTGAGGTCTGACTGATGGTCACCACACCCTTGGTCAGCAAAGAGTTTTGACCACCAGGCTGGCTACAGAGGTTTGGGAGTAGTGGTGCTGGTGGTCATAGTAGTAGTTTGGTGTAGTTATTCCCTGTTAGCTTGGCACACTTGCTTGAGATGTCTGTTTTTAAAAGAAGAAAACTCAATAGTCTCACCCTATTGCCCCGCTCGTGCTCTCCGCTCCTCTGATGCCATGCTTCTCGCCTGCCCAAGGACCTCCACTTCCCTTACTCGGCTTCGTCCTTTTTCTTCTGCTGCCCCTTACGCCTGGAACGCTCTTCCAGAACACTTGAGAACTACAAACTCAATCACTGCTTTTAAAACTCAGCTAAAAACTTTTCTTTTCCCTATAGCCTTCAAATATTGAGATTGTTCTGACTCTATACTGTTAGCTTCACCCTACCCGGTGCCTGTTTACACTTCCCTGTGCCTGTTTGCATTCTCCTTTCCCTCTTTATTGTTTACTACAACTTATTAGATTGTAAGCCTATGCGGCAGGGTCTTGCTATTTACTGTGTTATCTGTACAGCACCATGTACATTGATGGTGCTATATAAATAAATAATAATAATAATAATAGCTGAAGAAGGACTGAAGCTTCCAGTCAGTTCAGGCACATGTTGATATGTGACATGAAAATAACGTATTACCAAACAATATTCCCAGTTCACGAAAGATGGCATTGTGCCTTGATTAGGGAGTGTTTAATTTAACATCCCTAATTTAAACTCCTAGGAACAAGTAATAGTAGGGTGACTATATTGAAAAGAGGACAGGGCTCCTGTAATGGCTGCCATGGCAGGCATGGCCAACCCCAGAACACTCATTTCCCAGAAGCCAAACTGATGAAACTAAAAGAAAAATAAGTTGCCCAAGAAACTAAGTCCAGTCTGAGCTCTAAAATACAAAAGCACTCTTTTGACCCCAAGTAAAGATGTCACTGGAGGTCCATACTTTGCTTTGCAGCAAAACAGCCTCCCCATCAGAATAATGCTTTTTTAATTAAAAAAAAAAGCTTGAAAATGAAAATGAAAATCAGGCAGGGCAGACCCTTGTGGGTACCAAGAGAGAGGTGACTGTGATCACATTGGTGCCCATGGACACCCCACTGGAGACACCAGGACTATCTGTTTATTGCGCTAATTAGGTATATATGGATTGGGTAAAATCTGTTCCGCTTGTGATTTGCGAACTGTCAGGCGCTGGTTTTATTTCGTTGTCTGCTCATGGATAGAATCAGATTTTTATATGAGAATTTTGTTCTTGTTTGCATATGTAAATAGGAATTGCATGTAAAAAAATAAAATAAAGTAAATAATAATAATAATAATAATAATAATAATAATAATAATAATAATACAGTATGCAAGTCCATGGAATCCGCATGACTCGGAAAAGCTGGTCCTCTGGTTGGATAAATAGAAATCCAAACTCATTTGAATCCATGCCAGATTTCCCCAACATCTCCAATGCTGAGCAAAACAGAGAATTTATTTTTGCATCGTCACTCAATACTGTCAGAGATGGAGGGTGACCTGGTCCTGTCCATTCACTCTGCAACCTGTCGGAATGCCGATCTGATTGATGGATGGATGGATGGATGGATGGAAGCCCCCAAGGCATCTTGCAAACAAAATCCAGACAAAAGCAATCTAAGCAAAGTCATCAATAAAAAAGCCATACAAACAAAAGCAGCAGCCCCAAAGCAGGATGAAATAGGCTGGCCATGTGCCCTACTTTATAAAGGAGAACCCCCTATTGAAAGGTCTGTCAGAGGACGGTCAACTCTTTGGAGGTGGCCCCTATGTGAAGGCCTGCCCAGTCCAAGCCTGGTTTAAAGAACTGTGAGAAGGGAAAACAGTTGTCCATCATCAGCATCTGGACAGCAGGCTGAGTCTTTCCCCCTATGGTGAGATGGATCGTGTTTCCATTTAAATTATAACTAGCTTGACTCCTGCAGACCATCTGCGCACTACTACTTTATTGCTCAGTACCATAAACTTCTTTATACACACAGGGGTGGCCGCTGCATGAGGCCAACTGGGAGTCTATTGGGTTCCCCCACCTCCCAGCCGCTCCCCCACACTCCCCTCCAGCCGCTCCCCCATGCTCTGCCCTGCTCCATCCCAGCCACAGCACTCCCAACTCACCGTCCCACCAACCCGTGGGACTTACTTGAGGCCTCTGCGCTGGCTCAGCAATGATATGTTTCAATGTCAGCTGTATCAACTGAGTTTATATGTCTTGTTGCTAAGCAACACACAGTTCTTCTCATACCTTCTGTTGCTAAGCAACACACAGTTCTTCTCATACCTTCTGTTGCTAAGCAACACACAGTTCTTCTCATACCTTCTGTTGCTTAGCAGTAAAAACGTTCTTCCTCGGCATTGTGTCACACCTTGCCTTAGCATTAGATAGATAGATAATTCTTTCTGAATTTGTGTCTAAACATATACATCAACATATGCAAATTCTGTGCAGATATGTGTGCTCTTTTTTGAGGAGGCATTTCCTCTTTTCCCCTCAATGTGTCTGTGGCCACTCTAGGATAAAAGCAGCAGTTCAAGCCAATGAAAAATACCTGGAATATCCTTAAAACAGATGTGAGAATAGGAAGGTGCCAAAATACAAGCATGGTGGCAACCAAGTGAATGGTTTCGGGGAGAGAATTCCAAAGTTTGGTCACCAGCAAAGAAAAAGGCTCTCCCCCAAATAGTCAACCACCTAGATTCTCAAAGAAGGGGGATCTCCATGGAGATATCTAAATATATCCCCATTGCCAGCCAGATTCACATGGAAGAAAGTGCCCCATTGGATACTACAACCCCAGGCTGTTTGGGAGCATTAGAGGTCAAATCATGCTGTTCCAATTGAGCCCCCAAACAAGCTGGAAAGTGGTGATTGTTTTAAAATACTGAAATAATATTTTCCTGGGGGCCGGTAATAGTGAACCATCTGCCCACTGCATTTTTCGTTGGTGGAAGTTTCTGGACACACTTCAATGGCAGCCCTATGTACCACATGCTAGAGTAATCTCCCCTGGATGTTTGTTGAGCATGGATAAGTATGGCCAGGTCATTTCTCTCCCCAAAGGGCACAAGTGGTGCTCCATGTACAGGGCCTGGGGATGCAAGCTACGGATATCACTTGCAAATCCATCTGGATCTGATAGCATCTCCCAAGTATCATTCACTGTCCTCCCCAGGGGTTGGATCTGGGATTTGTCCTCTTCTAAAGGAAGGCACCTTGGGCTATGCCCAGAGAAAGTCCCTCCACCTGGTTTTCGGTGAACCACGCCCTGCACAGCTCACCACATCCAGCATGATCTCCTGACTTTTGAGGGTCTTAGAGGGGCTGCTATGAGAAAGAGTGCAAGGAGGTCCATTTCAAACAGCACAATTAATCCAGCTTAAATTGGGATCCAACCCCATGTTACAAACCAAGGCCATAGCTAGACCTAAGGTTTATCCCTGGATCATCCAGGGGTCAAACCTGTTCATCTAGGTGACACACAGGGGATCCAGTGCTCAGGCAGGGGCAGACCCTGGATGATCCCAGGATAAACCTTAGGTCTAGCTGTGGCCCATGGCTTAGTGTGTTGTCTGAACAGGCCTATCTGAAATATGAGGGATAATAATAATTCCCTCTTGGTCTTCCACAACCTTTTTGCTTTCTCGCAAAAGAGGTTTTTGTTTTTCTGCTTCCTTTTCTGCGATGGTGAGGGTTTTGGAGACATTTCTCATTGTGCTGGGCTTATGACGTGTTTGTGCATATGCAGACTTTGTTTTTCAACAGAAGTCCCCTTCTTCTGGGCTTCTGCAGCCTCCCCGCCTGTTTGCGCTTTCAGAAAAGCCACCCAGAGGACTTAGCAAGGGCTTTCTCCCATGGGTTTTTCCCAGTTCTGCTGCCTACTGAGTCCCTGAAAGCTGTGAGAGGGTGGTGACGCTTGTGGTTGTGGTTGTGTCCTTTAAACGACAACAAACAGAAAACATCACTCAGCTTTCGGGCGCTCGGTAGACAGCAGTACTAGAAAGCCCCAAGGGAGGAAGTCATAGTTAAGACTTTTAGGGGGGGAGCTTTTTAGAAAACACAGGGTACCGTGAGGCCGCAAAAGCACTAGAGAAGGGCCATTAGCAGAGCACCCCTTCCCGCCATTTTAGGATGTGATTTCTTTTTGCCCCTCCTCCCCAAGGAATGATTGAAAATAAATAGATAGAAAAATCCGTCACAGGCCTAAATAATACTGATTTACGTGCAAGAATGCCTTCTCCCTTATCAACCTGCCTGGCCAACGAGGTCATCAGAGGACATGCTCCTGGTGGTTCCACAAGGATCTCTGGCCCGATTGGAGCTCACCCGGAGAAGAGCCTTCAGTGTGGTGGCCCCCTTGCTGTGGAACTCCCTGCCTCCGGAGGTCAGGCAGGAGCCAACTCTGTGTTGCTTCTGGTGCTACCCGAAAACGTCTTTCTTCCAAGAAGCCCTTCCTTGACTGACCAGCCATGGTTTTTATTGATATTCTGTTTTCAATACAAGGCCGGCAACGCTATGTTGTCTCATGTTGCATCTTAGAAGAGGCATTTCTGTATCTAGGGAGAAGGTGGCCCTACAACCAAAAAAAAATGAAGATGATTTCATTGAATCCCAACTCTTCCGGTTCTCTGCACAGAGGTACTGAGTATGTGAATCCCTTCCGGCCCCTGTGTAATTATTTGTGGGCCTCTCCGCCCGCCCCCCCCCCCACTTTTATGATTCTGTTGTTCCAGTAATTACTGACAGCCTTGTTCCAGTTATTTATGCTTTGTGAGAGCATCAACATATTGGTTCTTTCATTTGGCTTTTCTTTTCCTTTGTTTCCATGTCCTACTTTTGCAGCTCAAATTTGGGAATAATGCTCTGCGCTTCTCCAAGAATATTTGTTTTCCTTTTGCTTTACCTAGGTCCCGAGGCATCATCTCAATGAGTGGGAAATTTGGGGAGTTGGACTGAGCACTTCTTTTTTTTGGTGAGGATTTTTTTCTGTAGGGCATTGGGCGGTGGGGCAGTGCGGGGGAGGGGGAAGGGAAAGAACATAGGAAGTTCCCTGCTGGATCAGACCAAGGGCCCATCTAGTCCAGCACTCTGTTCACTGTGGCCAACCAGCCATTGGCCAAGGATGAACAAGCAGGACATGATGCAACAGCACCCTCCCACCCATGTTCCCCAGCAACTGGTGCACACAGGCTTGCGGTCTCGAATACTGGAGAGAGCACCCAACCATCAGGGCTAGTAGCCATTGATAGCCTTTGCCTCCAGGAATTTATCCAACCCCCTTTTAAAGCCATCCAGACTGGTAGCCATCACTACATCTTGTGGTAGTGAGTTCCATAATTTAATTATGCACTGTGTGAAGAAGTACTTCCTTTTAATTGACCTGGATCTCCCACTAATCAGTTTCATGGGATTACCCCAGGTTTTTGAGAGAGGGAGAAAAATATCCACATTCTCCATACCATACATAATTTTGTACACCTCTATCATGTCTCCCCTTAGTCTCCTTTTTTCCAAGCTAAACAATCCCACATGCTGTAACCTTCCCTCATAGGGGAGATGCTCCAGCCCCTTAATCATTTTAGTTGCCCCTTTCTGCACTTTTCCCAGCTCTATAATATCCTTTTTTAGGTGTGGTGACCAGAACTGTACACAGTATTCTAAGTGTGGTCGCACCATCCATTTGTATTAGGACAGTATGATACTGGCCATAGCGATTCTGGACGATGGCTTCATAGAATCATAGAATAGCAGAGTTGGAAGGGACCTACAAGGCCATCGAGTCCAACCCCCTGCTCAATGCAGGAATCCACCCTAAAGCATCCCTGACAGATGGTTGCCAACTCCCTTTTGAAGGCCTTTAGTGTGGGAGAGCCTGCAACCTCCCTAGGTCACTAATTCCATTGTCGTACTGCTCTAACAGTCAGGAAGTTTTTCCTGATGTCCAGCTGGAATCTGGCTTCCTGTCACTTGAGCCTGTTATTCTGTGTCCTGCACTTTGGGAGGATTGAGAAGAGATCCTGGCCCTCCTCTGGGTGACAACCTTTTAAGTATTTGAAGAGTGCTATCATGTCTCCCCTCAATCTTCTCTTCTCCAGGCTAAACATGCCCAGTTCTTTCAGTCTCTCCTCACAGGACTTTGTTTCCAGACCCCTGATCATCCTGGTTGCCCTCCTCTGAACACGCTCCAGCTTGTCTGCATCCTTCTTAGGATCCCCACCTTCATTGCATTGCTTTTTCATCCACAGTTCTGCTTCCTCTGTGTCTGGCGAAGGGCGAAGGCAAGGCTGGCGATGGATAGAAAGCAAGGATGGATCGTTTGCGTCTCAGACCAGTGCAGCCAAAATGACCCGTCTTGCAAATGCCCCGATGCGTATCAAAGAGTGGGGGAGACGGTGGCGGAAGGGGGTGATTGATCACTGTCGTCTCTGGACCTTCTAGTGTCGTCGCTTTGACATGGTAGGAAGCGAGAAGAAGAGTTGCATGATACGTTGTCGCTCTAAAATCAGGAATGACAGCAGGCAGTGGGATAACCCGGCGTTGACACCATTCATGTCTGACATTGGCCCAATTCCGATAGCACGGGAGTGATGCTCATTGCTACTCCCCCGCTGCTGGACTCCTCTAGAAACATTTGAATAATGGAATCACGCGGGGTTGATGGTGCCAATGACAGGGGAGGAACACATCCTTCATTGTTCTGGGCTTTGCACAGCCTGCCATTCCACTCTAAGTAGGAGAAGGTCCACAATTAATTCTCAGGCGTCGGCAGCATGCCTGCCACAGCTCTTGATTCCGTCAGGTCTTTTGCATTCCTTCTCTCTGAATTACTGTTGCTCCTACGTGCGCCTCAATTAAGCCCCGCAAAAACAACCACACAGATGTTATTTATCTACGAAAACATTATCTTGCCCTTCTGGTGTGAGAGCATCACTCGGGATAGGGGAGGAGGGGCTGCGGACCTTTGACCGCGGCAATTTGGTGGAAAGAATGATATGAGACCATGAGCGAGGGTGCGTGGTTGAAAAACACGAAAACATTCTCTGCTGCATCCAACAAACTGGCCTTCAGCAATCAGCTGAAATCAGGGAGGGATGCCCTTCATGGGGCAAGGTGTCCCAAAATTAGGGATGCACGGATTTTGTAATATCCGCTCCCTCTCCATTTCGAGGGTTGCAAGGTGCCTCTCGTTCTGCCAATTGTGGGTGTTGGATCAGACCTGTGAATGAAGCCCAAAGAGTTTCAAGGAGACCAGACAAAGTTCTCTGGAAGAATTCAGGCACCCCTATAAAATTGTGCTGCGCTGTTCATTTCTGGCGCGGTGACGCAAGGGGCCTGTTCAGACAACACACAAAAGGGTTACGACGTTAACCCTTTTGCAGCAAATAGTTGGTGAGTGTCGTTAAACAGTGGCTATGTAGCCATCATGATTAGGCATGGTTCAGATGACACGCTAAATCATGATTCACATAACACACTAAGCCATAATGGCCCTGTTCAGACAACACGCTAAGCCACGGTGGTTAAGCATTTTGAGCTAAGCGTTATGGCTTTGCATGTCCTGTGAACCATTCCTAGCCATGGGGGCTACATAACCACAGTTTAAACATAGGCACTAGCCATTTGCTGCAAAAGGGTTAGCAGCCTAACCATGGTTTAGTTGTCTGAACAGGCCCAATGTTTAGCTCAAAATGCTTAACCATCGTGGCTTGGCGTGTTGTCTGAACAGGGTCACTGTGGACCCCACAAAGCCAAAGGCCAAGGCGCAGCCCTTTCTGCAATGAAACACGAGTGCAGACGTGCCTAACGTACTGTATGCATGCGCACACACACGCCAACTCAGGACCTGTCAGGGTATGGCGTGCAGCTGAAGAGCCAGCTCAAGTGGAGTCAGTCGGGGGGTGGGTGGGTTATTTCCTTGTTTTGACATCCGGGCCGAGCTGCGTCTCTCCACAGGCACATCTGTTTCTCTTTCCTGGCCATGTCTGCAGGCATCAGGGCCACATGAAGAGGAGGGTGAAGCCTGAGAAGGCGGGTGGCAGGCATAGCTAATCGCAGCCCGCACTCATGCTGCGGCTGCCGCTGCTGGTGTCCAGACACACACTCTCCGTCCAGCTGGCCTTGCCATAACAAGAGCAGGCCTCCATTTTGAGGCGGACGGCCGAGCTGGCGGGAAGCCTCACCTTTAATGACACTCCTCTCCTCTGGTTTCACTTCAAAGGCTCCTTGCAGCTGCTCGAGCCCCGGGAGTCACGCGAGAGGCTGTGACTTCAGGAGAAGGGAATCGCTGCAAAGAGAAGATCGCATGGCTTACCTTTCCCCGGAGGCACGCTCAACAGCCGCTGGAGCAGAAATGAAAACATTCAGGAGGGCTGCAAATCCAGAGAATGTTTGAGAGTCCTGAACTTACCTTTTGAGATGAGACCTTCCGTTAGGGTTGCTGTATTCTGAATCCACAAAACCGGGACAAATTTTTTTTTGGGGGGGGGGTTCTTTTATTTCTCCCCTCTCTCCATTCTTCTCCTTCACCCACTCACCTCCCACTCACCCCCACAAAACTCTCTTTCTTCTCCCACAAATAACCCAGCAGCTCTGCCTGGTGTTTATTATTTATTTATTTATTTATTGCATTTCTATACCGCCCAATAGCCGAAGCTCTCTGGGCAGTTCACAAAATTAAGACAATTCAAGTATAAAACAACAGTATAAAACCATAATATAAAATACAATATAAAAACAGAACCAAGAGAAAAACAGCAGCAATGCAAAAATACAAATTGAAAATACAAATTTAAAACAGCAAACTGTGACCACAGCCAGCCAAGCGCACCAAACGCCTTTGCATTGCATGGAACTCAGGTAGCCTGAGCAGAGCAGGTGCGCCTTTCCACGCAGTTGTTCCTCTTCTACGCAGCCGCAGGCGCAAGAAGGTGAGTCACGGTGAGTGACTCAGATGAGCCTGCGGAGGAGCGGTGATGCTCTGGAAAAGGCGCCAGAGTGATGCGTCTTTTTCTCTGCTGCTGCCCCTCCACTCAGCAGGCTCAAGGCACCATTTTTGAGGTTGGAATTTCTCCGGCTGGCTGGGCCAGGAATCCGGGATTCTTGACTGACCGGCCGGGACATTTTGGAAATGCTTGGAAGCCCTGACATACCCGGTTTTCCGGGATGTATGGCAACCCTATCTTCCATGGGCAGATCTGACATTTGGGACTTACAACTGTACGATCGTATGCAAATTTACTCGGAAGTAATTCCTGTTTAGGGCTATACACGGAATTCATTTATGTTGGCTGATCAGGGGCACGTGCCCTTGTCACACAACTGACCGCGAATGTGAGGAGAATTGCATAGGGCTGTCTACATGCAGGGAAAGCCCTGTGGTAGCTGTG
Organism: Elgaria multicarinata webbii; assembly: GCF_023053635.1. NCBI lineage: Eukaryota > Metazoa > Chordata > Lepidosauria > Squamata > Anguidae > Elgaria > Elgaria multicarinata. The sequence continues at coordinate 13,353,028 of NC_086178.1, read as the reverse complement.
GATCTGTGCCCCATCGGTTAGATGACTTAGGTGCAAGTTCGCAGCCCCACGGGGGCTTCCCCGTGATGCTGTCTTTTGACTTCAGCAAAGCTTTTGACAAAGTACCACATGACATTCTGATTAACAAACTAGCTAAAAGTGGGCTAGATGGAACAACTATTAGGTGGATTCACAGTTGGCTACAGAATCGGACTCAAAGAGTACTTATCAATGGAACCTTCTCAAACTGGGGAGAGGCAACGAGTGGGGTACCGCAGGGCTCAGTCCTGGGCCCAGTGCTCTTCAACATTTTTATTAATGATTTGGACGAGGAGGTGCAGGGAACGCTGATCAAATTTGCAGATGACATAAAATTAGGTGGGATAGCTAATACCCTGGAAGACAGAAACAAACTTCAAAGTGATCTTGATAGGCTGGAGTGCTGGGCTGAAAACAACAGGATGAAATTTAATAGGGATAAATGCCAAGTTCTACATTTAGGAAATAGAAACCAAAGGCACAGTTACAAGATGGGGGATACTTGGCTCAGCAATACTACAAACGAGAAGGATCTTGGAATTGTTGTAGATTGTAAGCTGAATATGAGCCAACAGTGCGATATGGCTGCAAGAAAGGCCAATGCTATTTTGGGCTGCATTAATAGAAGTATAGCTTCCAAATCATGTGAGGTACTGGTTCCTCTCTATTCGGCCCTGGTTAGGCCTCATCTAGAGTATTGCGTCCAGTTCTGGGCTCCACAATTCAAGAAGGACGCAGACAAGCTGGAGCGTGTTCAGAGGAGGGCAACCAGGATGATCAGGGGTCTGGAAACAAAGCCCTATGAAGAGAGACTGAAAGAACTGGGCATGTTTAGCCTGGAGAAGAGAAGATTGAGGGGAGACATGATAGCACTCTTCAAATACTTAAAAAGTTGTCACACAGAGGAGGGCCAGGATCTCTTCTCGATCCTCCCAGAGTGCAGGACACGGAATAACGGGCTCAAGTTAAAGGAAGCCAGATTCCAGCTGGACATCAGGAAAAACTTCCTGACTGTTAGAGCAGTACGACAATGGAATCAGTTCCCTAGGGAGGTTGTGGGCTCTCCCACACTAGAGTCATTCAAGAGGCAGCTGGACAAGCATCTGTCAGGGATGCTTTAGGGTGGATTCCTGCATTGAGCAGGGGGTTGGACTCGATGGCCTTGTAGGCCCCTTCCAACTCTGCTATTCTATGGGCCTTCCTAGACGAGGCCTTAGCACGCTTTGTGGGCTGGTTTCCCTGCTGTGCGTCCAGATGACGCATAGGGGAATCCTGCGCCAGGCCGCGCTGAAGCCTCCCCTAACACGCCATAAGCAAAGTCGCTTATGGCATGCCTTTTTCGCAGCCCCAGCCTCAGGCCGGAGCTGCGAAACGTCTAGCTACTTCCGTGGCTTTTTGCGGCTACTCGCTTACTTGCGAGTAGCCGCAGAAAGCCGCGGACTGGCCACAGCGCTGAGCGCTGTGCCCATCGGCCGGGGGAGATCCCGGGGGGGGGGGAGAGGGACAGGGGGAAGGCCGGACCCACCAGGAGAGAGGGGGGGAAGCTGGACATCGACGATGGCAAGGGAGGGGGCAAAGATCGGGGATGGGGCTGCCGAGGGAGGGGGGGAGAAGATCGGGTATGGGGCTGCCGAGGAAGGGGGGAAGAAGATCGGGGACAGGATCGGGGATGGCGGATGCGGGGAGGACGAGCGACCAGGCAGGGGCCTATGGGGAGGGATCAGCAGCAGGTGGGGGGGGGGCTAAATTTTAAAAAAAACCTTACCTTCTCTGCAGTCTTCGGACCACACATGGCCCCTTTAAACTGAAAAAAAATGGCAGACGCTGCAGGGATCGCGAGGTCCCTGCGCATCCGGCGTCTGGAAGCCCCGGGGTAGCGCGCTAACGTCAGCGCCCTGTCGCCCCGCCTCCCTGCCGGCTTATACCGGCAGGTCTAGCAAAGCCCTATGATTCTATGATTCTATGAAAAAGTCAGGGATTAATCCGACTTTTCCAAAGGAAGTGACGTCAACACAGCACATTTCTCCATGGATAATCTGGGGCCAACCAGGGATGGAGGCTGGTGGAAGATGACCAGTGATTGGTCGCCTTCCACCAGGAAGAGGGCAGGATTCGGATGGTCACCCAGAAACCCTGTGCTCCCTTCTCGGCATTGGGATTACCTGACACCACCCCGTGAGAGGGAACGCGTGGGGTTGAGGTGGGAGGTGGTTCCTACCCAGCGGTGTGAAGACAGCCCTGGGTCCTCTGAATGTGCTTGCAAATTCTTAAACAAATGCTCACACTTTAAAAAGTGCTCATGTTTAAACATGCTTACTTTTGAAAGTGCGCTTTACTTTATGGGGTAGAAAGTGTGCATTTTTGTAGTGCTCCCCCCCCCCATGCACATTTTTGCCATTCAAAAAGCTCACTTTTCCTGTTCAACCAAAATGGGGAAAGTGTGCAAACAAACACGGGGAATGAGACAATATGACCTTTAGATGGGTGTTTGGAGAATCTGGGTTATCACAACAATAGCTTCTTTCTCTATCCCTACTCCCATTATGTCCAATGGGGCTCACTCCAATATTGTTATTCCCCCCCGCCCATTCAAAATACATTCAAGCCCTACTGAAAATTCTGCTGCTGCTGCTGTCATTGTTTATATAATGTCAGTGGGGGAAACCCCCCTAAAATAACAATTCAAACAGATCAAACAATTGGGCTATTGTATTTTTGGTGAATATTTGGTGTTTATGAGAAATTTGATACCATTTTCAAGCACAACAGTTTGGGGATGAAATTCAAGTGTCATCACAACAACTCAAATTAGATTTTCTACTTCCTAGTCACATTTCAAAAGATCCAGACTCTCCCAAAATGGAAAAAAAACCCTCCCACTCAGCTTAAATCTGAAACATCAAAACAGAAATCTAAATTCTGAATAACAAAATGCAGTGTTTGATTGGACATTAGAAATGCCAATGATGGTATTAGCTAGAGGTCATAACAATCAATTACTGAAATCTATAACCATGAACAATACAAACAGGTTATAAATACTGGTAAGGTGCATAAAGTGAGCACAAGAATCTACAATGCGGGCTTCAAGGTAGTTTTCTCTCTGTTATGCAGCTACTACCATAAACTATGTAACCATATGTGCTTCTGTCTTCGCCTTGTAGTCTCAGCAAAAAACAAAACAAGTTTAATAAGAAACAATAACTTATGCATCACGAAAAAGAGGAATACGGAATTGCATAAAATTTGCATGTGCTAATTTTTATGTCGATGCAAATTTAGAAATAATCGCTATAATTTAAATAAAAAATGAAAATGCAATCCATCTCACCCCAGTGGGGCAGACAGTGCCCAGGTGACGTGTTGTGCCTGCACAGTCTTCTGTCCAGGTGCTGACTGATCAGGGATAACTTCAAGTCTTTCCCTTCTTTTGATCCGTTGCCTTTAACCTGAACTCGAAGTGCACAGCCATTAAATTGAGGGCATCTTCAAATAGGGGATTGTCCTCGGCAAAGTTGGACATATGGCCACCTTACGAAACAAGCGAGACCTGCAAGATAATGTTCAGGGTTCCAGCCAGCCAGCCACGACTTCCGCTGGTATAATATAAGCTGTTGTGGCAAGGGTGGGAAATCTGAGGCCTGTGAGCCACATCCGGCCCTCCAGGGATCATGATCCAGCCCTCTGGGGTTCCCCCATTAGTCATGACACCTTTCCTTGGCCACACCCCCATTGATCAGACTCCCAATCATTTTGCAGTTTTCCAGCATTTGCATGCTGCCCCTCCCCTTCTAAAAGGGTTCCATGGCCATAGCTAGACAGGGCAATATCCCGGGGCGATCCCTGGGATCATCCCTGTCCATCCACATGACACACAGGGGATCCCGGGAGCAGGGAGGGATGATCCCTCCCTTGCCCCAGGATCTCGCCCTACCCTTTAAGCATGCTTTTTCCGCAGTCTCGGGATGATCCCGAGACCGAGGAACATATGGGTGCGCGTCCCAGTTTGTCCTGGTTCCTCGCAAGTAACTGCAAAGAGCCAGGAACCGCGCATGGGGCACAGAGCTCCTCAGGCCATTGGGGATGGGGTGGGGGGGAGTGGGATTTTTTTTAAAAAACAAACCCTCACAGTTCGGTGCTCGTGCGCTCCTTCATTTAAAACAAAAAACAAAATGGCGGGTGTGACGTCCCCTTTCTTCCTGGACATTGCGCGCCACATGTAAACAGAGGGGGACGAACTCGCAATCATAATTTCACGAGATCCTTACCCCTCTGTCACGCTAGACCCGTAGGACTAACTGAGCCCCATGTCTCTCCTATAGAAAGTAAGAGTTTTTAGATGAAATTTGCTGGTATTTTTGGTGTTCGGGCGCCAACTCTTTTGTCTTTGCTCCCACCCATCACTGGAACATGGCCCCAAAACAGAATTTGGCCATTAGACTGAAGGTCCCCACTCCTGTGTCAGGGGCTCAAGCAGACTATTTCACTCTATCCCACGGTTTTCCCTTCATGTTCCATTTCTTCTTTCCCAACTGACACACGAGAGTCTCTGGAGACCATGGTCCTTGTATGCTCAGTACTTGCCGTCTGTTGTGAGAGGGGTATTGGCTCTTTTGGTTTTTTACCTTGGGGTTCACCTCAACGTGTTTCTCTCTCCTTGTTTCTCAGTTGGGTCTGTTTTAGCTCCTGTTCATTTGGAATGACTTGGCTTAATTTATTTATTTATTTATTTATTTATTTATTACATTTTTATACCGCCCAATAGCCGAAGCTTTCTGGGTGGTTCACAAAAATTAGAACCACAATAAAACAACCAACAGGTTAAAAGCACAATTACAAAATACAGTATAAAAAGCACAACCAGGATAAAACCACGCAGCAGAAATTGATATAAGATTAAAATACAGAGTTAGAACAATAAAATTTAAATTTAAGTTAAAATTTAGTGTTAAAATACTGAGAGAATAAAAAGGTCTTCAGCTGGCGATGAAAGCAGTACAGTGTAGGCGCCAGGCGGACCTCTCTGGGGAGCTCATTCCACAACTGGGGTGCCTCAGCGGAGAAAGCCCTCCTTCTAGTAGCCACTCCTTTGGAAGTGAGGCAGGTGGCTACTAGAGAAGGGCTCCTGTAGATGATCTTAAGGTCTGGGCAGGTACATATGGGAGGAGGCATTCCTTCAAATAACCTGGCCCCAAACCGTTTAGGGCTTTAAATGTCAATACCAGCACTTTGAATTGGACCTGGACCTGGGCCTGGACCGGCAGCCAATGAAGCTGGAAAAGGACTGGCGTAATGTGATCTCGCCGGCCAGTCCCTGTTAGTAAACGGGCTGCCCTATTTTGTACCAGTTGAAGCTTCCGGACCGTTTTCAAAGGCAGCCCCATGTATAACGCATTGCAGTAATCCAAGCGAGAGGTTATCAGAGCATGGATAACTGTAGCTAGGCTATCTCTGTCCAGATAAGGGCGTAGTTGGTATATCAACCTAAGCTGATAAAAGGTGCTCTTTAAAAGGGAAGAGGCAGCACCTAAGAAGAACTCTGTTGGGTCAGAATGAGGGTCCATCTTGTCCAACATCCTGTTCCCAAAGATGACCTCAGACAGACCAAATCCCGTCCCTAGTACCAATGTAGGATTATTAATGTTCCAGGGGAGCATTTTCTCCACATTCATATGTAGGGTTGAGCGAAACTGTCTGTTTTTCTTTCTTCTGCATTTAGATGCTTTAAATCTTAGGTTCTTTTCCTACTGTATATGAAGAACATTGTGGATTTTGGTAAATTCTAATCGAAAACAAACTATCGAAATTTTCACCCATCTGCACTGGCCAAATTCAACAGCTATTCCCAGCATGGAGAAGACCATGATAGGCCTGCCTGCCAGATAGTTATTAAAGATGAGTTGGCAACCCTAATTAAGCACTAGTACAGTTGAATACACAGGGATTCAAATCCTGATTTTTAAGAGCAAAGGACTCAAAACCCTGGACATGGAAGTATTTTTTTTCTCTATTCTCAAGTTCCTTTTGTCCGGAATATGGAGAACTTCACATTTCATTATCAAAAATGAATTTTAAAAAAATCCACACACCCATCCCTATTTATACCTAGAGGTGGACAAATCTGTCCATTTCAGTTCCTCTCATTTATTTATTTATTTTTTAAAATTCTGATCATAAGTTTGGTTCATCCTGAACTTTGAGAACTTGAAAGAAAAGTTTGCATTAAAATTCATAGGCATTTTGGTGCACATTTTTCCGAATGCCTGCAAGTTTCCTTGCATTTTTGCCTAAAGTACACATTTCCGCAAACAATTTTACTAATGTAATGCGTTCTAAATCTTCTTCTAATATATAGACGCATCGGTGTATGCATTTTTTTTTAATTGGAGAACTTAATGGCAGAATACAGAGGAGTGCAAATTTGGAAGGGTAAGTGAGTTTCAGTTCTCAGATTGGTCTGGAAGTATAACATTTACATGACATGAAATTAAAATGTCAACGGAACAAAACTGTCTCCCATTCTTATTCATACCCCAAATCTGAGTTACTGAGCAAGAAGGGGGAGTTCTTAGCACCTCCCCCCCAATATGAATGGGGGGGGGATGGGGAGAAGGCGCTCAGATCTCTCCCGAATAACAATTTCAGTGAATGAAGTACAGCTACATAACAGATGGTTTCCAAAATCAGACGGATGCTTACACTTTCACCAGCCAAGGATGTGGTGCAGACTGTGAAATGTGAAAGGATGAAAACATATTCTGGGTCGGAATGGGCGAATTGGAGTCGCCCTAGGGGAAGGAAGATGCTTTTTAAAGTTCATTTCCCCTTATCTGGTGAGCTGGCTGAGACCACATCTGTTTGACAAGTCTTTGGCCACAGTCGCACATGCTTAGGTAGCCTCTCATATGGATTACTCTGGCCATAGCTAGATGGGTCGAAATCCCACGTGATCCCACGTGATGCACAGGGATCCCGAGAGCAGGGAGGGATGATATCTCCCTTGCCCTGGGATCTCGCTCTCCCCTTTGAACCTGCTTTTCCCACAGTCTCAGGATGATCCCTAGACCGCGGAATGTGTGTGGGCATCACGGTTTGTCCCAATTTCTCGCGGTTCCTTGTGAGAAGCTGGGTGGGGTGGGGTGGGGTGGAGTGGGGTGGGGGAAGTGGGGAAATCAATTTAATTTTTTAAAAAACTCACCTTTTGCGCACGACCATTCGTGCGCTCCTCTCCTTTAAGAAAAAAATGGCGGCCACGACGTCTTCTCCCTCTGAAAGCATTGTGCGCTGTGTGTAAACAGAGGGGGAGATCTCATGATAAAAATATAATGGCATCTTCACCCTTCTGTCATGCTAGACAAGGTAGGTCTAGCTGAGGCCTCTAATACCCGCCACATGGGGCTGCCCTTGAAGACAATTTGGAAGCTTCAGCTGCTGTACAAGGCTGCATCTTTCCTAATGATGGCGATAATGCTTCTATTCTTCCTCAGCTCCACGGTCTTGGAAGCATCCCAGCCCACAGCACAGTGCTGTTGATTCCCATCAATGTCTTAGGTCAGACTTTCCCAACTTGTTGCAACCCAGAGGTGTTGGTCTGCAATGTCCAGGATTCTCCACCATTGGCCATGCCGGCTGGGCATCATGGGGGTTGCAGTCCAACACATCTGGAGGTGATCTGGTTGGGGAAGGCTGCCCTATTTGGTTTGGAACCTACATGCCTTATGGAGCACCATCACCTGTCTGTACTTCCCTGGGCCCTTATACCTGTGGAGCAGGAGCTGCCCCACCTTCCATCTGTTGAGAAGCTGTGAGGATGGACATCGCCTTCCCCCTAGCAGTGTCCATACTCCAAAACATCCTGCCAAATGAAAATAAGCTTGGCCAACTTGTTTTCTGGTGTTTTGGTTGTGTGTGTGTGTGTGAGAGAGAGAGAGAGAGGGGTGGTGGTGGAACCTAGCTTTTTAAGAATACCTTTTGCACTGGATGAGGGCAATTATCTGGGATGATTTTTTCCTCACATGCCACTTGGTTGGCAGAAAACCGCTGTATTCTTTCCAAAATAAACAAACATGTTAGCTCTTTCAACACTGCCAAGTTGTCAGAGTGGATTGGAATTCTCCGTTCAGAGCCTCCAAATCCTCAGTTTTTGTCCAATACTTAAATAGCGGAAGAGTGAAAAAAAAGAAGAAGAACTTTAGTGTCCTCTTATCAGGGGTAGGGAACTTCAAACTCACGAGTGCCTGGGGTTGTAACCTTTTCCCATCCCATTTGTTCTTTCTCACTGGCACATCTCGAGGGAAGCAGCCTTGGGCAATCCCACTCAGATAAGGAATGAAGAAAGTGATGTCTACTTTGCTGCTCTTGCAAGAAGACCAAGGGCCAATCTAGTCTAGCTTTGCGTTTTCCACAGTGGCCAACCAGATGTCTCTTAAGAAGTCCACTGGTCCTTGCCCATTGATTAGAGGCATGATGTCTTTGATCCTGGAGGTAGAAGACAGCCATCCTAACAAGTCGTCTTATCCTCCATATATTTGTATAAATTTAATTGAAAAGCCACCTGACCTGGTGGCCATCACAACATCTAGTGGAAATAAATTCTGAACTTTATGTGCTGTGTGAAGAAGTTCATTTCCCCCTCTTCTTTTCCAACCGCCTTTCCTTTCCTGACATTTCTTTAGCCTGTAAGCCTGTGGGCAGGAAATGTTTCATGAGTGATCTTTGTAAGCCCCTTCAGGTGTTTTTGTTTTTGTTTTTTTGCTGTAAAGCAGGATAAAAATGCTTAAAAAACCAAACCAAAACAATTGTAGGTGTGTGAAAATGCAGAAAGTTCCCTTCCTGAAATACAGAACTCAGGGTTCCTTGAGGGGTGAGCCATGGCTGTTAAACCAACCACATTTTGTGGGGTAGGCAATACTCAGAAGTATACTCCTTGCAGCCATGATGGATGTTCTCCCCAATTTTTAGTCAGGAGCATTGTTTCAGTTGGAAAGAGTGATGGACGATGGAGCTGAGATAACTGTGTACTTGTCCATCATCTTGACCCCAAGCCCTTTAGTAATTGGTAACTGCACGAAGGGGGTGGGATGACCTGGGGAAACTCCTAGGGCTAGTTTGAGACTCCTGCTGGGCCAGATAAGGTTCGCAGGTTGGGGGTTCCCCAACCCTAGCTTAGGACCAACAAACCTTAGGGAGTATCTTGACCTAGATAATCCCTCTTGGCAGGTAAGATAGCTAGAAGGGCCATCTTGGAGAGGGATATACTTGGTGAGAGCAAGTAGGAGGACTTTTTCCCATGGTGGTACTACATTTGTGGAATGCCGTCCCAAGAAATGCTCACATTGGGTCATCTTTGCTCACCTCAAGGAAGTGAGTTAACCAAGAACTGTCTACTCCAGGCCTCAGCAAGCTTGTTTGTTTTTCCTATCAAAGCTGCATTCTCATATGGATAAGAGGCAGTAAGCCTATGCACCAGTTACCGGGGAACATGGGTGGGAGGGTGCTGTTGCACTGTGTCCTGCTTGTGGAACTCTGGTTGACAGCTGGATGGCCACTGTGTGAGCAGAGTCCTGGACTGCATGGACCCTCGGTCTGATCCATCAGAGCTTTTCTTATGTTCTTATAATCTGTTGGGGACAGTCCAAGAGCCAAAAGTGAGAAGGGGTGTTCACTGCCTTCCTCTCTCTTTCTATCACCCCTTTTCACCTGTTCACCTTTCCTTCCCGTGCAGTGGGCTGCAGGGAAGGGACGGATCACCCTCCTCAGAGGTTTGAGTTGACTACATGCAGAAGGCTTTGGAAATTAGACTGAAGGCCACATGAGGTCAAGGGTCACACGTGCAGTTTGTCCAATCCAGGTCTGCTCTGACTGGCAGGTGCACTCCAAGGTCTTAGACAGAGATCTTCCCAGTCCAGCTAACTGAACTCTTTAACTATGCTGCCTTTGCATAATGGTTAAAGAATCAAACTAAGCTTGGGGAGATCTAGGTTCAAATCCCCACTTGGGCCAAGCTCTCTCTGGGTACGTCTAGATGAGGGCTGATCCTGGGGATCACCCTGGGATCATCCCTGTGCATCCACATGACACACAGGGGATCCCAGGGGCAGGGAGCGAGGATCCTTCCCTTTCCCCGGGATAACCGGGATGGATTTAATCCCGACTTTTCCCAAGGTCTCGAGATTGTCCTGAGACCACGGGACGTGTGGGCAGCCATCCTGGTTTCGTCCTGGCTCCTCATGAGTAAATGCAAGGAGCCAGGAACTGGGCACCATCGGGGGTGGGAGGGGGGAGCAGGACCTTTTAAAAAACAAACAAACAAAAAAACCCCCTACCTGTATCACTGGAGCTCTCGTGTGCTCATTTCCAATTTAAAAAAAAACATGGTGGGCACAACATCCTTTTCCTCCCGGGACATCGTGCACCACGTGTGGACTGAGGGGGAGGATCTTGCAATCACCATATCGTGAGATCCTCTCCCTCTCCTCCCTAGGTCTAGACATGCCCCTCCTCTCTTTCAGCTTACCTCAAAGGGTTTTTGGGGTGGGGAATGAACTTTGTAAGGCACCGTGAGCTCCTTGGAGGAAGGGCCGGATAAAAATGCAGCACATAAAAGGGCAGGCGGTGGGGAGCTCGATTTTGGAGAGGCTCTTGGGGTGGGTGGGGCTAAAAAAACCCAAATATTAGGATATTTCAGCTTAATGCGCTTACTGCCAGTAACTAAGCCAGGGAAAGGGGGAGGGGCTAGAGGAAGGGAAATCCCCCCCTGGGGGTGGGAATCCTGGAAGCTGTATTGGGACTCCAGGAGGGCGAAATTTCACCCATGGGCTTGAGGTTCTACTTGAGCATAATAAATGCTTGAAGGATGGTCAACAAAGTGTGTGTGTGTGTGTGTGTGTGTTGGGAACTAATCATATTGGCATCTTATTATATTTTATACAGGGCATACTAAAAGCTACCGGCTGATCCTTTGAGAACGCTGCTGAATTTTAAAAAAAGATTATGCAGCAAGTAGCAATATAGAAATGGTCATTAATTTGCTTACCACTTGAAAAATGTCTATAACTATTTCCTGGGGAGGAAAGTATTGCTCCTCCTCATTGGACTGCTTTTTTTTTTCAGAATTTGGAGCGTTGCTTTCAATGAAACTAAGTTACAGCATACACAGAGGGGAAAACCAGATGTTTGAGTATAGATTTACAGAAAAATTAATGGTGTTTGTTACATTCTAAAATGCTACATTTCAGGATAGAATTTGACCTTGCTCTCCTTTCTTGTTAATCTGAAATGAATACCAATTAGTTAGCTATTAATAATATGGAATAATATTAGTTATTTTGAAAGGCTTGGAATTTAACATATTTAGTTAATTATTATATTTCTGTCCTGCCCTTTTTTCTTCTTTAAGGAACTCTAGGAGGTGTGCATAATCCTCCTCCTCCTCTCCATGTTATCCTCACAACAACCCTGTGAGGTGGGTTGGGCTGAGAGTCTGTGACTGGCCCAAAGTCACCCAGTGAACTTTCATGGCCAAGTGGGGACTAGAACCCGGATCTCCCGACTCCCAGCCCAACACTCTAACCACTACACCGCACTGGTAACCTTGTTTTTGTAAAGATGAGCTGTTGTTCATTCGTTAATATGAATTTGTTTATTAGGTGTTTATGAAGTCAATGGGAAATAATTTTACATATTTATTACAGATGATTTTTGATACCTGAGAGATACTCGTATGTTGTATGATGTATTGTTTAATGCATATTTTTGTGTATATTTTTGCAATAAAAATGTCATAGGTGAATAACTGGAGCCGTGAGAGATAGGACTTTTTACCTAAGACATGCGCTCTACTACTAACCTCAGAGCATCCAAGGTCTTGTTGGGGCTGCTGTGATTGATTTTGACCTTTGGTGGAGATGCAATTCATAAACTCAGGAAGTTACATCCCAAAATTAATAGATAAATGGAGGAGAAGGCGATCAATGTCTACTAGTCCTGATGGCTATGTGTTATCTCCAGTGGTAGAGGCAGTAAGCCTATGTACAGCAGTTGCTGGGGAACATGGGTAGGAGGGTGCTGTTGCACCCATGTCCTGCTTGGGGTTCCCTGATCAACTGCTGGTTGGCCGCCATGCGGACAGAGTGCTGGACTAGATGGACCCGTGGTCTGATCCAGCAGGGCTCCTCTGATGTTCTTAAATGCCGCATTGCTGCTTCGCCTCTTTAGCCGTCCTTTCTGGCCTTTCTCGGATGCTCCGTCTCCCTCGGCTTCTTCCGTCAACCAGATCATAGCAGCCGCCGCCGCCTGCAAACCGATGCTGATGTCAGCGTGGGTAGAACCACCCCCCCCTTTCAAAAAGAAAAGAACAAGAAGCTGGAGCGCTGCCAAAACATGCCCAATGTTGTTAAATATTTTGGCAAGCTGTGTCTCTAATTTAGTCTCAAACATCTCTACTAGGGAAACAGCAGCAGGCGAGCAAGAAGGAGAGCAGCAGAGAATGCTGTTTCTTGAGACACGTGCGGAGGGTATTTGGCACTGGAGGCACCATAAGAGCTGGGCATGTTCTGTCCGGTAGGGGTGATTTTACGCTCACCAGGTCACAACTCAAGGCCTTGCTAGACGAGGCCTTAGCGCACTGTGAGGCCCGGTTTCCCTGCTGTGTGTCCAGATGACACACAGGGAAATCCGGGGTCAGGCCGCGCTGAAGCCTCCCCTAACGCGCCATAAGCGAGTCCTGAGGCCGGGACTGCGGAACGTCTAGCAAGGTCCGTGGCTTTTTGCGGCTACTCGTGAATAGCCGGGAAAAGCCACGGACTGGGCACAGCGCTCCTACGAGTCCTGTGCCCATCGGGCTGGGGGGATCCTGGGGGGGGGACATGGGGGGGAAGGCCGGACCGGCAGGAGAGGGGGATCATAGAATCATATCATAGAATCATAGAATAGCAGAGTTGGAAGGGGCCTACAAGGCCATCGAGTCCAACCCCCTGCTCAATGCAGGAATCCACCCTAAAGCATCCCTGACAGATGGTTGTCCAGCTGCCTCTTGAAGGCCTCTAGTGTGGGAGAGCCCACAACCTCCCTAGGTAGCTGATTCCATTGTCGCACTGCTCTAACAGTCAGGAAGTTTTTCCTGATGTCCAGCCGGAATCTGGCTTCCTTTAACTTGAGCCCGTTATTCCGTGTCCTGCACTCTGGGAGGATCAAGAAGAGATCCTGGCCCTCCTCTGTGTGACAACCTTTTAAGGATTTGAAGAGTGCTATCATGTCTCCCCTCAATCTTCTCTTCTCCAGGCTAAATATGCCCAGTTCTTTCAGTCTCTCTTCATAGGGCTTTGTTTCTAGACCTCTGATCATCCTGGTTGCCCTCTTCTGAACACGCTCCAGCTTGTCTGCATCCTTCTTGAATTGTGGAGCCCAGAACTGGACGCAATACTCTAGATGAGGCCTAACCAGGGCCGAATAGAGAGGAACCAGTACCTCACGTGATTTGGAAGCTATACTTCTATTAATGCAGCCCAAAATAGCATTTGCCTTTCTTGCAGCCATATCGCACTGTTGGCTCATATTCAGCTTGTGATCTACAACAATTCCAAGATCTTTCTCGTTTGTAGTATTGCTGAGCCAAGTGTCCCCCATCTTGTAACTGTGCAATTGGTTTCTATTCCCTAAATGTAGAACTTGGCATTTATCCCTATTAAATTTCATTCTGTTGTTTTCAGCCCAGCACTCCAGCCTATCAAGATCACTTTGAAGTTTGTTTCTGTCTTCCAGGGTATTAGCTATCCCACCCAATTTTGTGTCATCTGCAAATTTGATCAGCGTTCCCTGCACCTCCTCGTCCAAATCATTAATAAAAATGTTGAAGAGCACTGGGCCCAGGACTGAGCCCTGCGGCACCCCACTCGTTGCCTCTCCCCAGTTTGAGAAGGTTCCATTGATAAGTACTCTTTGAGTCCGATTCTGTAGCCAACTGTGGATCCACCTAATAGTTGTTCCATCTAGCCCACTTTTAGCTAGTTTGTTAATCAGAATGTCATGTGGTACTTTGTCAAAAGCTTTGCTGAAGTCAAGATATATGACGTCCACAGCATTCTCACAGTCCACAAGGGAGGTTATCCTATCAAAAAATGAGATCAAATTAGTCTGACAGGATTTGTTCCTGACAAATCCATGTTGGCTTCTAGTAATCACTGCATTGGTTTCAAGGTGTTTACAGATTGACTTCTTTATAATCTGCTCCAGAATTTTCCCAGGGATGGATGTCAGACTGACTGGTCTGTAGTTCCCAGGTTCCTCCTTTTTGCCCTTTTTGAAGATAGGGACAACGTTAGCCCTCCTCCAGTCATCCGGCACCTCACCCGTCTTCCATGATTTTGCAAAGATAATAGACAAAGGTTCTGAGAGTTCTTCCGCTAGCTCCTTCATTACTCTTGGATGCAGTTCATCGGGCCCTGGAGATTTGAACTCATTCAAGGAAATTAGGTGTTCTTTGACCATTTGTTTATCAATCTCAAACTGCAATCCTGCCCCCTCAACTTCTGCTTCACTTTTTCCAGGGGGGTCATAGACCCGCTTTTGGGAGAAGACCGAGGCAAAGTAGGAATTGAGCACTTCAGCCTTTTCTTTGTCATCTGTTGGTGGATGGTGGAGGGCGACACAGGGGATGGCGGAGGCTGACAGGGGATGGCAGAGGGCAACACAGGGGATGGCGGAGGGCGACACGGAATGGCAGAGGGCGACACGGGATGGTGGAGGGCGACACAGGGGATGGCGGAGGGCGACACAGGGGACGGGGATGGGGAGGGAGGGTGGGGAAAGAGTGGGCAGGAGGCATGGGAGGGGATCAGGAGCGGATGGGGGGGGCTTAAGTAAAAAAAACCCCTTACCTTCTCCGGAGTCTTTGGGGCGCACGTGGCCCCTTTAACAACAACTACAAAAAAAAAAAGGCCGACACTGCAGGGCTTCCGTAGTCCCTGCTCGTCGGCCGTCTAGGAGGCGGGGCGGTGCGCACTAAAGTTAGCGCGCCGTCGCCCCGCCTCCCTGCCGGCTTATCCGGCTGGGTCTAGCAAGGCCCCCAGAGAAGCAGGTCTGCGCCTTTTCACAGGAATGATGCAGCAGGAGGCTGTAAAGCTGCTCGGCCTCCCAAGAAGATGCTTCTTCCTCTGGTCCTTCCACCTGGTATGGAGCAAAGTCCCATGAGAAGGAGGACCAGGGGCAGGACAGGGTGGGCAACCTTCCACTGCATTATCCTACATGGCAGCCTTCCCTAAACTTCCAGATGCATTGGGTTACAACCATTGGAGGCTGGTAGCAATGAGAGTCCCATTCAGGGTGCCAGCCGGCCATGCCCTCTTCCACAATATTCCATTCCGCCTCCCACCCTGCTAGCCCGTGCGCACTGGATCATACTCCAGCTTCATTGCGTTGTATTTTATTGGTGGCTTTAGGAAGATTATTTCTACAGATTTCGTTTGTACTTCTGGAAAGTGAAGGGTTTTTTGTAGGGGTGTGCACGGACCCCCCACTCCGCTTCACTTTAAGATCCGCCATTTTCAGATCGGCCCGCTCCGCCCCGCCCCCACTCCGCCTGTGCCCACTCCGCTCCACTCGGAGCTCCGGATCCGGATCGGAGCTCCGGTCCCCCCCCCATAGGGGGGGTTACCGGGCCCTGCCGCCATCGCCGCCCATGCGGCGACGGCGGCAGAGCCCAGTAAGGGACCAAGGGGGAGGGGGGCCTTACCTGCCTCCGTCCGCGGTCCGTCACCGTCTTCAATTGAGCCCGTGGTTCCACCAGGAAGTCTGGGCCGCAAGTGCGGCCCAGACTTCCTGCTGGAACCACGGGCTCAATTGGAGACGCTGACGGACCGCAGACGGAGGCAGGTAAGGGAGAGGAGGGCGGGGGGCATTACCGGGCCCTGCTGCCGTCGCCGCATGGGTGACAGCGACAGCGGCAGGGCACGGTAAACCCCACTTACCTTTCCGGCAGAGCTCCGGATCGAGGCGAAGGATCCGCCTTCACCTCGATCCTCTTCGCCACGCTCCGCCGGCCCCCCAATCCTCTTCGCCTCCGCCTTAAGGGCAGGCGAAGCCCCCCGCTCCGCTACTGCTTCTCCGGTCCGATTAGAAGCGGAGCACATCCCTAGTTTTTTGTGCCGGGGGCGGGGGGGTCTGGGTTGAATTTGCTTTGCGTTTCATTCAGAACCAGCCTGAAGGATCCATAGGTTCAACATCTTGAGTAGCTACTTTAGAATTCTGACTTGTTCTGAAACTCAGAGCAGATTCACAGCCTTGCTGACATCGGGGTCACCAATTTCTGCTAATTACAACACCCATCATCTCCAGCCAGCTGGTCACATTGGTTGGGGTTGATGGGAGTTGTAGTCCAACACATCTGGAGGGCACCAGGTTGGGGAAGGCTGCCCTGGACTATAGCAAACTCAATTCTTTGAGAGTGGATCCTTAATGCAGCCGAAACGGAAGCATCCATGCCCAAGAGGGAGGGATCAGCAGGATTTACGGGGCATGAAGGTTTCTGGAAGTTCAAAAACTTCGTGGAAATAATCCCCCCCAACACCATCCTTAAAATACAACGCAATGAGGCTTGAGCATGGGCAAGTGATGTGGGATACGGAATGGAATATTGTGGAAGAGAGCATGGCCGGCTTGAACCCTGAATAGGACCAGAAACAAATCCCACTCATTAATAATAAAGGTAAAGTTTGGGTTTCAAGGATGCAGTAGCCCAAGTTGATTGTTAATAGGAAGAACAATGTGTCAGGGCTGAGACCTGGGGTCTGTGTCCATGGGCATCTTGCGACATGAAATCTCCCCCGCCCCCAATGCCAGGTGGCCTGAGTCACGGAGAGAAGTGATGTGGCTGCCCCACCTCAAAAATGGCCACCCCCACCCCATCTTGCAGTGGGAACAGGGTAGAAAAATTAAGGGGAAGGCTTTTGGCCTCAGACTTCCACAGGGGGTTAGCTGGGATTGTTTTGCTTGGAAAAAGTAGGTCAAGAGGAGACCTGATAGAGGTGTACAAAATTAGGCATGGTGTGGAGAATGTGGACAGGGAGACATTTTTCTTCTTATCTCATAATACTAGAACTCAGGGGTCATCCCACGAAGCTGATTGGTGGGAGGTTCAGGACAAATAAAAGGAAGGACTTCTTCACATAGAACATAGTTAAATTATGGAATTCCCTACCGCAAGATGTAGTGAGGGCCACCAATTTGGATGGCTTTAAAGGGGGGTTGGATACATTCCTGGAGGAGAAGGCTATCAATGGCTACTAGCCCTGATGATTATGTGCCACCTCCAGTATCCAAGGCACCAGTTGCTGGGGTACATGGGTGGGAGAGTGCTGTTGCACTATGTCCTGTTTGTTCATCCCTGGCTGATGGCTGGTTGGCCACTGTGGGAACAGAGTGCTGGACTAGATGGACCCTCGGTCTGATCCAGCAGGGCACCTCTTATGTTCTTATGCATTCAAAGGGCTCCACCGGCCTTATCTCTGTTGAGTTCCGTAAACAACCTAGCCCCGTAAAGCAGGCCAGTGCCTTCCTCCCCACACTGCAGATGTGGGCAGAGGGGGCTGAGGCTGAGAGAACTGTTGCATGCCCGAGGCCACCGACTGAATGTTTTTGGCAGACCCAGGGTTTGAACCAGGCAAAAGTCTTTCTTCTCCGCTCCGTCTCTTTGCCACGAGCAAGCGAGCAAGACAACAACTCTCCAAGCGGGGAAGTAACATTAGGCCGTAGTATGTTTCCCATACATTTTGAACGGCGTTGCGCTTTAATGTGCTCTAGCAGCCGGAAACGAGGCCAACAGGCGTCAGAAACCGCATCGCTTTGTCACATGGTGGGAACTGGTAGCTGCCGATTCCAGCATGTGCTGTAACAAGACGTTTAGTGTCAGCGTATAAATCAAGATCCCAACCAGGAAAACTGAGTCTGAATCTGTCATCTCCTTGGGCAGATATATATCCTTCCCTTTGTAAAGGAATTAAAGGAAACTAATCTGATGAAGTGCTAGGAGAGACTCGCCCAAGGTCGGACACAGTGAGACAGCAGCCAAATGCGCAACACAAAACCCAAGATTTCCTGCCTCCTCGGTCCTCTGCCTTCCCCACGCATCCATCTCCCCTAACCCTGGGTATCCTGGGGATAGTTGATCGTTCTGCACAGATGTCGGGATACAACGTTTGAGATGTTGCATATGGGAGCTATTTAACACAGAAGCCTGCAAGTGATAAAAAAAGAAAGAAGACGCAGAAAAGAAAAGAAAAGAAAAGAAAAGGAAGAAACCGAAACTTTTCCAGGGGCAACATTCCTTGTGGGGGGGAGAGACCACGGAGATCCCAGAGGAAAAGCCAGGAAGGAATGGCTGGATGGAAGGCAGAACTCTGGAGAAACAGTGTGGTATAGTGGTTAGAGCAGCCTTCCTCAACCTGGGGCACTCCAGATGTGTTGGACTGCATCTCCCAGAATGCCCCAGCCAGCTGGCTGGGGCATTCTGGGAGTTGTAGTCCAACACATCTGGAGCGCCCCAGGTTGAGGAAGGCTGGGTTAGAGTGTTGGAGTGGGGAGACCCAGGTTGAAGTCCCCACTTGGCCATGAAGCTCACTGGGTAACTTTGGGCCAGTCACTGACTCTCAGACTAACCAACCTCACAGGGTTGTTGTGAGGATAAAACAGAGAGAACGGAGAGAAGGAGCATCATGTATGCTGCCTTCTTGGGTTCCTTGGAGGAAAAGGTGGGATAGAAATGTAAGACGATGGTGACGACGACGACGACGGTGATACATTTTTCCTCACCAAAGGCAGCGGGGCACAGATGCTCCCAAATCTTAGGGCTCTTTCTGGTCTTCCACTCCTGTACCAAGTTATAATTGGTGAATTCAGTTGTGAATGGAAGAAGTTGTTTGTTTGCAGGGGAGAATTGAGCTAGAACTTCCTGCCAAGAACCTTGGCTAGTTCTAGAGCATCACTCTGTACAACACTATGTACACTGATGGTGCTATATAAATAAATAAATAAATAAATAATAATCAGACGAGCATTTTATTGCACGCTTGATACTGCAAACTCATGGTTTCTCATGCATCCTTTTGACGATGCCTCCCGCCTCCCGTGTGTCTCCTGTTAAACAGACCTTGTAAAATTCAACTTTTTTTTTTTAAGCGAAACTGGCCGCCATTTCCTGCCATGTGCAGGAAAAGCAGCGCAATAAAAAACATCCACTGAATGGGCCACGTGGTCATTGCTGCTTCCTCTTGCTTTCCCCATGCAAAGAAACAATTGCTATTGTGGGACAGCAGCAGGAGGCCTTAGCGACGGTAGGGGGACGCAATCCCCCGCCCCATCTGATGATGGCCCTACACTACTACTTTATAGCAGTAGGGAACTGCACTGATTACTCTTGGGCCACAATCAACATGCCGTCAACCACTTTCATAGTGCTATATCATTTTTATTCCACATTCAGAATGATTTGACACAAGGTGTAGATCGTGGCCTTTTGGGACCTTCCATGATTCTGGTACTGGTTCCCCTCTATTCGGCACTGGTTAGGACCCATCTTGAGTATTGCATCCTGTTCTGGGCACCACACTTCAAGAAGGACGCAGACAAGCTGGAGCGTGTTCAGAGACGGGCAACGAGGATGATCAGGGGTCTGGAAACAAAGCCCTATGAAGAGAGACTGAAAGAACTGGGCCTGTTTAGCCTGGAGAAGAGAAGACTGAGGGGAGACAGGATAGCCCTCTTCAAATACTTAAAAGGTTGTCACACAGAGGAGGGCCAGGATAATTTCTCAATCCTCCCAGAGTGCAGGACACGGAATAACGGGCTCAAGTTAAAGGAAGCCAGATTCCGGCTAGACATCAGGAAAAACTTCTTGACTGTTAGAGCAGTACGACAATGGAATTAGTGACCTAGGGAGGTTGTGGGCTCTCCCACACTAGAGGCCTTCAAGAGGCAGCTGGACAAGCATCTGTCAGGGATGCTTTAGGGTGGATTCCTGCATTGAGCAGAGGGTTGGACTCGATGGCCTTGTAGTCCCCTTCCAACTCTGCTATTCTATGATTCTATGATTCTATGATTCCCTACCTGCACCTGGGATGCCCTGTGCGTGGACGCATGGGGCATCCCGGACACAGAGGGATGATCCCGTGTGATCACCAGGATATCTTGTCATGGCCATGCCGAGAGAGAGAGAGAGAGAAAGAGAGAGAGAGAGAGGCCTTCAAGAGGCAGCTAGACAGCCATCTGTCGGGGATGCTTTAAGGTGGATTCCTGCATTGAGCAGGGGGTTGGACTCGATGGCCTTATAGGCCCCTTCCTGCTCTACTATTCTATGATTCTATGATTCTATGATTCTATAAGGACTTGTCATCTTACACCTCCTGCTGGATCTCTGGCCGGGCCTTTGAGCTCACCTTGCTGTCTCGCGCCGCCAGGGCAGGAAAAGGAGTAGAGAAATTGGATGTGTCAGATACACAGCCTCGCCTCTCTGCTTCCCACCCACTGCACATGCTCTCTGTTCCTCTCCACCCTCTCCCTGTGGTTGGAGCTCAGACATTGGGAGAGCAGTTTCCATGGAGCCTTCTGCAGTGCCTGGGAGTGGAGGGGAAAATCCCTGCTTGGGTTTCCCCATAGGGGAGGGTGTAGGGTTAGGGTTGCGAGGTGGTGGTGGTGTTGGCTTAAAGTAGCCTCTTTTTATAGGCAAGTTGTTCCTTCAATTATGTAATCCCCCTCTAAAATAAGAGGGGGGGTATTATCAGAAATCTGCAGAAGTATAGGTAATCTTAAACACATACACACACAGGTGCTTTCTACACCTCCCGGTCTTCCGGGAGGAAGGTTGGAGGATCTCACAACATTCTGCTCGTGAGATCCTCCCCCTGGATCCATACACGTGCACGACATCCCAGGAGGAAGGAGGGATGTCATGCCCACCATTTTTTTAAAAATAGGGGAGGTTTTTATTTATTTATTTATTTAATACCTTTTTATACCGCCCAATAGCTGAAGCTCTCTGGGCGGTTCACACAAACTAAAACCATAATAAAACAACCAACAGTTTAAAACCACAAATGAGCGCAATTGCACTCCAAACAAAAACGTAAGATTTTTTTAAAAACACCCCCCCTGCTCCCCCCCCCATGGGCACAGAGTGCCTGAAGCGCTCCATGCCCCGTGCCTGTTACCCACATCTCCCGCGGTCCTGGGATGGTCCCGGGACCACAGAATATCTGGGAAATCCCCATTTCCCATTTCCCCGGGGTTTCCCCGGGGTCATCCCCCATTGACCCTGGCATCCCCTGCGCGTTATTTGGACACACAGGGATGACCCCAGGGAAAAACAACGGCGTAGAAAGAGCCACACACACACACACAGCAAAATAATAATAATAATAATAATAATAATAATAATAATAATAATAATAATAATGCCCAAATTTGCACTGGCCACAAATGTTGAGCGTTAGTTGGAAAAGAAAAACAGAAGGCGGGGGGAGAGGAAAGTGCTGGAATCCTGACTGGTAGCATTCCTGTTAGGCTGGGCGTCACACAGCAACATTTTGTTGCAGCTCCTACTTGTGTACCTATAATGTATAAGCCACGCCTCAGAATGCACGTAATGGTTATCAGTCTGTATAACGGAGAGGAAGCTCACCAACCATATTCTTGGGCCCAGGACTGAGGACGGCCTTCGTGGTGGCTGCTTCCAGGCTCTGGAATTCCCTGCCAAGGGAGGCTAGCTTGGCTACCTCCCTGTTATCCTTCTGCTGGCATGCAAAGAGGTCTTCCTTCATTCCAGCCTTCCAGTGTCAGCTGGTCAGTTGCTGAAAGGGGCTGGGTGCTGTTTCTTTATTTTATTTTTGTGTCTTTAAGCGTGCTTCTAATTTATTTGTTTCCGTGATTGTTTTAATTGGTTTTTTTCCCCCTTTTAATCTTGGTCTTATTATTCTTACCCTCTCGGAGTAGCATTCTCTGGCCCAAAACGCAGGCTATAAATCCAACCGATAGATAAACTCTTATCCAGTGGGAGCTGGTGGCTCCGAGGTCGGTGGGGCGATGAATCCGCTGCAGGTTTTAATCAGATCCAGCCAGAACTCTAAAGGATCTCTTCAAGGTGCTTTGGAGTGCTGACTGCTTCTGACAGATTCACTGCTTCACTGGCATCGGGGTTGCCAGCCTCGACTGCTCTTTCACTAAGAGCCCCTCCCCCCTCAATTCACATCACAGGAGAAAGCTTGGAATATTCCTACGTTAAAAGATGGAGGATGCATTATAAGCATAATCTTTTCCCAAAGATGATACCCACAAGCTGTTACACTCTAAAACTCTGCCCAACCTCTCTTCAAGCTCAGTTTGAATTGCAACCCTCCAAGTAATCCCCCTTTCCTTACCCGTGGGGACCCCGATGGTATGTGCCTAATTGCCGGGAAGAAAGTGTTGATTTAGTTGCCTCTACGTATTTATCCAACATGCTTCTTGAGAGGGTGGTGTTGGGTGCAATTATCGCCAGACAGATTTCTATTGGGTTGCATCGACCGTTAAGAGGTCTCAGGGGTTCACCCAAAAGTGTGAGATGAAAGCGAGGACCACGTATCCGCAGGCTCGTTGGAAGCATTTGATAAAAAGGGCCAGAGAGGGGAATAATGCAGGACCGTTGGGAAGCGTTATCATTCGGTGGAGCATGTGGGAAAGCAGAAGGCAAGGAAGGGGGGGTGGAATATCTGGAATAAGAGTTGAGAGCGAGCAAGAGAAACCCGTTTCTTTGGACATTGGGGAGCTCTGGATTTTCTGTTCATAATTTACACAGTTATTACCGTGTCTGCTTGTCTGCAGAGGGCCCGGAGCGCCTACAGGGCTATATAAGAGATAAATAAAAACAAAAAGGGTTTGTGTGGTGAAATAAAATATTATCTGAGGGTAATATGCAAGGAGATGGGGTAGGGGCCACCCCGGGGCCACCCGCTCTCGTTGTGACTTTTGAGAACAAGCAGGTGTGAGTGTGGGCTGTCTGCTCAACTCTAAATCCAGATGGGGAGACGTGTGTGTGTGTGTGTGTGTGTGCATAAAACCAAACAAATTGGATAAAGTGTTGGAGCATAACCTGAGCCGTTCTGGAATTGGAAGAGAGGGAAAAGGGCTGGGAGGTGTAGACGTCAAGATGGATGGGATAAGTCTTTGCAGCTCTACCCTGGGGACTGAGAATGTGATTGGTACCTGCGGTAATCATGAGTGCTGAGTCAAATGACCCAGGATGCAAAGGGGCATGGGCCACTATGGAGAGTGTGGAAGAATTCTAAGTAACTTCTACCAGTGTGTGAACCATTACCCAGTGACTCTATGCAGGGCCGGTGCTACCATAGAGGCCACTCAGGTGGCTGCCTAGAGCGCCAAGCTAAGAGGGGCGCCAGGCACAGTGCAGCACTCACGCGCATTGGCTATGAGCCAGCCCGGCCCAAGGATTCTGCTGGGCCTGGGCGGACGAGATGGTACCCTGTGCCCGCCCAGCCGAAGCGAAGCCAGGGACACTGGGGTGGGGGTGGGGCAGCTCCACGTTTGGACTTCTGGAACGTGCCCGGAAGAGAGAGAAAGAGAGAGAGAGAGAGAGAGAGAGAGAGAGAGTATGGGTGAATAGGATGCATGGGGTCTTTGAGTGAATTCATGTGTTCATGCATGAGTTTGTTTGGAGTGAGTGATGCTGATTGTGTGTGTGCGCGCGTGTGTGAGTTGGGGGGGGGAGATGATTTAGAGGTGATATTCCTATTAAATAATGCATTTTAGACCCATAGACATTCCTTTCCAATTTGTTTGCTATAATTGGCATGATGTATTTCTTGCACTTTAAAATAAATTTAGCAGTTTCAAGTTTTGTGCTTCTTATTTTTTCCAGGTAACATATGTTCTTAAAAATCAAAGTTGGTATTTTTTGGGTGTGTGTGTGTGTGTGTGTGTGTGTGTGTGTGTGAAAGTAGCTCACCTTGCCTAGGGCACAAAATAGTCTGGCACCGGCCCTGGCTCTATGGCCTTAGCTAGACGGGGTGAAATCCTGGGGTGATCCCTGGGATCATCCCTGTGTGTCCACATGATGCACAGGGGATCCTGGGATCAGGGAGGGATGATCCCTCCCTTGAACTAGGATCTCACCCTACACTTTAGGCTGGTTTTTCCGTGGAACATCCCTGGAACATGTGGCCGGGCGTCGCGGTTTGTCCCAGTTCCTTGCAAGAAACCGGGACCCACGCACAGGACCTCTGCACCCATTGGGGGTGGGGTGGGGGGAGCAGGGAAAATCTCATGCGCATCTTCTGTTTCTTTAAAATAAAACCAAAGTGGCAGTCGCAACATCCTCTCCTTCCCAGGCCGTCGTGCGCCGCCTGTAAACAGAGGGGGAGAACTCACAATAAAAACATTGCGAGATCTTCACCCCTCTGTTGTGCATTAACAGGTAGGTCTAGCTAAGGCCTGCAGAATTCGCACATCTCCAAAGGTTGCAGTGGAGTCCTCCAAGCACAAAGCACAATACAAACATGGAGGTATTAGGAAAAAGCACACACAGAAATGGCCGGTTTAGTGAAAATAATATTAAATATGCATTATATGAGGAAAAATGCTTGCAAAAATGTGTTTATCGGGCAAAATTGCGTACAAAAATGCAGGCATTAAGAGAAGCTAGGGGTGCAGAAGAAATCAGCCTCAGACTCAAATGAGGCCAGATTCCAAAGAATCCCAAGTCCTGGAATCTGCAGCAGACCAGCTGCACTCACTTCCCCAAGAGTATTTATTTATTTATTTATTTATTTATTTATTTATTTATTTATTTATAACATTTCTTGGCCACCTTTCAGGGCAAAGCCCTCACAAGGCAGCTTACAATAAAATACCTAAAAAACATTAAAAGCAATAAAATGGCAATTAAAATGATAAAACCAACAATAAGATCAGCAGGAACAAGAATAGCAATAACAACAATAAAAATACTCATCATGCAAAGGACACGGTAAAATAAAATGTTTTCAAGGCCTTCTTGAAAGCCTGCAAGGAAGGTGCCTGGTGGACCTCCAATAGAAGTTTGTTCCAGAGATTTGGGGCCACCACAGAGAAGGCCCTCTCCTGTGCGGACACCCATCTAATTGCCCTCATAGGTGGGCAAATGAGAAGAGCCTCTCTTTCTGATCCTGGGCAGGCTCATATGGGTTCCTGTTGAGCAACTCTCCAGCTTTCAGAATGTCATGATAGGCTAATGGCAGGAAAATTAGAGTTGCAAATGATGGATTTCATACCAGTTAGTCTGTAAAATTTATGTATTTATTTATTGTATTTATATACCGCCCCATAGCCGAAGCTCTCTGGGCGGTTTGCAAAAGTTAAAAACGGTAAACATTAAAACAAATATACAAAGTTTAAAAATGTAAAAAGCATAAAAACAATAGTATCCTTATAAAAAACAGCTATTCTGGGGTCCGTTAAAAACAAACAAACTCAGCATATGTAGTTAAATGCTGTTAAGTGCCTGGGAGAAGAGAAACCTGGTCCCGAAAGATAACAATGTTGGCACCAGGTGAGCCTTGTCGGGGAGATCATTCCATAATCGGGGGGGGGGGGGGCACCACTGAAAAGTCCCTGTCCCTTGTTGCCATCCTCCGAACTTCCCTTGGAGTAGGCACTCGGAGGAAGACGTTAGATGTTGAGCGTAGTGTGTGGGTATTTATCTTTATGTAAATATAGCCATAAATGGCTGTAATTTATGTAATAGTAAGTGCTTTATAGCCACAAATGGTATAAAATTTCCCCAAGATAGGCAAATTGCTTGTCGCAGCTTTTAGAAAGCAAACTCTGGCAGATCCGGCAGGGATCTGGGGAAATCCACTGGGCCACCAGTGCCCTGGATTTCCTCTCAATGGACCCTCCCTGGACTGGATGTTGGGGGCTTCCTCATCCCTAGGAGACACACACAAAAAATGTGTACAAAGTTTAATGCAAACATCTTCTTTTTAAAAGAAATCTTATGACTGGAAAAATGCTTAGAGTTTGGAAGGAACTGAACTTAAGACTGGAAAAAATGAGAAATGGAGAGAAACCCAAATTGACACATTGATCTATCCCTGATCTGGAATGGCAATGTGTCCATTGTGTTCATTGGGTGGATTCCTGCATTGAGCAGGGGGTTGGACTCGATGGCCTTGTAGGCCCCTTCCAACTCTGCTATTCTATGATTCTATGGTTCTATGATTCAGTAGCAGTGATGGCCCAAGCAGATTTCTTGATCTCCGTTACGTACACCGGAGCCTACACTGGCCTCAAACACAAGTAATAAAACAAGGCTGGCCGTAACATTGCTCATAAAAAAGGGTATGTATATGTGTGTGTGTGTATATAACAAATTGCACCCCAAGCAGTGCGTGGAACTCTTGTTTCCTTGACTCAGGCACACTGGGAATGACAGCGTGTCCAATTGTGGTTTTGCAATGGAATGTTACGTTGGGGCTCCTTATAGCCCCTTCACTGCGCAGCGTCGGCCACGGGAATTTGTTGCCGAGCCAACGCGGCTGACTTGGATGCCGGTGACGGGTGGAATATCTGCGGTAGGCTGACAGGGCCTGCTTTCGTAAGGCTGCGAGCTGGCAAATGCGCCAGGAGCTGGCGTAAGAAGGAAGAGGCAAAGGACGGTGTGGCAGCTGGCCCAGGATCAAGGCAAAGACATAGGAGGCAACGGCACACGCGAGGGACGTGGCAGAACTGCTCGTGCTTTTATTGACCCGTTGCGATAGTGGGTACCAAGGTGGAGGGGCTTGGGGGTGATGGTGGTGGAGTGGTGGAGGAGGCAGCCAATGCAGCCAGAGATGCCTTCCAGGATTTAAGGGAGCCGTGTCAGCTCCAGAGTTTGGGGAAGGGGGCTTGAGCAAGATGCCCTCAAGGCCACCCAAGTGGGCCCACCTTGGGGTGACCCTATGGAAAGGAGGACAGGGCTCTCGTATCTCTAACAGTTGCACAGAAAAGGGAATTTCAACAGGTGTCATTTGCATGCATGCAGTGCCTGATGAAATTCCCCTCTTCATCACAACACTTAAATCTGCAGGAGCCCTGCCCTCTTTTGTCTCTGGTCAATCGGGAAAGGTTCCTGCAGCATTAACTGTTGTGACGAAGAGGGAATTTCACCAGGTGCTGCATGCCTGCAAATGACACCTGTTGAAATCCCCTTTTCTATACAACAGTTAAAGCTGCAAGAGCCCTGTCCTCCTTTGCATAGGGTCAACCTAGCCCACCTCTTTGCTACTGTCACCACTGCCATCCCCCTGCTTTCTGGGCAAAAACTGCAGCCACACCCAGAAGGAGAGGGCAAGGCCAAGGGAAATGGCTGCTCCTTCCCTTTGCCTCTGTCTCTGCTCAGTTACACAGAGACGGGTGGGGGTGGGGGTGGGGGTGGACAGGCAGCAACAGGGAGGAGGAGGAGGTGGCCCCCAAGGGCCTCTGGGGGTCAGTATTAGGCTCCCAGCTTGGATGTGGAGTTGGGAACCAGCCAGCTAGCCATTGGTGTTCAAATACTTCATATTATAGGCACAAGTACCTAAATGTCCAACATGGTCCTGAGAAGTGGATTTTCAAGGACTGGATACATCCATCCTGTGCTGTGATGGCCACGTACCAATCACGCGAAATGAGGAAATGCATCACTAAAAAGCAGGGGGAGAGGACAAGGCTATGCATAAAATTTCCCTACGTTAATTTATATGTATAGATGGAAAATGAGAAAGAATGACTATAATTTAAACAGGCAGGGATTCTACACGTCGTACTGAGGGCGCTTGCATGCGCCCCCAGTGCGCCCCCAAAGCGATCATGTAGCTTGCCTGTTCGAAGAGACGAGGAAGAGGCGAAGCAGGAGGCGGCTGGGGAATCCGGCCGTGTCCTTGCCGCCGCCGCCGCCCACCTCCCCGCCAGCCTCCTGCTGCCGGCGAAAGAGCCAGCCGGGTCGGAGAGCTCCTTCCGCTCTCCACCCTGCCTTCTTCCGCCGAGCTCTCCGACTTGGCCGGCGAGGAGGTAGGTGGGCGGCGGCGGCGATGGCAAGGACGCGGCCGGATTCCCCAGCCGCCTCCTGGTCTGCCTCTTCCTCGTCTCTTTGAACAGGCAAGCTACACAATAGCTTTGGGGGTGCACTGGGGGCGCATGCAAGCGCCCTCAGTACGACGTGTAAAATCCTCCAGGGATCCAATACATCTCACCGTAGAGGGAAAACTGACCAAATGACTGTGGATCTGCTCAAACTGCTACCTGGATGCTAATTGTGAATGGTCAACTGGTCCTTTACATTTAGACTGGCCTTGGACTGGGCAACCTTTCCAATAGTGGACACCCTCAAATCGGACAGTTCTCTACCAGCTCTTCATATAGAGGGCAGTAAAGTAGGGCATATGGCCACTCTAGGCAGTGCATCTAAGTTTCTGCCAACCCAATGTGCCCTTCTGTACTGCTCTGTAACCTCTCAGCTGACTGTGATAACTGCAAGATCAGCCCAGGTGAAGTTGATTTGTGGCTCTTTGGTGTCAACATGGAGAGAATCAATAGTCCATCAATAGCCGGTTTAGAGGAATTATGAACTCTTTGCCCAGCCCTGCACCTCAGGGTCATCTCATGAAAATGATTGGCAGCAGGTTTGGGATAATCGAAAGGAAGGACTTCCTCACATAACTCATAAATGTCCAGCAGAAATCATTGCTCAAGGAAGGCCATGAAATGCTATTAGCATAAGTGGCTTTTAAAAGAGGATGCAATAAATACATGAGAAGGGCAAAGCTATCAGTAGCCATTAACAAGGATGACTTCAAAAGGAACCACATACCGCCCTGATCAGGAGATGCAGGAAGAAGTAGTCAACGTCTTGCATTACTAGTGATGTCTTCTGGAGCAGGTGTCTTGGCCACCATTGGAGACAGTGTGCTGGGATAGGTGGATTGTTGGACTGAACCCACATGGCAGTGATCTTTATGTTCTTATGCTGTACATCTGAGACTGGGAAATGTCCCATGCTATTAACATCTTCATTGTGATTCCCTTCAAAAGCCATTATTATAGGGTTTGTTTTCCAGTATCAGAGTTGTGTGTATGTACCAAAGTGGTAATGGCCACAGGAAATCTGGCATTCCTTCGTTTTCTTTTTTCTTTTTTAAATGCAGATATTTCTAGCCCTTATAGTTGTAAATATACTTTTGATGGTGCATGGGTAGGGGTGGCCTGCTGCTTTTGCAGCCCAGCCCCATCGAACTGGGGCACACCAGCCCCCGCTGAGGCTTGAGAACACTTGGCAGCCCCCCATCTGTGGTGAGTGAGCCAGGATGGTGTAGTGGCTAAAGGTGTTGGACTGGGAATCGGGAGATCCGGGTTCTAGTACCCACTTAGCCATGGAAACTCACTGGGTGACTTTGGGCCAGTCACAGACTCTCAGCCCAGCCTACCTCACAGGGTTGTTGTTGTGAGGATAAAATGGAGAGGAGGAGGATTATGAATGCCACCTTGGGTTCCTTGGAGGAAAAAGGTGGGATATAAATGCAATAAATTATATATATATATATATATATATATATATATATATATATATGGCTTCCAGTAGGGCTGTGCATGGACCCCCCGATCCGCTCTGGATCCTGATCCACAGCTTTTGGATTGGCTCCGCTCTGCTTTGGGATGATCTGCCTCCGCTCCGCTCCGCTCTGCTCCATGGCACATCCGGATCCGGAGCTCCGCGTTTCCCCCCATAGACTTGCATTGAAAATGTCAAACGCCTATAACTTTTTTAGTGTTCAAGTTAGAAATATGAAAATGGGCATCAGGAGAGCTTCTAAAAAGATCCTTAGACATGGCCACTTTGAAGGAAATTGGATCATCCCCTGATTTTTGGTGAATTTTTAAAAGATTTCCCTCCCATTTACAGAAATGCATGTATCTCCGTCATTTTCCCAGATACACACATGCAACTGCCCACCAGGATAGCTTACAAATACATCCTTATTCATTCCCAATTTGAAGGAAATCCGATCATGCCCTGATTTATGGTGAATTTTTAAAAGGTTTCCCCGCATTCCTCATGTATCTTTAACAGTTGCATAGAAAAGGGAATTTCAGCAGGTATCCTTTGTATGCATGCAGCACCTGGTGAAATTCCCTTTTCATCACCACAGTTAAAACTGCAGGAGCCCTGCCTTGTATCTTGACACTCTAGTATAGCTCCTGCAGCATTAACTGTTGTGATAAAGAGGGGATTTCACCAGGTGCTGCATGTATACAAATGACACCTGTTGAAATCCCCTTTTCTACACAACTGGTAAAAATACAGGAGCCCTGTCCTCCTTTTCCATATGGCCACCCTAGCACAGGGTGATGCTCTATTTGCCGTTTGTTGTTGTTTCCACAAATCCAGCCAGAAAAAGGCAGGAGGACAACTGGCAAAACTGGACTGCAGCAATTTGACAACCGCATCTTTAGGATCCTTTTATTGGTTTGTTTTAAAGTGAGCGAATAGCAGGTAGCAATTCTGGGTAATGTGCCAGGAAAGATTCATCAACTTAAGAGTCTTCAGGAATTTAAGAAAGCCATAAAGACACATCTGTTCCAGCAGGCCTACCCAGTTGAATTTTAAAATGCCTTTTAATAATGTGCTGCTTTTTAATAATGTATTAGTTTTATATATTTTAATCAATTATATGTATTTTATGGTGTTTTGCATTTGTGTTGTATCCTGCCTCGATCCAGAGGGAGAGGCAGGTAACAAATAAATAAATAAATAAAATTATTATTATTATTATTATTATTATTATTATTATTATTATTATTATTATTATTCAGAAACTGGGGCTTAGCTGCCAAGAAGGACTCAGACAAGCTGGCGCGTGTTCAGAGGAGGGCAACCAGGATGATCAGGGGTCTGGAAACAAAGCCCTATGAAGAGAGACTGAAAGAACTGGGCATGTTTAGCCTGGAGAAGAGACTTTTGCCATTACTTTTGCCATGGCTATCCTACTGATACACCAGTACTAAAGGTACTTCCTTTAGGCTTGAGAAGAGAAGACAGAGGGGAGACATGAAAGTACTCTTCAAGTACTTGAAAGGTTGTCACACAAAGGAGGGCCAGGATCTCTTCTCGATCCTCCCAGACTGCAGGACGTGGAATAACGGGCTCAAGTTACAGGAAGCCAGATTCCAGCTGGACATCAGGAAAAACTTCCTGACTGTTAGAGCAGTACGACAATGGAACCAGTTTCCTAGGGAGGTTGTGGGCTCTCCCACACTAGAGGCCTTCAAGAGGCAGCTGGACAAGCATCTGTCAGGGATGCTTTAGGGTGGATTCCTGCATTGAGCAGGGGGTTGGATGCGATGGTCTTGTAGGCCCCTTCCAACTCTGCTATTCTATGATTCTATGATTCTATGTTTTTCTCCTCCTCATGATTAACTGAATTGAGTAAATTGTGCAAAACCATTTAGTGCGGAGCTGTTATTTCTGAAAGCAAAGAGCAGTCACAGCTCTGGCCGGGAGATTTCGGAGCTGTTTTGCGGTGCAGCCAACATGACAGCATTGATACATGGTGTCCTTGGAGGTGATTTTGAAGCCAAGTTACAGCTGAGCTCCTCGGGGGTTCAGCGTTGCCCCATCATCGGTGCCCGAGCTTCTCCCAACATCATTCGTACTGGGAGTAAAATAAGTCTTGCTGTCTCCAGCGGCAGCTCCGTCTTGTCGATATTTTCTTTTTAGGGTAAAGCGGGAGTTGTGAAGGAGATCCCTGCTGCTGTTGCCACTCTTGCGTGAGATTCTTGTGTTTTCCTGAAATCACGATGGACTGGCCGGGCCTGCGTGGCCGTTTGAAAGCGTTTCCCCTCCACGTGCCTCGGCCACACAAGTTGAGTGCTGGAGTCCGGCAAACAAAACCTGCCAAGATGTGTGTTGTTATCGCAGGCACACAGAGATCTCACCGCTTCAACAGCAAGTGTAAGAAGAACCTAAGAAGCAAGGGAGGAGGGAGTTATCGACCCCCTGCTCCGGGGTCCTCTACTCGCATCTCAGCCCGTGAGTTTGGGCATTAAAGGAAACTGGTGCTGTGCCCAATATTTCGAGGCTGTCTTTTTTGGGAACTGGTGCGGGTGGGAGTGAAATTGTGGCCTTAGCTAGACCTACCTGTTAGTCCGCGACAGAGGGGTGAAGATCTCACAATGATTTTATCACGAGATCCACGCTCAGTTTACACACGGCGCGCAACAACCTCGGAGAAAGAGGTGTTGCGCCTGCCATTTTTAAAAAAATTCTTAAAGAAGAAGATGCGCATGAGCGCTCATGCGCAAAAAGTAAGCATTTTTTTTAAAATAATTTAATTTCCCCACTCCCCCACCCCACCCCCAATGGCGCAGTGCTC
The DNA here is from genome assembly GCF_023053635.1 of Elgaria multicarinata webbii. Taxonomy (NCBI): domain Eukaryota; kingdom Metazoa; phylum Chordata; class Lepidosauria; order Squamata; family Anguidae; genus Elgaria; species Elgaria multicarinata. The sequence continues at coordinate 13,320,605 of NC_086178.1, read as the reverse complement.
CTGAGGAGCTCAGTGCCCCATGTGTGGGTCCAGGCTCCTCGCAAGGAACCGTAATGAACTGGGACAAACTGCAGCACCTGCCCACACGTTCTGTGGTCTCGCGCGCAGCCTGAGACGTGGAAAAAACAGGCCTCAAGGGGAGGGTGAGATCCCAGGGCAAGGGAGGGATCATCCCTCCCTGATCCCAGTATCCCCTTTGGATCATGTGGACGCACAGGGACGATCCTGGGGATCACCCCGGGATAAAGCCCCATCTAGCTATGGCCTAAGAACCCAATGAAAGAGGCTGGGGAGGAATTGGATGACATTAGGGATGGACGGACTCACCTGAGTCCAGAGTGGCAGGCGCTCACCTGCATGAACTGGGACACATGAGCCCATGGATTGCTTGGTGGGCGGTCCGTGAGCACCCCACAGCTGCCTCCTTCTCCCTGCAATTCAGCTGCAAGCTGGCATTTCCTGTAAAACCTGAGCTCCCGGAAGTGTGCAGATCCGATCTTGTGCACGACGGCTGCCATAAATGGTTATTTCTGCAAGATTAGAGGCAGAAAGGGCCCCCTTTATGCCTTTAATCTTGTGGAAATGGCCATGAATCCAGGAGGGAAGAATTATTTATTTATTGCATTTTTATGCCGCCCAATAGCCAAAGCTCCCTGGGCAGTTCACAAAAATGAGCCAAAAGTAGGGAGCAGGATTCAGCACAGCATTAAGGAAACTCGTCGAGGCCACAAGGGAATGAACTGAATAGGTGCTCAAATTTTAGAAACCAGGAGAACCATCTTGCTCTGTGTGTATGTCAGGTGAAAGCTTTCAGTAACAGCAGGCCAGGGTGTTTTGGTTAGCCAGGGTGAGTAGGGTGACCATTTGAAAAGGAGGACAGGGCTCCTGTATCTTTAAAAGTTGTATTGAAAAGGGAATTTCAGCAGGTGTCATTTGTATATATGGGCAATCTGGTGAAGTTTCCTCTTCACCACACCAGTTAAAGCTGCAGGTAACCTGCCCTCTTTTAAATCTGGTCACTCTAGTATAGCTCCTGCAGCTTTAACTATTGTGATGAAGAGGGAATTTCACCAGATTGCCCATATATACAAATGACACCTGCTGAAATTCCCTTTTCCATGCAACTGTTAAAGATACAGGAGCCCTGTCCTCCTTTTCATAGGGTCACCCTAAGGGTGAGGAACATCTGGAGAGCCAGATGTTGTTCCCTTCATCCTAACCATGATGGTGGGGGCTGATGGCAGTTGGCATCCAATGACATATGGCAGGCTGTGGGGTTCCCACCCCAAGACCACACTGAAGAAAACACAGACACAGTGTCCTGGCCTGGTTCACATGTACATATAGGGCTTGTTCAGCCAACATGCTAAGCCATGGTTAGGCCGCTAACCCTTTTGCATCAAATGGTTAGTGAGTGTGGGCATGTCTAGATGGGGCGATATCCCAGGGATCGTCCTGGGATCATCCCTGTGTGTCCACATGACACACAGGGGATCCTGGGAGCAGGGAGGGATGATCCCTCCCTTTTCCTGGGATATGGCCCTACAGTTTAATCCCGGTTTTTCCCATGGTCTCAGAATGATCCCGAGACTGCAGGAGGTGTGGGCCACCATCCCATCGAGGTGGAGTAGGGAGAACAGGAGCATTTTTTTTTAAAAAAAAACACACCCTTACCTTTTGCATTCAAGCGCTTGTGCGCTCTTTTCCGGTTAAAGAAATGGCAGGCACGACATCCTCTTCCTCCCAGGACATTGCGTGCCATGTGTAGACACAGGGCGACGATCTCGGAAGTAGGTAAGTCCGGTATCGCCCCCTCTCCAGCCCTCTACACCTGTAGGTGTAGACATGCCCTGTGTTTAAACTGTGGTTATGTAGCACCATGGTTAGAAATGCTTTACACGACATGCTAAGTCATGGTTCACATAGGATCATAGAATCATAGAACAGCAGAGTTGGAAGGGGCCTACAAGGCCATTGAGTCCAACCCCCTGCTCAATGCAGGAATCCACCCTAAAGCATCCCTGACAGATGGTTGTCCAGCTGCCTCTTGAATGACCCTAGTGTGGGAGAGCCCACAACCTCCCTAGGGAACTGATTCCATTGTCGTACTGCTCTAACAGTCAGGAAGTTTTTCCTGATGTCCAGCTGGAATCTGGCTTCCTTTAACTTGAGCCCGTTATTCCATGTCCTGCACTCTGGGAGGATCGAGAAGAGATCCTGGCCCTCCTCTGTGTGACAACTTTTTAAGTATTTGAAGAGTGCTATCGTGTCTCCCCTCAATCTTCTCTTCTCCAGGCTAAACATGCCCAGTTCTTTCAGTCTCTCTTCATAGGGCTTTGTTTCCAGACCCCTGATCATCCTGGTTGCCCTCCTCTGAACACGCTCCAGCTTGTCTGCGTCCTTCTTGAATTGTGGAGCCCAGAACTGGACGCAATACTCTAGATGAGGCCTAACCCGGGCCGAATAGAGAGGAACCAGTACCTCACCGATTTGGAAGCTATACTTCTATTAATGCAGCCCAAAATAGCATTTGCCTTTCTTGCAGCCATATCGCACTGTTGGCTCATATTCAGCTTGTGATCTACAACAATTCCAAGATTGTTGTAGATCAATTCTATGACTCGCTAAGCCGTAATGTTTGGCTCAAAGTGCTTAACCACCGTGGCTTAGTATGTCGTCTGAAGAGGGTCATAAATTTATCTCTATATATCTCCATTGATTTCTCTATCCTTTGTCTTGATTCGTGTACACTTATAATTGGCGGGGGAATATGTGTGAGCAGATACCATGGAAAGCCATTTGGGTCTGAGGTGATGAGAAATCCAATGGAAGCTCCGTTTCTGGCGTTCAGTTATACTCCATTCACAGATGAAAGATGTTGCAGTCTTCAAAGGATGAATATGCATGTCTGAAACTAATGTAGACTTGGGAGGAAGCAAGGACACCCAGGGCTGGAGTGGAGGGGAAATGGAGCTGAGTGGAAAAACACAAGATTTCTCTTGCCTTTATGCCTCTCATTCAAAGGGTTGAGCTGGATTATCCCTGAGTTCACCCTCCCCAAACAAATCTGGTAGATGAGAATCAGGTAGCTGTGTGGGTCCGGCAGAACAGAAAACTCACAGAGCTGGTGAAATAATAGCGCAGGCCTTATCAGTTCCACCGCAGCAGGGGGATTTGTGGACTCTCTTCTAACACACTTTGAACATCTTACTATGGGAGGAAATGAATGGGGTTCTTTTTGGAGAAAGGTGAATGTGTGAAGCGTTCTGCCAGGGCGGGTTTGAAAGAAGGGACGGGCCAAGGCACCACAGGTGCTTGGCTGCCGTTTGGTGATATTGCCCCACCAGCATCCGTCAAAGCAGCGAGCTGGAAATCAACACAAAGTTGGCTGAAACAAAGCTAGCCGGTGTCTTTTAGCAACGTTATTTATGGGCTTCCTAGAGACGGCTGGATGTCCGTGGTGCGTTGGCAGGAACCACACCCCAGATGGTCTTAAAAGGCATCGGGAGTGACGGAGGGAGAAGAGAGAACATGTTTATTCTCCTCCAGGAAACGAGTGAGGGCAAAAGGGCTGTAGGAGACGCTGCCCTACACTTCACTCAGACAACTAGTGATAAAACCTCAGTTCCAGCATCAATGTATGGGGTGGGTGGGGCAATGGCACCGTCTTCTGTCTGAAGATGTGTTCACAAACAAGGCTGAAAGCTGCTCTAGTTTCTGATTAGTTCTAATAGGGCTGTACGCAGACTCCCCCACTCCACTTCTGAGGCTGATTCAGAGGGCCTGTCTACACAATGCCTTATCCTGGGGATCGCCCGGGATCATCCCTGTGCATCCACATGACACACAGGGGATCCCGGGGGCAGGGAGGGAAGATCCCTCTATTTCCCCGGAATAACTGGGACGGCTTTTAGCCTGATTTCCCCCGCAGTCTCAGGATCGTCCCAAGACCATGGGAGGTGTGGGCAGCTGTCCCAGTTTTGTCCCAGCTCCTCGTGAGTAAACATGAGGAGCCAGGAACCAGGCATGGGGCACGGAGCTGTTTAGGCGCTCCGTGCCCATCAGGGATGGGAGGGGGGAGCGCAATCATTTAAAAAAATATATATATAAAAACTTACTTTCCCATTGGAGTGCTCGTGTGCTCACCTTCAGTTAAAAAAAAATGGCAGCTACGACATCCCTCATTCTTCTCGGGGTGTCGCGCGTGTCGTCTGTCCAAAGCAGAGGATCTCGTGAGCAGAATACCACGAGATCCTCCCCACTTCCCTCCCAGAACACCGGGAGGTGTACACATGTCCAGAGTTTCCAGATTGGCCCCAATCCACCCCTCTCTGGATCTGGATCTAAATTGATCCTTGGACTTCCAAATCATTTGGATGTTCATCTTCCGGGGTGCAAGGCCAACTGGGATGTTGCCAACTGGGTGTTTGTCAGACTCCCCACCCCATTTACCCCCCAAACATGGCCCAATGAGTTGTTGCCCCTGCCTGCTGGCGAGTCGCTGCTCCCTGCCCTCTTTGCCACCTGAATATGGCCCAGCAACCACCTGTTCTCCATTTTTATAGCCGATGGAGTCTCTGCATTTTGGAAGATCTAATGTTGTGTGTACATTTATCTTCTGTAAAAATGGGGGCTTGCATAGAGAAGTGGGAGGCTGCTTATGCCGAACCGAGGTGAATTTGTCTATCCCTTTCAGGGTCTCTGAATCATCCGTATTGGTCTGAAGCGAACCTAAGTGCTTTGGATCAGTCTGAAGCACTTCAGATCGATCTGACCTTCTTCGGACCGCTTCGGACCTGCTTCGGATTTGAACTGATTTAGTCCGATTCGCCCTGCTTTGGTTCAGGATCTGGAGCCAGAACTGAAGTGGTGCACAGCCCTAATTTCTAAGTGGGAGATGCAAACCTACACTGGCCACAACTCTCATTTGCACGACCAATGCCTTTCCTTAGCTTCAGCTTCCACCTATACAGTGATCAGCGATGGGCATAAATAGCATGCTACAGTGAAAATATGTCTGAAAATGCCCTCTACCAACTCAAACTACTCTGATCTTTGCTACGCTGGGGAACCTGTCCTCTGGCATATAATAGCACTTTATCCTCTGCAAAAGGAGAGTTTGTGGGGTGAGCAACAGACCTCTGGTCTCTGGTGGAGAAAAGGTCTTTATAAAAATCTGTGGCCATGTTGCAGACAAGAGCAAGCCAGGACCCCTGGAGAATCATGGCTTACTCTGAACAAGGAACACACTGCGTGTTTCCTCCTGTGAGTGGGAGTGGCTAAACAAACCAGAAATTATTTGTTTCTTGACTTTGTCTCATTTATCCTTTTATTCTTGCTTAGAAACCCTGGCTTCTTTGAGAGCAACAAGCCAGGATCTCTGGTTTGGATGACATAATAAACAAACAATTTCTGGTTTGTTTAGCCACTCCCACTAACAGGAGGAGCCAAGGAGTACTGAATAGACTATATGCACTAGCACACAGCTCATTCACAGTAAGCCAGGATGTGTGCAAATCTGGCCTATATCATGCACCCTTCAACTCTTGCCACTGCGTAGATATGTTCTCCCGATGCATATTAATTGCCACTGTGAATCTAATTTTTACAGGGGTATCGATTTGTACCCTGGCTGGGAGCATATCCTTAAAAATGGACTGATTGGGCTGCTAAAATATCAGCTTTCTTCCTTTGGTGCCAGACCTAACAACTCTGCTAGCCTGCGCTTAAGACTTTTGAAGTTTTGATTTCCAGAGGGTAGCCGTGTTAATCTATTGCAGCAAAAACAACAAAGAGTCTTGTGGCGTCTTAAAAACTAACAAATTTATTCTGGCATACACTTTCATGGACTAGAGTCCACTTCATCAAATGCATGGGGTGTTCTGGAGAGTTTCAGGTTTACATACAGTACATATTGGGCAGGGGGGAAGGATTGTAAACAGTGAAGTCAGAAGGAAATTAAATGCAGAATGTACTTGACAGTAGACATGTCAGCGAAATCTGCAATGGATAAAAATCCTGCAGTAGATCAGGTTTTTTTCCAAGTCATGTGGATTCCACAGCCTTGCAGATTTTTTTTTAAACTTGTTGGAATTGTACACAAAACTAATCTTACAAACACACAAAAAGGAATTTAAGAACATAAGAAATGCCATGCTGGATCAGGCCAAGGGTCCATCTAATCCAGCACTCTGTTCACACAGTGGCCAACCAGCCGTCGGCCAGGGACCAACAAAGCAGGACATGGTGCAACAGCACCCTCCCACCCATGTTCCCCAGCAACTGGTGCACACCAACTTACTGCCTCGAATACTGGAGATAGCACTCAGTCATCAGCGCTAGTAGCCATTGATAGCCTTTGCCTCCAGGAATTTATCCCACCCCCTTTTAAAGCCATCCAAATTGGTGGCCATCACTACATCTTGTGGTAGTGGAAGGAAAGGGAAAGGAACCTCTCGTGCAAGCACTTGAGTCATTGCTGACTCCTAGAAAGACACCTGTTTTCGCTGACGTTTTCTTGGCAGACTTTGTAGAGGGGTGGTTTGCCATTGCCTTCCCCAGTCGCAGTTACCTTTCCCCCAGCTAGCTGGGTACTCATTTTATCGACCTCAGAAGGTTGGAAGGCTGAGTCGACCTGAGCCGGCTGCCTGAGAACCAGCTTCCGCTGGGATCGAACTCAGGCTGTGGGGAGAGTTTCGGCTGCAGTAACTGACGCTTACCACTCTGCGCCACACGAGTTCCATAATGTAACTGTGCACTGTGTGAAGAAGTACTTCCTTTTATTTGTCCTGAATCTCCCACCAAATACGGGGGGGGGGGGGGGCTACCACCAGCAAAAAAATTGGCGCATTTCCCACCATAGGCTAAAATTTGAAAATGCAGGATTTGTGGAGGGGGTGGGATTTGAGCAAGTGCGCACTTTCCAAGGTGAATGTGCAATCAGGAAATTTAGAAAACTCTGATTCCATCAATGAGCGGCTGACGGAACAAACCATGCCTGACCATCTGCAAAACACAGGCGGAATGGATTCAACAAAGTCTGTACATCACTCCTTGACAGTGACAATCACATTATTAACAATGGTCATTCACAGGCATTGTAGTTGATAACGCACGTATCGCTAGCCAATTAACACATGTGGTGTGATAAGAATCCTTTATCCTGATTCAAGCCTCTAGCAATAGAATCAAATGTGTCGAATCAATGTTGCTTGGGTGCCACAGCCACTGTGTTCATTTCACTGCCTTCCAGGAGCAGTTTGGACACAGAGAGGTCTTAGGGAGGTATGAGGAATTAGATTGAGGGGTTTTTTTTTTTTTTTACTAGAATTTACAAAGTTTGCATCTGCAGAAACTGAACGCAGACCTGAACACAATCTGCAGTTGAAGCTTGTACTTTTTCTGAGCTTGCAAGGTGATGTGCAGAAAAGGTGTACATTTGAAAAAATGCCTTTGGAAAAAAAATGCACGCTTAGAAAAATGTTCACAAACACACTTCAATCAATGGGAGGTAAATGAGTCCCTTTCAAAAATATCCACCATTGATGCGTACATGTGGAAAAGCATGTGCATGAGAGTACATATGAATTTTTGTGCGAAAAGGAAAAGCAAGGACAAAGCCTGCTATCTCATACAAATCCAAGTCAAAATGAATTTTGAGGTGGGATTCAGAGAACTTAAATGTTCTTTCTTTCTTTCTTTCTTTCTTTCTTTCTTTCTTTCTTTCTTTCTTTCTTTCTTTCTTTCTTTCTTTCTGATTCTCACATTCCTAGAGGGGAGGAAAAACACCTTTGCTTACCGTCATTTCTCCACCCACGTATTTGTCCCGCATTACTTCCTCTTTTGAAAGAGGAAGTAAACAATGTGTGAAGCAGCCAAAAAATGGCTGCTTCACAGTTACCTTTAAAAATGGAGGCACCTATGCTAACACACGTGGCCCATTCAGTGGCCCGTTTTGATCCCGTTGCTTCTCCTGCACACAGCAGGAGATAGCGGCAACTTCCATCTTTAAAAATAAGTCGGACTTACTGAGGTGTTTTTTTGTCGTGCGAAGAAGGCCAGAAGAGGCGGGAGGCGCACGTGAGGCAGACAATGTCGTGAGAAGGACTTGTGAAAATCCATGAGTGTCCAGTAATGAGCATGCAATAAAACACTTGTCTGATGGAGCTCCTAGTTGTAGCCTAGTTTTTACAAATGAAGCTAAGAAGCACCTTTGAGTCCTTCTTCTTCTAGTGGACTGAGCAGAACATAGAAGACAAAGGACTGAATGGATGTTGCAGCCAAAGTAAGTTTTCACAATTACATTTCAGAGGAGACCTAATGGAAATTTAGGAAGGTTTGATTTATGGAGGAAACACAATCTGTACAAATATATGGATTTAATACAGAATAACCAGCTTACGAGGAAGTTAAAAAAACAAATAGAAAATAGCATGAATGATCGCAAGGCTGCATTTGATGTGAATATTTGCCAGTAATGGCATATAAAGAAATTATTAGATCACCACTTTCAATTAAGGGAATTGACAGCTTTTGAGATGGTAACAGTATCTGACATCAAAAGAGCAGATTGCGTTACAAGTTTTTAAAACATGGCTGAAATACAAATAACCGTTCTGAAATTGAACCAGTAAAAAATTATATGATAAGCTGGGCACAAGATCGCGTGTTGTCCAAAATACTTCAAAATTCAAGAAAATATACTTTTAAACTTTGCTGTAAAATTTAAAGGAAACCTGTTACAAAATAACGTCTGGAAATATCTTTCACTGTGCTTTAAGCTGTATTCTAAACATACTTACCTGGCAATAAGTCCCACTGAACTCAATGGGCTGGTTCACATGATTAAAACAAGCCACGGTGGCTTAAACAAGCCACCGTGGCTTGTTGTGAGCTGTGGTTTGTGCCGGGCAAGGTTTACATAATCACCGCCCAACCATGTCTTATTGTTCCATCCAAATCTGGGCAGCATGGCTTGTTGGAGGGTTAAACAACCCTCAAATGATCCTTCAACAGCCCATGGGATACCTGAGGGTTGTTTATACCTCAGACAAGCAGGCTGCCCAGATTGAGATGTCATGATTTGGCCAGGCAGTGTCTTTATTTAATGTGCAAACCAGGGCCACAGCTGGACCTACGGGTCTAGCGTGACCGAGGGGTGAGGATCTTGTGGTATTATGATCGTGAGTTTGTCCGCTTATGTTTACACATGGCGCACGACATCCAGGAAGAAAGAGGACGTCGCGCCTGCCATTTTTTTACATTGAAGAATTGAGTGCTTGAGCGCTGAACTGTGAGGGTTTGTTTTTTTAAAAAAATTCCCCACCTCACCCCCCCGATGGCAACGGAGCTCCTGAGGAGCTCTGTGCCTCATGCGCGGTTCCTGGCTCCTCGCGGTTACTCACAAGGAGCCAGAACAAACCACAACGTGCACCAACACATTCCGCGGTCTTGGGATCATTCCGAGACCGCGGAAAAAGCGCGCTTAAAGGGGAGGGTGAGATCCTGGGGAAAGGGAGGGATCATCCCTCCCTGCTCCCGGGATCCCCTGTGCATCATGTGGATGCACAGGGACGATCCCGGGGATTGCCCCGGGATATTGCCCCATCTAGCTATGGCCCAGGTCAATGGGGCTTTTTTTTTGAGTAGACATATAGGACGGCACTGTTCTGAATTTAAAATATACAGATGTACTGGTATACTTTGCATTTCATGCTTTTTGGCAGAGAAAGAATTCTGGGAGGGGGCATGTGTATGTGTGTGTGTGTGTGTGTCTGTCTGTCTGTTTGTGTGTGTGTGTCTCTCTCTCTGTGTCCCAGACTACCTACCGTCCCAATTATTTTAAGGGCATGGACAGACTGTATTGCTATTATTACACTGAGGCCTTGGTATTTAACTTTTTACTTGTGTTAAGTTAAGAGAAAATAATAGAAATATTTAGGAAATTAAATTTCACAAGTGCACTCCATCTATAAAGGAGGCATTCCCACCACTCTATCCTCAACCTGTCTTCGAAAGACAGGCATGAAAAACGTATCGCCCATTTTGCTTAATAGACATGTTATAGGTGCCTTGTGTCTTGCTTTGTAGTCTGTGGGTGAGATCTTGTGCTTGGTTTATTGGCTTTGCACATATTTCCAGTTTTCTTCCGTGCGTTTGTGGCACATGGTACCAAACTGGAATATGGTACAGTGATAGTGGTGGCCTCATATCACCCGTGTGTGTGTGGGGGTGTGTGTGTGTGCGTGCTCTCTTCTCCTTCTGCTAGAATTTCACTGCAACTTTTGCGTATCCAGCCAGCCATTGCAGCTTGGCTCGCACTTCATACATCCAAGGAATCAGTTTTAGCTATAACAAAAGTTTTGCCACAATAAGTTAAGTTAATGTAACACGGTTTTTATAAGAGGAACATGCCTAATCTTACAGGCTTCTTGAAAGGTTGGGTCGTGTGTGTGTGTGTGTGTGTGTGTGTGTGTGTGTGTGTGTGTGTGGTCCCTCCTGAATAATGAAGGTATGGGTGGGGGGAGGGGAGGAAAAGAGAAGAGACTTTCCTTCCATGGAAAGGAAAGGAACCTCTCGTGCAAGCACTGAGTCATTACTGACTCTTGGAGGGGCGCCAGCTTTCGCTGACGTTTTCTTGGCAGGCCTTATAGGGGGGTGGTTTGCTGTTGCCTTCCCCGTTCCTTCCATGACATGATTTAAATTAACATCTTAGGATCCAAGGTTTAGCCTTTAAGGTGCCGGATCTTTTTTTAATTGTTCTCATTGTTTTTGCTTCAACCAACACGGCTACCCAACCCCAATGGGAATCCTCAATAACTGTTGGAAATAGCATGCAGTTCCTTCCTACACGTTGGGAACTGCAAAGAAGAAATAGGTACTTTTACAAGCTAGCTACGGCGGAGTTGCTAAGAAATATTGGATCGAAGAGCTGATTGAATGACTGTTCTGAAAACATGGTGAATTCTGCTGAGCTAAGTGAGAAATATAAACCATAGGGATTTGGATCTATCAGGCTATACCGGCCTTCCCCAACCTGGTGCCTTCCAAATATGTTGTACTACAACTCCCACCATCCCCAGCCAGCAGGGATATTTGGGCAGGTTCTCCTTCCTGTTCCTGAACCTGCTGAAGATCAGCTATTGTCAGACAGGCAGAGAAGGAAAGAGTAGCTTTCTGGCCCTGCCCAAGTATAGTAGCAGCAACCATGTCCCCCGCCCCCCAAGCTTAGGGTGACCATATGGAAAGGAGGACAGAGCTCCTGTATCTTTAATAGTTGTATAGAAAAGGGAATTTCAGCAGGTGTCATTTGTATGCATGCAGCAGCTGGTAAAATTCCCTCTTCAGCACAACAGTTAAAACTGCTGGAGCCGTGCCCTCTTTTGTATCTGGTCACTCTAGTAGAGATCCTGCAGCTTTAAGAGCTTCATCCCACGTACCTGTTTCCCTCGAATTATCCCTACAGCGCTAAGCTGTCACCGTTGTTGCTACCGGGTGGCTAGATCCGGTTTAAGAGGGGTAAAAAAAAAATCATAAAAAATCAATGGATGACCCAATCCAATTCAAATTTGGTATGCTTAAAGCTCTCTTTAATATCTATTACTGTGTCAATTTTGATGTCGTTATCTTTAAAGCTTACACAGATGTAAGCATTTGTTTATTTTTTCTTCACATCCTGCTCCTGTGCCCCAGTGGCCACTTGGAAAACAACAAATGATACGCTCAAAAACTAGTAGCAAAATATTGCACTTCTTTTGGTTAAGAAGCACAATTAAAGCAGGATGCACGGGAGTACTTCACAATAAAAGCAGATTATAATTTTTGTGAACCGCCCAGAGAGCTTTGGCTATTGGGCGGTATAAAAACGTAATAAATAACTAAATAAATAAATATAAGCTGGAAAACTTCGGAGTCCTTTGCACGCAATTCGCAGTGATTGCACAGTATAACGCTGGTCTGATAAAGCTCTAACTGTTGTGATGAAGAGGAAATTTCACCGGATGCTGCATGCCGAACAAATGACACCTGCTGAAATCCCCTTTTCTATGCAACTCCTTTTCATATGGTCACCCTACTCCAAGGGAGAACGCTTTCCTACAAACAGCCCAATTCGGACTCAGCCTGCATGCTCAGTGACCTCAAAATGCTAAAACTGGAGGTGGGAGAAGGAGCAACAGAATGGAGTATCGTGGAAAAGGACATGGCCTGCCGATGGCACCCTGAACAGGAGAGCTCTATTGCAGAGCTCACTTATAATGATGATAATCCAGGAGAGGCAAAGGTGGCATTCACATAAGTATCCCATCTAGGAAGTAGCCGCAACCAAGACCTGCTTTGCCTCAGAGCTACATCACGTCATTTTCCGGAGCACGGCTAGTTTATGTTCTCCACCACATCAGGCCTGCTCTGGCTTTTGCTTCTTCCATCAGCCCACAGAAGGTGGCTCCTCCGTGGCCCTGACCCCATGTTGGAAACATTGCCTTGCAAAACCTGTAAGCCATCAATCTCTGGAAGCAATTTAACGCTGGGGACGTGGCTATTAATTTAAATCGATTACAGAAATCCGAACTAAGCCGCGTATAAATCTCCTGACCATCTCTTTAGGTTTCACTCTCTGTTGCTTACACTTTCTTTTCTTTTCTTTTCGGGTTAAAGTCACATTTTATTGATTCCTGAAGCTGGGGGTATTTTGGGCCGAGGCTCTGTTCTTTCTTGTGGCATACGGATGGCTGACGCTTCTACTGTTCCACGAGTATCACCTTTCAGAGCTACCGAGAGTGAGAGACAGATGATGTTAGGTTTCAGGTACAGCCATCAAAGCTCGGAGGTTCAATCAAGTTTGACATCATCTTCCACCGAAATCAACCTGAAGGCAAAAGGGTTTGGTTTTGATTATCAGCCCCGGGGGCTGTGCCCAACCTATATCGGAGCTGCTGCTGCTACTTTACCTGAATTGCAGAAACCACAGATGGTAATTATAACGATAAGTGCTTGCAGATTTCCTAACAACAACGATAATTTGTTTTCTCCATGCCTTGTTAGAAGGGGAATTTCGTCCTGGTGGCTGGGTGGCTTACGAATCGGGTAGTGGCCTTTCACCCCTCTTGTCCCCGGCTTGACTGTGAGCCCCTGCAAACGCAGTGATTAGACACTGATCTGACAAGAAGGGGTCTTGTGGAGGCTTTGAGGTAGGGGCCGGTTGCATTCTCGGTTCCCACTTCCCAATTTTGCGAGCAAACAGGCATGTAACCGAAGACTTCTGTTGGAAATGCCTCGCGAGCCCCCAGGCCTCCGCGGCAAGGATGGGCTTAGCTTGAAAGGCAAGCCCACCCTTTCCGATTGGGGAGGATGACTCAAAAAGTATGGAGATGGTGGCCTTCTAGGCTTCCTATCTCTTCTTGTGCAGGGGTTCACCGAACCTTCTGGAATACAGACTACTGGATAAAGCTTAAAGCAGAGGCAGGCAATGCATGTCCTGGCAGCAGAAGGCTCGGCCGATTCTCTGTGGCTCTGTCCCTTCTACACCCAGCCAGGGAGTGCGGACTGTGGGGAAATGTTGTGCAGGCCAAGCCATGACTAGGGTGACCATATGGAAAGGAGGACAGGGCTCCTGCATCTTTAACAGTGCCATAGAAAAGGGAATTTCAGCCGGGGTCATTTGCATGCATGCTGCACTGGGTTAAATTCGCTCTTCATCACAACAGTTAAAGTTGCAGGAGCCCTACTAGGGTGACCAGATACAAAAGAAGGCAGGGCTCCTGCAGCTTTAACTGTTGTGATGAAGTGGCATAGAAAAGGGAACTTCAGCAGGTGTCATTTGTAGGCATACAGCACCTGGTGAAATTCCCTCCTCAGCGCAACATTTAAAGCTGCAGGAGCCCTGCCCACTTTTGTATCTGGTCACTCTCGCATACCTCCTGCAGCTTTACCTGTTGTGATGAAGAGGGGATTTCACCAGGTGCCACCTGCATAACAAATGACACCTGCTGAAATTCACGTTTCTATTCAACTGTTAAAGATACAGGAGCCCTGTCCTCCTTTTCATAGGGTTACCCTAGCCATGACAGACTCGTGATCTGCATGCAGTCCACCAGCAAGAGCAGGGGTGTTGAACCTCAGGCCCGTGGGCCAAATGTGGCTTGCTTGCAGTTCCAATCTGGCCCTCTAGGGTTCCCCAGAAGGCCACACCTTCATCTCCTGGTCCCATCCCTCTTTCCCCTGACTGACAAACAGTGGGTGGTTTCCTAGCGATTGTGTTTCCCCCCTCATTCTAAAAGGTTGAAACGCCTCTACTAAGGCTTAGTTATTGTCATTAAAAGCTGTCAAATGCAACATAATAAAAACAGTCTAAAAATTTTTAACGTAGAAAAATTAAAACATTGTAAACAGTTAAAAACAATTTAGTGTATATGCCCACATGTACGCACTGGGCATATCTAGACGGGGCGATATCCCGGGGATCGTCCCTGTATGTCCTCATGACGCACAGGGGATCCCAGGAGCAGAGAGGGATGATCCCTTCCTTTCCCTGGGATATGACCCTACACTTTAATTCCAGTTTTTCTCGCAGTCTCGGGTTGATCCTGAGACCGTGGGAGGTGTGTTCCACCGTCCCAGTTTGTCCCAGCTCCTTGCGAGTAAACATGAGGAGCAAGGAACCGGGCACCCTCATCGGCGTGGGGTGGAGGGAGCGTGAGCACACCTTACCTTTTGCGTTCAAAAGCTCTTGCGCTCTTTTTCGATGGTAAAAAAACACAAAATGGTGGGCGCAATGTCCTCTTCCTCTCAGGACATTGCGCACTGGGTGTAGACACAGGGCGATGATCCCAGAAGTAGGTAAGTCTGGGATCACCCCTTCTCCGGCCCTCTACACCCGTAGGTGTAGACATGCCATTGAGATCAAAAGCAGCCGGGATAGGATTTAGAGATGGAAAATTGGCAGAGAAGAAGATACCCCCACCAACTAGGAATCAGTTCCCCATCGAGGACTGCAGCCTGGGAAAATTAATAATAATAATAATAATAATAATAATAATAATAATAATAATAATAATAAAATAAGTGTGTGTAATTCCTATGTAATTTCAGCCTGATCCTTCTGGACCTGATGGAGAAGGACATTCAACATCATTGCTAAGCAATCAGGAGTTGCTTGGCATTGGATTTATTGGCTTCTTCATTTTCTATATTGTTTACACTTATCATTTAAAATAGCTGCTCTTTGTTTACCATGTTAATCCAGGGTCTAACAAACATGAAATGCTGCTTAGGCATTCACCAGTCCAGAGACCAATTACCAGCTTTTCGCTTCTTCTATCTGTCACTGAGAGACTGTGTGCATTCCACCCCAGCAGATGTGCCAGAGGCCCTCATCTAGGATGAAGACGTCGAGTCTGATTTGGAATCAGCAGCAACCGCAAGTGAGTGCTGTTGCCTTCATACTTTACTGGTGAGCTTCTCAGAAGTGTCTGCTTGGCCATTGTGGGGAACAGGAGGTTGAATTAGGGTCAGGACCCAGAAAGGTTGGTGCTGGTCACTGCAGCATAACTTCTTATTTTGAAAAATGAGAGAAAGAGAGAGGGAGAGAGAGAGAGAGAGAGAGTGTCTGGGGACAGCTGGCCCAGCATGTGTATGTTCACAGATGACCATTTTAATAATTTTGCTTTAAAAACATACGATCCTTTTCTACAACAAAATGATGCTTGTTGTTGTTGTTATTGTTGTTTATTCGTTCAGTCGCTCCCGACTCTTCGTGACTTCATGGACCAGCCCACACCAGAGCTTTCTGTCGGCTGTCGCCACCCCTAGCTCCCCCAAGGTCAAGTCTGTCACCTCCAGAATATCATCCATCCATCTTGCCCTTGGTCGGCCCCTCTTCCTTTTGCCTTCCACTTTCCTTAGCATCAGCCTCTTCTCCAGGGTATCCTGTCTTCTCATTATGTGGCCAAAGTACTTCAGTTTTGCCTTTAATACCATTCCCTCAAGTGAGCAGTCTGGCTTTATTTCCTGGAGTATGGACTGGTTTGATCTTCTTGCAGTCCAAGGCACTCTCAGAATTTTCCTCCAACACCACAGTTCAAAAGCATCTATCTTCCTTCGCTCAGCTTTCCTCATGGTCCAGCTCTCGCAGCCATAGGTTACTACGGGGAATACCATTGCTTTAACTATGCGGACCTTTGTTGTCAGTGTGGTGTCTCTGCTCTTATCTATTTTATCGAGATTTGTCATTGCTCTCCTCCCAAGAAGTAAACGTCTTCTGATTTCCTGGCTGCAGTCAGCGTCTGCAGTAATCTTTGCGCCCAGAAATACAAAGTCTTTCACTGCCTCCATGTTTTCTCCCTCTATTTGCCAGTTATCAATCAAGCTGGTTGCCATAATCTTGGGTTTTTTGAGGTTTAACTGCAACCCAGCTTTTGCACTTTCTTCTTTCACCTTTGTCATAAGGCTCCTCAGCTCCTCCTCGCTTTCAGCCATCAAAGTGGTGTCATCTGCATATCTGAGATTGTTAATGTTTCTTCCTGCAATTTTAACTCCAGCCTTGGATTCGTCAAGCCCAGCACGTCGCATGATGTGTTCTGCATACAAGTTGAATAGGTAGGGTGAGAGTATGCAACCCCCAATCTTAAACCAGTCTGTTGTTCGGTGGTCTGTTCTTACCGTTGCTACTTGTTCGTTATACAGATTCCTCAGGAGGCAGACAAGATGACTTGGTATCCCCATACCACCAAGAACTTGCCACAGTTTGTTATGATCCACACAGTCAAAGGCTTTACAATAGTCAATAAAACAGAAGTAGATTTTTTCTGGAACTCCCTGGCTTTCTCCATTATCCAGCGGATATTGGCAATTTGGTCTCTAGTTCCTCTGCCTTTTCTAAACCCAGCTTGTACATCTGGCAATTCTCGCTCCATGAATTGCTGGAGTCTACCTTGCAGGATCTTGAGGATTACCTTGCTGGCATGTGAAATAAGTGCCACTGTCCGATAGTTTGAACATTCTTTAGTGTTTCCCTTTTTTGGTATGGGGATATAAGTTGATTTTTTCCAGTCTGATGGCCATTCTTGTGTTTTCCAAATTTGCTGGCATATGGCATGCATCACCTTGACAGCATCATCTTGCAATATTTTAAACAGTTCAGCTGGGATACCGTCGTCTCCTGCTGCCTTGTTATTAGCAATGCTTCTTAAGGCCCATTCAACCTCACTCTTCAGGATGTCTGGCTCTAACTCACTGACCACACCGTCTGACCTATACCCAATATTATTATCCTTCCTATACAGATCTTCCGTATATTCTTGCCATCTCTTCTGTTTCTGTTAGGTCCTTGCCATCTTTGTTTTTGATCATACCCATTTTTGCCTGGAATTTACCTCCGATGTTTCTAATTTTCTGGAAGAGGTCTCTTGTAGCCTGGGATAGAGATGAACAGATCAGACTATTCCTGGTCCGTGTCAGTTTCACATGTGTTCAAACATATGCCTGTTCTGTCCCATTTCCTGCAATATATTATAGAGAGAGAGAGAGAGGGGGGGGGGGGAGAGAGAGCATGGTAACATGCCTTTAATTTGTACACATTTTCCCCAAAGTCAGGCAAAAATGATACCTGCATTCCGATCCACCTATTAGTCCAGGAATTGTGAATGAGCCCTGTTTGCTTAAAAAAAATGCAGCCCAAGCTAAATCCGCCAGCATCCCTTGCCTGGGTGGGGAGTGGTTAGTTGATGTTTAAATGGGGGCCCCATTTGGTCCTGAAGCTTAAACATTGATTGTGGGATGTGCTGTGTTTTGTTCTTGATTAATAGAGGAAAGCAAGCAGAACGGAACAGATCAGAAACTCTAGCGAGGTGATGTCTCTCTTTCATTGCTGCTCTGATCTTATGCCTCTTTTGAAATACTTGTGTCAGTGTTCTGTGGCTTTGCTATGTCAGATCCTCATGCCTAATCTTCATAATTGAGGCTACAGACTGTGGCAGGCAGGCACACTATCTGTGAATGCCTCGGAGTTATTTTGAAGTTGGAGACATAGCATCGTTTTTAAGATGGTAGTAGTATGACAGAGGCATATTTGCCTTTGGGGTACATATGCCTGTTTTTTCTCCCACTATCTTCTCCAGTGAAACAGGCCGTATTCAGAGGCAGCTCAGTACAAAGAGGAATCTAACCAGGATGCTGGTTTTCACCTTTAAGGGCCTAATGGCTTGAAATTAAAGTACCGCTGAAACTCCTATATATTTAACAGTTGTATAGAAAAGGGAATTTCAGCAGGTGTCATTTGTATGCATGCAGCACCTAGTGAAATTACCTCTTCATCACAACAGTTAAAGCTGCAGGAGCCCTGCCCTCTTTTATATCTGGTCACTCTAGTATATCTCCTGCAGCTTTAACTGTTGTCATGAAGAGGAAATTTCACCAGGTCCTGCATGCATACAAATGATACCTGCTGAAATTCCCTTTTCTATGCAATAGTTAAAGACACAGGAACCCTGTCCTCCTTTCCATATGGTCACCCTAGATTGGTAGGAGTTTCAGGACAGATTAAAGTAAGTTCTTCTTCATACAGTAAAGGAGGTATTTCTTCTTCTTTTATATATAGCTAAAGTAAGAACATTGACACCCCTCAGCCACCCCATAACTTTGTTAAAGATAAGTGCAGCACATTCACACAACACATGCACACACGTAGTCAGTGATGGCTACTAACCTGGATGGCTTTAAAAGGCTATTAGTCAAATTTGTGGAGGAGAAGGCTATTAGTCATGATGGCTATATATCACCTCGGCCTCAGCTAGACCTACCTGGTCTAGAGCAACGGAGGGGTGAAGATCTGGATTATCATGAGATCTCCCTCCTGTTTACACGCAGCGCGCGACGACCTTGGAGGGAGATGACATGTCGCACCTGCCATTTTGTTTTTTTCTTAAAGGAGAGGAGCGCACAAGCGCTGGTACGCAAAAGGTAAGGTTTTTTATTTTTTACAATTTTTCCTGCTCCCCCGTCCAATGGGCGCAGAGCTCCTGAGGAGCTCTGTGCCCCGTGCGCGGGTCCTGGCTCCTCGCAAGTAATCGCAAGGAGCTGGGACGAACCACGGGATCAGCCTGAGACCGCGGAAAAAGCAGAATGAAAGATTAGGGTGAGATCCCGGGGCAAGGAAGGGATCATCCCTCCCTGCTCCCAGGATCCCCTGTGCATCATGTGGACGCACAGGGATGAGCCTGGGGATCACCCCGGGATATCGCCCCATCTAGCTATGCCCCTCGTTTTAGAGGTAACATGGTTCTCAATACCAGTAGCTGGAGGACATCACTGGAAGTGGCTATTGCATCCATGTCCTTCTTATGGACTTCTGGTTGGTCACTATGGGAACAGCATGGACTAGCTAGGCCTTAGGTCTGATTCAGCAGGGCTCTTCTTATGTTCTTAGGTTTTCAAATGTGGTGGAAGACATTGTCCCATCGCCATCGTTGAAGTACAATTCATCTGTCAGTTCAGCTGGCTTCTGTATTTGGAAGCGGGTACTTTTGTCCTTCACCTCAGGCAGAAATATGTCTTGGGACAACCCTATGTACGAATTCACCCAATAACTCTGTTCTTCTTTGGAGATCTCCTACTCTTCCTTTTGCTATCTGAGGTACAACGAGTCAGGAAAAGAGGTAGGGCCTTCTCGATTGGGGCACCCAAATGGCGGAACGGCCTCCCTGGTGGCTACTGTTAATTTTTTGCCAACCGCCCAGAGAGCTTCGGCCTGGGGTCAGTACAGAAATGTAATAAATAAATAAATAAATAAATAATGCTTTCTTCCAGAGTTCGTTTAGCTAAATTTTGCCTCTCCTATCTTAATAGCCTACCATCCATCTTAATTTAATGTGGTTGGTTTTAATCACAAGATAAAGTGCCTCCTCCAGAAAGGTGTCATTCGAAAGGAAGAAGAAATAAAATCATGCAAGGAGGGCATAAACAACCGAGCCCAGAAGTCCAGCTTCTCCAGTAAAGGCCATTGCTGGCAGACCAGTCGAAACTGGGCTCGCACTAGGCGGCAGAGGACCGGAGGGGAAGCTGGAGCAGCCTGGAAATCGTTATTTGATTAACCAAAGCTCTCCCTGACCCTTTTCTTTTCAATTCCCTCGAGCTCTAGCAGACAAGCCAGGAAGGCTGTCTGCTAAATGGCTGTCGGTATAAAAGCGTAGTAGGCCTTCTTCTTTTCTCCCCTTCCCCCTTTGCAGAGGCAGGCCTGGTCCTCTAGAAAAGCCGCTCTCTTCCCAATTGAAGGTGACCCGGTGCTCAGGTTGTTAGTGGAAGGAAGAAAAGGCTTGTCGGCTATTGATCACAGACAATTGGAGACGTTTCCCCCGTCAGCTGCAGCCGCACGTGTACGTTCGGGCACGGGGACGCAGCCCTAGATGAGAACAGCTGGTTCCGTTTGAAAGCTTCTTGTGCCCTTTGGAAGAAAGCCCGCACTTCCTGCGCAGGGCCTTTGGGCTGCATCCAGGAGTGGAGTCAGGTGCACACCTGCTGAGATTTCGCACATCCGAAGGCGGCACACATGGTTCTTGAGACTCCGGGGCTCCCCCCAGCCCCCCCCTTCCAGCCCGTCGAATCTTGAGCGCCGTGCCTTACAAAGAAGCCATGGAAAGGGAGACAGAGGCTGCTGTGCTATCAATGCAGAGCACTACATCAGCAGGCCCAAGTGGTAAAGCTGTTTTCCTGGATCGTACCACTTCAGGCTGTGTGCGTGTGTGTGCCTGCATTTTGCATATTTGAACATTCCCCCCCCCCTCACAGAAAACAAAGCGAGACAGTGTCCAGCACTTTTTTATTAGCAGGGAACCTGATGTCCCCTGCCACCACCACCCCCCCCCCTCAAGCATTCCCTGTTCTCTCGGAGTTTAGCTGCAGTCCTCACTGCAGCTGGGGTGGGGCGGGGATTAATTTCCTGAGCAATAATATATTGCTCCTTGTTGTAATGCAAAGCATTTTAGGGGAGTTGGTCTTCAATGGGCAATTCAGACTCTGTAGCTTTACAGAAAACTTGCTCTTGGTGGAAATGAGAGCTGCTAGGATTGGATTAACAAAGCTGCCTGCAATTATGGATTTTTCCTTGGGGCCGTGGCTATGGGGACTATCATGATGAGCACTTATCCACTACACCCCTGGTTAGGGACGTTGCAAGCGCCCGACTGGGTCTGGACGTCCGACGGACTGCCTGCGTCTTCCCCTTGGGCCCAGTCGAGCACATGTGGTGCATTCACAGGCCCACGGGTTGGGTGCCCATGTGGTCCGCCAAGCGCCTGGCAGCCGTCTGCCTTGGTCTTGAGCGTCCATATTGCATGACCATGGAGGCTTCAGAAATCATGTAATTTCTCTCATTTTGTAAATGGCAGCCATAAAGGCCCCATTTATGCAAGAGAAAGGCGCAAACACGAGAAATTACATAATTTTGAGAAGACTTCCTCAACTGACTAGCTACTGTTTTTCTGGTTCCTTTGTTTTAAATTGAACTATTTTAATTGAAACCTTCTTTCTTTTTTACTCTTTATACCTATGTTCACTGCTTTGGAATCTGTTTTAGAGATTGAGCGGTATATGAATATTGTAAATAAATAAATCACTAATAAATGCTAATGGATTTTGAGCCAAGGGGCTAAGAAGACCTCTCTTTCGGAGTCTGGAGAGCTACTGCTAGCTAGACCAGACTGAGCGAAAGGGCCTAGTGGTTTGACTCCATACAAAGCAGGCTCAAATATTGATGGCTCAACAGACGGGTCTTATGTTCTGTAATATTGAAAGGTTGGCACATGTAAAATGAGTGCTGGGCTTCAAATCCACGCGCTCATTTAGCCTCAAGCATGCTGTTGCGAAAAACACTGCCAGAGGGCAGGGAGTTCAGTCTGTCCTTCTTGGAACGGATTTCTGCCTGCCTAGCATAGCTTCATCTTTATTTTGAAGCGAGTGTGAGGCGTTAATAATAATAAAAAAAATTCGATCGTAAACAAAATGTATTTGTTTGTTTGTGTCAAAACAAACAGCACACAAGCGACATTTCTAAACCGCACTGCGTCGGGCACGTGGCAAAAGGGCGACGTGCCTTTTTGAAACGACTGCAAAATTCAAATTCCGTGGAATTAGCGAAACGTTTGCCTCAATCGCATTTAGTCCCAGCCTTAGTGCAGAAAGTGTCGGAGCAAACAGAAAAAAAAAAAAAAGACACATTTTGAATTGTTGTGATCGGATGAAGAACAGGGCTCCTGCCATCTTAATTACAGCTTTTATTATTTACAAACAGAATGCAGCCTTGGGCATGAGAAAGAGATTGGGGGGGGGAGGTTTTGCAGAGGAGGCTGTAGCTGGCAGCCTTCGCTAACAGGCGAAGAGGAGTAGTTAAGGGAGTTCATTAAAAAAAAAAATGCTGGCTGCATTGTAAGCTGGTATAAAATAAGCTCAGAGCCAGTGTTTTCGTTCTCCCTTCCTTTATTGGCATTGGAAAAGAAAACATTTGGGTTGAAAACAATGAGATGAAATTCACAACAAGGCTACATGCAAAGTATTATCCCATGGCTAGAAAAGCCATAAACTGAAAAAAAAAACACAAATCAATCCGCAGGCTAATTTGGTTCATAACGTTTCACTTTCTCCTCCTCCCCCTTCTCATTCTCTCGGCGGGTTTTGCAAGGCTTAGCTGGCCTTGCAGGTTCTTGGTTTATATACAAACGTACAGATTGAAGTGGTATTAGGAGGGTGTAGAAGCAAGCATACAGGTAGGCCGGTCAGTTCTAAAACATGATCTGCCTTGTCCTTCCCCCATCCTCAACCATAATTCAAACCCACATCCCTTCTCTGTGGTCCAAATACTGCAGCAAATCATCTCTCCTTGCACACAATCATGACCCCTTCGCCTGGCCAAAAGCACGTGAAGCCTCCTCTCACTCTAGAGATAGGGAATTGCTCAAGAAGAGACATTCTGCTGTGGCTTCAAAACAAAAAAACCCACCCTCATTGGTTCATTTAGGGCAGCCTTCCTCAACCTGGGGCGCTCCAGATGTGTTGGACTACAACTCCCAGAATGCCCCAGCCAGCTGGCTGGGGCATTCTGGGAGATACAGTCCAACACATCTGGAGTGCCCCAGGTTGAGGAAGGCTGATTTCGGGCCTTGCTAGACGGGGCTTTATCACGTGATACATACCAGCATCATCGTTAGAGGGCCACATGACGTTCACCACCATCCGTGCTCATTGTGAGATGAAACCTCTGTTGTGGCGGTTTTTCCGAAACCCCTTTAAGCCCGGTATTTCCTGCCGGCGCACACTAATGTTGATGTGGGCGGTGGAGGTGCGGCGAGATATGAGGTCAGCGCGGTTCCCCGTGAGGTCAGCGGTCAGGCAGAAGGCGTGCTGACCTGTTGACCTACAAAGCTTTTCACTGTCTAGCTCCTTCCTATCTCTCTTCTCTCATCTCACACTATTGCCCCGCTTGTGCTCTTCGCTCCTCTGATGCCATGTTTCTCGCCTGCCCAAGGGTCTCTACTTCCCTTGCTCGGCTTCGTCTATTTTCTTCTGCTGCCCCTTACGCCTGGAACGCTCTTCCAGAACATTTGAGAACTACAAGTTCAACCGTAGCTTTTAAAGCTCAGCTAAAAACTTTTCTTTTTCCTAAAGCTTTTAAAACTTGATTTTGTTCTGACTTTATACTGTTAGTTTTACCCTACCCAGTGCCTGTTTACCCTACCCTGTGCCTGTTTGCATTCTCTTCCCCTCCTTATTGTTTTATTATGATTTTATTAGAACGTAAGCCTATGCGGCAGGGTCTTGCTATTTACTGTTTTACTCTGTACAGCACCATGTACATTGATGGTGCTATATAAATAATAATAATAATAATAATAATAATAATGAGAGTGGCCAGGGTTTTGCCCGGAGCTACTCCGCCATTAGCGCCCCGTCCGCAGCTGTGAGAGCTGCGTGGTGCCGGCTCTTTTTTTAAAAAAACAACCGCACCACTTTGTGCACGAATGGAAAAGTGTGTGGCCGCCGCCAACCCACCATGGATTGCGGACTTTCGCACTTGCGCAAATCGCACTGCGGAAGAAAAAAGAATCCCAAAAAAGTGGCCGGTGTTGCGCCGCTTCCCGTGCTTGTGCCGACAGCGCCACACCCGCACCAACCTCCCGCACCAACCCCCCTCCGGAGCCAGGATGGACCACAGGACGTGTGGACTGTGAGGGGTGGGGCCTCTGCAGGATAGCCCGCTTTTACCCCTCCTCCAGCACGGATTCCCAAATAGATCTAGCAAGGCCCTCTGAGGGCAATCTGATGCGTGTCTAGACAGACAAAAGTCCTACAACTCCCAGCATTTTACAGCCAGCTGGATGGAGAATGCTGGGAGGTGTAGGACTTTTTTCTGTCTAAACATGCATAGGATATACCCTAAGGTGGTCATTGTCCCCCATCAATGATCAGGCAAGGCAAAACTTAGCAGGATGACCATACTGACAAAGAGAATAGCACATCTCAGAGCACAGAGTAAATGTACAGGCTGTGATCAAAGTTCTGTGGAGCAGCAGCAAACAATGAAACGGCCAGTCATACCGCTCCCCAAATGGCGTCAATGGCGTCCTGAACTGATGGCTTGAGTCACACCAGGCTTTCTTTCTCACTGGCAAACTAGGCTTCTGCATAGGAAATGTCACAATAAAAATGCTGAGCGGTCCATGCGTTCGGCTGATCAACCAGACTGTGATGCCCTTTAACTGCTACTGATTGGACAATCAAATGGTCTTGAATTTAGCCAATTGACCACGGAGGTCTTTTCGGAAGCTCACGTTCTGTGTTTGCCCAGGCAGAAGACCATGGGTTGGATCCAGAGATAGGTGCGTGCAACTTGGCTGGCACCAGTGAGCTTCCTTGCCCCCTCTTCCTCAAGGCAGCCCCTCCAGCCCTCTGAAGATGCTACAAAGTGGGGTGAAATGTGACGTGATAGAGGGAAGGGAGATTGAAATTGGGTGAAGGCACCTTCTGGGAGGAGAGTCCTTCTGCCAAAGAAGGGAGGTCTGAGATCCAGCCCAAATAGCCCTGCCTTTCTTCATCTCAGCTCTAATGGAACATTTAGGATGCAAGCCTATACCAGCACATATGCCCCATTGACTCCAGCAAAGGAGATCGTTACCTTGTCGTGGTGCTGGAGCTTGAGCACCTCAAGGATGCCATGAGCTAAACCGTGAAGGGACACCCAAGACGTCATGGTAGAGAGGTCAGACTAAATACGATCCCTGGGGAAGGTAATGGCAACCCACCCCAGTATTCTTGCCATGAAAACTAAATGGATCAGTACAACCAGAGATATGTCGGTATACCATCGGAAGATAGGACCCCCAGGTCGGAAGATGGTCAAAATGCTACTGGGGAGGAACAGAGGATAAGTTCAACTAGCTCCAGACGTGATGACGCAGCTAGCTCAAAGCCGAAAGGACGGCTAGCAGCCGATGGTGCTGGTGGTGAACGACGAATCCGATGTTCTAAAGGTCAACACACCATAGGAACCTGAAATGTAAGATCTATGAGCCAGGGCAAATTGGACGTGGTTATTGGCGAGATGTCAAGATTAAATATAGATATATTGGGTGTCAGTGTACTGAAATGGACCGGAATGGGCCACTTCACATCAGATCAGCACCACAATCCAAAAAATGATAGAATGATCTCAATTCGAATTCAGGGTAAGCCATTTAACATCACAGTGATCCAAATATATGCCCCAACCACAGATGCTGAAGAAGCAGAAGTAGATCAGTTCTATGAGGATCTGCAGCACCTACTGGATAATACACCAAAAAGAGATGTTATTTTCGTTACAGGAGACTGGAACGCTAAGGTGGGCAATCAAATGACATCTGGAATTACAGGTAAGCATGGTCTAGGAGAACAAAATGAAGCGGGACATAGGCTGATAGAATTCTGCCAGGACAACTCACTGTGCATAACAAACACTCTCTTCCAACAACCAAAAAGACGGCTTTATACATGGACTTCACCAGATGGCCGACACTGAAATCAGATCGACTACATCCTTTGCAGCCAAAGGTGGCGGACATCTATACAGACAGTACAAACAAGACCTGGAGCTGACTGTAGTTCAGATCACGAACTTCTTATTGCACAATTTAGAATCAAACTAAAGAGAATAGGGAAGACCCACAGATCAGTTAGATATGAGCTCACTAATATTCCTAATGAATATGCAGTGGAAGTGAAGAACAGATTTAAGGGACTAGATTTAGTAGATAGGGTCCCGGAAGAACTATGGACAGAAGTTTGCAACATTGTCCAAGAGGTGGCAACAAAAAACGTCCCAAAGAAAAAGAAAACCAAGAAGGCAAGATGGCTGTCTGCTGAGACACTGGAAGTAGCCCAAGAAAGAAGGAAAGCAAAAAGCAACAGGGATAGGGGGAGATATGCGCAATTAAATGCAAAATTCCAGAGGTTAGTCAGAAGAGATAAGGAATTATTTTTAAACAAGCAATGTGCGGAAGTGGAAGAAGACAATAGAATAGGAAGGACAAGAGACCTCTTCCAGAAAATTAGAAACATCGGAGGTAAATTCCAGGCAAAAATGGGTATGATCAAAAACAAAGATGGCAAGGACCTTACAGAAACAGAAGAGATCAAGAAAAGGTGGCAAGAATATACGGAAGATCTGTATAGGAAGGATAATAATATCGGGGATAGCTCAGACGGTGTGGTCAGTGAGTTAGAGCCAGACATCCTGAAGAGTGAGGTTGAATGGGCCTTAAGAAGCATTGCTAATAACAAGGCAGCAGGAGACGACGGTATCCCAGCTGAACTGTTTAAAATATTGCAAGATGATGCTGTCAAGGTGATGCATGCCATATGCCAGCAAATTTGGAAAACACAAGAATGGCCATCAGACTGGAAAAAATCAACTTATATCCCCATACCAAAAAAGGGAAACACTAAAGAATGTTCCAACTATCGGACAGTGGCACTTATTTCACATGCCAGCAAGGTAATGCTCAAGATCCTGCAAGGTAGACTCCAGCAATTCATGGAGCGAGAATTGCCAGATGTACAAGCTGGGTTTAGAAAAGGCAGAGGAACTAGAGACCAAATTGCCAATATCCGCTGGATAATGGAGAAAGCCAGGGAGTTCCAGAAAAACATCTATTTTTGTTTTATTGACTATTCTAAAGCTTTTGACTGTGTGGATCATAACAAACTGTGGCAAGTTCTTGGTGGTATGGGGATACCAAGTCATCTTGTCTGCCTCCTGAGGAATCTGTATAACGAACAAGTAGCAACGGTAAGAACAGACCACGGAACAACGGACTGGTTTAAGATTGGGAAAGGAGTACGGCAGGGTTGTATACTCTCACCTTATCTATTCAACTTGTATGCAGAACACATCATGCGACGTGCTGGGCTTGACGAATCCAAGGCTGGAGTTAAAATTGCAGGAAGAAACATTAACAATCTCAGATATGCGGATGACACCACTTTGATGGCTGAAAGCGAGGAGGAGCTGAGGAGCCTTATGACAAAGGTGAAAGAAGAAAGTGAAAAAGCTGGGTTGCAGTTAAACCTCAAAAAAACCAAGATTATGGCAACTAGCTTGATTGATAACTGGCAAATAGAGGGAGAAAACGTGGAGGCAGTGACAGACTTTGTATTTCTGGGCACAAAGATTACTGCAGACGCTGACTGCAGCCAGGAAATCAGAAGACGTTTACTTCTTGGGAGGAGAGCAATGACAAATCTTGATAAAATAGTTCAGAGCAGAGACACCACACTGACAACAAAGGTCCGCATAGTTAAAGCAATGGTATTCCCCGTAGTAACCTATGGCTGCGAG
Organism: Elgaria multicarinata webbii; assembly: GCF_023053635.1. Lineage (NCBI taxonomy): Eukaryota > Metazoa > Chordata > Lepidosauria > Squamata > Anguidae > Elgaria > Elgaria multicarinata. The sequence goes on along the minus strand of NC_086178.1, from coordinate 13,292,749 downwards.
AGCTGGACCATAAGGAAAGCTGAGCGAAGGAAGATAGACGCTTTTGAACTGTGGTGTTGGAGGAAAATTCTGAGAGTGCCTTGGACTGCACGAAGATCAAACCAGTCCATACTCCAGGAAATAAAGCCAGACTGCTCACTTGAGGGAATGGTATTAAAGGCAAAACTGAAGTACTTTGGCCACATAATGAGAAGACAGGATACCCTGGAGAAGAGGCTGATGCTAGGGAAAGTGGAAGGCAAAAGGAAGAGGGGCCGACCAAGGGCAAGATGGATGGATGATATCCTGCAGGTGACAGACTTGACCCTGGGGGAGCTAGGGGTGGCGACAGCCGACAGAAAGCTCTGGCGTGGGCTGGTCCATGAAGTCACGAAGAGTCGGAAACGACTGAATGAATAAACAACACATGCCCCATTGAAGCCAAGACGGTATTGGAATTGTGCTGTTATTTCTATTTTGTTTATTTTATTATTTCCCTCTAAGGAACCCAAGGCGGCATACATAATCCTCCTCGTCTCCATTTTATCCTCACAACAACAACCCTGTGAGGTAAGTTGGGCTGAAAGTCTGTGACTGACCCAAAGTCACCCAGTAGGTTTCCATGACCAAGTGGGGACTAGAACCCGGATCTCCCGACTCCCAGTCCAACACTACACCACACTGGCTCTCAGAAATCGAGTCTGGAACCATTTTAATATTTTGCCAAAGGTGTTCAAATACACATTTTTCTTTTCTTTTCTTTTCCTTTTTTATTTTTTGCATAGCCTCATCCCCATTTTGAAGGTGAAGTTTCAGTCATTCCACATCTACCTCCAGCTATGGGGTGGTACAGAAGAGTAATAAATAAATAAAACTGGTCCAACCCTGTACTGTTAAGGCAGGACTGCAGAATCTCTTTCACCCCGAGGGCTGGATTCCATTTTGGAGGTCTCAGGGGGCACATTCCAGTAGTGGTGGGGTTGAAGGCAAAACGGTTGCAGCCAACACAACCAAAATACCACTATCTTTTAGCTTAATGCTCTTCCTGCCAGTAACTAAGCCTTAGCAGAGCCATTTCAAACTTTTGGAACTGGGGTGGGGCAGAAACTGCAGAAACCCAGGAAACCGTGAAACAATTAGTTGTTGGGGAAGGAAATGTGGGTAGGGGCGGGCACTTGCCCCACCGTTGCCCACCCCTGCACCAAAAACACACACATCCCCTTCTAGTGTCAATGGCGGCAGCCATTAACGCAACAGAGAAATTGCACAATTTCCAGAGACTCTGTAAATTGCGCACTCCCCCCGTACCAATGGTTTATTTATTTATTTGTTTGTTTATTTACAATATTTATATACCACTCCCCATTAAAAATTTCGGAGCGGTGTACAAGCTAAAATAAAACAAAATAAAAACACTTTAAAATAGATGTTAAAAGAAGCAAAATGTACAGTGAACCGTGGCTGGTCATTAAGGAAAGGCTTCCTGGAGTAACGATGTTTTCAGGAGGCACCAAAAGGAATACAATGTTGGTGCCTGCCTGACCTCCAGAGGCAGGGAGTTCCATAGGACGGGGCCACCACGCTGAAGGCTCTTCCCCTGGTGGACTCCGATCGGAGGATGGGTCTATGTGGAACCGCCAGGAGCAGGCCCTCGGATGACCTCAGTGACCGGGCAGGTTGGTAGGGGAGAAGGCGCTCTCTCAGGTATCGACAAGTGTTGGGGCCCAGGACACATTCTATATACTGTTTTCAAACCGCTTTCAAAGTGTTATATCCTGTTTGGGGTAGATCTGGCCCAAGTCTAGGGGTGCGGATGCAAGGGGGTCCACCAGACTCCCAGATCCAATTGGGTGCGAACGGCATGCCTAAGTGTAGGGCCAGGGGAAAGGGGGCACAGCCATCTGGGAAAGCAGAGCGGGGAAGACTGGGGGCCTTGCTAGACCATGAGTTAGCGCGGTGCGAGGCCCGTGCTCATCCCTGTGCATCCAAATGACGCACAGGGGATCCCGGCCTCAGCCAGGGCTTGAGCCTCCCTGGCACTGCGCTAACTGGAACCGCTTGTAGTGCGGTTCTTCCCGCGGTCCCGGCCTCAGGTTGGGCTGAGGCCGGGACCGCATGCATGTGGACAGGTCTGCTGCTTTTCCCGGCTACCGCACTTACGCGCGAGTAGCTGGGAAAAGCGGTGGACGGGCCGCAGCGCTCCCGCTGCTGCTGAATCCCCGGCCTCCACTTCCCACCCCCCATGTCGCTGGCCTCTGTTGGCCTCTGCCGCCGAGTGCCTGGCCGGGGGACATGGCAGCGCCGGCCATCACAGGCCGGGGACTCGGCGGCAGAGGCCAACACAGGCCAGCGACATGGGGGGGGGTGTTTGGAAATGGAGGCCAGGGCCATCGCAGGGGAAATTGCGAGTGGGGGATCGGACATCGCGGGGGGGGCAGGGGGGAAGGAGAATGAGGCCGGGGGATTGGACATCACGGGGGGCGGGGGGGAAGGAGAATGGGGCTGGGGGATCAGACATCACGGGGTGGGGTGGGGGGAAGGAGAATGGGGCTGGGGGATTGGACATCACGGGGTGGGGTGGGGGGGAAGGAGAATGGGGCCGGGGGATCGGACATTGCAGGGGGCTGGGGGAAGGAGAATGGGTCTGGGGGTTGGAAATTGCGGGGAGGTAGGGGGAAGGAGAATGGGGTCGGACATCGCAGGGGGGCAGGGGGGAAGGAGAATGGGGCCGGGGATCAGACATCGCGGGGGGACAGGGGGGAAGGAGAATGGGGCCAGGGATTGGACATCGTGGGAGGGTGGCAGGGGGGAAGGAGAATGAGGCTGGGGATCGGACATCACGGGGGAGGGGCCGGGGGAAGGAGAACGAGGCTGGGGAGGGGAGAAGGACACTTAAAAAAACAAAACAAAAAACTCTACTTACCTGTCCTGGCTCCTGCGCTGCTGCTGCCTCTTTAAAAATAAAAAATGGCAGCCGCAACAGCTCTCCTCCAGAGCTCGTCGCGGCTCCCATCTGAATAAGGGCGAGATCTCGCATTATTCCTAACGTGAGATCTCCCCTTCTCTCCTCCATATTATCACACAGGTCTAGCAAGGCCCTGGGATAGTAAACAGGCTGGATTTGGAACCCTGGGCCTGCAGTTCTATGTCCCACTCCCTTCTCCCTTATCTTTGCAACCTATTCCTACCCCCATCCAGCAAGTCCAACTGCAACAACATCTCTCTGTCAGCAGCATCTGAACTCTGCATTGGCAGAAACGTGAAAGCCAAGGGCATGGGCTCTCAGGCCGGGACAATGGAGATCCATGGCTGACTAGGAGGGTTTGTCGTTCTGGCCTTGATTAGCTGCGCTGAGGCCAGCAGAAACACTGTTGTTTTCTTAGGCAGGATTTTTATCTCTGCCTGTAAATTTATTCTTCCTCATGTTCTGATGGCCTTTCCACCGCCAAGGAGTCTTTCTCACTGGCTGGATCCAGACGTGGGTGACTCACAGCCGGCTGGGCCCACCTTGGATGTGGCCTGTCCTCTTTCAACCTCTTCCTCCTCTTCCTCCTCCTCCTCCTCTTCCTTGCCAGGAAAACGGCTCACAATCACGAACGGTGAGGCAATAAACTCAAACACGGCTCTCGTGGGGGAAACGCCAAGGGTGAAAATGGCCGCCCTACAGAGAGGTCAGTTTAAATAATACAGATTGGGAAATAATGACATAACATTAGCTGCGGGGCAGTAATGGAATGGATTAATGATTGAATAGGGAATTGCTTGCTCCAGGAGTTGAGATAGTGAGTGAGAGGAAAACCCTAAAACCTCTTTTCGTTCAGTTTTGAATTTTTAAAAAGAAAAAGAGGAAACTTTTTCCAGGCCAAAAGCCAAAGATGCAATGAATGGTTGCAACTGTCTTATTCAGGAGCAAACATCCCAAAATTGCACCCACATGTCCTGAATAAAGCAAGAGATTCCCACCCACCCACTCTCAAATATCATGGAACATAAAGAGAAAAGAGTGGGTGGGAGGGGAACCCTTCACTTTTCGTTTTTTTGCGCATGAGTGAACCAGATATTCGGCAAACATCAATAAATATCAAACGGGAGCAAAGAGTGGCAGTGGAGAACAATAAACCAAGAGGATAGAGAATAAGGCAACACTGGAATTCTGGGATGAGGACAAGCTTGCAAATTCAGCATTCCAACCATGGAGAAAAATGACGTGACGGATTTTTGCGGGTAAGTTTCCTGAACGTCCAGTGTCAGAGTCTAACTATACATTAGGTTAATTGCTCGGCTTGCAGCGACGTCAGAGTGTTTTAAAATGTAATCTGAGTCTTCTGTGGGGTGTGATCATGTAACTTGGGGTAGGGAGGTTTAATCATTCCCTCCTCTACTGTGATCCGCCAAAAACTGACCCCACCCTACCTCTGCATTGCACTTAGCAATAGGAAACAGGTCCCATTGGTGATAACGGGAGGTGTATGTTTTTATTGGGATCATAGAATCGCTTTTTATTGGGATCACAGAAGCATAGAATTGGAAGGGGCCTATAAGGCCATCGAGTCCAACCCCTTGCTCATTGCAGCTGGGGAAGGATGGGTTAACCCCCCTCCAATTGCATTGTGGTCCCAGTGGAAATCCACCCCCTATGCTTTCTTTTCTTTAATCCCCTGACAGGGCTACAATCCATGGAATGAACAGAGCGTATCACGAGTCCCTGGCATTGTATTTTTGGCAGAGAAAGAATTCTCAGTGCTATTCTCTGAAAGATATTCGACAAATCAGTCAAGAATCTAAGAATAATGTTGTCTTAAGAAGCATTAATGAAAGTTGCCGAGGTCACACTTAATTTTCGAAATGACATGAAGCAAACGATTAAGTTTAAACTTCCACAGCCTGGGTGAAAGTTTCTTATATTTACCAACTGGAAACAGGATGGGCTTCGAGAGAGCCTCTGCATTAGGTGAGAGAGTCTGTTCCTGAGATTATTCAAAACCATTTTATTCCTATTAACCACCAAATTGAAATATATGCATGTCTAATTATCCTAATAAGGTTGAAGAATTAGCTATAATAGAAGTCATCATATGAATTTTCAATTACTGTAATCCATTTATCAATAGATTTCAGGGCTGCCGAAAAATGTGTGTGTGTGTGTGTGTGTGTGTGTGTGTGTGTGAGAGAGAGAGAGAGAGAGAGAGAGAGAGAGAGAGAGAGACAGAGAGAGAGAGAGTAAAAATGACATTACTTCAAATGTATGTCTAGCACCTATGTCTTCTTTTAGTGTAGACCCAGGTCCCTTAACCGCATGCTAGTATCCTGTTCCAAATTGAAACCCCTGCACCTTCTCTAGAGTAAAGATTTTTTTTAAAAGGAGACTTAGCTTCTAGGGCACACATAGAATCATAGAATAGTAGAGTTGGAAGGGGCCTATAAGGCCATCTAGTCCAACCCCCTGCTCAATGCAGGAATCCACCTTAAAGCATCCCTGACAGATGGTTGTCCAGCTCCCTCTTGAAGGCCTCAAGTGTGGGAGAGCCCACAACCTCCCTAAGTAACTGATTCCATTGTCATACTGCTCTAACAGTCAGGAAGTTTTTCCTGATGTCCAGCTGGAATCTGGTTTCCTGTAACTTGAGCCCGTTATTCCGTGTCCTGCACTCTGGGATATTCTTAACAATTTTAAAGTTAGGTTTTATTGTTTTAGCTTGCTCATTTATGCCTTGTAGCACATACCATGATGTGTGATAATATGGAAGAAAAGGTGGGAAATAATGCTAGATAAGTGGTAAATGAAATGTGTCATGTGCCCCAACAGATATCAGTGCACTTCAATACCTATCAAAAGCATTGGCGTCAATCTAGCCAAACTGCCATCCCGAAATGTTTATTTGTGTTTATTTATTTATTTATTTATTACATTTATATCCTGCCTGATTTTTTCCAAGGAACTCAAGGCAGTGTATATAATACTCCATTTCTCCATTTTATCAACACAACAACAACCCTGTGAGGTAGCTCGGGATGAGAGTCCGTGACTGGCCCAAAGTCATTCAGTGAACTTCCTTGGCCATGTGGGGACTTGAACCCGGATCTCCCAACTCACAGTCCCACACTCTAGGCACTACTGGTTCTCAACTCCTTTCATCCGCCATGGTTTACCAATATTTGGCCTGGCCAGCTTCTTGCTGTCATGGTTTCCTCCTTAGTCTCAGAGAACCATAATAAATAAATAAATAAATAAATACGTACGTAAATAATGAGTATGTTCAGTTTGGCATTTTAAAGCCACTTCAGTCATAGCACCATCATGAGTACAGGAATAAAATGGAGTTTGCTTCTTCACCTACTGCTCCCTCAATGGTCATTTCAGGGCCCTTTGGTCCCAAAGTCCATCCCTAACTGCACCACTGGTGGGTTTCATCCATGGTGTCATTCCACCAGCAGAAGTGAGTGGATTTCCCCTCCTGCCCCAGCAACCCCCCATGTACCCCACCAATTCTGCTCTGGAGGGTTGGGACACCCTCTGGAGTAGAGTTGGGGCATGCGTCGGGGGCTGTGTGGAGGAAGAAAGGACAGGGACATCCTCTTGCATGAGTAGACTTCTTCTTGTACCAAGATTGGATCTAAGTTAGGAACATCAAAAGCTGTCTTATACACTGGGTCAATCTAGCCTAGTATTGTAGACACTGACTGGCAGCAGCTTTCCAAGGTTTCAAGCAGGATTCTTTTCTAGCTGGAGATGTCCGGGTTTGAACCCAGAACCTTCTGAATGGAATGCAGGTGGCCTGCCAGTGAACAACCCCCTCTCCTCTCTGAGGGGCCTCCTCCTGTCTCCAAACCAGTACTGCTGCTGACCCACATCCCCCCACATCCCCCCGAGATTCTCCAGCTATCTTAGAAAAGACTGGTCAGTGCCAGGACAACCACAGCAGATGCAACCTTGGGAGGGCAATCAAGGAATTCCTGCTTTCAGAAGACAGAAGTAGATGTGGTGGAGGTCAAGGGAGCAGGAGGCAGTGGCACCACGGAGCTGCTCCCCTCTTCGACTGTGGGGAACGAATTGAAAAGAAAAAGAGAAAAGGGATGGAGCTGCCACCACTAGCCCTGTTCCAGATCAACCCATCCTTGGAGTTTGGATTGTTCTGAACGCTGGTGGATACTACTACAGTAGTAGGGTGGTCACTTGTGAATTTCCAAAGAAGAGGACCAGGTATCAGCAAAAGAGAGGCCCTTTTCTCGTTTGCCTACCGTGAGAGAAATTAGGGGTGTGTCCACACGGAAGAGGGCCTTTCTCAGCAGTGGCCCCACATGTGTGGAACAAACTCCCACCGGAGGTCCTCCATGCACCATCCTTGCAGGCATTTAAGAAGGACTTTAAAACGTTTTATTTTACCGTGGCCTTCTCGTGATGAGTACTATTTTGCTGCTTTTGCCCTTGTTGTTCTTAACGATTTTAAAGTTAGGTTTTATTGTTTTAGCTTCTTTTTTATTTTGCATGTTTTATTGCTTTTAATGCTTTAAACTGTTTTTATGTATTTTATTGATGTAAGCCACCTTCTGAGGGCTTCTGCCCTGAAAGGTAGTCAAGAAATGTTTTAAATAAATAAATAATGACCAAACAGGGTCACGATTTGCATAAAATTGGCATAAAATTTGCATATAGTAAGTTATACGTATAGATGAAAATGTAGAAATAAGAATTATAATTCAAATAGAAATACAGTTCATCTCACCATAGTCTGGGAAACTCTGACCAAGTGAGCTGCTCTGTGCTTTGCTCAGCCTGCTGTCCAGGTCCTGCTGATGGCCAACCAAATCTCTTTAACATTTCCTCCTGATGGCTCTTCCTCTTTATACCAGTTGGACTTGGACTGGACAACCCTTTAGACACTAGATGCCTTCAAAATAGAAGACAGTCCTCTGGCAGCCCTACAAATAGAGGACTGTCCTTGTAAAAGAGGACACCTGGCCACCCCATGAGTGGCCCTCCTCAGAATTCCAGCAGTGGGAGAATCCTGCTCCATGTCTTCAAAGGGCATTGCCTAAAAGGAAAATGGTTTACTTGGCTGTACAGTCACAGTTCTTCTATTCAGAGCTGCTGAGATCCAATGCTTATATAGCTAGACGGGGCGATAGCTAGACAGGGCGATCTCCGGGGATCGCCCCGGGATCGTCCCTGTGTGTCCACATGACACACAGGGGATGCCAGGAACAGGGAGGGATGATCCCTCCCTTGCCCTGGGATATGGCCGTACAGTTGTAGCCCACTTTTTCCATGGTCTTGGGATGATCCCGAGACCGCGGAACGTGTAGGCGGATGTCACGGTTTGTTCCAGCTCCTCGTGGTTACTCGCGAGGAGCTGGGAACCACGCATGGGGCACAGAGCTCCTCAAGAGCTCTGCGCCCATTGGGGGTGGGGTGGGGTAAGTGGGGAAATTATTTTTTTAAAAAAATAAACCTACCTTTCAGCACTCGAGCGCTCGTGTGCTCCTACTTTTTTTTTAAAAAAACCCACCAAAATGGCGGGCGCGACATCCTGTTCCTCCGAGGTTGTCGCACACCATGTGTAAACAGAGGGGGAGATCTCGTGATAACAATATCGCGAGATCCTCACTCCTCCATCGAGCTAGACCTGTAGGTCTAGCTCAGGCCTATGTTACTGAAGGATCACTGGCCAAGTTGCCCCAACAAAGTGTATGTTGCTACCGTGCAGCTGTGACAGCAGTGCTTGAAAGCATACCATGAAAAGAAAAGGAGAAGAAAAAAATCACAAGGTGAACAGATGTGCAAACGCTGTAATCTGGAGCCATTTCCACCGGAACATCAAAAGCCCGTTGCACAAATGTTTTCTGCAGACTTCCCCTCCGACGCGCGGCTGGTTACGAGAGCAAAGTCGGACGCCTTCTTCCCACTCATTGGCTTGCAGCTTGGGGTAAAATAAAGAACCGAAGGAAGTCTTTATTAGATACCCATTTAACGCTTCATCTAGCTTAAAAGTTTGAGTGCTGCTGAAGAACTGCCCGTCACTTTTGGACAGTTGCTCGCTGTTTAAACATTCTTATCGAGTTTTATTTCTTCTTTTATCAAAGAGCTTTTTTCTTTCTTACTTTCTTCTTTTTTGCATTGTGCTGGGAAGATTTCTCTCTCTTTTTTTCCCCCATTCCTAGTTTATCTATAATTCAGAACATTTTTACACTTCGGTTATAATTGACTTTTCCATGCCACAGTGGCTCAAACAATAACTATTAATATTCAGCAGTCTATAGCGATAAAGATTTCCATTTACTCTTCTTTTTTTTAATCTTCACGTGGCTGTATGGATATACAGCACATTATCTTGCACTGTTAATATTAAATTTATTCATATTTATTCTTCATTTTTCCATATATTAATCTTAAAAGAATAAGCACCTTTTTTTTTTCTTTTCGTGAGCGGACATCTGATTCTAGTGACTATTTTTAGCGATGCAATTATCCGAGCGCACAAATCAGTAGCATTTTCCAGGGTGATTCCTAGTGAGTTGCAGATCTCTGTCTTGTGGACATTTTAGCTCTAGTATATCCTTCCCCAACCTTGCACCTTCCACACGTGTTGGACTGCAGTTCCCATTAGGGGTGTGCTCCGCTCCATTACGGATCCCTGGATCTGAAGCGGTTCAGACTGGCCCGAAGCTCTGGAGCCAGGTAAGTGGGGAGGGGAGCTTACCTGGCTCCCCCGCCGCTGCTACTGCAGTCCGTGTGGCGATGGCAGGGAAGCCAGGTAAGTGGAGAGGGGGAGGGGGTCGGAAACAGGCCTGTTTCTGGTCTTAGGCCTGGGCGTCAGTTGAAGCCGTTGCCTGGACCACGACGGAGCCAGGTAAGGGGAGGGGGGCTTATTTGCCCACCATTTTGTCCTCCCTTCTCCAGTTATCTGCCTCTGCTGTCTGCCGGGGAGGCAAGTAAGTAGGGAAAAGGGGGGCAAAATGGGGGCCGAATATCGATCTAGACCTTTGGATCGCGCTCCGGATCCGGTTCTGGAGTGGATCAGGGGAGGTCCAGATCGACCCGAACCGGTTCTGGCCTGATCCGGAAGGTCTAGATTGGGATCCGAAGCGGATCGGAGGCCTTGTGCACAGCCCTGGTTGTAAACCGCCCAGAGAGCTTCGGCTATGGGGCAGTATATAAATGTAATAAATAAATAATGCCATTGGCTGGGAATAATGGGAGTCCCATCTGGCAGATGCCACATTTGGGAAGAGTCCTCTAGTGTGCATCAAGGCCACCATCCTATTGGTAGGCCTTGTGACCTGTTCGATTTCCATAAACTTTTCTGAGTGTGTCTTTTGTGTGTCCATGTGTAATATAGTACAAACTCATTTATCTAAACGCCCTGCCGAAACCTCCTTAGCACGTGGATGAGAAAGCCTACCAAACCAGATATTTGTGGACACAATCCAACACAGGATAAAGCATATTTAATCCCACTGAAGTCAATGGATTTAAACTGTGGGCTGGATTGGAACTCTGAAGTGTGCAACATGATCCTCAGGAATAAGTTTTAAATTAAAGTATTAAACTTCTTTATCTTGGGAGTAAGTATTATATTAAAGTATTAAATCAGGTTCACAGGTACACATGCCTAGGTTTGCAGTGTAAGGCCTTGATTGGATGGCTAATTAGGCTTCTCTTAATCCCTATGCAGGTGTTCAGCGTGCTCATGTGAGGGCTAAAAGTGGTGCAGGTACATGGGAGTGCAGGTAAGCAATGACGCAAAAGAGAGCTGTGGCAATGTTTGTGGGTCCTGACATGATAAACTCTTCCCTGCCGTGCCCCGAATCAATCTTCTTTTAAATCTTTGGACTTGGGCCACAGCTAGACCTAAGGTGTCTCCTGAGATCATCCAGGGTTCACCTCTGCCTGAGCACTGGATCCCCTGTGTGTCACCTAGATGAACAGGTTTGACCCCTGGACGATCCAGGGGTTAACCTTACGTCTAGCTATGGCCTTGGTTTCAAATAAAGTTCTTTTTTTTTTTTTGCAAGATATTTTTACAGAGAGAGGGAGAGAGAGAGGGAGAGAAATCCAAACATTAAAAAGTTATTTCTTAGTAGTTCAGTTTAAAAATAGGTTTGCAAGGAACGGTACACTGTAACATTATATTTTTAACAAGCCTGCCTCACTTACAGGCCTTGGTTTGTAGAAGTACTGCACCTCTAAAATAAAATGAACTGCTGGAAGAATGATCAGCCTACTCTATAAATGGCTGTATTTTTCAGTAGATAGTCAACTGCTGACCAATATAATGTAGGTCCCCAGTGACTGGCAAAGGTGGCAAATATTTTGTAAGCTGGCAGCCATTTTGAATTTCTCAAAATTCAAAAACAAAAAAAGTACTTCAGAAAAGGGTTTCTTGGGGGAAACAAAATGGCAGCCGATCTGATTCTAGTCCTCTCAAAAGAATTTCCTCTCTGTCCTGAAATATGCCAAAAACGAAAGGCGGAAAGAACCCAAGTATACAGGCTCCAAATATACACTTTAAAGTTTCTAAGTGTACTTTTAATGTTTACAGCCCCCTGAAGAAGGCTTTTGAAAGGACACAGGCTGAAACGTGTCAGGCTTTGTTTAAATAAATCTCTTTGCATCCTGAGGACCTTTTTCTCCCTTCTTCTGTCTGAAATATGCCAAAACAAAATAGCTGGTTTTGAAGTGCTTGGGACACAGGAAGCTGCCTTATACTGAGCCAAACCATTGGTCCATCTAGGCCAGTATTGACAACAGTGACCAGCAGCAGTTCTCCATAGAAGTTCATGGAAGATTCCCAGTGAATCTGACTGGCTCTTCACCCTGTAAGTGAGAGACAGATGAACTGGGATCTATTGGGCCAGCCAACCACTCTCAGGATCAGCCAGAACTTGAATGAGGAGCCATTTGGCCTGCATATTGGCGGCCATAAGCCTGCAGAGAAAAGGGCCTACATTAGGTTCCAGTGTAGCCCAACCCAAGTCAGCTCATTGGCTGTCCCTGTTTTGTCCTGGTTTTAAACCCCTTCCAGGCCAGGCCTGGGTTTTCTTTTGGCAACCACCCAATTTAGGCCTTCCCTAGTTGATTCAATATTTTTCAGCATCAGTCCATAGCCTATTCCTTGTCTGCCTCCATGAATCCTGTTCCCCTCAGAAGAGACCAAACTGCACATGACAAAGGGGGTGGACCGCAGGCAAACCTCATGGTGCTTTTCTTTTACTCAGACACTGTTTCTCTCTCTCTTTTATTCCTAATTTACACAACTTTCCTCCAAAAACCAATGTGAGGCTGATTCAGTCTATGGAGGAGATTTGCACAAATTAGGAAATTTCTGCAAGCCCAACAGGAAATCCGGAGCAAATTTGTCAATTTGCGAATATTTTCAGTGGACATGCTCATATTCAGAGCTTCAGACAGCAGTGTGCTATCATGCCTTGCGAGCAAAACCAAATTCTGATGTGTCCGTAATCCGAGATTTGAACTCACGGCGTTACTACCCTCCTGCAAGGGTGAGGGACCCATTCGGATGGTCCGCCCCAGGACACTGATGGAATCCAATGGATTTCTGAATGCTCTTGGGGATTTTCCAGTGGAGAGAGCTGGTGATCCAGCTGAGGCCCTAGCCTCACTGTGGAATGGTGAGATGCGGAGGGCCATCGACTTGATCGCACCTGAGTGTCCTCTCCGGTCCTGTAGAGCCCGCTCTGCTCCTTGGTATACTAAGGAGTTGCGGTCAATGAAACAGGCTGGACGTCGGCTGGAGTGCAAATGGCGCAAGACTCGAAGCGAAGATGACCGAGCACGCTGTAGAGCGCATAATCGTGCCTATTGCGTGGCAGTGCGGGCAGCAAAGAAGGCTTATTTTGCTGCCTCCGTTGCGTCCTCGAGTAGCCGTCCAGCAGAGCTCTTCTGGGTGGTCTGGGGGCTGCTAACATCCTCCCCAGCAAATGGGGCCCTGGCTCCATCAAGGACCCGCTGTGACCTTTTTGCATCACACTTTGAGGACAAGATCGCTTCTCTCCGCAGCGAGCTTGACGTTTTTAGTGGAGCTCCAGTTGAGGTGTCCGATGCCACCATCTGCCCAATTTTGTGGGATCAGTTCCAGTTATTGCGGCCTGATGATGTAGACAAGGTGCTTGCAGCAGTGCGACCGACCACTTGCCCTCTCGATCCCTGTCCCTCCTGGCTTATAAAAGCAAGCCGAGAGGGTCTGACTGGGTGGGTCCAGGGGGTGATAAATGCTTCCCTCCGGGAAGGGGTGGCCCCTGCTGTCCTTAAGGAGGCAGTAGTGCGACCACTCCTGAAGAAGCCCACACTGGATCCGATGGTATTAGGCAACTACCGCCCAGTTGCTAACACTCCTTTTTTAGGGAAGGTACTTGAGAGAGTTGTGGTGGAACAACTGCAGGCACTCTTGGAGGATACTGATTATCTAGATCCATTCCAGTCTGGGTTCCAATCTGGTTACAGGACTGAATCAGCCTTGGTCGCCCTGATGGATGACCTTTATCGAGAGAGGGACAGGGGGAATGCAACCCTGTTAATCCTGCTCGATCTCTCGGCGGCTTTTGATACCATTGACCATAGTATCCTCCTGGATCGACTCTGTGGGATGGGCATCGGAGGCACTGTTTTACAGTGGTTCCGGTCCTACCTACGGGGTCGTTTTCAGAGAGTAGCATTGGGTGACCAGTCCTCGGCCTCCTGGCAATTGAGCTATGGAGTGCCGCAGGGCACCATCTTGTCCCCAATGTTATTTAACATCTATATGAAGCCGTTGGGAGCGGTCATTAGGGGATTTGGAGCTAAATGCCATCAATACGCTGATGACACGCAGCTCTATCTCCCTGTGACAACTGAATCAGGTGAGGCTGTGCAAGTCCTGGACCAGTGCCTAGACTCAGTAATGGACTGGATGAGGGCCAATAAACTGAGACTAAATCCTGGCAAGACGGAAGCCCTATGGGTGAGTGGTTCCCGAGTCCGGGAGACAGGCTCATTGCCTGTTCTGGATGGGGTTGCTCTGCCTCTGAAAGAACAGGTTCGTAGTTTGGGGGTACTCTTAGACCCATTTCTGTCGTTGGAGGCTCAAGTGGCCATGGCGGCTCGGAGTGCCTTTTACCATCTTCGGTTGGTTCGCCAACTACGGCCTCTCCTGGACAGGGATAGCTTGACCACGGTGGTACAGGCATTGGTAACCTCAAGATTGGATTACTGCAACGCGCTCTATGTGGGGCTGCCCTTGAAGCTGCTCCGGAAGCTGGAGCTAGTGCAGAATGCTGCAGCTCGGCTGTTGTCTGGAGCTGCCCCTTTCCAGCATGTAACTCCTCTGCTGAGGGAACTGCACTGGCTGCCTATTTGCTACCGGGCCAGGTTTAAGGTTCTTGTACTTGTGTACAAAGCCCTAAACAACTTGGGACCAGGATACCTGAGAGAGAGAGCGCCTTCTCCCTTACCAACCTGCCCGGTCACTGAGGTCATCCGAGGGCCTGCTCCTGGTGGTTCCACATAGATCCATCCACCGATTGGAATCCACCAGGGGAAGAGCCTTCAACGTGGTGGCCCCCCTCCTGTGGAACTCTCTGCCTCTGGAGGTCAGGCAGGCTCCGACCTTGTACTCCTTTCGGCGCCTCCTGAAAACATCTTTATTCCAAGAAGCCTTTCTTTAACATGCAGCCTTGGATTTCTGTGTTGTTGTTTTTTGCTTCTTTTTAAATTTTGTTTTAACTGATTTATTCTGTTTTTATTTTCATTTTACCTTGTACACCGCTCTGAAATTTTTTCAATGAGGAGCGGTATATAAATATTCTAAATAAATAAAATAAATAAATAAATAATCCAGCTCCACCTGAAGCAGCTGTTAGTCTAGCAAAAGGAAAACTGCAGGGTGCTTCAAGAATGGCAGCTCCTCCTGCTATCCAATCATTGAGAGCCGGTGTGGTGTAGTGGCTAAAGTGTTGGACTGGAATTTGGGAGATCTGGGTTCTAGTCCCTACTCAGCCATGGAAGCTCACTGGGTGACTTTGGGCCAGTCACAGACTCTCAGCCCAACCTACCTCACAGGGTTGTTGTTGTGAGGATAAAATGGAGCGTAGGAAGAGGCTTATGTACGCTGCCTTGGGTTCCTTGGAGGAAAAAAGGCGGGATATAAATGCAATAAAATGAATAAATGAATAAATAAATAGCTCTTCTGTTCCAAGCTAAATTTGGAATTGCAATCAGTCTTCCACCCTTTGGAGAGTATTGCATTTTTTCTATGGGTGGGGAACATATGTATTTTTTGAAATCAATACTTTGATGTTTTGAAATCAGTTCTTTATTTTGCACTAAAGTGCCTTTTAATTTAAGCACTATCACACAATGCCTTTTATAACTTAAAAATAATGTAGGCCCAAATGTGTTTTAGCAGAAATTAAAAGACCAGTAAAATAATTAACACCATGCTAAAATGGCAGCTGCTAAAAGGGGTGGGGTGGGAGAGAATGAAATCAATTTTTAAAATTGCTCAACACACCATTTTATCTGAGTATTATTGCATGAACGCTTCAGTAATCGCTTCTTAAAACATAGGTGAAAAATGAGAACAGATTTTTTTTAAAAAAAAAAAGTGAAAAAGGATTCAAGCACAAATTATAAGAGCAATTAAAACAATGTTGAGAAGCTGGCTCTGAGGGGGAAGGTAAATGAACGAAAGGTGGGCCAAAGTAGATGTGAGGCAATAGATTCACCAACCTGATATGTCACGGCAGATTATGGATGAGGGAGAAATTCTTTCTTTTTATGTTTTAATGCGAACTTACGTAATTTTGCACTTTTGAACCACTATGCAAACTGAAACTCTGTTATCTTATGAAAGTGACGCTTCCCTGTATTTTGAAATTGGCGTTGGAGTTCTCCAATAAAAAAAAAATGCATACGAAAATGTATATATTAGAGAAAATAATGCTCAAATATGTATTACATTAGGAAAACTGCTTGTGTGTATATTAGAAAAAAAATGCATACATAAATGCCTCCGTTAGGAGAAAAGTGAACATAAATGCTTATAAATATTCATACAAACTTAAAAATCTCAATGTTTTAAGGTGGGAAAAATGGGAACCTGAGCGAAACTGAAACAGGCCTTAGCTAGACCGGGCTTTATCCCAGGGCAATCCCTGGGATCGTCCCTGTGTGTCCACATGACACAGGGGATCCCGGGTTCAGGGAGGGATGATCCCTCCCTGAACCCGGGATCTTGCCCTCCACTTTAGGCCCAGTTTTTCCATGGTCAGAACGTGTGGCCGGGCGTTGTGGTTTGTCCCGGCTCCTCACGGTTCCTCGTGAGGAACCGGGACCTGCGCATGGGGCACAGAGCTCCTCAGGGCCACACTGGGCTCCCAACCCTGTGTAATCAGTCTGGACCTGCTTTGTCTGCCCAGGGCTCAACGCTGGCAAGCCCCTCCTCCAGCCCTGATTGGGAGCTTTGTTCAGAAATTATGGCTGCTAAGCCGGCCATGTTGTTACTGAGCCTGACTATAGGAGCCATTACGTTTCTGTACAGTGCCTAGCTCAGTTGTGACACCAAGAGATTCCGTTGGTGTAGTCTTTCCCCCTGAACCTTTGTGATATTTTAATAAAGAATCAACATATAATACATACCCCCATCCTGGCTGATGGCTCATAAGAAAAAAGAAAAGAAAGGCAAGGACAAATTTGACGTGGATTTGCTTTCTGCAAGAAGGTAATCTTGTGCCTTCTCTCCTCCTGGTGTGGCGAAGTCGACACTCTGACTGCAATTGCATGCATGGCGCTGAACTGGAATTCCTGGCTCTTGAGCTGACGGGCCATCTTGGAGAAGCCAGTTCCATTTATCAGTTTGCAGGAGTGCAAAATAAATAGCCCATGACACGTGCGTGGGACCATCGCTTGGAGCCTCTCTGAAGAAGAGACTAATGCTCCCATCCGTCTCCATGAGAGGCAGGCCGTGCATCAGAGTCAGAAGCCTGGCCTACGACAGCCGGCGCCTGGCTTGGTATTAATTGCGACACGCGACCACCGAACTCTTGCCTGTAATTATGAAAAATGCCCTCGGCACGAGGAAAGCGGCAGGTTAGTTAGCTGCTCGCCGCCACTGGTCCAGAAACAATGACTTTCCCAGGCAGGTCTTTCTCAAGGCCCGAGAACGTGAAGGAAGGGAAGCCAGACTGATTTCACAGCCAGCCACCCACAAAGCCCGGTTGTTCCCGGCGGTGCCTCGGCCTCCGCTTCACGGCTAGTTAAGGGCTAGCTGGGTTAAACGAGCTACCCATTAATCTTGGCCCTGCCGAGGCCAAGGCTGTGGGACACACACGTGGTGGATGATTTATCGCTGCCCTGGGCTTGTGCCCCCATCTCTTTCTTTATTTCCAGAGCAGCTGCCAGAGTTTACCCTGATCTGGCAAGCTACTGGATGAATTTGGGGATGGACGCATGAGTGACGAGGCCAGCCACCATTTCGGAGGTGGGATCTGCTTCTGAGCCTCTGAGGCTGGTTTCTTTCTCAGCCCAGTGGTTTTGCTTTTCTTGGGCCCTGGTGAAGTCAGCAGAACAATCCCACTGGCTTTGGCAGCACGGGACAGATTGAGGAGGAGCATTGCTCCAAAACTTCCCCTTCGTTGTTGACTCTGAAGAAAGGAGATACCATGGCCGCAGTTTATCCCAGTGCCCTTATAGTTACAAGTTGGGATGTACAAGGATTTCATTTACAGTCACAAATCACGTGAACATGCTGTGTTTGCAACCCCCCCAACATGGAACGTGAGCAGGATCACGTGTTCTCCAAAACTGATTGGAGATTCTCGAACACACATTCGAATTTGTAAAATACTCATTCTTAAAGAAACTATGCATTTTAAAAAGTGCAAATTTTTAAACGTTCATTTTCACACTGTCACCTTTGGGGGGGGGGAAATGCACACTTTTGGAATAGATGCCACTTTTGGCACATTTCCCCCATTTGTTTTGTGCAATTTCCCCGTTCGCGCAAAACTAACACGGATCACAAACGAAAGTGGTAAACAAGAAGAGATGAACATCAAGTTGCTGTTTGGAGAACCTGGTGGCACATGAACATCCCATGTTCACCCACCCCTGGTACAAGGAACTCAACCAGAGGGATGGCTGCTTGTCTGGTGAAAAGGTGGGCTGTGATAAAAAGAAATAATTTGTTTAATAAAGGCCGGATCTACACTAGTCTTATAACATTGCTAGTGTCCGTTTCTAACATGGTTCTCTGTATCGGTTCTCTGTATCACGGGGCGCACTAGCATTACTTACGCTTAGCTGTAACAGTACTTCAGGGCACACTGTTCAATCCTTTCCATTCTTCCTCTTCTCTGAGAGTAAGCAGAGCTGCTCGGTTTGCTCCACCCACTTCTTGCCTCGTTCCTAGCCAGCAGTGCAGGGCAATAGTCGTAAGCACACACAATCCTCCTCCCAAAACATCTTAACACAAGTCCCAGGGAGTAGCCTGAATGCATAGGAACCAGCCACTTTGCTGAAGCTAAGAAGGTCTGGGTCTGGTCAGGGTTTGGTTCAATTTGGACCAAATTGAAAAGTTTTAGCAGTGCAGAAGGGGAGGCCTGTTTTTGGCAGCTCCAGCTGTTGGGATTATTTCAAACACACCGGCTGTTGGGATTATTTCAAAACACACCTGCTGGTTAGAGTTTTGGACTGGGAGCAGAGACCCGTGTTAATTTTCCTGCACGGAGCTACAGCGATCCTTTGCTTACCAGGAAGTGATTTGAGCGCTCCTCAGCTCCTTTGCAAAGAGGGGGGAAATGTTAAAAAAAAATCAATGGATGGCCCAATTCGATTCAAATTTGGTATGCTTAAAGCTCTCTCTAATATCTATTACTGTGCTTGTTTTGGTGTCTTTATCTTTAAAGCTTATGCAGATGTAAGCATTTGTTTAAAACCTTGCTCCTGCACCCACTGCAGCAGCTCAGAATTAGGGCGAAGCTTTTGCAAAAGGAGCACAATTAAGGCAAGATGCATGGGAGTACTTCACAATAAAAGCAGATTTTAAGGTGGAAAACTTCTGAGTCCTTTGCATGCAATTGTCAGTGATTGCACAGTATAACGCTGGTGTGATAAAGCTCCAACTGCTGTAGCAGATAAGATAGCAAACGGGGCAAAGGAAGGAGAACGGGAAGTGGGCAGAGCAAACCCAGCAGCTCTACTACTCTCAAAGAAGAGGAAGAGGAAAATTATCCGTAGAACGAGGCACGTGGATCAGTAGCAGCGCCACAACTAAGCAACAAGAAAGGAGACAACGAAATAGAACCAGTAAGTACAACTCATTTACAATGTTAGAGATACAGGGTCACATGACGCTGTACATCACAGTAATCCATTCAAAACATTAAAATAGCATCAGTGTAGATTCCCACAAAGTTTCTGATCTTATATTGTTCTCTAACGGGGAATAGAAAAGGAAAAATTAAAGATCTTTCTCTCTTTCTTCCTTCTGTCAGGCATACAGGGGCAGGTCGTAACAAAACCTAACATAACAACATGCTACAACTTAAAACATTGTAGGGTTACAATAAAACAAAACCCAATACTACTAACCTGATAATAAAACAGTTTAAAAATTGGAACAACAATATATAAGAATACCCGATCAGCAGTGCAAGACAAGCAAAAGCATTCTGGGAAAGGAAGTGTTTTTACCTGACTTTAGAAGGAGGAAAGAGAAGAAGCCATACAAAATTCCCCGAGGAGGGAATATCACAGGCCTGCTGGTGGCTCCGATGTCAGTGGGGTGGTGAATCTGCTCCAGGTTTCAGTCAGAACTTTAAAGGAGCTGTCCAAGGTGTTTCGCAGACCTTCCAACAGGAATAGCTGCTTTTGTTAAGTTGTAAGTTACCTCACAACTTTTGATCTACCTTCAGGAGCTCAAAAAAGAACTTGCAGTTACATTTTGGTGATATGCAAAAGAACGCCAATTTAATCAGTTAAATACTGTCTAATCCTATTCACGATTACTGGGGAGTAAGTTCCTCTGTGTTCAATGGGACTTACTCCCTGGTAAATCTTAACTGTACATCAGTCAAAATGCAAATGGTTAATCAACATTCTTGAGTTTCTTGACAACCCCGCGTGAAATCTAATATAGCTACAAATAATTTATAATTATGCTGCTGATTAGAAATTATAATAAAGGACAGGAAACTCCACTTCCAAGGAGCAAACTGCCTTTGGGCTATTTTGCATGTTACACAGCAACAAAGCGGGGTTTGCTCCTGGGTGTATATTTACCATGGAGATACCGCCTGTCCTGCATCTCTAATGCATACACTAATATCAGGAGTGGGGAACTTTTTTTTTTTTTAATATAGGGTTTGGATTGCCCTCCTGGTCCAATCTGGTGGACTTCAAGGGGTTCTCCAGTGTTGACCTATATGATAAACTGCTTGTCATATGCATACCTCACATTTGTAGGTGTTAGGATTGGGGAAATGATGATCAATCCCCTATGTTTCCTCTCCGAAAGACCATGTTATTAGGTCTGCCTGGCTCAGCTGTGCCTTGTGGTAACTGCTGTTGGTCAATGAGAGAGTGGGCTATGGGACAAGATGTGATGAAACCCTGGAAAGGCAGTCATAATTCACTACCACAAGATGTAGTGATGGCCACCAATTTGGAGGGCTTTAAAAGGGGGTTGGGGAAATTCCTGGAGGAGAAGGCTATCAATGGCTACTAGCCCTGATGGTTGTGTGCTACCTCCAATATCCAAGGCAGTAAGCCTGCGTGCACCAGTTGCTGGGGAACATGGGTGGGAGAGTGTTGTTGCACCATGTCCTGTTTGTTCATCCCTAGCCGATGGCTGGTTGGCCACTGTGTGAAAAGAGTGCTGGACTAGATGGACCCTTGGCCTGATCCAGCAAGGGGCTTCTTATGTTTTTATGTTCTTATACAGGGCCATGCTTCCAACCTCACATGAGATGCACAGCTTGGGGCTCCAAAGGAACTGGGGTCAGTGGAGGCTGATGGCCCTGGGGTCAGTGGGGAGGTTTCATTACCCCACTGACATTGGAAGCACTGGTCTCGACTGGCTGGGGTGGAGGTGGCTATGGAATGAGTGCAAAGGATTGGCCATAGGCAGCACTCTGGAGTAAGCCAGGAGCTGGAAACCAGGAGTCCGGGCCCAAAACCAATCACTATCAGAAGGAAAACCAGGAGGCAAGATCAAAGAGCAAGGACAGAAACACAAGACACGCTAGAGCTCAGGTCAACTTTGTTGCTCAAGCAGATTCCCACCCAGGCAGGAGGCCATCTTATACTCCTTCCTGCCCAGGAGGACTAGCCTGGGTGGAGTTATTCTAGAAGGTTCTGTGCTGAGAAGGTGCAGTGACACAGCTCACCACATGGGGAAGTGGCCAACAATTCCTGACAGCGACAGAGGGAAATGGAAGGAAGGTACATTGTCATCTGTCCTATAGCCCTATAGTCAAGTCACCTTGAGGAAGACAGGGAAACTATGAAACCACTGCCCCAGCCTCCTAACCCACTGCCTATTGAACTCTGCCTCATGCAACAACAGAGGGTGCATAGCTTTATGTTTTACTCTTTTAAATCTCAAATGTTTTAATATTTTGTTTATTAACCACCACAAGAACTTTCGTTGGCTAGTTGGCAGCAAGTACATTGTGAGAGGGCTCGTAGAGATAGCCACCGACTTGCTAGATGGGATGTCAGAGAGATCCACAATGGATCAAAATGGGTTTCGATGAATCCGCCCTGCAAAGGACAGGCTTTTGAGAATTGCACAGATTCCACAGTTGTGTGGACTGTTTTTTAAAACTTTCTGTTACTATACACAATTTTGTTTGGACCAACCTAGGGAGGTTGTGGGCTCTCCCACACTAGAGTCATTCAAGAGGCAGCTGGACAACCATCTGTCAGGGATGCTTTAGGGTGGATTTATGCACTGAGCAGGGGGTTGGACTCCATGGCCTTGTAGGCCCCTTCCAACTCTGCTATTCTATGATTCTATGAAATTGCATAAAATAAGGCAATGGATATGCCATACTTTAAAACCACCACCACCACGTTTTACACATGTCTGACCTCTCTTCATCCACTGCAGTGTAGCAATCTTGTGCTTGTGTGTGCATACGTGTACTGCTCATTGATTTTATGCTGACCTAGGAAAAGTACACAAAATATTAAGTACCAGTGAAAGTTCTGTAAGTTTTGATGGAGTTGTGTGTGTGTACTTTTCCAGAGGTGTGTGTGGGGGAATCTGCACCTGTCAATGAGCAAATGAGACAACCCCCACAACCCCCAAAACACTAACGGAGCAGATTGTACAAGATCCTTACATTCCTACTTGCTACAGACAGGTAAGAACGGATCCTGAAGGAAGAAAAGGAAAGGAATGGGGTATAACCAACTGATGCAAAGGCCAAAGAAATAGTTCCCTGTGGGCTGGTACCTACCTGGTTGCTTCTCTAACAGATGCACCCACCTTATGGTCTTCTTTCTGCAGCCAAGTTCAGACCTGTGCATGTGTCCTTCAGCTCAGGTCCTGGAGGACGATGGCAGGAAATGAAGTTTGGCAAGTACAAGGCTTGGTTCCTGCTATTTATACCAAATCTGGCCAATCAAGAAGCTTCATGGTGTCTGCCAATCAGAGGGACCAATGTGGCACATGCCGATTCCCTTCGGCACCTGAAGGGGGCACCAAGGCACATACTACACATTCTTTCCCCAGAGTGGATCCTACCTTAAGCTCTGAGATTTCTGAACTTTCTAACAAACGGATCCTGGGGGTGGGGGTGGGGGTGGGGGTGGGGGTGGGGGGTACATTAGAAAACAGGTGCACTGTTTTGTTTTGTTTTTGCTTTTTTTTTAGGGCTTCACTGAAAAATGTAATGTGTGAATCCAATTTGTGCAGCAGAGATATGGCTAGTTAGAGAACCAGGTTTGCAACAGCTGTTTTATTCATTGGCTGCCAATCCAGGTCCGAGCCTGATTCAAAGTGCTGGCATTAACATTTAAAGCCCTAAACAGCTTGGGGCCAGGCTATCTGAAGGAACGCCTCCTCCCATATGTACCTGCCCGGACCCTAAGGTCATCCTCAAGGGTCCTTCTCCGCGAGCCTCTGCCAAAGGAAGTGAGGCAGGTGGCTACCAGGAGGAGGGCCTTCTCTGCTGTGGCACCCCGGCTGCGGAATGAGCTCCCTAAGGAGGTTGGCTTGGCACCTACATTATATGCTTTTAGACGCCAGGTGAAGACCTTTTTATTCTCCCAGCATTTTAACAGTCTATAAATAAATTTTAACTCTGTGTTTTAAATTTGTAATTTTGCATTGCTGCTGTTTTTATCTGGTTGAGCTTTTATATTGTATTTTATAGTATGGTTTTATACCGTTGTTTTATACTTTGAATGTTTTTAATTTTTGTAAACCACCCAGAGAGCTCCGGCTATTGGACGGTATAGAAATGCAATAAATAAATAATAAATAAATAATAAATAAATAAATAGATCTTTCCCTTATCAGCCACACACACACACTTTCTGTGAGCCCTCTGGTTAGTGTGCAATGATGTATTTTCCTCTTCTTAGGCCACAGCTAGACCTAAGGTTTATCCTGGGATCTCCCAGAGTTCGCCCCTGCCTGAGCACTGGATGCCCTGTGTGGCACTTAGATGAACAGGTTTGACTCCAGGACAATCCTGGGATAAACCTTAGGTCTAGCTATGGTCCCAATGTTCATCTTGGCCTCTGATCAGAAGCAAACACTCTCAGGCTCTTATTAGCCCGCTTGGTGGTATCTGCTCCCCAGAGCAATCGGGAGGTGAATGGGTAAACACAGCAGAATTTAGAGGTGTTGTTGTTGTTGTTTAAAGGAGATCTAATGATAATTCTCTACCCTGCAAAATTGTACCTGTTACTCGGCACATGGAAGGTAATTAGAGAGGAATGGAGCTGGCAGTATGAAGTGGGATGGGGAACCGCTGAAGAAGCCATCGCTATGGAGCCGTAATAACAATTTAGATTCCATTTAGATACAAGTGGCTACAAGTCATGTTTCAATATTGAATCAATTGACACAGACAAATGATTTAATATGGGAAGTTTTTGTGTGAATCGGAGGTGCTGGATGTGCCTGCCAGAGAGAGAGAGAGAGAGAGAGAGAGAGAGAGAGAGAAGAAAAAGAAGAAAGCCAGGGGAATGCAAGTTAGGTCGAGCAAATGGGAGAGAATTCACCAGGGATTTGTGTTGTCCAATGGCAGGTACAGCTCGTGTGAGAACAAGGAGAAATGGTTCTCATTTCAGCCCACCGCAGTCTGGGATAGGTCTGATTTGCTATCGATCGGGAGAGTTGAGTCGTTTTAGAACCAGCCTAGTAGAAAGATCTGTCTTGTGTAGAACGGAATCGAGTGCACAGAACATGCACAGGTGAATGATGCTTTCTGTATAACAGGGAATGGCATTTCATCTGGCCCCACCAGTAGGGATGGGTGAACTCACCTGGGGCATGTCTAGACCAGGCGATATCCCAGGGATTGCCCCGGGATCATCCCTGTGTGACCGCATGACACACAGTGGATCCCAGGGGTAAGGAGTGATGATCCCTCCCTTTCCCCAGGATAGCTGAGATAGCTTTAATCCTGACTTTTCCCACGGTCTTGGGATTGTCCCAAGACTGCAGGACGTGTGGGCAGCCATCCCGGTTTCTTCCTGGCTCCTCGCAAGTAAACGGGAAGGGAGTGGGATTTTTTTAAAAACAAACAAACAAAAGACACTTATGTTAGCGATGGACTCATTTTCGATAAAAACAAAATCAAAATGGCAGGTGCGACATCCTCTTCCTCCCGGAACATCGTGCACCGTGTGTAGACTGAGGGGGAGGATCTCACGATCCTCCCCCTCCCCTCCCTAGGTCTAGACACGCCCCTGGTCTGTTTTGTTGGACTTTTGCCCTGCTGCTACTTGTGAGTGTCCAACGAGTGCCCGACAGCCACCTACCCAAATCCAGAGCCTCCATTATGTGCAACAATGGAGGCTCCATAAATTTGCTGCAGTCATAGGGATGTGCGAATCAGCAAAATTTTGCAAACGTTTTCTGAATTTCATCTTGAAGCTCGTTCCGACTCAAGTCCATGTGAATATTTTCATGGGCCTTTTTCTAAACATACGCGTCAGTTGTGTCCATCTTTGACATGTACGCATTATTCTCCCATTGGTGAAAGTGTATTTGTGCAGATTTTTCAAAAGTTAGCGTTTTTTGGTGCAGATTTTCAAATGCACACATACTTTTGAACCCATCTTTTGGGGTTCATGAATCACATTACAAGCTCAGAAATGGATGTACTTTCGTCGCAGGTTGCGTCCGAGTCTGTGTTCAGCCCAGAAAGTGCGAACTGGGTAAAATCCTGATAAAAATTGAACTAAAATACATTTCTCATACATCCCTAGCTGCAGATGCGAGGGAAGGAGACTCATAAAGTTTCCTTGACATGACATAACATCAGTAAGATAGTGTTCTTCCACATTATGGGAAAGAGGGAGAACTCGGCAGCAAACACCCACCCCGCAAGAGTATCTTTGGAATCATAGAGACCAGAAACTTAAAAATATATATTAAAGGAACACGGGGTCTTCAGAAAAGCGAATTCCATCTTGAGTGCGACATTCACTGTTTATTGCCTATACATGTGCAAAGTCATGGCACACACTGAGCCCTGCTCATAGGATCAGGTTGCACAGTCCCACTGTACTTTGCAGCCTTATCCTGTGTCTGCTTATTCAGAAGTAAGTCCCATTGTGTTCAATGGACCTTACCTCCAAGTAAGCATGTGTTAGGATGGTATCTGCGTAGAGCAATCCTAATCCTGGACTGCTAAGTTGTTTTTGTTTGTTTCAGTCCGTGGTCTGGCAAGTGTGTGTGTGTGTGTGTTGAAACAGAAGGCAGAGAAGTACTGAGAGAGAGAGAGAGAGAGAGAGAGAGAGAGAGAGAGAGAGAGAGAGAGAGAGAGAGAGAGACTGTGTGAGTGAGAGATCCTTTCCAAGATAAAGCAGTAAGTAGCCCGTCTTGGACAAACATCTTGCACAGCTGTGTAAATACACGTAACCCCCCGTCACCTCGCCACTCCCGCCAG
This sequence comes from Elgaria multicarinata webbii, assembly GCF_023053635.1. Taxonomy (NCBI): domain Eukaryota; kingdom Metazoa; phylum Chordata; class Lepidosauria; order Squamata; family Anguidae; genus Elgaria; species Elgaria multicarinata. Next base: position 13,266,643 of record NC_086178.1, on the reverse strand, counting down.
CGAGTGGGATTGGTGACTCCACCAAATGCTTTGCTGTCATTAGTTAATTGAGCCCCTGATGTTAAGAAAAGGTTATGTCTTTCCCCCAATAGTTTGCCTTGTTAAAGCTCCAACACAGGTTTGTTACTATAATGGTAATATAGCCTTGGCTGGGGAATTTCAGCAAAACTTCCCTAGGGTCTTTCTTCTTCTTCTTCTTCTTCTTCTTCTTCTTCTTCTTCTTCTTCTTCTTCTTCTTCTTCTTCTTCTTCTTCTTCCTCCTCCTCCTCCTCCTCCTCCTCCTCCTCCTCCTCCTCCTCCTCCTCCTCCTCCTCTTCCCAAACTGCCCTGGTAGAGTTCCCTTTTTGAACCCTGCTGTACTGAAACTGATATCTCCTTCCCCCCATTGCCCTGACCAAGGACCTGATCTCCGTATCTAAGAGTGCAATAGGACCACCAGCAATGCAGGCCCAAAGAGGCCTCTCAGGCCTCCAAGACAAACAACTAAAACCAACAGCAGGGCAAGGCTGACACTTAAAAGAGGAGACCTCGTGGCATGGCCGTGCATGTTCCATGCTGAAAAGAGAAGGGAGCAGAGCTCCCCTCTTCCCCCAATCCACGCAACTGTCCAAATTCTATCCCAGAAGCCACATTATCTGTCTGAAGCAAGGTCTGCCATCTGGGTAGGCACTTTTATTGGCGTGGTGGGGGTTAGGGGATGGAAAAGAAGCTAGTCCACTTTACTGCTCATGGGCATATTAGCAACATTTTAAGGCATCGCCCCTGAAATAGGACTGAACCAGATTTACCAGGGACCAGAAAACAAAATGTATCTGGTAACAAGTTCCCAAAAGTTTTCTTCCCCTATGAAGAAAAAGGCATCTGTTTTTCTTCCTCCTCCTTAGGGCACTTCGGAATCCCTTTGGAATTCCTTTTGATGGTGTTTTTGAGCTTATTGTTGCAAGGATGGCATTTTTACCCCCTCCCTGCTCTATTACATATCTCTTCACTGCTCTGCAGCCTGCCTGGCTGCCCACACCTCCTGATCTGAAAAAGCCCCATGATATTTCTCTCTGGGCTTTAGCTGCCGAGGTGATTGTGCTATGAGAAACAGGACACTGACTGGGCCACCTTGTAGGTAAGGTAAGCACAAGGACTTCATAAACCACCCATTAAAATTTCACCAACATTTTCTCTCCTTTGATTTTTTTTTTTTTTTTTGGAAAGCTATTTCTTTTCTAAATCTATAAAATTGAATAAGAATGGTAGAAAAATAATAATGACACAGCAATATGTGATAGGGGGTTGGACTTGATGACCTTAAAGCCCCTTCCAACTCTACTATTTATTTTATTTATTTATTTATTACATTTCTATACCGCCCAATAGCCGAAGCTCTCTGGGCGGTTCACAAAAATTAAAACCATAGCAAAACAACCAACAGGTCAAAAGCACAAATACACAATACAATATAAAAAGCACAACCAGAATAAAAACCACGCAGCAAAATTGATATAAAATTAAAATACAGAGTCAAAACAATAAAATCCAAATTTAAGTTAAAATTAAGTGTTAAAATTAGGGGTATGATCCGCTCCGATTAGGAGCGTAGAAGCAGTAGCGGATTGGCCTGCTCCGCCTTACCCAGAGGCGGAGTAGGAGCAGACCGCGGACCCCCTAGAAGCAAGGCGAAGAGAAGCGGCCATTTTTCGGAGCTCCTAGTTCAGGCGGAGCGCTCCGGTCGCCATCTTGAAAACATTTCACCATAGGATCGCATTGCGGCAAATAATCGCGCATAACTACGTTCTTTTTGAAGCTATCGTTCTAGAAATTCTTGTGCTCAGAGAGTCGTGGATGGGGGTCATTTTGAGACCACTCTCACCTCTCTGCGTTGTCTGGGTCGCGTGCTATATTTTTGTGAAAATCGGGTCAACCGCGCGGCTCAAACGGCGTTTTCGGCTTTTCGCCCATAGGATTGCATTGAGGGAAAGACTCGGGCATAACTGGGTTGGTTTTTAAGCTATCGTTCTGAAAATTCTTGTGCACAGAGAGTTGTGGATGCGGGTCATTTTGAGACTACTCTCAACTTTCTGCGTTGTCCGGGTCGCGCGCTAGAAGTTTTTTAAAAATCGGCGGGAAAAATACCTTTTTCAAAGGGCTGAGGGGCAGAGTCAGCTCCCGGTCATGATCACATGATCCCAAAGTTAGAGGAGGGGATAGGCAAAACGGGTAACTTGGGATTCTGGGAAACTTCTCTTTCTTCATCTGAACGGGCTTTTCCCAGTGTTTTTTAAAACAGTAGCCCTACCAAATGCACAAACACAACCTGAAATCATATACTAAGCCAAGAATAAGAGATAGAAACACAGCACTGCTCCCCACCCTAACCTTGGTGAACAACTGAATAGATGTGGTGCAAGGGGATGAGCTCCCCTAGGGCATCTCATCGTGGACGTGCCCCCACTCTCTCCTGCACTGGAAGGCCATTAGAGCCTTCCAAAGAGAGTAAAACGGTGGAGCAATGCCTATCATGAGTCGAAGTGAGCGTTTACTTCTCAGTGGTGGAGCAATGCCTGTTATGAGTTGAAGTGAGCGTTTTACTTCTTCTCAGAGCTGTTGGTGGCTGTCTTGAACTGGCAGCTACTTCCCCCTCCCCCGGGCACGTCCCCCTATTGCTGGTAAAAGACAGATATAGCCTTTTTTAAAAAATTCTTCTTGCTGTTTATTGAGCAACACTGCTGCTTTTAATTCCACCCCTCCTTTGTTTATTGATTGATTTATTCCATTTTATATGCATTACTGGCTTATCCTTGGCTCACTTCCTTATGCCCCCAGAAATGCCAGCTGCATGCCTGCCTGCCTTCCCTCCCTCCTCCCCTGCCCACCTCGCAGGGATGTTGTGTGTGGGGTGCCCGATTTTCAAAAATTCGCCAAAAATCAGGGGATGATGGGATTGCTTTGAAACTTGGCGTGCGTGTGTATATCCCCATGAGGTGTCATGGTGCCAAACATGAGGTTTCTAACTTGAACAGAAAAAAAGTTGTATAATTTTTTAGCTTTCAATGCAAGCCTATGGGGGGGGGGGAAACGGAGCTCCGGATCCGGATCCGGAGCTCCGGGCGGAGCGGAGCGGAAGTGGGCGGAGCGGGGGCGGGGCGGAGCGGCCCGATCCGGAAAATGGCGGATCTGCAAGTGAAGCGGAGCGGGGGGTCCGTGCACACCCCTAGTTAAAATACTTGGAGAATAAAAAGGTCTTCAGCTGCCGACGAAAGGAGTACAGTGTAGGCGCCAGGCGGACCTCTCTGGGGAGCTCGTTCCACAGCCGGGGTGCCACAGCGGAGAAAGCCCTCCTCCTAGTAGCCACCTGCCTCACTTCCTTTGGCAGGGCCTCATGGAGAAGGGCCCCTGAAGATGATCTTAAGGTGCGGGCAGGTACATATGGGAGGAGGCTGACAATTTGAGTTTGTTAATTTACCGCAACGCTTTAGGTGAAACTTCCTCCCGCTCACACAAGAAATGTTACTAATCTTATTGAAACGCTTTTTAAAAATGAAAAAATCCTTAAATGTTCAGTTCTTCAAATTTGCGTCGACGTTTTGCTTCATGTGAAGCTTCATGTATGTCGAAATGTGGGTACCCGCTCCCATCCTAAGCCACCTAATCTTAAAATTGGAGAAATCTGCTTTGGTTTTGATCCATTTCTTCTTTCTTCATTTGCATTGAATCAGGTGCTGCCAGAATGTGGTAAAGGACCTCCTGGTTTCCCAGAAGCTGCAGGGAAATCAAGTCCTGGTCGTTTTCCAAGAGGGATTCTCTGCCACTAAATGTCATGACACCTTTGGGGTTTTATTGTTGTAGCTTTCTTCATCCTGACATAATTCTAGACTGCCTGGTGTGTTTCAGTCTCACCCTGCTGAATACGGTGTCAGCGGAAAAGAGGCGAGCCATTTATGTGGCTTTTCTAGAAAGAGATTTTGGGGGATAACCAATGACCCAAAGGGAATTATGTAGCTTATGGTGGGACCCGGCCAATTCCTGAGCTCTCAGATTCCTCGGTTTATTCGGATCACCATAAGCCACTTTTCCTATCCAAGTTGTTTTGATAAGCGTTTCTCAGCCTTAAAACGGCTCAGTGGAAGAAACAAGGGATGTTCATTCTTGGGGTTTAGAAAATGCTTGAGATATTGGCATGAAGAAACTGCGCTGTCTGGAAAGGGCTGTGTGAATCAGCAAAAACTGAGCTCAGCAAAGTTCTCCGAATTCCGTCTCAAAGCTGTTCACTGTTTTTAACTTTTGTAAACTGCCCAGAGAGCTTCAGGGTGGCATATAAATGTAATAAATAAATAAATAAAGCTCCTTCTGACTTTTTCACAGTTCCCGCCCACCCACCCCCATTCCAAAACATCGAAATGCTTCTCCTAAGGCTCAGTTGGCTGTAGGGACTTTAAGCTTTATGCTGGTGTTTTGGACCCTGCCCATTTTGCCTTTGACCCCCTCCCATTGCATTCAGCCCCACCCATGACCGGACGGTGGCTCCAGAGACTCTCTCTGCAGTGAAATCCAGTCCTCAATCTGAAAGAGGTTCAACCCCTCTAGGCTATGGCACTGGAGAGGAAGGGCCTTCCTAGATGGGGCTTTAGCCCTGTGCGAGCCCCGGGCTCACCCCTGTGCGTCCAGATGATGCACAGGGTATTCCGGGCTCAGGCAGGGGTGAACCCTCCCTGGGCCCAGGGTAACTGGCACCACTTCAGGCCCGGTTTTTCCTGTGGTCTCGGGCTGAGCCCGACACCACAGGCATGTAGCCAGGTCCGCCGCTTTTACTGGCTACCGGATAGCAAGGAAAAGTACCCGGACAGATTGACTCTACCTGAATGATGCTATGTACAAAATTTGGGAATAACACCCCCTCCCCCTGAAGGGTATTTCTTAATAGATCAGTTTTATATTTGAAGTTAGACCAGATCATTTGGATATCGAAAATCCAGGGAGAAATTACAATGAGGAGAATTCAGGAAACATTCCTAGCAATTATGACGCTCATGTGCTCAGATGTAGCATGTGGCCTCTGTGTCTACATGTAAAATCTAAGAAGACGTGTTGACTAAAATGAAGAATAGTTCTAATTTTTACAACTTTTGACAGCAAATTTCTCTTCCTTTTGAGAGATATTATAAGCAACATGACTCCATCTTGATTATGATTTGGAAGGTGTCATGGAAGGTATAGGGGTTGAAAGAACCTGGGCATGTTTAGTCTGGAGAAGAGACAATATAGAATTGATAAGTTAGCCATGTTCAACTGTGTCAAGGGCTGTCACAGAGATGATGTGGCAAATTTGTTTTCTGTTGCTCCAAAGGGTGAAAAACAAATTTTGATTAAACATTAGGAATAACTTCCTGTGGGTATGAGCTGTTCAATAGTGGAACAGCCTGCTTCAGAGGGTGGTGGACTTTCCTTCACGAGAGCTTTTTAAATAGATGATGGATGACCACCTATCAGGGATGTCAAAATCATACATGCCCTTCATTGGCAGAGAGTTGGACTAGATGCCGACCCAAGTCCCATTCAACTCTATGATTCTATGACCCATCAGTCAGGAAGCTTGACAAGAACTCCCTGCCAAAAGAACAGAACAGACACAGGAAACTCCTGACTCCACCCAGATATAACAAAGTCCAGTGCCACCTAGCAACTAAACTATAGAATGACACTATCCACAGAGTAGGGCCACCTGCAGCCAGGTAAAAATTCCCCAGGCTCAGTTCTGCGTGAATGGCCATCTCTATTATAAGCCCAGGGTCATTTCTACCATGACCATTACCTAGGGAGGTTGTGGGCTATCGCACACTAGAGGCCTTCAAGAGGCAGCTGGACAACCATCTGTCAGGGATGCTTTAGGGTGGATTCTTGCATTGAGCAGGGGGTTGGACTCGATGGCCTTGTAGGCCCCTTCCAACTCTGCTATTCTATGATTCTATGACAATTTCCTGCTGGTAACTCCCCTGATTCCTGTGATGTGGAAAACATCTCATCGGAATCGATTCACAAGAAGCAATTTTCTTCCTCTGCCATCCTGGTAGCTGCAAAACTAGAGGCTGGAGCACTTCAGATCAAGAGGATTTTTGAGAGCCAAGTTGCATGTGGGTTGGCTGAGTGGCACCATCCATCTTCACGCATCTGGTTGCCAGAGTTACTCTCAAAGTCAACTACGATTACTATTAGCTATTAAAACAAGGTAGCATTTGTTCAGCATGCATCATGTGCAAGGATTAGGCATTGTGCAGTGCACAGAAGGCAGGGAAAGCTTGATGACCTCCACAGAGGCCTACCTTATGCTAACGAAATGTAAATGATACATACAAATTAGCTGCTGCTTACTAGCATCAGGCTGTATTTCCAGTGCGCCCCCGCAGTGCTGATCACGTTGCGTGTTCCGAGTCCAGCTATGGAGGAGATTGTGATATTTGCAGGGCCCGTTCCTCAAGTCCACCCACACTACCCATGTCTGAATATCTCCATGTTCTCCATGCTAATAAGATGTGTACGATGCTAGGAAGAGAACACAGCTAAGGGGCAATTAACAGGTTCCGCAGCTATAATGGCTTCCTAGTTCATTCCCTGGTTTTCTAGTAGTACAGTTGGAAAGACCCCTGCCGAAGTCTTTTGGAGAACCATGGATCAGTGTGGACCAGTTTTCCCCAACCTGGAGCCCTTAGACTGCAAGTCCCATCATTCCCAGCATGCTGGGAAAGCTGTTTTAGTCTATGTAAAGATCACTAACTAAAGGTCCCAGGGCTAGACCTAACCCGTGCTGGTTTTTAACCTATAAAGCCCTACATGGCTTGGGACCACAATACCTGATGGAACTCCTCTCCCGACATGAACCTACCCATACACTACGCTCAACATCTAAGGTCCTCCTCCAAGTGCCTACTCTGAGGGAAGCTTGGAGGATGGCAACAAGGGAGAGGGCCTTTTCGGTGGTGGCCCCCCGACTGTGGAATGACCTCCCCGATGAGGCTCGCCTGGTGCCAAGACTGTTATCTTTCAGGCACCAGGTCAAGTCTTTTCTCTTCTCCCAGTTATTTAATAGCATTTAGCAATGCTAAGTTTGTTTTTTAACGGACTCCAGAACTGTTGTTTAAATGGGTACTGCTGTTTTTATACTGTTGTTTTTTATGGTTTTAAATTTTGTATATTTTTAATGTTTACTGTTTTTAACTTTTGTAAAACCGCCCAGAGAGTTTCGGCTATGGGGCAGTATATAAATGTAATAAATAAATAATACCAGTGGCTGCCAGTTGACAATCTGCAGGACGCTTCCTGTTGCCACTAGATGAGACTAATTGTCCATCCAGCCCAGTATGGATGGATGGACTCACCGGCATCTGGTTTGTTGGACACTCGCCAAGCTGCCCCTGCCCCCACTCGGATCACGGCAAGCCTGTCCACCCTCATCCGGAGCCTCCATTGCTGTGCCCAACAGAGGTTCTGGAAATTTCATGTTATTATTATTATTATTATTATTATTATTATTATTATTATTAAACTTAAACTTATATACCGCTCCCATAGCCAGGGCTCTCTGGGCGGTTTACAGAAATTCTAAAATTGAGGTAAAAACAAGTATACAAAATTTAAAACTCTAAAACACAGAACATACACACATAAAGCATTAAAAACCGATTAAAAACTAAACATGTGGGTAATTAGGATGTGCCGCCATATGCCTGGGCAAAGAGGAAAGTCTTAACCTGGTGCCGAAAGGATAGCAGCGTTGGCGCCAGGCGAGCCTCATCAGAGAGATCATTCCACAGTCTGGGGGCCACCACTGAAAAGGCCCTCTCCCTTATTGCCACACTCTGAGCCTCTCTCGGAGTAGGCACCCGGAGGAGGACCTTAGATGTTGAACATAGTGACCGGGTATATTCACGTCGGGAGAGGCGTTCCGTCAGGTATTGTGGTCCCAAGCCATGTAAGGCTTTATAGGTCAAAACCAGCACCTTGAATTGGGCTCGGAAACATACCGGCAGCCAGTGCAAGCGGACCAGAGCAGGTGTTATATGGTCGAACCTTCTGGTTCCCGAAATCAATCTGGCCGCTGCATTTTGCACGAGCTGCAGCTTCCGAACCGTCTTCAAAGGCAGCCCTACGTAGAGCGCATTGCAGTAATCTAACTTGGAGGTTACCAGAGCATGGACAACTGAAGCCAGGTTATCCCTGTCTAGATAGGGGCGTAGCTGGGCCACCAACTGGAGTTTGTAGAAGGCACTCCGTGCCACTGAGGTCACCTGAGCCTCAAGTGACAATGATGGGTCTAATGTAATTTCTTACATTACATAAATTGGACCTCTACATAATTTCCAGAGCCTCCGTTGTTGTGCAGCAGCGGAGGCTCTGGACAAGGGCAGATGGCTACGAGGTGCTCATTGGGCCATGCGGGCGCTCAAAGTGTGGGCCAGTGAATGTGCTGCAGCCCAGTGAGCTGGTTCCGGGGGTGGGCAGTCACGGGGGAGTCCATCGGACTCACAGACCCAGTCAGACACTCGCAACTTCCCTCCAGCCCAGTATTGCCTACTCAATTTTTGACTGGCAGTAGAGATCCAGGATCTCAGAGAGAGAAGACCCTCTCCAGTCATTTGCCAGCTGGTCCTTTTAACTGCAGATCACAGGGCTGAACCTGGGACCCTCTGCATGTGAGGCAGGGGTTCTACCACTGAGCCACAAGGCTGGGTGGAGGTGTCCATAAGGGAGGGAGTAGAGGTGGGAAAGGAGAGAGGAGGGGAGGTTCTGCCACACCACATTTCATTTGCTCCTTCCCAAAAAAATAATTTCTGACTGGGGTGGAAATTGTAATGGTTTAGATCAGCCTTCCTCAACCTGGGGCGCTCCAGATGTGTTGGACTGCATCTCCCAGAATGCCCCAGCCAGCTGGCTGGGGCATTCTGGGAGTTGTAGTCCAACACATCTGGAGCGCCCCAGGTTGAGGAAGGCTGGCTTAGATGATTATGCTGGGCTTGACCCAGTATAAAACATCTCCATACAGTCTCCTATGGCCCACTTTCCCTTCTGCTGGAGACCTTCCTCACTCTCAGGAAAAGGTGTTCCTGAAAATGTTTGACCTGTGGGCCAGTTTCCAGAAGCTAGTTGCCTCCATTTTGAATAAATATCAGTGACATTATTTTCATGTTACATATATTATATTATATTAATTATATATTATTAGATATATAATCAACCTTTTCCTCTCTCGCAAGGAACCCAAGGCAGCTTACAACGTCACCCTGCTTTCCATTTTACCTCACAACAATTTTATCCTCCAGAATAGTCAAACTCATTCCCCGGGGAGATTTGGCAAGGCCCTTCCCTCGTGGTTTTTGAGCATCTCATTTAACTTGTTACATTTTATATCCTGCTTCTCCTCCAAGCTGCCGAAAGTGGAGTATATGATCCTCCTCCTCTCCCCTTTATCCTCACAACGCCCCTGTGATGTAGGTTTAGGCTCAGTGACTTTCCCGAAGTCCCCCAGTGAGCTTCGTGGCCAAGTGGGGACTAGAAACCCAGATCTCCCAAGGCACAGTCCAACACTCTAACCACTACACCACACTGTCTCTCACGTATAGATTGTTGGATATAGACCGAATGCAGCATTTCACACACTTCTGCACACGTGTGATGACCGGGTACCTGACTGTGTTCATTCTGTGTTGTTCCAGCTGAGAGAAGCAGGCCGGATGTTGGCCGTGAGGCAGGACCATGTGGCCGCAGGAGCTGTGAGAATGGCTTTCTTACTTCCCCACATGGCCTGACCCTTGGCCTGTCCCCCACCCCCTCCTAGTTACCAGAGTTTCGGAAATCCGAAGCGGGCAACCAGAGGCCCCTTCCTGACCCCTCTGAGCCCATCCAAACCGCTCCTTGTTTGCAGCTGTTACCCACCTGGGACTTGGTCCAGATTCCTAAGAGTAAATCATGTCACCACCACACGCCCCCCTCGTTAATTAGAAAAGTGATCCTCTGATTTGCTGCCAACATTTCAATTTGGTCATTCACTCCTCTTCCTCCCCCTCCCCCCCCTCCTCCATCTCGGCTCTGTGCTGTGTCTCGGAGCTGAGGGATTCCCTGGAGCCATTTCGAGAAGCTCAATGTGAAGAGAAGAAACCAAGAACTTGCAGGCGTGTGTGCGTGTGAGCGCACACATGTGCTCATGCACACACCCACACGAGGGAGGCAACTGGATTTCAGTCCCAGTGGCCCTAGCCTATGGAGGACTCTTCTGGAGCCCACTAGAGCATGAGAGAGAGAGAGAGAGAGAGAGGTGGGGAGATGGCGTGCACTTCTGTGGGCTTCATGCTCAGAGAGGGCAGTTTATTGGATCACACCTGGAACGTATTAGGCTTGGGATAGAGAGTCAAGTCTTTCCCGCCTGCAGGCAGCTGAAGTATAAATAGCGGCATAGGGTTTGTTTTGACTACTTTAAATTGTGCAGGTTTCATGCCCTGAGAATTGGGAGTTCGACGCTGCTGTTAACGTAATAATCCCCCCCTCCCCTCCCCAGCCCGCACGCCACGGTCCTTTCGCCATCGGGAATCTGCGCTTCGTTCGCTCTTTGCCATTCTCGGCCCTTGCTTTGTTTGACTCTTTCCCTCCCCCACCACCACCACCCCGCTTCCCTATCTGCCTCCTCCTTCTGGGCAGGCCAAGAGGAGAGGGCCGAGATGTTATTTCAGCTTTCAAAATGGAATTGGGCTGGGGAGAGAAAAGTGAAGAGCAGAGCTTCACGATAAAAGGAGATGGGGGGGCGGGAAGGGGCAGAGCCAAAAATGCCCAGTAGAATTTGGGGATGGGCTGCTGCCCCAACACTGGAGACCCCAGTGTACTAGTCTCCCAGTGGGCTACTACACCATTATTGGTAGCACCCACCAGTAGAGGCCGTGGACTCCGATGTCAGTCAGATGGTGAATCCGATCCAGGTTTCCGTCAGGATTCCATAGCTCCTTTAGAGTTCCGACTGAAACCTGGAGCGGATTCACCACCCCACTGACATCGGAGTCAACAGCCTCCATTGGTACCCAGTCCTTCAATGGGTGGTTTATGCATCCAATCTAGATTGCCCAAACTTTGCCATCTCCTGTCTGCTCCTTGGCCCTGTCTTAGAGGTAGGGGGTCCAGTGGTCAAGCAAATGCTTGCCAGGCAGAAGGTCCCGAGTTCAATTTCTGGCATCTCCCACTCAAAGAAACTCAAGAGACCTTAAAGAGATCCTGCCGGTAAGAGAGTCCAACAGGCTTTCTCGATCTGATGCCCACTGGATGTGTTGGACTGCAACTCTCATCATTCCTAGCCATACAGGCTGGACATGATAGGAGTTGTAGTCCAACACACCTGGAGGGCATCAGGATAACATGGGGTGAGATGATCCGATTCAATGTAGGGCAGTTTATATTATGCTCACCATCACCTGACCATCACCTGATTCCTCGACCCTTGAGAATGCTTGATACACTGCTGTGCATGTGTGAAAGGGTCACTGCTGATATTTCACACACCATGGAAAGGGCTTCCATTCAACACAATGTGTTTCGGAAGGGTCGGTTCACACATGTTCAATTGCCCAGGCTGCTGTAGTGAAATGAGTTGATGACCAAGCCTGGATGCAAACAGGGATGCAGCGACTGGCAGCTGAACAGAAAAGTATTGGGTTGAAAAGGTGGCATCACCTAATAGAAAGCCACAAACCCAACCATTTCCAATGGAGCTCATTACGACATTCATCTATCCAGCACCAAGGCTTGGTTCACTTGTGCACGCGGACTGGATAATGAGCTTCTGTGTGTGAACTTGCGTGTGCTGACTTGGTATTCCTCAGATGGAGGAATATACTCGTTTGCTCACAGCAGAAAGCCCAAATTCCACAATCGGGAGAACCAGATTCTCCAAGCGCTCCATGGGCCAAGCAAATTATGCAAATGTCCTGTGGTTGGTTATTTAATTGTGGCTTTGGCATCAGCAGAAGCGACGACAGAAAGTGCTTTCCATGCTGAGCGAAGTGCGCTGTTTGGATCATTGCACAGAAGGAAGAGAAAGAGTGCAGATTCAGAGATGGTCTCTGTTACTCTGGCATGTTCTTCCACTGGACTCAGGAACTTTAGGTTTTGAGTCTAGTGGGGCCCTCAGTCTAGAGTGCTGGAACTGGACATGAGAAGGCCTCATGCAAGTCATGTAGTGATGGCTACCACTTTGGATGGGGAAATTCACATGACGCACAGGGGGTCCCGGGATCAGGGAGGGATGATCCCTCCCTTGCCCTGGGATCTTGCCCTCCACTTTAGGCCCATTTTTCCACTGTCTTGGGCTGAGCCTGAGACCGTGGAATGTGTGGCCGTGTGCCATGGTTTGTCTCGGCTCCTCGCGGTTCTTCACAAGGAGCCGGGACCCATGTATGGGGCACAGAGCTCCTCAGGAGCTCTGCACCTATCGGGGGTGGGGTGAGGATTTTTTTTTAAAGAAAGGACTTACCTTTTGCGCACGAGCGCTTGTGCACTCTTGTCTCTTTAAAAAACAAAACAAAATGGCGGGCACGATGCTTCTCCCTCTGAAGTCATCACGCACCACGTGTGAACAGAAGGGGAGATCACATGATAAAAATATCGTGGGATCTTCACCCCTCCGTCACACCAGAACCGTAGGTCTAGCTGAGGCCTAAAAGTCCTGATGCCCCTGTCTTATCTCCAGCATTAGAGGTAGGCTTTGGAGAACTCATGGGGGGTCCATACCGCTTGCTTTGGGCCCTGCTAAAGGAGCCAGGCCGCACAAGCCTTTGCTGAGTGCTTGGGAGGTTGTGCGAGCCTCCCAACCCCTTGGCCAAGTGCACTTTTAGGGGAGTCTGGAAAGTGCACAATTTCCTTGGCCACACCATTAATGTGGCGGTGGGAATTGTGCACTTCCCGAAGGTCCTGGAAAGCACACTTTGCATTTTTCCTCCCTCATCAATTGGGGCCTTAAAGGCCCTAATTGCAAGGTTAAGAGCACCTTGAAGGCCCCGATTGGCACAGGGCGGAGGGAGAAACACATGATTTCCCCAAGGCTGGGGAAATCATATGCTTCTCTCCCCTGCCAACGGGGGCCTTAAGTGCCCTGTTAACAGGGCCTTTAAGGCCCACATTGGCAGCAGGGGCAGGGGGAGGGAGAAATACGCAATTTCCCCAGGGACAAAAGACACGGGTCAGGGCAGACCTATGCCCAACCACTCTTGAAAGCTCCAGAGCAGTCAGGCGTGGGCCTGTCCTAGTGTTGGGTGGGTCCACTTGGGCCCACGAGGGCCAGCCATGGGGGTGTCCTCTGCCCTCATGGGCCCAGGCAGATTTTCAATTCAATGCTAATTAGAGGCAATATAACTATCTACCCCACCTGCTGGGGAACATGGGTGGGAGAGTGCTGCTGCACTCATGTCCTGCTGGTGGGTTTCCCGTGGGCAGATAGCTATCCACTGTGGGAACAGAATGCTGGACGAGATGGACCCTTGGTCTGATCCAGCAGGGCTCCTTCTTATGTTCTTAAGTTCTTAACTCAGGTTCGGCTACAAAACTCATACATCAGCCTTTATCTCAGTCCCACCTGCCTCTGGGAACTTTGGTGGAAGCATGAGATAGAACTGCCTTTCCTGGATAAAGCCAAGGCTCCATCTGGTTTAGCACTCTGCCTCCGACAGTGGACAACCAGATACCCCAGGGAAATGCATAAGTCAAGCAATGGAGAGAGGCATCTGCTGTTGCTTGTTCCCCGTATCTGATAACCATAACATTTCATATTTATTTAGCAGGGATGGGAATCTAGGGGATGATGAGAGCTGTAGTTGACAACAACGTTAAAAATGTTCTGGAATTTTACGCAAATTTAGTCATGGAAAAATACATTTTTTAAAAAAAAAAAAAACACCAGCCGAAAACTGGCATTTCCCCCCATAGGCTAAAGCATGAAAAATGCACCTTTTTGGGGAGGGGATTTGCAAATTTTCACGTGTCCTTTAATTTGCGCAAAAGCAAATTTGTCCAATTTGGTAAAAATCCAATACTGCCAATGGGTGGATGATGGAACAAAAGGCGTGTGACAGTCTGTGCGGCACAGATGGGACCGGTTTTGAAAAATCCATGCATCCTATGCGCAATTCATGCAGTGAGGAAAAATGGCCATAAATATAGCTTGCTCTCTCTGTGCGCGTATGTCTGTGAGTGTGTGTTTTAAAGAAGCCCTTTTAATCTTTGGAGTTAAGCCTGCCACATCTTGGTCATTTGTCAAGTAGTTTTATGTCAGATGCTGCCTGTGGCATCTCCTGGCTAGCGCACAGGTTGAGACACTGGATGGGGCCAGGCAGCTGGGAGAGAGAGAGAGAGAGAGAGAAAGCACAGTAAAATAAATTACCCAACAGTTTTGAAAATGCAAGTAAATTTTACGGTGAGTCATGGCTGTGTTTATCGAGAGAGGTCCCAGGTGGAGCGTGAGTGCGGGAGAGGCAGCAGAAGCAGCTGAAGATGGGGCCTTGCTTTTCCTGTGGCTCATTCATATCAGCATTTGCAAGACTTTCTACAAACTTTGGGGTGGGCGGTGGGTTGGCTTGAGGCTTCCGTACAAGAACTCCACGTTGTTATTTGCCCTTTCTTGTTTGCCTTGATCAGCTCTGCATATGTGCAGTGTAAACATAACGTCAGTTTAATACTATCTGATAGCTTCCCTCAAAGGATCTTGGGAATTGTAGGTTGGTGGGAGTTCTGCCGGTGAGAAGGAATGATGACTAAACCAGTTTATGGTGAGCAACCTCTACACTTTAATCATGCATAGCAGGCCCATGTGTAGAAAAGGGAAGCGCTCAGGCTCTCATCTCCTGGGGAAGTCAATGGATGTAGAGGTCTATGTGCATAGGCTTTTCCTGGCTCAGACATACACGTTCAATGCATGGGGGCAGGGAACTGCACAACTTTGGGGGCAGGAACAGTGGCACTTCCCCATTGCCTCTTCCCATGTATGGAGCAACTTCTCTAATGTAGAGCTGCCCCTGACAGACTGGGAATGAGATGTCATTTAGAGTGAGCGGGGGGGACGGGATGGGACAGGACCCAGTCTGATCAGTACTGGCATCAGCCTTGAGGGGGACTTGGGAAATGTGGCCTCCAGTAGTATTCCCAGGGCTCCCTCTGCCAGTTCCTTCAGTGAGCTTTCTGATTAGTGGGTGGATGCGCATTGGGAGGAATGAGCAGCAGCAAGGAGGAGTGATGTCAATGATGAGCTGGGTTGAAAGGAGTAGTAACTCCAGCCAGCTGATGCTGAGAAAAGACACATGGGTTGGGCAGTTGGAGGTAACACTATCCAAATTTCTCTATGATGGAGTATTGCGGAGTGATGCTGTGATGGGGTGTGAAGGTTTGAGGCCTACTTAGGTGAGGTAATAGTTTTTCTGTTGGGATGGGGTATCTCTGAGAGGAGCAGTTTCATTTCTCTAGTTATGATTCATTCCCTGGTTAAGTTTCATTTCTTCAAAGTGGGAACAATGCTTTCTGTTTTGGGGGAAGAGTGTATAAAAGAGTGAGAGAGCCAGGGAAGACTGGAGCATAAGGAAGAAGCAGCTTGAAGAAGTCTAGGTGCAGCTTAGGGTAAAAGAATGTGTGTTTTTGCAACTTTCATTTCCTTTTAATGCCTTTTGTATCACTCAGCTCTATTGGCTAAATACCTTTATTATAATTTGGTGGTTTTAATACAGTTGTGTTAAGCCAAAGTGTCTGGAGTGTCACTCACCCTATGTCTACAGCCCAAACTCCTTCATTACTGGGAAGGAGAAGGCAAAAGAAGGAAGGGGGGGTCTCGTAAGGAGGCAGAGCTCCTTAAGGAGTTGCTCAGGGGGTCCAGATCATGGGAAGGAACCCTGACAGGGTGTGGGGCCCAGAGGCATTGTGGTGGATTAGGGTTGTTTGCCCTCCAAAGCACATGTACCCCTGACATTTGTAGACACCAGGCCTAGACCTGCTCTTCTTCAACTTGATGTACATGAACCTTTCCTATCCTGGTCCCCTTCCAGATGTGTTCCCACCAGCCCAAGCCAGCATGACCAATGCTGTTGGGGGATGATAGGAATTGTATCCCAGCATTTCAGGGGAGTACCAGGTAGGGGAAGGCTGGTGTACAGGGATAAGAAGGAGAAGCCTTATCAAGCACAAATATCTGTACAGATCAAACTGCTTTTAAAAGGAGAGGAGCAGGACATCGAAAGTCCGGCTCAACCCACTCAACAAATCATTTTGGCTCTGTTTTATTTTGAAAGCAATAAATTAAGAAAGCAAAGTTAAAAACAAAATGTAACAAAACTTGGGAAGAAAGAAAAGCAAGGTACCCTATTTGTTGGCACTTCTTAGCTGTCAAATGTTTTATTACACAGCTGTTAAAATCCAGGTAGGAAGTGTGCACACAGCCGAGACAATCTGAGCTGCAGAGGAAACTGAGAATAAGTTTCAGTGTTTGCCTAGAATTTCCTCTGAGCAAGGAAACCTGCCTGGCTCCTTGGAGAGCCGTTTCCAAGAATTCCATCCTAGTCTTCATGCTCGTTTTCCCTTCTTTTTTCCGGTTTAGAAGACATAATTGAATGAAACCAACCTTGATGTTAACTCTGTCTGTCTACAGTGCTGAGTGCCCCCAGATGGCCGGAGTCTGAAGGCTGGAACATGAGCTGTTCCCCAAAGTTATGTTGTCCTTCCAGGATTACAAGCCACCACTGTTTCTGTGGCCATTACTTTTGCCATGGCTATCCTACTGATACACCAGTACTAAAGGTACTTCCTTTAGCCTTGAGAAGAGAAGACAGAGGGGAGACATGAAAGTACTCTTCAAGTACTTGAAAGGTTGTCACACAGAGGAGGGCCAGGATCTCTTCTCGATCCTCCCAGACTGCAGGACGTGGAATAATGGGCTCAAGTTACAGGAAGCCAGATTCCGGCTAGACATCAGGAAAAACTTCCTAACTGTTAGAGCAGTATGACAATGGAACCAATGACCTAGGGAGGTCATGGGGTCTCCCACACTGCAGGCATTCAAGAGGCAGTTGGATAGCCATCTGTTAGGGATTCTTTAAGGTGGGTTCCTGCATTGAGCAGGGGGTTGGACTTAATGGCCTTATAGGCCCCTTCCAACTCTACTATTCTAGGATTCTATGATCCTGCAGCAATCTGCTAAAGTGTGATGGGTATGGACCACATGGAGAGAGCCATAATAGACCATGGCTTCCCAATACATCCCCAGTGTGCATTAGGGGATTATTGTCTTCCCTTTATTTTTCACATGCTTGCTGTCTGTGGAAAACACCAGTGCAATCGGTCAAGAACACCTTGAATTTCATCCAGGACCTGTCTTCCATTGAAGTGCTCTGCTCACAGAGGGTCTCCTGCCCAATTTGGGTGGATCCCCTTTCTCCATCTGCATCACAGCACATCCTATTCAGCAGGGTCCCCGGCGCTGTGTGTAGCATTTTCAGGGGGCTGGTAGTGCTGCCATGGGGAGGAGGGGATGGAGAGGTCCTCTGACACCAGCCCAACCGCATCCAACCATTATTCCTGCATGAGCCTCTCCCTGCATAAAAAAGAGAGGGCGAGGATCCGTGAAGCTCTTTGGCAGTGCACGTTTGCTTGCCGAAAGTCCCGTGTTCCAACCTGTCATCATCTCAGATAGAGAGCTACCTATCAGAACAGGCAGCTCTGAGCTTGATACAACAACAACAACAACAACAACAACAACAACAACAATAATACATTTATTTATTTGTTACCCATCTCTCCCTCTGGATTGAGTTGGGATACAACACAAATGCAAACACCAAAGAATACATATAACTAATTAAAACATTTAAAACTAATACATTATTAAAAGCCGCACATTATTAAAAAGGCACCTTCAAATTCAATTGGGTAGGCCTGTTGGAAGAGATCAGTCTTTATGGCTTTCTTAAATTCCGGAAGACTGTTAAATTGATGAATCTCTCCCGGCAAGCCATTCCACAAACTGGGAGTGGCAGAAGAAAAGGTCCTCTGGGTAATAGTTGTCAGCCTTGTTTTTGTTGGCTGGAGTAAATTCTTCCCAGAGGACAGATTGTACGGGAGAAGGTGATCCCGCAGGTAGCCCGGACCCAAACCACGTAGGGCTTTAAAGGTGATAACCAACACTTTATACTTTGCCCGGAAACTAATTGGCAGCCAGTGAAGAGATTTTAAAACTGGTGTAATGTGGCCACCCCTAGGTGTACCAGTGACCAGCCTGGCTGCCATATTTTGAACTAGTTGAAGTTTCCAGACTAGGCACAAAGGCAACTCTACATGTCATCTTCCTTCATGCGTTTTCCTGGTCAGGGGCAGAGATTGGCAGATATGCCCAACAGGTCCTATTTTCTGGTACCTGCCTCTGCAAAACTACTGTCCTTATTTGGCCTCCAAGGGAGATGACGAAGATGTTGTGAACATGTTTTTTCATGGATATACTATAGGAACATTGGATGCCTCACAATGAGTCAGACCATGGGTCCATCTAGCCCAGTATTGTCAACACTGACTGGAAGCAGCTCTCCAATGTTTCAGACAGGAGTTTTACCTGCCCTACCTGGAGATGTTGGGGATTGAATCTGGGACCTTCTGAATGCAAAGCAAGGGCTCTATCATTGAGCACCTGTCCCTCCTTTTAGTCCTACAGAGCCTGCAGGGTTTCAGGCTTAAGTATCCTCCTCCAGCTGTCCGGAAGCAGTGTGTGTGTGTGTGTGTGTGTGTATGTACACACACGAGTATATATATACAGCGAGGAGGAGCTGAGGAGCCTTATGACAAAGGTGAAAGAAGAAAGTGCAAAAGCTGGGTTGCAGTTAAACCTCAAAAAAACCAAGATTATGGCAACCAGCTTGACTGTTAACTGGCAAATAGAGGGAGAAAACGTGGAGGCAGTGACAGACTTTGTATTTCTGGGTGCAAAGATTACTGCAGACGCTGACTGCAGCCAGGAAATCAGAAGACGTTTACTTCTTGGGAGGAGAGCAATGACAAATCTGGATAAAATAGTTAAGAGCAGAGACACCACACTGACAACCAAGGTCCGCATAGTTAAAGCAATGGTATTCCCCGTAGTAACCTATGGCTGCGAGAGCTGGACCATGAGGAAAGCTGAGCGAAGGAAGATAGATGCTTTTGAACTGTGGTGTTGGAGGAAAATTCTGAGAGTGCCTTGGACTGCAAGAAGATCAAACCAGTCCATACTCCAGGAAATAACGCCAGACTGCTCACTTGAGGGAATGGTATTTGGCCACATAATGAGAAGACAGGATACCCTGGAGAAGAGGCTGATGCTAGGGAAAGTGGAAGGCAAAAGGAAGAGGGGCCGACCAAGGGCAAGATGGATGGATGATATTCTGGAGGTGACAGACGTGACCTTGGGGGAGCTAGGGGTGGCAATGGCTGACAGAAAGCTCTGGCGTGGGCTGGTCCATGAAGTCACGAAGAGTCGGAAGCGACTGATATATATCCCTGTACACAGGATATATATCCCTGTACACAGAGGCATCTTGGCATGAGTGCATCTAGTCCATATGGATAGAAATCAATTACTTTCTTGTCCACCAAGACTAGAAACTTGCTTTTTAGGGGGAAAAAGGATTTTCTGCAGTTCCATGGTGCTGCAGTGGAGCCCACAGAATGAACCTGGCCTCGCCTACTGCTATGTGCGTAACCAGCTCTCTCCTTCTCAGACATATGACTAATGATTCATTGGAACAGCCACAACCATCAGGTAGGCCTGGGCCTAAAAGGAGATGCAAAACAGGCTCCAGGCTGTGTTCTTGGCTGACGATTCGCACACTCAATCTTGTCTCCTTTCATGTGGAATTAGCGTTGCCCCCTTAAATCATCTCATTCGATGCTGTGATGTACTTTAAAAGGAAATCTTGCACTGGATACGGAGACCTGGCAAGCCTGAAGTTTCTCCTCATTCTTGACACGTCATCATGTCCTTCCACAGCTTTGAAGTTGGACAGTCTCCACAACATCTCTTCCACTTGGAGGCCCCTGCGTGCTTGTGCAGTCCAAAGGCAGTGACAGGAAGGTGAAGAAGGAAAGTCTTAATGGATTAGGGAGCTCAGATTGTATTCATTGCTTTCCCAGCTCAGACCTATAACGTTGACATCCCTTATAGGACTCTACATATTCATTCTCTATGGGCAGGACTCTTTTAAAAGGCAGAGATGCCACAGGTGCAACCTTAGAATCATTGACTAGTAGAGTTGGAAGTGGCCTACAAGGCCATCGAGTCCAACCCCCTGCTCAATGCAGGAATCCCACCTTAAAGCATTCCTGACAGGTGGCTGTCCAGCTGCCTCTTGAAGGCCTCTAGTGTGGGAGAGACCGCGACCTGCCTTGGTAATTGGTTCCATTGTCATACTGCTCTAACAGTCAGGAAGTTTTTCCTGATGTCCAGTCAGAATCTGGCTTCCTGTAACTTGAGCCCGTTATTCCGTGCCCTGCACTCTGGGAGGATCGAGAAGAGATCCTGGCCCTCCTCTGTGTGACCACCTTTTTAAGTATTTGAAGAGTGTTATCATGTCTCCCCTCAATCTTCTCTTCTCCAGGGGCCGATCTACACCAAGCAGGTTATAACACTTTTAAAATGGTATGAAAACAGTATATGTAATGTGTCCTGGGCCTGAACAGTTGTCATAACCATTATAAACCGTTATAAGCAGTAGTGTAGATCCTGCCTAGGCTAAACATGCCCAGTTCTTTCAGTCTCTCTTCATAGGGCTTTGTTTCCAGACCCCTGATCATCCTGGTTGCCCTCCTCTGAACACGCTCCAGCTTATCTGCGTCCTTCTTGAAGTTTGGTGCCCAGAACTGGATGCAATACTCAAGATGAGTCCTAACCAGGGTGGAATAGAGAGGAACCTTCTTTATGGCTGCATGACTGATGCTGGAAAAAGATTGACCTACTGAATTTCTAGCTGCTCTGAAGCCATTAAAAGCACAGGAGCTCTTTATAAAGGCCTTTCACAAAAATATATGGCATTACATATAGTCTGAAGAAATGAAGTTATCACCTTGTATTATTAATGTATTTGGAAGCTATTATAAACATCTAGCTTGCTGGTACCATGGAAGCTTAAGAACATTTATTCTAATGTTGACTCTTCTTGCTGGTGATAGAACTATAATAAAGGAGATCTGATACATTGATGGTTATTGTTAAGCTCATAGGGATTACAGTCCCATTAATTCCTAAATAAATAATTTTATGGTAACTAAAAGACTATGGTACAAAGCTAGAAAATAAATTAATTTTTCATCTTTTAATACCAGAAAAATGTTTTATTTCCCAATACTGTAAAAGAAAGGAAATCTCATCAATTAAAATATAAGAAAACACTATGTTATTGGTTGTCTGAAAAGAACTTATCTCGTTTGATACTGGGAGGGTAGGAAAAGGGAGAATAACATTTTGGAAGTGTTTAAGATCAGTCAATCAATATATTTTGTTTTTCCAGCCAAAGACCATGACAAATACATATTACAACAAAAAGTGCTAAATAATTTTCGTCAGTGCTGGAGTAAAAACAAAAATAGCATTATGGTATTGATTGCACTTAAAGTTTGCTAGCTGATAAGTTGTATAGGTGCTGATAATGGCTATATTGTATATTACCAATTTTCTAAATATGTAAAATATGTACATCCCATGTTTGCTAAACAAAAGTGCTCAAGGTCAACTTTTAACATAAAAAACAAGCAAATCGTAAATTCAAAATGACTAACAATGGGTTGGATCCAGACTTATGGGATTTATTTTAGTCATGACTAACATGTCATACAGTTTTCAATGGGTCTAATCTAACAATGACAAAGTATGGATCTAACCCATAATGGATGTAGTACTGGGCCAGTAGTCTAATTAGACTATTTATGCCTGTAATTCTGTGTAAATGGTGCTATTCATGGCCACCATTTTATGCAAACAACGATCTATGTATATAGCTGAGCTGCCATTTTTATGCAAAATGGAAGCTCACGGGATGAGGGAGATGCCACGTGCTCCTTGCAAGGCACCTGCGGACCATCCAGCAGCTCAGCCAATATGCCAAAGATGGGTGGGTAAGCGGCAAGGGTCAAGTGGGCATCGTGGGTGGTGGGCACGGGGTGTTTCGTCCATCCCTAGTAGCACCCTCAGGAGTGCTGCCTCTTACGATCACAGAGATCAGTCAAAGACATGAGGTGTGAGGCGATCCCTAAGCTGACCTGATCCCAAGTTGTTTAAGGATTTATATGTTAATAACAACAACTTAAGCTTGTTTGCTGATTGGCAGCCAGTGCCATTCCTTTAGCAAGGGAGGAGCTGCTGTTGGAAAGAGACCTCACTGCTGCATTCTGCAGCAGTAGCAGCTTCCAGACAACCAGAGAGGTCACCGCATATCGAGCATGATACAAATCCAATCTTGAGATTAGCAGTGCGTGAACCACCATGGCTAAGTGATCACAATCCAGGAAGAGCTGCAGTTGCACACCAACCACAGCTGGTAACAGGGCTAGCCACTGGTGACAAAGATGGAGCTATGGATACTCCAAAACTAAGCATCTGGGCCTTCAGAGGGAACACAACCCTGTCCAGAACAGGCAACTGACCTATTTCCCAGTCTTGTAATCCATCCACCCACCATGCTTCCATCTTGGCAAGATGGAAACTCAGTTTATTGGCCCTCATCCAGCCCACCACTGCATCCAAGCACTGGTCCAGAACCCACATGGACACACTTGATCAGATGTTATAGAGAACTAGAGCTGGGTGTCATCCACAAACTGGTGACAACTTGCTCCAAATCTCTGGATGACAGCTCCCAACGGCTTCATGTGGATGTTGCATAGCACTGGGATAAGAGAGTGCCATGTGGCACCCGGTAGGATAACCCGAGTGCCAGGAGACTCAGGTGCACAAACCACTCCCTGAGACCAACCCTGTAGATAGGAACAGAACCACTGAAGAACCCTGATATTCATCCCACATAGCTGATCTAAGATGGCACCATGGTTGATGGTAACGAAAACCACAGAGTGGTTGAGTAAGAAGAACATAGGAAGCTGCCTTATATTGAGTGAAGCCTGTGTCCATCTAGCCTGGTACTGTTGACATTGACCCTGCTCAGACGACACGTTAAGCCATGGTGGTTAAGCATTCTAAGGTAAACATTATGGCTCAGCATGTTGTGTGAACCATGACTTAGCAGGCCTGTTCAGACAACACACTGAGCCATGGGCCTCAGCTAGACCTAAGGTTTATCCTGGGATCATCCAGGGTTCACCCCTGCCTGAGCACTGGATCCCCTGTGTATCACCTAGATGAACAGGTTTGACCCCTGGACGATTCAGGGATAAACCTTAGGTCTAGCTATGGCCATACTCTCTGGTTGGGGGAAGAACCAGAACAGGGGATAGGCATCAGCTGTCTAACCTTAAGTAGGTAAACATTATGGCTCAGCATGTTGTGTGAACCATGGCTTAGCAGGCCTGTTTAGACAACACACTAAGCCATGGGCCACAGCTAGACCTAAGGTTTATCCTGGGATCATCCAGGGTTTGCCCCTGCCTGAGCACTGGATCCCCTGTGTGTCACCTAGATGGACAGGTTTGACCCCTGGACGATCCAGGGATAAACCTTACGTCTAGCTATGGCCATGGTTACGCTGCTAACCTTTTGCAGCAAATGGTTAATGAGCATGTTTAAACCGTGGTAATGTAGCCAACATGGTTAGGAATGGTTCACACAACATGCTAAATCATAGTCCACACAATACGCTAAGCCATAATGTTCAGCTCAGAATGCTTAACCACCATGGCTTAGCATGTCATCTGAACAGGCTTAGCATGTCATGTGAACCATTCCTAACCACACTGGAGAGCCAGTGCGGTGTCGTGGTTAGAGTGTTGGACTGGGAATTGGCAGATTTGGGTTCTAGTCCCCACTCAGCCATAGAAACCCTCTAGGTGACTTTGGGCCAGCCACAGACTCTCAGCCCAGCCTACCTCACAGGGTTGTTGTTGTGAGGATAAAATGGAGAGGAGGGTTATGTACGCTGCCTTGGGTTTCTTGGAGGAAAAAAAAGGCAGGATATAAATGCAATAAAAATAATGAATAACCATGGTGGCTGCATAACCATGTTCTAAATATGCTCACTAACCATTTGCTGCAAAAGGGTTAGCGGCCTAACCATGGCATGGTGTGTTGTCTGAACAGGCCCATTGACTGCCAGTGCCTTTCCAGTAGGGGTGTGATCCGCTCCGATTAGGAGCGTAGAAGCAGTAGCGGATTAGCCTGCTCCGCCTTACCCAGAGGCGGAGTAGGAGCAGACTGCGGACCCCTAGAAGCAAGGCGAAGAGAAGTGGCCATTTTCGGAGCGCTCCTCTTTCCGCGGAGCGCTCCGATCGCCATCTTGAAAACATTTTGCCATAGGATTGCATTGCGGCAAATAATCGCGGATAACTACGTTCTTTTTGAAGCTATCATTCTGGAAATTCTTGTGCTCAGAGAGTTGTGGATGGGGGTCATTTTGAGACCACTCTCACCTCTCTGCGTCGTGTGGGTTGCGTGCTATATTTTTTTGAAAATCGGGTCAACCGCGCGGCTCAAACTGCGTTTTCGGCTTTTCGCCCATAGGATTGCATTGCGGGAAAGACTCGGGCATAACTGGGTTGGTTTTTAAGCTATCGTTCTGAAAATTCTTGTGCACAGAGAGTCATGGATGGGGGTCATTTTGAGACTACTCTCACCTCTCTGCGTCGTGCGGGTCGCACGCTAGAAGTTTTTTAAAAATCGGCAGGAAAAATACCTTTTTCAAAGGGCTGAGGGGCAGAGTCAGCTCCCGGTCATGATCACATGATCCCAAAGTTAGAGGAGGGCATAGGCAAAATGGGTAACTTGGGATTCTGGGAAACTTCTCTTTCTTCATCTGAATGGACTTTTCCCAGTGTTTTTTAACACAGTAGCCCCACCAAATGCACAAGCACAACCTGAAATCATATACTAAGCCAAGAATAAGAGATAGAAACACAGCACTGCTACCCACCCTAACTTTGGGGAACAACTGAAAAGATGTGGTGCAAGGGGATGAGCTCCCCTAGGGCATCTCATCGTGGACGTGCCCCCACTCTCTCCTGCACTGGAAGGCCATTAGAGCCTTCCAAAGAGAGTAAAACGGTGGAGCAATGCCTATCATGAGTCGAAGTGAGCGTTTACTTCTTAGTGTTGGAGCGATGCCTATTATGAGTTGAAGTGAGCGTTTACTTCTCAAGCTCAGAGCTGTTGGTGAAGCAATGGCTGTCTTGAGTTGAACTGGCAGCTACTTCCCCCTCCCCCGGGCACGTCCCCCTATTGCTGGTAAAAGACAGATATAGCCTTTTTAAAAAAATTCTTCTTGCTGTTTATTGAGCAACACTGCTGCTTTTAATTCCACCCCTCCTTTGTTTATTTATTTATTTATTTATTCCATTTTATATGCATTACTGGCTTATCCTTGGCTCACTTCCTTATGCCCCCAGAAATGCCAGCTGCATGCCTGCCTGCCTTCCCTCCCTCCTCCCCTGCCCACCTCGCAGGGATGTTGTGTGTGTGTGGCTTTGACTCAGGGGAGAAGTCCTTCCTGCGCTCACTTGGAGTTTTGGAAGTTCCAAATTTTGCAGGTTTAAGCCCCGCCAAAAAACAGGGGATGATGGGACTGCCTTGAGTCACGGCGTGCGGCGTATGTATCCCTGGATAAGCTGTCATGGTGGTGAGTTTGAGGGTTTTTTTTAACGTGCAAAATTGACGGAGCTATGGAAAGGGGTGTTTGATTTTCATAAATTCCCCAAAAATCAGGGGATGATGGGACTGCCTTGAGTCTCGGCATGCGTATGTATCCCTGGATAAGCTTTCATGGTGGCATGTTTGAGGTTTCTAACGTGCAAATTGAC
The DNA here is from genome assembly GCF_023053635.1 of Elgaria multicarinata webbii. Lineage (NCBI taxonomy): Eukaryota > Metazoa > Chordata > Lepidosauria > Squamata > Anguidae > Elgaria > Elgaria multicarinata. The sequence goes on along the minus strand of NC_086178.1, from coordinate 13,240,672 downwards.
GGAGCTATGGAAAGGGGTGTGAATGGGGTGCCCGATTTTCAAAAATTCCCCAAAAATCAGGGGATGATGGGATTGCTTTGAAACTTGGCATGCGTGTGTATACCCCCATGAGGTGTCATGGTGCCAAACATGAGGTTTCTAACTTGAACAGAAAAAAAGTTGTATAATTTTTTAGCTTTCAATGCAAGCCTATGGGGGGAAAAAACGGAGCTCTGATCCGGATCCGGAGCTCCGAGCGGAGCGGAGCGGAAGTGGGCAGAGCGGGGGCGGGGCGGAGCGGCCCGATCCGAAAAATGGCGGATCTGCAAGTGAAGCGGAGCGGGGGGGGGGGTCCGTGCACACCCCTACTTTCCAGGCTTTCAGGCAGGAGTTGTTGTTTTTAGCCCTTCTTGGAGATGCCAGGAATCAAACCTGAGACCTTCTGCATGCAAAGTAGGTGCTCCATCACACTGAGCTACAGAGCCAGATTGCTCCCCCCCTCTCCTGTGATTAAGAACAATCAAATCAGCCAGTGAAGGCAGCTAGGGCTGCCTGACATACCTTCTGACCAATGTAAATATGATCAATGTCATTGGGTCTAAAGCACACCAATCAGATGGATTGAGGGGCTGTCTAAATGCCCTGGCATTGGCTCTTGCCAACAGATGGCTCTTGATAGGTTCAATTAAGATGCCCCATTGGATTAAGCGAGACGCCCTCCTCTTTCCGCTGTGCAACTTCCGTGGAGATACAGCCAACGGCTCCTGCAGCTGCTTCCAAGGGCACGAGGGGATGAGGATGATATTGCGCGGAGCTTGTCCAGATGGGGAATCCAAGGAGTAGCCAAACGTTTTGGGAGACAGCAGGAGCAGTAGATTCTGCTGGTTGTTATTACATCAGCTATCAATAAAGCCAAGACTCAGGAAGGAAAGGGAGGAGGTTGGGGCTGTAAATCAGAGGGGAACGGGTGCGCATGATCCATCTGGGGAAAGGTGGGAAGTTCATCTGCTAACAGCTGGTGCGTGTGTGTGTTTGTAGGAGTCCCGTCAAAAACCTATGCTCATTCCTACCTCTTCCCACGCACTTGAACTGAATCTGCTCAGCATCTACTTCAAGATTTATTTTGCCCCGTGCCATGTCCAGAGCCTGCAAGGTTCACAGGCTGCAAAACAAGCTTTTTCGGAGACCTGAAGACAGTTTTAAAGAGAAACGCTGTTCCTGGTGTGCACATTCCTCTCAATTTCTCCCACGGTCAAACAGGTTTTGCAGGGTTTTGCGTTGTTTGAAAAAACCTGCATGGCCTGTTTGACCAGAGGTGACAGTAGGTGGAAAGGGTGTACGCAAAGGGATGTCTTTCTCAGATGACTTTCAACTCTCTTAGGATGGAGAGTGTCAATAGCTTTAAAGAGAGTTTGTACCAAAGGTAGGTTCACTGGCAAGAATGCTCTGGCAAAGAGCAGCTGACAGAAGCATCAAGAATGGGAGAAATCTGATTGGAAAGCAATCAGGTTTGTTTCTTTCTTGATTAGGATTTTCGCCTAATTAAAGAAATCTTAGTCAATTAACCATATGAGTTTTGGTTGATTCATTGATTAATCAATCCATTATATTTGCAATTAATAAAAAAAACACAATTTTTTGAAAGCAAAAAAGCAGGCTTGCTTTGTTTTTAGCAGACATCGTTTGAAGAAGATGCGTCGGGGAAGGAGGCATGTCTCTTTAAGTTGAGGATCAACAACAACGTGTGCTTCTTAAAAACAACCACAACCCCTTGCTGCCTGTGTAACTGTGGCATCTTCTTAGCCAATCAAAACTTTTGAAAATAAACGAATCTAACCTATTAACTGATTAGACACTGCTGTCCTATTTAGGTTGCTTCTGTTTCGTACATGGTCTCCTAAAAATGTCAGGTATCATCCGTACTGAGTCTTAAGGGTTAATTCATCCAGCTGTTTTTAGTAGAGATGGGTGAGCTCCTCTCTGTTCACACGGAGTTCGTTCTGGAATAAGCCAACCTATTTCCACTGCCCCAAATAGCTCTGCTTATTTTGCTGAGCCAATTTGAATTCGCACCCCCACCGCTCTCCCAAATAATCTATCCTCTTAAAGCCCCCCTTGACCAGGCTGGAGACAGCAGCAATGGGAGAGAAGTATGGAGCATATCTTCTTCTGCCTGCTACCCACTCTGGCATGCACAAAACCAATTCTTTTTTGATGGCCTTTGGGAATTGTCTTTCTCCCAAAGCACCAGAGAGATTAAGGAGGAAGAGGAACATTTTTACCTGTTCATTTCTTTGGGCAACTTTTGGCCCTCCAGATGTTGTTGGACTGTAACTTCCATCAGCCCTAGTCAGGACAGCCAATGGTACGGGGATGATGGGAGTTGAAGTCCCAAAACATCTGGCAGGCCGCAAGTTGCCCTCCCCTGTTCCAGAGAGATGCCCCTACTTTCTGCTACAGAGCTCCTGCATTCATAGGGAGGTCCTCTCTATGAAGGTCAGGGATCATCTGGAGACCGGCTGGTACACTACAGATATCTCTGACGCATTGTCTGGAGATGGCCTTCATGAACCTCCAGGTGCTTTCTGCATGTTTTATGGACTGATTCAACCCAACCTTAAAGAAATGGAGAAGATGTTTCCCCGACAGACTCTAAAGAACATTCTGAGCATGTCCTAGGTTTCCACCAGCCGCTGATTCTCAGCCGCCCCCGCCGCCAAATATTCAGGGAGAAGAGCCAAGTCAGGCAGTTGGGAGATAAATCTCTAACTCTCTTTGGCTGAACCAGGAGATTGCACTTGATTAATGGAACGCTGAGATTCCTCTCTCATTGCACCCTTTCCTGCATTTGGCTTTAAAAGTTGGGCTCAGTGTTTCTGTCTATTTGCAAGTCCAGTGTTTTTAAAAAGAAACTGCACACAGGTGAGTTTCTACAGGCACCTTAAAGGCACAATCCTATGCATGCGAAGACAGGAAACAGCATCCTACAACTCCCAGCATTCCCGAGCTAGCCAGGACATTTTTCTGTTTAAACGTGTGCAGGATTGTGCCCAAAGTGTGAGCCTACAGTTGTGAATATTGCGTCACAAGCTCTATTTCATTCAGTAGCCCTAGGTGTGTCCATAAGAACAGCGTCCCAAACGGCTAGTTGGTTGATATGAAACCAAACTAGAAATAGAAGAATACCCCCCCCAAAAAAAGTCTGAATGGGCACATAAGATATTTAATTATTATTATTTTCATTTTTATACCACCCAATAGCTGAAGCTCTCTGGGCGGTTCACAAAAATTAAAACCATAATAAAACAACCAACAGGTTAAAAGCCCAGAGAGCTTGTGAACTGCTCAGAGAGCTTCGGCTATTGGGCGGTATAAAAATGTAATAAATAAATAAATAAATAAGCACAAATACAAAATACAGTATAAAAAGCACAACTGGGATAAAAACCATGCAGCAAAATTGATATAAAATTAAAATACAGAGTTAACACAATAAAATTTAAATTTAAGTTTAAATTAAGTGTTAAAATACTGAGAGAATAAAAAGGTCTTCAGCTGGTGATGAAAGGAGTACAGTGTAGGCGCCAGGCGGACCTCTCTGGGGAGCTCATTCCACAACTGGGGTGCCACAGCGGAGAAAGCCCTCCTTCTAGTAGCCACCTGCCTCACTTCCTTTGGCAGGGGCTCACGGAGAAGGGCCCCTGTAGATGATGTTAAGGTCCGGGCAGGTACATATGGGAGGAGGCGTTAATTAATTAATAATAGTCCTAAAATGTACCATGTCACTTGGATTGCATCCTCTGTGTATCTGGCTATATTACTTAATATTTAGGGTGACCATATGAAAAGAAGGACAGGGCTCCTGTATCTTTAACAGTTGTATAGAAAAGGGAATTTCAGCAGGTGTCATTTGTATGCATGCAGCACCTGGTAAAATTCCCTCTTCATCACAACAGTTAAAGCTGCAGGAACCCTGTCCTCTTTTGTATCTGGTCATTATTATTATTATTATTATTATTATTATTATTATTATTATTATTATTTATATAGCACCATCAATGTACATGGTGCTGTACAGAGTAAAACAGTAAATAGCAAGACTCTGCCGCATAGGCTTACAATCTAATAAAATCATAGTAAAACAATAAGGAGGGGAAGAGAATGCAAACAGGCACAGGGTAGGGTAAGCAGGTACAGGGTAGGGTAAAACTAACAGTATAAAGTCTGCACAACATCAAGTTTTAAAAGCTTTAGGAAAAAGAAAAGTTTTTAGTTGAGCTTTAAAAGCTGCGATTGAAGTTGTAGTTGTCCTGCAGCTTTAACTGTTGTGATGAAGAGGGAATTTCACCAGGTGACCCTTTTCTATACAACTGTTAAAGCTACAGGAGCCCTGTCCACTTTGTCATATGGTCACCCTAGTAAACTTGCATTTGGGCAAGCTGTAACAATTGTAATAAATTAAATTTAACAATAGTATTTTTTCCAGTCACATCCACCATATTTATATAGTAGGGAACGATGAATTTGTCAATTTCAATTTCTTTCAGTTTCTCCCTTTTTGAGTCTCCAGATCAATTTGTCCTGAACTTTAAGTTACATGTTTTAAAAACTTTACATGAAAATTCATGTGAATTTTGTGCACATTTCTCCAAATGCATGCATTTTTCTATGCAATTTTGCCGAATATAAACATTTTTGCAAGCAATTACCCTAACGTATCACACTGTTTCAGCAATGTTTGCATTCCTCTATGCCTTTTTGGTTGGAGGACCGCATTGCAACATTTGGCAAAGTGCAAATTTTGAAGGAAAACTGAGTTTTGGTCCACATTGCTTTGAAAGTGCAAAATTAGGTACATTAACATCAACATGGTTTCTGCTCACCACTCTGCCGCAAAGATCATCTTCTTGGCTCGCCGCTCCGACCATGTTACTCCGCTTCTGAAATCTCTTCATTGGCTTCCAATTCACTTCAGAATCCAATATAAACTTCTCCTGTTGACCTTCAAAGCTTTTCACGGTCTAGCTCCTGCCTATCTCTCCTCTCTCATCTCACACTATCGCCCCGCTCATGCTCTCCGCTCCTGTGATGCCATGTTTCTCGCCTGCCCAAGGGCCTCTACTTCCCTTGCTCGGCTTCGTCCATTCTCTTCTGCTGCCCCTTACGCCTGGAACGCTCTTCCAGAACATTTGAGAACTACAAGTTCAACCGCAGCTTTTAAAGCTCAACTAAAAACTTTTCTTTTTCCTAAAGCTTTTAAAACTTGATGTTGTGCAGACTTCTACTGTTACTTTCTACTGTTAGTTTTACCCTACCCTGTGCCTGCTTACCCTACCCTGTACCTGTTTGCATTCTCTTCCCCTCCTTATTGTTTTACTATGATTTTATTAGATTGTAAGCCTATGCGGCAGGGTCTTGCTATTTACTGTTTTACTCTGTACAGCAGCATGTACACTGATGGTGCTATATAAATAAATAATAATAATAATAATAATAATAATAATAATAATAATAATAACATGAGAATTGAACCAATTGCTCCCTGATTATTAGCATATGTAGTCAAGGAGCTGTAACAGATTGCAGATCTGTTGCGTGTATAATCAGTGGCAAACCCATGTTTGCCTCCACATAATGGGTGCAATGGCCATACGTAGTGGTGATGATGAATTACAACTCGTATGTTCAGGATCAAGCAACATCTCAAGTTGCAAAGGATTTCTCTTGTGACATCTAGCTGGCTAGTTCTGTCTTCTCATTTACAGGAAAGTTCCGTGGTATCAAAGCTAAATCTGCCAGAGTAGAATCAGCTTCGGAGATATTAAGTAGAAAGAAAGAGAGGAGGTTTAAGGGGAGATATCTCCTTCCTTAATTATTAAAATGTGGAAGTACGAAGTTAAGGTAATTATTTTATTATGTTTGGGGAATAGAAAACGAAAGTTGATTGGATGAGTTCTGTGGGATGCAAATATAGAAGCCAGTCCCTGCTGGCAAAGTAAGAAACACGATGAGAGATGATCAATATAAATATTTGAACACTCACCTCATTCTTCACATACCAGGATCCAAACCTACAGAGGCAAAACTCAATATGTTTAAGGTTCGATGCAATAATTCATAATTAATTACCTATATAAATGCATTGGGTTTAATCTGTAGGACCAAACAACAAATGCATTTTCCCCCTGATGGTGATGGGACAGTTTCCCCTGCAAGAAAGCCCCTTGCTTACCCCCCAACCTCTGAGTGAGGGGGCATGTCTACACCAGCCCTATATCCTGGGATCATCCCAGGATCATCCCTGTGCATGCAAATGACACACAGGGGATCCTGGGAACAGGCAGAGACGATCCCTCCATTTTCCTGGGATAATCCTTAGGTGTAGAAAGGGCCAAGGTCAGCTGTAAAAGGCCTAAAACTTGGTTCAATAGAGACGGCATAACTATGAATGCAGTGATTATTAACTGCCTTAGCAGAAAGCATTAAAAACCTCCCTTCAAGGTGCACTGAACAGGGGGATTTTTTTGTCTTACTCCAGAATGCTAAAATACTAGCTATTGAGTCACAACAGAAATTCTCTTTTGTATTTGATAATGATGCTCGCATGTACTTGATTCTGATCTCCCTACAGCATTTCTTGTATTATACCAGTACATAATTTCCTAAGTAGCAAATTTTGCGGGTATGAATCATAGCGTGTTTGAAATAAATAACTTTATCCTTTGTGCTATACTCCTTATACAAATTGTTCAGCAATGCTTTTAACGTACCTAAAATAGCGAGAAAAAAATAGATCAAGATTAAGGTTGCTATTGGAATGTCTCGTTTTCAGATATCTCGATTTATGTATTGGGGGGAAAAAAAGGGGGAAAAAGGAGTATGACCTGTAAGGAAATTTGAATCTTTTATATGCATTATCTCAATTTCTTGTTTCCATACTTAAATCATGAGGGGGATTTTCTTCTTCTGGAAAATGTCTTGTATTTATTTTTATTAACGGTTCTGTTTCTTCCTCTGAGCATCCTTAACCTTGAGTTAATTAAGTTTTTGGCTGGGAATTTCCTTCATATTTTAATAAGACACATAAATTACATTAAGAGTATAAATTAGGTTCCTGAAGGTCTCCGGGTCCATGGGGACTCAGCAAATGTTGGACTGAAATACACAGAAAACCTTTCACAACAGATCAGGCTTCTCCGCGAGTTCAGACTAATTTCCTAATCTTCTTCCAAGACAGAATTATAACGGGGGCCTCTTATCGGCAATGCCTGTTTTGCAAGGTGAGGTCTTTAAGGTATGGGAGTAGGATTTGGACCTATGATGTTAAAGGGATGTATACTGTACCAAATCTGTGGTTCTAAGGCCATAGCTAGATGGGGCGATATCCCGGTGTTTGCCCTGGGATAGTCCCTGTGCATCCAAATGATGCACAGGGCATCCCGGGAGCAGGGAGGGATGATCCCTTCGTTGGCCTGGGATGTCGCCCTTCAGTTGTAGCCTGCTTTTTCCACTGTCTCAGGATGATCCTGAGACCGTGGAACATGTGGCCTGGTGTTATGGTTTGTCCCGGCTCCTCACAAGTAATCATGTGGAGCCAGGAGCCGGGCTCAGGCATGGGGTGGGGAAAATTAGTTGTTTAAATAAAAAATACTTACTGATGCGCATGAGCGTTTGTGCGCTCCATCCCCTTTAACAAAAAACCCAAAATAGCGGGTGCTATGTTATGCACCACATGTGAAACAGGGTGATTATCTTGCGTTCATAAAATTGAGAGATCGCCTCCCTCCAACCCCCCTTGTCTAGCTGAGGCCTTAGTCTGCAGTAGAACTAGTCACCCAAGGCCTTGCTTTCCATGCTCACATAAGCCTGGACCCAACTGACCCCCCCTCCCAAGAATCCTCCCAGAGTGCAGGACACAGAATAACGGGCTCAAGTGACAGGAAGCCGGATTCCAGCTGGACATCAGGAAAAACTTCCTGACTCTTAGAGCAGTGCGACAATGGAATCAGTTACCTAGGGAGGTTGTGGGCTCTCCCACACTAGAGGCATTCAAGAGGCAGCTGGACAAGCATCTGTCAGGGATGCTTTAGGGTGGATTCCTGCATTGAGCAGGGGGTTGGACTCGATGGCCTTGTAGGCCCCTTCCAAGTGTGCTAGTCTATGATTCTATGATTCTATGAATGCCTTGAACTCCAGGTCAGGAATGGTAGAATCAGCAGCTATGGCCTTATTCACACAGCACTAAGGATAGTTGGGCAATTACTCCATCGAGGGCTTTTATCTCTTTAATGGATTTACCCAATCTGTACCTACCGGAAGTAAATATGGACTGCAGACCCAATTTGCAGAGGGAAATTTGTACTTTCCTAAACTTGCAAAGCATTCTGCAAAACAAAGCAAAAAACAAAACGAAAAATAAAGTGTGCATCGACATGGGCACATTTGAAAAGTGCACTCATCAATCAATCATCAATCAAAGAAAACTGCGTACCTCTCTAGAATGTACACAGACTCGCTGTCGTATTTCCAAGCCCTCCTGCTGCAGTGCGAGACAATAAAGAGGTCTGCCGAGTAACCCACAAAGCTTTATTTAGCAAATAAACATCTTTCCGCACCTGAAGAGAGCTTCAATACTAGGAACTTTCCTCTAGGCTAAAACTCGGCTAACTGGGGCCACAGCTAGACCTAAGGTTTCTCCTGGGATCATCCAGGGTTCGCCCTTGCCTGAGCACTGGATCCCCTGTGTGTCACCTAGATGAACAGGTTTGACCCCTGGACGATCCAGGGATAAACCTTTGGTCTAGCTAAGGCCCATGTCTGCTTTTGCTTTTAAAAGGATAGAAGGGATGTGACAGCCAATTGGGCTCTTCCTTTCAAGGAGCTGCCACCGCCATAGGTGCTCCCATCTTGCCCCCTGAATGGGGTGCTTGTGAGAACAGAATTGGGGCAAGAGGCCCACTGAGGTGAGCTTGTTACCTCAGTTCCCATCACAGAAATCAAGCATGGAGTGTGTTCTGCTTCCTGAATGCCCCTGCCCAATTTCTAGCAACCCACCTATACCTCGTAAATTAGGAGTGGCGAGACTTCTTTCAGCCCAAAGGCAGAATTCAATTTTGATAAAACTCCCAGAGGCCACATTCCAGTAGTGGGTGGGGCTAAAGAAAATGGGGCGTGGCCAATGGAAAAGAGTTGGGGCAAAATACAAACCCTATTTACGTGCTGTAGCTTCAGGCTCCCACTGCCAGTAACTAAAGCCTTCAGAGAGGTATTTCAGCCTTTCAGAATGGGGGTGGGGGAATCTTCACAAAGGCTGGGAAACCAGCAAATGATTGGTGGTTGGGAAAAGGGGGTGTGGCAAGGGGTAGTGGGTGTGGCCATCTGGGAACTAGAGGGCTGGTTTGGGAACCCTGAATTGCTGGATTTGGCCGCTGGGCTTGAGGTTGCCCCCATATCATGGCAAAGTCACCATGGCCTTAATGTCGAGTTCCAGCCATCGCATCCTTCTGACATTACAGCTGTGGCAGTGAGCCATCATTGTGCGGAGGCCATTTCTAGGGATGGGAGAATTCCCTTGGATCTGACTCGTGGGACGCTCACCCCACCGCCCCCATCCGTCCCCACTTGCATGCTTGTGCCCAACCTTCTTTGGCAGCTCAGTGAGGGTCCAATGAGCCTTCATTGTTGTTCACAATGGAGGCGCTAGAAATTGCGCCTTCCCCCCACTGAGTAAAGGCGGCTGTAAAGGTCCCATTTATGTAAGAATGAAAGTGCCAACACACTGCGGTTACCAGACTCGGTCCAGGAGGCAAACGCAGGGGATTCTTTCAGGCTCCCAGACCTGGTCAGGAGCCTGAAACATCCCTAGCCATTTCTCGTGGCCTCGGTGTGAAGTTCAGAATGCTGGTTTTGTCTCCGACTTCTGTTCCCATGGATGGGACCAACGTGGGGTGAGGTTGGATGCCGGATGAGATCGCGGCACTCTCAAAGTGATTCCAGGAGCTTCGGGAAGGGAGAACGCGCTTCTAACGAGGACAGCGGGACTGATCAGCATTGCATAGACACTCCGATGAAGTATTTCAACTATTCAACTTTTCCCTCTAAACGCAGCTTTCTGCCTCCTCCTCCTTTTTTAAAATAGCTCTCTGGAAACCTCCAGGGCCACAGGGCAAAAGAACGGAGTGTCAGGTTCCAAGAAGATCCTTCGATGCAGATGTAGAGAAACAATCTCTGGACTGTTTAGCTCCTCCTTCCCAGAGCAATGAGGAGTTCAGAGAAGCTCTTTGACGGATCCGTTTCCCTCATAGGGGAGAAAGCGCCGGTGCCTTGAGAGAAGCATACACATTGCATGTCATCCACTTGAAATAAAGCTCTGACAGGCTTCTCTTTGTTACAAAACACCCCCAGGATGGGAAGAAGAAGGGCCAGGAGATGGGGAAAGAACACCCTTCTTTCACCACCCCTCAATCTCCCAACAGCTTTGGGCAGTGGAGCCTGGTGGCTCTGATTTTGAGGGGGCTGTGAATCCATTGGCCAAGGTGATACAGGCATAGGTAACCTCAAGTTTAGATTACTGCAATGTGCTCTGCATGGGGCTGCTCTTAAAGCTGCTCCAGAAGCTAGAGCTGGTGTAGACTGCTGCAGCTCAGCTGTAGTCTGAAGCTGCCCCTTTCCAGTATGTAACTCCTCTGCTGAGGGAACTGCACTGGCTGCCTATTCGCTACCGGGCCAGGTTTAAAGTTCTTGTACTTGTGTACAAAGCCCTAAACACCTTGGGACCAGGATACCTGAGAGAGTGCCTTCTCCCCTACCAACCTGCCTGGTCACTGAAGTCATCCGAGGACATAGAATCATAGAATCAAACTATCGTAGAGTTGGAAGGGGCCTACAAGGCCATCGAGTCCAACCCCCTGCTCAATGCAGGAATCCACCCTAAAGCAGCCCTGACAGATGCTTGTCCAGCTGCCTCTTGAATGACTCTAGTGTGGGAGAGCCCACAGCCTCCCTAGGCAACTGATTCCATTGTCGTACTGCTCTAACAGTCAGGAAGTTTTTCCTGATGTCCAGCTGGAATCTGGCTTCCTTTAACTTGAGCCGGTTATTCTGTGTCCTGCACTCTGGGAGGATCGAAAAGAGATCCTGGCCCTCCTCTGTGTGACAATCTTTTAAGTCTTTGAAGAGTGCTATCATGTCTCCCCTCCATCTTCTCTTCTCCAGGCTAAACATGCCCAGTTCTTTCAGTCTCTCTTCATAGGGCTTTGTTTCCAGACCTCTGATCATCCTGGTTGCCCTCCTCTGAACATATTCAATAAAGAAACGTATTCAATAAAAGAAGAACAAACGAAAACAAAATAATCCATGTGCACACACGCACGCATGTGTACACACCCCAGGCAGACAATAGGCACAGTTTTGATAAATCCCAGACGTTGAGCTTGGTTTATCTATTACACAAACACAGCAAAGGCTCCTGTGGATGACATGTTAAAAACAACTCATTTTATTGCGACAGGAATGTTCAGGGACTAGAACTGCACCATTTTTTCTTGCTGCTGATATTTGGCTGGTGGCTAGGAGAAAGCTGAGACTTTGCCCGGGGAATGGCTTTAAAGGAAGAGGAGAATCTCCTCAAGAAGCAATTTGTGGTCCTCGCTTTCCCTGGGCTCAGAGCCTGGTAGGTTGGGTTGACCTGAACTGATATGATTTCGGAACACACGGCTTAGACGCTGCACTATTACAATGCCTGCTCAGCCCGTATATCATTTGCAAATAACAAACATTTTTTGCTGAACCATTGTAAGGGCCAAACTATACATGATGTTACAGGCACATGCATCTCCAAGTCCCAAAGGGTCACTCTCCATCCAGTGGAGGCTGGTGGCTGTCCGTGGGGTGGCGAATCTGTTCCAGGGTTCAGCCAGAACTGGTCCATAGCTCCTTTACAGTTTGGACTGGTTCTGACTGAACCCTGAGCAGATTTGCCACCCCACTGACATTGGGGCCACCAGCCTCCACTGCTTCCATCACAAAGAGCCCTCTGAAGGGTAACTGTAGTGACCAGAGGAAGTCCTTCACCCTGCCTCTGCCAGCCCATCTTTCCCTGAAACTTCCCCAGCTTTTCACACATATACAACTGATTTTATCCGTACATGGTTTCAGGCCTCTGCGTCTAAAGCCCAGACCATTGGCATGGCCAAAGCCAGTGTAGGCTGGTGGCTCTCCTTTCAGTGGGGCTGAGAGTTGCCTCTCGGCAGGGTCTTTGGGCCTAGCCATGTCCAGCCATGGCAGCCATGTTACGATTGTCTGCAGGACAACATCTCACATTTTAAAATGTGTTCATGGGCCCCAAAGGTTGCGTGCTCTGCTGTGCCCTACTGTAAGGTATTCATTTACTCTGCAATTCCCTGTCTTCATTTAAAAGCTAAGATGATGTGTGCTCTTTTGATTATGATGGTGAGAAATGTGTTGGGCTTATATTTTAAAGCCAATTTCCCAAATTTGCACTTTCCAAATCTAGACACAAAAGAAGAAGGAAAAAAAGAAAAGAAAAAGGCATGCAGTGATTGATATTCCAAATTTTGTGATGCAGTTGGCAAATCAAAAAAGGTGCACATAAATATGTATGTATAACAGCACAAACTGCACACAGAACTACATATAACAAGGGGAAAGCCACACAAAAATGCATACAGTCGGGGAAACTGTGCTCCAAACTGCATTACATTCTGAGAATTGCTTGCAAAGAACCCACATATATTTAGAAAAGTTCCACAAAAACGTGCACACACAAAAAACATGCACACATCTTCACGCAGCCTTTAAAAAAAGGCAAATTCGCCCACCAATGCAGAAACAGGATGGAACACACATAATGTAGGAAAAATTTGAAACTGAGCGGAATAATACTTGACATCCCTCGGAAGATATGGTCGAAAAGCATCCTGCAATCTATTGCCAACTGTTTAAAATAGACCTCAGCAGCTGTGCAACGGCAAACCGCGCACTGCAAGGAGCTTTAGGGTTCATGCGCTTGCACCAATAGGCCTGGGTGCTAGAGAGAGGCGAGATGCACCCAGTTAGATATTTAAGAGCCCCTGAAGGGTGGTGGTAGGGCATTGGTGCTTGAAGTATGACAACCCTAACAACATTGTTTTTAATATGGAATTCCCCCAAAACTGAAAATAGGGATGAAGCATGGTGATTTCCCAGGGGCAAGAAAAACGGGAGTGTCTCTGATAAATGGGAACAGTTAGAGTATATGGGCATGGCTAAATGAGGGGGGTGGAGGGGGATGATCTCACGATATGATGGCCGCGAGATCCTCCCCTTCGGTCTACACGTGGTGCACAATGTCCCGGGAAGAAAAGGATGTTGCGGTCGCCATTTCCCTCCCCTCCCCCAGAAATGAGTGCAGGAGTGCTCGTGCGCAATAGGTATTTTTTTTTAAAAAAAAAAACCCAAACCCTCCCACTCCCCCCATCCCACTCTCAAAGGGCACAGTGCCTGGTTCCCGGCTCCTTGCGGTTACTCCCGAGGAGTCAGGATGAAACCAGGCCGGCCGGCCACACGGGATCATCCCGAGACCGAGGGAAAAGTCAGGATAGAAGGGTAGGGCGATATTCCAGGGAAAGGGAGGGAACATCCCTCCCTGCTCCTGGGATCCCCTGTGCGTCATGTGGATGCACAGGAATGATCCTGGGGCAATCCTTGGGATATTGCCCCGTCTAGACATGCCCTAAGAGTATGTGTGAGCAAGAGGGGGAGGAGAAGCCGCTGTTGCCTCCCCTCCAGCTTCAGTGGTGGATTTTAACAAACAAAGCCCATCTCTGCACTGCAACCAAGGAACTATCGTTATCAATAATTCCCTCCTACGTTCTTGTTTTTGTGCTCTCACCCCCCCCCCCATGTATATATATATTTTTCTCATGAGACCCCCGCCCCCTGCCTCGCTCCCTGCTGCCAAACTATATTGCTTCCCGGGTTCTACTCCTACAAAGATTACAAGCTAAGGTTGCTTTCATCTAATATCTGTGTAGGTTGAATTCCGTTTTTAAAAAAGATTTCTTGCCAATACTTATAACCTCTCTAGGCGATATATTCATTCTCTCTTTTCATGGGTGTCTGTAACACCTCTCCATTTAATGTCATCTGAACATTTAATTAATGTGCTGTTTGTTCCCTCTTCTGGGTAATTAATTGGAGGCGTGAGATAAAACCGGGCTTCACACAGCACCGTAACGTTCCCGGCCGATGCCTCCCTCCTTCTCAATATATTATTGTTACCTTTGGTTTATGGCCCTTCCGACGGTTTTCAATCCGTATGACGAGGGCTCTCAGCCAAACCAATTTGGATTCATTTCTCAAGCAAAGATATCAGGAGACAGACATGCACCCTTAACAACTTTACAAGAAAATCAAGGGTGATTATGAGGCATTTTACCACACTCTATTAATCTATTAATTCTGCCCTCTTTCTGCCTCCAACTCTTCTGTTTATCTGGCATTAACTCCATTCCTATAAATCAAAAATGCCATGTGTGGGTTGGAGGCGAGGAACAGCTATTTACAAGAGACAAGCAGGACGTAAGAAGAGCCTTGGACCAAGCGTGATCTAGTCCAACATCCTGTTGAGTGATGAGGGACAGGCTCCCTGTATTCAATTCTGAATGGGTCCCTTACAAATGCATTCATTTAGAGGTCATCAACACACACTTGCTTTTAGAGCATCCATTCTGAGTTGGAGAGGGCCTCATAACAATCCCAGTGATATCATCAGGATTACCATAGGATTACAACAGGGCCTAGACATTTCCTGTTGACATGTCCTGTAATCCTCTGGTCTACTGTACATTTCTTACTGGAGGTGGAAGGAGGTGGAAGATATGGCCCCATCCATACTAGGAAGGAGGTTGGGCCAATGCATACATGGTAAATCCAGGGCGTTTGGCATCATAGCAACTACACTTCCCAAATGTGTAATGACCTAGATGTTGCACATGTATTACAGATGCAGCCTCAGCCTCCCTCAGCCTAGTACACTGCCCAGCAGGGATGGTTCCCTGCCCTGCAGTAAATAGTGTGGATTCGGAAGGGCATACTGCCTCTGTACCTATAGAACCGGAGGCCCTACAAACACGGAAGGCCATTGATAGACCTGTCCGCCATCAGCTTCTCTCATCTTTTCATAGACAGTGTAACTAAGGCCTATTCTACACCAAGCAGGATATTGCACTATGAAAGTGGTATGAAAGTGGTATATAAAAGGCAGGAGCCACACTAGCGGTATTGAAGTGCACTGACAACTGTTGCGACGCACTGACACATACCATATATACTGCTTTCATAGTACTATATCCTGCTCGGTGTGGCTCCTGCTTTTTATATACTTCTTTCATACCGCTTTCATAGTGCAATCGCCTGCTTGGTATAGATTAGGCCTAAGTGGGCTGCAGCCTCCATCCCATGTTCTGAGGAGGCCCCCTAGCTAGGCCAGATTCCCAGCCTTCAAATAATGAAGAAGAGCAAGCTTCAAGCTTTTGTAGAACCCAAGATGTGAGGCAAAAAACTCAGGCATATTCCGACTGCTTTGTGAGAAATGGACAATCATTTTATTTGACCGTTTTGTGAGAAATGAGCCTGCTGCCACCTTTTTACATGTGTTTCACCAATGAGCGAAGATACAACAAGCTCAGAAATGTACTACTGATCGTGTCCGTTTCCATGTTCAGTCCAGAAGGTTCAAACTGGGTAAATCCAAATAAAAAATATTCTGAAACTAATTTCTCACGCACCTCTTGAAATAGAGGGTGCCTTCCAAGAGAAGCTTCCTCTGTAAAAGAGGACACCTGGCCAGCCTAGTCATTCAGGGCCATGCCACTTCATTGAAAAATGCCTTCATGCACAAAACGTCCTCCCAGACTGCAGAAAAATAGCACGTCAGGGATGGGTAGCGTAGTCCTCCTGCTGTTGTGCTAATTTTATAACCAGGGAGGATTTCTTTCTTCTTTTGTGTACTGATACCCCACCATCAAACGCCCATGATTCTGCATAATGTGCAGAATGGATCTCAATGCTTGATGAGTAGGTAGGGGATGGAAGTGGGAACCCAAGTTCTTAGAACTACCGGCTACAGCAAAGTCCAATGAACTCAAACGAGCAGCTGCGGCCCTAAATGTAACTGGGTGGAAGATGCAGGCACGACAGACAAAGTGTCAAATGTGACAAAAGATGGACTTTCACTGCTCCTGATCTTCCGTGACCCCCACATGAAGTGGACATGGCAAACACACCTGGCTCAGCAGATCCCTTACATGCCTCTGGGTCAGTGCCAGCTCCAGGCTTTGAGGGGCCTGTGGACAAGGCACCCACAATGGGTCTTCTGCTCAAAGCCATTGTCAGCAACCGTTCTTGCTCCTCATCCACTTTCTCACCATTGTTCCTGCTTGCTTGATGGGCAGAGAGTCAAGGGAAAAGTAGGTTGTGCCATCTACTGCTCTTGCTTTTCACCTTCCCTATTGTTTGGGCCAGAGCAGCCCCTTTCAGAAGACACCTTAAACCATGGCTTTAAACATGGTGGTTAAGCCAGAAAGTCAGGCTGTGTTGAGAAGACACCATAAACCTTGGCTTTAACCATAGTGGTTAAGCCAGAAAGCTGGGCTGTGTTCAGAAGACACCATAAACCTTGGCTTTAACCATGGTGGTTAAGCCAGAAAGCCGGGCTGTGTTCAGAAGACATCTTAAACCGTGACTAACCTTTAGAGGAAACAAACAAGGAGGGGTGGGCACCTTACTCCAACCACTTTTGGCTCTTAGGGTTTGTTAAATCAGATTCTTCTGAGCATAGTCACTGCCGGGCGATTATCACAACCCTTGGATAAACCTTTCTGCTCCTTTGTTTTAAAGAGCATGCATCAGCCAGACTACCATGTAGAACTTAGAGCATCCTTCACGGGTTTATGTTTAATCTTTGTTCTACCCAAAGAAGGCTTCAGCATGAGTCAAAACTCGCCGCTCCACTAAAAGGTTCCATCCCACATTATCACGCAGTGAGATCAATGCAACTGTTTTCTTTCAAAGAAGAGGGGGGGGAACCCAGATTGGATGTGGCTTCCATTTTCCCAGGGTGTTGTGCTCTCCCAGACTCCAGGAAACATTGCTTAGTCAGCCGGTTTAGAAATATTAATGGATCCATGACACTGGAGTCAAATATGCATCCTCTCTGACACTTCGCAGATGAAAATTGGGCTATGCTTGAAGATATATAAGTTTGCCCCTATTCTAATCGCTCTTCCTGCTTACACATTATGGAAAGCTCTTCTTTGCTTGCTGAATTAATTTACTCTGCAGTAGGTCTGTCCAGCACTCACTTTGGAAGTTAGTAAACTCACCGTCACTGTTTTCATACTTATTATGAACCTAGGGAGGTTGTGGGCTCTCCCACACTAGAGGCCTCCAAGAGGCAGCTGGACAACCATCTGTCAGGGATGCTTTAGGGTGGATTCCTGCATTGAGCAGGGGGTTGGACTCGATGGCCTTGTAGGCCCCTTCCAACTCTGCTATTCTATGATTCTATGATTCTCAGCCTGTTCAGAATTTCCCTTTTGCCTGTTCAGAATTTCATCAACGAATGCTGAGTTCTAGTATTGCGAGAGAGGCAGAAAAACTCCCCGTTACCCTTTCTCCACACCTCACAGAGTTTTAGAGACCTCACGTTTCACATCTGACACAGTTTTTAATTAGAAACGGCCATTGTTCTGCGATCTTTACCTTCTGCTACCCTTTTGTTATGCATTAGAGTCGCCTGACCTTCTCCCTGAGAACCACATCAGATTGTAAACGCCGGGAAAACTCTGTTGTCATCACAGCATCTTCTGTTGGGTGCTGACTCAAGCAAACAGCGCGTGTGTGACTGGCGGGGAAGCTGGCCGTGTATGACTGGCCTTCTGCTGAATCAAGAGTTCATCTTGTCACTGCAGTGCAGAAGGAAAGGGGCGCACCGCCATGGTTGTCTCCCCACCCCAATTATAAGCCCTACTTATTGGTGAATTTCTCCTCCCCCTGGAGAAAAATTCGTAACCTTCCTCCCCACATTTTTCTGCCCACAAACAGGGTGGAGGTTTTTCAGAGGCCGGTTGTGCACAGCTCTCTTCGAAATGCATTGGTCTTGTCTAAAAGGGATCCCTCCGGGTATGTCGGTCCAGAGATGAAAAAGAATTTAATTTCGTTTGCATTTTGCTAAGAAGTTTGCACTTTTCAAAACAATACACATAGCTGAACAGCAAACAACGACACTTCTCAGAATTTTGCGATGCAATTCTCTGAACCAAACCAAAAGATTCATATATTAATCGGGGGGGGGGGGGCATGCAAAATTGCATTGTATTGAAGAAAGGCTATTGCGAAAAGAAAAGTGTATTAGGCAAAAATGCCTGTATTAGAGAAACTATGCTTAAAATGCATTAAAAATTGTGCTGGTTTGTGTTTTTTTAAGTTGCCAACTGATGTGGAAATGGAACAGAACGAACACAAGATGGGGGGGGGAAATGACTTAAAGAAATGGAAAGAAACGGATTTCTCCATCTTTAGGTCTGTCTTGGGCCAAGTCAGCCCTGCCCAAGGCCATGGCTGGATTGTGACTAATGAGCATTTAGTGCTTTAGACTTTGGCCATTGCTAGATGAGGAGTTAGCCTGGTGTGAGGCCCGGTCTCCCTCCTGTGCATCCAGATGACGCACAGGGGATCCCAGGGTCAGGCTGGGCTAAGACCTCCCTTAACCCGGGATAAGTGGATTCGCTTATGGCCCAGCTCAGGCTGGGGCTGCGGAAGGTCTAGCAGGGTCCGTGGCTTTTCCCGGCTGCTTGCTTACTCGCAAGTAGCTGGGAGAAGCCATGGACTGGGCACAGTGCTCATAGGAACGCTGTGCCCATCGGGCTGAGGGGGAATCACAGGGGCGGGGAGATGGGGGCCGGGGGAAAGACCGGACCCGGCAGGCGAGGGGGGGGAGAAGAACGGGGACGGGCATCGGGGACGGGGACAGGGCCTGGCGAGCGGCGACGGGCATCGGGGACGGGGGGGAAAGGATGGGGACAGGGCCTGGCGAGCGGCGACGGGCATCGGGGACGGGGGGGAAGAAGGATGGGGACAGGGCCTAGCGAGCGGCGACAGGCATCGGGGATGGGGGGGAAGAAGGATGGGGACAGGGCCTGGGGAGCGGCAACGGGCATCGGGGACGGGGGGGAAAGGATGGGGACAGGGCCTGGCGAGCGGCGACGGGCATCGGGGATGGAAGGAAGAAGGACGGGGACAGGGCCTGGCGAGCGGCGACGGGCATCGGGGACGGGGGGGAAGAAGGACGGGGTCAGGGCCTGGCGAGCGGCGATGGGCATCGGGGACGGGGGGAAGAAGGACGGGGACAGGGCCTGGCGAGCGGCGACGGGCATCGGGGATGGGGGAGAAGAAGGACGGGGACAGGGCCTGGCAAGCAGCGATGGGCATCGGGGATGGGGGGGAAAGGATGGGGACAGGGCCTGGCGAGCGGCGACGGGCATCGGGGATGGGGGGGAAGAAGGATGGGGACAGAGCCTGGCGAGTGGCGATGGGCATCAGGGACGGGGAGGCTGGCGGACCGGGGGGACAGGGCCTGGCGAGGGACGGGGGACGGGCAGGGGGAGCAGGGAACCCTTTATTTATTTTTTTAAAAACCTACCTTCTTCGGCAGTGCGCTCCAGCTCACATGGCCCTTTAAGGGGGGAAAACTGGAGCACGTGACAGGGCTTTCCCTTGCCCCGTCGCATGCTGAAGTCTAGAAAAGGGCGACGGCACACGCTAGCTGTAGCGCGCTATCGCCCCTCCTCCCAGACGGATTATCTGGTAGGTCTAGCAAGGCCCTTTATATCATGTTCCATGTACCATATCCCAGTTATCCGGGGGTGTTGAAGTTCTTTCAGCCTGAGCACTGGATTCAATTTCAGAAAAGCTCTTGTGGGGGGTGCATTCCAGAGGTGGGTGGGACTTAAAGCAAAAGGAGGTGGAGCCAGGGGGTGGGAGGCATGGCTCTTTAGGGAATCCCAGAGGTCCAGATCGGGACCCCAGATTGGCTGGATTTAGCCCGCAATCCATACAACAACCCAGCAAGGTAGGCCAATGTTATATTATGACCTTCATACTGCAAATGGGCCAGGACTGAGACTGAATGACACTGCCTTGCCTGAGCTTAGTATCAAGTGAGCCCAAACTAGAGGCAAGATCGGTTCGACAGCTCCTCTGGTTCACAGCTGACATTCTTCGCCACTGCGGCGCGGCGCAAGCTAAACTGAAAAGCGATCCGTTCGTCTTGCAGCATGTGCAGCGGGATGGGGCAGCGTGCAGTTGCGACACTGTGGTACGTTGATTAGACTTGCCATGGTTGGAGACTCATTTAATAAACTTATAAATGTAGTAAATTATAAATGGGGATGAACGGTGCCGGAGGGAGCAAGACGAATACGCGCGGCTCTCCTTGGAGGGAAAAGAGTGGGGGCGGGGGGGGGGCGCAGTGGAACTGGAAAATTTCAGTTGAGTCAAGGGCTTCTGAATGAACCAGAGGAGGGAGAAAGCGCAGTCTCAGGCCTAGGGTGAAAAGGGAATAATGAAGGCATGCAAAGCAGTGGGAAGGAGATCACCAGCATTTCTTAAACAGGCAACCAGAATGAATTCAGTACTGGTGGATCATCTTCCTTAAGGGAGAATGCGGTATGTAGCTGGGACTCACTCACTCCCATTCATGGCAAGACATAACCAAGGCATGTCTAGACAAGGGGGTGGAGGGAGGCAATCTCACAATTTTATGATCACGGATTGTCGCCCTCATCTACACGTGGCGCGTGACATTGCGGCCGCCATTTTGTTTTGATTTTTTTTAAAGGAAAAGAACCGCATGAGCGCTCGACCAAAATTGTACATTTTTAAAAACAACAACACCAACCTCACGCTCCCCCCCACCCCACCCCTGATGGACACAGAGCTCCCGGCTCCTCATCACGAGAATGCAGAAAAAATGAAATTAATGGGTAGGGTGATATCCCGGGGAAAGGGAGGACTCATCCCTCCCTGCTCCCGGAATGCCCTGTGCGTCATGTGGACGCACAGGGATGATCCCAGGATGATCCCTGAGATATCGCCCCGTCTAGCCATGCCCCGAGAATGTGATGCAAAATGTTCCTTTGGAGATAGGAAAAGACAACGGCGGCTGGTTTTACACCTGCAGCACAATGAGGTGGCAATAGAGGTGCAAGGTGGTATAGTGATCTGTGCATTGGATACAGGTGAGGACTGGGGAGTCCCGGGTTCGCATCACAGTGCGCTTGGTGAACTTGGACCAGTCGTTGACTCTCAGCCACTGACTCACAGGGATGGTTTGAGCGGATTTAAAGAAAGGAGGGAGAAGAACAGGGACGGGTGGACAAGCGGTTTCCGAGATCGCTGAGTTTCTCTGAACATCACATTGCCACTCATCTCATGCCCAATTCCCATTCGCATTTGTGATCGCGGCTCACTTTGTGCAGACGGGAAATCTACACAAACAGAGCAGCGATCCAACATGGGATTTGGACAAATCTCCCCAAATGTGTGCAAACCTCCCCAAATGTGTGCAAACTTCCTCCATGCAGGACAGAGGGCCTTGCTAGACCTGCCGGCTTACGCCGGCAGGGAGGCGGGGCCAAGGCGCGCTGAAGTTAGCGCGCCTCCCCCAGGCTACCACACGCACGACGCGCAGGGATGTCGCGTCCCTGCGGCGTCCGCCATTTAAAATTTTTTTTTAAAGGGGCCGGGTGCGGCCCGAAGACTCAGGAGAGGTAAGTGGGTTTTTTTTTGGTTTTTTTTACCGGGGGGGGGCAAAGGCTGGGAGGGTGGGTGGCACAGGGGGAGGGCGGCACCCGCCCTCCCCCCATGCCACCCACCCTGGCACCCACCCTCCCAGCCTTCGCCCCCCCCGCCGATGGGCACAGCGCTCCTATGAGCGCTGTGCCAGGTCCGCGGCTTTTCGTGGCTCCTCGCGAGTAAGCGAGGAGCCGCAAAAAGCTGCGGTAGTCCCTAGACGTTCCCCAGCTCCGGCCTGAGGCCGGAGCTGGGGAAAAGGCGTGCCATAAGCGAATTCGCTTATGGCGCGTTGGAGGAGGCCTCAGCGCGGCCTGTCTCCGGATTCCCCTGTGCGTCATCTGGACGCACAGCAGGGAAGCCGGGACAGAAGGCACGCTAAGGCCTCGTCTAGGAAGGCCCTCAGTCTGCTGAACAAATTTGCCCAAATAAGGAACCGATCCACTTCACCTTAGGGTGCCTCAGGCTAACGCAGTGCCTCCTCATATTTGGGCAGAGATAGGCCCAATCAGCCCATCTCGACTCAGATTCGGGGCTTCAGCCCGAGGCAGTGCAGAACCCTGATTTTCACAAATATATGCACTTTCCCCTAATATAGGTATTTTTGTTCCTATTTTTTTTTATTGGAGAAGTCCGTTGCAAAATTCAAAGAAGTGAGCATTTTGAAGGATAACTGAGTTTCAGTTCATGTATTTGTTCAAAAGTGCAAAATTGGGTAATTTTGCATTTAAAGTATGAAAGCTTTCTCCTGAATATGCTTTGGTGTTTGTTTTTTTGTATTACAGGGAGAATTTCCAGGGAAGCATTCAAATATGCAGTTTCCCCGCCTGCAGTCTGAAGCTGTATGCAATAGGGACGGACAGATGTGTCAGCTTGGGTTTCCCCCACATTTGAATTGTTTAAATCTCAAATTCTTTCTGTCCCATTTATGAAGAAATTCATGATTTTGGGTACTTACTTGTTTTTTAAAAATCAACCAAACAGAATTCCCAGTCATCCCTAATTTTGGGAACTATGTAATATGTTCAGCTGTACATATGTGGCAGACGAGTTTCAGGTGAGAGAATTTCCCCCATTCCCATCAATGGCCGCTCCTCTAGTTCATTGGGCATTTACACTCTTCCAGAATTGCTGTTTAATTTCTAAAACTAATCTAAGAAAGGTAGCGCACCCACAATTTGTCTCTGTTTTCCATTCCTTCGATTCACTTGCATCTTTTCTCCTGCTCTATCATGCATTGGTAAAACACTGCAAAAATAAAATAAAATAAAACAATCTTGACTCGACTGTATGTATGATTGCATGGAGAAACTTCTCACGTGCTGTGTTTTTCTGCTGCATTGACATGCTCCTGTGCATTGATAGAACACTGCACAAAAAGATTTTCCCACGCACATACACATTAAATCACTTTCAACATTACTCTCTCTCTCTCTCTCTCTCTCTCTCTCTCTCTCTCTCTCTCTCTCTCTCTCTCTCTCGGCATGGCCATGACAAGATATCCTGGTGATCACACGGGATCATCCCTCTGTGTCCGGGATGCCCTATGCGTCCATGCACAGGGCATCCCAGGTGCAGGTAGGGAATCATAGAATCATAGAATCATAGAATAGCAGAGTTGGAAGGGGCCTACAAGGCCATCAAGTCCAACCCCCTGCTCAATGCAGGAATCCACCCTAAAGCATCCCTGACAGATGGTTGTCCAGCTGCCTCTTGAATGCCTCTAGTGTGGGAGAGCCCACAACCTCCTTAGGTAACTGATTCCACCGTCGCACTGCTCTAACAGTCAGGAAGTTTTTCCTGATGTCCAGCTGCAATCTGGCTTCCTTTAACTTGAGCCCATTATTCCGGGTCCTGCACTCTGGGAGGATCGAGAAGAGATCCTGGCCCTCCTCTGTGTGACAACCTTTTAAGTATTTGAAGAGTGCTATCACGTCTCCCCTCAATCTTCTCTTCTCCAGGCTAAACATGCCCAGTTCTTTCAGTCTCTCTTCATAGGGCTTTGTTTCTAGACCTCTGATCATCCTGGTTGCCCTCTTCTGAACACGCGCCAGCTTGTCTGCATCCTTCTTGAATTGTGGAGCCCAGAACTGGACACAATACTCTAGATGAGGCCTAACCAGGGCCGAATAGAGAGGAACCAGTATCTCACGTGATTTGGAAGCTATACTTCTATTAATGCAGCCCAAAATAGCATTTGCCTTTTTTGCAGCCATATTGCACTGTTGGCTCATATTCAGCTTGCGATCTACAACAATCCCTCCCTTGGCCTGGGATATCACCCTACAAATTAATTCCAATTTTTCTGCAGACTCAGGCCGTGGCCTGCTCTTCTGCTTTGAGGCCTGGGCCTCAGTTGAAGCCACTGCTAGACCACAACGGAAGCAGATAAGTGTGGGGGGAGGGGGCCTTACCTGGCTCCACTGCCTGCCACCACCGTGGTCCATGCAGCGGTGGACGGTGGAGCAAGGTAAGAGGAGAGGGGGACTTATTTGCCCCCCATTTTGTCCCCCCTTCCCCACTTACCTGCCATCCGCTGTGGAGGCAAGTAAGTGGGGAAGGGGGGCAAAATGGCGGGCGAATCACGATCCGACCCTTTGGATCTCGCTCTGGGATCCGATCCGGAGCGGGTCGGGGGATGGTTGGATCGGCGAGAACCAGTTCGGGCCCGATCTGAAAGTTCCGGATCGGGCCTCGAAGCAGTTCAGGGGGCTGGTGCACAGCCCTAATGCACACACTTTTGGAATGTCAACAACTTCATAATTGCACTCATCTGGAAATGTATGCATTTTTCAAATGTACATCTTTTGGAAGTGCACTCATCCTGTTGAACACATTTTTTTATTATTATTTTGGTCCAGAAATCACGTTAGAAGAGTGGCAGTGAACAGACTTTGACTGCAGATTGCATCCACTTCCGTGTGGGTCCGGAAACTGCGAACTGGGTAAAATCCCTATCAAAAATGATCTGGAACAAATTTCTCATGCATCCTTAAGTTTGGGACAGCTTACATGGCTCTAACCCCTACTCAGACTGAGTAGCACAGAGGGGTCTCCCACCGCACCACTTTCCCTATTCTGATCCTCTTTGCTGCCAGTTTCTGCATCTTATTTAATAATGCCCGTCCCCTGGGAGTAACTGGCCTTCATTGTACTTCTGTATTATGTATTTGCTTCCCAAGCAGGGAGCTTGTGTCTTCTTTAGGTACAGTTCCGATGATGAAGCAGTTAATTACTAAGCTAATTTGCCTAGGTAATGCATTAGGGTCCAGAAACTTCCTTAGATGCAGTTTAGGGAAGGAGACAGTTAATTACTCGGCTAAATTAGCTGCAGCCTCCCATGGCACTTGCATGCATGAAGTAATGAACGTTTATCTTCCTATGTGCAGAAAATGGTTGCCATTAACAGATGCATCAGTCTTCTTTAATGCTTTTGTATTACCTATACGTGTGTGTGTGTGTGTGTGTGCAGGCACATCTCTTTCTCGGTGTGTTTGTTTCTACTTTGCTTTTAACCACAGCTTCAAACTGTGTAGATCTCTGGGCCTTAACTCCCAAAGGCTATAGCCAGACCCGATCATCCCTGCGCGTCCACATGACACACAGGGGATCCCGGGAGCAGGGAGGGATAATCCCTCCCTTTCGCCGGGATAGCTCCCTATCCTTTAGTTGCATTTTTTCCGCGATCTCGGGATGATCCCAAGACTGCGGAAAGTGTGGCCCACCATCACGGTTTGTCCTGGCTCCTCGTGGTTACTTGTCAGGATCTGGGAACCACGCATGGGGCACAGGACTCCTCAGGAACTCTGCACCCATTGGGGGTGGGGTGGGGAGGGGAGTGGGGAATTTTAAAAAAAATAAAAATCCCTTCCTTTCAGTGCACGAGCGCTCATACACTCCTTCTGGTTTGTTTTTTTTAAAAAAACAAAATGGCTGCACAATGTCCTGTTCCTCTGAGGTCGTCGCACCTGCATGTAAACGGAGGGGGAGATCTCGCAATAACAATATCGCGAGATCCTCACACCTCCGTCGCGCTAGACCCATAGGTCTAGCTGAGCCCAAAGTCTTTTGCTCCAGAACTTAATGTTTCCCCGGGGTCAAGACAGAGTCAACCCTCCACATGTTCTAGCAGAGTTTCCCCCCAAACTGATGTGCCGGACTTCAACTCCTGAGATCGTGCTGGCTGTTCCAACATTTCCACTCCAACAAACAGGAACCAACTTTGTAAAAGGTCATTAAACCTGCGTGTGGGTTTATATATTTCCCTTGAGATGAAGATGCCTATTTTAGGGTGAACTATACACAGAAATATGTATTTTGTAGTGGGGAAAATACACTCAAAAGAAGGCGAATTTGTGTTTGTGTGTGTTTAATTGCAGATCCATACAGAATGGGATGAAACAAAGTTATGAATGAGCACATGTGAAATAGATGGATTCATCCATCCCTAGTCTATGTGCTCCTTAGACTGCACTTGAGAAACATGTTGGCAACTGCAGTCTCTGGATGGTCCTGAGTCCACAGGAAGAATCGGCTTTTTCCAGGGTTTCTTTATCCCTGGGAAAACCTGTCCCCGTCCCCCCTGCCCCCGTGAGACCCTGTGCATCATTTGGACGCACAGGGACTCAGTCGTGACCAACCTGGACTATCAGGCTGGTGTAGACACAGCCCAAGTGGCCAATGGTGACAGTGGTAAGCAGGTGCGACCACAGAGGGCACCTTACTCAATGCCCCCCCACACACACAACCCTTGAGCTGGTTCAGCTTCTCGTGTTTTCAAAGCTCCTAAAAATGTCCCTATTTTCTTTTGATTAAAATGTTACCAGGCCTGAGAGTTTCCCAGAAAATGCACCCGCCCTCCCATTCAAGAAACATTTATAAAGAGTAGAAATAATAAACCATTAGTTCTTTTAAAGGAAGCATAAAGGATCATTCAAAGCATGCTGTTTCACTGGGATCGCATTAAACCCAAGGTTGAAAGTAGCTCGTTTTCGAACACTCCAGAGGACAGTTAGCAAGGAAGTTTATTTTTTTTCCTTTTCTTTTAAAAGGCAGAGTTTTACATGGATAATTAATACGGGTTTTGTATAGAAAGGCTGTCTCTGCCCAAGTCACCTTTGTGTTTGTTTCGGGCTGGTGCCCCGTGTACTTTACAGATGGCTGTGGAAGACCAATGAGGTCTCAAAGAGATTGGTCCCTATGACTTGTCTTTTCCTAGCGAGACGCAATTTGGGACACACAAGACCAGAGCTTGAATGCTTCTTTGCTAAAGAAAGAGGCAGCTGATGCAGGTCACGCTAAGAGCTGATCATGTGGTAAAACTGTCCTTGGCCACAGGCAGTTCAGCATGCAAGCGGGGAGTTGAATGCTTGAACATCTCCCCATATTAAAAGCAAAGTCAAAACCTACATGTCAGGAAGATGTGTGTGTGTGTGTGTGTGTGTGTGTGTGTGTGTTTCCACCCCCCTCCAGACTTTCCCCTGATATACTAGTTTTCTATGTGCAGGGATTTATTGTGGAGGGGGAGTTTTGCATGAAGGAGCATTCAGCCATGAAATTTTCCATGTGCTGTGGAACTCTCTAGGTACAGTTTTACTAGGAGTAGAAGAATCTGTCTGCTTCTGGTCAGTATCACTTTAAATCTGTCTTTTACCCATAGTTCTATTCCATGTCCACATTGATCTGTATTTTTTTTTTTAAAAAAAAATATCCCACCCGAAAATACACATTTACATATGTATTTTCTTTCAAAATACATATTCAAATGCACACTTTGATTCTGGGTGGACAGGTCAGACTATTTCCTGTCTGTGTCACTTTTGCCTGTGCTCATTCATCAGTCTCTTCTGTCCCCTTTACACATCTGTGATTTTTTTAAAAAAGGGAAAAGCAAAATGACATGAACAACAACATCCACATTATTTATTTTTCACAAAATACACCTTTTATATGCATCTCACCCTAAAATAGGCATTTCTGTATGCATTTAAACCTAAAAAAAAAATCTATATTTTTATACATATTTTTGAGCTAACGAAAATGTGGAGAAGAGGGGAAATGGGAAGGTAACTGCCTTCCTATCCATATAATTGTCCAGGAAGTGTGATTCACTTAAAAATGGGGACCAACGCAATCTGTGAGAGCCCCTAATTGTGAAACGTTTAGTGCTTAGCTGAAACCTTCTCGGAGAGGATTTTCTCTTAGAAGAAATTAGGAATGTCAGAGGGGTTGGTGAGTGGAGATCAACACGCTTTCATCGGCTGGGATCCCTGACTTTGGTTCGTCTTCCACTAACTGGCCCGAAACGGTCCAAAGCGAGATAGGCCAGAGAATGGCTTTTCCTTTTCCTTTTTTTTTTTTTTTTATTTGCGGAAATAGACATTTACATAAATTGTGGCTGCAACTTATGCAAATGTCCATTTCGGCAAATTAAAAAAAAAAAAGGAAAAAGTTCCCGGATTTCAGGAAAAACCCACAGCTTGGCTAACAAATGCAAGCCAAGTCAAGGGTACTGTGGAAGTCTGATGATCCCCTAAAGGGTGGGATTTTTCAGGGATAAACTTCCCCAGAAGAAATGGGGGACTGGGGGAAAAGGCAGGGGGGAGTGTGTGTGTGTGTGTGTAGAAATTCTCCATATGTTCAGGGGTTGCAGGTTTGCCAAGAAAGAATCATCAATATCAATTCTCTTCCCGTGCTGACAAAAATCTTCTTTTTAAATGCAGGCCACAGCTAGACCTAAGGTTTCTCCTGGGATCATCCAGGGTTTGCCCCTGCCTGAGCATTGGATACCCTGTGTGTCACCTAGATGAACAGGTTTGACCCCTGAATGATCCAGGGATAAACCTTAGGTCTAGCTATGGCTGCAGTCACTCTTTGGTCTGCTACTGCAGGCAGCAATCAAACTCCAACGATCAGCAGCCAGGAGGGTACCAT
This sequence comes from Elgaria multicarinata webbii, assembly GCF_023053635.1. Classification (NCBI taxonomy): domain Eukaryota; kingdom Metazoa; phylum Chordata; class Lepidosauria; order Squamata; family Anguidae; genus Elgaria; species Elgaria multicarinata. Next base: position 13,211,908 of record NC_086178.1, on the reverse strand, counting down.
TTCCCCCCTCAATGCTTGACTGGAGAGACACTCCGTTTCTGTCCCAAAGATGAAGAAATTTGCAACATTTGGCAAATCCTGACCCAAACCCAAACTGAAACAAAATTCTTACCCAGCCTCGTTCAAGTCCACACGTTCATCTGAGAGATGTGGATCAGGACTTTGAAATGATTACACAGCCCTACACACGAGTCAGGCCATATCCACAGGAATGAAGAGCGCAGGGCCAGAGCTACAAGCGACCCTCGGAAGATGCCAGCACTCCATTCAGATTATTCCATTATAGGAGTGGGTATAGTTCTGATGACCCTGTTCAGATGACACGCTAAGCCACGGTGGTTAAGCATTTTGAGCTAAACATTATGGCTTAGCATGTTTAGCCTGGATAAGAAAAGACTGAGGGGAGACATGACAGCACTCTTCAAATACTAAACAGGTTGCCACACAGAGGAGGGCCAGGATCTCTTCTCAATCATCCCTGAGTGCAGGACATGGAATAATGGGCTCAAGTTACAGGAAGCCAGAATCCAGCTGGACATCAGGAAAAACTTGATGTCCAGTTTTTGACTGTTAGAGCAGTACGACAATGGAACCAGTTACCTAGGGAGCTGGTGGGCTCTCCCACACTAGAGGTCTTCAAGAGGCAGCTGGACAACCATCTGTCAGGGAAGCTTTAAGGTGAATTCCTGCATTGAGCAGGGGGTTGGACTCGATGGCCTTATAGGCCCTTTCCAACTCTACTATTCTATGATTCTACGTTGTGTGAACCATTCCTAGCCATGGTGGCTACATAACCATGGTTTCAACTAGGGATGTGCTCCGCTTCTAATCGGACCGGAGAAGCAGTAGCGGAGCGGGGGGCTTCGCCTGCCCTTAAGGCGGAGGCAAAGAGGATTGGGGGGCCGGCGGAGCGTGGCGAAGAGGATCGAGGTGAAGGCGGATCCTTTGCCTCGATCCGGAGCTCCGCCGGAAAGGTAAGTGGGGTTTACCGGGCCCTGCCGCTGTCGCTGTCGCCCATGCGGCGACAGCAGCAGGGCCCGGTAACGCCCCCCGCCCTCCTCTCCCTTACCTGTCTCCGTCCGCGGTCCGTCAGCATCTCCAATTGAGCCCGTGGTTCCAGCAGGAAGTCTGGGCCGCACGGCCCAGACTTCCTGGTGGAACCACGGGCTCAATTGAATACGGTGACGGACCGCGGACGGAGGCAGGTAAGGCCCCCTCCCCCTTGGTCCCTTACTGGGCTCTGCCACCGTCGCCGCATGGGCGGCGATGGCGGCAGGGCCCGGTACCCCCCCCGCCCTCCTCTCCCTTACCTGCCTCCGTCCGCGGTCCGTCAGCGTCTCCAATTGAGCCCGTGGTTCCAGCAGGAAGTCTGGGCCGCACTTGCGGCCCAGACTTCCTGGTGGAACCACGGGCTCAATTGAAGACGGTGATGGACCACAGACGGAGGCAGGTAAGGCCCCCCTCCTCCTTACTGGGCTCTGCCGCCGTCGCCGCTTGGGCGGCGAAGGCGGCAGGGCCCGGTAACCCCCCCTATGGGGGGGGGACCGGAGCTCCGATCCGGATCCGGAGCTCCGAGCGGAGCGGAGTGGGCACAGGCGGAGTGGGGGCGGGGCGGAGCGGGCCAATCCGAAAATGGCAGATCTTAAAGTGAAGCGGAGTGGGGGGTCCGTGCACACCCCTAGTTTCAACACAATCACTAACCATTTGCTGCAAAAGGGTTAGCAGCCGAACCATGGCTTCGCGTGTCATCTGAACATCTGCTGGCTCTGTGCTATCTCCACGATCAGAGACAGCAGCCCTAAGTACACCAGTTGCTGGGGGACATAGGCGGGAGGGTGTTATTGCCTTCATATCCTCTGTGTGTGTGTGTGTGTGTGTGTGTTTCCCATGGCAGCTCATTGATCACTGTGGGAACAGAATGCTGGACTAGATGAACCCTTGGGCCACAGCTAGACCGAAGGTTTATCCTGGGATCATTCAGGGTTCGCCCCTGCCTGAGCACTGGATCCCCTGTGTGTCACCTAGATGAACAGGTTTGACCCCTTGGACGATCCAGGGATAAACCTTAGGTCTAGCTATGGCCTTGGTCTGCTCCAGCCTGGCTCTTCTTACGTTCTTATGTTGTGTTAAGTACCAAAATGAACCGACTGTGCAAAGAAGGCCTAAAGCAGAGTTCCCCAACCTCCTGCCTTGCAGATGTGTTGGACTGGCCATGCTGGCTGGGAATGATGGGAGTTGCAATCCAACACAGCTGCAGAGCAACAGGTTGGGGATGGGCGACCTAACCTGTGCGCAGGAAAACTCACTGCTCTCCGCTTGCAGAGGGAAAGCAGCCGCCAACTATTATTCCGAAGTGTCATTTCTCTTCTTTGCTAAAAAATAAATAAAGTCATTTCGTTACAGAATATCCGCGGCCTCTCAAGGGAACCTCACGGAAAGAGCCTTTTTCTGGTCTAATTTGGCTGTCCTCTCAGACGATATTCACAGCGCGAGGGAGACCGCCAGGTTTTATTCCCCCGCTCTCCCCCTTCACGCACGCTTTCTAACTGATCCCCGCTAAACGCCGAGGCGACACTTGGGGTGTGCGTGTTCTCCTCTTGCCCCGGCCCGGTGCTTTTCCGCGCCCCCCTCCCCATGGTACGTTTTGCCACCTCCTTAACAAGGTGCTCATACCGCTTCGCTTATTGTCTATTAACTCAAGAGGTGAGCACATCAGCCTGTGAAATCAGAAACATTCACCATGGGGGGGGGGGGAAAGGGGGTGCAGGTTGAAAATCCCATTTTCTCTCTGCTGCTTGACGGGAAATGGTCTGTCACTGCCAGCGAGGACACTTGCAGAGCAGTGGCTGAATTCATTACCCAGCCAATGCTCGCAGTCAGCACTTCTGGAAAGAAAAGCATTTGTAAAGCGGAAAGGGTCAGGCCCTGCACTCTCAGCTCACGGAGTTCCTTCCCTCCAGCCCTCCAGGATCCGCTTTCTGTATTCAGGGGTCGGGGGTGGCATTCCTCCCCTCAGCCTGCTTCATCGGAGCCCGTCTGAGAAGCCAGCAGCTGGGATATCCCGAGCCCCGGCACCGCCGTCCCGAAGACCACACACACGCCCTCCCCTCTCCTCCCCCTTCGGGCTCCAAAACATGCCACTTTCGTTCTGGGGATTTGAGTTCCCATTAGTGTCTCTTTGGTGGGCCCTTCTTCTTTACACTAGCATTAGCATGGCTGCTTAACTTTGCTGCCTTTCATGTACTCTGAGGTTTCCCTCCGCATTAGCTGGCGTCTGCTCTCACCGAAAGGACAGGAACGGTGATTAGCCTGCTGGCCTCGTTGTTCACCATGGCTTCACCCCCACAGCTCCCCCTCCTCCATATGATGAGACTTCCCATACATCCATTCCCATTAAAATGTCATTTGCAATGAAGAATGGGAGAAGAGTCGTGCTAGAAAGAGACCAAAGTCCTCCCAAGCTCAGCATTCTGTTCACACAGTGGACAACTGACTACCTCTGGGAAGGTAACAAGTAGGACATGAGTCCAACAGCGCCCTTCCACTCATGTTCCTCAGTCCTCTTCGGTCCTATATCTTACTTCTGTCCTTGACCAACACATACTGTCATAGGCCTTAGCTAGGCCTACCGGTTAGCCTGCGACAGAGGAAGGAAGATCTCGCGTTGTGTTTATCGCGAGATCCCTCCTCTGTTTACATGTGATGACTTCAGAAGGAGAGGTGTTGCGCCCACCATTTTTAAAAAACGTAAAGGGATAGCAGCGCATGAACGCTCAGGCGCAAATGGTAAGTATTTTTTAAATTTAAATTACTTTCCCCATTCCCCCCACTCTACCCCTGATGGGTGCAGTGATCCTCCTGGCTCCTTGTGAGGAATCGCGCAGAGCCGGGTCAACCCGCCGTGCCCGGCCACACATTCCACGGTCTCGGGCTTAGCCCGGGACTGCGGAAAAACCGGGGCCAAAGTGGAGGGCGATATCCTGGAGCAAGGGAGGGATCATCCCTCCCTGATCTCGGGATCCTGTGTGCATCATGCGGATGCACAGGGATGATCCCCATCTAGCTACGGCCTTAGTAATGATTCAAGAGACTGTGTTGGTCATAATTCTTCCCAGCCAACCCCTCCACTGCACAGCTAGACTCAAGCTAAGATGACTTACCTTGTTCTGTGTTTATTTTTGTTCATCCTACTTTGGCCATTATTGGCACTCATTGCAAATACATTGATGCGCCTTTGATGCTGTTCTTCCCAGTACCAATTTCCTTCTCTGCCATCACAGTCCTCAGCCTCATTTCCCAATACTGTCATTTGATACTATTGGCTGTGGTGGACCATGAGATTTTGTCAATGGCGTCACAACTAAGGGGATACCAATAACTCACTTGATCTCACTTTTTGCCCATTTGCAGAAAAGGAATTCCCCCCCCCAAGATAGGAGGGGGTGGGTGGGTTGATGAAATGGTGGACTTAAGAACATAAAAAGAGTCAGTTCAAGGCTCCATCTCAACCAGCATTCTGTTCACACAGTGGCCGACTAGGGATATACAAGAATTTCATTCCTGTTCATAAGAACATCAGAAGGGCCCTGCTGGATCAGACCAAAGGTCCATCTAGTCCAGCACTCTGTTCACACAGTGGCCAAGCAGCTGTCGACCAGGGACCAACAAAGCAGGACATGAGTGCAAAAGCATCCTCCCATCCATGTTCCCCAGCAACTGTTGTATATATGCTTGCAGAGTTAATTCTGGACGTAGCACATGGCCATCAGGACTAGTAACCTTTGATAGCCAAATCATGTGAACCTGTCCTGTTCCCAGCACCGAACATGAACAGGAGCAAGAGCGCAATCCGAAAGGTTAGAAATTTCCCAAACTTGCGTTTGCATTCAAAAGTACGCATTTGCAGTGGTAGTGTCCTGCAGTAGTGAATTCCGTAGTTTAACTGGCTGGTGTGTGCGTTGCACTTCCCTTTAATAAAGCTATGAGGTGCCTGACAGGTGTTGGTGTTCTTGCTTTAACCATAAAAAAGAAATATCTTTCATGTGGCATTCCGTTGCTCCCTCTCACAGCATCTCACATTTCCTGGACTGCATCTTCCTATGCCCATCCTGGAAAGCGCAATAACTAGGAGAAGTTGTCTATAGAGCACCTAAGAGCTGGACAGCTTTGTAATTCGAGATCTGTTGGAGAAGCCCTCCTCTGAATCCCTCCAACGAGAGACAGGCATCATGGTGGGACATGGGAGAGGGTTGTGGAATGCCCTCCCCTTGGAAGTATGCCTGGTGCTGATGCTGGCTTTGTTTTGGCACCAAGTTAGACATGGCTTTTTTAAACAAAGGCCATAGCTAGACCTAAGGTTTATCCCTGGATCATCCAGGGATCAAACCTGTTCATCTTGGTGACACACAGGGGATCCAGTGCTCAGGCAGGGGCGAACCCTGGATGATCCCAGGATAAACCTAAGGTCTAGCTGTGGCCTAAGTCTTCGAGGGCTAAAGCTGCACCTAGCTTTAATTGCTTTTAATTTTTCTACTGTTTTTAGCTTGTTAATAGTCTACTATGTTTTTAGCTGTGTATATTATTTTTTTGTTTTATACTGTTTGATTTTATCTGTACATCGCCCTGAGTTCCCAAGGATATAGGGCGGGATGCAAATGTTTTAATAAATAAATAAATAATTTTAGGGGGTGAAACTGCCAGCTTTCAGATGTTCCACAGGGAGTCTCACCAGCTGGCATGCTCTCTGGGGTGCCTACGAGAAGACGTCATTTTATTTATTTATTTATTTACAATATTTATATACTGCTCCCCATTCAAAATTTCGGAGCGGTGTACAAGATAAAATACAATCAAAACAATAATAAAACACCTTAAAATAGTTTTTTTTAAAGCAAAATGAAAGGTGAACTGTGAACCATGGCTGGTCATTAAGGAAAGGCTTCCTGGAATAATGACGTTTTCAGGAGGCAACGAAAGGAATACAAAGTTGGTGCCTGCCTGACCTTGAGAAGCAGGGAATCCCATATGAGGGGGGCCACCACGCTGAAGGCTCTTCCCCTGGTAGACTCCAATCAGAGGATGGGTCTACACCAGCCTTCCTCAACCTGGGGTGCTCCAGATGTGTTGGATTACAACTCCCAGAATTCTGGGAGATACAGTCCAACACATCTGGAGTGCCCCAGGTTGAGGAAGGCTGGTCTACACTATGTAGAACCACCAGGAGCATGCCCTCGGATGATTCTGGATATTTGGAGCGCTCCATTCTATGGGGTGTTTAAGATTGCAATCCTATACACACTTACCTGGGAGTGAATTGAAATCCACAAGACACTTCTGAGTAGCATCATGCCGCTAGAAACGTGCCTTTAAATGCAACTTTTCTTTTGGCTGTTTTTGTTTTAAATCACAGATTAATGTGGAAGCAGAATAGAATGGACGTCTGGGACAGCACATACCGAAATGACAGAATGAAAACAGACTGATGCACCAGTCCCAGTGACGAGGGATGGATAGATCCCTCTATTTCTGGTCTGCGTCAGTTCAATCATATGTCCGACCTGTCTTGTTTTCTGCAATTTTTTTTTTAAAGAAAACATTTCAGTTTGCAATAAAATTGGTCACATTTCCCTACAAAATATGCATTTTTGTACATATTTTCTCCTACCACCCACCCACCCAATTTTGGTATGCAGTAGGGATGGACATCAAGGAGAAATCCAGCCCTTTTCGGTCTCACTGGAGTCCCCACTTGGCTTGTATTTATGAATTGAGCCAGGGGCTTCTTCTTTTTTTGCAAACTGTGGGAACTTTTGCGGTCTTCTTACTTAAGATTGCCATTTACATAAATTCCAGATGCAAATTTTGGCTGTAATTTACAGAATTCACACAAACTGCAGCCATAAATATGCTTAAAATGTACAAATTGTGCCCCCCCCCCAATTTGTGCAAATGAAGGCCATTATAGCTGCAGTTTGCACAAATTATGGCCAAAGTTTGCGTGAGTGACTCTCATTCATGAAATTTGCACAAATTACAGCCAAAGCTTGCTTAAGTTATACAATTTATGGCCGTAATTTGCATAAATGCCAATTTTGAGGGAGAAAAACCCCACCTGAAAATCCAAAAGCTGGCCCAACTCGATACAGATGAAGTCGGGTAAGCGAGCCGGAGTCTGGGGTTCTAAGATGCTAAAATTTGACACACACACACCCAGACAGATTCCTCCATCATCCCTAGTATGCAGTTGTGAGCTGAGAAATGCATTGCAAAACTTGGGCCTTAGCTAAATGGGGCGAAATCCTGGGGCGATCCCCGGGATCATCCCTTATGATGCACAGGGGATCCCGGGATCAGGGATGAATGATCCCTCCCTTGCCACAGGATCTCGCCCTCACCTTTGAGCCTGCTTTTTCTGCAGTCTCGGGATGATCCTGAGACCGTGGAATGTGTGGGCGGGCATCATGGGTTGTCGTGGTTCCCCGCGGGGACCCGGGACCCGTGCACAGGGTCCATAGCTCCTCAGGAGCTCTATGCCCATCGGGGGTGGGGGGTGGAGGGGAAAAATTAAGTTTAAATTAAAAAAAACCTACCTTTCTGCACACAAGTGTTCATGGGCTCTTCCTCTTTAAAAATTTGTTTTTTTAAAAAATGAAAGCCACGGCGCCCTCCGACGTCATCGTGCACCCCGTGTAAACAGAGGGGGAGATCTGGGCTCCACAATTCAAGAAGGATGCAGACAAGCTGGAACGTGTTCAGAGGAGGGCAACCAGGATGATCAGGGGTCTGGAAACAAAGCCCTATGAGGAGAGACTGAAAGAACTGGGCATGTTTAGCCTGGAGAAGAGAAGATTGAGGGGGATACATGATAGCACTCTTCAAATACTAAAAAGGTTGTCCCACAGAAGAGGGCCAGGATCTCTTCTCGATCCTCCCAGAGTGCAGGACACGGAATAACGGGCTCAAGTTAAAGGAAGCCAGATTCTAGCTGGACATCAGGAAAAACTTCCTGACTGTTAAAGCAGTACGACAATGGAATCAGTTGCCTGGTGAGGTTGTGGGCTCTCCCACACTAGAGGCCTTCAAGAGGCAGCTGGACAACCATCTGTCAGGGATGCTTTAGGGTGGATTCCTGCATTGAGCAGGGGGTTGGACTCGATGGCCTTGTAGGCCCCTTCCAACTCCGCTATTCTATGATTCTATGAACTCACAATAAAAATATTGCGATATCTTCACCCCTCTGTCTGGCTAGACTACTAGGTCTAGCTTAGTCCTTGGAGAAGCACATAGGCCAGCTAGTCCTAAGGCTTATCCCTGGATTGTCCAGGGGTCAAACCTGTTCACCTAGGTGACACACAGGGGATCCAGTGCTCAGGCAGAGGCGAACCCTGGATGATCCCAGGATAAACCTTAGGTCTAGCGGTAGCCACAGTCTGCAGGATAACTGCTTTTCAATCTATGCACTACTCTGGGAAGTACAGATTATGTCAGTTCACTAGAAATGTGAACCAAAGTCCAGCTTCTCTATATCCCTATCAGCCTCTTGGGGTGGACCAAAGCAGAATGGCAGAGCACATCGCTTCCATGCAAAAGGTCCATGGGTCAGTCCCCGTATACCGGAGCTGTGAAAATCCTGAGCCCAATGGAGATCCTGATAGGTACCGACAGCCAAAGTAGACAGTACAGTGCCGGAGACACCAAGGATTTGATACAGTGCAAAGCAGCCGTATGTGTTCAAATATGGATGCTCTTCGATGCAGGCATTTGCGGGAGGCAGGGGATAAATTTAAAACGTATTGCATTTCCTCAGTTGATAATTAAAACGACCGCCTTAAAATTCATCAGCAAGATTGAAGATTTATGGGTTTTCTTTTCTTTCCTTTTTTTGAAGTCGAAGTCAAATGTTTCACCATATACTTTGTTTTATAGACATTTCATCATGTCTTTGGTATGTTCTCATTATGGAGATTTTTCACAAGTGCACAAAGCATAACCGAGAAAATACACCACAGCTGCAAACTACCTTTTGGTGCACAATAGTCTCAATGTCGGGTTTCATGAGATTTGCTGACCCACTGAAGCGGAGCACTTTGAATTGGGGACGTCGGGCCCTCTCAGGGGGTGTAATGTTCACCGCATGTAAACCATCTTACATTGCACCCAGGGGCACCCTTTGCTGTGGCCAGAGGGAGGGGGCATTGTCTCACAGAGCAGTGGCTCAGCCCAGCCTTCCTCAACCTGGGGCGCTCCAGATGTGTTGGACTACAACTCCTAGAATGCCCCAGCCAGCTGCCTGGGGCATTCTGGGAGATGCAGTCCAACACATCCGGAGCGCCCCAAGTTGAGGAAGGCTGCTCTAGACGCTCACCAGACACTCACTGGACCCCCCCCAACTCCCCCATGCTTGCCGCGTCACACAAGTCCCCGGACAGCCCAATAAGTGCCCAGTGAGTGGCCGCCATCCCCTCAACAAGCCTCCATTTTGCAGGAAATGGGGACTTGTCATTTTGCGTAAAGGAGACCCTCTTGTTCAAATGGCAGCTGTGAACAGGCCCGTTGTCGCAATGCTATGGTTCCTTCAAAGTGTGTTTGTGGACATTATAGCAACATAGGGTGTTTCTATACCTGCCTTTTCCCCAGGGATCATCCCTGTGCATGCAAAAGACATACAGGGGATCCCGGGAGCAGGCAGGGACAATCCCTCCATTTTCCTGGGATAATCCTTAGGTATAGAAAGGGCCATAGGCCATTTCTTTTTCAAGTTTTCAAATGAGCACATGTTAACAAACACACTTTTTGTTTCTCAGAATGCCTCGCTAGCTCAGAAATATACGGATTTCTGATCACAAATTTGGTTCAGGTCCACATTTGGTTCTGGGAGGTACGAATTCGTAACTCCATTAAGAGGCATGGTGGTTCTCACTTAATGGAGCAAATTTCTCACCCGCTCCTAATTTCTTTCCCAGAAAGCACTCGGGCTGCTGTGCTGTTAATACCATCTGTCTGAGATGATAGCTGGAAATGTTTTATCTGCCTCCTCTTCTCTCTTTCATTGACAATTATGTTTCGTTTTGTTGTCATTTCAATATGTCGATTTGATCGTAAGCCACGTCGATTGCCCTTTCTGTTAATGGAAAACACCACTTTAAATAAATAAATAAATACATCTTTATAAACAGCTCCAGAAGCATCATCTGCTTCCTGTTCTTGCCTCTTTCTTCACCTTCCCTTTTGGCAGACTTGTAGAAGACAAAGCAGCGATTCAGACCGACTGAGGGGAAGCCCTGTAAAAAGAAAAGAATTAGCCGGGGTGGGGATGGGGTCGGATTTGGAGTTCAGGCCACACGTCTGAGGATGGACGCTCTTCTTCTGCCGTGCTCTTCACAGATAATGACTAGGCCTCGGACACTGCTGGTTCTGTTTTGCATCACAACTTTGAAAAGCCCTTGGAGAGTCTGGTGATTTATGTGAGGTCTTTTCATTTGAGGGAAATAAACCATCCGCCAGACCTGAATGAAATCCACACCGCTTCATTTTCTTGTGGAATCAGGATTTTACCCCTATCGGAGGGGCTGTCACTCTGTTCCAAGAAAAACAACCAGAGCTCTTTCTCACAGATGCTTTCTCTTCCATTTCAAGCGCGGGGCTGCTGGGAAGGGGTCTCAGCGTTACCCCCTCTGGAACCATGTGGCAAATTCCTCGCTCTTTCATTGGCCCAAAGCTGGCGAGAGGCGTTTGGTTTACAAATCACAGCCTTTTCTGCCTATTTAGACGCCGGAGCAGCTGCAAGGAATGCCAACGGCAATTCGTTAGCTTAAGAGAAACATGTCCCCGCCCCGTTCCCTTTAATGAGAATTGTTTTTGTTCTCTAACTTTATATATATATCGAAATGCAAGAATCCCCAGTGACATCCACATTTTTCTCCCTGTAATTTGATAAAGGGGAAAGATGTTGAAGCAAGACTCCCATGATGAAATGTAAGCTGGTGTGGCCCAGTGGGTAGAAAACTTGACTAGGATCTGGCAGACTCTTCATGTGCTATGGACTTGATGTGTTGACCTAGTCTTCCCACCCCCACCCCCCTCTCTCTCTGGCCTTAGCTAGACCAGCGTTTATCCCGGGGCGAACCCTGGGATTGTCCCTGTGTGTCCACATGATGCACAGGGGATCCCGGGATCAGGGAGGGATCATCCCTCCCTGGCCCTGGGATACAGCCCTACACTTTGGGCCCGCTTTTTTGACAGTCTCAGGCTGAGCTGAGCTGAGCTGAGTGTGGCCTTTTCCCACAGGTTTACTCGCATGGGGCGCAGTGCTCTTCAGGAGCGCTGCCCCCATTGGGGTAGGCTGGGGAGGGAGCAGGGTAATGACTTTATTTTTTAAAAAAAAGCCTTACCTTTGCGCACAAGCGTTCATGCACTCCATCTTCTTTAAAAATTAAAAATGGCGGGCGCGATGCCTCTCTTCCAGAGGTCGCCGCGCCTTACGTGTACACGGGGGCGAGATCTCGCTTTAATCGCAACGCAAGATCACCCCTCTTCCATCCAGGTTTATCTGGTAGGTCTAGCTAAGGCCTCTCTCTCTCTGCCTCCATTCCACCATCTATGAAATGGGAATAATCAGGATTCCCTATCATTGCAAGGTTGTTGTAAGGGTACGGCTGCTGTTTCAGCAGAATGTTAGCTTCTTGAGCACTTGCCAGAACAGGAGGATGCAAAGCCAGAAAAAAATAAAAATAAAATAATACTGAAGCGGTGAGCGCGTTGGGGTTGTCAGCACTCATGTGTGAGCTTGCGCATAGTGCATGCATGTGCACGTGGGTAAGAAATGGAAGGTGGAAGCTGCACTTGCAAAGTAGTACATACACATGTGATGTGAAGGCTGGGCATTTTGTGGATGAAACAGGGCTAGCGCGAGGTTTGAGGAGCCCTGGCAAAGTGCCCATTCACTTACCTGGCCAGTTGCTCACTCCCACAATGAAGAGGCAGGGTTTGGGAGGGGGCACACACCTTTTTCAGTTTTTAGTTTTGCTTTCCGTAGGATAGATCATTAGGAAGAACTTCCTAATAGAATGAGCTGTTTAATAGTGCTTCAGTTGGCCTCAGAAGGTGATGGACTGTGCTTCATTAGAAGTCTTCACCCAGAGGTTGGGTGGCCACCTATCAAGGATGCTGTAGTGATAATGGCCTTCCAGCATTGGACAACACACAGGCGATCATAAGAATATAAGAAGAGCCAGGCTGGATCAGAACCAAGGGTCCATCTAGTCTAGCATTCTGTTCACACAGTGGCCAACCAGATGTTGACCAGGAAACCACAAGCAGAACAGGGGTGCAACAGCACCTCCCACCCATGTTCCCCAGCAACTGGTGTATACAGGCTTACTGCCTCAGATACAGAAGGTGGCACATAGCCATCAGACCTAGTAGCCCTTGATAGCCTTCTCCTCCAGGAATTTATCCAACCCCCTTTTAAGGTCATCCAAATTGGTGGCCCTCACTACATCTTGTGGTAGTGAATTCCTTAATTTAAATCCATTTAGTTGGATGCTGGGAATACAGGGGTTGGGACAAGTGTCAGGAGGGCCAAATGTCAGGATGGGCTGGCACTCAGTCAGGCTACTTGGGCCATGCCAGCTGCCCAGGTGTTCTGAGTGTTGCCACTGATGCCGGGATGAAAACATCGGGCTCCCTGTGTCACTGTGTGAAGTTCTGCCACTGCAAAAGAGGATCCTGGAAGAAGCTGCCACATTTTATCATTCCGTACATCAGTTTCCCCAACCTAGCATACATCAGATGGGTTGTAGTATGATATCATCCCAGGGGATGATGGGAGTTGTAGTCTAACTGACCTGGACAATGCCAGGTTGGGGAAGACTTATGTTCTTATGTTCTTCAGGAGTAGTTGGAGGTGAGGGACAGGCTGTATGTTCAACCAAGTCATGGGATTAAAGAGGCTGGCCAGAATCTACAGAGAAAGTATAGATCACATAAGAACATGAGAAGAGCCCTGCTGGATCAGGCCCAGGGTCTATCTAGTCCAGCATTGTGTTCACAGAGGGGCCAGCCAGCTGTCGACCAAGAACTTAGCCCATACAGCATTTATGCTGTCACTTCAGCTGTTGATAGACAGCATTAAGTTAAAACATTGGACTCCAGATTCCCGAAGCACGCATGCCTGCACAAACTATGATAGCCCTATCCAACCTGGTGGACTCCAGATGTTTTGGATGACAACAGCCAGCATTCCTGACCATTGGTCTTGCTGGCTGGAACTGCTGGGAGCTGATCCAAAACATCTGGAGAGCCCCATGTTGAGGAAGACTGGTCTATGATTGGCCAGGATGTATCTTTTAGAAAGAAAAAGCACACTGCACATTTGTGAGAGCATTGTGCCCTTAGAAGAATCTTTTTTGGGGAAAGCTTCTTTCTTGCTTGAAGGAAAGGAAATCTGCACATGCTCTGAGATGCCCAGCCCCACCTGGTAGAAGGCAGCCTCCTATTCGAGGGTGAAGACACAAAAACATTTTGGATGTGAAAAAGGGATATATCTGTGATTAGCAATGAAATGTGAGACCTCAGAGGTCAGCAAAATTGCCACGCGGACCCTGGGGGTGAAATTCAGACATGGTTCCTGAAAGGTCATCAGAGTCATATATCAAATGGGAATATGTATACTTAAAGAAGAAACCCAGATTTTTTTTTGGAAGGCTCTTCTGAATGAGAAGGAAGGAAGGAGCACGTTCACTTTGATGGGATATGCTTCCATGAAGAAAACTGAGTCAGGGAAAGAACAGAGACTGTGTTGTTATGTGGTACAGTTAGAGCCCCAATGTCACAGAAATGGGGTGAACCCTGTCTCTCAGGCCTACTGGTAACAGCCAAAACCATACAATGAGGCAGAAAGAGAAAGCCTTGTGCTAGGAAGGAAGCTGTAGAGTTAAAAGTCATGCTTTTAACAAAGACCTTTGATTGGTGGAAGGAAGCAGGGGGCAAGAATGAAATGAGACCCATCAAAGGGACTATAGCCTGGAGTATGAGGTGGAGCTGGAGACTAAAGACCTTGGCAGAAGGAAGGAAACCAAATGAAGCCAAAGGCCAGACAAAAGTGAAGTGAAACAGAACCAAGGAGGATATCCTGACACCAGAAGAAACCAGATCCGGAAAGTGGACAGGCTGGCTTCAACAGCAAGGCCCTTAGGAGAGAAGAGTTCCAGAGTGGGGAAGAAAGAAAGAAGGAAGGAAGGAAAGAAAGAAAGAAAGATGAGTGTATTCCATTTTATCTTCCGCATATTTCCTAATTGCTGGAGGCTCCAATAATTTTCTGTCTGGGTAGAACGGAATCATAAAATGGAAGGCCTTTACAAGAGCGACGTCTTTTGAAGAAGAGAATACTGTGGAAATGGAAACGATTAGCCGCCCAATCACATTTAGTACCATACGGTTACATCATCACATAATAGCAGCATAACATACACCTTTAGAATACACCTTCAGCTGGTGGGCCGTGAACCACGACTGTGTCACAATATGAGCTAATACGGGTGGGTCACACCAGCCTACAACAATTCTTTCAAGAAAGAAGGGGAACATGCAGGAAGGAAGAAGAGAAAAATGGAAAGAAGAGGGTGGGGGAAAGAGAGGAGAGACCAAGGCCCTTTCTACACCACACGGGTGTAGAGGGAGGGGGTGTGTGATCCCGGACTTACCTTCTTCCGGGATCATCCCACGTGTCCAAATGGCCAGAGATGTCGTGCGAGTCACGGCGGCCATTTTTTTAAAGGGCGAAGGAGCTGGAGCATGCTCGTGCTCCAGCAAAAGGTAAGCAGGGAAGAAAAAAAAGCCCCGACCCTTCTCCCCCCAACTCCGATTCCTCCCGGCCTGGCTCCTTCCCTCTATTGATCCCCACTACTCGTTGAGAGGTAGGAAGAAGCCGGGATGGGCGCCCACACATCCTGCGATCTTGGGATGATCCCGAGACCGCAGGAAGAATCGGGTGTTCCCAGTGATTATTTATCCCTGTGGAAACCCATGCTCATCCCCCCTCGCCCCTGGGAGTCCCTGTGCATCATTTGGATGCACAGGGACTTGGCTGTGACCACCCCGGATTTTCAGGCTCGTGTAGAAATGGCCCAAGAAAGAAAGAAAGAAAGAAAGAAAGAAAGAAAGAAAGACTTAAGGCTGTGATGGACTGAATATTAGGGCTGTGCTCCACTTCGCTTCAGAGCGTAGAAGCAATAGCGAGGTGGCCTGATTCACTGCCGACAAAGGAGAAGATGTAGTGGGTCGGGGGGGGCTGCGGATTGAGGCGAAGAGGATTGAGACCAAGCGGATCCTTCACCTCGATCCGGAGCGCCGAAAAAAGGTAACTGGGGGCTTACCTGGCGCTGCCGCAGTCCGTGTGGCGATGGCGGCAGAGCCAGGTAAGGGGGCAGGGGGAAAGGGGCTTTCCTGAGTCCATTGCATTCCGGCAGCAGCTTCAACTGAGCCCAAGGACTCAAACTGGAAGACCAGGCTGCTGCGGCTTGGTCTTTCTATATGAGTCCTCGGGCTCAGTTGAAGCAGCTGCTGGGCTGCGACGGATGCAGGTAAGGGGGGAGGAGGGAGAGGGGCCTTACTTGCTGCCGCCACTGCTGCCGGAGCTCCTCAGTGGAGCGGAGCGGACCATAGGCCGATTGACGCAGAGCGGACCCAATCCAGAATTTGCAGATTGGGTGCGGATCAGATCGGGGCGTCCATGCACAGCCCTACTGAATATACTCTAATTTTGACATTTTCTATGAAATTGGCCTATTCAATGGAGCTGAAAAGTATCCCCTCCCTCTCAACGTAAATAATCACTGCACTGAACATTTGTGTTCCTTGGATGTTTTGTTTCGTTCCTTCTTCTTGGAACTATTTTCTTCCTTTTGTGCTCTCACTTTCGTTGACAGTTGCCCACACTTCCATTTTATTCAACTGGCTCCGAGTCCCTTGTTATTTTGCTCATAGGCATTCATGTGGCATGATCAATGAGAACATACGATCATTCCAGCCAATCTGACAATCTGATAGCGAGGACAAGTGAAGCCAAGGACGGTGATGAAAATGGAAAAGAGGAGGGGGACACAAATTGTCGTGTTTCTCAGAAAAGTCCTGCTTTTGATGGGAGGCAAATGACGAGGCTTGCTAAGTAATCCACAAAGCTTTAATTAAGCAACAAACATCTCTTCTACCTAAAGAGAGTCTAATCTCTTGGAAACTTCCCCCTAGGCAAAACTATGCAAACTAAGCAAGGCAATTGTCTGCTCAAGAAGAATAGGAAGCCACTTCCCAAACACCCGTAACTTCAGAGAGCCTGGTGCGGAGGCAGGTTCTGGCGCAATCCTAGTCGGACTGACTTTCTCACACCTTCCTTCCGCTCTGTGTGTTTTAGCTTCTGGCGGACCCTAGCTTGTTGGGATGCTCTCCTCCAGAAGAAAGCTCACTTCCCACTGGGTGTGTAGGATTTGGCCTTGAGGAGATAAGCTCTGGAGAGGGCTGACTCCCAGCTGGGGTATCGTCCGTGAGAGTTTCCTCCCCCATTGGTCCAGGCTGGCTGGTGTCTGGCGCCGCCTCCTCTCTTTCGGATTCTGATTCTGATTGATTACCTGAAGCACCGTCTCCCAAAACAAGGGCAGTAGGGTTAGACATGACACAAATATATTCATAACAATTGCAAGGCACTTTTTGATCCTTATGAAAATCAACTTGGGACAAGGTAAACAGTTGTGCAGAAATCTAGCAAAAAATATCATATGCGGAAGAAAGAAAGAAAATATTTCAAGGTGGTGTGAAAGATGCGCCTTAGTTCTGGAGAGTTTAAAGGTCATTGCTTTCGAAGGCTGCAGCGATTTGAATGGGAAAAGGTCAAAAGATCGATGTTGATTTTCTTAAGCAACAAAAATGAACCAAGTGACGAAAGCCAAGCTTTGATGCGGCGTTAAGTGCCAAGAAGTTTCAAGTTCCATTCTCAGCACGAATGCTGCAAATTCATGCAAACTATGCAGACATGCAGACATTCTTGATATGTTTCAACATGCCCAATTTCGATGGGTTTGAATTTTAGCAACTGTGCATATTCATGAAGGAGACCTACCTCTCCCTTGGGGAGCAACAGCTGTATAGGACCCCAGTCAGCAGCGAGAATCCAAGAAATTGTCAAAGCAAATAAAATGACCTAACTCCCCTGCAAATCCTCAACGGCCTGTTTGCCAATCTTATGAAAGCCTTTCAGATTTGCTCCACGATGTGACTGACTGAATTTGCTTCAAATCTGATGTGCCCTCCAAGTATTTGGTTGGGTTTTAATCCCACAGCACTTTGCACGTTAATCCTAGACGGGTTTCCTGGACTTGCCAATCTCATGAACTCCTTTTCTTTTCTTTTTCTTTCGCAGTATTCAGAGACGTTGGTCCCGATAGAAAAGAAATGGAAGGAGAGGATTACCTGGCCCCCTTCCACTCCACACAAGGGAAATGATATAATTGGGACTGTTTGGATTTAGAAATTAAAATAATTTGGGTTTTCTCGGAAAGGTTCACACAACGTCAGCTTCTATCAGGCCGACGAGAAACAGAGGCGCCCTGGGAGTGAGAGATCTGACAGCTCTCCCAAATAACACCCTCTCCGCTGGGCAAGCCGCTTTTATTTTCATTCTTCTCTTCCCTGTTTATGGTTTAATCTGAGGTGGTTTCCTTGCGTGCTAAACAAATCTGTTTGCACTTTCCCAAGAGGTGGTGGTGGAGGCCCTCGAACAAAAAACGGCCTGCACACCACTTCCTGCTGTGTGAGCGGCGTTTCGGTGGGAAGCCTTGAAACTCCTGACGCTGCTAGGTCTGGCCTGCTCATTGGATAAATGGGACAGTTGTCCTGGGCAATGAAGTTGAGTAATTGCCATAGAAGGACAGCAGTCATTAGAGCACAGCTTGTTGGCAGTGGCCAGTGTATATACCATGGCTGAAAGACTCAGAGCAAAGAAAAGCAGCAGAACTTGATACTGGCTGCCCTTCCTTCCTTCCTTCCTTCCTTCCTTCCTTCCTTCCTTCCTTCCTTCCTTTTGATGTCCCCAGGGAGAGGTTTCATCTCTCTGATGAATGTAATGTGTCAAGGGTTAAAGATGGCTTCTTTGCCAAAGGGTGGCTACATATGGCTATATGCCAGATTTGCATTCCTTAATGGTGGACATCAGACAAAGGGAAAAAACTTTCAACCAATAGAGCATCGAAGGTAACTTTGACTCGTTGAGATTGTGCACCTTAACTTGAAAATTGAATGTAACTTAACTTGCTCATCCAGAACTGACCAATATTATTTATTATTATTATTATTTATTTATATAGCACCATCAATGTACATGGTGCTGTACAGAGTAAAACAGTAAATCGTAAGACCCTGCCGCATAGGCTTACAATATAATAAAATCATAGTAAAGCAATAAGGAGGGGAAGAGAATGCAAATAGGCACTGGGTAGGGTAAACAGGCACAGGGTAGGGTAAAAATAGAAGGGTTAGAAAGAGACTAACGCCCTCTTGTAGTCAGGGCCTATATATACTGTGAAATTCCTTTGTTCTGGGCGCCTCCATCTTGTGGAACCGGAGAGCACCCCATACTGCAGTATCGGAAGTAAATGGATTACGTGTATTTTCCAACCTCGTGTGTTTGATTGGCTATTAATGCGCCGGGGAAGCGGGCCTTTAAATCCCTGGTTGAGGGACAACACTTTCAAAAGGCAAGTTTCTAAACCTTATGGGGTTGCCAACCGACCAAAAATTATTGTCCTGGCCTTCTCCTGGGCCTTAAACATCTATTTAAGGTGGGGAAGAAGACGTGGGGGAGACTGGAGCAGGCAGAGACCATCGGAGCCTGCTTCAGTTGGAAACCCCGCCGCCCAGGGCTAACATCTTCATCATGTGGGGAAGAAGAAGGAGCTGTTGGTTTGCCCCTCCATTGGGAGATGAGAGGACAGAGCAAGGCCTTCCCACCAAAACAGTCTCCTTAATTTCTTTTTATTTTCTCCCTCTTCCCTCCCCATCCCCTTTTCCTTGTGTGTCATGTCTTTTTTAGAATGTAAGCCTGAGGGCAGGGACTATCTTCTTTACGGATAAATTGTAAGCCGCTCCAAAGGCCTTTTTGGCTGAGGCGCGGGATAAAAATACTCTAAATAAATAAATAAATATTTGACTTGGAGGAACCAGCAGATGAAGTTTTTCAGGGCATCAATAAACAACCTCTGACAATCAGGCTGTTGTTAAGATCAAAGGAGCAGGGGCTGGTAAATCGGATGGAGGTAAAGATATGGTTGAAAGCATGTGAGGAAGTGCCTGGAGTTATCTCACAATCCAATGGAATTGTGCAATAAGATTTCCCATCAGCAGAAGGTGGGACTCCTGTGCCCTTCTTTAGCTCACAGCTCTTGCCACAAAATATGCACACACAAAAAGAGGTATCATCATGCACACATGCTTAATTTACATAATGTATGCAGGTTTCGGACTTTACACTTTGGGGTTATTTTGGTGGGAAATGTTCCGTTCATTTTTATTGTACAGCTGTGGCATCGCCATCCATCCCTATTTTTGGTCTGCTTTGAACCATTTCATTTATTGATTCACTTCTTTATTCCTTACAGTATTTCTTATGCACCTGATGGATACCAGAGTGGTGCACATAGAGCATGAGCAATTAGACATTCACAATAAAAGCAAACAATAATTACCTGAGCTAGTCATCTGAAAGAAGATGTATAATAAATCAATAAACTTCAAAAATAACACAGCTAAGGGGCAGCTAAGAGGCATAACTAAATTGAAATGCATGGACAAATAAAAAGTTTGACCTGGTGCTAAAAAGATTGGTGCCAGTCATATACTCCTAAGGGGAGAATATTTCACAATCAGGGTGCCACCACAAAGAAGGCTCTCTCCATCATCATCGCATAATGCACCCGTCCTTAAACGAGTACGTGAAAAAGAGGTTCACCTGAAGAATTGAAGACATGGGCAGGTTGGTGCTCCTTCAGCTAATTGGGTTACAAGTGGGATGGACAGATTTACCTCCATCAATGCTTGACAGGCCCTTGCCAATCCACCACAGCTGCCCACTCCCTGTGTGAGCTGCTAGACAGCCTGGTGAGCACCCAATGAGTGCCACAGGGCCACCTGTACCCTGAGCCAACTGCCATTTTGCACTACGTTACAAGCATAAATGGACCATTTACACCTGCAATTTTGTGTTGGTGAATGGGTCCAGCAAGCACATGGTGGCTTGGTGAATGGGGTCTAGGAGGCTGAGCGGGGGGTGGGGTAGAGGGCCGGTGCTACCATAGAGGCCACTCAGGTGGCTGCCTAGAGCACCAAGCTAAGAGGGGCGCTGCGCAGTGCAGCACTCACGCGCGTTGTTCGCTGTGAGCCAGCCCAGCCCGAGGATTCAGCTGGGCCTGGGCAGGCAAGATGACGTCCCGTGCCCGCCCAGCCAGAGCGAAGCCAGGGACGCTGGGGTGGCTCCACTTTTGGACTTCCACCCAGAAGCTGCCCTCCCAGAGCCACTCTAGCCACCCGGAAGCCGCCCTCCCAAAGCCGCTCTAGCCACCCTGAAGCCGCCCACCCAGAGCTGGGAGGCTGCTGCCAGAAGAAGAAGAAGAAAAAACACAAGGCGAGCGTGACCCTGGCTCAAGCCAGCCTCTGCCTTACTCCTGAGGAAAGGGCACTGGGTCGCCTTGCCTCTCTCCTCAAACAGGCCGCGATGTCCAGGCAGGCAGGCAATTGGGACTCCCTCTCCCTTCCCCCAGGAAAGCTAGGGACTTGTGGACTCCTTGCAAGGCAAACTCTTCTGCTTCCCGATCCTGCGCGCGTGGATCAACGGGACTTGCATCCGAGAAAGCATTGCACTGGGAGGCACCAGTGTGGCCCGATCCGCCTATGAAGCCTTATTCCCCCAAGTAAACATACGGAGGGGATCGGGACGCCAGGATACATAGTAGGATGCGTTCACACGGAAGTAAGTCCCGGTGAATTCCAGATGGCTCGGTCCCAAATCGAAGTGAGCCAGTCCCAGCTCTCCACTCGGCACACACGTTCGGACTTCCATGCAATTTGGGGTGTGTGTGCATGCAGTTCGCCTTGCCTTGGGCACAAAATAGTCTTGCACCGGCCCACCCCTACTCCCAAGCCATGTAGGACTTTAAAAGTAAGCACCAGCATCTTGAACAGGGTTTAGAAGGAAATAGGCAATGAAAAGAACTCTTTCAAAATAAGAGCAATACTGGCAAGGTGTGTGTGTGCGTGTGTGTGTGTGTGTGTGTGTGTGTGAGTGTAAGTAATAGTTGATGTTTCCAGGTCATCTTCAAGTATAAATGGGAGGAGTCTAGAGCTTGGGTTGGCTGTTGGTTGGGAGTTGGGAGGGTCAGTTAGGATTGTCAGTGGTGTGGAGAGTGAAAGGAGATAAGATTGAAAGAGATTTAAGATTACTGTTTTTATTAAAACTAGTAGATTAAGCAGGTTAACTTGAATTTGAAGTAACTAAGGGCCTTGCTAGACCTACCTTTGAATCCGGCCTTCAGGCGCGGTGAGCCCATGCTACAATTAGCATGGGCCGTCGCACCTATCCAGACGTCAGATGCGACGGGGAAAGGAAAGCCTCGTCGCATCGCCCATTTTTAAAAAATCTTAAAGGAGCCATGTGCGCAGGAGCGCACCAACGAAAAGGTAAGTAGTTTTTTTTTAAAAAAATAAAGGGTTCCCCATTCCCCCCTGCCCATGATTCCCCCCCACAATGTCTGATGCCTCCCGCTTGCCAGTCCGCTCCCCCCTTGCCCCCCGCTCGCCCGCTTTCCTCGCCCGCCTCACCCGCTTACTCGCCCGCTTGCCAGGTCCGATTCCCCCTATGCCCCCTTTGGCCGCAATCTCCCCACCCTGGCTCCACTCTTCCCCCCCATCTCTCCTGCCGGGTCCGCTCTTTCCCCCCTGGCCCCCATCACTCCCCCCCCCGCGATTCCCTCGCCCCCAGCCCAGTGCGCAGCTTCTCCTGGCTACTCGTGAGTAAGCGAGCAGCCGGGAAAAGCCGCGGAACCTGCTAGACTTTCCACAGCCCCGTTCTCAGCCCGGGGCTGTGGAAAACCCGTCCCAAAAGTGTTGCCAGTTATCCCCAGCCAAGGGAGGGTTTAGCCTGGCCTGACCCCGGGAGCCCCTGTGCGTCCTCATCTAGGAAGGCCCTAAGTTCTGTTAAACAAAAATAAACATTTTATTTTGTTTTGTTACCTCAAACCACTTGTCTGCTTGGCTTTATCACCTGCTCTACAATTACTAGCGTAAACACCTTATATATAACCTTCAGCTTATTACATACACAGTAAAACCTTTTCAGATTCTAGCCTTTACCCTCTCATATGAGGGAACGGTTGTGTTTTACCCTACCCTCAGGTTGCTCATGTGGTAGCGCTTGGCTTGAGGAGGGTTTGTGTGCATCAAGGCCTGGTGTGTGAGGCCTGTGTTGTGATAAAGACTTTCCAAAATGGAGAAGCTGTACTGGGTGTACATTAAATATAAGACACATCAGATCCAATAGACAAAGTAGACGTAGCCTGTTACTCTGGGAATTGTGCCGCGCTAGTTGTGATTAAATTGTGATTAAGAACTCTTGGTTCTTTTTTCATTTTTGGTTCCTGTAAAATCTACGACTGGAAAAAAGACCCTTTGGGTTTCTACAAATCTATTGGTAATTTAGCTATAAAAGGCAGTCCACCCCTCGAATAAAAGCACAATTGTATTTGTGTTTTTAACCTGTTGGTTGTTTTACTATGGTTTTAATTTTTGTGAACCGTCCAGAGAGCTTCGGCTATTGGGTGGTATAAAAATGTAATAAATAAATAAATAAATAAAAATAAATAAATAGTACAAGGCTCCTGTAAAATTCATTCAGAGTAAGTTTCTGTCTTCTTTACACATGCACTTGCACAGCTGAGCGAGAACTGTGCAGTGCAGTCCTCCTGGCGTATTTACTTGGAAGTATACTGCTTTCAGTGTCATTTACTTACACATAAGTACTCAGAGTAATGCAACCTGAGCTTCTCTTGAGCCTGGTCAGCTGCATGGCAGGGAGCTAAAACAGTTTGTGGGCTGAAAATCTGTGAACTTCTAAAGCCAGCCCTAACAACTCTGCAGTTGTTAAATTTAGTCCGAGTAGAAATGAGGAGATTTTTCATGTAACGGAGGAGAAAACTGTTTCCCTCATTGCAATTCATCTGGCCAGATCACTTCTGTCCTTTTAATGACAGGCCTCGCGTGGGTTCAAGGAATTCAAGGTCGACTGTTTATGATTGACAGGTGTCTGTGACTGACAGCTCTTGAAATAGTCTAAAAATGTAGTACTTGGGTGGAGCTGAGCCAGACGTACTTGAGTGGAGCCCTGCAGTGTTCCCCCCCCCCCAAATCTGGGGGACTGAGTTGAGCATAAAATCTGCTTGTTCACTTAACATCGGGGTCTCCAACGTGGTGCCTATCAGCACCAATGCATCCACAGATAACTCTCTTGACACCCACCAGCCTTTTTGCCTGTTGTGATTTTCTTTCTTTTTTTCTGCTGCAAAGCGAAGTGCTGCCCTCCAGCAGCATGTAAATTTGGGGTCCCAAAGCGTGGCTCTGTGTTTTGGTGCTGAGCCCCCACCTCTGCCTTGTATGTAGGTGCTTGGGCAAGTTACTCAGGATCAACACTACTGCTTTACAATGTTTTATAACAATAGTGAAAATTGTTAGGGCTCAGGATAGGGTGACCATAGGGGAAAAAAAGACAGGGCTCCTGTATCTTTTAACAGTTGTATAGAAAAAGGAATTTCAGCAGGTGTCATTTGTATGCAGGCAGCACCTGGTGAAATTCCCTCTTCATGACAACAGTTAAAGCTGCAGGAGCCCTGCCTTCTTGACCAGATACAAAAGAGGGCAGGGCTCCTGCAGCTTTAACTGTTGTCATGAAGTAGGAATTTCACCAGGTGCTGCCTGTATACAAATGGCAGCTGCTGAGATTCCTTTTTCTATACTACTGTTAAAAATACAGGAGCCCTGTCCTCCTTTTCCATATGGTCACCCTAGCCCAGGACACACTCCATATACAGTTTTAGAACCAGTTTCAAAGTGTCATATCGTGTTTTGTGTAGAACTGGCCTTACTTGTCTTTTAGAGAATGATTGTGATAGAGTGACCATATGGAAAGGAGGACAAAGCTCCTGTATCTGTAACAGTTGTATAGAAAAGGGAATGTTAGCAGGTGTCATTTGTATGCATGCAGCACCTGGCGAAATTCCCTCTTCATCACAACAGTTAAAGCTGCAGGGGCTATACTAGAGCGACCAGATACAAAAGAGGACAGGGCTCCTGCAGCTTTAACTGTTGTCATGAAGAGGGAACTTCACCACGTGCTGCATGTATACAAATGACACCTGCTGAAATCCCCTTTTCTACACAACTGTTAAAGATACAGGAGCAATGTCTTCCTTTTCGTATGGTCACCCTACCTATTCCTAGCCACCAAAAGTATTTGCATAACATAATACACCACTTAATTAATGTCCTAATGCTGACAACAGTTTTGACAACCTTCTGTCCAACAAAGTATTCAGAGAAATTGAAGAGTTGATGAGATTTAGGAAGAAGCGACATAATCAGAGCCTGCGGGTCACTTGAGTTCCTGGATCTGCGGGTTTCCACCCAACGCACCAGACACAGTTCAGATGCTGCACTGAGGGACTTCCAGTGGGTCATAGGAAGGAACTGTGATGATGGCACAGATGGCCTGGCTTTGCAGACATGGGAGGGGAGAATACTCCAGATGTGGGTAAACAGCGTTGTGTGTTTTTACAGTTTACATACGCAATGCGAGTCACATGTGCTTCTCCACCCTCAAATCTGGGTAACATCCAAAGCCACCCACAATGATTCACCCTTTGAACATGTAAACAAATCAGCAGTCAGAGAGAATGCAGGCTGTTATCCAAGGACAAGCAGAGCATGTGAAGATTGCGTCAGGACTTGGGTTTTAAAGACAGTTAGGTTTTGAATGTTCTTGTGGCAATTTCCTTTGCAGGAAGCCCAGTTCTCAGTAGCACTGACGACATGGTCCCAACTGAGCTTCCACTACAAATGAAGCTGATGCACCATTTATCCCCTTCTTTAATCGTTAATGTGTCCTTTGCATAAAATTGGACCTGATAGCAGACCCCAACTAAGTCACTGGGGGCGTCGCTTCCCCTGCTCCCCTGTCTCATTATGAATATTCTGCCGCTTCTCCTCCGTCCTCAATTCAGCTGGGGTGACGATGTCACAGCCAAGCCAATTAACTTTCCAAAGTAAGGCTTTGAAAGAGGCTGATATAAATTCTTTTTCTGAAATCAAGCAATCTTTAATCTGCCCATTTCCTTCCTCCGGAGAGAGTGTGATACATACTACACAAAACAGCAATTACATTGGATTTGTGTGGGTTTCTCTGAACGTATCTTTTTTTTGCCTTACAATTTCGTAGTCTGTAGAGGCCCTTGATGGCTGCAAGATTTCCTTTTCAGAATCTCAGGTCATTGTGTTTTCTCCCCCCAAGCAGCCTGAATCTAATTTACAGGCTATTAATTTTCAAAATCACTCTTCTTTTATGATCTTTCTTCCCCCTTGCTCTGAGCCGAAGGCCGGTCAATTGGCAGGGAAGAAATGCATCGCCAGTATAACCTTTGAACTCCGAGCGGTTTAGTTCTAGGTTGAGGCAGAATGGAGTGAAATAATCACATTTCTTTCTGGAAAGCTTTGACAATTTGGGGGTTCATGTCCCTCCTTGCCCCCTCCCTCAGGGAACTTCTCTTTGCTTTTGTTTTGTCTCCCTTGCCTTGATTCGTTTCCTCGCAAATTGGGGTATGACATCATGTGACGTGATGGTATCAAACCAAGCCGAATTTGTATTTCAAAACACGTTTTGATCAGTCATCCATTTTGGCCACTTGGCTGTTTTCTCTGGCCATTTTTCTTAATTAAATTCCCATGAGAATTTCACTAGTGGAGCTTGCAAAATAAAATAAAACCAGAGAAGGCTTTGTATCTCTAAATTACGAGCAACTGAAAATTCAGATTAGCTCTCATTCTAGGAGGTCACACTGGCTGCTCTACCTCTCTGAACTTTGGTCCTGGTCATTTTCTTAATTAAATGCCCATGAGAATTTCCTTTGTTGGAGCCTGCACAGTCAGCGGGGTGCTTCATATCTAAATCCAAATCATGAAAGTTTCTGCTTAGCTCTGGTTCTAGGACAGAGCCACTCACTTAAATCTTGGGAAAGGGGCACACCCTGACTTTCAACCACACATCTGCTGCTCTTAATTCACAGTGATCAATTCCCCTTATGATACTGTTGATGTAGGGCAAGATTCAAGGGAAGGTGATTCAGGCAACAGTCTGGGTCCAAAAGTCAGGGGTAAGGCACAGTCCCATGTCCTCAGGAGGCACCTGTCATAGGCTATCTACTCACCTATCCACCGAATCATTGGAAATTAGTACTCATCATTTAGGTTCAAATGACTTGCATGGCCAGTGTTGCATTGAACTTTATTTTTGGGAGGGGCACAGGCTGGGGGAACATTGTTCAACAAACAGTGTATGTGTGAGTGAGTGTGATTAGGTCCACGTGTGCAAATTTATCATCTTTTATGACAGGGTTCAATCATCCATGCAAATCACGTCTTGAAGTCATGAAGTACCTTATGAATGCAATAAAAATATATAATGTATTCAGAAATGGTCCTCTAAGGTATTCCTCACCAGGGACACCATTTGGATTAGGGATGCATTCATCCAGGGTGGCACGAATGGACCCCATGGCAGGCTGGCAGTTTTCTGGCTGGTGCCACGTGGCTGCCATTTTCATTTCTCAAGAAGGGCCCCAATGTAGCACTGTGAGAAAATCAAAATGGCAGCTACCAGGGAATGAGTGCCAGATTATTTTTTAAAAAGGGGATCCAAGGCCGATATCAGTAGAGATGTTGGAGAATTTAGGGATGTGTGGGTCTTCTTATACCTGCGCTGTCTATGTTTCATGAATTGACAGGTGTCTTTTGTTCTGTTGTCCACTCACTGGCTGTGTTCAGAAGACACCTTAAACCATGACTTTAACCATGATGGTTAAGTCAGGAAGCCAGGCTGTTTTCAGAAGACACCTTAAACCACAGCTTTAACCATGGTGAATAAAGCAAAAAGCCTTACTCACTGTGGTTAGTCGCGGTTTAAGATGTCTTCTGAACACAGCCTGGCTTTCTGGCTTAACCATCATGGTTAAAGTCATGGTTTAAGGTGTCTTTTGAACAGGCCAACTGACAGAATCATTTTTTTTAACCAGAATTTCGTTCTATTTGTTCCACTAATACACACTTGTGCAAATTCAGATCAGTGCAAATCCCCCTAGAAGTGAAAATAACAAATCCATAGATACTTTCCTGAGTCATGCCCATAGAATCTGCATGAGTCAGGAAAAACCAGTCCATGGCAAAAATCCACAGTTCGGATTCCTAGAAATCCAAACTCATTCTCCACTGCAGTCATGAAAATATGTGGCCTTTTGTGGGGGGATTTGCGCTGATGCACATTTGCACAAGTGTGCATTAGTGGAACAAGTAGAATGAAATGCTAGTTAAAAGAAAATTTGATTCCATCAGTGAATGGACAGTAAACAAAAGATGCCTGACAATTCATCTTTAATGAAATCCATACATCCCAAATATTAGTGGTGGCCCCTGCAAGGATGCCACATATTGTCGTGACCCCAGATCATCCAATGTGCAGCAGAAAACTCTCAAGTCAGGGCCTTATTCAAGAAGATCCTCCAAACCAGAGGATACAACTGTGCCATCATCCTCTGCCTTAGAGGATGACTCCCTGCCATCTCCAGAGCCTCACAGAAGTCACAAGTTGCAAAATCAAGTGATGGCCCTTTAACAGTGCAGTTAGTTCCTCCAGCAGGGTGGAGCTGATGCACCGATAGGTCTTGTCAGACTACACAAGGTTTCAGTTGGGCTTAGCTCCCTGCTGATACAACATCCTCCTATTTGTTGCAGGAGAGCACTCTAGCCAGCAGACTCACCTGGAGATATCCAAGGTCCTATTTTCTTCTTGTCTTCTTCTGGCTACCAGTGGGTGCTACCCGCTTCCCCTGTGAGCTCAAGGGTCACCAGGTAGGCATCACCGCTGGCAAGGTTGTAGAACAGCTTCTTTCTTTTTTTCCTTTATGGGTCTTTGGTCTTTTTGCACTGCCAGTGCAAGTGGCAACAGCATCAACTGTGTTGGCAGCCTGGCCCCCATTTTGCATCCTCCATATACCGAAGATCATCCCAGGGCATTGAGGGGAGGGAACACAGCCGCCACAAAAAATAGTGGTGAAGAAAATGTGGAGAAAATTCCGAAAAGTGACCATTTATTTCTAGACGTAAGCAAAGAAAAAATCTCAGGATTTCCTGAAAGTTTCCTTTCCCCATGAAAAGGGCCTCTATTTTTCTGCCTCATTCTCAGGGCATTTTATCATTTATTTTGAATGAGTTTTGGTTGTGTCTTTGATCTTACCTAATCACTTTGACTGTGAGGTAGCTAAGGGTACGGTCTATATTTTTCTTTCTATTGCACGTCTTACCACTGTTCTACAGTCTCCCAAGCCACCTGCACTTCATGATCTGAAAATGCCCAAGGGAGGAATAGATTTATGATGACTTCCTTTGGGTGGGAAGTGTGAGAGGCCAAGGAGGCTACAGGCTGTTAGGGAGATGACTGTACCACGAAAGACAGGACACTCACATACACTCCTCAGACAACTCATAAGTAAGGTAAGCACAAGAACCCTGAGCCAAACCCATGAAAATTTCTCTGAAATGTCTTCACCTTTGAATTCCTTTTCAAAACCAATGCCTTTTCTATGAAATTGAATGAGAATGGTCAACATTTTTGTGGGAGAACTTTGTGGCACAGCACGGTTAAGCTTTTTAATAGCAGGGATGGACATTGCATTTATGCCTTGCTTGGGATCTCCCTGGAGGTTTTACTAAACATTGTTTGAAACAGAATGGTAGACTAGATGGAATCTTCTTGGGCCGTTTCTACACCTCCCAGGAGGGATGGGGGAGGATCTCACAATATCCTGATCGCGAGATCCTCCCCCAGGGTTCACATGTGGTGTGTGATGTTCCGGGAGGAAAGAGGCACATCACAACTGCCGTTTTCCCCCCATGAGTGGGGCCGGTCGCAGAAGAGCGAGGGCCCTCTCCAGCAAAAAAGTGAGTAGTTAAAAAAACAACTGCAACCAAAACCATCCCCCCAAACCCCTCCTTGCCATCCCAGGGATGGTGAAATTGCTGCCACCCCCCTCCTCCGATGGGCACGGAGCTGTGCTGCATGGCTCCATGCCCATTTCTGCTGCCGTGCTTACTCACAAGTAAGCACAGCACCAAGTGGGATGGGTGCCCACACCTCCTGCAGTCTCGGGACGGTCCTGAGACCGCGGGAAGAATTGGGTTTTCCGAGGGTTTCTTTATCCCTGGGAAAACCCGTGCCCCCCCCCATCCCCAGGAGTCCCTGTGTGTCATTTGGATCCACAGGGACTCAGCCATGGCCACCCCAGACTATCGGGCTGGTATAGACACGCCTAGGTCTGATTCACCAGGGCTTTTCTTATGTTCTTGGACCCACTGGCGAACTAGCACAAATCCATATATGCTGATCATTCACTCCAATATTTCACAGGTGAAAACAAGGTCAGAGAGGTATATTTTATATCCACACCCCACCACTACCCACACATATACATTGCTGAAGGCTTTCCCCTGCTTGCTATATGCTAATGTTTCATTCCTCTACTCTGGAATAACCAGTTCTGCACCGGTTGAAAAAGCAAAGATGGAGTTTATACTGTTGGCTAAAGGTATAATAGAAAAAAAATGTAATGCATTATCCAAACATATGTTAGCAACCTTTAAAAATGAGCAGGTGCAGCTTAAGAAATGGCAGGCTGTACACTACATGGTTTCATAATGATACCATCAGAGATTTATGTCTTGTGGCAGGAGCAGAGGTTCATGAGATAGAAGATGGCCCCATACATGCTCTCTTGCAAGATACTTATCTTCTACAAATAGGGAAAGGGCTCAAAACCTAATGAACGGCAGCTGAAGCAGCTCACACTAATAATCTTCTTCTTCTTCTTTTTGAAAAAAAAATCACCCTCAAAAAGCAAAACATAGGTGTCAATTTTCCAGGGGCAAGTACCAGGGTCTCTGAAAGACAGCAGGGATGTCTATCTCCATACATGCTCAGTGTAGCAACTCTGCCTGGGACATTCAGGACTGAAGTTTCCTCAAGCCCCTGGCAGGAAGGGAGCCATGTGACCTACTTTGCAGAGAACAGAGAGTCCTCTGTTTGAAGAGCTGTCCAGTCTAAGTCTGGTTTAATTGATAAAGGAGAGAGAGCAGAGGCCTTGAAGTTGTCCATCAATACTTTGCCCCTGGAAAGCTGCTTGAGCAAGCATAAAGGTCACTTGCTCACACTCTTCCAATTGCATTTTAGGGCTGTGCAGCGCATCGGGCCAAGGACCCGAATCTGAGGTGGTTTGAGCAAAGTCCGAGGTGCTCCGAAGTCAAAGCCAATTGGCTCCACAGCTTCGGGGTGCCTCAGCGCTTCGGAGCGGCCCTCGGCGGTCCCTTACCTGCTGCCTCCACCACCGTCTGCTGCCACTGTGGCAGCAGAAGCCTCCAGACGCAAGGGCGGCGGCAGAAACAGCAGGTAAGTGGAGAAGGGGAGACTTTTCTGGGTGCTGGCTGCACAGCCAGCACCCAGAAAAGTCCGAGTCACCTCAGAGGGCCCGAATTTCACCTTGACTTCAGCACCGGGGCAGGTTGGGCAACCCCCGAAGCACCCCCAAGCCAAATCGGGGCTGCTTTGGGGGCTCCGAGCCAGCCTCCGAAGCAGATCGGGGGTGGTGGTGGTGCACAGCCCTATTTCATTTCTATTTAAATTATAGCAATTATTTCCAAATTTGCATCACATAACACTTAACATATGCAACTTGTGTGCTAATCTTCTTTTGTCATAAGAACATAAGAAGGGCCCTGCTGGATCAGACCAAAGGTCCATCTAGTCCAGCACTCTGTTCACACAGTGGCTAAACAGCCATTGGCCAGGGACCAACAAGGCAGGACATGTCCTCTTTTTTTTTGGATGATGTATTAAGTGGCCAGCCCACCTGAAAGGAAACCTCCTATTCCTCTAAGCCAAAAGGTTATTTTATGGCCCTACCATCCCCACCTAGAAAAAGGTATGGTTGATTATGACTTCTCCAGCATCTTTTTCCCCCAGAGGTATTTATTGAATATGGATGAGCACCTTGACATGGTTCCTTCTGTGTTGTATTTTTCTTCAAAGGCTCATGCCATTGCTTACTTCGACTTCCAAAACGCTTTTGACAAAGTCCCTCACCAGAGATTCCTGAGCAAACTTAGCAGTCATAGAATAAGAGGAGAGATCTTTCTATGGGTCAGTAAATGGTTAAACAAAAGAAAGCAGAGAGTAGGAATAAATGGTCAATTCTCCCAAGGGATGTAAAGGTGGGTTCCCACAGGGATCTGAATTGGGAGCTCGGCTTTTCAACTTATTCAGAAATGATCTGGAATTAGGAGTGAGCAGTGAAATGGCCACGTTTAGGGTTGTGAACACAAAAAGGGATTGTGAGGAGTTCCAAAAGGATCTCTCCAAACTTGGACAATAGGCATCAAAATGGCAACTGTGGTTCAATATAAGCAAGTGTAAAGTGATGCACATTGGGCAAAAATATCCCAACCTCAGGTATCAGTTGATGGGATCTGAGCTACCCGTAACTGACCAAGAAATAGTTTTGGGGTTGTGAAAGACAGCTCAGTGAATATGTCATCCCGGTGTGTGGTGAAGAAGAAGAAGGAGGAGGAGGAGGAGGAGGAGGAGGAGGAGGGGGGGGAAGAAGAAGAAGGATGGAGGAGGAGGAAGAAGAAGAAGAAGAAGAAGAAGAAGAAGAAGAAGAAGAAGAAGAAGAAGAAGAAGAAGAAGAAGAAGAAGAAGAAGAAGAAGAAAGTCCCTTTAATAATTCGGGTCGCGTCCTGCCTAGACTAGCCACCAATTTGTATATGTTTGCTTTGTCAAGCATTCCCTTACGTGCTTTTTATCAGTAAGTGTATTTACAAGGCCTTCATTACTTCCTAATTGTCCGCTGCCTCTTCTCTTTAGTTATCTTCCTAAGGAGCAATTTTTTTAAAAAAAAACAAACCAATTTGGTAGCAGCCATTTCAGAGCTATCCATCCACTCCAGATCATAGCTCGTCTGTTAATACACTGCTGTCTCTGCAGCCTTCACCCCCCCCCCCCCTTGGTACCCATAAAAGGCACCTGTATTCCCTGTAACCTTTTTATTCATACTAACTCATCCTCCTCGTTAATTGTCTTATCTTTCCCCCATAGGTTTGAGTAAATTGTGTGTTTCTTTTTCTCCTTTCTCCTCTTTCCCACCCTGCTGTACCCCCCTTTTAACCCTCCGATTGTGGGTCTCTGAAACAATCCCATCAAAAGCTACTTTGCTTCTACAGTAGCAAGGGCCCCGAGGGTGCTGGTTTACCAGAAATGATACTCATGCTAATGCTAATAAAAAATATGTATTTATTCTCTGACTGTCTTATGCAGATGAATTCCATCCAATGGCTTATTCACAAGGTTCACTAATCTATTCATTATAGCCACAGCCTGCGATTCGTCACAGATGTCCCATGGTCTCGTTTCTGCCCTCTCATTGGATGCCTGAGAAAAATTATTTAAAACAGGATAATAATGAATGATGTATGAATTTTTCAAATAAATCCTTTATCTGGTCGGCGTTAAGTCAGAC
Organism: Elgaria multicarinata webbii; assembly: GCF_023053635.1. Lineage (NCBI taxonomy): Eukaryota > Metazoa > Chordata > Lepidosauria > Squamata > Anguidae > Elgaria > Elgaria multicarinata. The sequence goes on along the minus strand of NC_086178.1, from coordinate 13,178,990 downwards.
TTTCAGGATTCGTAAATGTTTGTGACATGTATAGCTTCCTTATGATCATGCACAAGTGGTCACTGGCACGAAATGGTTGGATGGGAGTACAATTTAACTCTTCATTAGGAGTTTTCTCATTCTTACACGTCCGGCTGGGCATAGAGCCACTCTGCACCCTTCAATTCCACTGCACCCCCAATAATAATAATAATAATAAATCCCCTTTTCATTTACCATACAAGGCATTTTCCTGCTTGCTTCTCATTCAACAATTTTAAAATCACCAGTCCAGGAACTAAAGACATTACTGGTTATCATTCAATCAATGTGTGCAGTTCAACTCACATTGACTATGGCCTTTGCTAGACCAGGCTGTATCCCGGGCTTATACCCAGGATCACCCGTGTGCATCCAGATGATGCACAGGGGATCCCGGGCTCAGGGAGTGTTAGACTCCTTGTCTTGGGCTGTAGTCCATTCCACGCTTTTCCCGGCTCCGTGCAATTACTCACGCGTAGCCAGGAGAAGCTGCGCACGAGGCGCAGGGTGGGAGGAGAAAGGAAATCTATTTTTTTTAAAAAAACAACACTTACCTTTCATTGTTCATGCACTCCTGCGCAGCTGGCCCTTTAAATAAATTTTAAAAATGGCAGACGCGACGGGTCTTTCCTTTAGCTCGTTGTGCCTGACGTGTAGACTAGGGTGACAACCCATGATAGTTGCATCACGGGCTCTCCCCTCCTCTCACCTGGATTTTAAGGTAGGTCTAGCAAAGGCCTATCTACACCTTTCCCCAGCAACAGCCAAAGATGGCCCAAGATTAACTGGCACGCAGAACCTGAGGTAAGGTTTCCACATTTTACCTCCCACTTGAGGATCCTCCCAATCTCTTTTCTGCCCTTTCAGCTCCCTTGTGCTTCACTCTCTGCACTTTGGCCTCTGTTCATGCATCTAATATTGGTCATGTCTAAATGCAAAATGCTGTCCCATCCACCAGATTGTCACTGCTCAAGGGGTATATTAGTGGTGGAGCCTAGAGACCACCAACTTGTCATAGTCTTCTTCTTCTTCTTCTTCTTCTTCTTCTTCTTCTTCTTCTTCTTCTTCTTCTTCTTCTTCTTCTCCTCCTCCTCCTCCTCCTCCTCCTCCTCCTCCTCCTCCTCCTCCTCCTCCTCATTTGCTCTGAAGTCCTGTTAATCAAATTCCATGGACAATGAATGCAGAGATTGGGATCACAACCCAATCTCCAGCTGTACATTTCTTCTTCTGTACGAACCCTACCTGAACAAAAGCTGTATATGCATAAACCCTCTCTATCTTATCTCCATCTTACCTACAATTAGTTTCCGGGTGAAGTATAAAGTGTTGGTTATCACTCTTAAAGCCCTGCATGGTTTGGGTCCAGGCTACCTGCAGGATCGCCTTCTCCCATACAATCTGCCCTGCACACTCAGGTCCTCTGGGAAGAATCTACTTCAGCCAGCCAAAACTAGGCTGACAGTTATTACCAAGAGGATCTTCTCTTCTGCTGCTCTCAGACTGTGGAGTGGTCTGCCAGAGGAGATTCATCAAGCTATTTAAGAAAGCTATAAAGATTGATCTCTTCCAGCAGGCCTATCCAGTGAAATTTTAGGATGCTTTTAGGGTGTTTTTTAAGGATGTTTTAACAATGTATACTATGTTTTAAATCAGTAATTTATGTATTTTATACTTATTGCTGTTCCCCGCCTCGATCAAAATGGAGAGGCAGGTAAGAAATAAATTTATTATTATTAGTATTACAAAAACAGAGGGTATAGATCCATCAGAGCCTACACATGTACAGTTTGTGTACATGTGTAATCTCTGTATCAAATAGGCATGTGCTCCGCTCCGATTAGAAGCGCAGAAGCAGGAGCGAATTGACCTGCTCCGCCTTGCCCAGAGGCGGAAGCGGACCGCGGACCCCTAGAAGCAAGGTGAAGAGAAGCGCCCATTTTTCAGAGCTCCTCTTTCAGGCGGACCGCTCCGATCGCCATCTTGAAACATTTCGCCCATAGATAACTGGGTTGTTTTTGAAGCTATCGTTCTGAAAATTCTTGTGCTTAGAGAGTTGTGGATGGGGGTCATTTTGAGACTACTCTCACCTCTCTGCATCGTGCGGGTCGCGTGCTATATTTTTTTAAAAATCGGGTAAAAGAACATTACAAACAGGGACAGCGCGGGTCAAACGGCAGTTTTCGCCCATAGGATTGCATTGCAGAAAAGAATCGGGGATAACTGGGTTGTTTTTTTAAGCTATCATTCTGAAAATTCTTGTGCTCAGAGAGTCGTGGATGGGGGTCATTTTGAGACTACTCTCAGCTCTCTGTGTGGTGTGGGTCATGCGCTAGAATTTTTTAAAAAGTAGGGTAAAGGCGGGAAAAAGATTACCTTTTCGATTGCTGAGGGGCAGAGTCAACTCCCGGTCATGATCACATGATCCCAAAGTTGGTGGAGGGGATAGGCAAAACGGGTAACTTGGGATTCTGGGAAACTTCTCTTTCTTCATCTGAACGGACTTTTCCCAGTGTTTTTTAAAACAGTAGCCCCACCAAATGCACAAACACAACCTGAAATCATATACTAAGCCAATAATAAGAGAGCACTGCTACCCACCCTAACTTTGGGGAACAACTGAAAAGATGTGGTGCAAGGGGATGAGCTCCCCTAGGGCATCCCATGTGGACGTGCCCTCACTCTCTCCTGTACTTGGAAGGCCATCAGAGCCTTCCAAAGAGAGTAACCCGGTAGAGCAATGCCTATCATGAGTTGAAGTGAGCGGTCTACTTCTCTTAGTGGTGGAGCGATGCCTATCATGAGTTGAAGTGAGCGGTCTACTTCTTAGTGGTGGAGCGATGTCTTTCATAAGTTGAACTGACAGCCTTGCTTCTTAAAAGACTGGTTGACCACCAGTCAAATTGGCAGCTGCTGCTTCCCCCTCCCCTGGGCACGTCCCCCTATTGCTGGTAAAAGACAGATATAGCCTTTTTAAAAAAGTTCTTCTTGTTGTTTATTCAGCAACACTGCTGCTTTTAATTCCACCCCTCCTTCGTTTATTTATTTATTTATTTATTCCATTTTATATGCATTACTGGCTTATCTTTGGCTCACTTTCTTATGCCCCCAGAAATGTCTGCTGCCTGCCTGCCTGCCTTCCCTCTCTCCTCCCCTGCCCGCCTTGCAGGGATGTTGTGTGTGTCTGGCTTTGACTCAGGGGAGAAGTCTTTCCTGCGCTCACTTGGAGTTTTGGAAGTTCCAAATCCATTTTTCAAGAGTGGAAGAAGATTCATAGGTTTATCTCTACTCCCCAATTCATGGCATGTTGGGATTTCCTTTGAAATGGCCCCATTGAGATGTCTGCAGGTTTAAGCCCCGCCAAAAAACAGGGGATGATGGGACTGCCTTGAGTCTCGGCGTGTGGCGTATGTATCCCTGGATAAGCTGTCATGGTGGTGAGTTTGAGGGTTTTTTTTAACATGCAAATTGACGGAGCTATTGGAAAGGGGTGTGAATGGGTGTTGGATTTTCATAAATTCCCCAAAAATCAGGGGATGATGGGACTGCCTTGAGTCTCGGCATGCGTATGTATCCCTGGATAAGCTTTCATGATGGTGAGTTTGAGGTTTCTAACGTGCAAATTGACGGAGCTATCAAAAGGGGTCTGAATGGGATGCCCGATTTTCAAAAATTTCCCAAAAATCAGGGGATGATGGGATTTCCTTGAAACATGGCATCCATGTGGACACGTGGATAAGCTTTCATGGTGGTGAGTTTGAGGTTTCTAATGTGCAAATTGACGGAGCTATCGAAAGGGGTGTGACTTAGGGTTATGGGTGGTGCGTTCGAGGTTAGAGCCCCGCCAAAAATCAGGGGATGATGGGACTGCCTTGAGTCTGGGCGTCCATGTGGACACATGGATAAGCTGTCATGGTGGTGAGTTTGAGGTTTCTAACGTGCAAATTGACGGAACTATGGAAAGGGGTGTGAATGGGGTGCCCGATTTTCAAAAATTCCCCAAAAATCAGGGGATGATGGGATTGCCTTGAAACTCGGCGTGCGTGTGTATATGTCCATGAGGTGTCATGGTGCCAAACGTGAGGTTTCTAACTTGAACAGAAAAAAGTTGTTTACTTTTTTAGCTTTCAATGCAACCCTATGGAGGAAAAAAACGGAGCTCCAATCCGGATCCGGAGCTCCGAGCGAAGCGGAGCGGAAATGGGCAGAGCGGGGGCGGGGCGAAGCGGCCCGATCCAAAAATCACGGATCTCGAAGTGAAGCGGAGTGGGGGGTCCATGCACACCCCTAGTATCAAAGATTGGAAGAAAACACAGAGAGCAGGGATGGGCTAAAGGCTGTGATCCTGACCCCATCCTCTATGTTCATTATCCATGGAATATGATTGACTAAACAGGGTTAATGTGTCACTGCCAACAAGGGCTAAACCGGACTCAATCCTAGCACCAGGTTAGTTTAAGAACATGGGTTCAACCTTAATAACAATTGAGGTGATCATAGTGATTAGGGATGTGCTCCGCTTCTAATCGGACCGGCGAATTAGAAGCGGAGCGGGGTGCTTCGCCTCCCCTTAAGGCGGAGGCGAAGAGGATTGGGGGGCCAACGGAGCGTGGCGAAGAGGATCGAGGTGAAGGTGGATCCTTCGCCTCGATCCGGAGCTCCGCCGGAAAGGTAAGTGGGGTTTACCGGGCCCTGCCGCTGTCGCTGTCGCCCATGCGGCGACAGCGGCAGGGCCTGGTAACCCCCCCTCCTCTCCCTTCCCTGCCTCCGTCTGCGGTCCCTCGGCTTCTTCAATTGAGCCTGCGGTTCAACCAGGAAGTCTGGGCCGCACCGCGGGCTCAATTGAAGAAGCCGACGGACCGCGGATGGAGGCAGGTAAGGCCCCCCTCCCCTTTGGTCCCTTACCGGGCTCTGCCGCCATCGCCGCATGGGCGGCGATGGTGGCAGGGCCCGGTAACCCCCCCCCGCCCTCCTCTCCCGGCCTTACCTGGCACCACTCCCCTCCACTGCGGTGCTCCGATTCGGAGCTGGAGCTCCGCGGTGAAGAGGAGCGGAGTATGGGCGGAGCGGCACGGAGCGGGTCGATCTGAAATTTTCGGATCGGCCCGCGGGGCAGAGCGAAGGTTCCGTGCACACCCCTAATAGTGATCATAGTGCCTCTGAGCATGTGCAGAGTGCTTTTCCTTCCCTCACCAGTGAATAACATTGTGTTCTTACTTTATACTGTTAGTTTTACCCTACCCAGTGCCTGTTTGCATTCTCTTCCCCTCCTTATTGTTTTATTATGATTTTATTAGAATGTAAGCCTATGCGGCAGGGTCTTGCTGTTTACTGTTTTACTCTGTACAGCACCATGTACATTGATGGTGCTATATAAATAATAATAATAATAATAATAATAATAATAATAATAATAACCACTCTGAAGAACCTCCTTTCCTTAAATGCTCCAGAGCTGTACAAGATTCAAGATAACATACGCTGACAACATCTGAGCCTCTTCTCCAGGTGCTCCTACTTTTAGAGGTTAAGCCAGTAGTGACCAGGGACAGGGCCTTATCGGTCGTGGTGCCCTGTCTGTGGAACACTCTCCCTGGAGTTGGAATGGATGACCAAAAAAATCCATAAGAATTTACCAAAATACACAAATTTATTTACATTTTGGGTGGGAAAAAACTTGAGATTCCAAAAATTGAATGTAGGAAACACCAAAAAGAAGAGTTCCACCTGGGCATTGAGTGCTTAGCTCTTAAAAGCCTTGATTTGAACCCTTGGGTATTTAGTCATGTTAGTGCTGAGTTAGGGTTTCCACCTCTTCCCCTCCCCGGTTTGCTCCTCATCTTTAACAGCTAAATGGCAGGCAGATACAACTTGGTCCTCGCCATGCTGGGATTGGCTGTACCTTTTGAATTTGTCCAGTGCAGATGCGTGAGAATACAGGCCTTAGCTAGACCTAAGAATTATCTCAGGCAGATGGAGGGGTCGTCCCTGCCTGCTCCTGGGGTCCCTGTGTCATTTGGATTCACAGGGATGATCCCTACAAAATGCAGCGGCCAGATTGATTGCGGGAACCAGAAGGTTCGACCGTATAACACCTGCTCTGGTCCACTTGCACTGGCTGCCTGTATGTTTCCGAGCCCAATTCAAGGTACTGTTTTTGACCTATAAAGCCTTACATGGCTTGGGACCACAATACCTGACGGAACGCCTCTCCCGACGTGAATATACCCGGTCACTAGGTTCAAAATCTAAGGTCCTCCTTCGGGTGCCTACTCCGAGAGAGGCTCGGAGTGTGGCAACAAAGGACAGGGCCTTTTCGGTGGTGGCCCCCAGACTGTGGAACGATCTCCCTGATGAGACTCGCCTGGCGCCAACGATGCCAGGTTAAGACTTTCCTCTTTGCCCAGGCATATGGCGGCACATCTTAATCACCCACCTGTTTAGTTTTTTTAAATGGTTTTTAATGCTTTATGTGTGTATGTTCTGTGTTTTAGAATTTTAAATTTTGTATACTCATTTTTATCTTAATTTTAGAATTTTTGTAAACCGCCCAGAGAGTCCTGGCTATGGGGGCTGTATATAAGTGTAATAAATTAATGAATTAAATGAATAAATCCCGGGATATAGGCCTGATCTAGCTATGGCCTTAGTTTCTGTTTGGTTTTGATAAGAATTTAGCAAAATTTGCAAAGTCCTTCATATTTAGGATGGAAATAATTTGACATTTTAAAAATCTGACTGAGAGAGAAAGTGAAATCGACGGATTCAGCAACCCCTACTTATGAGAAGTTCAAGTTTCACCCTGGCAAGATCTACACCACTGCTTTAAAATGGTTTATAACAGTAGTGACAGCAGTTGGGGCCCAGGACACGCTCCATATACAGTTTTCAAACCGTTTTCAAAGTGTCACATCCTGCTTGGTGTAGATCTGACCCCTGCCTTACACTTTTGGGGCACCAGGCAAATACATCTTTATTTTCCTGAGCTTTTAAAAATATTTCTTTAAACTGGGTTTCATCTCCTGCTGCCATGTTTTTATGATTTTGCAGTCCTGCTATTTTAACTATGCTTCCAAATTGTCATAACGTTTTGTTTGCTTTAAATTACTTTTATTGCTATGAGCTGCCCTGGGAGTGGAAACTCTCTGAAGAGTAGGATGTCACCTTGTAAATAAATATAAAAGAAAAGAAAGACCGGGCTGTTATCTGCAAGGAAACAAAAGCCTTGCTGGCCAAACGATGGGAAAGAAAAATGTAAAACCTGAGGAATCCCTCCGATTTCCCAGACATTTTGTGATTAGGTGGAAAGAAGCCCCAGTTCAGAGCATGATCAAACATGTGGAGTGAATAAACCAATCCCAAGCAAATGATTATCACTGCATCTGGTAGCAGCAAATTCCATAAACTGATGAAGTGTTGCGTGATGATGGACATTCCCCTCCCACTGTCCTGCAACAACTGCCAATCTGCATCCTTGGGTGTTCCTGGGTTCTAGTACTCTGAGCAGTGCACTGAAAATTCATGGGGTTTAATTTTCATCATGAAAGTTGCCGTGGTGCACAGGGTGGTGAAGCTGTTGGAGCACCCTTTGTAAAAAATGGGCTTTCTCACACAACAAAGCACTTGTTGAGAGACGGGGAAGGAGGGACCAGCACACTGTGGAAGAGCCACTGGAAGAGAGCAATTCTATGACCCCTAGACAGCATCTGTGGGGGACATAGGATTTTTTGGGTTTTCTGGCTCAGAGCTCATAGTCAGCACTCTGAGCTCGGAGCCAGGAAACAATGCAATTCCCACTTTAAAGAAGTAAGGATGTTGGAGGAGTCTGCTTGCGGGGTGAAGCTCAATGAGATTTCCTCGGTTTGCCCCCCCCCCCAGACTTTGGTGTGGAGCTTGACTTGAGTCAGTTCATCTTTTTCCTGTATTTTTTAAGTTGCGCAAATTAGGGTTGAATTTTGTGCAAATTTGTGTCATTTGCACAAGTTAAGCAAATGGCAACTGCTATTTGCATCAATCTCTATTTGTGCAAATTATGGCTCAACCCCCCCCCCCCCAAACATACATAAATTCAAAAAGTTGTCAGAGTTCATGGAAAAGCTGAACTCCAGCTGCAAAGGCAAACCAAGTCGGGCTCACTATGGAACTCCACTGAGCAAACAGAGATATAGCTTTCCCAGTGATGGGCATCCCTATAAAGGAGCAGAGGAGAACATTTCTGCCCCTGTTTTTGCATGTCCTCCAAAGATGGTCAAAATGAGTTTCCCCCTTTTCATAAAATCATACTATCATAGAACAGTAGAGTTGGAAGGAGCCTATAAGGCCATCGAGTCCAACCCCCTGACCAATGTAGGAATCCACCCTAAAGCATACCTGAAAGATGGCTGTCTAGCTGCCTCTTGAATGCCTCTAGGTTGGGAGAGCCCACAACCTCCCTAGGTAACTGGTCCCACTGTCATACTGCTCTAACAGTCAGGAAGTTTTTCCTGATGTCCAGGCAGAATCTGGCTTCCTGTAACTTGAGCCCATTCTTCCATGTCCTGCATTCTGGGATGATGGAGAAGAGATCCTGGCCTTCCCCTGTGGGACAACCTTTCAAGTTCTTGAAGAGTGTGATCATATCTCCCCTCAGTCTTCTCTTCTTCAGGCTAAACCTGCCCAGTTCTTTCAGTCTCTCCTCATAGGGCTTTGTTTTTGGAGAGTGTGAAAGGTTTTGTGCAATGCACCTTCCTTTCTGTTCTGCGTAGCATTAATCCCAAGAGCCTTCTGTCCTTGCACTGCTGATTTTAGGATCTACCTCCCTTCCCATTTCTTCATCTTTGTCTTCTTCTTTTATTTTTTTAAATTCTCAGCTTTCCCTCGGGAGAATTTGGCTAGCAGTTACTAAATGAAACCAGGCCGTTGTCCTTTTTAACCATGTTAGGAAGTCCATCCAGACCCCTTGATTGGCACAGTTTTGGTTCTAGAATACTTTTGGTTATTATTAATGCCTCTGCTTTGCTTACCCAAGTGCTTATAAGGTCCAATACATTTTCCGACCTGTCCTTAAACTATTGTTTAGAAAGATTCATTAGGACTTTGCCTGGAAATTATAGTGACAGATAGAGCTGGGTAATTTATGGCTTTTCTTGAAGGTTGCACAATTATTCAATAAGTGTCATTCCTTTCCCTTCCTTCCTTCCCTCCCCTTTCCCCTCCGTTAGCCACTTGTTGGAAATAAACATTGCATTTAGCTGTAGAAAAAACTATCTATTGAAGAAGTCGAATGTCCAATATAAACCCTGAAGTGGGCCCTTCAGGAGTCCTTACTCACTCTTTCCAATATGCGTCTCTGACAGCAAACAATTCAAGGCTCTTTGCCTTGTTCACCCCTTAAGCCAATCCTATTGTAGGAACTTGGCTTCTGCAAACAGAGTTGTGAAAAGTTAAACATTAATCTTGACCAATGGAAGAAAGGGGAAGGTCAATGACCCCCCCCTCCTCCAAATTAGGCATGGGCTACAGCACGCTACTTGCAATGTTGTTGCTGAAAGCAGTTAGACTGGCGGAGTGTACGTGGACCAAAATGATCTGGGTTCGAATTCCCTTCTCAGCCGTAAAGTTCACTGGGTGATCCTGGGCAAATCAATGACCTTTCAGTGTAACCTCCCTCATAAGGTTGTTGTGAAGATAAATAATGATAAATCCATGTAAGCTACCATGAGCTCCATGGAGAAAAGTCCAAAATCTGGATGTACATGGGATCAATTAAATAAATGAATGGGTTGTCTAACTCATCCCTCACAAACACAACATGCAATTTTGCATGATATACCAGGAGCTGAGCAATCCGATCATGGAGTAAACATTGAACTCTTCCTAGACTGTGCCACTTCATGCTACAGGTGGTGTTTTTATCTCAATACTTTCTCTCTCTCTCTCTCTCTCTCTCTCTCTCTCTCTCTCTCTCTCTCTCTCTCTCAATCTCTTTCTCTGGCCATGGCTAGACCTACCAAGTCTAGTGTGACAAAGGAGGGAAGATCTCGCGATACGGTTATCATGAGACCTCCCCCTTGTCTACACGTGGTGCATGACATCCTAGGAGGAAGAGGACGCCGTGCCCACCATTTTTTTTAAAGGAGGTGGAGCGCATGAGCGCTGTAGTGAAAAACAGTATGTTTTTTTTTAAAAAAATAATTCCCTGCTCCCCCCCACCCCCGCTCCCCCCACCCATGCCTGGCTCTTGGCTCCTCGCAGTTACGAGGAGCCACGAGGAGCCAGGACAAACCACAAAGCCTGCCCACATGTTCTGCGGTCTCAGGATCATCCCCAGACTGCGTAAAAACCACACACACAAAAAAGGGGGTAGGCCAATATCCCGGGCCAAGGGAGAGATCATCCCTCTCTGCTCCCAGGATCCCTTGTGCATCATGTGAATGCACAGGGATGATCCCGGGGCGATCCCCGGGATATCAGCTGGTCTAGCTATGGCCTCCCTCTCTCAAATCCACACACTCAAAAAGTTAGCATGTTAAAGAAAATTGCCAGGCTAAAATAATTTCTCCTAACATGGTAATTTTCGCAAAGCGGAATAGCCAAACAACCAAACTTATACCTGTCCGCTGAATTTGGTACATACCAGCCAGAAAGAGCTGCTTCAAATGATGCTGTAGAAGTGCTTTCCCCCACCTGGGCCAGATCTACACCTTGACTCGGATCATTATGGTCCATCATAACAATGCTATATGCCTCTTGTGCATTTATACCTCATAGGACACACAATGACATTTGTTGCAGTATTTTGGATAATGTGGAATAAGGATCAAGAAAAAAACGCTGTGGAAGTGATATATGGGATGTGTCATGTGCCCCAACAGTTATCAGTGCACTTCAATACTGCTATAAAGCAATAGTGTAGAACTAGCCCAGGTGCCGTTCAGGTGTGTCAGACATCAGCTGTAGTCCAATACATCTGAAGGGTGTCAGGTTGTTGAAGCCTGCTGCAGAATATCATGTGTAAGGTGGTTCCTAGTCCTCAAGGTGCACACAGCCATCCAGTCCAATATGGGTGCTTTTTCTTTTGTATTCAAGGCCCCATTCACCCTGCTCAGGTGACTCATCCCCCTGAGTGGGGGGGGGGAGTGGAATTTTGTACACTGAAAAAGTGGAATTTTGTACACTTTGGGCAAAAGCCGGGATGCAGGTCCACCAGGTTCTGCTCATAGGTATGTCGGTTCTCTCCACTCTATAAATTTGTGTAGTGCAAGCTATGTAACACAACCCAACACATGTTTATTCTGATGTATGTCTCATTGTGTTCGATGGGATTTCATTTACAGCATTGCAAATGCACAGAGGATTGCATGATGCCTCCTTTGAACAGCTGAAATGGGCTTGTGCCTCTTCTGTGCTGCTGAGACAGCTCCCTCCATATAACGTGCTTAATTGTTGATCAGTAGAGTTAAATAATATAGTCATTCCTTTTTACTTTATACGTATTTGCTTCTGCCATGCTTCTGAACTATGGACTGCCCAGGTCAAATAAGCGACTTTTTAATGGGAGCCATATCTTCTTTTTTCTTGTAGTTGCCAAAGTCCAGACTGCCCCTTCTTTCACCGCAGATATTTCATGGAGAGGCCTATTACTCAGTGCAAACAGAATTTCACCCCTGTCCAGTCCTGACATGCCCAGGAAATAGACTACGGATGTTACTAATCAGTAGATTAATCAGAGACGTCAGTGTGTTTCCTGAGCTATCTGCCTAATGATTCCCAAAGACAGCTACAGGCCAGTGGTAGGTTTGATAGGATACAGTTTGCTCCTTCTGCCCTCCCTTTCCCCCTTGTCTACTGCTGCCTGATGCTTATGCTTTCGTTCTTTCATGTTCCCTGCCTAAGGAAACCCTGGCTTGGATCCAAGGGACACAGTAAACTGCCTTATATCGACCCAATCCACTGTTCAGTACGGTCTACACTGACTGGCAGCCGCTCTCTGGGATTTCTCCTGGCCCTCCCCAGAGACATCAGGGATTGAACCTGTGACTTTTGACATGCAAAGGATGTGGTGCACCACTGGCCATTTCCCTATCTTAGGGTCAAACAACGTGTGGGCCAGGGACTCGTACAGGGTGGCCCCTTGTAAATGGCTAAAAAAGAAGACATACATTACCCAAAAAGATGGGAAAAGAAGGAACCAATTTGCATAACATTTGCATCTACTAATTTATTTATATACATGAAAACTTAGGAATATTTTAATTCAAATAGAAAAATAGCAGATCTCTCCAGGGTGTGGAAAGTGGTGACCACGTGACCTGTGTGCCTTGCTCAGTCTGGTGTCCAGGTGCTGTTGAGGGGCATCTTCAAGGCCCTTTAGCTCTTCCTTGTGGTGGTCCTTTATCTCTATACCAGACTTCGGAATGGAGACTTCTTCAAATAGAGGATGCCTTCACATAAAGGACAGTCCTCTGGCAGCCCTTCAAATATAGGAATGCCCTTTGTAAGAGGGGACTAGGGATGCTTATCTTTGTGGAATCCAGCCCTTTCTGGTCTCGACAGTTTCCTGGTGAGCCCCCAACATCGCTTGCATTTGGGGGCTCAGCTGCAGGGCTTTTGCCAAAATCCAAGGTTTTTAAAAATGTATGTAAATAGAAATGCGTGAAAAATTTAGCTGCAAATTGCACAATCTATGCAAATTCTGACCGCAATTTCCACAAATTACAACTGAAATTTGCGTAAATTATGCAACGTGCCCACACAATTTGCACACATTTCTACTGGTGTACTTCTTTTTTAAAAGGGGAAAATCCATGAGTTGGCCCAACTCAATGCAGATCAAGCGGGGTCAACTCACAGGGAAATGAACTGAGCTGATGAAAGCGCAACAAACTCCACCCCCCTGGACAGATTGCTCCGTTACCCCTAAAGAAGGCACATGGCCACCCTAGCTCAGTTCAGTCCCTGGGAGCTTCCAAACTGGTCCAAGCATAGGCCCTAGATGAAACGATCACCCCCATCCCACCCATTATGGACACCAGCCATTTCCTCCCAAGACAAAGCCAAAGAGCTCTTTATCCCCTCTTCCCCAGTGTGAACAGGAGCAGCCTTTGGCAGAATTTTCACCTTGACCTCTGCTGCATGTGCCAAGACACAGGTGGACAGAAAGGAGCAACTGAGGTGCATAAACAAAGAGTTCTGCAAAGGCCTCTGTTGCTGTTCCCAGTGGGGAACAAATCCGGAGTCCCTGAAGCAGCTCTGATCCGCCTCGGGGCTGCCTCGGGGATTCCCGATCCACCTCGGACCCTCCGAGGTGACTCAGAGTTTTCCGAGTGCTGGCTGTGCAGCCTGGCTGTGCAGCCGGCACCCAGAAAACTCTCCCCACTTACCTGGTGCCTCTGCCGTCTGCAGCTGCGGACGGCGGAGGCACCAAGTAAGCCCCCGTCCCCACTTTCCCCACTTACCTGCATGCACCATCCACCGCTGCCACTGGCAGACCCAGGTAATTGGGGAAGGGGGGTAGGGGGCTTACCTGGGTCTGCCACCGACGCTGGCTTGTGTCCAGTGGCTTCCACTCGAGGACGCTGAAGCCAGGAAGTAGGCCGCGGCCTACTTCCTGCCTTCAGCGACCTCGAGTGGAAGCTGGTGGCAGCGGCGGACCCAGGTAAGGGAGGAAGGGGGGAGGGGAGCTTACCTGGTTCCGCCGCTGGCTTGCGTCTGGCAGCTTCCACTCGAGGTACTAATTATCACCAGTGAAGCAGATGGGGAGGGGAAATTTTAGCCCTTTCACCTCCTGCTGCATCCTGCATCCTGGCTTAAATCCCTCCTTTGAAGCTCTTATTTGCACAGGAAGGAAATCCCTTATTGGTTCCCCAAGAGGTTGCTATTCAAATTTATTTTAAATGTGCATGTTAAGTTCATGTTAAGGTGTGAACAGTCTTTTCCGGAGTGAGGGTAGATGGCTGCCAAGTGCTTGTTGGGCCTCGTCAAGCCTCAACAGCAGCTCATGCAGCCCGAGGAGCGGGGTTGGATGGCAGTAGCAGCAGGGTGAGCATCCAATGAATTGGACAGGGGTGAGTTTGCCCATCCCTAGCTCCAAGTATGTTTTAGGGGTGTCTAAGTGGTAGGACAACTGAAAATTGGGGGGACGATCTATGTACTACTTTACTGTGCATGCTCTGAAACTTACAATCCGTTCTGAGCTTCATAGCTAATTTAGGGTGACCAACTGTCAGGATTTCCCTGGATTTGTCCTGGTTTTTGTTCTTTCCATAGTGTCAGGGGGGATTTTCTATAATTTTCAATAATGTCCTGGAATGACACACCTTCCCCTTTAAGGCTGCCATTAGCATGGCAGGAGGGAATGACATGCTTTCTTAAGGTACATCATTCACCCCACCCCGAGCTCCAATTGAGGTCTTAAAGGGGAAAGTGGGTCATTCGTGGACATTATAGAAAAGGCCCCAATTGGAGTGGATGGTGGTGGTGCAGGATTAAATCCTTTCCCCTCCTCCACTCCAATCGGGTTCTTTAAGGTGGCGGGGGAATAACGTACTTTCTGCAGGACTCAGAAAGCTGCTTCCCCACACACACACTAGGTGTCCTCTTTTTTGGTTTCCCAAATATGGTCACCCTAGCTAATTCATACTACATCAATCCAAGCTCTCTACGAACAGATGGATTTTGACCAACAAGCTGACTAATTATGAAATTTGGCAGCATCGCTAAGCATGACACACCTACTTAGATTACGGGCTTGGGAGAGTTCTCCCAATCTGGGACTGCTCTTTCCAACCTTGAAGTAAGGTAAACTGAGGGCTCATCTACACCAAGCAGGATATTTCACGATGAAAGCTGTATGAAAGTGTTATACAGAAGGCAGGAGCCACACTACTGCTTTGTAGTGGTACTGAACTGCACTGACAACTGTTGGGGCCCATGACACATTTATACCAAGCAGGATATAACACTGTGAAAGTGGTATGAAAGCAGTATATGGTATGTGTCATGGGCCCCAACAGTTGCCAGTGCACTTTAATTCCACTATAAAGCAGTAGTGTGGCTCCTGCCTTCTGTATAACACTTTCATACTGCTTTCATAGTGGAATATCCTGCTTGGTGTAGATGAGCCCTGAGGCTGTCCTAGGGTAAACCTAGAGGAGGAAAACTTGCTCCAGTCAGAAGGCCGCAAATGGAATTAGAGCTGTCTCCACCAGTTTGAGAAACAAGACACTTCTCTCCTCCCCTTGCTGAGTTTGCCTTTGTGCCAAGTTCTCAAGGCTGAAGATGACAATGTTATGGAAACCAGGCCAGCTCATGTCTGTAAATATGGGTCTGTAGTATTGGAGGGCTGTGCCACATTCTGTAAGTGCTGGTCTGAAAGAGAGAGAGAGAGAGAGAGAGAGAGAGAGAGAGAGAGAGAGAGAGAGAGAGAGAACGAGAGCAAAACAGAACACCACCACCTCCATGAGACTTGGGAGAGGCTGAAGGCACGCCTCTCTCTTTTCCTGCCTCCTCCCATTTTGTGTTGCTCAGACTTGTTTACATATTTTTCCTCCTCGGTATCCTTTCCACTGAATTCCCCCTTCTCTCCCCAACCCACCCACCCCATCCCATTTGCTTTTTGTGAGGAGCTCTGAACGGCTGGAGTGTTTACCCTGGATTGGCTTGTGGTATTTCATTTGGCTTTACAGTTATTCGCCTCCCCAGGTTGTAAGGGAGAATTCCCCAAAGCCATCTCCGCGGGCTGTTCTGTCCGGATTTCAAGGCCCGGGCCTGGTATCTTTCATTTGTCAAGTTTGCTTTAACGAAGAGCGTTGCCAAGTCAACCCACTTCCCAGCATGCCATGCTGTGAGGTGACAAGTTGATAACATTTCCTCAGCTGAGTTTTACAACCGTCCTCCCTTCACTCTCTAGACCAAGAATGAAGTCAAGCTAGTACCTTGAAATTCTTCTGTTGTTCTGCTTGAGGAATACAAGCAAGCAAGCAAGCAAGCAAGCAAACCCCAAACTCATTTCAAATGTTGCTTTGGGTGAAATTCAGTGGCAGCTATAGTAAATACTTTATTAAAATGAAGTGCTACAGCAGTTCCCAAACTCACAGAAAGCTTATTGTTGCTTTAAGAATGCCCAGTATTTTACAAGTTCTTTGGGATGACTTGTGAAAGCATTCTGCTTTCCCTTGGGATCTTATTGAGTACTATCTTTTTGGACACATGACAGCATTTTGTCCCAGGCCAGACAATCTACTGGCCCCAAGTTCTTATTATGGCTTTTGCTATCATCATCATTTATATCGAAGGCTGTGCTGAATTTGGGGGCCATAAAAGTTTTAGGAGTGAAGGGGGAATTGGGTTATGAGTGAAAGGTTTTGTGAACCCCTCGTACTTATCTTTTTCATATTGTGATTGCTGCCTGTTCACGGCTGCTTCTTCCTCCAGTCTGAAAACTTGGATAACCACAAATTTAGAAATAATGGCTGTACTTTAAATGGAAAGTATAAAATACATCTCACCATCCGTGACCAAGTAACCTGTGAGTAGAGCTGTGCACAGCCTAAGGTCAGAATCTGGATCTCGAAGCAAAATGGGCTGATTCAGCCCACCTTGATCCGAATTTGGATTGGGCCCGGGTCGGGCCGAAACTGTCTGGATTGGATTGGACCCCAGGTGCCTTGGGCTGCTTTGGCCTGATCCGGGGCAGTGGTGAGCCCCTGCTTCCCACCAGTAGGACTTACCTGACCCATCTAGCAGCTGCCTATGGAGGATCTATCATTTTCAAGATCTAATGTACAAACGGCGGAATCAGTAAACAGCCATTTACAGAAATGGCCCCTAACGGATGCCATTATTTGAACATCAGATTTAGGAAATGACCTAGCCACCATCTTCCTTAAAAATGGTGGCTTTCACCAAGGATGGGTGGCTGCTGGGCAGATCAGGTAAGTCCCATGGGTGGACAGGAGTAGTGGCTTGCCAGGTTTGGGGAGGACAGGGAGAGGGGGGAAAGGGGGTGAGTGGGCAGTGGGGGAGAGCAGGGAGTAGGGAAATGAGCAGGGAGTCCAATGGACTCCTGGTTAACCTCATGCCCATGAACCCACACCATCTGACCTGCTTCAGATGTCTGGATCTCACTTCAGATCCAAACTAAAGGCAGATTGGACCAGGCCTGAAGCAGCCCGAGGTAGATCCTGGCTGATTCAGAAGCTCTGAAGCGGCCTCCGAAGTGGATTGGGGTACACTGCACAGCTCTACCTGTGAGTTTTATATGGCTGCTGACTGCTGTCCAGGTGCTAACTGCTGACTTCAAGGCCTTGGCTCTCCCTTCATATGGCTCTCTGGGACATGGACAAGCAGCCCTTCAAATACAGACACGTTCCCCAGCCTGGTGTCCCCCAGATGTTTTGGACTTTGACTCCCATCAGCCCCAGCCAGGATGGCTCATGGTCAAAAAAGCTGGGAGTCTAAAACATCTGGAGGGTACTAGTCTGGGCTAGGCTGAAACAGGGGGATGTCTTTAAGAGGACTGCCCTCTGTAAAGCACATGGCTACCCTACATCTGAGTCACTGACATAAATGAAAGTATCTCAATGTGTCCTTGTTGTTCGCTGAATGTACCTGCCCCCACCTTCTCTAAAGCCTGAGCCCTAATAGGAAATTCTTTCCTTAGTTGCTGACCATGGCTATAGCTAGACCGGGCGAAATCCTAGGGCGATCCCCGGGATCATCCCTGTGTGTCCACATGACGCACAGGGGATCCTGGGATCAGGGAGGGATGATCCCTCCGTTGCCCCGGGATCTCGCCCTCCCCTTTGGCCCGGTTTTTCCATGGTCCTGGGCTGAGCCTGAGATTGCAGAACATGTGGCTGGGTGCAGTGGGTTGACCCGGCTCCTTGCAATTCCTCACGAGGAGCCGGGAGCCATGCATGGGGTGCAGCACTCCTCAGGAGTGCTACACCCATTGGGGGTAGGGTGGGGGGAGTGGGGAAAGTAATTTAAATTAAAAAAAAACACTTACCTTATGTGCACGAGTGTTTGTGTGCTCCTGGCCCTTTAATAATAATTTTAAAAATGGCGGGTGCAATGCCTCTCCTTCTGAGGTCGTCACGCATAAACAGAAGAGGGATCTCGCATTAAACACAATGCGATATCTTCCCTCCTCCGTTGTGGGCTAACAGGTAGGTCTAGCTAAGGCCCAAATCTAAAACCTGGGGGAAACAGGCCTGTCCAAGTTCAGTCCTCAGAATTAAGGGCATCCAGACAGTTCTCTAGTGCTCTTCTATGAATGGACATTTTGGTTTCCTTCTTGCAGAATTTGCGTAAGGAATGGTCCCTCCCCTATAAACATCAAGCAGAACTCAAAGAACACATGTGAGATACTGACCAAGTCCATGGATAAATATTTCAATCTTTTCTGCCCCTGCTAATGGGGCTGGTTCCAATAACCAACATGCCTTCCCCACTCTCTTCAGTGCTTGAAATGGTAGAGTCTGGGGAAAGCTTTATTACTTGGTTGTGCTGAAGGAAGAAACTGGCCCGCATTCTATCCTAGAGCATGATGGGATTATCCCTGGGCCAAAAAGAAAGATTGGGAGGAAAATAAGTCCCTTTTCCTCTTTAGTGGATCCTGTTTTTATCCCCCTCGGGGAGAGCTTACCCTGGCGACTGAAGAGTGGGTGAAAGACGAATAACAAATACGTCGTTTGGGAAATATGTCCCCATCGTCCTCAAAGAAGATACAGCATTTCGCAAGTCGACTTCAGCCTTCTCAGTGGGCTTGATTTCAGATGCAAGAACGGACTTGTCCTCAGTGAATCTCGTTCCAAAATTCCTTGCTCTTCTTGAGAAAGAAAGCTTCCCAACTCGTACCTAGTTCGAACTCCTGCATGTATGCACTCACACCTGTGCACAGTTCAGCATGGAAATAGAACCCTACAGCCTACTTCTACAAGGGGAAACAGCGTTCCCCAGTCCTTCATCTGTACGTAGCTAAATAAGAAGAACAGGAAACCCCACTCAACATCGCCTTCTTGCTGGGCCAGTTACCATAGCTTGTCCTTCACTCCAGAAGTTGGAAGGACACCAATCAGCATCCTCTCCCTTTATGCCATAACTGTGCTTCTCTTCTAGTGCAATGCAGATAAGGGCTGCCGACTCAGCAAGTAAGAAACCTTGCACAGAGAAATCATTGCCAACCTGCCTAAGGAGAGGACTTTGTCCCTGGGGCGGAAGGGGGTTAAATCAGCATTTGCCTGGGTTACATTCTTGCGGGAGGAAGACAGTGGGCAGGCTCTTGCGTGATCATGTTAGGTCGTTGCTAGATGAGGAGTTAGTGCAGTGTGAGGCCCGGTCTTCCTCCTGTGCATCCAGATGACGCACAGGGGATTCTGGGGTCAGGCTGGGCTAAGTCCTTGCTTGAACTGGAATGAGCGGATTCGCTTATGGCCCGGCTTTTCCACAGCCCCTGCCACGGACCCTAGAAGGTCTAGCAGGGTCCGTGGCTTTTCCTGGCTGCTCACTTACTCGCGAGTAGCCGGGAGAAGCCACGGACTGGGCACAGCACTCATAGGAGCGCTGTGCCCATAGGGCCGGGGGGGAAAAAAATCATGGACGGGGGGTCACGGAGGGGGCATCGGACATGACGAGCTGGCAGGGGATGGGCAGGACGAGTGGGCAGGGGACGGGCATGACGAGCGGGGATGGGGGACGGGCATGGCGGACGGGGGGGAAGAAGGACGTGGATGGGCCTGGCGGACGGGGGGAGGATGGGCAAGCGAATGGGCAGGGGGGCATCAGGCATTGTGTGTGGGGGAAATCAGGGGCAGGGGGAGTGGGGGACCCTTTATTTTTTTTAAAAAAAACCCTACCTTTTTCGGCGGTGCGCTCCTGCGCACATGGCCCTTTAAGTCTGTCAAGAAATACTTTTGTAAGCCGCCGTGAGAGCCTTTTTTGGCTGAATGGCGGCATAAAAATCCTTAAATAAATAAAATAAATAAATAAGCGAAAAAAAATGCTGGACGCGACGGGGCTTTCCCTTGCCCCATCGCGTGTTACATCTGGAAAAGGGTGACGGCGCGTGCTAGCTATAGCACGCCGTCGCCCCTCCTCCCAGATGGATTATGTGGTAGGTTTAGCAAGGCCCTTAGTTCCTGATCCTATCTCTAATAGGCTTAGCACCTTGGATAACTCCTTTAAAGTTCTGGCTGGTTCTGACTGAATGAGCCACGGCTCCACCCAAATTGGAGCCACCAGCCTAGGGCTAGAGCTGGGTTTTTGAGGGCCCTTGGGCAACGACCCCTCAATGGACCCCCTCCCACAGTGAGGCTACCTTTCCGCGGCCATTGTCACCAGCTGCTACTGCTCCTCTTCCTCTTCCACTTCATTGGGCCCCACTTGCTTGCCTGAGAGGCACAGAGCCAGGGAGCAAGTAGGCCGTGGCATCTGCTCCTCCTCCTCCTCACCACCACCACTATTGTCTGGGCCAGAACGAGAGGCACGTAAACAGCAAGCAGGTTGCAATGGTGAAGAGAAGAAGCAACTCACTGGGGCTCTTGTCAGTGGGACCTTGCTAAGGTAGCGTGACCATATGGAAAGGAGGACCGGGCTCCTGTATCTTTAACAGTTGCATAGAAAAGGGAATTTCAGTAGGTGTCATTTGTATATATGGGGAACCTGATGAAATTCCATCTTCGTCACAACAGTTAAAGCTGCAGGAGCTATACTAGAGTGACCAGATTTACAAGAGGGCAGGGCACCTGCAGCTTTAACTGTTGTGACGAAGAGGAAATTTCACCAGGTTCTCCATATATACAAATGACACCTGCTGAGATTCCCTTTTCAGTACAACTGTTAAAGATACAACTGTCCTCCTCCATATGCTCACCCTAGCTAAGGACTAGGCCCTCAGCAGGTTCCCAACTATCCTTACTATGCACTATGCTACACTATATTCAGTACTTGTTCGGAAACACAATGGGTTTTGTCTCAAATCTTTGTCATTAATATGCGCCCATGTGGGGGTTTGGATTGGGTTAGGGGGCTTTAGCCCAAAGAAAGTGACTCCACGCCTGGAATCCTTATTCCCAGACTGCTTGGTGTCTATTTTATTCCGTTCTGTGTGATTTAACGCTCCGGCGGCGATGTGAATCATTTTCAGTGTTGTGTACGTTTTACACCCCTCTGAAAAGCAGTGCTGTATTTCTGCTGCTTTTGTAAAGTCCTGCAGAATTTATGCCCACTACTCTGCATTAAAACATTTGCACTCCTTATTCAATTCTCTAGGATTTATGCCCACTTCGGCCTGCGCTGCTGCAGGGAGTGGATGAAGTGATCCGAGGGCCAAAGGAAGAGTTTACTGTTATCGGACATGATCTTGGCCCCCCTTATGGCAGTTTCTGACCAGTGGAAAGAAAGAAGGAGGCCGAATCCATTCCCCCCACAACCCCCTCACTCCCCTCAAGCTCTAGTATCAATGAATCTTTAAACAGGAAGAATAATTTCACAGAATAGAGGGTGCTTGTGAAGACATTTAACTTTAAGAACTTGTGACAGCTCATGAAATGAAGAAATGAAATGTTTTTTCTTCTTCTTCTTTTTCCTCCTCTGAAGATGGAGAGAATGCTAAACCACATAGAAAAGGGAAGAGCAGGCCTCTCAGGGTGAATCTTTCCAAAGAGTCCCTCATGGGGGCCAAGCTGAAAAAATATGGAGAGTCTAATGAGAACAAGAAAAGGCACATTTCTCCATTCAGCTCTCAAAGAGTGTACCCAGCTTCAGGAAGAATGAGGAACTCATTCTCCACCTTAACGTTCGAGGAGAGGGAGAAGGGGAAACTTGTTTATTATCTCTTTGACAGGGAAGGAAATTTTTACCTCATCACCAGGCAAACTCCTTTTCTCAGATTGCATCTCCATTTATGAAATTGTGTTGGTGCCTATTGGTGCAAAGTAAGGCTGTCAGAAAGTCAACTCTTGATCGGGCTGGGGAATGACAGTGCTATCCTGTTTTATTCTCCATCTCCTTGAGCTTATGGTCCTGTTCTGAGGTAACAAACACGAGTCATAATCCAAAGCACAAACTAGGAGGGCTTTTCCTTTCACTTCGTTGGGAGGAGATGACTCCCTTTGTGCTTCTTGTATCTACAGAACACCTTCCTCCATTCTGGGCCAGCCCAAGACATTTTACTTCCTGAGACATAGAACAAGATGGCAGCCCCCACCTATTCCATGTACAGATGCCAACTGGGTCAGATCTACACCTTGTGTGAAATCATTACAATCCCATCATGGTGACGCTATATCCAACTGGCGTAATTATACCTTGTAGGACAGACAACATTTGTTACAGTATTTTGGATAATGTGGAATAAAACACAGGAAATAACATGATGAAAGTGGTATATGGAATGTGTAATGTGCCTCAACAGTTATCAGTTCACCTCAATACTGCTATAAAGCAATAGTGTAGATCTAGCCCTGGGGCATGGCTAGACGAGGGGGGTGGAAGGCGATGATCTCGCAATTTTATGATCGCAAGATCGTCGCCCTCATCTATGGCACACGACATCACAGCTGCCATTTTGGATTAATTTTTTTTAAAAAGAAAAAGAGCACATGAGCGCTCGACCGAAATGGTAAGTTGTTTTTTTTAAACAACAACAGCAACTTTGCGCTCCCCCACCCCACTCCTATTGGGCACAGAGGTCCTGAGGAGCTCTGTGCCCTGTGCCCGGTTCCCAGCTCCACATGTTACTTGTGAGAAACCGGAGGGAAACCGCGACAGCGGGCCATACGTTCTGCGGTCTTGGAATCATTGAAATTAATGGGTAGGGTGATATCCTGGGGAAAGGGAGGAATCATCCCTTCCTGCTCCCGGGATGCCCTGTGCATCATGTGGACGCACATGGACAATCCCGGGACAATCCCCGGGATATCACCCCGTCTAGCCATGCCCCTGGACAGACAGCTTATGGGGAGCAGGACAGGCTTCCTTAGGGCAGTGGTCTTCAACTGGTCCAGACCTGAGACTCACCTTTGACTTCCAACCTGCAACATGGGACCTACTTTCACAATTGCCCAACATGGAGGCAACAGCTTTGCTGTGGCCCATCTGGATTGATCTCACAACTTATTTTTGGGCCGCGACCCACCAGTTGACAACCACTGCCTTAGGAGACTCACGGGAAAAGGTGGGGAGCTGCTGCCAGACCCCCAGCATCTGTTTCCTAAGGCAGCTGCCTCAATCTTCCAAATAGCAGGAATGGTCCTTCCTCCGCTGAAGTGAATGGGTAGGCCCATTGTAAGTAAGGAGTGCCATGTTTCCATAAGCTCTGACACTCCTAGCTAGATCTTGTGAATCAGGATGATATAATTTTCTTTCCTAAAAAGCCAACAACCTAAAACTACTATCCAACAACTACAGCAAGAGTTAATAAACATAAAAATAAAAAATCTCCACCCAGCAAATATAATCAGTCTTTGAAAACCTGGCAAAACAAAATGTTCCTCTAGTCTCCTTCTTGCATTTCAGAAGTGAAGTAGGCTGGCGAGTTTCCTTAAGGAGGATGTTTCAGACTTATGGCACTGCTACAGAGAATGTTCTGCTCTTTGCATTGACCTAAAACTTCCTAGGGGGAGTAGTCTACTGGAACAGGGTCTCCTCTAGACCTGAGGCAACATTGAGTTTAATGGGGGAGCGCATGCTTTACGAACATGATGTCCAATCCCCCAGCCTTTTAGCTAAAGAATTGCAGGTCACAGGGTTAGCAGGTCCCCTGCATGAAACCTTGGGGCTGACGTGCTGCCAGACATATTAGACATTGGACAGGGAGACATTTTTCTCCCTCTCTCAAAATACTAGAACCCTGGGTCACTCATGAATCTGATTGGTGGGAGACCCAGGACAAATAAAAGGAAGTACTTCTCCACACAGCACATAGTTAAATTATGGAACTCACTACCACAAAATGTAGTGATGGCCACCAATCTGGATGGCTTCAAAAGGGGGTTGGATAAATTCCTGGAGGCGAAGGCTTTCAATGGCTACTAGCCCTGATGGTTGTGTGCTATCTCTAGTATTTGAGGCAGTAAACCTGCGTGCACCTGTTGCTGGGGAACATGGGTGGGAGGGTGCTGTTGCACCATGTCCTGCTTGTTGGTTCCTGGCTGATGGCTGGTTGGCCACTGTGTGAACAGAGTGCTGGACTAGATGGGCCCATGGTCTGATCCAGCAGGGCACGGCTTATGTTCTTATGTTCTTTCTATGCTAGTCAGACCAATAACCTCACTCATAACAAGGAAACTTGAGCAGTCCAACTACATAGGCTTTAGATGAGGCCCTAGTATTTATCTTTCACCCTAGATTGGGGAGGAAAGCTATTTCTTTAGCCAGCCCCACAGGCAGTCATGAAGCAACATTATTTCCACGATCATTAACTTTCTAAAATTCAGTTCCACTCAATTGTTGGCACGACACCCTTACAGGTGGTGCCAATGCAAATATATTGAGGGTCAACATTTTTCCAAGTCTGAAGAGGCACAAAGAGCCATTTAAGTGGCCAAGCAGGGGACTCTATGAAACCCCAGGAATTCCAGAGGAGTTCAACATTGGGATTACGGAGGATGTGTGTTTCTCTTGCAGAATTTGTTCTCAAGGATGCAAATGGATGTTTGTGTTTATGAAGCAACACTCTTAGCTCCGACCAGATCTACACCAAGCAGGATATTGCACTATGAAAGTGGTATGAAAGCAGTATATAAGAAGAAGGAGCCACACTACTGCTTTGTAGCAGTATTGAAGTGCCCTGCAACTGTTGGGGCCCATTGACACGTACCGTACTGTACTGCTTCCATACCACTTTCGTAGTGCTATATCCTTGATGTTGGGCAGTGGACATGCATATTTAACAGCATCCAGGACATTCTATAGGTGGGTATATCCCTCCAAAAAACAATGTTCCCACTTAATTTCTCCAGGGAGTTGCTGTTGATTGTGAGGGAGAAGCTGTACTTGCTGAAATTCTCTCTAATACAAAACTCTTAAAGGTGCAGGAACCCTGTTCTCCTTCAAACCCACTGGTCATCCTATTATACAAGGAGATCCTTAGTATGCAACTATTCTGTGATTCTACTGTGCAACATCTAAGGCCTCAGC
The DNA here is from genome assembly GCF_023053635.1 of Elgaria multicarinata webbii. Lineage (NCBI taxonomy): Eukaryota > Metazoa > Chordata > Lepidosauria > Squamata > Anguidae > Elgaria > Elgaria multicarinata. Next base: position 13,153,850 of record NC_086178.1, on the reverse strand, counting down.
TGGACCTACTGAGTCTAGCGCGACGGAGGAGTGAGGATCTCATGATATTTTTATTGCAAGATCTCCCCCTCTGTTTACACGCATTGTGTGACAACCTTGGAGGGAGGGGACGTCGCACCCACTATTTTGTTTCTGTTAAAGGAGAAGAGCGCATGAACACTCGTGTGCAAAAGGTCAGGTTTTTTTATTTTAAATATTTTTTCCTGCTCCCCCCACCCCACCCCTGATGGGTGCAGGTCCCGACTCCTCGTAAGTAACCATGAGGAGCGGGGACAAACCACGACCCCCGCACACATATTCCGCGGTCTCAGGTTCAGCCCGAGACCATGGAAAGAGCAGGCTCAAAGGAGAGGGCAAGATCCCTGGGCAAGGAATGGATCACCCCTCCCTGCTCCTGGGATCCCCTGTGCATCATGTGGACGCACAGAGACGATCCCTGGGATCCCCCTGCGATATCACCCCATCTTGCTATGTCCTAAGTCTGAGGATGTCAGCCTGGCACCTCTGTGCTTTGCTTCTGCCGCAGGGGCAATTTCCATGTTTGCTAAAAATGCATGTAGGGAATTAATGCGAAGACACCTAAAAATTGCATCTTCAAAATTTGATATAGGAGAGACATGAACTCTGGTTAAGGACTGTGAGCGCTGCATGATCCAGGTTTCATTCTCACAGTTCCACAATTCCTCTGCCACACTAATTGCACTGCACAAGCACAGAGCCCCACAATCTGATAATCTCAATTTTCATCTTCTTAAAGAACAGAAAGTTCCCAGTTCCTATGACAGCACCTGTGAAAGTGCGGAAAAGGCCTGGGGAAATCGTAGAAGCCAGAGAGGAGATTGAACAGCATTTCTAGCTGTCAGACGGTGGAGCTGTGGTGGCATGCATTACCCGTTGCTCCTTCTTTGCAGAATGGATTATGGAAATATATGCAAATTTCCATTATTTGTTGTTGATTTAGAACTTGCCTTTTCTTGGTTCAGCATTTTGATACTCTGCAAGTGTCAGTTCTGCCCTTTTGGACAGAGTATAGAAAGTCCCATTCATACTTCAATTTTGTACTCTGACATCACAAACAGTACTCCTTCACACAGTGCAAAATTAGCTTTGCATGCTGCATGAGATGTGATGGTGGTCACAAAGCCCTAAACAACTTGGGACCAGGATACCTAGCAAGGAATGTACACCGTTATATACACCCAGGCAACATTTACGATCTTCAGAGGAGGTCTTGCTGGTCCTTCCGAAATGAAGGAATGTCACCATGACAACCTCAACCGGGGCCTTCTCTGTAGCGGCACCCACCCTCTGGAAAACCCTCCCTCGTGCAGTTCGGGAGGCAAAAAATGAAATAACTTTTAAACGCATCCTATAAACATCTTTTTAAACAAGCCTTCCCTGGACTGTAATTTATTCTGGTTTTTATGTGATTTCAAAGTTTTAATCTGGATTTTATGGTTTTAGTTGTAAACTGCCCAGAGAGTTTAGGCTGTTGGGCAGTATAAATATGTAATAAATAAATAAATAAATAAATAAATAAATAAATAAATAAAAATAATTTAGATGGGCTTATAAACAAAGAGTAGGCAAATTTGTGGATGTTACATATGCGGCAGGGTCTTGCTAATTACTGTGTTATCTGTACAGCACCATGTACATTGATGGTGCTATATAATAAATAATAATAATAATAATAATAATAATAATAATAATAATAATAATAATAATCAACAACAATTAGCCATGACAACTCAATGGAATCTCCATATTCAGAGGTAATATACCTCTACATTCGGGATCCTCAGGCCATAGCTAGATGGGGATATATCCCGGGGCAATTCCTGGGATCGTCCCTGTGCATCCACATGACACACAGGAGATCCCAGGATCAGGGAGGGATGAACCCTCCCTTGCCCCGGGATCTCGCCCTACACTTTAGGCCTGCTTTTTCCGCGGTCTTGGGCTGATCCCAAGACCACAGAACGTATGGGCTGGCGTCGCAATTTGCCCCTGCATCTCTCATTACTTGCGAGGAGCCGGGACCGATGCACAAGGCGCAGAGCTCCTCAGGTGCTTTGTGCCCATCGGGGGCAGGGTGGGGGTAGTGGGGAAAAGTGTAAAAAAAAACACCACTTACCTTTTGCGCACGAGCGTTCGTCCACTCTGCCCGTTTAAGAAAAAAACAAAATGGCAGCCGCAACCTCTCCCTCTGAGGTCATGGCGCTCCACGTGTAAACAGAGGGGGAGATCTCACAATAAAAATATCGCAAGATCTTCACCCCTCCATCGCGCTAGACTCGTAGGTCTAGTTGAGGCCTCTGGAACAACAACAGTAGATGGTTGTTGCCTTCATATCCTGCTGGTGAGCTTTCCAGAATCATTTAGATGGTCTCTGTTGGAAACAGAATGCTGGACTTGATGATCCAGCAAGGAAGTGCTTACTAGTTAAGATGCCCTTATGATCTGTTGCACTCAATCTGTTTCTTTGAGAGATCTGGGGTAGCGCCGTTCAGTGCACTCCATCTATCACCACCACGCCTTTGGGGAAGGAGAAGTCATTTGCTCTGTTCAGGAGTTTACCTACCATGCCAATTTTTAAAATAAAAGTTGTTGCTTCTTTTAAAGTGTCCAGGCAGCAACACAGAACATTCTATAGAACAATGCCAGAGATTTCGGGGGGGGGGGGGGGGGAGAGAAGGGAACCAGGGCTGCACTGCCGAGGCAGGAAATGGCTCTCAGTAGATGGCAACCATATGGTGAAGTTGATAGATTTGGCACCTCGCAGGCATTGCTTGATGGCTCCATTGATGACCTGGCAGTACAACAGAATGTGGCTTTCTGATTCCCTGCCAAGATTCTAATTGAAGCCTGCTCACTCTGTTGTTTGCTTATACCTTCTTTCAGTGGCACACACATAACCAGTGGCAATGGTTGAAAGCATCAAGCCCTGCTCCTGGTCCCTGCTAGGAGGCACTGCCCACAAACTGAGGTTGTGCACCCTCTCTGGAAATGCTCCGCCTAGAGCTGGGGCCCTTTGAAGACCCGGAGTCAGATCTGTTAGGAGTTTATAGAGAATCAGGAGGGCCGTGCATGGAGCAATCAAGGCCCAGGAGAAGATGCAAGAATTTCACTGCTGGTCTGGAAAGAATCCGAGCAAAAGAGGAGCGGATGGGGGGTGGGGTTCCCTTGGAAGCCTTTTCCTCTCAGTGGGTGGGGCTAGAGGCAAAGTTGAGACCAGAAATGCAGATAAATGTGTCAAGTTGTTGCTTCACATCAGCGCCTTCAATGTTCTCTGTGCTGTGCATCCCATGCTTGTAATGGGGATTACATTTCAAAACTTCCCCTCCATGTTTTGCTTTTGAATGGAGAAGCCATCTAGTACGGCTAACATTCTGTTGGCTGTGTTGTTGTTTTTACAGTTCAGCATAAAAGTAGGCTTTGCAAATGCGGGACTGAGAAGGCCTGCACTGTTCATGCCCCACCTCCATCACACACACAGCTGTCAGCAAAGGACATCAGAGAGCATGGGCACAGGAGGGCACAGCACAAGGGTCCTCATTGGGGAATCAAGCAGAGCAGTGCTGGTTCCAGGATTTGGGGGTGCTTGAATAAACTACAGGATCGCCTTCTCCCGTACAATCCGCCCCGCACACTCAGGTCCTCTGGGAAGAATCTAATTCAGTCTGCCAAAATTAAGCTGACAAGTATTACCCAGAAGACCTTCTCTTCTGCTGCTCCCAGACTGCGGAATGGCTGCCGGAGGAGACTCGTCAACTTAACAGTCTTTTAGCATTTAAGAAAGCTATAAAGACTGATCTGTTCCGGCAGGCCTATCCAGTGGAATTTTAGGATGTTTTTTAGGATGTTTTAATAACGTATACTATGTTTTTAATTCAGTTTTATGTATTTTATGCTTGCTGTTGTTCCCCACCTCGATCCAGACAGAGAGGCGGGAAAGAATTATTATTGTTATTGTTATTGTTATTGTTATTAGTGGACTGCCTTTATCTTGGAAACATGTACCTGCTGTGGATCCTTCCCTGCTGTCTCTGACATTCTTGGGCCAGATCTAAACCAAACAGGATATAACACTTTGAAAGCAGTTTGAAAATGGTTTATGGTATTGCGTCAATGGGCCCCAACAGTTTTCAGTGCACTTCAGTACTGTTATAAAGCAGTAGTGTAGGGCAGGATCTACACTACTGCTTATAACAGTTTATAATGGTTATGACAACTGTTCAGGCCCAGGGCACATTACATATACCGTTTTCATAACGTTTTAGAAGTGTTATATTCTGCTTGGTGCCCAGGATTCATTCCGCAAAGTGATGAAGGTGTTATTGTTGGGGTGATGAGCTAGAGCTGTTTATAGGTCCTGGGGCCCTAGCAAATGCACAATTCCACCATTCTCTGGGGACAACTCCTTGGCAGAGACGTACGGGAGAAGATTTAAGTGGATCCCCTTTGACATTCGCCCCCCACATGTTGTTGACACCACAAAGGGTTGCATATCTTCCTGGTCTGAGAGATCTCTGCAGCGGGGAGTAAGAGTAAGGCGTCGGCTAGACCTACCGGTCTATCACGACGGAGGGGTGAGGATCTTGTGATATTTTTATCACAAGATTTCCCCTTCTCTTTACATGTGGCGGCGACGACCTCGGAGGGAGAGGACGTTGTGGCCACCATTTTTTTTGTTAAAGAGGAAGAGCGCATGAACGCTCATGTGCAAAAGCTAATTTTTTAAAAAAAAATAATAATTTGCCTGCTCCCCCATCCCACCCCGATGGGTGCAGAGCTCCTCAGGAGCTCTGTACCCCGTGCGCAGTTCCCAGCTCCTCACGAGGAACTGCAAGGAACCGGGACAAACTGTGACACCTGCACACACGTTCCATGGTCTTGGAATCAGCCTGAGACCATGGAAAAAGTGGGCTCGAAGGGGAAGGCAAGATCCCGAGGCAAGGGAGGGATCATCCCTCCCTGCTCCCAAGATGCCCTGTGCATCATGTGGATGCACAGGGACGATCCCGGGGATCACCCCAGGATTTCACCCCATCTAGTTGTGGCCTAAATGCCCGTACAGCTTGTGTCAGTCTAAATAGCCCATCGTTTGTGAGTGTGCATGCCCAGCTAATGCAGCTGTGAAAATGCTACATGCATCCTTTGAGAATGGCATTTAAAAAGGTTTCTTCCCACAATATTGATTGCCTGTGTAGGAAGGAGAATATCAGCATCAGCAGCTATGGGTGTAGGAACTAACTTCCAACCTGGTTCAATGGGTATTTTCTCCAGTGAGATTTAGATCCCCTTAGATGAACCTTTCCCAGAATATAACTGTGAGTGTTTACAACTTGTTCTCCATGCAGAAGAGAAAATGAAGAGGCATTTGTAACGCCACTGAGCGTGTTGGTCCTATTGGGTTTTCTGTTTGCATTATAAGCATAACTGAAGTGAGAACTTTGTTTCTGGCTTCCATAAATAATATCAAGAGGTATTATATAGCCAATTAGGTTCCATGCTGAAATTGGCATTGCTTTATGTGCTGGTGGATAGTATATATGGGATGCCACTTAATTCACCAGTGGGGCTGCAATTCAAATGGAAAGCAATGAATGTTTCACACACGCAAAGCTGGAAGGTACCGATTTTCTCCAGTGAGATTTAGATTCCCTTAGATGAACCTTTCCCAGAATATAACTGTGAGTGTTTACAACGTGTTCTTCATGCAGAAGAGAAAATGAAGAAGCATTTGTAACGCCACCGAGCGTGTTGGTCCTATTGGGTTTCCTGTTTGTATTGTAAGTGTAACTGAAGTTGTTGCAAAAATATGCTGGTTTTACAAGTGCAACAATCCAATTTTGGTACACTTGCGAAAGATCACAGACAAAGCATTGGGCTAACAACTTTTATTCTCGAGAATAAGGTGACCTGGCGCTCACACTGCTAAATCAGGGTCATGCGGCACCGAGGCAAGACAGTAGCTTATATACTTCTAGATTACACGTCATTAGCTCACATCCCATTGGCCTGCATCACCCGTTACGTCACTCAAGCATGGGCAGAACACCTCTATGCAGTGGTTAAAAGGAGAATTGCAGCTGAAAATACCTGGCCATTACCATGTGTATTGTTTCTTTGCTTTCAGGTGTGCTTTGCACCTGTAGCCCCTCCCCTATTGGTGATGTGGCTAGGGGGCAGTCCTAAGGACTTGGCTGGGTTTAACTGGTCAGTGTCATTTGAAACTGACCTATGATGTTAAGGTACACCTAAGCCATGTTCACCTGAAGTTAGGTGGCGCTGGAGCTGTGGGAGGGAAAACAGAGAGGGGAGTGGGCAAGGCGAGGAAATGGACATATCGGGGGTTCAAAGCTAGACCTAAGGTTTATCCTGGGATCATCCAGGGTTCGCCCCTGCCTAAGCACTGGATCCCCTTTGTGTCACCTAGATGAACAGGTTTGACCTCTGAATGATCCAGGGATAAACCTTAGGTCTAGCTATGGCCACAGTGTGTAGGCCCCTTCCAGCTCTACTATTCTATGATTCTATGATTGTCATCTCAGGCCAAATCTATCTCCAAAACAAGTAAGTAGTTTCTGCTTAGGAACTCCCACTCTGAAAAAGTTTGAGTGCTCCCCCCATCAACAAAACTAGAATATATATTTCCACAGGAAAATAACCAAGATAATAACAGGTTCCGACAGCAAACACGACACACAAGCGGGACACTGGAGAAACCGAGTTTGCTTTGCCCAAAGAAAAGAAGAATAAGAGGTGACACAATGAGAGTCATGAAATATTTAAGAGGCTGTCACAGAGAAAATGGAGAATGATTGTTTTCCCTTGTCACTGATAATCAGAAAAGGGGCTGAAGTTAGGACAAGCAGCTTAAGCTGCAAGAAGGTCAATTTAGGTTAAACGCCCCACACTGATACTGACAGCTGCTGATAGCAGGGCAAACGACGGTTTGCACACCAATGCATCTTGCTTAAACGCAGCATATTGCATTAAGAGGAACATTTCAACTTTAAGGAGTCAAAGAATTTGCCTAGGGAAACAGATGAAATCCGTTCCAATGGATGCTTCAAAGGAGGAGGAGGAGGAAGCAGCTGCTGCGGATGCTTTCGGCAAGACCACTTAGGTGACTCATCCCATGCAGAAGACTGCCTTCGCTTCTCATACTGCCCTCGCTTCTCATACTGCCTTCGCTTCTCATCTGCCCTCACTTCTCATATTGCCCTTGCTTTTATCTGCCCTCGCTTCTCATCTGCCCTTGCTTCTCATACTGCCCTCGCTTCTCATCTGCCCTTGCTTCTCATACTCCCCTCGCTTCTCATCTGCCCTCACTTTTCATCTGCCCTCGCTTCTCATACTGCCCTCCCTTTTCATACTGCCCTCGCTTCTCATACTGGCCATTCATGTTGTTCCTAGGAAGCCTCTGCAAGTGCAGTGTAGGGATGGGTGAATCTGTCCTTGTGAATGAATTATCCTGGACTTGGCTTTCAAGGATGAGAAACGTGTCGCTAAGAGTAGGCATATCTTGCCCTACCAGATCTCTTGCCTTCTAGAACCTCATCGTTGGCCTGTCTTCAACCACATTACCAGCATCTGGACTCACGGGTGCCTCTCTTAGACCTGACCAGTGCCTACCCTGGATCATGGCATTTACCTCTGGGGCCTAACAACAGGTCTGAGTACAGTTAGCATCTTGATCGGAGGCAACGTTTGAACTGCCACCTTCAGTTCCATGATGGAAGAATGGAGGGAAATAAATGAATTTAAGACAATCATGAACCTTCTTTGTGCAGTGGTGAGCTTTTGATGGCTTCTTCACACATGCAAGTCAGTCACTTCATGCTACAATCAGTGAGTGGGAATGGGAATGACCCATATAAATTAGGGTGACCATATAGAAAAGATGACAGGGATAATGTATCTTTAACAGTTGTATAGAAAAGGGAATTTCAGCAGGTGCCATTTGTATGCATGCAGCACCTGGTGAAATTCCCTCTTCATCACCACAGTTAAAGCTGCAGGAGCCCTACTAGAGTGACCAGATACAAAAGAGGGCAGGGCCCCTGCAACTTTAACTGTGGTGATGAAGAGGGAATTTCACCAGGTGCTGCATGCATACAAATGGCACCTGCTGAAATTCCCTTTTCTATGGAAGTGTTCAAGATACAGGAGCCCTGTCCTCCTTTTCATAGGGTCATAAACTCAGCTCTCTGCCCATTAGATTGGGCATATTAATGGGCATAACATACAGAGTTATGAACAGGGACAAAATAAGAATTGTCATTGCACTTTGCAAATTAAACACACTGCTGTAATTCCTGTTGATAACCATTAGTCAGAGGCATCGTGGTTTTTTTTGCTGCATCTGGTTAAACCCCTAGTTTCATTAGCATCATCCATTTCTGGTTCTAAACCGGTTTGAGGAATGTGTCAGTGTGTGTGCAAATGCATGTGCTGGGTCAGCACCATGACTCTGAGCCAGGCTTGCAAGTGTTGAGTCTTTTCCTCCCTCCCCACTCCCTCCCTCCCCCCCTCTCTCTCTGTCTTCTCTGCCATTCATTCCTTTTCTCTATTAGAACCTCCACAAATAGCCACGATAGGAGGTTAACCAACTAAACCAACTCTAAAACTGCTCCAGGTGACAGCCAGTCAGATGAGTGGCGTTTACTCCCAGGAAGGCCTTGCAGCTCTATAATGGGCTGCTTCCATTAGTCACAGACCAAGCTGTGTTGCTGGAACCACTCAGGTCACAGCCTCCTCAGCTGGAAGCCAGGACTGTAATTTTCCTGCACAGTTATTTCCGAGATAAGTTATTTCAGATTTTTTTTTTACGATGCTTACAAATTGGACAACATTTTAAAAACATAATTCAAACCCTAAATGGCCTTAAATGTGTGTGATTTCACGGAGGCACATAAAATACTTTTAACTGTTTGTAAATTTCAGGGACTGGAGGACCATAGAAAAAAGGGGGAGGGATGGACATCAAGGAAGGCAGCCGGCAATGCAGGGAGGGCATGAAAGGGTTTCACACATTCAGGATCATAAACGTAAAGTTGAGATCATTCACTGGAATAGAAGTAGGAATATATATATATATATATATATATATATATATATATATATATTCATTTCATCCTGCAAGGCAGGCATTGCAAGACTTATAGCCAATCATATAACTATAACGAAGTGTATAAGGTCATGAATACTTTTGGGAATCCACCTTTTTCAGCTCTCTCTGGAAAGTTCTTTGATAATGACAATCTATTCTTCTAAACTAGGGATTCACAAACATTTGCTAGCTGGGCTTTTTTTTTTTTTTTAAAAAAAAAAAAACACAATCTAAGTTCAAGATACATGTAGTTCTAGCATCTAAAAAGAGTGACTTATAGATCCATAAAAGACTTCAGGGCAGCTTGCTCTCTGCATTGCTGAGTAGGTCATCATTCTGATTCGAGATGTTACCAACTCCGTAATTCTTTGGCTCGGAATACAAACCTGAACGATTCATAATTTTCACCCCAAATGTGCCTCCTTTTGCTCAACTGGACTTGTAAGGGCAACTCAATCTCTCATTTGAGAAATGGCAAGTTTGGACTGGCGCAACAACCTGGCTCCTCAGTGCACATGTGTGGGGTACCAAGTTTAGGCATGAGGACTAAGGCTAAACTGAAAGCCTTCTTCCTTTTTTGCTGCCCTGTTCAAGTTTGGAGAAATAGGTAGGATCATTTCAGATATTTTGGGGTTAACGTGAGATCTCTGCCCCGTTTACACGTAAGGCGCGACGACTTCAGGGAGAGAGGCGTCGCGCCCGCCATTTTTTATTTTTCAAGAGGACGTAGTGCACGAACGCTTCTGCGCTAAAGGTAAGTCTTTTTTAAAATTTAATTTGGTTTCGCCACTGCCCCCACCCTAACCCCGATGGGCACAGTGCTCCTGAGGAGCACTGCGCCCCTGTGCGCAGCTCCCGGCTCCGCGCGAGTAATCGCGTGGAGCGGGGTCAAGCCGTGGAAACGGGGCAGACGTTCCATGGTGTTGGGCTCAGCCCGAGACTGCAAAAAAAGCAGGCCCAAAGGGGAGGGCTATATCCCGGGGCAAGGGAGGGATGATCCCTCCCTGATCCCAAGATCTCCTGGATGCACAGGGATGATCCCGGGGTTCACCCTGGGATATAGCCTGGTCTAGCTAAGGCCATAGGCAAATGTTTCAGGGGGATTTTAGTGCTTACCTAGTTGTTGTTGTTTTTAAACAACAACAACAACAACAAAACTACTCTTTTCAGTGCATGTTTTGATTGCTGAGACTGTGCTAAAGGAAAGGAACCTCTCGTGCAAGCACTGAGTCATTACTGACTCTTGGAGGGACGCCAGCTTTCGCTGACGTTTTCTTGGCAGGCCTTATAGCGGGGTGGTTTGCCGTTGCCTTCCCCGGCCATTATTACCTTTCCCCCAGCTAACTGGGTACTCATTTTACTGACCTCAGGAGGATGGAAGGCTGAGTCGACCTGAGCCGGCTGCCTGAAACCAGCTTCCGCTGGGATCGAACTCAGGCCGTGGGGAGAGTTTCGGCTGCAGAAACTGCTGCTTTACCGCTCTGTGCCACATGAGGCTCAAGACTGTGCTACTTGAGGGCTAAAACAAATTGTTTCAGCCCATTTTAGATACGCACTCAGTGAAACGTTGTTGCTGCCTTTCACTAATGAAATCCCAGCTTGAACCTGTCCACCCCTCCCCAAACTTTGGCCATTTACCAAAGGTTAAAAAAGATAACAAACCCAGCATGAACTGAATTTTCCCCCCACATTGGCTATCAACCCTACTGACAACCCTTTGATGCAAAACATCCCCATTGATGGCCAGGCCATGCAAAACAGTATTGCATGGCCGCAGCATGCTTTGGGAAATCGCTGGGGAATGTGATGTCATCAAAATTTCAGGAGGAGCAACATCATGTGGATGGACCAACCACCCTAGCAAGAAACCAAGCAGCAGCTGAGCAAGGCAAACAGCAGAACAGTCAGCAAAAGATAACACTCGTTTGTGCAGCACAACCGTTTCAAACCCGGGAATGCCAGGCTCAGCAGTATTGGCTGAGCACAGCACAGGTTAAGCTGAGGAGAGAATGCTTGTCTCTCCAATATAGAACTGGTTTCTGCACATCTGGAACCTACTGAATAAGCTGAGGGATTGCCAACGCGTGCTCTGAATTTACTGCAAGATAAGCACAGCATATTAAGACAGCATGTTTGTCTAGTCCTTTTGCCCTTTCTGCGTATTATTTATACCTGATGTCAGGTGGAGCTGGTCAAATCGCTGGCCTCTTTCTGATCGGAAATTGCCCATGGATGAAGATACTCTGGATTGGACAGTGCTGAAATAGTGGTTAGAAGTGTCAGAATGGGACATGGAGCCAGCCTTCCCAGGAAGCAATGTGAATCAGTTGCTTCAGGCAGCAGGTGAAAGGTGTGGCACTGCTTTCCTGCCTACAACCTCTATCTTTGTGTACATTTGCCAACAGGATAGAGAAAAACAACACCCCCGCTCTGCTCTTGAGCTTTGAACAGAGGTTTGATATGCAGAAATCTGCAGGGGACGATTTTCGTAGCTTGGAGATAAACATGATCTCATCTCATTGTTGCAGACCAAAGGGCTCTCAAACACAGAGCTACAAGGGAAAATCCCAAAATAGGCACCCCTGTTGATGTGCAACTAAAACAAAAATACATTGCCATTTTTAAAATGCCTCATTTAAGTGTAAGGTTGCCAATCTGTTCCAGTCAGTTATTAATGGTCTGGTGAGTTCACTGAAGTTCTCCAATTTCCATCTCAAAATTTGTTTCAACTGAAGTCTGTATCAGATTGTGAGCTTTGCTTTTTTCCCCCTGCCAGAAAATACATGTGTATTTTCATGCAAGTTTTTTCCAAATGTACATATTAATTATGCACATCGGTAAAGCAGCAGTTTCTGGGCTGAAAATGGGCTGAAACAATTTGTTTTAGCCCTCAAGTAGCACAGTCTTGAGCCTCATGTGGCACAGAGCGGTAAAGCAGCAGTTTCTGCAGCCGAAACTCTCCCCACGGCTTGAGTTCGATCCCAGCGGAAGCTGGTTTCAGGCAGCCGGCTCAGGTCGACTCAGCCTTCCATCCTCCTGAGGTCAGTAAAATGAGTACCCAGTTAGCTGGGGGAAAGGTAATAATGGCCGGGGAAGGCAACGGCAAACCACCCCGCTATAAGGCCTGCCAAGAAAACGTCAGCGAAAGCTGGCGTCCCTCCAAGAGTCAGTAATGACTCAGTGCTTGCACGAGAGGTTCCTTTCCTTTCGTTTCCTTTCCTTTAATTTTATTTATTGCATTTATATCCCACATTTTTTCCTCCAAGGAACCCAATTGTGTGCATCTTTGAAATGTACTCATTCTTCTCCCATTGAATAAAGAATATTTGTGCATTTTTTAAAAAAATAAATACGCATTTTTTATGTGCATTTTTCAAATGTACATATGCTGTCGAAGGCAGTTTTGGGGGAACGGGAATCGTATTGCAAGCTCAGAAATGTCAACAGATGGCATCTGAGTTTGTGTTTGGTCCAGAAACTGTAAACTGGATAAATCCTGATCAAAAACAAACCAGAACGAATTTCTCAAACATCCCTAGTTATGAGCCACCAAGATAAATGCCCCCATCGGTCATAAGTTGAGATCTGCCATAGAATCACAGAACCATAGGATTATACAACTAGAAGGGACCTAAGCTGAGGGTCTTCTAGACAGACGTCCTGTTCAATGCAGCATGCAGGTATAGCATCCCCCTGACACATAGCCATTCATCCTCTGCTTACATTCTTTCAGTGAAGAAGATCCCATAAGCAAGTTCCACATAGGCAACAGTCCCAAGGGTAGATCCCAAGCAGGCACCAGTCTCAGGTAGATGGAGAAACCAGTGGCTGGTGGGCTCCCAGTCTCCCAGTTGTGCAGGCCTCCTGTTGCCCAACTTTAGGAGTGGATAACTTCTGAGAGTGGTGCAAGACGTTGTTGTGTGGGCAAGCATTTGGTGGCCAGGAATAAGGGGGCATTTATGTTTTGCAGACTACTTTAAAGCATTTTTATCTCTCTAATTTTCTTCTTTTTATGTTGCAATACTGTGCATGTTTTATGGCGCAATATTCTCAGTCTCAAAGGTGTTCGGTAGTCTGAGTTCTTGTGAATATCAATCAATATAAAGATTTCTCTGTTCCTCTCTAGTCTCATCTAGGCAACGTCTCCAAGCTTCGGTTGTGATGCCTAAGAGAAGGAGCCTGAGCAGTAGAAGACCTGTGGTTTCTTATTGGACAAGCTGATGGGTGGAACGTCATCATTACATCCCACTGAGATCCATGTCATGTCCTTTTAGAAGGCTGGTGTAAATGCAGCCTCCAGGAATTCACAGAGGAAAAGAGAGATGCATTGGTAACACCACAAGCCTCCCCTCCACCCTGCGAACTCCCAACACCATCACTATTACATATCATCAAAGGCTCTTACTCAACCTGCTTTGTGCTGCACTCTTGTGCACTGCAATAGTCCTGCCAAAGGAAGTGAGGTGGGTGGCTATCAGAAAGAGGGCCTTTTCTGCAGTGGCACCCCAGCTATGCAATGTGCTCCTTTGAGAGGATCACCTGGTGCCTACATCGTGATCCTATTGGTGCCAGGTGAAGACCCTTTTATTTCCCCAGAATTTTAGCATTTTAGTATCCTAGCCTTTTAGCTCTGCTGATTTAAATCTGTATTTTTAGATCTCAGTATCGCTGCTAGGTTTTATTCGGGTTGTACTTTTCTGTTGTGGTTTTAAAGCTTCCATATTTTACATTTTATGCTGCACCTTGTGGTTTTATTTTTTGTGAACTGCCCAGATGGTTTTGGCTATTGGGTGGTATAGAAATTAAATAATAGCCTTATTCCTCACCAGTTTCAAATCAAGAGGGTGTTTGTTCTTTTGGTTAAATGTAGGTTATCAATAGGAATGGACAAATCTGTCAATTTTGATTTCGCTTGGTTTCTCATTTTTTCCCCAATCTTATATTCAGTTCATCCTGAACGTTGATAATTTTTCCAAGTGTGCATTTCTTTGCATGGATGCTGTTTTGTCTGATAATACACATTTGTAAGATATTATCCTAATATAATACAGTTTTGAATGTTATTTTCACTAATATATGCATTATTGTTTCCATGTTTCCCTGATATACACATTTTCCATTCATTTTTTTTAATTGGAGAATTCCATTTCAAAACCCAGAGCAGTGTGCATTTCAAAGGATAACTGAGTTTGTGTTTGCATGTTAGTTCGAACGTGTGAAATGAGGTAAGTCAGTGTTAAAATGCAAACCAAACAAATTTCTCCCCCATACCTAGGTATCCAAAAAAAAAAAAGAAAGAAAGAAAGAAAGAAAGAAAGAAAGAAAGAAAGAAAGAAAGAATAACAACAACAATAACAACCCCAAACTGGGTTTGTACTCTGCTACATGGTAGGTCATGCACCACATGGTGACTTTATTTCCATGTGTTTGCTTTGACATGCATGTATATGCATGTCAATGCATACTACAAATGAGAAGGATCTTGGAATTGTTGTAGATCACAACCTGAATATGAGCCAACAGTGTGATGTAGCTGCAAAAAAAGCAAATGCTGTTTTGGGCTGCATTAATAGAAGTATAGCTGCCAAATTGCATGAGGTACTAGTTCCCTTCTATTCAACACTGGTTAGGCCTCATCTTGAGTATTGTGTCCAATTCTTGGCTCCACACTTCAAGAAGGATGCAGACAAGCTGGAGCGTGTTCAGAGGAGGGCAACAAGGATGATCAGGGGTCTGGAAACAAAGCCCTATGAGGAGAGACTGAAAGAACTGGGCATGTTTAGCCTGGAGAAGAAAAGATGGAGGGGGGACATGATATCACTCTTCAAATACTTGAAAGGTTGTCACACAGAGGAGGGCCAGGATCTCTTCTCAATCCTCCCAGAGTGCAGGACACGGAATAATGGGCTCAAGTTACAGGAAGATTCTGGCTGGACATCAGGAAAAACCTCCTGAGTGTTAGAGCAGTATGACAATTCCTTTGGGAAGCCATGGCCTCTCCCACACTAGAGGCATGATATGCTTTAAGGTAGATTCCTGCAATGAGCAGGGGGTTGGACTCAATGGCTTTGCAGGCCCCTTCCAACTCTACTATTCTATGATTCTATACTACCAATCCTGAAAAATGTGCATTAGCAACTTGCAATAAGAATGTTGACATCCTCAAAGGGCATAATAATAATAATAATGATGATGATGATGATGATGATGATGATGATGATGATGATGAGAAAAATGGAGACATGAATTTATCAGGGATGGAGGTTCCAGGAAATAGAGATTGTCCCCGGATAAATAGCAACACAGGAGCATATGTACAGATGGTTACAAGTTGGGATGGGATGTAAACATTCCATTTCATATAGCACTGAAGCAGCTTAGAGACATTTTCGATCCTACCAGATGGTGGCAAGGCCAAGCCAGAATAATTAGGATTGTGACATACCATAAAAAAGTATAAGACTGTGAGAATTGCTTTACTGGTTCAGCTCAAATGTACAACTAGATCTACATTTAGTGATAGATGAATCTGTGCATTTTAGTTCCTATCAGTATTGCATTTCCCCTCATCGTATGCTTGTGATGTGGTGATGGCCACTAGGGGTGTGCTCTCCGCCCCGGAATTATCTGGGAACTCTGAACATCCACGGAGCATTCGATCTTCCAGAGTGGGGATTGGCTGCTTCTAAACCCATCAAATAATTTCAGAGTAGAGATGTGCCCAATTGGAGCTTCTAACATCTCCAAAATTATTTGACTGTTTTGTGTGTGTGGTGTGTCTAATTGAAAACCTCCCAATAAGGAACATGGGGTGATGGGGTGGGGTAGTTTTGATAATTGATATTCACATCTGTGGCTAACCAATTAGGAATTGTCACAGTGCTCTCCCTCCCTCTCCTGTTCTCCTCCAATCTCAGTGTTTGGGGGGGAGGGAATGCCAATTTGTTCTTAGCTTTTCAGTCAGAGAGAGAGAGAGAGAGAGAGAGAGAGAGAGAGATGAGATGAGATCCTTTATTGCATTGTTTGCAAAGCGAGATGACTGTTTCTTTGCAGAGAGAGGAGAGGGGGGACACCTGTTTTGCTTCATTCTTTTCATCTGTTCTACCCCATCTGGTAACCTCCAAATTAGATTACTGCAATGCCCTCTACATGGGGCAGCCTTTGAAGATGCAAAATCTTGTGCAAAATGCAGCGGCCAGATTAATAACTGGAACAAGGAGGTTTGAACATATAACACCAGGGGGGGGGGGATCTACACTGCTGCTTTTAAAGTGCTTTAAAGCACTTTGAAAACGTTTTGAAACCTGTATATGCAGTGTGTCCTGGGCCCCAACAGTTGTCAAAACTGTTATAAAGCGCTTTAAAGTGCATTAAAGCAGTAGTGTAGATCCTCCCCAATTCTGGCCTGCTTGCATTGGCTGCCTATACTTTTCCGAGCCCAATTCAAGGTCCTGGTTTTTAAACCTATACAGCCCTACATGGCTTGGGACCACAATACCTGATGGAACGCCTCTCCTGACATGAACCTACCCATACATTACGCTCAATATCTAAGGTCATCCTCCGAGTGCCTACTCAGAGGGAAGCTCAGAGGATGGCAGCAACGGAGAAGGCCTTTTTGGTGGTGGCTGCCACGACACAGGCTCTGAACACCAGGCCTGGCCGCGGCTACTCCCTGCTCAAGCTGAACACCACCGCTTGATACGCTTGAGGCGAGGGATAAAAACCACCTTCCTCCAAACTATGTGGAAAAAGGGGTTAAATGGAGAAGGATTTCAATATATAAAATAATACGCAGTGAGTTATATGTTCTGAGGTGAATTATTGTCAGAGTGGGTGCTAAATGTATAAACTTCAGATAATATATGCCAAACAGACACGTGGGATGTTTGTGGTGGTTAAAAACAAAACAATCAAAATTTATTTTTAAAAGTTCACAAGCTTTATTTCAAATAAAACATTTAAAAAACTTTTTGAAACCTTTCATCCAATCCTTTCACTCATTCACATACACGCTTTTCTTTCTCTCACACAATCACTCTTGAGCTTTCTTTATTATCAGTATTGTTTAATATACGTCAACTATGTGGACACCATACTCCAAAGACACCACTCTCTACAATGAGCCTCAAATTCTCTAGACCCAAGTACTCTAAACCCCAAGAGCTAACACAGAGAGAGCACTAAAGACTCTGGGGGCGTTACTAGACGAGGCTCTAGCGCGCGTTACCTTCCGCAGTCACGTCGAGGCTTCCAGATGACGTTCACGAGGATCCGCCGTTATCCCGCGGTGAAGCCTCTTTCTCCCGACTTTAAAAAAGTGAGTTTTAGGGCGCCTTTTCCTGCTGTCCCGCGGTAATTCGGAGTACGTGTGGGAGGATGTGAGGTCACTGCGGTCGGCACTGGTCAGGAAAAGGCGTGCTAAGGGGGAGTGGTCAGCGGCTTCGGTCAAGCCGCCTCCGCCATTTGCGCGCAGTCCGCCAGCTGGGGCAGCGCGGCGGAGCGGCTTTTTTTTATTATTTCCCCAGTGACAGTTTGCGCAGGACCGGAGGACCGGAAAAGTGGCTGGTGACTCCTTGCGGTGGGCAGCTACCGTGGCCGCATAATGGCGGTGCTGTACGCTGCCTGTTAGTGTGGGTACCAGGCTGGCAGAGGGCAGAGCTGTTTGTGGGCTGCTGCCATGGCTACGGCCAGATGTGGGTTGGCTCCTTGGGATGGGGCACAGGGCACAGAGGCGGTCATCGCCGCCGACACCTCAGAGGCATGATGGGAGATGTAGGCACAGAGTGGCCATGCAGACGATTGACCTCGGGTCATATGACACCCGCCACGACCCCCATCAGGAAGTGAGCGCATCAATGTTGACCCTCAACAGCACCAGCAGCACTTCAGCTGGCACTGGCACTGCCGCCGCTGCCGCCGCCAGGGCCGGCGGCGGCATCGCTGACGGCTGCGCAAGTTTGCGGTCTTTCGGACGTGCGCAAACCGTGCAGCGAGCGAAAAAAAAAGCCGCGGCAATCAGGCCGGTGTGGCTGCGCAACCGTTCTCGCGGCGGCAGCAGCACAACCGGCGCAAACTTCCGCCACAAATCGAAGGCAGGTGTGGAGCATGAGGCGTCACGGCTGAACGGGAAAAGCCGCTTTCACCGCTCCTCAACGACGGAACACCCGGTAGGTCTAGCAACGCCCTAAGAGTACCTAAAAAGTCTCTTTCAATCCCCTCAGTCCTTCCCTTATATATCGCTCCTCCCCACTCCCCAGACATTCTAACTCCACCCACTCAGGCCAACATTCTAAAAACCAGACTTACAAACTTCAGACATACATTTGGGAACTGACTTGTGGGGTGTAATGCCACAGTGCCCCCCCCCCACGACTGTGGAATGATCTACCTGATGAGGCTCGCCTGGCTCCAACACTGTTATCTTTCAGGCGCCAGGTTAAGACTTTCCTCTTCTCCAAAGGCATTTAACGGCATTTATTTATTTATTATTTTTATATATAATATTTTTATTATTTGGATTTTATAACACATACAATAATCACGCTACATCAACTTAATATACCACAATAATGAAATTAAAAAATAACTTATTGAAATAATATAATACTGTCTCGTGCACCCCACCCCTTGGGACCCTTATTCTCTTTTCCAAAATTGTAATGTATCCTGTGACGGTTTACTCCCTTTCCCTTTTTCTAATACAAATTTAACAGCATTTAACAACGCTAAATTTGTTTTTTAAAGGACCCCAGAACATGTGTTTTTAAATGGATACTGTTGTATTTATACAGTTGTTTTTATGTTTTTGATGGTTTTAAATTTTGTATACTTTTTTAATGTTCACTGTTTTTAACTTTTGTAAACTGCACAGAGAGCTTCGGCTATGGGGCAGTATATGTAATAAATAAATTAAAAACGTAAGAAATTCTTTTAAAAAGCCTCTTTTTTTTACTTGTTACTTCCAATATTCGTTTAAGTCCATTCAAGGCAGCTCTCTCTCTCTCTCTCTCTCTCTCTCTCTCTCTCTCTGTGTGTGTGTGTGTGTGTGTGTGTGTGTCTGTTCTTTAACTTAAAAATCAAGGGGGTGAGGGGAAGAAGCCATTTCAATTGAAATCCTTTTGGAAATATTTCCTGACTGTTCTGTTAAAAAATTTTCTTCCAATGTTATTATTATTTTTCCTTAACTAGGGTGACCATATGAAAAGGAGGACAGGGCTCCTGTATCTTTAACAGTTGCATAGAAAAGGGAATTTCAGCAGGTGTCATTTGTATATATGGGGAACCTGGTGAAATTCCCTCTTCATCACAACAGTTAAAGCTGCAGGAGCCCTGCCCTCTTTTAAATCTGGTCACTCTAGTAGAGCTCCTGCACCTTGACTCGACTTGCTCTAATGTGCCTGACTGCCAGTGTGGGAGGGGTGCCTCCTTCTCCTCGTGCTGCAAGCCTCCTGTCCTCTCTGACGTTGGGCAAGCTGTCTGCTGCTGTTGTGGCATTTATTAATATATTTATTATTGCACTAAGTGCTTTCCCACTGCTTCGTATTCCTCTCCCTCACCATACAGATCAAGGCACAAGAGGTGCCCGAGAGAGGACATTTGTCTTCAGACTTTTTTAAAAATCCCTATAAATCACTGCATGCAGGGATCTGCTCCAAAATTGGCATGCCTAAAGCCCTCTTTAAAAGCTGTCAGAGTACCAATTTTCATGTCTATCTAAAACTGAGGGAGCTGTGAACATTTCTGTAAATTCCCATTGATGAGAATGTACTGGTTACCTGAAAATGGAGCAGTTTTTTGTTGAACTATCTGGCAGAGTGAAGAGAGGGGACCCGCTCCAGAAATTGGGGTGGAGAAGCACCTCTAAGGAGCTCCAGCTCAAATTTCGAGGCAGAGAAGACCCACTTTGCACACCGCTAATGGCCACCAATTTGGATGGTGTTAAATGGGTGTTGGATAAATTACTGGAGGAGAAGGCTATCAATGGCTACTAGTCCTGATGGCTCTGTGCTACCTCCAGCATCAGAGGCAGTAAGCCTATATATACCAGTTGCTGCGGAACATGGGGGGGGGGGAAGGTGCTGTTACACAGTGTCTTGCCTTGTGGGCCCCTGGTCAACAGCAGGTTGGCCACTGTGTGAACAGAGTACTGGACTAGATGGACCCTTGGGGCTTTGCTAGACCAGGGGTTAGCCTGGGCTGGCACCTGGGCTCGCCCCTGTGCATCCACTTTGGGCCTGGTATTTCCGCAGTCCTGGGCTAAGCCCGGGACCACAGAAAGTCTAGCCCATTCCGCGGCTTTCCCTGGCTATGCCGCTTACTCGCGCGTTGCTGGGAGAAGCCGCGCACAAGGCCCAGTGCTCCGCAGGAGAGCTGGGCCCATCAGGGCAGGGGGAGAGATTAGAGCCGGGGGCAGGAAGAGCGGAGCCGGGGGCAGGGGGAGAGATTGGAGCCGGGGGTGGGGTGGGGAGATCGGAGCCAGGGATGGGGGGATCGGAACCAGGGAGAGATTGGAGTCAGGGAGATCGGGGGGGGGGGAGATCAGAGCTGGGGGGGAGGTTGGGGGCAGGGGGGAGCAGGGAGAATGATTTTTTTTAAAAAAATACTTACCTAAGCGCACGAGCGTTTTTGCGCATCCGGCTCCTTTAAAAATAAAAATGGCGGACGCAAGCGGGCTTTCCTGTAGCCCGTCATGTCTGACGTGTGGATAGGAGCGACAGACTGCACTACTTCTAGCGTGGGCAGGCCCCTCCTCACCACCAGATTATCAGGTAGGTCTAGCAAAGCCCTTGGTATGATCCAACATGGCCCTTCTGATGCTCTTACGTTCTTACGTTGTTTTGCCCATTTCCACATGAATCTGCCATCTTTTCCGCTAAAGCCCACATGAAAATTTGCATTACAAATCTCTCTCCTTCATTTCCCTTCTCTGCATTTCTCCTAATCGGTGTCTTTTTCTAAACCATTTAGCCTAATACACACCTGTTTTCCAAGCAATTTCCAGTAATGTAATGTATTATGTGTGTTATTTTCACTAGCATGTGCATTATTTAGGGCACTTACCCCTGATTTATACATTTCTGTATGCATTTTTTATCAGAGAACTGAATCACAAAAATCAGAGACCTACACCATCCGCCATCAGGAAAGGCTAATTATTTGGGCCCTTTTAGTTCAGAAAAAAAGACACGTAAGGGAGGAGGGCATGGCTGAAGTTTATAATACTATACAAGGTGTGGAGAAAGGGGGTAGGGATTTTTTTTCTCCCTGTCACATAGCACTAGAACCTAACAACTCACCCCATGAAGTGAATGGTAGGTGATT
This sequence comes from Elgaria multicarinata webbii, assembly GCF_023053635.1. Classification (NCBI taxonomy): domain Eukaryota; kingdom Metazoa; phylum Chordata; class Lepidosauria; order Squamata; family Anguidae; genus Elgaria; species Elgaria multicarinata. Next base: position 13,132,405 of record NC_086178.1, on the reverse strand, counting down.
CAAGACAGACAAAAGGAAATACCTTACATAGCACATGGTTTACTGACGGATTGCTGCCATAAGATGTGGTGATGGTCATTTACTTCGGAGGCTTTAAAGGAAATTGGGCAAATCCATGGAGGATAAGGGCTATAAATGGCTACTAGTCATTATGGCTATTCGGCCCTGGTTAGGCCTCATCTTGAGTATTGCGTTCAGTTCTGGGCTCCACAATTCAAGAAGGATGCAGACAAGCTGGAGCGTGTTCAGAGGAGGGCAACCAGGATGATCAGGGGTCTGGAAACAAAGCCCTATGAAGAGAGACTGAAAGAACTGGGCATGTTTAGCCTGGAGAAGAGAAGATGGAGGGGGAGACATGATAGCACTCTTCAAATACTTAAAAGGTTGTCACACAGAGGAGGGCCAGGATCTCTTCTTGATCCTCCCAGAGTGCAGGACACGGAATAACGGGCTCAAGTGAGAGGAAGCCAGATTCCAGCTGGACATCAGGAAAAACTTCCTGACTGTTAGAGCAGTACGACAATGGAATCACTTACCTAGGGAGGTTGTGGGCTCTCCCACACTAGAGGCCTTCAAGAGGCAGCTGGACAACCATCTGTCAGGGATGCTTTAGGGTGGATTCCTGCATTGAGCAGGGAGTTGGACCGGATGGCCTTATAGGCCCCTTCCAACTCTACTATTCTATGATTCTATATGACACCTCCGAGATCAGAAACAGCATGCTTCTGAATACCAGTCACTGAGGAATGACAGTGGGAAAGAGCTAATATTCAGGCTGTGCAGAGCCCCCAAACTTGCCTCGGAGGCCATTTTGTAGCCTCCAAAATGGCCCCGATTCAACTCGGTATGCTTCGAGGCTGAGCTGCCTCTCTTCACGATTGAACCCAAAGTGAGGTTCGCCCCCCCACCCAAAGTGGGTTAGCCCTTGTAGCTTCCTGGGCACCCACTGCTCAGCTGCACAGCCGCATGGCCAGCAGCCAAGAAAGCCAGATGCAAGGCGGACCAGGAGTCCAATGAACTTCCTGCTCGCCCACTCTAGGCTGACCATATGAAAAGGAGGACAGGGCTCTGTATCTTTATCAGTTGCATAGCAAAGGGAATTTCAGCAGGTGTCATTTGTATATATGGGGAACCTGGTGAAATTTCCTCTTCATCACCACAGTTAAAGGTGCAGGAGCTATACTAGAGTGACCAGATTTAAAAGAGGGCAGGGCACCTGCACCTTTAACTGTGGTGATGAAGAGAGAATTTCACCAGGTTCCCCATATATACAAATGACACCTGCTGAAATTCCCTTTTCTATGCAACTGTTAACGATACAGGAGCCCTGTCCTCCTTTTCATATGGCCACCCTACAGAAATGACCCTTTGCAAAAGCAAACCTTGCTGGCTTTCAGTCAAATTCAAAATGGCTTGGAGTTCAGGGTGCTAGCTGACGGTCTAGCTTTGACAGGGGAGTCCCTCCCTCTCAATGTGGCCGGCTTGGCAGGTCTGTTTTTTGGAGGGCTGAATGGACTCTCCTCAGAGAGGAACACACCAATGAATGAAAATTATTCAGATAGGAACATTAGGGGAATTCCATCTCTGTGGATTTCAGTACAAACTCATCCGATCGACACCTTCCAGATTAATGTGTGGATCAGGACTACATTATCCAATGCCTTTTGCATTTTTCCTGGATAGTCCAATGGAGTTCTTTGTTGTTGTTCTTATTTTTGTTCTTATTTATTACATTTCTACACCGCCCCAAAGCTGAAGTTCTCTGGGCAGTTTACAGAGATTAAAGACAATAAAAAACATTTACATACAAACATAGAAAAAAAAGTACACACAGAGACAACACATATCTCCGCTTCAAAACCCACCCCTGACCCCACTCCAAAATTTCTTAAATTACATTTAAAAATATCTATATTGAAAGTTAATATGTCTAAAATATGCATTTAAATAAGTATTTAAATGCACATTTAATATGTATTTAAATGCAAGTTGTGTACAAATCTGATTTATGACTACAGTAGTGTAAGGCTTATTACTAGAGATCTACCAGACCGATTTTGCTCATTTTTGTTTTAAACTGAAGCTTGAGCAGTGTAGTTGTCCAGACATTTTTGAAACTTTGAAAAAGTTCAAAGCTCAAGCTTTGGGTAGCTGGGGAAGGGAGAAGGGGGAAGGATGAGGCAAAGGGGAAGTTAATGTGTATGCCCCACACTGTGCATGTAATGTAACATGTGGCACAATGTGTGTATGCACATGTAATAATGCTTACTCCTGAGGGCCAATGAAAGGTAAGGCACAGAATGTTGGGAAAGGGGCAGAAGAAAAGTCAGTTGGTGTTGGAGGAGGAGGAGGAGGAGGAGGAGGAAGAGAAGCTGAGGAGAAAGAGCTGGAAGGACACTAGAGAGAGAAGAGAGAGAGAAATCTTACATCACGTGTTTTCGACCTCAAACTTCAAGAAATGGTAAATGCTTTTTTTAAAAAAGAACATTCTCAGACTACAAACCTCTGTGGCAATGTGGGATTTGCACTGGTTTAGAAATAATAATAGCAGATTAATGTGGAAATGGGATTGAATGAATGATAAGTGATCACACGTGAAAGGGACATGGGCCAGAAATGCACTTCTCCATCCCTACATCCATGAAAATAGCTCTGTGCACACATCACTGTTGGACTGCAACTTCCTTGGCTTTCAGTGGGAGACGTGCTGTCCCAGGGTGCCATGGAAATACCTTTCTGCGCAGAGAAAGAAAGTTGGTGTGGACTTTGCTTCCTGCCATGGTGGACACAGCACAGCAGGGAGCACCCTGTCTTTGGTTTTTGGGGCCAGGCTGGGTGGGACGTGGTGGACATTTCCCCCATCCGTTATATCTCTGGAATGAGAAGTGCGGACAGGATGTGTTGAGGGGGAGCAGAGATTATGGGTCCCAATGCCGGGAAAGCCAAGGAGCTAACGAGGCGTTGACAGCCGGCTGTTTTTCTTTGTGATGCTGTTTCGTTGCTCACCTCTTCTCAGGGGGTCAAGGCCATCCTGCAACGAAGAGTTGGGAGTGAATGAGAGAGAGAGAGAGAGAGAGAGATGAAATTCAGAGACCCCCAACGCTGTCCCCAACTCCTGCAGCAGTTGGATTTGCATCGAGGGATGTGCACATTTGTGCGCACGCATGCCTTTCTTTCGCTGGGCAAATCTTCCTCAGGAGTCATTCCCTCACTCCTTTGCTAAAACCGTCGGAGGCATTTGAAGCTGTCTGCCAGAGAGAGACTGGCCAGGCTCCGGCATAAGGAAGCGATTGAAGCTTTCATGATCTGTTTAACTGGTGACATATGTTTCCTGCAGGCGAGTCAGCAGCGGGCTACATGCCGTCGGTATGAGATATGGCAGCTCTATGTTTCTCGCGGAGGCTCAGAACATCCCTGCTTGTGGCTTGTAACGCTGGGAAAAGCCGGCCGTGTCCTGGTGGTCGGGGCCTGATGTGGTCACAGGCTGATTGGTGCTGTACGTGGGGAGCAGCCGGTGGGTTATGACTGGACAGGGACTCGAGGTGATGAGTCAAACAAAAAGGGAGACTTATGGATTGTGTTTCCTCATAAAGTTTAAGGAAATACATCAAGGGGTTACCTCCAAGCACACGCTGTTGGAGATATGGGCCCAGAGCACAGCTCCTTTAAAAATATATATTCTTGTTTCGAACACTAGCTGACTTTTCCAAGCAAAATGAATTAGGAATGTAGGAAGATGGCTTAGAGTAAGTCAGAACCTTGGTTCATCTAGAACAGGAATTTTTCCAGCTCTACCTGGAGGTGCCATGGATTGAACCTAGAACCTGCTGCATATAAAGCAGGTGCTCTACCCACGAGCTATGGCTCTTACCTTAGGCTCAATGTTGAGTTTGCCTGTGTTGAGCCCACTGTGATGATGGTTTGATGCCAGATACTTCGCCAGTCCATCCTAAATGAAACTGGCAAAGTCCTTCAGCTCAGTACGGTGTGACTGAGGCCTTAGCTAGACCTACCTGTTATCCTGCGACGGAGGAGGGAAGATCTCATGTTGTGTTTAACACGAGATCCCTTCTCTGTTTACACACAACGCGCAATGATCTCAGAAGGAGAGGCGCAACACCTGCCATTTTTATTTTTTAAAGAAACAGCAGCGCGCAAGCGCTCGTGAGCAAAAGGTAAGCATTTTTCTAAAAAAATAATTTAATTTCCCCGCTCCCCCCTACCCTCAATGGGCGCAGCGCTCCTGAGGAGCGCTGTGCCCCGTGTGCGGCTCCCGGCTCCTCTCTAGGATTCACGTGGAGCCGGGTCAATCTGTGGCATCCAGCCACACGTTCTGCAGTGTTGGGCTCAGCCCGGGACCACAAAAAAAAACTGGGGCCAAATGTGAGGGCAAGATCCCGGGGCAAGGGAGGGATCATCTCTCCCTGATCCCGGGATCCCCTGCGTGTCATGTGGATGCACAGGGATGATCATAGAATCATAGAATAGCAGAGTTGGAAGGGGCCTACAAGGCCATCGAGTCCAACCCCCTGCTCAATGCAGGAATCCACCCTAAAGCATCCCTGACAGGTGGTTGTCCAGCTGCCTCTTGGCAGCTGGACAACCATCCCAGGACAAAGCCCCGTCTAGCTATGGCCTGAGCCAATCCTTCTCCCCCCTTTTTTGGTGATCGTTTTCAGCACTGCTGGTGATCCCCCTCCCCCGAGTACTCCTAGCTGCCATCATTTACCAACACCCTCAACCTCCTCCTTGTCGATGTCATCTTATAGCCCAGCCTTCCTCAACCTGGGGCGCTCCAGATGTGTTGGACTACAACTCCCAGAATGCCCCAGCCGCTGGCTGGGGCATTCTGGGAGATGCAGTCCAACACATCTGGAGCGCCCCAGGTTGAGGAAGGCTATTATAGCCCAACCTGATTGGCTCTGTGGCATTATGATATCATGGTGTTCATTGCATCATTCATTCTGTGGGGGGAAAAACAGTGAGATCAATCCAAGAAGGAAATAGCCAGAGAAAAAGGTGGAGGGGAACTAACATTAGTAAGGGGAAATGATGGCCGCATATAGGATGGTGAAAATCCGCACCATCAACGTGTTTTTTGGGGAAACATTCTGATAGAAATTGCTAGTTTTCTATCTAAATTGGAAAACATTTGATGCCACCTGTGTGCGTTGAGTCTCTCATCTCAGTGATCCGACAGCAATGGAGAGGAGAAAGATAGGAGCTTAGACAATTGGTGTGAAGCAAGAAGGCGAAACAAAGAAAAATATGGTGTGGAAACTCTGAGGGAATGACACATGTTTTGACTGAATATTTTGACAGGCATTTCATGTTGTTTGGGAAGGTGCCTCATGGTGTGTTAGACCACTGGTCCATCTAGCTCAGGGGTAGGCAATACTGTGCCCTCTAGATACTCTGGACTACAACTCCCATCAGCCCCTGCCAGCATGGCCAGTGGTCAGGAATTATGGGAACTGTAGTCCAAACCATTGGAGGGCATCTGGTTGCTTACCCCGATCTAGCCCAACTTTGTCTACACCCTATAGGATTTCAGCCATATTTTGTCCTTGTCAAAAAAAAAAAACTTGCCAGTGTCATCTTCTAACTTTGCCACTTCCCAAGAGAAGGGGAGGGGTGGAAATTGACATGTTCTTTGACAAGGATGAGGATGAAATTGGCAAGCATATTTACAAGAGAGGAATATGCCTCTGCGGGGCTACACAGCGCACCGGTAGACTTGCCATCCTACGCACTAGGGCAAGACGGCCAATAAAAATATTGTTTAAAGAATTATGACACCACTTGGGGAAATTTCAAGATTCCCCTTCTCCCCAAAGTTGTGCAAATTGCTTCCATTAAAAAATAAATAAAAGGAATCCGTATATAGGCTCAACTTGCTACAGATCGAGTCAAAACTGGGGGAGGGGGCCTTGGGGGAATGGAACAAAATGCACAGGGCCGGCAAGTTTTAACACCCCTCAATGGAATTCTCATACATCCTTTTCTAGCATCTGAAACTTAATTGTCCTGGTGTGCTCCCAGCGAAGAACTGCATGAAAGAAAAAGTTCTGCAGGTCTCTGCCACCATTCACAGGATCTTTTGGATTATTGCCTTCTAGCTCACATTAAGTCCAGAATGCTTTCAATCAAGCAGGTATTAGCTCCTCTGGCTTTTGCCTTTGGATGCATTTATTATCATGGTTTCTTTTCCTCTTACTCCATTTACTGATGTATGAGAAATTCATTTCAGTTCATTTTTTAAAATCAGGATTTACCCAGTCCACACTTTCTAGATGGAATACGAAGTCAGATGCGATCTGCATTTGAAGTCTACATTTCCAAGCTTGCAATGTGATTCATGCCCCCCGCAAATGCATACGAGAGCATGTGTGCATTTGAAAAATGTGCATGAAAAAATGCATGCAAATACATTTTAATCAATGGGAGAAGAATGGGTACATTTCAAAGATGTGCACAATTGATGAAAATATGTGCAGATTTTCATGTGACAAACAACAGCTCACAATCTGATATGGACTTGAGTTGGTTTTGAGCTGCAAGGTGAAATTCACAGAGCTTTGGCGAGCCCGAGTTTAGCTGCTTCACACATCCCTAGTTCCATTGGTATTTCTGGAAACCAGCAACAATCACTCTTTATTTTATTATGGGGAGAGAATTCATTAATTTGAGAAAGTGGCTTTGTGTTTTGTTTTTATCTCTGCAATTATCTAGCATCTCTGAGGCTGATCTGTGTCTTTGATGAATGTTTCTTTCTTCCAGATTTCTTTTATATCCTAGTTTAGCCAGAAATGGAGGAGAAGGGGATGCATCAGCAACAAAGGTAGTAGTAGTTTTGGACACCACACCTTAAGAAGGATTCAGAGAAATTGGAACAAGTTCAGAGAAGGACAACAAGGATGATCAGGGGACTGGAAACTAAGGGCTCATCTCCACCAAGCAGGATATTGCACTACGAAAGCGGTATATAAAAAGCAGGAGCCACACCAAGCAGGATATAGTGGTATGGAAGTGGTATATGGTATGTGTCAATGGGCCCCAACAGTTGTCAGTGCACTTCAATACCACTATAAAGCAGTAGTGTGGCTCCTGCCTTTTATATACTGCTTTCATAGTGGAATATCCTGCTTGGTGTAGATGTGCTCTAAGTCCTATGAGAAAAGATAGAAGGAACTGGGTATATTTAGCCTTGGAAAGTGTAGACTGAGGGGGATATGATAGCACTTTTCAAGAGTTGTCACATGGAAAAGGGGCACAACATGTTTTCCACCATCCAAGGTTGTAGGATACAAAGTACAACCAAAGGTAGATTTTGGTTGAACACCAGGATAAACTTCCTTACAGTCTGAGCAAACAGACAATGGAACCATCTGCCTAGGGAGGTGGTGGGCTCTCCATTGCTGGGGTCTTCAAGCAGAGTTTGACAGACACCAGTCAGTGATGCTTTAAACTGGAGGGGTTGGAAGTCTTTGGCCTAAATGGCCCCTTCCAACTTTATGGTTCTAGAAGAAGAAGAAGAAGAAGAAGAAGAAGAAGAAGAAGAAGAAGAAGAAGAAGAAGAAGAAGAAGAAGAAGAAGAAGAAGAAGAAGAAGATAATCCATGGGACATCTGTCTGAGATGAGACTAGGAGGTACTATTATGTGGTTGCTCCAGTCCTTCCTGGGATCTCAGAATGTGGTGCTTGGGGATTCCTGCTTGATACCCTGGCCATTAGCCTGTGGTGTCCCTGAGAGTTCCATTTATCCCCTACATTACTGAACATCTCTCTATATAAAACGCTTGGGTATGCAGGTATGTTTCTGTGAAGATTCCAGCTAAGCAACCGTGGCCCTGCCCCCACTGTTACAGCTCAGCAACTCAAACGCAGGTGGGGAGTGGTGGGGGGAGGGAGGGATGATGGTTGGGACTCTAAGACCCAGCGGCCAATCAGCGACCAATCAGCTGAGGCAGGCAAAAACCCCAAACAAACCACCCTCCCCCACCCCGCCGCATTGCGTGCCCTCGTGCTCTTTTCCCGCCCTCGTCGCATTGAGCCGGGAGCGGCTCTCCAGCCTTCGCCTCAGTGAGCGAGCGCCCGGTTGGGCGGGGCAAGTCACCCTCTCCCACCCGCGTCGCTCCCTTGCTCGTGCTGCCCTCCATCACCCACTCACCACATTCTGGCCTTCCTTACCACATATCCCCCCCACACACACATAAAGCCAACGGCGCTCGGCCTCTGCCTGCCGCCGCCTTTCAAATACATGCCGGGTTCAGGCACACACCTCTCGCGCCCTCGCTGCCTGCCGTTTGCTGGGACGTGCACAGGCAGACAGACGCTGAGGCGGAGGAGCTTGAGAAGGAGGGAAGAGGCAGCCCAGCATGCGCCAATGGCCTTTCTGAGAAGGGAGTGGAAGGATGACAATGGCGGGGAAGTGGTGGCATCTGCTCCCTGAGGGAAAGCCTTTGTTTGCCCTGTCGGCCTGAGGTGGTCGTATTCTTATGCTTGTTTAGCCCATCCCTGTAGGGGGACAACACCTATAAGCACATGTGCTTGCATTTTGCTTTTTTCATCTTCCCTCCCAATCCCTTTTCCTTTTGTCGCCTGTCTGTTCTATTGGAAGTCTGAGGGCAGAGACTGTCCCATGGTTTAATTTTTGTAAGTCGCTCTTGGAGCCTTTTTGCCTTTTGGGGGGGAGGGGTTAAAAATGCTGAGGAGGGAGTTAGTAAAAACCAAAAGCGCCACCAAAGCCTTCTGCCACCCCTTCCCTCTTCCAATGGAGGCTGGTGGCTCCTATGTCAGTGGGGCTGTGAATCAGTTTTGGGTTTCAGATCTAACCCTAAAAGAGCTCTCCAAAGTGCTGAGCCCTCATTCTCCCACGGTGCAGTTGTCTAGCGCAACGTAAACTGACAGCCAGTGTGGTGTTGGGATTAGAGTGCTAAGCTAGGGTTGGAGAAAAGTCCACGTTCACATTCCCACCCATCCATGAAGTGCATAGGGTGACCTTGGGCTGCTTGCTGTCCCTCTGCCCAATCTACCTCATAAGGTTGTTTGCTGTTGTTGGAGGTCGGGAAAGAATGCTGCCTTGAGCTTCTTGGAGGAAAGGTAGCATATAATCACAACAAAATGAAATAATTTAAATACTGCATGAAGAAAATATTTTATGCGAGGGAACAGTGAAAATCTGTGACCTGTCCCCAACATGTCGTTTGAGGTTCTGCAGTCTGGGGCTAATCACTTAAGATTGTGTTGCATATTTATTATTATTATTATTATTATTATTATTATTATTATTATTATTATTAATTTGTATTCTGCCTTTTGCCCACGTAGATTAAATACTATTCTTATACCATGCATACCTCTAATTCTATCTGATGCAAATATGCCTTTCAAATTCAAAAGAAGGCAATTTCCTATATGTTAAGCTTTTTCAATGACCATTAATAAGTCACAGGGACAGACTTTTGACAGAATTTGCCTATACCTTCCGAAACTATTTAGTCATGGACAACTATATGTTGCACTCTCAAGAGTTCAATCATTGAGCTCATTAAGGGTTGTATCTGAGAACAATGAGATTGTAAATTGTGTTTACAAAGAAATATATGACTGAAAAAAGAAATAAAATGCAATGATATTTAACGGCGTATGTTACGCCAGGTACAGCTAGTATACATGAAACCACTTGGAGAGATTGTCTGGAATTTTGGGGTTCAGTGTCATTAGTATGCTAACACCGAACATTTTTTTCTGCCTTCCATCTAAACCCAAAGAAGCTGTTCTGGTTCTAAATCAGTTCCTGATGTCAGTAATGGACTGACATCAGGACAAACAAATTGAAGCTTAATCCAGACAAGGCACAGGTGCTCCTGGTCAGCCTAAAGACAAATCAAGGAATAGGGAAATCAACCTGTGCTAGATGGGGTTACACTCCTCCTGAAGACTCAGGGCCTTGCTAGACCTACCAGATAATCCGGTCATGAGTCGGGGCACGCCCCTAGCTAGACGTAAACACGCAATGGGGAAAGGGAAAGCCCCGTCGCGTGCTCCAGTTTTTTTCTCTTAAAGGGCCATGTGCGCAGGAGCGCACCCACGAAAAAGGTAAGTGTTTTTTTAAAAAATAAAGGGTTGCCTGCTCCCCCTGATTCCCCCCCACGATGTCTGAAGCCCCCCCTGCCCACTCGCTCGCCCGTCCTCCCCCTGTCTGCCATGGCTGTCCCCCGTCCCCATTCTTCTCCCCCCCATCTCTCCTGCTGGGTCCATTTCCCCCCCCCCGACCCCCATCTCCCCCCCTGTGATTCCCCCCCCCAGCCCGATGGGCACAGCGCTCCTATGGAATGCTGTGTCAAGTCCATGGCTTCTCCTGGCTACTTGCGAGTAAGCGAGCAGCCGGGAAAAGCCATGGACTCTACTAGACCTTCCACAGCCCCGGCATCAGGCTGGGGCTGTGGAAAAGCCGGACCATAAGCGGATCCGCTTATCCCGGTTCAAGGTAGGACTTAGCCTGGACTGACCCCGGATCCCCTGTGCGTCATCTGGATGCTAACTCCTTGTCTAGCAACGGCCTCAGGCTCACAGTTTGGGTGCACTCTTGGACTTCACCCTGAACCTAGATACCCAGGAGTGCATTTGCACAGCTGAGGCTAGCGTGCCAACTGCACCCATTTTTAGACATGTCTGATGTGGCCGTGGTCACACATGCCTTCATTACATTATTACTGTAACATGCTCTACATTGTTACAGGGTTACTGTAATGTGCTCTACATTGGGCTGCCTTTGAAAACAGTTCAGAAACTTCAGTTGGTCCAGAATGCTGTGGTCAGACAGCTGTGGTCAGACAGGGTCAGTTACAGGCAGCATGTGACTCCCTTTTTACAGCAGCTTCACTGGTTACCAGTCTGTTTCCAGGAAGAATTCAAAATGTTGGTTATGACCTACAAAGCCCTAGAGGGCTTTGGACCAGGCTACCTGAGAAACTGCCTTCTTCCATATGAGCCTGTCCAGTCTTTAAGATCTTCTGGAGAAGCCCTCTTTCAAGTCCACCACTATCAGAGATCATAGAATCATAGAATAGCAGAGTTGGAAGGGGCCTACAAGGCCATCGAGTCCAACCCCCTGCTCAATGCAGGAATCCACCCTAAAGCATCCCTGACAGAGGGTTGTCCAGCTGCCTCTTGAATGTCTCTAGTGTGGGAGAGCCCACAACCTCCCTAGGTAGCTGATTCCACTGTTGCACTGCTCTAACAGTCAGGAAGTTTTTCCTGATGTCCAGCCGGAATCTGGCTTCCTTTAACTTGAGCCCGTTATTCCGTGTCCTGCACTCTGGGAGGATCGAGAAGAGATCCTGGCCCTCCTCTGTGTGACAACCTTTTAAGTATTTGAAGAGTGCTATCATGTCTCCCCTCAATCTTCTCTTCTCCAGGCTAAACATGCCCAGTTCTTTCAGTCTCTCTTCATAGGGCTTTGTTTCCAGACCTCTGATCATCCTGGTTGCCCTCCTCTGAACACGCTCCAGCTTGTCTGCGTCCTTCTTGAATTGTGGAGCCCAGAACTGGACGCAATACTCTAGATGAGGCCTAACCAGGGCCGAATAGAGAGGAACCAGTACCTCACGTGATTTGGAAGCTATACTTCTATTAATGCAGCCCAAAATAGCATTTGCCTTTCTTGCAGCCATATCGCACTGTTGGCTCATATTCAGCTTGTGATCTACAACAATTCCAAGATCTTTCTCATTTGTAGTATTGCTGAGCCAAGTGTCCCCCATCTTGTAACTGTGCATTTGGTTTCTATTCCCTAAATGTAGAACTTGGCATTTATCCCTATTAAATTTCATTCTGTTGTTTTCAGCCCAGCACTCCAGCCTATCAAGATCACTTTGAAGTTTGTTTCTGTCTTCCAGGGTATTAGCTATCCCACCCAATTTGGTGTCATCTGCAAATTTGATCAGCGTTCCCTGCACCTCCTCGTCCAAATCATTAATAAAAATGTTGAAGAGCACTGGGCCCAGGACTGAGCCCTGCGGCACCCCACTCGTTGCCTCTCCCCAGTTTGAGAAGGTTCCATTGATAAGTACTCTTTGAGTCCGATTCTGTAGCCAACTGTGGATCCACCTAATAGTTGTTCCATCTAGCCCACTAGTTTGGGCTAGCTCCATCTAGCCCAAACACTAGATGTGTTTGGTGGCAACGTGACAGAGGACCTTTTTCAGTGGTTGCTCCCAGGTTGTGGAACTCCCCCTCCCTTCTCAAGAGAGGCTAGGTTCACTGCCTCTCTGCTATCCTTCTGACAGCAGACCAAGGCCTTAGCTAGACCTAAGGATTATCCCAGGCAAATGGTGGTGTCATCCCTGCCTGCTCCCGGGATGCCCTGTGTGTCATTTGGATGCACAGGGCTGATCCAGGGACAATCCTGGGATATAGGTCCAGTCTAGCCATGGCCCAAGACTGCTTTATTAAGAATATAAGAACATAAAAAGAGCCCTGCTGGATCAGACCAAGGGTCCATCTAGTCCAGCACTCTGTTCACGCAGTGGCCAACCAGCTGTTGACCAGGGACCCAAAACCAGGACACAGTGCAACAGCACCCTCCCACCCATGTTCCCCAGGTGTATACAGGCTTACTGCTTCTGATACTGAGGGTAGCACATAATCATCATAGCCATTGACTTATAAGTGAGTCTGTGGTTTGGGGGTGCTATTTTTATTCTGTAATTGTTCTGTTTTTATCATATTTTAATGTGTTTTATTGTTTGTAGGTTTGGTGTTTTTAATGGTTACGTTTTTGTTGTATTTTGATGTCTTTTATTGTTTTAATGTCTTTTAAATTGTTTTTGTAAGCTGCCTTGAGTGCCATTGTTTGATAGAAAGGTGGGGTATAACTCAAATAAATTAATAAATATGAATTAAATAAACAACTGTAGTAAAAACCTACATAGACCAAACATTTTTAAGACAGCGTGGTGGACGTAACCAAAGAGATTTGGTATGTAGTACATTGAGCTAATAGCTATGGAGTCATGTCTCCGGTTTTCTGAGTCAGATTTATTTTGGCTTTCCCTTCATTACTTAATTTGCCCGTTGGAGCGCTGGTGGGGGTATGAGTTGACCAAGTTATATTTTAAGCCTGGTTCTGCTGAGCATGCTGTGGTTGCTGCCGCTATCTTAATCGCAACTGAACTTGGAACGTAGCCTGCAAGGCGGGAGATGTATAGAAAACGAACCGTACTGTAATGGCTTTGCCAAGTGAGTAGATTAACTTTTTGCTGCGTTTTGGTATAATTCATAGCAAAGGGTGTCCCTTCAAATGCCTAGAAGATGACAATGGAAGGCAGGTCTTTGCTATCACTGCTGGACATATTTCGTGGGCTCAGGTGAGGGATGAGGGAAATGGTTTGGGCAGTTGTAGTGTACCCTGCGAAAGAGACCCAAGTCGGCGTTATTGCAGCTAGCTGGCTAGAAGAAGCCTCGGGGGAGAAGCCACAAGGGCGTGCTATTTGCTTTTGTTGGAACTGACACTGCGTTAAACACTTGCAGCGTCTGCCTGGAGACCTGCCAGCACCTTCCTGTCAATTTGATTGTGAATCAATAGAATTGCAAAACGAGCGCACAGCTCTGGTATTTTCTCCTCATGGAGAAATAGACCCTGAAACAGACCCTGTCATGAGACAGTGAGGAAGTGCAAAACCATACTTTTGCAATTCATGAAACAAATCCCAAATCAGCTTAGCACGGTGACTTCCAGCGCCCACTACCTGCTTAGCAGGAGAAGGGATGTTTATATGGAGGCCTCAGGCTTGAAAGGTCCATTCTGGTTTTGATCATGCTGTGCTGGAAAAATGTTTTTCCAACCATTTTCATTCCATTCGATAGAAAAGAAATTGGTTTGGATTTTTCCCCTCAAAGGAGAAGGAAATTCCAGTGAGATTCTTATGGGTGGGGCATGAGGATCTCGTGAACAAGGTGTGTGTGAGCATCCTGTCTTTCATTGCACAATCCTCTCTCCAGTAGTCTGCGGCCTCCCTAGCTTCCTGTACTTCAGTTAAAGCCCAGGGAAGGCGTCATAACTCTTCTCTGGGGGCTTTTTCAGATCAGGAAGTGTGGGCAGCCAGGGAGGCTGCAGAGTGGTGGAGAGAGTGGAAGAAAATGTTTAGTTAAACTATGGAACTGACTACCACAAGATGTAGTGATGGACAATAATTTGGATGGCTTTAAAAATGGTTAGACAAATTCCTGGGGAGGAAGCTATCAATAGCTACAAGTCCGCATGGCTATGTGCTCCCTCCAGGATCAGAGGCAGCATGCCTACGTATACCAGGAAGCCAGATTCCAGCTGAACATCAGGAAAAACTTCCTGACTGTTAGAGCAGTACAACAATGGAACCAATGACCTGGGAGGTGGTGGGCTCTCCCACACTAGAGGCATTCAAGAAGCAGCTGGACAGCCATCTGTCAGGTATGCGTTAATAATGCAGCATGCCCAGGTTGTGGCTGTCAGCTTAGTTTCCCCAGAATGCCTGGAATGACTCTACGTCATGACGTGGCATCATTCTGGACCTTCTCCGGAAACCGAAATGATGGGCAGCTGGCAACTGGGAAGAGCCAGGGAGAGTGCGGGCGAATTTTGTCTCTCCCCCACTACTACCCTTGGAATGTAAAAAGGGGAAATCAGTTTCGCACACCCCCTTTAACTCACAAGCGATCCCACCACATTAGAAGTTCTCTTTCTTGAGAACTTTTAAGCCACCCTTAGTCCCCAGAGAGAACTGGTCAGGCCTGTTGGCCATCCCCAATTGCCTCATGTCAACTGAGGCACACTCAATATTTCTCTGCAGCTGCACATAGCAGGCGGAGGCTCATAGTGATGAGAAAGCTGCCATCCATCGAACTTTGCCCACCATTATGTATCTTCTTGTAGACTCCCAACAGACCTCCAAGGACACTCTTTGGACCACCACCAACACCCCCGATCAGTACAGAACAATCCCTGGCCATTGCAGGAAAGTCAACGCTTGAGGTCCAAAATCCCGTGTCTCTGTACAAAGGAAATGTCAGACCGAGAGGGATCGAGGGCTTTGCTTGCATTCAGAAGTCCCCACTGCTACCTTTTCCACACTCGGGCAGGTGCCTTTCAACGCTAATCCCCCTTTTGTTCATTCTAAGCAGAGATGTTTCCAGATCGGTAGTTTCCCCTTAATAAAACAAGCACGTCAGCAACTTGCATCCAGCAAGCCATTCTCTGGAAGGTGGCACCAAAACAGAGGAAGGATTGATGATGGGCGAGGGTGAGAGCACCTGCCTGCTCAGCAAAAGTTCCCTTCCCTTAACCTCCAGGTCCTCAAGCGTTCTTTGTGGGCAGACTCAGTCACCCAGCGCCGTCCTGCTTTCCACCCGCAGCTCTCCATCCCATTCACATCCCCAGCGATAGAACACAGCTGAAAATAGAGATACATTTATGTATTTGCAACAACCCAAGTCTTGCAGCAAAGAGTACTGCCCCTGCCAAACATGCACATACTCACATTCACACATACAGAGCACATACATTACTGAGGACTCTTTTCTACGTGTTCAAAAGCTTTTCCCGCACTGACTTCTGAAGCATTCAGGAGCATTGGGCCAGGATCTCTTCTCGATCCTCCCAGAGTGCAGGATATGAAATAATGGGCTCAAGTTACAGGAAGCCAGATTCCAGCTGGACAACAGGAAAAACTTCCTGACTGTTAGAGCAGTACGACAATGGAACCAGTTACCTAGGGAGGTGGTGGGCTCTCCCACACTAGAGGCCTTCAAGAGGCAGCTGGACAAGCATCTGTCAGGGATGCTTTAGGGTGGATTCCTGCATTAAGCAGGTAGTTGGACCCGATGGCCTTGTAGGCCCCTTCCAACTCTGCTATTCTATGATTCTAAGATTCTATGATCTTTAACATTTGTATTGAAAATGAAATTTCAGCAGGTGTCATTTGTATATATGGGGAACCAGATGAAATTTCCTCTTCATCACCACAGTTAAAGCTGCAGGTGCCCTGCCCTCTTTTAAATTTGATCACTCTAGTATAGCTCCTGCAGCTTTAACTGGGGTGATGAAGAGGGAATTTTTATACTGTTAGTTTTACCCTACCCAGTGCCTGTTTACCCTACCCTGTGCCTGTTTGCATTCTCTTCCCCTCCTTATTGTTTTATTATGGTTTTATTAGAATGTAAGCCTATGCGGCAGGGTCTTGCTATTTACTGTTTTACTCTGTACAGCACCATGTACATTGATGGTGCTATATAAATAAATTAATAATAATAATAATAATAATAATAATAATAATATACAAATGACACTTGCTGAAATTCCCTTTTCTATGCAACTGTTAAAGATACAGGAGCCCCGTCCTCCTTTTCATATGGTCACCCTGGTTCTGGCCCTAAAGCAATATATTCCTATACTGGGTCGAGGAGTCAAGTGTAGGAGTAAATAGACTTTAAGTGCTGCCATTTTCAAAGAAACCCTGACAGCACAATCCTGTGCCTCTTCACATGATCTTAAGAAGCACCTAAGGCTGCGGTCCTGTGCACACTTAGCTTTGTATGGGACAATAAGACTAACTCCTGAGTAAGCAGCATGCAAAAGTTCAGGAGGAACAGAAGTTTAGTAGCCAAGAGATGCTATTGTGTAGGAAAATAGGTGTTAAAAAAGAGAGAGAGACTTCTAACAGGTGTAAAGGTGGTGGGAAACTGGGATTAGGCAATGATCTTTAGCGTGAGAATAGCACTGTTAACAAGCACCCGAGACTGTTCCTATTTTTCTCTGGAAAGTATTGCAACATATAGTTTGCAGTGGAGGCTGGTGGCTCCCATATCAGTAGGGCTGTGAATCTGCTCTGTGTTTCAGTCAGAACTAGCCAGAACTAGAGTGGACCTATGTGGTGAACCCTATCCTCCTTGGAGAGCTCCTTTAGAGTTCTGATTGGTTCAGAATAAAACCTAGAGCAGATTCTCAGCCCCACTGACATCAGAGCCACCTGCCTCCACTGATGGTATGTATACCTTCCACTGGCTTTCTGTCTGCCAATGGGGAGACGGTGATGGAGATTCCATCTTCTTGCGCCGTTACAACAAATGGGAGCTACAACGAAACGTTGCAGCGTGGAGCACTCCTGTTCAGAGTTCCAGCCCACCAGCCAGCCAGCCATGCCCCCTTCTAGGATACTCCGTTCCATTTCCGCTGACCCCATCATGCCACCCCACCCTCAACAGCCAGCCAGCATTCTGTGAAAACTGAACAGGCTGTTTGGGGATCTTCCCCCTCTAGCATTTTTTTCTTAAAAAAAAAAAAAGTACATCTGCAAACCTTGGGGTTCCCCCATGCCTGCTGATAAATCCCTCTTGTGCATGGATGGTGCAGAAGAGGCATGTGCCATGCTCAGAGAATGTGTTTGCTATTATAAGGCTATTTGAGTTTGGTATTAGTATACAGGAGAGATACGGCACACCGACTGCCTTCCTCTTCCTTGAATTCCAGGGCAGGTTTTTTGTGTTTTTTTTTTGGGTAAAGGAAACTTCCCCACTCTAGACTCGATATAAATATTAAGGCTTCTTGTTACCTGGGAAACAAATGCCAGGTGGCCATCAACCCCGCCAGAGCCCAAGGCGGGGGGTGGGGGACTGCAGGGAAACTGGCTGGGGGTTAGGAATAACAGCTATACTGTGCACTCCTTTGTCAGCGGGAGCAAACTTTCCCATTGCTTATGCCAAGGAAGGAGCGGCGGGCGGCGGCAGAGGAGGATTCAGTGCGGAGGGTGTAAATAAAAGGAGGCCAGAGGCCTACGCAGGAAGGGATCAGCCTCAGTGTTAAGAGTTGAGACGTCCCCTGTGGGTGCAGTTAAGTGTTTGAGAAGCAGAGAATGTTAATGTAACGCTTCCATGCCCCAAGGGGTTGCTGTAAATCCCAAGTGACCCAGCATGGTGAAGGAGGCTCTTACAGCAGCGTGGCAGAGAAGCAAAAAATATGGCCGGCTGGATTCAACAAAACCTCCGGTTTCCAAAGGCAGCCAGCCAGATGCTTCTGGGAAGCGTAAGATTTTAGAGTTAGAAGGGAACTTTGAGGCCATCTAATCCAGCCCCGTGCCCAGTGTGGGAATCTACAAAGCAGCCTGCCACCGCAGCAGGGTGCAACCCTGAACAATGGCTGTCCACAGTAGGGGTGAGGGAAGATTCATACACTTTGTGCTTTAATGCGAATTTGCCGAATTCCACACTGTCGACTCACCACACGAAGCGAACTTCAGTCATGTTTCCTGATCCACACCTCTGAATGTTCAATGGAGTTGTCCGATCAAGAAGTGCATAAATCAGGGGAAACAGCATGTTAAAATGCATTATATTAGGAAAACCTTTTGTATCCGGTCGAGAGGGCAAGGCTCCTGCAGCTTTAACTGTTGCAATGAGGAGGGAATTTCACCAGGTGCTGCATGCATACAAATGACACCTGCTGAAATTCCCTTTTCTATGCAACTGTTAAAGATACAGGAGCCCTGTCCTCCTTTCCATATGGCCACCCTATCTTAATGTCTAACTGAAATCTGGTTTCCTATACCTTCCACTCTCTGGTTCTAGTTCTTCCCTTTGAAGCATCAGAACCCCACAAGCTGGGCATGGGTGGCCATTCCCCATTCTTCCTCCTTAGCATTTTGCATCCAGAGATATGCTGCTCCATGCCATAGATAGCTCCTTTGGAGTTCTGATTAGTTCTGACTAAAACCCAGAGCAGATTCACCACCCCACTGATTCAGAGTCACCAGCCTTCACTGACCACCCCACTTCCTGGAATTTCCACTTAGGAATCATGGCAAATGATCCGCCTGGCGCCTACACTGTACTCCTTTCGTCGCCAGCTGAAGACCTTTTTATTCACCCAGTATTTTAACACTTAATTTTAACTTAAATTTAAATTATACTGTTTTAACTCTGTATTTTAACCTTATATCAATTTTGCTGCGTGGTTTTATCCTGGTTGTGCTTTTTATATTGTATTTTGTATTTGTATTTTTAACTTGTTGGTTGTTTTATGATGATTTTAATTTTTGTGAACCGCCCAGAGAGCTTCGGCTATTGGGCGGTATAAAAATGTAATAAATAAATAAATAAATAAATAAATAAATAAAATTGCCACTGACAAATCAATTTGCAGAGGATCTTCAGCTTCACCTGGAGATCCAGGGGGTGTTTCCCAGCCTTACCTGGAGATATGGGGCAGGGGTTAAACTGAGGAGACCTTCTACACACCAAGCACGTGTTCTACTACTGAGCAATGGCCCTTCCCCATTAGGGGAGTTCCAGTATATGCGAGGGGAAGAAATATGTGTCTCAATCCACACTCTCTACCCCAGGGGTGGGGAACAGTTCTCCACTTCTAAGAACACTGGCCTAGCTGGGACCCACAGCCGTTTGGATCCTCCTAGAACATTTTTGTGCAGTGACCATGGCATCTGCATTTGTGTATTCTCTCGCCTTCCCTCCCTCTCCTTTATAGATTGTATGTATTCAATTGTAGACCATTGTTGTAAACCAGGGGTACAGACCCACTGGGTGCCTGAGGCCCCAATTCCAACCTTTGAAGGGTTTTGGAGGGGACACATTCCATGGGGCTGAAGTTGAAGGGTGTGTGGTGATGGTCAACATGGGTGGAGCCAATGGAGGTGGGGCCTACTGAGTTTTTAATCCCTCTCCCAAGTAAACTGTGAACCGCACTGAGCGTATTGGCAGAAATGCTGAGCAGAACTCTAGTAAAGAAATACTTCACTAAGGCGTCAGCTAGACGAGGGGAGTCGGAAGGAGGCAAACTCGTGATTTGATGATCGCAAGATCATCGCCCTTGTTCGCACGCAGTGCGCAACCGCCATTTTGTGGTTTTTTTGTTAAAGGGGACAGCACACGAGCGCTCGTGCATAGAAGTTAAGTGGGTTTTTTAAAACAAATTTCCCCCCTCCCCCCCGATGGGCACAGAGCTCCTGAGGAGCTCTGTGCCTGGCTCCCGGCTCCTCACGGTTACTCATGAGGAGCTGGGACAAACTGGGCCACACGTTCTGCGGTCTCGGGTTCATCCCGAGACTGCGGAAAAAGCAGGTTGCAACTGTAGGGCGATATACTGGCGCAAGGGAAGGATCATCCTTCCCTGCTCCCAGGATGCCCTGTGCATCATTTGGATGCACAGGGGCAATCCAGGGGCGAACACCAGGATATCGCCCTGTTTAGCTATGGCCTAAGAAGAGTCCTGCTGGATCAGGCTGCGGGAGTCCGTCTTGTCTGGCATCCTGTCTCTGATGGCAGCCAGAGTGACACCTGCACTGGAAGACAACAGTCCTGTTTTGCCGGTCGCCCCAGAAAAGGGGGATTCAGAAACACACTGCTGCTGAGGATGGAGGCTCTGTCTAGGTTACAGGGGAATAAGGACAAAACGTGGGCCTGAAATCAAATCTCAGTCAGTCTTCCTCTGTCCCGCTGCCTAGATGTTGCTCCAGCCTCTTCAGCAATGCACGTTAGGGATCCTGCGGCTTGAAATGAGAGTCTAATGGTATGCTAGACTTTCTCTGTGGTGGCACCCCGGTCATGGAATACCCTCTGCTTGGAGGCCTGACTGTCACCGACGCTGACTTCATTTCAGCTCCAAGTTAAAACGTGGCTTTTAATTAAAGCCTTTGAAGGCTAAATTTTTCAAGTTTGAACATAGTTTAAATGGTTTTTCATTGTTCTTATTGCTTTTAAACTTTTCCACTGGTTTTAGTTTGTCAGTGATTTAACATGATTTTAGTAGGGCTGTGCACGGACACCCCACCCCCCGATCTGCTTCGGGGCCCGATCCAGAACTTCCGGATCGGACCCGATCCGCTTCGGGCCAATCTGCCCATCCCCTGCTCCGCTCTGCGGAGCGAGATCCGGCTCTGCTGCCATCGCCAGGTAAGCCAACCCCCCCACCCCCTTACTTGTGTCCATCGTCGTGGGCTTCAATTGAGGCCCCGGCTTGAAGCCAGAAGAGGCCTCAGCCTTCACTTCCAGCTTCGACCGGGGCCTCAATTGAAGCCCGCGATGGACCACGATGGACACAGGTAAGCCTCCCTCCTCCCTGCCCCCTTACCTGGCTCTATCGCCATCACCGCAGTGACTGCGGTGGCACTGGCAGCGCCAGATGAGTCCCCCTCCCTCCCCCCACTTACCTGCGTCTGGAGCTCCGGATTGAGGCGATTCTCTTCCCCTCGATTCGCAGCCCCCCCCGACTCTCTTCGCTTCCGCCTTTTCTGGAGGCAAATCAGGCCGCCTCGCTATTGTTTCTCCAACCCGAAGAGAAACAGATCACAGCCCTAATTTTTAGCTGCGTATATTTATTGTTTTGCATTGTCCTGAGCTCCCAGTGATATAGGGCAAGATACAAACGCTTTAATTAATAAATAATGAATAAATAAATAAAAATAAATAAATATGTGGCTGGTAGCAATGTTAGAGAAACTGGCAACTGATTCTGATGAGTTCAGATTTCTATGAATCTGACCTCAGAGCAGACCAGTTTTTTCCAAATCACGAAGACCATTTTAAAAACATTTTTGGGGTGGGTGGGTGGGAGGGGTGCGGAATTGTGCAATTATGTTCATTTACATAAACTAATTCTCATTAGTGCTAAGGTGGAGTTGCACTAACGCTCACTCACACTGATGCACATTAACGCTGCTGCGTGTTTGCAAGCCAACGACGTTCTCCTACAAAAGAACCGATCCCATCAATGAGCAGATGACGGAATGAAAAGATAGTCCCTGAAGACTGAACGGATGTGACAATATCTGTACCTCCCTTGTAGCTAAGACCCAGCCCAGTGAGCTCCTGGGGCTGAAATTCATTTGGGAATGATTTGTGTTGTGGTTAAAAGACCTCCAAAATGAAATGCTACCCCAGGTAGGCGCTTTGGAGTTACTGGAAGCAGAACAGCCGCTGCCTCCACCCCACCCCCATCCTCTCTAACCCCAAGCTTGTTACAAAATTAGGTTTCCACTTAAACATGAAAACAGCTGGTTTCATGGTGACTCTAACTGTGTTATTTTTACAGTCATGCTCTCAATCCCTGCTGAAAATCGCATTACTCAACTACCGTACCAGGCCATTGTGCAGCAGGTAATGCACCGGGAATGGCTGGAACAAAACTTGACCCCCGAAGGCCTCCCAAGGTTGGCGTTGTGCTCATAAAAGAAGAACAGGGTGCCTTGACGTCGGGAGAGGGCTTCTGTGAAAGGCAAACGTTCCGGAGCCTCCTCCAAGCCTGGCCTTGGTCAAGAGGCCCATCTTCCTGGTGGTTTGGAACGTTCCCATCCGTTTATGGAAGGGTGGAATTACATTGCCTCTCTCAGCCCCATCGAAACTGGCCCTTGTCCAATTGCCACCTCTCAAGAGCATTCAGGGGAGCCAGGTGCGGAAGAAACCTGTGACTCCGTGCCAGGCCGAAGCGCCCGAAACTGGGGTGGGTGGGTTCTTGTTTCCTTCCCTTTGGGAGAAGGGCAGTTTGAGGGCAGAGGGAGGGTGAAACTGTGAGAAAAGCGGCTTGCGCCTGTCTGCAGACAGGGCCCCTCCTCGCGGTCTTTTTGTGCACGAGGGAATCAATGCCTGACGCACTTCAAGGGACAGAGACAGCAACTGCTGGTCATCACTCAATGGAGCTTTGTTCACGACCCAACGAGTCGCCCAACGTCTCTGCCTTCCCTTTGAAGCCCCTCAAAGAAACCCGCTGGCTACTTCCAGAAGTGAGAACCCACAAGTGCATTCTCTCTTCAGACTGGAATAAAAACCCACCACCTCCTCCAACCCCCTCAGCCAAGTACAACTGCTGCAGCCTATTCTATGCAGTGACAGCAAGCCAACGGGATCCTCACAGCCCATAAAGTTGGAAGGGAAGGCGAGGAAGCCATCTCAGCTGAAGCTGCTAGGGAATCATAGAATTGTTGAGTTGGAAGGGACCACAAGGATCATCTAGTCAAACCCTAGAATAATAGAATAGTAGAATTGGAAGGGGCCTATAAGGCCATCAAGTCCAACCCCCTGCTTAATGCAGGAATCCACCTTAAAGAATACCCGATAGATGGCTGTCCAGCTGCCTCTTGAATGCCACAGCCTCCCTAGGTAACTGGTTCCATTGTCGCACTGCTCTAACAGTCAGGAAGTTTTTCCTGATGTCCAGCCGGAATCTGGCTTCCTGTAACTTCAGCCCATTGTTCCGTGTCCTGCACTCTGGGATGATCGAGAAGAGATCCTGGCCCTCCTCTGTGTGACAATCTTTTATGTATTTGAAGAGTGCTATCAGGTCTCCACTCAATCTTCTCTTCTCCAGGCCAAACATGCCCAGTTGTTTCTGTCTCTCCTCATAGGGCTTTGTTTCCAGACCCCTGATCATCCTGGTTGTCCTCCTCTGAACACGCTCCAACTTCTCTGCGTCCTTCTTGAATTGTGGAGCCCAGAACTGGACACAATGTGCAGGAAAACCAATTAAACCATCTATGAGAGGCGGCTGTCGAGCCTCTTCTTTAAAACCTCCAGAGATGGTGAACCCACAACCTCCATAGGTAGATTGTTCCACTGTTGTACATATCTTACCATCAGAAGTTTTTTCTTATATTTAATCAGAATCTAGGTAGCTGAACTACTAGTTTTGCACGGGCAGAAATGAGGTGTTCAGTGGAGAACCAGGCCTGGGAAATCAGGTCTCTGGCAAACAACTATAAATAGGGATGTATGAGGAATTCGATTAAGTTTATTTTTGATCAGGATTTACCCAGTGTGCATCTTCCGGATCAAACACAAACTTAGACACAATCTGTGGTTGAAGTCCATATATTTCCAAACTTTTGATATGATTCAAGGGAGGAGGAGGAGGAGGAGGAGGAGGAGGAGGCGGCGGTGGCGGCAGCATGCACACATTTGAAAAACACACATGAAAACTGCCTATATTTGAAAAATGCATACAAATACATTTAAAACAATGGGAGAAGAATGTGTACATTTCAAAGAAGTGCATAATTGCCATGTACGTTTGGGGAAATTTGCTCAAAAATACATTAAAAAAAATACAAAGCTCATGATCTGATAAAGACCCAAGTCAGAACAAGCTTGGAGATGGCACTTGGAGAGATTTGGTGAGCTCACGTTTTGCTGATTTGCACGTCCGTAACTATGAAGCAGGAGGAGGAGGGTGGGAAAAGTGTCCAATTCTTCTCCCACAAACCTACGGTCTAGCACAGCCTTCCTTCAACATGGCTCCCTCTAGGTGGGCTAAACTACCATTCTGATCATAGGCCATGCTAATTGGGGATGATGGAAACTGTAGTCCTAAACATTTCAGTTTCTCTAATTTTCTCAGTTTTTTCCAATCTTAACTTCTGGTTTTTTTTTAAAAAAAAAAAACACCTCACATGAACGTTTGAGCACATTTTTGTGTATATTCCTCTAAACACATGCCTTTTTGTACATGTTTGTATAATATACATATCTGTTTGTAAGTAATTTTGATTGTAACAACAGCATCTTTCCGTAGACCTTTTCCTAATATACACATTTTATATGCATTCTTGGACTGGAGAACTTCGCTGTAAAATTTGGAGAATTCCAAAGGATCAATGACTTTCAGTTCATCTATCCATGCGAAATTAGATAACTTCATGTGAAAATGTCAACTGCCTAAGGAGACAACTGTAGTGAGATGGGGAGTAGTGGGCACAGAAGTGGTTAGTCACCCCCACCCATCTGCCATTTCCATCCTTTGAATAGGACCCTTCCGTCATACATGTCGCAGCTGCTCAGTGGAGATCCACAACTATGTCTCTGGGGATTGTCTAGTTCAGAGTCTGGGGCACCTTTTGTGGTTACCTTATTTTGCTTGGAAGAAAGAGGAGATGATACCAAAGTTCCAAATCACATGAGGTACCGGTTCCTCTCTATTCAGCACTGGTTAGGCCTCATCTTGAGTATTGTGTTCAGTTCTGGGCACCACACTTCAAGAAGGACGCAGACAAGCTGGAGCGTGTTCAGAGGAGGGCAACCAGGATGATCAGGGGTCTGGAAACAAAGCCCTATGAAGAGAGACTGAAAGAACTGGGTATGTTTAGCCTGGAGAAGAGAAGATTGAGGGGAGACATGATAGCACTCTTCAAATACCTGAAAGGTTGTCACACAGAGGAGCGCCAGGATCTCTTCTCTATCATCCCAGAGTGCAGGACACGGAATAACGGGCTCAAGTTACAGGAAGCCAGATTCCGGCTGGACATCAGGAAAAACTTCCTGACTGTTAGAGTAGTATGACAATGGAACCAGTTACCTAGGGAGGTGGTGGGCTCTCCCACACTAGAGGCATTCAAGAGGCAACTGGACAACCATCTGTCAGGGATACTTTAAAGTGGATTCCTGCATTGAGCAGGAGGTTGGACTAGATGATCCTTGTGGTACCTTCCAACTCTACTATTCTATGATTCTATGATTCTATGATCTTAACGTTGTCCTTGTGGGAGTTGGTGGAGCACAAGATCTCCAGCTAACCCCCTCCACTTCCTATCTCTTCCATACCATTTGCTGAGCACTTCCTTTTAGCTGGTGATTGAACTGCTGCTTCCATTCACAGCACTTCCAGGAACCCGGATCCCCTTCCTCCTCCCATTCATTATTTCTCTCCTTCAGAACTATCCATCCCTTCCTGTGTATCATCCCAGGTCCTGATCAGAGGGGAAGGGCAGGACTCTGCCTATCCCATGGAGCCCTCTGAAGCAGCCAGAGAGGATGCAATGACTGCACCCTCTCCCTTCCAATCCTGCACCAACCCCTTGGCTCATGCTTCTCTCGAATTTGCTGCAGCAAACAGGCCATGTGACTCCACAACTTCTGCCTCGTGCCCTTCCCAGCTTCCTCTGCTGCAGCTTGCCGGAGCGGCATCAAGCTGGCTGTGAATGGAGAATAGCGGGCTGACGTTTTTGAGTAGCACAGAGAGCCAGAAAGTGCTCAGTCTTTGGGCTCTGCAAGGTAACAGTGTTCCCCCCCCACCCCAATATTACTCTCTCTCCCAATTGGCCTTGTGCCTGGGAAACTGCAACATCCAACCCACTTCGGATGTCCGAATCCCACTTGGGATCTGGATCAAAAGCGGGTCAGATCGGGTTCGAAGAGGGTCAAGGTGGATCAGGGCTGATTTGAAAACTCAAAATTGGGACCCCGGAATGGGTTGGGGGCTCCATGCACAGTCGTAGTTACCAGCAGGGCTTCCAATAGGGGAAATTTACAAACGATGACCTGGACCAGGATAAAAGCCCTCGTGCATATTTGTGCCTGCACTTTGCTTCTGTCTCTTTCACATGCAACTCCCCATATGTGCGCTTTCTCCTTTGTTAAACTTCTGAGCCCTGGAACCTGCCTTGAACTAAGCATACCCACACTCTTCCTAGCCCGAACCTCATCTTTCTCTTCCCAAACTTGCAAGTAGCAGCTCGTCTCACGTCCTGGTCCCAGGCCAGCATCTCTCATCTTCCAAGAAAGCCTTGGACCCATCCAGAGTGATGGTGGAGAAATCCAATTCCTCTACGGAAGGAGCAGGGGAGATAATAATAGAGTGCAGGAATGATAAAAGACTGGCAAAGTCTGTCTAGAACCTTGCCCTGTGTCTGGGCGCGTGCATTTGTCCTCCTCCTCCTCCTCCTGCACAAGGCACCAGACACAACACACAGCCACACAGTTGTGAAAGTGACCGCCTTTTCAAAGTGAGAACATCGAAACAGAAACCGGCAAAGCACAGGGTGTCCTCGGGTTTTATTTACATCCTAAGGACAACAGCCCATTGTCTGAGAACAATAAAAATTATTCGCTAATAGGGAAAGCATCTCCGAGACAAGAGGCGTTTAAAGTCCTGCACAGTGCTGGCTCATAATTTACAGCCTCAATAAAACTGTCAGAGTAATGAAGAGCCATTCAACCCCTTCCTTGCAGCTGAAGAAAGAGAGTTGAATGTGCCCAGCATGGCAGGCAGGCAGGCAGCAAAGGCATGGAGCTTTTCAGGATGGGGAAGAGAAGGAAAAGAAAGGAGCTGGGAGCTGCTGGGAAATCAAAAAGAGGGACTTCATCCTTGGAACATAATTTGCAGTGAAAAATAAGGATCTTTGCTTTCCCTATGGAAGATCTCTAGTCTAAACCTAGGCCTGGTCTATACAAATAGTAGGGTGAGATGGAATTGAAGTGGAAGATTGGACTCTACCATGTTGGAATGCATTTTTGAATGCTCCCTTGCATCCAAGAGAAAAACTCCCCGCAAGCAGAAAAATGGTACAGCAAGGAGTGGAGTAGGCTAGAACATTTCTCCCTGATACGATAGATTTCTACTCGCAGAGATTTTTTTAAAAATAATAATCAAATGAGCATTTAAGGTGCTGTGTCTCACCAGGAACTCACCTGATTTTGTTGCCTACATCTTGCTTCCCATGCCAAGAAGGTCCCATGTATCAGGTGGCCTGTTCATTTTTGGGTTTTTTAGAATTTTAAATTGTGTGTGTGCTTTATTTATTTATTTATTTATTTATTTATTTATTTATTTATTTATTTATTTATTGCATTTCTATACCGCCCAATAGCTGAAGCTCTCTGGGCAGTTCACAAAAACTAAAACCAGCCTATCAGATTTAGCTACATGATATCTTCGCGGCTGGCAAGTGAGGGTAATTGAGAGCGTGGGCAAGTGAGGACAGTGTAAACGAGTAGGTGAGTGTTTTCTCATGGAATGCTGAAAGGGTCAGCTGTTTCTCAACACTGCTACAAATGTTTGTGGGGGAAAAGTGGGCTCTGCTCCAGCAATAGACTCCTATTGTATGGCTCAGTACATCTGTTGCATTTTTTTTTAAAAAAAATTCCCAGCATTTACAAAAAAAAAAAAAAAAAGGTGGGTATACACAAATCCAAAAACATAAATATTCAATCTCTGGCCTTAGCTAGACCTACCTGTTAGTCCACGACGGTGGGGTGAAGATCTCGCGATAGTTTTATAGCAAGATCCCCTCTCTGTTTACATGTGGCGCGCGACGACCTCAGACAGAGAGGCATCGCATCCACCATTTAAAATTTTTTCTTAAAGGAGCAGCAGCACACGAACACTTCCCTGCTCCCCCCACCCCCGATGGGCACAGCGCTCCTGAGGAGCGCTGTGGCCTGTGTGCAGGTCCCGGCTCCTCGCGAGGAATCGCAAGGAGCTGGCACAAACTGCGGCGCCTGGCCACATGTTCTGCGGTCTTGGGATCAGCCCGAGACCATGGAAAAAGGAGGTTCAAAGGGTAGGGCTCTATCCCAGAGCCAGGGGAGGGCTCATCCCTCCCAGGATCCCCTGTGCGTCTTGTGGATGCACAGGGATGATCCTAGGGATCACCCTGGGATTTTTCCCGGTCTTGCTATGGCCTCTGTCTCCCTCTTCTTTGCTCCATCCTGACCTATCGCCAAAACCTTCAGCAGAACCAAACTTATTCTGCGCTACTAGCAGGTCTTGGAACGTTGTGCATCCTCCCCCAACCCTAAGGATGAGAGAAGAGACAAGATGTCCAGAGTCTCAGGGTTGTTTTTGTTTAACACAACTCAGTACCCAATGGAAGATGGGCGTCCTTTCTCCACTGGGAAACTCCAGGTAATTAAGCCACAGCCCTGGGGGTGGGGTGGGGGTGGGGGTGGATGCCATTTTGATGGCTCCCTGGTGAAAGACAGGCATTTCATATTCTCACCCTCAGGGGAAAAACACAGAAGAATGCAACATGGATAATATCAAGAGTTCAGAGGAGAGAGAGCAGATGATTATAAGATGAGGCAGGCCAAATGAAGGATGTATGCTCCCCTGGATACAAAAAGAACTAGTGGAAGGTTCAGGCCAAGGAGTGGAGAGGGATATATTTAATTACTGATTTACATTCTTATATAGCTGCCCCCATAACACAAGTTCTCTTATGGAGCAAGCCAAGGAATAGCAATAATTTAAGTCCACCTTTTGAACGCACCTGAATCTGCATTCAACCCAGTGTAAGTCCATGATCCCCCATCCCCGTGACTCCTGCCTGTTTTAGCCACTCTGCCGGCATGTCTTTGGGGGCTGAACAGCTCCTTTGTCTACGGCCTTAGCTAGACCTAAGGTTTATCCCGGGATCGTCCTGGGGTCATCCCTGTTCATGGAAATGACACACAGGATATCCCGGGAGCAGGCAAGGACGACCCTGGGATAATCCCGGGATAAACCTTAGGTCTAGCTAAGGCCACAGTATGGTGGGAGGAGAGAAATTTTGCCCAGTGCTAGTTTTAAAGTTCTTGTCCTGTTTACACCCTCGTTGTGCTGTCTGCCTACAAGCAAGCATGAGATTTGCCCACACAGAAGGGTGCTGCATTGGTTATATGATGCAGCTGCCAACCCACAGCCACCGCGGGGCTTTTCCCCAAAGCTGCGTGTTAAAGGACTTTTCCTTCCAAGTGAGGTCACCACAGCCCTTCTGCCATGTGACCTTGCACCAGCATTGAGCCGGGGTCATTCTGGGGTGGAAGGCAACTGCTGATTGGTCACCGGAAGCCAGGCAGAGGACAGGGGGTGGGCCCAGCAAGCCGAGTGACCACTGGAAAGCCCGCTCTGCCTCCTGCAATTAAGATTACACTCCACCACCCCTCAGCAGCAAAAGCACAGGGCTTAGCAGCAAACAGCACCAACGCAGAGCTGTGAAGGCAAGCTCAAAGAGTGCTGGGAGGCAACCTCAGCGGCCTTTTGTGAGAGCCAAGAGTGCATATTCTCCAGCCAGGTTGCCCATTCCTGTCTTCATCCTAAAGCACCACAGCAATGAAGCTGTTTAATCTTTCCTCATCAATCACCCCTGATCGCCTGCAGACGATGGGTCTCATCAATGTGATTAGTTAATGTGATTAGTTAATTCCAACCTTGGGAGCTTGTATATTCACTTCTCTGTGGCAATCCCTATTCCTGTTTGAGCTGCGGCTCAAAACTCAGACTTGCTACTGTGATGGTATCTTTCAACTCACCTTTGAGACAGGGATAGATTGCCAAGAGGAGGTGGTGCTGGGGCCCTCCCCATGCGGTTGACTGCTTCACATGAGCGGTGTGATCCCCCTTTTCTCCCTTCTCTGAACTTCTTCCATGACTCACTCCTTTGATGCCTAGCTTTCTTTTCCCTTGTCTATGAAGTGCCAGTTTGCGCTTGCAATTTCTCCGATTCATCTCCTCGAGCTCCTCTGTTCTCTGTCCTCAATCCATAGAAATTGGTCGCCAGATCAAAATATTTCCCAAAATAACTACAGATTATGGAACTGGCACCGAATCCAGAGATATGGGGAGATCTCTCCAAATCTGCAACCAGCTCTGTTTTCATTCTTCATGACAGATGCCATTGTTATATCACGTCGTGTTGTAAGATACAATTGCTGTGTCTCAAGCATGGTTTATCATCTCAGGAATGAGACTAGCTTCTCCCCAGGCTAATACCTTCCCACCTCTGCTCTCCTCCTCCAGCAAGACGGTGAGGAAGGTTTCACTTCTGTTTTTGATAGACCGCTGTTCAGCATGTTGCCAGCACCCCAAACTGTGGCTAATTGTCACCATGGTTTGTCAAAACAAGCCAGGTTCATATGCCATGGTTTGATTCCGGCTTGCTTCAAACAAATTATAGTTAACTTAACTGGCTATTAACTGGCTATGCTGGGTCACATTGCATTTTGAATTTAAATTCTATTAATTATTTCTAAATTTACATATAAATTAGCATATGCAAATTTTATGCTGATCCCCATCCTCGTTGTGTGTGTGTGTGTGTGTGATGCACATCCTCCTTTTTTGTATAAACGGCCACCCTAGTTGTATTGCAATTCATGAGACGTAACACAAGTTCCTGGGTCTAAATTCCTAGTCTCTGGCAGAACCTGATAACCCTATGGAGCTGCTTCAAATCCTATTGCTAATTGCTATAGAAACAGCCAATGCAATGCCACAGAGAGTTAAGGCATATTCTTCCATTACATCAGTAGAAATATATACTCCTTTAAAATCTAAAGTCTACGGGGACAAACTCTATGTGACGACTGTAGCTAGCTGACAGATCCGCCTCCACATCGGATCACAAAGTGCCTTCTGAGCATTATTATTGAGCATTATTAATCCCTGCCCCCATTTCACCACCTTCAAATAGGACATTGACATGGGAAGGGGACATTTCTGGTCAACCGTAGAAGAGCCCGTGTTGCACTAAATCTTCAAATCACGCCATCCTGTCCCCTGCTAGAAAGGCAGAATAGAGCAGCTCCCATGACATGCACATCACATTACCAAGGGCCATGAAAGCAATAATAATAATAATAATAATAATAATAATAATAATAATAATAATTTATTTATTTGTTACCCGCCTCTCCCCCTGGATCGAGGCAGGGTACAACACAAATACAAACACCATAAAATATTAAACATTTAAAACTAATACATTATTAAAAGCAGCAGATTATTAAAAAGGCATCTTAAAATTCAACTGGGTAGGCCTGTTGGAAGAGATTAGTCTTTCTGGCTTTCTTAAATTCCGGAAGACTGTTAAGCGCTTGGGCACATTCCCTCCTCCAAGGAAAGGGTGGGTTTTTTTGTTCCATTTTGCTTCTTTGTATTAAGGATTATTAACATGGGTGTGACATGGGCCAGATCTACACCGAGTAGGATATAACACTTTGAAAGCGGTTGGAAAATGGTACATGGAATGTGTCAATGGGCCCCAACAGTTGTCAGTGCTCTTCAATACCATTATAAAGCAGTAGTGTAGATCCAGCCATGGTTGCAATTTATATAATTGTAAATGGTATTGAGAAAGTAGGCTTTCTTCTCTCACTTTCTCACAATACTTAGGGTGACCATATGAAAAGGAGGACAGGGCTCCTGTATCTTTAACAGTTGCATAGAAAAGGGAATTTCAGCAGGTGTCATTTGTAGATATGGGGAACCTGGGGAAATCCCCTCTTCATCACCACAGTTAAAGCTGCAGGAGCTACACTAGAGTGACCAGATTTAAAAGAGGGCAGGGCACCTGCAGCTTTAACTGTGGTGATGAAGAGGGAATTTCCCCAGGTTCTCCATATCTACAAATGACACCTGCTGAAACCTTGCCCCCCCCCCCATCACAGCGCTTGTTCAGCAAAAGACAGCACGTGGGGCTGACTCCTCGCCTGCCCCCCCTCCCTGCCGCTTCGGGTTTCTACTAGCCCTCTAAACAGCTGTTTGGCAGACTGGCAAGAGCCCAATGACACATGGTGCTGCTTTCTGCAGTAGCAGGGTAGAAGCGGCCGGGGGACGGCAATGGACATGTGGGGGATGCACGAATGGCCATTGAGGGATACACGTCGCCCACCCCTGCAGAATACCAGCCCAGAGCCTCTAGCCCTCTGCTCCCAGTGTTGGTTTCCTAACAATCTTTCTTTCTTTCTTTCTTTCTTTCTTTCTTTCTTTCTTTCTTTTAAAAACAGCAGAAGGCAGAAGCACAGAACTTCTCGCCATGTACACTTTAGCCCTATCCTCATTTTGGAGGTATATTTTCAGCTTGCTCCTTCCCCTGCTTTGCAGCTACAGGACTACATTATTGATCGCAGGCGCTTGGTTTCAAAGGATATTTGTTCGGTTGTGCTTTATGCGCTTGCAAAGGAAACACATGACTTCACTCACTGTGGCTTTTCCTCGACTGCTTCTGTACTGATTAGCATTAGGATCCACAGCAAGGCTCCTGGGGATGATCAGAGGCTAGCAGGCCGTGTTCCTCCTTTTCTGCGGGTGTCCTGTATATTTGGGGGTGTCCTGTATATTTTCTGTGGGCGTCCTGCATATTTCCTTTTACTTGGGACTGATGAGTGCTTGAACGACAGCAACCAGGAACTGTCTCTATTTGTGTTTGTGGCAAAGCGTTTGCTGTGATGGTGTAGCAGCAATAAAGTGACCATATGAACAGGAGGACAGGGCTCCTGTACCTTTTAACAGTTGTATTGAAAGGGGGAATTTCAGCAGGTGTCATTTGTAAGCATGCAGCACCTGGTGAAATCCCCTCTTCATCACAACACAGTGAAAGCTGCAGGAGCTATACTAGAGTGACCAGATACAAAAGAGGGCAGGGCTCCTGCAGCTTTCACTGTGTTGTGATGAAGAGGGAATTTCGCCAGGTGTCATTTGCATGCATGCAGCACCTGGCCCAATTCCCTCTTCCTCACAACAGTTAAAGCTTCAGGCAGCCCTGCCCTCTTTTGTATCTACCCAATTTATTCGGATCGGCTGACTGTCATATAGAATAGTAAGCTAGTAAAGGGCGACTAAAATGATCAAGGGGCTGGAGCATTTCCTGTATGAGGGAAGTTTACAACAGCTGGGATTGTTTGGCTTGGCAAAAAGAAGGGTAAGGAGAGACATGATGGAGGTGTACAAGATTATGCACAGTGTAGAGAATGTGGACAGGGAGACATTTTTCTCCCTCTCTCATAATGCTAAAACCCAAAGGGGTCATCCAAGATCCCAGTCCAAGATCGACTTTATCCCTGCAATAATGGGGAAGTAGAAACAGTGGGCCATGTACTTCTACATTGCTCTTTCTATCAGGATTTATTCAGGGATCTTATTTTTCCCATTTTATATAATTATCCTGGTAGGACTGACAGTTTTTATATTTCCTTGTTTCTCTCCGATGAGATACCACATATTATGAATAAAGTGGTCAAATTCTTTTAAAATCTTTAACCGTCGATTGCAGCCTCTGATTGTGTGATACAATTTCTCAGCAACTGCTGGATGTATAATAATGTATGTATGTGTTTGAGATTGTCTGTTTGTTATTAATGTTTTTATTGCTTCTGGTCAATGACCGTAATAAATTTATTCATTCATTCATTCATTCAAAGGGGTCATCCCATGAAACTGACTGGTGGGAGATTCAGAAATAAGGAAGTACTTCTTCACAGTTCATAGTTAAACTACGGAATTTGCTACCACAATATGTAGTGATGGCCACCAATTTGGATGGCTTTAAAAGGGGGTTGGATAAATTCCTGGAGAAGAAGGCTATCAATGGCTACTAGTCCTGATGGCTATGTGCTACCTCCAGAATCAGAGGCAGTATGCTATGTACACCAGTTGCTGGGGAGCATGGGCAGGAGAGTGCTGTTGCAGTGATCTCCTGCTTGTGGGCTTCTCATGGGGAGCTGGTTGGCCACTGTGTGGTCAGAATGCTGGATTGGGTGGACCCTTGGTCTGATCCAGCATGGTTCTTCTTATTTATTTATTTATTTCATTTAGAATATTTATATACTGCTCCCCATTGAATTTTTTTTTGGAGCGGTGTACAAGGTAAAATGAAAATAAAAACAGAATAAAACAGTTAAAACAAAATTTAAAAGAAGCAACAACAGAGATTCGAGGCTGCACATTAAGGAAAGGTTTCTTGGAATAAAGATGTTTTCAGGAGGCGCCGAAAGGAGTACAAGGTTGGAGCCTGCCTGACCTCCAGAGGCAGGGAATTCCACAGGAGGGGCGCCACCATGCTGAAGGCTCTTCCCCTGGTGGATTCCAGTCGGATGATGGATCTATGTGGAACTACCAGCAGCAGGCCCTCAGTGACCGGGCAGGTTGGTAAGGGAGAAGGCGCTCTCTCAGGTATCCTGGTCCCAAGTTATTTAGGGCTTTGTACACAAGTACAAGAACCTTAAACCTGGCCTGGTAGCGAATAGGCAGCCAGTGCAGCTCCCTCAGCAGCCTTATGTGCTTCAACCCTATCAACCTTGGTTCCATGACATCACTGGATTGTTAGGTTGGTTCGAATCGTCTGGCACATCTCAAACTCATAAACAGCCTAAAGAGAGAATTGAAGAATCCGTAAAAAGCAGAAGAACCTGTCGGATGGCTTTTCTATTATTTTATCTTCAAAAAGAAACATGTTGTGCAGGGAGAGAAGCGTCTGAACAAAGAAATGTCTGAGGAATGAAGACAAAGATGGGAGAACACCATCTGGAGCAGGCATCACGAGCCACAAGTCCTAAACAAATGGAGTTTATCCCACTGCGAATAAGCTGAACATTGTGCAGCATAATCACCATCCCATTATCTAAATCTATTCTATAGCTGCAGTTGGAATATTGTAGACAGTTCTGGTCACCTATCTCAAAAAAAAAAATCTCAAAGAACATTAGTTATTGGATGGGTTAGAAATGTACTAAATAAACAAATATCCTTTTTTAAAGGGACATCATTGGGTTAGAAAGGACTTAGGGAGGCTGTGGCATTCATGCAGGACCGGTCCTACCATTAGGCAGAGTGAGGTTCTACCTTAGGCAGCAGATTTTCACTATATGTTATTTAATTTGTTATTATTGTATTGTATTGTGTTTTCTACTGCTAGAAACGAACAGAGATGCTTCTTGTATTTTCTGTCTCATGTGCCAAAATAACTGGATTTAGGTATTAGGCACATAGACTTAGGAGAGTGGCAGATGCATTGCTAGCCCTGGGCCCATGGGTCCCCAGTTCCAAATCTGTGTCCTAGGGCCCTGGATCTATTACCCAGAGCTCTGCATGTCTACCGGTGCCAGCAGAAGGGTGCTTCTTTTTCCTTAGCCTTATTGCCATAAAGAGGACAATTTTCAAGAGGGTTTGCCGCTGGAGAGAGAAGAGTTAACTCTCCCCTCCCTATATGCTGCACCCCACCCCACCCACCCCCACACACAATCTCTCCCTGCGTGGCAACGAAGCTTGGTTTTAGATGATCTGGAGCAGGCTGCAAATTAATCGAAGTATTTATTTTATTTGAGTTTTGAAGGAGACATGAATTGGCTGCCTTTGTCTCCTATGAAATTTTAATAAATCCCAGTAATTATTTCTACATTTGCATAGCTAGATATAAATCAACGCATGCCAATTGGATGAAGACCTCTTTTAAGTGCCTAGCAGCACCCTGGTGGGTGGGTGGTGCAGTTTAGTGCCAACTCCAGGTTGTGTAGGGCCCTTGAGTAAGACACCCTCCAGGAGCCTCCTCCCTGAGTGAGTCTTTCTTCTCAACAGCTCCTCTTGCTCCTCCTCCTCCTCTTTCTCATCAGTGTCACCACTTGCTTGGTTAAGAGACAGAGGCCCCATTCAGAGGACACCTTAAACCACAGCTTTAACCATGGTGATTAACCCAGAAAGCCAGGATGTGTTCGGAAGACACCTTAAACTAGGGGTGTGCACAGCCCCCCCCCGCTCCGCCCCGCGGGCCGATCCAAAAATTTCGGATCGGCCCACTCCGCTCCGCGCCGCTCCGCCCATAGTCCGCTCCTCTTCGCCACGGAGCTCCGGCTCTGAATCGGAGCTCCGCAGTGGAGGGGAGTGGCGCCAGGTAAGGCCCCCCTCCCTCCTCCCCCTTACCTGCAGAGCCCGGTAAGGGACCAAGGGGGAGGGGGGCCTTACCTGCATCCGTCCGCTGTCCCTCGGCTTCTTCAATTGAGCCCATGGCTCAACCAGGAAGTCTGGGCCGCAAGTGTGGCCTAGACTTCCTGGTTGAGCCGCGGGCTCAATTGAAGAAGCCGAGGGACCGCGGACGGACGCAGGTAAGGGAGAGGAGGGAGGGGGGGTTACCGGGCCCTGCCGCTGTCGCCGCATGGGTGACAGCGACAGCGGCAGGGCCCGGTAAACCCCACTTACCTTTCTTGTGGAGCTCCGGATCGAGGCGAAGGATCCGCCTTCACCTCGATCCTCTTCGCAACGCTCCGCCAGCCCCCCAGTCCCTTTCGCCTCCACTTTAAGGGGAGGCGAAGCACCCCGCTCCGCTTCTAATTCACCGGTCCGATTAGAAGTGGAGCACATCCCTACCTTAAACTATGGCTTTAACCATGGTGAATAAAGCAAAACGCCTTATACCCCATGCTTAAAGCTGTGGTTCAAGGTGTCTTCTGAATGGGCCCAGAGAGCCATTGCTGCTCTACATTAATCTCACCACCATTACTGCTCCACGACCTTCTCCCCACCACTGGGCCAGAGCAAGACGTAGGAGAACAAGAAGGTTGCAAGGTGATATGGAGGAGCAACTCCAGGAATGCTCTTGTCAGTGGGGCCCTGCTGGGATGTGGGCCCTCAGCAAGTGCTCAACCATGTCTACCCTTGATGCCAGCTCTGGCACTACTTGCTACTCCCTCTGAGGCATGTGTGGCGCAGAGTGGTAAAGCAGCAGTTTCTGCAGCTGAAACTCTCCCCACGGCCTGAGTTCGATCCCAGCGGAAGCTGGTTTCAGGCAGCCGGCTCAGGTCAACTCAGCCTTCCATCCTCCCGAGGTTGGTAAAATGAATACCCAGTTAGCTGGGGGAAAGGGAATAACGGCCGGGGAAGGCAACGGCAAACCACCCCGCTATAAGGCCTGCCAAGAAAACGTCAGCGAAAGCTGCCATCC
Source organism: Elgaria multicarinata webbii (assembly GCF_023053635.1). Taxonomy (NCBI): domain Eukaryota; kingdom Metazoa; phylum Chordata; class Lepidosauria; order Squamata; family Anguidae; genus Elgaria; species Elgaria multicarinata. Next base: position 13,094,961 of record NC_086178.1, on the reverse strand, counting down.
CTCCAAGATTCAGTAATGACTCAGTGGTTGCACGAGAGGTTCCTTTCCTTTCCTGAGGCATGGCAATCTCTTCAGGCATCCCTGTATCCCTGCACTGCTTTTGAGCTTCCCAGAACCAACTGGCTGGCTGCTATATTAAGCAGGATGCTGTACTCCATGGACTTTTGGTCTGCTCCAGCAGGGCTGATCTCATGTTCCAAACCAGGTTGCCCCAATTATTTGATATGAAAATTCTTTGTCCTATGGGATCTCCTTCCATGAGTCTGAGGATGTAACTCCCACTGCCTCTTGCATTGAAGCGCCACCCACCCACCCACCGCCATTTTAGCTTTAGAGCATCATCACATGGGGGGAAATCGCATTTCCTTACCGTCGCTTCTCTGCCCCTGCTTTGGTCCCTCATTACTTCCTCTTTCTGCCCGGAGGGGAAAGAAGAAGTAAACAAAGACCACGTGGCCCATTCAGGGGCTGTTTGTAACGCAGGAGATCGCAGCACATTCCATAAAGTAAAAGTCGGATTAAAAGGGGTCTATTTTGCAACGGAAGAAGGAGTGGGAGGAACGTGGTTGGCGGACATCATTGTCTAAAGGATGCAGCACATCCGTCAGTGGGCAGTAGCGAGTGGGCAATAAAACACTCCTCTGATGAACCTTCTAGCTCCAACTTCACGGGCCAATTTTATGTTATTTTATTTTTTTCAGTCAAAGGAAAGAAGGAAGTTGAGGTAATTAGTATACCATGAGCATATCAATAGCTAAGTGCTCTGCAAAGCAATAAAACTCCTGCAATTGAAAGATTACTAACAAGACTGGGCTGGTTACAAAAGGAGGTTAAAATTAACCTACTTAATCTGGAAGGCAGATCAATCGAAAACGCTTTCCACAATAAATGGCTATTATTTGATACTTACAAGGATGTTTAAACAAATGAGATTAATAGAACGGGCCAACTCTTTGATTTGCATTTGATGTATCTAAAACTAGAAAGACTGCAATGCTGTTTTGTTTAGAACAGTTCTAAAACTGAACCATGGTTTGCAAAAGTGATTGTTTTAAAGGAGGAGGAGGAAAAGGATTCACTACCACAAAATGTGGTGATGGCCACCAGTTTGGATAGCTTTAAAAGAGGGTTGGATAAATTCCTAGAAGACAAGGCTATCAGTGGCTACTAATCCTGATGTCTATGGGCTACCTCCAGTATCTAAGGGCCTTGCTAGACCTACCGGGTGTTCCGTGGTTGAGGAGGGGTGAAACTGGATTTTCCAGTTTAGGTGTGACACCTCATGGTCCACACGTTGTGAGGATTATCCCGGTGTTGGAGGGGGGCGGTTGCGGGAGTTTGCTCCGGTTGTGGTGCTGTCGGGTCGAGCACGGGTTGCGCAGCCACACCGGCCTGATTTCCGGGGGGGTGTTTTTCGCCCGATGCATGATTTGCGCAAGTGCGAAAGAACGCAATTCGCGTAGATCAGCAGCGGCGGCGGCAGCGGTGGCTGAAGTGTCACTGCTGCTGTTGTTCCATGCCGCCCCCTCCTCAGGCTGGGCACAGGTGAGCTAGTTGGGATTGGGTGATGACACACAGGGGGCGTGGCCAGCAGTGGCAGGTGGATGGGAATGAGTGGCATTGTTGAGCAGCAACATTGACAAGGCAGGGATGCTGCCATTTCCTTTCGGGGGTGATGACAGGCGTCCTGTGATCCGAGGACAGCCGTCTGCATGGGCACTCTGCGCCTACACATCCCATCACGACTCTGAGTTTTGCCGGCGATGACCGGCCCTGTGCCCTTCCCCCCCCATCCCAATGTCCTTCACACCACATGTATTCAATAAAATGCATCCAAACTGCACGACGTCTAGTCTTCCTGAGTCTACCCCGAAGGGCAAACCCTGCTCATTGGCATCGTTAGCAGAAAGAAGGGGGGGCTCGTCAGTTTCCGCACCAGCGGAGGTCCGAAACCGGCATCAGCAGCCTGCTGCCGTCACTCCCCCCCCCCCAGCAAATGCAGTCGGTAGGATAGGGGAGTGTATTCACACAGTGCAAAGGGGCCCCAGGGCAGGTCCCCCCCTCCCGGGCTGATGCTTCCGTGACTTTCCGCCTGCCGCCACGTGTCCGATGGAAGATGGCCGCCCACCCTCGCTTGTTGCCCCCTTACAGCCAGCTGCCGCATACCCACACCAATAGGCACACAGCCCTGCATGCCTGTACCGTGCCCATCATTCCCCGCTCGCCTTTACATCTTCCGTGCAGCATAAACCACCGGCATGAGGACGGTACCTGTGGCTGCCCACCCCGACGGGTCACCAACTTCCCATTACAGTTGGATGCCCGCCTTCCCGAAAAGTGACCCACACAGAGGTACCGAGCTGCACATAACCCACACATCCACCACACACACACCAACCACTCAGCACACACTTTTTCGGTCCTCCGTTCGTGCGCAAAGCGGACCCGTTTGGTTAAAAAAAAAAAAGCAGCCGCGCCGCGCTGCTGCCACAGCTGCGCACAGGGCGCAAACGACGGAGGAGGTTTGGCCGAAGGCGCTGACCACTCCCCTTAGCATGCCTTTTCCTGACCAGTGCTGACCTCGCCGGAAACTGCGCTGACCTCGTTTCGTCCCACATCTCCGCCTCCCGTATCCAAATTAGCACGTGCTGACAGGAGAAGCATTGTGGGGGGCCTCCAAATACGACAGAGACAACAAAGACGTAAGATAATGAAGATGAAATCTTTTTGGCTTAAATATGTTGGAAAGTCTGGTGTGACTTACAGCAGAGTTGCTTTATAGAGAGAGAAAGCGTGGCAACATAGCATTTAGTATTGGAGGCAATATGTGCCAATGAGAGCCAAATTAAAAGAATTTCAACTCAACTTACTTTATTAGAGCTTTTATACTCATCTTCAGAGAAGGCTATCTAACACTGTTTAACTACAAGCAGCCCCTAATGCTGTGTGGTACCTTTAATTATCCTTCCTATGATATTTTTCTCTTTATTTTTAGGGTATGGGGCGTCTGAAACTTGATACCGTTTAGGAACTCAGCATGTCTTAATGTCAGTAGTTTAACAATAGAGGCTTAGATGATGATGATGATGATGATGATGATGATGATGATGATGATGATGCCACGACACAGGCTCTGAACACCAGACCTCACGTCTGCCACCACTTCTTATGGGGCGACACAGGCTCTGAACACCAGACCCGGCCAAGGCTACTCCCTGCTCAAGCCAAGCACCACCACTTGGCATGTCTGAGGCAAGGGATAAAGCCCACCTTCCTCCAAACTATGTGGAGAAAGGGGTTTAAAATGGAAAATGGATTTTAATATATATAATAATGCGCTGTGAGTTATATCTGCTTAGGAGAATGATTGTCAGAGTGGGTGCTGAATGTGTAAACTTAAGATGATAAACGCCAAACAGACACGTGGGATTTTTGTGGTAGTTTTAAAACAAACAATCAAAATTTATTTTTAAAAGTTCATAAGCTTTGTTTCAAATAACAACATTTAAAAACCTTTTTGAAACCTTTCATACAATCCTGTCACTCCTTCACATTCGCGCTTTCCTTTTTCTCACACAATCACTCTTGAACTTTCTTTATTCTCAGTATTGATTAATATACATCCACTACGTGCACACCACACTCTAAAGACACCACTCACTACACTGACTCTCAAATTTCCCAGAACTTAAGTACCATAAACACAGAGAGCACTACAGACTCTAAGAGTACCTAACAAGTCCCCCTGAAAAGCTTTTCTGAAAAAGATCTCAATCCCCTCCGTCATTCCCTTATATATCACTCCTCCCCCCTCCCAAGACATTCTAACTCCGCCCACTCAGGCCAACATTCTACAAACCACAGACTTACAAACTGCAGACATACATTTGGAATTGACTTGTGGGGTGTAACGCCACAGTTGATAATAATAATAATAATAATAAATCTGCTCAGCCTTAGTATTCCTTTCCTGTCCAAAATGAATACTAATACATTGCTTTTTATTCAATGTTTGTACAGCTGTACTGGTCCACTTTAGAGGGGTTTTCTTATTATTATTCGTTCGTTCGTTTATTCCATATCCCACCTTTCTACTAAAACATAATGATCAAGACGGCTAACAAGAAGAAAATACAGACGAAATGTAGCACGATTAAAACATAACCACATCAATAAAAAAACACTTCCATTAAAAATACATTAAAAACTCATCAGTTAAAGAGAAATAAGGAATAAACAGCACCTACCTGTTATTAAAAAACCCAGTGCAGCAAGCAAAATAGCTTCACGGTCTAAAGGTGGCCTGCATAAAAATGTGTGTTTGCATGCTGGCAGACAAAGATGGAACTAGCCTGGCCTGTTTTTGCAGGGAGTTTTGGAGCCATGGAGAAGCCATTGTCCTAGATTACCTGAAGTGTAGCAACTGAGGTGTAGATTTCAAATCATGTGAGGTATTGGTTCCTCTCTATTCGGCCGTGGTTAGGCCTCATCTAGAGTATTGCATCCAGTTCTGGGCTCCACAATTCAAGAAGGATGCAGACAAGCTGTAGCGTGTTCAGAGGAGGGCAACCTGGAAACAAAGCCCTATGAGGAGAGACTGAAAGAACTGGGCATGTTTATTATTTATTTATTTATTTATTTATTTATATAGCACCATCAATGTACATGGTGCTGTACAGAGTAAAACAGTAAATAGCAAGACCCTGCCGCATAGGCTTACATTCTAATAAAATCATAATAAAACAATAAGGAGGGGAAGAGAATGCACCAAACAGGCACAGGGTAGGGTAAAACTAGCAGTATAAAGTCAGAACAAAATCAAGTTTTAAAAGCTTTAGGAAAAAGAAAAGTTTTTAGCTGAGCTTTAAAAGCTGCGATTGAACTTGTAGTTCTCAAATGTTCTGGAAGAGCGTTCCAGGTGTAAGGGGCAGCAGAAGAAAATGGATGAAGCCGAGCAAGGGAAGTAGAGACCCTTGGGCAGGTGAGAAACATGGCATCAGAGGAGCGAAGAGCACGAGCGGGGCAATAGTGTGAGATGAGAGAAGAGAGAAGAGAGAAGCTTGGAGAAGAGAAGATGGAGGGGAGGCATGATAGCACTCTTCAAATACTTAAAAGGTTGTCACACAGAGGAGGGCCAGGATTTGTTCTCGATCCTCCCAGAGTGCAGGACACGGAATAACAGGCTCAAGTTAAAGGAAGCCAAATTCCAGCTGGACATTAGGAAAAACATCCTGACTGTTAGAGCAGTACGACAATGGAACCAGTTGCCTAGGGACGTTGTGGGCTGTCCCACACTAGAGGCCTTCAAGAGGCAGCTGGACAACCATCTGTCAGGGATGCTTTAGGGTGGATTCCTGCATTGAGCAGGGGGTTGGACTCGATGGCCTTGTAGGTCCCTTCCAACTCTGCTATTCTATGATTCTATGATTCTATGATTCTATGTGGCTTATGAGTTGCACTAGGCAATTGGCTCTACCTGACAACTGCCTACCTTGGATCTAGCTACTTTCTCCCACCACTACCACCACCACTCCAACTATTTTACCCCTGGCTATGGTTAGTGTTCCTTTGCGTTCTAAACTACAAGGATTATGTAGATCCCACAAGCCTGGGGGCTTCTCTATGTGCCCAAATCCCCACAGTGGCTGCAAATCTGCACTTTCTCTTGAAACTCTGAAGAAAAAAAAGTCGAGGATTTACCACAACTTTTTTCTCTCTGGAGCGAAGCCGGTATGGCGTAACTGCCATCCAGCCTTGCTGTGGAGACACGGCGGAAGCGTGGCTGGGTAGATGGCGAGCCCTGATTGGTCGCAGATGGCAGGGGGCGGGCCCAGCACCAGAAAAACTATGCTTTCACTGTGGTATCAGGATTAGCCCCGCAGCAGTGAAAGCGCAGGAGTTTAGCGCATCATGGCGGTAACCTGCCACCATATAGACAACCCTGTGATCTTCCCACTAAGGAATTGGAGAACAGTCTGGTGTGCTGAGTTTCCCATCCTCAATTTCACAGCAGTGGCGGGCAGTGGGAGCAAGAGTGGGCAGGAAATGTTCAAAGTCATGCCCCCAGCTAGATGGGATGACCAGGAAATTGGGGGTGGGGTGGTGGATTTGCCATGAGGATATTGCTTCCCATGGAAAACGTAATGTCTGGACTGGGTCTCATTCGTTTCGTTTGTCTATTCAAATTGCGCTGCTTCATTCTGAACGGCAAATGCCCTTAAGAGCAACTCGTGCACGACATTGGAGGTCTGGATCTGAGCCATCGGAATCAGCTCAATTAGACAGTGATAAATGTGGCTGCTCGGCTTTAACCACCACCCATCGGCGGTGCTGTTCAGCAGACGGGATAAGCATGTGAAATACTACTCAGCTGCTGCTTAGGCAGGGAGCGTGCACAATAGGAAACCTGGAGTCTGGGGTTTGCACCAGAGACCCATGAACAGCTGACACTTGTCCTGTTGCACTATTTCTGCCATTTTCCCTGCTCGTTCTCTTGGGGCTGTTGGTTTCCAGCCCAATGTTTTGAGAAAGAGAGAGAGAGAGAGAGAGAGAGAGAGAGAGAGGGCACCAGGAGGTCTGGTTTTTCAGACCGGCTTGTAATTATCCACGTTGTGTCTCACGATGGAGAGACGCAGTTTTGCCAAATGCGACTCTTCGTACCTTGGGATAAGAGTTTAATAAGCGTGATTTAATGAGGCAGAAAGCAAACATGGGAATTAATTAATTAATAAGCGTTGCAAGGGCCAATAAAAAATGGGAAAAGCCCCAAACACCTTGGGAAACCAAATCAGTTGTTGAAGCTATCTGGAGGTTTCCTGGATTCTAGGTAGCCCTTCTTACTGGATCTCAAAGGAACAGCGAGGCAAAAGGGAGGGGGGGTGTCTTTTAAACCTCCACCCTCTTTTCCGTAAGCATAGCTGAGCAAAGGAGGAAAAGAGGCAAAACAGTGGAGTGTCTCACATAGTATAAAGGGGAAGCAAATATAGGATGCAGGCGAGATTGCTTGCGATTCTCATTTCTAGAACCTTGGTCATGAGCATGAGCACTGAGCAGCAGCAGACGAGGAACAGAAATGCAAGACCTGCTAGTTGCGCCCAAGCTAGATGGATCTAAAGGAGAGTCAACTAGGCAGGCTCAAGGATTTTATTTAAGCAAACCAACCTAAGTCACACTTCCTGGGGGCTTAAATGCTCAGAAAGCCCCAGCGGGGGCTGCACAGTGGCATGGAGTCGATCATACAAGGCGGCTACAATTGCGCGCCCACCCCGGGGCTCTTGCAGTTTTAACTGTCGTGATGAAGAGGGAATTTCACCAGGTGCTGCATGCCTACAAAGGACACCTGCTGCAGGAGCCCTGTCCTCCTTTCCATATGGTCATCCTAGTAGTATCCAATTGTGTCAAGGGTTCCACCCCTCATGGAACAGGGCATTGATACTGCTAAAATTAAACTGAAATTATTGGAAATGCTCATTCCTGGAGTAGGGCTGGTTGTGTGAACAGAGCACTGGACTTGGTGGACCCTTGGTCTGATCCAGCCTGGCACTTCTTACGTTCTTTTGTTCCAAAAGGGATGTCCGCTGACCTCTCCAGATCCAGAAACGAGTTCTCCTCATTTCTGGAGGCGGTGGGTGGTCAGACGCACCAAAAGCGCTGTTGCACAAGCGGTGAGTCTGTCTTGCTTTGATTGCACAGAAGCACTGCAAAAGAGGACAGCAAATATTCAAGCATACAGGGTCCTATCCAACGGGGGTACAGGTTTAAGCTAAGAGTGGTCCAAATAAGAGACAGAGGTCAAAACACGGTCAACCAGTCAAATTCATGATGCAGTCCAGACTCTGAGGGCCTTGCTAGACCCGGCCGGATAAGCCGGCAGGGAGGCGGGGCGACGGCGCGCTAGCTTCAGCGCGCGCCGCCCAGCCTCCTAGACGTCCGACGCGCAGGGCCTATGGAAGCCCTGCAGCGTCGGCCATTTTTTTTAAAAGGGGAAAGGTAAGGTTTTTTTTTACTTAAACCACCCCATCCAGTCCTGATCCCTTCCCATGCCTCCTGTCCACTCTTTCCCCACCCTCCCTCCCCATCCCCGTCCCCTGTGTCTCCCTCCGCCATCCCCCGTGTCGCCCGTCCTCCCTCTCCCTCCCTGTCCCATGTCGTCCTCCACCATCTCCCTCCCTGTCCCATGTCATCCTCGGCCATCTCCCTCCCTGTCCCGTGTCGTCCTCCGCCATCTCCCTCCCTGTCCCGTGTCGTCCTCCGCCATCTCCCTCTCCTGCCGGTCCAGCCTTCCCCCCCATCTCCCCCCCAGGATCCCCCCGGCCCGATGGGCACAGTGCAGTCTGTGGCTTTTCCCGGCTACTCACGAGTAAGCGAGTAGCCGCAAAAAGCCACGGACCTTGCTAGACATTCCGCAGCCCCGGCCTCAGGCCGGGGCTGTGGAAAAGGCACGCCATAAGCGAATTCGTTTATGGCGCGTTAAGGCAGGCTTCAGTGCAGCCTGGGCCTGGATTCCCCTGTGCGTCATCTGGACGCACAGCAGGGAAACCGGGTCTCAAAGCGTGCTAAGGCCTCGTCTAGCAAGGCCCTGAGTCAATAGGGAGTCCAAAGGTTAGTAACATGGATCATCGATGTCAGGGCAAGGTTCAGGAGGAAGGGGTATGGCACACCAGGAGCTAGAAGAACAGTGTTGTTTCACTGGACAGGTCTACAGTGAAGACTTTTAACCCTACCAAGCCTCCTGAGCCCCACCCAGAGCTCAGCTACAGTAATCAGAGCTCCCTATACAGAGTAGGGCTGTGCACCCCCTACCCGAACCACTTTGGAACCCGAACCAGACCTTCTGGATCAGGCCCAAACCAGTTCAGGTCAATCCAAACCTCCCCCGATCTGCTCCAGAACAAGATCTGGAGAAAGATCCAGATGTCCGGATAAATATTTGGCCCCCATTTTGTCCTGCCTTCCCCACTTACTTGCCTCCATGGTGGACCGAGGGAAAAAAAATGGGGGCCAAATTAGCCCCCTCCCCCTTAACTGGCTCCACCATCTGCTGCTGCATGAAGCCAGGTAGGCCCCCTCCCCCCCTTACCTGGCTCCATCATTCGTTGTGGTCCAGGCGGTGGCTTCAACTGCAGCCCAGGTCTCAGGCCAGAAACAGCCTGTTTCTGGCCTGAGACCTAGGCCACAGTTGAAGCCACCGCCCAGACCGCAACGGGCGATGGAGCCAGGTAAGGGGGCATGGGGGAGGGGGCTTACCAGGGGCCAAAGTGGAAAGCAAGATCCTGGGGCAAGGGAGGGATGATCCCTCCCTGATCCTGGGATCCCCTATGCGTCATGTGGATGCACAGGGATGATCCCGGGGGTCGCCCTGGGATAAAGCCCCATCTAGCTATGGCTGGAGCTATCAGCTTCCACTGGTTTCGTCTTTATTGTCCTTCCACTGGCAGGCAAATATATTTTTTATTCAGGCCGGCCTTTAATTGTGAAGTTGTCAAGTTGACTGAACTAGGTTTTTTAACTGGTGGGTGGTGACTTTTAAATTGCTTTTTAATGGGTGTGTTTTTACTGTATTTTTAACGTATGTGGCTATTTTCATAATGTAACATTTATCTGCATTTGACTATCGGCAGCTGCATTGAGCAGCGAAAGGCGGGATATAAATTACGTCAATAAATAAAATAAACAGATATTACAAATTGCCACAAAGTCTCCAGTACCCTCTCCTCAATATCATCCTGCCCTGGAATATGCTACCACTTTCTGCATGGAATGTTGGCCCCAAGCATTTATTATTATTATTATTATTATTATTATTATTATTATTATTATTATTATTTATGGATCTTCTACGTCAGCCTTCCCCAACATGGCACCCTCCAGATGTATATGGAGTGCAACTTCAGTTCCTATCATTCCCAGTTGGCATGGCAGTCCAACACACCTGGAGGGCACCAGGTTGGGGGAGGTGGTTCTGCACAATGAGAATCAAGCATCTGGGGGTTGCCGCTGACTAGGGATGTGTGGGTTGTGTAAAATCTGTTCCATTTGTGTCTTGTGAACCGCCCAGAGAGCTTCGGCTATTGGGTGGTATAAAAATGTAATAAATAAATAAACAATTGCGGATTGTGACATGTCATTCATTCCGGCATCCATTCACAGACAGATCCCATTGTTTTCCGTAATGAAGAAAAGCACACAAATCATTTTGTAAGAAAGTTTGCGATTTACGTAAGTTATGTTAGCATAGAACATTTAGCATATTGTCCTCCATTCCGTTTGACTTTTCCCCATGTATATTTTCCAGCATGTCTCAGAGAAATGTGCTTGTTTTCCTGCGAATGAATTTGTGTAAATTTGGGGAAAGGTATGTCTGCATCCTGGGGAGGCCGTCTGCACTGGGATTCCTCAGGTCGGACCCTTAGAAATGTGAACTGATGTTAGTCTGTTTCAAATTTCCCCAGCACCCCTCCCGTTGACACCGGCCAGCCATGATAGCCCTCATGGGAGCCCTCGTCGAGAGACAGAGGGAGATGGTTGACTTCTCTTCCTTTCTGCGTGGGAAGTGGTCTCTGAGCTCCCGAATCATGGATTTCCCCCACTGCCATATTGCTCCTACTCTCAGTCCTTCTGGAACTCTTCACCATCTTCTCCAGACTTCCAGATGAAAAGCAGAGGAAAAGAGGCTTGTAATACTCTTGCCCAAGCAGTTCCCGAGGAGGGATCTTCGCCCAAATGATCCTTCTCCAAACAGCCAGCCCAGGTTGCAGCAGGTAAACAGCTCCCTCCTGGGAGCAGAGCAAGATTGGGCAGGAGAGGCTGCTCTGATCTTGACAGCAGCCCCCGGGGTTACAGGGAACGGGCTGGCGCTCTCGGTATCCGGCGTGCAATTCTGCTGGCATGGCAGATACTCCCTAGCGAGCGAAAAGCCTTCCCAGAAGCTTCCTGAACAGTTCTGTGCTTTTCTGTTTGATGCACAGAAATTGTTTCCTGTGCCACAATTGGAGAGAGATGAATAAGGGGGAATGGTTTCGCTGAAGCAGCTGTTTTCCCTTGGCCAAAGCCCCGTTCTCTTTCCTAATGCCTCCTACACTCAGCAAAGTCGATTTTTTTTGTCCGTGTTTTCTCTGCCCCCACAAAGTCCCAGCGTGAGACATATTCAGCAGCAGCGGCAACTCAACTCAGGGAAGGCATTCATTATTTGCCGATTGTGCAGAGAACGGGTTATGTTTGGACCCACAATTTTTTTTAAAAAAAAAAATGGAAGAGCAGAGGGTATTTCCTGACAGCGGTGATTACAGCTGCTGCTTCAGCAATTCTGGTCCCAGTGAATAGAGATGGACAGATCTGTCAATGTCAGTTTCTAATTTTTCCAGTCTTCAGTTCCGTCCATCCCATTTCAGCATTAGTTTGTGATTTATTTATCTTTTAGTAAATAAATATCTGCACACGTCTTGGTGTGCCATTTCTCCTAATATTCACACTGCTGCAAGCAGGCTCCTTAATAAATAAATAAATAAATAAATAAATAAATACCTGATATTAATATAATAATGTACACTAATACATTTTTGTACATTTTTATTCATATATGCATTTATGCATACACTTTTTTTCCTAGTTAGTTATTAAAGAACGTTAGTTATTGGGCGGATTAGAAATGTAATAAATAAAAATGAATAAAATACTATAAACTTCAGTGCATGCCATTTCTTTTTGTTACGGACCTGCATCGCAAAATTCAGATGAGTGCAAACTAGGTAGGTTCACATTAAAATGCGAAGCAAACTAACCCTAACCCCCACCCCCACAAAATCCATACTCCTTTAGTCTATTTCTGTGACAAAGAGAAAAGTGCTTGATAGGCAACCAGGTTGTTACATACAGGACACTTCTCCAGTTGAATAACTCTTCAGTTATTGATCCCTAAGTCATTACCTGCCCGGACCCTAAGGTCCTCCTCAGGGGTCCTTCTCCGCGAGCCCCTGCCAAAGGAAGTGAGGCAGGTGGCTACCAGGAGGAGGGCCTTCTCTGCTGTGGCACCCCGGCTGTGGAATGAGCTCCCTAAGGAGGTTCGCTTGGCACCTACATTATGTGCTTTTAGATGCCAGGTGAAGACCTTTTTATTCTCCCAGCATTTTAACAGTCTATAAATAAATTTTAACTTGGTGTTTTACATTTGTAATTTTGCATTGCTGCTGTTTTGATCTGGTTGAGCTTTTATATTGTATTTTATATTATGGTTTTATACTGTTGTTTTATACTTTGAATGTTTTTAATTTTTGTGAACTGCCCAGAGAGCTCCGGCTATTGGGTGGTATAGAAATGTAATTAATAAATAAATAAATAATAAATAAATAAAAATAAATTAGACAGTTCTAAAATTTATGCCCCATACCCCTAGTGCTAATTTCATCCCTTTGTTTCATTTATCACATTTCTATAATGCCCAATGACTAGGGCTCTCTGGGTGGTTTACAAAGATTAAAAACCATTAAAAATACATTACATGAAGTGTAAGAACATTTACATACAAAATGTATCTAAAACAATTTTTATCAAGCATAAGACAAATCCAGGACCTGATTAAAAACTCATCATATGCTAAATGCCTGAGAGAAGAGAAAAGCCTTCACCTAGGGTGACCATATTTTGGAAACCAAAAAGGAGGACAACATGGCTGTCTCAAGGGGGCATGCTCACCAACATGCCCAGCCCCCCTTGGGCCATTGCTAGACCTAAGGTTTATCCCAGGATCACCCCGGGTTCGTCCCTGCCTGAGCGCTGGATGCCCTGTGTGGCACTTAGATGAACAGGTTTGACCCCAGGACAATCGTGGGATAAACCCTAGGTCTAGCTACGGCCTTGGTCACATGTCTGATTTCACAGCACACAATACAAACCTGTTCTACATAACATCTTAATGTTAAAATCATTGGAATAAAGAACAAGTGAGACATTCAATGTATCTGAAATTAACTTCACTCATTCCTACTTCTGTAGCTTTTGCTGTACTTGGAAGCTTTTGCAGTACTCTGTGTAATACTGTCTCCCCTTCCTTCAAATATCTTTTCTGACTGCAAATCCTTCACTGGATGACCATAGCCTAACCTTTCCTAACATTTAACACTCTTTCCCCGTCACCTTTCTCATACCCACACTCACACATTCAGCATATTGCTACCACAGAACAAAAGAAGCAGTTGACAAGTACAGAAAAATCTAGTACAACAAATCAGCAAACAAGCATTCAGAAAGAGTATAAATTACTATTACCCTGCAAAGATTAGCCATGGAACAAAATGGACTAAAGGCTAGCACTTCTTAGCTTGTTTCAACTTCAACCAGACATAACAGTCAAAAACAACAAAGGAAAACACACCTACCTCATTGACATAGCAATAGCTAATGAACAAAATGTTGCAGAAAAGGAAGAGGAAAAGAGAGGAAAATATGGCTATGGAAGTTAAAGAACTATGGCAACAGGAAAAAGTTACAATTATTCCTTTAGTCACATCAGTCACCAGCATCACATCATGGACCACTAAAAATGTGTTTGACAGCATACATATATTTGGAAAATGTACATGAAAAGATGTGCACTTTTGATAAATGCACACAAATAAGCTTTAATCAATGGGAGAAGAATGCATCATTTCAAAGTTATGCACAATTGGGAAAAATGCACCTGAAATTACACATGGATTTTCATGTGGGGGGAAAAGCTCTCAATCTGATATGGATTCAAGTCAGAATGGGCTTCAAGATGAAATTTGGAGAATTATGATGATTTGACGCTTCAATGATTTGGGCATCTCTACTTGACATTCCTAGATTCCGGGTGGCTTCAACCATGAGCAGGATAGAGGCCAAGGTACCGACAAAGCAACTGTCTGAATGCCAATCCTAAAATATCCTTTGGCTTGATAATATCCATCGTTTCTCATTGTCCAAAGTGATCTCTTCCTCTTTGGTTGGAAACTTTCTCCGGGTGACATGTCATTGACATTTGTTGACGATTAAAGAATATTCCAACCATATGGAGCTGCTGTAGGAATGCACAGCAGGAGTCAAGGGGAGAATTCCATTTGAACTGGTATGTAAACACAGACTAAAGCAGAGAATGTGGTTGCCCCGTTTTTTCCAACCTGAGTCACTAAAGACACAAAGAGAAAAGTCCCCTCTAGAGGTGGGGCTCCTGGTCTTTCCAGTTAGTTCAGCAAATTCTCTTTACTTTGTTTCTGGGAAGGTGAAGGAAAAGTATACACTGTTGTGATGGACTCCATCTGCTTCTTTTTTGAAGCCCATAAAAGCAATTGGGTTCTTTTTTTTATTAAAAGTATTTTTAACTCATCCTTCATCCTGAGATACCAAGAGGCCAAACATGACAAACGTAACGCAATAAAACACAACAGATTGCAATAAAACAAAATTAAGTTCAACCCCCCTACCAACCCCCGCCCCCATCTCAGATCAGACTAAGTTCAAAACTTTAAAATGCCTGGGTAAATAAGTAAGTTTTAACCTGGCACTGAAATACCATTGGTACCAATGGGGAGGGCATTCAAGAGATAGGGTGCTACCACAGAGAAGGCCCTCTGCCTAGTTCCTACACAACAAGCTTTCCCTGGCAAACGAATCTGGAGAAAACTCTCCTCTGAAGAGCTTAAGGCATGTTGTCACTGTGGAGGCGCAGGGCAAGGGGGTCCAATTATCTGTCAGACTGGTAGGAAGCCTGTCTTACATTTGGCTGGACTGGCGAAGGAAGCAAAGTAGAAGCTCGGATGCTATTTGCTGCACCTCACATCCACCACCCCATGTGTCTCTATGTCAGAGTTAGACCATGGTTACCAGACTGTGGGGAGCCAGGTGCCAGGAGCCAGGAGACATGGACCTGCCAGTAGTCAGGACTGAAGAACAAGCCAGAAGTCAGGACCAAATGATATAGGAACATGCCAAGACTGACTCATGGGAGCCCCTGACATGCTATTGCCCCAGAAACTGGAATCTCCAAGGAAACCAGCCCCAGTTTAAGAGTTTATTCAGGCCCATTTTATACAATTAGAACAATCTAGAGGTATATAGGTTTTGACTGTTTTACTTCTGGTCGGCAGCTTGCAATATTGAGAGGATTGGGTGGGAGGATCTTGGAGAAACCCATTTCTTTCTTCTTGGTGAGCAAGTCTTCTATGTGCAGAGGGTTGGTTTTTCCACAGAGGAGCATTCTAGTGAGTAATATACACACTCTCCCCAAATGACAGCCTTAAGAGGTACATAACTGAAAAAAGCTTTACACTTGATTCTGCCTATTTAAAATGTTAAAATGTGCCCATAGCTGACCTGAGAAACTCCAGCCTCATTCCATGATAAGAACACAAGAAGAGCCATGTTGGATCAGACAAAGGGTCCATGACCAGAGACCCACAAACAGGGCATGGTGCAAGAGCACCCTCCCAACCATGTTCCCCAGCAACTGGTGTACATAGACTTACTGCCTCTGATACTGGAGGAAGCATATAGCCCTCAAGACTAGTAGCCTTTGTCTTCTCCTCCAGGAATTTATCCAACCCCCTTTTGAAGCCATCCAAATTGGTGGCCATCACTACGTCTCGTGGTAGTGAATTCCATAGTTTGACTACGCACTGTGCGAAGAAGTCCTTCCTTTTATCTGTCCTGAATCTCCCACCAATCAGCTTCATGGTGGGACCTTGTTGGGTTCTAGTATTATGGGAGAGGGAGAAAAATGTCTCCCTATCCACATTCTCCACACCGTGCATAATTTTGTACACCTCCATCATGTCTCCCCTTAGCCTCCTTTTTTCCAAGCTAAACAATCCCAGCTATTGTAACTTTCCCTCATTGGGGAGATGCTCCAGCCCCTTGATCATTTTAGTTGCACTTTTTCCAGCTCTGCAATATATTTGTTTAGGTGTGGTGACCAGAACTGTACACCCCAAAAAAGGTATTGTAGACCTTGAAAAAATGCAGAAAAGGGCAACAAAAATGATCAAGGGCCTGGAGCAACTCCCTTACCGTAACTTGGCTTTGCTAATGACGGAGTGCATATCTGACAACAGACCTAATCACTTTAGCCTAGCAGAAGGGCTGACACAGATAAGAAGACCACATTAGAAGGAGCTAAGCTGGAACTAGACAGTTTGGCAGTGGAAATCCCCCCCAAAGGAGAGATTTGTGAAACCAAGGAAGTAGGGAGTAGGAAATGTAAGGGTAGAAATGAGTTTTTAGAGAGAATTTGGAGGTGTCCTAGATGAGATGGTGGCGGGGACAAGGGGAAGACAGCCTTCATGGGAGGCTCAACGGTTGCAGCACCAACCTCTTCTCTCCTTTAACGACTGGGGATGAGGCAAGCATGGAAACAAGAGCCAGTGATGAGCTAAGTCTTCTCAAGGGAGAGTTTTAGGATGGTGTCTTCTGAAACTGCAAGGTTTAGAAATGGAAACCGACACCCTACTATGTCTCTGAGGGCTTTGCTTGACATTACAGGAGACTTGGAGATGCCATCACTCTGGACCTCCCTTCCGCCTTTAAAATGATCAACTAAAAATATCAAGGGCTGGAAGCAACTCCCCTACGAGGAAAGATGACGACATCTGGGACTGTTTAGCTTAGAAAAGAGGCGAATAAGGGGAGACATGATAGAGGTGTACAAAACTATGCATGGTCTGGAGAATGTAGATAGGGAGACATTTTTCTCCCTTTCTCATAATTCTAGAACCTGGGGTCAACCCATGAAGCTGAATGGTGGGAAATTCAGGACAGATAAAAGGAAGGACTTCTTCACACAGCACAGAGTTAAACTATGGAATTCACGGCCACAAATTTGGATGGCTTTAAAAGGGGATTGGACAAATGGAATGAAGGAGAAGGCTATCAATGGCTACTAGTACTGCTTGCTATGTGCTACCTCCAGTATCTGAGACAGTATGCCTATACACGCTAGTTGCTGGGGAACATGGGTGGGAGGGTGCTGTCGCACTCTTGTCCGGCTTGTAGGGTTCCCGTGGAGAGCTTGTTGGCCACTGTGTGAACAGAATGCTGGATTTGATGGACCTTGTTCTGATCCAGGAGGGTTCTTTTGACGTTCTCATGTTCTTGTCTTTGTAAAGTATAACGCAAAAGCAGCATGTGACACCATCCCACTGTATGTTGTTCTTCCTCTGCTCACATTATTTGCTGTCAGCCCTGGGAGCAAGGCAATGCTGGG
Organism: Elgaria multicarinata webbii; assembly: GCF_023053635.1. Lineage (NCBI taxonomy): Eukaryota > Metazoa > Chordata > Lepidosauria > Squamata > Anguidae > Elgaria > Elgaria multicarinata. The sequence continues at coordinate 13,077,749 of NC_086178.1, read as the reverse complement.
CCTGGGGTATCCATGTGTCCTACTTTTTGGAGGTGTCCTCCATTGGAAGGGCTCCCCAGTCTAAATTATTATTATTATTATTATTATTATTATTATTATTATTATTATTATTTATATAGCACCATCAATGTACATGGTGCTGTACAGAGTAAAACAGTAAATAGCAAGACTCTGCCGCATAAGCTTACAATCTAATAAAATCATAGTAAAACAATAAGGAGGGGAAGAGAAGGCAAACAGGCACAGGGTAGGGTAAGCAGGCACAGGGTAGGGTAAAACTAACAGTATAAAGTCTGCACAACATCAAGTTTTAAAAGCTTTAGGAAAAAGAAAAGTTTTTAGTTGAGCTTTAAAAGCTGCGATTGAACTTGTAGTTCTCAAATGTTCTGGAAGAGTGTTCCAGGCGTAAGGGGCAGCAGGAGAAAATGGACGGAGCCGAGCAAGGGAAGTAGAGGTCCTTGGGCAGGCGAGAAACATGGCATCAGAGGAGCGAAGAGCACGAGCGGGGCAATAGTGTGAGATGAGAGAGGAGAGATAGGAAGGAGCTAGACCGTGAAAAGCTTTGAAGGTTAACAGGAGAAGTTTATATTGGATTCTGAAGTGAATTGGAAGCCAATGAAGAGATTTCAGAAGCGGAGTAACATGGTCAGAGCGGCGAGCCAAGAAGATGATCTTTGCGGATACACTCTGGATACAGAGTGTATCCAGTTTAAAGATACAGAACCCCAGAAGGGTGAGCAGAGCAGGGGCAGCAAAGTTGCCCACCAACACTTTGCACCTGGACAGCAGATGGAACAAGAACAGAGGTCACCTCGTCAGTGTCTTCCCGCCCTAGGGTGAGATATACTTTCTATTTCAATTAGGGCTGTACACAGCCTCCCTGATTCTACTTGGGGGGGGGGCTTCGGGGCTTCCCAATTGGTCCTGATTCAATTTGGGTCACCTCAGTCCTGGGCTGTCTCACTTCAGATTTCATTGGACTCCCCCCTCCCAACTGCTACCCCCCCCTCGTTCCATCCCAGACACTTACCTGAGACATTCTTGTGTGCTGGTGAGATGCCCAGCCTCCTCTCTGGCTGTCATAGATTTAGTGTTATAATCTACGGCAGGACGGAGAGGAGGCCAGGTGGCTCGCCAACGTGCACAGAAGCCTCAGGTATGTCCCGTGTCAGGTGGAGGGCAGCAGCTGGGAGGGGAGGGTGGGTGAGCAGGACTTACCTGAGCCCTCCGTGTGCACCAGTGACACACACACCCAGCCTCCTTTTCTGACTGCTGTAGATTTAGTGTTGTAAACTACAGCAGCCAGAAATGGCTATTCCTGGCTAGTTTACAACATTAAACCCAAGCCAGTGCAGAGAGGAGGCGGGGTGGCTGCTAGCACACACAGAGGCCTCAAGTAAGTCCCATAAGCAGACAGGAGGCAATGGCTGGCCATTGGGCTGAATTGGCCCATAACAGTTCAGTGCTTCAACCCAAGGCAGCCAATAGGATCATAGAATAGTTGAGCTTGAAGGGGCTATAATTGTCCAGCTATTTCTTGAATGCCTCTAGTGTGGGAGAACCCACAACCTCCCTAGGTAATTGGTTCCATTGACATACTGCTTTAACGGTCAGGACATTTTTCCTGCTGTCCAGCCAGAATCTGGCTTCCTGTAACTGGAACCCATTCTTCCATGTCCTGCGCTCTGGGATAATCAAGAAGAGATCCTGGCCCTCCTCTGTGTGGCAACCTTTTAAGTATTTGAAGAGTGCTATCATGTCTCCCATCAATCTCTTCTCCAGGCTAAATATGCCCCGTTCTTTCAATCTCTCCTCACAGGGCTTTGTTTCCAGACCCCTGATCATCTTGGTTGCCCTCCTCTGAACATGCTCCAGCTTGTCTGCGTCCTTCTTGAAGTGTGGTGCCCAGAAGTGGATGCAGTACTCAAGATGAGGCCTAACCAGGGCTGAATAGAGAGGAACCATTACCTTGCATCTCCATGACTCCTGGCTCTGCTACACCATTGGTTAAACTTCAAAGAGGCTATAACAACTAAGAGGAATCATATGCAGGAGAAGCTGGAGAAAGGAAGGGAAGAGAGGGCTATTTTCCTACAGGCTGACGTGGCTGCAGCCAGGATGCTGGCAGATTTTCCTTCGTTTCCTTCCTTGGAACTGCCAGAGGAGTTGAGTCAGAATGGGAGCAGGTATCTACTGTCAGTGATGAATGGGCAGGTCTAATTTATTATTATTGCTGCTAGTATATTTTAGCGTATTTATGATCAGGTCTGTTTCTAATTACCTCACGCGTGCCCAGAGCAACGGATGGGAGATTTAAACATAAACCTCTCCCACTTGCGTCAGATATCTGTCAAGCAACAAAGGGAGTCGTGAAGCCGGAGCTTCCAAGGGTCCGGCTGTGCAAGGGCCTTCGGGGGAGGAAGGGTAACGCTCCATCAAGACTTTGGAGCAGGGCGCTCTGCGCAAAGCCCCTTCGGACAGGAAAGCGCGTCCCTTTCTAGGCAGTGGCTCGCAACATCTGGGGTGTTTGCAAAAGGCCTGTTAAGGAATTGCAGCGATCCCGTGGGGGATGGCCTTTGGCTGCCTCTCTGAAGATGGCAGTAGCCCTACGCAGGTGTTCTACGTGTGGGCGGGGGCTCTCCATGTGAGGGGCAGGGTTAAGTGCAAGGGCTCCATGCCTTATTCTCCTCAGCCTCATGCAGCCTCTCCCCATGCGGCAACAGCGGCAGGGCCCGGTAAACCCCCTCCCTCCTCTCCCTTACCTGCATCTGTCCGCGGTCCCTCAGCTTCTTCAATTGAGCCCGCGGCTCAACCAGGAAGTCTAGGCCGCACTTGCGGCCCAGACTTCCTGGTTGAGCCACAGGCTCAATTGAAGAAGCCGAGGGACCGCGGACGGAGGCAGGTAAGGCCCCCCTCCCCCTTGGTCTCTGCAGGTAAGGGAGAGGAGGGAGGGGGGCCTTACCTGGCGCCACTCCCCTCCACTGCGGAGCTCCGATTCGGAGCCGGAGCTCCGCAGAGAAGAGGAGCGGACTATGGGCGGAGCGGCGCGGAGCGGAGCGGGCCGATCCGAAATTTTCGGATCGGCCCATGGGGCGGAGCGGAGGGTCCGTGCACACCCCTAATTTATAGCTCTAGGAAATCAGGTTTCTAAATCGTGTGGAGAGCTTCCGTGGATGGAGGCCAATGAGAATGGCAGTGGGGGACAGGGGCGGAGCTTGTGCACTCATCCTTGCTCCCCCTCTTCAAGCATAGATCCTACACATGTTTTGAACATCTGCACAGGGTTAATGGCTAGAGCCTACACAGGTTCAGAACACCTGCACGTGGCTAATATTGGGGCGGGATCAGGATACTTGAAATACCAGTTCGTGTGACAATGCAGTTTTATGGGAGAAGAACTGGTTGTGATTATCACTATGGATGGGGTTGTTTCTCATTCAGGGAATTAGGCACAGATTCCAAAGGGCGGGTTCACACCACTAAATTTCTTTGCCTCTGCTCTGACCCTGACAGCAGCTGGGATGAGTCATCGGACAAAGTGCTTGACCTGGCAGATTATCCATTCTCTGTGTGGAACCCCCTGACATTACTGAGACCCCAGGTATCTCTGACTTCAGGGAAGAAGAAACACGGGGCCCTTCTGAGGGACTCCCAGATGGGAACCTGGAGGAATGTAACTCACCTGTGGTGATAGAGGAAGAAACAGAGTGTCCACTCAACCCTTGGGCATGTCAGTTCTAGAGAGCGGAGGCACAGGCTGCCACATGGAGATGAAATGTGCACCTCAAGAATTGTAACCAGACTCCTCAAAGCAAGTCTTGTAATGCACTGTGGCTGAGCCCTGGGTGGGGCTCAGGAAGTCTGGATATATAAACCTTCAGTTTCAGGCTAGCCTTTGCTTGAACAATGTTTTATCTTCAGCTTCCTGTATCTGTGACTGTTGCTTGTGTTTGAACTTCCATGCTACTGACCTCTGGACTCCTGCCTGACTCTGGTTTTTGGACAGCATTTCTGCTTGACTACTATCCCATGATTTGACCTTGGTTGCACCTCAGACCTCTCTTCTAGAAACCACATATTTTCCTGGGAAATACTGTGCTTTAACCATTGCCTGCATCTTGAGGGCTCCTGACTTAGAGGGACCCTATTCTGGGCTGAAACCTGTATGCTTGGCCATTTGCCTACTTACTTGTCTATTGGATTCATGCCTGTAGTTGCCTAACATAGAGCCATACCCAGCTAGAGCAGGACACTCTGATTCAACTAGATGACAAGCAAACAAAGCTGATTCAGAGTGAGGGCCATGCTTCCTGTATGACATTGCCTTCACTTTGAATACCGTAGCTGTTCACTGCTGTTGCTGCTTCTGTGCCCTTTCAAAACAAAACTCACTCTTCCTCTGTGGAATACTGACATCACCATGTAGCCAAACCAGATTCAAGTAAATGATGAGCAAACAAAGCTGATTCGGAGTGATGGCGTTGCCTTTACTCTGAATGCACGGGCACTTTCCTTTTCATCCCCCTCCCAAAAAAGCAACAAAAGCAGTGGATTCCCCAGTTTAGCAGCTGCTGAACAAAATGTAGCTAAGGTCACTTAGAATTTAGCAGTGTAAACGAGCCCTGAAGGCTATTTCGCACATGACATTTTTAGTGTTCACCTAAGAAATGTAATGTGTGAATAGGACAGTTGTCCTACTGGGAACATGATGGGCTGCCTGCAGCTCCTTGTACAAGGTACACCTGGGGTGAAGGCAGACAAACATAATGTAATATAAAAAGAAGAGTCACAGTGGGCACCTTCACCGTGGTGTAAGACCAGCTTCCTTCCGGCACCAAATGGCAGACATGCATTCCAGGGAATCAAACAGTGTTTTAGCCATCAATCTTGTTCCTTTTCTGCTGCTCTTTTTGAAGCACTCCATGAATGTTTAAATGAATGAACATTAATCAATTGCTTAAAAACACACCACTGCATACATTAATATAGTCGCAAAACTGCTCAAGGGATTAGAAGAAGTGGCAGAATGATGTCACACAGGGGAAGAGCTTTGGCTCAGTGGTAAAGCACCATGTTTCATATGCAGACAGTCTCAGGTTCATTTGCTGACATCTCCAGGTGGAGCTGGGGAAAAGCTCCTGCCTAAAATCAAGGAGAACAGCTGCCAGGGAGCATAGTCCATCCTTCTCCACCCTTGTGGCCTTCAGTTGTTTTGGACGTCAGCTCCCATCTGCCTCAGACAATATGACCAATGATCAGGGATGCTGAGAGTTGTAGTCCAAGACATCTGGAGGGTGCCAGGTTGGGGAAGGCTGAAAATATTATATTGAGCTAGATGGACCAGTGGAGACAATTCAGGAAGGTAGGGGGGAAAGGGAAAGGAAAGGAATCTCTCATGCAAGCACTGAGTCATTACTGACTCTTGGAGGGACGCCAGCTTTCGCTGACATTTTCTTGGCAGGCCTTATAGCGGGGTGGTTTGTCGTTGCCTTCCCCGGCCGTGATTCCCTTTCCCCCAGCTAACTGGGTACTCATTTTACCGACTTTGGAAGGCTGAGTCAACCCGAGCCGGCTGCCTGAAACCAGCTTCCGCTGGGATCGAACTCAGGCCGTGGGGAGAGTTTCAGCTGCAGAAACTGCTGCTTTACCGCTCTGCGCCACACGAGGCTCCATAAGTAGGGGGAACCCCCCCCCAATTTGCCTGAGGCACCCCAAGGCACTTCAAAACCAATCTGCTTTACCTCGGGGTGCCTCAGGCCAACCCATTACTGCCTGATATTCGGGCTGTAGAAAGTCCGAATCAGCCCACCTCACCTCAGATTCGGGGGTTCAGGCCAAGGCAGTACACAGCCCTACTTGAAACTCTGGAGAACTATTGCTGCCAGTCAGTGTTGACAAGATTGGGCTGGATGGACCAAGGGTCTGACTCAGTATAAGACAGCTTCCTGTCTTCCTGTAGTGCATTTCTGCAGCAAATGTCTAAAACTGGTATTTTCAGAGCTTGTCCTCCAGAGGAGAAAGGGATGTTTAGGTTAAATGCAGTGTGAGCATTTCCAGATTGAGCCACTTTCCATAAAAAACATGACATCTCGTTTTCAATCTATTTTATTATTTTGTTGTTTGCAGTGGTCTGTATTTTTTACATTGTTCTTCGATTTTTCAGAGGGGGAGATGTGAGGGACGGTCATTTGACAGCCTAACACAGCCTTCCTCAACCTGGGGCGCTCCAGATGTGTTGGACTGCTGGCTGGGGCATTCTGGGAGGTGCAGTCCAACACATCTGGAGCGCCCCAGGTTGAGGAAGGCTGGCCTAACAGGAAGTCCTCCTGGCTCTGGTGGTGCCATGCAAACCAGTTGTGGCCAGTTTGGTCTCTTGCTGCCACGGAGGGTTCTGGCGTATCATAACGTTTCTGTTGAGTTCAGGCCCATGCCTCCTGCTGCTGCTGTGTGTGGTTGTCTCTGTGGGCCAAGGAACATTACAATGCTATTACTGATCATCTTAAGCAGAGATGGCCCAATTTATGAGCACTGCCTAATGAGAATGGATTAATCTGAAAGGACAGCCCCCCTAAGATGGGACTGGAAATGCTAAAAGATGCAAATATTCAATCAGATGCTGGATTGCAGCTTTAATGGATTTCGCTGTTGCTTCTTTGCAACGTGGGACTAAGGAGAGAGATGCCGTGCACTGCACGTTTCCAAATGTGATGGGAGGAAGTTCCTACTCAGGAAAGAAAAGGGGTTAGAGAGAGAGAGAGAGAGAGAGAGAGAGAGAGAGAGAGAGAGAGAGAGAGAGAGAGAAACAACAACGGGGAATAATGATGTTGATATTGACATTATCTCAGAGATAATGATTTATTAATATTTTAAACAATTTGGAGAAGAATTTTGAACACGTCTTCTACTTCAAAGAAATCCATAGGGCATTTTCCCCTTCCAGTTCTGCTGCCATAATCATAGAATCATAGAATAGTAGAGTTGGAAGGGACCTACAAGGCCATTGAGTCCAACCCCCTGCTCAATGCAGGAATCCACCCTAAAGCATCCCTGACAGATGGCTGTCCAGCTGCCTCTTGAAGGCCTCTAGTGTGGGAGAGCCCACAACCTCCCTAGGGAACTGATTCCATTGTCGTACTGCTCTAACAGTCAGGAAGTTTTTCCTGATGTCCAGCTGGAATCTGGCTTCCTTTAACTTGAGCCCGTTATTCCGTGTCCTGCACTCTGGGAGGATCGAGAAGAGATCCTGGCCCTCCTCTGTGTGACAACCTTTTAAGTCTTTGAAGAGTGCTATCATGTCTCCCCTCAATCTTCTCTTCTCCAGGCTAAACATGCCCAGTTCTTTTAGTCTCTCTTCATAGGGCTTTGTTTCCAGACAAAGGTGGCTTCCCTTGTCACGTCAGCAGAGGGTCCTTCTGTATGTGTAGAGTAGCCCTCCTGTTCAAAATAAACGGGGCACAGAAGAGGCAAAGACCATCATGCCTTCGTTATTGTTGTTTGAATGGGACAAAGTGGTTAAAAAAAAACACACACCCCAATGCCTAGGTGATGATCCTCACGCAGCACGGATGGTCAGAACTGGCCAAGATTGGTCTGCATAGTAGTGATGATTTTTATCTGCCCCTTGTTCTTTTAAAATGAAATTTTTAATGGTGTTTTTAATTCTGTTTTTATTCTATATTTGTTCGCTGCCCTGACATCTTCGGATAGGGAGCTGTATATACATAATGGAAATAAATGAATAAATAAAATATACTAACACTTTTCATGGGGAGCCTCTCCAAACTGCAGAATGGACAAGGCAGAAGAGGCCGTTTTCCCTGCCCAAGGGCGCCAGCATGGCTCCACCCCCTAAAACCATCTGCTAGTTCTCTCTGATGTAGGCTAGATCTACACTTTATAGCAGTATTAAAGTGCACTGATAGCTTTTGGGGCACAATCCGCCTTCCATATACTGCTTTCATAAGACATGTCTAGACCTAGGGAGGGGAGGAGGAGGATCTCACAATGTGGTGATCGCGAGTTCCTCCCCCTCAGTCCACGCGTGGTGTGCGACGTCTCGGGAGGAAGGAGGACATCGCGCCCGCCATTTTGGATTTTTTTTTCTATTGAAGATGGGCGCACGAGCGCTCCATCGAAAAGGTAAATGTTGTGGGGTGTTTTTTGTTTTTTTTAAAAAAGACACCCGCTCCCACTGTCCTACCCCTGATGAGCACGGAACTCCTGAAGACCTCCGTGCCCCATGCCCGGTTCCCGGCTCCCCACGTTTTACTTGCGAGGAGCCGGGACGAAACTGGGATGGCTGCCCACACGTCCCGTGGTCTTGGGATGATCCAGAGACCAAGGGAAAAGTCAGGATTAAAGTCATCCCGGTTATCCCAGGGAAAGGGAGGGATCATCCCTCCCTGCCCCCGGGATCCCCTGTGCGTCATGTGGACACACAGGGATGATCCCGGGGCAGTCCCCAGGATAAGCCCTCATGTAGAAATGCCCCTAGTGTTAGCTTCTGCTTTTTATTCCACATTCGTAGCGAATTGACACAAGTTATAGATCTGGCCCTAGCCTGGCTATATTAGGTATGTCTCTCCAATTTGGCTTTGCCTGGGCAACAGGTAACTCTTGTGACTCCCTCTGTGGGTGTTTGCCGGCTGGCCTGCTTACCAAACAAATATCTCCCTGATTGCTTTCCCATGTCCTACGTCCTCCATATTCACCTGCCTGTCCCTTTGCCTGCTGTTTCATTGCACCCCTGGAACCTTCCGGCCTTGTCTTTGGAACTTGACTGTTGAGTCAGGTTCCACAGAGGTGTTGGTAACCAGAAGATGAACGATACAGTTCCATGGCTGAGCACTAAAACACAGGCCTGCAGCCAAGTTTTTCCTAGTCTAAGGGAACTGAGGGTAAGGCAAGCATGAGTTTGTTATAGTTGGGTAGTTGCCAAGGCCCACAGTCCTTCAGGGCGTGTGTATGTGCATTGTCCAGACTCCTGGTCCCTGCTGTTACTCTTCCTCACCATTGCCACCTACTCACTCAGTTCCCTGGCCTCCATTTCCCACTGGCCCAGAGGGAGCAAACTAAACTTCCTACAAACTCTATAGGAAAGACAGGGTAGGTCATAGTATGTACGTGTGTATCTATGTGTGTCAAAGACGGCATAGAGTCAAGCGAACTAGACATCTCAAATAGGGAAGACTCCTCCACAAAATCGCTGTGGGTGGTAATATCAGCTCCCATCAGGAACTTATAATTGGAAACATACGATCTCCTCCTTGATCAAAAATGCTCAGGTTGATCTTGTGATGGAGAATGAAATCAGAGAGGCATCCAAAGAAGAAAGCATTGGGACGAGCAGATCTGTCAAGTCTATTTCCACAGTCTTCCTCCTTTTCCCACCCACAAGTCAATTCCATGCTGGGTCGTTGGTTTTTTAATTGAAAAAATGTGTATGTATTTTTGTTCATATTGCTCAAAGGGATGCATTAATGACTAAAGTGTGTTCGTGTGTGCATTTTTGAAATGTACACAGGGTGGGGTGGGGGGGTTGTGTGTGCATTTTTCAAATGTATGCATGTTGTAAAACACTCCCCCACCCTTTCATGGAGCGCAAAGCAAGCCCAGAAATGTATGTATTTCTGAAACCAAATTGTGTCCATTTCTGCAATCAGTTCCAGGAAGTATGGATTGGGTAAATTTATTTATTTATTTATTTATTTATTTATTTATTACATTTTTATACCGCCCAATAGTCGAAGCTCTCTGGGCGGTTCACAAAAATCTATTTTGAAAACTCAATGGAGCAAATTGTTCACCCATGCCTAAGCATTATAGTAATGAGTAAGTTGAGTTCCCTCATGTAGACTGTGTAAATGCATGATCTGGTCATGATAAAGATGATAAATTTCTAGATACTCTAATCAAGTGGGTCCTGGAACAGTTGGCCATAGAAATGACCCAAAGGAAAGCAGCCTTGGGCAGGATATACACTACTGCTTTAAAGCACTTTATAACAGTTTTGACAACTGTTGGGGCCCAGGACACACTCTATATACAGTTGTTATATACAGTTGTTATATACAGTTGTTAGCACTTTAAAGCACTTTAAAGCTGTAGTGTAGATCCGACTTAATTCTAAGTGCTACAAGATGCAAGAGTTGTTGAAGAAACTGGAAACACTGACCACTAGGCTATCAAAGTGGGCCAAGGCAGGTTGGGGCAAATTTGGTAGCTCCTAATCATCTTCTGAATTGGGTTGGATGGGGTGTCCCTGCACAGCCCTAGATAACATACCTTTTGGGATGAATTTGCCCATTCCCACCAGTGCAAATTAGCACACGTGTGAATTTGCAGAAGTGCAGGAAATGAGAAAGAGCCGGTTTCCATCAATGAGTAAACAGAAGGCATCTCATGATCCACAGAATGCACGGCAGCGAGATTACTATATGCACAGAATTGGAAAGGATCAACAGTACCTCCAGTGGATGAACGGCTGGTGAAGATGTAGTTGGCGGAGATGGCGAAACTTGCGTCAATAATTAAGGGAAAGTCGACATCTAGGTTTACAACCGAATGGAACCCTCTTATAGACTTTTGGGGGATCTAGAAAAAAAATGACCTGTTTGTCTGTGGATTCAATGAATAAGAGGGGAATTTCTCATTTTTGTTTTTTGTGATTAAAGAGTAAGGGCCTTGCTAGACGAGGCGTCAGCGCGCTTTGAGGCCCAGTTTCCCTGCTGTGTGTCCACATGACGCACAGGGGAATCCGGCCCCAGGCCGCACTAAAGCCTCCCTTAACACGCCATAAGCGAAGTCACTTATGGCGCACCTTTTCCGCAGCACCAGCCTGAGGCCGGGGCTGCGGAACGTCTAGCAACTTCCATGGCTTTTTGTGGCTACTCGCTTTGCGAGTAGCTGGGAAAAGCCACGGACTGGGCACAGCACTCAGCGCTGTGCCCATCGGGCCAGGGGGGGGATCCCAGGGGAGACATGGGGGGAAGGCCAGACTGGCAGGAGAGGGGGATGGCGCAGGGCGACACGGGAGACGGGGAGGGAGGGCGCAGGGCGACACGGGAGATGGGGAGGGCGCGCGCATGCAGGGTGGCACAGGAGATGGGGAGGGCAGGCGCAGGGCGACACGGGAGATGGGGAGGGAGGGCGCGCGCAGGGTGGCACAGGAAATGAGGAGGGAGGGAGAGCGCAGGGTGGTACAGGAGACGGGGAGGGAGGGCGGGGAAAGAGTGGGCAGGGGGCAGGGGGCTTAATTTAAAAAAGGGTGGGGTGCTTAATTTTTTAAAAAAGGCTCTTACCGTCTCCGGAGTCTTCGGGGCGCACGTGGCCCCTTTAACAAAACAAAAAAAATGGCCGACGCTGCAGGGCTTCTGTAGTCCCTGCGCGTTGGCCGTCTAGGAGGCGGGGTGCGCACTCTAAAGTTAGCGCGCCATTGCCCCGCCTCCCTGCCGGCTTATCCCGGCACATCTAGCAAGGCCCTAAGAGAACTTACTTTTACTTATTTTTGCTGTGGAGAAAATCAGAAGCCCATTTAAATGTATATGTGTTGGTTTTGTGATGTTTGTTTACTTGTCTTTTTTGTGTTTGGAAATAACAATAAAATGAATATATATATATATATATATATATATATATATATTCCACGGAATACAGATGAATCAGATTTTGCAATCTTCGTACATCCCTAGCTGAGACCAGTTCTGCCAGAACGTAATGAAGATTCCCTGGCTCTGACTGTGTGATCTGCCCTACAGGTAGATTGACCTTCCTGTACTATATTTCCATGGGTCACTTCCAGTGTGCTGATACGACCTGCTGGAACCTGTACTTCCAGCATCAGGAAGGTCTTTATTTCCTACATCCATTAAGCATGTTCTTGATTTTTGCCACTATTCAGCATAGTTTGGGATTATTCTAATCTCTTTCTCTCTCTCTCTCTCTCTCTCTCTCTCACACACACACACACACACACTCACACACATACACACACACACACACGTGAAGTCCCCCATTATTTATTACAATATTTCCTATTATATAGATCAGTGACAAATACATTTTTAATATCAACACTAACGTTCTGCACAAAACAGCTTTATATATGAAGACGCTCTCCGACGTTGTGTCTATTATTGTCAGTGTATTCCACCTCCATAATAACGTTTCTGGTGACAGGCTAAAATTGCAAAAGAGTGTTTTCGTAAATAAAAAATGAAGCCTGGGGCATCAAGCCAGGAGACCACCTATTAAAAAATATGTTGACAAAATGGAGCTGAATTCATGGATGGCAATGGGATGATAAAAGGCTTTTGTGTATGAAAGACATTTGAGGAGAAGTTTGAAGGAGCTAAGAATTGTTTAGCCAAGGGAAAAGAGGAGGGAGGAAGATACGGTATGGATGACATGACAGTGGTCTTCAAATATTTAAAGGTTCCTGCAAAGAGTTGGGAAAACAGTTCTCCATTTTCGGCTTAGAATGGGCAGCCATTATAAAACTTGTAGGAAGATACTTTTAAGCTAAAATAAAATTAAGGGAAACTTTTTAATAACCCCGTTGCAAGAGCTGCTGTGGCAGCAAATGTGTTCCCTCCGATCGAGCCTACAGGCTTATACTCCAGAAGAGAAATAGGCAAGCTGGTGCTCTCCAGATGTTATGGACTTCAACTCCCATAAACCTCAGACAGGGTGGCCAATGGGCAAGGATTACGTGAGTTGTAGCACAAAACATCAGGCAGGGCGACTTAGTTTTTTATCCCTACACTACAGCAAAGTCAAAGGAGAAAAGACAATGTAAGTCCTATTTAGAATAGACCCACTGAAATGAATAGGATTTAACTTAAGCACGGCTAGCAAGTCCCGTTCCTTTCAGTAGGTCTACTCTACATAGGACTTAGGTTGGATTTTACGCAAAGTGCTCCACCAGCTAGAGATGTACGGATTTTGTTAAACCCGTACCATCTGTGTTTCATCAGGGCATCTTTCGTTCTGTCATTCGCTCATTGATGGAATTGGATTTGATTTGATTTTTATCAGAATTTCACTCTACTTGGGCTAATTTGTGTTAGTGCTAATGCACATGTTGGAGGGCACCAGGGGATCGTCTACACGGCCGCTTTGCCCCAGGGTAGCTTCAGAGTGGCAGCAGGTGATCTCCATGACGCGGCCACCACTCTGAAGGGATCCAGGGGCAAAGACCCAAATCTCCACGCTAAAAAAGTCAGGCACTTAACCCAACTTTTTTAGCTTGGAGCCAGGCTCCCATCCAGCCTGCCACCCCACCCTGCTGTAGATTATATTTATTTATTTATTTATTGCATTTATATACTGCCTCATAGCTGAAGCTCTCTGGGCGGTTTACATAAGTTAAAAACAGTAAACATTAAAACGAAAATACAAAATTTAAAAACATAAAAAGCATAAAAACACACTATTCCTATAAAACAGCTCTTCTGGGGTCTTTTAAAAACAAACTCAGCATATGTTGTTATATGCTGTTAAATGCGTGGGAGAAGAGAAAGGTCTTAACCTGGTGCCAAAAAGATAACAATTAGGGATGTGCACGGACACACACACACCCCGATCCTCTTCGCGCCCGATCCACAAATTGCGAATTGCGGATCGGGTCCGCTCCGCCCCGCCTCGATCCACCTAGGGGCCCTCCCTCCTCCCCCTTACCTGTGTTCATTGCGGCCCATCCCAGCTTCACTAGAGCGGGCTCTAGTGAAGCTGGGATGGGCCGCGACGGATGCAGGTAAGACCACCTCCCCCTTACCTGGCTCTGCCACCATTGCCGCACGGGCAGCGGTGGCGGCAGGGCCAGGTAAACCCCCCTCCCTCCTCTCCCTTACCTCCATCCATCCGCGGACCTGCGGCTGCTTCAACGGAGCCCGAGGCCTCAACCAGGAAGACCAGGCTGCAGTTGCGGCCTAGTCTTCCTGTTTGAGACCTCGGGCTCTGTTGAAGCAGCTGCGGGACCGCGGACGGATGCAGGTAAGACCCCCCCCTCCCCCTTGCCCCCTTACCTGGCTCTGCTGCCATCGCTGCATGGGCGGCAGCGACAGCGGCAGGGCCAAGTAAACCTCCTTTACCATTTTTGAGGAGCTCCGGATCGAGGCGAAGGATCCGCCTTCACCTCGATCCGCAACGCTCCGCGGCTCCCCCAATCCTCTTCGCCTCCACAGAGGCGAAGTCCCCCAATCCACTCCTGCTTCTCCGGTCCGAGGAGAAGCAGAGCACATCCCTAATAACAATGTTGGTGCCAGGCGAGCCTCATCAGGGAGATTATTCTATAATTTAGGGGCCACCACTGAAAAGTCCCTCTCCCTTGTTGCCGTCCTCCGAGCATCCCTCGGAGTAGGCACTCGGAGGAGGACCTTAGATGTAGAGCGCAGTGAGCGGGTAGGTTCATGTCTGAAGAGGCGTTCCGTCAGGTATCATGGTCCCAAGCCATGTAGGGCTTCATAGGTCAAAACCAGCACCTTGAATTGGGCTTGGAAACGTATAGGCAGCCAATGCAGGCGAGCCAGAATCGGTCTGTGTAAGGATGCAATGAAGTGCTGGACTGGGACTTGGAAAACACAGGTTCTAGTCCCCACTCAGCCATGAAATTCACTGGATGACTTTGGTCCAGTCACTGACTCTCAGCCTAAACTACCCCACAGGGTTGTTATAAGGATAAATGGAGAAGAGGAGGGTCATGTAAGCTGCCTTGGGTTCCTTGCAAGAGGGGGGGGAAAGGGCCAAATCGACACTTGTCAGATCATTACGAATGTGGAATAAAAAGCAGGAAATACCACTATGATGATGGTGGTATATGGAACGTGGATTATACTGCTGTAAAGTAGCGTAGACCTAGCCAAGATGGAATATAAATAAAATAGCCCCCAGAAAAAGAGCTTTGGCAGATGGCCCAGTTGCTGCTGTTTTGTTTTGGGGGGATCATGCATCTTTGATATTTCACTGCTTTTGATATTTTGTTTTGGGGGGACTGATGCAGTTTCCATGTTCCACTGTTTTTGATATTGCCCTTCACAGTGCCTAGCAGACTGTTAAATACTGGTGGTGGTAGTATACTACTTGTAGCTACTCCCAGGAGTAACAGGAATAGTAACAGAGTAGTAGAAGTAACGGCAGCAGCAACCAGGGAGGTTTCAGGAATTCCATTCCAGTTTGTTAAGTATCAGAACTTGCTGCATTCGCAGCCCTGAACACGAACATGAGCACATTTTTCAGGCGAAGCTCGCCTATTCCCGAGCTTGCGAAAACCTTCACAAAATGTGTTCAATAAAAAAAAAAGGCACACTTTAATAAGGCTGATTTTGAAGGAAACCCCCCCCCCCATTTTTCACATTAATCTCAGTTTTGGGGGCAGAGGGAAGGACATATTTGAGTAAAATAGGTTTACTCAAATGCACACTGTTCCTGTTCAAACAAGATGTCACATTTGGGAAGCGGAATGAGGTGAACCGAGCATGGAGGTGGAAACTGAAGAACTTTGGCTCAAGCCAGTGGAGGCGGGTGGCTCTGATTTCAGTGGGGCAATGAATCCACTCCGGCTTTCCGTCAGAACCCGTCAGAAATCCACACCGTGGATAGCTCCTTTAGAGTTCTGACTGGTTCTGGAATGGATTCACCGCCCCACTCAAGCCCGTCTAGTTGTTCCATCCTTCAGTCGAGGTCTGTCAATGAAATGAACTCGCCTTCCAGCCGCCCAGCTTATGCCTGCGATGCCTTCCAAGTTTCGCCGAAGGCTTTGGAGACCGTCTGCCGCGGTCCCCACAGTCCTGTTCTGTCCAGACGCCTCACACTCCTTCCCAAACACACTTCCCTTTGTGAGCTCCGTGGCGAGTTCAGTGTTATTCAACAGCGTGGGCCTCACCCAGCGAATGCATTTGTGGTGCAGGGGCCCTATAAGGCGATGCCTCATTGTGTGGGTCTCTGCCAGTCATTCTGCCCTAGGATCAGGGAGATCTTCCAGGCCTTCTCCGGCAGATCAGAAATGTAGGTTGCCCTCCTTGCAAGGGTGACTTCAGTCCTCCCCTCGACTTGTAAAACATTCTCATCCTTCATACCTGTCATTACTTTATAGCTAAATGCAGCGAAGAAGTGCTTTAAAAGGGCAGGGAGGCAGGGAGGAATAAAGGAGCTGGAATTGTGTCTCTGGCACAGAATCCGGCATTCTGTTTTCCCTCAAACTCCTTTCTCAAAGGGCTCCCCACAGTAGAGGCCTCTTCCCCCAAACTCAACCACCCCCACCCCAGAGTTAACCCTGGAGTCCCAATTTACTCTTACACCCCCCCAAAAATGTTCAATATTAGAGTTTGCACAAGTACAAATTGCAGGCCAGCAGCAAAACATGGAACCTTTGGCTAAAGCCCTACATGGCTTGGGACCGCAATACCTGATGGAACGCCTCTCCCGACATGAACCTACCCGTACACTGCGCTCAACATCTAAGGTCCTCCTCTGAGTGCCTGCTCCGAGGGAAGCTTGGAGGATGGCAACAAGGGAGAGGGCCTTCTCGGTGGTGGCCCCCTGATTGTGGAATGATCTCCCCAATGAGGCTCGCCTGGCGCCAGCATTGTTACCTTTTCAGCACCAGGTCAAGACTTTTCTCTTCTCCCAGGCATTTTAACAGCATTTAACAACGTTAAGTTTGTTTTTAATGGACCCCAGAATTGTGGTGTTTTTATACTTTTTTAAATGTTTTTGATGGTTTTTAAATTTTGTATACTTTTAATGTTTACCATTTTTAATAGTTGTAAACCACCCAGAGAGCTTCGGCTGTGGGGCGGTACATAAATGTAATAATAATAATAATAATAATAATAATAATAATAATAATAATAATAATAATAATAATAGCAAAGGCCTAAGCCTCAGGGAGGGGCTACAGCAGGTGATATCATGGGGCAAATCTTTCCTTTTGGGCTTTCTCTGTGGTGGCACCCAAATTGTGGAATGCCCTCCCCTTGGAGGCCCGACTGGCGCCGACTCTGGCTTCGTTTCGGCGCCAAGTTGAAACGCAGCTATTTATCAAAGCCTTTCAGGACTAAAGCTGAACATCCTCTGAATTGTTTTTATTGCTTTTAAATTAAATACCCGAGAAGCTGTCGGTGGGGCCCGTTCCAGTGGTGGGTGGAGCAAAAGGGGTGGGGCCAATTGTTTGTATTGCTTTTAAAATTTTCTACTGGTCTCAGCTTGTTAATGGTTGAATATGTGTTTAGCTGTGTGCATTATTTATTGTTTTATATACTGTTTAGTTTTATCTGTGCACCGCCCTGAGATCCCAATGATATAGGGCGGGATACAATTGTTTTAATAAATAAACAAATACATTTACAGGGTTCCCAGTTGGCCATGCTCCTCTCCCACCCAAAACACTGATCACTGAGCGCTTTTCTGGCTTTTGTGCAGTTCGCACCACCACCATTGTAAAAGGTTGGCACTCCTCTCCTAAGGCTTAGTTCCTGTCAGGAAGAGATTTAAGCTAAAAATACACTGGCCTGTTAGGGTATTTTGGCCCCACCAATTTAGGGTGACCAGATGCACTGGGAAAATAGAGGTCTCCGAGCCAACCGGGACTGGCTTCCAATTCACCGGGGAAAAGAGCTGGAAGACGCGTTCCCAGACTTCCAGGAACGGGTGTTCCAGCACTTCCCCAATGCTGATCTAGCGCAGCAGAAGGCTAGATGGGTGTTGAGGGTGGGAACTGGAAGCTGCATTCCCGGGACTTCTGGGATGGCGTCTTCCAGCCCCCACCTCCCCCCAGAGCTGATCTAGCCCTTCTGCTGTGCTGATGCGATCGTGTCAGCACAGTTCACTCCCTGCCCCAGCTGGCTGGGCCAGGCCCAGCCAGCCGGGACAGGGAGCGAACACAAAGCCCCGCCCCTTGGGTCTCGTCACATGCGACAAGACCCAAAGGGCAGGGGTCAGTTCGTTCCCCACCCCACCGGCGGCAGCCCAGACTACCCAGGCGGCGGACACCAGGTGGTGAATGAGGACAGCGGTGGTGGCAGAGGTACCAGGAGGACAGCAGCTGCTGCTGCTAATGATGGTGATGCTGATAATGGTGATGCTGATGATAATGGATGCTGATAATGATAATGGGTGCTGATAATGGATGCTGACTGAGGCCACACCCCCTTGTGGGCCGGACATGTTGGGGTGGCCATGCCTCCTGAGGACAGCCATATTGTCCTCCTTTTCGGTTTCCAAAATATTGTCCTCCTTTTCGGTTTCCAGTATATAAAACAACAAATAACGCACACAGCTAAACACATATTCAACCATTACACCCTACACCTATCACTGGGAGCTTTTCTGAAATTGAATTCAGCCCTTGGCCTGGGAGAGGTTTCCCTGAGGTTTCCCTCAGAACCACCGCTATCTTAATTGCTCCACAGCACCTCTGGGGCCTAACAAAACTAGGGTTTTAATGAGTGTCCGATTGGGTCTGGAAGCCTGTCGGATCCTTCCACCCCATGTCCACTTCCCCCCCTGGACTCAGTTGGGCATTCCTGTTGTGAGCGTGGGTGTCCCCCTAATCGCTTGCAAGGTCTCTGCAAGTGCTTGGCAGCCTCCCACCCACATCCTGAAAGTGTACACTTCTCCCTTCCTTTGGAAGCAGAAGTATAAGTGCTTTAAGCTACAATGGCTCCATTCAGAAGACACCTTAAACCATGGCTTTAACCATGGTAGTGAAGCCAGAAAGCAGGGCTGTGTTCAGAAGACACCTTAAACCATGGCTTTAACCACGGTGAATAAGGCCAACCACCTCCACAGTCTGTCAACATTATTCACCGTGGCTAAAGCCGTGGTTAAAGGTGTCTTCTGAGCACAGCCTGGCTTTCTGGTTTAACCACCATGGTTAAAGCCATGGTTTAAGGTGTCTTCTGAACGGGGGCAGTATGTTGTCATTTTGGCTCCACTCCTTTTTCCTTTGGTTCCAGCCCCTTTTGCTCCACCCACCATTGCAATGGGCCCCACCGAAAGCTTCTTGGGTATTACATTTGACCCTTGGGCCTATTCCTGAACTAAGGCATTAGCTGCCATCCTACTGATGGTCCCAAGTGTGTCTGCAGTTTCCTGCCCATGTGGTTAGGACTGATTGCATATCTACCAGGTACCACCATGCTACCAGCATGAGGCAGGCATTGCTACCATGATGCATTGAATCATAGAATCATAGAATAGCAGAGTTGGAAGGGGCCTACAAGGCCATCGAGTCCAAGCCCCTGCTCAATGCAGGAATCCGCCCTAAAGCATCCCTGACAGATGGTTGTCTAGCTGCCTCTTGAAGGCCTCTAGTGTGGGAGACACAATATACCATGGTACATGGACTAAGTTTGCTCTCAGTGTAGGCAGATGTTACCGTGTGGGAGCAAATGCAGGGCAGTGGCAACCACGCCAGTCCAGGAAACGACGCTGGTTTCCAGAACTTCCTGCTTGGTAAATTTCCTTTCTCCCTTCCCTTTTCCCCCTCTCCTTCTCCCCTTCCTTTCTTCCCTCCTCCTTCCCTCGAGTGCGTTTGAAGACGAGGTAATAAATAATAAAAATGCATATGGAATTTGAATATGAATGATAAGAGCAGCTGTGTGTATCCATTATGAATGAACATAAACAGAAATGTATAAACTGAGATTTGGGGGGCTTTGGGAAGAATTAGTGTCTTTGTTCCTGGATTTTTTTCCTATCAGAGCTTGAACTGGAGCCATTAGCCTAAACTCCCCTGCACTAGTAGAAGCCAGGAGCTTCATTTCGGCTTGGCCGGGAGCCACCCTGAATTCTCTTCAACAGCTCGGTTAGACCTAATCCTAACAAATTTGCCCGGAGAAGTGGTTCTCTTATTACACAGCCTCATTTGAATGCTTTCCAAGGTTAATTTCAGCTACCTCTGTTTCAAAATGTCTCCCCGCCCCCCCACCGACGACCACTTCCCATGCCCCCTTATCCCCCTCCCCCCCCCCCCCGTGAGCTCCCTCCTCCCCTGCCTCCCCCGGCCCCCGGCCTGGGGAGAATGGCTCTGGTCTAAACGTCGCTCAAACCCCAAAGATGCAATTGGTTTTAAATTAGAAAATAATACTCCGTGCGTGTTTTTGCTTTCTTTTACCGCACATGGTTACAGAGTTTACCCAGAGGGAGGTTCTAAAGCCAAGTGATTTACTTTGTAAAATTAATTGTAGCTTTCATGGGTTGGAATGGCCCCCGAGGACAATGCCCGACAGGCATTTACTCTTGTAATGTTATTGACTTAGTTTATAATCTGATTCCAGTTACCCTATTTCCCCCTGCCCCCTCCTCGCAGCCATCGCCGTGCCATCGCCTCCTATGCCGCTCGCGTCTTTATGAGCCTTCGCCTTGCAAAGTTATAGGCCAGGCGTCCCGGAGTCTCCGAGCCGAGTGGGAACTCCATCCTCTTAAGGGCCAGTTGCCAGCGGAGAATGGAACTTGGGAGTCTGCATCACATATTTATAAGGCTGACAGGCTCCGGGGCCATGAAGCAGGCAGCAGAAGGGAACAGAGGCTCACCTAAAATCAGACTTGCTCTGGAGAGAACGGGAAGGAAAGGAGGGAGGGGGAGGCCAAGTTCATTAGGTAGAGTGTCTGTCGGATCCATTACGGAAGCATGAAAGTGTGTGTGTGTGTGTAAGGAAACAATGGGGAGCCTTTAAAAGCCATAAATGGAGACAATATAGAAAGATACAAGAGGAGAGAACTGAGTGTCTACGATGTGGGGTGTGGAGAGAAAGTGAATATAGGGCAGGGGTTTTCAAACTTTCTACTCTTGAGAGAGCCCACCAGTCCCAAAATAGAAGGGCAGGGAGACAGGGCCTGTCACAAAATGGTGGCAGGTGGAGGCGGAGTTTGGCGTGATCTGCTGGCAATTACGGATGCCATTTTGTTTTGATATCGGACTCCTCTTTGGAAAGTGTTACAGTACATTCCTTGCCACAGCTATTTCCTTGTAGCTGGGGGTTCTGTCGTTCCGCTTTTCTCAAGCAGATATCAGCTCTGGAGGTATCATTGCTCAGCCTCCCCATTCCAGGCAGAATTGGCTGATCCAGAGGCTTTAGGTAGAGAAGACCTTTTGCTTTATATTGATGACTTCCCCACCTCCCCTCAAAGTCTTCTTACCCATCGCCTGTCATTTCATCCGCCCTGCGTCTTTCACGTTTAACTTGCACCCTATCGCCAACTGACAGTTTCTCTCATTCCTTCCTCCACCTGCTGCTTTCACACTAACTTTCTGCTGCCATGGCTTCCCTCTCTTATCCCCTTCCTCTTTATTCTTAGTTTTCAAAAGTTATTATTATTATTATTATTATTATTATTATTATTATTATTATTATTATAAATTAGCCTTGTTCTTCAACCAACTCCAGTTGCCCCACCTGCCTATGCACTGTGCATGGTGAAGCCATGGCACAGGGTGTTCAAGGAAAGAGGCATGGGGCAGACTTTAGTTCCCAGTACCTGAAAGGGGGCTGAGACCCACTGGTGGGTCCAGATCCACAGTTTGAGAAACTCTAACTCAACAAACCCTAAGGAATCCTGGGGACTGCAGTTCTGAGTGTGGTGGATAGGGTTCTCAGACAATCTCAGCATGACATTAAACTACAAAAAAAGAAGAAGTGTAGAATGGGTTTGGGCTTAAAATCTGTCCCTCGCTGTTTGATCACATTGTGTGACTGTTACAAGAGCGTCTGGATTTCCCACTGTGCCAATAGCATGAGTCAGTGAGGTTCCGTTTGCTACTTTACTGAGGACAATCCTCCGTTTTTTGAGAGTTGGCAGAGGACAGTAACAAAGATGGTAAGCCTTTGGACACCAGTTGCTGGGGGACATGGGTGGGAGGGTGCTATTGCACTCATGTCCTGATTGTGGGTTTCCCATGGGCTGCTGGTTGGCCAGTGTGTGAATGAAATGCTGGACCACATGGACCCTTGGTCTGATCCAGCATGGCCCTTCTTATGTTCTCATGACAGTCCTCTATTTGAAGGCATCCAATCTTTAAAGAGGTGATCAATCCAAGGGCCTTCCTAGACGGGGCTTTAGCCCAGTATGAGCCCCGGGCTCACCCCTGTGCATCCAGATGACGCACAGGGGATCCTGGGCTCAGGCAGGGGTGAGCCCTCCCTGGGTCCGGGGTAACTGGCACGGCTTGAGGCCCAGTTTTTCTGTGGTCTCGGGCTGAGCCCAAGACCACAGGCATGTAGCCAGGTCCGCCACTTTTCCCGGCTACCAGATTTACTCCCAAGTAGCCAGGAAAAGTGGTGGACGGGCCGCAGTGCTCCACAGGAGTGGTGTAGCTATCAGGGCTACGTTGGGGACATGGGGGGGGCAGGAAACGGAGGCCGGGGAGATCAGGGGGAATCGCGGCCCAGGGGATATCGAGGGAATTGAGGGTGGGGGGCAGGCGGGGATCAGACATCATGAGTGAGGGGGGCAGGTGGGGGAAGGAGAACAGGGCCAGGGGGGGATTGCGGATGGGGGGAAGGAGAATGGGGCCGGGGGGGGGAGATCACAGATGGGTGGGAAGGAGAATTAAAAACAAACAACCCCCTACTTACCTTTACTGGTAACGGCGGCCATGACGGCTCTCCTCCAGAGCTCGTCGTAGCTCAAGTGAGAAAAAGAGCGAGATCTCGCATTATTCATAACGTGAGGTCTTCTCTCCTCTCCCCAGATTTTCCACCAGGTCTAGCAAGGCCCCAAGGCTGGTTTAAAGTCAGAGAGGCCTTGAATTTGCTCATCAACAGTGCCTGGACAGCAGACTGAGCAAGCACACAGATCCCTGGGCTAGATCTACACTGGTGCTTCTTTTTATCAGCATTTAAGTCCATGAAAACTATTGGGGAACATTACACATTCCCTGTCCTGCTTTTCTCTGGTGCTATTTCCCACTTTTTATTCTGTATGATCAAAAATAAGGACATAAGAGGAACCCTGCTGGATCAGACCAAGGGTCCATCTAGCCCAGCACTCTGTCCACACAGTGGCCAACCACGAACCCACAAGCAGAACACAAGTGCAACAGCACCCTTAGCTACAGTGATCCATGCTCTGATAACCTCTCGTTTGGATTACTGCAATGCGTTATACGTGGGGCTGCCTTTGAAAATGGTCCGGAAGCTTCAACTGGTACAAAACAGGGCAGCACGGTTACTAACAGGGACTAGCCGACGAGACCACATCACGCCAGTCCTTTTCCAGCTTCATTGGCTGCCAGTCCAGGTCCGGGCCCGATTCAAAGTGCTGGTATTAACATTTAAAGCCCTAAACAGCTTGGGGCCAGGCTATCTGAAGGAACGCCTCCTCCCGTATGTACCTGCCCAGACCCTAAGGTCATCCTCAGGGGTCCTTCTCCGTGAGCCCCTGCCAAAGGAAGTGAGGCAGGTGGCTACCAGGAGGAGGGCCTTCTCTGCTGTGGCACCCCGGCTGTGGAATGAGCTCCCTAAGGAGGTTCGCTTGGCACATACGTTATATGCTTTTAGATGTCAGGTGAAGACCTTTTTATTTTCCCAGCATTTTAACAATCTATAAATACATTTTATCTTGGTGTTTTAAATTTGTAATTTTGCATTGCTGCTGTTTTATCTGGTTGAGCTTCTATATTGTATTTTATATTATGGTTTTATACTGTTGTTTTATACTTTGAATGTTTTTAATTTTTGTGAACCGCCCGGAGAGCTCCGGCTATTGGGCGGTATAGAAATGTAATAAATAAATAAATAAATAAATAAATATCACAGAGTTACTGCCTGTGATCTTGCACATACCCATCAGGACTAGTAGCCATTGATGGCCTCCTCCCCCAGGAATTTATCCAACCCCCTCTTGAAGCCATCCAAATTAGTGGCCATCACTACATCTTGCAAGGGTAGCGGTTTGATGCTCATCACATATTCAGTGTTGTTTATCTGCCCAGAAAATAGGTATATAATAAAATGCTTGGTTTTGCCTTGTAAATTTGTGGCCTGTCTGTTTCCCTGAACAGATTGCTTCTCCAAATGAACAGGGCATCTGGATGAGACACATATTTGTTCAGCATATGTTTAGAACTGCACATTACACTATAATTTCCTCATAACAGGTTTGTTTTGCTGCTTTACACTTTCCCCTGCTCAATTCTTTATTGTTTCCTTCACAACATTAAACCCCATTTTCCTTTTTATGGCTGTCCGGGATGCTCGTTTTAAAGGGATATGAAATGGAGGCATCCCAAGACACAACGGATCTGTGGGCAAAGAGATACTGTGGAGTTTAGCTTAGGTTACCAGTCGACAGTGAAATCCACGGTCCATCTCTGTGTGGGGCTGCCAAAGGGCAGGATTTTACAGGCCCAGCTAGAACTTTATCCTCTTGGATGCTTACCAGGGCTGGACGATGCAAAGCCAGAAAAACAATTAGGAGTGCGCATGTGCGAACTCTCGTCATACACTCATATACATCACATACCCAATCTTATGTGCAGGGCCAGGGTCAAGGGTAGGCATTTGGGGGGACTTGCTGAGGGCCCCCACCCCAGCAGGGGGCCACTGAGAAGAGCCCCCTGAACCTGGTTCAGGCCCCCTTCATCATTGCAACCTACTTGTTCACCAGCCCTTTGCTCTGGCCCAGACGTGGTGAGAAGGTGAAGCAATAGATGCCCCTGCCAACTTGGTCAATGGCTCTCTGCCTCTCAAGCAAGCAAGGCGGTGCAATGACGAGAAAGAGGATGAGGAGCAATAGCAGCTGGTGACAATGGCCATGGAAATGGAATCAGTTACCTAGGGAGGTGTTGGGCTCTCCCACTCTAGAGGCCTTCAAGAGGCAGCTGGACAAGCATCTGTCAGGGATGCTTTAGGGTGGATTCCTGCATTGAGCAGGGGGTTGGACTCGATGGCCTTGTAGGTCCCTTCCAACTCTGCTATTCTATGATTCTGTGTAGACTTGCTGGGGGACAGGGCCCATTGCCAGCACAGCCTATAGGCACACTTACTTGGAACTGGTTCCCACTGCGATGAATGGACGCACAACTTTCACGCTAACAACCCTGGTTCTATGGATGTTGACTTGGAAGTCAGCCCCACTGTGTTGCATGAAGCTTACTTCTAAGTAAGTGCACATGGTATCCCAGCCTTAAAACCTATCTACATGATCCAGGTGAATGGGCTGCATCCTAGCTTCCCTAGTTAAGGTGAAAACTGTGCAAGTGCTGGAGCTCACAGTGTATTCCGAAATTAATAATGAATTCGTAAGACAGAGATCCAAGCTCACTATAAAGGAGAACATTACAAATGCATGAGTTTTGACCAGTGAGCTGACTAATTATGAAATTTGGCAGCATCACTAGTTGCCACATCAAGAAACCCGCCTCATAGGATTAGAAGTACATGAAGGCGATGGGTACCGCTCTTTATTGGGTCTCATCGCTGAAGGGGCCAACATGAGGAAGGCCAAGGAGACAACATCAGGGCTTGGTCCAGTTGAACTGACCTCAAATGTCCTGTAGGAAGGAACGTCCATTGCTAGCTGCTCCTCCAGTGCTAGCTGCTCCATTCAGTTTTGTTTTGGGGGGCAGGTGGTTCACGGATTTCAGAATCCATTTTGAGGCTTGTTGATGAAAAGTGGGATATGTCTACTAAATAAACCAATTTCCCATACATATTTGTCAAGTCTCCCAACCTACCATTTAGGGATGGGTGGATTCACTTCTATCCGTGTTCACCAGGCGCTGCCAAGCCGCTAACACCCACCCCACTCGCCGCCGTGCCCTTGCCACTGGACAGCGTGGCGAGCACCCCATGAGTGCTGTGGGGCCACCCTACCCTTTAGCAAGCCACCATTTTGCATGTAAAGGAGGCTCAGGTTTTTCTGCAAATGTAGGGCCTTGCTAGACCTACCTGCAAATCCGAACGGGAGAAGGGGCCAACCCACGTTAAAAGTAGCGTGGGCCATCGCCCCTGTCTACACGTAAGACGCGACAGGCTGCAGGAAGGACCCGTCGTGTCCGCCATTTTTTTTTTAGTTTAAAGGGGCCATGTGCGCAGGAGCGCACCAATGAGAAAGGTAGGGTTTTTTTAAGGGTTCCCCACTCCCCCTTGCCCCCGATTTCCTCCCCCCACAATCTCCGATACCCCCACCCGCCCGTGATCTCTGAACCCCATCCCCCCTGGCTCCGTTTTCCCCCATCTCCCCACCCTGCCTTGATGGCTGCAGCGCTCTTGTGAAGCGCTGCGTGCCATCCACTGCTTTCCCCAGCTACTCGCGAGTAAATGTGGCAGCCGGGAAAAGCGGCGGAACAGGCTACACGCCCGCAGTCTTGGGCTCAGCCCGAGACCGCGAGAAATACTGGGTCAGAAGCGGTGCCGGTTATCCCGGGCCAAGGGAGGGTTACCCCTGCCTGAGCCCGGGATCCCCTGTGCGTCATCTGGATGCACAGGAGCCGGCCTGGGGCTCGTACCGGGCTACCCTGTTGTCTAGCGAGGCCCGTAGTGTTGCATAAATGGCGGCCATAAAGGTTCCATTTACGCAACATGACAGATATAAGTGGATTGTTTATGCCTGTAACGTCGCGTAAATGGACCCTTTATGGCTGCTATTTACATAATATTACCTTTCCAAAAAAACCGAGCCACTATTTTTACACAAACTAGCTGCTTGCTGAGGGGACAGGCAGCCGCTGGGCACTTGTGGTCCTCATGACGAATGGGTCTGGTCAGCACGTGGCAGCTTGGTGAATGGGCTGCAGGAGGTTGAGCAAGGAGAGAGTGCTCTAAACTCCACCTCACTCTCAGACTCCTGTGACATCCCTAATCTAGGGTGACCTTATGAAAAGGAGGAGCGGGCTCCTGTATCTTTCACAGTTGCATAGAAAAGGGAATTTCAGCAGGTGTCATTTGTATATATGGGGAACCTGGTGAAATTCCCTCTTCATCACACCAGTTAAAGCTGCAGGTGCCCTGCCCTCTTTTAAATCTGGTCACTCTAGTATAGCTCCTGCACCTTTAACTGTGGTGATGAAGAGGGAATTTCACCAGGTGCTGCATGCATACAAAAGACACCTGCTGGAATTCCCTTTTCAATACAACTGTGAAAGATACAGGAGCCCGGTCCTCCTTTTCATATGGTCACCCTACCTAATCCCACTGTGCATCAGCAGCAGCAGCATTTCTCAGAGACCAGAGTTCTTCAACACAAAAGCCAACAACCTCAGCCTCTCATCCCATGGTTCCCATTGGACCTGCTACATCCTGGCATTTTGCAAGGCAAAAGCGAGTCATATCTTATTTAAGACGCACAATCACCCTTTGCTATGAATCTGCATTGACGTTTCTCGTGATTCCTCTTCTTCATCAGGCCCCATGCTTGGTTCTCAGACTGGAAGCCCGGATGGCTGGAGGAGAAAACTGAAGCTACTTAAGGCTTAGTGGAAGCGGCCGATTTCTCCATCGAGCTCAGCATGGTTTACTCAGTCAGCAGTGGAGGCTGGTGGCTCCGATGTCAGTGGGTGGTGAATCCACTCTGGGGCCTCAGCTAGACCTAGCAGTCTAACGGGACGGAGCGGTGAAGATCCCACAATATGACAAACTGCAACACCTGGCCACACTTTCCAGGCCTAAAGTAGAGGGCGAGATCCCAGGGCAAGGGAGGGATCATTGATCCCTGATCCCGGGGATCGCCCTGGGATAAAGCCATGTCTAGCTAAGGCCTGGGTTTCAGTCACGACCAGTCAGAATTCTAAAGGAGCTCTCCAAGGTGCTTTGTGGAACTCTAAAGTTCTGACTCATTCGGACTGAAAACTGGAGTGGGTTCATTGCCCCACTGACACCGGAGCCACCAGCCTCCACGGTCTGTCAGCAGCACCCAGCACCTCAAGCCGAGAAGTCTCAGTCCTCCTCCTTCCCTTGCTACGTAGTCCTTTTAAACAGAGATGCCAGGAATTGGGATTGCAGAGCTCCATTCCCCACCCTCCTCACCGGAATACCCTGGAATGATAGGACATAATAGGTATTCTGAGAAAATAGGTATTCTGAGAGAGCTCCGGCTATTGGGTGGTATAGAAATGTAAGAAATAAATAAATAAATAAATAAATAAATAAAAATCAAATCTCATCTGACGAAAGCATCTGCTACTGCAGAGAAGTAGAACAAACAGAGAACGTCCCCCTATGATGTCAGAGGGTGGGGCTTTGGGGGAGAGGAGGGGCTTCTGGAGGGAGGGGCCCACCTCCTGACATCATCCGTCACCGGGGGGGGGGGGGGTAACCAGAAAGCCAATTTGATTCTCAGGGCCAGAAGGGTTCCTTACCCCTGCACTACTGCACCTGTTGCTGCCACTGGACAAAAGTTCAGACCCCCGCCTGCCTACCCCACAGGGTACAAAAGATGGATAGGATGTAACAAAAGATGTAGCCGTTTGTAGCCAGTCATTATTTCCCATGGCATTTGTTTTAGAGCGAATGATGGTTTTGGCAATTGCCCCCCCCCCCATGTTAATATCTCATGTGTTCCAAAACAAGGGGACACCCTTCATTTCTTTTGCCAGTTCCTTGTTACGGTGGGGAGGGGGGAATCAATATGCCACCGCTTTACCTACTCACTCCGGCCAAACTCCGCAGCATCTCTCCAGAAAAGCAGCATCGATAGGGTTATGTGGCAGGGCTGAGCATGGGATAGCCAGCCAGGAGAACTCACAGTGCCGTTGTCAGCGCTTCTTCTTTCTTTCTTTTTTTTTGCTGTTGTTCTCTGGCAACTCTGCACAACTTTGAAAGCCTGTTCCAGCGCATCTGCGCTACTCAGGTTCGTTGAATTTATGTGATATTCATCATAACGTCCCCTTTCTTTCATCCCCCAGAATTTATTATCTCCATGGTGGCCATTTCTAGGCTTGTCAAGCCCACCCTCTGCCCTGCATTCCCGCACCTAACTTGCACTGGGATCTGACCATCTCTTAAGAAGCAACCGCTGACAGACAACAAACAACCATGGTGACATCGATGCAATGTTAAAAAGTCGCAGTAAGACGACACGGTGAAAAAGCGGTGTTTCGTGGGGAATAGCAAGATGTGGCTGAGAGTTGGCGGCTGCATCATATAAACAATGGGGCGCAACTGCGCAGCCAACGAGCCCAGCATGTTGTTTCTGAACTTGTCCCTGAACTCCAACGACCTCACCACCTTGGCCACAAATCTGGGTCTTGTTTTCTGTTTAGGGCTCACCTGATTGAAGAGTTCAGGTAGAAGGAAGGAGTGCAGGGATTTTGCCTCTGTCTATTTCCTTGAGGTTGTTGTTGTGCAGGGGTTTTTTTTGGTGATGTATTATACATTTGCTTTGCTCCTGAAAAACAGAAGGTTGAAAAACCTGTTCCGGACGCTTCTACAGAGCATGTAGTCTCAAGATGCCTTCAGGCTTAATCGGTCATTCGCAGAAGCGGCAGCAGCTCACGGTGCCCTGAGATCCGAGGCTGCTGGAATTAACACTCACAATATGTCTTGTGACTCTTCTGCTACTATTGTCTCCCGTTAAATAAACAGGCCCAGATAATTTATCATTCTTGCTAGACATAGCCGTGCCGGAGATGAATTTTGAGAGGGTTCACACGTGCATATGCTAGGGCCACTCAAGGATTTCATTCAGTCCCCATTTTTAAACAAACTGACATTACTTCCACTTTTCAGACTTACACAGATCAGAATGCAGCTATCCTTTTGTTTGGGGACTTTTCCAAATTTCAAAATATAATTTTCGGCTCAAAAAAGAACCAAAATAGCTACTAAAATGCATATTTTAGGTTTAAAAGCAGCACAAATGTGCTTGTTAGGGTAAAATATGTTAAAATGTAGGGCTGTGCTCTGCTTCTCTTCAGTTCGGTGAAGCAGTAGCGAGGCAGCCTGATTCGCCTCTGGAAAAGGTGGAGGCGAAGAGCGTCGGGGGGCTGCGGATCGAGGCGAAGAGGATCGTCTCAATCCGGAGCTCCGGACACAGGTAAGTGGGGGGGGGAGGGGGACTCATTTGGCATTGCCGCTGCCACCGCAATCCCTGTAGCGATGGTAATGGAGCCAGGTAAGGGGGCAGGGAGGAGGGAGGCTTACCTGCGTCCATCGCGGTCTGTCGCAGGCTTCAATTGAGGCCCCGGTTGAAGCCGGAAGTGAAGGTCAAGGCCTCTTCCGGCTTCAAACCGGGTCCTCGATTGAAGCCCGCGATGACGGACACAGGTAAGGGGGTGGCTTACCTGGCACCGGCGCTGTCCATGAGGTGACGGCAGCAATGCTGAATCTCGCTCCGTGGAGCAGAGCAGGGGATGGGTGGATTGGCCCGAAGAGGATCAGGCCCGATCCAGATTTTCCGGATCGGGCCACAAAGCGGATTGGGAGGTCCGTGCACAGCCCTATTAAAATGCACAAATAACTTTAAAAATGTCCATGTTATGGTAAAAATGCATTAAAAACATACTTTTTAAAACAATTAACACAAGTTGATGTAGAAACGGGATTGAAGAAACTTACGAATGAACACACACAGAACTGATACAGACCAGTATAGACTGATCCATCCATGCCTAGTATGTACATTACTTGATCAATATCAAGTGATGACTTGCACTTGACTATAATGTTGCCCTGGATCTTTATAAGTGCCCATTTACTGCAGCAACATGTTTCCGACAATGGCCACCAGATGCCTCTGGGATATTCTCAAGGCAGGCATCAAGGAAGCAGACGACACATCTGGAGGGCACCAGGTTGGGGAAGCCTGATGAATATCTACTTAGCTACAAGACAGGGCCTTCTCAGTTGTGGCTCTCCATGCAGACAATGCCCTCCTCAAAGAGGCTTGCCTGGGGCCTACATTGTTAACAGTTTGGTGCCTGGCGAAGACATTGGTCTTTTCTCAGGCATTTTAGAACTTGCATTTGTACTGTTGTGAAGATCTTTAAATCTTCCTTGTGTTTATCATGGTTGTTTTTAAACTGGTGTTTTTTAAAACATGATTTGTTGTATGAGCCAACCTGAGATAGGGATGTATGAGAAATTCATTTCAGTTCATTTATAATCAGGATTTTACCCAGTTCGCACCTTCCGGATTGAACTAGGATGCAATCTGCAGTTGAAGCCTGTACTTTTTCAAGCTTGAGGTGTAATTCATGGACCCTCCCCCAAAAATGCATTTGGTGGCATGCATACGTTTCAACATGCATAAAGACACTGGTAACCTCAAGGCTTGACTTCTGCAATGCGCTCTACATAGGGCTACCATTGTACCTAGTTCGGAAACTTCAACTAGTTCAAAATATGGCAGCCAGGTTGGTCACCAGTACATCTAGGGGTGAACATATTACCCCAACATTAAAATCACTCCACTGGCTGCCAATTAGTTTCCGGGCAAAGTACAAAGTGTTGGTCATTACCTTTAAAGCCCTAAATGGTTTGGGTCTAGGTTACCTGCGGGATCGCCTTCTCCCATACAGTCCGCCCTGCACACTCAGGTCCTCTGGGGAGAACTTACTTCAGTCAGCTAAAACTAGGCTGACATCAGTTTCCCAGCGGATCTTTTCTTCTGTCGCCCCCAGATTGTGGAATGGCCTGCCGGAGGAGATTTGTAAAATTAACTCTCTGTGTGATTTTAAGGCAGCTTTAAAGACTAGCCTCTTCCGGCAGGCCTATCCAGATCAATGTAAAATCAAGAATTTTTAAGATGTATTGATTCCTGTTATAATGTTGTTCCCCGCCTCGATCCAAAGGGAGAGGCGGGTAATAAATAAATACAATTATTATTATTATTATTATTATTATTATTATTATTATTATTATTATTATTATTAAGATACGCACATTCTAAGGTGCATAAATTGCAAGATGCATACATTCCAAGATGTGCATGTTTCAAGATGCATCCATTTCAAAGATGTGCACAATTGATGCATACATTTGGAAATGGATTTTCATGTGAAGAGAAAAAGAAAACAAAGTTCACAATCTTATACAGACTCAAGTCAGAACAAGCTTCAAGATGGCCACAAGGGAGAGGGCCTTTTCAGTGGTGGCCCCGCAATTATGGAATGATCTCCCCAACGAGGCTCGCCCGACGCCAACATTGTTATCTTTTCGGTGCCAGGTCAAGATTTTTCTCTTCTCCCAGGCAGTTTACTGACCCCAGAATAGTTGTTTTAAATGGATATTATTATTTTTATGCTTTTGATGGTTTTAAATGTTTGTATATTTGTTTTTAACATTCACTGTTTTTAACCTTTGTCAACCACCCAGAGAGTTTCGGCTATGGGGCAGTACACAAATATTATATATAAATAAATAAATTTGTTAAGCTCAAGTTTTGCTGGTTCATCCTTACACTGAGAACTTTTCTTTTCTTTTCTTTTAGGATGGCATATAAATACCACAACTAAGTAAATAAATAAATGGGTTGGATACCGCTTTAGTCATACATAGAGAAGACCTATTGAAATCAATGGCACTTAAGTTGCTAAACTTGGACCCAACCCAACACACACACACACACACACACCCGTACCACAGACGCTTCTCTTTGTGTCAATTCTGGCTCATATGGCTTTGGGTAAGACAGAAATAGGGCCAAGTTGTCGGAGTTCCAAACCTTGTCTTAAGAAAACCCGAAAAGCCACGCTTTTCTCCCCTTTCTTCCTTTAATAAGTAAATGAAATGAAACACCAAGGCAGAAAGGGCAATGCAGCAGATGCTACGCATTTGGGCTCTAGCAAAGCACCTCGCTAAATCGTAATTGAAAAATTAATTCAAAATGGATGGATGGAGAGTTGGCTGGAAATGCCATCTGCAAAGGGTAATGATAATGGCAAAGTCCCAAGCTGCTTAGAGCCACAGGGACCGGGGTGAGATGTGCTCTTTTCTTGGCACTGCTCCACTCCAGAAGACTCTTCCTAGCCCAGGGAAGCCAAACTGGTGTTGGCTACCTCCTGCCTCCTTGCGAGGTCCTTAGGTCAGAGCTGCCTGGTAATAGAGATGGGATCCATCATGTAGAGTTAAGTTACTTAAATATATGTCTCTCTTAAGTAAAACCAAATGTTAGAAAACCAATCAAAATCTGTTTGATGTCTAAAACTTTACTTTCAAATCTAAAAAGAGATCATATTCTTCAATATAAAGAGCAGAACAAAAACACTGTAAAGATAAAGCAATCTGAGGGCCTTGCTAGACCTGCCAGATAATCCAGCCAGGAGTCGGGGCAACGGCGCGCTGCAACTAGCGCGCGCCATCGCCCTTTCCCACACGTAAGACGCGACGGGGCAAGGGGAAGCCACGTCGCGTCCGCCATTTTATTTAAACCTTAAAGGGCCATGTGCGCAGGAGCGCACCGCCGCCGGACCAGGTAAGTTTTTTTTAAAATAAATATAGGGTCCCCCGCTCCCCCTGCCCCTGATTCCCCCACACACAATTCCTGTTGCCCCCCCTGCCCACTCGCTCGCCCGTCCTCCCCCCTTCCCCAATGCCAGATGCCGGATGCCCTATCCTTCTTTCCCCCCATGCCCCTTCCCCAATGCCCTGTCCTTCTTTCCCCCCCTCCTGCCAGGTCCGGCCTTTCCCCCGGCCCCTATCTTCCCCCCCCATGATTCCCCCCCCCGGCCCGATAGGCACAGCGCTCCTATGAGTGCTGTGCCCAGTCCATGGCTTCTCCCGGCTACTTGCGAGTAAGCGAGCAGCCAGAAAAAGCCACAGACCCTGCTAGACCTTCCTCAGGCCGGGGCTGCGGAAAAGCCGGGCCATAAGTGAATCCGCTTATGCCGGGTTAAGGGAGGAATCCCCTGTGCGTCATCTGGATGCGCAGGAGGGAGACCGGGCCTCACACTGGGCTAACGCCTGGTCTAGCAATGGCCTGAGGCAGAGGACAATGTGGTCTCAAAATTGTAATATTAAACATAGGAACTGCCCTCTAATTGCAAGGGGCAGGATTAGTCCATTTTAGAGAGGGGAAGTCCTGGGAGAGAATGGTGGGGTACAGAAAACACCCAGAAAATATTTCATTTTTTTCCCCTGAGGGCCTTTTTTACATCCTTGGAAAATAGTGGTGGAAAACAGGTTTTTCAACTTTTGGTTGGTGCAGATGGGAGAGAATTTCATTTCAGTTAATTTTTTAAAATACATTTTTTTCCCCAAAATTTGGAAATTTCTTCACATATAGGATAGAAAGAATTTGAAATTTAATTCTTTGAACACAGGAGAAAACTTAATATTTCATCCATTCCTAGTGTAGCTGTGATGTACTCACTGTGGTTGTTAACAGAATTTTTGGACTGTATCCTCCAGTGACACAGAAGGTGTCATGTGACTTCCAACCAATCAGAAAACTGGTCTGGGAGTGAGTCAAGCCAGGGGGTGTTCTGCAAAATGGCAGCAAAACAGTGAGCACATAGGTAAGAATATCATTTGAGTGAGTTGTTTTAATGGGCATATCAGAAGATGACCCGTGGTTATCCTTGTCCCTGTGAGAGGAAGGCCACTGCTTAAAAAGAACAGGGTGACCTTCACATGAGGCATTCCTCCTTTCAAGCACCAGCTTGAATCCTGTCTGTCCCTTTGTTTTTTCACCCTGGCAAAGATCCCTGCCTCTAGCCCTGAAGGACCGTTGTTGTAGTACCTCACAAAGCTGGACTAGCTTCACTGGATTCTACTCACTTGAGGGAATGGTATTAAAGGCAAAACTGAAGTACTTTGGCCACATAATGAGAAGACAGGATACCCTGGAGAAGAGGCTGATGCTAGGGAAAGTGGAAGGCAAAAGGAAGAGGGGCCGACCAAGGGCAAGATGGATGGATGATATTCTGGAGGTGATGGACTTGACCTTGGGGGAGCTAGGGGTGGCAACGGCTGACAGAAAGCTCTGGCGTGGGCTCGTCCATGAAGTCACGAAGAGTCGGAAGCGACTGAACAAATAATCATCAACAACAAAAGAACATCAGAAGATCCCTGCTGGATCAGGCCAAGGGTCCATCTAGTCCAGCATTCTGTCCACACTGTGGCCAGTCAGATGCCCAGATCATGGGAAACCCACAAGCAGGACGTGAGTGCAGCAGCACCCTCCCACCCATGTTCCCCAGCAGCTGGTGTACATAGGCATACTGCCTCTGATACTGGAGGTAGCATATAGCCCTTCTATGAATTTGGCCAATCCCCTTTTAAAGCCGTCCAAACTGGTGGCCATCACTATATCTTCTGGAAGTGAGTTCCATAGTTTAATTAAATGCAGTGAGAAGATGTACTTGTTTTTGTTGTACTTGTTGTACTTGTACTTGTTTTTGTTGCCTTTGGGGCAGCAAAAAAGGTCTGTTGCTTTTGGGGCAACCAGCTAGTCAAGAAGATTGACTATGCAAACAACGAATCCACACATGCTAAGTATTAAGAAGCACTGGACATGATTTGAAGTAATCAAACACCCTTCTTTGTACCTTGCACTGATCATATGCACGTTTAATGTAATGTCTGAATAGGGCTGGTGACAATTGTGGAGTCAAGGTGGGTGTGTCTTCATAGCAACACTTTCTGCTTTCCATGAGGGCATTTTCTAGGGCATCTTTCCTAGGGTGACCATATGAAAAGGAGGACAGGGCTCCTGTATCTTTAACAGTTGCATAGAAAAGGGAATTTTAGCAGGTGTCACTTGTATATATGGAGAACCTGGTTAAATTCCCTCTTCATCACAACAGTTAAAGCTGCAGGAGCTATACTAGAGTGACCAGTTTTAAAAGAAGGCAGGGCACCTGCAGCTTTAACTGTTGTTATGAAGAGGGACTTTCACCAGGTTCTCCAAACATTTTTAATGTTTACTATTTTTAATTGTTGTAAACTGCCCAGAGAGCTTCGGCTGGGGGGTGGTATATAAATGTAATAAAATAAATAAATAAATAAATAAATAAATAAATAAATAAATAAATAAAATATACAAATGACTCCTGCTGAACTTTCCTTTTCAATACAACTGTTAAAGATGCAGGAGCCCTGTCTTCCTTTTCATATGGTCACCCTAATCCTTCCACAACCTGATGCCCTCCAGACATGTTGGACTGCAACCCCTAGCATTCCTAGCCAGCAGGCCGTTGCTGGATGGGAATGATGGGAGTTTCAGTCCAACACATCTGGAAGACACTGAGTTGAGTAAAGTATCAACTGCAGCTGCCTTTTCTGCATTTCTCTTATGGTGCTTCATTGGCACAACAAGACGTGGTCATTTGCGGTGCGGGAAATGCCCCCAAGGGAAATTAGAGCTGTGGACCAGTCCACCTTGGTTTTTTATCAGATGATTCAAGTTTATGAATTATGGGTGGGAGAGACTGGGGGCCCTGAATGAAATCCACAAGCCAGCCCCGTGGCGTCCCTCAGTTTGGGCGAAATCCTGTCTGCCTG
This sequence comes from Elgaria multicarinata webbii, assembly GCF_023053635.1. Classification (NCBI taxonomy): domain Eukaryota; kingdom Metazoa; phylum Chordata; class Lepidosauria; order Squamata; family Anguidae; genus Elgaria; species Elgaria multicarinata. Next base: position 13,041,369 of record NC_086178.1, on the reverse strand, counting down.
TAGCCTTCTCAAAACAAATAGCTAAGGGGGTTATTGTGGTGTAGGGGCTAAAGTGTTGGACTGGGAGTTGAGAGCTCTGGGTTCTGGTCCCCACTCAACCATGGAAGCTCACTGGGTGACTTTGAGCCAGTCACAGACTCTCAGCCCAACCTGGTGCTGGTGAGATAGAGCTGGTGGGGTAGAGACAGGGCCGGTGCCAGACTATTTTGTGCCCTAGGCAAGGTGAGCTACTTTCACCCCCACCCCACCCCCCAAAAAAATGCCAACTTTGATTTTTAAGAACAGATGTTTCCTGGAAAAAATAAGAAGCACAAAACTTGAAACTGCTAAATTTATTTTAAAGTGCAAGAAATACGTCATGCCAATTATTGCAAACAAATTGGAAAGGAATGTCTATGGGTCTAAAATGCATTATTTAATAGGAATATCACCTCCAAATCATCCCCCCCAACTCACGCACGCGCGCACACACACACTCAGCATCACTCACTCCAAACAAACACACGCATGAGCACACGCATTCACTCAAAGACCCCATGCACCCCATTCACCCATACATTCTCTCTCTCTCTTCCGGGCGCGTTCTGGAAGTCTGAACGTGGAGCCGCCCCACCTCCACCCCAGTGTCCCTGGCTTTGCTTCGGCTGGGCGGGCGCAGGGCGCCATCTCGCCTGCCCAGGCCCAACTGAATCCTCAGGCCAGGCCGGCTCACAGCCAACGCGTGTGAGTGCTGTACTGTGCTCGGCGCCCCTCTTAGCTTGGCGCTCTAGGCGGCCGCCTGAGTGGCCTCTATGGTAGCACCGGCCCTGGGTAAAGACGGTTTTGTAAACCGCCCAGAGAACTTCGGCTATGGGGCGGTATATAAATGAAATAAATGAAATAAATAAATAAATAAATAAATAAATCCTCACAGGGTTGTTGCTGTGAGGATAAAATCGAGTGGAGGAGGAGGATTATGTACGACGCCTTGGGTTCCTTAGAGGGAAAAAGGCAGAATATAAATGTAATAATAATACTATCGCAAAAGATACATGGGCCACCGGACCCCCCTGCAATCCTTTTGTAATCAAAGTGCTAGATTAGTCTAGGAAATTGGTGGCACTTTGGAGGACGACTAATCGTTATGATGGGCTCCACCTTGTCCTAAAAAGACAGAAGGGGAGATCCGTCCCAGGCCCCCGCAAAAGAAGCAAAATCTTCTTACCGCTTCTCTTTTAGAGAATATAGAAATGATGACGCACACACACCAAAAAGAATAGAGGAGTGGGGAGCGGAGTAATAAGAGTTTATAGCAGCAGGCAGAATATTGGAAAGTGACATGAATGGTGGTGAGGCCTGGGGAATGAGAAAGGGATTTAGGGAGATTAGAAATAATGTCAATAAATGATTGGCTTAGAGGTGCCCAAGGAAACATCATTCATGAATTCGCTATATAAGAGAGACAGACAAACACACAGAGGGAGACAGAGACAGAGCTGGTGGGGTAGAGACAATGGGAGGGAGGTGGCAGTATGAGCAATTTCTGAAAGGATGGGGGAGGAGGTAGAAACTAAGGCCTAACCTACACCAAGTAGGATCATAGAATAATAGAATAGTAGAGTTGGAAGAGGTCTATAAGGCCATCGAGTCCAACGCCCTGCTCAATGCAGGAATCCACCTCAAAGCATCCCTGACAGAGGGTTGTCCAGCTGCCTCTTGAAGGCCTCTAGTGTGGGAGAGCCCACCACCTCCCTAGGTAACTGGTTCCATTGTTGTACTGCTCTAACAGTCAGGAAGTTTGTCCTGATGTCCAGCCGGAATCTGGCTTCCTGTAACTTGAGCCCGTTATTCCGTGTCCTGCACTCTGGGAGGATCGAGAAGAGATCCTGGCCCTCCTCTGTGTGACAACCTTTTAAGTATTTGACGAATGCTATCATTTCTCCCCTCAATCTTCTCTTCTCCAGGCTAAACATGCCCAGTTCTTTCAGTCTCTCTTCATAGGGCTTTGAAGGATATTGCACTATGGAAGCAGTATGGAAGCGGTGTATAAAAGGCAGGAGCCACACTACTGCTTTATAGCGTTATTGAAGAGCACTGACAACTGTTGGGGCCCATTGACACATACCATATAACACTTTAATACCGCTACATCCTGCTTGATGTGGCTCCTGCCTTTTATATATTGCTTTCATACTGCTTTCATAGTGCTATATCCTGCTTGGTGTGGATTAGGCCTAAGTCTCCTTTTGCGTTGTATGCAGATACGGTTCCTTTTGCAAAATCACAAGCTTTAAATTGACAGGATCTCCTAGCTTCTCTGATAAGAAGCTCGGATGTGCTTGAATCCATCCAAGAGTGGACGCTCCCTTCTCTAGCGTTCCCATTTTTTTCTGGATGCAGAAGTTTTATATTCCCCAAAAGAAAATCTGGGTGTGTGTTTTTTGTTTTTATAAAAAAAAAGAAACCTAATGAGGTGCAACGGGAGGAGGAAGTGCTAAAATATGAGTGCAGGAGAACGCTCAGGAACCACAGACTACAGGACAAGGAGGGAGAAAAGGGGAAAGCGACCCGTGTGGTTTTATAAATGATGGGTTCTAAAAACCTGGGGGAGGAACGCTTTGCAGCAGAAGGGTTGTGGAGAGGGGGGCTGCAGAGTTCAAAACTGCGGAGAGAAATTGCAGCATTAACACTGGTGTAAAACGCCACCTTCTATGGACTAGGTGCTACTGCTGCACTTGGGTGACCCTATGGAAAGGAGGACCGGGCTCCTGTATCTTTAACAGATGTATTGAAAAGAGAATTTCAGCAGGTGTCCTTTGTATGTATGCAGCACCTGGTGACATCCCCTCTTCATCACAACAGTGAAAGCTGCAGGAGCTACACTAGAGTGACCAGTTAGAGGACAGGGCTCCTGCAGCTGGTGAAGAGGGGATTTCACCAGGGGCTGCATGCATACAAAGGACACCTGCTGAAATTCCCTTTTCTATACAACTGTTAAAGACACAGGAGCCCTGTCCTCCGTTCCATATGGTCATTCTACTTACCATGCTTGTGGCCCACCCCTCCACAGTAACGGAGGGGAATACGGTCCACCTCTTTTGCTGCAGCTAGGTTTTGCTGCATTCCCGAGACATGAAAAGGGCCAAGAACCAGAGGGCTGCCCTCCCCATTTAGCCTGAGCTTATGCATCTTTTACTCAGAGGTACGTCTATGGTTGTCTGGAGGGTCTGACTGGGTCCATGAGGGCAGTGGACCCCCGCCCTGCGCCTGGCTCTCAGGGACCCGGTCCGACGTGCTTGGCACGAATGCAGAATGTGGTCTGGATGGGTATAGTGATGTCAGAGAAATCTATTTCATGCAGATGACACCAAATTGGGTGGGATAGCTAATACCCTGGAAGACAGAAACAAACTTCAAAGTGATCTTGACAGGCTGGAGTGCTGGGCTGAAAACAACAGAATGAAATTTAATAGGGATAAATACCAAGTTCTACATTTAGGAAATAGAAACCAAATGCACAGTTACAAGATGGGGCATACTTGGCTCAGCAATACTACAAACGAGAAGGATCTTGGAAATGTAGATCGCAAGCTGAATATGAGCCAACAGTGCGATATGGCTGCAAGAAAGGCCAATGCTATTTTGGGCTGCATTAATAGAAGTATAGCTTCCAAATCACGTGAGGTACTGGTTCCTCTCTATTCGGCCCTGGTTAGGCCTCATCTAGAGTATTGTGTCCAGTTCTGGGCTCCACAATTCAAGAAGGACGCAGACAAGTGGGAGCGTGTTCAGAGGAGGGCAACCAGGATGATCAGGGGTCTGAAAACAAAGCCCTATGAAGAGAGACTGAAAGAACTGAGCATGTTTAGCCTGGAGAAGAGAAGATTGAGGGGAGACATGAGAGCACTCTTCAAATACTTAAAAGGTTGTCACACAGAGGAGGGCCAGGATCTCTTCTCGATCCTCCCAGAGTGCAGGACACGGAATAATGGGCTCAAGTTAAAGGAAGCCAGATTCCAGCTGGACATCATGAAAAACTTCCTGACTGTTAGAGCAGTACGACAATGGAATCAGTTACCTAGGGAGGTTGTGGGCTCTCCCGCACTAGAGGCCTTCAAGAGGCAGCTGGACAACCATCTGTCAGGGATGCTTTAGGGTGGATTCCTGCATTGAGCAGGGGGTTGGACTCGATGGCCTTGTAGGCCCCTTCCAACTCTGCTATTCTATGATTCTATGATTCTATTTGGGGGTGGAATCTGATGAGTTTTCCTAGGTTCAGCCTCCAGTCATCTTTCCAGAACTCAGGCCAAATCAACACCCAGCAGGATATAATATTTTGAAAATGTTTTTAAAATGGTATACGTAACGAGTACTGGGCCAGGACACTTGTCAAAACTGCTATAAACCGTTATAAAGCAGTAGTGTAGATCCTGCCATGGTGAAATAAATAAGAATAGCTTGCAAAATTATTGGGTCTGCAAAACCATTGACGAAAAAGTCTTTGTCATGCCATATTCTTATTTGTGGGTGGGTGGGTGGCAGTGGTGGGGAACAGAAATTCAGGGCAATCTTATGCATGTCTAATCAGAAATGTCCCATTGAATTCCCTGGGATTTACCCCCCAAGTAAACAAGTTGGTAATTCAGCTAAATGAATCAAAGAAATAAATGTTTTTCTTTTGGTGGGGAGGGAGAGATTCCGCAAAACGGTTTCTTCTCGAATTACTGGATCAATGCAAATCAGTGTTTCTCGCCCGCTCTTTAACAAAAACTGAACTTCTTGAAGCAGGAATTGTACAGTGCTGAGAAATTAGGCACTGACACACCAACTCCCCAAAGCAGCTATTACACCTTGCTCCTTCCATCGCCAAACTTTTCCATTAGTCATGATTTAATGAGCAATGAAAATTAGTTATAAACTAGAAGTTATTATTGCGTTTTACTGAAGATATTAGTTTTGGATACGTTCAGAGCTGAAAAGAGGAAATTAAAATATCTACCAACTGGGGGAATTGAGCTCCCACCAAATAATGCAACACTCTATATGCCATTCCACAATAACATCGGTGTGTGTGTGTGTGTGTGCTTTTATCTAAGCCACAAATTCCCAAACAATATGCCATTGGAGAACCAACAGTGCACCATGAGAAATGGCTTTTTGTCCTAAATATGGAGAACTTTGTGAATTTTGGTAAATTCTTATCAAAGGTGACCTGAAACAAAAATTCTCAGCCATTTCTAATCAGGAGATGGTTTTGCAGCCGATTTCCTGCAATGGTATCTTCTCCCCGCAATAACTTTGGCTTTAGCTAGTCCTACCTGTTATTGCGGGATGGAGTGGTGAAGATCTCGCAATGTTTTTATCATGAGATCCCCCCTCTGTTCACACGTGGCGCGCGACGATCTCAGAGGGAGAGGCGTCACGCCCGCTATTTTTTGTTTTTAAAGAGGCAGCAGCACACAAGCGCTTGTGCACGAAAGGTAGGTGGTTTTTTAAAAAATAATTATTTTCCCCGTTCCCCCCACTGCACCCTCGATAGGCGTAGTGCTTCTGAGGAGCTCTGCACCCTGTGCGCGGGTCCCGGCTCCTCGCGAGGAACCATGAGGAGCCGAGACAAACCGCAGCGCCCGGCCACACGTTCCGCGGTCTCAAGCTCAGCCCGAGGCCCCAGAAAAACTGGGCCTAAAGGGGAAGGTGAGATCCCAGGGCAAGGAAGAAATCATCCTTCCCTGATCCCAGGATCCCCTGTGCATCATGAGGATGCACAGGGAAGATCCCTGAGATCTCCCCGGGATTTCGCCCTGTCTAGCTATGGCCTTTGAGGGTTGTGTTAGGATTGCCCAGGACTCATTTAGTGTGGCCTGATTGAGAGAGGCAGTAGGGGTTCCTCAAAGGAAGTTCCTGCTTATCATTTTTTTTTGTTATCCATGCAGAGAAAATGATGGATCCAGAGTCGGGGTAAGAGGTCTTCACTTCAAAGCCACCTGGGCACTGGTCCAGCCTTGAAGCATCTGTCGGCCATCGGCATCTAGTCTCCATCGGAAGCCCCTGGTGAATATGGGGAACCCTTGGAGGGTCTCTGCTCTTTTTATGACCTGCTGGTTCTGCAGCAAACAATTCCTTCTTCCCGAGATCCGACTCTGATCCCCGCATTACCCGCTGGGGAAGAGCCAAAGGCAAACGCTCCCAAGGGCCCCCTGGCAGGAGACAGATCCAAATTCACGCATCTCGCAGTCGTTCCCAGCTGGAGGATGTCCAGGATTCTCATTTCTACACCCCCACCTCCTGTCACCCCCTCCGGCTCAAAGCAATTGGACTTTCATAATAGTAACTTCTGAGCCTTGGACTTGGGACCAGGCCAAGGCAAACACAGAAAACAATGCAGCTGCTGGGTGGGGGGGGTGAGGGAGGGAGGGAGGGAGAGAGATGGTGGCAGTGATGGTGAGGCAATGGAGGAGGAGGAGGAGGAGGAGGAGAGGGGATTCCGAGGATGCAGGCCAACCCTAAAAATAACTTTATTTCTGTTATTATTTACACTGGGAGAAAGTCCACCGAGAAGCAGCACGGCAAAATAAATCACCCGATGCTAGAGCAACGTAGATGTGGAAATAAAAAAACAATTACTGAATATTCTGGGCAGAGGGTTATAGTGAAGTCTCACGGTCACAGGTTCCAGTCTTGAATGGCGTGTGCATCTCTTTTCACACACCCCTCTCTCTCCTCCAACCAACCCCCCCCCCACAGCCCCCAGAAAGACTGACAGAAAGGGCCATGAGCTCTCATTGCCTCCAGCAGTCTTCCTAGGCTCAATGCCCTGGCTTCCGCTACAACTAGGCAGGCCGGAGCAATCTGCAACACAACCCATGGATTATGCAGTGGGCCGGCTTCCCCTCTGTTGGGTAGAATCTGCAGGCGTGCGGACTGTTTTTCTAAACTTCGGGGATTTTGCACAAGTTTCATTGTAGAAAAATAGGCAAAAAAGGGGGGGGGAATGGCCAAAAATGAACATTTTGCCCATGTACATTTTTGGGGAATTTTTACAGAAACTAAACAAAGCAAAACCCGATGGGTGGGTGAAGGAGTGAAATTTGCCTGACAATTTGCAAAACACGGACGGAATGGATTTTGCACAATTCGTCCACCCCAACTACAACTCCTATATCCCCTACCAGCCCAGTCCTGCTGGCTGGGTATGATGGGAGTGGTAGTCCCCACACATCTGGAGGGAGGCGGGTTGCAGAAGAGTAGAGCTGTGAGAGAGGTTAATATCACTTTGTTTTTCACCAGAATTGACCCAGTTTGCACCTCCCGGAACTGAAGTCAGACCTGAACGCAATCCGTGGCTGAAGTGTGTCAATTTCCAAGCTTGTGATGCAATTTATGGAATCCTCCCCCCCCCCCCAAAAAATGCATCTGAAAAGTGCATACATTTGAAAAATGTACGTGAAAAATATGCCCTTTCGGAAAAGGTGCACTGACGTGCTTTAATCAATGGGAGGAAAATTGATGCACACATTTGGAAAAATGAGCATGAACGTAGGGATAAATTTTCATGCACAAAGTAAGAAAAAGAGAAAAGCTTATAAGAGATATGGGCCATGGCTAGACCAGGCCTATATCCCGGGATTGTCCCGGGATCATCCCTGTGCATCCAAATGACACACAGGGGATCCCGGGAGCAGGCAGGGACGACCCCTCCATTTGCCTGGGATAATCCTTAGGTCTATCTAAGGCCATGGACACAAACTGGAATCAACTTTGAGGTGGAATTTGGAAAACCTCAATGAGGTGGAATTCTGCTGATTTGCACATCCCTAGTTTAGCGCACAAGGGCACTAGGCTAAGATGACTATTAGAGCTGTGCTCCATTTCTCTTCGGTTTGGAGAAGCAATAGCGAGGTGGCGTGATTCGCCTCCGGAAAAGGCAGAGGCAAAGAGAGTCCGGGGGGGGGGGGGCCCTGCGGATCGAGGCGAAGAGGATCTCCTCAATCCAGAGCTCCGGGTGCAGGTAAGTGGGGGGGGAGGGGGAATCATCTGGTGCTGGTTGTGCCGTCGCCACAGTCCCTGCAGCGATGGCGATAGAGCCAGGTAAGGGGGCAGGGAGGAGGGAGGCTTACCTGCATCTGTTGCGGTCCGTCGTGGGCTTCAGTTGAGGCCCCAGTTGAAGCAGGAAGTGAATGCCAAGGCCTCTTCCGGCTTCAAGCCAGGGCCTCAACTGAAGCCCACGATGGACCGCGATGGATGCAGGTAAGGGGGCAGGGGGGTTGGCCTACCTGGCGCCACTGGTGCCACCATCCATGCGGCAACGGCGGTGGCAGAGCCAGGTAAGGGGACAGGGAGGAGGGAGGCTTACCTGTGTCCGTTGCGGTCCGTCGCAGGCTTCATTTGAGGCCCCAGTTGAATCAGGAAGTGAATGCCAAGGCCTCTTCCGGCTTCAAGCTGGGGCCTCAATTGAAGCCTGCGACGATAGACACAGGTAAGGGGGTGGGGGGATTGGCTTACCTGGCGCCGGCGCTGTCCATGCAGCGATGGCGGTGGAGCTTGATCTCGCTCCGCAGAGCGGAGCGGGGGACAGGTGGATCGGCCCGAAGAAGATCGGGCCCGATCTGGAAGATCCGGATCAGGCCACAAAGTGGATCAGGGGGTTCATGCACAGCCCTAATGGATATTGCTGCTCCGGACATCAGGTTTCTGTGAGCCTCTGGCATCAGGGAGAAGCGTAACAGGCTTGCTCTGTTAATGGGCTCCGTCAGTCTATTCCACATGTAATGCACACGCTCCTTGGGGCACTATGAACAGTTTCATTCGGTCTTGCTGGGTTCTGATCCTGCTGGGCTCCTTCTTGCAACCCAGAAAACCGGGGTTGTACTGAACCATGGACCAAGGGATGATATTCATTGAATTCCTATTCCCATTCCAAAGACTCAATGGGAATAGGAATCGATTAAGCCGACGTTTAAAATGCTAAAATCTGGCTGAAGAGTTTTTCAGCTTGATTACTTACAGAAGACAAAATCCCAGCTCCCAGCTCAAGCTCCGTCTCCAAAAGCCAGCGCATGACTTGCAACGCTTAGGAGAGATACTCCGGTTTGAACACTGCTCACAGTCTGCATATGCAGCAGAACCCTCTGGCGTGGTTTCCTTTGGACTGTACCACTTCAATTTACAGGTGGGAGGAATTACATTATAATACCCCTCCCCTGGGGAAATATACTTATTTCTCTATAAATCTATCTAGATATTTGGACATACAACCAGCAAATCCAGAAGAAGAAGTCTAGGCTAGACTTCTCCCTGGAGTTCTAGTTTTCTATATGCGAGGAAATCCACACATGTGCACCGCTGCTCTGGAATAGCATTCAAAGATGTGATTCCCTGCTTGCAATCCCATCCAGGAAACTGTCTTCATCACATGATTTGGCACCATGTGCAAATCACCTCTCCATCTCCGGGGGTAGGGAGTTCCATAGTTTAGCTCAATAAACCCACAACAAAACTGCTATTATCATCTGCATTTTGTGGATAGGAGGGGTGAGGCTGAGAGATGGGGGGAGGGTTTCTCTGACCTGATGTAATGAGTTGAAGGGAGAGACAAAATTTTAACCAGAGCCACACCGAGAGAAGGGAGGCTAAGGGGTTGCTGCTGTTGTTTTAAGGCTTAAGGAACTTGTGCCTTAATTTGTAGAGATATGAAAAGGAGGACAGGGCTCCTGTGTCTTTTTAACAGTTGTAGAGAAAAGGGCATTTCTGCAGGTGTCATTTGTATGCATGCAGCACCTGGTGAAATCCCCTCTTCATCACCACAGTTAAAGTTGCAGGAGCCCTGCCCTAGAGTGACCAGATACAAAAGAGGGCAGGGCTCCTGCAGCTTCAACTGCTATGATAGAGAGGGAATTTCACCAGGTACTGCATGCATGCAAATGACACCTGCTGAAATTCCCTTTTCTCTACAACTGTTAAAGATACAGGAGCCCTGCCCTCTTTTGTATCTGGTCACTCTAGGGCAGGGCTCCTGCAGCTTCAACTGCTATGATGGAGAGGGAATTTCACCAGGTACTGCATGCATGCAAATGACACCTGCTGAAATTCCCTTTTCTCTACAACTGTTAAAGATACAGGAGCCCTACCCTCTTTTGTATCTGGTCATCCTACGTAGGCCTTGGCATCTGCAGCGCTGCTGTTTCACCACCACCATTGTCAGAGGGAGAGGCAGGTGAGCAAGAGGCAGGTGAACAAGCAGGTTGCAACAGTGAAGAGCCGGAAGAACTCCAGGGACTCTTTTCCATTGGACCCTGATGGGGTGTGCCGGATCATGCTTACCCTTGATGCTGTGCACACACATACAGGAAGAGAGAGAGTGTGTGTGAAAGAGAAATCCAGGAGGCAATAGGATGCCACGTTCAAGAAGTGAAGGGAGATTTCTTTGTACCATCCTTTGTCACCTTTCTGCAACTCTGAAGGTTTCATCCGGGCTAGGAGATGGTTGACATCAGGAAGTGGCAGCCTTTGGAAAGAATTTAGCTTGCTATACTTCTGTTTCGCAGCAAACAGGGAGAGCGGTGGCAGCCACAAAATTTCTCTTCCATGTTCACATTGGCTGGACTAATAATTAGTCCAGGCTAATTCTTAGGTTCTATAGGTTGGCTGAGCTTTCCCCAACCTGGTTTGGCCTTCAACTCCCATCAGCCCCAACGAGCATGACCAATGTTTGGGAATGCTGGCAGTAGTAGTCCAAAACACCTGGAGGGGAACTGATTGGAGAAGGCTGAGCCAGCATCATACATCTCTAGATGGAACCAGGGATGTAAAAAACCTGCAGGAGGAATTCCTTTTGTCATTCAGTTTTCTCTGTCCATGGAAAATCCATCTATTTAACGTTATCTCCATTTACAGTGACATTTCTTCAATACTGTTATTTGGTCGCTTCAATTAGAGGCCAGGGGTGTTTCTGCACTTAAAATTTCACTCCCGGATATAATTTGTTCTGGGGGTTGTAATCTTGAGGATTCTTTAAAATATTAATCTCACCCATCTCTCTATTTTGCCAGGGGTCACCAGCGGTATAGTGGACCCACGGCTTGCAGGGACAGAGGGAGCCCTGACACATTTTTATTAGCAGGGGCACTGATGTCATTCGCCACCCCGCTCAAAAGCCCCTGTTGCCTCCAGCAAAGCTGCAAGTCTCACAATAGCTGGGGTGGGTGGGGTGGGGAGAGGAGAAGTGAATTTCCCCATCAACAATATATCGTTCCCTGTTGTCATTCAAAGTCTTGAATGAACAATTAAGACCCATTAGCTTTACAAAGGACTTGCTCCTGGTGGAGATATATAGTCCTAGAAATGGTTTGTTGCTATGGATCAGTATGGCTGCCTGCATTTTGGGAGTCAGTGATGAGTCAGTGGAGGCTGGTGGCTGGTGGCTCTGATGTCAGTGGGGTGGGAGCCAGTGTGGTTGAGAGCCAGTGTGGTGTAGTGGCAAAGGTGTTGGACTGGGAGTCGGGAGATCTGGGTTCAAGTCCTCACTTGGCCATGGAAACCCATTGGGTGACTTTGGGCCAGTTACAGACTCTCAGCCCAACCTACCTCACAGGGTTGTTGTTGTGAGGATATAATGGAGAGGAGAAGGAGGATGTATGCTGCCTTGGGTTCATTGGAGGGGGGGGGAAGGCGGGAAATAAATGCAATAATAAATAAAATAAAATAAAACTCTCGGGTTCAGTCAGAACCGGTTAGAACTCTGCACCTTTGAGGTGAGGTACTGGTTCCTCTCTATTCGGCCCGGGTTAGGCCTCATCTAGAGTATTGCGTCCAGTTCTGGGCTCCACAATTCAAGAAGGACGCAGACAAGCTGGAGCGTGTTCAGAGGAGGGCAACCAGGATGATCAGGGGTCTGGAAACAAAGCCCTGTGAAGAGAGACTGAAAGAACTGGGCATGTTTAGCCTGGAGAAGAGAAGATTGAGGGGAGACACGATAGCACTCTTCAAATACTTAGAAGGTTGTCACACAGAGGAGGACCAGGATCTCTTCTCGATCCTCCCAGAGTGCAGGACACGGAATAATGGGCTCAAGTTAAAGGAAGGCAGATTCCAGCTGGACATCAGGAAAAACTTCCTGACTGTTAGAGCAGTACGACAATGGAAGCAGTTACCTAGGGAGATTGTGGGCTCCCCCACACTAGAGGCCTTCAAGAGGCAGCTGGACAACCATCTGTCAGGGATGCTTTAGGGTGGATTCCTGCATTGAGCAGGGGGTTGGACTTGATAGCCTTGTAGGCCCCTTCCAACTCTGCTATTCTATGATTCTATGATCCTTTAGATTTCTGACTGGTTCTGACTGAACCCTGGAGCACATTCAGTACCCCACTGACATCAGAGCCACCAGCCTCCACTGTCAAGAGTTATGGAGTCCTTCATAAACAGGTTGGCATAGTCACACAGGTATACTTTGTTCTAAATCAGGGATAAGGAACTTCTGGCCTAAGGGCCTAATTTGCACGTGGAGGTTCTGCACATAGAATCATAGAATAGTAGAGTTGGAAGGGGCCTATAAGGCCATCGAGTCCAACCTCCCGCTCAGTGCAGGAATCCACGCTAAAGCATACCTGACAGGCAGCGGGGAATCCCCAGTGCTATGTCTGGGTTGGGGAGAGGCATGCATGAGAATAAAAATGACAGCAGGGATGCAAGTGGCAGGGGACCCGGACGACACACAGTCACTCCTCCCAGCACTGACTCAGTTCCTTTCTCTGTGCTGAGAAAGGCATAAAAAGTGGTCCCTTTCTCAGCAAAGAGGAAGTCAGCATGGAGAGTGTAATGATATAATCTGGCATGTAGAGGGCCGGGGGGGGGGAATTCACACACACACCGAATATGATTCATGTGCACCCCTCTTTTAGATAATGGCAGCCACTGTGCTTTAGCATCAGATTCCAGCAAATGGCCCAGTGCAAGAATATACATGGAAAGTATTAAAATGTTCCGAAAATCCACCAATTCATAACACAAAACGGAATTTGGTGAGCGTCCAATAGACCACTGCCAAATTCATCTGTTTTTTCTCTTTCTTTCTTTCTTTCTGGACAAATTCCAGATCGGACATAAGAGGGATGTCAACCCCATGCTCTGGTCAGCCAGGACACAATCAGAAAACAACAGGTGGGGCTGAGATAATAAAATAATCACAGCCAGAAGGGTCAAGCTAGCTGAGGAGTATGATCCAAACTCCTGGGCTGCAGTGCATAGAGGCGTTGCAAAAGGACACGGCAGCCCACGGTTGTTTTCCAGGAGGAATTCAATAACTGATTTGACTTCTCAAACCATATGAAGCAAATGAACTGTCGTCTCTGGGATACTGGGAATTACCTCTGGATCATCTAGCAGCCACTGACTCAAACGTAACGATCTCCGGGGAAGATGCAACCCCTACCGCCGCAACACCATTTCGGAGGGTAATGGTAAAAGAGCGACCATAAATTACCAGCCTGAAGATCTTGGGGGCAGAGAGGACTCAATTTGAGCTCTGTTAATTGGCCTGGATGGGGTGTGGGAGATTGGGAAAAGGCCTTACCATCACAAAGGGCTGGATGAACATTACTCTCTGGGAAAGTATTAAACAATTTGCCGCTAATTGTGATATCATCAGCAAATCTGAACAGCTGTTCTTGCAGCCCAGAGCAGCAACGGGCCAAAGCAAACATTACCCTGGGACCCAATTGATGGAAAGCACTTTAAAAGACAGCTGGTCTCAGTTTCGGGTTTCCAGGTCACTCTTTTTCCAGCCACATTGCTCAGGTTCGGGCCCCTTTTTCACTTGGTTAATGAGATTCCAGCTAGAAAAACCTAAAACCTTATCAGATCCATGGCGCGTCGTGGAAAAGCACACTTGGCTGTCGAAGATTACTATCAGAAACAGAACCTTCCCACTCATTTCCAGTTGTTGTTCCTTCTCCTGCCGCTGCTATGGGCAGAGCAAGGGCATTCTCCACAGAGTCAGAAGTGGAGAAAATGGAGGAGGCGGCAATTTTCTCCACTCTCACAATTCTAGAACCCAATGGGGTCCTCCCATGAAGCTGATTGGTGGGTGATTCTGGAGAGATAAAAGGACCGTCCTTCTTCACATAGTGCATAGTTACACTATGGGATTAGCCACCACAAGACCTAGTGATGGCCACCAATGTAGATGTCTTTAAAAAGTAGATTGGACAATGTAGATTGAACAAATTTGTGGAGAAGAACACTATCAATGACTCCGAGTTCTGATGGATAGAGGCTACCGCCAGCATCAGAAGCAGTAGGCTTATGTACACCAGTTGCTTGGGAACATGGGTGGGAGGGTGGTATTGCACGGTGTCCTGCTGGTGGTTCCCTGGTCGACAGCTGGTTGGCCACTGTGTAAACAGAATGCTGGACTAGATGGACCTTTGGTCTGATCCAGTATGCCTCCTCTTATGTTCTTAAGAAAATATTCATCTGGTGACTCAAGGTCATCAAAGCCATATGCTTACATGTTACATGTTATACTAGCTGAGTGTTAGCTTGCTCTTTAATCTAGTGTAAGCATATGGGTTTGATTCGGAGTACTACCACTATGCACTGAGCAGGGAGAATGATACCTTACCACCACCTTCCTGAAATTCTATACCCTGGTAGGAAGGGAGAAGGCTCAGTTGACTCCATTGGGGACTTACTGATTTTGTTAACTCTCCTCTTGAGGTGGGGGTGGGGGGGGCGATTGGGGAAAAATAATAGTGGTGGGTGGTTTAATCCTCCACTACTGGTTCATGGTGGTCCCAATCCAAATCTGGGCCATAGACATTTACCCTAAAGGAAAGGCTAATGTGCTGTGTGGTTAGTGGAATGCTATGGTCCCCAAACATTTTGCTTCAGTGGGCCCACATCTGATCAAAGCAACAAGCTAGACTCCCAGATATAGACAAACCCTCATCCTCAGGGCTCTAAACCCACATTCTCAAAAGAAGAGACTCCTGAGTAAACATTTCAGGGCAAGGACTTGATAATAGAAAGGCATCACGAGGCTTCCAGTTCCCTAGGACCCAATGAAGACCCCAGTGACCTTCCCCCCTGTATCCAGAAAAGGTTACACTGCCATCCTCAGACTCTGAAGACACTAGTATATCAGAGCCGACCCCATACCATCACAGCTTGATGTTGCTAAAACAGACCAGCCCTCTTTATGAAAAAAAGGTCTCACTTAGTCGAGGAGGGGCTAACTAGCCTAAAGGAAGCCAATCCCCTACTTAAGGCTCAGTCTCAATCTGCTGCTCGTTGGAGCAACATACGGACAAGCTTGTCCGGCTTCCAACCACTGCCCTGTTCCTGCCTCACTGAAAGTAGCCTGACTTTCTCAAAACCTTGATAAATCCCCAATCCATAGTGAACCCCTGTAACCCAGACCTTAACAGTGCCCAACAATGCTAAGCCCTTGCCACAAAGGAGGCCAGCGACAACAACATAGCACTGGATCTAAAAGCATCCCAAAAGTACAAATCTAAGAGATCAGGGGAAGCTGAACAGATGCTATAATCCCAAACCACACCATTAGATCTGTCTTGTCTTTCTCATAACAATCATGTAAGACAGCAAAGTTAAGGGTTCCAGGTGCCCAGCTTTCTCCTAACACAAGAGTTTTCTATGTGAACTCCCATGCAATCCCCCACCCACAATCCAAAGTCATACAGTCCAGTAAGAGCTGCACCACATGATTCATTTATTGGCATAACTCAGCGTTTAGTTGTGAGCAGCAGCTGAACTCTTGATTATCACTTTAAATCATTTTATTTGCAGGGTAGGCAACTAGAGGGCTGTGATCTGGTGGCATTTGTTTGAGCAAAATTAATATTCTTATCCATGTTATCTGTAATGCATATTGATTGATTGATTTCATTCCTTTACCACCAATAGCTAAAATTCTCTGGCAGTTCACCACAAGTAAAACCACAAGGTACAGCATAGAATAGGAAATATGGAAGCTTAAAACCGCAATATAAAAGTACAATCAAAATAGAACTAAGCAGCAATGCAAAGGTTTAAAATAAAGATTTAATATATTTATTTAAAATGGCAGAGCTAAAAGACTAGGATGATAAAAAGCTACAATATTGGGGAAATAAAAAGGTCTTCAAATGATGACAAAAGGAGTACAATGTAGGTGCCAGGTGAACTTGGCACTCTTCAAATACTTGAAAGGTTGTCACACAGAGGAGGGCCAGGATCTCTTCTCGATCCTCCCAGAGTGCAGGACACGGAATAACGGGCTCAAGTTAAAGGAAGCCAGATTCCGGACGGACATCAGGAAAAACGTCCTGACTGTTAGAGCAGTACGGCAATGGAATCAGTTACCTAGGGAGGTTGTGGGCTCTCCCACACTAGAGGCATTCAAGAGGCAGCTGGACAACCATCTGTCAGGGATGCTTTAGGGTGGATTCCTGCATTGAACAGGGGGTTGGACTCAATGGCCTTGTAGGCCCCTTCCAACTCTGCTATTCTATGATTCTATGATTCTATGAACCTCCCTAGGGAGCTCATTCCACAGCTGGGGTGCCACAACAGAAAAGGTCCTCTTCCTGGTAGCTACCAGCCTCACGTCCTTTGTCAGGGGTTCTTGGATGAAGAAGGACCCCCGAAGATAATCTTAGGATCTGGGCAGGTACTGATCCTTCAGATAACCTGGCTCCAAGGCATTTGGGGCTTTGAATGTTAGTACCGGCAATTTGAATCTGGCCCAGACATGGACTGGCAGCCAGCACAGCCGGAAAAGTACTGGCGTTAATCTGGACCTATTGGCCAATCCCTGTTAACAAATTTGCTGCCCTATTTTGGACCAGCTGAAGTTTCCAGATATCTAGATTTGTCAAATATCTAGGATTTAAGCAGTTAAGCCTCAGTGTGGATAAGAAGTGTTTGTTCCCAGACATGCACACGCACACACTCTAACCCAAGAAGAAAAGCTATAACCTTGTTCCATCTATAGATAATGTTTTCTTGGCTTGTGGTTTTCCAAATGACTGGTTACCTGGTTCGATCGGATGTGTGTTTATGCCAAGCGATGCACTGTGCTCCCCTTTAGACGCAGCCTGGGGATTGCCTTTGAAGGAGCGAGCCCTCTCTCCCTCTCTCTCTCTCTCTCTCTCTGCATTTGGCAGGGAGAGCTTAAAAATAACCTGCCCGCTTGTCAAGGTTATAAACAGAGAGTTGAACAAATTGCCTTTTGAGTTGATTAAAATGCTCCATGAAGCTCGCTCCCCTATGTCTGGGACAGGCCGAGAGAGGATTGCATTAATTTGAACTCTGCGGTTCTCCTGCTTAATATGGCTTTGATGAGTCTCCCCTTCTTACCCTTGTAGCTGCCTCCCTCTAGACTCCTGCATCTAAAAGTGTTCAAAAACTGCGGCCAGCTCACGATGCAGCAGACCGGTAGCTGGCCAAAAACTAAAAAACACCAACACCAGCCTTCCCACAACCTCCAGATGTGTTGGATTCCAACTCCCATCATCAACAAGCCATATGGTGTAGAGGGAGGGGGTGATCCTGGACATGCCTGCTTCCGGGATTGTCCCAGGTTGTCTAAACAAAAGCGCAATGTCCCAGATGGGAGGAGGGACGTCACACGCGTCATGCCCATCATTTTTTTTATATATACATTTTTTATTTTCTACAATACTTAAACAGACACCATTACATATATATATATATATATATATATATATATATATATATATATATACTACATAACTATTAATTAACATTAGTATCTTATCTATATAACATAATCAAACTTAACATATAAGTGCACCCCCCACCTCGGGATCTCATTCCTGGTTCCAAAATCTCATACTTTCTTCTGCTGGTGGTTCCCCACTTCCCTTAGAAAACACAAATATTAGGAACTGCTTCCAGATTCCTTCAAAATCATTTGTTTTAGCTATACCTCTTCTCACTTTAATATTACAAGTCAATTTGTCATTAATAGCTATATCCCATACTTCTTTGTACCATTCTTCAATACAATAATCTCCTTGAATCTTCCAGTTCCTAGCTACGATCAATCTTGCTGCCGTCAGCAAATTCGATATCAATTCCTTAATTTCTTTTTTACATTTTAAATCTTCAAATAGTCACAGTAATGCAACTTTTGGTGTTTGTTTTATCTTCATTCCCACAATTTCTTCAATCTCTAAAAACACCATCTTCCACAATTTTTGTACATATTTGCATCCCACCACATATGTAAATACGTTCCTTTTCCCCCACATCCTCTCCAACAATTTGCTGAATGCTGATTATTTATCTTATTTAATCTAACCGGGGTTAGGTACCACCTCCATATAATTTTAAAGTAATTCTCTTTTATTCTCACTGACATATTTCTAAACGCTCTTTGTTTCCATAGTCCCTCCCAGCTCTGTTGTCCTATTTGTACTTTTAAATCTGTCTCCCAAACCATTTCCCCTGAACTATCCATCGACCCTTTCTCCAACAATATTCTGTATATTTCACTCATTAACCCTTTTGATGCTATTCTTTTTCCTTTATCATTTTCTTTTTTAAATATTAATTCCTCAAATTTTGTCAACTCTCTACAATCTCCATTTTCTCTTACCCACTTTTTGGTCCACTGTTCTAATTGCCAATAATTCAACCAAGTTAATTTTTTGTCTTTTAAAACCTCTTCGAAATCCTCTCTTGTATTCATTTCTCTTAACCAATCCCTTAATTTCATTTTATTTTTTTCTATTAAAATTTTACTTAATCTACTCTTTAATTCCTCCGGGAAATTCTTTAACATTATTACCGGTGATAAAGGGGAGCTGCTTACATTTAAAGAATACATTTTCCAACTTCATCTCAATATTGCTTGTGGTTTTATCCTCCATCCAATCCAAATCTCCTACTCCTATAATCGCTTCCACAATATGCTTTAACCTATTAGCTATATAATATAGGTTAATATTTGGGAGACCCAATCCTCCCTTTTTTGACTTAAATACCATTTATTTTTATTTACCCTCGCTTTCTTATCCCCATTACAATAATTATTTATGATATTTTGCCAACTTTTTATCTCTGATTCTCAAATTTTTATTGGTAACATCCTGAGCACAAAATTAATCTTTGCTAAAATCTTCATTTTTATTAATGCAATTCTTCCAAACCAGGATAAATTTAATCTTTTATATTTTTCCAATTTTACTAAAATCTCTTTTTTAAACTATTTAAGTTCTCCTTCTCTAAACTCTCTAAATTTTTTGTAATTTTAATTCCCAAATATCTAATCTGTTCTTTAACTCTCATTTCTATTCCTTTCCCTTCCCATTCCTTCTCTTCTTTTTTAGTATAATTGAATAACATCATCTCTGATTTGGACCAATTTATTCTTAACCCAGTAATTTCCTCACATTCTCTCAGTTGCTGTTTAATTCTTTCCATTTTTCTTATTGGATTTTTAATAGTTAGTAAAGTATCATCCACAAACATATTCAATTTTATTTTTTTAATATCCCATATTCCTTCTATCTCCCCATCATCTCTTATTGCATTCGCCAATAATTCCATAACTATTACAAACAGGACAGGCGAGAGTGGACATCCTTGTCTTGTCCCTCTGGCGAGTCGTATCTTATCCGTAACTCCGTCGTTCACTACCACTATGGCTGTATTTTGAGAGTATAGTTGTTCTATTATAGCTTTAAATTTATTTCCAAATCCCATTTTATTTAAAACCATCTTTAATGCTTGCCAGCTCACACAATCGAAAGCTTTAAAGCTATCCAGTGCCAAAATTCCCGCTTTAACCTTAGAGTTTTTTATCACCTGTATTACATTTAAAACTCTTCCCACTAAATTATGCATTTGTCTACCTGCTACAAATCCACATTGGTCTTCCCCTATATATTCCACTATAAATTTATTTAACTGTTTTACTAAAATAGTTGAGAAAATTTTTGCATCTTGATTTATTAATGAAATAGGTCTGTATGAATCAGGGACAGTCAAGTCCTTATCTGGTTTTGGAATTAAAATTATCAATGAGTGTTCCCATGATTCTGGTGTCTTCTCTCCCTCCAATATGGTGTTATACAGCTTCAATAATTTCGGTACTAAAAATGTTTTAAAAACTTTATAATATTCCAATCCTAAACCGTCAACCCCTTGCAGGCATAACATCATCCTCCCCATGCTGGAAATAGCTGTACCCATTGAATTTGACCAGTGCAGATGTGGAGGCTGGTGACTCTGGTGTCAGTGTTAAGCACCTCAGACAATTCTGTAGAGTCCTGACTGCTTCTGACTGAAACCCGGAGCAGATTCATTACCCCACTGACATCGGAGCCACCAGCCTCCACTGGGGAGAATTTTGTTCAGTTTGTTAAGCTATTATCAGAATTCACACATTTCTTCATAACCAGGATGGAAAGAAATTGAGATGTTTAATAAAATAAATATGGTATAAAGCAGAACTGACAGATTCATCTATTTCCTACTTACCAGACAATATACCTTTAAAATACACCATAAAGCGTGATAAAAAGATAAACAACTACATTAAAAACAGCAATCAATCAGCAACAAATTTGGATTAATACAAAAGCGCGGAAGTCACATAATTAGCAAATGTTGAATGTCCACTGAAAGAAATACATCTGTCGTTTCTGCCAAAAGGAGACGAGGGTCGAAAGACCAGGTATAAGTCAAATAAATACATAGAGAGGGGATCTCTATTTGTGGAATGTATTTGCGTCTCAGAAGGAGCTTACAAATAGTTAATACAACAGTATATAGAACCATAAAACACTCCCAAAACAATGCAACAATAAAATTCCAGAATAACAGAAATACAAATTGGTGTAAGTTGTTTCTGATCTGAAAAGAATACAAAGATGGCACCAGGCAAAATGCCCTGGGTTGGAAATTCCAGGCATGGAGTGCCACAGCTGAAGTTCTCATTTTTCCAGTTTGAAGAGTGGTTCATCCCCAAATTTCAGTTTAGATTTTTTTAAAACATTGCATGAAAATCCATGTGTCATTTTGTACATTTCTCCTAATATATGCCTTTTTGTAGACAATGTTGCCTAATGTACACATTTTTGCAAGCGATTTCCCTAATTTGTCGAAATTTTAGTGTTGTTTTCACTAATACCTTCATTTTTGTTTTTCACTTCTCCCTAATATATGCATTTATGTATGCACTTTTTTTAAAAAAAAAACCTGGAGTACTCCACTGAAAAATTATGTGGTCCAAATTTTGAAGGATAACTGAGTTTCAGTTGCTGCCTTGGTTTGAAAGTGCAAAATTTTGTAAGTTAGCATTAAGATGAGAAATCTTAAATAAATTTCTTCTCCATGTTTATCCTTCAAGTATTAAGGTATTACACTTCTGGTGTTCGTGCTATCCTCACGGTCACATTTACGTATTTCACCAGAGATGGGTGTGACATCCAAAGACAGAGGACCATTATCTAACAACTTTTACGAATCCATTTGAAGTCAACATGAACTGTATTCCCCTGAGTTCCTGGAGCGCCAAAACAGCCTTTAATAAGCTTTTTCAACATGTCTTACATGAAAATAAATCTATCAAAGATGTTTTGAGCCAGAACATGCAAAATATGCTCATGCAAATCCATCCAGCCTATGTATCTCTAAAAGGTAACATCGTTTATCCGTACAAGTCTTCAAACTACAAAATGAGTTTCCATAGAAAACCAGTTTTTATAAACCATTCTTATCCACCACCCACCACCCCTAAAATGTCCAGAACAGAAATATGTTCTTTTCTGCCTACATTTCAGAGGGAGCTCAAAAGACGTTTGAGACTAATTGGACAAGAAGACATATTTGAGATATAAAACTCAAAGTAAAGAAATAGCCTCCTTTGGAATGGCCATGCTTCTTTGTGCAGGCATATCTCCTGAAAACAGCTTGGCCGGAGAACCTAGGCTACGCTTTCTGGTTCTTCCGAAGAACTGGAGCATGATGTCAGTGAATTCTTTTATACTGCATTTAAAATATTCTTCTTCTTTTTTATTTTTTTTAAAAAAGGCTATCATAGCTAAAATGGAGCCACCCAACCCAATCCCCAGAGAGTTCTTTAGGTACCATAAAGCTTTCCATGAGGTCATGTAGAACATACGTGCCCCCCTCTGGCAGAGCCTAGTTTTCCGGAGATCCTGGAATATCAAACAGAACAGCTTCAAGAAATGACATTCCCTAAACAACAAATTAGCAACATTAACTTTTAGCTCTTTCATGACATTGGCCTTGGCAATTTGGTGGTCTGGGTGATTATTTCCATCTTTCTTTCATTGGATACTATCGTCTTGGCGAGAACTCTAAATCTTTGGGCGTCTTCCTTCCCTGAAGAACTGTCATGCTTTGTAAAGCTGCTAACAAATTCCAAACAAATCCACCCTCCAAGTCAATGCAGGCAGCGAAACTTCTCCCCATCACTACTTTTACTGGACTCAGGGTTCACTCCAGTTTTGAGGGGGCCCTAGATGAAGTGATGCCCCCCTCCTTGTCCCTCAGGCTTACCTGGTGGCACCATGGCAACAGCAGTGCTCAGCCATGGCTGCATCTAGTCACCATTTTAATTTCTCACAATGGCCCCAAGTCATACTGCTTCAGGAGCATCATGGGAAATTAATGTGGCAGTGAGTTCCAGTGCTGGATAGGGTGAAAGGCCAGACATTTCTTTAATGCGGGCAGGGGAGAGTTGATAAGGGCAGATGTAAGCAGTGGGCCCTGATTGGGTGCTGGAGCCTGGCAGCTGTCCATGGATACTGACAGAATTCCACGGTGCTTTCGGTAGTTTGTGGCAGAAGCCTCTAATGCCAATGTGGTCTGATGATGTCATCAGTGTGCGCCACTTCTGAAAGCCTCTGCATGGGTGCAGCGCCATAGAAGGACGGGTTGAAAAATGTCTGGGCTAGTTTTTAACGTGGCGGGTTGAACAGGAAAGGTCTGCTTCTGGAGGGCACCTATTGGCTGGTGCCCTGTGATGTCATTGGCTGGCACACCCAGAGAGACACACCTATCCCCAAAGCACTTTCACCACTCTTTCAAAACAAATCTGAATGAATTAGCATATTTATGAATAAACATGTACGTAGCACTTTATTTTTTAAAATGTAAGTAGCTCCACGTATACACTCACCACCAACCAAAGGACAGAGAAGGCCTGACTGGTTGAACCAACGTTCAGTTTGCTAAAATGTAAGCAAAGCGGGGAAAATGAGAAACTGCAGGTCTCAAAAGAAGAACCCGCTATGAGGTTTTTGTTTTTGTTTTTTTTACTTCATGTCTGTCTTCTCCTTTATTTTATTCAGATTGTTATCCTGCCATATATCCCAAAAGCCTCAGAGTGGCTTATAATATGAAAACAAAATTCCAAGACCAGGGGAGGGGAGAATACAGTATTTCCATCACTTTACATTTTGGCAAAGATGGGAGAAACAAGAAACATTTATCTCAGAATTTAACTCATGGTGATGATGACGATTATTGTGGCTCAGACAAAAACTGAGGCCTTAGCTAGACCTAAGGTTTATCCCGGGATCGTCCTGGGGTCATCCCTGCCTGCTTCCGGGATCCCCAGGACAATCCCGGGATAAACCTTAGGTCTAGCTAAGGCCTGAGTTAAAAAGTTTTTTTTTTTTTTACAACAACAGTTTTACTTTTATTTTATTTTAACAACCATTAGGAAAGTTTCCAGGAGAGAAGCAGAGACAGAGATCAGAAGATAAAGGCATCGGAGAAGAGAGATGTTTTCCATTGCTGTTTACATACTTGCAAGGAAGAGGTGGGTGAATATTATCGCAGAGCGGGGGCAGAAGAATGGAGGAAGTAGGATTGAAAGCAACATGGCATGAAACAGAGGAGATTACTCAGTGATCTGTCAAGAAAAGAGTATCAGCAGAGTAGAGACATCAAGAAGGAAAGAGAAATAGGATCGAAGGAGCTAAGGGATGAAAAGTTGGACTGCAGTGATATTCACAAAGTGAATATTTTTTGACATGAAAGTGATTTTTCAAGGGGGGGGGGGCAAAGGGTCATCTGAAAAACCCAAGGGCCTCCCTTTGAGCACTTTCTTGCACGTGTTTCTTGCCTCTCTTGGTAGTTGCTTTGATGCAATTCATTTTTTAAAAAAAACTATTTTGTTGTTGAGTTATTTAAAACATTTGTATCCCGCCCTATATCACTAGGCTCTCAGGGTGGCATACAGATAAAATTATACAATATAAGACAGTAAATATACACAGCTAAAAACAAATTAAACCATTAATCAAGTTAAAACCAGTATATAATTTAAAAGCTGTAAAAACAATTAAAGCAGTTAAAACAATGTGCAAGCTTGGTGAATTTAACCATTAAAGGCTTTGTTAAAAAGCCATGTTTTTACTTGGCGCCGGAATAGAGTCAGCGTTGGCGCCAGTCGGAACTCCAAGGGGAAAGCATTCCACAGTCAGGGTGCCCCCACAGAGAAAGCCCTCTCCGATGTCCCACCATAGCGTATGTGTTGTGCTGGTGGGATGTGGAGGAGGGCTCCTCCAACAGATCTCAAATCGTGGGTAGGCATATTTACGGAGAGGTGCTCCTTCAAGTATCGAGGTCCCAAGCTGTTTAGGGCTTTAAACGGCATTACCAACACCTTGAAATCCGACCGGAAGCGTATAGGCAGCCAATGCAATTCCTTTAAGACCAGTGTTATGTGGTCTCTGTAAGATGTGCCTGCCAGCAGTCTGGCTGCTGCATTTTGCAGTAGCTGCAACTTCTGAGTCGTCCTCAAGGGCAACCCCACATAGAGTGCATTGCAGTAGTCTAATCAAGGAGTTACCAGTTCATGCACTACTGTGGCTAGGTTGTCCCTGTCCAGGGAAGGCCATAGCTGGTGGATCAGCCGAAGCTGACCTCAAGTACTCCATGCCACAGAGTCCACCTGGGCCTCCAGTGACAATGATGGATCTAGGAGTACTCCCAAGCCATGCACCTGTTCCTTCAGAGGGAGTGCAACGCCATCCAGAACAGGTCACTTACCCAATTCCAATTGCATTAATAATTGTGGCAGGATCTACACTACTGCTTATAAGGGTTTATAATGGTTTTGACAACTGTTCAGGCCCAGGACACATTACAAATACCATTTTCAAACCGTTTTTAAAGTGTTGCATCCTGCTTGGTGCAGATCTGGCTGTGCCTTGAATTCTAGTTGTTTTTAAGAGCCATAAGGCATTGTCCACTGGTTTGTTTGTGTTTTCTTTTTGCATATTGTCTATTATTTTGGAATTTGTACACCACCTTGTGAGGGCTCTTATGCCCTTCTGAAGTTCCATGAGGACTAGAAACTCACTGCATCAAAACAAAGAAAGCCAGAACACTCTCAGTGGTGCCTCAGGCCTTCCAGTTCCCATTAACCAGGGGGATATTCTGCTATTCCAAAAATGTGGGTTTCTAGGACTCCTGAGAGGAGTCCATGTAAGAGAGGCGGAGAGTTGTCGGGTGGGAAAGTCTGGCACAGGGGGTGGTTCTGTGCTGTAACGAATGCTCCGGCTGGCACGTGCTAATGCCCAGGGTACAGTTGCGCACTCTTTGTCAGTCCACGCTTCTTCACAGCTACGGTGACTGTGCAGCATGAGGTCCCCCGGCCCGGCTTGTCTGTGTCACTCATGAATTTCTCCTTCGACCGGCGTCTCATTAGCAACGAGAGGTCCCACTTGCTGACATCAGCACTCATTCCAACAGTTTTAAGGGATATATTCCGAGGGTGTGAAGAACAAGTCAGTAAATTTCAGGAAACTCTGCTCCAGGGTTTTATGAGCCGGAATGGAGCTGATAAGCAGCAGTTATATGTCAGGGCTCTCCTAGGGTTGCTCCGCCAGTGTGCTTCCGACATTTCAAACAGCCGCCTCGCACCAAACGACTGCTCAGGGCCTCCTTTCCATGCCACGTCTCAGCTCTGGTCTTTACTACCTACCCGTCGAGGCAGTAATGTTCCTCCGGAGCCCTGAAGCAGATGGAGAGAAAGCAATTCAACAGGTGGTAAACAGACAAGTCGCCCCAAGGAAGTGATCCCTCCAAGGTACAACAGGCAGGTCAAGACAGCAAAAACCTGACGCAGCTGACTTGGGTGAAATCCTGGCTGAAGGGGCACAGTTTACCCTGGATAAATCACAGTGGAGACTCTAGGAATAAGAAAGGAGTACAGTGTAGGTGCCAGGCGGACCTCTCTGGGGAGTGGAGAAAACCTCCTCCTAGTAGCCACCTGCCTCACTTCCTTTGGCAGGGGCTCACAGAGAAGGGCCCCTGTAGATGATCTTAAGGTCCGGGCAGGTACATATGGGAGGAGGCGTTCCTTCAAATAACCTGGCCCCAAACTGTTTAGGGCTTTAAATTAGGGATGTGCTCCACTTCTAATCGGACCGGAGAAGCAGTAGCGGAGCGGGGGGCTTCGCCTGTCCTTAAGGTGGAGGTGAAGAGGATTGGGGGGCCGGCGGAGCGTGGCGAAGAGGATCGAGGTGAAGGCGGATCCTTCGCCTCGATCCGGAGCTCCGCCGGAAAGGTAAGTGGGGTTTACCGGGCCCTGCCGCTGTCGCTCTCGCCCATGCGGTGACAGCAGCAGGGCCCGGTAACGCCCCCCGCCCTCCTCTCCCTTACCTGCCTCCGTCCGCGGTCTGTCAGCGTCTCCAATTGAGCCCGTGGTTCCAGCAGGAAGTCTGGGCCGCATTTGCGGCCCAGACTTCCTGGTGGAACCGCGGGCTCAATTGAAGACGGCGACGGACCGCGGACGGAGGCAGGTAAGGCCCCCTCCCCCTTGGTCCCTTACCGGGCTCTGCCGCCGTCGCCGCATGGGCGGCAATGGCGGCAGGGCCCGGTAACCCCCCCCCCCTCCTCTTCCTTACCTGCCTCCGTCCGCGGTCCATCAGCGTCTCCAATTGAGCCCGTGGTTCCAGCAGGAAGTCTGGGCCGCAGACTTCCTGGTGGAACCACGGGCTCAATTGAAGACGGCGATGGACCACGGATGGAGGCAGGCAAGGCCCCCCTCCTCCTTACCGGGCTCTGCCGCTGTCGCCGCATGGGCGGTGATGGTGGCAGGGCCCGGTAACCCCCCCTATGGGGGGGACCGGAGCTCCGATCCAGATCCGGAGCTCCGAGCGGAGCGGAGTGGGCACAGGCGGAGTGGGGGCGGGGCGGAGCGGGCCGATCCGAAAATGGCGGATCTTAAAGTGAAGCGGAGTGGGGGGTCTGTGCACACCCCTACTTTAAATGTCAATACCAGCACTTTGAATCGGGCCTGGACCTGGACTGGCAGCCAATGAAGTTGTAAAAGGACTGGCGTAATGTGATCTCACTGGCCAGCTTGGGTAGGAGGAACCCCAACCCAAGATGGAGCGAGACCCCAAAAGATGTCTCCTCTCTGAGAGGCAAGAGCATGAAGAAATAGGAAGTGACATCAGCAACCAAAAGAGTACCAGGCCTTAGCCAGACCTGAGGTTTATCCCGGGATCGTCCCAGGGTCGTCCCTGCCTGCTCCCGGGATATCCTGTGTGTCATTTACATGAACAGGGATGACCCCGGGACGATCCCGGGATAAACCTTAGGTCTAGCTAAGGCCTAAGTCTAGCAATGGAGGAAGGTAAGCACAGGTAAGAGCATAGTCTAGGAACTTGGAGACTCTCTGGCCACAGCTAGACCTAAGGTTTATCCTGGGATCTCCCAGGGTTCGCCCCTGCCTGAGCACTGGATCCCCTGTGTGTCACCTAGATGAACAGGTTTGACCCCTGGACGATCCAGGGATAAACCTTAGGTCTAGCTATGGCCTCTATCTATTCTCTTCATTTTTCTTTGGAAGCTAGCTCAGATGCACCCACACTTCCAACAAAGTCAAAGCGTGGCGGGAGGGGGGAGGTGTATAAGGCTCTTGAACCAATCAGAAAGGAGCTCTAGCCCAGCCAATTAGACTGATGAACACAGACCAGGCCTTTGCCCCCTCCCCTTCCTGCCCCACATTGATTGAAACAGTAAGATGTGTGTGTGTGTTGCAGTCTAAGCATCACCTCCTTTCGGTCTCAGTCAAAAGGGTGAAAAGGCTTAGTGGTCGGTGGCCATTCCGATTTTCGAAGAACGATCCCAGTTTTGTTTGCAAATCTTGCAGTTCGTAACCACAGGTGGGACAAAGGAAGAAGCCTTGTCCTGGGTCAGACGAGCTCAGTGCCACCTACATCAGGGGTGGGCAACTTGTATGGTCCCGTGGGCAGCCTGTGGCATTGGCAGGGCAGCTGGGGGCCATGGGACGACACACACACACACACACACACTCCTCCCAATCCAGAACACTGAGAGGATGGAGAGGTTTTAACCCTGTTCTCCTCCCAATGATCTTGATCCTGGGCTTCATCTTGATGAGCACAGGAGTAAAGCGCATTGCTCTTACTCTCCACAGTATGACGAAGTTGGCTCTGCTCCATCAATGTTACACAATGGAGCCCGCCCGCCCTAAAATGTCGTCATTGAGAAAGGCTTATTACCCACCCTTCCGCAGGCTTCCCCTGCTACATTGTGGGAAGAGGAAGGGGGTTTCCTTCTGTCCGGCAGATTCCATAGACATGCGGGCCGTTTTTCTAACCTTCGAGAATTTTGCACAAAATTCGTCATAGAAAGAGACACTTTTTAAATTCATTAAATAAATATGACCGAAATGTGATTATGCCCCATTGGCTGAAGGATTCAGCTAATGGGGCATAACCCTAAAAATGCCCATTTTAGAGGAATCTGCCATTTGGGGGGAATTTGTGCATTTGTGCAACTGCGAATTTGCGCAAATTTGGAAACTGAAAAAATCTGATTCCCTCGATGGTCAGACTATGGAACAAAAAATGCCCAGCGATCCTGAAAACAGAGACACAATCTGTACATCCATAGCAACAAGAGGGGGGGAGTTTTGATGAGAGGAGTCAGGCAGGCAAGAGTTCTCCTTGGATGGAAGAATGCACATGATGGTGGTGTGTGAGAGACTTAAAAAGAAGGCATGGGAGGAGGATGTGTAAACACTGGTTGGCTGAGCTCTCTCATAAAGCCTCAGTCAGCAACTGGCTCTTCGCATGGAGGAAAGAACTGAAAGAACTGGGCATGTTTAGCCTGGAGAAGAGAAGATTGAGGGGAGGCATGATAGCACTCTTCAAACACTTAAAAGGTTGTCACCCAGAGGAGGGCCAGGATCTCTTCTTGATCTTCCCAGAGTGCAGGACACGGAATAATGGGCTCAAGTTAAAGGAAGCCAGGTTCCAGCTGGACATCAGGAAAAACTTCCTGACTGTTAGAGCAGTACGACAATGGAATCAGTTCCCTAGGGAGGTTGTGGGCTCTCCCACACTAGAAGCCTCCAAGAGGCAGCTGGACAACCATCTGTCAGGGATGCTTTAGGGTGGATTCCTGCATTGAGCAGGGGGTTGGACTCGATGGCCTTGTAGGCCCCTTCCAACTCTGCTATTCTATGATTCTAGGAGGACGAGGAGGACGAGGAGGAGGACTTCTCCCCTCCTATGGGGCTAGCCAGGGAGAAGGGTAGAAGTGTAGAAGGGTAGAAACAGATCATCCTTGCCACAAGGTTTTGGTGTGCAGGAGATAAGTTGAGAACCTGAGCCTTTCTTTATTATAGGAACTTCTGGATTCTAACCAGCTCTGCATTAGCCGTTCAGGATTTATTAAACCAGGAGGACAGGGAGCAGCAGCCTTACTAAGTTATCTTGCATAATAATTTGCTTGAAGATCATTTATTGCTGATTATCTGGAAACCACTTTTCAGCTCTCTCCCAAGGAGTTTAGGGTTCAGTCAGAGAAAAAGTTTTCTTTCTCTGGTACCTGCCCAGGCAGGCAGCGTTTTGCCTCTCAGCTTATGGCCGCAGAGTGTTTGCTCCAATTTTGAAAACAAGGCTGGGTTTTTCTTTTGCCCCATCATTCAGGCCTTTGCTAGACCAGGGGTTATCCCAGGCTGATACCCGGGATCGCCCCTGTGCATCCAGATGATGCACGTGGGATCCCGGGCTCAGGCAGGGATCAATCCTCACTGGCCCTGGGATAAAGCCCACCCCTTTGGGCCCGCTTTTTCTCACAGTCTTAGGCTGAGCCTGAGAACGCAAGCATGTGGCCTGTTTTTGCAGCTTTTCCCGGCTCCGTGCAATTACTCACGAGGAGCTGGGAGCCACGCACGGGGCGCAGGGTGGGGGGAGCAGGGAAACCCTTTCCCCCCCAAAAAAACCCCGTTACCTTGGCACATGAATGTTCGTGCGCTTTGTTCCTTTTAAAAAATGGCGGACGCGACGGCTCTCTACCTGAGTCGCCTCGCGTTACGTGTAGAGGAGGGCAGGATCTTGTGTTATTGACAACACGAGATCACCCCTCCTCCATCCTGGGATATCCGGTAGGCCTCAGTCCACACTCTGAGAAAAAATTCTTTTGGGAAATTTTGGCTCAGCTCTAGCTGTCATTCTTCAGGGTTCAGCACCATCCCGAGGGTATTCCAAATATTAAATTTCTGAGGGGTGACTGGATAATCTTGTCTCTTACATTCAGCGCTGTAGCAGGTGTGAGGGGAGACAGTGTTGAGTCCAGCTCCGAGGAAGAGGTGGGGCTAGTGCTGTGGCCAAAACCTGTCCTCCAATTTCCTGAAAGTTTTCCTCCCGCCTAAAAGAGTTACAGGTTGACATATATTGGAAGTCTTCTCCAAGAGCTGTGAAGCAAGGTGAGTGAATTAGGCAATGTTTCCTAAAAAATCCACATTTACTCAAAGCCTTGTCCGTGTTTCTTGGAGTTCATGATGTGTTTTGCGTAAAGCCTGAATATAGTGCTTTTCTGCATCAAGTACCCAGGACTGCAGATTTTCTGCCATTCTGTATAGGCCTCTATATAGAGAACCATAGATATTTGAGCATGCCACCATTCACAAAAGGTATTTATCTATTTGACTTATTATTAATGTTTATATACTGCCTTATCTACTAAAAGGCCACCAAGGCAGCGTACAACAATTTAAAACAATAAAAAACCCTGCAAAAATAAAAAATAGTAAAAACACTAAAACATTACAACCCAAACATTTTTAAAAAGCTAAATTGAAAAGATGCATCTGTTCACCCTTTCTAAAAGCCAAGAGGGTGGGCACTATTCATGGTTTTGGCTGGCTGAGGAGAGCCAGTACCTGCAGGAGAAAGGCAGACCATCGTCCAGGACAGAGGGAGTGCCAGGAGCTGCTGCCACCCCACAACCATCTGTACCTGTGAACATAAGTTTTATGCACTTCATGATTTTAATTTTTGTGAACCGCCCAGAGAGCTTTGGCTATTGGGTGGTATAAAAATGTAATAAATAAATAAATAAAAAAGTCACTATAACTAAGGCAGGATCTACACTGCTGCTTTAAAATGGTTTATAACGGTATTGACAACTGTTTGAGCCCAGGACACACTCCGGCCTTTGCTAGACCACGGTTTAGCCCGGGGTGAACCCCAGGCTCGCCCCTGTGCGTTCAGATGACACACGGGATCCCGGGCTCAGGCAGGAGTAACCCTCCCTTGGCCCGGGATAACGGGCACCACTTTCGGCCCGGTATTTCCCGCGGTCTCAGGTTGAGCCCGAGACCGCAAGCATGTGGCCCGTTCCGCCGCTTTTCCCGGCTACCGCAATTACTCGTGAGTAGCTGGGAGAAGTCGCAGATGGGGTGCAGTGCTCCACAGGAGCGCTGGGCCTATCAGGTCAGGGGGAGAGATGGGGGGGGAGAGATCAGAGCCAGGGGGGAGATCGAGGGGGAGAGATCGGAGCCAGCGGGGAGATCAGGGCGGAGAGATCAGAGCCAGGGGGGGGCAGATCGGGGGGGGGAGAGATCGGGGCCGGGGGGGAATTGGTAAAGGTTTTTTTAAAGACGCACGTACTTTTTGTCGCTGTCGCACTCCTGAGCTGCAGCCCCTTGAAACACCAAAACAAAATGGCGGGCGCGACAGCTCTCTACTATAGTCGCC
Organism: Elgaria multicarinata webbii; assembly: GCF_023053635.1. Classification (NCBI taxonomy): domain Eukaryota; kingdom Metazoa; phylum Chordata; class Lepidosauria; order Squamata; family Anguidae; genus Elgaria; species Elgaria multicarinata. The sequence continues at coordinate 13,009,363 of NC_086178.1, read as the reverse complement.
TCACCTGACGTCAAGACGAGGGCGGGATCTCGCATTAGTTACAACACGAGATCACCCTCCTCCCACATGGATTTGCAGGTAGGTCTAGCAAAGGCCTCCATATTCAGTCTTCAAACCGTTTTCAAAGTGTTTTATCCTGCTTGGGTTAGATCGGGACTAAAAGTCTTAGGGAGGCTTTTCAATCTCTTAGGGGAACCCTTAGGTCAGGGGAAAGGGTGTTGGTCCATCTGGGAAACCTTGGAGGGCCAATTTGGGACTTACGGTGGGCCAGATTTGCACCACCACCCCCGGCCCCTCAGACTTGAGGTTCTACACCCTGCTTTAAGTGGATTCTGAGCACAGGAGCCAAAGAGAAATGCTTATAGGTTCTGAAACTGATCCTAGAAGTCTCAGGAGCCTCAAACAGAAAACCACTAAAAGTCACAATTCGCCCCAGAGTCCGGTGTGTTGTGTGTTGACATGTTCTCCGTGCCGCCGCCTCCTCCTCCTCGGCTTCTCAGCCCGCCATGTCTGTCCCCACCCGCAGCAGCCCCCCCTTCCTCCTCTGACAGCGTCAGGAGCTCAGCTTGCAACAGCCTGGCATCTGTTTTCAATCCAATAAAGTGGAACAGTGCTGCTTTTGTGAGGTTCCATTTGCTAGCTGCTGGGAAAGGCCGGTGGCTTTTAAACAATTAATTTCAGCCTGCCGTTCCCCTGGGACTCCGGCTCTCTGACACAGCCGACGGCAGAAGCAAAGCGCACGACGGGCCCGCGTGGATCCGTGCCCTCCCCGTGCTGGGGCAGCTTTTGGGAAGATGCAATTATTTCAAGCTCCAATATGCCAGTTGCCAGCTGGTCTTCCTCATCCCCTGGCTGCATCCGTCTCGGACGTGTCTGTCTGTGGCATGCAGACTCTGTAACAAATCCTTCTTTCCAGCCGGACCACTCTAGGGGAGGGTGTCCATGCCCTGCCGATGCCTTGAAACCCTGGAGAGGCATTCCACTACATCCTGGCTTTCTCTGTGGGAGAAGGCCCTATTCTTCGCCTTCTATTATAAGAGGTGAGATGCAAAACACCAAAGGTGTGCATATCCTGCAGGCTTCCAGGATGCCTGTAGGCACGAAGGGACTGGTGGCTGGTGGGAAATGCAACATGCTGAAAAGGCCAGCTCTCTTTTAAAAGGGAAAGCGTTTTGCACTCCCTTTTTGCATCTTCGTCAAGTAGCAAGAGGTTCCAGGGGCAAATACACATGTTGCACAATGCAAGCCACCCTGATGGGGTTAATTTTCAATGCAAATATTAAACACACCCACACCCAAAAAGAGCATGCATCTGCAACCCATGTCGCCAATGCCATTTCTTTCCAGCTAGCGATTTGTCTCGTCTTCCCTGTATGAAGCATTTTGTCGGTAAGCGGAAGGTGTGGTCGATTTCACGAGCTCATAGTCACCAGCCATCAAAGACCACCCAACCGAGCTCCTTCAGGAAGCAAAGTATAACAGTCCTCTAGAGAAGGTCATTTTGCATCTCCAAAAATTATGCTTGCAGCAGGACCAACCAGGTGGTTCTAATTCCAGCGACTGAGACTCAGAGGACAACTTGCATTGAATGCAAACTTCAGCTTGTATTAGTTTACAGCTGAACCTCTTCTCTTTCTTCCTTTTACTACAAAGTAAGGACACAGGGCCCTAATCTGGATTGGGATCATCACGAATGGGGAGGGGAGATTTAAACATTTTCTCTAGCCACTTGCTCCCCCAAATCGGCCCTCTCTGTGTCAGGGGAGGGGGGATGATTAAAAAGAAAAATGAAAACTTGCAGGGCAAATTTCAGGAAGGAAGTGGCTGAGGAAGGAAGGTTTAAAACTCCCCTCCCCAAACATGGTGGTCCTAATCCCGATCACAGCCTTCTTCACTTTCTTTTGAGTAAATAAAGGGTCAGCTGTAGGGTGGTGATATGAAAAGGACAAGTCTCCTGTTGTATTGAAAAGAGAATTTCAGCAGGTGTCATTTGTATGTAGGCAGCACCTGGGGAAATTTCCTCTTCCTCACAACAGTTAAAGCTGCAGGAGCCCTGCCCTCTTTTGTATCTGGTCATGCTAGGCAGGGCTCATGCAGCTTTAACTGTTATGAGGAAGAGGGAATTTCACCAGGTGCTGCATGCCTACAAATGACACCTGCTGAAATTCCCTTTTCTGAACAACTGTTAACGTTACAGGAGCCCTGTCCTCCTTTCCATATGGTCACACTACCCCATATTCCTCCCTTGTCACCTTTGCTGCTCTTATTCCTCCCCTTTCCACTCCAGTACATCAAAATTTTGATTGTAAGCTCCTTGCAACATGAACCTATTTTTTTCTGCTACTTAGCGTAGTGGCAATGTATAACCCCAGGCCCAGGGGGAAAATCCAGCCCTCCACAGTTTCCCAGAAGGCCCCACCCCTTCTTCCAGCTCCACCCTCTTTTCCCCAAACACCACTCATTTTGTAGTTTTCCACCTTTTCTGAACTGCCCCTCCTCATCAGGCTGAAATGTCATTTCCAAAGCTTAATCACTGACAGTAAGAGCGTTAAGCCAAACTATTCTGGTATTTATGGTATTTTGGCCCCACCCCTTCTGCCTTTGGCCATGCCCACCACTGGAATGTGGCTCCCGAGAGCTTCTCTGAAATGGCGCTTGGTCAAAAGAGGTTCTGCACCCCTGGTATAAATAACAATGATTATTATACCTTGAAGGCTGTGGCAGAGGACTCTTCTCTAACCGATTCGAAGCCTCAGCCGGAAGTCAACTGAGGAGGACTGGATGTGGAGTGGAAGCGGAATTCTCTCAGCCTGCACGACGCATGAGGTTAGGTGAGACGATCAGGCTGGCTCCCTTCTGTCCTCAAGCTCTATAAATCTCTGGCGGAGTCATGTCCGCCAAAGCTCCTACTAAATCACTTCTGTTTGAGATGATTGATCTCTTCATGCTCACTCCCACGGAGTGAACGCCGCCTTGAGATGGGAGGGAGGGGGCATGTTGCACGAAAGGGCAGGGTCTTCGGCTAAACATTTCCCCCAAGAGGAACCAGACCGTGACCACACCTGCTTCGCATCGCTTTATCATCGCTGCAGGCGAGGCTCTCCTCGAAACACTGTGCGGCAGGAGGGGGGAGCTTTAGCTAAGCAGAATGCAAACTCCCCCCCTGCTAAGGCTTGGTCGATGGAAGCCCATTCAACCAGATCTGCTGTAGTTTACAAGAGCATCCTGGAAACCATCCAAAATGCTGCTGCTGGGTTAAGAAGAAGAGGAAGAGGAAGAGGAAGAGGAAGAGGAAGAGGAGGAGGAGGAAGAAGAAGAAGAAGAAGAAGAAGAAGAAGAAGAAGAAGAAGAAGAAGAAGAAGAAGAAGAAGAGAGTCGCCCAATCGTAGCATTAAGAGAAGATTGAGGGGAGACATGATAGCACTCTTCAAATACTTAAAAGGTTGTCACACAGAGGAGGGCCAGGATCTCTTCTCGATCCTCCCAGAGTGCAGGACACAGAATAACAGGCTCAAGTTAAAGGAAGCCAGATTCCAGCTGGACATCAGGAAAAACTTCCTGACTGTTAGAGCAGTACGACAATGGAATCAGTTACCTAGGGAGGTTGTGGGCTCTCCCACACTAGAGGCCTTCAAGAAGCAGCTGGACAAGCATCTGTCAGGGATGTTTTAGGGTGGATTCCTGCACTGAGCAGGGGGTTGGACTTGATGGTCTTGTAGGCCCCTTCCAACTCTGCTATTCTATGATTCTATGATTCTATGAACCCCTTGGAGATCAACTTCTCCCATCCTCAATGCAGGTACTGCATCCTCGGCAGATGGCTATCCAGGTTCTAATTAAATACCTCCTGCAAAGGAGACCCCACCACCTCCTGAGGCAATCTATTCTACCACCTTAAATATACCCAGTGCCTAGCATAGCCGAAAGCAACATGGGGCATCTGTGTGTAGTCCGAGGATGTTGGAGAATTTTGTTTGTTCTGTACTGGATGAACACCCAGAATGGAACACAGTGCTCCTTCGGATTGCACATTTCTATGAATTTGGCAGTGCAGTTCTCACCTCAAAATGCATGCAAAATGTGTATTTGGGGAAGAAAGCACATACAATTTAAATCTCTCTCTCTCTCTCTCTCTCTCTCTCTCTCTCTCTCTCTCTCTCTCTCTCTCTCTCTGTGTGTGTGTGTGTGTGTGTGTGTGTGTGTGTGTGTTTAGCCACAGAAAATGAGATGGAACTCACTGATGACTGAGCATATGCGAAACTTAGACTAGAAACAGACTGATACATCGATCCTTAGTATAGCCTGTGTGTCATCCATAGGCAAACTAGCCTTTAGAGATGGATCAAAATGCTTTGGCAGAAGTGGATTTTTCATCCAGATTCCAAAGAATTTCTAGAATATCATCCAGAATCTATTTGCCAATTCCCAACCAAAATAAGTGCAAATATCGACTGATTAAACCACAGTGAGCAAACAAACATTGGCTTGATCAGCTCATCATATCAATAGTGCTGGCACCATTGTGATGGCATTGATGCGCATATGTGCTGCTGTGCACCGAAATCTTATTAAGAAGGGGGTGATGCAAAGCAAAAACTGAACCCCATCTGTGCAGTGGTCAGAACAAAGCCCCCAAACCAGAAAGGGAAGAATGGCAAAGAGCTAGAGCCACTTCAGAAACAAGCCCAGATAATCCAGAATCTCAAATCCAGAGTTATATTCGAACAGGAAGAATGATGTAAGCGGTGGTTTTGCCCACAGCCCTGCCAAAATTTGGCAGGATCCACTGTCTTCCTCCAGGCTGTAGGCTAGGTCAAGCATGAACAGAAGGCAACAGTGTCAATAAGAGAGCTTAAAGGCTCTAGTTCAGTGGCAGAGCACCTGTTTTGCACGCAGAAGGGCATCGGTTCGATCCCTGGCATCACCAACTCCATGTAGAACTGGGAAAGGCCACTGCCTGAAGCACTAAGGAGCCAGCGTGAGTCAGTACAAGACCAGGTTGGGGACCCTTTTTTTCTGTTCAGGGCTGCATTCCCTTGGAGTTAAGCTGTCAGGAGCCGCATGTTGATGTTGGTCAAGACTGAAGTCAACAATGTGTAGGACAACCCCCTTTTCTCTCTCTTCCTATCACTTCTTTTATTTTGCCCTCTCTCCCATAGGCGTGCGCAAGGGGTGTGCTGGGTGTGCCCAGGCACACCCTAATGTCTCAAGCAATAAGTGCTGAATTGAGGGGGCCATTAAGTAGGGATCCAGAGGAGGATCCAGAAGGAACTACAAGGCCATCCAGTCCAACCCGCTGCTCAATGCAGGAATCCACCCTAAAGCATCCCTGACAGATGGTTGTCCAGGTGCCTCTTGAAGGCCTCTAGTGTGGGAGAGCCCACCACCTCCCTAGGGAACTGATTCCATTGTCGTACTGCTCTAACAGTCAGGAAGTTTTTCCTGATGTCCAGCTGGAATCTGGCTTCCTGTAACTTGAGCCTGTTATTCCATGACCTGCACTCCGGGAGGATCCTCCAGCTACCCTCCAGCTGCTCCACTGCTGCTGCCCCCTACAGTGCACCATTGCTCATGGCAGCAGGAGCGAACAAGAATCACCGCTGGGAGCCTCTCTGCCCTGAACCATGCTTCAAAGAGGTGAAGAGGAGGGCCCCCGAAGGCTAGTATCACCTTGTCAGCTCCTCCTCTAGTCTTTGTCACTACAAAGCCCCACCAATGCTTGGGCCTGAGGAGGGTCTTCTCATTCCCCCATACACACCCACGGTCAGGCAAACCAAATGTGGAGCAGGGCATCAGTGTCTACGGTGTTAAATAAATAAATGAATAAAAATAATGTCCTTTATGATTGAGCATTCAATAAATGATCGCCTTAAAAAAAATCCCTGGCTGCACCCCCCAATGAAATGTGCTGCGCACACCTATGCTCTCTCTTTATAACACTTTCTTCTTCCTCTCCCCCTTCCCCTTGGTGGACTGCCAGGAGAGGGGTCAATCACTCCCGCCGCAGAGACTTATCACTAGCAGAGGGCGTTTGAAAATATGCCTATGTCCATACGCAGCCTTAAGGACACATGTTGCCTACTCATGGTGTAGACCAAGAATGGGCATGAGATAGATCTCCAGATGTTTGGACTTCAACTTCCCATTGAAGACCAAAACATCTGGAGATCTTCTTTCTGTCCACCCCTGGTGTAGGCAATACTGGGTTAAAGGGACCATTGGTCAAACCTGGTATAACATAGCATCATGTGTTATCTATGGTGATATTATGATCCGCACTGGTAAAAGAGGCCTCTGGGTGTGTATCCACATGTACAATAGGTCCAATCCTTCCCTAGTCATGGCTTCCATTTTATTGAGTAGAAACCCAACTGGGTCAGCATGTACATCCACAACTGATGGTCCCATGTGAGTATTTTTTGTATCGGGCCTTAGCTAGACCAGGTGAAATCCCAGGGCGAACCCAGGATCATCCCTGTGCATCCACATGACACACAGGGGATCCTGGGATCAGGGAGGGATGATCCCTCCCTTGCCCTGGGATCTCGCCTTCCACTTTGGGCCTGCTTTTTCCACAGTCCCGGAATCCTGTAAGCGATAACAGATATTGTTCCAGCAACATTTTCCTGCATCAGACTGAGGACTTAGCTAGACCTACCAGTTATTGCGTGACGGAGGGGAAAAAGTCTCACAATATTTTTATCATGAGATCCCCCCTCTGTTCACATGCGGCATGCGATGAATTCAGACAGAGAGGCATCACGCCCACCATTTTTTATTTTTAAAGAGGGAGCAGTGCACGAGCGCTCGAATGCAAAAGGCAGTTTTTTTTTTAAAAAAAAAAATTCCCCATTCCCCCCACCTCACCCCCAATGGGTGCAGTGCTCCTGAGGAGCTCTGTGCCCCATGCACGGGTTCCGGCTCCTCATGAGGAACCACGAGGAGCTGGGACAAACTGTGACACCCAGCCGCACATTCCATGGTCTCGGGATCAGCCCAAGACCATGGAAATACCAGGCCTAAAGGGTAGGGCGAGATCCTGGGACAAGGGAGGGATCATCCCTCCCTGATCCTGGGATCCCCTGTGCATCATATGGATACACAGGGACGATCCCAGGGATTGCCCTGGGATTTCTCCCCGTCTAGCTATGGCCTGAGTCTTATAAAGTTGAAACCCCAAAAGCCCCACCCAAGGCTCATCTGCAGGTCGTTACAGGCCTTCTGGCAGAAGTATTACTCATGAAGAGGGGCTCTTCATCCCTGAGCAGTCTTCCTCTGCAAGCAGGCACTCTTTCACCTGGCCACAATCCTAATCTGTATCTTTAGATGCCAGTATTCTCAGAGGCTCAGCATCCCCTGCTCACCTCTCAAGGAGGCAGATTTGCAGCCATCTCCCCTGAGGGCTCTGGACCATCTTGGGCAGCCCTGGGGTCCTCTGAAGGGGCCTGTTCCCTGGGGACAATTGGCTGATAATACCATTGAGACAAATCCAATCCTAAAATAGGAGGAAGAGTTGCAACTGGGTAAGTGTGGTGTCTTTCATCAAACCAAATCATCTACCACATCAGCATTGGCCCAGCATCAGAACAGTGACTGCGAGATGCATGGGAAGCAACTTCAACCTAACAAGCCTGATCAAAGATGCTCCCATCCTCTGAGTTCTTGTTCCTGCACAGTGTAACACAGCTCAGAATGTTTTGCCCCACCATGACCGCTTTGAGCGAAACATCTAGAGTGGCACAACCTCCTAGGGAATTTCCACCGCTGATTGGGAACCTTCCTTCAAGGAGTGAAGCTGATGCCACTTGGGGCATAACTAGACCTCAGGTTTATCCCTGGATCGTGCAGGGGTCAAACCTGTTCATCTAGGTGACACACAGGGGATCCAGTGCTCAGGTGGGGCGAACCCTGGATGATCCCAGGAGAAACCTTAGGTCTAGCTGTGGCCCCAGTGTCATTATTCTCAGAAAGCTCCTGCTTTCGATGGGAGACAAATGATGAGGCCTGCTAGGTAAAACACAAAGCTTTTATTAAGCAGCAAACATCTCTTCTACCTGACGAGAGTCTAATCTCTTGGAAACTTCACCCTAGTCAAAACTGTGCAAACTAACCCGTAACTTCAGAGAGCCTGGTGTGGAGGCAGGTTCTGGCGCAATCCTAGTCAGACCAACTTTCTCACGCCTTCCTTCCACTCCGTGCGTTTGAGCTTCCGGCGGACCCTAGCATCAGCTAGTTTTTTGGGATGCTCTCCTCCGGAAGAAAGCTCACTTCCCGCTGAGTGTGTAGGATTTGGCCTTGAGGAATTAAGCTCTGGAGAGGGCTGACTCCCAGCTGGTGAATCGCCCGTGAGAGCTTCCTCCCCCACTGGTACAGGCTGGCTGGTGTCTGGCACCTCCTCCTCTCTTTCCAAATCTGATTCTGATTGATTACCTGAAACACCTTCTCCCAAAACAAGGGCAGTAGGGTTAGACATGACACTTGTTATCCTTTGCAATCAGGGTAATTACAGCCAATCAGAGAAATCTGAAGAAACAAACAGAGGCATGGAGGGGGGAGAGGAGGAAAGAAGGCATATTTCATAGGGGGTGGGAGACGGGATCCCAAGATTGGGAAGAGGTAACCTGAGCCACCCCCGAGCGAGGAAGCGCAGTTACGACTTAAAAGCCGTCTGGCGTTGGAGGGGTGCAAACAGAACCCTTGCTGTTCTTGGCAGACCGACGGGCAATTGGAATCATCCAGAGAAACGGGGCCCTTTGAAGCTGTCAGACTGACCCCTTCCTGTTGATGGAGCTTTCCCCCCTGCTAACAATGGCAAACGTTTCCTGCTACCCTCACCTCCAAAGGAGGCTGTTCGTAGAGTGATGGCAGCTTGAACTTTCCACATCTCCAGCAGATGGGCAGACCATTCTAGCCATGCCAGTGGATGCTAACGCCAAGGCCAAACTACTCCCTCTTCCCTCCCTCCCATGGAAAAACCATGAATCCTTTTCGGATGAATGCTTAGTTGCAAACTTCCCCCCACCTCCTTAACTCACAGGGTTGCCCAGTGCATGGGGAGACTGAGGGAAGATTGGGGGGAGATTGAGGGAAGAAGTGATAGCACTCTTCAAATACCTGAAAGGTTCTCACACAGATGAGGGCCAAGATCTCTTCTCGATCCTCCCGAAGTGCAGGACACGTAACAATGGGCTCAAGTTACAGGAAGCCAGATTCTGGCTGGACATCAGGAAAAACTTCCTGACTGTTAGAGCAGTACGACAATGGAACCATATACCTAGGGAGGTTGTGGGCTCTCCCACACTAGAGGCCTTCAAGAGGCAGCTGGACAACCATCTGCCAGGGTTGCTTTAGGGTGGATTCCTGCATTGAGCAGGGGGTTGGACTGGATGGCCTTCTAAGACCCTTCCAACTCTACTGTTCTATGATTCTATGAAGCTTCCAGCAGTCTGTGACAAGCTGGATGTTTGGCAGAAGATCTGGGGGTGGAAATGTGGGCCTCTGTCTAAGTGACCTAAAAATAGGTGTGTGGGTGGTGGGTGTAATCTGGAAGAGAGGCAGGATTAATCGAGGCTCACGTGCATCCGGTTGGACAAGGATAGGCTTTCACCATGCCACTGACGGTCCTTTGAACTTAGCCAGAATCGTACATGGAATCAAGAGTTCAGCTCTAGAATGTGTTCCAGAATTCTCTGCAGCAATGCTGGAGATGTGTGGAAAAGGTACGGGGCTCCCCAGCAGACAAATCAAAGTGTGTGTGTGTGGGGGGGGGAAATCCGTGAGGATAAGAAAATTGAAGACGGCTGCTGCGTATCTTTGCAAGAATGTGCCGAAACGTGCTTTATTTGACGAGGGGAATGCACACAAAAATGCATACATTTGGGAAAACGCATAGAAAAGTGCCGATGCGTTGAAACAAAACCAAAAAAATGCATGTAAGGGTTCTAATTATAAATCCTAATAGTTCTATTTAAATCACGACAGTTATTGCTAAATGTGCATCTACACATGTAAATGAGCACATACTCATTTTATGCCAATCAATGTCCTCTTTTCGGGCGATTCCTAAGGGGCTGCTGCATTACTGTGAGTCGGGAGCAGAGCTTCGCTGTGGAGAGCCAAGTGTGGCTTTGAGGGAGAGAAAGCTGAGGTTGAGAATGAAGAAGCTGAGCCCTAGGCAGTGGTTCCAGAATATCCTTAAACTCTGGCCTTAGCTAGATGGGGCAAAATCCCAGGGCGTTCCCCGGGATCGTCCCTGTGCGTTTATTTATTTATTTATTTATTATTACTTATTAATCACATTTCTATACCGCCCAATAGCCGGAGCTCTCTGGGCGGTTCACAAAAATTAAAAACATTCTAAGTAAAAAACAACAGTATAAAACCGTAATATAAAATACCATATAAAAGCTCAACCAGATAAAAACAGCAGCAATGCAAAATTTCAAGTTAAAATTTATTTATAGACTGTTAAAATGCTGGGAGAATAAAAAGGTCTTCACCTGGCGTCGAAAAGCATATAATGTAGGTGCCAAGTGAACCTCCTTAGGGAGCTCATTCCACAGCCGGGGTGCCACAGCAGAGACTCTTTCACCTGGCCACATGTGAAATGTCACATGTCACATGACGCACAGGGGATCCTGGGTTCAGGGAGGGATGATCCCTCCCTTGGCCTGGGATATGGCCCTACACTTTAGGCTTGGTTTTTCCGTGGTCTCGGGCTGAGCCCAAGAACGCGGAACGTGTGTGCAGGCATCGTGGTTTGTCCTGGTTTCTTGCGAGGAGCCAAGACCCACACACAGGGCGCAGAGCTGGGGGGGGTGTGAGCGGGAAATCACATCCCCCTTACCTTTTGTACACGAGCGCTCATGGGCATCTTAGAATCATAGAATAGTGGAGCTGGAAGGGGCCTACATGGCCATCGAGTCCAACCCCCTGCTCAATGCAGGAATCCACCCTAAAGCATCCCTGACAGATGCTTGTCCAGCTGCCTCTTGAAGGCCTCTAGTGTGGGACAGCCCACAACCTCCCTAGGTAACTGGTTCAATTGTTGTACTACTCTAACAATCTTTTGTTAAAAACAAAATGGTGGGCAAGATGTCCTCTCCTTCCGAGGCCATCACGCGCCACGTGTAAACAGAGGGGGGCTCTCGCAGTAAAAGCATCGTGAGATCTTCACCCCTCTGTCGTGCAATAACAGTTAGGTCTAGCTGAGGCCTCTGTCTTTTCAGTGCAGTTGGGATATCCTTTCAATCACACATTCCATCGAATATTGGGCAACCTTGAGACCAGTCCCAGCGCCAAGTTTCTGAAGGCCCTTGGACACAACGCTCTCCATGGGCCCCTGCTCTCGGGGAGTCTACTTATTATTATTATTATTATTATTATTATTATTATTATTATTATTATTTATTTATATAGCACCATCAGTGTACATGGTGCTGTACAGAGTAAAACAGTAAATAGCAAGACCCTGCCGCATAGGCTTACAATCTAATAAAATCATAGTAAAACAATAAGGAGGGGAAGAGAATGCAAACAGGTACAGGGTAGGGTAAGCAGGCACAGGGTAGGGTAAAACTAACAGTAGAAAGTAACAGTAGAACAGTAGACTTCTCATGGTCATTGTCACCAGCTGCTCTTGCTCCTCATTGGCTTTCGCATCCTTGCTCCCACTTGCTTGGCTTGACAGGCAGAGAGCCAGGGAGCAAGGAGGCCATTGACAATGGAACCAATGACCGAGGCAGGCCGTGGGCTCTCCCACCCTAGAGGCCTTCAAGATGCAGCTGGACATCCATCTGTCAGGGATGCTTAAGGTGGCCTCCTGCACTGAGCAGTGGATTGGACTCGATTTATTTATTTATTATTGCATTTATATCCTGCCTTTTTTTCCCTGCAAAGAACCCAAGGTGGTGTACATAACCCTCCTCCTCTCCATTTTGTCCTCACAACAACAGCGCTGTGAGGTGGGTTGGGCTGAGAGTCTGTGACTGGCCCAAAGTCACCCAGTGGGTTTCCATGGCCGAGTGGGGACTAGAACCCAGATCTCCCGACTTTCCAGTCCGACACTTTCGCCACTACGCCACACTGGCGTAGGCCCCTTCCAACTCTACGATTCTATGAGTCTCTGATCTACTGCTCCTCTTTCTTACCACCGCCGTTGTCTGGGCCAGAGCAGAGGCAGGTGAACAAGCAGGCAGCCCTGGTGTAGTGGACAAGCAACACCAGGAGGCTCCTATCACTAGGCCCCAGCTTGGGTGTGGGCCCTTGGGCATGACCCCACCCTCCTGCAATACACACACACACACATGTCTTCAATGCACTTCAAGGGTCCTTGCTCCTGAACCTGTTATTGGCTGCTCTAAAATCTCGGTACTATGCAAAGTTCAGGAACACTCACGCTCTACAACACAGACATAACCTGGATCTTTGTTGGCCCTTCTCGGTCATCTGAATCCGGGGTCGTCATTATTAACACTAATACCTGTTAATATACATTTTAACTGTACTGTAAGATTTCTTTTAAAAAAAAAAAGCCACACAACTCCGAATAATAAAAAAACAAAGAAATGAAGGGTGGTTTTTGTTTGCATTTTTTTAACGTGGAAAGGCAAGGATATACCAGAGGGACTGGAGCCTTTCCACCCAGCCCTGCCATTAGAGAGCTAGAAATGAAAAAAAGTTGTTAAATTACCGCAGCCAGGTACTGCAGGCTTTTCCTTAATAGACAAGGGGAAAAAAATCCCTTTGGCTTTGCTTAGAAACTTTAGCTCTGGCTTGCTCAGATTAATTAAAAAAGACCTGGAGAACTTCCAGGGCCTCACTTTTCATTTTTAACGGCTCTCCATCCTGCTCTGTGCTCCCCCACCCATCCCCAACACACACACACGCACACACGCACACCTTTTCCAACACACACCTCAGCAATCCACCAGGCTAGAAGAAAATGCACCATTATGAAAAGCCGCCTGGCAGCTCCAGATGCCTCGGACCAGAGCTGTGTGCCACTCGGAGAAAATAATAGTCAATTCAATGTCTGCAAAGGAGGTGTCCCGAATTCCGCAATCAGGACCAATTTTTGACTTATTTGCAGGCTGTGTCCCAGCACGGGCAGCCCCACCATGAACACCAGAAGCACTTGCTGGAGCAGCCAGCCAGCTGGTTGCTTGTGGTAATCTAGGATGACCACATGGAAAGGAGGACAGGGCTCCTGTATCTTTAACAGTTGTATTGAAAAGAGAATTTCAGCAGGTGTCATTTGTATGCAGGCAGCACCTGGTGAAATTCCCTCTTCATCACAACAGTTAAGGCTGCAGGAGCCCTGCCCTCTTTTGTATCTGGTTGGAGCAGGTTCGTAGCTTGGGAGTTCATTTAGATCCATCATTGTCACTTGAGGCTCAGGTGACCTCGGTGGCACGGAGTGCCTTCTACAAACTCCGGTTGGTGGCCCAGCTACGCCCCTATCTGGACAGGGATCACCTGGCTTCAGTTGTCCATGCTCTGGTAACCTCCAAGTTAGATTACTGCAATGTGCTCTACGTAAGGCTGCCTTTGAAGACGGTTCGGAAGCAGCAGCTCGTTGAAAATGCAGCGGCCAGATTGATTTCGGGAACCAGAAGGTTCGATCATATAACACCTGCTCTGGTCCGCTTGCACTGGCTGCCTGTATGTTTCCGAGCCCAATTCAAGGTGCTGGTTTTGACCTATAAAGCCTTACACGGCTTGGCACCACAATACCTGACGGAACGCCTCTCCCGACGTGAATATACCCGGTCACTACGTTCAACATCTAAGGTCCTCCTCCGGGTGCCTACTCGAGAGAGGCTCGGAGTGTGGCAACGAGGGACAGGGCCTTTTCGGTGATGGCCCCCAGACTGTGGAATGATCTCCCTGATGAGGCTCGCCTGGCGCCAACGCTGCTATCTTTCCAGCGCTAGGTTAAGACTTTCCTCTTTGCCCAGGCATATGGCAGCACATCTTAATCACCCACATGTTTAGTTTTTTAACGGTTTTTAATGCTTTATGTGTGTATGTTCTGTGTTTTAAATTTTTAAATTTTGTATACTTGTTTTTATCTCAATTTTAGAATTTCTGTAAACTGCCCAGAGAGCTCTGGCTATGGGGGCAGTATATAAGTGTAATAAATAAATAAAATAAACTATTAAAGATACAGGAGCCCTGTCATCCTTTCCATATGGTCACCCTAGGGAATCTCACCAGCAGGCCATGAAACCACGAGTTGTCTCCTTTTATTGCTTTCAACAACTGGTATGCAACAGCTTACTGCTTCCAAATATGGTTCCATTTAGACATCGTAGAGCATAGCCCTTAATGACAGATCTCTCCTCCTCCATGGATTTGTCTGGTCTCCTTTTAAAACTAGTGTACGCTAGCAATCATGGGCACTTCCTGTAGCAATGAGTTCCATAAGGGCACAATCCTATGTATATTTAGGCGGAAGAAAGTCCTGCAACTTCCAGCATTCCCCACCTAGTCATTCTGGAGGGAGAATGGTGAAAGTTGTAGGACTTCCCCCCCCCCCCAAACATGCATGGGATTGTACCTGGAAGACACCATCCTATCCAGATAGTTGCCAGCCTCTGAAATTGGAGGGCTGAAAACAACAGAATGAAATTTAATAGGGATAAATGCCAAGTTCTACATTTAGGAAATAGAAACCAAATGCACAGTTACATGATGGGGATACTTGGCTCAGCAATACTACAAACGAGAAGGATCTTGGAATTGTTGTAGATCAAGTTGAATATGAGCCAACAGTGCGATATGGCTGCAAGAAAGGCCAATGCTATTTTGGGCTGCATTAATAGAAGTATAGCTTCCAAATCACATGAGGTACTGGTTCCTCTCTATTCGACCCTGGTTAGGCCTCATCTAGAATACTGCGTCCAGTTCTGGGCTCCACAATTCAAGAAGGACGCAGACAAGCTAGAGCGTATTCAGAGGAGGGCAACCAGGATGATCAGGGGTCTGGAAACAAAGCCCTATGAAGAGAGATTGAAAGAACTGGGCATGTTTAGCCTGGAGAAAAGAAGATGGAGGGGGAGACATGATAGCACTCTTCAAATACTTAAAAGGTTGTCACACAGAGGAGGGCCAGGATCTCTTCTCGATCCTCCCAGAGTGCAGGACACGGAATAACGGGCTCAAGTTAAAGGAAGCCAGATTCCAGCTGGACATCAGGAAAAACTTCCTGACTGTTAGAGCAGTACGACAATGGAATCAGTTGCCTGGTGAGGTTGTGGGCTCTCCCACACTAGAGGCCTTCAAGAGGCAGCTGGACAACCCTCTGTCAGGGATGCTTTAGGGTGGATTCCTGCATTGAGTTGGGGGTTGGACTCGATGGCCTTATAGGCCCCTTCCAACTCTGCTATTCTATGATTCTATGATCCTATGCAGAACGGCTGGAGCATGGAAGGGGATCCTCTCCTCTGTGCTCCTGCCACCCTGCATTTTTTGCCTAGGTGGGTGATTTTGCCTGTCTAGATAAGGCTTTGGAGAGCGGGGAAAAGGGCCTGGAGAACCATCAGGAAGCTGCATAAAGCCGCTTCTGCTGTCTCGGCCCCTCCCCTCCCCTTTTTGCCCCCTCCATGCGCAGAGACTTAACCCGCCATGGCAAGAACTGTGCCAGCTACGAGGAGACAAGGAGAAGCTGAACGATCCTCTGACCATCCAGATGCTGTGCTATGCATTACATTTATGTACTGTGTTGTGTGCTGCGTAAAAAAAAAAGGCTTTCTTTTGTCCATCCTGCATTTATTGTCAATGCCATTCAGCACTTTGACAAAAGATGCATTTTCCTGCTCCGTCTCTCTGTCTTAAATAAGATCCTGCCTAGAAGAATCATAAGGTTGGATGGGACCTTGGAGATGATGCAGTTCAACCTCCTATTCCATGCAGGAGCTGCAATGCCATATGCCGCTTCGATGAACATAATATAGCTTCTGTAGGGTGACCCTATGGAAAGGAGGACAGGGCTCCTGTATCTTTAACAGCATTGAAAAGGGAATTTCAGCAGGTGCCACTGGTATGCAGGCAGCTCCTGGTGAAATTCCCTCTTCATCACAACAGTTAAAGCTGCAGGTGCCCTGCCCTCTTTTAAATCTGGTCTCTCTAGTATAGCTCCTGCAGCTTTAACTGTTGTGATGAAGAGGGAATTTCACCAGGTTCTCCATATATACAAATGACACCTGCTGAAATTCCCTTTTCTATGCAACGGTTAAAGATACAGGAGCCCTGTCCTCCTTTCCATACGGTCACCCTAGCTTCTGTTTAAATTATCTCCAGTGATGGGGAGCCCTGCCCCTTTCAAGGCAATCCATTCCAGTTCTTAACATTAGGGAGTTTCTCCAAAAGTGTCATTGAAACCTGCTTCCTTGCCATTTCCGGCCCTGGGTTCTAGTCGTGGGCCTTGAAGGAGCAACAGAGAACATGTCTTCACCATCTTCTGCCTGACAGCCCGGGAGATATTTGAAGACAGCTCTTAGATCTCCCCTTAAATCTTCTCTCGTGCAGGCTGCTCCATGCAGGTTCTGCCAGATGCAAAGGCAATATCCGTGACTTTCATTTCGTTTGATGAAAAGCAGCCACAGTTGGGTGCAAATTTCACCGGAGCAGCAGGAAGGAAGGCGGTGTTTCCACATTTCTTGAGTTTTCAATTCAAAACCACACACTCACGCCCGAGTTACATTCCCAGCAGCGTGGCTCTTCGGATGTTCTGAACTGAAGGACAAGGCAGGAGGCAGGAGCAAGCTGGGACCAAAGGACAAACACACGATGCAGGAACCCACCAGAGCGCAAGAAGATGGAGTTGCTTGAGCAAGGCTCAACCGGACCAGGAAGCCCTCTTACACTCCTTCCAGCCAGGGAGGATCCAATGGGTGGGTGGAGCCATGTCCAGGGCCTGAAAGTACTTCACTGCTGAAAGCTGCAGTTCAGTGGCTCACCACAAGAGGCAGCCATGCACAGATCCTAGTAGCTTCTGACACCGGGTGTTACAAAGGGTAGAGAGAGCTTCAGGAATCCCTTGGTTTGGGGCCCTCCAGTGGGGCCTCTCCACAACTGGTGGGCCTCCTTCGTAGATTCCTTAATCCCCCCTTCCCTGGCATTATTTTACCTCTGCCAATCCCTGTGTGCTTCTTTCTACACCTCTCTGCCAGGCTTACCTGACCATTTTTAATTTCCCCCCAGTGCTTTCAATGCAGCATTGCTCCAGCAGAGCATTATGGGAAATTTAAAATGGCAGCTGTCGTGCTGCCTGGTGCTGAGCATCATTTTATTTACTTTTAAACAGAGACCAAGGATATCACGTGCTGAAGCTGGGCCTGAAGAGAGAGAGAGAGAGAGAGAGAGAGAGAGCAGTTGAATGTACATGAATGTATGCCACCCTTTGAGGGACTTTCTGTGAGATCGTCACTGTGTGAAGCTTCTCCCCCTGAGCACCACCTGTTGCCAAGAGTATTATTCACCCTGGTGTGGAGAGGCCCAGGTCATTCGGGAATCCAGTAGAGCATTTTGCCTGGCGCTAAGGCAACTCTCCCGCAAGGCATGTACTCTGCAACCTTTGCCAAAGGGACGTCTTCTTTTAAGGTGTTTATTTACCCAAATTTGTTCTCTCTGTTCTACCCGATCATTCCCTCTCCCGGCTCCCAACCACCCCCCTTCTGTGCCATCACGCAATTTATATGGCAACTTATGAATTCCTTTAATTCATTATAAGGCACCTAATCAACCACGCTGGAGGGGGCAGGAACAATATGTTAATAAAAACACACCGAACGAGAACGCCTGCCGTGTCAGCTCAAAACTTGCAAAACCAGAAGCTTTTCCAAGCTGGGCAGAAGTTCAGCAAGACTCCTTGTTCTCCCCAGACGTATTATTTTCTTCTCAGCAGGCCTCTCATAAGGTCAGCTGAACCAAAGCTCTGGACTCCAGCGTTGGCTGTGAGAGGAACTATGAAGAGAGAGCAGCTGTTCCTGGTTCCACCCACCCGAGCTTCCCACAGCCGACGAAGAGCTGGTCCCTTTGGGTCTCATCCTGCGGCTTGAGCTGGATCAGTGGAAGAGCAGGAGAAAGGGCAGGGCTGCACAAGATAAGTCGGAGGTCTCTCCTGCATGCTCTCTTCCAATTCCAGGACAGGCATCCAAGCCAAGCTCAGGGCCTTCATCATTGTAAACCTGCTTTGTGTCATTGTTGTTGTTGTTAATTATTATTTTAAGCCATGGCTAGAGGCGGGCAAAGCCTTCCACCACACCTCCATCTGCTTTTCTCCATCTGCTTGGGTGCCCAGCAAGGGCCAGCAGCTCAGGATGTGAGCTAACCACTGTTTTTTTGCTCATCTCAAGGCATCTGATTCAAGAGAGGAGCCAACCAGAAACAACGGAAGCCTGAAACAGCCCAAATCTGGCCTTTCGTCTTTCGGGTTGGCTCCATCTCTTGGCCCGACCTTCTCACTGCCTCCCACATATATTAAGCAGAGATTATAATACACATTTCTGTGGGTACAGTGTGGGTAAGTGTCAGGGACTCTGGGTTTGGAATGGAGAGCAAGTTGGCCTACAGCTGGGAGCTCACTTGATGTAGGGTGACCATATGAAAAGGAGGACGGGGCTCCTGTATCTTTAACAGTTGCATAGAAAAGGGAATTTCAGCAGGTGTCATTTGTATATATGGAGAACCTGGTGAAATTCCGTCTTTATCACCACAATTAAAGATGCAGGAGCTATACTAGAGTGACCACATTTGAAAGAGGGCAGGGCTCCTGCAGCTGTAACTGTTGTGATGGACAGGGAATTTCACCAGGTTCTCCATATACACAAATGACACCTGCTGAAATTCCCTTTTCAATACAACTGTTAAAGATACAGGATCCCTGTCCTCCTTTTCATATGGTCACCCTAGCTTGATGGCCTCTGAGCATTGCTGGCTCCATGTTTTAGAGGGCCCTCAGCGAGACTGCCTCCATGGACCTGTCTTCTCGCCAGCATTGTTTAGAGCTCCTGTACCTCTAACAGTTGTACTGAAAAGGGAATTGCAGCAGGTGTCACTTGTATGCATGCAGCACCTGGTGAAATTCCCTCTTCATCACAACAGTTAAAGCTGCAGGAGCCCTGCCCTCTATTGTAACTAGTCACTCTAGCTATACTATACTATTCCATGCATACAAATGACACCTGCTGAAATTCCCTTTTCTATACAACTGTCAGAGATACAGGAGCTCTGTCCTCCTTTCCATACGGCCACCCAGCGTTGTTATCAGCAGCTGCTGCTCTTCCACGTCCTCATTATCACTACTACCTCCTTGCTTGCCAGGCAAAGAGGCCAGAAGCATGCCTGAAACAGCTTCTGCTGCTACTCCTTGTCACCACCACTGTCTGGGCGACAGTGAGGGATAGGTGAAGAAGCAGGTTTCCAGGGCTCATCTCAGTGGGCCTTCTGCTAGTGTGCAGGCCCTCAGCAAGTGCCCAATTATGCCAACCCTTGACACCAGCCTCTGAGTGCTCAGGCTTCATTTCAGCCACAGAACAGAATGGGAACATGTAACATCGGCCTCTGTGATTGGCAGGCAGTGGGTGCTCCAGGATTGGTATAAAAACCAGCAGCCAGCCTGGCTTCCTGCAGCTGCCTTGTCAGCAGATCAGAACTTTCTGCCTCCTGGGATTTAAGTTCCAGCAATTTAGCAGAGGTGTCCTATTTTGGGGTTGGATTAGGGTATTGGCACCCTCTAGCAAAATGCAATGCCTCTGAGCAGAGGGCTAGTGACCCACTCTAAAAAATATATACGCTCCCAGAGTTCCCAACTGTTTATAATATTTTCAAGGATTGTTCATATTTTAGGTATGCTGCCCATAATAATTCAAAACTTAGTATAGATATAGGCTTTGCCCCTATTTTTGGAAGGCAAAATTGTTCTGAAGAATGAACTTTAATCAGTCCTGCCTTCATTTTCAGGAATATTTCATAGGACATTGTAAGCCTATGCGGCAGGGTCTTGCTATTTACTGTTTTACTCTGTACAGCACCATGTACATTGATGGTGCTATATAAATAAATAAATAATAATAATAATAATAATAATAATAATAATAATAATAATAACATAGAACAGCAGAGTTGGAGGCCATCAAGTCCAACCCCCTGCTCAGTGCAGGAATCCACCTTCAAGCATCCGTGACAGATGCTTGTCCAGCTGCCTCTTGAAGGCCTCTAGTGTGGGAGAGGCCACAACCTCCCTAGGTAACTGGTTCCGTTGTCGTACTGCTCTAACAGTCAGGAAGTTTTTCCTGATGTCCAGCTGGAATCTGACTTCCTTTAACTTGAGCCCGTTATTCCGTGTCCTGCACTCTGGGAGGATCGAGAAGAGATCCTGGCCCTCCTCTGTGTGACAACCTTTCAAGTAATTGAAGAGTCCTATCATGTCCCTGCTCAGTCTCCTCTTCTCAGTTTGGTATGCATGGGAGGGGAGGGATTTATTTATTTAAAAAGTATTTATTTAAATACATTCATTTATTTATTTACTGCATTTTTACTCCACTCTTCAGCCAAAAATAAATAAAAAAGACTCCCGGAGCAGCTTACAAAAATTAATAATAAGATGGTCCCTGCCCTCAGGCTTACAATCTAAAATGACACAACAGAAAAAGTAAAGGGATTGAGAAGGAGGAGGGAAAAAGCAAAACTCTGGAACCAGCTCTTAGTTTCAGGGTTCTTATAGGTGTTTTTTCAAAGGGTGAAACAACTTCCCTGCAAATGCACCTTCTCTGTATATAGTTATAGATATATAGATATCTCAATGAATATATAGTATAGCATAATAACCTTTTGATTATGCCTTTCTGGTTCTGCCCCTCTAATGTGAGGAACGTATAGCTGAACTGGTTTTAAAAACGGCAACCCTGCCGCCACCACCACCCTTGTTTAACCTCAGGGAAATGTCTGCGTCTTTCTCCTCTTTTCTCTTCAAAACATAGAGTGTCATCAGACGGGGCGCGGGGAGTCATTGTTTCCCTACTGTTGCTTTCCCCCATCCCCTCCCTGGCTTCTGTCCCACAATACTTCCTCTTCCTTCACACGGCGAAGAAAGAGGAAGTAAACAATGACCATGTGGCCCATTCAGCAGACGTTTTTAACTCGCTGCTTTTCTTGCACACAGCAGGAAATGGCGGCACGTTTCGCTTCCCCCCAAAAAGTCGGATTCACCGGGGTCTTATTTTGTCATGGAAAGAGGACCAGAAGGAGCAGGAGGTGTGCAGGAGGCAGACGGCGTTGTCATAGAATCATAGAATAGCAGAGTTGGAAGGGGCCTACAAGGCCAACGAGTCCAACCCTCTGCTCAATGCAGGAATCCACCCTAAGGCATCCCTGACAGATGGTTGTTCAGCTGCCTCTTGAATGCCTCTAGTGTGGGAGAGCCCACAACCTCCCTAGGTAACTGATTCCATTGTCGTACTGCTCTAACAGTGAGGAAAGGACCCACGACAATCTGTGAGTGGCCAGTAACGAGCGTGTGATAAAATGCTCATCTGACGACTCTCGTAGTCATGCCAATGCTGATCCACTAATTAAAGGCCAATGGTTAAAGCTGTGGTGTAGAACCGCAGCACTGGGGGCCATTTTGGCGCACTTGGGTATTCCCCAGGCTGCCACGCCCTACCCCCTAGACCAGCAATGGTTTGTTGGTTAGTGAGCATGTTTAAACCATGGTTATGTAGCCACCATGGTTAGGAATGCTTCCCACATCCTAAGCCATAACGTTTCGCTCAAAATGCTTAACCACCATGGTTTAGTGTGGCATGTGAACAGGGTCACTGTGATTTAATATAGCACTCAGCTGAAGCCTGTGCTTTCCTTTAACAGGTCTGTTCAGACTAGGGATGTGCTCCGCTTCTCTTTGGTTCAGAGAAGCAGGAGCGAGGCGGCCTAATTCTCCTCCGGAAAAGGCGGAGGCGAAGAGAGTCAGGGGTGCTGCGGATTGAGACGAAGAGGATCGCCTCAATCCAGAGCTTTGCCTGCAGGTAAGCGGGGGGGGAGGGGGACTCATCTGGCACTGCCGGCGCCACCATCCATGCAGCGGTGGCGGTGCCAGGTAAGGGAGCAGGGAGGAGGGACGCTTACCTGCGTCCGTCGCGGGCTTCAATTGAGGCCCCGGTTGAAGGCGGAAGTGAAGGCCGAAGCCTCTTCCGGCTTCAATCGGGGCCTCAATTGAAGCCCGTGACGGATGCAGGTAAGGGGGCAGGGGTGGGGGCAGGGGGCTGGCCTACCTGACGGCACCAGGTAAGTGAGCAGGGAGGAGGGACGCTTACCTGCGTCCGTCGCGGGCTTCAATTGAGGCCCCGGTTGAAGGCGGAAGTGAAGGCCGAGGCCTCTTCCGGCTTCAACCCGGGCCTCAATTGAAGCTCGTGACGGATGCAGGTAAGGGGGCGGGTGGTGGTGGTGGCTTATCTTGCACCGCCACCGCTGTCACCGTCCATGTAGCGACAGCGGCGAAGCCGGATCTCGCTCCGCGGAGCGGGAGACGGGCAGAGCGGCGCAAAGAGGATCGGGCCCAATCCGAATTTTCTGGATCGGGCCACGAAGCGGATTGAGGGGTCTGTGCACACCCCTAGTTCAGACAACACACTAAGCCATGGTTAGGCTGCTAACCCTTTTGCGGCAAATGGTTAGGGAGCGTGTTTAAACCGTGGTTATGTAGGCACTATGGTTAGGACTGGTTCACACAACACGCTAAGCCATAATGTTTAGCTCAAAATGCTTAACCATGTGACTTAGCGTGTCGTCTGAACAGGGTCGCTGCATGCTAAGCCTTTCCTGGCCATGATTGCTGCCTGATTAATGCCTCTCTGCGAGAGGGAGTGGTCCCAAACCGTCTGAAAGAGGCGGTAGTGAGACCACCCCTGAAGAAAACTTCCTTGGACCCGGAAAATCTTGGTAATTACAGGCCGGTAGCAAATGTTCCATTCCTGGGCAAGGTCCTTGAGCGGGTGGTTGCAGGCCAGCTCCAGACACTCTTGGATGAGACTGATTATCTGGATCCATTTCAGTCGGGCTTCAGGCCTGGTTTTGGCACGGAAACAGCCGTGGTCGCCCTGTATGATGACCTACGTCGGGAGAAAGACAGGAGAGGGAGTGTGACTCTGTTGGTTCTCCTCGACGTTTCAGCGGCTTTCGATACCATTAACCATGGTATCCTTCTGGGACGACTCGCTGAGCTGGGAGTGGGAGGTTAGATTACTGCAATGCACTCTACGTAGGGCTGCCTTTGAAGACGGTTCGGAAGCTGCAGCTCGTTGAAAATGCAGTGGCCAGATTGATTTTGGGAACCAGAAGTTTCGACTGTATAACACCTGCTCTGGTCCACTTGCACTGGCTGCCTGTATGTTTCCGAGCCCAATTCAAGGTGTTGGTTTTGACCTATAAAGCCTTACACAGCTTGGGACCACAATACCTGACAGAACGCCTCTCCCGACATGAATATACCCAGTCACTACGTTCAACATCTAAGGTCCTCCTCCTGGTGCCTACTCGAGAGAGGCTTGGAGTGTGGCAATGAGGGACAGGGCCTTTTCGGTGGTGGCCCCCAGACTATGGAACGATCTCCCTGACGAGGCCTGGCGCCAACGCTGCTATCTTTTCAGCGCCAGGTTAAAACTTTCCTCTTTGCCCAGGCATATGGCAGCACATCTTAATCACCCACATGTTTAGTTTTTTAACCGTTTTTAATGCTTTATGTGTGTATGTTCTGTGTTTTAGAATTTTAAATTTTGTATACTCGTTTTTATCTTAATTTTAGAATTTCTGTAAACCGCCCAGAGAGCCCTAGCTATGGGGGTGGTATATAAGTGTAATAAATAAATAAAATAAATAAACCTGGGTCTCTTGCCGCATAAGGCAACTGCCTCCTTGGCTCCCCCTAGAAAAGGCCCTGCTCATTGAACCCTTTCGTGCCATCCTGCTTCTCTGACACCCTAACCTACTTCACAGGGTTGCTGTGCTGATAAAAACGGAGGAGTGGGGGGGGGGGAACTGTGTACACAGCCCTGAATTCTTTGGAGGAAGGGCAGGCTAAAACCGTAATGATAATAACAGCCATATGCTTGGTGCTTGAGGGAATTATAGCAAACAAGCGCCTTTAAAGTATGAATAAACAGCACCATCTTAGAAATACAGAGAGTGCATATTTATGGCAGAATTCGCTTTCACAAATAAGGCTTTAGTTTTACTGGCTGCACAGAGAGTGAAAGGATTGAACAGCCAAAGGAATTTTCACAGTAACTGCCCTTCAGAAACATTTCTCATCTCTAGGCCATGCAAGCCAACGAGACCTCATCCGCCAGAAATAAGGTTAACCACTTATTTTTCGGCTCTTCAGACTTAACTTCAACGTAATGGGAAATATGGAGGTTTTGATAAGGAGATGAATAGGGTCAGCAGGAACACCCATCACAGCATCCGTGACAGAATTCAACACCACAGACAGCACTGCGCTGGCAACAGATATGCCAGGGAAAGGAACAGGAGGTTCGTGAGTCTACAACGGCCTGGCTGAGGATGAAACAACTTTACAACTGCAACTGTCATAATCAGGATCAGATAAAGAACTAGCTTTTTAAAAAAGATAGTATACATTGACATGTGCGTGATTTGGGGGGAATGGGATATCACATCCACTCTCTCTCAAAACACTAAAACCCCAATGAACTGAGCTGGCGGGAGTTCAGGACTTACAAAAGGAATCACTCGTTTACATGATGTATGATTCATCCTTAGCATGGGATGGTTTATTGGCAAGCGGATCTGTTTGCCAAAGCACTCTCTCTCTCTCTCTCTCTCTCTCTCTCTCTCTCTCTCTCTCTCTCTCTCTCTCTCTCTCTTTATTTCTGGCAGCCTTAGCAGGTTTGCATCAAGGTATAATAAAGTTTGTCCACCATTTCACTTGTAAGGAAAGCTTTCCAAGTGCCAAGCAACAGAAATATTCTGCATGTTTCATGTTACATCTTGCTCTCTTCGGTTTGACACGGGGTTTTCTTTGATAAGGTGATTTGTACCTCACCGTTCTATCGCCATCACAAGCGTTTGCCTCCGTGCGTTTCGAGCACGGGAGCAGGGGGGAAACAGCAGCGTCAGAATGAGCCCTCATTCTATGGCAGATCATGCGGGACTTGGAAAAACACGTCCCAGATCCAATGGGACATATGTGGGCTTTGCGCTGGTCACAGAGGGTCCCCCTTTCTTGCAATGAAGACAAAGCGAGCTTTTTTTTTTTTATCCCTTTTCTTTTTTCGTTTTTGGTGTGTGGCACATTTCAAAGTGTTTTGTGTCTCGGCTGCTTTTCATAGAGCTTGCCCCCCCCCCCCCCCGAGAGGCTCCCAACGGACGCCACTCTTTTGAGCAGTGCCACGGTCTCGCGCACTCCTGTCCTGTCCAAATCTCTGGGACTGTCTGGCTCGGCCGTTGGCCCCACACTATGTAAATACCACTTGTAACTTATTTAGACTCTAAAGTGACTCAACCTCCAAACGTTTTTTTGGAATCGGGTTTTTTTTTTCCCAGAGAGAGTTTAATGGGGATTATCGTGCCAAAACCCTGAGCTATGCCTCACTTTCATCCCTTTAATGCGATCCATACATCAAGAGACACCAACAGACGCAGGGAGGGCTCCTGACAGGGGGAACCTGGGAACAATCAGCCAGTGCGTTTCCCCCTTCCCAGTTCCTCCCCAAACTGATACATTCCTTGAAATGTAAATAGAAAGGAGCACTCCTTGGATGCATTATGCACAGCTGGGGAGGGAAAAAGGGCAGGGGGTGGTGGTTTTTCTTTGGTCCATTCACAACCAGGCTGGAGTGAAACGCTGGAAGCTACGAAGCAACTCTGCAACCCAGAGACGACCCTACCTAAGGCTGCGTATTCATGGGTCACCTTCCGATTGGGTCCGTGTTGACCTACAAGGAGCCCGCTCAGTGCGCACATGTTCACATGTACACATGTGTCTGCGCACGCACCCACCAGAAAACTGTGGCCATTTTCTGAGTTCCACCTCAACGCTCTGGCTGCTTCCTTTCCATTCCCAATTAGAAGCTGTTGTGTTGTTGTTTGAACAGGAAAAGCACGCGTTTCACTACACTTTTGTTTCAAAAGCATGCACCGAAATCGGTAATTTCTCCCTTTCATTTCCCTCCATTGACTAAAGCTTAAAAAACGTCCCCAAATTTGCACATTTATTTTTACGTGTGCATTTTACTAAAATACACATTTTTTCAAATCGCCATTGCAGACTCAGGATTGTGCAAGCTTCCCATTCGCATTCAGGGGTGGGAACAGGGCAAACTCTGGTCAAAAATGAATCGAGCAAAATTCTTGTACATTCCTAGCACACACCAGACGAAAGCAACCATTGAGACAATGGACACATTTGTACTTTGTCAAATCAGTGCACTCTCGCTGCTGAGTGTATTCCCTGCCACACGTCATTCCTGGAGCCGTATTGGAGCCTGAAATGGAAAACCCAAATAGTACCCCTCCGATTAGGAAACAAGGGATTCCGTCCATGGGAAATTCTTCAGTACATGTCGTATTGAACTGAATGGAATCTACCAAGGTCACAGGTGTTAAAAGCCTTAAGAACGTAAGAAGAGCCAGGCTGGATCATCCCAAGGGCCCATCTAGTCCAGTATTCTGTCCACACAGTGATCAACCAGTTGCTGACCAGGAACCCACAAGGAGGACTCCCTCCCACTCAAGTTCCCCAGCAACTGGTGTACCTAGGCATACTGCTTGTGATACTGGAGGTAGCTCTTATAACCATCAGGACTAGTAGCCATTGATAGCCTTCTACTCCAGGAATTTGACCAATCCCCCTTAAAAGCCATCCCAATTGGTGGCCATCACTATATCCTACGGTAGCAAATTCCATAGCTCAGCTTTGCGTTGTGTGAAGGAGCCCGTTTATGGAAGTTGCTTCTTTTCTCCCACACCAGTGGTTGAGAGTGATTTCCTGCCAGTGAACTACCACGTGGGTAGTGGCCGATAATAACTGTAGCCCAGTGTTCAGCATAGGTCAAATGGTCATCTACCTCCCCCCTCTTTTTAAAAAGAAAACAAAGAGTTGGGTGCTTGTGACATGCATAGCGAGTAGTTTGGTTCTTCCAATTATTGATAATAATCGTCACTGAGGGCCAAGGTAGACATGGTGAGTGATGTGTCCCTGCTACTTAGAGCACCACCCCTACCCATCTCCCTGATAAAGACCCCGTTCAGACAACACGCTAAACCATGCTGCTTAACAACAAAATGGTTAACGGAATGCTTAACCATGGTTTACGGTGTCGTCTGACACACGTTTTCCCTAACCATCTGCCCCATTAACCACATTGTGGTTAGGCTCACTAAGGAAAACTTAACCACAAAAGGGTTAACAGTGTCATCTGCAAGCGTTCTGCATGTGGTTAGTGTTAACCACAGCTGAACATGGTTAAGCTAACCACAAAGCCCAGAGTGTTGTCTGAACCAGGCCAATGTCAACTGAAAGAGGTGCGGGATGCCAGAGAACAGGAAGTTGCCTTCTACCAAGTCAGACCATCCCTCCCTCCAGCTCACTATGGCTTCTCTATCTATACAGTCTGGGTCTTCAGGCATGCATCTTTCGCTGCCCTACCCAGAAGTCCTGGGGTTCAAACCTGAGACCATCTGCATACAGCGCATGAGTTCTCCGACTGAACTCTGGCTCCTCCCCTGTAGCGGTGCAATACCACTGCAGTCAGAATTCCCCCCACCCCCCACCCCACGTAAGCAACAGCCAATGAGAGTGAAGGGTGGTGGCTCCGAGGTCAGTAGGGCTGGGAATTTGCTCTGGGTTTCAATCAGAATAAGTCAGAACTCTAAAGGAGCTGTCCAGGGTGCTGGACCCTATCCCCAGACTAGGTTCAGCACTTTGGATAGCTCTTTGGAGTTCTGAGTGGTTCGGACTGAAACTCGGAATGGAGTCATCACCCAATTGACATCGGCGCCACCAGCCTCCATTGGCCAATGAAGCTCTCCCACACTAGAGGCCTTCAAGAGGCAGCTGGACAACCATCTGTCGGGGATGCTTTAGGGTGGATTGCTGCATTGAGCAGGGGGTTGGACTCGATGGCCTTGTAGGCCCCTTCCAACTCTGCTATTCTATGATTCTGTGGAGTGGAAATGGGAAGGGGTGTGGAAAAAGTCCAATGATCTCACAGGTCTCCTCCTCCTACAGCAGCCGCATAATGTCTACTTTGGTCCTCAGCATGCCAAAACTAGTGACTGACCAGCGACACAGGTGCTCCTGAGAACCACGGCTGTGCCTCCCAAGAGCCCACACCTCAGCAGTGGTCCAGTGTCGAGAGGCCTCTGGAGTTGCTGATCCACTTCACCACTGCAACGGCCTGTTCACCTGCCTCTTGTTTCAGCCCAGGCAACAGTGGTGGTGGTTTTGGTGGTGGTGAGGAGGAGGAGCAGTAGACGCCACTGCCTCTACTTGTTATCAGCACGTTCTGGTATTGCTTTCATTGGCTCACAGGCTGCCTCAGTGTGCACTGGGCCCCTGACCTATGAGATTGCTTCGTTTAGTTTACATGGAGAAGAACCGCCAAATGAAAAATATCAGCATCGGTTTTGCAAAATGTAGTGTTAGTTTGCAAAATAGAAATTAATGTATCATATTGCACGAAAGCCTCTGTTCTCTTGATGTAGAATACTGATAGTATACAGAGAGAGAGAGAGAGAGAGAGAGTTATGAAGAAAAGCAAGGAAGGGAGCCAGGTGGATCCTCATGTACCATTAACTTTGCCTTACAAGGGACCCGTAAGTTCCAATTAGGGACAGATGCAGATATAACTGCTGGTTTGGTTTGGTTTGGTTTGGTCTTCCAAGTGGTAAGCCGCCATTGCTTCTACGTGCCAGGGTGCCTTGCAGCAGTGAAGAAGTATCAGAAACAGATTTCAGATGACATAATCTGAGATCTGTTTCTGATAATATGTGGCCACCAGCTTAGATGACTAATTTGTGGAGGAGATATATTTCTATATCAGGTCTACCAATGGCTATTGGCCCTGATGTGAACTCCATAGAGCTCCTCTATGTTCAAAGTCATGTTCAGAGGCAACTGCCACTGAACACCAGCTCCTAGGTAGCAACAGATTGGCTTCATGGCCTGCTTGTGGGTGTCCAGGAGGACCGGCCCTCCCATTTGGCAAGGTGGCTGCTTTGTCTCAGATGGCAGACTTGGAGAACAGGTAAAACACCATCCTCCCCCAGGCTCAACTACTTCTTTTTCTGGCCATCTGCAGACCCACCGTTTCTCTGCAGCAGAGCAGCTGGTGGCATCCAACAGGGCTCTCCAGGTCACCCACAATGTCTCCCTCTCAGGAAAGACCCTTGAGAGGGAGGCATTGTGGGTGAGGTAGCCCCAGAGAGCGCCTGTGTCAGGTTTCACAGTTTACTACTGTGAAATATTTAACCATATTTGCTGCCACAATGAAGTAGTGGCAGTGCAGGCCTTCTCCAGGGCCACCTGGCCCACAATGCCTCACTCTCAGGGAGGACCCCACATTCCTTAGAGCGAGACTTCATGGGGAGAGCTGGCCCCGGTACACTGCTGCCACTAAAGCAGCAGCAAAACTTTTCAAACAGAGAAGGGGGTTGGACCTGATGGCCTTATAGGCCCCTTCCAACTCTACTATTCAATGATTCCTTGTCCTGGCTCTGGCTTTCAAGAAATGCCGGGTTGCTCACGATGGGAATCACAATGCTAGCTTTACATGGAATCTTGATCTGATCCAGCAGGGATCATTTTGTATTTATTTGGTTGACTTTAGAGACATCTCTAAATGCAGCTGGCAGACCAAGACTGTGAAAACACACAAAACACACACGCACACAAACAAAGAAGAAACAACACCCATTGTGGAATAAAAGACACAGTCCTTACCAAATAAGGGCTGTCCCTTAAAATAAGAGACATCTGATGGCCCTACCTCTAGGGGACATCTCAGGGGGTGGGGGAAGGGGGAGCATTCCTACATCTTTGTTTTCCTGCCCATTAGCCTTTCTTGTGGCTCTCTACCCAGGCATCAAGGCCTCCATGATTCACTGCGCAGAACCTCCGCAGTGAACTTCAAAACAAACTCCAAGCTAGCAAATGTAAGCGCGAGCGAGGTCAGGGGATGGGGCGAATTGTCTTCAACTACATGTTCTGAGATGGGAGGTGGCTGGGAAGGGAACTGATCTGGATTATCCATGGGGCTAAGTAGTCTTCAGAGTCAGCTTCGGGCCAAATTGAGATCCCCATGTGGGCGTAATGGTCTTTGGAGTACCAGGTGCGTAAAGGGAAATGAGAGCCGTCCCCATGACCATAGGATGCACACACTGCGGTCGGCAAATAAATAAATAATCCATAAATGACTGAAATCTGCAGCATTTTGCACCATGTGCAAATTATGCAAATTAGACACATTTGCCTGATTCCTCTAATTATGCGTCATAATTAATTTTGCTTCTGCTGGTCTGGGGAAGGGCAAACAGTCCGTGGTTCTCTCGAGTTTGATTTCAAAGGCAAATTGCCCCCCAAAAAACCCTCCTCTATTTTCCTGCAGATCTATTTATCCTATGTTATAATTTGATACCTTGTTTGCCTCTCTCCGACCATAATATGTGCTATAAAAAATGTCCAGAGCTGACTTTGGGTTTTCAGACGGTATACAGATATTTGACACCTGGCCAACATAAGCAGCCCAATCTGAAATGCGCAAGATTTCAGAATTCATAATGCACAAGGAGTTCAGGAGAGGCACGACAGGGTGGACGTGTGGAGACTCGTGCCCAGCCTTGAATGCAAAAGCTGACAGCTACGAAACGATAGCAGGGAGGGGCTGTGGCTCAGTGTGATAGAGCATGTGCTTTGCATGCAGAAGGCCCCAGGTTCGATCCCTGTCATCTCCAGAAGCGGCTGGAAAGAATCCAGCCTGAAACCCTGGAGAGCCATGGCTGCCAGTCAGTCTCAATGACTGACTGGCACCAGGAAAAACGTCCTGACTGTTAGAGCAATGGAACCAGTTGCCTGGTGAGGTTGTGGGCTCTCCCACACTAGAGGCCTTCAAGAGGCAGCTAGCCAACCATCTGTCAGGGATGCTTTAGGGTGGATTCCTGCATTGAGCAGCGGGTTGGACTCGATGGCCTTGTAGGCCCCTTCCAACTCTGCTATTCTATGATTCTATGATTCAATGATACTGGGCTAGATAGCTGGATGGATCAACGGTATGACTCAGTATGAGCCCATGTCCTGCACTCTGGGAGGATCGAGAAGAGATCCTGGCCCTCCTCTGTGTGACAACCTTTCAAGTATTTGAAGAGTGCTATCATGTCTCCCCTCCGTCTTCTCTTCTCCAGGCTAAACATGCCCAATTCTTTCAGTCTCTTGTCATAGGGCTTTGTTTCCAGACCCCTGATCATCTTTTAAAAATTAAATTACATAGAATCATAGAATAGTAGAGTTGGAAGGGGCCTAAAAGGCCATTGAGTCGAACCCCCAGCTCAAGGCAGGAATCCACCCTAAAGCATCCCTGACAGATGCTTGTCCAGCTGCCTCTTGAAGGCCTCTAGTGTGGGAGAGCTCACAACCTCCCTAGGGCACTGATTCCATTGTCGTACTGCTCTAACAATCAGGAAGTTTTTCCTGATGTCCAGTCGGAATCTGGCTTCCTTTAACTTGAGCCCGTTATTCCATGTCCTGCACTATGGGAGGATCGAGAAGAGATCCTGGCCCTCCTCTGTGTGACAACCTTTCAAGTCTTTGAAGAGTGCTCTCATGTCTCCTCTCAATCTCCTCTTCTCCAGGCTAAGCAGGCCCAGTTCTTTCAGTCTCTCTTCATAGGGCTTTGTTTCCAGACCCCTGATCATCCTGGTTGCCCTCCTCTGAACACGCGTAAACCATTACAAAAAGGTTTACAGTTTCCTCTCCTAACCTTCTTCTCAATATCTGATGCTCTAGCACTGTTAATAGTGGCCATGCTGGAGGGGAGGAATTTAGACAGCAGGGAGCCTCTGGCATGCAGTTGGGTGGTGAAGGCAATGCCAACAGCGTAAGAACATCAGAAGAGCCCTGCTGGATCAGACCAAGGGTCCATCTAGTCCAGCATTCTGTTCACACAGGGGCCAACCAGCCCCCCAAGGGAAACCCACAAGTAGGACATGAGTGCAATAGCTCCTTCCCTCCTGGTGTACATAGGCATACTGCTTCTAATACTGAAGGTAGCACAGCGCCATCAGGACTCGTAGCCATGGATAGCCTTCTCCTCCAGGAATTTCTCCAATCCCTTTTTAAAGCCATCCCAATTGGTGGCCATCACTACGCCTTGTGGTAGCGTATTTCATAGTTTGACTATGCGCTGTGTCAAGAAAGGTGTCCTTTTATCTGTCCTGAATCTCCCATCAATCAGGTTCATGGGATGACCTATGTACACCAGTTGCTGGGGAACATGGATGGGAGGGTGCTGTTGCATTGTGTCCTGCTTGTAGGTCCTGGTCAACAGTTGGTTGGCCCCTGTGTGAACGGAGTGCTGGACTAGATGGACCTTTGGTCTGATCCAGCATGGCTTCTCATATGTGTTCTTCTTATGTTCTTATGATCTAGGCCGTAGCTAGAACTAAGGTTTATCCCAGGATTGTCCAGGGGTCAAACCTGTTCATCTAAGTGACACACAGGGGATCCAGTGCTCAGGCAGGGGCGAACCCTGGATGATCCCAGGATAAACCTTAGGTCTAGCTGTGGCCCTAGTATTATGAGTGCGCGAGAAAAATGTCTCCCCATCCACTTTCTTCATACCATGCATATTTTGTTCCTCTCTATCATCTCTCCCCTTACTCAGCTTTTTTCTATGCTAAACAGTCACAGCTCTTGCAGCCTTCCTTCATAGGGGAGATGCTCCAGCCCCTTGATCGTTTTAGTTGCCCCTTTCTGCATTTTTTTTCCCAGCTCTACAATATTCTTTTTTAGGTGCAGTGAACAGAACTGTAAACAATATTCTAAGTGTGGTCGCATCACAGATTTCTAGCAAAGAACACCTGCAGATTATCGGCGCTGGAGACCGATAAAGGTGCAATGGAGTTGGCCAATTGACTGCTGGAAGGCTGAACTCAAGGACCTTAGAAACTGGAGTACAGTCACTGGCTAGTAGTTCATCTAAGTAATTTTACACCCTGGACTTAATGGTCTTATTCCCCGTCCCTTTAGACGCCCATGTGTATGACTTCAGTTGTGAAGTACACAACTAATATTTCTCTTTCCCACTCCCCAAACACTATTACATGCCTTTCCATTGTTTCTTGGGGCTCTCTACACACAGGGAAAGCTCCACAGTGGCTGTGGATCTGCGTCCCATCACGACGCAGATGCAGCTTCGGAGCCACTGTGGGGCTTCCCCGCGATGCTGCGTTCTAAAAAAGTTGAGGATTTACCCTGACTTTTTCCAAGGGAGTGATGTCAACACGGCACTTCCGCCCTGTAACGTCAATGCAGGGCCAACCCAGAGGCGGAGCCTGGTGGAAGACAACCAGTGACTGATCACCTTCCACCAAAAAGAGGGCAGGGCAGCTCCAGGACCCAGATGGTCACCCAGAAATGCTGCACACCTTCCTCGGCATTGGCATTACCTGACACCACCCCAGGAGAGGGAAAGCGTGGGATTGAGGAGGGAGGCGGTGCCAAGTCAGCATCATGAAGACAGCCCACTGATAAATCTGAACAAAAATGTCTGCCAGCCCTGATTAGAAAACCCTTGAGGATGTGAAGTTTTGCACATCATGACTACAGGAATAACTTGGAGTTTGCTTCTGCTGCCCTCATCACCTGTCACTCCCTGGGTGGCCCTTTGGGGGCTCTGTAGGCTGCTGGACCCTGGATTTTGACCCCAAAATCTAGTCCTGGCTACTTTACTGTGCACCATAAATGCACAGAACATGTCCTGTGCCCTGCTTCAGAATGTGTGCCAGCTCCACTCCTGGTCAATGAGCCACCAAAGTACCAGAATGTTTTATTTCAAGAGAGAGCAATTCTACCCATAATAATAATAATAATAATAATAATAATAATAATAATAATAATAATAATAAATTTATTTATTACCCGTCTCTCCCTCTGGATCGAGGCAGGGAATATCCTTTAATCTGGCAATGGAGATGTCCCAAGAAAGGACAGGGCTGGAGACCCAGGCCGTTGCTAGACGAGGTGTTAGCCTGGTGTGAGGCCCAGTCTCCCTCCTGTGCATCCAAATGACGCACAGGGGATCCCGGGGTCAGGCCGGGCTAAGTCCTCCCTTAACCCAGGATAACCGGATGTGGTTATGGCCTGGCTTTTCCGCAGCCCCGGGCTAAGGCCGGGGCTGCGGAAAGTCTAGCAGGGTCCGTGGCTTTTCCCGGTTGCTCGCTTACTCTTGAGTAGCCAGGAGAAGCCACGGACTGGGCACAGCGCTCTTATGAGCGCTGTGCCCATCGAGCCAGGGGGGGGAATCACGGGGGGGAGATGGGGGCCAGGGGAAAGACTGGACCCGGCAGGAGAGGGGGGAGAAGAACGGGGACGGGCACCAGGGATGGGGGAGGGGAAGAAGGACGGGGACAGGGCCTGGCGAGCAGGAATGGGCATGGCATCGGGGACAGGGGACCGGGCATGATGAGCGGGAACGGGGACGGGCATGGCAGACGGGGGACGGACATGACGAGCGGGGACGGGCATGCCAAGCGGGGGGAGGACAGGCGAGCGAGCGGGCAGGGGGGGCATCAGGCATTGTGTGGGGGAAATCAGGGGCAGGGGGAGCGGGGAACCCTTTATTTTTTTAAAAAAAACCTACCTGGTGCGGCGGTGCGCTCCTGCGCATATGGCCCTTTAAGTGTAGAAAAAAATGCCGGACGCGACGGGGCTTTCCTTTACCCCATTGCATGTTACGTCTGGAAAAGGGCGACGGCGCGTGCTAGCTGTAGCGCGCCGTCACCCCTACTCCCCACCGGATTATGTGGTAGGTCTAGCAAGGCCCCATACCTCAGACTCTCCTAGCAGTGAAACGAAACACCGAGAGAAAGCAACAGGAACTCAAAGGGGAGCAGAACGGAAGGAGAATCAGCCCGCCTTGTGGCAATTTTGAATGACGGGGTGGCCAGCTGACGACAGCCACAGACTTCGCCTTTGGGGGCGGTGTGGGGTGGCGGCAGTGACCAGTCTGAGGAATGATTTCACACCATGTCTTGGTCCAGCAGTGCGGAACGCCGCCTCTCGGGTCAATCCGTATTTTGCAGACATTCCACCCACTCGCTCCAAACCCACCCGCATAATGAAACCTCATTTTACAATATTATTTAAGACCTGATTGGAAAATCAGAGATCATTGTGAAAAGGAGCCAAAGACAAAGAAGGGGAAAAAACCCTCCCCCAAGGACACATTTGTCGTTTGTCTTCATTTCCAGGTTTTCAGCTCCATCCCACATTTTCTGAGGCTAAGCCATTACCCTGGGAGGCGAGGAACTCCTCCAGTTCCTTGCTCCATTAACTTCTCTGGCAGTTAAGGGCTCGCCCCGAAGTCTCTGTGCTCCAACCGTACACAGTCGGCTCAGTAATGTTTGGGTTCTCTGGTCCTCCTTCGGCGCGCCTTGCGATGGGTTCGTCAGGTTGGAACAGCAACAGCGCTCAACAGCGTAGTTCTCCGTGATGGCTCTCCATCTGTGGAATTCCTCCCCCCGGGAGACTCAACAAAATCCAAGCCTGAGCCCACAGCTGTGTCCTCTGACACCTCCCTCGCTGTTCTCCGTCCCCCAGCACCTGCCAACTGAGCTTGGCACCTCTCTTCACCGTCTGATTGCTTGGGTGAGACGTCTTGCCTATCTCTTTAAAGCTGCTGTTCCTAAATGGGCAACTCTCTATCACTCGCTCTCCATAATATAATTAGCATCTGCACAATTCATGCAAGTCCGTGTCCTCCTTTGCCCTCTTTTTTGGGCGATGCAAAAACATCACCCTAATGTAGCAGCTGACAAAAACATTGCTTCCTCCCTCCATAACAGCCTTCCTCAACCTGGGGCGCTCCAGATGTGTTGGACTGCATCTCCCAGAATGCCCCAGCCAGCTGGCTGGGGCATTCTGGGAGTTGTAGTCCAACACATCTGGAGCGCCCCAGGTTGAGGAAGGCTGCTCCATAACATCTAGTATTACTTACTCATCTCTTGATGGCACCACATTCCGTATTGTCTTACCTTCCACCAGCACCACTCAATGTTCTGTAATGGGAACACACTGCAGTAAACCTGTTCCTATGACATATCCAGGTGGAGCGGATGCACCTGGGGGGCGGCGGGGGGCGGGGGGAAACCGGGATCGTGGCAGCAAGCCCTGTGCCTGATCTGTACTCATTCACTTGAATGTGTGCCTGGAATCTTTGCATGTATAACTCTAGGCATAGGTGCAATTAGGAATGCTAGAACGGCAGGTTCTCCAGTTGCCTAGAGAAGGCCTTGTGGCTCAGTTCCTCAGACTCCAGTTCTTCCTTCGCTGTCGGCGGCCCTTTCTACACCAAAGGGCCTTCAGTGAGGGAGGGGGGACGATCCTGGACTAACCTGCTTCCGGGAACATCCCCTAGCACACGAACACCAGCGTGACATCCCGGAAACAAACAGGGACGTCGCAGGTGCCATTTTTAAAAAACAGAAACAAAACCAGGAGCTGGGAGCACAATTGCGCCTCAGCAAAAAATTAAGTTTAAAAGAAAGGGGGGGAGCGCCGACTCCGCTCCCACCCCCCACCCCTGACATCCCTGGACCAGCTCCTTCTCTCTTTGCTTACCCCTGCTACTCGTGGGGAGGAGGGAAGAAGCCGGGACGGGTTCCCACACCACCCACGGTCCTCGGGATTGTGTCGGAGCTGCAGGAAAAAATGGGATAACTGCGGAAGCAGTTATCCCGGGAAAATAGAGGGGTCATTCCTGCCTGTTCCCAGGATCTCCTGTGCATCATTTGGATGCACAGGGATGACCCAGGGAAAAATCCACAGTGTAGAAAGGGCCTCTTTCTTTGGCCTTAGCTAGACCTACTGTAAAGTCCAGGGGAGAGGAGGGGAGACCTCACGTTGTGAATAAAGCGAGATCTTGCCCCATTTACATGTAACGCGCGACGACCTCAAGAAGAGAGACATCGCACCCGCCACTTTTTTTTCTAAAGGGCCGGCAGCGCATGAGCGCTCAAGCAACTCAAGGTAATTTTTTTTAAAAAACTGATTTCCCTGCTCTCCCCACCCTAGCTCCTGAGGAACGCTGTGCCCCATGCACGGCTCCGGGCTCTGTGCGAGTAATCACGCGGAGCGGGGTCAAGCCGCAGAAATGGGCCACATGCTCCACGGTCTCAGGCTCAGCCTGAGACCGTGGAAAAAGAGGGGCCAAAGGGTAGGTCCATATCTGGGGCAAGGGAGGGATGATCCCTCCCTGATTCCGGGATCCCGTGTGTCATCTGAACGCACAGGGACGATCCCTGGTATTACCCCAGGATATAGCCTGGTCTAGCTAAGGCCTCTCTCCCTCTCTCTCTCTCTCTCTCTCTCTCTCTCTCTCTCACACACACACACACACACACTATATCCTTTTTGCAGAGAACGCCCCTACCCCACTGAACAAACTGTGAGGAAAGGAGAAGGCTCACATCCTCTTATGTGTATCCTCAGATCCAAAAACTCCCTTCCCAAATGGAATTTGGGGAGGCAAAACTGGAGACGTTTTGCTACTGTAGGCGAAAGACAAGAAGGTGCCCCCCTCTTACTCCAGGCACGAATCTGCCAGTTGAATCCTTCTTCAACGCTGGCTGTGGGACTGCATCCTCCATCCCATAGCCTGAAGGCGGCAGGCTAGCTTAGGGGCTGCAGCGCAGGCTGTGTGGCGCTCGGCTCTCTCCTCCAACTAGGGGTGTGCACGGACCCCCCGCTCCGCTCCGCGCCGCTCCGCCCATACTCCGCTCCTCTTTGCTGCGGAGCTCCAGCTCCGAATCGGAGCTCCGCAGTGGAGGGGAGTAGCGCCAGGTAAGGCCAGGAGAGGCCCAGACTTCCTGGTTGAACAGCAGGCTCAATTGAAGACGCCGACGGACCGCGGACGGAGGCAGGTAAGGGAGAGGGGGGGGTTACTGGGCCCTGCCGCTGTCGCAGCATGGGCGACAGCGACAGCGGCAGGGCCCAGTAAACCCCACTTACCTTTCCGGCGGAGCTCCGGATCGAGGCGAAGGATCCGCCTTCACCTCGATCCTCTTCGCCACGCTCCGCCGGCCCCCCAATCCTCTTTGCCTCCACCTTAAGGGCAGGCGAAACCCCCCGCTCCGCTTCTAATTCGCCGGTCCGATTAGAAGCGGAGCACATCCCTACCTCCAACCCCCTGCTGCCACCTCCCAGCACCTGCCACTTGAGGTGACCGCCTCACTCTACCTAAGGTAAGGGCCGGGAGGCAAAGAGGAAATATTTCTTGACCACCGAAAGCCTGGTGAGGAGAGGGGAAAAATTCAAATTCATTTTGTTAGGAAAGAAGGGATTCCAAAGGGCCCCACTCCTGCCCCTGTTCCTGCCTCCTAAGAAGTGATTGCTGGGCCCCTACTTGTACATCTCTAACCAACCATCCAGATTCTTGCAGTGTGGTCTGAAGCAGCCTCTGCCGTCATCAGCGGGTGACTTTCCCTTTCTTCTTTGTCTGCAAAGACCCCTGGGAAGAGGAAGGGCACCGGGGCCGCGGCAGGGCGCCCGAGCCAGGGGGAGGCCACGGCTTGTTCCGGATTAGCTTCTCTTCTGATTTCGACTAGGTGTCGGTAATTTAATCAAATCTTCTGGAGAGGAGGAATGCAGTGCCTTTCATACGGAAATCCCTCCCCGCCTGCCGCTGGCTCCTCCCGGGCTTCGACCTTGGCCTCTGTCTGCTTGAAAACGCTCCGCCGGGTGCACCTGTCCATGGCAGCCGGCGCTGAAGCCTTCTCCTCGTCCGGCCTGCTCGAAAGCCTGAACCAAAGCTGGGGAGAAAGGAGGTCATTGTCTCTCTGTCCGTCCGTCCGTCTGTCTCTTTCTCTCTCTCTCTCCCTCTGGCCCCTTCCATTTTTCTTGGCACTTAAACAACATTTAATGGGAAAGTCTTCTTGTGGCTTTAATTAAAGTGATTCCAGAATGCATGGAATGTGGCATTGTATTTCTGCTTCCATGCTCGCTGGAACCTCCCCTCCGGCTGGGAAGAATAAATGTCATGGACCCTTGGAGCTGGAAGGAACTCTGGGGCTCGTGAAGGCCGGCAAGAGAGAGCTTGCATTCCAATGGGGTGGACAACACTACATCACCTGCCCTAGAAAGCTTCATTTCATGCCCTTCAAATGCCACGCTCCGAATCTGATGGCACAGGAGGGCTGGGCGACCGTCAGTCTCTCTCCCGCAGTTACATTTTTTAAATCTCAAGTTCTGTCTCTCCCAGATGTGATGAACTTGGCAAATTTGGGCGACTCCTTATCGAAAGGGAACCGACCGAAATGTAATTCTCACCCATCTGCACCAGCCAAATCCCATCGGTGAAGCGATTCTGAGCACAGAGAGGACCGTGTTGTGCCTGCCTGCCAGACAGCTCTTAAAGATGTGGAGCCTCTCGGGGGGGGGGGAAGTGGCCACCCTAATTCGTGGCCCCCTGGGGAATGCTGGGAGTTGTCTGTAGGAGTTTTTCTTTCCCCGTCCGGGCATGCAGAGGATTATTTATTTATTTATTTTTGCATTTATATCCTGCCTTTTTTCCTCCAAGGAACCCAAGGTGGTGTATATAATCCTCCTCCTCTCCATTTTATCCTCGCAACAACAACCCTGTGAGGTGGGTTGCGCTGAGAGTCTGTGACCGGCCCAAAGTCACCCAGTGGGTTTCCATGGCCGAGTGGGGACTAGAACCCGGATCTCCCGACTCCCAGTCCAACACTTTAGCCTCTACACCACACCAGCTTATGGAGGGCTCAATGTCACAAGGAACAAGGGCCTCCCCTCCACCCATGTTGGGAGGAGGGAAATTGCAATGCAATCCCTCCTTCTCACCAGCCAAAACTCACTTCGGCCCCTGCAATCACTACCTCTCTCCCACCCCGGCCTATCTTTGAAAGATACAAAAGTTGTCTTTTATGAAACAAAACCCTCCTGATGCAGCATACAAAGTTTAAAGCTGCAAAGCCCAATGCAACGATGATAAAAAAAACCAAAAAAACCAAGACTAAAGCAACAGCAGCAGCAAAAATCCAAATTATCAATGAAAACCAGATCTCCATTTGAGTCCTGGCTCAATTCTAGGCCAAAGTAAGCAAATAAGTCTGGAAGACTGTAATGATAGGGTGTGGCGGATACCAATTGGGTTAGAGTTTGCAGGGAGAGGCCTTTCCCTCATGCCGCTAGTCGGTGGCCTAATCTACACCAAGCAGGATATTCCACTATGAAAGTGGTATGAAAGCGGGATATAAAAGGCAGGAGCCACACTGCTGCTTTATAGCGGTTTGAAGTGTTGGGGCCCATTGACACGTACCATATACTGCTTCCATACTGCTTTCCTAGTGCAATATCTTGCTCGGTGTAGATTAGGCCTACGTGTTTTGACATGCCACACAACCATCTGCTACTGAGGATGTTCAATGTTGGACACAGCGAAGGGCACCTGTAACATACTTTGGGGCACCGTGGTCTTGGGGTGGGTGCCTGGAGGGGAACAGTTTTACCCCCAATGTTTTTCTACAAGGCCAAGAAGCCTCCAGAAACCCCACCACCACCAATTCCCATCATCCATGACCTGTAAAACAATGTGGAAGATCTAAGCCTGGGTGACCACTTGATCAGATGCAAAGACGGCAGAGTTCCTGCACCTTTAACAGTGTGATCCTGTGCATGTTTCTTCAGAAGTAACTCCCACTTTATGCAATGAATGAGGCGTATTCTCAAGTAGGTTTCTGTTGTTGTTTATTCGTTCAGTCACTTCCGACGCTTGTAGCTTTAATGTAGAAATGCATGTTTCTGGAGCGGCATCTTCTCTTAGATGTCACAGGTTGCACCTGACAAAGGTTGCTCTGCCAATGACTGTCCAAATCACAGGAGCCCTGCTGGCCTCCTTTACATCTGGCCACCCTGCAAGCTTCTTGTTTGGCGCTGACAGACACAACAGGAACTGCTATCCGATCGTCAAATTTATTCCATAGCCATGAGGACTAGCAACTTGGTTGTGGGGATGTGGGTATTTTTAATGAACTATATGATTATTAAGATTCTAGAGACAGGTTATAGCTTGTACAAAAAACTACTTCAGGCTAGGGATGGGAAATAATGGCATATTATGACTTCTCCTAATATATTTCCTGCACAAGGGATCAAAAGGGTGTGTGGTCACCTGTAACGGCGCCATCTTGTGGAATGCATGGATGCCAAAATATTCCTCCCATGATCTCAGAACATAAGCGGCTGGAGAACAGGGGTGGGGTAAAGCGCATGCATGCATGCACACACACACTCACTCAAGTTTGCTCATGGTTGGCCCAGGCCGGAAATTTGCTGAGATCAAATATTTCAGAACATTGCTATTTAACTTTCAGCCACATTATTCAAATATTAACTGAATCACAAATATTTATAGGCTGAGTCTTGAAAGTAGTTTTACAACCCACCCAGCACACAGTGTGCAAAGTGATTGCCTAGGACCCTTGGGTTTTCGTGAAATTGCAGCAGCCACATTCTGTGGGCTGTGGCCGGAAGTGTTGGGATGAAGTCTCCCCAATGTACTCAGCCTGTGATCTGGTTCTGAAATGCTAATCAGCTGGATTTGTTTCCATGCTCCCAGGGTCATCCGAA
Organism: Elgaria multicarinata webbii; assembly: GCF_023053635.1. Taxonomy (NCBI): domain Eukaryota; kingdom Metazoa; phylum Chordata; class Lepidosauria; order Squamata; family Anguidae; genus Elgaria; species Elgaria multicarinata. Next base: position 12,967,485 of record NC_086178.1, on the reverse strand, counting down.
ACTGCATTGCTGCCACAGTGAAAACTCATTTTGCAGCCGCTTATGTTGCATTGGTGGGGTGGGGGTGGGGGATTCAATTGCAGCCTTTTCCCCCTGAGGTGAGGGGAAAGGACGGCATTTGGGGAAATTGTGGCTGGTGGAACACATAGCTTCTTCTTGCTCCAGATCTGACCATCTCAAGGTTCTGGGTTGAGGGCAGCGAATGTCCTTTCCATCTTGATGGTTTTCTGTGCCTCAGTGCCTCTTGAATTCTGATGCTCCAGGAAGTTGGCTGTACTGACTATTGCTGAACAGGCCGTGCCCTCCCTACAGGTAGATGCCTATCACATTCTTGGAGCAAAAGAACAGTGGGGAATCTACACTACTGCTTTTAAAGCGCTTTAAAGTAGGGATGTGCGACCCTAGGGACGTTTGGACCGCCGAATTAGAAGCGGAGCGGGGGGCTTCGCCTGTCCTTAAGGCGTAGGCGAAGAGGGTTGGGGGGCCGGCGGAGCGTGGCGAAGAGGATCGAGGTGAAGGTGGATCCTTCACCTCAATCCGGAGCTCCGCCGGAAAGTTAAGTGGGGTTTACCGGGCCCTGCCACTGTCGCTGTTGCCCATACGGCGACAGCGGCAGGGCCCGGTAAACCCCCCCTCCTCTCCCTTACCTGCGTCCATCCGTGGTCCGTTGGCTTCTTCAATTGAGCCCGCGGTTCAACCAGGAAGTCTAGGCTGGCCCAGACTTCCTGGTTGAACCGCGAGCTCAATTGAAGAAGCCGACGGACCACGGATGGAGGCAGGTAAGGCCCCCCCTCCCCCTTGGTCTCTTACTGGGCTCTGCCACCGTCGCTGCACGGGCGGTGACGGCAGCAGGGCCCGGTAACCCCCCCCCCCGCCCTCCTCTCCCGGCCTTACCTGGCACCACTCCCCTCCACTGCGGAGCTCTGATTCGGAGCTGGAGCTCCGCGGCGAAGAGGAGCGGAGTATGGGCGGAGCGGCGCGGAGTGGAGCGGGCCGATCTGAAATTTTCGGATCAGCCCGCGGGGCAGAGCGGGGAGTCCGTGCACACCCCTACTTTAAAGCACTTTGAAAACGTTTTGAAAACTGTGGACCTTGCTAGACCTAGGAGATAATCCGTCTGGGAGGAGGGGCGACGGCGCGCTACAGCTAGCGCGCGCCGTTGCCCTTTTCCAGACGTCAACACGCAACGGGGCAACGGAAAGCCCCATCGCGTGCTCTGGTTTTTCCCCCCTTAAAGGGCCATGTGCGCAGGAGCGCACCACCAAAGAAGGTAAGTGTTTTTTAAAAATAATAAAGGGTTCCCCGCTCTCCCTGATTTCCCCCCCATGATGTCTGATGCCCCCCCTGCCCGCTCACTCACCCGTCCTCCTCCCATCTGTCATGGCTGTCCCCATCCCCATTCTTCTTCCCCCGCCCCCATCCCCGATGCCCGTCCTGGTTCCCATTCTTATTCCCCCGCCCCCTGTCCCCGATGCCCGTCCCCGCTCGCCAGGCCCTGTCCCTGTCCTTCTTCCCCCCCGTCCCCGATGCCCGTCCCGTTCTTCTCCCCCCCCTCCTGCCAGGTCTGGTCTTTCCCCTGGCCCCCATCTCCCCCCCATGATTCCCCCCCCAGCTCGATGGGCACAGCGCTCATAGGAGCGCTGTGCCCAGTCATTGGCTTCTCCTGGCTACTCGCGAGTAAGCGAGCAACCGGGAAAAGCCATGGACCCTGCTAGACTTTCCGCAGCCCCGGCCTCAGCCCGGGGCTGCGGAAAAGCCGGGCCATAAGCGAATCCGCTTACCCCGGTTCAAGGGAGGCGTTAGCCCAGCCTGACCCCGGAATCCCCTGTGTGTCATCTGGATGCACAGGAGGGAGACCGGGCCTCGTCTAGCAATGGCCTGTATATGCAGTGTGTCCTGGGCCCCAACAGTTGTCAAACCTATTATAAAGCGCTTTTAAGTGCTTTAAAGCAGTAGCGTAGATCCTGCCCAGGAGAGAGCCAGTAAGACATCCATGGATTTGAGCTGCTTCCAATGAAGGAGAGCAATTTAAGAGCCAACTTCACCTCCTCCCCGAAGAAACTTTTCCCTACGTTCACTTCAAAGTATGCAGATTCCTGAAATCTAGAAATTATGGGGTTGTTTTTCATGTGGATGCCATAAATCAGAATATTTTTTATACAGACTGACACGGTGCCAAGAGACAGCGCTAAAATGTCTAAATTCAGTATATGTTAGTAAAGTGTTCGCGGAATTCAGATTGCTCCGGCAGGCTGGATGGTAGTTTGAATGTGTTTGTAGTACAGTCGTTCTTGGATTCTGCGAAAAGAATTCATTTTGAGATGAACGTGGAGTTTTTGCCTCCGATGAAACACCCAAGGAATTTTGAGGGAAGCAAAATAAAACATTTTTTAAAGTAAGATTAAAGAAATGTATCCAGGGAATTCCTCCACACATCCTTACTTGGGAAACACAGAAAGCATGAACGCAAACGGATATGAGTAACTGCTGACATTTACATTTTTAAAGGAGGACAGCCATTGCTCCTTTCTCCCAGCATGCCTTGCCACAAACTGGGTTCTTTTTTATACCCTCATAGAATCATAGAATTGTAGAGTTGGAAGGGGCCTACAAGGCCATCGAGTCCAACCCCCCGCTCAATGCAGGAATCCACCTTATAGCATCCCTGACAGATGGTTGTCCAGCTGCCTCTTGAAGGCCTCTAGTGTGGGAGAGCCCACAACCTCCCTAGGTAACTGGTTCAATTGTCGTACTGCTCTAACAGTCAGGAAGTTTTTCCTGATGTCCAGCTGGAATCTGGCTTCCTTTAACTTGAACCCGTTATTCCGTGTCCTGCACTCTGGGAGGATCGAGAAGAGATCCTGGCCCTCCTCTGTGTGACAACCTTTTAAGTATTTGAAGAGTGCTCTCATGTCTCCCCTCAATCTTCTCTTCTCCAGGCTAAACAGGCCCAGTTGTTTCAGTCTCTAATTAAGATTGCAATCCTATGCAGATTCACCTTGGAATGAGCCCACTGAACATGGTGGTACTTACTTTTGAGTAAATACGCATAGGATTGCATTGCAAGTCTTCAAAAAAAACACCAAACCACCCTCTATTCTATCTTACAAACATTACAAATTGCTGAGTGGGACTGATTCATCACATAGGAACATAAGAGTTGTGTTGGATCAGATGAATGGTCTATTATTATTATTATTATTATTATTATTATTATTATTATATCCCATCTTTTGCCCAATGCTGGGCCTCAAGGTGGCATCACAAAATTTAAAACATATACATTAAAAAACCTATAAATAGAGACATACAAAAGTTAAAAGTATATTAAACATATTCCAACATTAAAACATTAAAACATTTAAAAAGTCCTTGACACAGACGGAGGCCCTGTTCATTCACCAAAGGCCTGCTTGAACAGAAAAGTTTTCCCCTGCCTCTGAAAACACACCAGGGAGGGAGCCAGTCTAGCTTCCCTGGGAAGAGAGTTCCATAGCTCTGGAGCAGCCACCGAGAAGGCCCTCTCCCGCGTTCCCACCAGGTGTGTCTGTGGTGGGACTGAGAGAAGGGTTTCCCTGGAAGATCTTAAAACACGGGCAGTCTCGTAAGGGATCATACAGATAACCTGGACCCAAACTGCATAGGGCTTTACAGGTCATAACCAGCACTTTGAATTGTGCCTGGCTGCTTCATCGTCGTTTGAAACTCAATATGGCAAAGACTGAATTGCTAGTTTTTCCTCCTAAACCTTCTCCTCATCTCTCATTCTCTCTTACTGTCAATGATGTTACGCTTACTCTGGTCAAGGAAGCTCGTAGCCTTGGCTTTATATTTGACTCCTCGCTCTCCTTTATTCCTCATATTGAGGCAGTAGCTAAATCTTGTCGATTTTTCCTGTATAATATTGCCAGGATTCGATCATTTTTGTCTGTCTCTTCCGCCAAGACGCTTGTTCATGCACTGGTTATTTCACGGTTGGACTACTGCAACCTTCTTCTCTCTGGCCTTCCTTCTTCTCACATCAGTCCATTGGTCTCTGTTCACCACTCTGCCGCAAAGATCATCTTCTTGGCTCGCCGCTCTGACCATGTTACTCCGCTTCTGAAATCTCTTCATTGGCTTCCAATTCACTTCAGAATCCAATATAAACTTCTCCTGTTAACCTTCAAAGCTTTTCACGGTCTAGCTCCTTCCTATCTCTCCTCTCTCATCTCACACTATTGCCCCGCTCGTGCTCTTCGCTCCTCTGATGCCATGTTTCTCGCCTGCCCAAGGGCCTCTACTTCCCTTGCTCGGCTCCGTCCATTTTCTTCTGCTGCCCCTTACGCCTGGAACGCTCTTCCAGAACATTTGAGAACTACAACTTCAATCGCAGCTTTTAAAGCTCAACTAAAAACTTTTCTTTTTCCTAAAGCTTTTAAAACTTGATGTTGTGCAGACTTTATACTGTTAGTTTTACCCTACCCTGTGCCTGCTTACCCTACCCTGTGCCTGTTGGCATTCTCTTCCCCTCCTTATTGTTTTACTATGACTTTATTAGATTGTAAGCCTATGCGGCAGAGTCTTGCTATTTACTGTTTTACTCTGTACAGCACCATGTACATTGATGGTGCTATATAAATAAATAAATAATAATAATAATAATAATAATAATAATAATAATAATAATTAACAGAGGAGTTGTATGTTCCCTGTAAACAGCCCCGGTCAACAATCTGGCTGCAGCTCTTTGAACGAGCTGGAGTTTCCAAACACTCTTTAAAGGCAGCTGCACCTAGAGCGCATTACAGAAATCCAATCGGGATGTAACTAAGGCATAAGTCACGGTGGCCAGGTCCGACATCTCTAGGAACAGGTCTATCTATCAGACCTCTCTTTTCCCTCTCCACCACCCTACCCCACCCACCCACTTCTAGCTTAAGGCACAATCTGATGCTTGTTTGGACAAACATAAATCCTATAATTCCCAATCAGAATGTATTCCTTTTTCTTTCACGCCATGCTGAAGAAGAAGCCATCTGGCTGACCACAGTTGGAAGTAGGAAGCTGGGCTAGATGGACCTTCAGTCTGATACAGCAGGGCTTCCCTTACTTTCTTAAGCAATGGCTTCCTCCATTTTCCATTGCATTGAATGGAGGAGTATGGAAGAGGTTGCCTTTGAGAAGGATGACCTAAGGCTCATCTACAACTGCAACCCTTTGGAGAGTGGGGAGGGATGATCACGGAGTTTTCCACTTCCGGGATCGTCCCTCAGGGGGCACACTCCAGTGAGTTGCCCTGGAAGTAAAGAGGGACATTCTTGGGTGCCATTTTTTTTTAAAAAAAAGAGAGGAGATATTTACAAAATTGTGCAGATGCCATCTTGCATGAAGGTGAGGGTTTTTTAAAAAAACAACATCAACAAACTCTGTGCTGGAAGACGCCGAGCGCCATCCCAAAGATGGTGAAAATGCTCTCCCCTTCACTCCCGATGCCCACGGACTCCCCCCACATTGCTGTTCCCCTTTTCCTGAGCCCTGCTACTCATGGGGAAGAGAGAGGACTCCGGGAGGGAGAGCCACACTGCCCGCAGAGCTCAGGATGGTCCCGAGATGGTGGGGAAAAACAGGACAAAAGCAGTCCCAGCTATCCCGGGAGAACTGGGTGGCAGTCCCTGGTTCACCCCGGGGATCAGCTGTGCAACATTTGGACATGCAGGGACAACCTCGTGACCACCCCGGGATAAATGGCAGGTTTAGATAAGGCTCTGGTAACCGGTTTCGCCCGAAAGGACAGAAGTAATTCTAATGGATCCTCCATATTGAAATGCACTATACCTCCGAAGGCAAGATGCTAGGAGACAAAGTGGGCATAGAGGTTGCTTCCATCATGCACTGCTTGTGAGCTTCGCAGGAGCATCTGGTTCATCGTGATTAGAAAAATGCTACTGGCTCGCAGACCAGCAAGTCAAGTCTTAGGATCTTTCCAGCACCCCGGAGGAAAGAGCAATGATGTGTCACTGCATCTTTCAGCAACAATTTCAAACCAACCATCCATTTGTCAAGAGCAAACCCCCACGGCCGTAGGAGCACCTTTTGACAGTAGTTCCATCAGTAAACCGCCGGTGCAAGCAGGCCTTTAGATGAAAGTGGAACTCTCAGTGTCAGTCCTGAGTTCTGTGCGTTCTCTTGCTGATCTGATTGCTGGGTGACTTATCCCGAGATGGCTCGCTGCTCAATGTATAAATCTCTTCCAGTAGGACTCGGCCTACGCACAAAGTATCCCTGGAAGGGATGGGAGAAGCAGCAGATGACGCTTGAAGAAAAGAAACGGCAAACGAGAAGAAAGAATAATAATAATAATAATAGAACAGCTAAGAACAGGCCAGCTCAAAAGGACAACACGTGAAAGTGCAAACCTGAACACAAGTGGTTCTATTATAGGTTGATTCTCATCCATCTGGGCAACTGAATCAACCATAATTATCATGCTTTTCTGTTCTTTTTTCCTCCTCCCTTTCCTTATGTCTCATGGCTTTTCTAGATTGTCTCCTTATGTCTCATGCCTAATTACTTATTATTGTAAACTGCCCTGGGAACTTTTTGACTGAACAGTGGGTTAAAATGCTATGAAAGGATGAATGGAAGAACAGGGACTTAAGGCTGAAGAGGGGGCTGCATCACGTCTGACAGCAGGCAGGTGTGAAAGGCACCGCCCTCGAACGGTTTTCCAATTAATCAAATAAAGTAATAAAGTAAAATTAAATACTCCCCACAAAGCTAGCACAGCTTGGAGAAAGCCTATGCCTTGCTCACATCCTGCTGAGCTGGTTTTTTACTTGCAGGGAGATGTGTGTGTGTGTGTGTGTGTGTGTGTGTGTGTTTATAAATGAAGAAGCATTGCTCCCAAGATGCGTGAAGTCCTTATTCCTCTCTACTCAGCATTAGTGAGACCACACCTGGAGTACTGTGTACGGTTCGGGGCACCCCATTTCCAGAAGGACATCGACAGGTTAGAACAGGTTCAAAGGAAGGCAACAAAGACGATACAGGGGCTTGAGGACAGGCTGAAGGAGTTTGGGACTGAGGGGAGTCATGATAGCAGTGTTCAGGTACATAAAAGGGATGGTCACAAACTATTTTCCAGGGCCACAGAAATTAGGACCCAAAATAATGGGTAGAAGTTACAGCTACCTACATTCTGATTAAATATAAGGAAAAACTTCCTGACGGTAAGATCTATACAACAGTGGAACAGTCTACCTACGGAGGTTGTGGGTCCTCCATCTCTGGAGGTTATTAAGAAGAGGCTGGACAGCCACCTCTCATGGATGGTTTAATTGGCTTTCCTGCACAGTGCAGAGGGCTGGACTAAATGATCCTTGTGGTCTCTTCCAACTCAACAATTCTATGATTCTATGATAAAGGGGATATGTGTCCCCACCTGCCCATCGTCCCTCCTTAGGATTCTTCCACAGTGTGTGAAAAAGTGTGTGTGTGGGGGGGGGGAGAATTGTCAAACCGAATGACACAAAGGGGCGGGCTGTGCACTTAAACGAATTCTGGGAACCTCCATTAAAGTTACACAGTCCTCATTGGAAGACTTTTTTGTTCAGGCTTTGCTCAATCCAGTCAGCTCTCCTATGGACTACCTTATATTTATTTGGGGAGCTCAGGATAATATTATTATTATTATTATTATTATTATTATTATTATTATTTATTTATTTATTTATTTATTTATTTATATAGCACCATCAATGTACATGGTGCTGTACAGAGTAAAACAGTAAATAGCAAGACCCTGCCGCATAGGCTTACAATCTAATAAAATCATAGTAAAACAATAAGGAGGGGAAGAGAATGCAAACAGGTACAGGGTAGGGTAAGCAGGCATAGGGTAGGGTAAAACTAACAGTAGAAAGTAACAGTAGAAGTCTGCACAACATCAAGTTTTAAAAGCTTTAGGAAAAAGAAAAGTTTTTAGTTGAGCTTTAAAAGCTGCGGTTGAACTTGTAGTTCTCAAATGTTCTGGAAGAGCGTTCCAGGCGTAAGGGGCAGCAGACGAAAATGGACGAAGCCGAGCAAGGGAAGTAGAGGCCCTTGGGCAGGCGAGAAATAAATAAATACGGGGTGATCCCATTTTATCTTTGGAATAGACCTGTAGAGTTAGGTTAAGCCAAGACAGCACGACATATTTTATTTATTCATTACATTTATTTGCCACCATTTTCCCCAAAAGAACCCAAGGTGGATTACATTTATATGCCACCTTCTTTCCTCCAATGTATTTATTTATTTAAAACATTTCTTGGCCGCCTTTCAAAGCAGAGGTCCTCACAGGGCAGCTTACAACAATAAAATATTAAAATATTAAAAGCGATAAAAACATGATCACAACAAAACAGCAATTAAAACAATAAAACCAGCAGGAACAACAATAGCAGCAATAACAGTATTCATCATGGGAAGGCCATGGTAAAATAAAATGTTTTCAAGGCTGCCTTGAAAGCCTGCAAGGGTGGTACATGGTGGGCCTCTGATGGGAGTTTGTTCCAGTGGTTTGGGGCCACCCCAGAGAAGGCCCTGTCCCGTGTGGACACCCACCTTATTGCTCTCACAGGTGGTCAACTGAGAAGGGCCTGTCTTTCTGAACTTAGTGCAGGCAGGATGATATGGGTGATGGTGGTCCTCCAAGACACCTAAGGTGGTTTACATGAACCTCCTCCTCTTCCTTTTATGTTCACAACAACCCTGCGAGGTAGGTTAGGCTGAGAGCCAATGACCGCCCAGTGAGCTTTATGGCAGACACGGGAACAGATCCTGGATCTTCTCAGTCCCAGTCCAACACTATAACCACTACACCACACTGGCTCTTGTCCCAACACACCAACAAGGTGGGTGAAAAGCTTAAGGCCCATAGTCACCTGACAGGCAGCACACTAGGGAGCAAGTAGGCCGTGGCATCTCTGAGGCGCTTCCTCCTCACCACCACTGTTGTCTGGGCCAGAGTGAGAGGGAGGAGAACACGGTTGCAAGGAGAAGAGGAGGAGCAAGGGCAGGGGGCTTGTGGGCCCTCAGCAGGTGCCCAACCATGCTTACCTTTGACCCCGGCCCTGACTGCTCCTCTCCATTTTGCCGCATCCAAGAGAAGGGGAGCAACAGGGCAGCATTTCAGAGAAAGCACCCCCAAGATTCAAGCCTTTTCACAAGGCCCGGGACCAACACACGCAGCAGAAAGAGGCAGCATCATCCTGGGGGAGCGTTACCATGGTAACCGACCTGCCATGGGCAGCCGCGACTCAAATGGCCGCTGCAGGTTGCTCTTGGCCCTGCGCCCAAATCAAGGTTCTCTCGCCCCCTCCAGTTGCAGGCAGGCATCTTTGTGACGTCGATGGAGGAAATCTCCTGGTCTGATTCCACTTCTGTAGGAATCCGGCCAACATCACTTAATCTGATTTCATTCCTCTTTCATGAGAACGGAATAATTAATGATAAACAGAGGGTGGGGAGCTTCCTTTATTCCTTTTTTTTAAAAAAACTTAACTGTCTTCTTGTTCTACTTCTTTTAAATGTGAGAGCCTAGAAATGAATCCAACTAGCAGGAGGGAAGGAGGTTTCACTCGACGGAGGGTGAGGTTCATCACGCAGGGATTGGGGAGGGGAGGGGCGGGACGGAGAGAGAAGAGTGTTGCCATAGCTGTGAAATCATCGCGAAAGCAAAGGTGTCGCTGGGGAGAGCTGGCACTCAATTAGCAAAGCTGCCAAGCCAAACTGACGTCCCCCCCACAGATCGCAGGCCTCCTGCAGATGCGGGGATGACGAAGACTTCTACAACGGTTTAGAAATCACTCCGTTGGGAGCCCATCAGGCTCAGTTCTCTGCTGTTCTACCTCCTGCACATACATACCTGGTTGGCCTTCTCCACCAACAGCAAGGAATTGCCTCCAAGATGGGCCAGACACAGCGGAGGCTTTTTGTTCCAATCACTATGGGGCGGTGAACCCATCCCGGGTTTCAATCCAAACTCTAAAAGAGCTATCCGCACTTTGGAAACTTCCTTTAGAGTTCTGGCTGAAATCTGGAGCAGATTCACTGCCCTGCTGATAAAAGAGCCACCGACTTCCATTGGGTGGACTTGTTGTCTTCCTAGAATGGCCACTTTAGGGGATGGCGCCACATCCGAAAATATAATCATCGGGCAGTATCCCATGCTGCCGCTCCACTTATACAATTGATGTAGTGCTAGCCTAAGCAAGCTCTAGGACAACCCCAATAGCAGTTGCTAGCTCAGTGGGATTCCCTGAAACACCCATCATCCCAGCATACGCTTTTTGCATTGCACTAGAGGTCACTTACACTAGTGCTACGTCAATCACGTAAGTGGAGTGGCAGTGTTGGATACTGCCCAGTAAAACATAGGAAGAGGCATGATGGATCAAAGGGCTATCTAGTATAGGGTGACTGTATGTCTGGTTTTGCCCGGACATGACCGGAAATGGGGGCCCCAAACCTCATCCGGGGGGAAATCCCCATTTTCCTAGTTTTGTCCGGGCAAAAAGGGGTTGGGGCACGTGTTCTTGGACTTCCAGGAGTGCGTGCGCCATGGAGCAGCCCTCCCAGAGCCACTCTAGGCTGCAGCTGGGCGGGCGCATCAGCTGAAGCCTACAGCGATGCTGGGGGGGGGGTGCGGGCGGCGCACGCATTCTCTGACTTCTGGGAACACATGCGCCATGGAGCCATGTTCCGTCCTCCAGCTTCCCCCCCCCCAGTGTGATTTAATCCTCTTCTCCTAGGCTGGTGTGATCATCAACTGAGGAGGAGGAGGAGGAGGAGGAGGAGGAGGAGGAGGAAGCAGCAACAACCACAAGAAGCAAGGAGGAGGAGGAGAAGCAGCAGGAAATAGGATGTAAGACTCAGGGAGTTTTCCCTAGGAAAAAGGTTTAATAGCCACTTGAGGGTGGGGGTAGGGAATGATCTTCATCAAGGCCATGGGAGAGGGGAGGGTTGATGATATTGAAAATGCTGCTGCTGCTGCTAATGCTGCTGCTAATGATAATGGATGCTGATAATGATATTGATAATTATGCTGATGCTGATAACGATGGTGATGATGATAATGTATGATGGTGATATTGATAATGCTGCTGCTGCTAATGCTGGTGATGCTGACAATGGAGGCTGATAATGGATGCTGACCAAGGCCACGCCCCCTTGGGGGCTGGACATGTTGGGGTGGTCACACCTCCTGAGGGCAGCCATATTGTCCTCCTTTTTGGTTTCCAAAATATGGTCACCCTAATCTAGTACAGCCACCTGTTTCCCACAGAGGCCAGCCAGATGCTTCTAGGAAGCCCAGAGGGCAACAGCACCCTCCTGTTCATATACTTCAGCAAGTGATATCCTGGAGGCAGCAAGTAGCTATTATGACTAGGATCCACAGATAGCCTTCTTCTCCGTGAATTTGTTTAATTCCTTTTCAAAGCCACCTATGTTGGTGGCCATCACCACATCTTGTGGTGGTGAATCTTCTATGATCCTCAGTGTGTCTTGAAAAATCAGGGGGTGGGGACTGAGGTCCTTTAGCTTTTTTCAGCCCATTTGTTTAAATTTCTCATGGTTCTGACTGCTCAAGTTGTACTTCCTTTCATCTGTTCTGATTCTCCAACCATTTAAGTTCATTGGATGGCCCTGGGTTCTAGTATGATAAGACAGACAGACAGACAGAGAGAGAGAGAGAGAAGCAGGAGGAGGAGGAGGAGAAGAAGAAGAAGAGGAAGAGGAGGAGGAGGAGGAGGAGGAGGAGGAGGAAGAAGCAGCAGCTTCTTTCTACCCACTTTCTCCTCACTGTGTTTAATTTTATAAGCCTCTAGGTGTTCTTACTCTTCAGAGCCCTTCACCTACAAAAACCCTTACAACAACCCTATAAGATAGGCCAGCGTTTTTGTCCCCATATTTCAGGTGAAAGACAGAGGGCGTTACTAGACGAGGCTGTAGCGCGCATTACCTTCCGCAGTCGTGTCGAGGCTTCCAGATGACGTTCACCAGGATCCGTCGTTATCCTGCGGTGAAGCCTCTTTCTCCCGACTTTAAAAAAAGTGAGTTCTAGTGCGCCTTTTCCTGGCGGCCCGCGCTAATTCGGAGTACGTGTGGGAGGATGTGAGGTCACTGCGGTCCGCACTGGTCAGGAAAAGGCGTGCTAAGGGGAGTGGCCAGCGGCTTCGGTCAAGCCGCCTCCGCCATTTGCGCCCAGCCCGCCAGCTGGGGCAGCGCGGCGGAGCGGCTTTTTTTTTATTATTTCCACAGTGACAATTTGCGCAGGACCGGAGGACCGGAAAAGTGGCTGGTGCGCTGCTGGGGCATGTGCGCCTGTTTTTTCTACTGCAACCTCTGCGTGGGTCAGTTTTCGGAAAGCCGGGCATCCCACAGTGCGCCTTCATGGGGAGTTGGTGACTCCTCGCGGTGGGCGTACCAGGCTGGCAGAGGGCAGAGCTGTTTGTGGGCTGCTGCCATGGCTACGGTCAGATGTGGGTTGGCTCCTTGGGATGGGGCAGAGGGCACAGAGGCGGTCATCGGCGCCGACACCTCAGAGGCATGATGGGAGATGTAGGCACAGAGTGCCCATGCAGACGATTGACCTCGGGTCATATTACACCCACCACGACCCCCATCAGGAAGTGAGCGCATCAATGCCCTCAACAGCACCAGCAGCACTTCAGCTGGCGCTGGCACTGCCGCCGCCGGCTCCGCCGCCGCCGGGGCCGGCAGCGGCATCGCTGACGGCTGCGCAAGTTTGCGGTCTTTCGGACTTGCACAAACCGTGCGCCGAGCGAAAAAAAAAGCCGCGGCAATCAGGCCGGTGTGGCTGCACAACTGTGCTCGCGGCGGCAGCAGCACAACCGGCGCAAACTTCCGCCACAAATCGAAGGCAGGTGTGGATGATGAGGCGTGACGGCTGAACGGGAAAAGCCGCTTTCACCGCTCCTCAACGACGGAACACCCGGTAGGTCTAGCAAAGCCCTGAGACTGGGTGATAAGACACCACCTAACGAGTTCATGTCAGAGAAGAGATTTGAACTGCCAACTTTCTAGATCACATCTCTCAGACTCTTCACCTCTAGGTTACAGTGACACTGTAGGTCAATAGTCTTCAACCTTTTCAGACCCATCACCCAAATTTAACTCAAACATGCATTATAAGACCCACTTCTTTTTTCCTTTTTTTAAATTTAGCGTAAATGTGTATAGTGGTAGACAGTCCCACTGGCCATAACAAACATTGGGTCAGTGGTTGGTGAATGGCCCTGGACTGGATCTCTGGATCAAGTAGACTTGTAACACACACAGCTCCTCCATGGTCCTCTGACTTGGAAAACTGGAGGATTGCTTGAGGTCCTTTCCCTTCTTTTGGCCATGTTGTTTAAATTCCTCATGGTTCTGTCTGATTTGTATGTAGAGCCAGACGCATTTATTTTTTGTTTATTTCATTTGTTAAAACATTTGTATCCCGCCCTAAATCTCTAAGATCTCAGGGCGGCGTACAGATAAAACCATACAAACAGTATTAAACAATAAATATACACAGCTAAAAACAAATTAAACCATTAATCAAGCTAAAACCAGTATAAAATTTAAAATCAATAGAAGCAATTAAGACAATTAAAACTAAGTGCAGCCTTGGTGAATTTAGCCATCAAAGGCTTTGTTTAAAAGGCATGTTCTAACTTGGTGCCGAAATGAGGTCAGCACCAGTGCCAGTCAGGCCTCCAAGGGGAGGGCATTCCACAGTCAGGGTGCCACAACAGAGAAGGCCCTCTCCCATGTCCCATCATAGCACATGTCTCACATTGGTGGGATGCAGAGGAGGGCTCCTCCAATACATCTCAAGTCTTGGACAGGCATTATGGTATATTCACTAGGGATGTGCTCCGCTTCTCCTCGAACCGGAGGAGGCGAAGAGGATTGGGGGGCCGGTGGATCGAGGCGAAGAGGATCGCCTCAATCCGGAGCTTCGCCTGAAGGTAAGTGTGGGGGAGGGGATTAATCTGGCGCTGCCGGCGCCGCCATCCATGCGGCGGCAGCGGCGGCATCACCAGGTAAGGGAGCAGGGAGGAGGGATGCTTACCTTCCTCCGTCACCAGCTTCAATTGAGGCCCCGGTTGAAGCTGGAAGTGAAGGCTGAGGCCTCTTCTGGCTTCAACTGGGGCCTCAATTGAATCCCATGACGGAGGAAGGTAAGGGGGCAGGGTGGGTGGGTGATTTCTCCACCGCCGCCGTCGATATAGTGACGGCGGCAAAGCCGGATCTCGCTCCGCGGAGCGGGGCTGGAGACGGGCGGAGCGGCACGAAGAGGATCAGGCCCGATCCGGATTTTCCAGATCAGGCCACGAAGTGGATTGGGGGGGTCCGTGCACACCCCTAATATTCACTACACATGTGGTTGTCCCTTCCTCTAAGCCACCTTTCTCCAGATGTGTTGGATTTCAACTCCCACCATCCGCAGCTAGCAGAGGATACCGAGAGGGTGCAGCACTCCGGGGCCTCAGGTAAGGGCTCCTTGCCAGCCCCCTGAGACCTTGTAATGTAACAAAACGCAGCTGGGATGGAACATTATCCATGCACAGCATGCATTCTACTACTGAGCTATAAGCTCTCCTGCTACGAAGAAGGAGAAACCACAGTGAAGAAGCCAAGCGCGTCTAATCATTTCGCTGACACTCATCCGAGCAAAAGCAAACATCCTGGGCTGGAAGTGGAAGGCAGGGAGAGAGGTCCTCTGAGCAACCGCCTACCACCCAAGGAGGTGAGCATTGGCTGAGCTGTTCATAGTAGCCCCCATGGGATGCTTGGGAGCTCTGATCCTCTTGGCCCACCGCATCCCTCATTGCTGTCTTTGATGGATGAACACATAGCTTGTTACCTTCTCTGTGGTTCCTTCTCTCTCTTTTATCATCTTCCTCCTGCACACCTGGAACTGACAGCGCCAGATCACTTTGAGAGAGGGGGGCGCGGATCAGCTGCAACGTCAGCTGTCAGTTGGCGCAGCTGCAGGCCAAGACCCCTGGGATGTGGGATGCAGCAAAGCGGGCAACCCCTGTCCCAGAACAGAAGGCCCTCCGTCTCCGTTGCATGCCGAGAGGAGGTTTCTCTCCAGTTTGGCTCTGGCTCTCTCCGGAGTGATTTAAGAGGAAGAGTACAGAGGGATCTATTGTTCAGGGAAACAGAGAAGAGACAGGAGGAGAGGGCGAAAGGGGGGAAAGGAGGAGTATAAAGGTTTGAATGAGCTAAGACTCCCTGCCTGGGAATTCAACGTGACCATGTTGAGTCAGAGAAATAGAAAGCAATGGGGAAATGAGGAGGGTGTATCTAGAGGACATCTTTTCCAACCCTACTGTCCAGAGGTGGCATTTCTAATGAGGGAATCCAGACAATAGAAGATTAATAAAGCCAGCGGCCAGGATCCAAAAGTCTCTTTTACCCTTCCCAAGTGCTTTTCCCAAGCTCCATCCTGCCTTCGGCTTCTGCTTGCTCATCTTAAGAACATAAGAAGAGCCCTGATGCTGGATCAGACCAGGGGTCCATCTAGTCCAGCACTCTGTTCACACAGTGGCCAACCAGCCATCGGCCAGAGACCAGCAAAGCAGGACTTGGTGCAACAACACCCTCCCACCCATGCTCCCCAGCAACTGGAGCAACCTTCCATTGTCACTTCGCCGCCACCATTGTTATTATTATCAGCTTCATCAAAACCCTCTGAGCGTGTCAGCATTTAGGATCTCCCTGAAGGTACCTTGCAGACCCTTCTCCAAGTATCCTTGTGTTTTCCTTGTACTTTACTGCGTTTTTCAGAAGAATATCCATACTTTACGATTGTGGCAGAGCACATTTCCTTTTCTGAAGCAACATGGGATGGGGGTGAAATTCAGCTGGTTTGCATTTTAACGTGAATTCACCTGTTTTTGCACTTTTGGACCAATACATGGACTCAGCTATCGTTCAAAACCTGCACTTTTCCAAATTTTCTGATGGAGACCTATCAAAAAATGTGTAGGCTGTTTTGCCTAGGTATTTTCTCTCAATGCTCCATTGGGAAACATCCTTGTCCAACACATCCAGATGCGTTGGACTACAACTCCCAGAATGCCCCAGCCTGGGCATTCTGGGAGATGCAGTCCAACACATCTGGAGCGCCCCAGGTTGAGGAAGGCTGCTTTAAAGGAAGATGCACACTGAACGCAGACCTTGTTTTAATGCAAACTCATCCTCCCCCAAGGCCTCCAGGAGAAAATTTTTACATTAAGACAAGTGATGCGCTCCCCGCACCCTTGGGAAGGGAAATGCGGATTTTTCCTCACTGGCAGAAACTCAGCAGCGACAATTGCCGTGATGGTGGGGAGAGTGGTCCCCAGTGGGTGGTGGAAATTGGGCTCCAGGTCCTCTGAAGTTGCGTCTCTCCACTCGTGTAGCCTGAACAGGTAGAGGGGAAGAATGAGTTTATGCCTGCAGTCCCCAACTTCCAAGATCTGGTTGGTTGTGTGTGCAAAGAGTGCCATCCCACATTAGAAATGTACGGGAAATCCATTTATTTCCACAAATCATGCAAACCTGTTCTTCCCTCAACTCCCAGGCATTTAATGGCATGTGATGGGGCCTTTATGCCAGCCATCTAAAGACGTCTAGTCTTCTATTGGAATTGTTTTTAGCTGTCTAAATTGTTTTGAATTTTGTATATTAATAATTTTATGCTGTATTTTATTATCTTATGAATTGCTATGTCCAGAGACCTTCAGCTTCTGGTTAGTATAGATAATAATAATAATAATAATAATAATAATAATAATAATAATAATAATAATAATAATAATAATTTTTCACAATCCTGAACGTGGAGACAAGTAGGAGAATGTGTTCTCTGAAACTGTTCGCGATTTATTGAACATGCATTCACGTTCGGAAAATGTGCAATTAAAAATATATATTCATTTTTCACAGTGTGTCTTTATAAAATGCACATTTTTGCACTGAACTCTATGGGGGAAAGTGCACAATTTGGGAAAATACGCCACTTTTTGTGCATTTCCCCTCATTTTTTAACGATTACATTGATATCCTGCCTTTTTTCCTCTAAGGAACCCAAGGTGTTGCACATGAGCTTTGGCTATTGGAAGGTATAGAAATGCAATAAATAAATAAATAAATAAATAAATAAATAAATAAATAAATAAATTATCCTCCTCCTCCTCCTCCTCCTCCTCCTCCTCTCCATTTTATCCTCACAGCAACAACAACAACCCTGTGAGGTAGGCTGGGCTGAGAGTCTGTGACTGGCCCAAAGTCACCCAGTGAGCTTCATGGCTGAGTGGGGACTTAGAACCTGGATCTTCGCACTCCCAGTCCGACACTTTAAGCTCTGCATCAAACTGGTTTGTTTTGCACAATTTCCCCATTCATGCAAAATGAAGGGAGATATCAAATGAACGGGGTAAATGAGAAGAAACAAAAACCAAGTGGATGTTCGGGGAGTCTGGGCAAACGCAAAACTTCGCTTGTTCGCCCATCCTTATCCCATACCCTTCTTCACACAACCAGTCCACATGTAAAGAAGCTTAGCTTCGTGGGATTTGGTGCTTGTCATTTAAACATGGCAGGCAAAAGTATCCAGGGTGTACCACCACTATCTCCATCACCCCACTGCTTGAATTGATTGTACTTAGATTTCATTCATCTTACACAGGGCTAATTTTTTTTTTGTATTGCAGATTATACACTGCCCGGCATGGCATGTATAATATTCTACTAATTGAACATAGTAATAAGAGCAAAGATGGATAATGACATGTGCGGTATTGAGTTGCAACTGCACACTGCTCTGTAATCAAGACTCGCGTTCCTCAGAACCAGGATAATGTGACTTAAGCGGTTTCTAATGTATTCTTGAAAATGCCAGCCTAGGCGCTCCCTTCGTTCATTAGAATCGGTGTCTGAAAGATCCCCCGTCTTCTGATTTTGACCTTTTGAAAGCCTGAAGGGCAGAAACACCATTATTGTTTTAAAACATGAGGCTGAAAATTCCTTCACTGTTGGTCCGGAGAGGAAATGCCTTCTGACAAGACGTTCACTACGATCAGCTCTCAGTTTCTAAAAAGAGAAGGTCCAGAACTCTCGACTGCCTGGGGAGCTCTGGGCCTTTCCTGATGGCGATGGAAATGCACTCTGCACATGCTTATGCAAGCTCTTCTTTATTATTGCTTCTGTGTTCAGAGGAAAAGTCTTGATCGTTAATTGTATCTCTGTGGGGGTGGTGTGGGGGTGGCATTTATGCCTTCAGTATGTTAGTCAAGGGCACAATTTTATTCTCTAAATTCACACATTTAGCTATAATGGGTTATAGGCTGGATCCTGGGCACAGATTAACAGTCCTTCACTGTTGTCATTTCCTGTAAGAGTTCTACAAGCAATTCTACAAGCATGGGGTGATCCCATTTTATTCTCCCAGAAACCCTGTGCGGCAAGCCTCTGAGGCGGGGAGAGAGCCCAAGTCAAGGATGCCAACTTTCCCATTGGCCCTGTAACTGTGCCCTTAATAGAAGTGAGAAGTGCAGACATTATCAGCTGATAATTGCTGGTTTCCATTAAGTAAATTGTTTCAAATTGCTGATTGTATGTTCTATTCATCAAAACATTTGGAAGAGAAAGGAAACTTTGGGGAACTCTATAGTTCTCCCTGAAATATCTTGTTCACATTTGACCTGCCTGGTTTGTTTCACCTCTTGGCATCTCCTCCACACCATTTTAAAAATTCTTCTTCTTGCAGGCTATGTGATACAGCCAGTCAGGGATGATGTATCAAGACCATGTAATACAGCCAGTCAGGGATGATGTATCGAGACTATGTGATAAAGCCAGTCAGGGATGATGTATCGAGACCATGTAATACAGCCAGTCAGGGTGATGTATCGAGACCATGTAATGCAGCCAGTCAGGGTGATGTATCGAGACCATGTAATACAGCCAGTCAGGGTGATGTATCGAGACCATGTAATGCAGCCAGTCAGGGTGATGTATCAAGACCATGTAATACAGCCAGTCAGGGATGATGTATCGAGACTATGTGATATAGCCAGTCAGGGATGATGTATCGAGACCATGTAATACAGCCAGTCAGGGTGATGTATCAAGACTATGTGATATAGCCAGTCAGGGATGATGTATCGAGACCATGTAATACAGCCAGTCAGGGTGATGTATCGAGACCATGTAATACAGCCAGTCAGGGATGATGTAACCAGCATGATGATGAAGGCCTGATGTTAGGTAAGCCAATCAATGACATCAGAGCCACCAGTCTCCACTGACGATATCCCCTGTCTTCCTGTGCTGTGTGCTATAGCAGCTTCATTACCCACCCTGAACACAGCAAGACAGAAAGTATCACCTGGTTGTCTCGGAGACAGAGGAACGTCTTTCTTTCTCACCACCTCAGCACACTTGCAATCCCGGGGCGTTACTAGACGAGGCTCTAGCGCGCGTTACCTTCCGCAGTCACGTCGAGGCTTCCAGATGACGTTCACGAGGATCCGCCGTTATCCCGCGGTGAAGCCTCTTTCTCCCGACTTTAAAAAAGTGAG
This sequence comes from Elgaria multicarinata webbii, assembly GCF_023053635.1. NCBI lineage: Eukaryota > Metazoa > Chordata > Lepidosauria > Squamata > Anguidae > Elgaria > Elgaria multicarinata. The sequence goes on along the minus strand of NC_086178.1, from coordinate 12,947,878 downwards.
TTTTAGGACGCCTTTTCCTGCTGTCCCGCGGTAATTCGGAGTACGTGTGGGAGGATGTGAGGTCACTGCGGTCCGCACTGGGCAGGAAAAGGCGTGCTAAGGGGGAGTGGTCAGCGGCTTCGGTCAAGCCGCCTCCACCATTTGCGCGCAGTCCGGCAGCTGGGGCAGCGCGGCGGAGCGGCTTTTTTTTTTTATTTCCCCAGTGACAGTTTGCGCAGGAACGGAGGACCGGAAAAGTGGCTGGTGACTCCTTGCGGTGGGCAGCTACCGTGGCCGCATAATGGCGGTGCTGTACGCTGCCTGTTAGTGTGGGTACCAGGCTGGCAGAGGGCAGAGCTGTTTGTGGGCTGCTGCCATGGCTACGGCCAGATGTGGGTTGGCTCCTTGGGATGGGGCAGAGGGCACAGAGGCGATCATCGCCGCCGACACCTCAGAGGCATGATGGGAGATGTAGGCACAGAGTGGCCATGCAGACGATTGACCTCGGGTCATATGACACCCGCCACGACCCCCATCAGGAAGTGAGCGCATCAATGTTGACCCTCAACAGCACCAGCAGCACTTCGGCTGGCACTGGCACTGCCGCCGCTGCCGCCGCCAGGGCCGGCGGCGGCATCGCTGACGGCTGCGCAAGTTTGCGGTCTTTCGGACGTGCGCAAACCGTGCAGCGAGCGAAAAAAAAAGCCGCGGCAATCAGGCCGGTGTGGCTGCGCAACCGTTCTCGCGGCGGCAGCAGCACAACCGGCGCAAACTTCCGCCACAAATCGAAGGCAGGTGTGGATGATGAGGCGTCACGGCTGAACGGGAAAAGCCGCTTTCACCGCTCCTCAACGACGGAACACCCGGTACGTCTAGCAACGCCCCCGCTTGTGCCACACACAAGCATACACACCACAAACCATTGCTGAAAAGTGGGTCACTTTTCAATGGGGCCAAAAAATTTTTTGTGAAACATACCCTCCCATTTCACCTCAGCTCTCCTGATTTATGCAGGTTAAGAATTGATTAAACATCCTAGGACAGGCTTTCCCCAACCGCCCCCCCCCCTCTGGATATGCTGGACCACAAGTCCCATCACCCCCAGTCACCATGGCCATAGGGACGATGGTGATTGTAGTACTGCACACCTGGAGATCACCCAGTTGGGGAAAGGCTGCTCTGAGCAAATGGCTCTCACCGCTACACCTTAAGGCAACGGGGTTCCATAACGTGAATCCCTTGTTCCCATGACACCAAAACAAATGCGCCTGCCTTTGCTGCTCCCCTCGGTGCTCGTTTTGTCTTGGTCTGCAGCACATCTCTCCCTTTTCTGTGTTCTCCCAGCAAATTATGTTTCAAATTAATCCACCCTCCCCTCGGTACGCACCCCCTTTCCCTTCCTCTCCACGCCCCCCCCCCCGCACCGATCTGCTTCCAATTCCTACATTTCCTGTCCCTGTTCCCAGTCTGCGTGGGTCCATCCCTTTGTATCATCTTTGTCCTCTTCAGTAGTCACCGGTTCCTCTCCATTTATTATCTTGCAGCAGGGGGTTCTCCCACCTCCCTTCCCTGATCCATAATGAAGATGTTAAATAGAAACACACACACACACACACACACACACACACACACACACACACACGACCCTCGGTGCTCTGTAAACACACACCCTCTCCTTCTCCTCCTCCTCCTCCTGGCTCAGCAAAATGCCATTCTCCATTTACCTTCTTTGATTCTGGTCTTTAAGCCAATTTTCTACCTACACGTCCGTGTGTAATAATCTCCAGCTAATTCTCTCCCCCCACCCCCCCCACCCCCATTCACTTACAGGCATTTGAGAGAGACAAGGACCAAACTTCACTGAAAATCTATCTACAGCAGGGTGACATCTCCTGTCAAGTTACTCTGTCAAGATCCATCTTCAATAACTCAGCCTCTGGCTGCAGCTTGTAGGGAAGCAACTGTCCTCGTAGCTGCTTGACATTTATTTTCTGTTCCACGTGCATCACCCCAGCTGGCCAACAAAGTCCAGGGTTTCTTTTCCCCTGAAAGGGGGGGCACTTTATTTCCCCCCACTGAAATTGGCCCTGTATTTTTCCAACCGCTTAGCTCTCACAGATGGATCATTCGCTGTGACTGGGCTGAATGTCCTTCTCATTTTTATTTTTGGGTAGAAACGGGAAAGTAGTGCTTCCAGAGCGTAAAGCAAATCCAACAACGCTTAATTGTGTGAGATGGATGGTTCATCAGTTCTCTGCCATTGTTTCTTCTATATAGTGCTGTTTTGGTGCCATTTCCCCCCTTCTTCCTGGCTTAGTCACAGCAGCTTTCCCAGCCAATCAGGGATCACATAGTCAGCTGGATAATGTCACAATGCTACATTGCCAATTGATTTTGGCTATGTGAAGACATACCAACAAAGCCAATAAAGTGAGGGCAGTCTTCCCTGGATTAGTCACATGGATGAACTTAACCAGTCAGGGATTGGTTATCAGGAGCTGCTGGATCTGTGTGTAACTGCCCCATGTGGTGAACCACTGAACTGCAGGTGGCAATCTTCTCATGCTGGACTATCTCCACTCTAGCCTTTGGTTCCTTCTGAGCAGGAAGAAGTACAAAAGTCTTCCTGTTCCAGTTAAGCCCCTGTTAAGCAACAACAAGGTCTTCTCAATCACTGGTGTGTTCCTACATCCATGGTTATCCTTTGGTGCCGAGTTGCTCCTTGATTCTCACCACGTGATACACATCCCAAAAGGTCCACCTTGACCCGGCATTACTCCTGGAAGCCCAGGCAGTGGGAATGGCTAAGGGTCACCACCTTTAACTTCTGCAAGTCCTTCTCTCTAACCAAGACATTGCTAATGTCATCCATGCAGTGACAAGTTCCTTGGATTAATGTCACACACTCTGTGAGGCTCAAAGATGAACTGAAAACCTCAGCTAGTCTTGAATTCAGCACTTAAGTAGGATAAGATCTAAGGGCTCAAATGTTTCCAGGCTTCATTAAAAGTATTGGTAGCTACCTTTAGAGCTTTAAATCATGGGTGGGCAAAAATATATACTTTTGAGACCAGGATACTTAAGAGAGCAACTTCTCCTTTATCAACCTGCCCAGTCACTGAGGTTATCAGAGGGCCTGCTCCTAGAGGTTCCACATGTTTCTATGGCCTGATTGAAGGCTCTTTTCTGGGAGGATTCCAGTGTGGTGATCCCTTTCTATGAAACTACCTGCCTCTGGAGGTCAGGCAGGTGCCAACTCTGTGTTATATCTGGCACATCCTGAAAACGTCTTTATTTGAAGCCTTCCTTGATTGACCAGCCATGATTGACCAGCATTCTCTTCCCCTCCTTATTGTTTTATTATGATTTTATTAGAATGTAAGCCTATGTGGCAGGGTCTTGCTATTTTATTGTTTTACTCTGTACAGCACCATGTACATTGATGGCGCTATATAAATAATAATAATAATAATAATAATAATAATAATAATAATTTTTTGTTGTTCATTTTTTTAAGAAACTTTTAATACAAGCCTTAGCTAGATGGGACAAAATCCCGGGGCGATCCCCGGGATCGTCCCTGTGCATTCACATGATGCACAGGGGATCCCGGGATCAGGGAGGGATGATCCCTCCCTTGCCCCAGGATCTCACCCTATCCTTTGAGCCCAGTTTTTCCGGGGTCCCAGGCTGAGCCCAAGACCGCGGAATGTGTGGCTGGGCATCGCAGTTTGTCCCTGTTCCTTGCGTGGAGCTGGGACTCACGCACGGGGCGCAGAGCTCCTCAGGAGCACTGCACCCATTGGGGTTGGGTTGGGGGGAGCGGGAATATATATATATATATATATATATATATATATATATATATATATATACAATCCTTTACTTTTGCGCACGAGCGCTCATGCACATCTTCCCCGTTAAGAAAAAACAAAATGGCAGGCATGACACCTCTCCCTCTAAGGTTGTCGTGCACCACATGTGAACAGAGGGGGAGATCTCACGATAAAAATATCGTGAGATCTTCACCCCTCTGTCCCGCTAAACCGGTAGGTCTAGCTAAGGCCACAGTGTTTTTATTCTTTTTATGTTTTATTGTTCACCATTCCAGAATCGGTTTAGATGTGGAGCGGCTGTCAATAAATTAAATAAAGTAGATCTCCAAAACATTTTGGACTTCAACAGCCTTCCTGACCATTGTCCATGCTGACAGGGTCCTCTGAGAGTTGAAGTCCCAAACATCTGGAGAGCTACCTTCTGCTCAGCCCTGCTCTAAATGACTTGGGCCTTATACATCTCAGGAAGCAATTTTTTCCTTCATGCCCTTTATCCTCATGCTGTTCTCCTCTGTGTTTTGTTTTTGAAAAACAAAAACAGAAGTCAGATCGGCTGAAGCACAGAGCGATGGAAGCCATGTGCCAGCAGCAATGCCCAAATTGTGCAATGCCTTTGACATCTGCCATGTTCCTGCTCTGTACAATTCCGCTGTCAGGTAAAGCCTTCCTTTACAATACTCAAAGGGCATCACTTGGAAACACTATTCTTTAATGTCTCCTCTAAAGGGAAATAATAGCACAGAACAGGGCTCTGTATAAGCTGAACTGCCGCAGCAGAGGACGAAAAGTGCAGAATGCAAACGTGGACACAGAATCCAGCCTCCATTCGGCGTCTGGTTTTGGGGCTTTGTGATTGTTGCTTTTGAAGATAATGTTTCTAGCTCTTTTGGGCATGAACAAATGCTTGAAATTGCAAGGGCAGTGACTGATCCATCAGGATAGAAATGACAATCTAAATAAATAAATAAATAAATCTCAATCAATAAATAAACCAATTAAAATCTCCAGAGATAGAAAGTTAGTTAAATATGATTTTCAGTGGCTGGGTGGGGCATCGTGTCCTGCCTGGGACTCGCAAAACCCAAATCTGGCAAAATAGAGGGGAAATTGCAGAATACAGCTAAGGTTGCGGAATACAGTTGTTCTTGGCACAGAATTTTCATTGCTATTATTTAGGGCAACATATGCACAGACTTTGGTATTGTTACCTTGCCAGTCTGGGTACCTACTTGCTAGTTCTGGCAAGTTCCCAGAAGTTATTTAGGATATATTATGGAAAGGAGGACGGGGCTCCTGTATCTTTAACAGTTGTAGAGAAACAGGAATTTCAGCGGGCGTCATTTGTATACATGCAGCACCTGGCAAAATTCCCTCTTCATCACAACAGTTAAAGCTGCAGGAACCCTGCCTAGCATGAACAGATACAAAAGTGGGTAGGGCTCCTGCAGCTTTAACTGTTGTGATGAAGAGGGAATTTCATGCCTACAAATGACACCTGCTGAAATTTAGGGGTGTGCACGGACCCCCCGCTCCGCTTCACTTTCAGATCCGCAATTTGCGGATCGGGCCGCTTCGCTCCGCCCCCGCTCCACCCATGCCCGCTCCGCTCCGCTGTGGAGCTCCGGATCTGGATCGGAGCTCCGTTCCCCCCCCCATAGGCTTGCATTAAGCTAAAAAAGTATACAACTTTTTTTCTGTGAAAGTTAGAAACCTCACGTTTGGCACCATGACACCTCATGGAGGTATACACACGCACGCCAAGACTCAAGGCAATCCCATCATCCCCTGAATTTTGGGAATTTTTGAAAATCCAACACCCCATTCACACCCCTTTCGATAGCTCCGTCAATTTGCACGTTAAAAACCTCAAACTCGCCACCATGATAGCTTATCCAGGGACACACACGCACGCCCAGACTCAAGGCAGTCCCATCATCCCCTGATTTTTGGGGAATTTATGAAAATCCAACACCCCATTCACACCCCTTTCGATAGCTCCGTCAATTTGCACGTTAAAAACCTCAAACGCGCCACCATGATAGCTTATCCAGGGATGCACACGCATGCCAAGACTCAAGGCAGTCCCATCATCTCCTGATTTTTGGCGGGGCTTAAACCTGCAGACCTCTCAATGGGGCCATTTCAAAGGAAATCCCAACATGCCATGAATTGGGGAGTAGAGATAAACCTATATGAATCTTCTTCCACACTTGAAAAATGGATTTGGAACTTCCAAAACTCCAAGTGAGCGCAGGAAGGACTTCTCCCCTGAGTCAAAGCCAGACACACACAACATCCCTGCGAGGCGGGCAGGGGAGGAGAGAGGGAAGGCAGGCAGGCAGCAGACATTTCTGGGGGCATAGAGAAGTGAGCCAAGGATAAGCCAGTAATGCATATAAAATGGAATAAATAAATAAATAAATAAATAAATAAATAAACAAACAAAGGAGGGGTGGAATTAAAAGCAGCAGTGTTGCTGAATAAACAACAAGAAGAACTTTTAAAAAAAGGCTATATCTGTCTTTTACCAGCAATAGGGGGACGTGCCCAGGGGAGGGGGGAAGCAGCTGCCAGTTCAACTCATGAAAGCCATTGCTTCACCACGAGAGCTGAGGAGTAGAACTCTCACTTCAACTCATGATAGGCATTGCTCCACTGGGTTACTCTCTTTGTACAGGAGAGAGTGGGGGCACGTCCACATGGCATGCCCTAGGGGAGCTCATCCCCTTGCACCACATCTTTTCAGTTGTTCCCCAAAGTTAGGGTGGGGAGCAGTGCTGTGTTTCTATCTCTTATTATTGGCTTAGTATATGATTTCACAGGTTGTGTTTGTGCATTTGGTGGGGCTACTGTTTTAAAAAAACACTGGGAAAAGTCCGTTCAGACTAAGAAAGAGAAGTTCCCAGAATCCCAAGTTACCCGTTTTGCCTATCCCCTCCACCAACTTTGGGATCATGTGATCATGACCGGGAGTTGACTCTGCCCCTCAGCCCTTCGGAAAAGGTATTTTCCCGCCGGTTTTTTTAAAAATTCTAGCACACAAACCGCAGCACGCAGAGAGGTGAGAGTAGTCTCAAAATGACCCCCATCCACGACTCTCCAAGCACAAGAATTTTCAGAAAGATAGCTTCAAAAACAACACAGTTATCCCCCTTTCTTTTCCGCAATGCAATCCTATGGGCGAAATGTTTCAAGATGGCGATCGGATCGGACCGCGGAAACCGGAGCGCTCTGAAAATGGGCGCTTCTCTTCGCCTTGCTTCTAGGGGTCCGCGGTCCGCTTCTACTCCGCCTCTGGGCAAGGCGGAGCAGGCCACTTCGCTCCTGCTTCTGCGCTTCTAATCGGAGCGGAGCACATGCCTACTGAAATTCCCTTTTCAATGCAACTGTTAAAGCTACAGGGAGGACAGGGAGCCCTGTCCTCCTTTTCATATGGTCACTCTATGAGCCATACAGCCCCCACTTCCTTTTAGGTGGTCACGTGTATTACTTCACCTACTGCAAAATATGAGAAGCCTGCCCTGCTGTGTCTGGGGTCCTCCTTTGCCCCCAAATGTTCTTGCAGCCCCACTGACTTGCAACCTGAAGATTCCTCCTGTGTTTTCTGACTACCTCTAGCTGTGTAGGCAAGGCAAGGGTGATGTTTCCCATGTTTCTCTGCCCCTCTGTCCTTTCGTCCACCCCTTTTCTGCCTGCCGCACAATACACCTGGCTGACCATAGCAGGCTGGAAAGGAGGAATGAACCAAAACACTGGCGGCAGGAGAAGATAGGAGAAACAGCCACTGCCATGTCTCTTTTAAAGGCACAAGAAGTATCTGTAGGTTGCGTCCTGGCAAGCTTATTTACCACTACACTCTTTGATGTGAACATAACAGAGAAGAGGACAAAAGGCCCAATTTGCAATTAGATGAAATCTCTGGACTTGAGCTGTTCAATTAGGATACAGCTTTGGTTTACAAAACACTCTCTCTCTCTCTCTCTCTCTCTCTCTCTCTCTCTCTCTCTCTCTCTCTCTCTCTGTGTGTGTGTGTGTGTGTGTGTGTGTGTGTGAGAGAGAGAGAGAGAGAGAGAGAGAGAGAGAGGTGGGAGAGAGGGAGAGAGATCTAGACTAGATCTAGCTATATACTAGCATGGAGGATCATTCGGATGAGCAAAACACCGCAATAGAACATTGACATCTCACCGATACGACGTTCGTCTGCCTGTACATTATGTCACTTATGGGCAGGGGGTCCTTTAATAGCTGCCCTCCCTGCCTGCTCTAGCATGGTGAAGCCATGAGAGTTAGGATGCCAAAAAAAGAGGAAAGGCAGCACCAAAAAAAAAAAAAAAAGAGGCCAAAAGAGGATACAGATTTGCACATGCTAATTTATACCTATCCATGCAACTTTGGCAACAATTATGATAATTTCAACAGAAACGCAATACAGCTCACTGTAGTGGGGAGGAAAATTGTGGCCACGTGACCCATGTGCCTGCTCCTCAGTCAGTGTGCAGACTAGGGTAGGATCTACACTACTGCTTTATAATGGTTTATAATGGTTTTGTCCCCGTTGGGGCCCAGGACACATTCCATATACCATTTCCAAAGTGTTATATCCTGCTTGGTGCAAATGGTTTTGTCCCCGTTGGGGCCCAGGACACATTCCATATATTTATTTATTTATTTATTTATTTATTTATTTATTTATTTATTACATTTCTATACCGCCCAATAGCCGGAGCTCTCTGGGCAGTTCACAAAAATGTGCCATTTCCAAAGTGTTATATCCTGCTTGGTGCAGATCTGGCCCAGGTGCTAAGTGTTGACGGGCAATTTCAAGGCCCCTGCTGTGCTCTCCCTTCTTATGGGTATCTTGAAACCAGGCCTAGGCAGGATCGACACTACGACTTTAAAATGGTTTATAACAGTAGTGACAACTGTTGGGGCCCAGGACACACTCCAGTTCATATACAGTTTTCAAAACGTTTTCAAAGTGTCATATCCTGCTTGGTATAGATCTGGAGTACTGGACAGCCCTTCAAGTAGAGGACACCTTTAACTAGAGGAGTGTCTTCTGGAAAGTAGGAGCATGACCACCCTAAAGTTTCAGCTGTTGGTTTCGGGCTGCCATGTAGCAGCGAAAAGTACAGAATGCCATGTTTTTGAAAGGTGGCAACTACTGTTACTAAGTTGGGCCGTACAGACAGATCCACGGGATTTCAGGATGGTTAAGCTATCCTTTTTTGCTTTCCTGTGCCTGGAAGGTGGTAGAAGGAGAGAGCACAAGTAGCTGCACATTCCTGCCAATTCTGAAAAAAACAAAGATGTGTATTATGTTGAGGTGGGTCTCCCAGCAGTCAGGATCCAAAGACCTTCCAGCGCCACCGGTAGTCTATTTCTAGTCCAAACCTGAGCTTCAAGGGCGCCCTCTAGACTGCAGTACCTGAATCCAATCAGCTGACAGGAAGAGCCAATCACCAGTGAGCAGGCCCTATAAGGACCATCCACAGTGCTTACTCCTCAGTGTGAGCAACAAAATTGTAGAGTTCGGCCACCACCACTCCTCCTCCCCTGGGGATGTATGAAGCCGTCTATATCTGGTCGGAGGGATGTCTGTTGCAGGGAAATCTGACCCTCTTGAGGTTCAGTAGATTTGCGGATTTAGGCTTAATTCCTCCCCCCCCCCAAAAAAGTGTGCAAATTGCAGCTGCATTATTATTATTATTATTATTATTATTATTATTATTATTATTATTATCAACTCAATTATCTGCTCAATACTGCTCAATTATCTAACACAGATTCCAAAGCATAAAATATGCTAATTGCAGCTGTAATATGCCCAGGAAATGCAAATTGCTTACACAATTTGCATATCTTGCCATTTGTTTAAATGAATGCTGCTTTATACTGTTGGTTTTATATTTTTGATGGTTTAAAATTTTGCATACTTTTTAACGTTCACTGTTTTTAACTTTTGTAAACTGCCCAGAGAGCTTCGGCTATGGGGCGGTATATAAATTTTAATAAATAAATAAATTTTAATTTAATAAATAAAGTAATTAATTTCAAGGGGAAGGTTTTAGATGAAACCTTGCAGCTGGTCTGGGGTCTCCAGGGAAATCCACCGAGCCCCAAGAGGTCTGGATTTTCCCATGACGGACTTCCCTCAGACTGGACCCAAGCAGATTCACACATTCCTGGTTGCTCAGTGGTGGAAAACGGCACTCTTTATATGATCAGGGTCCCCCTTTTTCCTTTTATTTCACATGCTCCACAATGGGGAATTGGAGCCCGTGCAGAGACCTGGTCCATTCCAGCCTCCCACCCCCCGAGGCCCCAGTTCCCACCAGCCCCACTTGAAAGTCTCCCTCCTGAGAATGTTTGGGAAGAGCCTGGTAGGGCAGGGGGTGGAGATACGATGGCATTTTTACGAGCATCCGCCGGCCTGGCCGTGTCCCTGCCGGCTGCCTGGGAAAAACGGTCTGCCTGCTCCGGAGGTGGCTCCCAGCAGCAAAGGGCTAGCGTCACCCGAGCCTCTCTCTGCGGCCGTGAGCCAGAGTCTGGGCAGAGACAGGATCCCACCTCCAGCCCACAAGTTCACATCTGGTCCTGCTGAAACCCAATCTGCCCTAGGAAGCGTCGCAGCTTTGCACGTGGCTCAAAGGAACCGTTTAACCCCTTTCCTCCTCGCTTCTCAAGAAGCTGGCAGGCGGGGAGACTCTTGCTCTCGGCTCCTGCCCCCTCCCTTCCCTGCGACCCCCCCATGCAACGAGTCCCTTCCTGCTGCCCCGCAGTGCCTGAAGGCCCCCCCGTCTCCTAGCTCTTTGTCCCGACTCGGCACTGGATGACGCTTCTCTCTGCAACGTCACAGGCCCTTCACACTAGGCCCGTCCCCTAAACCCCTCTCAGGCCCAGCGCCACCACCTGAAAACCTGAGAGAGGGTTAAATAAAACCTTCCCCCTAGCTATGAGGGAAACAGGTTTTATACAGGATCTGCTCTAAATACACTGTGGGTATAATCTGGTGAGGGTGTTTAATAACTGTAAGGCAGGTAAATAATGTCAAGCGGACACGTGGGATTTGGCAGCTAACAGATTAATAAGAAGTTTATTGTTGTTTAAAAGCCTTAAATCAAAATATAATACTTTCAGTCCTGCCCAATACAAACTCTCCACACACACCAATCACCTCACTCTCTTCACACCAGTCCTAAGTCCCTAGAATCTAAACTCCTCTTACTCTACAACTAAACAACTCTCCTCACACGCACTCAGACTCCAACTCCCTCACAAACTCCCAACCCTCTCCTTATATACTCCTTCCCCCTCCCACCTATTACATCATAAACCACGCCCACTCAGTTCTAACATTCCATACTTATCAGACGTACTAATCTAGACATATACACTATCCTCAATTGTGGGGTAACGCCACACTCTCCTTTCCTGATTGAGCCTTAGGGTGGCCACAAATGCCACTGCCAAAACAGAGGAAATGCAGAACCCCAAAAAACAGGGCAACGATTTTCCGTACCATTTGCATCTGCGAATGTACATGCTTCGGTTCACATTTAGGATTATTGCAATTTCATAGTGGGGAAGACGACAGCCGGGTGAGCCGTGAGCCTGCTACCTAGGTGCTACGATGAGCACCTTCTCCTGATCTCTCCCTCTGTACGGTTCTTTTATCTTTAGACTCGATTTGGACAGGACAGGCCTTCAAAGATGGGATGGTGCTCTGTACGAGAGGGCACCTGGCTAGGGATGTATAAGGATTTTGTTTCAGTTCTCAAATCATCTGAATTTGCCCTGTTTGCAGCTCTAGGTGCAAACAGGAGCACATTTAAAAAAGAAAAAGGGGGGAAAAGCCTGCACAATCCCAAACTTGCAATTGGAGTCAAGAAGACAGACATATCTGAGTATTGTTTGGAAAATGTACATTTCAAAGTGTGTGTGTGTGTGTGTACTTTGAACAGGGCCAGTGCTACCATAGAGGCCACTCAGGCAGCCGCCTAGAGCGCCAAGCTAAGAGGGGCGCCGGGCACAGTGCAGCACTCACGCGCGTTGGCTGTGAGCTGACCCGGCCCGAGGATTGAGCTGGGCCTGGGCGGGCAAGATGGCGCCCCGCACCTGCCCAGCCAAAGTGAAGCCAGGGACGCTGGGGTGGGGGTGGGGCGGCTCCACATTCGGACTTCCGGAACGTGCCCGGAAGAGAGAGCGAGAGAGAATGTATGGGTGAATGGGGTGCATGGGGCCTTTGAATGAATGCATGTGTTCATGCGTGTGTTTGTTTGGAGCGATGCTGAGGGTGTGTGTGTGTGCGTGTGTGAGTTGGGGGGGATGATTTGGAGGTGATATTCCTATTAAATAAAGCATTTTAGACCCATAGACGTTCCTTTCCAATTTGTTTGCTATAATTGGCATGACGTATTTCTTGCACTTTAAAATAAATTTAGTAGTTTCAAGTTTTGTGCTTCTTATTTTTTCCAGGAAACATATGTTCTTAAAAATCAAAGTTGGCATTTTTTTGGGGTGGGGGTGGTGAAAGTAGCTCACCTTGCCTAGGGCGCAAAATAGTCTGGCACCGGCCTTGATTTTGAAATACACACACACACACACACGCATATATTCAAAAATACTATTTTCAATGCTTTAGTTAATGGGAGGGAAAGTGCCTACTTCTGAAAAATGTACACAAGAATGTGCACCTTTCCCACTCAAACAAACCAAAAAGGGGGGGGGGAAACAAGATCGCGAACGAAAATGGGAGTGCACCAAACCGAGCTTCGAAGTGGTGTTTGGAGAATTTCGGCATCCCTGAACGTCTCTGCCTGGTTCGCCCACCCTACACTCTGCTTAGGGAGCAAGCCTATGGCTGCTAGATTTTTTCAGTTTCTAGGAATCTCTCCTCTCACCCGCTGCCTTGTAGCTGTTGTGGTTCTCTGTGCCGGCTACTTCTGGGGCACTTCTGGGGCACTCGGAAATGGAGCGTGGAGAGGGTGACTAAGTGGCAGGTACGGGAGAAGACCAGGGAAGTTAGTGCACCAACCTTTCTCTCGGGTCTCTGGCCTCCTTCCCCAAAACCATAGCTAGATGTTTAAAGCACTAAACAGCTTGGGACCTCGATATTTGAAGGAGTGCCTCTCCCTATATCTGCCTGCCCGAGACCTGAGATCTATTGGAGGAGCCCTTCTCGGTGCCCCACCGATGCAAGATATATGCTATGGTGGGACATGGGAGAGGGCTTTCTCGGTTGTAGGATGCCCTCCCACTGGAGGCCCGACCGGTGCCAGCACTGGCTTCATTTCAGTGTCAGGTTAAGACATAGCTTTTTAACAGAGCCCTTGATGGCTCAATCCACCAGCCTGCAGACTGCCTTGTTTTAATTGGATTTTGCTGTTTTAAAATTTCATATGGGTTTTAACCTATTAATGCTTGGATTTGTTTTAGCATTGTATATTTATTCTATTTTATATGTGTGATGTTATCTGTACTCCGCCCTGAGATCCTTGTGATATAAAGCGGGTTATAAATGTAAAAATAAATAAATTAGGGTGACCCTATGAAAAGGAGGACAGGGCTCCTGTATCTTTAACAGTTGTGTAGAAAAGGGAATTTCAGTAGGTGTCATTTGCTTATATGGGGAACCAGGTGAAATTTCCTCTTCATCACAACAGTTAAAGCTGCAGGTGCCCTGCCCACTTTTAAATCTGGTCACTCTAGTAGAGCTCCTGCAGCTTTAACTGCTGTGATGAAGAGGGAATTTCACCAAGTTCTCCATATATACAAATGACACCTGTGGAAATTCCCATTTTTGTGCAACTGTTAAAGATACAGGAGCCCTGTCCTCCTTTTCATATGGTCACCCTAAATAAATAGCAAAAACTGCAGGGCAGACAGAGCACAACAGGAAGGATCCCCTCTGTGCTCCATCCCCCCTGCATTGCATAGTCATTAGCTTCTGAGTTTGGAGGCTTACAACTATCCAGCTTAGGGTGACCATATGAAAAGGAGGACAGGGCTCCTGTATCTTTAACAGTTGTATAGAAAAGGGAATCTCAGCAGGTGTCATTTGTATGCATGTTGCATCTGGTGAAATTTCCTCTTCATCACCACAGTTAAAGCTGCAGGAGCTCTACTGCAGCTCTACTGTGACCAGATTTAAAAGAGAGCAGGGCACCTGCAGCTTTAACTGTTGTGATGAAGAGGAAATTTCCCAGGTTCTCCATATATACAAATGACACCTGCTGGAATTCCCTTTTCAATGCAACTGTTAAAGATACAGGAGACCTGTCCTCTTTTTCATATGGTCACCCTAATCCAGCTAGGGTTGCACCCTTAGTCTTGAAGCACAGGACACCATTGTTTTGGTGCGTAGGGCAAGAGGGGGCATTTGGGAACAAAGTGGTAGGGCTGTGGGAGGAATCTATCTGGTGGGGTGACGTTTGTTGAAATTTCATCAGCTTCCCCCCCCCTCCGGACTTTGGCTCATTTCTCTGTGAGCTGGCCTGACTCAATCTGCATAGAGTCGGGCGAGCTTGTGGATTTTTCCGTTTCCTTTTTTAAATTTATGAAAATGCACATAAGTTGCAGGGTGCCATTTTTTTGTAAACCGCCCAGAGAGCTTTGGCTATTGGGCGGTATAAAAAAAATGCAATAAATAAATATTAATGTGATTTACGCAAATTTCATAGAATCATAGAATAGCAGAGTTGGAAGGGGCCTACAAGGCCATCAAGTCCAACCCCCTGCTCAATGCAGGAATCCACCCTAAAGCATCCCTGACAGATGGCTGTCCAGCTGCCTCTTGAAGGCCTCTAGTGTGGGAGAGCCCACAACCTCACCAGGCAACTGATTCCATTGTCGTACTGCTCTAACAGTCAGGAAGTTTTTCCTGATGTCCAGCTGGAATCTAGCTTCCTATAACTTGAGCCCGTTATTCTGTGTCCTGCACACAGGGAGGATCGAGAAGAGATCCTGGCCCTCCTCTGTGTGACAACCTTTCAAGTATTTGAAGAGTGCTATCATGTCTCCCCTCAATCTTCTCTTCTCCAGGCTAAACATGCCCAGTTCTTTCAGTCTCTCTTCATAGGGCTTTGTTTCCAGACCCCTGATCATCCTGGTTGTACCCAAATTTTGGCTTACGCGAATTGTGACTAACATTTGCATGAGTCACGCAAATTGCATCCCACAATTTGTGTACATTTTGATTCACATAGATTTAAAAAAAAAACAGGAAAAAGTCCCACATTTTGGGGGAGAAGCCCTGCGATGGGTGCTCGCTGGGAGTCCACTGAGCCCCGAAAAGGATCAGATTCCACGGCAACAGACATCCCTACAAAGTAGGCACAGCTTTGGGGCTGGCCTGTGTGTTTGCAAAGCCGCTCGGAACTGCTTCTGTATGGCCTAGTTCCATACCACACACGGAGCGTGTGACAGCAAGAGCCGGGCACATGAGATGCGGGGGGGGGGGGGGAGGCCACGCCGAGAGCTGCCAAGAGCATCTTCTCAAGCTGAGATGGTATTTGTATCTAGGCCCTCTTCTAGAAGGCTGATCCCTCATCACGGCACACAGCCTCTCTGCTCCCCACAACAATAGGTTCACTTGTATGCACTCCCCTTTCTCAAGCCAACAATCCCAGCATGGGAACTAGCAATGTTGTTCTCACCACCCCCCACGTGGTTCCTGTTTAGAAATATACGCTGGCGTAGTGTGGGATTAGACCACACAAAAACAGCTGCAGTACTACAACAGAAACATATGAAAGAGAAGGAATGCACTCCGACTGCATTAGGAACGTAGGAACCTGTTTCGGCCCACAGCTAGACCTATGGTTTATCCTGGGATCATCCAGGGTCCGCCCCTGCCTGAGCACTGGATCCCCTGTATGTCACCTAGATGAACAGGGTTGACCCCTGGACGATCCAGGGATAAACCTTAGGTCTAGCTATGGCCTCAGACACTTTGTCCATCTGGCCCTGTCTTGGTGACTTTGATGGGCAGCGGCTGTGCCTTTGTTCCTTTCACCGGCTCATTGATCCATTTAAGAGCAAATACCAAGGGCTGAACCATGTGCTGTACCCATTGAACAGCAGTGCCTCACTCCATTAGGTCACCAACACTGTCCAAACTATGGAGCCTTCTTAAAACTTCTGATAGTAGCCAGATAAAAACAGCTGGGCTTCCTTCAGAGAAAGCAGCGTGGGCCCATACGGTAACATGCACTGTCAAAAACTTGGGAAAAGTTTAAATTTACAGCTGTGGCATTTAGTCAATGCATTGGTTATAGATTCCACCATTAAAAATCGTTTAAAATAACCTTCTTCAATGCAGCACACTTCAGGTGTGTTAGACTACAACTCCCATAATCCACACAGCCACCATGACTGGCTGCTATGCTGGCTGGGGATAATGGGTACTATAGTCCAATAGATCTGGAGGGCACCAGGTTGAGGAAGGGTGGTTTAAAAAGTTGCCCCATGATTAATAGTTTAGCACTTTAAAAAAACAATCACAAGTTCATTTAATTAATTTGTTAAAGGATTTGCTAATTATTTTCATTTTTTTTAAAAAAAGCAAAAACTGCAAACAGTAGGCACTATCATAGATGAGGTATTTTCCCTTCCCTCACACATGTGTCTTTTAGGGTGGTATTTGCTGATGTAACCTCTAGAAAAAAAGTATTTGTTTTCCTTCAAATCTATTGTTTTATTCACATGACTACTTATACAGACTAAATTAACTAATTGGTTAAAACATATATTCAGCTAAGAATACTTTAATCAGGTGATGGCCCTCCTTAAAAATCCCTCCACTTTTAGTGAATTCCAGGAAACTGTTTACCAGGGCTTAATTCCCAATGATAATTACCACTCTTTGGAGATCAAAGCTATTTCATGTTGGGGCTCTCTGTACTTGTACCAACTTACATAAGTTTTATGTCATGGCTTCACTCAACGAATCCTGAGAAAGGCAGTTTGAGGGGGGTTGCACAACTTCACACACACACACACCAAATACCGTGAAATTGCTCAATTTTAAAATTGAACCATTATGAACTGCTGCTCCGATAAAGATTCGCACACTTTTCAAATGTGGCCACATCATCTACAATTTCTGAATATTTTTGGAGAAAGATCTCTCCTTCTCCTGTCCACCTTCAGAGTTGCCAACGGGGCTTGCTCAACTGTTTTGTGACCACAGACAAAATCCCCAAGCATCCATAGGGATTCCCCTTTTTTATTTGTGACCACAAACAAAATTCCTGAGCATCCCCGAGGATTCCCCTTCTTTGCTTGTTTTACAGAGGGCTCGAAGATTCCCCCCCCCCCGGCCTCATGATTCTGCTCCACCCAGAAACATGGCGGACAGTTGGGGGACGGACGGACAGTGTCCCCTGAGGTCCTCATATGACCCAGGTGGAGCATCGCAGATTGTAAGCCTCTGGCAGAATATCGTTGCTGTTTTATTTGTACATATTGTACAGCACCAAGTACATTGTTGGTGCTATATAAATATTATAATAATAATAATAATAATAATAATAATAATAATAATAATAATAATAATAATAACAACCCAGCTCCCCAAAAGGGTTTGGGAAGGAATCTGCATGCAGTAAGCCAGAGCCTTTCTTTGATGAAGGCCTACTGGGTTTGTTGGGAGTTGGTGCCAGATCATTTCCACGATGGCTGCAATCCAAGGCAAGGCAGAACACAGCAGACCAAGACTTGCCCCAGCCAGGGCTGACTTCAGACGATGTCCTCTTTTGCTTCTGATGCAGTGCCAGGTTCCCCATTTTTGTTTTGCACTGGAAACCTCCAACACATCCCCTGTGCCCCTCAATCACTTGCGGAGGTCTCCCCGCTCTCAGCCATATTCATTCATTCATTCTTTCTCTCTCTCTCTCTCTCTCTCTCTCCCTCTCTCTCTTTCTCGTCTCCCCCTTCAGTCCTGTAATATGCCAAAGGAAAACAGTTTCCAAGTCAAATTTCCGAGCTGCAGCATGCAGGCTGAGACTCATTTGACTTTCAAATCATGGAGAACCAGGGATGTATCTTCCCTTCTGAGGCTAACAAACATCTTAGGTAGAGGCAGCTGATGTCAGGCAAAGGAGGCAGGGGGGAGTGAGGGGAGAAAACAGACCATTTGTGACTTTTTCTTTGAGTTTTTGGAGGGGAGGTACCCTTTTCTTTAATGCATCCATGTGGTTCTTCAAACATATATAGTGCACTCTCCAGCTAGGGCGGTTGCCACCTCTCGCCTTCTTTTTTCTTCTCCTCCTGGCTGGGCTCTTTCTCCTTTAAAAACTGATGGGCAAAAATTCAACAGGTGAACCCTTGCCCTTTCCTGGTCAGTGCAGTTCCCAGCCTGCACACCTGAATTTCTACCCTATGTACCTGCCTGGACCCTAAGATCATCTTCAGTGGTCCTCCTCTGGTTGCAGAATGAGCTTCCCAGAGAGTCTCGCTGGGCACCGACACTGTGCTCTTTCCAGCCCCAGATGGACTAGTATTAGTATTTCCCCAGGCATTTTAGCCTTTTAGCTCTGTGGTTTTAAATCATTTCTTCTATTTTAAATCTCTACATTGTTGCTAGGTTTGATTATGGTTTGTACTTTGATGATGTTTTAAGTGTCTAATTTTTTGCTGCATTTTGTGGTTTTAGTTTTTTGTTTGCTGCCCAGAGAGCTTCTGCTATTGGGCAGTATAGAAATGTAATAAATAAATAAATAAATAAATAAATAAATAACAAAATAAAATACCAGATTAAAGGCACAGGAGTCCCGGAACGTGGTGGCAACTGCAGCTCAACTTTCCCTGGGGCTTCCAATCAGACCAGAGGAAACCCCTTTCACCCTGAGAGCCAAATTTTATTTATTTATTTATTTATTACACTTATATACCGCTCCCATAGCCAGGGCTCTCTGGGCGGTTTACAGAAATTCTAAAAATTGAGGTAAAAACAAGTATACAAAATTTAAAACTCTAAAACACAGTACATACACACATAAAGCATTAAAAACCGATTAAAAACTAAACATGTGGGTAATTAGGATGTGCCGCCATATGCCTGGGCAAAGAGGAAAGTCTTAACCTGGTGCCAGAAAGATAGCAGCGTTGGTGCCAGGCGAGCCTCATCAGGGAGATCATTCCATAGTCTGGGGGCCACCACCGAAAAGGCCCTGTCCCTCATTGCCACACTCCGAGCCTCTCTCAGAGTAGGCACCCGGAGGAGGACCTTAGATGTTGAACGTAGTGACCGGGTATATTCACGTCGGGAGAGGCGTTCCGTCAGGTATTACAGTTTTTGAGAAGCTGCCAAGGGCGGAGTTCCAGCAAAGTGGGTGGAGTCAAAGCCAAAAGGGGCAGGCCAAAGGTACCAAAACAATAGTAACTCTAGACTATTTTAGGTGAAAGCTCTTACTGCGAGGAACTACGCCTTGGGAGAGGAATTTCTACCTTTTAGAATGGTGAAAAAACTGTACAAAAGCCCCAAAAACATCCCACCAAATGATCCATGGTTTGGGGATGGGCCCATGGGAACTGGGATCCCCAGAGGGCCAGATTTGGCCCACGGGCATGCAGTTCCCCACCCCTGGACTAGACAAGCATCCGTGGGCCTCAGTTCGCTTTTGAAGACAGCAGAAAAACTCATAAGAAGCTCTAAAAGGAGCCCTGTGGGAGCAGACCACGGCTCCTTCTAGCCCCAGTATTAGGGTGACCATATGGAAAGGAGGACAGGGCACCCTTCACTGAAAGGCACCTTTCAGTTGATAAAGTTTCAACACCCCTGTTTTAATGGAACGCCTACTGTGGTCGCACTCAAAAGCTGCTGCTTCTTCACTGGCCAGAAGCAAGATTCCAGAACAGGGCTGTGGTCACTACAGCGTCTATTTTGGGCCATGGGGTGGGAAAAAGTTGAGAATTCTTGCTCCTCTGCCTCAGAGGGATCCAGGGTAGGACCAGCCCCCAGGCACTCTTGCATAGGGTGACCATGTGCAAAGGAGGTGTCATTTGTAGGCATGCAGCACCTGGTGAAATCCCCTCTTCATCACCAGTTAAAGCTGTAGGAGCCCTGCCGTCTTTTGTATCTGGTCACTCTAGTATAGCTCCTGCAGCTTGAACAGTGGTGATGAAGAGGGAATTTCACCAGGTGCTGCATGCCTACAAAGGACACCTGCAGAAATTCCCTTTTCTATACAACAGTTAAATCTGCAGGAGCCCTGTCCGCCTTTCCATATGGTCACTCTGCCCAGTATCCCATAGTTTCCTGTCTTCTCGCACCTGCTTGGAGGAGGAGAAGCGAAACCCACATCTGGTCTCACTCACCCTAGAGCAGGAGTGGGGCCCAGAAACCAATTCCAGAGAAGCTCTCATGGAGCACATTCCAGTGATGGGCGTGGCTGGAAGCAAAAGGGGCGTGGCCCAAAATACCCCCATATTGCAGCTTAAAGTGTTTACTGCCAGTAACTAAGCTTTAGGAAATGCAGTTCAAGAACGGATAAGGGGACTGCACAAAAGCACCAGGAGAAAAGGCCTGGTGTGACATATTTATAGAATGCCAATTGATTTAGACATGGGTTCAACCAATAGTTTAAAATGGATATGGGAACTGGACTGGGAAATTGAAATAGAGGATGCATTGTGGAACTCAATGCTGGAAAAATTCCTATTTAAATCAGTATCTATAAATATGAGGGAACAAGCTTTGAAGGTTCTTTGAAAATGGCACATGACCCCTGTTCATTTAGCACACATTCACCAGGAATTGACCAGATTGTGCTGGAGGGGATGTAAGGAACTAGGTACCACCCAACACATGTGGTGGCCCTGTGCAAAAGTGGCAAAGTTTTGGACTGAAGTCTTTGGTGAAATGGATAAGATACTTCGACAGGAGTTGGAGAGAACACCAGAGTCGGCACTTTTAGGGCTATTTCTGGGAAACAACAAAAACTGCTCCTTTAAGCCATTGGCTGGATTTTTGTTGGCGGCAGCCAGACTGGTCATTGCTCAATTTTGGAAGGACCTAAAAAGAGTTTCATTGCATGCCTGGTGGGCTCAAGTTTGGAAGATTGCCTTTTCTGAAAAATTAACGAACAAGTTACAATTGGCAAAAAGTAGTAGAGAACACGATACATTCGCTATGGATTGGTATCAATTTATTACGTATGTTGGTAACACTGAGGCCTTAGCTAGACCTAAGGTTTATCCCGGGATCATCCTGGGGTCATCCCTGTTCATGTAAATGACACACAGGGGATCCCGGGAGCAGGCAGGGACGACCCCGGGACGACCCCGGGATAAACCTTAGGTCTAGCTAAGGCCTCAGTTTCATAACACTCCGCCTGTAGCACATTGGTCTCTCTGGTTCATGTGAATACTGTATTTTGTATTTTTCTGCCTTGATTTATTATAATTACTGAATGCTTGGACTATCGCATGTAGGGGGTGGGGAAAGGAAATAGAGTGTTAATTTTCAAAAAAATCGATAAAATAAAAATTTGGGGGAGATAAAAATAAATAAATAAATAAATCACACACACACACACACACACACACACACAGCCAAAAAGAAGAAGCCAGGAAGCCAACCAATGACTGGTGGTTGGGGGGAAAGGGGTGGAGTTATCAAAAGAGGTGTGGCCTTCTGGAAACCAGATTAAGGCTCCAGGAGGGCCGGACTTGGCACCTGGGCTTGAGGTTCCCCACCTGTACTGTAGAGTATTTGACCTCCTCCTTGCATCTGTACAGAGCCGGCCCTCCCTCTAGGGGAACCCAGCTGGCCACCGAGGGGAACACATTGCCAGGAGTGGCCTTCTCGCTTCTGAGGCCTTAGCAAGCTCATGGCAGGACCGCCCTTTCCCCAGCGTTGCCTTGGTGAAGTTATTTTAGGACGAGAAATAGCGGTACTCTTTTCGAACAAATTCCAGCAGGGTTTTTATGTAACATGCTTCTTCGTACTTAATTTTTCAAAATTCTATGGCTAAGAGACAGAGCAATTAAGAAAGTAGAACAAATAACCATGTCAAGGAACCTCACAGGCTTTGAGGCAAAAGTTAGATCTTTTTTTATTAAGGATATCGGAAGACTTTCTTTTCCGATAATTCAGATTTTATTTATTTATTTATTTATTTATTTATTTTATTACATTTATACACCGCCCCACAGCCGAAGCTCTCTGGGCGGTTTACAACAATTAAAAATAGTAAACATTAAAAGTATACAAAAATTTTAAAAAACATAAAAACAGTATAAAAACAACAGTATCCATTTAAAAACAACAATTCTGGGGTCCATTAAAAACAAACTTAACGTTGTTAAATGCTGTTAAAATGCCTGGGAGAAGAGAAAAGTCTTGACCTGGCGCCGAAAAGATAACAACCTTGGCACCAGGCGAGCCTCATCGGGAGGATCATTCCACAGTCGGGGGGCCACCACTGAGAAGGCCCTCTCCCTTGTTGCCATCCTCCGAGCATCATTGATACCGGGAGCTCCTTGGGGTAGAGACCTGACTTTGAGGTCCGTTACTCTGTAAAGCTGCACGGCCACTAATGGCGCCATGTATATCAATGATGGCCACCAACTCTTGGGGCAAGTGTTGGCAGCTCCTTAAGAACTGCTTGCTCCTGCATGAACCAGCCCATGTCCACGTCCTCCATGTCCCATCACTACTAGAAATATAGCTGAAGAGAAGACTTTTTTCCACAGCAGTGCCAGAACTACAGAATAGCCTGTCTGAGAAAACCTGTCCGGCTTCTTTTCTCCTGCTTAAGACACACCCTGTTCAAACGGGCTTTTGATGTTTGTTCACTGCTGTGCTTGAAGTGTTCTTTAAACTGGCCCCCTCAGGCACTGCTGGGATTTTGATTTATTTTTGTGTGTGCTAATTCTGTCTTTTGTTAGGATGGATAATTTATACGACAATTCCTGGTGTTACCTTGAAGCCTGTAAGCCACTTTGAATATTGGTCTAAAGAAAGTGTACTAAAAATCTATCTATTAAATCAGCCTCCATTCCACCACCAACTCAGTGCCTTCCAGACATGTTGGACTACAGCTTCCATCATCCCCAGCCAGCTTCACGGTGTTTGCTGGGGGTGGCAGGCAGCAGTTTTAGCCCAGCACGTCTGTGAGGTGACAGGTTCTGGGAGGCTTTATTTATCTAAATTATTTATTTCCCATCTTTCAGGATAAAAAATCCTCCCAAGATGTACATTTAAGTGTACAAAAAGGTGTACAAAATAAGGGAAGACATTTCCTCGCTCTCTCATAATAATAGGACCCAATGAGGTCATCCCAATGGCTTGGTGATTGAGGTCCAGGAGTCCACCTCCCTCTTGGACTCCCGCAACATCCCTAATGCAGTGAGGGCCACCAATTTGGATGGCTTTGAAAGGGGATTGGACAAATTCCTGGAGGAGAAGACAATTCATGGCCACTAGTCTTGATGGCTCTGTGCCACCTCCGGTATCCGAGGCAGTAAGTCTATATACACCAGTTGCTGGGGAACATGGGTGGGAGGGTACTGTTGCACACATGCCCTGCCAGTGTGTTTCCTGTGGGCAGCTGGTTGGCTACTGTGAGAGCAGAATGCTGGACTAGATGGACCCTTGGCCTGATCCAGGTTGGCTGTTCTTATGTTCAACCATCAGTGGTGTCATGGAGGCAGGGCTTGCAGGGACATTGTCCTGGCACTTCTTTATTAGAAGGGATGCTGACATCATCTGCCACCTCTCTCAGAATGCCCTGTTCCCTCTGATCTTAGTTGCAATCATCACAGTAGCTGGAGCAGGGGAACGAATCTTCCCAACAACGATATATTATTAAGTCACAGGCAAGCATCACACAATGACCTAGTCCATGGTCTCCCTCTCCAACACAATTGTGAGAAAAATGGAAATACTAGCTTTTTTTTCAACGAACCATAGTTTATCTCCTCCGAACTGGGAACTTCAGTTAGTTTTTAACTGTCGTTTATCCATACAAGCTAGGATCCTCAAGCATTGTTGGAAGCTGGCTTGTTCAGAGAAACTGTAGTTAAAAATTAAACGTAGCTTGTCCCAGATTTGATGAAAGGACAAACTGCAGTGAGCTGAAAAGGAAGGTGGCGCCTTCTGGTCGTTTCCTCATAGCTATTCTCAAGGAGTAGAGCGGCGGAGGGGAGTAACAATAAACTGCAGAAATTATGCACAATCTCATAATGTGTACTTTGACTCTAAGACAGACAGCAGCCTTGGGGGTTTGCGTGTTGTTGTTGTCTGTGTTCCTCTACATGGCTTGCCTTATTTTCATGAGTTATCTATATATGTGTGTAAACATACACAATTCATGCAAACAAGGCAAGCGATGTAGAAGAACACAGTCAACGTGTGTGTGTGTGTGTGTGTGTGTGTGTGTAGATAGATATAGATAGATATTGGGCCCATTCAGAAGACACCTTAAACCATGGCTTTAACCAATGGTTGTTAAGCCAGAAAGCCAAGCCGTGTTCAGAAGACACCTTAAACCATGGCTTTAACCATGGTGGTTAAGCCAGAAAGCCAAGCCGTGTTCAGAAGACATCTTAAACTATGGCTTTAACCATGGTGGGTAAGCCAGAAAGCCAAGCCGTGTTCAGAAGACACCTTAAACCATGGCTTTAACCATGGTGGGTAAGCCAGAAAGCCAAGCCGTGTTCAGAAGACACCTTAAACCATGGCTTTAACCATGGTGGTTAAGCCAGAAAGCCAAGCCGTGTTCAGAAGACACCTTAAACCATG
This sequence comes from Elgaria multicarinata webbii, assembly GCF_023053635.1. NCBI lineage: Eukaryota > Metazoa > Chordata > Lepidosauria > Squamata > Anguidae > Elgaria > Elgaria multicarinata. The sequence continues at coordinate 12,923,314 of NC_086178.1, read as the reverse complement.
GCTTTAACCATGGTGGGTAAGCCAGAAAGCCAAGCCGTGTTCAGAAGACACCTTAAACCATGGCTTTAACCATGGTGGGTAAGCCAGAAAGCCAAGCCGTGTTCAGAAGACACCTTAAACCATGGCTTTAACCATGGTGGTTAAGCCAGAAAGCCAAGCCGTGTTCAGAAGACACCTTAAACCATGGATTTAACCATGGTGGTTAAGCCAGAAAGCCAAGCCGTGTTCAGAAGACACCTTAAACAAGTGGTTCCAAAGTGGGTGGTACCGCCCCCTTGCAGGTGGTAGGATTGCATAGGGGTGTGTTAAGAGGCAAGGGGGTGGCAGGGGGGTGCTCAAGGTGTTCTTTTCCATACCAGGAGTTTTGGTTACAGAAGAAAATTTCTGATCGCTATCCTGCACTATGGAGAGTGGTTCAGAAGCTCCTGGTTTATTTATTTATTTATTTATTACATTTCTATACTGCCCAATAGCCGGAGCTCTCTGGGCGGTTCACATGTATATGGTTGCATTTCCAACATCATATTTGGTGGAAAGTGGTTTTAGTGTGGTCTGCCTACTTCTCTCCAAGCAAAGAAATCGACTCCAGATTACTAAACGTGGTGATTTAAGACTCACGTTAAGTGACTTTAAACCAGACATTGGGAAACTGGTATCACTTCATCAAGCCCATCCATCACATTAAGAATTTACAGAATAGTGAAGTACTCGATCTACCCTAGTTACTAAATGTGATATCTAATATTCTTGCTAAATGACTATCAGACTTTGAAAAGATGATATCACTGGATCAAGTTCATCAATTATGTTTAATTGAATAAACTAAAAAAAAATTAATTGGATTTTGAATAAATATTCAATTAATTGTTACTGTTTTGAATTTTATTGTTATTCTCTTCCTTAGTGGGTCGTTGAAAACCGCTATTATGAATAATGATTTTTATAACCAAGATTATGGCAACCAGCTTGATTGATAACTGGCAAATAGAGGGAGAAAACGTGGAGGCAGTGACAGACTTTGTATTTCTGGGCGCAAAGATTACTGCAGACGCTGACTGCAGCCAGGAAATCAGAAGACGTTTACTTCTTGGGAGGAGAGCAATGACAAATCTTGAGAAAATAGTTAAGAGCAGAGACACCACACTGACAACAAAGGTCCGCATAGTTAAAGCAATGGTATTCCCCGTAGTAACCTATGGCTGCGAGAGCTGGGCCATAAGGAAGGCTGAGCGAAGGAAGATAGATGCTTTTGAACTGTGGTGTTGGAGGAAAATTCTGAGAGTGCCTTGGACTGCAAGAAGATCAAACCAGTCCATACTCTAGGAAATAAAGCCAGACTGCTCACTTGAGGGAATGGTATTAAAGGCAAAACTGAAGTACTTTGGCCACATAATGAGAAGACAGGATACCCTGGAGAAGAGGCTGATGCTAGGGAAAGTGGAAGGCAAAAGGAAGAGGGGCCGACCAATGGCAAGATGGATGGGTGATATTCTGGAGGTGACAGACTTGACCTTGGGGGAGCTAGGGGTGGCAACGGCTGACAGAAAGCTCTGGCGTGGGCTGGTCCATGAAGTCACGAAGAGTCGGAAGCGACTGAACGAATAAACAACAATAACAAGGGGGCACTGGGCATGAGTTTGTGGAACCAAGGGGGCGGTTACCTGAAAAAGTTTGGGAACCACTGCCTTAAACCATGGCTTAACCACAGTGGTTAAGCCAGAAAGCCAAGCCTTGTTCAGAAGACACTTTCAACCATGGCTTTAACCATGGTGAATAAGGCCTTTTGCTTTCTTCACCATGGTTAAAGCTGTGGTTTAAGGTGTCTTCTGAACTGAGCCCAGCTTTGTGGCTTAACCACTGTGGTTAAAGCCATGGTTTAAGGTGTCTTCTGAACGGGGCCATAGAGACGTCTTTTTCCTTCACAGACTTAAGGGCCAGATCTACACCAGGCAGGATATGACACTTTGAAAACAGTTTGAAAACTGTATATGTAGAGTTCCATTAAACAAGCGTTTTATTGCACGCTCGTTACTGGGCACTCACCGATTTCCGCGGGTCCCTCCCACGACGTCATCTGCCTCCTGCGTGTCTCCTGCCCCTTCTAGCCTTCCACGCCACAAAAACACACACACACACACACACAGTAAGTCCGACTTAAAATAATGACAGAAGTTGCCGCTATCTCCTGCTGTGTGCAGGAGAAGCAGCGGGACCAAAACAGCCCACTGAATGGGCCACGTGAACATTGTTTACGTCCTCTTTCAAAAGAGGAAGTAATGAGGGACAAATGCATGGACGGAGAAGCGACAGTAAGCAATCACGATTTCCCCCCGTGTGATGATGCTTGTAGTGTGTCCTGGGCCCCAACAGTGGTCACTACTGTTATAAACTGTTTTAAATCAGTAGTGTACATCCTGCCAAGGACTAGAAACTTGCTTTATTAAACAAAAAGAAGAAAAGCTCTGAATGCAGAGATGCTGACATCTAAACCAGACGTCAGATTTCTTGGCTTCGGCATAAAGAGTTCTGTACTGCCTCGAGTTTTAAGAAATTTTGCAGTTACTAAAAGAATAACCAAGGGTTCAGATTGATTCATGGATGGTTCTTATGAATCATAGACGTGTGTACATTTTAAATGCGAGTTTTAAACCGAGCTTTCGCCCACCGCATGGTCTTCAGGGTAACCATGGAAAACAGAGACAGCTGCTGAGTTTTAATTCGGAAGACGTTCAGCCTGCCTCCCATGTTGTAGCCATGCAGAAGACCATGTGGTGGTCCACAAAGAACAAGCAAACCAGAATAGCGGTCCTCCTCAGCTAGGTTTGAAGAGCCACAGGACCGCCTCCATGGAAATGCATGCAGGATTCAGCTGTAAGCCCCAAAGAGGACTGGATGCAGTATCTTTGAGCCTGAAGCCAGGCCCACTGGGTTTGACAGGCCTGATTCTTAAGCAGATGTGCCTAGGGTAGGGAGCTTAATTGAGTGGAGAGGACCAGAAAAGATGGTTAGCATTTGGTCAGTCAAAGCTAGGGTGACCCTATGAAAAGGAGGACAGGGCTGCTGTATCTTTAACAGTTGCATAGAAAATGGAATTTCAGCAAGTGTCATTGGTATATATGGAGAACCTGGTGAAATTCCCTCTTCATCACAACAGTTAAAGGTGCAGGAGCTATAGTACAGTGCCCAGATTTAAAAGAGGGCAGGGCACCTGCAGCTTTAACTGTTGTGATGAAGAGGAAATTTCCCCTAGGTTCCCCATATATACAAATGACACCTGCTGAAATTTCCTTTTGAATACAACTATTAAAGGTACAGGAGCCCTGTCCTCCTTTTCATATGGTCACCCTAGTCAAAGCAGAAGGCGAGAGTTGGAAGTATTAATTTGTTAGGACGCTCAGAGAAGATGGGGAAATGAAGGCCAAACTAAATACGATGGGGCGGAAAGGTTTGTTTCTTGTGTTCCTGTCTCCGTGCAGGTATAAAGTGCAAGCTGGGTGGTGGTGGTGGTGCTATTTTCACATCAAAACAGGTGCATGGCAAGGCGGAATTGATCTCCCCTGTTTCAAGTTCATCTCCTCTCCTCTTTTGATATTCAAATTAAACCTCACAGTTTGATTTAGAAGTGAACATGGAGGCTGGTGGCTCTGATGTGAATGGGGCGGTGAATCCGCTCCAGGTTTTAGTCAGAACCAGACAGAACTCTAAAGACGTTATGCAAGGTACTTCCCCCCCCCCCCATGTCAGCAGGGTGGTGAATCCACTCCAGGTTTCAGCCAGAACTCTAAAGGAGCTATTCACTCCTTGGGTAGCTCCTGTTGAGTTCTGACCGGTTCTTAGTGAAACCTGGAGTGGATTCCCCACCCCACTGACATCAGAGCCACGATGCGAAAGAAAAGGAAAAAAAAAAGATCAAAACTATGCAGAATAAAGTCAAGATAAAACCAGCAGCAATAAATGCAACCATTGCCACATCTAAAACCAAATTAAAAGCAGAGGGAGAATAAAGTATTAAAAGCACTAAAACAGTTCTTAAACTGCCTGGGAGAATAAAAAGATATTCACCTGGTGCTAAAAAGACCATAAACCGCCCAGAGAGCTTCGGCAGTAGGGCGGTATATAAATGTAATAAAATAAATAAATAAATAAATAAATAAAGTAAGCAACAGGCAAGCATCTCTGGAGAGAGTATTCTAAAAATGTGGTGCCACCGCTGAAAAGGTCCTCTTCTCTTGTAGCCCTCTGCCTCCCTTCATTTGGCAGGGGGAGCTGGAAGACGGTCTCAGATGATGGACAGGTGCTTTCAAAGGTCACCTCTGCCTGGGCAGGGAGATCTCTCTCTCTCTCTCTCTCTCTCTCTGTGTGTGTGTGTGTGTGTGTGTGTGTGTGTGTTTCTCTGCCCAATCTGAACCCACCCAGACTGTGGACGCTGATGAATTTCTGCCAAGGGAATGCAGTCCTAGGTGATAAAAATGTTATTATTATTATTATTATTTATTTATTTATATAGCACCATCAATGTACATGGTGCTGTACAGAGTAAAACAGTAAATAGCAAGACCCTGCCGCATAGGCTTACAATCTAATAAAATCATAGTAAAACAATGAGGGGAAGAGAATGCAAACAGGCACAGGGTAGGGTAAAACTAACAGTATAAAGTCTGCACAACATCAAGTTTTAAAAGCTTTAGGAAAAAGAAAAGTTTTTAGTTAAGCTTTAAAAGCTGTGATTGAACTTGTAGTTCTCAAATGTTCTGGAAGAGCGTTCCAGGCGTAAGGGGCAGCAGAAGAGAATGGACGAAGCCGAGCAAGGGAAGTAGAGGCCCTTGGGCAGGCAAGAAACATGGCATCAGAGGAGCGAAGAGCACGAGGGGGGCAAAAGTGTGAGATGAGAGAGGAGAGATAGGAAGGAGCTAGACCATGAAAAGCTTTGAAGGTTAACAGGAGAAGTTTATATAGCTAGACGTAAGGTTTATCCATGGATCGTCCAGGGGTCAAACCTGTTCATCTAGGTCACACACGGGGGAGCCAGTGGTCAGGCAGGGGCGAACCCTGGATGATCCCAGGATAAACCTTAGGTCTAGCTGTGGCCTTAATCTAATGAATATAAATAAATTGGGAGGGGGAGAAGAGTCACATGCATTCCTCCACCCACATATAAATTCATTTTAACCCCATATCAAGGGCTTAAAAGCCTTCTTAAAGGTCTGGAATACTCTGGTAGTCAGCACAAGGGTTTGGTACCCAAGAGAGAAGAGAAGTTCTTACTTGTTCATCAAGCACTGGACTGAAAACAACAGAGTGAAATTTAACAGGGATCAATGCCAAGTTCTACACCGAGGGGAAAACCCCCAAATGCACAGTTACAAGATGGCGGGATTCTTGGCTCAGCAATACTACAAGCGAGAAGGATCTTGGAATTGTTGTAGATCACAAGCTGAATATGAGCCAACAGTGTGATGTGGCTGCAAAAAAAAAAAAAAAAAAAAAAGCAAATGCTATTTCAGGCTGCATTAATAAAAGTATAGCTTCCAAATCGCGCAAGGTACTGGTTCCCCTCAATTCAGCCCTGGTTAGTCCTCATCTAGAGTATTGCGTCCAGTTCTGGGCTCCACAATTCAAGAAGGACGCAGACAAGCTGGAGCGTGTTCAGAGGAGGGCAACGAGGATGATCAGAGGTCTAGAAACAAAGCCCTATGAAGAGAGACTGAAAGAACTGGGCATGTTTAGCCTGGAGAAGAGAAGATGGAGGGGAGACATGATAGCACTCTTCAAATACCTGAAAGGTTGTCACACAGAGGAGCGCCAGGATCTCTTCTCGATCATCCCAGAGTGCAGGACACGGAATAATGGGCTCAAGTTAAAGGAAGCCAGATTCCAGCTGGACATCAGGAAAAACTTCCTGACTGTTAGAGCAGTACAACAATGGAACCAATTACCTAGGGAGGTTGTGGGCTCTCCCACACTCTAGAGGTATTCAAGAGGCAGCTGGACAACATCTGTCAGGGATGTTTTAAGGTGGATTCCTGCATTGAGCAGGGGGTTGGACTCGATGGCCTTATAGGCCCCTTCCAACTCTATTATTCTATGATTCTATGATCCCCACGATCATCATTTTCTTACCAGTTAAATTAAAGCAAATGCTGATGTCTCCTGGAGAATTCCCAAGCATGAGAACTCTTATCCTGGACTTGTATCTTGCATCTTACATTTAAGCGTAAGTATCTCTCCACTTTCAAATTGGCAGCAATTCAACGTATATCTCCGCTCACCATCTTATACGTATCTTAATACCAATAGTAGAAGAAAGAGGAAGCAGGAGTGGTGGTGGTGGCGGGGGACGGGGGGTAAGCAAAGAGGAATGCTGCAAACAAAAGATAAACCTAACTGCACTCATGCCTGCGTCTCCCTGTGCTATAAAGGTATTGTTTTAACGGTGTTATCAGCCCCGAGACTTAGGAGACAGGGCATGTTAGAAAACTTAAAAGAATTGAGCTAAATCCTTGTGGATTAAGGCTGCTTTGCACAGGTAAGTGGTGTCCACATGATCCCTTCTGACTGTCCCTGGGTAAAGGGATTGCTGGAGAAAGGAGTCATTGTTTGGACTGGCACTCTAAGGTTGCACTCTGGCTGCCATTTCTGTGCGACTGGCAGCCTCTAAGTAGACCAGCGAGATCACAGAAATCGAAGCTTTTCTGGAAAGCTGGCTCCTGATTCCATGACCCATCCTGGCCCACCTTGGAACCTAACACCAGGGCAACTTGAAGTTAAGAATCATTATGTTCAGAGCCAGAGTCAGCTCAAGATACTTTGCTGCCTAAGGCGGAGGACAAGATGGCACCCTCTCTCATTCCATGTACAAAAGCCATCTGGGCTGGCAGCTGAATCTTTCTTCCACACTGGTGATAGGGCAACTTCCCCCACCACCCCTGAAGGCAGCAAGCTAGCTTAGGGGACACAGGGCAGGCTGTCTCTTCCAATACCTTTCTGCCACCTCCCAGCATTTTGTCATCTGAGACGACTGCATCACCCTGTCTCATGGTAGGGCCAGCCCTGTTCAGAGCTGAACCCAGAGGGTGGCTTTATGGGGCATCTGCTGAAGCCAAGACTCTTGCACAGTGTGCTGAGTGTATCTGTGTGTGGGGTGTGTGTGTGTTATTTTACAAATAATTGTATATTTTATGTTATTTTATAACAACTCTTTCCGCCAAAGCAATAGTGCTAATAAAATCCAGATTAAAAACAAAACCTTTATTAAAACACAACATAAAAACAAACACATGAAAATGCAGTGGGGAAAAAATGCAACAATCAAAGAAATAAACAGCGTCCACTGCCAAGCCCTTTTTCCTTCTCTTTGCTCTGAGTCATGACAAGATCAAGGAGCACCAGAGGAGTCTCAACCCATCCACTCCAGCTGTGTTCCAACAACCGGGAAAAGTGGGGTGGATGGGAAGCAGTCGGGATCCAAAAACAGTTGGACTTCCAAAAAGATCAAAGGCTTGAAAACAGGCAACTGGATGGGAATGTGCCCGCCTTGAAAAGCCTGGTGGGCTGGATTGGGGAACCTTGCGGGATAGATTAGGCTGGCGGACCAGAGGTTTCCTATCCCTGCTACAAGTGGAGACGTTGCAGCTGAGCTGCTCCTCGAGAACTGATAGAGCCCCTGGATTTACCAAGTGCCAAACTGGGACCAGGTGCCTTGCCTGCCACAGGGATGCTGCTGAAAATGGCATCCCCAGGGTAACACTCAGGGATGTTCACCACAGCACCATCAAGTCATGGGCTTTCCTGGTACTACCGTTGTTGTCTCCTATGTGATGATGCTCAGTCACATGGGAAACACTCCCAAATGTCACAGGACGCATGGGAGAACATGGCATGGGGATGCCGTTTTCACTGGGATCCCTGTGGAGAGCATATCATTTACTCTTGCTCTTTGAGGTAAGGCTGTGGGCACAGCGGCTTCCTCTCTCTTGGGGGTTAACTACAGATTTAAACTAGTGCTGTTGTGCTTCTCCCTCCCTTGGGGATTTCCTGGAGGATAAGGCTATCAATGGCTATAAGTCATTATGACAATATACTACCGCGAAGATCAGAGGCTATGTGCCTCCAAATCCCATTTGCTGGGGAACATGAGCTATTATGCTTATGTCCTGCTTGTGGGCTTCTCAGAGACATCTGGTTGACCACTGTGGGGAAAATGTGCTAGATTAGGTGGGGCCCTGGTCTGATGCAACACAGCTTGTCTTAAGTTATGCAGTTCAACAAAGGAAAATTAGTGGTCTGAAGGGCATATAGCTATCCTACACTCAAGAAGAGAAAGAATATGTTTTTGCTGAAGTTCTAGGATATATCCCACTATTTTTCTCCCCTGAGCACAAGATGGCTTACGTCTTCCCCCTCCTCCTCTCCATTTTATCCTCACAACAACAACCCTGTGAAGTGGGTTGGGCTGAGACTCAGCGACGGCCCTCAAATGTCAGCTGGTGAGCTTCCATGGCTGAATGGGGACTAGAATCTGGATCTCCCAAGTCCCAGTCCAACGCTCTAGCCACTACACCGCACTGCTCTTAGCGAGGCACATTTTGTACTAAGAGCCAAGAAGATTTGTCCAGCCGTGTGGGCTCTCCGCCATTCTGTGGTGACCTAATGTTTCACAGCCTGACAAATAACGTAGCATATGACTATAAAGCAGCTGGCCTTTTATTGCATTGGTTTTTTAAATTCTTTTTGAAGCAAAAGAATATTTTTTATCCCACCTTCTACCTAGAATGGCCAAGGTAGCAAACACAGTCAAAAGCAATCATCATCATCAATTAAGCCCAGCACTAAATTTAAAATCTATTAAAAAACACCACATAGCAATGTAATAAACAATAGATAAATAAGGAACAGCAACTACATAATAAATACTAGCAGCAGCGCTAGGCAATTCGACAGCCATAACGAAGGCTGTCTTTATGCTCTTGTGGGAGGCTAGCCACTTCCAAATTCAGAGCCCAGGAGCAATCATTGAAAAGGCCCCTTCATAGAAACCGTTGATAAGGTACATCATAGAAACCGTTGATAAGGCCCATCAAAGCCAACCCAAAAGGCCCATCACAGAAACCATTGATAAGGGCCATCATATCAAACCTCCCACTACATTTCAGAGGCTATGGTGACATGGGGAAGGCTCAGATTACCTAAATCAGCCCTCCCTGCTAGATGCGCTGGACTGCAGTTCCCATAATTCTCATCCAGCATGGCCATGTTAGACGGGGATGATGGGAACTGCAGTCCAGCACATCTGGAGGGCACCAGGTTGGAGAAGGTGAATCTGGATGGATAGGCAAGTTCATAACGGAGGAGGCAGCCCTTCACGCATCATGGGGCCAAGTCCGTTAGGGGATTGTTGCACAGCCTTAGGCCCACGGGTCCAATTTTGGCTGGTCCAATAAGGCCATGATCCTGAGACTGCAGGAAGAACCGGGTTTTCCCAGGGTTTCTTTATCCTTGGGAAAACCCACTGCTCCCAGGAGTCCTTGTGCATCATTTGGACACCCAGGGACTCAGCCAGCCCGGACTATCGGGCTGGTGTAGAAACAGCCTAAGGACAGGCAAACCACCAGTTTCTGCAAGCATCAACTTGATGTTCATCCCACATCCGATCTCTATGAGCACTGCTCAATTTGCACAAACCGGAAACCAAACTGGAAAATACAGTGCGATCAAACACGAAAACTGCACACACATTTGAGTATTTTTTCAAAGTTGCACAACTTTCCCCCCTAAAGTGTTTCATCCTGCTTTCCCCCTGAAATCCGCACCGCTGTCAAACACGAGTTCACGTCCCAGGATTTGCGGACGTTTCCCCACAACCCGTCCTCTTGCGCGTGCTCATGTTCAAGGTTGCGAATGGCTCATGCCCGGCTGTTTTGCCAGCACAGATTAAATAAATTCCCATGCGTCCCCAGGAATGAGCTTCCTGTTCTGAGGTCGTGGTCATCCAATTCCCAATTTCTACAAAAGCCGGGTCTTTTCCCCTCTCTCTTCCCCTTTTCCCTTTCCTGAGGCGGTTTAACATCTTCATGACATTTTTTCCCATCCAGCTAATCTGAAGGGATCTGCTTACCGGCCTTGTGTGCGTGTCGCGAAATATATCACCGGCCTTGTTGCGGCACGGCGTGCAGCGTTTTGTGGTGCACAAGAGGATTAGAGGAAGCACTTTGCTGACTGCCCAGGCTTGAAATCTGTTACTTTCAGGAATTATGAGCAGTGATTTTATCGCTGCTGCAGGCAGGTTGTTGGCTACACATTTTGACAATCGGAAAACGAACACTTCTTTTCACAGTCACCCCGCCTCCCCGCCCCTCATAACCTCCACCCCCTGGTGTGCTGATGTTTCACCAAACACGCTAGGCCAGAAAAAATCTCTTCCACAATTATTCCCAGTTGTGTCCTTTCTTTTGTGCAAGGCTATTTCCATGCCACCCCTCAGAGCAGAGCTACCTGCTTCTCTTACCATCAATTGCCAAGTAACGGGAATTACATCAAGTGAAAAATACTGTAGGCTTTTTTTTTTAATAGGGTAGGTGGAGAGGGAACTTTCCACATTGCAAGCTTTCCAAGAAAAGCTGAAATTGAATTAATATCTTCAGAATTTTCTCATTAGCAGAGTGGAGCTAATCTTATACACGCCTGTGCACATTTACCTGACAGTAAATCTCAGTGAAGACAGTGACAGTGGCATTTACTTCTGAGTAAACATGCATAGGAGTGCAGTCGTATCATAGAATCATAGAATAGCAGAGTTGGACGGGGCCTACAAGTCCATCGAGTCCAACCCCCTGCTCAATGCAGGAATCCACCCTAAAGCATCCCTGACAGATGGTTGTCCAGCTGCCTCTTGAAGGCCTCTAGTGTGGGACAGCCCACAACCTCCCTAGGCAACTGGTTCCATTGTCGTACTACTCTAACAGTCAGGAAGTTTTTCCTGATGTCCAGCTGGAATCTGGCTTCCTTTAACTTGAGCCCGTTATTCCGTGTCCTGCACTCTGGGAGGATCGAGAAGAGATCCTGGCCCTCCTCTGTGTGACAACCTTTCAAGTATTTGAAGAGTGCTATCATGTCTCCCCTCAATCTTCTCTTCTCCAGGCTAAACATGCCCAGTTCTTTCAGTCTCTCTTCATGTTTGTTTGCTTATTTTTAAAAGAAATCTATCCAGCCCTTGGGTCCCCAAAAATGAAAACTCCAGGAAAGCCAATCTCAATCATAAAACTGCTCACAATAAAAGCATATAAAACCAATTAGACTAACAATTTAAAAAGCATCAATGAAAATGCAACGGCACCAAAACAACACAGCAGAGATCTTCAGTTGGAGTATGGTTCTCATTCCACCCTTTTCGATCCAGGCAAACGGGGGTTGCCACGGGCGTGCTCCGGGATATTATTGGGAGGGCGACATGATCCTTTGGCCAAGCTGTAGTCCCATGGGTTAGCTTACTACCAAAGCTGAAGGACTGGATTCCCCCCTGCCTTGGGTGATTGATTAGGGGTCGGTAGGCAACCTATGACCCTCCAGATGCAACTCTGATCAGCACTGGCCAACACAGCCAATGGAGAGGGATTATTATGGTAGCCCAACAACGTGTGGAGGGCCACAAGATTGTTTATCCTGGCTTTGGACCATCACATACTATTAGAAGATAAGACAATATAGGATTATACAGATTATAGCACAGCAAAGTACCTTGGAGACCATTTAGCCCAGGGGGACGCAATGTAGGGCCAAGGACACCAGTGCACCCCAGACTCCTTTCATGACACCCACCAAGTTGTGTGTGTTTTAAATTAAAACACTTTTCTTACCAGCATCTGGGAGTCCTGTCAAATAGGTTCCTGTTGGCACTGAAAACTGGGTTCAAAGGAGTCGAACCAAGCAAGAGTGTTGGTGGCTAGTGGACTGGAGTCTGGGAGACCCAGTGGGAGGCAGGGAGTCCACCGGACACCCACCACATCCCTATGGTTAAGTCCTCTAGGAACATCCTCTTTACTTGTTTAGACAGAAGAAAAAAAGTCCTGTCCTGTCGCTTCCCGCTCTTCTAGGCAGGCACTTATTTACGATGGAGCAGGACAATGCATCTTCCTTCAGAAAGTTCTGCCTTGGAGCAACCGCCAATGGAATGGACAGTAGATGCAGGGTGGGCAAAAGGCAGCGTTGCTTTATACGGCACGCAACGCAGACGTGTAATGCATAGTTCCCAGGTTCCTCCTTTTTGCCCTTTTTGAAGATAGGGACAACATTAGCCCTCCTCCAGTTGTCCGGCACCTCACCCGTCTTCCATGATTTTGCAAAGATAATAGACAAAGGTTCTGAGCGTTCTTCCGCTAGCTCCTTCATTACACTAGGATGCAGTTCATCGGGCCCTGGAGATTTGAAGTACCGAACGAGCACGAGGCCCATTGAGTCTGCTGTTCTAATGGCGCTGCTTCTCCTGCACACAGCAGGAGAGAGCAGCAATTCCGAGTTTAAAAAAACATCGGACTTTACAAGGGTTTTTTTGTCATGAAAGGAAGGCCAAAAGGGGCGGAAGGGGTGCGAGAGGCAGACAACATCATGGGAGGGACCTGAGCAAACTCTGTGAGTGCCCAGTAACGAGCGTGCAATAAAACGTTCATCGGATGGAGCTTTATATGGGAAGCTTTGAGGTTTGGGAGACCCTTCCGGTGCAGAGGAAAAATCCATGCTGCCTTTTGTCTGGCTCCACGAACGGCTGGCCTTTCCGACGTCTCATTTATGGGTTTGCTTTTCTAAATGGGCCTTTTTGCTTTCCCGGTCCTGACGGAGAATCGCCGAGGCCTCTGGCAAATGCCTTTCAACTCCGCAGCAGAGTTCATCAAAGGCCCGAGACACCGTTTCCACTAACAGTAAAAGTGTCAGGGAGCCGGGCGTGTAGGGAAGCGCCAGTGACAGCCAGGCCGTTAAAAGCGTGCGAGCGCAGAGTTTCCGGCGGCGCCAAACCATCGCCCTCTCCCCTCTTTCTGGGAATGGTGTGAAACAGAGGACAGCTCGCGCTCCTGCACGGCGACCCCTGACGTCCTTTGGCCACAGCTGAGCTTTGGGGTGGAGCTGGAGTCGGGGTGGAAGTCCTCCCAAAGGGATTCATGACACATAAAGCTGGAAGCAGACGATAGCTGCAGAGAATGGGAACATCACCTCCCATTCTGGGTATGCGCCGTTTTCTCCATGTTGTCTCTGGCTGAACTCGGAATGTGCAAATTGGCAAATTCCACCTTGAAACGTCTTGAGTCCGGATCAAATTGCGAGCCTTGCTTTTTGCCTTTTCATGTGAAAATCCATGCATATTTTCATGCATATTTCCCCCAAAGTACGCCTCAATCGTTCACATCTCCCCCCCCTTGATTAAAGCGTTTCTTTGTGCATTTTTCAACAGTACCCGTTTTTCCATGCCCGTTTTTCAAATTTACACATGCTGTCAAATGCAATTTAGGGGTAGTGGTGGCTGCAGATCATGCTGCAACCTTGGAAATGTATAGACTTCGATCGCAGGCTTGGTCTGATTGTTTTATTATTTTTTAAAAATTTTATTGTGAATATCAACAAACAAAACAGAAATACATCGTGAAAACGGGAGAAATAAAACACCATAGATTGTGTTCATAGAGTTATCATCGTTTTTGTGAACTGCCCAGGGAGCTTTGGCTATTGGGCGGTATAAAAATGCAATAAATAAAATAAATAAAATAAATTTCCATCATATAAACTGGCGGGGGGGGGGGAGGAGAGGGAGAGAGTTATACAAAGGTTTCAAGAAAAGCAGACCAAATATCTGTATATTGATCCTCTTGCAAATTGCGTCTATATAACACTCGTTCAAAAGTTGATGATGCTATCAGGTCCTCGATCCATTGCATTGTAGGAGGTGTAAATTTGTCCTTCCAATGTGATAGTATAAGTCTTTTGGCTGTCCAGAAGGTAAGAACTGGGTAAATCCTGATCAAAAACGAAATGAATTTTTCATACCTCCCTGGGGGCCTTGCTAGACCTACCACTGAATCCAGCGGTGAGGAGGGGACAGGCCACGCTAGAAGTAGTGTGGCCTGTCGACCCTGTCTACATGTGAGACGCGACGGGGCCTAGGAAAGCCCCATTGCATCCGCCATTTTCTTTTAACTTAAAGGGGCTGTGTGCGCAGGAGCGCACCACCGGGAAAGGTAAGTGTTGTTGTTGTTTTAAAAAAATAGGGTCCCCCCGTTCCCCGATTCCCCCCATGACCTCCCTTGGCCTCCGATCCCCCCTGTCCCCATGTCCATGTCTTGCCGCCACCCCTGTCCCCACCTGCTGTGTCCTGCTGCCACCGCCGCCACCGCCGTTGTCCCCAGCTGGTGTTTCCTGTTGTCGCCATGTCCAGCCTGCAGGACATGGCGACAGCAGGCATCACAGGCCGGACATGGAGACAACAGGAAACGTCGTCTGGGAACAGTGGCGGCAGTGGTGGCAGCGGGACAGAGCAGCTGGGGACATTGGTGGTGGTGGCGGCAGCAAGACACAGCAGGTGTGGACGGGGTGGTGGTGGCGAGACATGGATGTGGGGATGGGGGGGATCGGAGGCCAGGGGAGGCCTTAGGGGGGATAGGGGGAAGGGGGGCGGGAGCACTGCAGCCCGTACACCGCTTTTCCCAGCTACTCGGGCGTAAGTGTGGTAGCTGGGAAAAGTGGCAGAACAGTCCACACGCCCACGGTCCCGGCCTTAGCCCGACCTGAGGCCAGGACCGCGGGAAGAACCACGCTACAAGTGGTTCCGGTTAGCGCAGTGCCAGGGCGGCTCAAGCCCTGGCTGAGGCCGGGATCCCCTGTGCACCATTTGGACGCACAGGGACGAGCATGGGCCTCGCACTGCCCTAACCTAACCCCTGGTCTAGCAAGGCCCTGGGTCAAACAGGTTTGTGGGGTTTTCAGAACAATACAAAAACCTGCAACCAAACGTATTTAGCAGAGACATGTGATGGGTGAACTCCCTGGGAGAAGTGTGTTACTCAGTGGCAAGGAGTCTCCCGCCCTCTCTAGCCAGACAATCATGAATGAAAGTTGAGTGCGAACCACTCTGCTTCCTGGGTTGTGACGTTTGCTCTCTCCTGTATTTGTGCAGCTGTGGGTGGAGTTAACTTTGTGGTTGGTTGGAAGAAAAACCTTCAATTTATTTCTGTCTTGTCGGAGATGGATGGGATTCCAACCCCCACAAGTGTGTATTTTTGATAGAATTAGGTGTCTGCATATTTGTGGTGGAAGATTAACCTGTGCTTTAAGTGACTGCTGTTGGAGTGAATATAATTTCTCTCTCTCTCCCCCTCCCTCAGAACTGTGTGTGTTTATATTGTGTGTTGAGTAAGAGGTCTGTAATATTTGCTTGCTCTGTGTATGCTAATTGTGTTTAATGTATTGGTTTTATTGTTGTTTCTATCAAATTTTATTAGTGATTGTAAGTTGCCTTGAGTGTTATTTTTGGTAGAAAGGTGGTGTACAAGTCAAATAAATAAATCTGCGGATGTGTTTGAAAGCATGTGTGTTTTTCTTTTTAATCTGGGCTGCTTCCAGGTGGAGTGCTCCAAGACCTACCAATTGGAAGACATCGTACCGCAGTGCTGTCTTTTTTTTTTTCCTTAATGGTTTTTTTTGCATTAAGAAAAAAAGATGGAAGCAGCAGCGGAAAAACATGGAGGGGGGAGTATCATGAGGTGAAATTCTTTGAATGAAGCAGTACAATGGCATCATAAAAGCCTCAGCTGGAAGTGCCCCTGGTCACCTACTCTTCAACTTAAGGTAAAGTGTTCAAGTCTGAAAAGTGTGTATAAAGAATCAACACTGTTTGCAAGCACACATTCAGCCTGACCAGTTAGAATGTTGATGAACATTCCAAACCACTGCAGCCTCTCAGCCAAAGGCCAGGAGAGGGCTCAATGGTGATTGACATTTGTGTATGGGTCTTCTTCTTCTTCTTCTTCTTCTTCTTCTTCTTCTTCTTCTTCTTCTTCTTCTTCTTCTTCTTCTTCTTCTATATGCTGAACTGGCTGAAGGATCCTTCTTCTTAAAACCTTCTTTTCCTCTGATAAACAAATTATTTTCACCTGAGAATGTGAATGAAACAAATTCTGGCATCGCCGTCCTTTTCAGAGCTGCGAGAAAACAACCAGCCAAAGGGAATGCCTTTAATTTTAGGCTGTACTTAGCCAGAGAAGTTTATTTGCAGCTAGGGAATACCCAGGCGGTTCCTGTTTGGGCTGCAGAAATCACCTTCTCTCTGGTTCCAGGAGGAGGGACGGGGCCTGCTGAACCAGTGGTTCTTCCCACCTGGTTGCGTTTCTATGCTTTGCCTTTGCGGGCCTCGGGTTTCCTGGTTGCTCACGCTCCCCCCACCCTGCCCCACTCCACCCCTCTCCTCCTCCACCAGCTCTGCCGGGCCTTTCCAGCTAGAACCAGGAAACTATAAAACTTTACAGAGTGCGGCTAGAGAGAAACAGCCCTCGCTGGCGCAGATGCCAGAGGGCTCCAAATCTCGACTCAACACAAGATTTTCCAGGGTTGGGGCTCGCCAGGAAGGGATTTATCCACCTAGGAGGAGCCATAAAAACTAAAATTAAATTCTTCATCTCGGAATAATAATAATAATTGTTTTATTATTAAAAAAAATGCCGACTCCCAAGCCAGGTCCCTGTGCGCCGAGGGAGGGATCCGATGGATGCACCTGCTCGGGAATCGATCCGAGGCTGGAGGTCACTCTTGTTAGCCTGCCGTACCGAGGGGCGGAATTGGGGAAGCGATGGAGCGCACGCACGCCTCCTGCCCTGGTCTTCCAACACGGCTGCTGACATCGATGGGCAAGTGGTGGTAGTAAGGGGAGGGGCCAGATAAAGCCCACCCTTTTTCGATCATGGCTACATGGAAAGGCACTGGCAGGCTCTCTGGCACTGGCAGGCTCTCTGAATTGCTTCCAATTCAGGACAGTTAAGCAATTCAGGACAGTTAAGGCACAACTTTATAAAAGCTTAGGCAGAAAAAAAGGTCCTACAACTCCCAGAATTCCCCAGCCAGCTGGCTGGGGAATGATGGGAGTTATAGGACTTTTTTTTCTGTCTAAACGTACATAGGATTGCACCCTTGGGAAAGCATCAGGTGAAAGACTGTTCATTTGGTGATGCAGAGGAATAACCTGATACCCTTCGTCCTTATCTAAAGAGGTGCAACAACAGGCATAGCAGCTTTAGACCAGGCCAACGGCACGAAATTTGGCTCTGAGATGACTTGCTGTCACTTCCGATTTGGAGGAAGATTCTAGGGCCGGATCTACACTACTGCTTTAAAGTGCTTTATAACAGTTTTGGCAACTGTATATGGAGTGAGTCCAGGGCCCGAACAGTTGTCAAAACTCTTATAAAGCACTTTAAAGCAGTAGTGTAGATCCTGCCTAGGCTGTGATGCCGATGTTAGGGTGACCGTATGAAAAGGAGGACAGGGCTCCTGTATCTTTTAACAGTTGTATAGAAAAGGGAATTTCAGCAGGTGTCGTTTGTAGGCACACCGCACCTGGTGAAATCCCCTCTTCATCACAACAGTTAAAGCTGCAGGAGCCCTGCCCTCTTTTGAATCTGGTCAAGATGCAGGGCTCCTGCAGCTTTAACTGTTGTGAAGAAGAGGGGATTTCACCAGGTGCTGTGTGCCTACAAACGACACCTGCTGAAATTCCCTTTTCTATACAACTGTTAAAAGATACAGGAACCCTGTCCTCCTTTCCATATGGTCACCCTAGCCGATGTCCCTGACAGAACGGCTTATTGTAATTCCTTCCTCCAGCCTGCACCTGGATTGCACCCTGCAGCACCATCGGCAAGCAGCAGAAGAGGAAGCAGCCGATTCCAGCCTCCCATGTTTAGGGTGACTATATAGAAAGGAGGACAGGGCTCCTGTATCTTTAACAGTTGCACAGAAAATGGAATTTCAGCAGGTGCCATTTGTATGCATGCAGCACCTGGCAAAATTTCTTCTTCATCAAAACAGTTCATAGAATCATAGAATCATAGAATCATAGAATAGCAGAGTTGGAAAGGGCCTACAAGGCCATCGAGTCCAACCCCCTGCTCAATGCAGGAATCCACCCTGAAACATCCCTGACAGATGTTTGTCCAGCTGCCTCTTGAAGGCCTCTAGTGTGGGAGAGCCCACAACCTCCCTAGGGAACTAGTTCCATTGCAAGACGTAGTGATGGCCACCAATTTGGATGGTTTTAAAGGGGGATTGGATAAATTCCTGAAGGAGAAGGCTATCACTACAGGGTCTTTTCAGTGGTGGCCCCCCAATTATGGAATGATCTCCCCGATGAGGCTCGCCTGGGGCCAACATTGTTATCTTTTCGGTGCCAAGTCAAGACTTTTCTCTTCTCCCAGGCATTTGCTAAGTTTGTTTGTTTTTTAATGGACCCCAGAACTGCTGTTGTTTAAAATGGATACTGTTTTACACTGTTGTTTTTTATATTCTTGATGGTTTTAAATTTGCATACTTTTTAATGTTCACTGTTTAAACTTTTGTAAACCGCCCAGAGAGCTTCGGCTATGGGGTGGTATATAAATTTAATAAATAAATAAATAAATTATACCTATGTGCTGCCTGTAGTAGTAGAGGCACCAAGCCTACGTACACCAGTTAAAAGGTTGTCACACAGAGGAGGGCCAGGATCTCTTCTCGATCCTCCCAGAGTGCAGGACACGGAATAACGGGCTCAAGTTAAAGGAAGCCAGATTCCAGCTGGACATCAAGAAAAACTTCCTGACTGTTAGAGCAGTACGACAATGGAATCAGTTACCGAGGGCGGTTGTGGGCTCTCCCACACTAGAGGCCTTCTAGAGGCAGCTGGACAGCCATCTGTCAGGAATACTTCAGGGTGGATTCCTGCATTGAGCAGGGGGTTGGACTTGATGGCCTTTTAGGTCCCTTCCAACTCTGCTATTCTATGATTCTATGATTCAGTTGTTGGGGAACATGGGCAGGAGACTGCTATTACACCCATGTCCTGCTTGTGGCTTCCTCGTCAACAGCTGGTTGGCCATTGTCATGACCCTGGGCAACTCACAGAGTCAATCTTATATTTCATCAAGCTCAAGGGGGATGCATTGGACTGTGGCATTTTGCCCTCTGCCTGGGGTGGAAAAAAGTTGTTTATGGCGAGGTTTCCTGCCGCTCCAGGTCGTGCCCCAATTTGGAAAGGGTTAGTCTGGGAATTAACCCTTCCTGTGACACTTCCTAGTTTTGTTTCTTCTTCCAGCATCTCATTCATTGGGATTCTCTTTTATCCCAGCTGGTTCATCTCTGAGTTGCTCTTATTGATTTTGCTGCTCCCGCTCTCTGGTGTGTGCGCGTGCATGCGCGCGTGTGCTGCCTGCGGTTATTCTAGATGCGAGAAAGTAGGGGGCAGGGGAGAGTTTCAGCAGAGCAACTGCAGGAACGGAGCTGCTAGAAATGCCACCATTTCACTTGGAAAATGCTTGCGGCTGTTGTAAAGATGCCTCTGGTATCCTGGGTGTTGTTTTAGTTAGGATTTGTGCCTCTCGTTGCTAGGACAAAACCAAGATGCCCATAAGAGGAATGTTAGACACAGAGAAGCCTTTCCTATTACAATGGGCAAGAGACCAATTCCCTGAGTGAATCTACCTTCTCACCACCATTGCCACCAGTGGCTATTGCTCCCCATCCCTCTTTCACATCATTGCTAGCTTTGGAAAGTCTGGTGTGACTTCCACCAGAATGGGTTTATACGGGGAAAGTGCAGCAACATGCCATTTAGCATTGGGGGTAATAAATGTATTTAGCATTGGAGGTAAATAGATTTGAACTTCTTTTAAATTGGCTAGAGCCTAATGAATACATGTCTATATGCATTTCATAGAATCATAGAATCAAAGAATAGCAGAGTTGGAAGGAGCCTATAAGGCCATCGAGTCCAACCCCCCACTCAGTGCAGGAATCCACCCTTAAGCATCCCTGACAGATGGTTGTCCAGCTGCTTCTTGAAGGCCTCTAGTGTGGGAGAGCCCACAATCTCCCTAGGGAACTGATTCCATTGTCGTACTGCTCTAACAGTCAGGAAGTTTTTTCTGATGTCCAGCTGGAATCTGGCTTCCTGTCACTTGAGCCCGTTATTCCGTGTCCTGCACTCTGGGAGGATCGAGAAGAGATCCTGGCCCTCCTCTGTGTGACAACCTTTTAAGTATTTGAAGACTGCTCTCATGTCTCCCCTCTATCTTCTCTTCTCCAGGCTAAACATGCCCAGTTCTTTCAGTCTCTCCTCATAGGGCTTTGTATCCAGACCCCTGATCATCCTCATTGCCCTCCTCTGAACCCGCTCCAGCTTGTCTGAGTCCTTCTTGAATTGTGGAGCCCAGAACTGGACGCAATACTCTAGATGAGGCCGAATAGAGAGGAACCAGTACCTCACGTGATTTGGAAGCTATACTTCTATTAATGCAGCCCAAAATAGCATTTGCCTTTCTTGCAGCCATATCGCACTGTTGGCTCATATTCAGCTTTGTGATCTACAACAATTCCAAGATCCTTTTTGTTTGTAGTATTGCTGAGCCAAGTATTAGGAGAAATGCAGTCGTCAAAAATGCATACAGTAGTCAAAATGTGTACAACAATGGATACATGTCCATTTGTATTTCCCTTAATGTTTGCACTTTTGCGCACAATATCTCCCAATGTATGTATTTTTTCTCCACAACGGAGAACCGCACTGAAAAAGCTGGAGAAGTACAAAAACCGACGGATAATTGTTTACTGATTCAGTTATTAGCTTGGGAAATGCAAATTAAGTCAGTTTGTATTAAAATGCGAACCAAACGAGTTTCTCCAAATCCAATGGGTGTTATAGTGCAGTAACATCTGGAAGGCTGCAACTTCCCCACCCTTAGTTTAGAGCATGAGCTATAAGTCACAAAGGTCTTGCTTTAAATGAGCTGAGTCAGGAACTCAGTCATGGCAGAAGGCAGCTTTTAGCAGAGCACATGATGGCATCCATTTCACTGTGAAGCAAAATCATTACAGCTTCAAGAGACTGATGGCAATCGAGGATTGTAATTTTAATTGCTTATTTGCATATATATTTTTTACATTGAAGTAAATATCAAGTCTAGACGATGATTGGTTAGTAACGTTCGTAATAATTATGAGACCGTGCAGGGTTGGACTTTGTCTTGAACTTTACTGTTGAGTAAATTCAGTAAGTCTCGAACTGTGTGATGCGACGTTTGCTTAATCCACAAAGGGGTTTAGAAGATATACATTTTTAAAAAGTTAAAACACCTTAGAAGCCTAAATAAAAACACACAGTTAAATAAAACAACAGTCTAAAGCAGTGGTTCCCAAAGTGGGTGGTATTGCCCCCTTGGGGGCGGTGGGATTGCATAGGGGGGGCGCTAACAGGCAAAGGGGCGGCAGGGGGGCGCTCGAGGTGGTCTCTCCAGAAAGTCCTAAAACCCAGGGACCGAGCAGGAAAGAGCGGCAAATTCAGCTGCTCTCCCCACACTGTTCCTGCTCAGGAAGGACTTTCTCATTCACGCAGCCGCTCCCTCCTCCTATCTCGAGCCCACAGCAGCCCCACCAGAAGTAGTGGGTGGGGGAAGCGCCCACAGGAGGCAGCAGAGCAGGAAACAGCGGCGAATTCAGCTGCTCTGCCCACTCTTCTCCTGCCTAGGAGGGCCCAGGGCTTCTTTCCTGCTGGAGCCGCCGCTGCCTGCTCGCTCTCTCACTTGCTCCCTCGGCCAGAGCTGCTCCCTCTTACAAGCTGCCCCGGCAGACCTCTCGCGATAGTTGCTGCACAAGGCAGGAGCAGCAGCCCTGCAGCGGAGAGGAAGGAGCACGTGGAGGACGGCGGGCAGCAAAGCACCTGCCAAGAACAGCAGTCAGCTGGCAGGCTGGGTGGGGAGCAGGACTGCTTGTGCTGCTGCAAGGTATCACCAGGCTCCCTTCCCCTGTCAGGAGTTGCAGATTGGGGCCATCTCCCCTCTGAGCTGCTGCCCTCCTGTCGTAATCAGCCCGGCAGCTATTGTGAGGCTTGGGGGAGGGGGGGTTGGAGAGAGAGAGGGGGGGTCTTGGAGGGAGGGGGGTTGGAGAGAGAGAGAGAGATGCTGTGTGTCTCTGTGTGTGCTCCCACCCCCAAAAAAATCTGGACTACAACCCTGTGCCTGCTTACCCTACCCTGTGCCTGTTTGCATTCTCTTCCCCTCCTTATTGTTTCATTATGATTTTATTAGAATGTAAGCCTATGCGGCAGGGCCTTGCTATTTACTGTTTTACTCTGTACAGCACCATGTACATTGATGGTGCTATATAAAATAATAATAATAATAATAATAATAATAACAACAACAACAACAACAACAACAACAACAACAACAACAACAACAACAGGATTGGGAGAGAAAAGAAAAGGGGGGAGGGAGAGAGAATTGCAATTCCCCAGGTCCTTCCTGGCTAAAGAAGATTCAGCAGCACCTTTTTCCAGAATGCTTGCTGAAACCATTCCTATCTGCCCTTGCTTATTTCAGGGTGTCCAACCCCCTTTTTTCAAGCGTTCTTTTGGTAAACATGGTATGTGTGTATCTTGTGTCACCATAAAAACAGAGCTGCAACACAATCCTAAGTATGTCTACTCAGAAGTAAGCCCCACTGAGATCAATAGAACTTACTCTGAGGTAAATGTGCATAGGATTCAGCCTGAAAACGAAGAGAGGGTGAAGAAAAGACAGGAGAAAATGAATTGTAGAAATAGAATAGCAAGGTAACTGTGGGATATTTAACCATATTTAAAGACAATAAGTACAGTAAAATTAGTGCCCCTCTACTTCAGTCCCAGCCAGATTTTCCATAGGAAAACTCTGTACCAGGTGGCAGATAATTATTTTTAAATTTTAATTAAAATACATTATCCTTTCCTATAATGGTGCTATATAAATAATAATAATAATAATAATAATAATAATAATAATAATAATAATAACAAAATGGTGCTTACTCCTAAGTAAGTGTGTTCCACTGAAGAAGGAAATCCTATTTGATTCTGTATTCATGCTAGTGTGACATGATAAGTTAAAGGCACAATTTTATGCATGTTTAGACAGAAAAAGTCCTTCAACTCCTAGAATCCCCTCTAAATGGGAAGCACCTGCCCCAGGCTTGCCGAGGGAGGGAGGGAAAAGAGAGCGAACACCTCTGTTTGCAACCAGCATGGCAGGGCACACCAATTGGATTTTGAATAAAGTATTCAATTAATTGTTACTGTTTTGAATTTTATTGTTATTATCTTCCTTGGTGGGTCGTTGAAAACCACTATTCTGAATAATGATTTTTATAGTGTAGGGTAGGGGGGCGCTGGGCATGAGTTTGTGGAACCAAGGGGGCGGTGACCTGAAAAAGTTTGGGAACGAGTGGTCTAAAGTCATGATAATTTACTTGCCCATGTGGTATTTGTGCATCAGACTTGGTTTTAGTGCAATGTTATACATGACCATTCAGAACTAAGTTGCAATGAGTTCAATTAGACTTATACACACATAACTGTGTATAGGACAGCAGTATAAATCAGATATTTTGAGCTGGAGATTTGGGCTGAGGGTATTTTCCCCCTATTGACCCAACACTCTAATTTTCCAGGCACCAGTAGATGACAAGCCAAAAATCTATCCTCAGATCCACTCACTGACAAGTTATTTTATAAAATCACAAGTTGTGAACCCAATGAGTACCTTCTGCCATTATTTTATTTTAATTATTAAATATAAAGCTGCAAAATAGATTGCTAACTTCTAATGGTCATTACAACTCCTAATTATCCTGCCTAGCAATTTAAACTTCAGAATTTAAATTCAGAATCCACTTCAGGGTGGATTCCTGCATTGAGCAGGGGGTTGGACTCGATGGCCTTATAGGCCTCTTCCAACTCCGCTATTCTATGATTCTATGAATGCCGGGGAAGGCAGGGAATGGTTATTATTCAAACGCACAAGAAAATATGGACAACTTCATTATATTAATTATGGACAGAACTATGAGCCACCTTGAAATACAAGCAATCCAGAAAAATGTGAATGCATAGCAGCCCCATGACCTGCTTTCACTCAGCCTTGGTCCCAGATCTGCAGTATGGGGATAAGAAGACTTTTGGCCTACCTTTCAGGATTGTTGTAATGTTTGCTGAATTAATTCAGGAAGTCCTAAAGTGTGTGCTGCAACAGAAATATTCAAAATTCCATAAGAAAGAAAGAGTTTATTTTAGATTCTATACTTAATGGTCTTATGGCATCTACTGCCTCCCTCTCTGGAACTAATTATTTGATGAGAGGGGCCTTCTTTAGATGAATTACGGTGCAATCAGTGGAAGCTGGTGGCATTGATTACAGTGGGGCTGTGAATCAATTTTGGGATTCAGTAAGAACCAGCCAGAATTCTAAAG
This sequence comes from Elgaria multicarinata webbii, assembly GCF_023053635.1. Taxonomy (NCBI): domain Eukaryota; kingdom Metazoa; phylum Chordata; class Lepidosauria; order Squamata; family Anguidae; genus Elgaria; species Elgaria multicarinata. The sequence goes on along the minus strand of NC_086178.1, from coordinate 12,898,812 downwards.
AAGCTCTCCAAGGTGCTTAACCCTATCCCCAAAATAGGTTCAATATCTTAGATAGCTTCTTAGAGTTCTGGATGGTCTTGACTGAAACCCAGAATGGATTCACAGTAGGGATGTGCTCCGCTTCTAATCGGACCGGAGAAGCAGGAGCGGAGCGGGGGGCTTCGCCTGCCCTTAAGGTGGAGGCGAAGAGGATTGGGGGGCTGGCGGAGTGTGGCGGAGAGGATCGAGGTGAAGGCGGATCCTTCGCCTCGATCCGGAGCTCCGCCGGAAAGGTAAGTGGGGTTTATCGGGCCCTGCCGCTGTTGCTGTCGCCCATGCGGCGACAGCGGCAGGGCCCGGTAACCCCCACCCACCCTCCTCTCCCTTACCTGCCTCCGTCCGCGGTCCGTCAGCGTCTTCAATTGAGCTCGCGGTTACACCAGGAAGTCTGGGCCGCTTGCGGCCCAGACTTCCTGGTGGAACCACGGGCTCAATTGAAGACGGCGACGGACCGCGGACGGAGGCAGGTAAGGTCCCCCTCTCCCTTGGTCCCTTACCGGGCTCTGCCGTCGCCGCCGCATGGGCGGCGATGGCGGCAGGGCCCAGTAACCACCACCCCCCGCCCTCCTCTCCCTTACCTGCCTCCATCCGTGGTCTGTCAGCATCTTCAATTGAGCCCGTGGTTCCAGCAGGAAGTCTGGGCCGCTTGCGGCCCAGACTTCCTGGTGGAACCGCGGGCTCAATTGAAGACAGTGACGGACCACGGACGGAGGCAGGTAAGGTCCCCCTCTCCCTTGGTCCCTTACCGGGCTCTGCTGCCGTCGCCGCATGGGCGGTGATGGCGGCAGGGCCCGGTAACCCCCCCTATGGGGGGGGAACGGAGCTCCGATCCGGATCTGGAGCTCTGAGCGGAGCGGAGTGGGCAGAGGCGGAGTGGGGGTGGGGCGGAGCGGCCCGATCCGAAAATGGCAGATCTGAAAGTGAAGCGGAGTGGGGGGTCCGTGCACACCCCTAATTCACAGCCCTACCGAGAACAGAGCCACCAGCCTCCAGGAGCGCAATCCTATGCATGTTTAGACAGAAAAAAGTCCTACAAACCCCAGCATGTCCCAGCCATTGACCCACCCAGAGGGAGGCAGTTAATGAGGGCACTAGAAGGAACACACTCCATTTGATGCCTATAATCATAATGGTGCTATGATTTAAGTGAGTTTCAAATGCAAATGAGCATATGCTCAGAGTCGTTGTTGTTGTTTAAATAGGGTTGGTAGTTTTGTTGTTATCCTAGCAAACCAGGACTGTAAAAGTAGTTTTAAAGCATGGCATGACTGTTGGAGGGGAGAAGAGAAATGACCATTAATACACACGGCCATCATTCCGACGGTTCTTTCTCCTTCCACCAGAACTGGACTAGATAGCCTTTCAAATAGAGGTCATCTTCAACCAGAGGGGGATCCCCCAGTAGCCCTTCAAAAAGGCGCAGTCCTCTGGAAAAACAAAAAGACACATGGCCACCCTAATGGTGTGGTGGTTCTTTATAGGACATTCGAAGATAGGCATTGGACAAATTCCAGCAGACACTGGAAAATGTTAGCTATATTTATAAAGGTTAAGAGAGTTACAATTTTTATGAACATTAACCGCAAAACTGAAAGTACTCTAATATCCCTGTATTCTCTAATAACCCTTTAATTATTGTAGCAGTTCAACCTCTGTCTTCCCTGGTCATTGAAGATCTGTATCTTGTTCTTTTAGGCCGCTGGTGATCGGTGCCTTTCTCCGTTTTGTTCTTTAGCTGCAGGCCGCCCAGGCCATAGCTAGACCTAAGGTTTATCCCTGGATCGTCCAGGGGTCAAACCTGTTCATCTAGGTGACACACAGGGGATCCAGTGCTCAGGCAGGGGTGAACACTGGATGATCCCAGGAATAACTTTAGGTCTAGCTGTGGCCCCAGTCTACCTGCTCCTCATGTCCATTCCGTCCCATGTCATTCCCTCCAAATGCAGTCCTTTCCCTGTCCCACGGACCCACACACCCTCCACTTCCCAGGACTAGGGTAGTCTCCTTCCCCTTTTCTAACCACCACTTAACTGCCCCCGCCCCCGTCCATCCTCCTCCTCTTCCCCAACATTCCATTATTATAGTACTATTGTAGTACTTGCCGCAATCCCTTCCCCACAGCTGATTTACATGTATTTTATTTTTAAAGGCTGGAGAACCTGCCCCTGGAACTCTTGCATCACCACTGGCTCGGCCCCTGGGGTGGCAGGCCTGAGACAGGACCCAGGCTGAGCCCCGGGAGAGCTTCTCCCTGACTGAGGGTCAGATGGGCTAATGGTCTGATTCGGTATGAACATAAGCAGTACGACAATGGAACCCATGACCTAGGGAGGTGGTGGGCTCTCCCACCCTAGAGGCCTTCAACGCTCTTCCAGAACATTTGAGAACTACAAGCTCAACCGCAGCTTTTAAAGCTCAGCTAAAAACTTTTCTTTTTCCTAAAGCTTTTAAAACTTGATTTTGTTCTGACTTTATACTGTTAGTTTTACCCTATCCAGTGCCTGTTTACCCTACCCTGTGCCTGTTTGCTTTCTCTTCCCCTCCTTATTGTTTTATCATGGTTTTATTAGAATGTAAGCCTATGCGGCAGGGTCTCGCTATTTACTGTTTAACTCTGTACAGCACCATGTACATTGATGGTGCTATATAAATAAATAAATAAATAAATAAATAAATAAATAATAATAATAATAATAAGAGGCAGCTGGACAGCCATCTGTCAGGGATGCTTTTAGGTAGATTCCTGCATTGAGCAGGGGGTTGGACTTGATGGCCTTAGAGGCCCCTTCCAACTCTACTATTCTAGGATTCTATGAACTTATGGGCCTTATGGAGCTTTGTATGGTGCAAAGTCTGATACTTATGGGACTTTGTATGGGTGCGAGTTCTGATAACTTATGGGACTCATTGTCTCAAGATGTTAGCAACCGTTAGCTCAAATCACATTTTAGGAGATTGGCCAATTGTCTTCAACCTTTCCGGAAATAATCAGGCCCCACATTTAAACTAGGGTGGCCAGGTGTCCTTCCTTTTGCAGAGGACCATCCTTTATTTGAAGGGCTCTCCAGTCCAAGCCCACTATAAAGATAAAGAACCATCACAACTGCTTACCCATCACCAGTTGGCACCTATTTATTTATTTATTTATTTATTTATTACATTTTTATACCGCCCAATAGCCGAAGCTCTCTGGGCGGTTCACAAAAATTAAAACCACAGTAAAACACCCAACAGTTTAAAACACAATTATGAAATACAGTATAAAAAGCGCAACCAGGATAAAACCACACAGCAAAGTTGAGATAGGATTAAAATACAGAGTTAACAGTAAAATTTAAATTTAAGTTAAAATTAAGTGTTAAAATACTGAGTGAATAAAAAGGTCTTCAGCTGGCGACGAAAGCAGTACAGTGTAGGCGCCAGGCGGACCTCTCTGGGGAGCTCGTTCCACAACCGGGGTGCCACAGCGGAGAAAGCCCTCCTCCTAGACAGCAGGTTGAGCAGGTAGGCACACAGGACACCTGGTCCCCACGATGGTGAGTGGGGGTGGACTTCTTTTTAAATTACGATACTTATTTTTAAGTATGCATCCATACATATAAGTTAGCAGATGCAAATGTTATGCCAACCATTCAACTCTTCTGTCCTCTTTTTTGTTGATGCGTTTCTCCTTTGGCGATTCCAAAGCGGCCACCATGATTTCAACCCAGCTTCCCTCGAAGATCATTTCTATTTTATTTGCTCCGTCTTTCTCCTTGGCTTGGATCGTCCAGAGGACAGGGCAGAACTCCCTTTGATGCCGGTATAAGTGAGGGGACATCAGCCATCAGCGCTTGTCATGCAGGGGTTCGAAAACCTGCGCTGTCCAAAATCCCTCCCTTCGCATGGGTTAAGGGCAGAGAACCTCTGTTCTCCTTTGCATCTGTTAGTTATGCTTTTTTAGGAATGGGCAGTGGTGGCCAATGGGTGCAGCATCACATTCCAAAGTGTGTCCCCTAACCAGGCCCTTGTCTTGACGGCGTCGGGTCTGTAGTGTGGGGTGGCGCGCCGGGACCTCACTGCTGCGCCCGTCTACAGTGAAAGGAGCGCAGTTGCGGGCTTTCCTGGAGGTGCCGCGACCTTGCCACTGCGCCCGCCCACCTGAGCACAGACACGGCAGTTCCAGGGTGCCTGGGAGCATCTGTGCCCCCTCTTCCATGCTTAGGGTTTGCTTGTTTTTAAATTGTTTAATTTTCTTTCTTTCTTTCTTTCTTTCTTTCTTTCTTTCTTTCTTTCTTTCTTTTAAAGCTGTAAATGTGACGGATCCCATTTAAAGTTAAATGGGGGGGACAAGGGGGGAGGACCGGGGTGCTCCCTCCCTCACAGACTATCCAACCCCCCCCCCTTTATTTTTTTAAAACAAGGTTCCACAAAGCTACAGAGCCTGGCTCCAAGTTAAAAAAAAAATCAGGGCAAGTGCCCCGACTTTTTTAGAGCAGATCTTTGGGGCTTTGCCCCTGGATTGCTTCTGAGTGAAGGATGCATCACCTGCCGCCACTCCGAAGCTACCACAGGGGAAAAGCGCCCATCTAGACAAGCCCCAGGACACCACACACACTCCTGCCGCCCGCCACATCCTACGGGGGTGCTTCCTTCCCCGTGATGCATGGATTAAACCTATTCAGCTTGTCAGACCAATGAACTATCACTGAACAGAGCTGAATGGGCTGTGCCGAGGGCTCACCAATGCCCCCACCCCCTCAAAGGCTTTTGCTCTGCTCTTTGGAAATCAACACAGCACAACACACACACACACCCCAAAAAAAACCCATGTCACAACACTGGGGCCCGGGAAGAATGTTGGGGAAGTTGTGACAGGAGAGAAGAAACACACGAAGAAAATTGCTTGGCATTTGATCCCTGTGTATTGACGTACTGCAAAATCAAACAGTGTTGCCGGAAATAGCAAATACGTCCTTTGCAAGCCGGAGATGCCAACCTCTTTGAAAAATCAGAAGTGCATCTTGGGGCAGGGTGAAAGGCCAAAAGAAAGGCTTTTTAAAGTATTGGGGGGTTTGAATCAGGAAGAAAGTTGATATAGCAACTACGCCCTTATCTGGACAGAGATAGCCTAGCTACAGTTATCCATGCTCTGATAACCTCTCGTTTGGATTACTGCAATGCGGTATACGTGGGGCTGCCTTTGAAAATGGTCCGGAAGCTTCAGCTGGTACAAAACAGGGCAGCCCGTTTACTTACAGGGACTGGCGGGCGAGTTCACATTACGCCAGTCCATTTACAACTTCATTGGCTGCCAGTCCAGGTCTGGGCCCGATTCAAAGTGCTGGTATTGATATTTAAAGCCCCAAACGGTTTGGGGCCAGGTTATTTGAAGGAACGCCTCCTCCCATATGTACCTGCCTGGACCTTAAGATCATCTACAGGGGCCCTTCTCCGTGAGCCCCTGCCAAAGGAAGTGAGGCAGGTGGCTACTAGGAGGAGGGCTTTCTCCGCTGTGGCACCCCGGTTGTGGAATGAGCTCCCCAGAGAGGTCCACCTGGCGCCTACACTGTACTCTTTTTGTCGCCAGCTGAAGACCTTTTTATTCTCTCAGTATTTTAACACATAATTTTAACTTAAATTTAAATTTTACTGTTCTAACTCTGTATTTTAATCTTATATCAATTTTGTTGCGTGGTTTTATCCTGGTTGTGCTTTTTATACTGTATTTTGTAATTGTGCCTTTAACATGTTGGTTGTTTTATGATGGTTTAAACTTTTGTGAACCGCCCAGAGAGCTTCGGCTATTGGGCGGTATAAAAATCTAATAAATAAATAAATAAAATAAATAAATATATTATATAATTTGACTTGGGAATATTTTGTTGGTTATTCCCGAAGATCGTAAAGGCTAGAGACATGAAACTCTCATTTCTTGTGTTGTGGACTCCAAGAATAAAAATCCTCGCTACCGCCCCACCCCCCATCTCCCAGCTTAGCACTTTCAAAGCTGTGCACTGCTAATTTTTACTAAATCTCTGCGGTATGCAAATATAGAGGGTGCTGCTTTCATTCCCATTTTGCAGGTGGAAAAATAGTGGGCTGTTCGGGATGCGCAGAGAGCAACCTCGCCGGAATGGAAAGCTGCAGCTTTATGTACTACATTCCTACTCCTGCCATAAATGCCTTGCTGTTGCGCCTTGTCTTCTGTAGCCATTGTGGGTGGCCAGATTTTTTCGGAGTTCCTCCTCAAGGCCGAAACAGACATCTGTGTCTAGCAGTGCATTTTTAAAGTTTTTTTAAAAAACTTTAGAATAGGTACAGGGAACTTGACCCAGATCCTAAAAGCCCCTTACCTAACCCCAGTAGGGTCCCAATCCAAATTTTAAGGCCCTACTCCTACTCTAGAGTAAAAATGAAGGGGAAAATAGCTGCTAAACACAGGCTATAAGTCATTTCTGTTTTGGCCCTTGATGGGGAGGGGGCATAAAGCCATGACAGTGGGGTGGCCCCGTGGGATGAGGACTGTAGGATCTGATACGGATTGTAGTTTTTATGGCAGAACTCATGCACCTATCTCAGGCAGGAATTCAACAGGTGAAGTCTTTGCGCTGACTGCATCTCCGTGCTTGAAAGAACAGCCTGCCGATGTATCTTCGTCAGGCCTCCTTTAATATACGCAGCATGTATGGAAGCAGGCCTGCCGGAACTACATGGAGCAGGCCGCTGCAGGGTAGATTTTTGCAGCTGCCTCACGGGACACCCAAGTGCGCGAGCCTGTGCGCTGGCAACATGCATAAATGCACTAAGACAAGAGCAACAGTGGCTGAGATATTTTGCTGGCAACTGGTCAAAGGGATAAAATGTCAGCTGAGCCAGTAAAAACTCTGGGTGGCAAACCTAAACCAGGCTCCCATTCCAAGCAAACATTCATTTCAAAACAGGATTGTATTTTTTTATTATGCCATGCAGCAAACAAACAGATACTGTTACCAAATGAGTAAAGACGGCTAAGAAACAGGAAATCCCCAGGCTGAATCTTACTCATTGCCATGAACTGACTAGGAAGCCTTGTGTCCTCATCCCGCTGTCTGCAGTGTTAAAATAATACCAGCCTACCTTACAGGATTCTTGTAAGGATTACAGCAAGAACATGTGTTTGAACTTCGAAGCACTTTAAATGCTCTAAAGGGCCAGGTGAGTGCAAAATAACGTATTGCACCTATGCTGAGTGTTTGACCATTTCAGGGTGGAACTAATGATTGGGGGGAAGGCTGAAACATTTCATATGTCCACCCCCCGAGCTGTGAGAATTGGGGGCTCACATCTGTCAACATCCTCTGCTGCTGCTTCAATGTCATTGCCACCCCCCCTTTGAGAGAGATTCTCTCCCCACTGCGTGATCCCAACTAATCAAGGATCCCGTAATCATGCCGTCACAGTGATGGGCAGCCAATCATTTGATGGCCAACAAAATAGTTTGAGAGAGATAGAAATGCTATCAGGACAGGTGATTAGAATCATCCACATGCGTAGGTTCACCAATTGTCCTCACTCTGAATAAACATTTAGATCAGACTTCCTGAACCTGGGTGGGAATGATGGGTCATACAGGCTGGGGATGATGAGAGTGCAATCCAACCCGTTTGGAGGGTACCAGGTTGGGAAAAACTGACTTAAACCATCTTCTGTGGTTGCCCCACACAACTGCTGAAGGGAGAAGTGCATTTCACTGCTGCTGAAAATGTTTGCAAAAAGGAATCACCGTTACCACTGCTACCACTGTTCAGTCCTCCTGGAAAGGCTAATCCTATAGATAGGTTGAAAGGAGCAAATTCAGCAAGCATCTTGGGTCTGCTGGAGAGAGTGAGGGACATTCAGGGCCTTGCTAGACTACCAGATAATCTGGCCGGGGGTCAGGGCAACGGCACGCTACAGCTAGCGCGCAATGGTGCCCTTTTCCAAACGTAAGACGCGACGGGCAAGGGAAAACCCCGTCGCGTCCGCCATTTTTTTTCCAAGTTAAAGGGCCATGTGCACAGGAGCACACCGCAGCACCAGGTAAGATTTTTAAAGGGGCCCCCGCTCCCCCGCCCCTGATTCCCCCCCACAATGCCTGATGCCCCCCCTGCCCGCTCGCTCACCCGTCCTCCCCCGTCCGCCAGGCCCGTCCCCGTCCCCAATCTTCTCCCCCCCCTACTTGCCCGTGCCCGTGCCCGTTCTTCTCCCCCACCCGCTTGCCAGGCCCGTGCCAGTGCCCATTCTTCCCCCCACCCCTGTGCCCGCTCTTCTCCCCCCGCTTCCCGTCCCTGATGTCCATGCCCATTCTTCTTCCCCCCCTCTCTCCTGCCGGCCTTTTGGGGAAAGGATGCTAGTCCCTTTGTAGAATCTAGCTCAGGGATTGCGTTCTCTATTCCATTTCCATTCATCCATTTCTTTCATTTGTATACCACCCAATACAAAAAAATTCAATCTCAAAGTACATCATAATAAAAACATAATATAGAAATTTGTATCTGGGGCATGGGAGTATTTGGTTATTGGGTTTGGGGTCAGGATCAAATTCAGTGCATCTGTCTGCATAATTATGACCAAATACCATCATAGAAAGGCGATCCAACCATAGTGTCCCCTGAAGCTCTGAGAGATACTGAACTAAATATTAAAGCACAGGTCGGTCGCTCAGTGTGTGTAGCTGGGGCTCTTCATGTCAGACCCCACGGGGGACAATCTCAATTCATGTGTGTTCAAAAGGAACCTGAGTGACACCCAACTACCCTGCTCACCTCCAGAAACTCCACTCAACTCCAGCCTTGGATTCGTCAAGCCCAGCAAGTCGCATGATGTGTTCTGCATACAAGTTGAATAGGTAAAGTGAGAGTATACAGCCCTGCCGTACTCCTTTCCCAATCTTAAACCAGTCCGTTGTTCCGTGGTCTGTTCTTACCGTTGCTACTTGTTCGTTATACAGATTCCTCAGGAGGCAGACAAGATGACTTGGTATCCCCATACCACCAAGAACTTGCCACAGTTTGTTATGATCCACACAGTCAAAGGCTTTAGAATAGTCAATAAAACAGAAATAGATGTTTTTCTGGAACTCCCTGGCTTTCTCCATTAACCATCGGATATTGGCAATTTGGTCTCTAGTTCCTCTGCCTTTTCTAAACCCAGCTTGTACATCTGGCAATTCTCGCTCCATGAATTGCTGGAGTCTACCTTGCAGGATCTTGAGCATTACCTTGCTGGCATGTGAAATAAGTGCCACTGTCCAATAGTTGGAACATTCTTTAGTGTTTCCCTTTTTTGGTATGGGGATATAAGTTGATTTTTTCCAGTCTGATGGCCATTCTTGTGTTTTCCAAATTTGCTGTCATATGGCATGCATCACCTTGACAGCATCATCTTGCAAGATTTTAAACAGTTCAGCTGGGATACCGTCGTCTCCTGCTGCCTTGTTATTAGCAATGCTTTTTAAGGCCCATTCAACCTCACTCTTCAGGATGTCTGGCTCTAACTCACTGACCACACCGTCTGAGCTATCCCCGATATTATTATCCTTCCTATACAGATCTTCCGTATATTCTTTCCACCTTTTCTTGATCTCTTCTGTTTCTGTTAGGTCCTTGCCATCTTTGTTTTTGATCATACTCATTTTTGCCTGGACTTTACCTCCAATGTTTCTAATTTTCTGGAAGAGGTCTCTTGTCCTTCCTATTCTATTGTCTTCTTCCACTTCCACACACTGCTTGTTTAAAAATAATTCCTTATCTCTTCTGGCTAACCTCTGGAATTTTGCATTTAATTGGGCATATCTCCCCCTATCACTGTTGCCTTTTGCTTTCCTTCTTTCTTGGGCTACTTCCAGTGACTCAGCAGACAGCCATCTTGCCTTCTTGGTTTTCTTTTTCTTTGGGACATTTTTTGTTGCCACCTCTTGGACAATGTTGCAAACTTCTGTCCATAGTTCTTCCGGGACCCTATCTACTAAATCTAGTCCCTTAAATCTATTCTTCACTTCCACTGCATGTTCATTAGGAATATTAGTGAGCTCATATCTAACTGATCTGTGGGTCTTCCCTATTCTCTTTAGTTTGATTCTAAATTGTGCAATAAGAAGTTTGTGATCTGAACTACAGTCAGCTCCAGGTCTTGTTTTTACTGTCTGTATAGATGTCCGCCACCTTTGGCTGCAAAGGATGTAGTCAATCTGATTTCAGTGTCGGCCATCTGGTGAAGTCCATGTATAAAGCCATCTTTTCGGTTGTTGGAAGAGAGTGTTTGTTATGCACAGTGAGTTGTCCTGGCAGAATTCTATCAGCCTATGTCCCGCTTCATTTTGTTCTCCTAGACCATGCTTACCTGTAATTCCAGATGTCATTTGACTGCCCACCTTAGCGTTCCAGTCTCCTGTAACGAAAATAACATCTCTTTTTGGTGTATTATCCAGTAGGTGCTGCAGATCCTCATAGAACTGATCTACTTCTACTTCTTCTGCATCTGTGGTTGGGGCATATATTTGGATTACTGTGATGTTAAATGGCTTACCCTGAATTCGAATTGAGATCATTCTATCATTTTTTGGATTGTATCCAAGCACTGCTTTAGCCACTTTATTATTAATTATGAAGGCTACTCCGTTTTTTCTGTGATCCTCTTGTCCACAGTTGTAGATCTGGTGGTGATCTGATGTGAAGTGGCCCATTCCAGTCCATTTCAGTTCACTGACACCCAATATATCTATATTTAATCTTGACATCTCACCAATAACCACATCCAATTTGCCCTGGCTCATAGATCTTACATTCCAGGTTCCTATGGTGTGTTGATCTTTAGAACATCGGATTCGTCGTTCACCACCAGCACCGTCGGCCGCTAGACGTCCTTTCGGCTTTGAGCTAGCTGCGTCATCACATCTGGGGCTAGTTGAACTTATCCTCTGTTCCTCCCCAGTAGCATTTTGACCATCTTCCGACCTGGGGGTCCCTTCTTCCGATGGTATACCGACATATCTCTGGTTGTACTGATCCATTTAGTTTTCATGGCAAGAATACTGGGGTGGGTTGCCATTACCTTCCCCAGGGATCGTATTTATTCTGACCTCTCTGCCATGACCTTCCCGTCTTGGGTGTCCCTTCACGGTTTAGCTCATGGCCTCCTTGAGGTGCTCCAGCTCCAGCACCACGACAAGGTGCTGGTGCTTTTATTGTTGGCTTTTATTGTTGTGTCTATTGCAGTTTTATTGTGTTTATGCTTTCACTGCTTTTAATATTTTAACTGTTTTTAAGTATTTTGTCGCTGTAAGCCACCTTGGGAGGGCTTCTTCCCTGAAAGGCAGCAAAGAAATGTTTCAAATAACAAATAATAATTTAAAAATCTACCTTCCCCCCCCCCCCCATGACTTGCCCAAGTCAATTTAACCTCCTTAGACTCGCTGCTGGCACCACTGTAATAAGCAGATAAAATTCAGCAGCTCAGTTAGAGGGCAAAGCAGCCCTTAAGAAAGAGAAGAGGGAGGGGAACCATTCACCTTTTAAAGGCCCATCATATGCATAGTGCTATACAAACTCACCTGGGAAAAGGTAAGAGTCTAACCAGGCACCGAGGGAGGCCTTTTGCACATTTAGGGTGACCATGTGGAAAGGAGGACAAGGATCCTGTGTCTTTAACAGTTGGATAGAAAAGTGGATAGGGAGACATTTTCCTCCCTCTCCCATAATACTCTCTCTCTCTCTCTGGGGTCATCCCATGAAGCTGATTGGTGGGAGATCCAGGACAGATAATAGGACATCCTTCTTCACACAGCACATGGTTAAATTATGGAACTCACTACCACAAGATGCAGTGATGGCCACCAATTTGGACGGCTTTAAAAGGGGGTTGGATAAATTCCTGGAGGAGAAGGCTTTCAATGGCTACTAACCCTGATGTTTGTGTGCTATCTCCAGTATTGGAGGCAATAAGCCTGTGTGCACCAGTTGCTGGGGAACATGGGTGGGAGGGTACTGTTGCACCATGTCCTGCTTGTTCATCCCTGGCCGTTGGCTGGTTGGCCACTGTGTGAAAAGAGTGCTGGACTAGATGGACCCTTGGTCTGATCCAGCATGGCTGTTCTTATGTTCTAAAAGGGAATTTCAGCAGGTGCCATTTGCAGGCATGCAGCACCTGGTGAAATTCCCTCTTCATCACAACAGTTAAAGCTGCAGGAGTCCTACCCTCTTTTGTATCTGGTCACTCTATCCTAGTGTAGCTCATGCAATTGTTAAAGATACAGGAACCCTCTCCTCCTTTTCATATCTATCCTCTATCCTAGTGTAGTTCATGCGATTGTTAAAGATACAGGAACCCTCTCCTCCTTTTCATATGCTCACATTGGAACAGTGTAAAAAACAAAACAAAAAATGAAACATGCACACTGGAGGCTTCACAGGTTTTTCTCCCATGAGGTGAGCTCAGTTCCCTCCCGCCTTTGCAATGAAAATGACAGATGTACTTAACAGTGGTTTCATATGATGATTCAGTTGTCACACCTGCCTCTGTATTTATGCAACAGGTGTGCTTACCGCTATATATATCTGCCATACATGTTAATTTGTTTTTAATGTTCACTGTTTTAATCGTTGTGAACCGCCCAGAGAGCTTCAGCTATTGGGTGGTATATAAATGTAATAAATAATAATTATAATAATATAATCAGTCACACTGGCATCACATCAAAAAACTATACAGAAAACCTTCAGAAACTGAGCCTACCAAAATACATCCACACCAACATCCAGAAAGCAGTCATACTTAAAACATGCTCAATTGTCAGGAAATTCCTGAATCTGTAAAAGACAGCATGACTTGGCAATGCCCATCATGTCCATCTAGAAAAACCGCCATGAGCGAGAAATAATAATAATAATAATATTTTTTTAAATCTTCATTTGTCACCTTCAGATATCTATCTATCTCTCTATATAGATATAGATATATTTCTAAAGCACACTTAATTCAAAGAGTTGCAAAACTGGGAGAAGTGGTTTGATAACATCACGGGCACCAGCCTACTAGAACTGTGTAGAGAGGGCTTCCACTCCAAACTTGCATAACCGGGTTTTTCCTGAGCTCAACTCCAGAGAGAAGGCTGTTTATTTTGAACAGAGGGCAATGAGTGTGCTTCCAGTGCAGCTTCACCACTCAGATCATGTTTTGTTTGTACACACAACCTAGGATACATTCATTTACAACAGCCTCCCCTCCCCGCCGGGATCTGTCCCAGGAAAAGTTGGTGCAAACATTCACCATGTCCTGGATGACGTCACTGATCACTGCTCCTCTTCCAGGTCAGTTGTGAAAGAAGTGAGTTTCTCTTTAAAGAGGATCAGCACTTCCTTGCAATATTTTGAAAGATATCATTCTGAACAGATACTGACAGAACTGATCTCCTTGCTGGGAGCCCCCTGGGTTGCTGAGCCTTTTCTAATTTGATAGATCTGTTGCATATGATTAGATCTTATGGCTGACAAGGACTCCATTTCAAGTGGGAAGCTAGGGCCTCCTCTGCAAGTAGATCTATTATGAGTAAGCACGCAAAGGAGGGTATTTATTTTTCTCTCCTGAAAAACAATAATGGCCTATTGCATACGCACACATACATACACTCAGTTAGTCAGAACTCAGTAACACACCCAAATATGACATCATCTTCCAGTGTTCAAATTTTTGTTTATGAAGTTTAGATGCATGCAACAATTTAATTGCAGCTACCTATTAAATGAATGGAGAATGCAGAAAAGGCGAGACCACAAATTTAAAAGATCCTCCCAATAAATGTAATGAGTTGGTGGAAAACACTGCCCACGTCTCTTGTTTGGGGCATGTTACCGCAAGGGACGAGAGCCTGCTGCTGATATGTTTGCAACGTTTAAGGCGATGCAAAAGCCAAAACAAAATGTGTGTCACTGGAGAAGAAAATGGCATTTCAGCATGTGTCTGCCAAAAATGTTCAGACATCACAGAACACGTGCTTGCCTTTGCCTCGTTCCTGATTCCCAGTTCAATTTGCACCAATTTTCTCAGCAGACTGAATCAGCTCCGCTTTAATCTATTGATTTATTTTATTTTATTTATTTCATTTCTATACCGCCCAATAGCCGAAGCTCTCTGGGCGGTTCACAAAAAAAATCTAAAGAGGAAATTTGTGCAAACTGGGGGAGAGTTGGGCAAATCTCTCGTTCGATCGCTGATTGATTTGCACGAGATTCCTGCTTGCAGAAAGCAAGTCGCAGTTGCAAAGGTAAACTGGAATCTGGCACGAGATGAGCGGCGAAATGGGGTTCGGAGAATCCTAGCGGTCCCGAACATTGCTCATCCATCCATCCTTACCTGTGGTCGGATGGTGCTGCACCAGTGAGAAAAAAAGTGCTGGGATGGTATAGTGGTTGAGTGTTGGACAGTGGAAGCTGCAATGTCAGTGGGGCAGTGAATCCACTCCAGGTTTCAGTTAGAACCAGCCAGAACACTAAAGGAACTATCCAAGGTACACCTTGGATAGTTCCTTTAAAGTTCTGACTGAAACCCGGAGTGGATTTATCATCCTACTGACATCGAAGCCACTAGCTTCCCCTGGTGTTGGACTGTCTTGGGTTCAAATCCCCACCCAGCCAACAAACTTACTTCAGGGATTCAGAACCTCTGGCCCATGGACCTTCTTGGATTCCCCCTTGAGAAACCCCACTGTTATCTCCCACTAGAGGGAATATATATATCACTGATATTAACAGTTTTCCTTTGGTTTCCAAGCATAAATTCAGAATGCTGGCTACACAGTCCTAAATTACCTGTGATCAGAGTTTCTGAAGGACCTCCTCTCTGATATAAACCAGACCATAAATTAGGATCATCAGTGGAGATCTTGCTACAGGTGGCTCCACCAACTGGGATTAGATAGGTGGCAACTGGAGACAACAGAGCCCTGCCCTCTTTTGTATCTGGCCACTCTAGTATAGCCCCTGCAGCTTGAGCTGTTGTGATGAAGAGGGAGTTTCCCCAGGTGCTGCATGCAAAGAAATGACACCCGCTGAAATCTCCCTTTTTATGCAACTGTTAAAGATACAGGAGCTCTGTCCTCTTTTCCATAGGGTCACCTAGGGTGACCAAAGGAAAAGGAGGACAGAGCTCCTGTATCTTTATCAGTTGTATTGAAAAGGGAATTTCAGCAGGTGTCATTATTATACATGTAACACCTGATGAAATTCCCTCTTCATCACAACAGTTAAAGCTGCAGGAGCCCTGCCCTCTATTGTATCGGGTCACTCTAGTATAGCTCCTGCAGCTTTAACTGTAGTGATGAAGAGGGAATTTCGCCAGGTGCTGCATGCATACAAATAACACCTGCTGAAATTCCCTTTTCGATGCAACTGTTAAAGATACAGGAGCCCTGTCCTCCTTTCCATATGGTCAGCCTAAGCAGTTCCCCTGCAAAACCTTTGGGCTAAATCATGGACGGTTTTAATAACTTTTTCAGCAACTCTGCAAAGTCTTTTCTGGGTAATGCTTTTTCTTTCTTTCTTAATTAAGGGGAGAATTGTATGAACCACCAGAATTTATTTTCTCTATAATTTTCTCCTTGATTATTTTGCCACTTTGCAAATTGTATTGGATTTCTCCTGCAGTCAAGAGATTTTGCATCTGAATAGCTTGGGAGGGTCTCCTTTATCTCCCAGCTAATTGCAGATTGCAAGCAAAGCCAGGGTGGCACTGCAGCCTCCTCTTCCTAATGACACGCGGTTCTGTCAGTTTTACATTCTTACTGCCGGGAGAGGAGTTTGCATTGCATCGAAATTGCCTTCATTTCTCTGTCTTCATGGTTTGTTTGTTTTTTAAAAAAATCTTCCTTCTCCCTTTTGGGGGTGGGGAGGAGCAAGATCTAGTGCTTATTGTATTTACATTAGAATATGGGAAATGGCAATAAAGGGAGACATCCTCTACTTATTTAGCATTTATATTGCACTTTGAAGCATCCAAAGCTCCACACAGAATTTTGTTGTTGGCCCAAAAGTCGCATGCCAGAGGTGGGCTGCCCAGCCTGTAAAAAGTGAGTGTGGTCAGGTCTATGTGGAACCATTCCTGCACCACAAAAAAGAGCATCCTTAAGAAAATAAGAAGTTCCCTGCTGGAGCAGACCAAGGGTCCATCTAGTCCAGCATTCTGATTTATTTTTATTTATTTATTTAAGGATTTTTATGCGGCCATTCAGCCAAAAAAGGCTCTCATGGCGGCTTACAAAAGTATTTCTTGAAAGTCCCTGCCCACAGGCTTACAATCTAAAAGACATGACACAAAAGGAAAGGGGATTGGGAGGGAGGAGGAGGAGGGGGGAAAGGAAAGGAAATTCAGGCACTACAATCTTAGTTGCAAAGTTCAGCAGTTACAGGTGACAGCAGGAGGGAGGGGGCTCTGAGCTGGAGCTGGACCCAGGCACGGTGGAGAGGTGCCTGGCTGCTGCTTCCTCCCTCACTGGTGGCCTCTGCAGAGACAGTTGGTAGCAGGAGGGAGGGGGCTCTCAGCTGGAGCTGGACCCAGGCATGGTGGAGAGGTGCCTGGCTGCTGCTTCCTCCCTCACTGGTGGCCTCTCCAGAGACTGTTCACACAGTGGTCAAGTAGCTGTTAACCAGGGACCTCCAAGCAGGACATGAGTGCAACAGAACCTTCCCACCCATGTTCCCCAGCTACTGGTGCACCTAGGCATACTGGAGGTACCATATAGCCAGTGTGGTGTAGTGGCTAAGGTGTTGGACTGGGAACCGGGAGATCCAGTTTCTACTCCCCACTCGGCCATGGAAACCCACTGGGTGACTTTGGGCCAGTCACAGACTCTCAGCTCAACCTACCTCACAGGGTTATTGTTGTGAGGATAACATGGAGAGGAGGAGGATCATGTACGCCGCCTTGGGTTCCTTGGAGGGAAAAAGGTGGGATATAAATGTAATAAATAAATAGCCAACAGGAGTAGTAGCCATTGGTAGCCTTCTTCTCCAGGAATTCGTTTAATTCATACACATACACAACACAACCACACAAGTGGGAGACTGAGGCCGTAGCTAGACCTAAGGTTTTTTCCAGGATTGTCCTGAGGTCAAACCTGTTCATCTAAGTGCCACACAGGGCATCCAGCGCTCAGACAGGGACAAACCCGGGATGATCCTGGAATAAACCTTAGGTCTAGCTCAGCCTGAGTCAGGTTCCTTCCTCCTTTATGAGAAGCAAGTCAGGACTAGGGCTGTGCACTGCCTCGGGCCAAATCTTGCTTCAGCACTGCGGTGAGGTGGGCAGTTCCAGAAGCACCCCGAATCAAATCGGGGCCATTTTGGAGGCTCCGAAACAGCCTCCAAGAGAGATTGGGTTGCTCAGCCAGAGCTGTGTTGAAATAAGAAGCCTTCTTATACTCCTTCCTATCCAGGAGGATCCAATGGGCAGTCTTGGAAGGCGGAGTCATCCAGGGTCACAGGGTATGTCACTAAGATCCCACCCCCTGCAGTTCAATGACTCCCCACAGGGGGCAGTTGTGCAGGGATTCCAGCGGCTTTTGACAGCCAGAAGGTCAGATAATCTGACATAGCATAGGTAGGGATGTATGAGAAATATGGGCCTGTTCAGACGACACTTTAGGCTCTGTGGTTAGCGAAACTGTGGTTCTCTGGGATTAACACCAACCCCAAGCTGTGCTGTCGTACACAACACTTTAAACACTTTTTTTAAAAAGTCCTGAGCTGTGTGGAATTCTAAAGGAGCTATCTGCTCTTTTAGAGTTCTGACTGGTTCTCGTGGAAACCTGGAGTGGATTCACCACTCCACTGACCGCAGCCACCAGCCTCCACTGCCTATTCCCTCTCAAACAGGAGGGTGAGTAAGACTAGAGCCGGAATGAGAGAAGGCGGGTGGGTGGGGGAGGGGAGGCCAGGGAGATTCCTGCTTTTATTTCAAAACCAACCAACCACTTCGGATGCCCCTTCATCCCAATCCACATCAGAAAGATGGAGCACCTCCTGCAAGAAAAATGGCTTAAGAAGAAGGGGAGGCTTTGAGATGTAGCGAGAAGGTGAAAGAAAGCAGGGATATGGCAGGGGGTCACAAGAGGAAGGGTGGCCTCGGAAGAGGGAGAGAATAGTGGGGGGGAATCCCCTCGGAGTTCTAGAACTCACAATCATCTAGTCAGATTGACTAGAAATGGGCACAGGATGAACAAAAGGAAAGCTTTAATTATACAATGCATAATTAACTTATGGATTTTCTCGGCTGCAACAGCAATCCATTGTCGCGGCCTGAAAAATTGTGCAGGACATGCATGCGAAGGGTAGATCTATTGGCAGCCCCAGTCAGAGGTCAATAGATGCAGCTGAGAAACCAGGAAAGATGTTTTGTCCGTCATGACCTGCGTGTGATTTTCCCAGAATCCCTGGCTGCCTGCTGGTGGGCATCTGACTGTTGGACCTTGGCTAAGGTGACCATATGGAATGGAGGGCAGGGCTCCTGTATCTTTAACAGTTGTAGAGAAAGGGGAATTTCAGCAGGTGGCTTTTGTATGCATGCAGCCCCTGGTGAAATTCCCTCTCCATCACAACAGATAAAGCTGCAGGAGCCCTGCCTTCTTTTGTATTTGGTCACTCTAGTATAGCTCCTGTAATTTTAACTGTTGTGATGAAGAGGGAATTTCACCAGGTGCTGCATGCATACAAATATAACCTGCTGAATTTCCCTTTTCTATACAACTGTTAAAGATACAGGAGCCCTGTCCTCCTTTTCATATGGTCACCCTAACCTTGGCTTTGAACCAGCAACTCTAGGCAAGTCTTACATTCAGTAACGTGGAAAGGGCATTTGAATATAGTTTGCAGCGGTGAAACTAGTAGGGGGGAAAGAATATATCTTACAGGTACTGTTAGGCCTAATCTACACCAAGCACTATGAAAGCACTGAGAAAGCAGGATATAAAAGAGAGCCAGTGTGGTGTAGTGGCTAAAGTGTCAGACTGGGAGCCGGGAGATCTGGGTTCTAGTTCCCACTCAGCCATGGAAACCCACTGGGTGACTTTGGGCCATTCACAGACTCTCAGCCCAACCTACCTCACAGAGTTGTTGTTGTGAGGATAAAATGGAGAGGAGGATTATGTACACCGCCTTGGGTTCCTTAAGAGGAAAAAAGGGGATATAAATGCATTAATATATAAAAGTAAAATAAATAAAAGGCAAAAGCCACATAAAGAGTGTGGCTACTGCTTTATAGCAGTATTGAAGTGTTGGGGCCCATTGACACATACCATATACCACTTTCATACTGCTATATCCAGCTTGGTGTAGCTCCTGCCTTTTATATACCGCTTTCATAGTGCAATGTCCTGCTTGGTGTAGAGTAGGCCTTAGTCTTAGCTCAATAGGTCCAATTTTTCTCCTTCCATCGCATCAAACTCTAGCTTGTCTTGTATTCCGGCACCCAGTGAGTAGTTAAATGTGACTCCTTTAATACAACCCAGCACTGAGGCCAGATCTACACCAACAGCAGACTTCTACTGTTACTTTCTACTGTTAGTTTTTCCCTACCCTGTGCCTGCTTACCCTTCCCTGTACCTGTTGGCATTCTCTTCCCCTCCTTATTGTTTTACTATGATTTTATTAGATTGTAAGCCTATGCGGCAGAGTCTTGCTATTTACTGTTTTACTCTGTACAGCACCATGTACATTGATGGTGCTATATAAATAAATAATAATAATAATAATAATAATACACCAAGCAGGATATAACACTTTACAAGGGGTTTGAAAACGGTATGTGAAATGTCTCCTGGGCCCCAACAGTTGTCAGTACCATTATAAACTGTTATAAAGCTGGGGTGGCTATATGAAAAGGAGGGCAGGGCTTCTGTATCTTTAACAGTTGTATAGAAAAGGGAATTTCAGCAGGTGCCATTTGTAGGCAGGCAGCACCTGGTGAAATTCCCCTTTCATCACAAACTGCAGGAGCAGTTTGTACCTGCTTTTGTACCTGCTATACTAGAGTGACCAGATACAAAAAGAGGGCAAGGCTCCTGCATGCATACAAATGACACCTGCTGAAATTCCCTTTTCTATAGAACTGTTAAAGATACAGGAGCCCTGTCCTCCTTTTCAGAGGGTCACCCTAATAAAGCTGTAGTGTAGGTCGTACATAGGACTCCCACTCTCACTTGCTGCAGTAGAGCCCTACCAAGGAGCTGTGGTTAGTTACCAACAATAGTGAGGAACTTAAATCCAGAAGTCGAGATAGTCCTGGCTCCAGGTTTTGAAGGCTCCTTGGGCCTTAGCTAGGCCTACCTTTTGTTCCGGGGCAGAGGAGGGGAGATCTCACCTTGGGATTAATGGGAGATCTCTCCCCCCGGTTTACATGTAAGGTGCGACGACCTCAGGAAGAGAGGCGTCGCGCCCGCCATTTTTTTATTTTTAAAGAGGATGTAGCGCACGAACGCTACTTTTGTCGCCAGCTGAAGACCTTTTTATTCTCTCAGTATTTTAACACTTAATTTTAACTTAAATTTAAATGTTACTGTTCTAACTCTGTATTTTAATATTATATCAATTTTGCTGCTTGGTTTTATCCTGGTTGTGCCATTTATACTGTCTTTTGTAATTGTGCTTTTAACATGTTGGTTGTTTTATTATGGTTTTAATTTTTGTGAACCGCCCAGAGAGCTTCGGCTATTGGGCGGTATAAAAATGTATTAAATAAATAAATAAATAAATAAATAAGTCTTTTTTAAAATTTAATTTGGTTTCGCCACTGCCCCCACCCAACCCCGATGGGCGCAGAGCGCCTGAGGAGTGCTGTGCCCTGTGCGCGGCTCCCGGCTCCGCGTGAGTAATCGCACGGAGCAGGGTCAAGCTGAGGAAATGGGACAGGTTTTTCACGGCAGAAAAAGCAGGGCCAAAGGGGAGAACTATATCCCTGGACAAGGGAGGGATCATCCCTCCCTGATCTCAAGATCCCCTGTGCGTCATCTGGACGCAGAGGGATGATCCCGGGGTTCGCCCCAGGATATAGCCTGGTCTAGGGTGACCATATTTTGGAAACCAAAAAGGAGGACAACATGGTCGCCCCCAAGGGGGCGTGTCCAGTACCAAGGGGGCGTGCCCACCCGAACATAGCCTTGGTCACATGTCTGATTTTACAGCACACATTTAAGAAAAACCTGTTCTACATAACATCTTAATGTTAAAATCACTGAAATAAAGAACAAGTGAGAGATTCAATGTATCTGAAATTAACTTCACTCACTCCTACTTTTGTAGGTTTTGCTGTACTTTGAAGCTTTTGCTATACTCTGTGTGTTACATTCTCCCCTTCCATCAAATACCTTTTCTGACTGTATCTTCACTCATTGCAAGCTGCTGTTGTTATTAACAGGGTTTGCTACTGCCCCCAGATCTGTTTCAAATTTGGTACAGCTAAAGCTCTACCTAAAAGCTTTCATGGTGCCAACTTTCAGCTCTTTATCTTTAAAAATGACAGTTTAAATAATAATAATTTTAAAACCTCATTTTTAAAAAAAATCCTAAAAAATCAATGGATAAACGGATCTGTTTCAAATTTGGTGTGGCTAAAGCTCTACCTAAATCCTATCATGGTACAAAGTTTCATCTCTTTATCTTTAAAAATGATGATTTTAAAAATAATAATTTTAAAACCTCAATTTTTAAAAAATTCCTAAAAAACCAATGGATGAACAGATATGTTTCAAATTTGGTGCGGCTAAAGCTCTACCCAGATCCTATCATGGTACAAAGTTTCATCTCTTTATCTTTAAAAATGACGATTTAAAAAATAATAATTTTTAAACCTCAATTTTTAAAAAATTCCTAAAAAAATCAATGGATGAACGGATCTGTTTCAAATTTGGTATGACTAAAGCCCTTCCTAAGAGCTACCATTGTGCCAAGTTTCATGTCTTTATCTTAAAAAATGACAGAGTTATAAGCATTTTTGTTAATTCCCATTAGAGCTGCTCTTTGAAAAAAATCCGGATTTCCCCCCTCCCGGATTTGCCATCAAAAACCAGGACAAATCCGGTTATATGGTCACCCTAGGGCCTAGTCTAGCTAAGGCCTTTCTCTGCACTTTTTCCAGCTCTGCAATATCTCTTTGGGGGTGATGGGTTCCTGTTTCTGACGACAGGCAGTGGCCAACCTAGCCTTTGCAGAAAAGTGTCCTACTACCAGCAGCTGAGGAGGCGGCAGGCCTTGGCAAGCCTCCTCCCTCTCCTGCCTGCTGAGGCATAGAAACCCTCCAGACCGGCCTCTCTCTCCTTCCGAACGCGCTTGACACCTGCGGGCTGGAGGGGAAGGAAGTGTCAATAACTTCCTCTCTCAACTCCCTCGGTGCCGAATGAGCTGCAAGCCTCATCTTGGGCTCTTGGCAGATGGAGGAGGAGGCAGGGACAGGTCAGGTTTCCGTTCGCCCTCGATAAAGGCAGGCTTCCGGACGCTCCCCAGGTTCACCGGCAGGAGCCTGCCAAGGGCAAGGTCTCCAGGAACAGCAGCCGCTTGGGGGACGCTTTCTCCGGGCCGAAGGCCACAGCCGGGCAGCTCAGTTTCTGGCAGCCCTCTGGAGAAGCCAGAGGGGCCTACGTTGAGCCACTCAGCGGACTGCAGAAATGCCACACTGGGCGATTGTTTGTCAGGGAAAGAGCGAAACAACCTGTTGTCCATTCAGGAAGGGCTTTGGGCGGATTCACACGTGCTTATCGAGGGGAGACAGCGATTAATCTGTTGGCAATATGCAGATCAGAAGAGTGGCCCAGCGGTTCTGGAAAAATAATTCTCAGTGTTTTAGGACAATATTTCTCAAGCCTCGTCAGGAGCTGGGGCAGAATGCAGTAGCTCAGCTGTTGTCAGGAGCTGTAACTCCTTTGCTGAGGGAACTGCACTGGCTTCCTATTCGCTACCAGGCCAGGTTAAAGTAGGGTGACCCTATGAAAAGGAGGACAGGGCTCCTGTATCTTTAACAGTTGTATTGAAAAGGGAATTACAGAAGGTGTCATTCGTATATATGGAGAACCTGGTGAAATTTCCTCTTCATCCCAACAGCTAAAGCTGCAGGTGCCCTGCCCTCTTTTAAATCTGGTCACTCTAGTATAGCTCCTGCAGCTTTAACTGTTGTGATGAAGAGGGAATTTCACCAGGTTCTCCATATACACAAATGGTACCTGCTGAAATTTCCTTTTCTATGCAACTGTTAAAGATACAGGAGCCCTGTCCTCCTTTTCATATGGTCACCCTAGGTTAAAGGTTTGGGTACTAGTGTCCAAAGCTCTGAACAGCTTGGGACGAGGATACCTGAAAGAGCGCCTTCTCCTTTACCAACCAGCCCGGTCAATGTGGTCATTAGAGAGCAAGCTCCTGGTGGTTCTACATGGACCTATGGTCCAATTGGAGTCCACCCAGAGAAGAGCCTTTAGTGTGGTCCCCCCCCCTTTTTTTTTTGGAATTCCCTGACTCTTGAAGTCAGACAGGCACCAACACTGTGGCCATAACTAGACCAGGCCTGCATCCCGGGATCATCCCGGAATCATCCCTTTGCATCCAAGGCAGGATCTACACTATTCATTACACCGTTGTTTAAGTGCATTGTTGCGTCCTCCCTTGCTACGTTACAAAATGCAACTTGAGCCCAGTCAATCGAAATACCTTTTCTTCTATCGTTTTACCCCAGCACACTCTTCTTTAGAACGTTCTTCATTATGCTCATACCGGCTCTGAAGGAAACCTCCTTCTTCCGGTGACTCTGAGCTAGACCTGCCTGGATAAGCCGGCAGGGAGGCGGGGCGATGCGTAGGGACGAGGGAAGCCCTGCAGCGTCTTAAAGGGGCCACGTGCGCCCCGAAAGATAAGCGGTTTTTTAAAAAAAATTAAGCCTCTGTCCCCTCTTTCACCGCCCTCCCTCCCCCTCCCCCTCCCCCTCGTCGCGTTGTGCCAGCTCTCCCTCCCCTAGAAAAGCCCTCACTTGTCCTAATCAGGAAGTAAAGACCATGGTCACGAGACATGACTTTGAAAGACGGCATTGAATACAACGAAAGGTTGGGGCACGTTGTTAGTTTTAAAATGATTTTAACAGAAAGTGGAACTGTTTTAAAAGTCAGAAGAAACGTAACAACAACAGCATCACGTGACTGCTGACGTCATCTCTGCCAACTTGTTACGTTTCATCTAGACAAGTGTAGACGGGCCCCATATAACACACAGGGGATCCCGGGAACAGGCAGATACGACCCCTCCATTTGCCTGGGATAATCCTTAGGTCTAGCTAAGGCCTGTGTTGTTTCTGGCATCTCCTGTAAATATCTTCATTTCAGGAAGCTTTCCATGACTGACCAGCCACGATTTTTATTGATGTTCTTTTTAAAATAAATATATTTTAAATATAGAGTTTTATTCTTTTATCTTCTTATCGTTTATTGCTCCCCACTCGGGACTCTCTCAATGTGGAGCAGTGTAGACATGTTGTAAATAAATAAACACATGTGCAAGGTATGTTTCCCTAGTAAATTCATAGCAGGTAGCCTGGCCAACAGGGCATTATTTTACTATTTATATATCTCGCTTTCCTTTACAATCCAGAAACTCAAAACGGGCTAGAGAAACAGAAATGAAACACAGAAATGCAAACGCCACAAAGCGGTGATCACAAATAAACCTCACTGATTCCTGAGAAAGATGAGAGAATTTGAGAGTTGGGAGCACCGCTGGAGTTCATCTAGTCAAACTGCTCAGGACAGGAATCTTGAAACTACAGCATCCTCGACGGATGGCAGTCCAGCCTCTGTTGAAATAACTCCAAGCATCAGGGAGCCCACCACCTTCTGGGGCGGTGTGTGTCCACTGATGAACAGCTCTTTCCATCAGGATGTTTCTCTTAAAGCTTAGCCCAAATCGTCTTCTTTGCCATTTCTACCAGTGGGTTCTTGTCCTGCTCTGCTCTGTCTTCTGAATGGCGACCAGTTCTGATACTTCAAGAGCGCCGTCAGGTCTCCCCTAGTGGAGGCTGGTGGCTCCGAAGTCAGTGGGGTGGTGAATCCACTCCAGGTTGCGATCAGAACTCTGTAGGAGCTCTCCAAGAGCTCCTTTAGACTGGTTCTGACGGAAACCCAGAGCAGATTCATTGTGCCACTGACATTGGAGACACCACCTCCACTGGTCTCTCCTTAATCTTTTCTTCTCCGGGTTCAATGTTCCCAACTGTTTTAATCAGCAGCTTAGAGCACTGATTATGCACACACTCACACACACACACATGCCCGCCCCCGCTCCCAAAACAGGAAAAGCCAAGGAAGTCAGGGAGCTTCCAGAGGTGGCATCGTGAGCAGCAATCCCCGCAAGATGTGTGATGCTTTTCGCACCCGGGATCAAAAGGAAATGAGATGTGATCAGCCTGGCGCTCAGCTGTCATTGCGCACGAGGCTGAATCAGAGCCACAGCCCTGTTTATCTTGCTCATGTACCCGGGAAGATGCAAATGCGTGCCAACGCAGGCAGGGCAAGTTCTACCGCTGTTGCCAAAGAAGGAAAAGCGGAGCGGAACAGTCCGGTATCTGTCAAGCTGGCAGGTGGAGCTCGGCCAAAACGGAGTCAGATCGCATCTGTAAATGAAGTTTCATTTCCTTCACCTGCCGCACGATCCTGACCCAAGGTTGATTCTTGCAAGCTGCAGCACGGGGATCTGCTGGTGTCTCCCAGGTTTCATTTGCAACATGCATGCCTTGATGCCTGCTTGGTTTTCAGTGTCAGATCATCGCTTCCACCCTGGAAGCTGTGAAGCAAAATGGAGCAAAAGGCCTCTGAGCATGTGCAGCGTGCCTTTCCGTCCACCATTGAATAATTGCAGTCCACTCCCCTTCCCTTTCCCTCTACTCCTTCACTGCCTGCATTTATACTGTAAGCGCCTCAAGGCAGAGACCTGTCGGTCGCTGACGTTACCCTGTAACCCACCTTCCATGCACAGTTGTGGCTCTAGAAAAAATGATAAACTGGCATACGTAATACAGAGGTGGGCTAGAGGGGAGGGCTTAAATTTTACCTGGCATTGTTTCTGAGTGTCAAGGTGCAATCCTGGCGCCTATGTCTTAAGTTGATGGTATTGCCTCTGAGCAGGTACAGAGTCCATTTTTTTCTCACCAAGGAAGGCCAGTCTGGGTGTTACATTAAATCAGGGATGCAAATATACTGCCTTTCAGATGTTGACGGACTGCAATGCCCATCAGCCCTAGCCAGCATAGCCAGTGGTGGGGATGATGGGAGTTGCAGTCCAACAACATCTGGAAGGCCATACATTCCCATCCCTGACCTTGAATGTGTGGCTGCTGTGGTTACTGTGCCCCGTCTTCTCCATGTCGCCTGGTGACACATCCAGCTGAATAGATGTGAGGTTGTCACTCCCTTCAGCAGTTTCCGATCCTGAACGACTCCGTTTGCTGCTGCGTGAAGGTGGGGGGAAGGGCCGGCCCTACCATTTGGCAGAGTGAGGCGGATGCTTCAGGCAGCAGGTGATGGGTGGCGGCAGCAAGGTTTTAGAGAAGAGAGCTGTGGGTTTCATGATCTGCTCTGCACCCACTACAGCCAGATCTACCCCAAGCAGGATATAACACTTTGAAAACAGTTTGAAAATGGTATATGGAGTGTGGCCTGGGCCCCAGGTTCAGCCACCAGCCACCAGTCCAGCTGGCTTTTGTACATGGAATGGGAGGGGGCGCCATCTTGTCCTTTGCCTCAGGCAGCAAAGTGCCAGCCCTGGGGAGGGATGCTGATTGCAACCGTGTGCCGAGTGTGTCTAAGGATTTAGGGACAAGCCAAGTTAACCCCTAATATTATAAGGAGGACTCTAATATGCTGGAGATAGCTAAGATGAAATAGTTTTGGCTTTAGTCTGGTGGAAAGTCTGGTGTGATTTACAGCAGAGTTGCCTTTGACAGACAAAGCGTGGCAACACCGCGTTTAGTATTGGAGGCACTACGTGCAAACTAGAGCCAGTTTAAAAGACGATGAAATCATGTAACGTTGCTAGTGCTTTTAAACACATCTTCAGAGAAGGCTGTCTAACATTATCTACAAGCACCCCCCCTTCCGTTCCCCTTCCTATTATAATACAATACACTCCCTTCCCCACTATTGATAATTATGGGCCTCAGCAGCATGTCTTAATCCGGCCCTGCTTAGATATTACCTCAGGGATGTTGAGCCTCTTTCAGCCCCAGGGTTGAATGCGATTTCAGAGAAGCTCTCAAGGGCTACATTTCAGTGGTGGGTGGGGCCAAAGGCAGAAGGGGCGTGGCTAAAGTTACCCAACATACCAGCAACGTTTTATCTTAAGCCCAGTAATGAAGCCTTAGGAGAGGCATTTCAGCATTTTCGACTGGAGGGGGTGGGTAAAGAGAAAACCAGGAAACTTTCAAATATTTGGCAGTCAAGGGGGAAGGAGGGTGGGGACAGGAAAACCCGGAGTGGGACACATCTCGGATCCCCCATCTTCAACTGCCCTGGGACACACTGGGAAGGGATTTGGATCCCTGGTAGCCGCACACTGAAGCCAGGGGTGGACAGCAACTTCAGATGTCCTTGGAGTCCAGTTACCATCATCTCCAGCCAGCATGGTCAGTGGTCAGGGATGATGGGTGTTGTTGGAGCCCAACAACATTTGCAAGGACACAGATTCCTCGCCTCTGATTTAAGGCAATGTCTAATTTGGAGCTGAGCGACTACGGACCCTGTTGTAAGGGAGAAAAGCTTCCAGGGCGTTGCTGCGGACATAGGTGTGCACGAAGGGTGTGCCAGGTGAGCCCAGGCACACCCTAATGTCTCAAGCAATAAGCGCTGAATTGAGGGGGCCATTGAGTAGGGCACCAGAGGAGGATCCGGACACAGCGCAAACGGTCCCCTGGCCGCCCTCCAGCTGCTTCACGGTCGCTGCCATTGCTCCCTGCAGCAGGAGTGAAAAGGAATCACTCCACCGGAAGCTTCTCTGCCAGGATCCAAACTTCAAAGAGGCCAGGAGGAAGTCCCCCCCGGAAGCTAATAAGCCCCTCCTCCAGCCAGTGTCGCCACAAACCCCCACCTGCAACGGCCTTCCTGCGGCCAGACAAGCTGAACGCAGAGCAGGCCTCAGTGCCTACAGTGTTTAACAAATAAATGAATAAAAATAATGTCCTTTATGACTGAGTATTCAATAAATGTTCACCTTTAAAGGAAAAATCCCAGGGCGCACACCCTAATGAAATGTGCTGCGGATAGATTTGAGTGCTGGATCCCCTTTTCCTACAACAGGGGGGATTCCACACATCGTACTGAGAGCGCTTCCATGCGCCCCCCAGTGCGCCCCCAAAGCGATCGTGTAGCTTGCCTGTTCGAAGAGACGAGGCCGCCGCCACCCACCTCCCTCCTCGCCGGCCGGGTCGGAGAGCTCGGCGGAAGAAGGCGGGGTGAAGGCGGGGTGGAGAGCGGCTTCTTCCGCCGAGCTCTCCGACCCGGCCGGCGAGGAGGGAGGTGGGTGGCGGCGGCCTCGTCTCTTCGAACAGGCAAGCTACACGATCGCTTTGGGGGCGCACTGGGGGCGCATGGAAGCGCCCTCAGTACGACGTGTGGAATCCCCCCAGAAAACACCCCCCTCCCTCCACCGCTGTCTCATCCCATCTCAAGGGCAGGGTGAGGCTGTGGCTGTGGCAGGAGTGTCTTCCACGCGCTTCCTCCTATGCAAGACGCCCGGGCATGATATTTCCTTCTTTTCTCCACCCGCTCCGCATTCCTCCCACCGGCTTTTCCCATCTGTTTCCGTCTCTCACTTGTCGTGCCGACCGGCTGGGATTCTCCTTTGGGGATCCGAGATGTGCACAAATGCGGAGCTCTGCTTTGTGGTCACTGACTTGGAATTTGGATCGGTTGTGGGGTGTGCTTTGCGAGGCTCACCTTTAGTAACCTGCACATTCCACTGAAGTGAGGTCAGGAGCCCCACCTGCTCAACTCTGGGGAAATCATGGGTTTCGTGTGGAATTGCTCCCCCACCCCACCGCAAATGGGGGCGTTTTGCCACCCTGTGGCCACAGGTAGCTAGGAGGGGCTTATCCCCCCAAAAAATTTTCTCTGCCCCTCCCTCATTTTTTTTATAAGCAAATAATTAAAACAAGTTTATAATTTTGTCTCTAAAAGGCCTGCAAACCAAATGAACGGTCCTCTCCTTTTTTGCCTCCCCCCCAAAAAAACTTTTAAGACGGCTATGGGCCTGTGTTTTGCTACTCAGTTACCTAGGGAGGTTGTGGGCTCTCCCACACTAGAGGCCTTCAAGAGGCAGCTGGACAACCATCTGTCAGGGATGCTTTAGGGTGGATTCCTGCATTGAGCAGGGGGTTGGACTCGATGGCCTTGTAGGCCCCTTCCAACTCTGCTATTCTATGATTCTATGATTCTACTCAACCCTTCCTTTACCCCTCACCCCCCACCCCCACACCAAGTTCAGCAGATTCTTGGCACCAGAAGAAAAAGGAGTCCCGGATCTCAGCTTCATGACAAGAACAGAAATGATTGCACATGCTTCCTGTTTGCCTGCCTCAACGCTTAGTAAGCTCCTTGGGGCAGGGAGCTGTCCTCTTGTGTCCCAAAGAGAGCCCTGAACAGCGCTGGTACTTATATAAATAGATGAAGCAGAAACAGAAGAGAACGTTATTGAGCAGAATAAAAACATAAGAAAGAAAGATGGCGATGACTCTCTGACATCAGTGTTCCAGAAAGGGACCCGTGGTAGTTTCTTTCCCCATGGAGGCAAATCTTATTTGATTTTAAATGCTAATTGATTCACAATGGCATGATGTGTGTGTGTGTGTGTGTGTGTAATTGTTAGGTTTTTATCGCATTTGAATGTATTGTTTTATTCTTTCAGTCAATGTTAATTGATCCTGGAAGCTGACTTAAGTGCCATTTTTGGGTAGAAAGGTGGGGTCCAGAATAAATAGATAAATAGACCGGAAGCTACTTTGTGGAAGGCTGAGATGTGACAAATGGCACAGGCCACAGAAGTCTGTACCACCCCGGGAGGGCTAAGCTTAACCCAGCGCTGCAGGGTTAAGACCTGCACACCTCCCTCCCCAGCGCTGTGGTGGTGCCTCTTCCTCTGCTGAAAAGACCCCGCAACCTCCCACGTGCTGGGGATAATAGGAGTTGGAGTTCAACTCCTCTGAAGAACACAACCTTGCCTGCCCTAGTACTAGAGGCACAAATCGTCAGACCGAACGAAAGGCAGCTCCCTAAGTTATGGGGAGAAGGGCCATAGCCCAGAGATAGAGCCCCCTGCTTTGCATGCGGAAGATGCCGGGTTCGGTCCCCAGCATCCCCCAGGTAGGGTTGGGGCAGACCCCTGTCTGAAGCCATGGAGAGCCGCTGCTGCCGGTCAGTGCCAACAATGCTGGGCTAGATGGGCAAAGGGTCTGACCCGGGATGAGACAGCTCCCCGTGTTTCCCACGGTGCTTCTGCACGGGGCATTGTTTGCACGCTTCCAGCACACCCGATACGGCAGCGCATGGGCTGGCCCAGCTGATTGCAGTTTGTACTCAAGTGCTACAGTCTACCCAGGAGAGGCTTTCGGTGGGAGGACTCCTCCTCCACTGCAGCCCTTTCCTAAAGAGGGAGGTGGGCTGACTTCTTGCGTGTTGAAATGCAAAACTGGGAATGCCTCCTATGTGGGAAAGCTGTCCTTGCCCACCAGACTTAGAGGCAGGGGAGGCCAGTGGCTCCGCTGTCAGTGGGGCGGTGAATCCGCTCCGGGTTTCACTCAGAACCAGCCAGAACTCTAAAGGAGTTTCCACACCTTGGAGAGCTCCTTTAAAGTTCTGGGTGGTTTTAACTGAAACCCGGAGTGGATTTACCACCCCACTGACAACGGAGTCACCAGCGCCCACTATGCTACTACATACATACTACATTTCGATGCATTTCCTTCCTTTCAGAATAACGACTTACTCCTTCCCCAACCTGGCGCCCCCTCACATATGTAGGACTATACTACTCTCATCATCTCCCAACCATCATGGCCATTGGCTGGCTGGGGAAAATTGTATTTTGTAGTCCTGGGGGGCGCCAGGTTGACGAAGGCACTTCTACCTTATTGGAATCCCTTCCCCTCCCCCTCCCCATGAATGTGAGTAGTGGGAGCCGGAGGGCGGCATACCCATTAAGCGGATACTTCCACTCTCGGCCGCTAGGTGGAGCGCTCTCCTCGCTGTGCTCATGGCTCGGCCAATGGGGGTGGATGAGAAGAGGAAAAGGGCGGTTACAGACCCCGTTGATTGGCAGGGCGTCCCCGCCTCTTCTAATTCATTTTTCTCCGGAGCCCAGCCTCTTGGGCGGAGCCCCTCCTTCAAAGGCGGCAATCCAAAGAGCGCCTGCCACCCAATCAGCGGGGCGCTTGGCGTTGCCAGGGGCGTGCCCCCGGCCTGCCACTTGCGCCGAGTGGGCGCCTGGTTGCCAGGGGCGTGTTCGGGAGCCTGATGGGCAGCCGCGCCCCGCCCCCTGGGTCTGAGCCGCGGCGGCGGTGCTGGAGCCCCCAGAGCGAGAGCGTGAGCGGCCGGGAGAGGATTCCGGAGCGGGGTTGGGGGCAAGCTGCGTCCAGAGCCCGGGGGTCGCTGGCAGCCGGCGTGCACGCAGCCGCCCGGGTCTCTCAAGCCGGGAAGGACCTACCGCGGGCGGACCAAACCGGGGAGCCCCCGCCGAGCCCGGGTCAAGGCTCAGGACCGACCCCAGCCGCCCCAGGGACGCCTTGAATTTCGCCCGCGCCCGGCACCAGAGCGGACTGCGCTCCAGGGCCGGGAGGAGCTCGAATCGGTCCTGAGCCGGAGCGTCCGCAGGATCAATCGCGGTGCAGCCTCTGCGCGGTACAGTTTGCAACTCCCCGGTACTGGCCACACCGGCATGCCTGGATAAGCCCCTCCGGTCGGCGCCGGCCCTGGACCGTTCCCAACGCACCGGACCCGGCCGAGGAGGTCCCGCTTCGGCGAGGCTGGCCCGCAGTGGCCGGGCTCGGCGCGCCTCGAGAGAGGAGCGGGGCGCTCGCAGGACGCCCGGGCGGCCCAAAGCCCCGGGGCGCTCCAAGTGCCGCCCTAGGTCCGGGCGGCCGAAGGGGAGAAGAGCATCCATCCCGCCGTGGGTCTCGCCCAGCGCGGAGGGAGCCGCGCGGACTACGAGCCGCCTTGCCTGGGCAGCCCCGCGCGGCACCGGCCGGGAGTACCGGATCGCCCGCAGAGGAGTTTAACGCCGGGAGACGCCGAACCGGGAGCGGGGGCCGGATCCTCCTCCGCCCGCTACCAGCCGCGGCAGCGCCGAGATCCAAGCCCGCCCGGGGCTCGGGATTGCGTAGCCGCCCCGCCGGGCTCCGGGCTCGCGATGGCCGCAGCCCGCCCGGGGGCGCCCCTGCCGCTGCTGCTGCTGCCGCTTCTCCTCCTCCTGCCGGGCGGCGGCCGCGCGTTGGAAGGTGAGCTCCGCCGAAGGGGAGGCCGAGGCGAGAGTCCGCGGGGTGGGTGGGGGGGTGCGCGGGGGAGGGCCCGCGGGAGCCGGCGCCTCTCCCTGGGGCGCCCCGAGTGGCCCGTCCCGGAGGGGCAAACGAGCCACCTCTCCGCTGCTCAGCCGCTGACCAGGCAGCCTGTGCGCGCTTACTTCGGAGTAAGTCCCATTGAACTCAGCGGGACTTTCTTCTTCGTAAACATGGCGTGGGGTCGGATTGTGAACGCCAGGACTTTAACGAACTCTCCCTTTGTTGTGTGTTTATGAGGGCGGGGGTAGTTTTGGGTAAGCACCCCACTCTTTCCAGCAAGATGCCCAACTTTGGACCGAAAGGCCGCCTCCAGGGGCATTTAGTGTCCAGTGTCCATACACACACGCCTTCGGACCCATAGCCATTGTCTTGGACAGGCGCCTGAAGAGAAGCCATTGTTCCTGTCTTTTGGGGATGGGCCCTGGCTGTTCTTCTCCCACCCCTCTCTCAGGACCACCCCATAATTAAGCCTCTGTTTCCTGGGCCTTTTCCCCAGCCCCTTGGACTTGGTGGTCCCTGTCCAGATCTCCGACAGTCCTCAATGAAAATAGGAATGTCCCAACCTTGGCCAGAGATCCAAACCATCTCCAGTTGACGTGGGCTTTCTTGGGTCTTCCGACCCCTGTTCAAAGAGAGGCATTCGGTAGGACCCCAATAAACTTGGGGTTTCTGATCCGTGTTACAACCTTACGCAGTTAATTTAAAAGGTTCAAGGGAAGGCAGCTCAGAACCCAGCTCTGTGTCCTTCCTAGAGAATGATGGCTTTCCCCTTTGCGTGGGTGGTGGATAGTCGAATTGGTTCGGTTTCGGAGGTGATGACTGTGTTATGAGTGGCAGGTGAGAGGGAAGAGGCCTCAAAACTGTCAAGTAATACCGACGAGTCCTTGGCAAACCATATTTCAACCGTGTGCAAGTTTAAACCGCTCCGTAGCTTAAGGTTCAAGTTGCATTTTTGCCAGATAGCTAGACTTCTCTGCCTGTTCCTGGCTGTAGCAGGGCACGGCGTCTTCCAGCCAGAAGGAAAGGAGGCACACCGGGCCTGGCCACTTCGCCTGTATTAAATAGGTGAAGCGGCTGGTCCATCAAGTTAGCCGGTGCTAGCCTTAATAACAAAAACAGGACAAATTGGGAGTTCAGCCAATGCTAATTTTTTAAAATTGTAGTTACTTCGAATGGTCCTGTCGGAGCTGCATGGAAGCCTCAAAATTGTAAATGAGCGGAGAAAGCTCCTGGCTTAATTCTAATTGTTGCTCATCTTAGCACGGAGAAGGTGAACATTGTTCTGCCAGTGGAAGCTCAGATTCTGTGGAAGCCACTTGAAGAACGTCTATGGGGTATCTCTGCAGCCTGGTTCTGTCCCGTTCCTGTCTCAAGTCCGAAGGATATTTCTGTAAAGCACAGAGCAATTTAGTTTAGGCAGGGAGGCTTGCATTCCAAATGGAGACCCTTCCTCCTAATACTTTCTTATCTCCACCGAAATGGCAGTAGCCTTTCTGTCCTTCTCCTTCTCTTCTTGGTACAGCTGAGCTTCAGATTCTTTCTCCTTCATCTTGAAGAGCAGAAATACTGCTGATGCTTTTAAAAAGTCTCGCAGAATTCCTGAAGGCTGATGTTTCAAGAACTGGGCGGGCATGCTTACAACTCTGTTGGATCATTCACCGGAGACGAGGGCTGAGATGGTGGGGTCTCGCCCTGCCTCTTGCAGAGCTGATGGAAGTTTTAATTTCAGCCCCTTGCATAAGGCATGCTGATGTATCCTCGTTGGAAAAGGTGCTGAACATCCGATGTATCTCAAGAAAGCTCTTGTCCTGTGTCGTCCTGAACCTTAAAGCCAATGTCACACAGGAAGAAAGAAATTCCAAAGCACGCTTTCAACATATTCAAGGGGAGCGCTATAGAAGCTGGCAGGTTTTAAGATGTCGTTTGATGTATTCAGTTTTGATGCAACTGAAGCTGAATTTTAAGGCTCAAACTGTATTCTCCAAATGCGCCCCACACCCACCAACTTATAAGGCTGTAGCATTAAAATTGGTTTCTGGGAATTTCCTGAAATACATCAGCCTGTTCAAAAGACACCTTAAACCAGGGCTTTAACCCCGGTTAAAGCCCTGGTTTAAGGTGTCTTCTGAACAGGGCCTAAGTGTGTCTCCCTGTTCGCTGAAAACGTCTTTAAACCATCCATCATCAGCATCTTTTTTCCTTGGGATTTGTTCAAAACATGATTTTTGACTTCTCCTTCCCCCCCCCCCCCCCTCCTTCCCTGTTCAATGCTGGCTTTAAGGTTCCTTTCCCAGAAGCATTCTGTTGCTGGGATAGCAAAAGCGCTTTATTTCTGGTGAAATGGAAGTTTGCGTGTGTGGCTGGGAAAGGAGGATTGGGAGGGGGAAATGAATCCGCTTCCAAGCTCTCTTGTAACTTAAGAGTTTCCTAGAAAAGTAAAGAAACAACCCTTCCAAATTACCTTGGCTCTTGTAGAGAGCCGTGTTCGAGGATTTTCTTTCTTTCTGGAAAAAGCATGATCGCTATGCATCCTGTAGAAATCATGCTGCCACCTTCTTTGTGGACTACCTAGCCAGCGAGGCTTCACCCCCTCAAATAGTTTAAGGCCTGTAAGAGCTTTTTCATGCAGGGGCCCTTATACTCATAACTGTATTGTTGGAGAGGAACAGTTTCTCTTACACATATATGTAGCTACAGCCATCCAAACCTGGAGGTGGGAGAGATCCTTGTCCTAGCCATGATGATAAAGTATATCTAAAGCTCTCAATACCCAGTAAAGTTTACTGCCTCCGTGAATGGGACATAACACAGTACTAAAATTGGTGTTGGTATCCCCGCCCAAGTTTGTTCAGTCTTATCATTGTCTAGGTTCTCCTACAAACTTGTATATTTGTTTTTAATGTTCACTGTTCTTAACTTTTGTAAACTGCTCAGAGAGCTTTGGCTACGGGGCAGTATATAAATGTAATAAATAATTATTATTATTCTCTGGTTGACATGTTTTATGGGTATGGCGTTCCCCTGTTCCATAGCCTATTCCTTCAGTGCTGAGCCTAAGACTTCATTGTGGAAGGCCTACCTGTGCTCCTAATTTGGCCCTGTTTTGCTTGACTCACTGGGGTGACGGCGGCCTCTTATCTGTGAAGTTCGGAGCCTGTTGGCCAAACTCTTTATTCCAGACGGGTAGG
The DNA here is from genome assembly GCF_023053635.1 of Elgaria multicarinata webbii. Classification (NCBI taxonomy): domain Eukaryota; kingdom Metazoa; phylum Chordata; class Lepidosauria; order Squamata; family Anguidae; genus Elgaria; species Elgaria multicarinata. The sequence goes on along the minus strand of NC_086178.1, from coordinate 12,863,032 downwards.
CGGCAAAGTGCAGGTTGCAGAATTTGGAAAGATTCGCTTAGCAATAGCAAAACAGGCCTCACGAGAAGCTCGTGTTGGGTGGTGCCAGTTTGGGGTCTATGCATTTGCATTCGAGGCGGGAGGGGTGGCTCTGAAGGTTGGCTTTCTAACCTACCCTGCTTTGTTCTGCTTTTGTTCCAGCTGGACTCCATGTAAACTGATTGATCGTGCATATTGCATATGCTGTGACTTAACTCTGTGAATCAGGGTCACTTGACCCTAGATCAGCAGAAGTGTGTGGCTTTTGCATTTTTCTTTTTTCTCTCACTCTTTGGCTTTCTTTCTTTCTTTTTTTTTTAAAGGTACATAGGTTAAAAAAAATAGGGGTGGGGGAGGCTATTCACAAAGCTGCTTCCTGACGCAGACTTGTAGCTTTCGAGCAGTTACTGTAAATCCAGTGTATACATTACTTTTAATGCTAATAATAAATCCATAGCAGCAATAAATCCATGCGCGCACACTCTATATAAACCGCAGCTGCTAGTAACACAGGATCCTGTCACTTCGCTCTGCCCTGTCAAGTTTGGGTGCCAAAAATGTGTAACTCCCAGCTAGTTTTGTTACCTTCCTGCCTCGACCCGTGAGACTTGGGAGTTTGTGGTCGACTGGTGTGCGTGTGTGTGTGTGTCTGTGTGTATGCACGTTTTTAGACTTGTCTGGCATTTTTTTTTATTGCAATGAGAGTCTGTTGCATTGTGCTCCTTTCTCTCCACCCCCCCTTCCTTAGCCTGACCTACAAGGGTAGCGTGGAGTGTCCGGTTTCTTTGCAAGGGCGTGCAGGAGGGTGGGTGGGGGGGACGACGACAGTGAGGGTTTTCGGAGGGGGACCCGCGTTTCAGCAGCAATTCAGTAAGAGCTTTGTACGGCTGGGAAGAAAATGGTTTCTTCCCCTAGGTTTCTGCCTAAGCGTGCTGGGTCTGTTTGAAGTTACAATGTGTTTTTCTTCTCCGGTTCAGCAGCGCCTCAGCCTGCTGGAGAAGGAATGCTTTGGCGCAAAAGCAACCCCAGCGGCTTTCTCTGGCAGAGGAGCCTGAACGCAAAGAGGAGGCTAGCTTGGCCAGGGAGCCAAGGGCCCCTTCGGAATAGCTTTTTTTCCTAGCTCGGCCAAAGAGCACGGGAGGGAAAGGAGCTCTCTCCTTTTCAGTCTTTCAAAAAATGCAAGCTTTTTTTTCTTTCCCTTTTGCCCAGTTGTTGCTGGCTGCGTTGCCTCGGGCTGGGAACCCCAATCCTGTGTCCCGGGAAGCCAAGCCTCTAGTCTGAGAAAGGAAAAATGAGATGGTATTAATTTAAAGTGCATCAAATCACATTTTCTATAGCTCTTAGAGCTTCTGATGCAATTTCCAGGCGGTGGGGTGACCCCCCTTGCCCCTTCCCCACCCCACCCTGGGGCTGAGCATGAGGGAAGGAATTAATGTTGGTTTGGGAGCAAAGGCAAGCAGCTTTTGCCAGTTTCTCTCTGGGTGCAGGTGAGTGGACTTGTAGGGAGAGAGGACTGAGGGCAAGGCAGACAAGATGAGCGCCTCCAGATCCCTGCCTGATTTTGGAGGGTTTCTCTTCTCCTTTGTCTTCTTTGGGCTGCCTGGCTGGGGCAGATTTCAAAGGACTGGTGCTGTGCAAAAGCCCCAGGTCCAATGTGAACTAGCCCACTTTGCCGAGTGGGTTTCCTGTACTCGCTCACGAGTGGATTCATCTTTTCTGGAACACTGGGAAAAGATGGATATTTGGGACGAATTGGAAGAACGGAACCTTTTGGACTGTATTCCAAAACGTCTGAGCTTCAAGGCACCTAAGTAGCATCACTTAACACAGAGAAGTTATCTCTTAAGACCCTTTAATCACTGTCGTGGTAGTTAAAGAGTGCTTAAAAAGATGGATTTCCCATACCTATTTGATGCATATTTGTGGGCGCAGTGGGAATTCAGACGCAAGCATGGAACCGGATGGTGGTAGAAACTATCCCAGGCTAGTTTAATGTGGAGCAAGAGGGTGTGTATGGGACCTGAAGGGGGTCACGAGGAAGAATAATTCTATCCCTTTCCAGTTTTGCTTGGGTTGGAAGAGGCACAGGCAGATAAAGGCTGGTTCGGACGACACCTTTTAGCTCTCTAAAGGCTGGCTGATTTCTGCCACATCTTTATTTCTGCCCTGATAAACTCCCCAAATATAAACACGTTTGAACGTGATGCACACACATTTATGCACGCACTTGATACGGTGTAATGCGCACGCATATGTATGTGCACATACGATACGGCATTCTCTCCTCATGTATATGCTGTCAGGTATTTTCTTGATGGACGGAGATTTGCTTTCTTTTTAATTACAGTTCAGTGAACTGCCTCCTCTCTCAACAGGGATGTGAGGCCTGCTGTTTGTTGATGCTTTGGGATAAAGCTGAGAGATATCTGGTCACAGAACTCTGGAAGCCCAGGCCGTGCTCATTAAATCTCCCATTCCTTGCAAGCTGGCTCATCCATATGGGGGAAGGAAAGGCTGCTTCTTTGTGCCCGGAAAAGCAGACAGTTAATTGGCGAAGAGGGCAAACTTGTAAGGCACGTTGCAAGCGCCTCTCAGGCTCCCCCCCCCCGCCCCCCGATGCTGTTCTCTGTACTTTTCTTACTCTCATCTTTTTCTTTCTTTTTTTGGAGCCTAACGAAGCTTCACCTTGGGTTACGCGGGCAAAATGCTGAGCTGCCTGGGGGGCGCTGAAACTCTCCGGCTAAATTGTCGCACGTTTTCTCCGTGTGCATCTTACGATAAGGACCGCTTGCTGCTAACGACTGCTTCCCCTAGCTGCCTCGGTGTTTTTCCTACGAACTTGAGCTGAGGCTGACACATCGCGCGAAATATTTGGGGAAACCAGTCGGTTGCCGTTTTTCTTTCCACAGGCCGGTTTGGTTGTTTGCCGTGGCTGGCAGTTGGGTACTTGGGAGCTTTTAATTAAACATACCAAGGAAATCTGAATCAGAGGCTCAGATGTTGGTGGTGTGTGTGCTGTTGTTGTTATTTCATCTTTCGCTCTTTTGAATTGCAGCTCAGCCTGTTGTGCTCCCACAAACTGGTTTGTCCAGATTATGCGTCTCCTCCTATTGGTGCCAGGCATGAGGGGAGGGGGAGGCAGGCGTTGGTGCGCATGTGCGGGCAGCCAGATCCTCGTCATTCGGGAGCATGGAGTAGAATGTTCCAGAACCAGCTTAGGTTGGCCGCTGGGTTGCTTTGTTTTCACCAGTTTGGGGTACGACAGCATTGCCAAATAGGCCAGTAGGTTAAACCACCCGCTTTTCTACTTCAGCTTTTGAGCCACACTGCGTGCTTTGACCCTTTAAAGCAGCCTTCCTCAACCTGGGGCGCTCCAGATGTGTTGGACTGCATCTCCCAGAATGCCCCAGCCAGTGGCTGGGGCATTCTGGGAGGTGCAGTCCAACACATCTGGAACGCCCCAGGTTGAGGAAGGCTGCTTTAAAGTGTCTGCTCAGAGTTTGAGAAGGTTGCCGGCACTGGCTAGATTCCTTTACGTGAGCTCGGATACCCAAACCATCTTCCATAGGGAGCCTGCCGTCTAGAAATACATTCAATAAATCAATGCAAACGCATGGCGTGTGTGGCAGGGTTTTTTATTAGTCGAGCAGGAATTTTTAAATTTTTATTTTGCTTTGTTTTGTTTGTTTCTTCTTTAAAAAAAATAATAAAAAATGGCGGCCTTCCCTTAGCTGTGCTTTTGTGTGTCACTAAAATGTCGCTGTGAGGAGACACAGCTTTAATGGGGAAGCAGGTGATTGAGCTTCACAAAGGATGCGTCTGGGGAACAAAAGTTGGTGGGATGATTGGTCTTGTTGGAGAGGATTGGCTTGGGGAGTTGTTGTTGTGTGCTCCACTACTGGGTTTTTAATACTCGGTGCTTTGCTAAAATTAAACAAAAGCAAAATCTGTTCGCTATCTTGAAGGCCTGCCCTCCTGTGTCCTTAGGTGTGTGCGTGTGGGGGGGGGGCATGCTTTACAGCAGAAGAGGCCCACTTAGCTGTGGTGAAGGGGTTCTGAAGTAGAAGCCCTCACAGACAGAAACAATGGGTTGGGGGGAGAAACAATTATTTCTTGTTCCTCTATGCCTTTGTACCTTGGCTGTGGTCTCAGTAAGATTACGAGTCCAGTTTGGTTCAAGGAGGACTGGTGTCTTCATTTGTAGTCCAAAAGCCATCTGGGTCTGCTTTGTGGGCAGCAGTTGACCAGGGGAAACATGGTTTGTGTGTGTGTGTGTGTGTGTGTAAGTAAATTGAAAGGATCTCTGTTGTATTTTCTGTTGAGATTATGTGAGGGACCAAATGGAAACCTGCAGGGCTTTGAGCAATGGGTTGGTTTTTTTTGAGTCAGGCGAGCTGCATGGGAACGACTTGCCGCTGCAACTGAATTATAGCTCGGGATCCCGTTTGGCTACCCCTGACCAGTGCTGGCATCTACCGTCTTTGCCTGCTCCTTTCCTAAGAGCTGCGCTTCGTGCATGCAGTGGAGCCAGTGGAAAAGAAAGAGCTCTTCCGTGGCTGTTGATGGTGCTCTCGCATTGCCGATGCTTACCTTCAGGTCGGGGGAGGAAAGATGGGAAGTTTGCAAGGAGCTGGAAGTGTAAATCCGTTCTGGAGAAATGGGGGTCTGAGGGTCTGAGGTGTAGCATTTGGACACTGTCCTCAATGCCGAAAATGCAGTTTAAGCCATATGTTTTCAGCCGTGCCGTTGTGTAGGAGCCCTGTGTGTATATGTGTTTGTGGTTTCTCCGGCCCCCCCTCCATGTCTCTACGAGCCCGCAAGCTTCCAAACACCTGTTCCCCAGCCCCCACCTTGGAATGCAAAATGTCAGAAACGTGTAGGGAGTCAAGACCTGGTTTATAACCAACAACATGCATGCACAACCCTGGGTTTGGGAGCGGAGGGCAATTGATGTGAAAATTGCGTGGATTTTCCCAAGGATTCAAAGGAATCTTTATACTTCTGAGCAGCCCTCTCTCCGCCACCCACCCACCCACCCCGCTCTTCAAAGATGGCTGGAGAGGCCTGTCAGTCATAGCGAGCCCTTGTCATCCCAAAGCCGCCTCTTTCCTTGCGGTATGGGGAGGCGGAGGCGGCAGCTGCTTCGGCATTTGCTCTGGCTAGTTTTGCGAGTGAAATCCATGCTAGTTTGAGGGAGGGAGGGAGGGAGGGTCTTCCTTGCAACTCCAGTTCTTCTCTTTCCCTCTGTCTGCGTTTCTTCGATTTGCCCCAGCAAAAGCCAACGAGAGAGAGAGAGAGAGAGAAAGAGAGAGAGAGACAAACTACTTCAGGGATTCGTGGGCAAGAGGGAGCATAGGTGTTGTCACTGGTGGTGTCATTCTGTTCTGCACACACCAACAGTGTGGAATCTGAGCCCCCCCCCTCTATTAATGAGAAAAATGTGTGGGGCTTGACCAATTGCCAGGACCAGATTTATTCTAGTTCCCCAGAAATTAAACTGAAAATGAAGAGTAAAGAGAGGGAGACAGCCAGGCCCTGGCACTGTTCTCTGCACTCCGTCTTTGTGCTTGTTTTAACTTTGGAAGAATCTGAGTTTTGACTGGGGGTGGGGAAGAGAAGGATATTTAGGTTTAAACAGTTCCAGATGGGTTTAGCGTTCGCACGTTGGGAGGAAGTGAGCTGAGAGCCGCGTGGAGATTTGGGTAACTGCCCCAGGCACAAGACGGGAGGGAAGACTTGGCAGAGGGTTTTTCGACCCATGTGCTTGCCAGCTAGTTGTTGACTCGCAGAGTCACTCTGTCTGTAGGGTGAGCCCTTCTGATAATGTCTCCTGGCACCGTCTTCCCTCTTCCCCACCCCCAGATGCTTATTTTCTTCCTCCTCCTCCTTCCCTGGACGGCTTCCAAGAGACGAACCTGCAAAAAAGAACTGGAGAAGGAGGCCTCTCTCACCTCTTCAGTTCAGAAGTTGCCGAGAGGCCAGCAAAACGGTGCCCGCTTTGGTGTTCATACAGGCCCTGTTCGCAAGTTACGAAGGAGGCATAGGTGGATGTTGGCTTCTGCAGTCTGCCAGCATCGGGCTTATCACTGATCACAGTATGGATGCTCCTTGCCACCACCACCCCTCACACGTGGCCACTGTGGCCCAGTTCTGAGAGAGGAGTCAGAGAAGGAGGCTTTATCATTGAACGCTTTGTGTGAATATTATCAAAGCAAGGCCATCCTCCACCTTTCCCAGGGTGCCTCTTTATTCGTCGAGAAAAGGATTTCTTTCTTTAGAAAGCAGAATGAGGGAGAGTGTCAGGATATGCTTGCATGTGCTCCTGTACTTAGAGGGAGAGTTTATTCAGCCTTCCCCCTAATCTGGGGCTTCTAGATGTGCAGAACTACAAGTCCTGTCATCCCCAGCATGCTGTCTGGGAGTGGGGAGAGTTGTGGTCAGACATGTCTGGTGGGGAAAGGCTGAATTTAGAAAGACACTGACTTTGGACAGGAAGGTTCTAATTGAATTATCATGGCCTTTGATAGCCTTACCCATGAATGGGTCCAATTCTCCTTTTAAGAAACAAAAGAAAGAGAAAAGGCCACCTAGGCTACTGGCCATGACTTGTGGCAGCAAAATTTCAGAAGTCTATTTATGCTCCAGTAGTTCAAGGCAGCATAATTCATATGTGCGTTTCATGCAGCATTTCCTTTGGCCCCTCCTGGATCTACCAGCAATCAATGTCGTTTGATGACTCTTAAGTTCTAGTACTGCAAGAAGAGGTGTCTGTTCACTTTCTCCATCTCATATACAATTCTATAAACCTTTTATCATCTCGTTTTCACGGTCTCCCCATCCATGGTTGCCTGTAAACCTAAAGAGGCCACAAGCTGTCTTCACACCAATGATGCAGTTCTGTTATCACTTTTGATGTCCTTTTCTACACCTTTTCCTCTTGAATGATGCTGAAGGGCAGCCTTCTCTAGCCTGGATCCCTTTAGATATTTTGTACTAGGGATGTACGAGTATTTTGTCTCTGTTTGCAAATCATGCAAATTTGTCCTATTTGCAATCCTGAACTGAGCATTTTCACGCTTTAGTCAATGGAGGGAAAGTTTGCACTTTACAAAAAAAAAAAAAGTGCACAGAAATGCACACTTTTCCTGTTTGAAATGCACACTTTCCCCATTCAAATGAGCTAAGAAGCAGGTCAAAAATGAAAATGGCAGGAGTCAAACAAGCTTTGAACTTCTTTGGGTGTTTTTTTGGAGAATTTAGGTGAGCTTGAAAACTGCTGGTCCTCTCCTTACTATTTTGGGCTATAATTCAGCCCAGCTATTATAGCCATTGTCCAGGAATGATGGGAGATGTAGGCCAAAAACACCTAGACCAGCCTTCCCCTAACTAGTGTTCAATGTATGTGTTGGCCTTCAACTGCACCAGCAAGCATTGGCCAATGGTCAGGAATGCTGGGAGTTGTAGTCCCAAAAAATCTCAATAGACTCTTGACAGTGCAATGCTATACATGTTTACTCAGAGGCAACGCTGACTATGTTTAGTGGAGCTTATTCCCTACTAAGTGTGTTTGGGATTGCAACAGAAGTCTCACCTAAATGCATTTCCAAACACCTGTTCTTCCTTTTCACACCTATAAGGCGTACATTTAATTTTAGGTGCAGACCAAAACGAATTGTATGAACACACCCAAATGCAACCTTTCTCAAGATAGTTCTCTCCTGTCGAAATTATGTGCCCTCTCCGCCCCCATATAGGCCTACAAGTTGGCTTCTAACAATGAGAGAGAAACAAATTAGGAACAAAAACAACAGGAGCGATGTTAAATTTAACAATGAAAATCTTTAATGAGGATAACCAAGTCAGTACAAAACTGTCTACAGCAAATTAAATTAGCTAAAAATAGCTGTAAATGCAGCAACCGGCTAACTTAAACGCTTTCCAAATACCGTACTCTCTTTCGAGGCTTTGAAAAGACAAGCCAAAGCATCTCGCTTTCTCTGTTAGAAGAAATTCCAGAGGTCAGGTACTGCTGCAGAAAATGCCTTCTCTGTTTCCGCTACCGGAGTCTTGGGAGGCTGAAGCAGTTTGCTCAGGGCCCCTCTTAGCTTCCTCATCTTCATTCCCTCGCGTTAAAGTCTGGGTTTTTCTTATGGACCGCCTCTGTATTCCTTGCTGAGCTCGTATTGAATGGTTTAGCATAGGGAAGAAAGGTGTATGTGGTATTTGCAGAGGCTGGTGGTTTCTAGCCCACCCCACCCCCAGAAGCAGGTATAGGCTAACTGACCCTCCTCCAACCATGGAGCTTCAGTGCTCTCTTCCCGGAAAACATTGGCTGCACTTCTGCAAGCGTCAGGGCATGTTCACCGTTGTTTTGACTGCTCAGCGGCCGAACAGTTCACCACAAGTGCCGTTTTTTGTGATGGAAACGACAGAGTTTGATTCGGCAGGGGGAAATCCTTGCCCAGGGCCTCTGAGGCAGCAGAGGAGAAGGTGGGGCTGTGAGGGGGAGGTTTGGGTACGATGGGTCAAGGTGTCAAGCAGTAGCCAGGAAGGCCAAAAAAAGTCAGGGTGGAGTTAAATTCCGCACACTGATTTGAATTAATGAGACAGAAGCTTGGCTCCCAAGTTTCTGATCGTTGCTTCTTTTGTAATGAAATAGAATTTTTTTTAAAAAAACAACAACCACTGCTTTGGTGAAATGCGCCGCTTTTGTACCGGCTCGTGTTATAGGCGGGTTATTTCTGTGGCAGAACTGGGTGGGGGGCGATGGATGTTTCTTAGCATGAGGGCGACTGCAAATCACTCCCTTCCTCAGCTTGCCTAGTGGAGCTTGGGAGGCCGCCACGGCTTCGGAAGGAGGGGAAATGTAGTCTGCGAGACTGAGGGAACTGAAGAGAATATGCAGCTCCCCTCCTGCCTTTCCCACAGCGCAGGGGCAAGTCTGTGATTGATGAGTCGGAGGTGGTGGTGAGGTCAAGCAGGGGGAGCTACGGGTCAGTGGTAAGAGAATAGCGGGAGGGATGGATGGGCTGGAACCTGACTCTGAAAGCATGCAAGCCAAGAGGAGCGAATGAGAATGGGGCATAACGTTTCCCTCAGCCGTGGCTCAGGCCTACTTCTGCCTCCGACTGAACCTGCGGGAAGTAATGAGCGGCCACGAGGCAAGTGTGGCTCCTCTCGCCAACCCAGAGTTTTGGCGGAAGGAGGAAAAGCGTACGAATCCTTCTTCACAACTTCTGGCACGCGTGTGTGTGGTTCCTCACCAGGTTTACCCGAAAGCTGTTCGTATTTAAGAAGCCGTCGTGGCACAGGGTCGTTTTCTACGCCTTCCTTTTCCTTGGCCGTATTTCGTAACCCTTGTTGCGTCTCTTGGAGGAGCCCAAAATGGCGGCCGCAGCGCTTCCGTAGAGAGACAGTTAATGGCGGCCGGAGAGTGCTAAACTATGCATGAGCCAGAGCGACTTGGCGCTGTGGAGATGGGAGTCAAAGATTTCACGTTGATGCATGCTGGGGTTATGGAAGCAGAAGGCCAAATGCCCGATATCTTGTTAATTTGTGGTTTCCAAGGCACTGATTGGGCCCTGCAAGCAGACGCTGTTTCTCCAGGAACCTGCTGTGCTTGTAGCTTTCTGGATTCTTTTCTGGCGTTGTTAATGCAGTTCTCTGCTAGAAATTATTTTTAAAATGGAACGGACGAAAGAGAGTTTGGCTCCTTTCTCTGTACTGCTTCATCGAGCAAAGGAAAGCAGTGTAAAGGCTCACCTCTTCTTTGGGTGGTGCTTTGACCTTCCTAGTTTTCGTCCCTCAGTATTTTTAAGTGATCAGCACCCTGTTGGTCGTGGAGCGGCTAACCTTGGTTGTCTCCTAGGCCTTTGAATTCAAGGCCTTTGAATTTGGGGCTGACTTCCTGTAGCTGGAGGTGTGTTTCTTTTGGATATCTTTTAGGGACTGTATGTTTGATATTCCACAAAGCGTTTGCTGGAGAGTGATGTTATTAAAGGCCTGTTTCTAGGTATTTGGCTGGCCAGTTCAATGTATATCGAGACTGTATATATTCAATTGGCCAGGCACAAAATCATAATTTAAGATCAGGGCTTTTTTTCAAGCTTTCAGGATGATGTAGACCAGACACCCAATTTTGCCTAAACAGGTAAATATCATGTGTATTGGCTCCGCTTCTAGTTTCCCCCCCGTGTAACATTTTCGACCATACATGCTGCAGAAATTATTTCTTGATGCAACTGTGTCTACCTTGACAATTAATAATATTTAGAGTATGATCCAGTGTCCTCCGAGTCTTCCTGTCGGTTCCTCTGTTTCTACAGGGGGGGAAATCTGTAATGGAAATTTTCCCACTGCTACATATTCCTGTTACATTTCTTTTTCTTCTTTTTTTAAATAGCAGTTTCATAAAATTATTAACATAAAGAAAGGGTACAACGTGGATCAAATTAGGTCATTTTAAAGTTGTACCATTGTACACTTGCATGAGGCCAGTTTTCAGTGATCCCCTCCACCAGCCCACTGTGCCATATCCCAAACTCTTCTAGAGGGTCCCCCAATCCAGCTTTTTGGGGTTTAGAGTTGCAGTGGGTAGGCAAAAATGGGGTACTCCACATTTTAAGAGCTGGATTGCTTTCTGAGAGCACAAAGCCATCATTGGATGCAACCCATAATTAACTTTTATTCAGATGAGAATCTTTGGGAAGTGTGTGTATATATATTATACTCGTTAATGGTAACATACAGCCTTATTTACTTGTACAGATGGGATGGGGTAGGAAGGGTGCTAAATTAAAACAAGAAGGATGCATACCACAGACACGCATAATTCAAGCATGCTTAATAGATTCCAATCTGTTTAGACCATCCTTCCCCACTTTGGTGCCCTCCTTACGTGTTGGACTACAGCTCCCAGCATGCCCCAGCCAATCATGCTGGGAGTTGTTGTACTCCAACCCAGCTTGAGGACACCAGGTTGGGGGAAGGCTGAGCATGAGTGGGCAGAAAGTAGGCCCCCGGATGTTTTTGACTTCATCTCCCAGCATGCCTGACCACTGGCCATGCTAGCAGGGGCTTCTGGGAATTGAAGTCCATACCACTGGAGATCTGCCTTCTGCCCACCCTGCTCTAGAGTAACGGCATTCTCTAGGCTGCTCAAAAGAAGGGCACCAGGTTGTGGGGAAATCAACATGAGGGCAAAGGCTTGAAGTCCCTGTGCCACAGCCCAGATCAGGGGTCTCTTCTCTCTCTCTCTCATATTGCCCCCCTAGCTGCTTTTTGAAGAAGAAAGGTACTTTGGGAATCCCAACCTAACGTGTAGTTCCCTAAGTTGAGCTAAGCATGGCCTTATAAGCTTGCCTCGAAGACCAGGGTGGGCAACTTGTGACCCTCCAAATGTTGGTGGACTTCAACTCCCATCAGTCTTATCCAGCATATCCAGGGGTGATAGGAGTTACAGCCATGCCTGCTGTAAAAAATTGCTTGAGTCAGACAGAAGGAAATGTGAGACTCTAGTTCAGTCCTGGTGTCCTCCAGATGTATTGGACTTCAACTCCCATCATCCCCAACCATAATGGAGAATGGAATTATAAGAATTGTAGTCCAACACATATAGAGGGCATCAGGTTGAGGGAGGTTATGTCTGTAGGCCTCTGGTGACTTTTTCCAAGGTCTTGTACATGAGGTGCTGAAGGAGGATACTGGGGACGGGAACCCAGATGGTAGAAATTAAAAGAGATTGTATATGTATATTGCATTTATATCCCACCTTTTTTCCTACTTAAGGAACCCAAGGCGGTGTACATAATCCTCCTCCTCCTCTCCATGTTATCCTCACAACCACAACCCTGTGAGGTAGGTTGGGCTGAGAGTCTGTGACTGGCCCGAGTGGGGACTAGCACCCGGATCTCCTGACTCCCAGTCCAGCACTTTAGCCACTATACCACACTGGCCCTCCCACTATGCCACACTGGCCAGAGATTGGGCAGCTATTCCACCTTTTCCTCTTTAATGGGTAGTTTCTGTTTTTTTGTTTTTTTGGGGGGGGGAAAGAAAAAGAGGGAAGAAGCAGTGGAAAAATAGGGCAGAGCTACCAATTTATTTATTTATTTATTTATTTATTACATTTTTATACCGCCCAATAGCCGAAGCTCTCTGGGCGGTTCACAAAAATTAAAACCACAGTAAAACACCCAACAGGTTAAAACACAATTACGAAATACAATATAAAAAGCGCAACCAGGATAAAACCACACAGCAAAGTTGATATAAGATTAAAATACAGAGTTAAAACAGTAAAATTTAAATTTAAGTTAAAATTAAGTGTTAAAATACTGAGTGAATAAAAAGGTCTTCAGCTGGCGACGAAAGCAGTACAGTGTAGGCGCCAGGCGGACCTCTCTGGGGAGCTCGTTCCACAACCGGGGTGCCACAGCAGAGAAAGCCCTCCTCCTAGTAAAGCCCTACACCACTGATGAGGTGGTGTAAAATTCTGTGAATGGGGCCAGACGATTGCACAGTAAAAGCAACGGTGCTGTGGCACCCCTGTTTGTCTTACCTAGTAAGTCCACTTTTGCCAAGGTTCCAGGACAACTTCCTCTCTTTGCCTCTGACTCTAGGTGTGTCCTTGGGCAAGTAACTTAGCTCCTTTCTTGCCCATCTAGCAAAGCAGCTACTAATCCACCTTCTCTTTCTTCCGTCAGCCCATTGTCCTGTAATTAAAAGAGTTAGATGCAGGGACCAGCACTCATTGTTTGGTTCATAATGGGATTCTGCCGGAGCCGGGCCCTTTAGGCGCTGCTGTAATATGAGAACGAATGACGAAAGACTGCTTTTAAAATGCTCACCTTGTTTTGTAGCTCTAAATGGAACACAACCTTCCCATGCTGCAGGTGGGGCATTTGACTTGGATTTGGGCCATCAAAAGTTTGTGCTTGGGACAAGGGCGACCTCAGTTGGGACGCGGGCTGGCTTGCTTGCTCTGCTTAGGGCCAACTCTAAGAATTTAAAGGCGTATCGCAACGGCGGTTTATGCTAGCTGGCCGTACATGCCATTGCCTGATCATAGGAATGAGCATTAATGTGTTTTTACTTGAAGCGTGTACATAGGCAAGAGCCCTACTCTGGGGTGATGTTTGCATGTTCCCTTGTTAACCCCGTACACGTGTATGAGGTCGTCTTCCAGACCGGAGACAGAGTGATGTAGACTAATGCAACTTCTCTAAGCACCGTATGTTGTTGACTACAGTTTGTAACATCTCTGTCTGCCCTTCCTATGGGCTGCCTCATCCCCGCCGATTGGAACACCGTCCAGGAATGTGCTTGCACGAGCATACATAATTAGGGGAACAGAGCATGTGGACAAATACAATTGATGCATGCGCACTGTACAGTGAGAGTTGCTCCGTCCCATGAATACTCTTGTGTGCAGTATATGTTGTGTTGGTAGCAAGGGTTTAATGTAGGGGCTTAATTCCATCCATGGCTCGCAAAATCTCCAGGGAACTTCTGCAAGTCCTGGCTCCAGAATATATGATGATTTCCTTTGAGAGCACCCTTTCCCTTCATAGTCCGGAAACTTCAACTAGTCCAGAAACTTCAAAATATGGCAGCCAGGCTGGTCACTGGTACACCTAGGGGTGACCATATTACATCAGTTTTAAAATCTCTTTGTTGGCTGCCAATTAGTTTCCGGGCAAAGTATAAAGTGTTGGTTATCATCTTTAAAGCTCTACATGGTTTGGGTCCAGCTACCTGCGGGATCGCCTTCTCCCGTACAATCTGCCCCTCACACTCAGGTCCTCTGGGAAGAATTTACTTCCGCCAGTAAAAACTAGATTAACAACTGTTACCCAGAGGACCTTCTCTTCTGCTTCTCCCAGACTGTGGAATGGCCTGCCGGAGGAGATTCATCAACTTTACAGTCTTTCAGCATTTAAGAAAGCTATAAAGACTGATCTATTCTGGCAGGACTATCCAGTGGAATTTTAGGATGCTTTTAGGGGTGTTTTAACAGTGTATAATATGTTTTTAATCAGTATTTTATACTCATTGTTGTTCCCTGCCTTGATCCAAACGGAGAGGCAGGTAAGAAATAAAATTATTATTATTATTATTATTATTATTATTATTATTATTATTATTATTAGCCTAACCACAGCCTGTCTTGCATAACTGTGTTTATTGCATGTGCCTTTTAGGCGAACTTGTTCCCCAATACTTTCCCCTTAGAAATTAACCTCTGGCTGCGTGAGGGGTAGTGGTGGTAGAGTAGCCAGGACCAGTAGCCAGCCAGAATTCATGGTCACCATTGTCTGTGTTACCCTTGTGATTCAGGCAAGGGATGTGGGATCTTGTCTCTGAGGCTGGTCTGAGATTCGAAGGCACTTGGCAGCAGGAAAGTCTCCTTGGCCCCTTTCTTGCTGTGGGCTGGGACAAGCTCCACAAATGCGCGCTTCAGAATAAAATATGTGCTTGCTGCTGGCAAGTGTGTTTGGGTATCCTTGGGGATACTGAAGGGATCTCAGCCCTGCTTAGTTTGGCCACGTAGGCATCATCAAAAAAGAGAAAATGCATCATAGCCATTGATATGAAAATGACTAGGAAATTACTAGTAGGCGCTCATAGTTTTATCCTCCCTGAATTTGTCTAATCCTTTTTTTAAGCTAGCCAAGCTGGTGGCCAACAGTTTATCTTTTGGTAGCAGATCCCACAGTTTATGTGCTGTATGAAGAAGGGCATCCTTTCCTCCGTCCTGAAGAACCATAGATCTGTCTCGCTCAGTGTCTCTACACTGACTGACAGCGACTCTCTAAAGCAGCCTTCCTCAACCTGGGGCGCTCCAGATGTGTTGGACTACAACTCCCAGAATGCCCTGGCTGGGGCATTCTGGGAGATGCAGTCCAATACATCTGGAGCGCCCCAGGTTGAGGAAGGCTGCTCTAAAGTTTTCAAGAGAGAAGACTTCCCCAACTTGCCTCTGCAGGATCAGGGCCAGGTTAGGGCCAACATTCCTGGAGGAGAAGGCTATCAATAACTACTACTTCTGATGGCTATGTGCTACCTCCAGTTTCAGAGGTAGTAAGGCTATATGCACCAATTGCTGGGGAACATGGGCGGGAGGGTGCTGTTACACTTGTGTTCTGCTTGTGGGTTCCTGGTTGACAGCTGGTTGGCCACTGTGTGAACAGTATTGGACTGGATGGACCTTTGGTCTGATCCAGCATGGCTCTTGTTATGTTCTTTCGTTCTTACTTGCCTGGGGATACTGGGAATTGAATCAGAGACCTTCTGCATGTCCTCTTTCATTGAGCTATGGCCCCCATCCCAAGTTGATAGGAGTGCACCAGTTTGGGCAACCCCCCCCCCCCCAGCCCGGCCCCATGAAATATAGGAGAACTGCTTTCTTTGGGAGTTTGGAGCAGTTTTATTGCAACCCTCGTAACCTTGGCAGACAATCCGAGCTGGGGCTTGCAAGTGAACGTGTTGTGTGTTGAAAAATGTGGCTCTCCTCCTTTCCTCCGTCTTTAAGGAGTGGCTCAGGACTCCTAAACTCTGTGTGATTTGTGTCTGTGTGTGCAAAAGTTGCTCCGCAGAATAACAAGTTCCTATCTGATGGTATGTATTGTTGGGAAGGGAGGCGGGTGTCACGCCCTCCATGGTGAGTGATGCCGCGCTCTGTCTGGGTAAACACTACCTATCCCCGCAATGTGGCTGGGAGCAGGAACAGGGACAGGTTGGGGCCTATGTTGCCTTGCTTGAGTTGGGATGTGTGCCAGATTGTTGTTTAGGGGTATAACGTGGGGCTCTGATGCTTCCCCCCCATCTTCCCCCATGCCAAGGAGGGATACCCAAATGCAGAGGAGGAGGGGTGTTTGAGGTGTACCCTGACTCAGCAGAGCAGCTGTGAACGGGATTTTCTAAGCATTATTTTGGAAAATGGACTATGTGGGAGGAGGAATACAGGTGAATCAGTCAAAGTTGATTTCACACAGGTTCTCATTTTTCCATGTTTAAGTTTGTTCCGTCCCGTTTCTGCATCGGATTGTGAAATACTTTTTTGACCTGTCTGCATGAAAATGTGTGTGTATTTTCATGTGTGTTTTAAAAGAATATACACATTTAAGTGTATCCAATGTTTTGTGGGGTTTTTTTGCACTTTCAAGGTATGTATTTTTTCAAGCAATTTCCCCTTCATTGAATAAAGTGCTTTGGTGTGAATTTTTTCAAAGTTTACGCATTTTTGTATTTACGCACTTTTGTTTTCAAAAGTCTGCATTTTTGTACTGTGTGTGTGTGTGTGTGTGTGTGTGTGAAGTGCATCACAGACTTGGCTACGACCTGTATCTGAGGCAGTCAGCTTATATACACTGGTTGCTGGGGAACATGGGTGGGAGGGTGCTGTTGCACCGTGTCCTGCTTGTGGTTCATGGTCAACAGACGGTTGGCCAGTGTGTGAACAGAGTGCTGGATTAGATGGACCCTTGGTCTGAGCCAGCTGGGCTCTTCTTATGTTCCTATGACATAAAATATGGATTTCGAGATCCAAATGCATTCTGATTTGTGTTTAGGTTTGTGAAGTGCAAAATATGCACAGCAATGTGGACTGAACACATTTCTCACCCATCCCTAATTGTCAGTGGGGGCGGGGCAGTGACAGGGTCTGTTTCTGAAGAGGAAAATGGGGAGTTTGTGCTATTTGGGGAAAGTGTTTCCACTAGCACTCTTTGTGGGTGTGCATATGTGCAAATCCTTCTTCCTAAAAATTATAGAACTGGATCTTTGAATAGCCTTGTAAATAAGCCCATGGAAGGCATTAGTTTAGTTTGTGGATTCTTTTTGTTGTTGTTAACCTGCTAAGAGTTCCCATTCTTGCCATGGAGAAGGGGAGTCTCCTTTATTTTACCAGCATGCTAAGAGGCTAGCTAAAATAAAAGAAGGGCATCTCTCAAGTAGACTGGTGGAGAAGAGGCAGGATGCTCTTTTAGCCCACCTTCATCTGCTATCTGCATCTCTGTGGATGCTGGGAAACCCTCTCCTCTTCAGCTGGCACAGAAACCCAAGGACTGTGGGGGGAGAAGGGACAAAGCGATCTGCCCTCCAACACCACCCCCACTCACCCACGTTGAATTGCTAGTCTCCAGTGGCAACCAGGTGAGTTGTTAAACTCAAGGCTGCATTAAAATGTTGATTCTAAGGATGTATTAAGGTGGATTCCTGCATTGTGCAGGGGGTTGGACTCGATGGCCTTATAGGCCCCTTCCAACGCAACATTTCTATGATTCTGTAACCACTTCATGGAAATCTGGTCTCTCTTCGTTGTGTTTTGTTACAAAGGAATGGTGCCCTATAAGCTTCCAATACACCAAACATCATTCTGGAGGGTGCTAATTAAATGAGACGTGCTATAAGAACGTTCTACTGATCATGTAACTCAAATATGAATGGGAACGGTTTCTTTTTATATCTTTTATTTGAATAGTTGACCATTTCTTTATTTGTTGACTGTAAGCTCCATTGTATTATGCACAATAATTCAATAAAACAAAATTGTTGTTGTTTTATTAAATACTTCTGCAGCTTTAATCCCAAATTCTTCCTTTTCTTGGCCTCTGGGCAGAAACTGGGCCACACCTGCATTCTTACATACCCTAGCGCTCTGTTAGGGTAAAACAGCGAAGTTATGAACTTGAGCTTAGTACGGATGGATTTGATTTGTTGAGAAAAAGGCTGTTTTTAAATCAAGTAACCCGTTGGTATTTCATGGCTTTCCTAAACAATGTTGCATACTAATTGGTTAATCTAACCATGAAAACATGTTAAGTTAAAATTTAACAGAGCTTTTGTGCTATCTGAGAGAATATGCTTTGAATAATTTCATATATATATATATATATAAATATATATTATCTTGATATTTTTACTAGCTTTAGAAAATGTTAAACAGTACATTGCTTATTTATTGGATAGCTGTTAATGATGTGTGTTAAGCTGCAGTGCATTGGGAATGTTAATTGGAAATAAATTGCATACACAAAACAGCACATTATCTTTTATTAATCAAATCAGACTTTTCACATAGTTGTGCCCTTCTTCTTTCCAGTGCTCTGATTCGATTCTGTTCTTTCACCTGTAATGCATAATTATCATGGCTTCTCCTGTCCCAGAAACACAAATTAGCTAACAATCCAGGTTTTCCTCATTGAAGCCAGTGTGCTTTTGTTTGTTGGTAGACAATTTAAAGGTCTAGAAGTTTCCAGCAGCAAGGGCTGTCTGCTTAGTGGGCACTGAAGTTTATTTCCACAAGACAAAAAATAAATGCCCTTTTGCTTGCATGTTTTTTTTTTAAAAAAAACAAAAAATGTAACACTACAATCTTTACATGTATACTCAGAAGTAAGACCCATTGAGTTCAATGGGACTTGCTCCCAGGATTGCAACCTAAATACTTGTAGTTTTAAGAAGTGAACAAATTGCAGAACCAAGGTACTTAAAAAATATAAGGAGTATAAAAGATCACCCAGTTGTGGATTCTCCTGATTAAACCATCCCCAATTGTAGGGTGACCATATGAAAAGGAGGACAGGGCTCCTGTATCTTTAACAGTTCTATAAAAAAAGAAGAATTTCAGCAGTTGTCATTTGTATGCATGCAGCACCTGGTGAACTTTCCTCTTCATCATAACAGGTATTCTAGAGTGACCAGATACAAAAGAGTGCAGGGCTCCTGCAGCTTTAATTGTTGTGATGAAGAGGGAATTTCACCAGGTGCTGCATGCATACAAATGACAACTGCTGAACGTCTTCTTTTTTATACAACTGTTAAAGATACAGGAGCCCTGTCCTCCTTTTCATAAGGTCACCCTATCCAGATGTTTGGACTATCAAGTCCCTGAATCCCCCAGCCGGTATGTCATGGTTCATAATGCCCCATCTCAAAAAGATACCCCCCTTCTTTAATTACATAGGAAAGCAGCCTTTATTCAAACATTTTTGATGGACTTTGATTCAGTTCTAAGAGACTGTGAGTCCTATCGATGCAGATTTAATGTTAACCAGGTTATTTGTTTTGTTTTTAAAGAGTAACTTAAGATATTCAGGGCGGAAATTGGCTTTTTTTGGGTTGTTTAATTCAAAATTCTATCCACTCTGCTTTAGCTAGGAGTAGCCAGCTTTTTTTTTAATAGCCTCACCCTTGTGCTTTTGAGCAGTCATCATTTATCTCCATGCCAGGAAAAGCAGGTTCATCTGCTTAAATTTATGTGTGCGGGGTTGCTGTTAAAGGCGCAGGGACAGTGGAAAAGACGGATAGCCTAAACTTAGCATGAAAGAAGCCCCTGTGTCTGTGCTTGTATGGACTACTGGTAGAGCCCCTGGGCAGCTGGTGACTCCCTGCGAGCCCAGTCGGGCAGCGCCCCGTGTTTCCTAGCCTTCGTGTGAATGTGCAGGTATCGAACGTTGCATATTAGTGCTCAGATTTTCTGTACTGATATATGAATCGCCTTGACTAGCAGCCTGCCGTCATTCAATAGTTCCATTATGACCTTCCGCACAGTTGGCTTTCTTTGCGGGGGGAAGTATTTTCTGCGATAAAGAAACCAGGTGTAGTTTTTTCCTTTTTTTTTTTAAAAAAAAAGAAACATCTGTATTGGGATGATATAAAAACCTAGCTGAGCCTTGTTGTGGTTGTTGTTTTAAATCTTGTAGGAAAGCGGTGGAGCAGCAGCAAAGAGTCCCGCTCTCCAGCTAGGCTGCAGCGGCCTCTCGTCTCCTGCAGGGGGAGCTGGCACACAGCCTCTGTCCCCGCAGCGGAGACAGGTGGGTGGGGTTTTTTCCAGGCCCCCTTTGAAAGGCTGCAAAGAGAGCCGGTGTTCAGGGGTCACAGCCTTTCATGGGCCTGGAATAGCTTTGCCCTGACAGCTCCAAGAAGAGTGCTAGGCAGGAGCATATAAAGTGCACATGTCCCGCACTCTTAACTGCACTCTGCTTTTCTCTCTCCTCCACCCCCCCCCCCCCCCCCGGGTCCCCTTTTTTCTTCGCCGCTCCTGACATGCTGTTGTTGCAGTCCTGGTGTCGGGTGCTTGGGCCGACCGCTGGGCCTCCTCCTGGCCTTTCTTTCCCTCTCCTTTCGACCTCGCCATGGCCGCTCCCTCCACATGCAGGCCTGCTGAATCCTTCATGCCAGATGCATTGTCAGAGGCGAGGCTGCTCCGTCCAGCACGGGGCTGTGAGGCAGACAGGCAAGGGTTGATGGAGATAGGAAGTCTGTGTTTTGCCTCTCTGAGTAAGGTCGACTTCCGAGACAATTATCCAGCAAGCGTGTGGGCGGAAGCAAACATGCTCCAGAGCTTTGGTCCCTTTTTAGTAAGGGATATTTGTGAGGTTTATTTGGAGGTACAAGGCACCGTCTCCCTACGGTTGTTCAATGCTTCGGCTCCAGATGCGAATTCCGAGCTCGGTCTGAAGCGCTTTGGATCCCTGTGCCGTGTGAGTCCCCCTGGGTTCCTTACCTCGACCCGTCGTGAGTGCTGCAGCCTTCAGGGCCATTTTAAAATGGCGACTCCCTTGAAGCGGCCTGGACGGCTGCAGATGCTCACAGTGGGTCCAGGTGAAGAGCAGGGGCTCTTGTGGGGGCGGGGAGGCTTGGCAGGTGCCCAGGAAAACTGGGCACCACCCCTTTGCCCAGCATGTCCAATGTCCTCAAGTAGGTAGGTTGGCAATGGAGGCTGGTGGCTCCAATGTCAGTGGGTCAGTAAATCCGCTCCAGGTTTCAGTCCGAACTCAGAACTCTGTAGAGCTTTCCAATGTGCAGAGCAAGGTGCAAAGAAAGATCCAAGACTGGGCTGCTGTTTGAGATTTATAGATGAGTAGAAGAATCCAGAGAGCCAACCTTCTTAACCAGTAGGGTCCCCATCCGCTATCCCCGCTGTTCCGTGTTGGTATCAGGATTGAGGCGGGGTGGCTTTGGCAAGATGTCCTCTGTGGGGTCTTCCTCCTAGAATGCCCTTCTTCTCCTAGGTCCAGCCTTCTCTGCTGCCCAGAAGAAGCTGCTGTTCCTTCTGTTCGGTTTTTGCATTGCTCACGCACTTGGAGTGAGCTGGAGAATGGAGGGGAGGGGAGGGGAAGGCACAACAGAGAAGGGGGAGGACCAGTGAGACCGGAGGGCTGGTGACCAGTCAAGGCTGGTAGCTCTGATGTCTGTGGGGTGGTGAATCCGCTCCGGGTTTCAGTCAGAACACTAAAGGAACTATCTAAACTGCTTTTTTTAGAGTTCTGATTGGTTCTGACTGAATCCCAGAAAAGATTCACAGTCCCGCTGGCATCGGAGCCACCAGCCTCCACTATAGGTTGAGCTGCACACCTGAGCTCTGTTCCATCCAAGGTTTGGTTGCACCTCAAACATAACCACTGGTTTTGAAGGGAGTGTGCGTGGAGGGGAATTGTACAGCTGTTTTCCTCTTCTTAAAAATAAAGTGGGGATAGTTGTGTGCTCTAGTGCAAAGGGCCTTCAATTTTTGCCCCTGGTCCCAGCCAACAGTTCATGAAATTGGCAGGGAAAGGTAACTTTGTTAGTGTTATATAGCCCTTTTTAAAATGCAGGTCAGCAAATGATACCGTAGGTGGAGGGCTCTAAAGTTGAGGGTTTTTTGGTTTTTTTAAGTGGTGAAGGCTACCAGAAGGAGGCGTGATACTGGTACCAACCACCTGGTACCTGTGATTCTTGTGCAACCATATTCCACACATCCCTTTCAATAGCATTGCCTGTGCTAGCTTGAGGGATGCATCTTGTGTTTCAGTTTTGTACTAGAGAGGAAAATTAACGTTTTTTGTTTCTCCTGCGGCAGAAGCATTACCTTGAGGCAAACTGTCTGGATGCCTCCTCCCCAAAGAATAGCAGCACACCTATCGCACACGTGAAATACCCACTCATGAAACACCCTGCCGGATGGGTGACAAAGTTAGATATTCTTGTTAGTCCAGCAGTCTTTTGGTTCCAGGGAGAACAAGTCTGGGCAGACGGGGAAAACGAAGGCTCCTTCTGAATGGCAAGAGTGTCTCCTTAATAGAATGTAGGTGGGCATTTCGACTTTGGGGATCAGCATGTGGAAAGAGCCTCCCCTCAGGGGTTGGGCCTTCTCTGCTGTCGCTCTGTGTGGTGGTGCCTTTGTGTTTGCAAAACGCATGTCAGCGGGAAAAGTGCAACCTCAGGTTCGCTGCCACAGGCAGCTTTTTGTCTCGGACAAAGGGCCTCACTTCGTAGGCCTTTGTGCTGCCGTTCAGAATGTTGCTGGGATTAATTGTGCCAATAGGTGCCTGAATGCAGAGAGCACAAGGCGGCTTGCTCCAGCCATAATTATCTCCTGAGCTGGGCAGGGAATCAAAACTTGGACAGGGGAGGTTCGTGCTGTGGTGGCAGCAGCACTGGTTTGATGCTGTCCTTGGGACTCCCTCAGCTAACATGCAGTTTCCGTTGCGGTGATAATGAAACACATCCAGTTTCTCCGTCTCTCTCTTTCATGTCCTCACCTGGGTGAATCCCCACGCAATTTCAGAAGTTGAAACTGTTGTTTTTACTGTGGAAGGTGTATATGTTGATTCACTGGCGTGGCAATTCACTGCCAGAACCTTTATGAATGCTGTTGAAAGAGTCCTTGTCTGTGCAGGCTGCAGCATAAAGAGCCTTTGGCTTCTCTTGTATTTTATTTTATTTTATTGTGAACCTAACTAGCCTAATATGATCAAAGTGTGAGGGTCCCTTGTTTCTAGTATTGTACCCATTCTATATGGGTGGCAGTTAGGGATGCCAGAGGTATCAGTGTTTGGGGCTGGAGCTCAGTGAGATTTTGCTAGCTCAGCCCTCCAGACACCAGCTCGCAGATCTTTGATCTGGCTTGATTCAGTGTGTACTGACTTGGGCAAGCTTGTGGTTTTCAGCTATTTTATTATTTGTGCAAATCACAATGTGGGCAAATCGCAATTTGCGCAGATTTGCCTCTGGGAACATTGCCGGAAGTCGGAATTTGCGCAAAATTGCGACCGTTAATAGCGCAATTTGTGCAAAATTGTAGGTACAAATAGTCCTTTGTGCCTGCATTTTTATGGAAATTGCACGGTTTATGGCTGCAATTTTGCAGCAATTGCAATTTCCATAAATATTCCTAGCTGTGAATTTGTGCAAATCGCAGGTCTTGGACAAAAAAAAAGAAAGACCTGAGCTCTTGCCACGTGCCTGCAGACTGCCCTGCAGACTGTCCTACACACATGCTGGGGTCAGGCAACTGACGGGAATCCGGTGAGTGGAGCGTGAACAGGACACAGGGCGGGGGTTCACCCATTCCTAGCGTCAGTCCACAATTTTCTCTGTATTTTGGTCTCTGTCTACAACAGCACTCGCTTCAAGATATATCTGCATGATAAGAGGTGGCAAACTCTTTGTCCTTGTCCTGGTATGTTTTTCCTGGGTCATTCAACATGCATTTCCTACTTACACACACAAAGGGCAGCACACAAATTGCACTCTTGAGTACATATGCTAGCCTGCTGTGGTCCTGGTTGGAACCTTTCCATGCAATCAAGGTGCCTTGAAGGTAGGAGTGCCAATTTGCTGGTTGAGATGGCAGGCTGCAACACCTCCTCGCCAGTGCGTTTACCTGTGATGGAGCACCCCAGCCTGCCATGTTACCTGCCAAGAACGTTGCAGAGTTCTGTGATGTCAGTCCAAACAGTTAGTACCTCTTAATGTGGTTCTGACTTGCCCTCGGAGTCTTAATCAGAGACACCACCCATCATGAGATACATGCTGCCTTCCCCAGTATGTTGTCTTGGGACATATCCCAGGAAAATCGGCTGGTGCAGCCACACCCTTTGCTCTGTGGTCTGTGCTGGCTTCTCCCCTTTAAGCTTCTTCCCCTTGGCTTGGCTGTGGTTGATCTCTTTCATCCCCCATAACTTTCATTCCCTGTAACTCCTTTTCTGCTTGTCTTCATGAAGGTCATACCTAATCTGTGGGTTTGCCTATGCTGTTTCAGAGCTTCCAAGCCTGGCTGTTCAGGCTTAGTGGGTGTCTTGAGTCTCTGCTGCTCCACATAATAGACTTGCTTGGGCAGACCTGTGCACATGTCTGTGCACTATGGGGTTCGCTTATTTATTTATTTATTTATTGCATTTACATCCTGCCTGTTTTCCTCCAAGAAACCCAAGGAGACCTACCTAATTCTCTTCCTTCCTCTCCATTTTATCCTCACAACAACAACCCTGTGTGGTAGGTTGGGCTGAAAATCTGTGACTGGCCCAAAGTCACCCAGTGAGCTTCCATGGCCGAGCGGGGACCAGAACCCGGATCTCCCTACTCCCGGTCCAAAACTCTGACCACTGTACCACACTGGCTCCCTTGGCTGAGGGAAGGTCAAACGGCGTCTCTCTGGGATGCTTATTTCCCACTTGAGGAAAGAATGCAGGAAATTCCATCAGTCCAAGTCTCTTTTGATAAGATCCACCCATCCTGTGTTCCCCCAACTCCTTTTATGTTACACATTTCATTACATCCCTATTAGCAAATGCTTAATTTCTAACAAGGGCCACATTCAGAATTGAGCAAAGCCTATAGGGCCAGGAATGCTTGTTCCATTCCACCAACTTGCTCCCATGGAAACCGTGATTCCGGCAAAGGGTCCTTTTTAATCTCCTTCTTCCCTCACAGTGAACAGCAACTGAGCCATAGCTCAGTGACAGAGCACATGCTTTGTATGCAGAAGGTCCCAGGTTCAATCCTGGGCATCTCCAGGTAGGGCTGGAAAAACTCCTGCTTGAAACCCTGGAGAGCCGCTGCTGCCAGTCAGTGTTGACAATACCGGGCTAGCTGGACCAATGGTCTGACTTAATGTGAAGTAGTTTCCTATGTAGCAGTGGTTCTTCTGGCAGAGTTCTCTCTTTGCATACCTCAGCTGCTGGCTCTCTTTGGCCTAGCTGAGGGCCAAGCTAGACATGGTGGTAAATGTGAGAACGCTAGTTTCCCCCTTCTGTAACGTCTAATAGAACTTGGCTCATTTGCGATATTCTGCTTCCATCTGCCTTCCAGTCCACATTGTGGGTGGCCTGTTGATAGTGTATGTCCGTGAGGAAGAGGAGCATGCTGGGATGTTGTGACATGAGGTACGTTCGGTTAGAAGTTACCTGGATGGCCGGCAGACACTAGATCAGTGGCTGCCATAATTGGTTTGGCCTTTGTATATAGAAGGAGAATTCTATGGCAGAATCTCTGCTCAAATGAAGGATTAAAAGGCTGAGTTCAGACGACACACTCATCAACTGGTGTAATAGGAACAGAATGGGAAACAGCCGTTGAGTAGTGTGTCGTCCGTACTCAGCCAAGGAGTCCTCAATTTGTGTTGTAGCTCAGGTGGAAACAGCTGAACTGCATGACAGTGGAGGCTGTGCTGGCAAATAGGAAGCAACTGGTTGCTGGATTAGACCCACTCATCTACCTATTCCTGCACTATGTCTTTTGTATCCACTAATTTCTGGGCTGCTGCCTTGGCCCTTTGAAGGTGTCCAAATTGCTGAAACTTTTCACCTTTAATTTAAAGCAGCCTCTCTCCTTCTGTCATCTCGGCTTCTCATTCAGTTCTTTCTCATTAACTCCAGCGTTCCTCGAAGCGCTCACATTTCTGTAGTTATTCACATTTCTGCAGCTGCTCATCTAACCACATCTGTCTTCCTGGTTGCCCACAATCCCAAGCCACCTCAGTATAGGTGGGTGGGTGTACTTAAAACAGCAACAAAAATGCTCTATTGACTCCCTTTTTCTGCACCAGTGCTCTGCGTTATGGTATCGGTGGAGTAGACTTTCTTGGAAAGGCAGAGAGCAGGCTGTGATCCAGCAAGGAAGGGAGTGTGCCAGATTATCCCAAGGCCCAAGATGGGCATGCTTCACTTGCATGATGAATCAGTATGTGTATAATTATTATGGGTCAACATACGGAATTACATTGGCCAGTTCATATGTAATGCTAAACCATGGTTTGGTACCATAGCAATGTGTGTTTTGTGGATGTGCTGACTCTATTATTATTATTATTATTATTATTATTATTATTATTATTATTATTATTACTACTATTTTTCATGTGTTCCTCTTAATTAGTTAGTTTCTAGCTTTCCATTGTAGGGGCAAACTATTGTTTGTGCTTGCTTGTAAGCCAGGGGTTTGATTTGGTTTGGGATGTTGATTTGCAGGGCAGGTGCAAACCACATTTGCTGATTCAGATCTAACAGCAAACTAGGAAGGGGAAGGATGGAGGAGAGTGTGCACACATTCCTGTAACACCAAACTATGGTTTGACACGACATACGTATCTTCCCAGGATGTTAAATTTAGTGACTTTCTGCCTGTATTCCAGGAAATGCAAGGCTTTCTTTGACAGTTATTGGGTTCTCCATGAGAAGATCTGAACATTAGTTTGCCAGCGCTCTGCTTGGTAGTTTTCAACTATGGAAGTTCATAGGAGTAGAATTTCCTTTAATGATTGAAGTCACTTCACAGCTGAAATTCACTCTCCAAATCAGTGTGATGAAGCCAACCTAATTCATGTTTAAAGTTTAGATTTGCTTTAGATTAACTGTCTCTAGGACTGCTGAGATAGACACCAGCTCCATGGGGGCTGCATTCAGAAGACCAGGAAGCATGGTAAAGCCACTTCAGTGCTTGCCTGTGGTGCCTGTAGCCAGGCATGGTGGGATTTATGATCATCTGCAGCCTACGGCCACATGTTTAAGCCCAGGGAGAGGGGTGCAAGGATGTGATCATAGGCAACAGCCTCTCTGTTAGGTTACAGGTTTCATGTTGGTGAGCTTGAATCAACCCCTTGACTTGTATTGGAGTATCCACAGGTTTTGCTTCAATATGCCAAAACTTGTTCTAAAAAAGAAGCAGCCTGAGATGACTTGGCCCAGCATTCCCCAACCTGATGCTTTCGGACTACAACTTCCATCGTCCCTGACCATTGGCCATGCTGGCTGGGCCCGAGGGGAATTGTGCTCCAGGACAGCTGGGGTGTGCCAGGTTGGGGAAGGCTGATTTAGGCATATAATTTAATGAAGATGTGACAGAGGTGGTACAGACCAAGCAGGGTAGGCGGTGGAGGTCCAGTTGATGGTATAGCCTTTGCTGGCAGATGAATCCCCTGGATCACCTTTTGCAATGGCAGTCCTTTCTCACAGTCCCTTGGTGTGTCCTGTGATAGACCTGAAGGGAGTCGCTTACTTCTCTAGATTTACTGCCTATTTTTGATGGCATTGAAAAGAAAAAGGTTCTCCTGACAAGCAAATTTCCTTGCTTCTTGATGTGGCTGCTGAACTTTTTGAAAGAGGAGGACTTCCCTGTTTTACAGTTGGGAGCAATAAGGCTACAATGTGATGGTGACTGAAGGTTTTATTACTCTCTGCATTAACAATGATCAACTTGTGGTGTTCATCTGGTGGTTGGCGGAGGCGGGGGGCTTGCCTAAATACATGAAAATGTTCAGGAAAAGTGGGAGCATTCTTTTTGAAATACTTTGCTTATATTAAACCAAAGGTTTTCCATTTTACTATATCATGTGATTTAGGTGGACTTCAGATAACAGAGTTGATGATATAGACATAAATTAACCTTTTCCGAACATGGTTCTAACTAGAATCATAGAATCATAGAATAACAGAGTTAGAAGGGGCCTACAAGGCCATCGAGTCCAACCCCTGCTCAATGCAGGAATCCACTCTAAAGCATCCCTGACAGATGCTTGTCCAGCTGCCTCTTGAAGGCCTCTAGTGTGGGAGAGCTCACAACCTCCCTAGGTCACTGATTCCATTGTCGTACTGCTCTAACAGTCAGGAAGTTTTTCCTAATGTCCAGCTGGAATCTGGCTTCCTTTAACTTGAGCCCGTTATTTCGTGTCCTCCGAAGGCAGAAGATGCTCCAGTTTGGGGAGAGGAAAGGAATATCTAAATTTTAAACAAATTTCACTTAATTGTTTTAATGCTCTCTGTTCATGCATTCTGTCACCACCTGGAGTCTGTGTTCCCTGATTAGCTGGAATCACTGTGTTCAGCAAGAAGACTGTTTGTTTCTTTTTTAAAAAATGATGCCAAATTAGCTGTAGCGAGGGGTAGTGGACAAGCCCCGACAAGGCAGGCATTTGCAGGACTTCTTATGAAACAATCCCCTTGCCCACACTCCTGCCACACATGCACACACACACAGCTCTCAATTTGTTATATACATCTTTGCTTGCTGGATTTTAAGGTCCATCAACAGCTCTTTGCTCCGCAAGTCGTAGTTTGCCCCTGCCAATTTTGTGGCAGTGTTTCTTTAAAAGAAAAGAAAAAAGCTACAAAAAAATCTTGCATAATGGAACATCGCACAAACCATAACCAAAACACAGCATAATATTGGCAGCGAGACAAAATATACAATAAAATATGCATTGAAATATGCAAAAATAAAAATATGCCAAACATGCATTAAAAAAAGAAACATAGTGAAGGAAAGAGGAGTGGGGAAAGCACGTAACATTCAAGTCATCAGAATTAGAACTGGAGGCGGAGAAGGCTTGGTTTTAAGGTCTTCCAATGCGATATGTTAGTGGTGACCTTCAGCTGATCTGCTAGTGTTGAGAGCCCGTGAAAGCCTGAAGAATGGCAGCCCCTTGCCTATAGCTTGGAAAAAACGAGGCTAAGGGGAGATATGATAGAGGTGTACAAAATTATGCATGGTGTGGAGAATGTAGGGAGACACTTTTCTTCCGCTCTCAAAATACTAGAACCCAATGGGGTCATCCCATGAAGCTGATTGGTGGGAGACCCAGGACAAATAAAAGGAAGTACTTCTTCACACAGCGCAGAGTTAAATTATGGAACTCACTACCACAAGATGTAGTGATGGCCACCAATTTGGATGGCTTTAAAAGGGGGTTAGATAAATTCCTGGAGGCGAAGGCTATCCATGGCTACTAGCCCTGATGGTTGTGTGCTCTCTCCAGTATTCGAGGCAGTAAGCCTGTGTGCACTAGTTGCTGGGGAACATGGGTGGGAGGGTGCTGTTGCACCATGTCCTGTTTGTTCATCCCTGGCCGATGGCTCGTTGGCCACTGTGTGAACAGAGTGCTGGTCTAGATAGACCCTTGGTCTGATCCAGCATGGCACTTCCTATGTTCTTATACTCAGCTAGAGAATCCTATTTTATGGGGCAGGAGCTCCAGTGTAGATCGAAAACGCATGTTGTCTTCATTCTGGCTTCCAAGGCTCTGACTAGTCATTTCTCAGAGGAGAATGACATGAGAGATGGACAGGACTCATAAGCTTGGGATAAAATTTACCCAACCTAGTACCCTCCAAATGTACAGCAACTCCCACGATTCCCAGCCAACATGGACAAATAGCAGTGGGGGTGCATGCCATGCACAATTTTTTTGGCAAGAAACCAACTGTTCTGGATCGAGGCCCAACATAACTATTTACCTTTCAGATTAGAAGTAGCCACCTGAAGCAATCTTCTTCTTGTTGTTCTAGAAAAGCATAAAGGCTCTGCATGCCCATACTAGAAAGGATTTGCCCCGTTGATTGTTTTGCCTGGGCCTTTAAAGCCAGAGGAGCGCCGCCAGAAAATGACAAGTTGGCAACCCTATGACCACCTACCTTGGAAAATGTTAGAATGGGCTGAGGGTCCATTGCTGTTTTTTCTCTTCTCTCTTCCCCTTCTCCCTGCCCCCATTTTCCCCCCCATTTCAGTGGTTGAAAAGAACCTCGCTGGCTTTTCCTCCTTTCTCTTTTCATGCTTTCTTTTTGTGGTTGGCTGCTCACTGAGATTTCTAATTATTGTAAGGATGGTTTTTTTATATATATATTTTTAGCTCGCTCTGTAGGCTTGTGCCTCCTTGCTCAGCGTCTGCCTCTCTCAGGTGAGCTCGCAAATTCTGACAAAATCAGGATTCAAGCGGCACATCTCCTGTCAGAACGCAGCATCTGTCATGGATCAGCACACTCCGGCTGAACATACTTCTGAGAAGGGCATTTCCTGAGGGGGCTGCACTCTGTGTGTGTGTGTGTGTGTGTGTTGGCTTCACATTTTGGACACGCACTGAACAGGAAGGCAAAGTTGACGGGAAGCCTAGGAGTTTCTGCATTTTTCCTTTTGGTTCATTCTGCTGGCTCTCCCCAGGCAGGGCCCTTCTTGCTCCCACCTCTCCGGTGGGAATGAAGCAGGGTTGAATGAAGCATCAATTAAAACAAGCATTGATTTAATCATTAAATCAATGATTAAAAAAAAATCTGATTTTTTAAATTTAAATTGGATTTTTTTTTATTTAAATTGGATTTTTTTAAAATTTAAATTGGATTTTTTTAAAATAAAATGCTTTTTGAGGAAAAATCTATCTAAAGATAGTTTTCTGTTTAAGATACGTTATAGTCCAAAGGTTATTCATCATGAAATAAGGATTAGTTTTTAATTATGTAGCATGAGGCTGTTTAAATTTTTTGGTAAATGAACTCCATTAATCCATTCACAATGTCATGCTCTTCCAGAGGTTTCTGTAAGATTATTTTTCTCTTTCCAATAAAGTACAGCAAAAAAGTTGTCCAAATATGAATGATTAAGCTATTAAACTGGAGATAATTCACCTCACAATAATTTCATAATTATCTATCTATGATGTAGTTCTAATAGTATAACCAAATCAGCATTGTTTTTGATATAACTGTAAAACTTATCTGAAAAGTTGCTATTCTAAAAATGAAACCTTCATCTGGTTGTAAATATTAAGATTATACCTGCAAGAATGAGTCTTTGGTAACTCTGAGTTGTGTGAAATACAGCCAGGAAGAGTGCACTTTTTTTTTTCTAAAGCTTTTAAAACTTGATTTTGATCTTACTTTTATACTGCTAGTTTTACTCTACCCTGTGCCTGTTTGGTGCATTCTCTTCCCCTCCTTATTGTTTTATTATGATTCTATTAGACTGTATGCCTATGCGGCAGGTTTTTGCTATTTTATTGTTTTACTCTGTACAGCACCATGTACACTAATGGTGCTAAATAAATAAACAAATAAATAATAATAATAATAATAATAATAATAATAATTAAATCGAGTCTTTCTGACTAGTGATTTAAATCGTGATTTAAATAATGATTTAAATCAAATCCACCCTGGAATGAAGCAAAACAAACCCGTGAACAAAACAGATTCTACCTCCAAGTGGAAGGAAGACTGTCAGGCACAGGCCTCATAACGCTAAGAACTTGCTTTGTTTTGAAATGGTGCTGAAGTTACCTCAGCTTTGCAAATAATGTTGGTATTACACCAATGTCATTAGCACTGCTGGCTCCAGGTTTTTGGGAGCCCTTGGTCATAGAATCATAGAATAGCAGAGTTGGAAGGGGCCTACAAGGCCATCGAGTCCAACCCCCTGCTCAATGCAGGAATCCACCCTAAAGCATCCCTGACAGATGCTTGTCCAGCTGCCTCTTGAAGGCCTCTAGTGTGGGAGAGCCCACGACCTCCCTAGGTAACTTATTCCATTGTTGTACTGCTCTAACAGTCAGGAAGTTCTTCCTGATGTCCAGCTGGAATCTGGCTTCCTTTAACTTGAGCCCGTTATTCCGTGTCCTGCACTCTGGGAGGATCGAGAAGAGATCCTGGCCCTCCTCTGTGTGACAACCTTTTAAGGCTTACTAAGTGGCCCCCTCCCTCAGTAAATCTACGTTCTCATTGCCACTTTCACGAGTGACTGTTTCTCCTCATCTTCTTATCATTGCTAAGCCCCTGCTTTCTTGACAGGCAGAGAGCCAATGAGCAAGCAGGCCGTGGCATCTTCACTCTTCCTTCTCACCACCATGGTTGTCTGGGCCAAAACGAGAGGTGGGTGAAGAAGCCGGTTGCAACGGCAGAGGAGAAGCAACTTCGGGGGATTCTTGCCAGTAGGCCGCTGCTTAGGACGGTGCCCAACCACACCTACCCTTAATAACCCGCCTGGTTATTAGCCTGCAAAAAACATTCAGTTGCCTGCCCCACTTGTGAATTCTGGCACAATAAAGGTCTCGTAGGAAAATATATTATTTTTCAGTTTATAGAACCTTGCGTTCTTTGTTGCCTGGAGACTTTTCTGCCTCACCGTAGGAGACCACATGTTCGGCTCTTGTTTACAAGTCTCCATTGCACATTTCCAGTTCTTTAGCCTTGGGCATATCAATTCCCCTGGGGGTTCCCCCAAGTTGTTTTGTCTGCCAAAGATGCCTGCTGCTGAGCTCCTTGATTTGAACGAGTATTTTAAGTATTGGGGCATGGTAGAAAAGCCATGGTTTTGTGGTGGGACCTGCAACAAAATTCTGCAGTGTGGCGTGCACATATTCAGGATACTCCGTTCCACTCTCCATCATTCCACTCTCCGTTCCATCATTTAGGGTATTTGGTTTGTTTTTGTATTTCAGTATATCCTTGCTTTCCCCGGGTCTGCTGATAACCTCCCTCTTGTGCTGCTACTCTTATCAACCTGATTAATTGCAAATCCCAAATCAGGAGCAATAATTGGGATTAATGAATACACAATTCTTATGCATGTGGCGTTGATGAGAAAAATAGAAGAACTTAAAGTATAGATTATAGGTTCAGTTCAGGCAGCTATTCCTTGTGAAAACAGTCCGTCTCTTAGTGAATAAACTGGGTTGTTAGATGCTTTGGCCAAAGGATTTGTTTCCTCAGAGAGCCGGATGCTTGTTCCGGGGCTGGATTAACCACCATGCTAAGTAAGCTACAGAATGAGTTCCCAGTCAAATTACGGGCTTCTGCTATATAATTATTAAGGAGCACTTCTGTGAACAGATTGGGCCTATCCTGCTTGTTGTGTTCTGCTCCTTTTTGGAAGTTACCACAGGTCAAAACAGAGATGCTGTTTATGACATGGCAGATGTTGTGTTTTCTGGCTATGGTGGAGGCTGAATAACATCTGCAGCATAAAGAGCTGAATTATCAGTCCGCTTTAAACCATGGTGGATTTCTGCCAGAGAGCTAAAGTCTGTGCCCTTCTGAGTGCTTTCTTTTTTGGCTTGTCTCAAAATAAACGCATTATGTATGTTTCTGAATATCCTTGACCGTCATTGGCCTAAGCAGCAGAATTATGAATAACGTCCTGAGAATGGATGAAAGTTAGATGTGCCTTCTAACATGCACACACATTCAAATTAGCGGTGATGATGATGATGATGATGATGATGATGATGATAGCAACTTATTTGGGTAAGCCTCAGGTGTTGGAACAGGGAGGGAAAGGTTCAGCATGAGCAGTAATAGCCATAGTTTGTATCTTTGCCTATTGTAAGATGAGCAGAAACACCCAGCCATCTTGGATGGCAATGTTGGAGGTGCTTGGCGGCACAGCTGTGTTCCTCATGCAGTTTTCCCTTACCTACCCAGGGCATCTGTAGTGTAGTGGTTAGAGTGTTAGACTGGGACTCAAGAGACCAGAGTTCTAGTCCCCACTCGGCCATGAAGCTCACTGGGTGACAAGGTGGATCGTGTTTGATATCTTGGGCTTCTTGGAGGAAAGGCGGAGGATATACATGGAGCAAATAAATTTTTTAAAAATAGCTAGAAGACCGTAAACAGACACGTTCTTGTTTTCACCACAAGCTACAAATCAGGACTGGTTTTGTGACCTGCTTTTGCCACATTGCTGCCAGTGTCGCAAACTGTTTGACTCTGTGCCTCTTGGTCTTTGCGGCAGACTTCAGTGGGCTTTCAAAAGCCCGCGCTGCTTTGGGGCCACCCTTATCTAGTTACGGTCCCAGCAGCTTCCCAAACGAACTGTTTTCAGAGCAAGTGCTCTCTCTTTCTCCGCCTGTTTGTCTGTCTGTCTGTTTGTGTCAGTCTCTTTTCGCCCCCAAGTCTGGGGCTGGGACTTGGGAGGTTCTGTGGGGAATGCTGACGGGGAGGTTTGACTGCTAATCCGCTGCTGGAATGTTGGCCAGACGGTCAAATTCTTCTCCCTTATTTTAAAACACACACAAGTGAGCAATATGGGGAAGGCTCAGAGAAGCAGCCTCCTGTTCCTCTGCTGCTGGATAAACCTGCTTCTGGGTTGCACCGCCCTAGTCATGGGAAAAGAGCCGCTTCAACCGGAGCATCGGTAAATACACACCAACGCCGCCAAAGTGTAGGAGCAGGGGGGAGGAATAGACAGCTCTTCCTATTTGCTCGGTGCAGAAGAGAGGAATGGGATAAGCTTGAAAAGGGCGATTGTAATAAGGCTAGACCAAGGGGAAAGTGGCAGTACATTCTTCCAGCCATGAAGTTCAACCTTTACATGAGACCTTGTTGCCTTGCAAGCTTCATCTCGTTGCTTGTCCTTTAAGATTCTCTTAGAGGCAGCCTTTACTGTTTGGAAATGTTCTCCCTAGGCAGATTCCCCTCACCAGTTGTCTTGGACTACAACTCCCATCAGCCCCAGCCAGCATGACCAGTGGTTGGGAATGCTGAGAGTTCCAGTCCGAAACATCTCGAGGGCAGCAGTTTGGAAAAGACCATCTCAGGGTTTTTGTGTCCGGGTTACAGCCCTGTTGGTTGGTTTGGTTGTGTGACACCCCCACCCCCGAGCATATGCAGAGTGCCTCCCCTGGACCGCTGTGTCACCACAGCCCCACATTCCCACATCTGGCTTTAGTAGTAAGCCCACACTTGCTCATCCCATCTCCCCATTAGCACCCAATAGCACGGAGGCCCAGGGCCACGTATTCTTTCTCGTCCCTATTGTGGGTTACTATTTATGGTGTCCAAGATGAGCTTCAGCCCTTTTTATTTACTTTTTGAGGAGCAAAATTGTCTTTATGAAACAGTGACCATAAAGCTGTGTTTTATTTCCCTCTCCCTCTTTCTTCCACCCTCTAGAAACACTGATGGATACGAAGTGGGTGACGTCTGAGTTGGCATGGACAGCTCATCCAGAGACTGGGGTAAGATGTTCCATTCGCCAGAGAGGGGGGTTGGAAAAGAGGTTGAAGCCTAAAATGGATAGAATAATCAGCCAAAAAAAAAAAAAAAAAAAGTATCTCCTTGCTTTCTTGTGAATCTCCCCAGCTTAATGAATTCATCTCTCAGTGGAACCATACAAAGCCCTAGCAGTTGCCAAGGTTCACTCCGAAGGGCCCTGGTAGACCATGAAGCCTCACTAGCCCCAGAGGTTTAGGCCTGTAAAAATGATGTGAATTGGACATTGCAAAATTTGCCTTCTGGGGAGCATTCACAGTTATCCATGCTCTCATAACCTCTCATTTAGATTACAGCAATGCGTTATACGTGGGGCTGCCTTTGAAAATGGTCCAGAAACTTCAAGTGGTACAAAACAGGGCAGCACGTTTACTAACAGGGAATGGCCGACGAGACCACATCATTGGCTGCCAGTCCAGGTCCAGGCCTGATTCAAAGTGCTGGTATTAACATTCAAAGCCCTAAATGGCTTGGGGCCAGGTTATTTGAAGGAACGCCGCCTCCCATATGTGCCTGCCCAGACCTTAAGATCATCCACAGGGGTCCTTCTCCGTGAGCCCCTGCCAAAGGAAGTGAGGCAGGTGGCTACTAGGAGGAGGGCTTTCTCTGATGTAGCACCTTTTTATTCTCCCAGTATTTTAACAGTCTATAAATTAATTTTAACTTTGCTGTTTTAAATTTGTGTTTCTGGACTGCTGCTGATTTTATCCTGGTTGTGCTTTTATATTGTATTATATATTATGGTTTTATACTGTTGTTTTATACTTTGAATGGTCTTAATTTTTGTGAACCGCCCAGAGAGCTTCGGCTGTTGGGCGGTATAGAAATGCAATAAATAAATAAATACACGAGAGTGACATTTACTGCATTCTTAATATAATCTGTGAGGGTTTTTTTTAAGAAGAGTTTTAAATTGTGGGGTCTATGATTTTGTAGCAGTGCTTGAGGAAGAGGTGGAAGTAGTGTAGGCAAGGAATGGTGAGGTGTGTGGATAGATGTACGTTATCTGGACTCCATGAAGGGGAGAGAGAGAGGTCATTGTAACAGGAAACAGAGGTTTACTTTTCCCCTTGGAAAACCAGGTCCTTATGCAGAAATCGCAAGTGTATTTTTGAAGATGCCTCCACAACCCCTGGAAGTAATTTTAAAAAGTGCCCTTTGGGCAGGGTGCTTTTAGAAGGAGAAAATGCAGTGTCATTATCCAAGTTCTACTTGTGCAGAGAATTTTGGGTGTGCAAAACCGAAGCCTTTGGAGACTATGTTGGCTCCCATCGTATCACCACATTCTAGTGTAACACCATCACACCTATTTTTTTCCCTCTGGTTTGTCTCCACGTTTTTTACCTCTGTTTCATAAGCATTGCAAGGGCTCCATCTCACACGGTCCCTTTCACATGGGTTTTTGCTTGTTTGCTCTTCCACTCCACTCTGCCCCTTCTCCTTCCTCCTCCAGTGCAGTGGTTGTGGTACTCTGATGGGCGTGGGCTCTTTTCCTACTTCGCTCTGTCTTTGTTATCTAGCGATTACTTCAAAGTTTCATCTGGGCTCCGTTTCTGTGGGCAATGGAGGACGGGGTGGTTGGAGCACTAAAAAGTCCATTCAACCGACTAACAAGTCCCTACGACGACTGCGCTGGAGGAGAACTGCCCCAGCCTTCCCTTTCGTCAGCAAAACTCCATTAGCACACACACCCAACAAAGGAAAAAGCGAGAGGGGAAAATAATCCAGACTTTCCCCGCACCAAAATAAAACAGAACAAGAGAGGGGAACGGGCAAGATGAGTGCAGGACAGGGACGATGTCATGTGAGTACTGTGCTGCAAAACCGCATACCAGGAATGGTGAATGTGCGACGAATCACCGGTGTGATGGAGCTCTTAACAAACAGGACCCACAACACTTTATTTATAATTGTTTCTAGCTATTTTAAATTGTTCTGTACTCTGTATGTTTTAATTTTGTTTTAAGTCACCTTGAGTCTTTTTTTTTTTTTTAGGAAGGCACCTGAGAAATTCAACAAATAATAATAATTATAGGACCAGGCTTAACATGTTTAGCCAACTCCCCGTGACGCACTTCAGTGTCCCCATTTACTTTTTCTTTCACATTTGGATTCAGTCCTATGGAGAAAACTAAACTGTTGCCTTGGAGATATGGCGCATAGGCTGACCTCGGGGTAGATACCAAAAAGATGTTATAATAAATAAATAAAAATCAGATTTTACATTTTTTACCATATTTCTTCGATTCTAAGACACCATCAATTGTAAGTCACACACTAATTTCAGTACCACCAACAGGAAAAAAAAAGCTTTGATTCTAAGAAATAATAAACGCACTCGCGATTCTAAGACACACCCCGTTTTTAGAGATGTTTATATGGGGGGAAAAGTGTGTCTTAGAATCGAAGAAATACAGTAATTAGATTTTTAAAATTTAAATCTGTTTTTTAAATAATAAAGAAATACTAAATTTCTCTCACTTAAAAATTGTAACTGTTGTAGCATAGTTACGATTAAAAACAGTAAACCTACACTTACAGCCCTATAAAAATGAAGTTACTTACCAATAAAACACAGCCATTCATTTCGTTTTTTCAATTCATGAAAATGGCTCTGTCCAGTCTAACTATCAGCTCTTGCTTCTTGAAATATGGGATTTCATTTTCTTTCACTGAAGCCGTATGTGTAAAGACACAGGCTAGATGGGTTCGTTATTCTGTGCTTATGGAGTTGGGTCAAGCAAAGCAGAGACGTTAGCTAAGACAGAAAA
Source organism: Elgaria multicarinata webbii (assembly GCF_023053635.1). Classification (NCBI taxonomy): domain Eukaryota; kingdom Metazoa; phylum Chordata; class Lepidosauria; order Squamata; family Anguidae; genus Elgaria; species Elgaria multicarinata. The sequence continues at coordinate 12,825,228 of NC_086178.1, read as the reverse complement.
GCAATATAGCAGAGTAGGTTAGAAAGCATACCCCAAAATAAGATTTTTCAAAAAATATAATTATTATTTCTTCTGCTTAGTGACGACCAAGCCTTGCTTTGACCTGTCATCATGTTTTTTGTTCGTGTGTTTTTGTGAGGCGAAAATAGAGTGAAGGAAAAGGAGCAACACTAGCAAGGAAAGATGCACCTTCTTGTGTTCCTATACTAATACTAAAGCTGCAATCCTATACCCACTTACCTGGAACTAAGCCCCATTAAACTCAATGGGACTTATTTTTAAGGAGACATGTATAGGATGGTGCTATTAATCTCAGACTGTTGTTGACCCTATATGGAAATATTTTAAAGGAAGTTAAAAAAAAAAAGGAAACCATTCTCATCTCTCTCTCTCTCTCTCTCTCTCTCTCTCTCTCTCTCTCTCTCTCTCTCTATATATATATAGTGAGACTATATATATATATAGCGAGACAGAGAGATGCAAAGCCTGCTTGTAAGAATGAAGCCAGGTAAATAATACTTTATTCAGTTGTAATTTGACGTGACTGAGCGGTCAGATTTGCACCATTGATCAGGAAATATATGAAAACGTTTAAATCAAACTTTTTTCTTGCTGATTTTAAATCACCTTGATTAAAAAGAATCCACCCTGCTGACCTCACCCTTACTTTGGGGGATTCCCCAGGTTGGGTGTGTGTGCATGCAATGTACATACCTGTAATGTATATGCAGGTATACAGACACACACACACACACACACACACACACACACACACACACGATACTCATCCATGTTGTGCATTTTGCTAGCCTCACAACTCCTTGGTTGCTCCTTCTTGGTAACATCAAAAGTAGCCTTGATGGCGCTGAGTGACCTCCTGCTTGTTCACTAATATTATTAAATCATGTTGTTCCTTAATAACTTTATTGGCTGTGTGACCGCAAAAGAGGCTTTTGCAAGTTGATACAGGCAGATGTTGCCTGGTTTATTTCTTCTCACGGCTCAGGCTATTGTTCCTGCAGTTTGATTGGAATTTTTTTTATTTTATTTATTTATTTATTGCATTTTTATACCGCCCAATAGCCGAAGCTCCCTGGGCAGTTCACAAAAATTAAAACCATTCGAAGTCTAAAACGAACAGTATAAAAACATGATATAAAATACAATATAAAAGCACAACCAGGATAATTTTTCTCTGCCACTTTTGAGCGCTAGGAACTTGATGTTTTGTTTTCCAGCCTCACCCTCTCCCCTAGATAATGAATGCTCTGCATGTAGGGCCCTATTCTGCTCTCCACAGCACAATTGTAACCAAGCAGGTTCGGGGGAGATCTTTCTCACCTTCCATCTCGCGTAAGGATGAGCTATGTGGAATCAGCCCAAAGACCTAACTAGCACTGCCTTCTGCTCCCACAGTAGCCAGAATATCTCTATGGGAATCCCACCAGCAGGACCTGAGTGCAACAGAAGACCCCTGTTCATGTTCCCCAGCAACTGGTGTTGAGAGACATACTGGCTCAGTTCAGACAACACATTTCTCAATAGTGTGTTTAGAATTCCTTGGTGGAGTTTTTGCACCACTGTTGAGAAATGTGTTGTCTGGTGGGAAAACTCCACCCCACGGTGGAGTTTTTTTTGTGTGGAAAACACTCCATGCTGAATATCCACGCTGTGCAGAGGAGAGTTCCTGCACAACCAGAGTGCTGCATGTTATGTGGAGAGCTCCATGGAGTTTCCCATTGTGTTTCGTGGATTTTTCCAACCGGCCACGGAGTTCCCTGGCAAGAGCAATGAGAGGAGCAAGTGCCGCTCTAGGAGAGTCACAGGGATTGGTTGTTTTGCAGCAATGACTGATAGTATACCATCGGGAGGACCAGGGGAGGAGAGAGGGTGGAGGAACTGTCAATCAAATGTCGTGATGGATTTTACTCAACTCCACGTGTTGTCTGAACTGAGCCACTGCTTTGATATCACTGAAAGTAATATATAGGCATCCTGATTAGTTGGATACCTTATCCTCCATGAATTTGTCTTAATCTCTCTTTAAAGCCATCTAAGTTGGTGGCCGTCACCACATCTTGTAGTAGCGAAATCCATAGCTTCAGCTATGTGTTGTGTGTAGAAGTATTTCCTTTTGAATTGCTCACCTGGAAATGTACTGATAGGCCTTATTCTTTTTTGACCCTCATTTATTCATGGTATTTTAAAATTGCCCTATAACAATCAGTTAAAAGAATCCAATCCAATACAAAAGGACAAATGGCACAGGAGTAGATAAATATAAAGATCTAAAAACTTAAGTCTCTAACAAAATGTAACTGCCTAGAGTTGCCGCCATTCATATAATTTTCAGTTTGGACTTCATTTGAAGACAAGATCGCTAATTGATGCTTATGCAGATTTAGTTTTTAATTCTGCCCAGTTTGCTCTTCCAGGCATGTGTGTTCCTGTCTTTGCAGCTAATCCTCTGTGTAATGGATTTTAGTGTTCATTTAATAGGAGAGGAGTCTTAACTCTGTGGTGGAGCAAAGCCTTTTGCAACTATAGCAGCTCAGGTTCATTCCTGGTATCCCCATTCACAGGATCTCGGCAGGAAAAAGCTTCAGGTGGAAACCTCAGAGATCCTCTGTCAGAGGAGACCTACAACAGACTATGTGCTATTTGCCCAGATTCGGACAACACTAGTCCTGGCTTGAATAGGCAACCTGGCAACCAGGCACCCATTGTGGGTTAAATAAGCCACAGTGGGCTGGGGTGATCGTGCGAACCAGGACAACATAGGGTTAGATGGACCATTGATTTCAGACTGCATGAGTATGGCTTGCCATCGCAGTGGAAGTAGCACTGAGTGAAGAATCTGGTATTCTAAGCATCTCAGATATAATTTAAAAGGGAAAACCAATATAGTTCTAGCCCTTATGGCTCAGAAAGCAGGGCATGGCAGTGTGTGAGCTGTTTCTGAAATTTTAGGAGCCAGAGAGGTGACTAAAGTCCATCTCCTGCGGCAAGACACAGAGCTTTGGTATTCTGCTCCGATCCGCCCCACACGACTAGTGAAACCAAAATAAAGTGTATGTAATAATGAAAATTACAGAGTAAATCATGCGAAGAAAGAAGAATTGTGCAAAGTTGCTCAATTTTCATAATTGATAGAGGTCTCAGAATTCACCTTTCTTTTATTTCTTTTGTTTTTAACTGGCTGGTTGTAGAATTAATACCGTATGTCAGGCAGTATTGTTTCTCCCTGCCTTCAAACATTTCCAGTGGAAAGCCACTTGCTTTTAAGAGAATCCCAGTGACACTTATAACTATCCTGATTCGGTTTGCCTTTCTCCCAACCTTTTAAGTGTCTCCCTTATCTTTTCTTTGTTTTAAGCAATGCCATTTTTATTTTGTGCAGTGGGAAGAAGTCAGTGGCTATGATGAAGCCATGAACCCCATCCGGACGTATCAGGTCTGCAACGTTCAGGAAATGAACCAGAACAATTGGCTGAGGACCCAGTTCATCCAGCGCCGGGACGTCCAGCGTGTTTACGTGGAGCTGAAATTCACGGTGCGCGACTGCAACAGCATCCCCAATATCCCAGGCTCTTGCAAAGAGACCTTCAACCTCTTCTATTACGAGTCGGATACAGACTCCGCCTCTGCCTCCAGCCCCTTCTGGATGGAAAACCCTTACATCAAAGTGGATACAATTGCTCCCGATGAGAGTTTCTCAAAGCTGGAATCTGGCCGGATGAACACCAAGGTGCGCAGTTTTGGGCCCCTTTCCAAGAATGGTTTCTACCTGGCCTTCCAGGACCTGGGGGCTTGCATGTCGCTCATCTCAGTCCGTGCCTTCTACAAGAAGTGTTCTAGCACCATCGCTGGCTTTGCCATTTTCCCTGAGACCTTGACTGGGGCAGAACCAACCTCCTTGGTGATTGCTCCAGGGACCTGCATCCCCAATGCGGTGGAAGTATCTGTGCCCTTAAAGCTCTACTGTAACGGCGATGGGGAATGGATGGTACCAGTGGGAGCTTGCACCTGTGCTTCTGGGTACGAGCCGGCCATGAAGGAGACTCAGTGCCAAGGTAAGTGGTGACCTTTGGTTTAGCATTCCTCTGTTGTGTTGTTGAGAGGCCCAATGGCTGTACAAGTTCCTGGTATAAGCAGTAGACATTTCCAGAATTCCTGACCATTGGCCATGCTTGCTGGGGCTATTGGATGCTGAAATCCACCACATCTGGAGGGCATCAAATTGGGAAAGGCAACTTTAGGTAATAAATCTTGATGCCAACGGTTGTGCTCAAATTCAGACGCCATGTTCCTAGTCTTCCAAATCATAATTTGCAGAATCAGGAATGTGTCTTTTGAACTAAACATCTGAGGCCATGCATGGATCAGAACATAGAACCATGAATAAAATGGTTCTCCAGTTGACTGTCATCCCTTGGTCACTAAGTAAGCTCAGACGTCTCCAGTCCAGTATGGAATTCCTTTCCATAAAGGGAGGCTGAATAAATACTTCAATGATGGTTTAGGTCAATCTTCCCCAAATGTTTTGGACAACATCTCCAGGAATTCCTGACCACTGGCCATGTTTGCAGGGCCTGATGGGTGCTGAAGCCCACAACATCTGGCGCTTGAGGCAGAAAGTCCAAATCTCTCTCTCCTCCATTCATCCACCTGGCACCTAAACCATGTGCCTTGCTTCTCCTCGTGATAGGCCGGCCCTGTGTTAATGATGCATACCATTTCCTTATTCCCAGCCACCATGTTTCCATATTCCACTGTGCAAGTGCCCTGAGGCTGGGGCACTGACAGCTACCACCAATGGTCAATATTGCTGCAGGGGCAACAGTAATGTTAAGGAGAGAAGCAATAGAGACTTGGAGGCCCTGCTGCAGCGAGCCTCATGTGGCCCATTGGCTGCCTGTCTGAGCAGCAGGGATCCATCCGTTGTTTGATCGTACAGCCTAAGGCCTACAAATTTAGCGTGCCCCTCTCTGTAAATGTGTGAAGAGCTGCTGAGAGGAATCAGGTTGGAGAGATGGAGCAGGATCTTCTCTGTGTTGGCCCCCCACATTTTAGAATTCCCTAAAGAGATAAGCATGTCACAGCCCAGCATTGCAGGTTTTAAAACATGGGTGTCCCGAAGTCCCATTTTCCAAATTACCAATCATTTGGAGGTTTCTCCGCTTGGGTGCAGTTTTTTTACCATTTTTTTGTCCGTCAGAGTGGTAAAGCAGCAGTTTCTGCAGCTGAAACTCTCCCCACGGCCTGAGTTTGATCCCAGCGGAAGCTGGTTTCAGGCAGCCGGCTCGGGTCGACTCAGCCTTCCATCCTCCCAAGGTCGGTAAAATGAGTACCCAGTTAGCTGGGGGAAAGGTAATAACGGCCGGGGAAGGCAACGGCAAACCACCCCGCTTATAAGGCCTGCCAAGAAAATGTCAGCGAAAGCTGGCAACCCTCCAAGAATCAGTAATGACTCAGTGCTTGCATGAGAGGTTCCTTTCCTTTCCTTTTCTGAAAAATTAAACTGGCTCTCCTAAGGCATAGCTATTGGTGGTAAGAGATTTAGGTTAAAATATGTTGGTGTTTTTGTATTTTGGCCCCTCCCTCTTGCCATGGGCCCAGCCCCTTTCAGCTTCTGCTCCACCCACTCCCTGCCGAAATGCAGAACTTAATTGCTTCTCCAAAGCTGAATTTGACTTGAGATCTTCCACCCCTCTTTTAAAAAATCAGCGACGCATTGTCTAGATAGCTTTTAAAGGTGTGTATGTGTGTGTGTTTTTAGTAGATTTGGGAATTGCTGTAAAAGGATCTATTGTGTGTTTGTGTAGTTTACTTGATGCCGATCTATTTTAATATGTATGATACCTGAATTTTCTGAGATGGTTGCCGCCCTAAATTGGTAGAAAGGTAGAATGCAATCTGTTGATTTAAATAAATGGGGGGAAACGATAGTATAAAACTGAGCGTAGCCCAAGACTCGGGTCGGCAGGAACACTGAAACAAAGCCGCTTGTGAAAGCTAGGTGGGGAAACTTAGCAGAGACAGGAAGGGCGTTCTGTGCATGCTCTGAGGCACTGTCTTGAGCCATTCAATTTAAAGATCCCAGTAGAAGGGAACAGCCTTTTAAGGCATCTTAACACCCGTACGATGGTTCAGGACTTTATATGATCAAAACCAGCACCTTGAACTATACTTTGGAAAGATGCCCCTGATCCAGCTTCAAGGCAATTTCTCTCCATGTGTATGGAAATGACAGCTCACAAACGCCAGCCCCCGTTTTGAGCCTGGCCTCTTGACCTCGCCGCTTTAAAATTAAAAGATCTGTGTTTCTGGATCTCTGCCTGAAAGCATTAAAGCGTCCAAGGTTTACACAGGCCTTGTCTAGCTAATATCTTTTGTGACTGGATGTCTGGTGGGTGTTTCAAAGTCTAGCAGGTAGCCAGTGATGCCTCTGGAAGCAGATTCTCAGTCTTCTTTACCCCCCTCTCTCCATTCCCCCCCCTCCACCCCCACCCCCACCCCCCTTAGCTTTCCTTCCTTCTGGTCATGGAACGCTTGTTCCAGCACCTGGAGGTTATCTCCTGAAGTGTAAATCCAATTGATTCTGAATCAAAAGAAGCCTGTGGTATTGTCACCGCCAGGGCTCCACTGAAGAGCAGCGAGCCGTGGAACAGGAAATGGCTTGCAGGGGAAGCCAGAGGAGTTTGCAAGCGAGGGCTGGCTGGCTGCAGCCGGCTTCGAGGCAGCGAAGCTGTTGTGATGTTTATACTGATAATATAAATGTGGCACCTACAGGAGTGCATTGTCCCTAGGGTGACCCTATGAAAGGGAGGACTGGGGTCCTGTATCTTTAACAGTTGTACAGAAAAGGGAATTTCATCAGGTGTCATTTGTATGCATGCAGCACCTGGTGAAATTTCCTCTTCAACAGTTAAAGCTGCAGGAGCCCTGCCCTCTTTCATACCTGGTCACTCTAGTATAGCTCCTGCAGCTTTCACTGTTGTGATGAAAGGGGAATTTCACCAGGTGATGCATGCCGACAAATGGCACTTGCTGAAATTCCCTTCTCTATACAGCTGTTAAAAATACAGGAGCCTTGTCCTCCTTTCCATATGGTCACCTTAATTGTTCCTGCCCGACTACCATTCATGGTGTGTGTGTGTAAAGAGCTGCAGGGGGGAGGAGTCTAACTTCCAAGTTTACACTTCAGCACTTCTCAGATTTCCCAATGATTTGGCACTTGGAGGGACAGAAAGGTGCAGAAATGGAAGGGGGAGGGAGAAACCATTAAAATGAAGGCACGCTTACCTTGAAATTTCCTTCAGATTTTTTAGTGGCCTGGAAGCTGAATTAACTTATCTCTGTGTTTTGTTTTTGTTTTAGTCCATTTATCGTAATTTTTCAGATACGTTTTCTTCTATTCATTCTCATTCTGGAGAATTCTGTAGAGTATTTTGCTTTTACAAATGGGGAAACTGAGGCTGGGTCTGCATTGCACCCAAGGATGCTAACTGAAACACATTGGTGGACTATTCTGGCAGTTGCGTACCTGCCACTCACACCAAAGTTCTAGTGGCTATAGTTTGATTGATCCTGAAGGCCCCTAAAAGAGACGTAGGGCTGTTGGTTTCTTCTCCTCCCACCAGCCAGATATTTTACGTCTGTACTTAACTTGTTGTGACTCTTCTCCAAGCCTTCCGGAGGGAGCAAGCGAAGACTCCTAAATCAATCATTCTTGAAGAACTGCGTTGGCAAGGGGAGAGGAATAAGGATGCCAGCAGGGTAGACGGCAGTGACAAGGATTTGTGAGTGTTTGGCACTGGTGGCTGCCAAGCTTTAACTTTGAAGCCCGCAGGGTTTTGTACATTTAGGAAGAGAACTTCTGAAAACCTGTGCTTCAGCGGGGTGTGATCCCACCAGGTCAGGCCACATAGAAATGGTATGGAATTAAATTGATCTCATTGTGCTTTGTTGCGGTTTTGGTCTTGGACAAACAAAATTATTCAGGTGAGATAAGGATGTTGGAGTGGTCTTGCTGGTTAAAGTCCATTAGGGCATCATGATTAATAGCCATTGATACCCTTCTCCTCCATGAATTTATCCAACCCTCTTTTAAAGCCATCCAAATTGGCGGCCATCACCACATCTTGTGGTAGTGAATTCCATAGTTTAGCTATGCGCTGTGTGAAGAAGTCCTTCCTTTAGACTCTCTGCAGGGTTATTGTTAGGACACACAGGGGCCAACCAGCTATAAAACAGGGAACCACAAGTAGGACACAGGTGCAACAGCACCCTCCCACCCATGTTCCCCAGCAACTGGTGCACACAGGCTTACTGCCTCAGATACTGGAGGTAGCACGTAACCATCAGGGCTAGTAGCCATGGATAGCCTTCTCCTCCAGGAATTTATCCGACCCTCTTTTAAAGCCATCCAAATTGGTGGCCATCACTACATGTTGTGGTCGCAAATTCCGTAGTTTAACTGTGTGCTGTGTGAAGAAGTCCTTCCTTTTTTCTGTCCTGAATCTCCCATCAATCAGCTTCATGGGATGAGCCTGGTTCTAGTATTAATAAGGGATCTGCTCACAATTTACTTTCTCCACACCCTGTATGATGTATACGTAGCCTTGGCTCCTAGCATTCTACCATTTGGCCTTGCTGTGTTCAGCCATTTTGTTGGGCAAAGCAGGAGAGGATTGTGCAGTGTGCTTACAGTCCATTTGGGCACGTGCTTACAATTTGACAGGTGTAGACTTTGCTGGGGAGATCCAATTCATCATCCAGGCAGGTTCTTGGTGCAGATCCAATACAAACCTTCATTTGCTACCTCATACATTGGGTAATTTAACAACAGCAGCAATGAAAGGCCAATGTACATGTGTGTCCCCTTGTGCCTTTGGGGCTGGAGATCGTCCATGTGAGGATTTCACATCCGTAAATGGAAACAGATTTTAAGGATTTGCAAGGACTTGAAGTTAGCCAGATTTCCTGTGAGTTGTGCTGGGGCTTTGAAAGCATTCATATACACCTTGGGTAAATCTGAAATGTTTCTGGCTCTCGACTCACCCTTCCATTCCACTCTCTTAAGAGAGAGATGTCTTTCTCATCTGGTTATGCATTCTCCAAAACCCTCCCATAAAAGGCTTGCGTGCAAAATTGCAATTTGCAAACCTAACCTTTCCAAGCCCTTCACTGATGGGGAGGAGGACACTGGTGGTCTTGTTAGCCATCTGTTGTAAAATATTGCTGATTTTAATACAGCGCTGCAATTTATTTTTAAAAAAACACAGTCCTACAAGAAAAAATACCAATCCAGGCAGTTATTCATTGTTAATTATTATTAAAGGCATTTTTAGCTCATCCTTCCTCCAAAGTATTCAAAGCGGTGTATGTGGTTCCTTACCCCTTGTACCCTCACAGCAACCTTGTGAGGCAGGCGAGGCTGAGAAAAGTGGCTGGCACAAGATCACTCAGTAAACTTTATGGCTGAGCAAAGATTTGAACCTGAGTCTCCAAGTCCACCGTTCAAACTACTACAGCATGCAGGGAGAGCAAACTCTTCCTGTGTGCAAAATCTAACCTACATGCTAGTCTTACTAGCCAGGTGCAAGCAGTAGCTTGGCCACTCTCAAGCCTACTTTGGTAATGTTGAAGTTGCAGGATAGAGGTAAAACACACAACTGTTGTGTTTTTAGGAACAAAGTACCCCAGGCTATGATACTGTGGAGTCAACATGCTGCAGGTTTCAGTTGCCGCATTTGGAGCAAGCTGTTTGCTGAGCATGTCTCCTGAAGTCAGCAGCTTTAGACTTTTTTGCCCACAGAGAAGCTGTCAGCAATAGAATGTTAACAAACACCATAACTTCTGTGAGGTAAAGAAAAAGCCGGTTCCGCTTGTGGGAGCAGGGATTATTATTATTATTATTATTATTATTATTATTATTATTATTATTATTATTTATATCCCGCCTTTTCCCCAGTACTGGGACTCAAGGCTAGGGAACCCAGAAGCTAAGCGGCTGAAGGAAGAATGACAGGTTAAGGAGTGGTCTTAGAACTGGAGAGCAAAGGGAAGTGAAGGAGGCAGATAACTGGGGAGTAGGAAAGGGCTAAGAAAGCGCAAAGTGGGGTGGGTAGGGTGTCGAGGAGACATGGGTGCTGAAGAGAGCAGTCACATAGGGCCAAAGGCACAAAGGCGGCTCTGTGCTGTTGGCAGGAATGGAGTGGACAAAAAGGAGGGGCCTGAATTTCACACACCCATTGGAACTAGCCAGCTGGATTTTGACTGCGAGCCCCCCTGTTAATTCACAAGCTTTTGCAGGTTAGGAAAACGTAGGACCCCAGATGAAGGAATACCGTTGATGCTTCCTCCCCTAGTGTTTCCTCCATTTCTAGGCCAATGTGCTCCAGTGAATAATCTGGGGTTACACTTCAGCTGGGCTCAAATCCTTGACCTGGGCTCCTCAGACCCTGGTTCAGCTATGGAACTCTGACTCAGCTCAGATGGTTTACCTGTCAACATGGCTCAGGGACTCTTTGGCTCAGTCCAGGAAGTCTGGACCCGGAGGCTGGGACCTACTTGCCGGGTGAGCTACAAGCCTCAGAGCCCTTCAGGCACTGAAAGAAAATGGAGCGTGCAGTATGGCCCCCTGTAATTTGGAAAGCCTCTGGATTTCCCAGGCTCAGGGATTGGCCCTTTGCCAAGCCTTGACCAGGGAGCTTTTGGTCAAACCTTCAACTTCCAGCCTCGAGGCCGTTTTTGCCCTTCTAATTACTCATGGGTTCTCCCCCCACCCCACCCCGGCTGTTCTGAGAGCGCTTGATGCTGCCTCGGCAGCAAATACCAATAAAACTGAATTGCGGCTCAGAATGGATTTACAGCAAGGTCCTCTCCGCTCCTTTCTAAACTTCCTGGTCTTTTGAAGATTCCCCTGCTTTCCTTTCATCTGCCGACCCACTGAAGGCGAGATAGAAGCTGCCTTTCAGGGCGGTTAACTCTGGAAATCCCAGAAGAGCCACTTGGACACGGAGGTTGCTGTCATGGGCTGGTTGCATAGCATCCTTGGGTTTTGTGTGGTTTTTGTTTGTTTGTATAGCAGCCCACCTTGCGAGGCTCATTAGCACTCATTTAATTAGCACGTAGCTCTCCTCCTGGGGTTTGGCTTGCTTTTTTAAATCTTTTGAGGGGGGTGGGGCGGGGAATGGATCCATAGAGACAGTCTTGTCAGGGGGAGGAGGAAGAGGCAGCAAGCAGTGCCTGCAAAGAACTACGGACTGTTCAGAGTATAGAGCTTTTATGTGTGCTTCCCATGGGGTACAAAGGAGAAAAATGAGGCGGAGGGATGTTTAAAAAAGAGAGAGAAAGAAAGTGAATTCTTGGGAGGCGGAACTGTATACACTTGCTTCCATGTTTTGTGCTTTTTCTGCATTCTTGAGAAATTGTTGCCTGAAAAGCAAGAGGGGGGGGGGGGAGAGAGAAAATGAAAAAGTCCATGCTTCAATCTGGTTTTCCAACATAGGCATTGTTCTCCACCTACATATTGCTCACTGCATAAACTCCAGAAATCCCATGTGCACTGTGCTCAAAAGCGAAGGCCATCTTCCCCTAAATCCAGTGGAGGCTGGTGGTTCCAATATCAGGGTGGTGGTGAATCCGCTCCGGGTTTCAGACAGAATCTTAAAGAGAGGTATCTGAGGTGGTTCACAGCCTCCACTGCCTGAATGTTACTTTTGCTCATATCCCCTTTTAATGTAGTATTTTCCAGACCTGGCACAGGTGAGGCAGGTTTTTTAGCTGAAATTCCAAATTTTAAGAATTACAATCCAAATGCTTCGTTCTGCATCTAAATGATTTTGTTTTCAGTGTGAAAAAAGTAAGAATGACCTGCCGTCGGCTGTCTCTCTGCATGAGTCGCTGATCTGGGCGCATCTCCACTTCTTCCCAGGATGCCTCTGTCCACCAGAGAGAGGGCAACTGCTTTCTTTCTGGAAAGCAGAGCAGAGGAGAACTCTGGGAGACTGTCATGTGACTTCGCAGAAGATGACCCCTGTTGTTGGAACAGTGGTGAATGTGCCCCAAGTCTAAAGTAGAGCACAAGATATGACAATGCTGGTGCACGCTAGAATAAATAGGCAGGCTTTCATAGAATCATAGAATGGTAGAGTTGGAAGGGGCCTATAAGGCCATCGAGTCAATGCAGGAATCCGCCTTAAAGCATCCCTGACAGATGTCCCTTGATGTCCTTTCATTCTAGCCTACTGTACTCAGGAACAATCAACTAGGGATGGATGGGAATTTCGTTCAGTTTCTTTTTATTTGTGATCTGCCCGGAGAGCCTTGGCTGTTGGGCAGGATAAATATGAAATAAATAAATAAATAAATAAATAAATAAATAAATAAATATTAAGATCTTACCAAAATGTGCAAATCTCTTCATAAATGGGATGGAAGGAACTTGAGATTTAGAAGTTCTGAATGTGGAAGAAAGTAGAACTGAAAGACCCGCCCATCTAGGCAGAAGCTTCAAGTGCTTAGCTCTTAAAAGTCTGGCTTTGTATGGCTGTCTAGTCAACCATGTTGTGGTCCTGAATTAGGGCTGCCGTCTCTCTTTTTTCCTGCCAAGTTCATAATCTTTAACTACTACATGGCAGGCAAGTACAACATGGCAATAGCTGTACCTGTTGAATTTGGCTGGTGCAGATGAGTGAGAATTTTGCTCAGTTCATTTTTTAAAAATATATGAACTTACTGATATTCACAATTTTCTTTGTACACAGCATAGCTGGGCAGCTTCTGAACCTCCAGATGTTTTGGCCTACAATTCACATACTCCTCCATCATTGGCTATGCTGGCTAGCGCTGATGGGATAAAACATCTGGAGGGCTACAAGTTGCCCAGCCCTAATATACGGGCCAGAAAGAACTTATGAATTTAAAAACTCAGAGGTGGGAGGAAATGAACCTGACAGACTCGTCCAACCACCCAGACAAATGGGCAAGTCTTCTTCCTCCTGTCCACGTGTGCCACCGTCTCCTGCTGTCTGAGCCACTTGCATGATGCAGGGGCCGTCTGTGTTTTGGGGAACACGTATGCACTGCATACTTACATGAATAGCACAGGCATGAGCCAACCCTCCTTAAACCTTGTTTGCATTTGGTCCACATGAACCCAGCACAACATATGGCTGTAAAACCTGATGTGTATTTCAGAGAGCTTTCCTAGCGTACATGCCTCCGAAATCACTGCTTGCCTCATTACCGTTGCGATAAGACTTTAATGTTGATGTTTCCACAGCGTGTGGGCTTGTGTGCATGTGTGTTCCTTGATGCCATCTAAATGTTAAATAAATCATATCAGTGCCAAGGAAGATAATGCATTGAATGTGCGTAGTTCATGTTTGTGCTTCCTGCCTTTGGCCATCAATGGGATTTTTATCGCAATCAAAAGCAGAAGTGGTTTTCAGGAACTTGTTTCTCCGCACTAGACTCTCTTTACTGGGTTCATTTATGTGATCCTTTTTAACCACAGGGTACACGCTACATCATCCCATGTGATGGTTGGAGATATATAATTCACACACAGCAAATTATTTTGAATATGTGGGTACTAGGGAATTATGTTTTTGGGGTGGTGGAGGGGGGGAAGAAAAGTAACTGCAGTAGCTAGATTCAAAACCATCTGTTAGCTGTGACACGCTTTGCTAGGGATGGACAAACAAGCAAAGTTTGATCATGCCAAGTTTCTCTCAACAACACCTCATCTCTTCAATTTGCACTCGCATTTGTGATTGCTCTTCATTTGAACAAAACGAAGAGCTATCAACCATGAAAGTTGCACACACAAAAAATCCAACCTTGTGAAATGGTCCCCCATAGACTAAAGTGTATGGGTGATTAAAAATGTGCTCATTTTGGACATAATGTGCTTCTGTTTATGCTTAGGATTGCGAATGGGGCATTTTCAAGTGATTTACAAACTGAAACAAAATTCTTATACATCCCTAACCCTTGCTGCCAAAAAGATTGGCTTCTGGGGTATGTAAAAGTATGTCCCTTGGAGGAATTCATCTGTCTCTGTACATGAGTCATTTGACCGGGGCATGCCCCTGATTCAAAGGAAAAATGCAAAGAGCACTGACTCATGCAGGGAATCAGCAGGTATATTCTTAATTTTGCTGCGTTTTAGGATTGATTGGATGCTCCAAACATGGCAGATACAGAGATAGGTCAGAATTACCCATCTCCTGGTGGGCGATTGAGAAGAAGGCAAAGCTAGAGCATTTGACTAATCCAGAGGCACAGCAAGGTCCCTCCTCCCTGGCTTGGTACTGTTGGACTCACAGGAGCCTTTAACTATTTTTTTAAAAAAAATCTTACAGTCTGCTAGCAGTTCTCCCGTGGCCCATTAGTGTGTTCTGGCGCACAGCTTGGAAATTACCACTCTAAATGCTCTCAAAGCTTTATTTAGTTGATGGATAATTCATGCACTGTATAAAATATGGTTGGTTCATGCATATGTGACTTTTGAATGCAAAAATAAAATATACTTAATGAGGCACACACCTGACGTTAGGAGAGCTGCAGTTATAATAATGCAACCTTACAAGGAAATATACGAAAGCAACTAGGGGCCAGACAATGTAGTTTGGCAAGCCTGCTTATACTCCCACACCAATGTTCATAGAACCACAGAATAGTAGAGTTGGAAGGGGCCTATAAGGCCATCAAGTCTAACCCCCTTCTCAAAGCAGGAATCCACTTTAAAACATACCTGACAGATGGCTATCCAGCTGCCTCTTGAATGCCTCTAGTGTGGGACTGCCCACAACCTCCCTAGGTCATTGGTTCCATTGTCTTACTGCTCTAACAGTCAGGAAGTTTTCCTGATGTCCAGCCGGAATCTGGCTTCCTGTCACTTGAGCCCATTCTTCCGTGTCTTGCACTCTGGGATGATCGAGAAGAGATCCTGTTAGTCATTTATGATGCATGGATCTAACACCGTGGAGAACTGCTGCTGGTCAGAACACACAAACTGGGTTTGATTGACCTATCTAGTCCAGTAGTGGATCTACTGGATTTAAGTGCAAAATTGAGAAGGACCATAGCTTAGTGGTAGAGTGCATGCTTTTCTATGCCAGAAGTCCCAGGTTTTTTAGGAAAAGAAAGACCCTTGCATAAGACCCTCAAGGATGGTTGCCAATCGCAACACACAGTTAAACCGTGGAATTTGCTACTACAAGATGCAGTGATGGTCACCAATTGGGATGGCTTTAAAAGGGGGTTGGTCAAATTCCAAAGGAGAAAGCAAGCAATGGTCATTAGTTATGAAGGCTATATGCTCCCTCCGGTATCAGTGACAGTATGCCTCTGGACACTAGTTGCTAGAGAACATGAGCAGGAGGGTGCTGTTGCACTCATGTCCTACCTGAGAGTTTCCCACAGTCAGCAGCTTGGCCACTGTGTGAATAGAATGTTGGACTGGATAGATCCAGCATGACTCTCCTTGCATTCTTAGAGTAGACAGTACTGGGCTAGGTGGACCAGTAATTGGAGGCAGCTTCATATGTTCCTGTATAATCATATGATTGGTTAAAGCGCACTTTAGAGAGAACCAACTCTACTCTGGTTCACAAGAATTCTGTTGCCTAGAAGTAATTCCAACTCGCCCCAGGTGATCAGGCAAGTGGCAGGTTTCAGCCTTGTGATGATAAGATTTATATTAGCACACAAAGTAACTTCAGTTGCTGAATATTAGGTGAGGGGTAGTGGCCCATCCCACTGGCAAGTTTGCAATTGAAAAGCTGTATATGAGAGACAGAGGACAATAAAAGTATAGAAATCAGAGACTTGAGGAATTAAAGTTCTGGGTCTACATTTTTTCTTTCTTTCTAAAACCAGAAAAGAACTGGAGGAGATAAAAGAGCCGTAAGGGATTAGTAGAGAAGGAAAATACTAATCAATGATCAAGGCCGCACACAAAAATTAAGTGGTGAAAGCAGGACTGAGAACATATATTTTAAGGTGCTTTTTTTTAAAAAAAAAAAAAACAGAAGAAGAAGCAGTCGAAGAAGGGAAGCTCAGGCAAAGAATGGATTTCGGATGGCAGCCTTGCAAAGGACTCTGTAATCAAAACTAGCCGCCTGAGGCTTAGATTCTCAGACTCGAGGATTGGTCCGGCGTGGGTGGGATGATGCAGGACAGCTGGAGAAGGGTGGTGGTTGTGCAGATCAAGGAGGGAGAAGATCCAGAGGCAGGTGGCGCCTTCCTTCTGCCGTTTGCCAAGGTTTTGCATTGGAGTCAGTACGGCCCCCGAAGAAGCAGGCAAGATGCAATGGTGGGGCAGGAGAACAGCTGTGAAGCTCCAATGTTGAGGAACCTGTGGGTTTCCAGATGATACAACTCTCATCATTCTTGACCAGTGGCTTTCCCACCTGTGGCTGATGGGAGTTCAAGACCACCATCATCTGGAAGCCATGGGTTCCCCATCCCTGCCGTAGAGTGGTTAGGATTCTGGGGCAAGGTAAAACTTTATGTTGCATCTGACTTTTCCTCCGAAGAGGAGCTTTGGTGAAGTTCCAGATGAGCTCCAATCCACAGATTCTCTCATGCAGCCTTAAACAACATCATAAAAGGAAGCTCATTGGATGGCGTTGAGCCGGTTGCTATATCTTAGCCTGACCTCTCTTTCACAGGAGAGCAAAATAAGAGCGCTCCCACAGACACCACGCTGAGCTCCTTGGTGTCTCATCCCTGGACCTTCGTGGCCTCTACTAGGCCTAGGGGGTGAGTGGCAGGGTGTATTTAGGCAGCGAGAAAGAGGGCCAGTATGGATCTCAGAGTATGTGAGTGGGTCTCCGGGGAACTAGGGGCTACAGCAAGAGGGCACAGTGGAACAAGCTGCTGGTGTACACTGCACACAACTCAACATGGTGGAGAACCATGCCAGAGAGCCAGGGTGGCGTTCAGTGCGCAGAGTGTTGCATTTTGAATGGGGAGACCTGGGTTCAATTCCCTATTGAGTCTCAAGGTGGCTGTGATGCTAAAGGATGGGTCAGAAATATGTGAACGGCCTGAGGTCCTTCAAAGAAGGGTGGGATAAAAGAGAACTTTGGCTATTGGGTTATAGAGAGCTAAGGTGGTGTAGTGGCTAAAGTGTTGGACTGGGAGTCAGGAGATCTGGGTTCTAGTCCCCACTCGGCCATGGAAACCCACTGGGTGACTTTGCGCCAGTCACAGGCTCTCAGCCCAGCCTACCTCACAGGACGGTTGTTGTCGTGAGGATAAAATGGAGAGGAGGAGGATTATGTACGCCGCCTTGGGTTCCTTGGAGGAAAAAGGTGGGATATAAATCCAAAAATAAATAAATAAATAAATGAAATGAAATGAAAAAATAATAATAATATGTTATTTTAAAAAAATAACCACAAGGCTATGTTGACTTGGCAGGTCAAGACAGAAAGGCCTTATGTGCAACTGTATTTCTTGCAGGTGTGTTTGTGTGTGTGAGAGAGAGAGAGACAGAGAGAGAGACAAAGAGACTGATTGATTGTCTTTTCTAATGCCTTATCTACACTCATCCATCTGAATCCTGCTTTGTTGACTTTTTTAGGAAACTGTGCAGGACCTTTTAAGCCAACCTCTGCTGGGGCGAAGAGTTTGATCTTTGTGGCTGAACTCCTCTGCCCCCTCTAACACACACACATTACTCTCGTCATCCTTTTGTGTGTTAATTATTCATTAAATGTGGCTTTACCAGGCATTACACATGAACAGGCCTTTGGGCAATGACAGCATGTTCTTAGAAGATATCTATTAACAGTGCCTTATGGACCCCCCTCCCCAACCCTCCCCCCCCTTGCAGAAATCCTGATGAGTGTTGCAAACAAAGCATTTGAAACTGAAGCTGTATGTGGCCATCAAATCAATGGTCCATCTCTGACCTGTTCCTGCCCGTGGGTGGATGCTACAGATGATGCCATAATGGAGTGATCCATTCTCCTTTGTTCAGCTTTTGACAGTGGGATTTAGCAGTTCCTTTTGCAAAAGAAGAGAAATGAAAATGCTATGTTAGAAATCACTAGATCCTGGTGGAACGACAAATCCCAATTTGCCTTGAAGAGAGGGAATGACAATTAAACAAACATAAGCCTCTTTTGTAGATATGACTTTATTGTCCTGTGGATAATTCAACGAAGTTGCCTGACTTTCGAAATTTCTTCTCATTTGATTTGTGCTCAGTAGTTACGTTTGGGGGAGAAATCTCAACCCAATCTGAGTCCTGAACTGTGGCCATGATTGTTCTGTTCGTGGAAAGAAAGATAAGAATTTGGCCAGCCTTCCCCAAACTGGTATTCTCCAGTGGTGTTGGATGGTAACTCCCAGAATCCTCCCAGACAACCAAGCTGGCTGGAGGTTTCTGGGAATTGTAGTCCAACATAACTTAAGAGCACCAGTTTGGGGAAGGCTGAAGGGTATTGTATTCATTTTACGGGCAGGCAATGTGTACCCCAGAATATTTGGAGGGCCACAATTCCCATCATCCTTCAGAATTGGTTATTGCTGGGAGCTGTAGTTCAAAACATCTGGAGGGTCATAAGTTGCCCATCCCTGATAAATTTGGACACATAATCTGTCTGATCTGTTCCCAGAAAGAATGGGCATGTGTTGAGGCAGACGGTGACAGACTTTGTATTCACATTATGGGCCTGTTCAGACAACACACTAAGCTGTGGTTACGCCCTTTTGCAGCAAATGGTTAGTGAGCGTGTTTAAACCATGGTTATGTAGCCACCATGGTTAGGAATGGTTCACATGACACGCTGAGCCATAATGTTTAGCTCAAAATCCTTAACCATGTGGCTTCATGTGCCGTCTGAACAGGGTCAAACGAGATACAGGTTAATTCATCTCTATCTCACCCTCCCATATACAGAGGAGTGTGTGCACACCTGAGGCTCTCACAGGATTGAGAAAGTAATGAGTGAACAGGCCCTTGAACTAAGATGAACTTTGTGAGAGTTGATAACCGACCATTTATCAATAAGGAATATGAGACCGGGCCAATGTCACTGCAGTAACAATGCCACTGCAGTAACATGGTGGTGCTGAGTTCCCATGGTGGGAAATATATTTTCTTTTGAGCAATCTCTTATTCAATTTCTTATGTTGAAATACGGTGGCTGGAGAATTTGTTTTCTGGAAACTCCCTGACATAAGACTTCGATATCTGATTTGTCCAAACTTAACTGGTAAGTTGACTGATCAGATATTTTTCAAAATGAATTTGCTTTCATAAAAGGTGAACTGATTATATCCTTTTAAGTAATAGTTAGTTCAATTATTTCCTTGTTTTAGATGCCACTGTCTATCTTTCCCTTGTGATCCACTCGTACTTAAGAAAACATCCTAGGGACCCTATAGCCCATCTCTGTCCTGAAAAATATTCTCCATGGCCGCTGGGATGTTACAAGGATTAGAAATTACATGCCGAGTAGATAGAGGCTGCGTTTGGACATTATGCTAAGCCATGGTTTAGTGAGACGTGAACCAGCCTAGCTACCTCTTGCCACCTAGCTCACACACTGCCCCCGCCTCTCCACCTCCAGCACAGCCATGAGGAGGCGTTCATAAGCTTGTGTGTCTGCTTTCGATCGACTGCAGTTTCCCATGTCATCCGAACCCAGAACAGTGGTTAATCGTAACCGTGGTTAGTTTAAATAAGCCAGCTAACGTTTGAAGTTAAAGCTCCTTTGACATTAGCCATAGTGAAGATTAACCACAACTTGTGTGATTTGGTCACACTGTGTGAGGAGAAGGGGTTTTTGAGAGCGCAGGGGGAGTTTGGGTTTGTTCACAATGGTGCTTCACCATAGTTTACTGTGCTGTCCAAACACAGCCCCGCTGTTGTTAATTTTGCCGCAGCCAAAGCTGGGCCTCCTGGCATTCAACTCAGGCTCTGAGGCTGGGCTCTGCTGAAGCCCGTTTCTAATTAAGCCCTTCCCAGTATATATGACCATAAGAGTGACTTTCTGAAGGCAGCAAGAGATGAATAACCATCATCTATGGAAACTGTGTGAGGTAAAAAATGAGGCCATTTAGGTCTGGCTTGGTTTGAAGTGAATTTCGAGAGGAATTTCTTGGATTTGATTTTAGTCAAATAATAGGCCCCAGCTGAATGCTGTGTCAATTGATTGCCTTCTCAGGCTTACTTCAGTGCTTTAGGTTCCACCACCATCACCCCACTCCTCATATCCTGCCTATCTCTCTTTCCTTGCCCCCCTCCACCCCAATTCCAAAAGTAACAGCAACACTCTGGAACTGAATTAGATTCTTCAACCTAAGGGATAATGCCTCCACAAATCAAAAGCACCTTAGGAAAAAAATAGCATTTGGGGCCGAGAGGTGCCACCTCATCCGTAGCTCAGGCTCCGTCACCACTGCCCTATTCCATCTGCAACCACTTACGGAAGAAGGATGGGAACAAGCAGCTTAGGTTCAGAAAGCGCAGCTTTTGCCAGCTGAACCTGATTGCTGCCTTTAACAAAATTGCAGGGTTGCCGGACAAAGAGATGTGATGGCTTTAATTTATCTCCAGGACTCCCCCCCCCTCTCCCCCCCCCCACTTTGTGCTGGGAGAGATGACACAGAATTTGGAAAAGGCACTGTTTAGGATTAAAAATGCTGTAACGTTGGGGGGCGGAAAGCTAGCAGGGGCCTTAACCGGGAAGAAGTCCCAGATTTTATTTATGTCAAATTGGGAATTGTAAGCAAAAATTCACAATTTGTAAGAGCTGGAGCTGACTGGGACAAGAGAGGAAATCTCAGCTTTGTTAATGATGTGCAGCCCAACTCTGGGGAACTCCCTCCGTCTTTAGGAAGGAGGGGACCCCGACATTTTGGTCAAACTTGGCTTTCAGGGACCATGTGTGTGTGTGCGCGCACGCCTCTCTGTCTTTGCCAAGTCTTCTGTGTGGTAACAAGTGATGTATGAGTCACTTTTGTGTGTGATTTTCTAAGCTGAATTATTTCAGGGTTGTGTGTGTGTGTGTGTATGTGTGTGTGTGTGTTTAAAAGCACAGAACTCCCACCCTTGGCCCTTATTCACATGGGCGAGGTCTCTATTTTGTAAGAGAGGCTTCCTCAAACCAGACCACCAGTGTGCTGTAGGCCCAGACTGGTTGTCTTTGCTGTAGCAAGTTGGGTTGGGCCGATGCTTAGCACGGAGGCATTGCTCAAGGAAAGCCCAGTTTACCACAAAAGATGTGGCATTGTTGTTTTTGGGCTGCTCCCTCCCTTTCTGAGATGATACTCAAAGAATAGTTCATTTCATGCTGTCGGTGCTGTGATTCAGAGAAGGTGCTAAGCTGCGATCTCTTGGCCTGACGTGGCCTCCTGAAGTACACTCAGATGATCTATCGAAATCTGTTTCCTTTCTCAGAATTGAGAAACACACTGTGCAGTTTGTTAGAACAGCCTTCCCCCAACATAGTGTCCTCCAGATGTGTTGGATTGCAACTCCCATAATTCTCAGCCAGCATGGCCAATCTGGAGGGTGTTGGGGAAAGCTGTGTTTGGGTAAGAACTAACCACCGCTGTGTTTCTGCATGAATCACTGCTCTGGGTGTGCATCCTCGGAGGGCGGGTGATCCTACTGCATTTCTCCATTGGGAGGGATTGAATGATCCAAACACACCTGATGCAGGGACACAGCAGAAGTATCTGCCTCCCTCCCCATCTCTGCTCCCCAACAACAACTGATTGGAAAGAGCCATGTCCGGAGCAATAGATCATGCAGAGACGCTGCGGACAGCCTCATCTGTGGATAGGTGATTAGGACTCATGGAAGCCTTTAACTTCTAAATTATTTTCTTGCAATTAATGGACCTCAATGAATGATATATCAGTGGTCCTAAATGAAGATTTCTCTCTTTATATTTTGTCTAAATATCTGCTTGAGTGTCCACACACACACACACCTTTCCCTCCTAACAGGAATGTTCCTGTTAGAATGCTGCTGTATCCAGATTGCACAGAGTTTCTGTACGGAAAGCCTGCCGCTCCCCGAGGTTTCTTGGAACAGTGGATGATGTTTCTCTGTCTCTGATTTCACGTAGCATTTTACAGTACGGTTCTGTGAATCACAAACTAGAGCTGGAGAAATGCTTTGTTCTCTAAGGGGTTTCCTTCATTTGCCACATTCCTTGTCTCATCTACGTTGTTTACCCCCAGCTATATTCAGTTTCACAGAAGTCACTTTTTTCTTCTCTGGCTGAGCCTGTTTGATGTCCCCCTACAGTTTAATAAGAAGCAAGTTCACAAAGCATTTTGTATTTATAAAACATCAGTGTTTCAGTTCCTGTGCAGACGCAGTGCAGCTGATCTCTGAACTATGATGGTGATACTGGCAATAGGCCACTGAAGCCCCTTCCTGCCCTCTTCAATAGAGATCAGATCTTTCCCTCCCTTCATAGCCAAGAGTAAGAGATACCAACAATACTGTTAATATTAATTAGCACAGAACAGGACTTCAGCAGCGAGCCTTTTAATTTCATTTATTGTCAAAAGCACCTGCTTTTCTTTTATTTATTTTTAGTGTGCTTTCAGCCACTTTCCTGATTTTTATTTTTGGTCAAGTTGTAGGCATTAGAAAGAAGCTGCCCAAAGCCATCAAAGGCTGAATTTTACAGCTTTGGGAAACTCAGTGGGGGAGTTTGGACGATCGAAGTGAGGGCACCAGGCTGGGGAAAACTGGGCTGGAGGGTCTCCATCATTTGAACTTGCACGTTTTGACACAAAATCAAAACTGATGGATGTTCAGCTTCTTTCTATTTAAAGGCTAACACAGATCCCTTATTACACTAGAGCTGTCACCCAAGAAATCTTTGTTGATTAAGTGTATGAGTTTTAATTGATTGATTAATCAATTGCATTTGCACATGGGTTAAAAACAAAAGCAAAAAGCACAGTCTTTTGTTGATGCCTGCCTGTGTTGTAGTAGGAATCATCTTCAAAGGGGCACATACTCTTTATGTGAGAGATGAAAAGGAAGAGCCGCCTTTTAAATGGATCTTGCTAGCTGCATTTTTTAAAGCACTTGCATTTTTTTAAAAAAATAAATAAATTGGCTGCCTGATTAATTAGAGGATGTTTTTTTGTCAATTAAAAGGATTTTTTTATTGGTCTAACCAATTAATGTATTAAATGTTGCACCTCTACTCCTATCCAGGATTTGAAACCAGCTTGGAACCATGGTTCCAAATCCTCCTTCAAGTGGGAACCATGGTTAACTATGATGTCAGATAGGGCTTGTTCAGACAACACACTAAACCATGGTTACGCCGCTAACCCTTTTGTAGTAAATGGTTAGTGAGCCTGTTTAAACTGTGGTTATGTAGCCATCATGGTTAGGAATGGTGCACATGACCTGCTAAGCCATCATGGTTAGCTCAAAATGCTTAACCGTAGTGGCTTAGCGTTTTGTCTGAACAGGGTCAAAGCAGGAAAGGGAAGGAACTCCTTGCAGAGAGGGAGTGTAACGTGTTGCAGTCCATTCCAAGATTCTAAGAAGACCCCTGCTGGATGAGACCAAGGGTCCATCTAGTCCAGCATTCTGTTCACACAGTCGTGAATCAGATACCTGTGGGAAGCCCAAAAGCAGGACGTGAATACAGTAGCCCCCTCCTGCTCATGTTTCTCAGCAACTGGTATTGAGAAGCACAGTGTGTCTGATACAAGAGTAATCTATCGCCATTGATAGGCTTATCCTCTCAACAATCTCTCTCAATGACTGAAAGATTGCGTCCTTTGCATCTTCACTGGGCTATAAAGTGGGATGATCCACCACTTCCAGTATCAGAGGCAGTAAGTCTATATAAGCCAGTTGCTAGGGAACATGGGTGGGAGGGTGCTGTTGCACCCATATCCTGCTTCTGGATTCCTGGTCGGCAGCTGGTTGGCCCCTGTGTGAACGCAATGCTGGCCTAGATGGACCCTGGCTCTGATCCAGCATGGCTCTTATGTTAGTTATGCTTTCTCTGTAGACTCTGGCCAGCCTGTTTAATCCCATGACTTGGTTGCCAATCCCAGTACAGTGCAGGTACAACAGGTTGGGTGTGCATCAGCATTAGGCTATTGAGCAACCAGCCCCTGCACCTGCACCTGTGCGGAAGTGTCCTGAGAACACTAGACACAGCCAGGTAGCTCTCAGCCTGGAGGCATGACAGTAATTTGCTGTCATTTTACTTTGAGCACCTATTCTCAGGGGGGTGGGGGCAAGTGTCACTGATGGATATTTTTTGACCGCAGTCAGGGACTACCCAGCCCAGTCCGCTCACGCTGACAAGCCTGACTGCTCTGCCGGTGGTGGTGACAGGATTGCATCACTCCACAGGCAGATGGAACTGGGTGCTACTGAGCATAATTGGGACAGCCCCACTCTGCCACCCGTTACGTCACAGTAATACAGGCAGCGGAGCTAGCGGAATTACAGGCAAACCGGCTGGCACTGTGCTCATGTGGGCAAGAAGTTGTGTGTCTCTCTCTTTTCCCCGCCCCAAATGTTGATATAACCCACCCAGCGCAATGGAATCATCTTGAGAGAAAGGGCAAGCTGGCAGCAGGCATTTAGAACATTCGGAAATTCCTTAAACTGAATCAGATCACTGGTCCATCTGAGCCCCCGCTATTAGTATTTTACTCTGTCTGGGAGGAGTACTTCCTCTCCTCCAGCTCTGCTACCTGAGAGCCTTTTAATGTAGGAGTGGGCAATCTATGGCCCTCCAGATGTCTTTGGACTCCAGTTCCTGTCATCCCCAGTCAGTGTGGCTAGTGGCCAGAGATGATAAAAGTTGTCATCTAACAAGATCTGGAGCAGGGGCAAGAAACGTGTGACTCTCCAAATGTAGATGGACTGCAATTCCCATTAGACCTAGCCATCATAGCCAGCGTTGCACTTCAACAATGCCTGGAGTGTCACAGATGCCCATTCCTTGCCTTAAATGTGTGGTTACTGTGTCCCACTCCTGTTTTAACGGTTGATCCCAAGGATTGGTCCTGCAACATTAAATCTAAAAAGACCATATTCTGCTATTGAGTTATTGCCCCTTCCCAGAGCCAGAGGAGTGTTGGGTGAGTTTCATGCCTCTCTAGAAAGGCCTGCGCAAGCCAGTGTGGCATAGAACCTCATCAAAGTGCTATGATGTGGAAAACACAACGTTCAATCCCTTCTCACCAAGGAACCAGTTACCTAGGGAGGTTGTGGGCTCTCCCACACTCGAGGCCTTCAAGAGGCAGCTGGACAACCATCTGTCAGGGATGCTTTAGGGTGGATTCCTGCATTGAACAGAGGGTTGGACTCGATGGCCTTATAGGCCCCTTCCAACTCTACTATTCTATGATTCTATGAAAAGTTGTCTTCTCTTTCTTAGCAACCACACACTACTTGAGTGAGGATAAAATGGGATCATTCTGTGTGTGATGTATATATTTTTATATTTTTTTACAGCTCAATGGTTCACAAAAATTAAAACTACAAAAATGATATAAAATATAAAAGCTTAAAACTACAGTATAAAAATGCAACCAGAATAAAACTTAGCAGCAATGCAGAGATTTAAATTCCAATATCAGATTTAAAATGGCAAAGCTAAAAGCCTAGAATGCTAAAATGCCTGGGAACCGCCCAGAGAGGTTCGGCTATTGGGCTGTATAAAAATGTAATAAATAAATAAGGTCTTCACCTGGTGCTGGAAAGAGTACAACGTAGGTGCCATGCAAGCCTCTCTAGGGAGCTCATTCCACAGCCAGGGTGCCACAGCAGAAAAGGCCCTCTTCTTGGTGGCCACCCACCTCACTTCCCTTGATGGGGCTCCTGGAAAAAGACTCCTGCAGATGATTTTAGACTTTTGAGCTTACTCAAGAAGAAGAAGGAGATCTACCAAAAATGTCTGCAGTTGGGTGGGGGGTTGTTCCTCTGGGAAGTGGGAGTACATTCCATCTCCAAAGAAGCTGGAAAAATGTACGGTGAAGAGGAGGAAATGTTTGCTGACATTTCACATGTACAGAACTTGTTTCCTGTAGGGGTTTTGTGGGGAGGGGTGCTTCGCTGTGTTAAAATAGCAAAGTTTACTTGCACAACTCAGGGTTCCTTCCTTGTCTTCCCTCCAGTCCTGTCTCTCCCCACTCCCATTTCTGCACCCAATGCAGCTTCATGTGACACACCCACTTTACAAACAGGTGGAGCGATCGTTCTGTTTAATTGTTTCACTTATAAGATGCTGTAAACAAGATGGCCTGACGTTCCTGATTTCCAACCACGGCCGAGAAATTAGGAGCAGGGTTCAGGATTTTGCGACCCCTCCCATCTCAGGCACAACCTCCCCTCTCCCCCACGCCTTTCCCCTGAGAGTCTAAAACACACTTAAGGATTACGCCTGCATCAGTTTTATCCACGACTAAACATTAAGTAGATTTCTTCTTAACCAAGGCTTACAAACCACATTTAATCTCTGGTTTTATACCTTGACTATGAAAGGAACTCTGGTTGGCGTTAACCTCGGATTAAGGCCAGCACAGATGCTGAGGGAAGGGCAGAGGGAATTCGATCATGGGAAAAGGAGGGCCTGGGAAGAAGAAGGACATGATCCTGCAGTTCACTTCCAGTCTTATAACCATGGTTATAAATCAGGACCATTACACTGGCACAGGGCTGTATTATGCAGTTATAAAGTTGCCCAAGAGATGAAAGGTGTCACATCCTGATAAAAAAATTAATCCACGGCAGAGATACAGACATCTCTAATCTGGAGGCCACACAGAGCCACCCTTCTGTTTACATGTAAGTAGGTGTGTTTTTCAAACTGCATGCTCCTCTAAAGAACCAAGCTGTGCAACCTGAATTTACATGTTTATCAGGTGTCTGCTTCTTGGATGGGGTTCATGTTGGGTTATTGTGCCAGAACTTTTCTCCTTCTGGAACTCTGTTTGTGCTCAGAAACAAACACACATCACGCAGGTCTTACACAGCAGAGCTGGTTTATTTCCTTCAGGCTTCTGTGCAGTTCAATTCAGATCAGTTCAGATCAGCACACTGAGGCATACACAGAGAGCAGTGATCAGAGAGCAGTGATCAGTAAGCAGTGATCATAGAGCAGTGATCAGTTCCATTTTACACAAGTGAGAAACTATATACAGATCTACACAATTCTTATCTACATTACATACAGCTGTGATGAGGCTAACTTAGAATCTTGGCAAGGTTCCCAGAACAGCCTCTATCTCAAGGTAATTGCCCACAGATAGATTTTCTCTGTTTAACCCTGAGATAGCCATACACACACAATTTTAATGACTAAGCAAGTATTTCTTTTCATATACTTAACAGTCCTCCTCTTGCACATGTTGTTTAAATTGTGTTACAATCTGAGACCCAGCTTTAAAAGCATCTCTTTGTGTTTTACCATTGATACGTTCCACCTGTCCTGTCTCATTTTGTTTTACTTTGAATACCCATTTACAGGTAATGGCTTTACGACCTTCAGGTAAAGGTACTAGCTCCCACGTTTCATTTTTTTCCATTGCTCTGATTTCCTCTGACATTGCTTCATGCCAGCCCTGAGCTTCTGTAGGTTCCATTTCCTGAATTTCCTCAAATGAAGTAGGTTCATAGGCTATTAGTAAAGCTCTATGAGAAACCTGTTTGCTTTGGTATTCATCTGAGTAACGAATTGGAGCTTTGCGTTCCCTTTCTGATCGTCTTGGCATAGTTACAGGCATAGTTTCCTCCTTTACAGTTTCTTCCCCCTCCCTCTCTTGCTGAGATTGTTCAGGAATTTCTTCTGTTTCTACAGCTTTCTGTTCTACAGGCAAACTTACATACTGTTTTGTTTCCTGCATTTGTTCATGAAAAACTACATCTCTGCTCACAATTACACTTTTGTGATATGGAGACCACAAACGATAGCCTTTTGTTTGTGTATCATATCCCAACAGTTTACATTCCAAACCTCTTTGAGCTAGTTTTCCTGGTCTGTTTTCTTTCTGAATATGAGCAAAACATTTACTTCCAAAAACCCGTATATGTGACACTCTAGGTTTTCTTTTGTAAAACATTTCATATGGAGTTTTTTCATGTACAGAGTGGTAAAGCCTGTTTAACAAATAATTTGAGGTGGACAAAGCTTCTGCCCAGAACAGGTTAGACAATCCTGACTCTTTCAATAGAGCTCTTAACATGTTCTGCAAGGTTCTGTTTTTCCTTTCTGCAACTCCATTTTGAAATGGTGAATATGGAGCAGTAAGGTCATGTTGTATACCTTCATCACTGAGGAATTTTTTAAATTGGTTGCTGAGAAATTCACCTCCCCGGTCCGTTCTTAGATTAGCTATAGGTTCTTTAAATCTATTTTTACTCCACTTAACAAACGCTTTGAACTTTCCAAAAGTTTCACTCTTCTGTTTTAACACATACACAAATCCAAATCTACTGTAATCATCAACAATAGACAAGAAAAATCTGTTTCCTCCTTGACTTGTCTCAAAAGGACCTGCAAGATCTGCATGTATTAATTCAAAAATTCTTTTTGTTGTTCTCTCACTATGTTTTGGAATGTTTGACTTATGACACTTGGTTTCACTGCATACATTACATTCTACATAGTTAGAACATGGTTTGATTTTCACCCCTTCACACAGTTCTGGAATCTTAGAAATTGTTTTATAGTTAGCGTGACCAAACCTTTTATGAGTTAAATGGATGCACTCTTGGTGTGGTTTGCAATTCGCTATTGTTTTTGTTGTGACTTTGCTGGCTACAACTTCATTTTCTGTACAAGTATTAATCACATACAAAGATTCTTTCATTATTCCCTGCACACACACCTTGTTTCCCTGTTTTATAGTACAATTTTCTTCAGTAAAACAAACCTCATACCCCATTTCTGTTAACTGAAACACACTTAGAAGGTTTGTTTCTAATTCTGGTACATATAAAACACTTTGTAGTTCAACTCCCAGACAATCAAAATATACATTACCCACACCACAAATCTGGATTTTTGTTCCATTTGCAAGGGTAACACACTTTTGCTTTGAAGTAGAAGTTTCCAAGGTTACAAATGAAAGTTTGTCTTTTGTCATACTTATTGAAGCCCCAGAGTCCAAAAACCAAGGATTCATTGTCTCTTTGACTCTTGCTAGAAGACACTTCTTTGTTGATTCAGCTTCATTCATGTTGTTCTCTTCTCTCCACTTTGCTGTCGACTGCTTTTTCTTCTTCTTGTTGCAATCCCGCCTTAAGTGTTCTGTGGAACCACAATTAAAGCATTTCCTTGCCTTTAATGCAGCCACCACGTCAGAAGATTTATGGCTTTGTTGAAATTCAGCCACAGGAAGTTGAAGGCTCTGTTGTTTTGAAGCTTGTCTTCTTTCATAGGTTTCCAGTAGTTTTCCAGCTACATACTCGAGGGTTAAATTTTTCTCCTCTTGACTTTCCATCATGGTGACAACCACGTCGTACGATGAATCAAGACTTGACAAAATCACATAGACTTGGTGTATAGTTGTAAACTCCATCCCTCGTGCCCTGAGTTGATTGAAGATTTCTCTCATGCTTTTCAAATGGTTTGACATAGACTCCCCTGATTTCAGCTTCATTCCATACAGCTTCCGGGTTAGAATTACTTTACTGCCCGCTGTTTCTCTTTGATATACAGCTTGTAGCGCATTCCAGCACTCTTTTGATGTATTCAAAAACTGAATGAAGGAAATTTGAGAGTCTTCCACAGCTAATGCAATAACTGCCATTGCTTTTGCATCGTCCTTAAACCATTTAGCATTCTGTGGATCTGCTCTATCTGGTGGATCCTCTGTGACTACATACCACAGTTCAGCCTGAATCAGATACATTTGCATTTTGTAAGACCATAATGCATAGTTAGAGTCATTCAGCTTTTCTAACAATTGATGCAAACCAGACATATTAGCTCCTGCCATTCCCTCTGCTTTAGGAATTGGTATCTCACCGTCCTCCTGCTCAGAGTCCTCCTCAGAGTCAGCCGACTGAGATTTTTCCTCACTTTGCAGCACTGGCTTTAGCTTGATGTCTTCCTTCATCAACAGTTTTCTGTTTTAGCAGACTCCTGGTTCTGATACTGCACCGTTCCCACCAAGTTCTGGTTCTTCTGCCTGGATTAGGCTGGCGTAGGCTGGTCTAGGCTAGACTGGGCTGGGCCCATAACCTTTGTTGGGTTATTGTGCCAGAACTTTTCTCCTTCTGGAACTCTGTTTGTGCTCAGAAACAAACACACATCACGCAGGTCTTACACAGCAGAGCTGGTTTATTTCCTTCAGGCTTCTGTGCAGTTCAATTCAGATCAGTTCAGATCAGCACACTGAGGCATACACAGAGAGCAGTGATCAGAGAGCAGTGATCAGTAAGCAGTGATCATAGAGCAGTGATCAGTTCCATTTTACACAAGTGAGAAACTATATACAGATCTACACAATTCTTATCTACATTACATACAGCTGTGATGAGGCTAACTTAGAATCTTGGCAAGGTTCCCAGAACAGCCTCTATCTCAAGGTAATTGCCCACAGATAGATTTTCTCTGTTTAACCCTGAGATAGCCATACACACACAATTTTAATGACTAAGCAAGTATTTCTTTTCATATACTTAACAGTTCAACCCATAAATATAGGCAGGGCAGTTTGTGGGTTTCAAGGGGAGGCCCCAAAAGTCAAGCTATTTCAGTTCAAAGAGAAGTTGGGGGATTGCCATACCCCAGTGGGGAAGCCTGACTGCCCAAAAAGACATGGAGACCATTCTAGGTACCAGATGGGCAGCTGTTCCAGCCTGCCTCTGTGCGCAGAGAGTATTGATGCAACTGTTTGAGAGAAGATGTGAAGCCATTCCTTAGCCCTGGCACAGTTTGGGAAGCTCAAGTCTCATCCATTTGCGTGGGGCTGAATCCCCTACTTTCTCATCTTTGCTTCAGGGATAGGGCAGCAGCCTGAGAAAATAAGGTTATTTCATGCCAGTTTCCAGATCTATGGAAGATAGCAATTGAGGGGAGACATGAGAACACTCTTCAAATACTTGAAAGGTTGTCACACAGAGGAGGGCCAGGATCTCTTCTCGATCCTCCCAGAGTGTAGGACATGGAATAATGGGATCAAGTTACAGGAAGCCAGATTCCGTCTGGACATTAGGAAAAACTTCCTGACTGTTAGAGCAGTGCGACAATGGAATCAGTTACCTAGGGAGGTTGTGGCCTCTCCCACACTAGAGGCCTTCAAGAGGCAGCTGGACAACCATCTGTCAAGGATTCTTTGAGGTGGATTCCTGCATTGAGCAGGGGGTTGGACTCAATGGCCTTATAGGCCCTTCCAACTCTACTATTCTCTGATTCTCTCTCTCTCTGCCCTTGGGCTTTGATTATAA
Source organism: Elgaria multicarinata webbii (assembly GCF_023053635.1). Lineage (NCBI taxonomy): Eukaryota > Metazoa > Chordata > Lepidosauria > Squamata > Anguidae > Elgaria > Elgaria multicarinata. The sequence continues at coordinate 12,793,790 of NC_086178.1, read as the reverse complement.
TTTTTCTGCAAGGCAGAGCCACCCCCAAACACTTTGACACTTGATCCATATAGGACTTCCCCAACATACTAACCTGGCACACAAATCATACTAACCTTCCTCTACACAAGGCTCATTCAGAAGAGCAGAAGTTTTTGCTCAAGAGCATGTCCCATTCCTTTCAGGGACACTTGGGCATCAGCACACTCTGTTGGATTGCATCCTTAGGGTTGCACACCTTACCTCGCAAACTGCTCCCCTTATTGGTGCCCAAAGTCACATGCCTGAGGTGGCCATCGCTCCGTACCTCCTTATATGACCACCCCTGCTGCAAGTGACATAAGTACTAAAACATCCTGCAGACAAATCCATAAAAGTCACTAGCAGCCTGCCTAAATGAGAGGGAGGTCCAACTTTTGTAAAATATCCCTTCCTGGTCGTCTATAGACCATCTTTACTCACCCCAGGTGGTTGGGTGTGCGGCTGTTTTCATGCCTGAACTAAAGGTGCATGCATCTGGTGCTGTATTATTTTGTTTTAATAATATTGTGCTGATTCACATGTTGCTAGTTATTGCTATTGATGGTTTGCTGCTATTTTATTGTTATTGGCTTGGATTTAGTCTAAAATAATTGCTTGAATTTGATCCCACTGGAAGCCAGTGGGACAAGTTAGTCATGGATCAAGTCTGATTCATTTCAGTTGGAACTAAGGCCACAGCTAGACCTAAGGTTTATCCTGGGATCATCCAGGGTTCACCCCTGCCTGAGCACTAGATCCCCTGTGCGTCACCTAGATGAACAGGTTTGACCCCTGGACGATCCAGGGATAAACCTTAGGTCTAGCTGTGGCCTAAGTTAGTCTAGATCCAAGACACTGATTACTACTGTCTTTTATGCTACACCTTATAATATGGTAGTTTTGTTTGTATTGTCATATTGTATTTATATGATGGAAGTTGCCTTGTGAGGGGTTGGCTCTAAAAGATGGTCTGAAAATATTTTAAATAAAGAAATGCAGAACCTTTTTTTCTCCAAAGAGCCATATGCCGTAGCCCAGTTGTGGCTGGGCAAGGAACCTACAGTGCATGGTGCAGCCTCCCGAAGTTCAACTGGAGAAGCAATGTGGGATGTATTAGCAGAAGTGGCAGAATAAAGGCGACTGAATTCTGAAAGTGAAGGGCTTGATAAATGTTATTGAGTCGTAAACAAACAGTCCCCTGGCTAAACAGCCAAAACTGTAAACCAGGAAAGCAAGTCAGGCCAGTTTTTTAACAGAATGAAACCACTACAACTGCAGAACATAGTGAACATGTTAGTCTTTCTATACACAAGAACATCAGAAGAGCCCTGCTGGATCATACCAAGGGTCCATCTCATCCAGCATTCTATTCACATGGTACCTAACCAGCTGCCTGTGAGAAACCCTCAAGTAGGACTTGATTGCAATAGCACACTCTTGCCCATGTTCCCCATCAACTGGGTATATAGACATCAAGACTAGTAGCCATTGATAGCCTTATCCTCTATGGATTTGTCCAAACCTCTTTTAAAGCCACCCAAATTGGTGACTAGCTCTCCGCCTCGTGGTAGAGAATTCCATAGTTTAACTATGCGATGTGTGAAGTTTTTCTCTGTCCTGAATTTCTCACCAATCAGCTTCATGCGATGACCCCAGAAGGAGCAAAATGTGTCTCTATCCACTTTCTCCACACCATGCATAATTGTGCTCTGCCAGTGAGCTCTCTCCCATGTTCCTGAGCCAGAGCATGGAGTGGCTCAGGGGAACAGGACACAGGATTCTGGAACAGGTGGAGAGTTATCTCTTAGTCCTCCATGGTGGAAACCTTGTCTGCAGAGGATCAGGTCCTCCTGTCTCAAAGTCTCATTCTGTGATGACTTGGAATCTGCTGTGGTGGACTCTCTGGTGATGATTACTTCTTATCCCCTAGCAGAGAAACAGAGGAGCTATAGCTCAATGGTAGAGGACCAGCTTGGCATGCAGAAGATTGCTGGTTCAATCTTGGTAGGGCTAAGAAAGAATCCTCCCTGGAGAACTGCTGCCAACGGTGTTGACAATACTGAGCTAGATGGACCAATGGTCTGACCTAGTATAAGGCAGCATCCCATGTTCCTAATGAAGGGCTAGAAACTCCCCAATATGAGAGTATTCTTTGCACAGGGATTTAGTGTGTGTGGTGGAGCCTTCCATCCTGTGAGTCCTGACCGGTAGACCAAACGGGCTTTCTGCCCCAGGGAGAACTCGGCCTCAGCCTCTGAAGTGAACCTCCAAGCGCCCTGCCTCAGGATCAGGCCAGCTCATCCCATGGCTCTTTGATCAAACAAAACTGAAGCAATTTAAGGAGTGGTTTTCTCGGGATAACTGGTTGTGCAAGGAAGCCTCAAGAGATCTACCTCGACACTGAGGCAGCCAGAAGAGGATTGCAGCAACGAGTAAAATAACCTGAGCTGTGGGTTTCACCTCCCAGCGCTTGTTGGCTCACGTGACCCACTGCAAAGGACGTCTTCCTCCCTCTTGATTTGTGGCTGGACCACAGATCACAATGTTTTTGGATGCTTCATCTTCCAGATTCCTTACTCAGCCGGGGACCTGGGAGAAGGGAGGGAAGGGATTGATAGCAGTTAGGAACATTGGCTAATTAAACGCTTTAGGTCATCTGGTGAGATTTTTCCAGAGCGAGAGGTCTGAGAATTGCAACACGAGTAAAGCATCCTAATAGATTGGCTCCGTCTTTCTTGGCAAGTTTCTTTGGACTGGCGTAACCCAGGCAGTACGTGAGCATCTTCGAACATCCACTTACATACTGAGTGTTTTGTGTTTTTTTGTCTCTGCGGGATGTTTCCACTGCATGGACATATAGGGGACTGTAATGCCTGGTTCCCCCAAGATGTTTTGGACTTCAACTCTCATTAGCCCCCAAATGATCTGACACCATGGGAGTTTTAATCCAAATATCTGAAGGCTACCACATTAAAGAAGGCCACAACCATGTGTTAAAGTTCACCACTTGGCTTCCATTTATTCAGTGCTGTTTAGGGTTGGGGCAGATACAGCCCTGGTCAGTCCCTCATCTGTGATGAAAACATTGGAAACAAGCCGTGGTAGTGGTGGTGGTGGTGGAGGGGTTACACTGTTCCTGTTCCTCAGCTCCTTTCCTCGCCCATGTGCATATTTCCCCTCTCCCTCATTATCTGCAGTTTTTGTATTACATCAGGACTAAAGATAACATTGCTTATGGCTGACTTAAGGCCCCCTCTTAACCACGTTTTGGAGATGGGATTAAAAGGGAAGGCAAACCCTGGTTAGCGTTTAGTTCTCAGCAGTACTGATGTAGTGCTGATCAGTCCGGGAGGTATGGGAGAAGCAATCCCAAGAGCTTGGGGCTGGAAGCAAGGTCCATGCCCTCCTGGGCCGATCCTGATCACTTAACTGTGGTTAAGAAATTAATAAATATTACATCTACCCTGGCCCTGAGAAACACAGGAATCATTGGAAGCTGCCTTATACCGAGTCAAACGCTTGGTCCATCTGGCTCAGTATTGTCAACACTGCATTGTGAACTGCCCAGAGATCTTTGGCTATTGGGCAGTATAAAAATGTAATAAATAAATAAACAAACACTGACGAAAAGCGGCTCTCCAGAGTTTCAGGCTAGAGTTTTTCCTGCCCAACCTGGTGATGCCCAGAATTGAACTTGGGACTCAGCAGGGGGGGTTTTAAGCAAATTTCCCAACTGCACAAATGCCCTGTCCCCCACCCAAGCCAAACACATTATTTCTCTTTCACGACTGGACAGATTCTCAACAACACTAGTAACACCTTAAACTTAAAGACAAATTGACAGGGCCAGATGGACACCCAGGAAGGACGACAGACCAAGGGAAGGACACCCCTGGTTGTCACCTACAGCCCCCAATTGAAACCATGTTACATGCCATCCCTGACATTGTCTGTTGTTAAGTTCTTAATAAACACAACACGTGTCTTATTTTTTTCACCATTTTTCCAACTGCACATTATCAGATTTCCAACTACACATTTTTTCCCCAACTGCACATTTTGTGTCCAACTGCACACTAAAAACAACCCTGAAAGCAGGTGCTCTGCTACTGGGCCACAACCCCGCCATCTCCATTTGTAAATGATGTTGTGGATGCCTTAAAAAGTGGATGGATGAAGCCAGCTTTTTATGGCCCCCACTTGAATTAATTCATCCACTTTGAATCTTTTTTAGGGGGAGGGATGTAACTTCTTCCCCCTCCCCGTCACTACAGTCACGTCTGTAACAAAGGGGTTGATTAAAGACGTGAATGGATGGCTCTGTTCAAGGGTTTGGAATCAGCTACCCACAGCTGTGGCCTCTGGCATTTATCGTACCTCTGGAAGAAGGTCATACACGCGGCTTTGTTCCAGGCCAAGATCAGGCGGTTGGAGCTAGTCTGCTGCTATAGAGATGTAAAATTTCCAGAAATTTTGAAGCCATGGGGAAAAAACGCCAGACTTTTTCCGGGGTGGGGGTGGGGGAATGGAAATTTTTGGAAAAATTGAAAAAAAATGCAGTATTAGCCCTTTTTTACAGTTGGAAAGTCACTTTGTTACTTTAGGAACCTAAAAGGTAATTATGCACAAGTTGGTTTGGCATAAAGTTATTACATTTGGTATATTAAAAGTACAGTGTGTACAAACAATTTTTCCAAATTGAATTTACTTTTTTTAATTTTTACTTATTTGGGTAACAAATGGAGCTACAAGCTCCTGAACTGTAAAGAACACCTGAACTTTAAGGAACCTCTTTGGTTTTGCCAGTTTATGAGGAGCAGGCAAAAAAAACAATTTAAAAAACAACAATAGAAGAAACCCATCAACGTTAGTAACAAAGAAAATTATTTATGTCTCCTCTAGTCCTCCACAGTGTCAAGCAGTCTTAAAGCCCCCATTCCCATAAAAATAACTGGGAGGGGGGACCAAGATTCAAGTAATATGCTTGGAATTTAATCACTCATTTTCTGAGCTATACTTATCACTTTCAGTTTCATTCTCTGTTTCATTGACTGTGCCCCCTAGAGGCAGAAATGCATCTTGCTCTTGCGTTCGAGAGCTGTAGTCTCAGTTTGCAACCTAGGTCTTGCTTCTTCTTGGTGCACAGAAATTGTAATTATCTGATATTGTACATAGTTTTTAGAAATCATTTGGAGAAGTAAATATACGAACACCTTGTCTTAAACATTTTATTCACCATGCTAAAATAAAACATTCCATAATCCATTTTCTTCATTTCTTTTCAATCTAAGAAGGATAGAGTATGCACTTGCCATTCTGTATCAATTGAAGATACTATTCATGTACTGAGATCATGTATAATGATCTCAGAACCAAATACATTTATCTGTTGTTAAGATCATTCAAGAGAAGGCCATCCCTTGTTAAGGCTTGTTTCCTATTGTCTGATGCTGAGAAGTATGTATCTTTTAGAACTTCCAAATTCCTTGTCAGTGCTCTACAAATACTTGCCAAGAAGTCTAAAAGCTGTATGGAAAACTATTCAATTCTTAATGGTTTGTTGGTGGAGTTTTAAATTGTATAGTGTTTTGTTCTGTGTTTGATTCTGTGTTTGTGTATAATGGCAAATTGCTAAGACACAATAAAGAACTTCTCTTTCAATCTTCCAGGGGGTGGGGTGGGGGAGACAAAAAAGGCTTCGGGGGGGGGGGGGGAATGGAGAAAAATGCTTTTTCCGAGCCTTCACATCTCCAGCTAGATAGTCTGGCAGGCTGCAGCAAGAAGGCAAGTGGTGTCCTGTTCTGGTGACCAAAACAGGTGGAGAGTAGACCTCTCTCCCCAGTGACTGGGAAAAGGCCTCAGAAGGGAGGGACAGTCAGGGTTGTGTGTGGTGGTGGTGGATGGAGGTCAACACTGGCTTTGAATCTCTGTCCTATGGCATTGCCCCAGCCTACCCCCATGTGTCTCCTCATTCCATGGCTTCCATCAAGCCAACATTTCTTGGCCCTGCATGGGATTACTTATTTAGATTGTTCCTGTCCTAGGAGAACGGCTTGAGGCAAGTTGCAAAGCCGTTCTTTTGATCGAGACCTGGGTAGCGTAATGGCTGAGCCGGCGCACTGCGAATGGGGAGACGCCCTGTTCAGATTTCATCTCCAGCACATTTGCACCTGGTCAGCTCAGGCAGGCCGTTATTCTCTCCTATCGAGGTGACAATTGCAGCTTTACAGGTCTGTTGTAATGGTAAACCAAGACTGGGTGTGTGAAATGCCGGGAAGACATGCAAAATATCTCACGTAAACGCGAAGTGCCATTGCTGCGTGGGAAAAGCCATAACACGGGCGGCAGAGAACTCGGCTTGTAGGTTTAAGGCTCTGTGCTAAATCCTTGGCATTCCAGGAACTAACAGGACTAACAAAGACCCGAGCCAGGCCGGGTCACTGCCAGTCATGTAGACATCACTCACCTGTAGGGGTCTGACTTGATATAAGGCAGGTTGTAATGGGAAGAGAACGCTGAGACATTTTCTGCTGAAATCGCAAGCGACCCAATGAAGTGCGCATACAAATGATTTTGCTTTGCGAAGTTACAGAGAACCTTCCTCCACAGCTTTGTTGCAAAACCAAAACACAACGGCCCAGGACGTCAGCGGTGTTAGACGCCTCATGGGCGTTGCTGGAGGTTTCAAGACTGGTTTCTGTCAGAGTTGTAGAGCAGCATCCCTTCTTATATTGCTGTTGTGGCATATTCTCCTCCTCCTTGCCATTCACCTCCGCATTCCTTATCAAAATAAGATTTAAACATAAATAAATAAATAAATAAATAAATAAATAAATAAATATTCCAAGGGGTGTTGAAGTCTTCCGACCTGAAGGCCGGTTTCCCTTTTCGAGAAGTTCTCAGGGGCTACATTCCATCAGTGGGTGAGGCCAAAGGCAAACTAGGACAGGACTAGAAATACCAGCTTATTTTACCTTAAATCTTTGACTACCAGTAACTAAAGCGTTAGAAGAGGCATCTCAGCCTTTTAAAGTGTGGTGGGAAACCATGTGAGAGACAAGAAACTACCAAATGATCAATACTGGGTGTGTGTGTGGCAATCTAGGCCCCCCAGCCAGGCTGGATTTGGCCCATGGGCCTGAGGTTCCTCACCTCTGATAAACAATATGCAAATTATACCCATGCTTGTTGATGATTTGGGAACGGAGAGGGTGGATTAGAGCTGACTGTGGACGTTCTCGGCCTCGAGGCTGAAGCTGTTGAAGCTGTATGTTGTCTGGCTCAAACTGGGCCAAAGCTATTAAACTGATAAAGTGGAGCTGAGACACGGGCGTGGTTATTAATTAATTTGTGCACTGTTACCAGACTACACGGCATGTTCTAGAACAGTCTTCTCCAACCTGGCGCCCTCTGGATATCTAGGACCGCACGTGCTATTATTGCTAGCCAGCATGGCCAAGCTCCATGCTGGCTGGGAATGATGGGAGTTGTAGTCCAGTACACCCAGAGGACACCAGGTTAGGGAAGGATGTTATAAAATAGCATGAATAAGATTAGGACCACCATACGACAACTTTGGATTCATCCCACGGTTCACTGAAATCTAACGCTAGACACATCAGCTTCCCATCTTAAGGCCAATTCATGTTACCCTTTTCGTGGCAACTAGCTGCAGATCTATACCAAGCAGGATACAACGGTTTGAAAACTGTATATGGAGTGTGTCCTGGGCCCAAACAGTTGTCACTACTGTTATAAACCGTTTTAAAGCAGTACTGTAGATCCGTTATAGGCATCAAAACTTAAACAATTTGGGCTCAGATCCAAAGGCCAACCAACAGAGATCCAACAGTGTCTCCTATAGTGGCCGGCCTGGGAAGCCCCCAGGAAGCTTACAATTTGGACAAAATGGGGAGAGCCATGGTTGCACATCTGGTAGTCAAAGGACTATGAACAGAGAAAGTCCATTCGTAGGTATTATTGTGACTCATAATGGCCTGCTCTCCATGCATTTGCATAATTGGTTTTTGTTTAAAAAAAGAAAAGAAAAAGCCATCGGACCCAAGAGGCCGTCATTGCATCATGTAGCAACAAATTCCAGAAGTTAATGATTGTTGAGATCTGGGCCATGAGCAGTCTAGAAGTCTGAAGCAGAAGATGCTGGGAACAGGCCCTGAGGGTGATCAGCCAGACGGACGTAGGAGTCAAGGTCAGCGCTAGGTTGTTGCCCAAGCAAAGCCCTACCCTGACCTGGAAGATTTTTGTTCCCTTCTTTTCAAGGTCGAGGGGAACTAGTGGGGCTTCCTGGGCAGAGGGACAGACCCCTTAGAGTCCAGGAGGGCATTGCAGCCCTAAGAACCTGTCAATCCCCAGCCCCTCAGGGAAGCAGAACCCAGACCTGGAGGTTCCTGGTTCTAGCGCTCCCTCGGCAACTCATGCATCTGCAGTGAAGAGCACAACTGGATCCAATGTTCCCTACAGATTGTGGATTGCCCTGCGTTGACTGTGCCAGCGCCTGTTGAGCCACTTTTGGGGAGCTGTAGGTTAGTGGATCTGCAGCAATCATGTGGTGAACCATGACCTGCACATTCCAGGCAAGGCAATATCAGGGATACATTTCCTCTGATTCAGTTGGCGTCACGTGCCCAGGGAAGGAAGGAATCATTATCATACAAGTGGACGTGTTAAAATGTTTCGGTGAATTGGGTTCTAGCCACCGTAAACAAAGGGCAATAATGCCAGAGGAGATACCTCTCTAAGGCGGACCCACGAAGTCAATAATTGCAGCACAAGCCACTATGGGATGGCCAAGTGCTATAATATAGCACACCGTTCTCTATATAGTCATAGTTGCTTTGTAGGATCCACCCTATGACAAAGGGTCATTTGAACTAGTGGTTTCAAACTGCGTTCCAGCGAGCCCTGGGAAGTGACATACCAACGTGGGGAGCTGTTTTAATCAATGTCAGGCTATTTGTCCATCTAGTCCAGCCTTCCTCAACCTGGGGCGCTCCAGATGTGTTGGACTGCATCTCCCAGAATGCCCCAGCCAGAGCTGGCTGGGGCATTCTGGGAGTTGTAGTCCAACACATCTGGAGCGCCCCAGGTTGAGGAAGGCTGATCTAGTCCAATATTCTCTACTCTGACAGGCAGGGAGAGAGGGCCTTTCACGGTCTCCTTTTAACACTGGAAGTGCCATGGGTTGATCCTGGCACTTTAGACATACAAAATACCCCAATCTGGTGCCCTCCTAGCCAGCATAGCTAACGGTCAAGAATGCTGGGAGTTGTTGCCCAAAACATTTCCCCAACTGGGGAAGGTGGCTATATACGCGTAGGAAAATTGTTCTCCAAGCATGGATCCCACCAGCCAGGCTCAAGAGGGTTAGTATCAGCAGGCTTTAGGGAACCCCAGATTTTGTGGAAAGTGAAAAAGCCAACTTTGGGTGATGGGGGGGGGACACCCTGAGGTGGGGGTGGGCTCCTCAAAATCAGTTGATTAAGAACTGGGTGTGCTCAGTGGCCAAGAAATGTTGGCTGACTGTGGCGGTGCGGGGGGGAGGGTAATGGAAAAGCAGGGGTCGAGGCACGATGGACTACAAAAGGATTTCCCGTGGGCAGCTGGTTGGCCACTGTGTGAACGGAATGCTGGACTAGATGGACCCTTGTTCTGATCCAACATGGGTCTTCTTGTGGTCTTATGTTCCTGCTGCTTGGAATCTGCCCTCATACCATCCCAAGAAGAAGAGATGTGCCGGATAGGCCCAGGGTGGGGAGGCTGAGGACTGGCCATTTGCAATAGGCCAATAATGAGTGGGATTTTTTCAGGGTTGATTCAAAGTGGAATCAAAATATTTGGGGAGGGGTTTGTTGCTGAAGATGAGGGAGAGTGAGGGAGTGTGTAGCCAGGGGTCTAGCAACGAGGACGGTGGGATGGGAATCATGCACCATGGGGCTAGACCACGCTTGAGGCTGTTTTCTTGCAGTCTAGGGGAGATGATGGCCTGCCTTGCTCATCCCTTGACGTCTTTCACCACCAAACGACTGGAAAGGGAATGCAGAAAAGTCAAAAGGTTCTGTAAAATATTTGCATGGAGAAGACTGAAATTGCGTGTCTGGTCTGAGCTTGGCAAGGCGGCCAGGGCAACAGAGTCGCTGCCTTTGGATTCCACCCACTCTGGTTTCAGTGCAGTCCGGGCAATTTCCTGTCGCACTCCAAATTCCTGTGGCACTTCTCTGTGGCTAGCCATGATGAAGAGGGCTTTGCCTTGGAAGCGATTGGCTGGGCCGGCAGACATGGGCTGGGCCCCTGAGCCGACCGCACGTGGGGAGGATTCCATAACCCGTCCTGTTTATTGCTATGCAATCTCGTCCTGCCCTGGGTGGGTTGGATGTGTGCTTTTGCCAGAGAATGGGAATCTGGGAAACCTGCATGGCTGCAATGAAGCATTACAAGTCTTGAAATCAGAGCTTGCGGTGCAGGTTCTGCTGCATCCTTGCAGAAGCCTAAATGTTTACAAAAACGGTGTGTGTGTGTGTTTCTAGTCCTCAGAGCTACAAGGAAAAAGCCTACAGAAATACTGAAGGCGGAGTGAGCTGTAGTTATGAAATCTTGGGGAGGTTATTATTATTATTATTATTATTTATTTATTTATTTATATAGCACCATCAATGTACATGGTGCTGTACAGAGTAAAACAGTAAATAGCAAGATCCTGCCGCATAGGCTTACATTCTAATAAAACCATAATAAAACAATAAGGACGGGAAGAGAATGCAAACAGGCACAGGGTAGGGTAAACAGGCACTGGGTAGGGTAAAACTAACAGTATCAAGTCAGAGCAAAATCAAGTTTTAAAAGCTTTAGGAAAAAGAAAAGTTTTTAGCTGAGCTTTAAAAGCTGCGGTTGAACTTGGTGGGAGCTTTATTCCTTGCAGCTCTTTCTGGGGGCGTCTACACCAGCCGTTTATTGCAGGATTGTATCGTAGGCGTCACTAACCGGCCACATGCTGTTCACCTGCTCCTGCGGTGATCTCCGCTCCACCTCTCCCAGAATATCCCTGCCTGCTTTTGTCTCACGTTTCTCCCAGCTCTCTAGCTTTCATTGTGAAGAACGTTTGCAGTGTTCCCCCCAGCCCTTTGTGAGGCCGTTGCTGTTCGCCGTGAGTTTCGGGTGCAGCAAACAGCCAATTAGCTGAGAGGGGTGTGTGCATGGGTATCAGCCAAGTGTTTTTTTTTTTAATATAATCATATCTCTGCGCAGGACCACATATTCGGCAGAGTTCCTATCCCCCCATGTGTTGCTGCGCGTCTACGCTCCTGCGCATCCCGAACGAGTAATTTTTAAAAAAATCCTGTGCCCCATAGCCATCTGCCTAGCCCCGCCCACTTCTACTGATACACATGCGGAACCGCCGTAACGGGACGCACATGCTCCCGCCATGGCACTCCTCTATTTGTGGCACAGATCAGTCGCGTGCGCCCCATGAAAGGCAATCGCAGAAGCGGTGAACCTTCGGGAGCATGCCTTTTCCCTTGTGAAAGGGCTGCAGGTGTAGTTTAGCCCTCTGTCTCCCCATGGACCTGAATCATTCCCACCCCTCCTGCCCCACACATCCACTGCTGCCTGAGCCTTTTCCTCCACCTCTTCTCTCCTGTTCCTGTCCCCAAGATTAATAAAGCCTCCGGGTGCTACAAAATGAACCATCCTAGTTTGCAACCAGCTGAACTATTGAGATGAAGCATCTTGATGCTGATTGATGCAATTTCCTGAATTTTTCTCTAGGGAATGGGGCTGGTCTCCCCCGCTACCAAGCCAAGCAATGGAAGGCAGGAGGACACATTGATTGATTGATTGATTGATTAAAGGATAGATGGATTCATTGATTGATTTGGTTTGCACCCCATCTTTCTACCAAGAAAAATGGCACTCAAAGCCGCTTAAAATCATAAATGAAACTTGATCAAAACTGTAATAAGACAATACAATAAAGGGCAAGAGAAACACAACAGCAACAAAATGAAAACAGCATCCAACCCAACAGACTTGCTTACATGCCAAAGGCCTTCTTGGATAAAGTGGTCCTTGCATGCCAGCACAAGGACAGCAGAGAGGGAGCAGACGTAGCCCTCCCTTGACGCTTTTTCTGTAAGCGACACAGGCCGGGAAGTTGTGATTGGCTGCAGTCTCCTCCGTGAATGTCCACTCTTGTTTTGGGGACATGTCTCTCCCCTTCAAATTTTGCATGGATGGGGAACACCAGGGTGAAATTCACCAGCCAGGTGAACTTTCCCTCCTCTATTTATCCAGTGCCTCAATGTTTTTGGACGTTATCTTGAAGGTTGCTGCCAACTCAAGATTATGAAGTACTTAAAGATGCTTTTCACAGTTGGATCCTCTGCATGTTTATTTGGAAATCCCACTGAATCCAACGGGACTTATTCCCAAGAGAGTCTACATAGGATGGCAGCCATACAGTGATACGGTACAATCTTATGCACGTCTACTCTGAAAAAACCCACTCAAGATGGCAGCTTTGCCATGCGTCCCTTTTGATTGCTCCTAGCTCAAGCAATCAAAAGTCATGGTGCAGCTATTTCATCTTTTTCCTTCTTAATGGATCCTTTGAGGAATGGGGGGAAAAAAGCAGCTGTGGGAAAACACAGGAGGGTGTGCAGTCTGGGATTCTGTGTTATGTGTAGATCAGCTCTAATAATTACAAATCTGGTGCAAAGAGTGGCCCTGTTTGGAAGATCATCTCAGTTTGTTAAGCTGAGATTTGAACTGGACATGCAGCCCCTTCACTCTGCTCTTCACACAAGCAATCAAACCACGAACTTGTACAGTTTCTCATTTCGCCCAAACCAGGAAACAATAAAGACTTCTGAACAAGCTAGGATATTAAGCCAACTTTGAAACATGGCTTAATATCTTAGCTTATCCCCAAACTACTAACCATAATTTTCTGGTTTAGGTGAAATGGGAGGCTATAGTCTTCCATTGTCCTGGTTTCATTGCTTTCTCATGCAAAGGGTGAAGGAAGGCAGCTGTGCACTTAGCAAAAATACTCGTTCGTATCTCAGCTTATTAAGCAGTGATTAAAATCGGCTTCAGTTCTGCCTCTTTCTCTGTTAAGAGGACCCTACGTAATGTGGGCTTTTGGAGTCTGCAGGACTGTTTGACCTCCAATCTCAGTCTCTTTGATGCATTGGACCCAAAGTTTAAATCTGCAATTAATTTTTTTGTTGATTGACCAAGCGATTTGAATCGATCAAAGCTGTCAGCAGTGAAGTTATTAAAGCAGACGTACTTCATGGTCTTCGCACTGTTCCATTACCCACCCACCCCGGGGCCTGGCAATTTTTCATTTCTCCTTCTGTGTATTTCTTCTTTCTCATATTTATTTTAAAATACAATAAAAATTAATATTAAACCAGGGCGGGGAGGAGAGAAAAGAAAAGAACCTTAGAAATGACTCAGCCAGCCCTCCGGGCAAATCCTACTGTGAGCGAGGTTGGTTGTTCCAGGCCCTAGGGGACTGGAGGGTGAAAAGGAAAATCTTTTGGCTCTCCCAGAGCAGCGACTCAGCAACTGTCAATTTGCTCCACAGAGGCAACGCCGAGGTCGGCAGAAATCCCAGAGCGTGATGCTCCTCTTCTCTGCTGGGATTCCTGCGGTAGTTAAAAAAAGACGTCGCCAAAACAAAAAGAAAGCACCCAAAAAACCCAAGCAGGCAGGAGCCTTATACCAGCGCCTCTGAGGCTCCGGAAATTGTTCCCACATGACACTGGGGAAGATTTAAAGTCCTCAAAATGTTGTAATGCTGCAGATTCCTTTGTAAAGCTCCCACTAAGTAGAAGCTGACCAAGACATAAATTTCGGGGGTATGGCAGCTAGCAGAGGGAGTGCAGGGGGGCAGACGAGCTCTTTAAATCAGTATGGCAGAGGAAAAACATTGGGTTGAGTTAGCCTCTTATGGATTCTGATTTGCAAAGAGTTTTGCAATTTTTTCCGTTGTGCCTTCACGACAAGCCTGTGGGGTAGTATAGGCTGCACCTTATGCCCTTTAATGGATGGCAGACCGGAGTCGGGGTGGGGGGGAAGAGAGAGAGACTAGCTCAGGGCACATCCACTCTACGAATCCATCCCAGAGATGACCCAGTTGCGCATATCCAAGCCAATACCTCATTTTTACACATGCATGTGTATCGTGGGGGATCACCAAGAGGGTAAAGGAGTTAGGTGAGAAATATGAGTGAGAGGAATGCCAGGCAGGAGGAGGGATGTCTGAAAATTTCGTTTCAGTTCACAAATCACTCGGAAATGCCCTGTTCGCAACCCCGAACACCAATAGGAGCATGTTCGCAATTGCCTTCGCGCCTGCAACATATGTACTTGGAAATCGCATAACTTCCTTAAGATGTGCAACTCTTTCAAAAGGCACACACTTTAAAATCAGCCACATTTTAGTCTATGTGGGAAATTTGTTCAAATTTGGGAATTGCTTTTGCAACTTCCGCATTCAGTCGCTGTTCGTTTCGTGCAGTTTCCCTGTTCCCTCAAAACAAACAGCGGTGGGAATTGCGAGCGCAATTCGAGGAGAGACGAGCAATGAGCTGATGTTTGGAGAGCCTTTGTGAGCTTGAACCACGCTCGCTTGCTCCTCCCGAAGCAGGGCAGCCTAAAACCTAGGGTGCTGGTTGGAGCGGGGTGGGGGGGAAATCTAGTGTTTTGGGACTGGAATGTTGAAGGGGCAGAAAGCAGAGAATAGACAAATGGCTTTGCTGTGTCTGGGACATGCTGGGAAAGGCGTCTCACCCTGAAAGGCATGAGAGCAGAGTTGTAAAGGACAGGTAAGGGCATGAAGTGTGGGCTAGCACTGCATTTTCTTGCAAACCACTCAGAGCCTCTGGAATCGGGTGGGCTAAGAATCGAACCAAATGCATGAATGAAAATTACTCATCACACGACGACTCGCACCTGGGCCCAAGGCCCACATTTATTTATTTATTTATTTATTTAAGGATTTTTATGCCGCCATTCAGCCAAAAAAGGCTCTCACAGCGGCTTACAAAAGTATTTCTTGACAGTCCCTGCCCACAGGCTTACAATCTAAAAGACATGACACATGAGCAGCAGAACAAGGTGGTGGAGGGCTGGGGAGGCAGAAGAGACTGCTGTGGGGTGGACAGTTGTCCCTTTTGAATGTCCTCTCACATTAAACATACACACACACATCACATATCAGTGCTTTTAAAAAAAGAAATCTATAGCACATAAGAGAGAAGCTCTAACTCATCTGTTTCCCTTCAGTGCTGCCTTTCTGTTTGCAGGGTGTTTAAAAGTGAAGGAAGAATTCAAAAGTGGCTTTTCCTGTAATCTGAAGAGATGCCATCCGTCCTGCCATTTCATTCCCTTGGCTCAAGGGCTGAGCTGAAATGGCCTCTCCCCATTGGCACTGTTTGCAGGCTGTCGGGGAAGCTTTGCAACAAGTCGACTCTCCAGTGCTCCCCTCTACTGCTAGCTGCGTTTTCTTTTTACCCGCAAGATGCCAGAGTGTAGGGAAAGAGCATTGCCCTCACTCTGATTTGGCTTTATGACGACACCATGTAGCCAATGAGAGCTGGGCTACATGATGATGACTGAAGGCAAATCAGAATGATGGCAACGTTTCCTACTCTCACTTTAGGGCATCTTGTGGACGCACGCACGTACGGAACGGCAGCAGAGGCAGCAGAGGCATGCTATTTCTGCCGACACAAAGAACGGTGAAACATGTGATAGCCAAACAGCTAAGCAGGCAGGGATGGGCCTTTGTGAAGTCTTCTGTCACACCACCAACACACACAAACACACACCCCTCTTTCAACCTGGGAAAGTTAAGCCAGCGAACTTTCAGCTCGGCATTAGAACTGATTTCATTGAATAGTTCCCTTGGGTTCCAAGTACTTGATCTGTGAGCAGCTCGTTGATAATATGCTAGCGATCACTTAATGCTGTGGTCGTGATGGTTTTGCTTGTTTTATGATTTAATTTTTAAATGCCTTTGGGAGGGAGATGGAGAGGTTGCAACTGAAAGTCAGAATGGAAAGTTGATTGATTCATTGATTGATTGGTGCGCATGTGAATCATCTCTTTAAGATCTCTTGTGTGCTGGTAACTTAGCTCTCTTTCTCTGTGTTTTCTCTTCCAGCCTGTGGTCCCGGCCACTTCAAATCAAAACAAGGGGAAGGTGTGTGCTCCCCCTGCCCAACCAACAGCCGGACCAGCTCTGGGGCAGCCACCCTCTGCACATGCCGGAACAACTATTTCCGGGCGGACACCGATCCCCCCGACAGCTCCTGCACCAGTAAGTCTGTCATTAGAGGATGCTCTTCTTTTATTCTTAGTGTTGACTTATTATTCCACTCTGTTTCGGGAGTCTAGGTTAGGGTATCTTTTACACTAAATATAATATACAAGAAATCAAACTGAAACCCCAGCAAATCCAAGAAAGATGAAAAATGTCCAACTAACCATGTGCACACAGGGCTCCTTGCAGCTTCTCTGGGCCCAGCGCTAAAGCCTGACTGACTTGCCCTCTGGAGCTATCTGGGAAGTCAGGACTAAGGATCTCTGAAGGCGAGGTCTAAGAAGCTCCCTTTTCACTTAAGAGTAGAGTGACCATATGGAAAGGAGGACAGGGCTCCTGTATCTTTCACAGTTGTAATTTGTATGCATGCAGCGTCTGGTGAAATCCTCTCTTCATCACAACAATTAAAGCTGCAGGAGCCCTGCCCTCTTGACCAGATACAAAAGAGGGCAGGGCTAATGCAGCTTGAACTGTTGTGATGTAAAGGGAGTTTCACCAGGTGCTGCGCGCATACAAAGGACACCTGCTGAAATTCCCTTTTCCATATAACTGTTAAAGACATGGGAGCCCTGTCCTCTTTTCCATATGGTCACCTTAATTATCGTAACACTAATCCACCTTAGGGGGAAGACAGATGTAGCGTTTCAAGAAGAGACACGACGGTGTGATTCCAGCATTGAAAGTTGCCTTCCACTCACAAAGCCTTGCAAGTCCAACTGTGCATGGCTCAGCCGTCAATCTGTCTGCCCCCCTGTACTTCAAGCGGGCTCCCTGCCCTGCCTCCCACCCACGCCCCCGTTATGTTTTTAAAGCAGCACATGGATTCATTTATATGCTCATGCATCACTTTATTAAAGAAACCCACAAACATTTCCAAAATACTTGCAAAGCTGCTTCAGGAATGTGGGGGTGGGGGAAGTTAGTGATGACATAAATGCTAGCCAGTTGGTGTCCTCTGCAGACAGTTTTTCCCTCCTTCAAACTAAACCAGCCCTCCCTAACCTCCCGAAAAGTACATTTGCACAGAAAAGTGGGGAGGGTGCTTCCAAACCACTCTAAATGCTGCTCAAAGGACATTACTTCTGTCTTCTCCCTTACAAGGTGGTTATAAGAATTACTGAGATAAATGTAGTCTAGGGCAGGGCTGAAATTTATCAGAAAACAGACACTTGTATATTTTCTATTTTGAGTGCCTCTAGAACTGTTGGGAGACTTTCAGTCCTTCCCTGAAAAATATTCAGCAAACTCTCCTTCTCGGTTTCCTTGTCCGTAAGTAAGATGTAGAATTTGGAGCTGTAATTGTGGACTGGTTTAATATGGTTGAAAGCAGCAATCAGGCTGTTCCCTACACTTTCCAGTCAGCCTGTCTTAGCCTGTTGCTTCTTTTCATTCAGTATTCACTGAGCCAAAATTTCTTAGAAGATCCTTTGCTTTCTTCCCAGACGCACACACAGTCCCACCAGACATTTGGAGGATTCTGCCTTCACCCAAAGAATGTTAGACCAAATGGGGATTGCTCCAGCCCTGAAAGGCAGCCTAGCAATATTTTAAATAAATAAAATAAATAATAGCGTGTACACAAACACACACAATTTCGCAGCCCACAACTAGCAGGGAGAATTTTGGAGGCTGTTTTCACTCACCCCTATAAAATGTGCACGCAATGCCTTAAGCTCTCTCAAAGCTCTTCAGTGTGGTGTAGTGGCTAAAGTGTTGGACTGGCAGTCGGGAGTTCTGGGTTCTAGTCCCCACTCGGCCATGGAAACCCACTGGGTGACTTTGGGCCAGTGACAGACTCTCAGCCCAGCCTACCTCACAAGGTTATTGTGAGGATAAAATGGAGAGGAGAAGGATTATGTATGCTGCCTTGGGTCCCTTAAAGAGGAAAAAAGGAAAGGAAAGGAACCTCTCATGCAAGCACTTGAGTCATTGCTGACTCCTAGAGGGACGCCTGCTTTCGCTGACGTTTTCTTGGCAGACTTTGTAGCGGGATGGTTTGCCCTTGCCTTCCCCAGTCGCAGTTACCTTTCCCCCAGCTAGCTGGGGACTCATTTTACCGACCTCGGAAGGATGGAAGGCTGAGTCAACCTGAGCACCTGAGCAGGATCTGAGCAGGATCGAACTCAGGCCGTGGGGAGAGTTTCGGCTACAGTAACTGCCACTTACCACTCTGTGCCACATGAGGCTCCTTAAAGAGGAGAAAAGGTGGCAGTAAATAGATAACTAAATAAATAAATATTATGGTGGGAGGAGGGAGGCGTCGGAGAAATCCCACTCTTGGACAATGAGGGTAAAGCTCAGCTTGAGCCCTTTTGATGCCTTTGCAGGTGTCCCCACGGCCCCCCGCAGTGTGATTTCTAACGTGAACGAGACGTCGCTGGTGCTGGAATGGGGTGAACCGCGGGACTCGGGCGGCCGGGACGACTTGCTCTACAACGTCATCTGCAAGAAGTGCAGCGTGGAGCGCCGGCTGTGCATGCGCTGCGACGACAACGTGGAGTTTGTCCCCCGCCAGCTGGGCCTGACCGAGAGGCACATCTACATCAGCAACCTCATGGCCCACACTCAGTACACCTTTGAGATCCAGGCCGTGAACGGCGTTTCTAGCAAGAGCCCCCATAACCCCCAGTTTGCTTCGGTCAACATCACCACCAACCAGGCAGGTGAGTGTTACGCGAGAAGAGACGCAGGTCAGGTCGGTCCCCAGGAACGGGTGCTTGGACACCTCCGGACAACCTCCGTTGAGCAAGAAGCAGCGAGGTGGTGGTTCCGCCATGCCAAATACAGCCTTGAACTCGAAACTTTGTCGCTGCCCTGGAATCCAGGATGGGGGGAGGAATCTGGTCTTTCAGATTGCAAATGTCTTGGCAGTTCTGGTTTAAAGCATTCAGATGTGAGAGACTGTTGCAGTAGGCTCTGTTCCTTATTTCTGAACTCTTGGCCTTGGCAGCCTTAACCCAAGATTGATTGTTTACGAGTTTGGATGAATTCCCTTGCATGCAATAAAACAATCTATTTCAGGGGTCCCTAAGATTGTTTTATTGCATGCAAGGCAATTCGTTTTTGGACCCCTGGGCACATTTCAGATGTTGAGGAACTGCTGTGGGCCCCACCACAAAATGGCTCTGATGGAGGTTGTGGGTAGTCACAGAACGGCTGTCATGGGGGGCCTGGGTAGTCAAAAGTGAGCTAAAGGGGGGCTAGGGAGAGAAATGGTGAGGCTATAAGCTGGGAGGGACGAGGGGGAAAACAGCACGGCAGAGGGGGAGAGGGGAGAGAAAGAGCAAGGCTAGAGGCTGGGAAGGACGAGGGAAGCAAGAAGGAAAGGGATAGAGAAAGCAAAGGTAGAGTCTAGGAGGGGAGAAACAGTGAGCTAAAGAGGTTGGGGAGCAATAGCGAGGCCAGAGGATGGAAGGAAGGGGAAAATAGCACAGCAGAAGCGGAGAGGGGAGAGAAAGAGCAAGGCCAGAAAGAGAGTGAGAGAGAGAGAGAGAGAGAGAGAGAAGGCTGCTCTTTCCATGTTTGTTTTTTGAAGGTGGCAAGGAGGAGAGAGTTTTGTGGGCACCGCTGGAGGTGCCCACAGGTAACATGTGTTGGGGACCCCTGATCTAGTCTAAAGCTGGCTGAAAATGGGAAGGATACAGGAGAAAACAGGGGTCATAACTTCTGCAATCCCCCTTTTTTGTTGGGCAGCCTGCCCCAACTTGGTGCCCTGCAGAAGTGTTGGCCTACAGATCCCAAACTGGTCCCCAGGAACAGGGGTTGGTATTGGGATGTAGGCATCAGAAGAGGCTATAAGGGTTTTCTTCCGGGATAATGGGTTGCATCTTCCAGCTGGGTGGCTGCATTCTCTTACCTTTGTCAACGTATGGGCATGGAGGGCCTGTTTCACACGCCCCTTTCGTTACGTTGAATCGCACACAGGTTGGCTCTTCCATGGATCTGAGCCCTTGGAAGTGGCCATGCGGATGCATTGGCGTGCGGCCAGTTTATTGCCTGGGGCTATTTGAGTCTTAGATGTCTTAGGACAGACTCAATACATCGTTAGTGCCTGGGGCCAAAGGTGGTGGCTACCTCTTTAGTTTCTTGAGGGGAAAGAACTAGTGTTAAGTTCATGGCTGTTATTTCTGCTGAAATGGAGAGAGGCTGACCCTCCCCCCCTCCCCGTCCTGTTCTGCAGCTCCCTCGGCAGTTCCCACAATGCACCTGCACGGCAGCACAGGAAGCAGCATGACTCTTTCTTGGGAGCCACCCAAGCAGCCCAATGGGATCATCCTGGACTATGAGATCAAGTACTTTGAGAAGGTAAAGCTTATCTGTTGGTTAAGGCTGTGCTCAGGCAGGCAGCTACACATCCATTTAACAAGTGCTGAGCATGCTTCGTTTCCTGCTGAGAAGTGCCAAGAACCAGTGCTGTGCAGACCTAGTGTAGCGAAAGACATTGAGCTAGGGACCAGAAAGAACCCAACCGAGGTCTTCCTATTTCTCCCCTCCCCGCAAAAGTCTGCAATGTGGGGACGATGATGAGACCGTCAGGGGTGGGGAACCTCTTTCAGCCCAAGGGCCGGACTCAATTTCAGAGAAGCTTTCGTGGGACTCATTCCAGTGGTGGGCGGGGCCAGAAGCAAAAGGGGCGGGGCCAAAAATGCAAAGCATGCCAGCATACTGTAGCTTAAAGCACAGCCTGCCATTAACAAAGCGTTAGGGGGGAGACATTTCGGCCTTTTAGGACGGGCGGGGAGGAAACGGCACAAAAGCCAGGAATCTGCCAATCAGTCGCTGGTTTGTGGGAGGGGGGGTTGGGCTAGGAGAAGGAGGCGTCGCCACCCGGGGAACCCTGAAGGGCCAAAGTGGGACCCCGGGTGAGGTTCCCCACCTCTGCATTACAGGGGTTGTAAGGATAATTTATACGAATGCTTTCAACAACTGAAGATGCTTGTTTTTATAGGAGTGTCCTTTGCTAGAAAATCCGGCCCTTTTGGGGGGGCTTGCCGGGTTTTGTGCAAATGTCTGTTTTTGGGAGTGGGGGGAAATGGAAAATCCACCATTTGGCCCAGCTCATTGCAGACCGAGTCAGGGCAGCTGGCAGAATTCGGAACGGAGTGGGGGGGACCGAGCTGAGGTCCACCCCACAACCGGATTCCTCCATCATCCCTAAATTTTGGTGGTGAAAGGACAAGTTCCTCTTCCAACGTCGTGGAATTGTGCATTGAGCAGGGGGTTGGACTCGATGGCCTTGTAGGCCCCTTCCAACTCTGCTATTCTATGATTCTGTGAAAGCCCTTTGCCTCCATTAAGGGGCCTGCTCATGGGCCGACAGTAGAGCAGGGCTGGATTTGACCCTGAAACGCACCTTCCCTACTTTCCCGCAGCAGGGGCAGAGCGACGGCATCGCCAACACCGTCACCAGCCAGAAGAACATGGTGCGCTT
Organism: Elgaria multicarinata webbii; assembly: GCF_023053635.1. Taxonomy (NCBI): domain Eukaryota; kingdom Metazoa; phylum Chordata; class Lepidosauria; order Squamata; family Anguidae; genus Elgaria; species Elgaria multicarinata. The sequence goes on along the minus strand of NC_086178.1, from coordinate 12,772,008 downwards.
GGAAGGCTTGAAGCCCAACTCCGCCTACACGGTGCAGGTCCGGGCACGCACAGTGGCCGGCTATGGCCAGTACAGCTTCCCAATGGAGTTTCGGACGCCGGTGGAGGATGGTACGAATCTCTCGCACGCATGCTCCTGTTATTCCTCCGGGGTCCCGCCTTCCGACCCTCCCTCTGTGTCATCTGCTGCCTCCTTCCCGATGCTCTTCCTGACTCTTCCCCTTCACCTCACAGGCTCCAGTAGCAAGAGCTTCCAGGAGCTGCCTCTGATCGTGGGCTCGGCTACCGCAGGCCTCGTCTTCGTGATAGCTGTGGTGGTGATTGCCATCGTCTGCTTCAGGTACTGGCTCTTGAAGGGCTTGGGAGGCAGGAAGGAGCCTCAGCTCCATGGAGGGGAGCAGGGCCGGCTCTCCCGTTAGGCAGAGTGAGGCAGTCGCTTCAGGTGGCAGATGCTGGGAGGCAGCAGCAAGGTACTCAGAGAGAGAACAGTGTGCCTTGTTGCCGACTTTGCACTCCCTGCCGTTAAGGTGACCCTGTGGAAAAGAGGACAGGGCTCCTGTATCTTTAACAGTTGCATAGAAAAGGGAATTTCAGCAGGTGTCATTTGTATGCATGCAGCACCTGGTGAAATCCCCTCTGCATCACAGCAGTTAAAGCTGCAAGAGCCCTGCCCTCTTTTGTATGTGGTCACACTAGGCAGGACTCCTGCAACTTTAACTCTTGTGATGACGAGGGGATTTCACCAGGTGCTGCATGCCTACAAATAGCACCTGCTGAAATTGCCTTTTCTATGCAACTGTTAAAGATACAGGAGCCCTGTCCTCCTTTCCATAGGGTCACCCTACCTGCTGCTGCCTTCAAATTCAGTGGAGAACGTTGTCCCATTGTTTGTGTTGAAGGCAGATTCATCTGCCAGTCCAGTCGGCTTTTGGACATGGAATGGGAGGGGCGCCATCTTGTCCATCACCTGAGGCAACAAAATGTCTTGGACCGACCCTGGAAGGGGACGGAAGAAGCTACGGACCCTTGTTCCCTCAAGAGCTGGGTCTGAGTTCTCCGTCTCCCTAGTATTCCCAGGGCGAATTGAGCGTTCTCCAGCTGTTCTCTGTGCATGGCTGGCAGTTCTGGCTTGAGGACTTTATCGAAGAGGTGCGGGGAGGAGGGCGGGGAGGAGGGGGAATTCCCAAGCATGGATGTGGAAATCTCGACGTTGTCATTTAAATTTTGACATTAAAATAGATGTTTAGCTTTGGGGGAATGGAAGAGGAGATTATAGCTGTGTGTGTGTGTGTGTGTGTGTGTGTGTGTGTGTGTGTGTGTGAGAGAGAGAGAGAGAGAGAGAGATCCATTGCTCAGCTCTTCACAACAAGATGACTAGAAGGGAAGTAACACTGTAATGTATTTGATCCTTCCTTTCTCTTCGGGCAGGAAGCAACAAAACAGCACAGACTCAGAATATACAGAGAAGCTGCAGCAGTACAGTGAGTATCGACCTGGATGTGACCCACACAGCAGGGTTGCAAATGCATGCGGAGGTTTCCTGGGAGGCTCTGCAGATGCTTGCTTGCACCTGCATTTACTGCAGCAGTGCGGGGACTTTGATTTCTAGGTTTCGCTTGCATGCATGCATGCCTATGCTCTGTAGCAACAAAGAGAGCATCGCTCATGATACGGCTGGTCTAGAAGGCTGCTGGTGTGCCCAACTTTCTCCCAATTCGTTCAGTTTTAGATGGGAAAAAAGAGGCCGGTTTCTAGTCCTCATTGTAGTAAGGGAAAGCTCTCCAAGGTATCCAGAACAGTGCGGGGTTTTCTTTAGGAATGTCAGTTAATTAAAGAGTTGTAAAGTATATGAATCATCTGCCTATTCAAGTTGTTTTTTAAAAAAATTGCATAATTTTCTGCCAGATTTCTAATCTCAGGAATAATCAGGAATAACATAGGAGAATCCAACTTGCATGACCCTTAAATATGCCCCATTGTACTGCTAACAGGTGGCACCTTTCTCCCTCTCTGCCCTTGTAGTCACTCCAGGGATGAAGGTTTATATTGACCCTTTCACTTACGAGGACCCCAACGAAGCTGTCCGGGAGTTCGCCAAGGAAATTGACATTTCCTGTGTGAAAATCGAGGAGGTGATTGGAGCAGGTAAATCACCTGAGTGCGGCCAAGCTCATGTCCACAGGAAGAGGAAAGGGGGAGGCAAGCTCTAGCAAGACGTCCAGGTGGCTGACTATATCGCTATTCTTCTCTGCCCCCACCCCCAGGTGAATTTGGAGAAGTGTGCCGGGGCCGTCTCAAGCTGCCAGGCAGGCGGGAGATCTTTGTGGCCATCAAAACCCTGAAAGTGGGCTACACGGAGCGACAAAGGCGGGACTTCCTGAGCGAGGCCAGCATCATGGGGCAGTTCGACCATCCCAACATCATACACCTGGAGGGCGTGGTCACCAAGAGCCGGCCGGTCATGATTGTCACAGAGTTCATGGAGAACTGTGCCCTCGACTCCTTCCTGCGGGTAAGAGGGAAACTGCGGGGTCTTTCCCAGAGCTAACGAGTCTCTTTCAACAGATCACGGCCACATTTTTCTGTACGGTTCTCCCACGATGCATTGCACGGTGGCGTATTTCTCAGAGCAAGCTACGGTCTTTTTCACTTGCTATTTCCCTTGCAGATTAAAAATCCCAGGAAGAGCTGTGTATACTACGATAGATAGAAAGATATAGGGTGCGTGTGTGTGTTCTCTGCTAAGGAGAAAAATGGAATTCTTGTATAAATAACACAGTTTAAAGAACTTTGCATAGGTTTGCTTATTTCGCATAATTGATTCCCCCTCTGCTAGCCATGGAGAGAGACAAAGAGTCCTAACTGGGCGTGGGTAACCTGATTCTACTGGAACTCCACTCATATAGTTTCTTAAGATTTTGACCAGGCCTCATCCCTCCATTTTCAATCCTATCTTGCTGGCCCCTAAGGCCTAAAAACTTGCCTTTCTTTTTAAAAGAAAAGAAGCTGAGATTCTCAGTATACCAAATTCTGCACCTCATGTCTGCATTGCACAGGGTGATCACAGAATAAGCCCATCCCCACCCCCCACTCCCATCGCTTGCTTAACTGGGAAATGCCCGTGGCTAAGTCAGAAGGCCTGTGCGTTGCTTACAGAAGATGCCCAAATTCAGTCCCTGGCATTGCCATTTAAAAAGGATCAGGTAGGAGCACACGATGAAACAGACCCCTGCCAGAGCCCTGGAAACTGTGTCCTGCTTGACAGGTCTCCTACTTTGCACAGGACAGTCCTCTGTTTTAGAGAGTTGACAGAGGACAGTTCTCTGTTTGAAGATGTCCTCTTTTGATGGGCTGTCCAGTCCAGGTCTGGTATAAAGATAAAAAAAACCAGAAGGATATGTGATGCTGACATCTGTCAATCTGAACTTCCTTCTGATCCGTGCCTTAGTGGTCAAGGATGCAGTCAACTGGGATTTTATTACTACTACTGCTGCTATTTTATTTATTTCATTTCTATTCCACTCTCTCGGTGGTTTGCTACGATTCATAAAAATATAAATGACCTCATAATAAAAACAGCCTAAAATTTTTAACTTAGAAAACTTAAAACAATGTAAACAGCTGAGCACCATTTAAATAAACCATGTTTTTCATTGTAGAACTGTTGTAAAACAGCAGATACCTCATCATATACTATTAAATGCCTGGGAGTTTAGGGTGGCCTTTTCCTGATGCTGAAAAGATGACAGTGTCAGCACCAGGCAAGCCTCCATGGGGAAGTCATTCCATAATCAGGGGGCCACCACTGAGAAGGCCCTCTCCAACATTATCTAGGGTTCTTCCAAAGGACATGGAGTAAACCTTAGTCCTTGTTTCTAGCACAGGCACCAGTGCAGGACATTGTAGCCAACTTTGGCTTAACCGACGCTCCAGGCCATCATGCAGCTGCCTTCACATTTTTCCAGTTGCTTTTCCTACAAGCACATAAGCCCATTGGTTTGTTGAAGAGGCATCATTGGGTCATGGTTGCATTGGGACAGAGAGCTAGGGACCAGCTGCAGTCTCTTCCTAGTGTTGCAGCTCAGGTGTTTGAACCTTTAGACAAAGGCCTGACCCCAAAGCTACACATCCCACCAAGGCTGGAAGAATCTCCAAGAAGCCCCCACGATGCTTACATGTGATGCTGACATCTGTCAATCTGAACTGCACCCCCACCCCAGACAAACGCAGGGCTATTACTTCCCACTGCCTGGTCTTTCCAAACCCTTCTGTGGGCAAAGCAGAGTGGTTCTTTCTGCCAAGACTCTCTTGACTTGTCCATGCTTGGTGTCCCGACAGCTGAACGACGGGCAGTTCACGGTGATCCAGCTGGTGGGGATGCTGCGCGGCATTGCAGCGGGCATGAAGTACCTCTCGGAGATGAACTACGTTCACCGGGACCTGGCAGCCCGCAACATCCTAGTCAACAGCAACCTGGTGTGCAAAGTGTCGGACTTCGGGCTGTCTCGTTTCTTAGAGGACGACCCCTCAGACCCCACCTACACCAGCTCATTGGTATGTGAAACTCTCGCTGGCACACGCCGTCCCTTCCCTCTTGGGAGAGACCTGGCAGGGAAAGCTAACAGAAGCCTCATCCCAGGGCTGATTTCAGATCGGAGATCTTGAGCGGAGGAGACCCACAGCTGTATGTAGCTGATGGCTAAGAAAAGTTTTCCTGAAGTCAGGATTGGATTGACGGGAGATGTAATTGGGAGTCATACAGTGATATTGCTTCCCAGCCAATTTGGGAAGGACTAAACCAGGGATGGGCATACGCAGCACATGTGACCTCCAAGGGCCATTTTTGCAACCTGCTTAATTTGCAAACAAAACAAAACCAGAGATTTTACAAGGAAATAAGGCATGCAAAGTGTCCCGGAGCGGGATTCTGTTTACAGGCAAGGTTCGTGCACCTCACACACCTTGCTTCCATGTAAAATAAGCACCTTTTCTGCTGCAGCCGCAGCGAATTCATCAACAGTTTCATCAACAGCTAGTTTGGCAGAGATGGGGGGCAGGCCCCAATGGGATCTGGGGAGGGATCCCACCAGGAATCCCACTGGTGGGATCTTCACCCCCCTGATCCCTGGAACATACCCATCCCTAGACTAAAAGAAGCATTTCTTGACACAACACGTCATTAACTTACGGAACTCACTGCCACAAGGTGCAGTGATAGCCTAAGTTGCTTTAAAGGGGCCTACACAGTCAGCAACCCGTGCAATGTAATCTGCTCCTGGACTAAGTTGATGGTTCAGTGCTATTCAGTATCTCGTGTTGTTGTTTAACTCCTAAGGTAGATTCTAGCCTGGCCTTCTCCTAGATGTGCTAGGTTTGAAGGCTCCTTTGCGCTGTCTGGGAGTATTCAAACATCCTAGTCCACCCCTGAAACATCAAAGTGGTACAGTCCAGCAGATAACGTCATGTGAAGCTGCTGATCCTGTGCTTGTCTCATAGTCAAGTTTGCAGCCTTAACCTGCAGGCCCTCCTTCCCCATGGACCTTTAAATCGCTTCTGGAGCGCTAAAGGGAATAATTGGGAGAACCCTGAGGAAACACTGAATTAAGAAGCAGATTGGGGGGGGGGGGAGCCACCAGCATTTCTAACTTTTCTGGGAACACAGCAGTTCCCACCCCTCTGTATTACTCGATCTCCAAGGCATCGTGGGGCAGCCCCCCATTTTCGGGGATGGGCACAGGGGAACACGCACATCAAAGGGAGACGCCCCCACACAGTTCCTTTCCGAGGAGCCGAGGCAGCTGAAGGTCAGGGCTAGCAGGAGCTGCAGGGGAGGCGAGAGGTTGGCACTAATTAATTGTGTCAAGTGTATCTTCCCCCAGGGCGGCAAGATCCCGATCCGGTGGACCGCTCCGGAAGCCATCGCCTACCGCAAGTTCACGTCGGCCAGTGACGTGTGGAGCTACGGGATTGTCATGTGGGAGGTGATGTCCTACGGCGAGAGGCCTTACTGGGACATGTCCAACCAGGACGTAAGTACGCCCGCCAAAGCCGGGGTGGGGTGGGGGAGCCTGCCGGCTGGAGAACAGCCACAGCCAAGTCCCGAGTAACCGCGGCCTGCTTTCCGTTGTCCCCGCAGGTGATCAATGCCGTAGAGCAGGATTACCGCCTTCCGCCCCCTATGGACTGCCCGACGGCACTGCACCAGCTCATGTTGGACTGCTGGGTGCGTGACCGCAACCTCCGCCCCAAGTTTGCACAGATCGTGAACACGCTGGACAAGCTCATCCGCAACGCCGCCAGCCTGAAAGTCATCGCCAGTGTGCAGTCTGGGTCAGTGTCGTTTGCCCCCTCACCCTCTCCAAGCACAGGCAACCTGCTGTGTCTGGACTAGTATTGTCAAGTCTGTAGCTCTCATGTTTTTTGGCGGAAAAAAAAAACTGGATATAACCTTGGGGGCTGGAGGCAGGCAGCGACCGGGGCCTGAGCGAAGAGCAAAACGGGTGGACAGGGAAACGGATTTAGCCGTTTGTGCGCCGCAGGACTGCCCGGCTTGTCCCCGGGGCTCGGCCACCTGCAGCCCCAACCCACCCTGGGCATTGCCTGACCTCTGGGCTCTCTCGTCCTTCGCAGCGTTTCTCAGCCGCTTCTCGACCGCACCGTGCCGGATTACACAACCTTCACTACTGTGGGCGACTGGCTTGACGCTATCAAAATGGGACGATACAAGGAGAATTTTGTCAACGCCGGCTTCGCCTCCTTCGACCTGGTGGCCCAGATGACAGCGGAGTAAGTAGGGAGGGATCTCCGAAGGGACTTGGGTGGCAGGTGGCGGCCCACAGTGGCACGTGCGGAGTCAGTGCGACGAAATCAGGGGCCCTTTCGGTGTGCTTGGGAGAGCGCTCGCCAGCCATGGCGGGCTTTGAGAATTCAGGTTGGGCTCTGTCCCTGGGGTGAGGCCAGGAGTGAGCTTCAGACTTGGATGCTCTCACCCCTGCCCACTCCCTTCACTGCGGAGGAAATGTAACACTTGAATGGAGAGATCCCGTATTCAAAAAACGTTGCGTCTTTCTAGTTGAGCCAAGAGCACAGGAGCGTTGAGCCCTTTTTTTCAGCCGGAGGGCCGGGTTCCATTCCAGACGAGCTCTTGGGGGTGGAGACAACGGCAAAATGCCAGTAGGGAAGGCTTAGGAGAGGCGTTTCAGCCTTTTAGGATGGGGTGGGGGAAAGGCGCTGAAAAGCCAGAAAACCATCAAACGATCCATCATTGGGAGAAAAGGGGCGGAGCCAGCAGAAGAAGGTGTGGCCATATAAGGAACTCCGGAGGGCCAAATTGGAATCCCACATGGTCCAAGTTCTGCCTTCTTGCAATAGCAAGATAACGGGACCAAAATCCACTTGTGTCTTCACCTGGGTACAATCTCGGTGGCCAAGTGACGACCAAGTCATGCTCTGGGGAATTATACATGCTACAGGCCATAGATAAGCAGAAGGTAAATTGTTGTCCTCCCGCCAATTTCTGGTGGACCACCTAGTTTGCGAGGAATGCCAGACTAGCTAGATCTTGGCCTCACCTGCAAAGAGCTCCTGATGTTCTTAAGCAAGGGTGTTTAGACCCAGGACAGAGATATCTCGACTCAGTTTAGTCCTGCCTTAACTGTTGGCGAGTTCCACAGTTAATTTAAAGCCAACCAATGGACTGAAACGGGGAATAATAATAATAATAACAGCAATAATAATAGCAATAATAATAGCTAGGGATGTGCTCCGCTTCTAATCGGACCGGCGAATTAGAAGCGGAGCGGGGTGCTTCGCCTCCCCTTAAGGCAGAGGCAAAGAGGATTGGGGGGCCGGCGGAGCGTGGCGAAGAGGATCGAGGTGAAGGCGGATCCTTCGCCTCGATCCGGAGCTCCGCCGGAAAGGTAAGTGGGGTTTACCGGGCCCTGCCGCTGTCGCCCATGCGGTGACGGCGGCAGGGCCCGGTAAACCCCCTCCCCGCCCTCCTCTCCCTTACGTGCCTCCGTCCGCGGTCCCTCGGCTTCTTCAATTGAGCCCGCGGTTCAACCAGGAAGTCTAGGCCGCACTTGCGGCCCAGACTTCCTGGCTGAACCACGGGCTCAATTGAAGAAGCCGACAGACCGCGGACGGAGGCAGGTAAGGCCCCCCTCCCCCTTGGTCCCTTACCGGGCAGGGCCCAGTAACCCCCCCCCCCCGCCCTCCTCTCCCAGCCTTACCTGGCACCACTCCCCTCCACTGCGGAGCTCCGATTCGGAGCCGGAGCTCCGCAGCAAAGAGGAGCAGAGTATGGGCGGAGCGGCGCGGAGCGGGCCGATCTGAAATTTTCAGATCGGCCCGCGGGGCGGAGCGGGGGGTCCGTGCACCCCCCTAATAATAGCAATAATAATAGCAGCAACAACAACAAACCTTGCAAGACTGAAGCCTGGCAGCTCTTACTGTAGGCTGAGTGCATTCACCTCTTTGGATGTTTGCTGAAGCCTTCCTAAGCTATATGTTCCACTGAAACAGCCCACTTGTACTGACGTCAACTCTAAAGGGGGGGAAAGGCTTTAAATTGGCCTTTTATTAAGCCAAGCACTAAGAACTGAAAATCATATCTTCAGTGTGTGGGAAATACACAGAATCTCCCATGCGCACACAGAGTGCCCCAGCTCCTTCGAGATGAACCCTGTACTCTTCAGGAGTTTACAGACATTACTAGGGTGACCATATGGAAAGGAGGACAGGGCTCCTGTTTCTTTAACAGTTGTATAGAAAAGAGAATTCCAGCAGGTGTCGTTTGTATGCATGCAGCACCTGGAGAAATTCCCTCTTCAAGCTGCAGGAGCCCTGCCCTCTTTTGTATCTGGTCAAAAGGGCAGGGCTCCTGCAGCTTTAACTGTTGTGATGAAGAGGGGATCTCACCCAAGTGTTGCATGCCGACAAAAGACACCTGCTGAAATTCCCTTTTCTATGCCACTGTTAAAGATACAGGAGCCCGGTCCTCCTTTCCATATGGTCACCCTACGTTAGGGTGGATGGGACCGGAGGAGGTGGAGCTTCAGCAGACTTGGAGCTTAATTGAAGAAGCCAATTCATGAAACAAAGTCAGTTCATGCCACTTAAATAAGTATGGCAGTTCGTATGGCAGTTTTCAAGTTCGTGGCTGAGGCAAAATTTGAACCCAGGACTTCCCAGCTCACACCTCTTCGCCAAGCCACTACACACCTCCAGTTCTCCTTGGTATCTCCGGTGGCAGGGAGTTCCGCAAGCCTGCTGCACATATTCCCTGGAGATCAGCCCTTCCTTCAAGTTGTTCCCTTCTGCGTGTTGCTCACGTCTTTCCTCCTCTTCTTTTCCCAGGGACCTGCTCAGGATAGGGGTGACGCTAGCAGGACACCAGAAGAAGATTCTGAGCAGCATACAGGACATGAGGTTACAAATGAACCAGACACTGCCGGTTCAGGTTTGACCGCTGAGGACTCTGAGTTTGGAACGGACCCAACGGGGGAGTCTCCCTAGGATTCTAGTTTGTGGTGCTGCCCAGCTTCCTGAGTTTGGGGAGGGGGGCCTTCTCCCTCCTCCCCCCACCCCCTTATCTTCACGTGGAGCTTCTTGCCTTGTCAACAGACGTATGGTGGAACGGACTAGGATGAGCCTAGCTAGATTAACGGCACTCGGGGGTCGGGCCCCCCGAGAAAGAACCCCGCCTCTCCCCTTTTGCTGTTGCGCACTCGGAATTGTGTGCCAGCAACGCAGAGTCTTCATATTGAAGACAGATTATGGAGTTGGGGGAAGCACTAGGCCTCTCCCGGCCCTTTGCTCCCTCCGCTCTTCCTGACGTTCACTGTCTCCATCTCCCTCCAATGGCGCCGGCGGCCTTCAGCCCTTCTGCCTCTTCAGGTTCCTCTAACTCGGTGCCCGCCGGAAGTGGTGCCCGCCGGAAGCACACTCCTCCGCCTCTATCCATGCCAAGAGGAAAAGGGATCCCAAGCCCACGAATGAAGGAACCTGCTAGAGCTTCCCCTAGCCAGGAGAATCCGGCGGGAAGCTTCCCCCGCGTGGCCTGAGACGATGTGCCGAGCCCAGCTTCTCCCGGGCAGCCCCGGGAGAAACGTCTGCAGGGGGGGGATCGTCTTCGCTCCGGTCGGGCCCAGCATTTGGGGGACTACAAAGCTGGTGCCAGCTTCTCTGCGGGGGCACTGGGCCTGCCGGCTCTGCATCTTGCATCCGCGGCCCCGAGGTTTCCAGAAGCCCTTCAGCGCAAGTTTGCACAGAGATCACACGGACGGACGGACGTTCAGGGCAGCCTGTCTGCCCGCCCGGCGGGATTCGAGAGAGGGAAGGCGGAGCGGAGCGGCGGAGCGCCACAAGCTGCCTTCTGCCCCACCTCATGTTTTATGCAGGAAGGCGCAGGCTCTGTCAGCCGCACGCCCAGCTCTGCGGATCCGTGGGTTGACACACGCTGTGATTGCTGCCAAAAAGACTGGAACACTTCTCTTCTTCTTCATCATCCTCTTTTTTTTTTCTTTTCTTTCTTTTTTTGGTTTTTTGGTTTTATTTTATTTTTATTTTTGCTTTCTCTCCGAAAGCTTCTGCAGCCCTGAGCCGAGGGAGCAGGAGGGTCCCTCGCAGGGCGGGCGAGCAGCTTGCATGTGTAAGAGTGCGTGTACCGGGCCGTCTGAACCGTGCAAGAGGGCATGGGCAGAATAAAGACAATAACCATTTTACTTGAGTTTCCTTCAATCGATCCCTCTCTCTTCACATCTCTTGCTCTCGCTCTCCTCTGCTGTACAGTACCCACAACACACAAAATGTCAAAGCACTGCCCTTGTTTTCCTTTGTACAGGTTTTTTTTTCCCCTCTCCCCTCCCCTGGCCTCTGGGAGCAGGGTTGTGTAATTCTTTCCTTCCAGCCCCAGGCTAGAAATAACGAGACCTTAGGAGGACGTCGTTTTCAGGCGCGGGAGGTGGGTTGCATTGAGGCAAACTGTAGGGCGGGACCCTTTCTCTGGAGAGTCGCAGCCTCGTCCCTCAGCCTCTCCACATGATGCCTCGTTGGTCTTACCGGGTTGTTTTGTGAATGCGCGTGCGCTTTAAGTCCCGTTCACCTATGTCCTTCGTCCCCACTCCCTTCCGGCCTCCTGGGCAGTTCTGTCCAGCATTGTGGTGAACTCATGTGGACCTGGGAGTAATGAGAGCAGGGTGGGAGAAGATCGACTCACCTGCAAAAGTAGAGGATGAGGCTCACGTATTGGAGACGTTCTTTTAGGGCCCTGCCGTGCTAGAAGGGGAACTACGGCAGAAAAGGGTAAAAGCTACAGAAAAGCAAGAAAAAATAAAAGACATTGAGAGCCAAATGCTCTGTGATCTCTCTCCCCCCACCCCCCAAAAAAAGCCAAAATGGAGTTGGGTTTCCCTGACCAGCCTACAGGCTTCTTCACAGGGGACCTGGCGTCATTGTCAAAGTATGGAAGAGCTCCCGCAGCGTTACCAACATTCTCTTCTTCCCATCAGCACTCTCGGCTTGAGGTTGGTGGTACGGCCTTGGTTTGCAGTAGTCTCATGGCTCAGACAAGTTGGGTTTGGGGGCGATCCATTCGCAATTTTGCTTGCGCTACCTGCGGAAAAGGGACCTGAGAGTTGAGGGCAGACAGGGATGGGTTGGCCCTTCACAGCCTTCCTCCCCTTCTCTCCTCCCCACCCTGCCACTCCCAGCCACAAGCACATAGGCCGTTTTCCAACACCAGTGAAGGGAAGTGGACCATCCTATAGAGCAGCCTTCCTCAACCTGGGGCGCTCCAGATGTGTTGGACTACAACTCCCAGAATGCCCCAGCCAGCTGGCTGGGGCATTCTGGGAGATGCAGTCCAACACATCTGGAGCGCCCCAGGTTGAGGAAGGCTGCTATAGAGCTAGCCCCGTCTACATTACCTGGAAAATTTGGGTGGGCAAATTTGGTGGGGTTGGGGCTGCATTTCCTCCGCCCCCTCCCCCCCCCCCCCCGCAGGAACCCAAAATGGGCCTGACCCCTCCTGCACCGCTGAATGTAGCTGCACGTCTAGATTCCCAGTGATTTTGCTGGGAAACAAGGGACACACTCTTCACTGGGATGGCAGTGGGGGCATAGAAATGGGGGGAATACATGCAGCCCAAGGGCTGTGAGTTGCCCACCCCGATACAAAAGATGTACAAGCACATGGGTGTGTTTTTTCCCTGCAATTACTGCCTGTGCTGTACTTGCCGTTCTTCCACCTAAGCTGAGCCTTGAGGGAGACCAGCGGCAGGCAGTATGTGAAGGGGTTTTCTCTCTTCTCCCATGCCCCACCCGTCAGAGCAGAGCATTTGCTTGGGGTCTCCTGCCGTTTGCTCTCCTGATCCTGCAGGAAGCAGAAGCTTGGCTAGCCTAGCCCAGCGCATCCCTACACAGCCTGCTTTGTGTACCACGTTTATGAAGGCGATAAGTCTAACTCCCGTGTCTTCCGTTTTGCTTTGCCAGGGCAGCTTCGTCCTGTAACTTTTTTCTATCTGAAACGGGCATGATCACAAACGTCTAGTAGGAAAATCCACTTCACACACACACACACACACACACACACACACACACACACACACCGCTCACTCCCTTTTCACCAAGCTACTCAAAACGAGGATGGAAAATCACCTCAAAAATCACTCAGCGGAGATGTTACCCCTTTTCGTTGGGCCCACTGAAAGGTTGCAGGCTTTTGAGTTTCACAGAACGCTCCTTCAAGTGGTCAATATCGTCTTTCCTGGGAAAGGAAGCCAGGGCGACCAACTCAGGGGTGTAGTTCAGTGGTGTAGCACACGTTTTCACGCAGAAGGTCCCAGCTTCAATCTCCAGTTCAAAGGATTTGGAGGAATAGGCTTAGAAAAGTCCTCTTCTCAAGGCCTTAAAAGAGCAGCTGCTAGTCAAGGTGGACAATACTGGGTAGAGAATATGGAAGGGCCAGAACTCAGCGGTGGAGCGCATGTTTTGCATGCAGAAGGTTCTAGGTTCAATCCTGGGCATCTCCAAGTAGGGCTGGGGGGAAATCCTGCCTGAAACCCTGCAGAGCTGCTGCCAGTCAGTACCGACAATATTGGGTTACATAGACCAACGGTCTGACTGAAGTTCCCTCAAAGGATGACAAAATGGTTCTGCATTATACTAGGAACGACGGAAGCTGCAGCTTCCGTCGTTCCTAGTATAATGCAGAACCATTTTGTCATCCTTTGAGGGAACTTCAGTGAATACAACTCTTTTTCAAATTACTCCCCCCATAAAGATACCTCAGCTGAACTTCGGATGTTCAGTAACACAAGGGTCCAGTTTCTACGGTGATCTTTAACCTTTGTTGATTTCATCCTTGTTTTGGCACAATATTGTACTCAGACTCTTGACTATAAAGGTCCCAACACTCTTTGAAATGCGGGGATCTTGCAAGGAACAATTTGAGAAAACGGAGAATACAGGACAAGCCTCTCAGAAAAGACTTCTTGCTAAACCATATAGGGCAAACCCAAAGCCTCATATAGCTCCTTGCACTATATTTTAAAATTAGCATTGAAGCGTCCTTCACGTTGTCCAAATTTTCAGGCATTTATTGTCCCAACAAGCACTGTTCTTGGAGTTCCTTTGACTAATGCGAAAATGTCATCATACGTTTCTTCCTAGAGAGGTGAAAGAAAAACGAATTGTATTAACATGAGGCTCCTTCTGAATCACACCAAAGGCCTAGCAAGTGCAGTATTTTGTTCCCACATTGGCCAATTAAATCTCTGTGCTGACGTCCCACCCATGTTTCCTAGCAACTGGATCCCTTGCATACTGCCTCCGCTATTGGAGTTAAAATAATGGGATTGATATATCCTTATCCACCACAAATTTGTCTGATTTATTTATTTATTTACATTTATATACCGCCCCACAGCCGAAGCTCTCTGGGCGGTTTACAACAATTAAAAATAGTAAACATTAAAAGTATACAAAAATTAAAAAAAAAAAACATAAAAACAGTATAAAAACAACAGTATCCATTTAAAAAAGTATCCCCCTTTAAAACCATCCAGGTTGGTGGCAGCCTGTGGAAGTGTTAAGTGGGGGGGGGGCTGCCCCCTTAAATTGTCTTTGACCCATACAAATAATTTAAAACAGTTTACAATTTGGTCTTTAAAAGGCTTGCAAACTAGATGAAGTCTTCTCCACCCTCTATTTCTTTGGCGTGCTTCCTTCCAAAACTTCTGGGCTGGCCGTGAGCCGGGTTGGTTGCGATCACAACATCTTGCGATAGTGGGTTGTTGTTTTTTAACAAAGAGCTGTGTGAAGACGTACTTCCTTTAATCTCCTGAATTAAAGTTTGATTGGGTGACCCTGGATTCTAATAATATGAAATAGGGACAAAAATGGCTCCATATGCATTTTCTCCACACCACGCCTCGTGCTATATGGCTGTCATATACAGGAGCGCTGGAATACCGATTTGAATTAGACAATTGCACCATAATCTAGGAGAGTTTATTTAACTTTGTCCATACAAATGTGGTTTCTTAAACCTCAGTTTGAGATTATAGTGATTCTAGGCTACAGTTTATATCATCCACCTCTTATACTGGACAAAATGAACTTGCACCAGCATATCTCAGTATCAGACGGATGCAGTGTAGTAAACTTTCTACAGATGATGGCAATACAAAGCTGCTTCCTCAGTGTTTGGTTGTCTTATAACATCTGCTCTCTTCAAAAAGTCTTTAGGGAAAGTCCCCCCCTCCCTCTCTCTCTGATTTCAGTCTTGCAAATACTCTGAGCTGCTACTGCTATTCTTTTACCTTTTCTATATTGCTATCGCTAGATGCTTCTGAGTCCATCCTACAGTAGTTGCAGGGGATTCTATAAGGCCTATCAGTCTTCATCTTGTCATAGAATCATAGAATAGTAGAGCTGGAAGGGGCCTACAAGTCCATCGAGTCCAACTCCTGATCAATGCAGGAATCCACCTTAAAGCATCCCCGACAGACAGCTGTCCAGCTGCCTCTTGAAGGCCTCTAGTGTGGGAGAGCCCACCACCTCCCTAGGTAACTGGTTCCATTGTCATACTGCTCTAACAGTCAGGAAGTTTTTCCTGATGTCCAGCCGGAATCTGGCTTCTGATGACAGGAAATTGAGGCTTAGGGGTATTAATCGACTTGCCTGAAGCTCCCCATCAAGTTCACTGGGTGTGTGAAAATTGGAACCAGCTTTGTTGGACGACTGGCAAAAAGAAGGCAATCATGTACATTTTTTTGGACCTTTCACTCACTTTGGAAGACAATTTCCATTTCAGAGCTGGCCATGGTCCTTCTTCGCCATAATCAGAAGATAAGAGGTTGCATTTTTGCATCTTTCTGCTGATGTCAATATTCTTTGCTGTGCTCTTACAGAATGCAAAACAAAAGTCCAGCATGGCACAGGATAGCGGAAGCTCAGCTGGGAGGGAGGGATACAGGTGCACACTGTCAAAAGTCCTATCTCTTGATCAATAAAAGCTCTGCTGGTTCCTGACCTATCAGCAGCAGACATTGCCTATTTGTTTCCAGCCCTCTTCTTGAAGTCATGAGGACTAGCGACCCTTTTGAAGATGAAAGCTGAGGTGCCTTCGGCATCATGAGTACAAATATGTGCAGACCTAAAAACACTTCAGTGGAGCTTGTGTGTGCTCTGCATGGCTTCCAGATGCAGCCCTGTTTTTAATTTTCCACTAATTAGCTAATTATGCCTGCTCATAATCTTGTCTCCTTGCTGGAGTCTCTAGGATTCCTTCCATCGCCACACAGTTTTCCAGGCCGCAGCCCAGCTTTGAAACAATATCTTCCCCCACCCTGATTCGGGTAGAGTCTCACAGAAAGAGGTTCATTAAAAAGAGGGCTTAGGAGCAGGCCTCCCCAACTCTAACCAGTCGGTAGGCCTAACTGGGTGAGGGGAATCTTTTTTCCCCCTTCAAAGAAATGGCAATAGTGCTTGTTGGGTGCTGGTTCCACATTTCTGCCTTCTATTCACCGTGGAGATAAACCCAGTCCACTTCCGTGAGGTGATTCATTCGCTTCTCCTGCTTGGCTTACTCATAAAGAGACCATCAGAAATTGTTATTCTTCCCGGACCCAACAAGTTAAATGCTCAGCAACCTATCAGATGTACATTTTGGCCTGTTGGGCACTTAGTCAGAGACTATCAAAATGGAGGAGGGGGAGCGCTAAAGCTCATGTCAGGCAGCAATACATGGCCAGTTGAATCGTTCAGCTTGATCAACATAGAATCATAGAATAGCAGAGTTGGAAGGGACCTACAAGGCCATCGAGTCCAACCCCCTGCTCAATGTCGTGTAGGCCTGGAAGAAAGCAGGTTGCGGTTGCTAGGCAACCCTGAGGCAACAGGCCTCCATTACCGCTTCCAAGTGCCACTGGAAACCATTCCAATACGCCCCTCACATGGAGTGGTCCATCCTCACACATCAATTTGGGAACAGCACATCCAGATTACTGTAGATCATGTAAAATCCTATGTGTGCAGGCCAACGCTGTATTCTCATTTCCCAGAGTTTATCTAGGAAGAGCTCACGAGGGATGTACAGACGTTGTAAAATCCATTCCATCTGCGTTTCAAGCATTGTCAGGTGCCTTTGGTTCTGTTGTTCTCTCATTGACGGAATTGGATTTTTTCCTCCATTTCCTGAATTTGCACACATTCACATTTGCGAAAATTCACAGCTCTTCCTCCAAAATGTTCAAATTCCCCTCGGGATGTGCATATTTCCCCCCAAAATGTACATTTGCGTGTTTTAGCCTATGGTTAAATACATAATTTTTTGCCAGTGTAGTATTATAAATAAATAATAATAAAATAATAATAAAGAAAACAGTCCGTTGCAGAATGAGTGGGTCGGAGTCATTGAAATCCAAACTCATTTGATTCTGTTGCAGATTCCTCCACGCGATCATTCAATTTTGGCCTATGCACATAGGATTTTATGCGTGTACACCTATGTTTGGGTGTATGTGGCTCCATGCTGTGGATCAGAACAGACCAGTCCATTATCATCCAAACCAGCTCCAGCTCAGTCAGAGGTGGTCGCCAATGGTTTCTTGACATTGCCTAGCTTTGTAGTTTGACTTTCTTGCTGAATCTTGGATCTTGTAAAATGGTTCCCTGGACAAAGATGGAAGGGTGCTATGTTTGGCTACAGTGAACGCCCTCGTGTAGCCTTTGCCAACCTGGTGCCCTAGGTTGGACTATAACTCCAACCATCCCCAGTCATCCTCCACATCTGGAGGGTACCAAGTCAAAAAAGTCTGCCGCAATAACTAAGGCCACAGCTAAGGTTTCTCCTGGGATCATCCAGGGTTCGCCCCTGCCTGAGCACTGGATCCCCTGTGTGTCACCTAGATGAACAGGTTTGACCCCTGGACGATCCAGGGATAAACCTTAGGTCTAGCTATGGCCTAAGATTCAAGGAGATCCCAGGTATTCTCTGCCCTACTCCTAAACATGTGCTTTGTTACACTTAAAACGTCTTACAGTGTAAACGAGGCCCCCATGTACAGGTACGAACAGTTGCCAACAAAGGTACAACTCACACACCAACACTCAAGAATTTGCAGCCCTGTTTCTTATTGTGCATGTTGAGTGAACATGTTTTCTCTATTTAGACTCTAAATACCAAGGACCCATTTATAAACATGGCTGTGTGAATTTTCATGCTTACTGCACAAGCATTTAATTTGTTATTGTGTTGAATTTGGCAGCCTCAAAATTTTAAAGAGGTTTCCAGTCATTATGGCTGTGGATGTACACTTGCAAAAACACAAGGGCAGTGCCAGAAACACATTTCAGAGGCAGAGTGAACAGGCCTTCCACATCTCAGGGGTTCTTTGGCATGGGTTGGCGTCCCTCCCTGGGTTTAGGAGAAGTATAATCCATTTTGCGAAATATAACCAAGTGTGTGCTGATTTGCACAATGTGACAGCTCATAAAATGGTGCAGAAATTCGGGTTACCTGGGTGTAGAATTTGGACTTTTACATAACAGAACTAAGCATTTAATCTGCCCTGAATATAGGGCCAAATCATAGAATTAAAGAGATGATGCTCATTGACTTCAGCCCCTGACACAGGGTCCTCTATACACAAAGGTTCTTGTATCTTTGCCTTCTCGCACTGTAAAATGTAATGACTTTATGTTACAATGCTGTGTGTGTGTGTGTGTGTGTGTGTGTGTGTGTGTAATGCATGACAAACATTTCGTCTCTTCCCTTCTCCCTCACACCTCCCATCTTGGAACAAAAACATTCCTTCCACTCATCAAAAGCATCATTCATTATCCTCAAGCTTGCATGCATCCCATTCCTTTGCATATGCCTCACACAACCCACAGTTCTAAAATAACAGACTTCTAGTCCTCATACTTCAAGTGAAAAGTTTCGATAAGGACAGGGAAGGGAGTCGTTGCGTAAAGAGTTAGAAACCAGAGGGGAACTCGACAGGCCTCAACCAATGTGAGTAGAAAGAATTTCTGTCCCTTACTTCTCTCGTACCTTTTGAGAGAGTCATGTTAGTCTATTGCAACACAAACAAGGAAGAAACTTCTGGCACCTCAGAGTCTTAACAAATTTATTGTGTCAGAAGCTTTTATGGACTTTGTCAGATGCATGTAGTGTTATCCTTAGTTGGCAAGGTAACACACACACACACACACACACACACGCACAAGCACAAGCACAAGTGTAGAGAAAGAAAATGTAAAAAGACCATGAA
Source organism: Elgaria multicarinata webbii (assembly GCF_023053635.1). Classification (NCBI taxonomy): domain Eukaryota; kingdom Metazoa; phylum Chordata; class Lepidosauria; order Squamata; family Anguidae; genus Elgaria; species Elgaria multicarinata. The sequence goes on along the minus strand of NC_086178.1, from coordinate 12,753,230 downwards.
TTTAAAAAGCAGCGGTAGCTCTGTCCCATTTCTATGCAGAGCCCAAATGTATACACGATATGAAAAGAGTGGTCCCTTCACAGCAGCAATTGCTGGTGTAAGTTGAATACTATTTTTCTCGCCGAGTTCACCTAGCATATAAAGAGAATCATACCCCCTATCTTGATTGAGTCCGAATTCAGTAACCCAATATCTCAAAAAGGTGGAAAAGGTCAAATATCTAGCCATGGTGTAGGGGTCCTAGAATTTTCTATGTGTAATGAGTATAGAAATTTATGGTCATTTAACAGAGTAATCCTAAAGGGGAGGTGGGAACGGGTGGGGTGATGTCTGAGATGGAAGAACCACATTTCTTAAGGCCTGTTGGCTCTTGCTGACCAGGACAGCAAGAGGGTTTTTTTCCCTTTCCCCCATCTCATTTCTCCTTCCTGCCGTGGCTTTTGGCTCCGTTTGGGGGCATCCTGTAGATCCCCAGCCACCCCTGCAGGCCCCCAAACTGCCCTCTTTTCAGCCTCACGCTTCACTGCCACCCAGAGACGACATCCGTGGGCTCTTCCTTCTCCTGTGGAAATACAGATCAATAGCATCCTACAGCTCCAGGCTGTTCTCTCAATAGGCTTCCACCTATTAACTTTAAAATATGCCCTAGAAACAACTTTTTAAAACAAAAGAGATGGTTTGGTTGTGAGAGAACACCCAACCCCCTGAAAATAATGGATATTTTTGCAAAGGGCTCGTGCATGCTATCAGGAGTTGCTTCTATGAGAGAGGTCCAAGCGCTTTCTTCACCCTGGGTGCTCTGGTGGGGGAAATTGAAGGGAACAAACAATTCTAAATCCTGCAGGCCTCCGAGAGAGAGAGTTCAGCAACCTCTACTCTGTCAACAATAATAGGATGAAGAGATTGCTGGCTCAGGATAGGGTTGAGGGTTGGTTTGTAGTTAAATGGAAACTTAATTCCTTCACCTTGGAAGGTTTCTCTAGGCCATCCTTCCTCAACCTGGGGCGCTCCAGATGTGTTGGACTGCATCTCCCAGAATGCCCCAGCCAGCTGGCTGGGGCATTCTGGGAGTTGTAGTCCAACACATCTGGAGCGCCCCAGGTTGAGGAAGGCTGGCCTAGGCTTTTTGCCCCTGTTTCTTTTTGCCACGTGGTGCCTTTAGTTTCTATGGTGCTTCACCAAGGTTTCACGGTCTGAGTTGGCCGTGTGCCTCAACTCACAGAGCTGAGCCTTGTTTTCGGGGTTGGGGTGGGGTTCCTTCTTAAATCAGAGACGCAGCTTCTATGCGTCCACTCACCTAGCCCCGCTTCTCTGTTACGCCTTTCAACAATCCCTTAGATGGCAGCTCATCTGTGCCCGTGAGAGCGGCTCTATATTCTTGCACAGGCCTTACTTACTCTGAGGGGAATGTCATTTTGCAGGTGAGCCTCTCCCAAGGCTCACCGACTCCCAGGCTCTGGCAAAGCGCCTCCCCAGCCCAAAGTTGGGCCATCTTGGTGCCCATCTTTCAATACGACGTCACAGGGCTCTGTGCCATGCGGGGACTTTCCAGAATTAAACAATCACTTGCCACTTTTGTTGCGTAGGACAAAGGGGAGGAAATCGAGAAATCCACGTGGTTGTGATCATGCTGAACAATGCCGTGAGTCACAGAGAGCCGTCGGGTTGGGTTTGAAAGAAAAGCAAGTGCCGTGGACTGCGGAGAGAAACTTCAAAAGCATGCAAGTTCCTGTTTACTAAAAGGCTCAGAAATGGGAGGGGTGGGTTGTAAAGTGGGAGTGAAAGGGGCGACCTGAATACTTCGCATCCAGGTGAAGGAATTCCTTCACACTACACAAACCTTTGCCTCCCTCCAGGATATCTATAACTGATTATATCTGGCCTCTTCCATTTTCAACACTTCCCCAAACCCAATAATGGCTCTCATTATGCCATATATGGGTAGGGATTTGTTAACAGCATCCTTCCTCAACCGGATGCCCTCCAGATGTGTTGGACTGCAACTCCCATCATTCCCAGCTAGGGGAATGCTGGCTTCACAGAGCAGCAAACTGGGAGTCCCCGAATTGATACCGTTGGAAGCTCATCCACAACCTTCATAGGTCCTACCTCTTGCTAGGTGCTGTGGACAGGACCTCTGGTGGTGCAAGGCTGGGCGGGTGGGACAGTTGAGCTGGCCTGGGTCATTCCTGTCCCCTGCTGACAGGGGCTTTGCCATGCCTTTCTGCAGGCCTCCTAGTCACTGCTCTTTCCTTCCTCCGCCTTTCCCTGACTCAAGCTGGTTTTTCATTTCCCCGCCCTCTCATAGCTTGGCTTGCACCCGGTTTGGCTTCAGTGACTATTGACAGCTTACCAATGCAAAGGTGTTACACCCTTACTCATTTGCGTGTACTATACCTTCAACTTTTATATAAATATATATACATAAATATATATGTATTGAGATGTATTTAATGGTGAAGAAGAAAAACAAACAAAAGGAAAGATGCAACTGCATTTGTAGAAATATTTTTTAAAGAAATACTTTTTTCAATTAAATTATTTAAGAAATTTACAGAATTCCGGAGCACGTGTGTGTTTATTCAAAGTTTTGGGAGGGGAGGACGTGAATCTACTGTGTGCGAATAGGGAAGACATATCCAGAGATCATTGTGATTAATTGTATCCTGGAGACCCATATCTCTGACCCATTAAATTAGCTGTAAACCTGTCTGGGATATTGACTGAGCTCATGGAACGTTCTCCAACATTCTAACTTCTGACGAGGATGATGCATCCCCATCACTGCAGGATAATGGAAAGTTGGTTTAGTTAAGAGGAACCTCACAGGGAGGGCTAGAGACTGGAGGGGTTGTGTGCTGTTACTGGGTGGAATAGAGAGACAAGAAACTGAGGCCTCAGCTAGACCTACCTGGTCTAGCGCAACGGAGGGGTGAAAATCTCACATTTTTTTAATCGCGAAATCTCTCCCTCTGTTTGCATGCAGGCGCGACGACCTTGGAGGGAGAGGATGTCGCGCCCGCCATTTTGTTTTTTGTTTTGTTAAAGAAGAAGAGTGCATGAACACTCGTGCACAAAAAGTAAGGTTTTTATTTTAAATAATTTTTCCCGCTCTCCCCACCCCACCCTCAATGGGCACAGAGCTCCTGAGGAGCTCTGCACCCCATGTGTGGGTCCAGGTTCCTCGTGAGTAACTGCGAGGAGCCAGGACAAACCGCGACACCCACACACACGTTCCGCTGTCTTGGGATCAGCCCGAGACCGCGGAAAAAGCGGGCTCAAAGGCTAGGGCGAGATCCCGGGGCAAGGGAGGGATCGTCCCTCCCTGCTCCCGGGATTCCCTGTGCGTTATGTGGATACAAAGGAATGATCCTGGGGATCACACTGTATATCACCCCATCTAGCTATGGCCTGAGAGAGGCTGGGCCTCTTTGTAGGCCAGAGGGTTGTGTATAGAAATCAGTTGTTGTGGTGCAAGACTGGATTTTATGCTTTATTTTAAAATAACCATTCACATCTTGGGCTGAAAGTCTCTGACAGCTTGTTCACACATGTATCTTTATCCGTTGATGACTGCAACTCCCAAATGTTATGTTATTTATCAGTGCATATTGCACTCCGGGTGTTTTGCAAAGAATAAAACAGGAAACAGGCCTAAAACTTTATAGGTGCTGTTCACAGATTTAAAAACAACAACAACCAAAGAGTCTCTCTGCACAGGACTTATGATGAGGGATAACTCAAAAGGAAAAAGGAATGGAGAGGGCAGAGGAAAACAAGCATCATTTCTTACAGTTATATCATTATTCTTGGGAGTGTCTTCACAACATCGCTTTGCCTCTCCTTCCTGGTAAAAACCCACAGTATTGCAGCTGCGGGGTGGGGTGCGGAAAAATCCCCATGGCAAGAGGGAGTATGGGCTTTCTGGCAGCTATCCAGTTCATCGAGCCTGGCCTCCCTGTGCTTCCGGCAACCATTCAGTGTCCACAGTCCACCACCACCCTGGCGTGAACCGAAAGCGAGGTCACGACCGACAGATGGAAGAAGTCCGCAACTCTTTCACTGCGCAGCTTCGGGGAAATGCCCCGTGATGGCTGCAAGTTGGTGTGGCTGCATCGTATAACCACACAGCCGCCATGGGATAAATAAGTCGTATAAACAAGCCCCTCGTGCTGACCAGCTGGAAAGAGGACCATTCAGGGAGAAGAAGAACGAAATGGCAGCTGGTATCCCATTTCTCTCTCAACAACAGTCAGGTGGAATGGCTACTAACAGGTGACAGGTACAAGAGAGAAGGAGCCCAAATGGCAGCTGATTTACACCAAGGATTACATCCTGCCATTTAGGGGAGGGAAGGAAGACTTCCTTGTTTTAAAGGAAGCCAGATTCCAGCTGGACATCAGGAAAAACTTCTTGACTGTTAGAGCAGTACAACAATGGAATCAGTTCCCTAGGGAGGTTGTGGGCTCTCCCACACTAAAGGCCTTCAAGTGGCAGCTGGACAACCATCTGTCAGGGATGCTTTCAGGTGGGTTCCTGCATTGAGCAGGGGGTTGGACTCGATGGCCTTGTGGGCCCCTTCCAACTCTGCTATTCTATGATTCTATGATTCTAAGAAAAGGTGTTTCCATCTTCTGCCCAGTGGCCCCTTCGTTCTCTTCCTTGGCCTTCCTTGTCTCCAATGGTGCCATCAGGGCAGGACTTTGGGGGCAACATCTGGGGCCCCAATCACAGGAACCCGCAGGAGAGCTCCCAAATGCAACCAGGCTGGCTTGCCAGGTTGTGAAATAATACATGCCACCACCTAAAGAGACATTCACACGCTTCCTTCGTAAGGCTGTGGAGTCCAGAGTCGAAAAGCACCTGAGTGCGCTGGCCACCTCCTTGCCCAGCCCTCTTCTCAGCCACTGCCAGGGCCCTCGCAGGGCCTTCATCTTCCACTCTAATGAAAGAAGGCACTTGGACCTCCTCCACACCCTTCTCCACAGAAGCACAGAAGTGACATGAGTGGATACGTAAAAGCATCTAAGAGCCAGTGTGGTGTAGTGGCTAAAGTGTTGGACTGGGAGTCAGGAGATCCGGGTTCTAGTCCCCACTCGGCCATGGAAACCCACTGGTTGATTTGGGGCCAGCCGCAGACTCTCAGCCCAACCCACCTCACAGGGTTGTTGTTGTGAGGATAACATGGAGAGGAGGAGGATTATGTGCACCGCCTTGGGTCCCTTGGAGGAAAAAAGGCGGGATATAAATGCAAAAATAAATAAATAAATCTCCTGCTCTCATAACCCCAGAAATCCAGGCTGAGCCGAGAAAGATGATTGGGAGAGGAGAGGAGAAGCAGCTCTGCTTTACCCAACGCATAACTTCTCTGTAGCATTCAGCATTCCCCCAAACTGTGGTAATGGTGACTAGTTTAGATTGCTCTAAACCAAAAAGATGAGCCCAGCTCGTGAAGCATATGCCCACCAAAGGCTACGAGTCATAAGAAGAGCTAGGAATAGAACCTCCATGTTGGGACACAGTCTACCTTTGAGTGTCAGGCTGTCCGGGGCAAATGGCACAGACATCTCTTCCGTGCTTTGTCCGTGAGCCGCTGGAGGGATCTGGTTGGCCACTGCCAGAAGCCATGGCTAGATCAAGGAAAGGAATTCCTAAATTCTTAGAAAGGAATTAATTCAGTCCAGATCACTTGGCAAATTTTACACACGCACACACACACACACACAGAGAGAGAGAGAGAGAGAGAGAGAGAGAGAGAGAGAGAGAGAGAGAGAGAGAGAGAGAGACTGCTTTACTAGAGGTTGCAAGGGGGAAATCTGGGTACTGGATAAACATTTGTTTTCTGAGCTGAAGCGGGTTCATTTCTCCCCCTGCCTCAGCAACATCATCATTGATTTTGGACTCATAATTGAAATTGGATTGTAGAAATCACAGTGAAGTGTGTGTGTGTGTGTGTGTGTGTGTGTGTGTGTGTGTGAGAGAGAGAGAGAGAGAGAGAGAGAGAGAGAGAGAGAGGTGTCTTTGTTTCTCTCCAGCCCCCATCTCCAAGAGATCTCCAGTCACTGGGGTGGGGATTGTGCTATTCTCTAGGGCAGTGCTGTGTGCCTCTCCCTCCACCCCCCATTCTCCCCTATCTCTCTCCCCCTCACTCTGTAAAGAGTTCTTAGCTCTCCTGTTTTCCCTCTTAATCTCCTGTTTAGGTCTTAAGAAGGGGAAACAAAGGATGGGATTGTTTGAGTTTCTGGAACGTGCTTGGAAGCTGCTGGAAACTTTTTTCAAAGAAGGGGGGGCAGAGATTCTCCAAAGAAACCCAAAGGTGGGTCTCCAAAGCCCCCTGTGACCACCCCCTCCCCTTGTGCATTGTGTAGCCTTCTGAAAGATTGTAGAGAATGCTGGCGGGTGAGAACGCCGGCATGCCCATGGGCAGGAAGGTAGACCCATGTTCAGATTGCACATCCCAGCCACAAATGTGACCAGACGGCCTGGGAAGAGAACGGGGGGGGGGGGGGATCTACACTATTGCTTTTGAAGCGCTTTAAAGCACTTTGAAAACGTTTTGAAAACTGTATATGCAGTGTGTCCTGGGCTCCAACAGTTGTCAAAACTGTTATAAAGCGCTTTAAAGCGCTTTAAAGCTGTAGTGTAGATACCCCCCAAGGCAGGGCCGGCCGACCTAACTGAAGCAACCCTTTGGGCAGCCACAATATTCAGTGTGCACCTTCCCGAGCCCCATGAGATCTGAATTGCATACTGGGGCAAAACAACAACAACCCAACTTCACATATACACTGATGGGATCTGAGCTAGAGGGGACTGAACAAGAAAGAGATATCTGCTTTGTGGTGGGCAGCTTGATGAAAACATCGACCAGGATGTGACTGCTGTGAAAAAGGCAAATTCCATGTTGGGTAGAATTTTATTTTTTTATAATTATGAGGAAATGACTTGGGAAAGAAATCTAAAACAGAACTGCCATTTTTCTCCCTCTCTCATAATACCAGAACCCAGGGTTGTCCAATGAAGCTGATTGGTGGTAGTTTCTGGACAGCTAAAAGGAAGGACTCCTTCGCACAGCGCAGAATTGAACTATGGAATTCGCTGCAACAAGACGTGGTGATGGCCACCAATTTGGATGGCTTGAAATGGGGGTTGGACTAACTCACGGAGGAGAAGGCTATCAATGGTTGGACGCTGGGAAGAGAATGCTGGACTAGATGTAAATCTCTGATTTGTAAACCCAGTAATTAATGGCTTGACAGTCCCTCTAAATCAGCCTACCCCTACACGGTGCTCTCCAGATGTGTTGTCTACAGCTCCCATCATCCCCACCCAGCATGATGGGAGTTGTAGTCCAACAGATTTGAAGGGCGGCAATTGAATTGGGCATTGCAGCAATATAGATTTGTAATGTCGGGGGCACCACAGGCTCTCTTGTCATATTGCAGAGGCGGTCTCGGGTCGTGGGCGATCTATTGTCCTTCACGAATCTACTGGCAATACGCTTAATTGGGAGATCCCAACTTGGCTGGCCCTATAGCAGGGGTGTTGAATTTCGGACCCATGGGCCAAATCTGCTACTCCTGAGATTCCAATCTGGCCCTCTGGGATTCCCTAGAAACCCACACCCCGTACTGCTGGGCCAGCCCCATTCCACCCCACTGCTGGTTGCAGGGGAGGCTGGTGGCTCCGATGTCAGTGGGGCTCTGCATCTGCTCTGGGTTTCAGTCAGAACTCTAAAGGATCTATCCAAGGTGCAGAAGGTGCAGAACTCTAAAGGAACTATCCGAGGTTCTGACTGGTTCTGATTGAAGCCCGGAACGGATTCATTGCCCCACTGATATTGGAGCCACCAGCCTCCAATGGCTGATGGTTCAGTGGGCTCCCAGCTTCTGCACAGGTTTCCCTCCTTTCCAGAAGCTTGAGATGCCTCCCCTAAGGCGTGCCTGCTATAAATCGTTCGTTCAGAGACGCCGTTTGTTGCTAGCAGGAAGAGCTTCAAGCTAGAACACGCTGGTATATGTTGGCCCTTCCGCGTCTGCCTTAGGTCCTTTTCAACACCAGAATGCCCCCCCACCACCACCACCAAGAGCTTCTCTGAAATTGAATTCAGGCTGAAGGAGGCTCCTTGCCCCTGCCTACAAGGAGCAGATCTCCGTGGGAGATGGGCTAGCCTTTTGGGGACCTTACCCACTCCGTTTTCGAGAGTCACAAAGCATCTCGTGCAATAACAGACAAAAGTAAACATGTCTCCTCTTGACACCCTGTAGACAAAACGTTCCTGATCGTAAGGAAATGATATGAGCAAGCCACTTCAACGGGGTCAGTACTCCGCTAGAGATGTTGTCTTTTGCAAATGTCGACTTTTCAGCAATGTAGAGAGAGATAACATACATTTGCACAATCCATACAGGGCCGATCCCTTCATTAGGCCAACTAAAGTTCATAAAGGAGCGTGCAAGCTTTAGAGATTTCCAGATCTCTTCCTCAAGCGAGATGTTACAAAAGCAGGATGGGGAGAGAGAAAAGCGCTGACTTGACGTTGAAGCCTGTGAGGTCAGAGTCTTCAGATGGAATGCAGAAGGACGTTGCAGACATTCAAATGAGCTGAGACGGTTGCAGGTTGCACCTAGGACTGAACCTTGTAGGACTGCTGGAAAGAAGAAACAAGCGAGCAATGACTCAGCCCCCATTGTTGAAAATGTCACATCAACAGCCCTGTGCAGATGTTCAGAGGGCAGGGCTCCTGCAGCTTTAACTGTTGCGATGAAGAAGGAAATTCACCAGGTGCTGCATGCATATCAATGACACCTGCTGAAATTCCCTTTTCTATACAACTGTTAAAAGATACAGGAGCCCTGTCCTCCTTTCCATATGGTCACCCTAATCAGGTGGATGTTTTTGTGCGTGTGACAAGGTGGACTGACATCCGCATGGATCCAAAGGGTGCTATCCTAAGCATATTTAGACAGGGAGAAAAAATCTACAGCTCCCAGCATTCCCTAGCCAGCCAGGCAGTCTCTCTAGGCTTCATCCCACGTACCTGTTTCCCTCGAATTATCCCCTACAGCGTAAAGCTGTCGTTGCTAGCTAAATCACATCCCAGGCGGCAGCGCTCCTAAGATCCTTTGCATACCAGGAAAAGGGTTTAAGGAGGGGAATGTAAAAAATAATTAAAAATCAACGGATGACCCAATCTGATTCAAATTTGGTATGCTGAAAGCTCTCCTTAATATCTATTACTATGCAAATTTTGATGTCTTTAGCTTTAAAACGTACACAGATGTAAGCATTTGTTTAATTTGTGCTTTAACCATATCAAATCCTCCTCCAGCGCCCCCAGTGGCCGCTCGGAAAACAACAAATGATTCGCTCCTAAACAGGTAGCAAAATAGGTGGATTCTTTTGGCTTTATAGCACAATTAAAGCAGGATGCATGGGAGTACTTCACCGTCAAAGCAGATTAGAATTTTAAAAAGCAATAAAGGCTGATCTATTCTGGCAGGCCTATCCAGTGAAATTTTAGAATGTTTTCAGGATGTTTTCAGGATGTTTTAATCATGTATGGTATGTTTTCATCCATTTTAATGTGTATTTTATATCATGTTTTTATACTGTTTGTTTTATACTTTGAATTGTTTTAGTTTTTGTGAACTGCCCAGGCAGCTTCGGCTATTGGGAGGTATAAAAATGCAATAAATAATAATAATAATAATATTAATAATGATAATAATAATCTGGAAAACTTCAGAGTCCTTTGCACGCAATTTGCAGTGATTGCACAGTATAACACTGGTGTAATGAAGCTCCAAATCTCTCACCATGGATTCAGGAATCCTGGGAATGCAGGATTTCTGATCGCTTGGATAGAACCGAAACTGCGTGCAGGCTCCAAGCAGACCTTCAACTGAATCCGCGTGGGATGGGGCTCTGTTTCCGTGCTCTGCCCCCTCCCTTCCCTCATACAGTCCCTGTGCTTAAGTTGGCTAGTGACATTTCCACACGGCATTTCACTCCCCAGTAGCAAACTTGCTTCCCGGACAATCTTCCGGACCTGCTTAGCTTCAGAAACTGAACTACATCGGACCCCTCCGGACGATCCTGGACTACTGTCAGGTTTTGCCAGGGCAGACGTAGGGCTCCAGTCTTCCATTTGGATAGAGAACAAGGGGATAGTCACTGAACCGCAGCACCTCTTAATGGGACCCTTAATCCATATGCTCTCCGAGTATTTTCCACTGTTGCTGTTGCTTCTGTAGAACATTGGCTGTCAGCAGCAGAGGAAGCAGCCAAATGCAGGCCTCCATTTTCCATTGCTGCGGCTTCCATCACACCATAGAAGAGCAGCAGAGAAAGGGCTTAATCTATGATGTATTAGCTCATCAAAATCCAGTAACTAACGGCTTGGCAGTTCCCCTAAATCAGCCTTCCTGTCCTCCAAATGTGTTGGTCTAGAATTCCCATCATTCCCAGTCAGCAAGATGGGAGTCCTGGTCCAATACATCCAGAGGGTGCCAGGCTGGGGAGAGGGGAAAGCTGGCCTAATTTATTATCATTTATTATCACACCCCCAAGGATCCGGAGCTGGGAATGCTAACCGCCCAACCCCCTCCCCCATTGAATTGGGACAACAGAGCATGATAGAATGTCGTGTCGATTTGCGCATGCAGGTTTGTGCGGGTAGAACTTGCCTGAGTGCCTCCCTTCACTGTCACCCATCCCCGACTTGGCTGCACTTTCATTTTGGCTCTAATTCGTAGCTTTTTAAAAGCAGAAACTGCCCAATTTGTCAATTTGCCTGTCTAGGAGGATCATCAGAGGTGTGTCTGATCGCACGCTCGCAACTGGCCGCTCACGGTTCTTTGCGGGACATTTGGACGACGCAGCGATCCTGCCGCCTGTCTCCCACTCCGTTTGCCAGTTTTAAAATAAGCCTCCGTTTTAAAATAAGCCTCAGAAAACCCAACTTTTAAAAAATAAGTCGGGATTTCCTGCAGGCTGCAGGGAAGTTCCGTTATAACGGGCGCTGTTCCCATTGTTCTGTTGGGGCCACATGGTCTCCACACACTGCCCCATGGAATTAGAGCTCATCCCCAATGCAGAAGTGAAGTGGGGAGCAGAACAAAGCACTAGATGGTAAGGAATCATAGAACAGTAGAGTTGGAAGGGGCCCATAAGGCCATCGAGTCCAACCCCCTGCTGAATGCAGGAATCCACCTTAAAGCATACCTGGCAGATGACTGTCCAGCTGCATCATCATCATCATCATCATTATTATTTTATGGCATTTATACCCCGCCTTTTTTCCTCCAAGGAACCCAAGGCAGTATACATAATCCTCCTCCTCTCCATTTTATCCTCACAACAACAACCTTGTTAGGTAGGTTGGGCTGAGTGTCTGTGACTGGTCCAAAATCATCCAGTGGGTTTCCATGGCTGAGTGGGGACTAGAACCCAGATCTCCTGACTCCCAGTCCAACACTTTAGCCACTACACCCAGGCCTCTAGTGTGAGTGAGCCCATGACCTCCCTTAGTCATTGATTCCACTGTTGTAGGAAGTTTTTCCTGATGTCCAGCCGGAATCTGGCTTCTTGTAACTTGAGCCCATTGTTCCGTGTCCTGCACTTTGCGATGATCGAGAAGAGATCCTGGCCCTCCTCTGCATGACAACCTTACAGGTATTCCCCCACCTCTATTTTATTTTTAGTAGTTTTGGTTACAGAGAGTATTTGAAGAGTGCTATCATGTCTCCCATCAGCCTTCTCTTCTCCAGGCTAAACATGCCCAATTCTTTCAGTCTCTCCTCATAGGGCTTTGTTTCCAGACCCCTGATCATCCTGGTTCCCTCCTTTGAACCCCCTCCAGCTTGTCTGCATCCTTCTTGAAGTGTGGTGCCCGGAACTGGACACAGTACTCAAGATGAGGCCTTAACCAGTGCTGAATAGAGGGGAACCAGTACCTCGCACAATTTGGAAACATGTTTTTTCCCCATCTGAAGGAGCTCTAGATCTACACTACTTCTTTATAGCAGTATTGGAGTGCACTGCTAACTGTTGGGACACTATCCACATTCCGCTTTCATCATGTTATATCCGGCCTTTCATTCCACATTCATAATGGTTTGACATGAAGTGTAGATCTAAACTTGCTGTGTTTGAGACTACTTTGGAAAAACCTGCATCTACCAGTGAGCCCTGGAGAGGGTCACAAGGGGCCTTTTTTTAAAACCAGAATACCCAGCCACGTTTGCCTCTTGTCGTCTAGACACCACAAAATGAAATGGGTCTCGTGGAGCAGGCCACGGGAGAGGCAGCACTTGGGGCTGTTAGAACATGTTTCCCAACGCCTCCAAGCTACTTGGGAGATGTTTTGTTTAATCAGTATGTGAGGAGTAGTGGGTGGGGGATAGAGGTCCTTTTCTAGGGCAAGTGGTGATTGTTCTCTTAAAGAGAATTTTCTCCACTAAATTACTTTTCACAGTCTGATAAGGAGCGTAGGAGCTGCCTGAATAAAAAGCCCTCACACGTGTCCTACCCATTTCCCCCCCACACACACAATTCCTCCTGCTATTAACCATACTGAGAGCATCGCCCAGCTGACCCCAGGAAGTTAAGACATTCTATATGGGGTGTGTGTGTGTGTGTGTGTGTCTGTGTATGTAAGTGTTTGAGAAAAGGTGAGTTTTAGCCCCACAATCCGCCTGCTGGCGATTTGGCTCAGTACCGGTTCTTCCGAAGCCTGGAATATTTTGCTGTGGGAGCTGACAACCCCAAACTGGGTCACCAGCAACCGGTTTGTCTGGTCCTTTCTTCCGACACCACCTTTGTGCAGCTGGCTGGAGCTCCACGCAAGGAATCGAGATTCCAGAGCAGGTTGGAAATGCTGCATAATGCAATTCGTAACCTTAAGGAAGTACCGCCGTAACAGTCTCATCGGCCGGCGTTCTGCCCACGCAGCTTCTCTGTGTGTTGTGGAACCGCATCAGCAAGGTGCTCGGCCCTGTACAAAAGACAGATGCCACAGATCCTCCCTGTGTGCAGAGTTTGCAAACCAAGGGTGCAATCCTATGTGTGTTTAGACAGAAAAAAAGTCCTTCAACTCCCAGCATTCCACAGTCAATTGTAGGACGTGTGTGTGTGTGTGTGTGTGTGTGTGTAAACATGCAGAGGATTGCACCTTAAGAGCATGTAAAGGTGTGGCTTGAAAAATCCCTTGAATGGGTGGGGATGATTTTCATAGAATCATAGAATAGCAGAGTTGGAAGGGGCCTACAAGGCCATCGAGTCCAACCCTCTGCTCAATGCAGGAATCCACCCTAAAGCACACCTGACCGTTGGTTGTCCAGCTGCCTCTTGAATGCCTCTAGTGTGGGAGAGCCCACAACCTCCCTAGGTACCTGGTTCCATTGCTGTACTGCTCTAACAGTCAAGAATTTTTTCCTGATGTCCAGCTGGAATCTGGCTTCCTTTAACTTGAGCCCATTATTCCAGACCACAGTGTGCAAGCGGGGAAATTTAACCCTTCCCTCCCCAACCACAATCCTCCCTACCACTACCTGTATGCCAATTAGCCTAAAGCGGAAAAAACCCTCTCATTTTATTTATTTATTGCATTGTATATCGCCCCACAGCCAAAGCTCTCTGGGCGGTTCATTGATACCAATGGGAGTTGTTGTTGTGGGAGTGGTCATTTTTCAATGGGATTATGGCTGTGGGGGACAATTAAACCTTCCCCCCATATGGGAGGAAAATCCTGAGAGTGCCTTGGACTGCAAGAAGATCAAACCAGTCCATACTCCAGGAAATAAAGCTGACAGCTCACTTGAGGGAATGGTATTAAAGGCAAAACTGAAGTACTTTGGGCACATAATGAGAAGACAGGACACCCTGGAGAAGAGGCTGATGCTAGGGAAAGTGGAAGGCAAAAGGAAGAGGGGCCGACCAAGGGCAAGATGGAGGGATGATATTCTGGAGGGGACAGACTTGACCTTGGGGGAGCTAGGGGTGGCGACAGCCGACAGAAAGCTCTGGCGTGGGCTGGTCCATGAAGTCACGAAGAGTCGGAAACGACTGAACAAATAAACAAACAACACCTATTTATTTATTTATTTAAAATCACATCTTTAGAGCATCACCACTCCCGGGGGGGGGGGGGGGGAATCGTGTTTGCTTACCGTCACTTCTCTGCCCACACATTTGTCCTCCATTACTTCCTCTTTCGAAAGAGGAAGTAAACAACATGCACGTGGCCCATTCAGTGGGCCGTTTTGATCCAGCTGCTTCTCCTGCACACCATCTTTAAAATAAATCGGACTTACTGGGGTGCTTTTTTGTTATGCAAAGAAGGCTAGAAGGAGTGGGAAGCACGCAGGAGGCAGATGACACCGTGAGAGGGACCCGCGAAAATCTGTGCATGCCCAGTAATGAGCGTGCAATAAAAAGCTCATCTGATGGGGCTCTTAGTTGCTAACTATGCAAGTAAAGGAAGGACTCATTTGAGACCGGGTGGTTGCATTGTACAGAATGTTTGCTTTAAGGTTTGACAGACACGTTGACCATTTTCAAGAGACGATGGGAAAAGCTTTAGATTGGGAGGACACCCCCTTCCCTTACCCTGCCTGTGCTCCTTCCGCACACAGGTGTCCATCCAGCTGATGATAAACAGCCACCCTGCCAGAGAGGCCTGGCTTTCCTTGACCTGAGGTAACTTTCCCCTCCGTTTGGGAAAAGCTGGGATGAGCCATTCCCAGTTCCCACACCATGTGCTTGGCCGATCCAGGCCCCGGTTCCCGAGAGACAAGGCCTTAGCTGGGAATGCAAACACGTACCTCTCCCTTTCGTCTCTCCCCTGACAGGAGGAGGAAGATTTGGGATTAATTGGCGGAGGATTTTGGCTTTCTCCGCGCCCTCGCTGCTAACTCTTGGCTGACATTCCTGTGTCTTGGCAGGGAGAGGCTCCAGGAACTGTGTCAGCCGCTCGGGCCTAGCACAGCTGGAAAGAATCAGGAGTTGGCCTTGCAAAAGCCCCGACCCGGGAGATGAGATGGGGGGTTGAAAGAGCAAGAGGAGGGGTGAGCCAAACCCCAAACATCTGAGTACAGGGGAAGGAGAGCAAGCAGCTGCGAGCCGAGGCAGGGGGCAAGACGCAAGGCCCTCGCCCTGAGCTGCAACATCTGGGAGGGAAGCGGAGTGACTCCCCACAAGGAGAGCAGAAACATTTCCCTCGCAGGATCAGCCCAGAGTTTCACCCAGCCCAGTGTTCTGTCTCCAACAGTGGCTGTCCAGATGCCTCTACATGCTGACATCCCTGGTTGTTTACGTCAGCATCAGATACTCCAAGGCGCACTACCTTTGAACGCAGAGCTTTCATTGAGCTCTCGTGGCACAGATAGGCCTATCGTCCATTAAACTCTTTCCTGAAATGCTGCACCATCGTCCTACGTGCTTTTGGGACCAGCCTTGCTTAACGTTCTTTGTTCAGTGAGAAATGGCGGTAGGTGAGAAGTTGGGTGATGTGGACATTGTGTTTTCCCTCAGGGTTTCGTTATCAGGATCCTTGTCGGATTCCATGGATTGGATCAGGGAACTTCAGCATGGGCCACGGCCTTTCCTCGCATAAATACATTTCCTGTCCTCATGGCTGTGAAGTGGAAATGGACATGACTGGGTTGACTGGGCTTTTAGGAGCAGTATTCTACGCACCCTCCTAGCCCTTATCACGGCTTCCTGTCAGGAGTTGGTCAGGACTGGAAAGAAGAAGCCATTTCACCTTCCACCAGCTGAGGCCTAGCTCTGCAGCTTCGACAGTCACCTGAGAATCTTGCAGCTCCCAGAGAGCAGCTCTGATCTCTGTATCTATGGATGGAGCAACCAATTCAGTAGGGGCTCTTCCACACGTCGTACTGAAAGCGCTTCCATCCTAGGGTGACCATATGAAAAGGAGGACTGGGCTCCTGTATCTTTAACAGTTGTATTGAAAGGGGAATTTCAGCAGGTGTCATTTGTATATATGGGGAACCTGGTGAAATTTCCTCTTCATCACAACAGTTCAAGCTGCAGGTGCCCTGCCCTCTTGTAAATCTGGTCACTCTAGTATAGCTCCTGCAGCTTTAACTGTTGTGATGAAGAGGAAATTTCACTAGGTTCTCCTTATATACAAATGATACCTGCTAAAATTCCCTTTTCTATGCAACTGTTAAAGATACAGGAGCCCTGTCCTCCTTTTCATATGGTCACCCTATTCCATCCGCCCCCAGTGCACCCCGAAAACGATCGTGTAGCCTGCCTGTAAAAGAGACGAGGAAGAGGCGTCCTTGCCACCACCTCCGCTGGCACCCACCTCCCTCCTCGCCCGCCGGGACCGCCTTCTTCTGCCGAGCTCTCCGTCCCGGCGGGCGAAGAGGGAGGTGGGTGCCAGCGGAGGTGGTGGCAAGGACGCCTCTTCCTCATCTCTTTTACAGGCAGGCTACACGATCGTTTTCGGGGTGCACTGGGGGCGGATGGAAGCGCTTTCAGTACGACGTGTGGAAGAGCCCTAGGAGAACCAGTGAATATTCCCCTTAAACCTGCTTCTCTCTCTCACACACACACACACGTTCTTTCTTCGTAAGCACCGAATCCTCACACCAAATTCCTGTTAATAAGGTCAGGCCCTGTCTCTCCCCCCCCCCAACCTCACTTTGGTTGTTCCTTCCACAGTGAGCTCATCTTGGCAACAGATGGGGACAGCCATACGTTAGGCCTATTTATCCCTAGCCTTGTGGCTTTAAGGGTTTTTGGAAAGCCTAAAATAGGACTTCGCAGGATGTCGGGCAGGATGGAGATGCGCCCAATTAAATTCCCCCTTGGGAAGACACACTCTCTCCCCGTCGGACTGATCATAATATTTTGGGTTGGAAAGAAATCGCCCCACTCCTCCAGTTATGCGCGGAGACAACCTCTTCCTGGGCCTGGTTTACTGTGGCCAGGGGCACCGTTTGGGGAAGGCTAGGTTGCCGGACGCTGTTCCTCAGGAGCATCTTTCTGGCAAGCTCGCTGAGCAATGATTGTTATAAACAGATGCTTCCCAAAGGTCTCACCTTCAGGGAACACTTTCTAGATTGAGTTCCCTGGCAAGGAACCATTAAGCCCCTGCCACAGATGAAACCTCTGTGCATTGCCTGGGAATTCCAGGAATGTTCTGGAGTCAGCACTCAGCTCATGGGCTTGAATCTGCTGGCCTCATCATTCCCGCCCAAACTGAGATCACTATCTCAGTCATATCCAACGCTCCCCTATTGGGGCTGTATGTTGCAAGGGATGATGATTCAGGCATCTCGGTGCCCAAGGCAGGACACCCAAATGGCTTCCCTTCAGTGATGGCTTCCTCTATTTCTGATGTCCAGAGGTGAGTGCCAATGATTTTGCAGCCTGAACAGTACCATCCACACATGAGAGAAAGAGAGAGAGAGAGAGAGGGATCAGCAAGCTTTGAGTAACCCCAAAGTTTACTAAAGTACAAAAATGAATTGTTAGGAAAAACATTAAGGGTTTTTTATACCGCCCAATAGCCGAAGCTCTCTGGGCGGTTCACTTAATGAGTGAGCATACTGGCCAAGGAAAGATTGCTGAAAGCGTAAGACCAGGGCGCCATCTATACGTTCTGGAAGCCATGAGGTGACTCTGAGACCACAGTGGCGCTGCATCGATTATATGACGCAGGCGCCACCTCGAAGCCATCGAGGGCTACGTTCACCTCGCTCCATCCTTTCACTGTCTAACCTCGCCCTATCCTCGATGCAGAGGCGGGGCGGGGCAGATGGCAACCCCAATTGTTTGCTGTCCACCTGGCCAGAGGGCGGGCCCAGCTGCTGGAAACCCTGTGCTTTTGATGTGCATCGGGATCAGCTGCCTTCCCCCCACCCCAATGCAGCAAAAGCATGGAGTTTTGCTTATCACACCAACATCCCACTGCTGTATAGGCAGCCCACTGGCAAGGAGAATGGAATGAAGTGAAAGATGAGTTTTAGTTATGGTAAATTTCAAGTTATCTGTGTAATTTCGAGGTATTTGTATTATCGTATATATGGATGGATGCTTTCTTTTGATGTATTTGTCATGGCCTTTGGCTAGTACAATAAACTTTGGATTGATTGAATGGAGTACCCCACTATTTGAAGTGTCTCCTACTTGTCAAAATTTAAAATAAGTTTAAGGCTCAATCCCATGCCTGTTTAGGCAGAAAAAAGTCCTACAGCTCCCATGGCTGAGGCATGCTGGGAGATGTAGGACTTTCCCCCCCCCCCCTATCTTAACGTGCATAGGAAATGCTTATATCTGATATTTCTCTTAAAAACGTAATATCCTTTCAAGGATGTCAGGTTCTGTGTAACAACCACAACTGTAAGCGATTAAATGAGCCTATATAGCAGAGATAGTCCAGAACCAGAAATCCCATTTTTTTTTGTTTTAAATGGGTGATTCTTTGATCTGAATTGATAACATTATTATGAGGTGTAAAAAATAACCAGGGGAAAATAATGTTATTTGCAATTTGATCTCGAATCTATTGAAGAATAGAGTTTCAAAGCTTGCTGGGAATCCATGCAGGCACAGACATATCTGAAATGGTGCTCCAATTGCAAATAAGAGAAAAGAGCCTCTACTGACTGGCAGGAACAAATTACTGATGTATCTTCAATAAGATCAGCCTCTTTTGTGTCTCAGCACGGTTTGCAAATTTGTTGGATGCAAAAGTCTGTGATGGGATGACCAGCAAAAGGCATTAAAAGGTTGTCCTGATGAGAGCCTGGGGAGGGCGATTCTTAGATTTAAAAAAAAATGAATTTGGGTTGTGGGGGAAGGCAGAACAAACCTCTAGGAAGTATTTGAAACAAGTTTCATTCATGCCAAATGGCTGTTCCGTGATCAAACCTGGGGGGTGGGGGTGGACGAAAGCTAAAATTAAATTACAGCATTTTAGGGTAGCTTGAAAGGCAATCTAGCCGGTTGGGTTCTCCTCTTTGGAAGATTGTGCACGCATTGATAAAAAGAGTTAAGTCTATCCTGCAGCAGCCACTTTCTCCTCGTTCTAAATTTTGAATAGATCCATTTCGCAAAGATTGGCCTGCTGGTTCGGAACGATGGGCCCTATAGTCCCACACAACTGGACGACACTAGGTTGAGGAAGGCTGATCTCCTGTGAGAGTAGTTTTCCAAGGTTGTCTTTCTTTGACATCTTCCCCAGCCCTGCTGATTCTAACGGGAGATCGGGGGAATGGAACCCAGGATGCTTTAGGGTGGATTCCTGCATTGAGCAGGGGGTTGGACTCGATGGCCTTGTAGGCCCCTTCCAACTCCGCTATTCTATGATTCTATGTTAAGCAGCATGCGCTCCGCTAGTGAGCTATGCTCGCGCTGCCCCACCCTGCATGCGGAGGTGGACACGTCTCTCCTGAAAACATGGCTCAGCAGCGGATCTCTTCCTTGGCAGCCTTCCCCGAGGACAGGAGGGTTCACTGCAAATGTATTGGCACTGAATCATTACCCCCACATCCGCCCGCATTGTCATGGACACAATCTGAAAAGCGGTTTAGGCCAAGAGGCAAAAACAAAGTTCTTACGATTGTTAAACAAAACCTGAGTAATCCTTTACTGGAGTGTTTTAATCTGCCTCTTCGGGACAATGAGTGGATGAGAAACCACTTCAGAAAAGAGCTGGTTGCATGTTTGGCAGAAGTGAGACGGGCAGAGTTCCCCCCGCTGCGTGGCGTCGCCATGTGCGCACCTGTGCAAACCTGAGCGCACCCACAATCGCATTCTTGAGCCCTTAGTTTGGGTTGTTCCCATCACATCAGGGCATGGCTTTGCTTTGTGTTGGCTTTTTAATACCTTTAATGTTTTATTTTTTGGTGCCATGAGGCTGCTTCTTGACATGCACAGAGCTGTTGGGATTTCCATTTGCTTCATCTAGGGAAGAATGAATCTATGGAGTTCAGTTTAGCTCAATTTCTCATTTTCCAACATTAAGTTCATTTTTCCCTGCTGCCATATCAGTTTTATTTGTATTTTTTATGGAGTCCACCTGAAAATCTGTGTATATTTCTCCTGATAAATGCAAGGAAGTTCCCTTATTATATGTTCTTGTGTGTTGTTTTTGCCAATATGAACATTTTTGTGCACACTTTCCCCTAACATATATGGACGGCACTGCAAAATTCAGAAAAGTGCAAATGTCAACGTATAAGTGCATTTTGGTTCATGTATTAGTTCAGGAAATGTGAATTAGAGTACACATTGAAATGCAAAACGAGCAAATTTCTTCACTATCCCTAGTTTCAACCAGCTGGACTTCTCATTTCAAACTTTACTTACTCACCTGGCCCTGAAGTTCTTGCCTAAGATGAAGAAATGAAAATTAAGGATATTTAGAGGCCCGTTCTTAGAATGGTTGCGTGGTCATAAGAACATAAGAGGAACCACGCTGGATTAGACCAAGGGTCCATCTAGTTCAGCATTCTGTTCACACAATGGCCCACCAGCTGTTGACCAGGAACTTACAAGCAGGACATGAGTGCAACAGCACCCTCCCACCCATGCTCCCCAGCAACTGCTGTATATAGGCCTTGTTGTTGTTTATTCGTTCAGTCGTTTCTGACTCTTCGTGACTTCATGGACCAGCCCACACCAGAGCTTTCTGTCGGCCGTTGCCACCCCTAGCTCCCCCAAGGTCAGGTCTGTCACCTCCAGAATATCATCCATCCATCTTGCCCTTGGTCGGCCCCTCTTCCTTTTGCCTTCCACTTTCCCTAGCATCAGCCTCTTCTCCAGGGTATCCTGTCTTCTCATTATGTGGCCAAAGTACTTCAGTTTTGCCTTTAACACCATTCCCTCAAGTGAGCAGTCTGGCTTTATTTCCTGGAGTATGGACTGGTTTGATCTTCTTGCAGTCTAAGGCACTCTCAGAATTTTCCTCCAACACCACAGTTCAAAAGCATCTATCTTCCTTCGCTCAGCTTTCCTTATGGTCCAGCTCTCGCAGCCATAGGTTACTACGGGGAATACCATTGCTTTAACTATGCGGACCTTTGTTGTCAGTGTGGTGTCTCTGCTCTTAACTATTTTATCCAGATTTGTCATTGCTCTCCTCCCAAGAAGTAAACGTCTTCTGATTTCCTGGCTGCATATTGGAGGCAGCACATTGCTATCAGAACTAGTAGCTAATGGGCCTGTTCAGACAACACCCTAAGTCACAGCTAGATCACTAACGCTTTTGTAGCAAATGGGTAGTGAGTGTGTTTAAACCATGGTTATGTATCCACCATAGTTAGGAATAGTTCACATGAAATGCTAAGCCACAATGTTTAGCTCAGAATGCTTAACCACCATGGCTTAGTGTGTCTTCTGAACAGGATCACGGATACTGATCGTCATTTCCTCCACAAATTTATCGAACCCCCTTTGAAGGCAATCCAACTTGGTGACCATCACTACATCTTGTGATAGCGAATTCCATAGTTCAGCTATACACTGTGTGAATATCAATTTTGCATATCGATTTTGTATATTTCAAAGATGTTTTTATTGCTAATGTATTCATTAAAAGTATTTATAAACTAGTGGTGGTGGTGTGTGTGTTTGCACATCAGGGCCTCTTCAGGGCAAAACTACCCCAAGGCATCTCACATCAGAACCATGCACAGCTCAACCTTCTCCCACCTGACTGGGGATGATGGATGTTGTAGTCCAACACATCTGGCAGGCACCGGGTTGGGGAAAGCTGTCCTAGATCACCCCCCACCAAATCAATAAAGCCACAATTCAAAACTAAAAAGGTTACAACAATGTTAACATTATGACATCAAACATAAGAGCAGATAAAACAACACAGAGTACCGCATATTAAAAAGCAGCTTGGAATTTTTTTTAAAAAAAATCAGAGTCCATTTGAAAGCCAGGAAAGTAGGGGCTGACCTCCCAAGCAAAGCCTTTGAGCCCAGTCACAGCCTGGGCAGGTTCACATGAGCACAGGCGGTCCTTCAAATAACCTGGTCCTTTATTATTATTATTGTTATTTATTTATATAGCACCATCAATGTACATGGTGCTGTACAGAGTAAAACAGTAAAATAGCAAGACCCTGCCACATAGGCTTACATTCTAATAAAATCATAATAAAACAATAAGGAGGGGAAGAGAAAGCACCAAACAGGCACAGGGTAGAGTAAAACTAGCAGTATAAAAGTCAGAACAAGATCAAGTTTTAAAAGCTTTAGGAAAAAGAAAAGTTTTTAGCTGAGCTTTAAAAGCTGCGATTGAACTTGTAGTTCTCAAATGTCCTGAACCGTCTTGGAATTACCAGCACTTTAAATTGGACCTGGAAACAAATAGGTACCCAATACAGTAGGCACAATATAGGTGTTGTATGCGGCAAACATCTGAGCAGCTGCATTCTGTTGGAGCTGATGTTTCTTAGCTGGTTTTAAAGGCAGCCCCACAGATAGCACATTACCATAGTTTAGTCCAGATATTCAGGGAAAGATAAAAAGAGCAAAAAGTCTTGCAGCACCTTTAAGACTAACAACTGTATTATGGCATAAGCTTTCAGGGACTAGAGTCCATGTTGTGGTTGTCGTGATGGTTATCTCTCTTTTCTCGCTCGTGGTGATTTTTCTAGGTGGACATGGCAGGCTTTGCCAAGCCATGCTGTCTTTTACTAGCTCAGAAACTTCCTTACTATTGAACATGTTCAGAATATGACTGCTTTGTGGATGTTGGTGTAGATGTATTTTGGTAGGCCCAATTTCTGAAGGTTTTCTGTATGTTTTTTTTGATGTGATGCTGGTGATGGATGTGACTAATGGAATAATTGTGACCTTTTCCTGTTGCCATAGATCTTTAACTTCCATGGCCAGTGGTGTTTCTCTCTCTCTCTCTCTCTCTCTCTCTCTCCCTCTCTCCCTCTTCCTTTTCTACAACATTTTTGTCATTAGGTATTGCTATGTTAAGTGTGTTTTTCTTTTTTGTCTGTAACAGTTATGTCTGGTCAATTGCAGAGTATTGTTTTGTCCCTATGAATTATTATTATTATTATTATTATTATTATTATTATTATTATTATCATCATCATCATCATCATCATCATCATCATCATCATCACCATCATTGTTGAAGAAGAGCCCTTTGCTAAAGACTTTAGTTACAATCTGAAATTCCTGCTCTAACTACACACACACACACACACACATATACATACATACATACACACACGTATAACAAAGGCTGTTTTTTCCCTGTTTGTGTTTTTTTGAAAAATATTGGAAAGAGGTGTTTCGGGGTTTTTGGAACGGAGAAGCAGCAGCGAGGGGGTGCCTAAAGTGCTCCACACTTCTCATTTTTCGATTCCGTCCTTGGCCCTTCCCCTCTGTGGAGTCTATTGTTAGGATATCAAACTCTGACACACTTTGACAATTGGCACTTCTGTGATTTCCTATCCGACCCGTCCCAAGATCAAAACCGTCCTTCCGCCCTCAAGCTGCGTTTGCCCAGGTGTGCTATTTCAGGCTTCAGTGCCACCGTGTGTGTGTGTGTGTGTGTGTGTGTGTGACAGAGATTTCGGGGGCGGGTGAAGGAACGCAGCAGTGCTACAGTAGGAGTGATTTGTTTGTCTGCATTCCACCGCCAAAGTCTTGCGGCTGGGATGTGGCACTTTTTCACGCCGTTCAGGAGGACTTCCTTTTTTGACACCTCATCCAAGGACAATTCCTTCAGCCTTCTTAATTACCTGACAAGAAGCCACGTCTCTTCAGAGTCCCCTGCAGTGAGAGGGGACGAAAAGGAGGAGGAAAGGAAGATGTTTAGATTCCTCAACGTGATGGTTTTGTTTACACTTTGATCATCTCCCCAACCAGACAATTACCTGGAAGACTTCCTGCTTCCATTTCACATCCTCACTACAGGGCTTCAGCACCCTATCAGAAAGGTGGGAAAACATCCCTTTTTCAAAGAGTTTCAAACAGGCCTCTTTTCCGCCCAAGAGGCACCCGTCAGGAAACTGGCAATAGAGGTGGCTTAGAGCAGCCTTGAGCAGCCTGGTACCCTCCAGATGTGTTGGACTACAGCTCCCATCATTCCCAGCTACTGTTGGCCATCTTGGTTATGAGTTGCAGTCCAACATATCTGGAGGGCACTAGTTTGGGGAAGGTTTATTTTATTTATTTATTATTTTTGTTTTATTGCTTTTATATACTGCCCCATAGCCAAAGCTGTCTGGACGGTTTACAAAAATTGGCTTAGGGCCAGATCAAACTTTACATCCACCCCATGTGAATCTGCAATCATCATCATCATCTCTATCCCATCTTTTTTCCTCTTGTAAGGAACCCAAAGTGGTGTACATAGAATCATAGAATCATAGAATAGCGGAGTTGGAAGGGGCCTACAAGGCCATCGAGTCCAACCCCCTGCTCAGTGCAGGAAGCCACCCTAAAGCATCCCTGACAGATGGTTGTCCAGCTGCCTCTTGAAGGCCTCTAGTGTGGGAGAGCCCACCACCTCCCTAGGTAACTGATTCCATTGTCGTACTGCTCTAACAGTCAGGAAGTTTTTTCCTGATGTCCAGCTGGAATCTGGCTTCCTTTAACTTGAGCCCGTTATGGTCCTCGTCCTCTCCATTTGATCCTCAACACAACAACCCTGTGAGGTAGGTTAGGCTGAGAGTCAGTGACTGGCCCAAAGCCACCCAGTGAGCTTCCATGGCTGAGTGGAGTCTAGAACCTGGATCCCCCAAGTCCTAATCCAGCACTCTAACCACTACACCACACTGACTCTCAGTTCCTCTAAGTAGCATCTGTTACCGGGCAGCAAGCCATCTATTCTCACCATGCTCATCAATGTACCATAAGTCCCTCTACACACACACACACACACACACACACACACACACACACACACACATACACACACATTCTGTCTCACACATGGGCAGGAGGGCTGTTGCACCATGTCCTGCTTATTTATTTATTTATTTATTTATTTATTTATTTATTAAATTTATATACCACCCCATAGCTGAAGCTCTCTGGGTGGTTTACAACAGTTTTAAAAAGTGAACACTAAAAAGTATTCAAAATTTAAAACCACCAAAAATGTAAAAAACAACAGTATAAAACAGTATCCATTTTAAACAACAGTTCTGGAAGGAAAGGAAAGGAACCTCTCGTGCAAGCACTGAGTCATTACTGACTCTTGGAGGGACACCAGCTTTCGCTGACGTTTTCTTGGCAGGCCTTATAGCGGGGTGGTTTGCCGTTGCCTTCCCTGGCCATTATTACTAGGGGTGTGCACGGACCCCCCGCTCCGCTTCACTTGCAGATCCGCCATTTTCCGGATCGGGCCGCTCCGCCCCGCCCCCGCTCCGCCCACTTCCGCTCCGCTCCGCTCGGAGCTCTGGATCCGGATCCGGAGCTCCGTTTCCCCCCCCCCCCATAGGCTTGCATTGAAAGCTAAAAAATTATACAACTTTTTTTCTGTTCAAGTTAGAAACCTCATGTTTGGCACCATGACACCTCATGGGGATATACACACGCACGCCAAGTTTCAAAGCAATCCCATCATCCCCTGATTTTTGGCGAATTTTTGAAAATTGGGCACCCCACACACAACATCCCTGCGAGGTGGGCAGGGGAGGAGGGAGGGAAGGCAGGCAGGCATGCAGCTGGCATTTCTGGGGGCATAAGGAAGTGAGCCAAGGATAAGCCAGTAATGCATATAAAATGGAATAAATCAATAAATAAACAAAGGAGGGGTGGAATTAAAAGCAGCAGTGTTGCTCAATAAACAGCAAGAAGAATTTTTAAAAAAAGGCTATATCTGTCTTTTACCAGCAATAGGGGGACGTGCCCCGGGGAGGGGGAAGTAGCTGCCAGTTCAAGACAGCCACCAACAGCTCTGAGAAGAAGTAAAACGCTCACTTCAACTCATAACAGGCATTGCTCTACCACTGAAAAGTGACCATTCACTTCAACTCATGATAGGCATTGCTCCACCGTTTTACTCTCTTTGGAAGGCTCTAATGGCCTTCCAGTGCAGGAGAGAGTGGGGGCACGTCCACGATGAGATGCCCTAGGGGAGCTCATCCCCTTGCACCACATCTATTCAGTTGTTCACCAAGGTTAGGGTGGGGAGCAGTGCTGTGTTTCTATCTCTTATTCTTGGCTTAGTATATGATTTCAGGTTGTGTTTGTGCATTTGGTGGGGCTACTGTGTTAAAAAACACGGGGAAAAGCCCGTTCAGATGAAGAAAGAGAAGTTTCCCAGAATCCCAAGTTACCTGTTTTGCCTATGCCCTCCTCCAACTTTGGGATCATCATGACCGGGAGCTGACTCTGCCCCTCAGCCCTTTGAAAAAGGTATTTTTCCCGCCGATTTTTTTAAAACTTCTAGCGCGCGACCCGTACGATGCAGAAAGTTGAGAGTAGTCTCAAAATGACCCCCATCCACGACTCTCTGTGCACAAGAATTTTCAGAACGATAGCTTAAACCCCCCCCAGTTATCCCCGATTCTTTCCCTCAATGCAATCCTATGGGCGAAAAGCCGAAAACGCCGTTTGAGCCGCGCGGTTGACCCGATTTTCACAAAAATATAGCACGCGACCCAGACAACGCAGAGAGGTGAGAGTGGTCTCAAAATGACCCCCATCCACGACTCTCTGTGCACAAGAATTTTCAGAATGATAGCTTAAACCCCCCCCCCAGTTATCCCCGATTCTTTCCCTCAATGCAATCCTATGGGCGAAAAGCCGAAAACGCCGTTTGAGCCGCGCGGTTGACCCGATTTTCACAAAAATATAGCACGCGACCCAGACAACGCAGAGAGGTGAGAGTGGTCTCAAAATGACCCCCATCCACGACTCTCTGTGCACAAGAATTTTCAGAATGATAGCTTAACCCCCCCAGTTATCCCCGATTCTTTCCCTCAATGCAATCCTATGGTCGAAAAGCCGAAAACGCCGTTTGAGCCGCGCGGTTGACCCGATTTTCACAAAAATATAGCACGCGACCCAGACAACGCAGAGAGGTGAGAGTGGTCTCAAAATGACCCCCATCCACGACTCTCTGAGCACAAGAATTTCTAGAACGATAGCTTCAAAAACAACCTAGTTATGCGCGATTATTTGCCGCAATGCAATCCTATGGCGAAATGTTTTCAAGATGGCGACCGGAGCGCTCCGCCTGAACTAGGAGCTCCGAAAAATGGGCGCTTCTCTTCGCCTTGCTTCTAGGGGGTCCGTGGTCCGCTCCTACTCCGCCTCTGGGTAAGGCGGAGCAGGCCAATCCGCTACTGCTTCTACGCTCCTAATCGGAGCGGATCACACCCCTAATTATTACCTTTCCCCCAACTAACTGGGTACTCATTTTACCGACCTCGGGAGGAAGGAAGGCTGAGTCGACCCGAGCCGGCTGCCTGAAACCAGCTTCCGCTGGGATCGAACTCAGGCCGTGGGGAGAGTTTCGGCTGCAGAAACTGCTGCTTTACCGCTCTGCGCCACACAAGGCTCTAACAGTTCTGGGGTCCATTAAAAAACACACAAACTTAGCATATGTTGTTAATGCCGTTAAATGCCTGGGAGAAGAGAAAGGTCTTGACGTGGCGCCGAAAAGATAACAATGTTGGTGCCAGGCGAGCCTCGTCGGGGAGATAATTCTATAATTGGGATGGGGGGGGCACCACTGAAAAGGCCCTCTCCCTTGTTGTCATCCTCTGAGCTTCTCAGAGGAGGACCTTAGATGTTGAACGCAGTGTACGGGTAGGTTCATGTCAGGAGAAGCGTTCCATCAGGTATTGTGGTCCCAAGCCGTGTAAGGCTTTATAGGTGCTTGTGGGTCCCTGGCCGACAGCTGCTTGGCCACTGTGTGAACAGAGTGCTGGACGAGATGGGCCCTTGGTCTGATCCAGCAGGGCACTTATGTCCTTGTGATGGATGCTGCCAGCATGGGTGTGGATCAATCTGTTGGGTTTTACCCATGCAAAGATTTGCCCAGCCAGAAGGGTGAGAATTGGCTGGAAATATCCACTCCCACACACATTTGACTGCTTCTAATATCCTTACGCAGATGCAACTGCACAGAGGCATGTAGTGGAAAAGCAGCTTCTACACCACGGTGGATGCTATTTCTATAAAGGGTTTATGGAAGGGTGAGTGTAAAGAATAGCCTACTAATGTGAGCTGTGAGGCAGGATACCTCTGCTGAATTCTTACCATTAGCCAGTAAACTCGCAAGATGAGGAAACTGCATGGACTCCTAGCTTAGATACAGACATCATAGACTGGGATCCTCTGAATTGGGGGATCAGGTGACCCCACAGAGACAATCTAGTGCGTCTCTACCTGCTCTGTATCTCAGCTCTCCTACCATGAAGGCAGCTGGCTGCAAAGGGAAAACACGGGGCTCTTCCTCTGCACCCCCAAACGTCCTGCAAAACATTTCACATCCTGCAAAACATTTCATAGGTGCAGAGAGAGGGGCGATCTTTTGTACCTGTAACATCTCAACTCTCGCACCAAGGGGCACCACTTGGGACATCCATTATCCGCCACCCGAATGCATATTGTGCAAGCATAAGACCTTTTTCCTCAATGCATGGTGTTATTCTGCTGTTGCTAGGATCAGTGGAAGCTGGTGGCTCCTCTGTCAGGAATACCTTGGATAGCTCCTTTACAGGTCTGACCGATTCTGACTGAAACCCAGGTGGATTCACCACCCCACTGACATCGGAGACACCAGCCTCCACTGGCTAGGCTCCTGATCCAGCATACTCGGTTCCGTGAGTACACAAGAGCTGAGCAATAATGCCCAACATATCTGAGGTCTTATTCCAAGGCCAGATTTCGATCTGTTCATGTTGTGTTACCGCAGGCATAAGGGACCTTTCATGGGTCCGGAGCCAGGTGTCTCTGCCCACATCCACCCCAACCAATCCGGCAGGCTAGATGATGCCAGGGGGATGGAGCCATGTCCCTCTCCTGACATCATCATGCCCCACCCTCATGCCCATTTCACCTTCCTCCATGACCCTTTCTGCACAGAGAAATGGATCTGGCTGGAACTTGGAGTGGTGGCTCGTCCAAGCACTAGCCAAGTCATGGGCTCAAGTTACAGGCGGGGCCGGTGCCGGATTATTTTGCGCCCCAGGCAAGGCGAGCTACTTGCACACAACCCTCAAAATTGCCAACTTTGATTCAGCTGTTCAAGAAGAGTTTCTGAACTTTTATTTATTTATTTATTTATTACATTTATATACCGCCCAATAGCTGAAGCTCTCTGGGCGGTTTATATTTTCCTTTTATTATGTTTGTTCTTAAAACAGCTAATTTGTATAAAACTGTGACCCTTAAAGATCAGTACTGCGCCCCTCTGAGGTCTGTGCCCTAGGCGGCTGCTTAGTAGGCCTAATGGTAGCACCGGCCCTGGTTACAGGAAGCCAGATTCCGGCTGGACACCAGGAAAAACTTCCTGACTGTTAGAGCAGTATGACAATGGAACCAGTTCCTAGGGAGGTTGTGGGCTCTCCCACACTAGAGGCATTCAAGAGGCAGCTGGACAACCATCTGTCAGGGATGCTTTAAGGTAGATTAAAGTGGGGGGTTGGACTTGATGGCCTTGAAGGCCCCTTTCACCTCTAATATTCATGATTCTAAGCACTTGCTTTGCATGCCACCTGTCACCAGCATTTGGAGCAAGGCAGCCAAATGAAATTTTGCACAGCTTCCATGTCACAGCCATAACGGGGGTGCCACCACTAATGAGCCGCTACCGCCCCCACAATCATCTCCTGAAGTTGAGCAGGACTGACCGCCCCTTCCCTTCCTTGTTCATATGGGCCAGAGGGACAGGTTGAGGTGTTATAGCTCCTCCCCTTCCTTCAAGGAGCAACAAGGAGGTGTGCGCCTTCGGACCTTATTTTGTCCTTGAATAGTTAAGTCTGCTGAACCATCCTCCGTTTATATCTCTTGTTCTCAGCCTTGAAAGCTGGATTTCCGTTGGCTGTCAAATACCTGCTTGGCTCAAGCATCCTTTTCTTCTTTCAAATCTGGCTGCTTTTAAATATGTGTTATTCTTCTCCTGGCCTTCTTCTGCCCTCTCCCAACCCATGGGCATCATTTGGAGAGACCTTGTCTGTTATCTCTTGACACTGTCCCTGTGCGGTTCTGCCTCTTAAGCACATTATAGACGTTCTGGGTTGGGGCTTTTAAAAATAAAATGAAACCGCTTCCTTCTTTTTTTCCTCTGGAAAATCCCCTGTTTGTATAACTGAGTGGCACCTGTTAGTTTCTGGGATGAAACCACCCCTCGAGGATGCTAATCTTAATTATTACTCTGTGGTCTTCTGAGATTTAGTGGGCTTATCTCTAGTTCCTGCTTGAATCCATTCCTGGTTGTTACCTAAGACGCAGCCAGCTACAGCTTCTCCTTGTGCACCTTCTGGAACTTGCTGTTCCAAGGAGGACGTTGAGAAATTTGTTTCTCTATGTCCCTGTCCCAATGTGACATTTTGTCAGTTTATGAGATGCAGGAAGTGGAAACTGCCCGTGATTACCTTTTTATTGAACCAGGCGGCTTCTCTGATGTTTCTCCACACACTGAACGGCTGGTGGGGAGAGGAGGAAAGCAGGTGTGCTTGGAAGAGATTCTACAAGTGATAATGGCCGGCCATACCAAACTCTATTTTTTGATCAAATGCCCTTGAGAAGACAGGATGCAGTATCTACAGCTCCATGCACGGACTCAAAACTTTCTTGGTGGCTTTCTTAACCAGCCTCCATAAATGTCAGAACCGGCTGGAAATGGTGAAATTCAGTTCAGGAGCAGATATGGAACCCGGACCCTACAGCAGCTTTCCCCAACCAGGTGCCTTCCAGATGTTTTGGCTAACCACTCACAGCATTCCTGCTCTTGGGCCATGCTGGCTGGGGCTGATGGGAACTGAAGTCCAAAACATCTGGAGGGCACCAGCTTGAGGAAGAGGGCCTTAGAGTCGCTGCTCCTGTGTTGGGCTTGCTGAATCTTGGAGTAGCTTTACTGCTTCTTTTCCCACCTGTTCTTTGCACCTTCCTATCCCTATATCGGCTTCTTCTTCCTGTGGATCTCTCAGGTGAGCCAGAAAGCCAGTTCTAGGTGAGCAGCATATCACCCCGGAGATCGCAAGCTGAATATGAGCCAACAGTGCGATATGGCTGCAAGAAAGGCAAATGCTATTTTGGGCTGCATTAATAGAAGTATAGCTTCCAAATCACGTGAGGTCCTGGTTCCTCTCTATTCGGCCCTGGTTAGGCCTCATCTAGAGTATTGTGTCCAGTTCTGGGCTCCACAATTCAAGGATGCAGACAAGCTGGAGCGTGTTCAGAGGAGGGCAACCAGGATGATCAGGGGTCTGGAAACAAAGCCCTATGAAGAGAGACTGAAAGAACTGGGCATGTTTAGCCTGGAGAAGAGAAGATTGAGGGGAGACATGATAGCACTCTTCAAATACTAAAAAGGTTGTCACTCAAAGGAGGGCCAGGATCTCTTCTTGATCCTCCCAAAGTGCAGGACACGGAATAACAGGCTCAAGTTACAGGAAGCCAGATTCCAGCTGAACATCAGGAAAAACTTCCTGACTGTTAGAGCAGTGCGACAATGGAATCAGTTACCTAGGGAGGCTGTGGGCTCTCCCACACTAGAGGCCTTCAAGAGGCAGCTAGACAAGCATCTGTCAGGGATGCTTTAGGGTGGATTCCTGCATTGAGCAGGGGGTTGGACACGATGGCCTCGTAGGCCCGTTCCAACTCTGCTATTCTATGATTCTATATTTGTTGTTGTGACTTTTATAAAATGATGCCGTAGGAGAGTGGAATATGCAATAAAACAAGTGTTACTTGGCCGGCGTGACTTTCCACAAGCAACCTCAAAATGGCTGCTGCCCATGGGCCTGCAGCTGTGCCACAGGACACGTTCCCTCCATGCACTCACTGTTGGAACACTTTGGCTCCAACTTCTGTCATAGATCCTATTTAACCTTCCTACCCCTGCTCCACGCCCTGACCTTTCTCCAGTCCTGATGTTTCCTCCCTTCGTAACCATAGGAAACCTGGAGGTCATGTCCCAGGCTCTGACATTCGGAGTGGGGAGGAGGCAGGTTGAGCTTGGGAGCTTACAGATACTGGTGTGAAGAAAAGGGAGCAACACTTCTCATCGCTTGGCCGTGTCTATAGGACTCCACTTTGCCTCCTGATTCCCTTTTTTATGGCAACTTTGAAAGCCTGTAGCAGCAGAGATGCGCTGCTACAGTTCATTTAATTTATGTGTGATATATATTTTCACTGCCCTTTTTTTGTCCCCAACTTTTACATTGTCATGGCGACCATTATGAGGCTTGTCGAATCCCCTGCCCCCTTGGCCTGCACTCCCCCCTGCCTACCCTGTGCAAGGATCTGCCCCCTAGATACGCCCACTTTCTAAACCCCAAATCGAAGCCACCACTGACAGATGGAGAAACAACTGTGCTGACATCAGAGCAACGGAAAAAGTCGTGGTAAATTGATACTTTGCAAAAGCACAGTTCCAAGGGAAAACGCCCAATGTGGCTACGAGTTGGTGGCTGCGTCATATAAACAACAGGGCGCAACTGCGTGGCCACAGTGGGGTATTTGGAGCATATAGAGAAGCCCTTGGTGATCAGAAGAAAAAGAGAGGCCCAACCTCTCCTTTGAACGTACCTTCAGTGTAGGATTATCAACCTCTTTCCAATGTGTTCTCAAAACATATTGATTGTGCCTTATTGACATTTTCCTAGTAAAACATTTAGGGAAGGGGGAGAGGGGGGTGTTATTCCAACAACCCACCAGCTGCTTGCTTTAGCAGAAGGGAGTCTGGACATGGGGAGAAGGTGTGACAGGACCAGGGGATATGGTCAGCACCTACGCAGGGCCCCAAAAGAGGAAAGGCATCACCAAAACACAGGGCATCGGTTTGCATAAAACCTACATATGCTGATTTACAGGCATTTAGAAATAATTACTCTCATTTAGATAGAAATACAAACCCTCCTTCCCTGGTGGAAAAGACTGGCCAGTGTGCCTCTCGTTCTACTGACCGGGTTTTAGCTGATGCTGGGCCACCTGGATGTAGACCAAAAAGCCTTTTGAGTAGAGAGGCTTTCCCCAACCTGTTGCCCTCCAGGTATGTTGAACTATCATTCCCATCACCACAGCCAAGCTGGGGGCGATGGTCCAACCTATCTGGAGGGCACCAGGTTGGGGGAGGCTGAAATAGAGGGTGCCGTCAAATAGGGAGAGGTCCTCTATGAAATAAGACACACGGAACAGGTCCGGAATAGCCTCTACATTCCTGCTTGCATCCTGTAAAAGAGGCAGGAGGAGTCTTCGGGTTTATTTCAAGCAAAGCACAAATATGGGGTGGTAGTCGCGCTGGGTTGAGAGTGCGCACGTGCATGGCTGAAACAAATGCAATCTTTTAGATTGTAAGCCTGTGGGCAGGGACTGTCAAGAATACTTTTGTAAGCCGCCGTGAGAGCCTTTTTTGGCTGAATGGCGGCATAAAAATCCTTAAATAAATAAATAAATAAAATAAAGCCTTAATTGCAAAAACGTATCTCCCCAATATCTTCGGTGGAAAAACAATGACGCACTGCAAAAGAACAGTGGGATAAAGAGGAAGAAACATACTAAAATCGTAAATCGCAACTGGACTGATGCATGAAGCCTGAAAGAATATCTGGGTCCCTCTCTGCTCCCCCAGCCTGGCTTTGGAAAGTGTTCCTGTGCCAATGGAGTCACAGAAGGGGGAGAGGTGCCTGGTCAAAGCTATGTCTGACCCATAAATGTCATCTACGAAGTACAGCCAAGCACAGAACAGGCCTCCCCCTCCCTGAAACATGGCACCTTTCACAATCTGGCAAAGGAACACACATCCCAACCCAATGGGAAGCAGCTTCCAGCTTGTCTCTACTCATCTCGCTTTCTGGCCAGCAAGAAGTCTGACCCATAGGCACACTGGCCTCCCTTCCTGTACCCAAGTGGAGAACAGCTCCTCTCCCCCCACCCCCACCTCCACATGTGCTCATGATGCATTTTTGGCCTCATCACCTTACTTCTATGACCCCTTTTAGCCCCTGCCTGGGGGCGTCACGTGAAAGACCATATCTTTCATTGGGATGGGTTGTCAGCAGGAACACATAAATAAATGTGAGCTTTGTGAGATTCCCACGGGCCCTAGAGTAAAATAATAATAATAATTGGCTGATTATGTTAATTGCTGCAGCAAAGGCCAGGCTATATGTATTCTACTTCATGCGAGTGTGGAGTTTGGCATGAGATTCAGAATTCAGCCTCCTGAGAATCTCATTTCATGTTTTAAATACCAAGTTTCTAGCCATTAAGGCCGAGGACATGAGGTAGCGAGTGTGTGGGGAAAAGCAGTTGAAATCTCAGAAACTAGATGATGGGGAAGCAGAGAGGCTGAGCTGGATCTCCGGTGAGCTTTGAGCTGAAGAGAGAAACTTCAGCAAGCTTGTAAGAGATTTGGTTTGGATGACAGTCTTCAGTGGCATACATTGACCAGGTAATATTCAATCCTGTTACACACTGGGAGTTTCTTCTTTGCTAAGGTGACCCTATGGAGAGGAGGAAAGGGCTCCTGTATCTTTAACAGTTGTATTGGAAAGGGAATTTCAGCAGGTGCCATTTGTAGGCATGCAGCACCTGGTGAAATCCCCTCTTCATCACCACAGTTCAAGCTGCAGGAGCCCTGCCCTCTTATAGAATCATAGAATAGTAAAATTGGAAGGGGCCTATAAGGCCATCGAGTCCAACCCCCTGCTCAATGCAGGAATCCACCCCAAAGCATACCTGATAGACGGTTGTCCAGCTGCCTCTTGAAGGCCTCTAGTGTGGGAGAGGCCACAACCTCCCTGGTTCCATTGTCGTACTGCTCTAACAGTCAGGAAGTTTTTCCTGATGTCCAGCTGGAATCTGGCTTCCTGTAACTTGAACCCATTCTTCCATGTCCTGCACTCTGGGGGGATCGAGAAGAGATCCTGGCCCTCCTCTGTGTGACAAACTTTTAAGTATTTGAAGAGTGCTATCATGTCTCCCCTCAGTCTTCTCTTCTCCAGGCTAAACATGCCCAGTTCTTTCAGTCTCTCTTCATAGGGCTTTGTTTTCAGACCCCTGATCATCCTGGTTGACCAGATACAAAAGAGGGCAGGGCTCCTGCAGCTTTAATACCGATAAAAAGCGCTCGGGTCGATCTAGTTCAAGGTATATATCTAGGGTGACTATATGAATAGGAGGGCAGGGCTCCTGTATCTTTAACAGTTGCATAGAAAAGGGAATTTCAGCAGGCGTCATTTGTATATATGGGGAACCTGATGAAATTCCATCTTCATCACAACAGTTAAAGCTGCAGGAGCTATACTAGAGTGACCAGATTTACAAGAGGGCAGGGCACCTGCAGCTTTAACTGTTGTGATGAAGAGGAAATTTCACCAGGTTCCCCATATTATTATTATTATTTATTTATTTATTTATTTATTTATTTATTTATTTATATAGCACCATCAATGTATACAAATGACACCCATATATACAAATGACACCTGCTGAAATTCCCCTTTCAATACAACTGTTAAAGATACAGGAGCCCTGTCCTCCTTTTCATATGGTCACCCTAATATATCCCAGTCTTCTAGGAAGCGTCTGTTCCTTGAGAAAGAGCGTTGCCTTTTCCTGGGAGCTTTCTTGCACTCCTGGTTGTATATTACAGAGCTGAATCAGGAGCATGGGAACATGCCATCTCGACAAGCTCAAGTGCAGCGGCGAATCCCAGGAGACGGCCCTTTTGATACCTCCACTCAGACTCTGTCCAGTCTTCCAGAACGGCTTATTATGAAAAACATTTCTCATGTCCTTTGGCA
The DNA here is from genome assembly GCF_023053635.1 of Elgaria multicarinata webbii. NCBI lineage: Eukaryota > Metazoa > Chordata > Lepidosauria > Squamata > Anguidae > Elgaria > Elgaria multicarinata. The sequence continues at coordinate 12,717,280 of NC_086178.1, read as the reverse complement.
GACATACAGGCCCAAAGCCAAAAATGTCATTTTGGTGGTGGTGGGATCTAACCATGGTATGTGCGTGGGGGGTTATAAGTCACAGCGAAACAGCAAAAACCTTAAATATAAGTAGTCTAAACACCCGTTCTTTCTTCGGCTATCCTACACAAGCTTACTTGGGAGTAAGTTTCATTGAACACAATGGGAGTTATTTCAGAGTAGGCATGCATGGGATTGCACCACACATTTATTAAACACGTTGGTAATATTATATTAAGTTCTAATTAAAAACTAACAAAAATAGTGCCAAGTGCTTGTCAGTCATCCTGATACTTCCCAAATGCATTCATTGGCCAGAACACTGGAAGCAACTGGGAGAAACTCATTTTCTGATATATTCCCACTGAGTAAAAGTGAACTGCCCAGAGAGCTTCGGCTATTGGGCGGTATAGAAATGAAATGAAATAAATAAAAGGTCTAACTATGCCAACATTCCCTACCCTGGGACTCTCTAGAAGTGCTGGACTGTAACCTTCCATAATTAAAGTGACCATATGAAAAGAAGGACAGGGCTCCTGTATCTTTAACAGTTGTATTGAAAAGGGAATTTCAGCAGGTGTCATTTGTATATATGGAGAACCTGGTGAAATTTCCTCTTTATCACAACATTTAAAGCTGCAGGAGCCCTGCCCTCTTTTGTATCTGGTCACTCTAGTATAGCTCCTGCAACTTTAACTGTTGCGATGAAGAGGGAATTTGGCATGCCTATGACACCTGCAGAAATTCCCTTTTCAATACAACTGTTAAAGATGCAGGAGCCCTGCCCTCCTTTTCATATGGTCTTAATCCACAGCCAACATGGCCAGATCCAACACATCTTAAAAGCACCAGGTTGGAAAAAGCTGATCTACATATAAATCAGCCTATGCAAATTTTGTGCAAATGCGTGTCCTCTCTTTTTTGGTGATGCAAAAGTGGCTGGCCATAAAGCAAACAGTCCCAAATGGTACTCCACAAGAGGTGATTTTAAACCGGCCTTGAAAAATGAAACTCCCATATTGGGGGGGGGGGGGCAATTTGTCAAACATTGTGCTCCAAATGTTTGACAAATTCAACCTTAGGCTACGATCCTATACCTCCTCACTTGGGAGTAAACCCCACTGAGCTCCATGGGGCTTACTTCCTAGTAGACATATATAGGCCTGGTTCAGACAACACGCTAAACCCTGCTGCAGCAGGGTTTAGCGTGTTGTCTGAACCAGGGCAATGAGTTGCATTGTTAGAGACTCCCCAGTGCCCCCAGCCCAGAGTTCATCTGTTTCTCCAGGAACATCTTGGCTTATTATGAAAAGCATCTTTCATATCCCTTGACAGACGCAGCTGCTCACAGCTATGAGAAAGTGCCTCGTGGAGCCCGCCAGCCTTTGTCCCTGAAACACGGCAGGTAAGAGGGTTAAGGCAGGCAGGATGGGTTCTGCTGCTGCATGCCCCCACCTGGGTGCAGCAGCTGAGGAATGTGCCACAGATGGGGACGGGCGGGACACAGACAAAACAGCTTGGGCTGGGAGCTGGCGAAGAACCTTTCCCAGAAAAGGGAAATCTGATCGGTGCGTCATCCGGCACTCACTTTCAGAACCTTCCAACCCCACGCTGCATGTCAGAGCAGTAATCCAAGCGGCCAGGAGTGCACAGGGAGTAGGCGCTCCAACTCGAAAGACGGACTGCTTCCCAAGTTAGGGTGACCATATGAAAAGGAGGACAGGGCTCCTGTGTCTTTAACAGTTGCATAGAAAAGGGAATTTCAGCAGGTGTCATTTGTATATATGGAGAACCTGGTGAAATTCCCTCTTCATCACAACAGTTAAAGTGCAGGAGCTATACTAGAGTGACCAGATTTAAAAGAGGGCAGGGCACCTGCAGCTTTAACTGTTGTGATGAAGAGGAAATTTCACCAGGTTCTCCATATATACAAATGACGCCTGCAGAAATTCCCTTTTCAATACAACTGTTAAAGATACAGGAGCCCTGTCCTCCTTTTCATATGGTCACCCTATCCCAAGTCATATCTCCATGCCTCCCATTATTAGGCCAGGCTCCTCCACCCTGATGGGAGTTGCAGTCCAACACATCCAGGGGGCACCAGGTTGGGGAAGAAGGTTTTAGTGCATCAGCACCAGCACATTTCCTGGGGAAGGGGGGGGGAACAAAACCTGACCCTCCAGAGACTGGGGTCATTCAACCAGTGTTGCTCTTAATCCAATGGTGTTGCATAGTACACTTTCTTACTTTCACCTAGGGATGCTGGATAAATCCATTGGGGGGAGAGAGTTTGATTAATCTTCCAAGGCTTGCCGCTCCCCGAAGACTACATTTTGGTTCCCAAGTCAGGCCACTTTGCAGATTTCCCTGGAATTCTGCACATTTGGGGAAAGAGTTATTTCTGCAAATTTCTGAGCCATTTGCCCAAATTACAGCCAAATTTGGGCAAATTATGCAAATTATGGTCAAATTTGTGAAAATTATGGTTGAATTTGCCTAATTTGCCCCAATTCGGCCATAATTTGCACAAATTGCTCAGAAATTTGTGCAAATTACAGAATTCCCCCCCCCCCCCCAGAAAAGTCCCCAAAGTTCAGGGAACGGCTCACAGCTTGCAAAACGGGTCGAAAATGCCACGAGCCAAAAAAAACACTGAATTTCCCTACTGTCACTGTCTGCTTTCGTTCATCTTAAGATCTTTCCCAGAAGCTCTTTTCCTGTCTCCGCTTCTCCTTCAGGGGCAAGGCAGTAGATGACCAGAGATGAGGCCTTTTCCGTTCTGGTGCCTTAACTTCGCAATACTCACCCCCACCCACCACCTTACAAGGCTCACCTGAGTGCTGAGCCTGATGTCTTTCTGTGGCAGGTGATGCACCTGTTTGTATGAAGAAAGGAAACTGCCTTAATTATTATTACATTATTATTATTTAATATTATTATTAATTAATTACATTTTTATACCGCCCAATAGCTGAAGCTCTCTGGGCGGTTCACAAAAACACATTTGAATTTCAAAATCATATTGCCTCTTAATAGTCTCCTCCCCAGGCTTAATCTCACTTGGTCCATTTTGCTCAGTATTGCCTACTACTCTGACTGACAATGGCTCTTTAGGATCTTGGGCAAAGGGAAATCTCCCCCACAACCCAGCCGCCTAAGCTCCTTTTAACCTGAGATGCCAACGTTTGATGCAACTGGGACCTATAAAGCAGGTCTTCTGTCACTGACCTAGGGCCCCACCCAAGGCCTTCTGAACAAAGCTTTGTGGATTGCACAGCAGACCTCTTCATCGTCTCATTTCTCAGCAGGACAACTTGGAATCACGACAGCGGCTTGTCATGTTATGCGAACTCAGCCAGGGTAGTTTGTTGCCATGGGTAACAAGCCACCCAGGCTCTTGGAGGGTTCTGGGTGGCTTGTTACCCACAGCAAAATGCCACCCTGGCCAGGTAGCACAACACGCCCAGCTGTGCCGCTGAGGGTAATTATGCTAATCCCCCCGGCATGCGCCTGGCAGGCACAGGGTGGTTAACGAGCCACTGTGGCTTATTAACCGCCCTGCGATCGGGCAAACCAGGTCTCTGCAATATCCAGATTTTCTCTGTGTCATGACAAGCTTTTTGCTAGGATTTTGAACAACAGTCATATTACAGATGGCCGATTAAGGTTTGCCGCAAGCACGCCCAGTGATCTCATGGCTCCGCTGGGATTTGAATTGAGAATCTCTAGCTCACAGCATGCATGCTTAACCACTATACAGCCCTGCCTGTATGCTAGAACACAAGGCTGAAACTTTGGGCTTAAAAAAAAAAGTCCCCCAAAGTGCAATGTTCACTACATATTAGGAGGAGCATCTGTGCCACGTGACCAGCTTGCTCCAGATGTGTTGAACTGCAACTCCCAGCATGCCGAAAGGCAGCACAATTACGTACTCTAAGGCACGTGGAAGTTCAAACTCCTGACGGAGCTGCCTTCTGCTTGCCGCAAAATCCTGATCATTTGAGCCTCTCCCAAAGAGAGCATCAGAGCCTGAAAGCCACTAAGAAAAAGTTGAAAGCTTTTTTCTCTCCCTGCTCCATTCCTTTTAAAAAAAATAAAAAATAAAAATCAAATCCCCCCTTTCTTTGAGCAGCTGTATGAGATCTGGCTTCCTTACCTTCTTCCTTCCCACACACAGCCCTGAGTCATTGGAGGCTATTAACAGGTTTCCTTTCTCTGCACCAGTTAATGATCCAGCGTGTGGAACATCAGGGGGCTGAGGGGCCCTAAACTGGGGCATCCTCAAGCGTGGGAGAGGTGCTGATTTCAGTGCTCATAAAAGATTAAAACACGCACACGCACACCGCCAAAGAGATTTCCAATACTACTTAAAGACCGCTCAGCCGGATCAAGGCAAAAGTTGCTTGTGCTGTTGATGCCCCCAAACCACCACAGCTAAAGCTAGACCCACCTTTTCTTAGAGTGGGGTTCTCCATCATACCATACCGCGATGGATGAAGAGAAGCAGGCGTCCACATGGACAAGGTTTATTTTCCCCATATGGCAAAATCGGTAGACTGTCAGGTGACCACCTTTCCTCCCAGCAGTGCTCCCATGCAGTTACGAACTGCATGCCACTCATAAATTAAGAATGTAACTACAGCCCTACTGGATCAGATCAAAGGCCAGTCTCTGATTTCCCACAGGGGCCTGCTAGGTACCCCAAGATGCTCAATATCGGGGCATGAGGGAGATAACTTCCTTCTGCTTCTTCTACCTGGTGTCTGTTACTCCCTTTCATCTGGCCTCACCACTTCCCTCCCCCCTCCTAAAAAACCCAGTTGTTTGATGGTTCCCCAGCTGTTGCGCAGTGTTTTCCCCATCATATGAACGTAAGAGCCCTGCTGGATCAGACCGAGGGTCCTTCTAGTCCAGCACTCTGTTCACGCAGTGGCCAACAAGCCGTTGACCAGGGATCCACAAGCAGGACCTGTTGCAACAGCACCCTCCCACCCATATTCCCCAGCAACTGGTGTATATAGGCTTACTACCTCTGATACTGGAGGCAGCACATAGCCGTCAGGGCTAGTAGCCATTGAGATCCACATCTTCCATGAATTTGTCATATAGCCTTCCAAATTGGTGGCCCTCGCTACATCTCATTGTAGGGAATTCCATAATTTAACTATGTTCTGTGTGAAGAAGTTCTTCCTCTTATCTGTCCTGAATCTCCCACCAATCAGCTTCATGGGCGGGCCCTGGGTTCTAATATTACGGGAGAGGAAGAAAAATGTCTCCCTGTGCACATTCTCCACACCATGCATCATTTTGTACACCTCCATCATGTCTGCCCTGAGCCTCCTTTTTTCCAAGCTAAACAATCCCAGCGGTTGTAACCTTCCCTCATAGGGGAGATGCTGCAACTCCTTGATAACTCCACATAGTTTAACAATGTGCTGTGTGAAGAAGAATGCCCTGGAACCCGTTGTGACATTCATACCCTAGTGCTCTTGTGAGGCTCTTATTCCTGTCATGTTTGTGCAAGGAACATCTCTCTGGATAAACCTATAGCCGTCTCCTTCTCTGCGTAACATTGCCCAAAGCCTTCTCCCTCGCTGCCTCGCCTCACGGCAGGGCCATCTGCCTTCTGCTCTCTTCTGCCAGTGATTCACAATTCCTCCTCTCCACCCCCTCCACCTTGGCTTCCAAACCTCAAGCCACTCACATTCCTGAATTATTCCCCAAACAATCTTGGCTGTGCCCATCATTCCGTTAAAAGAGTCAACCAGACCCTCTTGCCTCCTGAACACAAAAGACTGTATATAAATGTATGTGTCAGTCCAAGAGTTTCCCCTGCCTGGGGAGCCTGGCAGCCCAAACCCAGAAGAAGCTCTCTGAGTCAAATCCATCGGGCCTGCTTGTGTCATGTGGGGCATATGCCCTACGTTTCGCCAAGAGCAAAGGCTGTGACAACTAGGGATGTGCTCCGCTTCTAATCGGACCGGCGAATTAGAAGCGGAGCGGGGGGCTTCGCCTGCCCTTAAGGCGGAGGCGAAGAGGATTGGGGGGCCAGCGGAGCGTGGCGAAGAGGACTGAGGTGAAGGCGGATCCTTCGCCTCGATCCGGAGCTCCGCCGGAAAGGTAAGTGGGGTTTACCGGGCCCTGCCGCTGTCGCTGTCGCCCATGCGGTGACAGCAGCAGGGCCTGGTAAACCCCCCTCCTCTCCCTTACCTGTCTCCGTCCGCGGTCCGTCAGCGTCTTCAATTGAGCCCGTGGTTCCAGCAGGAAGTCTGGGCCGCTTGCGGCCCAGACTTCCTGGTGGAACCGCGGGCTCAATTGAAGACGGCGACAGACCACGGACGGAGGCAAGTACGGCCCCCCTCCCCTTTACCGGGCTCTGCCGCCGTCGCCGCATGGGCGGCGATGGCGGCAGGGCCCGGTAACCCCCCCTATGGGGGGGGAACGGAGCTCCAATTCGGATCCGGAGCTCCGAGCGGAGCGGAGTGGACATAGGCGGAGTGGGGGCGGGGCGGAGCGGCCCGATCCGAAAAATGGCGGATCTGAAAGTGAAGCGGAGTGGGGGGTCCATGCACACCCCTAGTGACAACACAAGCCACCTCAGCGTGAGCTAGCCTTAGAAATCTCTAAAGGAGGAACTTTCATCTCAGTTACTGGGAAACCAAGGCATTCTGGTATCCCGGCCCACCCTGCCATGAGGAGGCCTAGTTTGGCCATGTTGCTGGGCCACCATTTTGAGGCATTGTGTTGCCTAGCAACCTCCACACCTAGTCACTCTCCCTGGTCTGTTAAGATGGGCTTTTAAGCGAAGCCTGCACAACACAAAGAATACAATAAAATAAAAGGGGGGTTGAGTAAAAGTAGCCCTCTTAAGAAGGGTGCAGCCTGCTATCTGCGCTCAACAGGGTCCAACTGGGCAAATATTCTCTCCCTCCTTCCCACCCAACACACACACACACACACACACACACACAGAGTGGGAAGTTCTGCTCTGAGCCCTGGTGGGGAGTCATTTTTCTGTTCATTTATTTCTGTCTTAAATTGAATAGAATGTTATTAAGCTATTCAAGAGGTTGTCAGCCCTATGACAAATTACTTTTCCCAATGAAGACTTTAACCTATATTTTGGATGGTGAGGCCGGTGGGCGGATCTGCGTTCAGGAGTGAGGTGTGGGGATCAGTCATTGGCCACCTCTTCGTTTCAGTTTGGTTTTCCTGAGAATTTGCCAACATTCATAAACCTCATTCAGGGCAGAAAGAACTTGAGATTTTTTTAAAAAGATTGAATGTAAGAGAAAGCAAAACTGACTGATTTGTAAGGCTGTGCACGCACGCCCCCCGAACTGGTTCGAATCCCGATCTGGACCTTCCGGATCAGGCCCGAACTGGTTCGGGTTCATCCGGACCTCCCCCGGACCTGCTCCAGAACCAGATCCGGAGCGTGATCCGGAGGTCCAGAACGATATTCGGACTCTATTTTGCCACTCCTCTTCCCCACTTACCTGCCTCCAGTATTGAAAAGGAAATTTCAGCAGGTGTCATTTGTATATATGGGGAACCTGGTGAAATTTCCTCTTCATCACAGTACTTAAAGCTGCAGGAGCGATACTAGAGAGACCAGATTTAAAAGAGGGCAGGGCTCCTGCAACTTTAACTGTTGTGATGAAGAGGAAATTTCACCAGGTTCCCCATATATACAAATGACACCTGCTGAAAGTTCCTTTTCAATACAACTGTTAAAGATACAGGAGCCCTGTCCTTCTTTTCATACGTCCTTCTTTTCATATAGAAATGTAATAAATAAATGAATAAATGAATAAATAAATAAATAAATAAATAAAATGGTCACCCTATATCCTTGCAACATGGCCCTTTGGACAAATGTCCACCTCTTCCTCACCTAGCATCCCAGGTGATGTAACTCGTAGGAATGGAGTCCAGCATCTCCTTTGACCACCGTCTAGACTTCCACAAATTCTTTTCAACCTGCCTTTACTTCTACATCTGGTGATGCTTCCGCCAGGGCAACTCAAGTGTGGAGACACGGTGACGCATGCTGGCATTAACCTGGCTTTTTGAGCCGGGCGGCAATGCCAGCACAGGGTGCGGAAAGAAGGCTAAGGGGGGCAGGGGGAAATGCCCTTTGTTCATGGAGTTTGGAAAGAAAAGCCCATTGAAACCATGACTTGTCCCTACTGAGTCATTCTTTTTCTTTCAAAACTGGATGGGGCAGGTTGACGCTGCCATTCAAGTCCCTTGGCTTTGACGCTGTTGACACTCAAATGGTTGGCCAACACAGCCTCTCCACAAAGGAAGGCCAAATGAATGGCATCGACGGGGCCTGGAAGCATCCTAGGCCAGTGAGAGATGGGGTTGGTGAGGGACCAACATGGACACCTCCCCTTTGGGAGTGTGCAGCAGCGGCAGCCGTTTGCGTATGTAGCATAGGAGACCACGCGTATGAGTAAATTCAGTGGGGCGTGCTTAAATGCTGAGGTATGTGAACACGATGTTTTCATTGCTGAGCAAATAAATCTCTATTCTAGAAGGATGACTTCCAGTAGGATGGGAGTGGCTGGGTGTTTCCCCCAAGCCTAGCTTATAGCTGGCAAGAGCAGGCAGGCCGAAATCCAACTCTTCAATAAAGTCCTCATCTAGGGGAAGCCTGTGTGTGTCTGCAGGGGTAACAATTCATAACTCAAGCACCACCATGGAAGGGGATATCCCTTCTTTTACAGATTTCCAGAAGAGCAGGAATTGTAGGGAGGGGGAAACGCTCCGAGCTAGAGCACATCCGTTGTATGTAGAAGATCCTAGATCTGGTGAAAAGGATGTCAGCCAGATAGCAGGGTTGGGAGAGAGAGAGAGGCCTCCTGGAAGCTCTGCAGAGCCGCTGCCAGTCAGCACAGCTGAGTCAGAGAGCCAGTGTGGTGTAGTGGCTAAAGTGTTGGCCTGGGAGTCAGGAGATCCGGGTTCTAGTCCCCACTCGGCCGTAGAAACCCACTGGGTGACTTTGGGCCAGTCCCAGACTCTCAGCCCAACCCACCTCACAGGATTGCTGTTGTGAGGATAAAATTGGAGAGGAGGAGGATTATGTATGCTGCCTTGGGTTCCCTGGAGGGAAAAAGGTGGTATATAAATGCAATTATTTATATTAATTACACAGCTTGGGACCACAATACCTGATGGAATGCCTCTCCCGATGTGAATATACCCGGTCACTACATTCAACATCTAAGGTCCTCCTCCGGGTGCCTACTCCGAGAGAGGCTCGGAGTGTGGCAACGAGGGACAGGGCCTTTTCGGTGGTGGCCCCCAGACTATGGAATGATCTCCCTGACGAGGCTCGCCTGGCGCCAACGCTGCTATCTTTCCGGCACCAGGTTAAGACTTTCCTCTTTGCCCAGGCATATGGCAGCACATCTTAATCACCCACATGTTTAGGTTTTTTAACAGTTTTTAATGCTTTATGTATGTACGTTCTGTGTTTTACAATTTTAAATTTTGTATACTCATTTTAATCTTAATTTTAGAATTTCTGTAAACTGCCCAGAGAGCCCTGGCTATGGGAGTGGTATATAAGTGCAATAAACAAATAAATAAATAAATAAATAAATAAATAAATAATAAGGGCTGTATGGATCAAACGTTTAGCTCAATATTACGTATTTGTTTGATTATTAAATTTATATCCCACCTTTCCTCCGAGGAGTTCAAGTTTCCTCTCTCCTTCCACTCCTCACAACATCCCTGCCAGGCGGATAAGCCTGAGGGAACGTAATTGGCCCAAAGTCATCCACTGAACTTCATGACTGAGTGGATATCTGAATCCAGCTCTCTCCAGAACTGGCACTCTAACCACTACACCACACTGCAGGCAGTGTCTAGTCAGTGCCTCAGGATTTCACCCTGGATTTAGCAGCTCCAACGATTTATTTGCCTGACGCAGGCCTTGGCTGCCTTTCAAGAGTGCCGTCTTCCCTTTTCCGGATCTGGGTGGCTGTGGCGGCGAAAGGAACAGGTGCATTTGCTTTCTGTATTTTCTTTTTCCTGGCTTGGATTTCCGCAATTTGTAAAAACCACCGCACCTGCGATCTTACCACAGCTTGCTCTCGCCGCAGCTGTTGGTTCGTTTCACTCGCGTGAAAACATTTCCCCACTTTGGGTAAGCCATGTGCATGAGCGATCATCCGCGTTGGGAAACCACACTTTTTTTTCCAGCCTGCACTTGAGCGCACCGCTGCGCTGCCATTCCTGATTGCTAATGGAACACCTACCTATACACAAGCACACAGCAATTATATTTAAAAAACTCGTTTACCGTCCTTGAAATCTCATGTGTGGATCCAGATCCAGACGTCTTGGTTTTCGTGTTTGCCCATTATAAGTCTTCTGCAGCAGCTTGAGAGCCAGCCACTGTGGGTGGGGCGGGTATGTGGCCGTTACAGTGAGAATAGAACCCAATCATCTTGATACAAAACTAGAAAAACAATAAGGAATTACGTAAGCACTAACAAGTCAAAGCTTTCAACAGGGAGCTAGATGAGTGGCAGTTGTATTCCATGGGTTAGGTAGTTGCTAGTTGGATAGTTCACATGTACAGCTAGTTGCTAGCTAACATGTGAACTAACTCATTGGTGCACGTGATTTCAAGGGCAACAAAGGAGCTTTATGTTTAACTTCTGCACTTGTGCGTATAAATGCTTTACATTAACTAAGGCTGCAAACCTATATGTATTTCCTTATGAGTAAGTCCCATTGAAATACAATCATAGAAGGAGCCTATAAGGCCATCGAGTCCAACCCCCTGCTCAATGCAGGAATCCACCTTAAAGAATGCATGACAGATGGTTGTCCAGCTGCCTCTTGAAGGCCTCTAGTGTGGGAGAGCCCACAACCTCCTTAGGCAATTGGTTCCATTGTCGTACTGCTCTAACAGTCAGGAATTATTTCCTGTTGTACAGCTGGAGTCTGACTCCCTGTCACTTGAGTCCATTATTCCATGTCCTGCACTCTGGGATGATTGAGAAGAGATCCTGTCCCTCCTCTGTGGGACAACCTTTCAAGTATTTGAAGAGTGCTATCATGTTTCCCCTCAGTCTTCCCTTCTCAAGGCTAAACATGCCCAGTTCTTTCAGTCTCACCTCATAGGGCTTTGTTTCCAGACCCCTGACCATCCCTAGACATGCATAGGGTTGCATTGTAAATGGAATCATGATGCAATTGTGGATACAGTTTCATGCTGGGGGTGGGGGAAGTGGAGTGTTTCCAATGAGCATGATTCCTCATGCGCATGGCTTACTGAAGGAGGGAAAAGTGCACGAGAGAGAAAAGAATGTAAAAAAAATGTGGTGAGAGCAAATAATAGATGTTCAGTTTCCAGAAATTCCAGAAATTCCCTATTAAAAATTGGAGGCTGGGAAAGCAAAATGCATGGCACATGCAACCCATGTGGGGCTTGAGAAACTGTGCACGTCTACTTCCAGCTGATGTGATGGAAGGGAAGGACAGGCAGGGGAGGAAGAGAATGAAGCTGGTATAAAATTGATATAGATATGTCTGTAAGACATCCTTTAGGAACTATTGCTTGTTTAGTCAGAAAAATCCCTATAACTCCCAGAATCTCCAGTATTCGAGGCAACAAGCCTGTGTGCACCAGTTGCTGGGGAACATGGGTGGGAGGGTGCTGTTGCACCATGTCCTGCTTGTTCATCCCTGGCCGATGGCTGGTTGGCCACTGTGTGAACAGAGTGCTGGGCTAGATGGACCCATGGTCTGATCCAGCAGGGCTCTTCTTAGGTTCTTATGATGTAATTCCACAGCCAACATGGCTGGTTAAAGAATGCTGCGAGTTGTGGGACTTTTTTTGTCTAATCATCCACAGGGTTGCGCCCTTAGTTTAATTTGTTAATTGTTTCAAAACAACCCACCGGATATATTATTTCCAGGTATTTAGAAGACCATCAAACAAGTTTTTCCCCCTCTACAGTTCTACAAACAACCTCGGCAGAACCTGTTAGGGAATTCTTGAGATACAGGATCCGTGGCAGCCTTTTATTTATTCAGGCTCAAAGCCACCCACTTGTGGAACTACTTGATGTAAGAGATCTTCAGGTGCTTCGGGATGCATCAAGGATCCAGTTTGGCACTGCAGCCTCCAGAAGAAAATCCAGTGAGAAAACCTTCTCCCACCTTGGCTCTCGCTATACCCTTCGTTAGCCAAGGAGGCTACACAACCTAAGCCAACCAGCGGGAAACATGATGAGGTCACCCAAGTGCACCAATTCCTAGCAGTAGAGTTCATGGCAAGCCCAAAACATACACAAGAAGTGACCGTGCAATTAATACTTTCCAGCACATTAGTGACCTAGGACGAGGAGCTAGTTTGCATGAACTCTGGACTGCTGGTGACCATTTGAAAATGCTCCATGCGTTGGCTCCCTATTCATGGCCAGATGGCTGCGTGTGAGTTTCTGAGAAGCCTGACTTTGAGAAGGCAAAAGCAGTGTGGTTCCCTCTTGAACTGTCCCAACTTTCCTGGACTCCATGGCTGAAGTAAGACAGAATGTTCCATTCCTTCCTCCAGTGTCAGGGATTGGGGGTGGGGGGGCTGGAACCTGCAGAGAGAATCGGCAGTGGGCCCCTTAATAGCTTCTGGGCCCTGGTATATGCCTGTTCCTGCCGAATGGTGACACACCGGGCCATGCCGTGACCTGGATCCTGAGTCCTACTAAAAAAACACCTCACAGCAACCCACCTCCGAATACCGCTTCTTAAACTCAGTAGAGTTCCAAGGAACATATATATTTTAGCTGCTTCCCCTTATTTCCGTGATCTGACAATCAGGTATGGAGCAAGCTGGGAACTGAGGGATGTTGTTGTGCAAATGTTCCTAGCCCTCTCTCAGCATCCTTGCAGACATCAGGGAGGAAGGAAGACAATCAGCAGGTGACAGCTTGCATGGCCCTAGGCAAGTGCAGGATCCCCTGCCAAGCTGCTGCTGCTGCTGCTGCTGCTGCTGTGGTTGTGTGGATGTACCTGCCCAGGTGTGCATGTCATCACTCCCCTCTACTGGGTAGAATCAAAACTGCTCGTCTGTCTCCTGAGACCCAGACTAGCCATCCCTCAGCACAAGGAGATGCTCACGGCAGTCTTACTACACCTTTGCACACCCTTCACTTTTGCAGTCCCGTCTGATATCAGCCCCCAGTGTTCCGCCCTCCCACTTCCGTCCTTGCCCAGAGTAAGGCAGTGGTTGGCCAGGTGTGTGTGTGTGTGTGTGTGTGTGTGTGTGTGTGTGTGTGATGCCACGGCCTACTTGTCTATCTGCCTCCTGGCATTTTTGTGTTGGGCTCCCAGGAAGCTTAAGAGTAGCCCAAGGCTCTCCATGGCTTACTGGCAGAGTCCCTGGTTTGCACACAGAAGGTTCCAGATTCCATCCCTCAACATCTCCAGGGAGAGCTATGAAAGAATCCTGCCTGAAACCCTGGAGAGCTGCTGCCAGTCAGTGTCATCATTGCTAGGCTCGATGGACCAAGGCTCTGACCGCCTATGAGGCAGGTTCCTGCGTTCCCAGGTTTTTCTCAGAGAGCTCGGACCTTCTCAGGAGCCCAGTGCAAAAGGCGAGGTCCTCCTACTAGCTCCTGCCACCAGGACCCAGGAATCCAGTGGCCCCTTCTGAGGCATGGTGGCCCTAATTGTTGTTGTTGTTTATTTGTTCAGTCGCTTCCGACTCTTTGTGACTTCATGGGCCAGCCCACGCCAGAGCTTTCTGTAGGCCGTCGCCACCCCCAGCTCCCCCAAGGTCAAGTCTGTCCCTTCCAGAGCATTTTGACCATCTTCCGACCTGGGAGTCCCATCTTCCGATGGTACACCGACATATCTCTGGTTGTACTGATCCATTTTTGGCAATCTGAAACAGCAGGCCGGTGCGACATCGAGCCTGCGCAAAAGCTGGTCCCCTGATCTCCAGAGATGCCCCGTCTGCCGTGAGCACCCTAGGCAGCACTGGGCACGGTTGGCTGCACAAAGACAGGCTGTCTGGCTTTGCTGAACAGTGTCTTTCTGCTCCTTGAATAAACTACTGGACCCGCTGTAAGAGAAACATCTGTTCAGGACCAGAGCAAACCCCCTCCGTGCTTGCCCCAGGGATGTTGGGCAGCCAGGCTTCTACTGTTCTCTAGATGTTTGAAAAGATCTCCCTTTTCAAGTTGCCTCTAGGAAGATTTACTTGCTCCCAGGCAAAGCTGCTGCCAGCAGGATGATAACCAGGAAGAGGGGTAAATGGGGAGACCAGCCTCCCTCCCTCAACACTCCTTTTCCACACAGTTTAGAGCACCTTCCCCAACCTGCTGTCCTCCAGATGTGGTGGACTACAACTCCCATAATCCTCAGACCTTGGCTCAGACCTTCTCTGGAGACCAATACAAAAGGGGAGGCCGTGTGGACATGCTGACTTAGGACTGAGGGAGTTGTAGTACAACACATCTGGAGGGCACCAGGTTGGGGAAGGACAGTTTAGAGCCAGAGCTGCATGGGCTTCTGTGCACAAAAGCACATATCCGGGGGCCTCTTCCACGTGCAGCCCGTGCACACTGCTGCGCAACGGATCCGGTTTTCGGATCGGCACAACCGCAGGCATGCTTGCTGCGCCAGCCTCGGCGTGGCATCGAAAGGGTTGTTGGCACCGAGTCATCCTGCAAGTTCGAGCAGGAAGCTCATCCCTGCATGCCTGACGAGGAATGTTTTAGATCCAGCTCCCTTCTGAAAGATATCAGCCGTGCAAAACCCACCCTGCCAAATGGAGCCCTGCGGCCGTGCACGGTGGGCAGCCCACAACATGAGCTCAATAAACCTGTGGTCCCTGCTGCCTGCCTGGATTGGCAAAGGGACGAGGTTCTCCAGCTCTTCACGGGCCACCATTTCACGCTTCGCTGCTGTCAGGCATAACAACTGATCAAGGGGCCGGAGCATCTCCCCTAAGAGGGAAGGCTACAACAGCTGGGATTGTTTAGCTTGGAAAAAACAGAGGCTGAGGGGAGACATGATGGAGGTGTATGAAATACTAGATCCGGAGTCAACCCATGAAGCTGATTGCTGGGAGATTCAGGAAAGATAATACGAAGTAGTTCTTCACACAGCGCAGAGTTAAATTATGGAACTCACTACCACAAGATGCAGTGCTGGCCACCCATTTGGATGGCTTTAAAAGGGGGTTGGATAAATTCCTGGAGGCGAAGGCTATCCATGGCTACTAGCCCTGATGGTTGGAATTAGGGAGTGGAATTTTAGGATGTTTTTAGGATGTTTTAACAATGTATCTTATGCTCTCCTTTAATCTTTTTATTATTTCCAAACACCAGTAAATAAAAAACACTAAAAAAAACAAAATATAATACCTATAAAGACACACCCACAAAAATGAGACAAAACAGAATCAAACATACAAACAAAACAGCACATAAAATGTTCTTCCAATATTCTCCCCAGCAAAAATATATTATTATTATTATTATTATTATTATTATTTATTTATATAGCACCATCAATGTACATGGTGCTGTACAGATAACACAGTACATAGCAAGACCCTGCCGCATAGGCTTACAATCTAATATAACAATCTAATATTACAATCTAATATAACAATGTTGTCGTTATTATTATTATTATTATTATTATTATTATTATTATTATTATTATTCTTTATCACTGTCAAATCCAAATCTCTAATTTCTCTCTCAACATTAATGACACTATTGGTTGAATCCGCAGAGATACAAGTCATTTTTTTCTCGTCCCTTCATAAAGTTTACAAAAGGTTCCCATTCAGCTATAAATCTTACAGTCGGTTTTTCTCTCATTATTGCCGTGAGTTTCGCCATCTCCGCTAGCTCAAACACCTTCATTAGCCATTCCTCTATTGTGGGCACTATATATTTTATTTATTTATTTATTTATTTATTTATTTATTTATTTATTTCACTTATATACCGCTCCCATAGCCGGGGCTCTCTGGGCAGTTTACAGAAATTCTAAAATTAAGATTAAAACGAGTATATAAAATTTAAAATTCTAAAACACAGAACATACACACATAAAGCATTAAAAACCGTTAAAAACTAAACATGTGGGTGATTAAGTTGTGCTGCCATATGCCTGGGCAAAGAGGAAAGTCCACTCAGTCATGAAGTTCAGTGGATGACTTTGGGCCAATTACGTTCCCTCAGGCTTATCCGCCTGGCAGGGATGTTGTAAGGAGTGGAAGGAGAGAGGAAACTTGAGCTCCTCAGAGGAAAGGTGGGATATAAATTTAATAATCAAACAAATACGTAATATTGAGCTAAACGTTTGATCCATACAGCCCTTATTATTTATTTATTTATTTATTTGTTTATTTATTTATTTGTTTATTGCACTTATATACCACTCCCATAGCCAGGGCTCTCTGGGCAGTTTACAGAAATTCTAAAATTAAGATTAAAATGAGTATACAAAATTTAAAATTGTAAAACACAGAACGTACATACATAAAGCATTAAAAACTGTTAAAAAACCTAAACATGTGGGTGATTAAGATGTGCCGCCATATGCCTGGGCAAAGAGGAAAGTCTTAACCTGGTGCCGGAAAGATAGCAGCGTTGGTGCCAGGCGAGCCTCGTCAGGGAGATCATTCCATAGTCTGGGGGCCACCACCGAAATGTCCTGTCCCTCGTTGCCACACTCTGAGCCTCTCTCGGAGTAGGCACCCGGAGGAGGACCTTAGATGTTGAATGTAGTGACCGGGTATATCCACGTCGGGAGAGGCGTTCCGTCAGGTATTGTGGTCCCAAGCTGTGTAAGGCTTTATAGATCAAAACCAGCACCTTGAATTGGGCTCGGAAACATACAGGCAGCCAGTGTTATATGGTTGAACCTTCTGGTTCCCAAAATCAATCTGGCCGCTGCATTTTGCACGAGCTGCTGCTTCCGAACCGTCTTCAAAGGCAGCCCTCCGTAGAGTGCATTGCAGTAATCTAACTTGGAGGTTAGATATATATTATGCTCTCAATTCAGTTTTATGTATTTTATTATTTACTGTTGTTCCCTGCCTTGATCAAAATGGAGAGGCAGGTAAGAAATAATAATAATAATAATAATAATAATAATAATAATAATAATAATAATAATAATAATAATAATAATAGTGTGCTATCTCCAGTATTCGAGGCAGTAAGCCTGTGTGCACCAGTTGCTGGAGAACATGGGTGGGAGGGTGCTGTTGCACAATGTCCTGCCTTGTTGGTCCCTGGGCGATGGCTGGTTGGCCCCTGTATGAACAGAGTGCTGGACTGGATGGAGCCTTGGTCTGATCCAGTGTCAGGGCTCTTCTTATGTTCTTATCTTCTTACCTGCATGGGACCCTGTGGCGTTACACCCCACAAGTCAATTCCAAATGTATGTCTGCAGTTTGTAAGTCTGTGGTTTGTAGAATGTTGGCCTGAGTGGGCGGAGTTAGAATGTCTTGGGAGGGGGAGGAGTGATATATAAGGGAATGACTGAGGGGATTGAGATCTTTTTCAGAAAAGCTTTTCAGGGGGACTTGTTAGGTACTCTTAGGCCATAACTAGACCTAAGGTTTATCCCTGGATCGTCCAGGGGTCAAACCTGTTCATCTAGGTGACACACAGGGGATCCAGTGCTCAGGCAGGGGCGAACCCTGGATGATCCCAAGAAAAACCTTAGGTCTAGCTGTGGCCTTAGAGTCTGTAGTGCTCTCTGTGTTTATGGTACTTAAGTTCTGGGAAATTTGAGAGTCAGTGTAGTGAGTGGTGTCTTTAGAGTGTGGTGTGCACGTAGTGGAAGTATATTAATCAATACTGATAATAAAGAAAGTTCAAGAGTGATTGTGTAAGAAAAAGGAACGCGCGTATGTGAATGAGTGACAGGATTGTATGAAAGGTTTCAAAAAGGTTTTTAAATGTTGTTAGTTGAAACAAAGCTTATGAACTTTTAAAAATAAATTTTGATTGTTTTGTTTTTAAACTACCACAAAAAGCCCACGTGTCTGTTTGGCATTTATCATCTTAAGTTTACACATATAACACCCAGTCTGACAATCATTCACCTAAGCAGATATAACTCACAGCGCATTATTATATATATATATTAAAATCCATTCTCCATTTTAAACCTCTTTCTCCACATAGTTTGGAGGAAGGTGGTTTTTATCCCTTGCCTCAGGCGTATCAAGTGGTGGTGCTTGGCTTGAGCAGGGAGTAGCCTCGGCCGGGTCTGGTGTTCAGAGCCTGTGTCGCCCCATAAGAAGTGGTGGTAGCGGTAAGGTCTGTTGTTCAGAGCCTGTGTCGTGGCAGACCCCTAACGCAGGGGTCGTCACACTGCTACACTTCCTAGCTCAGTTGCATATTCCTTCCCACCCCTGCACATTTGGGTTATGAGTCATGTGGTTTCCTTCCTCCCCCTCCACCCCCAATCCCAGAAGAAATTACACAGCCAGCCAATTAACCTGACATTAACTCTGTGGCAAAACATTATAGATATCTTCGCAACCCTCATGTGGGAAGTAGACAAAAAACAAGGCGGGTTCATCTAAACTAGGTCGCGGCAGGCGCCTGCAGCCGAGGGCTGTGATGTAACTCCTGATGCAAAAAGATACAGGCAGCAAAGAGCCGTCCTCAGCCTCCGCCGGCTGCTGACGCCTTGCAAGAAGGGCCCTGCGCATGCGCAAGCTACTCGTTAATGGTGGCCTGGCTCCCAATGAGCAGGTACAGCCCCAGGAAGGCCTTGAAGCTCAGAGCGTGCTACTCTTCCTCATCCGAGCATGGGCTGAGACGAGAGGGTGCGTGCCAGCAGGTCCAACCAGAGATCACCCTACGATGTACAGTTCGTAGTTTGCAACGTCAGCTACAGCCATCCAGTTCTTACTCCACAAGGGCCACAACAACGCAGCTCTTTCCCTAAAGCTCACCTATGCCAAGGGAATTGCTACAACGTTGGATAGGCCCCGTTGCATCACCACCCTCCTACCCCCATAATGAATCATAGAATCATAGAATCATAGAATAGCAGAGTTGGAAGGGGCCTACAAGGCCATCGAGTCCAACCCCCTGCTCAATGCAGGAATCCACCCTAAAGCATCCCTGACAGATGCTTGTCCAGCTGCCTCTTGAAGGCCTCCAGTGTGGGAGAGCCCACCACCTCCGTAGGTCATTGGTTCCATTGTCGTACTGCTCTAACAGTCAGGAAGTTTTTCCTGATGTCCAGCTGGAATCTGGCTTCCTTTAACTTGAGCCCGTTATTCCGTGTCCTGCACTCTGGGAGGATCGAGAAGAGATCCTGGCCCTCGTCTGGGTGACAACCTTTTAAGTATTTGAAGAGTGCTATCATGTCTCCCCTCAATCTTCTCTTCTCCAGGTGAAACATGCCCAGTTGTTTCAGTCTTTCTTCTTAGGGCTTTGTTTCCACACCCCTGATCATCCTGGTTGCCCTCCTCTGAACACGCTCCAGCTTGTCTGCGTCCTTCTTGAATTGTGGAGCCCAGAACTGGACGCAATACTCTAGATGAGGCCTAACCAGGGCCGAATAGAGAGGAACCAGTACCTCACGTGATTTGGAAGCTATACATCTATTAATGCAGCCCAAAATAGCATTTGCCTTTCTTGCAGCCACATTACACTGTCGGCTCATATTCAGCTTGTGATCTACAACAATTCCAAGATCCTTCTTGTTTGTAGTATTGCTGAGCCAAGTATCCCCCATCTTGTAACTGTATCTTTGGTTTCTATTTCCTAAATGTAGAACTTGGCATTTATCCCTATTAAATTTCTTCCTGTTGTTTTCAGCCCAGCACTCCAGCCTATCAAGATCACTTTGAAGTTTGTTTCTTTCTTCCAGGGTGCTTCTGTTAGGGTGACCATATGAAAGGGAAGACCAGGCTCCTGTATCTTTAACAGCTGTATTGAAAAGGGAATTACAGCAGGTGTTCTTTGTATAGGGTGAGCATATGGAAAGGAGGACCTGGCTCCTATAACTTTAACAGTTGTCTAGAAAATTTAACAACGTTAAGTTTGTTTTTAATGGATCCTAGAATTGTTGTTTTAAATCGATACTGTTGTTTTTATACTGATGTTTTTATGTTTTTGATGGTTTTTAAATTTTGTATACTTTTTAATGTTTACCATTTTTAACTGTTGTAAACTGCCCAGAGAGCTTCAGCTGTGGGGCGGTATATAAATGTAATAAATAAATAAAATAAATAAATAAAAAGGGAATTTCAGCAGGTGTCATTTCTGTGCATGCAACACCTGGTGAAATTCCCTCTTCATCACAACAGTTAAAGCTGCAGGAGCTATACTAGAATGAACAGATACAAAAGAGGGCAGGGCTCCTGCAGCTTTAACCTTTGTGATAAAGAGGAAATTTCACCAGGTCCTGCAAGCATACAAATGACACCTGCTGAAATTCCCTCTTCATCACAACAGTTAAAGATACAGGAGCCCTGTCCTCCTTTTCATATGGTCACACTATCTTTGTATATCTGCAGCACCTGGTGAAATTCCCTCTTCATCACAACAGTTAAAGCTACAGTTAAACCTGCCCTCTTTTGTATCTGGTCACTCTACAAATGAGGGCAGGGTTCTTGCAGCTTTAACCATTGTGAAGAGGGAATTTCACCAGGTGCTGCATGCATACAAAGGACACCTACTGAAACTCCCTTTTCCATACACCTGTTAAAGATACAGGAGCCCTGTCCTCCTTTTCACATGGTCACCCTGTTCTAGAACCATGCTGCATCCTGGGCAGGATCTACACTACTGCTCATAACGGTTTATAGCGGTTATGACAACTGTTCAGGCCCAGGACACATTACATATACAGTTTTCATACTGTTTTAAAAGTGTTATATCGTGCTTGGACTCCTGCCATGGGATTGTTCCTAGTGAAGCATTCTGTGTGAAGATGGTGGTCACTCAGCTGCTAATAGTACAGCTGTTGCTGCTTACAGCAACAAACCCAGTTTTAACAAAGAGAGAGTGGGTGCGGACCCTGCAGCCTGTGCTCTCTTTGCATTAAGTTTCTGATTTTTGTCTGGGCCCTGAGAAATCACTGAAAATCCTTCCCCATCTCAAAACTCTTGCAGCCGGGACATAGGCCGACCAAAATGGGAGGGATATAATCAGCTCAGCACAAGTTTCATGTCTGGGTGCTGGGTGAGAACAGTGCAGAACTGATGGTGGAGAAAGGAGCCCACCCTGGTGGGCAAAACCTAAGCTAAGCTAGGGTGACCATATGAAAAGGAGGACAGGGCACCTGTATCTTTATCAGCTGTATAGAAAATGGAATCTCAGCGGATGTTCTTTGTATGCATGCAGCACCTGGTGCAATTCCCTCTTCATCACAACAGTTAAAGCTGCAGGAGCCCTGCCCTCTTTTGCATCTGGCCACTCTAGTAAAGCTCTGCAGCTTTAACCATTGTGACGAAGAGGGAATTTCACCAGGTTCTCCATATATACAAATGACACCTGCTGAAATTTCCTTTTCTATTCTACTGTTAAAGATACAGGAGCCCTGTCCTCCTTTTCATATGGTCACCCTAAGCTAGGCTGGCACTGAACAATATGAGAATTTAGTTCTAAAGCATAGGCTTAGGAAGTTGCCTTATAGGAAGTATATTTTGCTCCGTCTAGCCCAGTATTTTCTCATCTAATTGGTAGGGGTTCTCCGAGGTTTCATACATAAAGATTCCCCCCCCCCCATTATTTCCTGCAAGAGCCTTCTAACTGAAGATGCCAGGGATTGCACCTGGGGCGTTCCACGTGCAAAGCAGGTGCTCTGCCATTGAACCAATGTCCCTCCCCAAAATGCTCTTAAAAAGAGGTATCAAATACCTTCAATAGAAAATGTCACATCCGGATAGCTTTTGCGCTAATATATTCTTCGACGGGGGATAGTAAGACCTGATTTATACAGGATGTGGGTTGCAGGGAACCCCTTTACCTGTGTAAAGTTTCCAAACATCCTATTTAAATGCATTTTCCAGATGTACCGGCCCATTGCTGTGTTAAGATGAACACATCTGTGGTGCAGTCAAACAAACAATATTTGGTCCATGATATTTTGCTGCCTGAGGCAGCAGAGAACCAGATTGAGCCCCCTTTCGTTCTATATAAAAAAGAAAAAGCCAACTGGATTGGTGATGGGACAGTGTCCTCTATCCCATCTACAGGCAGCAGGCAAGTTTAGGGGGCAGAGGGCAGGCTGTGTGACACACAGATTTCTCCTCTTCCTGCTGCCACTTCCCAGCATTGGCTGCCTGAGGCAACCGCCACACTCTGCCTTATCGACGGGCCGGCCCTGCACCAAAGTCTCTTGATTGCTGGCATACTACTACTAACACACAAATGGGAGTAGCACACGTGGAAGTCCATTTCAGTGTGACTGGACATTCGTGGGAAGCTTACACAACTATGAGCTTTCCCTGGGTCCTATGTGCTGCATAAATCTAGCCTTAAGACACTGAAAAGAAGAACGTTACTCTCATCAACGCATAGGTTTGTGAGTAACCTGCTCAGGCTTGTAGAGTTCATTTTAAAAATTAAAAAAAATACATTTGTCTAAAGAGGATTTTGTTTTTCAGGAGGGGAGGGAAGTCCCACGTAAGCTTTTTTAGAGATGGTAGCTAGCCTGTGTTAGGGTCATTGTTGTTGTTTGTTTATAGCACTTGAAAGCAGGGAGGTTTTAAAATAAAACTCTCACAGTCTTGGTTCCTCACTACTTAAACCTCTTACGATCCTTTGGGTGCAACCCTATCTGAAAAGTGTGTGTGTGTGTGTGTGTGTAGAGGTGGGAGTTGCATAAAGAAAAGGCCTGCCTTGGCTAGCTGGATTGGCGTCCGTCTGATCCCTCTATTTCTGATTCTTGTAGCTGAGCCCAGGAGAACACGGCGAGGCAGGATGATGAATTAGGAGCGATCAAAGATTCGCTTCTCCGCCGGGGCTCATGCACTGATAAAGGTGAGGGTGAGTCAGCCCCGGCTCATGAGTTCTCCACCGCTCTCTATCTCTCCTGATGTCACCCTTTGGATTCCAAGCAGCACTGGAAAATCCCTGTTTGCCAGTCAAGTCAGGCAGCCGGCTCTGCTTCCTTCAGCCTCCAACGCATTCCGTTTCTTTGCAACGGGCCTCTCAGTAACCCTATCACCCCACCACAGTTAACATCTGCCGGCGTCTGGGGAAGGCAGGACTGACCCAGCTTCTCTAACACCCCAAACAGAAGAATTAGTTGAAACTGCAGCAATGCAAGCAGCAACCTGCTAAATTGCCCTCTCGCCCAGCCTTTTCGGCACATATGCTAAAAGTCACATCCAAAGAATCAAAGAGGCAGTGCTACTCTAGTGTTCAATAGGACACATGTGCAGCCCCACGCAACAGCTGCATGCCTTGTGTTTTGACTTGCTTCCAATTCTCTGAGCCAAGCAACACGGCTGGAGATGTCATAACCAAGCCAAATGGTGCTCTTGTTCAGGAGGGCCACAGCATCCTTCTGCCTGTGTCACCTATGATGATTATGATTATGATTATGATTTATTACATTTATGTACTGCCACATAGCCAAAGCTCTCTGGGCGGTTTAAGATATTAACTCTTCTGGGCGGGTTATGATATTAAGCCAGATTCCGACTGGACATCAGGAAAAACTTCCTGACTGTTAGAGCAGTACAACAATGGAACCAATGACCTACGGAGGTGGTGGGCTCTCCCACACTAGAGGCCTTCAAGAGGCAGCTAGAAAACCATCGGTCAGGGATGCTTTAAGGTGGATTCCTGCACTGAGCTAGGGGTTGGACTCGATGGCTTTATAGGCCCCTTCCAACTCTACTATTTTATGATTCTATGAATATCGTTTTTCAGAGTGCCAGGCCAGGGAAATAAGGCAGATATGGAGAAGAGAGAAGGGAGAAGGGAGTGGGCATGGCCGGTAATTAGGGTGACCATATGACCAGATTTGCCTGGGTTTGTCCAGGTTTTTGACGACAAATCTGGGAGGGGGAGGGGAAATCCGGATTCCCCCCCCCAAAGAGCAGCTCTAATGGGAATTAACAAAAATGCTTATAACTCCGTCATTTTTTAAGATAAAGACATGAAACTTGGCATGATGGTAGCTCTTAGGAAGGGCTTTAGTCATACCAAATTTGAAATAGATCCGTTCATCTGTTGATTTTTTAGGATTTTTTTTAAAAAATTGAGGTTTTAAAATTATTATTTTTAAAATTGTCTTTTTTAAAGATAAAGAGATGAAAGTTGGCACCATGATAGCTTTTAGGTAGAGCTTTAGCCATACAAAATTTGAAACAGATCTGTTCATCCATTGATTTTTAGGAATTTTTTAAAATTTGAGGATTTAATTTTTTAAAAAATGTTATTTTTAAGGATAAAGAGATGAAACTTGGCACCATGATTGCTCTTCACAAGGACTTTAGCTATGCCAAGTTTGAAACAGA
Organism: Elgaria multicarinata webbii; assembly: GCF_023053635.1. NCBI lineage: Eukaryota > Metazoa > Chordata > Lepidosauria > Squamata > Anguidae > Elgaria > Elgaria multicarinata. The sequence goes on along the minus strand of NC_086178.1, from coordinate 12,692,763 downwards.
TCTGTCCACCCATTGAGTTTTAGGATTTTTTAAAAAAAGTTTGAGGTTTTAACATTATTTTTTAAAAATAATTTTAACATGGCGACCATGTTGTCCTCCTTTTTGGTTTCCAAAATATGGTCACCCTACGGTAATAAAACCAGTAAGAAGTTAGCAGGAGCAGGACGTGGAGGGAACAGAACCTGGGAGGGTTACAGACCTTAGGCCTGCTCTGCACAACCTGCGAAATGAGGTAGGAAAAGCCAGAGTTGAGAAAGTTGACTGTGGCAGCTCAGGTGCTTGGGCACTTGTGAATGCTTTCCCTTTTAGAACAAAACCAAAAATCTCCCTGCAAGTAAAAGAACGATCAAGGCTTCTCCCCGCTGTGCTTCACTTGCAATTAATGTTTTAGTTAACACCCGGGAACATTTAGCCATTACTCCCCTCCTGTGGGTTGTGGTTGTTTCTTTAATTGATATGCTCCTTTCCCACATAGGCCTGCCAGTATCATCCTGCCCTTATAGAAATCTATGGTGCGACCACACTTAGAAGACTGTGTACAGTTCTGGTCACCACACCTAAAAAGGGATATTATGGAGCTGGGGAAAGTGCAGAAAAGGGCAACTAAAATGATTAAGGGGCTGGAGCATCTCCCCTGGGAGGGAAGGTTACAACAGCTGGGATTGTTTAGCTTAGAGAAGAGGAGGCTAAGGGGAGACATGATAGAGGTGTACAAAATCATGCATGGTATGGAGAATGTAGGGAGACACTTTTCTCCCGCTCTCAAAATACTAGAACCCAATGGGGTCATCCCATGAAGCTGGTTGGTGGGAGACCCAGGACAAATAAAAGGAAGTACTTCTTCACACAGCGCAGAGTTAAATCATGGAACTCACTACCGCAAGATGCAGTGCTGGCCACCAATTTGGATGGCTTTAAAAGGGGGTTAGATAAATTCCTGGAGGCGAAGGCTATCCATGGCTACTAGCCCTGATGGTTGTGTGCTATCTCCAGTATTCGAGGCAGTAAGCCTGTGTGCCGCAGTTGCTGGGGAACATGGGTGGGAGTGTGCTGTTGCACCTTGTCCTGCTTGTTCATCCCTGGCTGATGACTGGTTGGCCACTGTGTGAACAGAGTGCTGGACTGGATGGACCCTTGGTCTGATCCAGCATCAGGGCTCTTCTTATGTTCTTAACAGCAATGCCAGGAGGGTTGAAGTGGTGCCCTCCATTCCTTGGGATTCTACCACCACCAAGCGAGCTTCTCCTGCATCCTTCCCCAACCTGGTACCCACTAGTTGGTTTGGACTGCAACTCCCAGCATCCCCCAGCCAGCCAGGCTGACGATATGCAACGTGAGGAATGCAGACAGTGATCATAACATTAAAGCTTTGATGCACGTGAAACAATCAGAGTGACCGATGGCAAGGCAGTGTTGAGAAGTCAGGGTGACCTCCCATGCATCTGGTGAAATGGACTCTGGTCCACAAAAGTTTATCCCCCATAAATCTGTAAGTCTTTAAGACACTTTGTTGTTTTTGCTGCAACAGACGCATGCCTCGGCTACCCCTCTGGACAAATGCCTATGTAGGAGTAGAGATTAGTTATGCTTTCAAGGTTAAGTGCTCCAATGCCGCCTTGCTTTTTATTTATTTATTTATTTATTTATTTATTTATTTATATAGCGCCATTTCATTTAAAACACATTGGTGCACCACAGGAATAAGGATGATGATGATGATAATGAATAATCATTTTAGAAGTCTATCACCACGGAAGAAGGGCTGCAGTCTGCCCACCCCTGCACGAGGCCATGGGCAAATTATTCTGGGACAAGACGCTTTCCCCTCCTCAATCAGAATTCCCTGGATTAAGGGATAGCTTTACTGTGCCCCTTTCAATCTTTGTTTTCTGTTTGGCCCAGACAAAGAGGCGGGCTCCGGATCTTTAAGCTGCTTGTGCGGTGTAGGGCAGAGACACTCTGCCTTTCATTGCCGATGGCTGGAATAGCCGGGAAGGGTGGGGGGTACAGAAGAGGAGAACAGGGTAGAACTGTGTTATGGGGATGGATCCTCGGGTGATGTTAGCATGATGGAATGCGATGAGCGAAACTTTTGAGTTTGTGTTGTACTAATAAAGAAGGGTTTGGATATTTTTTTAAAAAAGTCACGAAGAACACTTAAATACTTTTTTAAAAAAAGTAATCACATGGTGTATCCAGACCAGGAGTACCATGAGCTGTTCCCAAAAACAATTGTATAGAAAAGGGGAAAGTACGGAGAAAGGCAAAACCAAAGAACACTCAAGAGCGTATTGATTGTTTTAGGCAGGCATTTAACAGCATTTAACAACATATGTTGAGTTTGTTAGTTTTTAATGGACCCCAGAATAGCTGTTTTTATAAGGATACTGTGTTTTTATGCTTTTTATGTTTTTAAACTTTGTATATTTGTTTTAATGTTTACTGTTTTAAACTTTTGTAAACCGCCCAGAGAGCTTCGGCTATGGGGAGGTATATAAATGCAATAAATAAATAAATAAATAAATAAATAAATAAATAAATAAATAAATAAATTAGGCAAAGGGACACATGATGGAGACATTAGATGTTGATGCTCTTCACTTGAGAGATGCATTTATTTCTTTACATTTCTAGTTCACCAGCACGAATCCTGGATGCAGGATGAGGCCATGGCCAAGAACCCCAGAAAGTCAAACACCTGTGAAAACAAGGGCTTTAAAGGTGCAATCCTATGTGTTCTTTAAAGGCTCAATCCTATGCATTCTTTAAAGGTGCAATCCTATAAGTTCTTTAAAGGTGCAATCCTATGCGTTCTTTAAAGGTGCAATCCTATGCGTTCTTCAAAGGTGCAATCCTATGTGTTCTTTAAAGGCGCAATCCTATGCGTTCTTCAAAGGTGCAATCCTATGCGTACTTTAAAGGTGTGATCCTATGCTTGGAAAAGGTGGGAGTATAGGGCTTTTCTTCTGTCTAAACATGCATAGGACTGTGTCCTAAGTGATGCAACTGACACGTTGCGTTAACTCAGGTTTCAATCCAAACCACACTCACTGGGATGTAAGTTCCACTGAGATCAGAGGAACTTACTTCTGAGTAAACATGTTTCAAATTGGGGGGAGTATGGTGCAGTCTAGGTAATTTTAGAACCATTGGCTTAGTGGCCTTAGGCATCCCCGTCCCCTTTAAATGAGGATTACTTCAGTTGTGTAGCACACATGTAACTTTTCTCTCCCACCCTTCCCTGACCACCATTCCATGCTTTATACAACTGCTTCTCTATTCCTGATAAGTTAGAACAAACAAACAAACAAACAAACAAACAAAAATACTATTTGCCAACCCTGGTTTAAAAGAAAGAAATACTCGGAACAAGCGCAGTTTTGCATTTTAAACTCACTTAAATCACAGCACTATCATGACTGCAGGAATAACATGGAGTTTCCTTCTGCTACCCTGATGGGAAACACATTTACTTGGCAATAAGCACCATTTTGTTGTAAAAAAAAAAGGATAATATATTTTAAAAGTAAAAAATAATAATAAAATGAGCATCTGTTTTATATATATATATATATATATATATATATATATATATATATATGCCTGGCTAGTTGTCCTGACATTGAGAATCATCAGATGAGCATTTTAGAGCACGCTCATTACTGGGCACTCACAGATTTTTGCTGGTCCTTTCCACGACGCCACGTGCCTCCTGCTCCTTCTGGTCATTTTCCCATTAAAAAAAAACACCTGGAAAATCCGATTCCCCGCCCCCCTCCTACAGCGAAATGTGCTGCTATTTCCTGCTGTGTGCAAGGAATGCAGCGCCATAAAAACACCCACTGAATGGGTCACGTGGTCATTGGCCCTTTCTACACCAGCTGTTTTTCCATGGACCATCCCAGGATCATCCCCATGTGTCCAAATGACGCACAGGGGATCCCGGGATCAGGGAAGGATGATCCTTCCATTTATTTATTTATTATTGCATTTATGTCCCGCCTTTTTTTCTCTTAATCCTCCTCCTCCTCCGCTCCATGTTATCCTCACAACAACAACCCTGTGAGGTGGGTTGGGCTGAGAGTCTGTGACTGGCCCAAAGTCACCCAGTGGGTTTCCATGGCCGAGTGGGGACTAGAACCCGGATCTCCTGACTCCCAGTCCAACACTTTAGCCACTACACCACACTGGCTCCATTTCCCCGGGATAACAGAGACCTCAGTTATCCCGGTTTTACATGCGGTCCCAGGACAATCCTGAGGACCGTGGGCGGTGTGGGCACCCGACCTGGCTTCTTCCCTCTTTCCCACGAGTAGTGGGGGTCATCGAGGGAAGGAGATGGGATGGGGAATCCAGGGCCCTCGGAGGTGGCGTAGGGAGTGGGGTCAGGGCTTTTTCGTTGTTGTTTCCTTACCTTTTAATTTTCGCCTTAAAAAAAAGGCGGCTGTGATGGGTGCGATGCCCGTGACATCGCGCGGCCCATTTAGACTGAGGGTGACGATCCCGGAAGCAGGTAAATCCGGAATCGCCCCCTCTCCCTCCCTCTACACCCACAGGTGTAGAAAGCGCCGTTGTTGACTTCCCCTTTCTTCAGCGTGTGAAGAAAGAGGAAACTGCTTGTCCCTCTTGTGGGATGGTAGCGTGAGGCAAAGCGACGGGAGGGAAACGCGATTCCCCCCTCCCCATCTGAAGAAGCTCTATAACAGCCTTCCTCAACCTGGGGCGCTCCAGATGTGTTGGACTGCATCTCCCAGAATGCCCCAGCCAGCTGGCTGGGGCATTCTGGGAGATGCAGTCCAACACATCTGGAGCGCCCCAGGTTGAGGAAGGCTGCTCTATAACATGTTAAAAAATAAGAAGGATTCTGCATTGACCAACTTAAGAACATGAGAAGAGCCCTGCTGGATCAGACCAAAGGTCTGTCTAGTCCAGCATTCTGTTTACACAGTGGCCAACCAGCTGCCCGCAGGAAACCGACAAGCAGGACATGAGTGCAGCAGCACGCTCCTGCCCATGTTCCCCAGCAACTGGTGTACATAGATATACTGCTTCTGACACTGGAGGTAGCTTATAGCTTTAGGACTAGTAGCCTTGTCCTCCACTTCAGCCCCTGTGGGCACTGGTACGTTCGCCTATGTCACTGCAGGTTCTGGTGCAAGACCTGTTTGCCCCCCCCATCAACTCCCGCTCTCTGGGTGGTCATGTGGGAGGACGGGACCTGGGCTTCAGCCCTGGCTGCACCACTGATGGGGAAAGAGCTTTAACCATACGATCCTATAAATGTCTATTGAGAAGCAAGTCCCACTGAAGTCAGTGAGACTTTCTCCCAGGTAAGGGCGTATAGGTTGTAGCCCAACTAATTAATTGCAGGGGGATGTTAAAATGTACATCCCCAGACGCTAAGATCATCTTCAGTGGCCCTTCTCTGCGAGCCCTGGCCAAAGGAAGGGAAGCAGGTGGCTACCAAGAAGAGGGCCTTTTCTGCTGTGGCACCCTGGTTGTGGAATGAGCTCCCCAGAGCAGCTGGCCTGGTCCATGCATTGTGCTCTTCCCACCACTAGGTGATGACCATTTTATCATAGAATCATAGAATCATAGAATAGCAGAGTTGGAAGGGGTCTACAAGGCCATCGAGTCCAACCCCCTGCTCAATGCAGGAATCCACCCTAAAGCATCCCTGACAGATGGTTGGCCAGCTGCCTCTTGAATGCCTCTAGTGTGGGAGAGCCCACCACCTCCCTAGGTAACTGATTCCATTGTTGTACTGCTCTAACAGTCAGGAAGTTCTTCCTGATGTCCAGCCGGAATCTGGCTTCCTTTAACTTGAGCCCGTTATTCTGTGTCCTGCACTCTGGGAGGATCGAGAAGAGATCCTGGCCCTCTTCTGTGCGACAACCTTTTAAGTATTTGAAGACTGCTATCATATTTCCCTAGTCTTTTAGTTCTGTCCTTTTAAATCTGTTCCTGGTATTTTAAATCTCTGCATTGGCGGTGTGGTTTATTTTGGTTTTTACTTTTCTTGTTTTTTTGTTGTTTATTCGTTCAGTCGTTTCCAACTCTTTGTGACTTCATGGACCAGTCCACGCCAGAGCTTTCTGTCGGCTGTCGCCACCCCTAGCTCCCCCAAGGTCAAGTCTGTCACCTCCAGAATATCATCCATCCATCTTGCCCTTGGTCGGCCCCTCTTCCTTTTGCCTTCCACTTTCCCTAGCATCAGCCTCTTCTCCAGAGTATCCTGTCTTCTCATTATGTGGCCAAAGTACTTCAGTTTTGCCTTTAATACCATTCCCTCAAGTGAGCAGTCTGGCTTTATTTCCTGGAGTATGGACTGGTTTGATCTTCTTGCGGTCCAAGGCACTCTCAGAATTTTCCTCCAACACCACAGTTCAAAAGCATCTAGCTTCCTTCGCTCAGCTTTCCTTATGGTCCAGCTCTCGCAGCCATAGGTTACTACGGGGAATACCATTGCTTTAACGATGCGGACCTTTGTTGTCAGTGTGGTGTCTCTGCTCTTAACTATTTCATCAAGATTTGTCATTGCTCTAGTGTTATCCTTTTACATTTTATATTGTATTTTATGCTGTATTTTGTGGTTGTAATCATTGTGAACCGACCTGAAAACTTCAGCTATTGGGCGGTATAGAAGCGTAAGAACAGCAAAAAAATGCCCGTCCGCCGCCACTGTTGACGAACCTGCTTTCTTTGGACTGTGAACAGTCTGTTCCAGGATTCTTTTTGTGGATTGTGGATGCATGGGCCCAGCCTGACGCTCCTTCCACGTTCTGCTAGATCAGCCTTCCTCAACCTGGGGCGCTCCAGATGTGTTGGACTACAACTCCCAGAATGCCCCAGCCAGCTGGCTGGGGCATTCTGGGAGGTGCAGTCCAACACATCTGGAGCGCCCCAGGTTGAAGAAGGCTGTGCTAGATGGTTCAGTACAATAGTGTGGGCATTGAAATGAGAGGAGGTTGCCAACTTGATCATCAACCTCTGCTCCTTTGCCTCTAACAGCGGCTTGATCTGCCAACGTTAGCAGGTGGTAATGCTCAACTCTGGGCCCTGATGCTTTCCCCTGCCTGATTTCTGCAAATCAAGGCACAGAAGCAAGTTAGTCTGGAAGGGGGCTTTCCCCCCCCTCCCCCCTCCTGCTCCGTTGGCAAATCTAAGCGCTGAAAGCAGAACACGATAAGAAACACAGCTAGGGGAAGTTGGGATATTAACATCCCTCATTTTCTAACGGCTCGCTAGGATGTGATAGACAGTTGGAGTATTCCCTGTGGATAGAGAAGCTCTGAATAATGAAATCCTCTTAAATTGCTATTTTTACAGGTAAGAGATTAATAGTGCAAACTACGTTCCCTCTGCTTCCTGTCTCCCCCAGGGCTTTTAATAAAGGGAAGTCATTCTCCAGGGCAGAAAGGCCAGGCGAAGGGTGAAACGTAAGGCTGAATTTTTAAAAGAGGCTCAAAGCTGTCTAGAAAGCACGTCTTCTGACCAGGATCCTTGAGTCCTCAACTCTTCATTTCAGGGGCTCTCAGTGTTCTCAGAAGCACTTCTCCCTTTATTACACCAAATGTCGCAAGGCTTTGGCTTTGAAATTAAGCCTGGGCTTGATTACCAGCGGACACTGGGCTGCCAAGTGATCAGAAAACGCTGTTCGGGCTTGCTCTTCTGCCTTCAACAGCAGCAAAAGTGGGCAGCAGATGAAATTTCGCTGTTTGGTGAGCTGAAAGTGAGCGCACGCTCTTTGCTGCAAATGAGGCCATCGACCAGATCTACAACTAGCAGGATATGACACTTTCAAAATGGTTTGAAAACTGCATAGGGAGTGTGTCTTGGGCCTCAATAGTTGTCACTACTGTTATAAACCATTTTAAAGCAGTCGTGTAGATCCTACCATCCCTGAAGGCACAGCTACAGGGGTTGGGTTAGGGTGACCATATGGAAAGGAGGACCGGGCTCCTGTATCTTTAACAGTTGCATAGAAAAGGGAGTTTCAGCAGGTGTCCTTTGTATGCATGCAGCACCTGGTTAAATTCCCTCTTCATCACAACAGTTAAAGCTGCAGGAGCCCTGCCTTCTTGGCTAGATACAAGAGTCCTTTCCTCTTCCCCACCCCAATATAATTCTGTGTGCCATGGAGATGGTAATAGATTACTAGGAATAGGGTGACTATATGGAAAGGAGGACAGGGCTCCTGTATCTTTAACATGCCCTCTTTTGTATCTGGTCATGCTAGGCAGGGCTCCTGCAGCTTTAACTGTTGTGAGGAAGATGGGATTTCACCACGTGCTGCATGCCTACAAATGACACCTGCTGAAATTCCCTTTTCAATACAACTTTTAAAGAGACAGAAGCCCTGTCATCCTTTTCATATGGTCACCCTAGGTTGGGTGAAACTCTGGTGACACTCATGAATGCAGCTGGACAGACAGCTCAGGGATGTTTACGATCTCCGGCGCTTCCTGCCTTGGATTTCTGTGCCAGCTTCTGGTCCGAGGTGTTTTGGGGCAGGCGTGCCCCCAGAATCCCTTGCACGCCTCCAGAGCATGCTGGGACGGAACTCCCAGGTTGTGCAAAAATTGCACCCTAGCCTCCGTCGTGGTGTGAGGTGCTCCTCTCAAACCGAGAAGTGCTGGCTGCTGCCCCCTAAATATCTTGCCACCCCAACTTGCCCGCATGGCCTGCCTGGCCTAGCACATCAATCCCCACACCAGGTGTCCCATGCCATTTCCCCTATTTCTCCACTCCTCCTACCTCTGCAACCGCAGCACAGGTGGCTACCAGAGGGTTGCCTCACCGCCCGCACCCACCGTTGTTCCAATTCCCGGCTGAGACAATCCCCTCATAATTTTTACAACCGCTAATCTTAACCAGAAATAAACTAACGAAGTACAGATTAAAAGGACATTGATTAAATGCCAAGCGAAGAATGATGAGTCTAATAAATGGCAGGCCGTCTCCTGCGTTTGGGGGTCCTTTTATGAGGCTATTTCAACTTCATTATCAAAAAGTGTATTAAAAACCATAAAGGCGAGCGCTCACCTCACGTCTCTCCAGAAACCCGTCCGGCGTCTCCTGTCATAAATCCCTGCTTGTTCTCAGCTGCTCGGTGAGATGGAGAGGCAGGAGGGGATTTAAAAAATTGGGTGGGGGGCCTCAGTTATATCCAGAGCTTCCGGAAGCCTCTTCTCAGGTAGGGTTGGCCCTACTTTTGTAGGCTGAAAGGAGGCTGCAATTTAGGAGAAGGAAAAAGAATCCAGGGCGGGATGGGGGCATTGATTCAACAAAGCGAAGAACTAAATGGATCAAACATCCTTACAAATCCATTGTATTTAACTCTCCGTCTGCTTTTTAAAAGTCTCTCTGTAATTTTATTTAAGGTACATGTTTAGACTCTGGCGGTTACTTTAAAAATCATATTGCCATGTTGCATTTTGAGACACGATATGCACAAACAAATGCCTTTGCATTTGCATGTGGGGATGTAAATTGGCATGCGAGAGCATTATGGCTGGTTTCGTGTTTAATTTAATATGGCTTAAAGTCAGCGCGGTGTACAGACAGTGCCGGAGTATGGACGACTGGGGAGGCCCAGGTTTGATTACTGGATGACCTACCTGACAGTGTTGATGCTGTGAGGATAAAAGAGGTGGGGAAACTTTGGAAGCCACCCTGGGAGTTGTTGAAAGGTAGGATGGAATTGTACCAAGAGCGTGATGCAACAGATAATACACCAGGCTCCAGTTTGCCCCGGCTGTGTTGACCGGTAATATTAGCCCTGAGCAAATGCTGAGCACGGACAAATGGATGTGCAGTGACAGGGAGGCAGATGGAAACTTTCCTCCCCCGCTGCTTGACTTACGTGTGTTCAGTATGCTTTCTGGGCCTAGCCTTTGTGTAATCAAACTAAATGCACACCAGTTCATGTAAACGCTTAGAAATCCTGCTTTTCGTAGGGTTCCTGTTCATGGGCTCAGAGCCAGCACACGGACAGCTCGAGCGTACAAAGGATATGTGCAGGCAGAATACTGCGTGCCTATCGATCCCGGCAGATCCCACGGCGGGGATCCTGCTTCTGCCCTCTTCTCCACGCCCCCCAATGCATGGATACACTGCACTCATTTTGAACATCCGCAAAGGGACGGTGTCTTTCACGTCAACAACATAGCACGTGGGTCGAAGGTTAAAACAGTCAACGTTTATGGGAATGGAACTTGATGGTATGGCAGCTCCTGCGTACAATATCCCCATTGTTGTTCGTGGGTTCCGACAAGCCATGAGAGCAAAAGACCCTTCGCTTCTTTTCCGGCAAAGGGAGATGGGAGGGGAAGCTTCGGTCCTCCTTTCTGGGAATCCAGGGGGGTGGGATCTACACTACTGCTTTTAAAGCGCTTTAAAGCACTTTGAAAACGTTTTGAAACCTGTATATGCAGTGTGTCAGGGGGGGAATCCGCACGTCGTGCCGAGATCGCTTCTAAGCGACCCCAGTGCAGCGTGAAAGCAATCATGTACCTGGCCTTTGGAAGAGCCGATGAAGAGACGTCCTTCCCGCTGCCGCCGCCGCCACCACCCACAGACTTCCTCGCCGGCTGGGACAGAGAGCTCGGGGGAAGAAGGTGGGGTGGAGAGCTTCTTCCGCTCTCAACCCTGCCTTCTTCAGCTGAGCTCTCCTTGCCGGTCAGCGAGGAGGTCTGCGGGTGGCGGCGGCGGGGGCGGCAGCGGGAAGGACGTCTCTTCATCGGCTCTTCCAAAGGCCAGGTACACGATCGCTTTCACGCCGCACTGGGGTCGCTTAGAAGCGATCTCGGCACGACCTGCAGATTCCCCCCTGGGCCCCAACAGTTGTCAAAACTGTTATAAAGCGCTTTAAAGCAGTAGTGTAGATCCCCCCCCCCGGCTTTATCTTCTTGAATGGTTCCTATCTCTGACCCCCAAGAGAATCACATGGGAGGGAGAAGGTCTGGCTTGGGCTTCTGTCCGACCTTCACACACAGAAACCCCAACCCACTGAATGGGCCACGTGGCCTTTGTTTACTTCCTCTTACTACTACGGCCTTCTCCATCTGAAGCAAGAGGAAGTGCTCGTCCCTGTCGCGGGACAGGAGCAGGACTGAAAGCGACGGGAGGGAAACACGATTTCCGCCCCCTCCCGCCCCGTCTGAAGAAGCTCTAAGAAAGCAAGACCTTGAACGGTTGACTGACTGTACATTTCTTTTCCCACCACAGGCAGTTGCTAGAAGGAGGAACCCAGATCTCTGTTGACCTTCATCCCATCCTTGAAGTCACCCACAGTGGGTTCCAAAGAATTGCTTGGAGGGGGGGGGATGGAACGGAGAAGGGGGGAGGGGGATTTCTCCTGTGAAATTGGAACAGGAACTAATCCCCTGTTGTCAGTCCATCCTGCTTTCATCTCATTAATTCCCAATCCTTCTCCTTCTCCATCACCGCCAGCCCCCAACTCATTCGACACTCTCGGTTGCTTTATTTATTTATTTATTTATTTATTTATTTATCCATCCACCCCCCCTGCCCTGGTGCTGCCGTTGACTTGCTCTCTTCCTTGAGTGTTCCTCCTTGTGCCAGTGATGTGATGTGTGCACTTGGCAGAATGCCTTCTTCCAATTACAAGAGGGTGAAGCTCATTTTAATTGCATGAAGCAACTGGGATTAAGGAGACCTTATCATGTAATTCCCTCTTTATCTCTTAACTTCATACTTGCCGCCCTCAACGAAGGGAGGCCTGTCTTGTGCCGGCATTCGGAATTTATGAGGTAACCTTTGTTAAGTGATGTTCCTTGCCCGCGCCATGGAAAAAGCAGAAAGAGAAAGCAGAAGGAGAGAGAAATTGTTACGCGAGGAACAGGCGGCTTTCGGAAATGGTCTCGAAGGCCGCCACGTTGGGAAGGCTGGTCAGCCCTGTGTGTTTTTTTAATGAGACATCATGAAGAAACTGCTAAATGCTGGGCTGTATTGATCTTTTCCTCAAATTTATAGTTCGAGCTAGGACCCAAGGCATTGCCTCATCTAATTCATGCTTCGAACAGCCCTGGGAGACAGGCTGCTATGGCTTTCCACCATTTTACATAGAATCATAGAACAGCAGAGTTGGAAGGGACCTACAAGGCCATCCAGTCCAACCCCCTGCTCAGTGCAAGGTATTATAAAGGGAATGCAGCTACGTGGTGTCAAATGAGGGAATTATCATCCCTTTTCTATTTGGTTGCTGTTAATGTGTCAGAGCGGCTGAGGATGGCTTGTTCCGTCAATTTTGAGGGGAAATAGGATGGTGCCCCTTGAAAAGAGTTCTAAACTGGACCGTCGTGTTTTGTGCATATGCATTTTTTGCAATGTTGATTGGGAACTGTAGTTTGGGGGTGAAAGAAAGGATGTGCCTTTGCTAGACCGAAGTTTGAAACCACGGGTAGTCCATCACCTCACATTCAAGCAAAACTAGCTGTGAAATACATGCAAATCCCTGAGACAAACGAGTTCGTGATCATCTTCTGAGCATGTGATAACATGCTGGATCGAACTGCCAATGAGTCTCTTATTTCTTGTCCGTGGCTGAAGAAGGCAGCGCATAGCCCAAGTTTTGTTTGTTTGTTTGCTTATTCCTATAAGTCAGCTTGATCGTATCATATCATATCATATCATATCATATCATATCATATCATATCATATCATATCATATCATATCATAGAATCATAGAATAGTTGAGTTGGAAGGGGCCCATAAGGCCATCGAGTCCAACCCCCTGCTCAATGCAGGAATCCACCCTAAAGCATCCCTGACAGATGGCTGTCCAGCTGCCTCTTGAAGGCCTCTAGTGTGGGAAAGAACCCACGACCTCCCAAGGTAACTGGTTCCATTGTCATACTACTCTAACAGTCAGGAAGTTTTTCCTGATGTCCAGCCGGAATCTGGCTTCCTGTAACTTGAGCCCGTTATTCTGTGTCCTGCACTCTGGGATGATCAAGAAGAGATCCTGGCCCTCCTCTGTGTGACAACCTTTCGAGTATTTGAAGAGTGCTGTCATGTGTCCCCTCAGTCTTCTCTTCTCTAGGCTAAACATGTCCAGTTCTTTCAGTCTCTCTCGCCTCATAGGGCTTTGTTTCCAGACCCTTGATCATTGATAACACTGTAAATTTAAAGGCAAGGGAAATATGCCCTAACAGTAGCTACCAGCTTTGATGAGATGTGGGCCAACCAAATTAGCACAGTGTTCATCTCGCTTTAAATTTTGGAGTAAGACTTCCAACGTGAAGGAGGTCAACCCACTATACAGGCAAATATTATATTGGAACTTTGAACGCATCACTTTAGCTATTGTCTACAAAGTTCTAGGACGTACCCAACTCGGGACTGTAGAGATAACAGTTGGATGCAGCCAGGAAGGCAACAAAAGTCTGAGTTTTTACAGCAGACTTTGTAGAAAAAGCTTTGTCGGGCGTCATAGGTATATTGGTGTCTTTGTGGGGGAAATAATGCTACTTTTGAGACTTTCCATGCTTGTACGTTTCTAAAGAAACAATGATCATAACCCCCGATAAATCTCCAGTACCCTCTCCTCAGAAGGAGACCAATGCCGTGTGCCTCACCCTTCCCCAACCTGGTGCCCTCCAGACTGTTGGACTACTGGTCCCATTAAGCCAGTCTTAAGGCTGCTGCAGCTGCTATTCTTGGAACTTCCTAGGGAAGGGAGATTTTGGAAATGGATGCCTGCAAAACAATATTCACTTTGAAATAGCAATCTGGTCACCCACGGTCACTCACTGAATCAGTATCCCGTATTTGAACCTGGGTTGCAAAATGATTTCGTCTCACATAAAAGGATCTTTTCACCTACAGTGGCTTAAATTGGCTTCCTTCCTGTGTAGGTTTGCAATAAGAATGGAGAACCAATATCAACAAGATTCCTGACTACCCTTCTTGGTCCTGGTTTGCACGATCATCGTGGCTTAAACAAGCCACAGCCTAATCACCCGCCTGGGCACAGGTTGGTGAGTCATCCAAACCCAGGCAGCCTAGCTTGTTAGAGGGGGAAACAATGGGCTGTTATTTGAAAGTTGTCCTTCCAACAATCCATGCCGTCCAGGTTTGAACAACATGACAAGTGAGGCAGTGAAGGCATTAGCAGCGTAGGAAGGAGAGATATATGCCGCACAAGTGGTACGGTCACAGCCAGACCGTACCACCAACTCCCCTTTGGAGGGCGACCAGGGCAACGTGCACTCCAGTGGGTGCTCCCCCCCCCCCATCACTAGGGGCAGTAACAGAACGGCAGCATTGCAGGAAGTTAGCTCAAGTGGCCATTTTAACTTCCCACAATGCCTCTGATGTAGCATCACTCTGCAGCATTGTGGGAAATTTAAATGGTGGCTTGACCGAACTGCCAGCGGTGTTTGGAGGATCAGGCTGGATTTTTAAAGAATGTTTTACAAGCTTATCGGCACTGGAGCCTCGGCCGCTGCCCACAGAATCCAGACGCTGAGCCCAGCTCTGAATCCAGAGCACCAGCATAAGGTTGAGTTCTGGTATGGGAAAACCAGCATAGACGATAAGCTTTAAAAGTCTATTCCCTCGCCCCAACCCCATGCAATATTAGGACATAAGAACATAAGAAATGCCATGCTGGATCAGACCAAGGGTCCACCTAGTCCAGCACTCTGTTCACACAATGGCCAACCAGCTGTCGACCAGGGACCCACAAGCAGGACATGGTGCAACAGCACCTTCCCACCCATGTTCCCCAGCACATATAGGCTTACTGCCTCGGATACTGGAGGTAACACATAACCATCAGGGCTAGTAGCCATTGATAGCTTTCTCCTCCAGGGATTCCCCTTTTAAAGCCATACAAATTGGTGGCCATCACTACATCCTGTGGTAGTGAGTTCCATAATTTAACCATGCGCTGAGTGAAGAAGAGTGGGTGATTAGACAAATGGTGCCCAGCTGGCACCATGGCTTAAACAACCCACCATGCCTTGTTTAACCCACCATGATTGTGCAAACCAGCTCAGTGTCTTGTTCGAAAACAGTCAAAGATTCATTACATGGCATGAAATGCTGTGTGTCCGATAAACAGCAGCGCAAGTGTGACTGTCGCCCTTGCATCACATGCCGAGCAGGGGTGTGCACATCATTATTATTTTTATGAAAGAAATTAGTTCCTGTTTTCTGGGTAGAGTTGAAGGTTATGCAGCAAATCTGATCTGAAATGTGAGGAATGTTTAAAGTAGCACAGCAAACAGGGAGCCAAGCAACACACGAAGAATCACTAGTGAAGAATTGAACCCGAGCCCAGGGCTGGACCAAGCTAAGGCTTGTGACACATGACTTAAAGGACAACCCTATGTATGTCTACTCAAAAGTATGTCCCATTAAATTCAAGGGGGGGGGGCTTATTCCCAGGAAACTGGATATAGGATTACAGTTTTAGCCAATCTACAATTAATCCAGCCTGCATTCATTACAGCCCGTTTAGCCCTTTTCAAGCCTCCAGCTGGCATTTGCAGGTTTAATGATTGTGTTTGTGTGACTGCAGGAGGTGGGGGTGGGGGTAGTGGGGGTGGGGGTGGGGTAGAATGGCATCACAGTGGAATGATACTCACCTAGGGTGACCCTATGAAAAGGAGGACAGGGCGCCTGTATCTTTAACAGTTCTATTGAAAAGGGAATTTCAGCAGGTGTCATTTGTATGTATAGAGAACCTGGTGAAGTTCCCTCTTCATCCCATCAGTTAAAGCTGAAGATGCCCTGCCCTCTTTTAAATCTGGTCACAGTATAGTTGCAGTATAGCTCTTGCAGCTTTAACTGTTGTGATAAAGAGCACATTTCCCCAGGTTCCCCATATATACAAATGACACCTGCTGAAATTCCCTTTTCTATGCAACTGTTAAAGATAAAGGAGCCCTGTCCTCCTTTTCATAGGGTCACCCAAACTCACCCAACCTATGCACATTCATCCTGAGCAGAGAGCCCCTATGCCTGCACAAAACGGAAGCAGGCACATGGCTTTGCTTAAGATTTTTATTGTATTTTATTTTATTCCTTTTTTGTCCTACCTTTTCCCACCTTTTGCAAGGAACCCAAGGCGTCTTACACAGCCCCCCTCTCCCCCCACCCCATCTTTATCCTCCAAACAGGAGGTAGGTGAGGCTGAGAGTCAGTGACTGGCCCAAAGACACCCAGCGACCCTCATGGCCAAGTTAGGACCAGAACCCGGGTCTCCTGAGTCCCAGTCCAATGCTCTAACCACTACACCACATCCAGCTCGTCCTTATGCTGACTCTGAACACCTGAAAAGGGCCTGTGATTCAAACCAATCCAGCTGGTGCAGCACAGCGGCTAAAAGGCAGAGTTCGGACCCAGGAAAGCCACACTCCACACCTGCTTACACCGCAAACAGTGGAGGCCGGTGGCGCCAATGCCGGTGGGGCCGTGAATCCACTTCGGGTTTCAGTGAGAGCCAGTCCGAACTCTAAAGGAGCTATTCAGAGTGCTCCCTTTAGAGTTCTGACTGACTCTGACTGAAACCCGGAGCGGATTCACCGCCCCGCCGGCATTGGAGCCAGCAGCCTCCGCTGACTGCCAACACTCCCTTGGTGGCCCCAACCGCAGCATGGGAACATCGGGTAGAAGCTCGTTGTCACTGGGACTGAGATGTTAATGAGGATTATGAAGATTTCTCAGCCTTCACCGACAACCTCACCTCCTCCGAAGGAGGCAGAGGAGATCCGCTGCCCTCAATCGGCTTCTCTGCCTGTGGTGTTGACTGCCCCCCGCTTCCGATGGCCCCCCAAATTCCAGAATGCAAAAAAACCAATCGGCTGCGCCCACCCCCACCCCGCCACCTCTCTCTCCCCCTCTGTCCCTCCTTCCGGCTCCATTTCCACATGCCTGTCCAGCGGCCTCGCTTTCTCGGCCCGGGGGAACCGCCGCCCGCCAGGCCTAGCAGGCGACAGCACCGCTGGAGGATTCTCATTAATCTTCATTGACGTGGTGGGTGGAAGAGGCAGATTAGAGATGAGACGAGACACACACAGAAAGAGAGAGGTGTGAGCCTCAGCATCAGGCCTCCGCCCGTGCCGCTTGGCGCCGCGCATGGATTTGCCTGCCTGAAAAGCTGGTGACCGATGCAGCCGTCACACCTCTGCTTTGGGGAGAGGAAGGAACGAGGGCAGCGGTCCCACGTGCCATGGTGGCTCCTGCCCCTGCGTGGAAACCTGAACTCAGCCCCCCCCCCCCATATTTCTCCTCCTGTCACCCTGAACAGTGACAATCCCAAACCCTTCTCAGTCCTCCATGACCACATGTTTGCGTTTCCAAGCGTGCCTTTTCTCTCTTTCTCCCTCACAGCTTGCACATCGGTTGGAGAAAGAGAGAGAGAGAGAGAGAGGGAGAGGTTTTCATTACCCCTGGGACTGCCTGACAGAAACCAGATCAACTCGTAGCTTCTCTCTGGCTCCTTTAATCATCCCAAGGCACCCTTGGAGAATTCCCATCACGGGGGCACTTCAGCTGACCCGCCTGTGACCCTGCCCTCTCCCAAATGATGTGGGAGCGGAAGAAAACCACGCGGACGCGTTACCTGACGCTTGGCATTGGCCCCCCACCCTCCGGCCTAGCCGCCTCCTGCCTCCCCACCGTTCAGAAACCTTATCGGCCTGAGTTACAGAGTGCCAGAAGAGGCTAAAGTAAACCCATCGCAGGGGCCTCAAGTCGTCGGAGAGTGACCCCCAAGGAAAAGGCCCTGACCTGGCATTTCTCTCAGGAAGCCATCACCGACAGCCTCCCACCCCACCCCAGGTGGCTCTGTTTTTCATGAGTATGCTGACATTCATGGGAAAGACTGCGCGTTCTTCCACATTAGTTATTTATTTCATTTCATTTCTGTACCGCCCAACAGCCGAAGCTCTCTGGGCGGTTCACAAATATTAAAACCGTCAAGTACGACTTGAAGTATAAAATATGGAAACTCACACCACAGTATGAAAGTACAACTGGAAAAATACCAAGCAGCAATGCAGAGATTGAAAATGCGGATTTAAAACAGCAGAGTTAAAAGATTAGAATGGTAAAATACAGGGGAAATGAAAAGGTCTTCACCTGGTACCAGAAAGAGTACAATGTAGGTGCCAGGCGAACCTCCTTAGGGAGCTCATTCCACAGCCGGGGTGCCACAGCAGAGAAGGCCCTCCTCCTGGTAGCCACCTGCCTCACTTCCTTTGGCAGGGGCTCACGGAGAAGGACTAGTGAAGGAGCAATGCTGAACTGCTGTAACTAGTTTCCTCTATACCCACTGCAGACTCCTATTTCAGCTCATTTGGAAAGGGTTGTGGCTCAGGGGAAGAGGAGCTGCTTTGCCTGACCAGGTGGTTGCCTTGATGCCCCCAGGTGGCACTACTTTGGGGGGAAACCCACGCTTTCGCTGCTGTGGGGTGGCGGTGGGTAATCTTGATGCAGGAGGCAGCGTGGGCTTTCTGGCGGACATTCAACTCAACAGGCCCACCCCCTACCTGGACTTCCAGCAGCCAATCAGAGATCACCATCCACCCCAGAATGCCTCCACCTTGATGCTGGTGCAAGGTCAGACGGTGAGAGGGCCATGGTCACTTCGAACCAGTGTAAAAAGTCAGGGCATGTACCCACATTTCTTCATACACAACTTCACAGGAAACCCCACAGTGGCTGTGAGGTGGTCGCTGCGTCATGTAACTGATGAAGTGCCACCGCGCAGCCACAGCGGGCTTTTAAAATGTACACAGAGTCGTCCCACCCTTCACAGCTTTGCCTTAGGCTAGTGAGGGTGTCAAGCAGCAGTGCTGGAGAAATCCTCAAGGAGAGAATGCAGCTGCCAGCCAGAGGAGATGGAACGAGGCTAGTTGGCCCAATGGTCCGACAGAGGGCCAAAGTAGATGTGTCATGAATCCTGGCTCTGATCAGACATTCTGTGAATGTGTGTCATGAGTGCGCAAGAGGAGAGAGCCAGAAAACACTCGCTCGGAAACCTCCAGTGCTATCCATGTGTTGAGGGTGGATCTCTGCAGCCTGAGATTTTCCAGGGTTCTGTATCACGTGTGAGCTGACACGGATCAGAGAAGGTCTTCAGATAGCAATGGGAGGCTTGTTTCTAAGGCTCATTGCCATGCGGGGAGGCCGTATTTGCTGGGATCGCAGGGAGGGAAGGGTTAATGAAAATCAGCCCCACCCCACCCTGCCTGTGCCTCAGTGGTGGCTGGTGGCTCTGACATCAGTGGGGCGGTGAATCCGCTCCGGGTTCCAGTCAGAACTCTAAAGCAGCTCTCCAAGGCGCTTCTAACCCCGATGTCTGTGGAGAGCTGAATCCACTCTGGGTTTCAGTCAGAACCAGAGTTCCTTTAGAGTTCTGACTGAAACCCAGAGCGGATTCACCACCCCACTGACGTCAGAACCACCAGCATTCATTGCTGTGTGTAGTGCTACCTTTTTAAAAAACTCTGCAATTAAAGTAGGGATCAGCAAACCTGTCAAACTCAGTTTCACAGTTCCCCTTTTTCTACTACAAAGTTCATTCCGGCCCATTTCAACATCGAACCACAAATTATTGTTTTTCAGCCCGCATTAACATTCACATGTATATATGCATTTTTGTATGCATTTTGGGGCACTTTTTAAATGTACACGTTTTCCCCAAACAATATTTCCATAGAAAAAACGTGGTTTTTGTGCACATTTTTGTACACTTTGGGTGGGGAGAGGAGCTGTATGGTAAACTTCGTAAAAGTATATATTTCAAGGTCTAAATGCATCGTGTTTAGGTTCAGGAAGTACAAATTTGATAAGTTCGAATTGGAAATGTGAAGTGAACCCATTTTTCACCCATCCCTAAATTAAAGTGATGCCAGAGGCAGCCTTTCCCAGTCTAAGTTCCCCCAATGGGGTTGGACTACAACTCTCATAATATCTGACTATTGGCTATACTGGCTGGGAATAACGGGAATTGTAGTTCTCTGGGGGGGGGCAGGATGGCAAAGGGTCACTTGAGAGGTCAACTGGACAACATCCACTCTTAACATTTTACAGATCAAATTTGGGACATGTTTGTAAATTCACATGGAGATCTCTCCTCTCCCTCCGGACCCCAAACCTCATTGCAGAAGGCTGTATGCCTTCTGCTGTATTCTGTATTTATTTCCTTCATCATCTCTCCTCTATTGATCAAAGCCAAGAAGATGTTTGTTCTTTGAATTCAAGAAAAACACCACAGACCAAACAATTGGGACCAGGATTCCTTGAGAGAGCGCCTTCTCCCTTACCAACCTGCCCGGTCTCTGAGGACATGCTCCTGGTGGTTCCACATCGACCCATTCTCCGATCGGAGTCCACCAGGGGAAGAGCCTTCAGTGTGGTGGCCCCCCTCCTATGGAACTCCCTGCCCCTAGAGGTCAGGCAGGTACCAACACTAGGCTGCCTCTGGCGCCTCCTGATAACAATTCTATTTCGAGAAGCATTCCTCAACTCAACTGACTAGCCACTGTTTTTTACTGGTCCCTTGTTGAATAATTTTAATTTTCTTTTTAAAATCTTTTTTCTTTCTACTGTTTATACCAATGTCTACTGCTCCGGAATCTATTTTAGATAATAGAGCGTAAATAAATACATAAATAAATTGGTTGTAAAAATAGACCTCACCAAGTGTAAAATGCTAGCAGACTCTATACTGCATGGGGCCTTAGTGTTCATGCATGTGCATTGATGTGCATGTTCACTAGGGACACAATGCATTTGACCCCACTCCCCTAGGGATGGGAAAGACATTTGTGTAGTTCACATTTCAATGCAGATTTACATTTCATAAATGTAACCATGAACTGAAACACAGTTTGCCACCGAAATGTGCACATTTACAAAAGTGCTCACACTAACACATGCCATTGTGGAAAGTGTACAAAAACTGGATTTTAATTGAATGCGTATAAAAATGTGTACACATTTTTGTGCAGACTTTTTTTTTTTTAAAGCAATCTAATGAAGCATTGTGATGGAACGAACGCAGCACTAAAAGAATGAAAATCTAAGCGAAATCCCTGTCCTCAACTCCAACTCCGCCACAGATCCAGGGAGCTGAAACCTGAATGAGGAAAACCAGCAACTCATGCTAGTTGCTGGAGTTTTACCAAGAACAGATCCAAAAAAAGAGAGACTGTCCCTGAACGATAAGGAAAGTTGGAATGCAGGGGACATGGCTTGCTTGCTTGGAAGAGACATTGCCACCCAGGGCAAGACTGGGAGCTGTTCCATACCCTGCTTTCTATGCACGAAGGGTGCATGGTGCATGAAAGATTCATGCTCGATACAGAATACAAGCACTCGTCTGTAAATATTTTACATGTAGCAAAGGGGAAAACTGGTCTCAGAGGACTGCATAGTTTCAGGATACAATGGGGGGGGGCGGTTGCTGGAGCTTGGACGATGTGCCTCTGTGGTCATGTGTCCTCCAAGCCTAGGGTGACCATATGGAAAGGACAACAGGGCTCCTCTATCTTTAACAGCCGTAGAGAAAGGGGAATTTCAGCATGTGTCATTTGTAGGCATGCAGCACCTGGTGAACTTCCCTCTTCATCACAACAGTTAAAGATGCAGGAGCTATATTAGAGCGACCAGATACAAAAAAGGGGAAGGGCTCCTCCTTTTCATATGGTCACCCTATCCAAGCCTGTTTAGGGCCCAGGCTGAAAGGGAGCAAGCAGCCCACCTGCTGATTTTTGGAGGAGGCAGGCAATCATTTCTGTTCCCAGTATTTTCCTACAAGATTAGGGAGTCTTAAGGACCTCTCTCTCTCTCTCTCTCTCTCCTTCCCCCATTTGGGCTCCAAGCAGCCCCCCAGGCCTGACAGCCACTTTGCGAAGATGAAGAGCAATTACCCAATGAACTGAGCTTGGGCATTGCAAAGCAATACATCCCCACGAACCTTCAGGTCCTATTTTCAAGCTAATTCCCAACACTGAGTTAAAACCCAGCTAACTACCTTAGATCTAAGTCGGCTGCCCAGGGGCAGTTTCCAATACTGCCTCTGTGCTCCTGCTTGATCTGTCGCACAGACAGAACCCACCGCTCATGCAACAGAAAGCGCGCGTGTCAGAAATCGACCTCAGATCGCAACAACTGGTTAGCAGAGGTGCCTTCAGCAGGCTCCGTGGACCTGACAAGCATTTCAGGTCCACGGCTTTCCATTGTGCTAGCAGTGGATCCCACTGTTGTGTGGTCAGATTTGGATACTACAGAGGTCAGTCCTCTATTTTGGAGAGCTGGCAAAGGACAACCCTCTGTTTAAAGGTGTCCTCTGTTGGAAGAGATGTCCAGTGCAGCCTGGTTTAAAGTCAGAGAATCATATGGAGGTCCTTGGAGAGCAGCATTGGCCTGGAAGTTGTCCATATAGTTTACACTTCTTATTTAAATTACAGTTCTTTCTCAGTTTGCACCTAAACATTTAACAGGCGAATGTTATGCAGATTGGTGTCTTCTTCTGACCTGTGTGCGTGTGTGCATGCTTGTGAGATGCACTTCCTCTTTTTAGCCAATGTGTAAGTGGCCACTCCAGATCTAAGGTTCTGCAAACAGACTTTAGATCTGTCCGGCGGCTCAGGTTCAGCAAACGTTTTTGAGGGGACTCCTCGAGAACAGCTCTTTGACTTGGCCAGAGCCTTCGCCAGACTCTTAAGCCTCCAATGCCCAGATAAGAATCTACGAGAACAGGGTGGGATAACGTTTCAGTGCTCTGTGCAGCCTTAAAGCGGGGTGCCGGGAAGGCCTCATATAAAGTTTTGTTGTTGTTGCAAATGCGCGTCCAGAAATATTATCCGAAGAAATGCAGGCGTTGAGAGGGAACAGGTAAAGGCCTAAGACTGTGTGGCTGTTTATGGAGTGGATCATGTGTGTGTGTGTGTGTGTGTGTGTCTTTATGGGGCTGGGGGCAACCTGGTTTTGGTGGTCTCCCACATGGCCCCTTTCCCAAGAGGGCCCAGAGACATTTTAAAGAGGTGCCAAGAGAACAGCCCTAAAGCTGTCAGCTTTTACTGCTGGGAGAGTGCAGGCGCTTTGCTCCCTACCCCCACTCTCTCTCTCCCTCTCCCCTTTTTATTTTACTGCTGGGACAAAGCAGACCCTCTCCCTCAATGCCCTGTGTCTCCCAGGCTTCCTGAACATGAGACTCTTGGCCCTGTGGCCTGGAGGGCGGGAGTCTTGGAGAGGAACGAAGGCCACAGGACGGACGGTCCAGGAGTCCCTGAGCACAGAGCTAAGAGGAGCCCTGCGGCTCAAAGCTGCCATTAAGAAAACCTGCAGAACACACAGAGGAGGGCCAGGATCTCTTCTCGATCCTCCAGAGTGCAGGACACGGAATAACGGGCTCAAGTTAAAGGAAGCCAGATTACAGCTGGACATCAGGAAAAACTTCCTGACTGTTAGAGCAGTACGACAATGGAACCAGTTACCTAGGGAGGTTGTGGGCTCTTCTCCCACACTAGAGGCCTTCAAGAGGCAGCTGGACAAGCATCTGTCAGGGATGCTTTAGGGTGGATTCCTGCATTGAGCAGGGGGTTGGACTCGATGGCCTTGTAGGCCCCTTCCAACTCTGCTATTCTATGATTCTATGATTCTACGAATATTTAAATAGGTGGGCAAAAGGACATGGAGAACTCATTGAAAGCAGGATCTGACCATAGGAGGCTCAAATCTGCAATCTTGGAAATAGCCCTCTCCAGGGCTTGCCAAAAAGTCCAATCCAAAGCAGGTTTACTTTAAAAGCCCGGTCCTCCTTTTCATATGGTCACCCTGCACTTACACGTCGCTTAAAACGAGGGAATGGATTTCACTTAAAAAAAAAAAAGTGGTCAAGAAAAGACAAATTAAAAAATGCACATTGCTCATTGTTATGTCTAGGTGCACAGTTAGAAATGACGGCTGTCGTTTAAAGGGAAGCAGAAGGGATCTCGCCCTAGTGGGGCAGATGGCTGCCCAGGTGCTAAGCACTGGTGGGCGAGTTCAAGGCCCCTGCTCTGCTCACCCTTCTCGGAGTTCTGCATCTTGCAACTGGGCTTGGATTGGACAGGCTGTCAGATAGAGGAATGCCCTCTGTAAAGTAGGCTGCCCTACTTCTGGCCTAGATGGGAAGCCACCAAGTAGCAGAGGTCTCTCCTCCAGTGACCATGAAAAACCGGCAGCAGAATGAGCCCTTTGGAAGCCAGGCAGAGGCAGGTGGGGGCGCTGCCCAGGTGTTTGGAGGGCGAAATGCTCCCTGTTCTAGCCAATAAGCAGCAAGTAGCAGAACTCTCTCCTCCAGCGATAGTTTTAACCTGTACATTGCTCAGAAATGTTTTGTTACTGACCAATTCTGTCCCGCTTGTATGTTTCCAAGCCCAGTTCAAGGTGTTGGTTTTAACCTACAAAGCCTTACATGGAGCGGGATTGCAATACTTGATGGAATGCCTCTCCCAACCTGAACATACCTGGATGCTGTGATCGACATCTGGCATTTCCCTCCAAGTGCCACCTCCAAGGGAGGCTCAGAAGAGGTAACAAGGGAGAAAGCCTTCTCTGTGGTGGCCCCCCAACAGTGGAATGAATGAGCTTCCCATAGAGGCCCGCCTGGTGCTGACATTGTTATCTGTTCAGTGCCAGGTAAAGACCACCCTCTACTCCCAGGCATTTAATGGTATGTGACAAGACATCAGCTGTTTTAGAACAGGTTTATTAGGGAAAACATTATTTTTTAAAAAAAAAATTAGCTGTTTACATTGCTTTAATTTTTCTATGTTAACAAAATTAGACCATTTTTATTATACTGTATTTTCTATTTTTGAGAATTGTTGTAATCTGCCCAGAAGGCTTCAGCTATGGGGCAGTATAGAAATCATCACCACCATCATCACCATGTAATAAAAGAAACAAATAACAATAAATAATGTTAGCTGACTTGAACACATACTTTGGGAAGTCTGGGTGCAACTATCTCCAATCAGTCTTTGGAAGGGAGGAATCACAGGCTGCGCTTTGCATGGAGGAGGTTCCAGGTTCCAATCCCCAGAAGTCAACCTGGTGCTCTCCAGAGATGTTGGATTACAACTCTCAGGATGGCTGGGTGGAAGATGCTGGGTGTTGTAGTCCCAACAGCTCTGGAGGGCATGAAGTTGGGGAAGGCTGCTCTATGGTCAGACTCGGCAGAAGACAGATTCACATGAGGCACAGATGATAAAGAAATACATCGTCCTCAATATCTATATCTATATATCTAGAATGCTAAGATGTGTGGCAATGCATGGCACAGAACTTTGAACACTGGAGGTTCCAAGCTCTGAGAAGAACTTTGTAGTTGGAGGTTGTGAGCTATGGGAAGAACTTTGTGTTGCTAAGCAACAGAATATATAAACACAGCTGGGAGTGGGGGGGGAGTGGCTGGGAGGGAAGAGCCCAGAGAGGAGGCTAGAGCAGAGGCCTCAGGGAGGAATAGCTGTGAGGGAGCAGGGGGAGTGGCTGGGGGAGGAGTCCAATGGAAAATCCGGGAAAGTATGATATTGAGCAATGAAGTACTAGCGCACAGATGGTTTGCGTGACTCATTAGTGAGGAACAATTTCCCTACTTTAGCAACTGGTACATGTGAAGAAGAGGAAAATAATAATAATAAACCATACCAAGAGCAGTGCCTCAGTGGGTACAACTGAACAACATAAAAGCTGTGCTGGTGGCAGCATTCAGCTTGCGCCTTCATGTGCACGGCAGATCAAAAGAGAAGGGAAGGAACTCAGCAGCGTTTGGCCCGCAGCATCCTTTAAGGTTCTCCAGGGAGGCAGATAATCTGGGGGAAGCAAGAGATCATGGAGAAGACACACACACACACACACACAGCCTCAAAAGCATTAATTAATACAATGGATAGGCAAGGGACATGCAGTCCATGGGGTTGCCTGTGGCTCCACTGGCAGGAAGGAGGGCAGAGACTGAGTTAAAGCCTAGAGTTGGAAGGGACCTCAAAGGTCATTTAGTCCAACCCCCAGCCGATACAGGGAATCCACAACTACAGCAGAAGGTCTGCAGACCTGGCAGATTTATTTGTCTGTGAAATTTATATCCAACTTTTTTTCCTCCTTAAGGAACTCAAGGTGACTTACATAGAATCATCGAATCATAGAATAGTAGAGTTGGAAGGGGCCTATAAGGCCATCGAGTCCAACCCCCTGGACATAATCCTCCTCCCCTCCATAGTATCCTCACAACAACCACCCTGTGAGGTAGGTTGGGCTGAGAGTCTGTGACTGGCCCAAAGTCACTCAGTGGGCTTCCATGCCTGAGTGGGGACTAGAACCTGGATCACCAAACTCCCAGTCCAACACTCTAGCCACTATGCCATGCTGATGAGATAGAGTCGCAAGGTCGGGTATCGCATGGTGTTGCCCCACTGCAGAATGGTGATGGGGGATATTTCGTTTAAATGCTCACATGAGAAAACTCTCTGCAAGGGGAAAATTAGCATGACAGGCCTGGGCTAGGGCTGTTGCTAGTTGCTGTTGTTGTAAGATGTTGTAACATTAAAAGAACTGAAACCCGTTACTTGCAGTCTGAAGGGATACATTCCGCTTTATGACCTCCGGATTCTACTGCAAGGTTTAATCAAGGATTTATTCATCTAATGTTTGGCCATGGTGTCAGTGATACGGTAACGCCACCCAAAATTGCTGTCCTCCTTGTGCAGCACACCATGTCCCGGTGAATGCATAACTGGACATAACTCTACTAGTGATGAGTGATAAATTTATTTGGTTTGTATTTCAGAGCAAACTTATCAAATCCACACTTCTGGAACCTAAACACAAACTGGAACAGTTTGCTGTTGAAATCTGTACATATCTGAAGTTAGTGTTGCAGTTTGCAAAAAAACAAAACAAAAAACAAAAAAACAACACACACACACACATTGTTTTTAAAAATGTGCACAAAAATGGCTTTATTCATTGAAAGATGACTTGAATTATTTGCCTGTTTGGCAATGTGCAAATTTTAATTTTTTAAAAAAGAAAATGCACACACGATCTGATGTGGTAACAGAATGGAATGAACTTAAACTTGCGAAAGGGAAGAGGCACATCGCAATCGAGGCTTCCAGATTTGCCCATCCTTAAACTCCACCCCCACCATGAGACTCACAGCCTTCAGCCAGCCTGGAAGCCATGCTATTTGCCCCCAAACCATTTTCTTTCTAATCCCAAGAATATGGGAACAGGCAGCAGGAACTCAGCGGTGAAGTCTGAGCTCTCTGCCCATGCTCAGAGGCACTTAAAGTTATTACATCACAATATATTCTAGATGTCATGCCTGATACCTAAACTCAAGAGTGTTTCGCTTCATCCTGATGAATTGTGCCTCTCCCTCTCTCTCTCTCTCTCTTTCGTTCCCCCGGCTCTGCTCTTTAGTGACTGAAGCTCTTCTTAGCAGAGAGCTAAGTGAGGGGAAAGCTTCACCTGTTTAATTTCTTTCTGCCAGGTGCTGTGAAAGTCGCCGAAGGAAGGACTTTCACAGTTTAGTCTGGAGAAGAGAAGATTGAGGGGAGACGTGACAGCACTCTTCAAATACTTAAAAGGTTGTCACACAGAGGAGGGCCAGGATCTCTTCTCGATCCTCCCAGAGTGCAGGACCCGGAATAACGGGCTCAAGTTAAAGGAAGCCAGATTCCAGCTGGACATCAGGAAAAACTTCCTGTTAGATCAGTACGACAATGGAATCAGTTGCCTGGTGAGGTTGTGGGCTGTCCCACACTAGAGGCCTTCAAGAGGCAGCTGGACAACCATCTGTCAG
The DNA here is from genome assembly GCF_023053635.1 of Elgaria multicarinata webbii. NCBI lineage: Eukaryota > Metazoa > Chordata > Lepidosauria > Squamata > Anguidae > Elgaria > Elgaria multicarinata. The sequence goes on along the minus strand of NC_086178.1, from coordinate 12,664,927 downwards.
GGATGCTTTAGGATGGATTCCTGCATTGAGCAGGGGGTTGGACTCGATGGCCTTGTAGTAGGGTGACCATATGGAAAGGAGGACAGGGCTCCTGTATCTTTAACAGTAATGTAGAAAAAAGAATTTCAGCAGGTGTCAATTAAAGAAGGTGAAATTCCCTCTTCATCACAACAGTTAAAGCTACACTAGCTATAGTAGAGTGGCCAGATACAAAAGAGGGCAGGGCTTCTGCAGCTTTAACTGTTGTGATGAAGAGGGAATTTCACCCTCTTCAATTGACACCCGCTGAAATTCCCTTTTCTACATTACTGTTAAAGATACAGGAGCCCTGTCCTCCTTTTCATATGGTCACCCTACCTTGTAGGCCCCTTCCAACTCTGCTATTCTATGATTCTATGATTCTAAGGGCCAGGAAAAAAGAATGTGACTGGTGAGCCCAGGCCCAAATTAATCCTGGAGAAACCTATGGGATGCAGGCTGCCCCGGCTCCAAGCCATTGGGGGGGGGGGGAAATCAAGCCAAGGGAATGAAATGGTTGGCAAAGACCCCCCCTCTTCTTCGTCTTCTTCTTCTTCTTCTTCTTCTTCTTCTTCTTCTTCTTCTTCTTCTTCTTCTTCTTCTTCTTTTAATACTGCGGTTTGCTCAGGAGAAAGGCATCCGACCACGAAAGGGTGCACGCTCTGTAATCCGGAGCTCAGAGCAGGTCCGGACTAGCAGCTGTGGGTCTCGGCAGCCCCATAGAGGCTGTTTGTTCAAGGGATAGGCCAGTTTGTTCAAGAATCCCTCGGAGGGCCCTCCTTTCTGGTCGGATTAGTGGCTGTGAGAGCTGCTGCCTGGGGAAGACCTGACCCCCATGAATATCTTCTAAAGGTTGCGAATGGCGTCTTGGTTGCCAAACAGAAACTAACATGAATGAAAGAAAGTAAGTAAGTAAGAAAGAAAGAATTGGGGGGAAGGAAAGAAAAGAGAATAGAAGCCAAAAAGAAAGAAAGAGAGAAAGAGAGAAAGAGAGAAAGAGAGAAAGAAAGAAAGAAAGAAAGAAAGAAAGAAAGAAAGAAAGAAAGAAAGAAAGAAAGCGAGCCCTGCTCCAGAGTTTGCTTTCTGATGGACTAGCCACTACAAATGGCAGGCAAATCCTCTCGGCATGCCCTGAGAAGCCATCTGCTTTTTCCCTGCTAGAGATCAGATTGGTTGGCCAAAGGGCCAGGATTTTACTGGCCCTGGCAGAACGCTATGCCCCAGGCCAGTTGCCAGGGAAAGAAGAGTGTGAAGTTGGACACACGCACACACACACACACACACAAACACACACACACACACTCACGCCATATGTCCGGAGCTTTCATTGTGATCTTTTCTCTACTTTCTAAGCTGTAGCATCAGGCCTAGCGTCAGGGGCTGGCAAAGGCCAGGCAGCTGCCGAGGGCCCAGGGGTCCCTGCTGACCCCGAAAACCCTCCTCTCACCCCCACCGCTGCCGCCCATCCCCCTCGAGGAGAAGGCTCTCAATGGCTCCTGGTCCTGGTGGCTCTGTGCTACCTCCAGTATCAGAGGCAGTAAGCCTGTTTGCACCAGTTGCTGGGGAACGTGGGCGGGAGGGTGCTGTTGCACCATCTCCTGCTTGTGGGTTTCCCAGGGGCAACTGGTTGGCCCCTGTGTGAACAGAGCTACATGGACCCTTGGTCTGATCCAGCAGGGCTCTTCTCACGTCCTTATGGAGGTCTGCATCAGCAGGAGAAAGTGGCAGTTTCAGCTCTTCAGGGACCCAAATGCCTGGTTCTGATGGGTCCTTCCTCAGAGCCCGGTGTTATGGGACTGGAGAGGTGTCCCAGGAGACTGCCTTTTCTATAGATGAATTCACAAGATACCTCACCTCAGGAGCAGCTGCCTGCCAGAGCTGACGGAGCAGGCAGCGACAGCCAGTGATTGGCAGGCATCCGCTGGAGCGGATGGGTGGCGTAAAAAGCAGGGACTTCAGTGACGCCGTGCCCAAGGGCATCCAGAAGGCTGGCTCTGGCCCTGGGTGGGCGTTCCGTATTGCAGCCAAGCAGGGCCATGCTCAGCATAGGCCAACTTATGAGGACATGAACAAAAGTAGGCGCCCTTGTTAGATTCCTTCCAAAACCCTGGACATGGGACAAGAGAGACGACTCAAAGAGTACTTATCAATGGAACCTTCTCAAACTGGGGAGAGGCAACGAGTGGGGTGCCGCAGGGCTCAGTCCTGGACCCAGTGCTCTTCAACATTTTTATTAATGATTTGGACGAGGAGGTGCAGGGAACGCTGATCCAATTTGCAGATGACACCAAATTGGGTGGGATAGCTAATACCCTGGAAGACAGAAACAAACTTCAAAGTGATCTTGATAGGCTGGAGAGCTAAGCTGAAAACAACAGAATGAAATTTAATAGGGATAAAAGCCAAGTTCTACATTTACGAAATAGAAACCAAAGGCACAGTTACAAGATGGGGGATACTTGGCTCAGCAATACTACAAACGAGAAGGATCTTGGAATTGTTGTAGATTGCAAGCTGAATATGAGCCAACAGTGTGATATGGCTGCAAGAAAGGCCAATGCTATTTTGGGCTGCATTAATGGAAGTATAGCTTCCAAATCACGTGAGGTACTGGTTTCTCTCTATTCAGCCCTGGTTAGGCCTCATCTAGAGTATTGTGTCCAGTTCTGGGCTCCACAATTCAAGAAGGATGCAGACAAGCTGGAGCGTGTTCAGAGGAGGGCAACCAGGATGATCAGGGGTCTGGAAACAAAGCCCTATGAAGAGAGACTGGAAGAACTGGGCATGTTTAGCCTGGAGAAGAGAAGATGGAGGGGGAGACATGATAGCACTCTTCAAATACTAAAAAGGTTGTCCCACAGAGGAGGGCCAGGATCTCTTCTCGATCCTCCCAGAGTGCAGGACACGGAATAACGGGCTCAAGTTAAAGGAAGCCAGATTCCAGCTGGACATCAGGAAAAACTTCCTGACTGTTAGAGCAGTACGACAATCGAATCAGTTCCCTAGGGAGGTGGTGGGCTGTCCCACACTAGAGGCCTTCAAGAGGCAGCTGGACAAGCATCTGTCAGGGATGCTTTAGGGTGGATTCCTGCATTGAGCAGGGGGTTGGACTCGATGACCTTGTAGGCCCCTTCCAACTCTGCTATTCTATGATTCTATGATTCTATGACTCGAAGGATGTTTGAGTTGAGGTGACCACTTGTAGGTCACCTGAAAAGAGGAAAAGAAGAGCATAAAATTTGCATGTCTTTATTTATATATAGAGAGGGCACACACAGGGCCAACGACGGGGAGGGGGGGAGCAGGTACAAATTATCAGGGCCCAGTGGTCTGGTAGGGGCCCCGGGGCCCGGCTATGTTGCATAGCTCAGAGGGCCCCGGAAACGCTTGGGGTGGGTGGGTCAGGAACAGGAATGAGGCAGCGAAGGGCCCCACCCCTCTTGAGTGCCACGGGAGTTGCAACACATCTCTCTCCACGGAGGCCGTCCCTCGCCAGGCAGCTGTGTGGCCCTGGAGAGGTTGCCACAGGGGTCTGCCAGTCCTGTTCCCCGGGCTTCATCGAGGGCCTGGGTGGGGCAGTGGGCAGCTAAGCAGGCAATACGTGGTGAAATACCCTCTTCATCACAATAGTGAAAGCTGCAGGAGCCCTGCCCTCTTTTGTATCTGGTCACTCTAGTATAGCTCCTGCAAGTGCTGCAGGCATACAAATGACACCTGCTGAAATTCCCTTTTCTAGGCAACTGTGAAAGATACAGGAGCCCTGTCCTCCTTTCCATATGGTCACCCTAGCCTAGGGCACAGTCCTCAGAGGGCCGCAGTACTGCCCTTTAAGGGTCACAGTTTTATACAAATTAGGCGTTTAAAGAAAAAACATAATAAAAGGAAAATATAATAGTTCAGAAACTCTTCTTGAACAGCTGAATCGAAGTTGGCAATTATTTGGGGCGGGGTTCAAGTAGCTCAGCTTGCCTAGGGTGCAGTATAGACTGGCACCAGCCCTGGTTGGATGCTACCTTCTCTGGCTTTCCTCATTTTACAGTTTTGCACTGTGTGTGTATGTAAGGCGTGCTGGGAAGTGTGACCGCTTGGGAAAGGCAAAAAGCTCGTAATAAGGCCCTCGGCGTGGGCAGGTTTAATCAAGCCCCCACAAAATGGCAGCAGAGATACAACCCAGCCATCAGTTCTAGTGATCCTATCTTTTCCTCTCCATGGAACGAGGGGGAAAACACTTTCCTGGGACAGAGCCAGGTCTGGGCGGACTGGGAAGGAATTTATGCAGGCCCAGGCAAGGCTTCGTCGGAGGCATTCCACGGGAATTAGTGCTAACACAGCTCACTTCCTTCTCCGGAGGGGCTCAGGGCTGGAGCAGACCCAAGAGCCCTCTTCGTTCAGCCAGCCATCTCTTCGACGGCGTCCCTCGCTCGTCACCGGTGCCACGGCCACCTGCTCTCAAATCCACACCGCCCGACCCATTCCAGAGACAGACAATCCTTGTAGCTAGTGCTTTAGTGCCATGGCTGGCCTTCACTCTTCCTAAAAGGGACGTTTATCCCAGCCAATAGCTCTGCAGGAGATTCCAAGCAGTCTGATGGGCTGGCTACCCTCCTGCTACTTCCAAAACATCCATTTCGTCAAGTCCCATGATGAAGGCACGTTCCATGTTCACCCTCTTTCTCTTCAGCCAAGTACAGCTGATTCCAGTGTGCTTAGCAAGCAGGCTGGCCCTCCACCATTGGCAGGCTGGTTGCCCAGTGTGACCAGATACAAAAGCGAGCAGGGCTCCTGCAGCTTCAACTGTTGGGATGAAGAGGGAATTTCACCAAGTGCTGCATGCCTACAAGTGACACCTGCTGAAATTCCCTTTCCGACACAACTGTTAACAGTACAGGAGCCCTGTCCTCCTTTCCATATGGTCACCCTAAGAGGATTTGTAGTTTCATCTGTCCAATAGCCAAGGTAGGATTTTCTCTTCCTCATCCTGGCTATACCGTGATCAAACCTGCCCTCAAGATTGGCAATGTGATTACGCTGTGTAGTTTGGTGCTATCACTAGGGTGGCCAAGTGTCCTCCTTTACAAAGGACAGTCCTCTATTTTGGAGAGCTGGCAGGGGACAGTCCTCTGTTTGATGTGCTGTCCACTCCAAGTCCAGCTTAAAGCCAAGGAACCATAAAAAGGGGGAGTAGGAAGATCTCAACGTTGCTCACCACCATTTAGCACCTGGGTAGAAGACTGAGCAGGCACTCAGCATGAGTAGGGTGACCATATGAAAAGGAGGACAGGGCTCCTGTATCTTTAACAGTTGTACTGAAAAGGGAATTTCAGCAGGTGTCATTTGTATGCATGCAGCACCTGGTGAAATCCCCTTTTCATCACAACAGTTAAAGCTGCAGGTGCCCTGCCCTCTTTTAAATCTGGTCACTCTAGTATAGCTCCTGCAGCTTTAACTGTGGTGATGAAGAGAGAATTTCACCAGGTCCTCCATATATACAAATGACACCTGCAGAAATTCCCTTTTCAGTACAACCGTTAAAGATGCAGGAGCCCTGTCCTCCTTTTCATATGGTCACCTTAAGCACGGGTCACCTGGCCAGTCCTCTCGACTGCACTGAGATGTATTTCTATCTAAATTATTGTTATTGGTTCTAAGTTTGCACCTGTACATATAAATGTGCCTATGCAAATATTGTGCGAAGGGGTGTCCTCTTTTTGAGTGATGCAGTTCCTCCTGTCTTTCGGTGATGGGCATGTGGCTACCCTAACTGCTGCTTCAGTTGCCGCAGCTGCTAAATAAATGATTCATTGAATCATAAACAACGAAGAGGAAACAGAAGCAGTGTCCAGTCAAGGGATGCACCGAACACTACAATTCCCTACAACTCTGTTCCAGGTGCCTCCTTCGAGGGAAGGTCAGAAGAGAGAGGGCCTTCTTAGTGGTGGTGGTTCGCTATTATGGAATGATCTCTCCAATGAGGCCTGCCAAGTGCCAACACGAATATATTTTTGGCGCCAGGTTAAGACCTCATAAGTCTTGGATTTGTCTTAGGGTTGGTCGCTTAAAATGGTTTAAGATACACGTTACCTGTGTATATGTTGTCTGTTCATATGTTTTTATGTGAATGGTTTTCATATAAAATACGGTGTATACTGTATTTTAATGGTTTTTAAGTTTTGTAAACTGCCCAGAGAGCTTCAGCTATGGGGCAGTATAGAAATTTCTGTTGATGTTGATCACGGTGATGATGTCCCTTTTCTCCCTCATGGCGGTTTTTCTAGACCAGCCTTCCTCAACCTGGGGCGCTCCAGATGTGTTGGACTGCATCTCCCAGAATGCCCCAGCCAGCTGGCTGGGGCATTCTGGGAGTTGTAGTCCAACACGTCTGGAGCGCTCCAGGTTGAGGAAGGCTGTTCTAGACCAACATGATAGGTTTTACCAAGTCATGCTGTCTTTTAATGAATCGGAAATTTCCTAACCATCGAACTTGTTTTAAGTATGACTGCTTTCTGGACGTTGGTGTGGATGTATTTTGGTTATTATTAATAATCCCAGAGTCGGTGACTATATCCACAGAGGACCCGAAATGTCACTCACGGAGACGCCAGCGGCCCTTAGCCGTCATCCTGTGCCAACGGTGGTTCCTCTCCTGTCCTCTCTCAGTCCCCTCTCCATCCCATGACACTTCACCGTGCAGACAGGGTTAAAGCTCTGGTTAGCATCCTGGCCCAGGTCAATGTCTATCAGGGCCCATGCCTGATAACCTTTACAGATGACATCTCCTCTCCTGGCCCGGAGCAGTGAGTGACCCATGCTGCTCTTTAAGTGACGGCCATGGCGTGGTGAATGCTGAAATGGCCCCGTTATCTTTCCCCCTCGCTCCTATTGACCTCGAGGCAAGGGTCATCTCTTCTCTTGCCCCTGGCTCATTGACCCAAAGGCAACGGAGCTGGGAGAGGAGAGCGGGCTGGCCGGCAAAGGGGAACCTTCCGCACATAACGGCTGGTTGCTTGTTGTGAGTTTAGGGAAGTGATACATTTCCCTGGGCTTGGTTATTTTGGGCTTCATGTGCTTCTCTTTCATCATGCTCTGTGTGGCATGGAGCGAGGGGCAGGTTCAAGCTGCAGTACAGACCTAATCTCAGAGACAGGGCTGCATTCCCCCCCCCCCGCCCCAAAGGATCCGGTGTGCAGAGTGGGGATGCGTCTGGATGCATCATTGTCACTGGAGGCACAGGTGGCCGTGATGGCGAGGAGTACCATTTATCAGCTTAGGCTGATATGTCAGTTAGACCCTGTCTGGACAGAGATAGCCAGGCGACGGTGAGCCATGCACTGGTAACATCGCCATTGGATGACTCCATGTCTGGGGCTACCTTTGGAAATGGCTCCGAAGCATCCCTGAGTTCAAAATGGAAATATAAGAACATACAAAGAGCCTAGTCCAACATACATTGGCCAACCTGCTGTCAACCAGGGACCAACAAAGCAGGACATGGTGCAACAGCACCCTCCCACTCATGTTCCCCAGCAACTGGTGCATACAGGCTTACTGCCTCGGATACTGGAGGTAGCACCTAGCCATGAGGACTAGAATCATACAATCCTAGAATAGTAGAGTTGGAAGGGCCTATAAGGCCATCGAGTCCAACTCCCTGCTCAATGCAGGAATCCACCTTAAAGCAGGCATTAATAGCCTTCGCCAATAGGGTGACCATATGAAAAGGAGGACAGGGCTCCTGTATCTTTAACAGTTGCATAGAAAAGGGAATTTCAGCAGGTGTCATTTGTATATATGGGGAACCTGATGAAATTCCATCTTCAACACAACAGTTAACACTGCAGGAGCTATACTAGAGTGACCAGATTTAAAAAGGGCAGGACTCCTGCAGCTTTAACTGTTGTGATGAAGAGGAAAATTCACCAGGTTCCCCATATATACAAATGACACCTGCTGAAATTCCTTTTTCTATGCAACTGTTAAAGACACAGGAGCCCTGCCCTCCTTTTCATATGGTCACCCTAATTTATCCAACCCTCTTTTAAAGCCATCCAAATTGGTGGCCATCACTACGTCTTGGGGTAGCGCTGGGTGAAGAAGTCCTTCCTTTTATCTGTCCTGAATCTGCCACCAACCAGCTTCATGGGATGGCCCCATTGGGTTCTAGTATATTGAGAGCGGGAGAAAAGTGTCTCCCTATCCACATTCTCCACGTCATGCATAAAACAGAGCTGCTAGGCTGTTAAACAACCACAACCGCAACCACAACAGGGACTGGTCAATATGGGAAAGTGGTGCCAGGGCTTCGTCAGCCGCACTGGTTTCCAGTCCATTTCCAGACCCAATTCAAAGCGTTGGTGTTGCAGTCATTGTTAGACGACAGGTAACCTCAGGCCAAAATCGCATGCCTGGGCGTGGGTGACCCATATCTCCTGTCATAATGTGTGGCTTTACATATACAGAGAGACAGACACACATCTTGTTCCTTACATTTTTATCCCGCCCTTCCTCCAAGAAACTCAGGTTGGTATCCATAGCTCCCCCTTTTATCCCCAAACCAACCCTGTGAGGGAGATTAGGCCAAAGGATGGTGACTGGTGCCAGGTCGCCTGATAATTCTGTTGTCAAGCCAACGACATCTTCTGTCTCCTACAATGTGATGTCACCGTGTCACAATTTCCGCACACACACACACCCCGCTCTGTTTCATTGGCTGCCACTTACAGGGGATGGGGGGAAACACTAACGTGATGAAGCAGTGGAGGCTGGTGACTCCGATGTCAATGGGGCAGTGAATCCACTCCGGTTTTCAGTCACAACCAGTCAAAACCCTAAAGGAAGCACCTTGGATCGCTCCTTTAGAATTCTGACTGAAAACCAGAGCAGAGCTACCAGCCTCCACTGTGATGATGTCACATCATGCATTTTTAAAAATAAAAACAAAACCTACATATTACTGGGAAGATGTTGGTGGAACAATGGTCCAGCAACACCCATACATTTTCTGACTCTTCCAGACTGGGCCTCAATTCCCAAAGGGGTTGAGATTCCCTTATAACAAATTTACCTCCCCTTCTAGCAAACGTCTCCTGCAACTGCCTCAAAAAGATTTCTCCCTTGTAGTGACATCTCCCTTCCTTCACGAAGTCTCTTAACAGCCTTTTCCTCTTGCTATGATCATTAAGAATATTACAAATAATTGATACCACGTCTTCAGTCTTCAGCAGTATGGATGCACCATTACACACTTGCCAAAGCATGATTACCGGTTCAAAAATTACAATAATTTATGAATCCACGATTATTTATTCATTAACGCTGCACAAGGTACTTGCCACAGCACTACAGATATACAGCTCCCTGTTCAGAGGAGGAGCGCATAGCGTAACGAGAGCATTAAGAAGTAAAATCCACACTTGAAAGGAAAATATCCTTTTCCCAAACTGTTTAATATACATACACACACATACAAGACCATAGGAAGTACCAGGTTGGATCAGACCAAGGGTCCATCTAGTCCAGCACTCGGTTCACACAGTGGCCAACCAGCCATCGACCAGGGACCAACAAGCAGGACATGGGTGCAACAACACCCTCCCTTCCATATTCCCGAGCAACTGGTGCGTACAGGCTTACTGCCTCTGTTATTCCAGCTCTACAATATCTGTTTTTAGGTGTGGTGACCAGAACTGTACACGGTATTCCATGTGTGGCCGCACCATAGATTGGTATAAAGGCAGTATGATACTGGCAGTTTAATTCTCGATTCCTTTTCTAATAACGCTTGACGTGGAGTTTGCCTTCTTTACCGCTGCCGCACACTGGGTTGACTGTTTCATTGAGTTGTCTACAACAACCACACACACACACTCATGCACACCCACACACACATGCACACCCACACACAAACTGAGAAAGCTAGAGTAGCCACTTACACAACATCAAAAAAGAGGATACCAAGGGTTGTATCCAATGTTAGCCCTAGGTAGAGTAGAACCACTGAAATGAATCAGACTTACATGAATTATGACAAAAGTAAGTCCGATTCATTTCAGCGAGTCATAGAACCATAGAATCATAGAATTATAGAATCAAAGAATAGCAGAGTTGGAAGGGGCCTACAAGGCCATCGAGTCCAACCCCCTGCTCAATGCAGGAATCCACCCTAAAGCATCCCTGACATATGGCTGTCCACCTGCCTCTTGAAGGCCTCTAGTGTGGGAGAGCCCACAACCTCCCTAGGTAACTGATTCCATTGTCGTACTGCTCTAACAGTCAGGAAGTTTTTCCTGATGTCCAGCTGGAATCAGACTTCCTTTAACTTGAGCCCGTTAAAGCTCAAGTTAACTCTAAGGTTAACTCAAGTTAACTCTAAGGGTCAACTCTAAGTAGGACTATATTATACAGGGTTTCCCCAGTCGCTCTCCTGAGTCTCTTATGATTATTTTACTTCAGGGTACCAATAAGCCTATATTACTGAGCAAGTGGCCAAACTTTTGAATCTGGCTATTCCCATTAGACCACACATGGCTGTCTGATCACTATTTCAAACCTACTGATTAGCATTTTTTAAATTTTATTGATTGATTGATTGATTGATTACACTTATATACCGCCCCCATAGCCAGGGCTCTCTGGGCGGTTTTTACAGATTTTGTATCCCTCCTTCTTTATCATCATGCAGTTTTATTACGTCTGTGTGCTTATATGTTGTAATGGTGGTCCGTTGACTGTAAATAAAGATTAATTGATTGGTTACAATCCCAATTTGTATAACATTTGCATATAAAGATTGTATGCATAGGTGCAAATTTTAAAAAAACAATAATTACAATTTAAATAGAAATTTAAATTCTTGTCACCATCACGGGGAAGACTATGACCACAGGAACTCTGTGCCTGCTCAGCCGTCTGTCCAGGTAATCACTATTGATGGGCAACTTCAAGAGTATATAGAGGACTGTCCTTCATAAAGTAGGACACCTGAACACCCTGCACGAGAGATGATCACGAGGCAGAGCTACGAACATTTCTATGCACACTTCTTTGGGAATGAGATTTACCTTCAAGTCAACGTGCCTCACATCAACCCATAAATCTCTTGTCTGGGTTTTGTATGGCAAATTATTGCACGTGCCGCATGCGATGAAAGATTGGATGTATTTTTTTTCCTTGGGAATTACATAGTAAAATATTACAGGCTTTTGGGCACGTGCACCTCCCCGAAGGCCCCTGTTCCCCCCTCCCCCAGAAAGCAGACTCCCAAAGAACAACAAATGGCGTTTGCTTGGATAAAAGGTTAGGGGGCTGATGTAATTAAGTGCAGCCCACCTTGTTTACCTTGGAGGCTTTTAAAGGGTTTTCATAAATATTGTAAAACAACCGCCCCTGTGCGTTCCCGTACGTTCCCGGTCATGTTGCTTCGCTGCCCCAATCCACGGCTTCAACTCAGGCAGCCCAAGGTGAAGGAACGGGTGACTCACGGGCTGGGCAGAGGTGGGTGATATTGGAAGGCAAGTGGGATTTGCTAGAGTTGCTAAGGGCACTTCTGCACAGCCGAGACAGGAGGAGCAAAGATGGCACCGGCTGGCATTAAAACAGCACGTGCTAATTTATATTTACAAAAGCACCAGAGGAGGCTGGTGGCTCCGAGGTCAGTGGGGTGGTGCGTCTGCTCTGGGTTTGCACCCCGCCCCCACTGACCGGCCACCAGCCTCACCTGAAAGGCACATTGGGAAAGAGAAGAGAAGTGTGGTATGTCTTGCCACCATGGGGAAGTGCCCTGTTGCTGGATCAGAACAAGGGTCCATCTAGTCCAGCACTCTGTTCACACAGTGGCCAACCAGCCATCGACCAGGGATGAACAAGCAGGACGCGGTGCAACAGCACCCTCCCGCCCATGTTCCCCAGCAACTGGTGCAACTGTTTCATCTGCTATCCAGGAGCTAACTGCTGGTGGGTAACTTCTCGCCCTCTCCATGTTCCTTCTGATGCCTCTTCACATATAAGCTGGACCTGGACTGGGCAGCCCAGCAAATAAAGAATGCCTTCAAACAGAGGACTACCTGCTGTAAAGTAGGCCCGAGGGCCAGCCTAAATGTTGCCAATGCTTCAATTGCCCTTGGTAGCTGATGCCTTTAATGTCAACTATCTGTGGCCATTTGCAGGCAAAGCTCATGTGTAACCTTATGTAGCACATCGTCGGCTGTTTAATTGTTGTTCATCTACTCCCTCCTACATTCGTTTTCTAGCACAGTTATAGAGGCCAGCCAAACAGCTGACAACCCATCAAGATTCTCGGTGGGGGGGTGGGGGAGTTGGGGATTCATGAACCCACTTGGTACAATGTAGGTCATACCCAAAGCCCCCTTTAGCCCCCCTCTCCCTCACATCCATGACTAGCACACTGGTTCCTGTCGGACTAAGATAATAGAATCATAGAATTATAGAATAGCAGAGTTGGGAGGGGCCTACAAGGCCATCAAGTCCAACCCCCTGCTCAATGCAGGAATCCACCCTAAAGCATCCCTGACAGATGGTTGTCCAGCTGCCTCTTGAAGGCCTCTAGTGTGGGAGAGCCCACAACCTCCCTAGGTCACTGGTTCCATTGTCGTACTGCTCTAACAGCCAGGAAGTTTTTCCTGATGTCCAGCTGGAATCTGGCTTCCTGTAACTTGAGCCCATTATTCCGTGTCCTGCACTCTGGGAGGATCGAGAAGTGATCCTGGTCCTCCTCTGTGTGACAACCTTTTAAGTGTTTGAAGAGTGCTATCATGTCTCCCCTCAATCTTCTCTTCTCCAGGCTAAACATGCCCAGTTCTTCCAGTCTCTCTTCATAGGGCTTTGTTTCCAAACCCCTGATCATCCTGGCTGCCCTCCTCTGAACACGCTCCAGCTTGTCTGCGTCCTTCTTCAATTGATAACCTTCCCCAACCTGGTGCCCTCCAGATGTTTTGGACTACAACCCCATCACCCATGACCATGTCTCTAATCCAACACATCTGGAATCCTGGGGTGAGGGGAGGCTTTAACTCCCCCCCTCCCGTAATGTTGACCAGGATCCCTGGGAAGGGGGAAGGGTTAACCCCCCCACACACACACACACCCCTCAAAAGTCTTGATCCATATCTCTGGGAGGAAGGAGCGAGTTTAACCTCACCCTCCTCCCAGCTGACTTGTCAGGAAAGGAAGTGCCTGGAGAGTCTCCCCACAGGCCTTCTATCCCAGCTGGATTCAGCTCCCAGCAGCCCACTGGCACTGGGAAAGAGGGCACGGGAAGAGAGTTATCTGTGCCCCCTCTTTCGCAGGGTGGTCAGACTCCCTACAGCCTGGCAAATGGCTGGTTGCTGGACTACTGGGAATTGGCTTGCACTAGACGTGGTGAGGGCCACCAATTGGGATAGCTTTAAAAGGGGGGTGGGATAAATTCCTGGAGGAGAAGGTTATCCATGGCTACTAGCCCTGATGGTGAGGTGCTACTACCTCTAGTATCAGAGGCAGCGAGCCTGTATACAGTAATTGCTGGGGAACATGGGTGGAAGGGTGCTTTTACATCATGTCCTGCTTGTGGGTCCCTGGTCAACAGCTGGTTGGCTACTGTGTGAACAGAGTGCTGGACTAGATGGACCCACGGTCTGATCCAGCAGGGCTCCTCTGATGTTCTTACTAGGAGAGAGGGCAGTGAGGATTTATCCCTGTGCACCCTCTTCCCTAGGCAGGCGGGAGGGAACTCAGGCAGGGGTGGCAATGGTAGCACTGGCCTCTGTGGGGCACATGTGGCCTGCAGGCTGTGGGTTGCCCAGCTCAGATGTGCTTAGTCTTGAGCTCACTGGAAGGGAACTGGTATATCAATGTAATGCATCAGATCAATTAAGCGCCACCTCCACTGGGCTGCCACCTCGCTGGTTCTTGATCAAGCTGCTCCATTTTCTAATGTCCAGAGGAACCGCCAGTCCTGGCATGACTAAAGCTGGTTTGGAGCACTCGAGGGTATGAGGTGTGTGTGTGTGTGTGTGTGTCTGCAGGATGGACCTGCAGCGGCCTTCAAGAGGCAGCTGGACAGCCATCTGCCAGGGATGCTTTCAGGTGGATTCCTGCATTGAGCAAGGGGTTGGACTTGATGACCTTAGAGGCCCCTTCCAGCTGTACTATTCTATGATTCTATGACCATGCTGTCGATAGCACATGCACACACGCGGCCTCTGGCAAGTACTCAATCCTAAGCCGGCCGTTTAAAACCCCTAACCAAAAGCACTCTCGCTCTCTCCCCCTTGTTTGATGATTTGCACTAGTGCTCCCCTCCCCGGCCCGGTTTGAAAGCAACACACGGTTGCAGCGTAGCGAACACGTAGTTGAATCCGGACCTTGGACATGCGTGGGTCGCCAGCTTTTCTCCCGGGGATGCTGCTTACCGTTGTCATGGGGGCATGTCTGTGCTGCATCATTCTTCTCTGTTTCTCAGCTGATACTTGAGAACGTTTTAAAGGGTTGATATTGACTCTGGGCTGGCAACTGGCCACACGCACACACACACACACCTTTGAAAACTAGAAACATATCCCATCCTTTTCGCCTTCCTATTTCCAAGCCTAAACATGATCTTTCTATCAGCCATTCCTCTCATCTTGGTCTTGCCTCTTGTACCTTTTCTTACGGTTCCCTCTAGGACTCCTTTTGGGTTGCATAACCCTACTCCCCACCCACCCCGCGACCCACACCTTTGCCTGCAACACCCCCCCCCCCCGTCCCCAGTAATTCAGTCCTCTGAGTCTGTCTAGTTGCAAGGCAGGGGGTGGGGTATTGCTCACGTAGAAGTGGCTATTGACTGATAAGGACAATTTTCAGACTTTTGTGCAACGCCTGGAGGGAATTCTATTTCACGCACAAAATCAATTTTTGCACATAACACTTGATTGCTATTGCATCTGAAAGTGTTTGCTTCGTAAATAACAGAGGAGCGGCGCGCCGTCTCGTCCTCCACCTAACTTTTGCCGTTCTGAAAAGGCCTGGATCGTGCACATTTTATTGCCTCCCACTGCCCCCCGCCTTCTCCCTTTCTTCCAGAACGTGTTTGAAAAATAGAGGCCATCTTTATGGCTGCATGTGCAGTAAATAAAAATCCTGGTCTGGATCTCACCCCAGTTCCTAGGCCTTGGCAGAAACAACCATCTGCATTATGTGCCGTTACAAAAGCAGAGTTTCTTCACAATCGGATGCCTTTTGCCCCGTGGCCATTTACCCAGGGGTGGAAACTGAAACACGCATAGAGGTCATCCAAATGGTAGGGGGGTTACAACCATAGAATCACAGAGTTCCGTGAGATCATGGAAATCATCCAACTCAACTCCCTGTTCAGTGCAGGGTGCAGCTACAGCATCAGTGGTGGCTGGTGGCTCTGATGTCAGTGGGGCAGTGAATCCGCTCTGGGTTCCAGCCAGAACCAGTCAGATTTGGACGAGGAGGTGCAGGGAACGTTTATCAAATTTGCCAATGACACAAATTTGGGTGGGATAGCTAATACCCTGGAAGACAGAAACAAACTTCAAAGTGATCTTGACAGGCTAGAGTGCTGGGTTTGAAAAAACAGAATGAAATTTAATAGGGATAAATGCCAAGTTCTACACCTAGGAAATAGAAACCAAAGGCACAGTTACAAGATGGGGGATACTTGGCTCAGCAATACTACAAACGAGAAGGATCTTGGAATTGCTGTAGATCACAAGCTCAATATAAGCCAACAATGTGATGTGGCTGCAAAAAAAGCAAATGTTATTCTGGGCTGCATTAATAGAAGTATAGCTTCCAGATCACATGAGGTACTGGTTCCCCTCTATTCAGCCCTGATTAGGACTCATTAGAACTGGAGTATTGCATCCAGTTCTGGTCACCACACTTCAAGAAGGATGCAGACAAGCTGGAACGTGATCAGAGGAGGGCAACCAGGATGATCAGGGGTCTGGAAAAAAAAGCCCTATGAGGAGAGACTGAAAGAACTGGGCATGTTTAGCCTGGAGAAGAGAAGAGTGAGGGGAGACATGATAGCACTCTTCAAATACTTGAAAGGTTGTCACACAGAGGAGGGCCAGGATCTCTTCTCGATCCTCCCAGAGTGCAGGACACAGAATAACGGGCTCAAGTTACAAGAAGCCAGATTCCGGCTGGACATCAGGAAAAACTTCCTGACTGTTAGAGCAGTACGACAATGGAACCAAAGACCTAGGGAGGTTGTGGGCTCTCTCACACTAGAGGCATTCAAGAGGTAGCTGGACAACCATCTGTCAGGGATGCTTGAAGGTGGATTCCTGCATTGAGCAGAGGGTTGGACTCGATGGCCTTATAGGCCCCTTCCAACTCTACTAGTCTATGATTCTATGCGAACTGTAAAGGAGCTCTCCAAGGTGCCACCAGTTGCCACTGTACAGCATCCCTGACAGACGGCCATCTGGACTCTGCTGAAATACCTCCAACGAAGGAGAACCGAACTCCTCCTGAGACAGGCCATCCCAGACATTAAGATGTTCCACTTACAGTTTAGATTAAACTTGCTTCCCTGAAATCTCCAACCGTTGTTCCTAGCCCTGCCTTTTGCAGCAACAAAGCACAACTCCGCTCCATTTTCTTTTCAGATATGTGAAGGCTGTTATCCTGTCTCCCCTCAATCCGCCCTTCTCCAGGCTAAACATGCCCAGTTCTTTCAACCATTCCTCACAGGGCCCGGTTTCTCCAGAACCCTCACCACCCTGGTCGCTCTTCCCTGCACATGCTCCAATCAGTGTCCTTCTTAAAATGTGGCACCCAGAACTGTACGCAGGACTCCAAAATGTGACCTGACTAATGCGGAATAGAGCAGACTTATTACTTGCCATGACCTGGAAGATAGTTTTTGGTTAACGAAGTCTCCGATTGCATCTGCATTTTTAGCAGCTGTATCAAACTGCTGGCTCATATTCAATTTCTGATCAAGACATCTGCGTCTTTTTCACAGGTACCACTGCAAGCCAGGTTTTCCCCACCCTATATACTTATGCCTATGATTTTTTCGTACATAAATGCCATTTTCAGCCCAGTGTTCCAGCTTGTCGAGACCCTTATGAACCTTGGTTCAGTTTTCTATGATGCTGGCTGTCCCTCCTAGCGATGTTGAAGGAATCCATCCTGCGGGTCAAACTCGCCGAGTTTTCATCAGCTTGGGCCACAGATTTTGGTTCATTTCCCTGTAAGCTGGCCTGACCAAAAGCATCATCAGATGGGTGGGGAGATCTTGTTTCCTTACCATCACTTCTCTGCCCCCACTCCTGTCCCACAATACTTCCTCTTTCTTCCTAGAAAAGAAAGAGGAAGTAAACAAAGACCGCATGGCCCATTCAGGGCCCCTTTTTATCACACCCTTTTCCTGCACACAGTAGAAATGGCGGCACATTCCTTTTCCAAAAAAAGCAAAAAAGACAGATTAAAAGGAGTCCATTTTGTGATGAAAAAAAGGCAAGAAGGAGCGGGAGGCAAGCAGGAGGTGGACGTCGTCGTCTAAAGGAGGCACACAAAAAAAAACGTGAGTGGGCAGTAGCGAGCGCGTGATAAAATGCTCATCTGGTGAAATTTGTAATCTCCATTGAGTCAGGCCAGTTTGTGGATTTTCCCACTGTTGTTGTTTTATTCATGTAAATGGAAATTTGTGCAAATTTCAGCTGCAATGTGCAAAAGAGTTTAAATCTATTTGCAGTTGCTCTGTTCTTGCCCGTTCTCCCAGCAATACCATTTTATATTCTCCTGCCCCTTCTTCCTCTCCCTAAGGAAGAAAGATTTGAAAGGGCTCTCTTAAGGCCTTTGGCAATACCTGGTTTGCCTGAAAGCAGGCGAGGATTGTTGTCCATGTTCAGGATGGTTTTCATGTCTTCTCCTCCCTGTTGGTTCTACAGGGCTCGCTTTCCTCCAGTCTCCACTTTATCTCATTGTTTGTATTCCTCGTAGCATTTGGGGCCTGTGGCTTTCCCACTTCTCTGTAGCAGTTCTTTGAAATTGCCCTCTCCTTCCTCTAGTCTGTTCACTTTGCATTTTTTAAAGACAGTGTTTGAGCTCTTACCCCCACCTCCTAGGGAGGTTGTGGGCTCTCCCACACTATAGGCATTCAACCATCAGTCAGGGATGCTTTAAGGTGGATTCCTGCATTGAGCAGGGAGTTGGACTTGATGGCCTTGTAGGCCCCTTCCAGCTCTGCTATTCTATGATTCTATCACCATCTAGCTGAAGTTGATTCAGCCTACTCCTGGGTTGTACTGTGTCTTCCCCATCTGTTACACCTGAACAGGCAGGTGATACTCCACTCTGTGCTTGGCCCCTCGTCAGCTAGAAGATGTGGCAGGGATGAGGACAGACTGGTAGGGGGATGGCACCTGGGTTGCAGGGACCTGCTGTGGATCATATCTTGAGCAGGGGCCGGTTTGCTCAGATAAGCAAGACATAAAGAAATCAGCACCATGGAAAGTTCTAAGTGGTGCTGGGGCTGAAAGTCAGACAGGATTGTCTGTATATTGCTCCAATAAGGAGCAGAGCAGGACTGAGAATTAAGTAGGACACCAGCTGCTTTTAGGCTGCTTGGCCCCAATTTGCATACTGACTGATAGTTGGTCTGTTAAAGGGCCCTGGCCAGTTAAGCAATCTCAGGCTGCAACAATGTGGGAGTGGCTGGTATATTAGTGTTCTCATGGCCCAAGTCTTCAAAGTCTGAGAATGGTAATGTGGCTTCGTCTGGATGCAGGGGAGCTGCCCCATGGGGGTATTTCTGGTGAACTGGGTCCTGGGAGATGAAAGCCTCATGATGCCTTTCTGTGGCCATGTCATCTTCCTGAACTATTAACTCTGGAGCCTCCTCGAGGACAAAGGGTCAGAATCTTCTGAGGATGAGGCTGCATGGTCCAGGTTCATGACTTTTCCCTCAACTCCTTGACCAGAGTACTTGGATCTATTGAGACAGTCTTAAATAGGCTACAATGTGGGGGCAGGTAGAGATCCCTAATTTTCCAGATGTGCCACAGGTTCAGAACCACAGGGGAAGGGCCCTTTTTCCACCCTTTGGCTCACAACAAAGGCTCACACTTCTGCTTTCCTGTTACCTGGTGCAGAGAGGGGAAACAGCATCGATCCAGATCCCCAGGAGCAGCAGACACACTTCCCCCAGACTCCTCTCTAATTCCATTTCAGAGGGACCAAGCCTGATCTGCACCTTCTGGAATCAGAATTCAGCTACCCTTTGGATTTTGCACCTCTCCACATTTTGCGATGTAGTTGTTGTCTGTGTGTGTGTGTGTGTGTGTGTGTGTGTGTGCACCTTATGATACAATGCATTTAGAAATGTGTACTTTGAGAGGAAATACATTCAGTAATGTATATTTTGTGAGAACATACTTTCAAAAATAGGTTTCTAAATGCACATTTTTGTTCAGTCTTTTTTTAAAAATGCAACAACACAGAGATTATTGTGGAAACAGGACAGGGCGGACTTATGACGAACATATGCAGAAGTGACACAAACCAGAAATGGCCCTGATCCTCCCATCCCAGCTGGCGTCTCAGCTGTGCCTGCCCAGCACATCCTCTCCGCCGGCGCAAATGTTGTGATCAGGGAGAAGAAGGCCTTGTAAAGGGCTCTCTTTTCCCCTCCATTGTCCCAGGAATTGAGGGTTGTCAATTTCAGGACCCAGCAACCACCTGCTGCAGGGTCCTCCCTCTCTCCCTCCCCAACCTCTCACTTAGAAATGCATCTTGGACCAGGTGGTTTTAAGGAGGCCTGTCGAAGCTGCAGTGGGATGGAGCCCATTAGCCCGTGGTGTTAGCCAGAAGGCCGCACAAGATAATTGAGGAATATTTAATGTCCCCCAGCTGCAATTATGTCAGGTGCAATGTGGAGTTCATCAATCAGGGGGTGGGGAACGGCCCTGATCTCTCCACTAATCCTCTCCCTGCTGCATTGGTTCATGTGACCGTCTTCTGACAAAAGCGCAGCCCATCCAGAGAAAGTAGCCCTCCCCGCCCCCAGATCCTCACCTTGCCACGGAGGACGCCCTGCCCAATAGGAAGGTGGAGTGGGGTGGGGGAGCTTACAGGAAATGAGGGGTCCCACATGAGCACAGAGCAATCACATCTGCAGCAAAACAGCTGGCTGGGAGCAGAGCAGAGAAATGCATGTGTGCGGAGTGATGAATGAGGCCCTTTCTGTACGATAGGACAAAGCCAGCTCCAAGTGCGTTGCGATCCTCCTTTGCATACGGATTCAGTGATTGCAGTGAAATCGCCCCTGGCAGCCTTTCCCGGCTTGGTACTCTATGGGGGCCACTTGTGTATCACCCCAAATAGACAAGAGACAGCCCCCCCCCCCAGAGGACAAAAGATGGTACCAATTTGCATAGCATTTCCATAGGCAAATTTATATGTGTAAGCACAAATTTAAAATAACCGTAATTTAAATAAAACCACAATCCATCTCAGCAGAGCTGGGGGAAAGCGGTTGACCAAGTATCCTCCGTGTCTGCTCAGTCTGCTGTCCAGGTGTTAACAGTTGAGCAATTTCAAGGCTTCCCCTATTCTCTTCTCCAAAAATTCTTTATCCTTAAATCAGACGTGGACTGGACAGCCCATCAAACAGAGGATACCTTCAAATGGAGGACTGTCCCCTGCCAGCTGTGCAAAACAGAGGACTGCCCTCTGTAAATAGGACTCCTGGCCACGCTACCTGGTGCCCTCCAGATGTATTTATTTATTTATTTATTTATTGCATTTCTATACCGCCCAATAGCCGGAGCTCTCTGGGTGGTTCACAAAAATTAAAAACATTCAAAGTATAAAACAACAGTATAAAACCATAATATAAAATACAATATAAAAGCTCAACCAGATAAAAACAGCAGATATGCAAAATGTGTTGGACTTCTGCTTCTATCCTTCCCAACCAGATTGGGCAAGGGTGTGTGTGTGTGTGTGTGTGTGTGTGTGTGTGTGTGTGTGAGAGAGAGAGAGAGAGAGAGAGAGAGAGAGAGAGAATTACTATCACTGATTAGCACCTTACCTGTACAGTACATGTACGTACACACATCATTATACAGAAACTCAAAACAACAACAGCAACAATTTGTGAACTGCATTAGATTGAGTGGAGCCTTTTGGTCCTTCCAGCCCAGTGTTCTCCATGTAGCCAAAGTAAAGAAGGCAAACTCCATGTTAGGCGTTATTAGAAAAGGAATTGAGAATCAAACTGCCAGTATCATGCTGCCTTTATACCAATCGATGGTGCGACCACACTTAGAATACCATGTACAGTTCTTGTCAACACACACACACACACACATTAGAGCTGGAAAAGGTGCAGAAAAGAGCAATTGAAATGACCAAGGGGCTGGAGCATCTCACCTACGAGGGAAGGTTACATCAACTGGGATTGTTTAGCTTGGAAAAAGGGAGGCTAAAGGGGAGACATGATTGAGGTGTACAAAATGATGCACGGTGTGGAGAAGGTGGATAGGGAGACATTTTTCTCCCTCTCCCATAATACTAGAACCCAAAGGGGTCCTCCCACGAAGCTGATTGGTGGGAGATTCAGGACAGATAAAAGGAAGGACTTCTTCACACAGCGCAGAGTTAAACTCCGGAATTCACTTCCACAAGATGCAGTGATAGCCACCAATTTGGATGGCTTTAAAAGGGGGTTGGAAAAATTCCAGGAGGAGAAGGCTATCAGTGGCTACTAGTCCTGATGGCCGTATGCTACCTCCAGTATCTGAGACAGTAAGCCTATATACACCAGCTGCTAGGGAACATGGACAGGAGGTTGCTGTTGAGGTTGCTGTGTTGCACCCGTGTCCTGCTTGTGTGAACCAAGTAATGGACTCGACCTGATCCAGCCTGGCTCTTCTTATGTTCTTATGCTGGCTGGCAGTAACGCCCTGGAGTCACAGACAGGGATCTTGCCCATTCCCCCCTGTCTGAGACCTTTTTAGGGTTGCTGAATTCAGAGCCTTCTACTATGTCCAGCTACTGAGCGATTCCCAGGCCAATGGATTCTCACACATGAGAAAGCAAGAGACCGTTCTCCAGTTCTGCAATACAGCACGGCGTTGGACCGGTCCGCAAACCTGGGATGCAGCCAGATCTGGATTCTGGGATGGGAGATAGCTTCCACGGGGGGGAAGGGGGCTGCGAGGCTGGAGGGATTTGAAACCTTGGTAACAAAGGCCAATGCAAAGGCCTATAGATTTTCCCAGCAGGCCTTGCACTGGAACATTCTGCTCGGCCTGGCCTTGGGTCAAAAGGTGAGCCCTGCCCTGCCAGCTTTATAGTGGTCCCAACATTTCTAATGGCTTTTAGGGGCAATAAAGTGTCCAGATGCCGCTGGGATGGGCCCCCATTGCAAACTGCTTTCTATTTGCTCTGCAGCTTTGCTGGCATCAAGGGCTTAAGTGAAGGTCTAGCTACTTATCTGTGCCTTTCGCTAATCCCCCAAGTCAATGGTGAATCTCCCCATTCAGGGAAGGTACGATTGCAGTGGGGGTCCGTGGGTGGGAGGAACAGCAGGCCAGGCCCTGAGCATTGTTCATTTCTTGTGCCCATTCCTTGAAATCTATCTAGCCCATCGTCAGTCTGCATTTCAGCAAACAGTTTCTTGAAAGCCTGGTGGCCACAGGATCCCATCGTTCCTTGGGCCCCTTTGACCAGTCTCCTCCTCCAATTTGTGTCAGACTGCTGATGCTTTTCTCCCAGGCCTGGGATGGACGGGACTCATGCTTTCACTAGCCAATTACGAACAGCTAGGAAGGCATTCGCGGCCTCTGTGGGACAGAATGTGCCAGGTGTGCTCCACAGGTCTTGGGCCACTGCTCCCATCACGATAGCCTGCCTGGGCTTCAATTATGCCTTGGTTTAGTCCTAAAACCTGATTTCCGGGCAAGATGAAAAATATGTGATGGGGATACAAGGCGTGAGCAGAGTGGATTTTCCTAGGTGACCAACGTTGGTATCAAAGATGCAGACGTGGAAATGGGAGTAGCGATACCTGTCACTTGCCTCCCCAGGGACAATTCTCTAGCTAGAGATTTGCAGAGAGCTCTCCACCAGCCCCTCTACCCAACGAAAGGCCTGTGGGCAGCAGGAAGCCCCCGCTGTGGGCTCTGCCTCCTCCTGCTGCCACCAAATTTGGGGTACAGTCACATCCATAGTGGCTTCAGAAGACCAGAAGGGTCCAATTTTTCTTTCAAACAAGCTAAACCTACTCCTTTTGGTGCACTGTAGCCACTACAGATGCCATTTTATATTGTATTTTATGTTATGGTTTTATACTGTTGTTTTATACTTTGAGTGTTTTTAATTTTTGTGAATCGCCCAGAGAGCTCCAGCTATTGGGCAGTATAGAAATGTATTAATAAATAAATAAATAAATAAATATATTTTTAAAAAAGGTATAATATTAATTATAGAGGTAGTAGAATCATAGAATCTTAGAATCATAGAATAGCAGAGTTGGAAGGGGCCTACAAGGCCATCGAGTCCAATCCCCTGCTCAGTGCAGGAATCCACCCTAAAGCATCCCTGACAGATGCTTGTCCAGCTGCCTCTTTAATGACTCTAGTGTGGGACAGCCCACAACCTCCCTAGGTAACTGATTCCATTGTCATACCGCTCTAACAGTCAGGAAGTTTTTCCTGATGTCCAGCTGGAATCTGGCTTCCTTTAACTTGAGCCCATTATTCCGCCTATATACACCAGTTGCTGGGGAACATGGGTGGGAGGGTGCTGTTGCACCATGTCCTGCTTGTTCATCCCTGGCCGATGGCTGGTTGGCCACTATGTGAACAGAGTGCTGGACTAGATGGACCCTTGGTCTGATCCAGCAGGGCTCTTCTTATGTTCTTAATTTCATATTTTTGGTTCCTGCAGTGGAGGCAGTGGCCCAGGGATCCTGGAGATGCCCACCCCTACTTTAAGTAGAGTTACCAAGGACTGGTCTGAGAGGTCCTTTCAGTCACAAAGCGTCTGTCCTGTCACTGAGCCGTAATCGTATGTGACACTGAAATTTGGGAGTTTGGGGGGGGGAGTTGATTCCAAAGAGCCATGGCATGAGTAGCAGCCCTCCACAAGAGAAGGGACCATATAGGACTTTACGATCCCACCGCAACTTGTCACACGCTGGACGTATCTCCGCAGCAAGGGTCCAAAAGCAGAGGCAGTCTCTCTGACGAGAGAGGCCCCCTCAACCCTGCCGTATGCGCGCACACGCTCGCAATGGGCCCGCGAAATCTAGTGTGCTGCTCATACAACCCATCTCACACTGGTCCCGCAGCCGTCCTTAGGCCAGCTGTGTGAACGGCCATGGGCATGATCCTCTAGCGCAACTGCACCAACTCATGTTCTGATCTTGGGACAGAGCTCCATGGTGCAGGCAGGCCTCCGGGGGTTGTGCAGTGGAGGGGACTGCTTCGGTGTCTCGACAGTCTCCAGATCCACACAGAAGCCCCGACAACCGGCCTCAGGAGGGCTCCAGGCAACAAGAAAACAAGGTGACAACGACTTCCTTTTGCGCGTGCGTGTCTGTGCCGCTTGGGCGCGAAAAGAGGTGCTGGGTGCCAAATTCTTCCCCTCTCACCCCCTTGCTCTCTCAGCCTCTCTCTCCACACGCTCACACACACTGACACCGTCCCGTAACCAGGGCCTCACGCTTGCTTCTGGTATTTGTAACCTTGAACCCAGATTCCTCCTCGCACCACAGCTTGGGAGGAAGCCAGTTCCCTGCAGGATAATGGCTCGTCTCGTTTCGGAGAGGCCGGCTCCCGTGCCGCGGCCCACTGGCCAATCTACCGTGGAAACAGCTGGGCTTCTCCGGGAGGAAGGCAGCAACACTGCAAGGCACGACGAGGCGAGGCAGCCTCTGCTTGACAGTGCTGTGCGTGGTGGCCGGGGGCAGCGGAGGGAACACGGCAGGATAGTCAGGCCAATGGAACAGCAGGGGTGTATCTACACAGCGTCGTGAAGGCGCTTGCGTGCGCCTCCAGTGCGCCCCGAAACTCATTGTGTAGATCCTGCCCTACCTGGCCAGAAGAGGAGGAGGAGGAGGCAGCGACGGCGGCCCCGCTTCACCCCTCGCGGGGACAGGGCGAAAAGTTTCCGGGCTCGGTGGCTTCGCTGGGGAGTCCTTGCCGCCGCCGCCCACCTCCCCGCCGGCCTCCTGCTGCCGGTGAAAGAGCCACCCCGTCCCCAAGGCTGTTCTAAATCTCCATTTGCGCCAACGAGGGGGGAATACTCAAATTTTGCCCTGGGGCTGTCTATACACAAGGTAAGTGCCGATTATATGACGCAGCAGCCACCACACGGCCACCTTGGGGCTTTCCCGTGAAGCTGCAAGGGGGGAAAGTCAGGGACTTACTCCGACTTTTTCTTCTGGAGGGAGGTGAGTACCACACATCCACCATCTATCCTCGCTCCGGAGTCACGGTGGAGGCGTGGCTGGACGGATGGTGACCCCTGATTGGTCGCCATATCCCTGGGCAGAGGGG
Organism: Elgaria multicarinata webbii; assembly: GCF_023053635.1. Lineage (NCBI taxonomy): Eukaryota > Metazoa > Chordata > Lepidosauria > Squamata > Anguidae > Elgaria > Elgaria multicarinata. The sequence goes on along the minus strand of NC_086178.1, from coordinate 12,639,383 downwards.
CAGGGGGTGGGGTGGCTCTTCCAGGACCCCGGCACTTTTGCTGCAGCATCAGGATTAGCTGCCGCCACCCCAAAGCAGCAAAAGCGTGGGGTTTTGCTTTCCATCACCGCCCTATAGGCAGCCCCCTGGACTCTTAAGAGGACAGCCGATGAGAGTTGAACCAATTTAAGTACATCCTGTAGGAGCAATCTTCCTTTTGGGCCAATCAGGGCTGGCAGCGCAATTTTACAGGAAGCGGTGATTGAAATAGGTAGCTGGGGAATCTCCAGTTCAAATCTCAGCTCAGCCATGAACTCAGGGACTCTCCTTAGGCCACACCCACCAATGTCACCTGGCCTGTGGAGGGCCAGGTGGGGGGCAATATTGCCCCCCCCCGTATCCTGTTTCTGCACCTCATCTTAAAGGCATGCTTCAGTTCAGGGCTGGGGAACCCACGCCCCTCCAGGTGTTGTTGGAACAGTAGGCGCTGGGGGCTCCAACATCAATGGGGTGTTGAATCCTCTTTGGGCTTCAGTCAGTACTCTACAGGAGTTAGCCAAGGCAGCTTCCACTGTGACAGATTACAGGTGCTTGGCCATGATGGCTGGGGCTGATGGGTGTTGGAGTCTAATGACATCTGCAAGGCCACATGTTCGCCACCTCTGATTTAAGTGCTAAGTATTCTTATTCTCATTAATGTTTGACTCACAAACCTTGGACCTGAACCTTCCAGTGTGCAGCAAGAAGGTTCTGATGAGTTCAATTTAGGCCAGTCACTGCCTGGTTCAGGGCCCTCCGGCCAGAGGATGCAGCCCTGCTGTCAACCTCCGGTTTGAGGGTGGAGGGCAGGACAAGACACTGACGGTCCTATTTCCAAAGGAGGTAGACTGTGCCTCATCCTCACTAGAATCCCTCCATTGCACACTGGAAGGCCCAGGTGTTGGGGAACATGACATTGACTTGCCTGGGCAGTGGCTTCCTGGCTTGCTGGGTGCCAGGGCAGGTGCTGTAGTGTGTGAGTGGGAAACAGGCAATGGCCCAAGAGAAGGAAGGACCCATTTCCTCCTGACACTTAGCCGTGAGTGCATGAAGCCACCCAGCTGTGCACACTAGCCAACCCACTGTGGTTTGTTCCTGCCAGCTGCATGAGCCAGTCATCATGGATCGGTGTGGGCTGATGGCCAATGGGTGGGCAGAACTGGGAGCACCGAAAAGGCACTCTCGATATTGAAGAGTATTGAGCAGTACCCGTATAGCCTTCCTTGACTAGCTGATGTTTTGGAAAGTGGGCAAACAGCGCTCCAGCAGGGCAGCAGGAGAACTGCATCCCCAAGGAGATCCAGCATGGACCGTAAACCAAGGAACAGGCTGACTCAGCCAGGAGGAAGACGGGTCCTTCTGCAGCTTCAATAGCTGTGTACAAAGAAGAGGGGATTCTGGCAGCTTTGCTCATCTCCGAAGTACAAGCAACACTTGCTAAAGTTCATCTCCTACGCAGCCGTGGCTGGAGGTCCAGATTTCAGGGGTTCCTCCGCAAACTGACACTCATTGAGCCCCCTCCTGTATTGGTTCCTCCCACCCCTTCAGCAGAGAAAAGCTGGAGGTGGAAGGGGTGGGCAGCATCAGATGCGCTCCCAGGCCCACCATTTTAATTTCCTGCTACAGCTGCCAATGTCGTTTTGGGACCTCATGGGTGCTAGCCAAGTGGCCCTGAGCACAGCTGCCTTTCCTTCTTCAAATTGCAAATTTGCAAAACCTGTTTTTCAGACCTTGACAGCAGGAAAGGGATATTACTACCATTTTTTTTAAAAAAATGCTTATTAGTGTAAGGCCCATGCTGCCATGGATGTGAAAAAAGGAGGCTAAAGGGGAGACATGACAGAGGTGTACAAAATTATGCATGGTGTGGAGAATGTGGACAGGGAGACATTTTTCTCCCTCTCTCAAAATACCAGAACCCAGTGGGGTCACCCCATGAAGCTGATTGGTGGGAGATTCAGGACAAATAAAAGGAAGGACTTCTTCACACAGCGCATAGTTAAATTATGGAACTCACTACCACAAGATGTAGTGATGGCCACCAATTGGGATGGCTTTAAAAGGGGGTTGGATAAATTCCTGGAGAAGAAGGCTATCAATGGCTACTAGCCCTGATGGCTGTGTGCTATCTCCAGTATTTGAGGCAGTAAGCCTGTGGGCACCAGTTGCTGGGGAACATGGGTGGGAGGGTGCTGTTGCACCATGTCTTGCTTGTTCATCCCTGGCTGATGGCTGGTTGGCCACTGTGTGAACAGAGTGCTGGATTAGATGGACCCTTGCTCTGATCCAGCAGGGCACTTCTGATGTCCTTATGTCCTGCTCATTTCCTGCTTTTTGGCTCCTCGGTCACCACAGAGGGGCTCATGAATAATGCAACTATGGCTCATGCCTAGTGAATTCCCCCTCTGAAATGTACATGCAATGTGGCCCCACCTCCTCCCTCGTCGGCCCCGGTTGGCCATCTCCATCCCCTTCCCTCTCGCCACTGACAGCAACAGCCTGTCATGCCTCCCTCAGATTCTTCCGATGTTGAAGAGGAAGGTCAGGTTGCAGATCCGGGTGAGGGCTCTGGAGCTATTTCTGTGCTAGGACCCTCACCCGGAACTGCAACCTGACCTTCCTCTTCAACATCGGAAGAATCCGAGGGAGGCATGACACAGCCTAGCCACACGGCTGCACCTGGGGCCCGCCTTCATGCTACACTGATTTGCTGAGCAGTGCTGTCCGTCACCCTGCTGCGAGGTCATGCCCATTTGGCATGGAGGAAATCAATTGCTATTAAAACTCGAGCTTTGAACTTCTTTTTCTTTTTCTTTTTTTTTTTTTTTTGAACTTTCAAAATTTTCTGCATGTCTGCTCAGCTCGCTTTTCAGTTTAAAACAAAAATGAGCAAAATCGGTCTGGTAGATCGCAAGTAATAAGCCTTACAATGCTGTATTATTATTTAGATTCCATTTCTGTACTGCCCAACAGCTGAAGTAGAGCAGTTCACAAAACAAAACGTGAAGCACTAAAATTGCAATGGTGTCGCCAAACATCATACAAAAAGTTTACGCTTTGTTTTGTTTTTTTAAAAAAGAAATGTATAAAACCAAAATTAAAAGCAGAGTAAAAGCCATCAACAGTGCAAAGATCTAAAAAGGCACTAAGGGCGCAATGCTATGTATGTTTAGGCAGAACAAAGTCCTACAACTCCCAGCATGCTTGCTGGCTGGGGAATGCTGGGAGTTGTAGTACTTTGTTCTGCCTAAACATACATAGCATTGTGCCCTAAGGCAATTTTTTTAAAGCCTGGTGGGGGAAAATGGCCTTCATCTGGCTCCAAAAAGACCCCAACGTAGGCATCAGTTATATGTGGACATGGGGGCAGGGCCTCCCCCCCCCAAATGTTGGTTGTACGAATACAGTACACACACCACCCTCAAAAGAGTTGTAAGACCATTAAATCAAGCCCAGTCTCAAATTACCTGAACTGCATCCCCTGTACGCATGCGAAGCAGCTATTGCTTTCCTTGTGTTTTTAACTGGGCTTTTAATGCGTTTTGCTTTTACATTGAGCTTTAATTAAGATTCTGTTTCCAATCTGGATTTTTTGGGGGGAGAGGGAAGGTGGGGCGTCAATTAAATAAATAAACCAAGGGACAAACTGGAGAGGCTGTTTGAATCCCCAACGGGCTTATCCAGCATGATCTAGTAGCGCAGGGCTCGCCAGTCTTTTTTGAACCCGCGGGTCATTTGGGAATTTGAGATGCTGCCGTGGGCGCCATGACAAAATGGCTTCCATGGAGGATTATGTGGCCAGCCACTTAACGGCTGCCATGGGGGCCTGGCTAGCCAAAAGTGAACCGAAGAGGTGAGAGGGCGGCGGAGAGGAATAGTGAGGCTAGGAACACGGAGGGAGGGAGGGAGGAAGAGCAAATGCTATTTTGGGCTGCATTAATAGAAGTAGAGCTTCCAAATCACATGAGGTACTGGTTCCTCTCTATTCGGCCCTGGTTAGGCCTCATCTTGAGTATTGCGTCCTGTTCTGGGCTCCACAATTCAAGAAGGACGCAGACAAGCTGGAGCGTGTTCAGAGGAGGGCAACCAGGATGATCAGGGCTCTGGAAACAAAGCCGTATGAAGAGAGACTGAAAGAACTGGGCATGTTTAGCCTGGAGAAGAGAAGATTGAGGGGAGACATGACAGCACTCTTCAAATACTTAAAAGGTTGTCACACAGAGGAGGGCCAGGATCTCTTCTCGATCCTCCCAGAGTGCAGGGCACGGAATAATGGGCTCAAGTTAAAGGAAGCCAGATTCCAGCTGGACATCAGGAAAAACTTCCTGACTGTTAGAGTAGTACGACAATGGAACCAGTTACCTAGGGAGGTGGTGGGCTCTCCCACACTGGAGGCCTTCAAGAGGCAGCTGGAGAACCATCTGTCAGGGATGCTTTAGGGTGGATTCCTGCATTGAGCAGGGGGTTGGACTCGATGGCCTTGTAGGCCCCTTCCAACTCTGCTATTCTATGATCCTATGATTCTATGATTCTAGGAAGAGATAGCAGAGGAAGCAGCAACGCTAGAGGCTAGAAAGGGAGAGAATGAAGGTTTCTATTTAAAAAATAATAATTCAAGAGGGCACAGAGAGCTTGTGGGCGCCACCGGAAGTCCACACAGGTGTCGTGGCAGCTGCAGGTGCCCTAGCTAGAAATTGTCCCAGAATCCTTTGCAAATTCACAAGGGGTTTCCCATGGCCGATGCGTAGGGGGTCCCTCAATAGGCAATGTGATCTGGAAAGGGGCCCCAGAAGGAATGTTGTGCAAAACGACTGCCTTGCCTCACAGTGGTGCAAAATGGGGGGGGGGAGTGCGTCTGTATGACAACGCCTTGGAAGGGCATCAGACCAAGAGCCCGGAGCGTCGCTGCTGCAAGGCTGAACCAATAAAGTTAGACAGGGCAGGAGGGAATGTGGGCTATCTGGCCGGAAAAGCCCGACCCCTGCCCTGCGTTCCTGAGCTTTCCCATCCCGACAAAGTACAGCCGCCTTCTTTGGATGGGAGCTTTTTCGCCACGCCCACAGATAACCCCGAGTAAATGGAAAAAGTTGCAGTAAGTCAGCGACGTTTTAGCCACGTTGTTTCAGGAGGAAAGCCCATGGTGGGCGCGAGCTGGCATCTGCACCGTATAAACCATGCGGCGCCACTGCGCAGCCACCACGGGGTAAGCAGGGCGTATAGACAGCCCCATGGAGGCTGTAACAGGCATCGTGCTAAAAACGATTCTCCGCCCAATTGAAGAATACGACATTGCCAGGCCCACATTTTTTATCAACTCTGGGCTTTCCGTGTGTGAGCGGGTTTGACTTTACCTCTCCACCTACTTTCTGCCCTGCGCCCCCCCCCTCCCCAAACCTTCCTCTCCCCTCCTTAATGCTCTGCTGTGAATTACTTCTGGCCATTTTGCTTTTTCTTGCAGGGGGATTAAGTTTTCGTAGCCTGAAAACTAACAGAGCACATCAGTTGGCTGCTTTGGCAGCGCTGGGCTTTGGAAAGTTTCAAAAAAAAAATGAAAGAGAGAGAGAGAGAGAGAGAGAGAGAGAGAGAGAGCGCCTGGGGGTGGGCAAAAGAGAGCCGCGTTTAGCAGGGTGGTGGTGAGGAGTCGTGGTTAATACGACGGGGATTAAAATTCCAGTCCGATTAATACACCCTAGGTGACAGATTTTTCGCAGCGTGGGGGTTGAGAGGGAGAGCCGAGAGCGACATGCAAGCAGGATCAGAGCTGGGGCTGGCGGCTGGGGCGGAGGACGGGGGAGGGGCAAGGCGAGGAAGAAAGGAACCCTTTTACATTGCTGGGTCCAGCCAGGCAGAAAGGTCAGGGTGAGCGGGAGAGCCAAACAGCTCCATTACGGCAGATGGATCCCTCTTTCACCCGCCCCCACCCTCGGCCCCGGCAGCTCTGGGGGGAGGGGCGTGCGGCAGCCGGGGCCTGGGGCAGACAAGGGTGTCAGAGGAGGGCTGGTGTGGCTTATGGGCGCATGGGCCGGACGGGGAGAGCAGTGCATCAGAGCAGGAAGCGCTCTCGGCCTCCTGGACCCGGGAAAGACCATTCGGCAGGCCGGTAATTTGGCCCTGCTGAAGTCATGCCTGCAACATGTAAACGAAGGCACAGTATCTCTGCTTGAGCCTGCACCGGCCTTTCTGTGCATTTGCGCACCTATCCGCGAGGGCTTGCACGCATGGTGCACGTGGCTTTGGTGTTCCACTTGCGAGGAGCATCACATCTGGGTGGATGGAATAAAAGCATAAGAAATGTCATGCTGGATCAGGCCAAAGGCCAAAGACTGAAAGAACTGGGCCTGTTTCGCCTGGAGAAGAGAAGATTGAGGGGAGACATGATAGCAGTCTTCAAATACTTGAAAGGTTGTCCCGCAGAGGAGGGCCAGGATCTCTTCTCGATCCTCCCAGAGTGCAGGACACGGAATAACGGGCTCAAGTTAAAGGAAGCCAGATTCCGGCTGGACATCAGGAAAATCTTCCTGACTGTTAGAGCAGTGCGACAATGGAATCAGTTACCTAGGGAGGTTGTGGGCTCTCCCACACTAGAGGCCTTTAGGAGGCAGCTGGAGAACCATCTGTCAGGGATGCTTTAGGGTGGATTCCTGCATTGAGCAGGGGGTTGGACTCAATGGCCTTGTAGGCCTCTTCCAGCTCTGCTATTCTATGATTCTATGATTCTATGATCTAGCATTCTGTTCCGGGGCCAACCACCGGCCCACAGGAAACCCACAAGCTGGACATGAGTTCAACAGCACCCTCCCACCCGTGTTCCCCAGCAACTGGTGTACATGGGTATGCTGCCTCTGATACTGGAGGTACCATAGAGCCATTAGAACTAGTAGCAATAAGGAGCCTTCTCCTCCAGGACTGTGCATACACAGCTGTGTAGGTGATACAGGCCTTAGCTAGACCTAAGGTTTATCCCGGGATCGTCCCGGGGTCATCCCTTTTCATGTAAATGACACACAGGGGATCCCGGGAGCAGGCAGGGACGACCCCGGGACAACCCCTGGATAAACCTTAGGTCTAGCTAGGGCCACAGCTTTGTATAGGGGCATCAGAGGCAGATCATGTGTACTTGCTAGCTAGTTTGTTCATGGCCTGTTGTGACCCCACCCCACAAAGCAATGTCCCATTAAAGGTTGACACACAGAAGAACAGCATTTTGGCTATCTATCCAGAACCACAGGTCTGTCACCAGGGATCGGGCAGTCAAGGTACAAACTTTAGGAGGAGGAAAAGTCGTGACAGGCAGAACTGGAGTGGATCAACAGTACCTCCAGGGGACGAACGGCTGGTGAAGATGTTGGAGTTGGCGGAGATAGCAAAACTTCCGTCAATAATGAAAGAAAAGTCGACATCTAGGTTTACAATCGAATGGGACCCTCTTATAGACTTTGAGGGGGGAGCTAGAAAAAAAAATGATTTGTTTATTTTTGGATTCAACGAATAAGAAGAAAACTTTAGGCTATCAAAAAGAGGAGAGTTTCTCGTTTGTTTGTTTTTGTGATTAAAGAGAGAGAGAGAACATATTGTTACCTATTTTTGCTGTGGAGAACATCGGAAGCCCATTTTAAATGCATATGTGTTGTTTCTGCAATGTTTCTTTACTTGTTTGTTTTTTATGTTTGGAAATAACAATAAAAATTTATTTTAAAAAGGAAAAGTCTTGACGGGGATGCGTCCCAGCTATGCTGCACTTGAAACATCCACACGCCTGAACAGCCATTGCACCAGTGGATGCCGCATTTCTTTTGTGTACTCACGAAGTTGATGTTTGACCAGCCCATTGCGAGGTGCCCAGCATTATGGTCGGTTGAGCATCAGTGCGCAGATGGAATTTAAACCTAGGCCTTCATTCAAAACAGGGCTTGGTTCCAGAACAGGTTTAAAAAAACCAAACCAAAACAAAACTTGAGCTGAGCACATGAAATAAGAAGAAGCAAAGGGCATCTGAGGATGCGCAGAATGCACTGCCTGTCTCCTGCCACTGAACAGCCATCTCCCATATATCTAAGGCAGGGGTGAGCAACTTGTGTCCTTTTATATGGCTATACTGCCTAGGACTGAGGGGAGTTGGAGGCCAAAACATCTGGAGGATCACAAGTTGCCCACACCTGTCCTAAGAGGAGTGAGAGATGCATCAGAGTGGAGGATGTGATGTCCAGAAAGACTGTACTAGGGTGACCATATGGAAAGGAGGACACGGCTCCTGGGTCTTTAACAGTTGCATAGAAAAGGGGATTTCAGCAGGAGTCATTTGTATGCATGCAGCACCTGGTGAAGTTCCCTCTTCATCACAACAATTAAAGCTGCAGGAGCCCTGCCCTCTTGGCCATATACAAAAGAGGGCAGGGCTCCTGCAGCTTTAACTATGGCGACTAAGAGGGAATTTCACTAGGTGCTGCATGGATACAAATGACTCCTGCTGAAATTCCCTTTTCTATGCAACTGTTAAAGATTCAGGAGCTCTGCCCTCCTTTTCATATGGTCACCCTAACTGTACTCTTTTTAACCCCTGGTTTTGTTAAAATAATAATAATAATAATAATAATAATAATAATAATAATAATAATAATAATAATAATAGCCACACATTGAACCAGGACCTGTCCATGAGGTTTACGCTCCAGATGCAGAACAGTGGCACATGTTTTAACAGTTTGCTGCATCGAGGGGCATCCTGACTGTGCAAAAGACCCAAGAGCCACCAAACTGCAGATTGAACACCACGGATGCTGGTTCTGCGTTGCTTTGCCCTGAATGCGATGCCTTTTCCAGTGGAGTTAATTTATGCCATCTGCTGCCACACATCCAGAGTTGAGTACAGCTCCGTGTGGACTAAAGCCCCATGCAAGCGATGCGCCCTGCATGTGTGAACCGGCACATCGGAGTGGGTGTAGGCCCGATGCCCCGCCTGGCCTGCCTTTTGTAGGGTGACCATATGAAAAGGAGGAACGGGCTCCTGTATCTTTAACAGTTGCATAGAAAAAGGAAATTTCAGCAGGTGTCATTTGTATATATGGAGAACCTGGTGAAATTCCCTCTTCATCACCACAGTTAAAGCTGCAGGAGCTATACTAGAGGGACCAGATTTAAAAGAGGGCAGGGCACCTGCAGCTTTAACTGGTGTGATGAAGAGGGGATTTCACCAGGTTCTCCATATATATACAAATGACACCTGCTGAAATTCCCTTTTCAAGACAACTGTTAAAGGAGCCCTGTCCTCCTTTTCATATGGTCGCCCTACCTTTTGTGTCCCCCGTGTGTAAGTGTCCTGCCCTTTGCTCCCAGGATCGCATGTGCTGGGTTGTTTTCTGCTCTGTTACTCCCATCTGTGTCTGACCATCATGACGTGTTAATTGTGGCTGTCAGGGTGCTGTCAGGGTGCTGGCTCCAGCCCCCTACCCTTGCCCACCGCCGGGCCTTGGAGTCTGGCACCATCACACTCCCTGGGCTTCGGAGCCCCTGCTCTTGAGGAGATGGAGAGGCCCGACCTACTGAGCACCAAGCAAAGTTAATTCGGCTCAAGCGAGGTGGGGACCTCTCCCTGTCACTGCGGTGATGACCAGGAGGACCTCGTGGGAGGCTGCCCCGGTTGCAGAAATCCAGCTCTCATTTAGCTACCCTGCTTCTGCTGCTGCACACCAGTCTTCTGCCTTGTGTGTGGGGGATGCAGGATGACAAGAAGCACAGAGAGAGAGAGAGAGAGAGAGAGAGAGAGAGAGAGAGAGAGAGAGAGAGAGGGGATCCTTGCAGCGATGATGCCAGTGAAGGGAGAGACGCTCTGTGTGATCCTGCAGCACAGAATAGTACCACGGAGCTGCCAAGACGTGTTCCCATTTCCTGGTTTTCAAATCGGCTTCATTAGAGCATGTGCAAAGTGCCTGTCGCTCTCTATTGAGCATTGATAATCCTCTTTTAGGATACAAAAAAAAAGTAAGAACGAAAGAAGAAAAAAGCCGGGCTTCTAGGACAGCCAGCATGAATTCCTGAAAAGTCTGATCCCCCACCTTGTGGACACTGCACCCTGCCGCTCCATCCCTCCGGCAATCCGGGAGCTTCCTGTATCCCCCCCACCCCCGTCCCTTGGCCTGGAACCCTGTCTCTGCGTTAATGTTTACACGGGTAACCAGGGGCCTTCTGCCTTTGCACATTGCATTTTCTGCTTGGCCACGTCCATCTGTGTCCCCGCATAATGATTTTTTATGCTACATTAATTTAACACACTGACGCAAGCTGAGAGGGCCGGGACCCCGGGCTTTTTAATTGTGTCAAAGAAAATTTTGTACACTTGCCCTTTCATTAAGAGCCAGGGCTTGGGACGGTTCGCACACAGGAGGGGAGAGGGCCGAGGGGAGGAAGAGGAAGGGAACCAACCTTCCAGAGGGCAGAGGGAAGGAACGGTTGCAGTGGGGTGGGAGAGGGATTTCATAAGTGGAAATCTGGGAGGCAGAGGGCAGATTCATGGGCAAGGAACAATACGAGATCTTGTTCTCAATGTGACTCAACCAATCCAGGGGGCAAAAAAAGAGTTCTCCCTGGTTTAACATCTCCCAAAGTTCTGTTAGCTGGAGGCAGCCTTTTAGGAACATAGGGAGCTGCCTTATACTGAGTCAGACCATTGGTTCATCAAGCCCAGTATTGTCAACTCTGACTGGCAACAGCTCTTCGGGGTTTCAGGAGGGATTCCTTCCCTACCTGGAGAAGCTGAAGATCAAACATGGGAACTTTTCAAAATACTAGAACCCAGTGGGGTCATCCCATGAAGCTGATTGGTGGGAGATCCAGGACAAATAAAAGGAAGGACTTCTTCACACAGTGCAGAGTTAAATTATGGAACTCACTACCACAAGATGTAGTGATGGCCACCAATCTGGATGGCTTTAGAAGAGGGTTGGATAAATTCCTGGAGGTGAAGGCTATCCATGGCTACTAGCCCTGATGGTTGGGTGCTCTCTCCAGTATTCGAGGCAGTAAGCCTGTGTGCACCAGTTGATGGGGAACATGAGCAGGAGGGTGCTGTTGCACCATGTCCTGCTTGTTCATTGCTGGCTGATGGCTGGTTGGCCACTGTGTGAACAGAGTGCTGGACTAGGTGACCCTTGGTCTGTTCCAGCAGGGCACTTCTGATGTCCTTAACATGGGCACCATGTCCTGCTTGTGGGTCCCTGGTCGACAGAGTGATGGACCAAATGGACCCTCGGTCCGATCCAGCAGGGCTCTTCTGATGTTTGTATGTTCAGAAGCAGTGTCAGCTCCAGGTTTTTGAAGGCCCCTGGGGAAGACCCCCTCCATGGGGCCCCTCCCTCAGTAACTCTACCTTCTCACCACCACCGTCCCCAGGTACCATTGCTCCTCGCCCATTTTCTCATCATTGCTCTCGCTTGCTTGCTTGACAAGCGGAGAGCCAGTGAGTCTGGTGCCAGCGGCATCTCCTCCTCCTCCTTCTCCTCCTCATCACCACCATCATCTGGGCCAGAGCGAGAGGCTGATGAACAGGCTGGTTGCCATGACAAAGAGGAGGAGCAACTCCAGGGGGGCACTGTCAGTGGACCCCTGCTGCAATACGGGGTCCGGCTAGGTGCCCACCCAAGCCTCCCTTCCCAGAAGAGCTAGTTTTGGCCACAGGGCCCAAGGTCCCCCCCTGCCCCCGCTATACACACCTGGGCATCGACGTGTATAGGATTGCACTGTTAGCCACTTATCAGCTTTCTACATTCTAGGTGGCTGCTTGTGTGGTAGGAATTTTGAGCCTTATGTGTACTTTGAGGGCATTTGCTGGCCATCAGCCTCAGCGACATGGTGGGCAACAGATATACAACCAGTCTTTCAGTCGTTTCTTCTGCCAGAGAAGGAAAGATGAAGAGAGAAAGGAAAGCGCAGCAAGGGGCCTCGAAGAAGAGGTGGATAAAATCACTGTCAGAAAGCGTTTGCATTTTCCCTCAGGGTTTCCAAACTGGCAAATTTCCACAGAAAATAAAATCAAGCCCAGGGAGTTTGATGGTGCCAGACTCCAAGGCCTGGCGAGGATTTAAAATTCTCACTTGTTTTTTCCTATTATCTTTTTACAGATAATTTCTATTAGTATTAAACCCAATTTTTTATTATTATTATTATTATTATTATTAATAATAATAATAATAATAATAATAATAATAATAATAATAATAAAAACAAGAGATGCCATAAAAGGGTCTGCATATATGAGTGGGAGATGGTTATTGTTTTTTCCAGGAATTGCAGGGAAATGTTTCTCAGTCGATGTACATATATGGTTTTATATCTCTTTCTTTTTATAGGAAAGCTTATGCCAGCGAGTTATGAAAATTACAAATAAAGCAGAGGGCGGGGAAGGAAATGAATGGGATAGTGGAGATAGTACGAAGGGAGGAACAATTTTTGCTGGAGTAGAAATAAAACATGGGCTTCGAGTTGTCAAGCAGCTCCTTTTGAGGGAACTGCAAAGGAGAACAGATTTTGGCTTGCGACTTTCCTCACCGGCTTCTAGAAAATGATGTTAGGAACTGACAGAGAAGAGGGAAGAAGTGAGGCAGTGAATAGGGTGACCATATTTGGGAAACCCAAAAAGAGGACACCTAGTGTGTGTGTGGGGAAGCAGCTTTCTGAGTCCTGCAGAAAGTACGTTATTCCCCCGCCACCTTAAAGAACCCGATTGGAGTGGAGGAGGGGAAAGGATTTCATTCTGCACCGCCACCATCCACTCCAATTGGGGCCTTTTCTATAATGTCCACGAATGACTCACTTTCCCCTTTAAGACCTCAATTGGAGCTCAGGGTGGGGGAATGATGTGCCTCAAGAAAGCATGTCACTCCCTCCTGCCATGCTAATGGCAGCCTTAAAGGGGAAGGTGTGTCATTCCAGGACATTATTGAAAATTATAGAAAATCCCCCCTGACACCATGGAAAGAACAAAAACCAGGACAAATCCAGGGAAATCCTGACAGTTGGTCACCCTAGCAGTGAAGGCATTAGCAGCATAGGAAGGAGATATATACGCCGCTTGAGTGGTACGGTCACAGCCAGACCGTACACCAACTCCCCTTTGGAGGGCGACCAGGGCAACGTGCACTCCAGTGGGTGTCCGCCCCCCCCATCACTAGGGGCAGTAACAGAACGCCAGCATTGCAGGAAGTTGGCTCAAGTGGCCATTTTAACTTCCCACAATGCCTCTGATGTAGCATCACTCTGCAGCATTGTGGGAAATTTAAATGGTGGCTTGACCGAACTGCCAGCGGTGTTTGGAGGATCAGGCTGGATTTTTAAAGAATGTTTTACAAGCTTATCGGCACTGGAGCCTCGGCCGCTGCCCACAGAATCCAGACGCTGAGCCCAGCTCTGAATCCAGAGCACCAGCATAAGGTTGAGTTCTGGTATGGGAAAACCAGCATAGACGATAAGCTTTAAAAGTCTATTCCCTCGCCCCAACCCCATGCAACATTAGGACATAAGAACATAAGAAGAGCCCTGCTGGATCAGACCAAGGGTCCATCTAGTCCAGCACTCTGTTCACACAGTGGCCAACCAGCCATCGGCCAGGGATGAACAAGCAGGACATGGTGCAATAGCACCCTCCCACCCATGTTCCCCAGCAACTGGTGCACACAGGCTTATTTATTTATTTATTTATTTATTACATTTTTATACCGCCCAATAGCCGAAGCTCTCTGGGCGGTTCACGCCCAGAGTAGTGCCTCGAATACTGGAGTATTCAGAGTATTGCCTCGAATACTGGAGAGAGCACCAACCATCAGGGCTAGCAGCCATGGATAGCCTTCGCCTCCAGGAATTTATCCAATCTCCTTTTAAACACATCCAAATTGGTGGCCATCACTACATCTTGTGGTAGTGAGTTCCATGATTGAACTATGCGCTGTGTGAATAAGTCCTTCCTTTTATTTGTCCTGAATCTCCCACCAATCAGCTTTATGGGATGACCCCAGATTCTAGTATTTTGGGAGTGGGAGAAAAATGTCTCTCTAGCCATATTCTCCACAACATGCATAATTTTGTACACCTCTATCATGTCTTCCCTTAGCCTCTGTTTTTCCAAGCTAAACAATCCCAGCTGATTTAACCTTCCTTCATAGGGGAGATGCTCCAGCCCCTTCATCATTTTAGTTGCCCTTTTCTGCACTTTTTCCAGCTCTATAATATCCTTTTTTTAGGTGTGGTGACCAGAACTGTACACAGTATTCTAAGTGTGGCCACACCATAGATTTGTATAAGGGCAGTATGAATATATATATATATATATATATATATATATATATATATATTCTCAGAATTGGAAAAGTCTAGAAGTTAGGGGCTGCTCTGCTAGATTTTGAGGAGGACCCCCCCTCCATCTGCTGTTCTGTAGGGATGCTTGAGGGATTTGATCTTTGCAAATTAGGGTATGAAGTGACTTCAACTGCCCTTGCTGGATTAATGAGCAGATCAGAACGGTTTTCGACGTGCACCTTTCGAGAGAAAATCAGTCAAGAAATGTATATTTTGGGAGAAAACATCCACCTTTTGAGAGGAAATCCTTTTTAAAAATATATTTAAGTATGGATTTAAAGATGGATTTTCATGCCAGTTTTCTGCGGGATGGGGGGAGGGGAGAGGAGGAGAAAGAATCCAATGTTTAATACAGGACAAGGATGGGACAGACATAGGAATGAGCACGTAGAAAAATGATGCAGACCAGAAATAGAACGAGTCCAACACTTATACTTCTGGGGTATGAATTAACAGGGTATGGAATTTACTTTTCTTTCTTTTTCAGGGGAGACCAAATATAGAATACCTTGGTGCATAAATCTAGGTCTTTTCCAGCTTTTTTATTATGATGATTTTAAGCACAAAGAATACACACAGCTCTGGCAGGCCACACTGTCCAGTGCTACAGTTTTCAGCATGTCTGGAATTCACAGGTACAGGCAGTGGAGGCTGGTGGCTCTGAAGTCCGTGGGGTGGTGAGTCCACTCCGAGGTTAAGTCAGAACCCTAAAGGAGCTCTGTGATGCTACCACCTCACACACAAGGCTTTGACGCGCACACCTCCCTCAGGCAAAGCACTGAGGAAGGGTAAAAAGGAGAGTATAACTTTTCCCTTATAGCAGAGGGAAAAGGTAAGGAGGTTTGGAAAGGGCTTTTCTGTGAATATAGCAGGCTGAAGGTTTAATGTAATGTGTTTATTTATGAACCAATAGAGCAGGAGACTCTTTGGATCCCCAGGGAGGGCCCACCTTTTCACGGCCTTCGCCACCAGTTGTCACCTCTCTTTCTCGATGAACACTACAACTTGCTTGCCTGGCAGGCTGGGAGCCAGGGAGCAAGCAGGCAGTGGTATCTGCTGCTCCGCCTTCTCACCACCGCCCTTGTCTGGGCCAGAGCAAGAGGCAGGTGAGCAAGCAGATGGCGATGCTGAAGGAGAGGACCCCTGTCCAGGGGGCCACTGTCAGTGGGCCCCTGCTGGAGTGTAGGCCTCCCAACCATGTCTACCCTTGGTGCCGGCCCTGCCGGAGATGCACCATCCGCCACCTTTGTGCCTGGCACACGTGGTGGACCACCTGCCACAGGAGGAAAAGGGGCTGAGAGTCGCCGGGGTCATCTTTCGCCCTTCCCTTTGGAGCTTCTTCCCATGGGCACCTTCTGGGGTTAGGAGGGCTGGGGAGGAGGAGGAGGAGGAGGAGGAAGGAAGGAAGGAAGGAAGGAAGGAAAAGGGGCGGGAGAGTGGTGGGTTGTGTATGTGAGCCGGGGGTTAAGTGGTTTGTTTGTGTTAGATGAATGGCGAGCGGAGCCTAACAAGGCAGATCGAATGCAGGGTGAAGGGCTGTCCAGACGGGAACTGACAGCTCGATTTCAAGCTTGTCATGCATGGATTTGGTGGGTATTGAGGAGGGGACATTCCTTCACGGAGCACCCAGCTCCCCTGGCTGCGGGCAGACAAGCCACCAAGAGGAGCTGCCATCGAAAAGAGCCCGAAACTCCTCTCGGGAACAAAGCCGCTTTCGGAAGCTTGGCTGGAAAGACCCACCAAGGAGCCAAAAACTGGAGCGGCACCGAAGGCCAAGTCTCGGCCGTGTCTCAGAGCTCGGCTCCCCTCTGCACACTCTCCGCCGCCCCCCAACCTTCTAAATCCCAGCTCTGGCACACACACACACACACGACTTGGGTACCACCAGCTCTCTCCCCTACACACACACACATTTCATGAAAAGAACATGAAAAGCAAGGGGACGCAGTCCAGAAAAACGAGAGAAGCAAGACCTGGAAAAGTGGACGTGAAGAGAGAGATTCGTTACCTTAGCAACCACCATCGCCAAAGAGTAAGGATACAACTCACTGGGTACAATCCAGCCCAAATGAAGCACATCGTAGATCTCATTCATTTTAATGGGAGAAACGAAAGCATTTCCTTATGTCCCTCACACTGAAAACAAATGAGGCCTATGAGGGCTTAACCAGCCCTGGATTGGGACCATAGAATTTATTCAGCGCTTTCTTGAGCTCATAGATATTCATGTATAATATTTCTCTCACTGTTACCACACCACCCAAGTAAGTCTGGTCAGTACTAATAACCCAAGAAGGAGAAATGAAGGCATGTGTTTGGTGCTGCCAGGTAGCCTTTGTTTTGCCTCAGGTCTCTTTGAACAAGATGGCGCTTGTTCAGCTCCCATTGACATCATCAACCATGACGATGGCTGTGCTGTCTGAGGATGGCAGGAGTTGTAGTCCAACACATCTGGAAGGCCCCAGATGTGTACCGAAGGCTGCGCTAGGGAGATGGTAGGAGGGCGAGAGGCCTAAAGGAGACACTGGGCACCAAAGCTCGCCCTTCTCTGCAGCAGGCCAAAGGAGACTGTTGCCTTCACATCTCTCTGGTGACCAATATGCCAGCCATCACTGCCTTATATGTTGAGAGCCAGTGTGGTGTAGTGGCTTGAGTGCTGGACTGGGAGTCGGGCGATCCGGGTTCTAGTTCCCACTCGGCCATGGAAGCTCACTGTGTGACTTTGAGTCAGTCACAGACTCTCAGCCCAACCCACCTCACAGGGTTGTTGTTGTGAGGACAAAATGGAAAGGAGGAGAAGGAGGATTACGTACACCTCCTTGGGTGAGCGCCAATTGCATTAGAGTCAGAGGAAACATTTGATTACGGAAGTGGGAGATTTGCCCTTGTGTGGCTCTGGAAGAATCAGAGGAAGAAGCATCCCTGGAGAAGAGAGCAATGGTATGGGGTCAGCGGTATGGGGAAAGAAGTCCTATCAGGAAAGGTTGGAGGAACTGGGCCTGTTTAACCAGGGAGAGAGAAGGCAGAAGAGAAACTAGAAGACTATAATTGCCTCCAGTCAAATCAAATCAAATTTTATTGCAGACATAGACTAGCAGATAATTGCCTCCAGTTTCAGAGGCATGAAGCCTTTGCGTTCAGGGGCTGGGGAATACAAGTGGGAGGGTGCTGTGGCCCTCACCTCCTGCTTGTGGGCTTCTCTAATGGAGCATCTGCTTGCCCACTGTGTGACCAGAAAGGAATGCACACCCGAATGCCTATATTTCCCATTCGAACGGGAAAGCTCGCAGCTGGAAAATGGGAATAAGAAGGACCGAGCCTTGAGGTGGAAATCCTAAGAACGTAAGAAGTGCCATGCTGGATTAGACCGAGGCTGCATCTAGTGCAGCACTCATCAGAACAGCCCATAAGTTAACGATGCACTTTTGTCTGAAGGTGTCCCATCGATTTCATGGGATATGCAGAATTCATAAGAACTGCCCTGCTGGATCAGACCAAGGGTCCAGCTAGTCCAGCACTCTGTTCACACAGTGGCCAACCAGCTGTCGGCCAGGGATGAACAAGCAGGACACGGTGCAACAGCACCCTCCCACCCATGTTCCCCAGCAACTGGTGCACCCAGGCTTACTGCCTTGAATACTGGAGGTAGCACATAACCATCAGGGCTAGTAGCCATGGAGAGCCTTCTCCTCCATTAATTTATCTAACCCCCTTTTAAAGCCATCCAAATTGGTGGCCATCAATGATTCCCTCATCCCAACTAGATCGATCCTTCGTTCGATCCAGCAAGGCTCTTCGTATGGTCTCATGATGCGATCGCACACTTCGGATCCCTGAAGGGCTGCCCCACGCAGGAGGGGAAATCTAGGTCTCTGCCTCTCCAGAGGACAGGACTAAATCTAATGGGTGAAAGTTACAGGAAGGCAGGTTTTGGGGGTGGAATATTAGGAGAAATGTATCGAGCAGATTGACAATGGAGCCAATTACCTGGTGGTGTGGTGGGCTCTTCAGGCAGAGGCTAGGCAGCCTGGGGGGTTAAGGGGAGACCTGTGGAGATTGGTGCCTCCGATCTCAGTAGGGCAGTGAATCCGCTCCGGGTTTCAGTCAAAACCAGTCAGAAGTTCTGACTGGTTTTGACGGAAACCTGGAGCGGATTCACCACACCACACCATCAGACCCACCAGCCATTACTGGTGATACTATATCTAGGGAAGGGATTGTGAAAGAAAGAAAGAAAGAAAGAAAGAAAGAAAGAAAGAAAGAAAGAAAGAAAGAAAGTAATAGCAAACCGGTCTTTAACTCCGCAGGTAAATTTAGAAGTAGAGACAGTGGGTGGAAATAAAAGGCACTTGAGAAATCCATCCTAAATAGATGGCTTAAAAAGAAAAGAAAGAAACAGGGGGAGGGAATTAATTATTGCAAGAGCCTGGCTGGGAGAATATGTGAAATTCTTTCTCTCTCTCTCTCTCTCTCTCTCTCTCTCTCTCTCTCTCTCTCTCTCTGTGGTGATTGAAAGGTTCTGTGACAGATTGTCAGCTGCGATTTGCAAGCACAGGGCTGCTTGATTCATCATAGATAGCGGCGCCTTTGGCTTTCTGAACTTAACCGTGTATGTGTGTGTGTTTCTTCTTCTCATTATGTAGTTCACCATCATAGATATATAGCTTTTATTTATTTATTTACTTATTTATTTATTACAGTTCTATACGGCCCAATAGCCGACGCTCTCTGGGTGGTTCATAACCATTAAATCCATTAATTGCAACCCGATAGAATGACAAACAAAAGTTTAAAAGTTTTAAAAATGACAGCATAAAATAAAAATAAAATGAAAACCAAAATAAAACCAAGTGGCAGTGCAAAGATTTCAAATACAGTAAAAGAGTTAAAACTAGGTCTGTGCACTACGGCTGTGCACTGCTCCCCCCGACTCACCTCGGAGACCCTTTCGGAGCTTCCGAAATGGCCCCGATTCGACTCGGGGAGCTTCGGGGGTGCCCACCTTGCCTCAGCGCCAAAGCTGAAGCAAGATTTGCCCTCCCAAGCAACTTGGCCTTGCAAATTCCTGGGTGCCGGCCACGCAGCCAACACCCTGGAAAGTCAGGCACAAGGCCAACCAGGCATCCATGGGACTCCTGACTCCTCACCCCCCATTTGCAGCCCCATCTCCCCCTTCTCTCTCACTCCCAACCCAGAGCCGCTGCTGCAGGGACTTACCTGTAAATTGTGTCCTACTCCCAGAGAGCCGAGCCACATTTTATAGTTAAGATTGTGGTGGCTCTCTGTTTTTACTATATCTATGGATGTAAACTACAGCAGCTGTAAAGGGCCATTCTTCTTTATGGCTATTGTAGTTTGTGACCATAGATATAGTAAAAACAAAGAGCTGCCATGAACTTAACTATAAATTGTGATTCTGCAGTCCGGGAGGAGGACAGTGGTGGGTGGTGGATGGCAGGTGGCTGCGGTGTCGGGGCAGTAGCAGAAGGTAACCAGAGAGGGCGAGGAGGATGAGGGTGAGGAATATGAGTCCAATGGACTTATGGCCAGCCTTCCACTGGCTTTTTCAGGCAGGTGAGGGGGAGGTCCCAGCACTGCTCTGAATTGGCCTGAGGCACCACAAGGCTTCAGTACCAGTCTGCTTTGGCCTTGGGGCAACTCAGCTCTCTTACTCACCTCGGAGACCATTTCAGATACTCCAGAACAGCTTCGGTTCTGTGCTGCCTCTCTTGGAACTGAATCTGTCTCTGGGTGCCTTGAGCCAAACCAGTACCACCTCATATTTGGGGCGAGGCAGGCCAGATTCAAGAATTTGGCCCAAGGCAGAGAATTGCCCTAGTTGAAACTGATAGATAGCATGAGGCTAAGTTCGGAGCAACCATTAATGTTGGCTGGGGATGGTAGGAGTTGTAGACCAACATCCATGGTGGAGGTGGGGGGGGGCACCAGGCTGGAAAAGCCTGATGTAGTCTTTCCTTTCTTGCCCCAGACAGACTCATCATTAGCACTGTGCTTCCAAACACAGCCACGTGGATCAGGCCAAAATATGCAGCATCCTAGTTAGGCTCACCAGGTGTCCTACTTTACAATGGTCAGTCCTCTATTTGGGAGAAAAATCCTCTATTCAAAGGTGTCCAGTCCAGTCTGGTTCAAAGTCAAAGACACATAAGGAGATTTTTTTGGAGAGCAGCACAGGCCTGGACATTTACACCAATGGACAACAGATGGAGCAGGGCCCACAGGTCGCCTAATCAATCTTCACCACAGTGAGATGATGTGTGTACTTTTTTTATTTAAACTGTAGTTAATATTTTTTTTAATTTGCAGTTATACACATAAATTTGCACAGTGAATTCCGTACTCTAATGACACGAATTCGTAAGGTCAGCCCTCAAAATAGACAACCGCCCTCTGTAAAAGAGGACCCACGAACACCCTACATGAAAATGATTGTGTGAATTTCCCTCGGACCATTGTCGGTTTGCGTGGTAACAATAAATGCTTCAGGGGGTCACAGAAAATGGCTGCATGAGAGTTTTGTGCTTTTAATTTTATTCCACGGAAATTTTATTCCAAGGAACCCAAGGCGGCATACATAATCCTCCTCTCCTCCATTCTATCCTCACAACAACAACCCTGTGAGGTGGGTTGGGCTGAGAGTCTGTGACTGGCCCAAAGTCACCCAGTGGGTTTCCATGGCCGAGTGGGGACTAGAACCCGGATCTCCCGACTCCCAGGCCAACACTTTAGCCACTACACCACACTGGCTCCACAGTTTTCAAATGCACCATGCTCTCTTGTGTCCCCTCATGCAGCATCGGAAGGTATGTTTGCACAGTCTCTTGACTAACAAACGTTTGCTTGGGATGGTTAATCCCTCCAGCAGGTGAACTCGGTGGGAGTTTCCTGGGCGGGGAGCAGGGGAAAACATGGTTTTAAATGTGAGGTGCCTGGAGGCTATTTATACTCCTCGACTGTTCAGCCAACACTGCACTCCTAAGAGTGTTCCTTTGCAAGCCAGCACAAGGCAACCAAGAGGATTCTGGGTAGTGGCCATCATTCCCCCCTCCCTCAGCCTACCCCACCCCAGGCTTGGCCCGACTTCTGCGCAACCCGCTTTCTGCCCCCCCTCCTGCTTCCCCGCCCAGTGCAGTACGTGGCCTTCAATATTTGCAAACATGGAGAAAATGGCCCTTTGAGGCGGTCTGCCCAGCTGCCGGCTTTGTGCCTGTGCGTGCTCATTTGGGGCTAATCACCATTCACAGGGTGGGATTCTTTCCTGCTCCTTTATGAATCAGTGAGAAACGCCAAGAGAGCCCTTTCTGTCTCCCAACTCATGCATTCATTCATTCTTTCCCCCTCGACGCGCTGCTAATCATCTCTCAGGGAAAAGACAAAGATCTAGGCTGGGTCACTACAGACGGAGGGTCTGAAAGGCGGCGGAGCGGGGGGGGGCGCCCTTGCTCACACATCGCCCCAGTCTGCGGGCACTCACGGAGTCATGCGTACATGCACTTCAATGGTCTTCCACGATCATGTGCTCCGCTGGACATGCCGGCTGGGGATAATGGGAATTGCAGTCCAACACATCTGGAGGGACCAGGTCAGGAGAGGTGGCGGTTCATGTCTCTGACCCCATTAAATCACAGTCCCTGTTTTCTTGTCGGTGTGTGTGTGTGTGTGTGTGTGTGTGTATGAATTCCTTCATTAAAGTGGTTATTTGACTAAGTTTAGCCTCCTCCCCTGGTCTCTAGAGCCGCAGGGCGGAATGTGCTTCCCTACAGATGTTGTTGGACTACAGCAGTCCTGGCCAGCATAGCCAATGATGGCAGTTTAGGGATGTACAAGAATTTTATTTCTGGTCAAAAATCATGTGAACACATCCTGTTTGCAATCACGGAGTGCTTTCATGGGGGGGGGGTTGTTTCCCCACAAATTCGCAATTTTGCAATCACATTTATTGATTTGTTTCATTAGAAAAACATGTAGTTTATTATTATTATTATTATTATTATTATTATTATTATTATTATTAAAAGGGCACTTTGAAATGTATTTTTTTTTTTAAAAATGTGCATTTTCACACATTAGTCATACTTTTGAAAAGTATGCACAGAAATGCGCTCTTTTCCCATTTGAAATGTGCCTTTTCCACCATTTGAACGAGACGAAAAACTGGTCAGAAACAAAAATGGCAGCAAGCCGAACGTGGAGAGCGGTTTTCGGAACGCTTAGGTGAGCTGGAAAATCGCTAGTTCTTCCATCCCTCTTCAGGGAGGTGCATTTCAACCACATCTGCACGGTCACACTTTCCCCCTCCGGGCTGTAGACGGCGCATTTCTGAGTGTGGGGCTTGGGGGGATTTTGCATCACTGGCTGGTGGACATGCAAGGACATGCACACGCGTGAATGCAACGGTGCACACCACCTGCCATGCGTTGCACACTGACTGCTGAGGCTTATTTTGAATGTCTCATATCGTAGGACCATCTTTTGACCCAAGGAACAAAATCTTCTTGGATTTTAAATCAGTGGCAGAGATACCTATTGCCAATTAAATGATGCTAGCATTTGGAGAAGAGGCTCAGAGGCCTTGAACATTGATCCTAGGTATGAAAACATAAAGTTTATTAATGCGCCTCTATTTTTGTCTGTATGGAATTTCAAAGGGTACGTGCACACTGTTCTCATCCATCATCAGAGCATTTGGAATCAACAAACACGGACACAAACACAGATGTAAGGTGGAATTTGACAGTGCAAACAACCCTCTCCCTGCTAATCCTAGGAAGGAGGCAGAGGAAACATGAACACGTAACTTTCTCCCAGTTTCCCCAGCAAATGTCCTGCCCAGTTGATTTTAATTGCCCACCTCCCAAGCTGAGATCTGAAATCAGGAGGAAAATGGTCTGGTTGGGTATTTGCTAGGGTGAACCTATGGAAAGGAGGACAGGGCTCCTGTGTCTTTAACACTTGTAATGAAAAGGGAATTTCAGCGAGTGTCATTTGTAGGCAGGCAGCACCTGGTGAAATTCCCTCTTCATTCCAACAGTTAAAGCTGCAGGAGCCCTGCTCTCTTTTGTATCTGGTCATGCTAGGCAAGGTTCCTACAGCTAACTGTTGTGGCGAAGAGGGAATTTTACCAGGTGCTGTGTGCCTACAAATCGCTGAAATTCCCTTTTCTATACAACTGTTAAGGTTACAGGAGCCCTGTCCTCCTTTCCATAGGGTCACCCTAGTATTTGCAGGGGAACGTTGATGGGCTCATAGGAAGGGGGTGTTCCCACCCTCCCAACTGGTAATATTCCCCTGCCCTGCATTCATGTTATTTTGGCAAACACAGCATGGGAAACCCTTTTGTCAAGATCATGTGTCATTCTGCCCCCTGCACACCCTCCTTTTGCATTTCCACCAGGTCACATGCACGTCATTTATATCATTCATTCATTTAGACTAGGGGTGTGCATGGACCCCCCGCTCCACTTCTCTTCCAGATCCGCGATTTGTGGATCGGCCCGCCCCGCCCCGCCCCCGCTCCGCCCATGTCCGCTCCGCTCCGCTCGGAGTTCCGGATCCGAATCGGAGCTCCGTTTCCCCCCCATAGGTTTGCATTAAGCTAAAAAAGTATACAACTTTTTTTCTGTTAAAGTTAGAAACCTCAAGTTTGGCACCATGACACCTCATGGGGGTATACACACACACACCAAGACTCAAGGCAATCCCATCATCCCCTGATTTTGGGGGAATTTATGAAAATCGGACACCCCATTCACACCCCTTTCCATAGCTCCGTCAATTTGCATGTTAAAAATATCAAACTCACCACCATGAAAGTTTATCCAGGGATACATATGCACACCAAGTATCAAGGCAGTCCCATCATCCCCTGATTTTTGGGGAATTTATGAAAATCAGGCACCCCATTCACACCCCTTTCCATAGCTCCGTCAATTTGCACGTTAAAAATCTCAAACTCGCCACCATGATAGCTTGTCCAGGGATACATATGCATGCCAAGACTCAAGGCAGTCCCATCATCCCCTGATTTTTGGGGAATTTATGAAAATCCAACACCCATTCACACCCCTTTCCATAGCTCCGTCAATTTGCACGTTAAAAATCTCAAACTCGCCACCATGAAAGCTTATCCAGGGATACACGCATGCCAAGACTCAAGGCAGTCCCATCATCCCCTGATTTTTGGCGAGGCTTAAACCTGCAGACATCTCAATGGGGCCATTTCAAAGGAAATCCCAACATGCCATGAATTGGGGAGTAGAGATAAACCTATGAAATCTTCTTCCACACTTGAAAAATGGATTTGGAACTTCCAAAAGTCTAACTTGAGTGCAGGAAGGACTTCTCCCCTGAGTCAAAGCCAGACACACACAACATCCCTGCGAGGCGGGCAGGGGAGGAGGGAGGGAAGGCAGGCAGGCAGCAGACATTTCTGGGGGCATAAGGAAGTGAGCCAAGGATAAGCCAGTAATGCATATAAAA
Source organism: Elgaria multicarinata webbii (assembly GCF_023053635.1). Classification (NCBI taxonomy): domain Eukaryota; kingdom Metazoa; phylum Chordata; class Lepidosauria; order Squamata; family Anguidae; genus Elgaria; species Elgaria multicarinata. The sequence goes on along the minus strand of NC_086178.1, from coordinate 12,614,522 downwards.
TGGAATAAATAAATAAATAAATAAATAAATAAATAATCAAAGGAGGGGTGGAATTAAAAGCAGCAGTATTGCTGAATAAACAACAAGAAGAACTTTTTTTAAAAGGCTATATCTGTCTTTTACCAGTAATAGGGGGACGTGCCCAGGGGAGGGGGAAGCAGCTGCCAATTTAACTGGTCCTAGTGACCAGTCTTTTAAGAAGCAACGCTGTCAATTCAACTCATGAAACACATCGCTCCACCACTAAGAAGTAAACGCTCACTTTGACTCATGATAGGCATTGCTCCACCGGGTTACTCTCTTTGGAGGGCTGTGATAGCACCCCAAGTACAGGAGAGAGTGGGGGCATGTCCACATGGCATGCCCTAGGGGAGCTCATCCCCTTGCACCACATCTTTTCAGTTGTTCCCCAAAGTTAGGGTGGGTAGCAGTGCTCTCTTATTATTGGCTTAGTATATGATTTCAGGTTGTGTTTGTGCATTTGGTGGGGCTACTGTTTTAAAAAACACTGGGAAAAGTCCGTTCAGACTAAGAAAGAGAAGTTTCCCAGAATCCCAAGTTACCCGTTTTGCCTATCCCCTCCTCCAACTTTGGGATCATGTGATCATGACCGGGAGTTGACTCTGCCCCTCAGCCCTTCGAAAAAGGTATTTCCCGCTGGTTTTAAAAAAAATTCTAGCACGCAACCCACACCACGCAGAGAGCTGAGAGTAGTCTCAAAATGACCCCCATCCACGACTCTCTGAGCACAAGAATTTTCAGAACAATAGCTTCAAAAACAACACAGTTATCCCCCTTTCTTTTCCGCAATGCAATCCTATGGGCGAAATGTTTCAAGATGGCAATCAGACCGGACCGCGGAAACCGGAGTGCTCCGAAAATGGGCGCTTCTCTTCGCCTTGCTTCTAGCGGTCCGCGGTCCGCTTCTACTCCGCCTCTGGGCAAGGCGGAGCAGGCCAATTCGCTCCTGCTTCTGCGCTTCTAATCGGAGCGGTGCACATGCCTAATTTAGACTATTTTAAGCTCACTTTTCAGGGCATTGCCCTCCTAACATGGTTCACAAAAATACTCATAAAATCACACAAGCAGTTGACCAAACTATCCCTCTAATTATTGAGCAGCAGTGAATATAATTCAACAAATAAGACAGCACATCAACCAAATGCGGACAGAATTTAAAGGGGTGGAATTGACTTCAAGGTCCTCTTCAAAACTGATACAGAATGGGCCAGGCACATCTTCCTGAGGAGTGAATTCCAAAGGTCTGGGGCCTCTACTGAAAAGGCCCCATCTCTAGTACACACGACGCCAACATATTGTAACGGTGGCCAGAGAGCAGGGTCTCTTAAGAAAATATTAAACCTGAGCAGGCTCCTGCAGGTGTAGGTGGGCATTAAGATACAAACATGATCAATCTACGGGTGGATTCATGCCCAGCTCAAAGCTTTGTCACACACACATACTCATGGCACATGGCTGGACGCTGCAGCTCATCACTGTCCACTGTTGTCTGTGCTAATCTCTTTCCTTCAGCCATGAATTGTAACATTCACGACAATTTTAGGGACATGCTTAAAAAGAAATCTTAGACTTATAATACACACAAGTAAAATGTAACTTGGGAATTGACTGTATGCTTCAGTGCAAACTCTTTCAGACAGTCTTCATGTCATCAGTGAATGGGGCGCTGGACGGTGAATTCACTGTGGTAGGTTTTCCCCCTGACCTACGTGCCTGAGCTACAAAAACTAAAGTAGGGACAGAAGGACATGTGAGGTTCAAACTGGTCAAAATTCCTCCTTGAAGGTCAGTTTGCCTCATTCACGTTCCTGTTTGTGTCTTGTTTCGGGGGAAAGGCACAGAGAGCTTCGGCTATTGGGCGGTATAAAAATGTAATAAATAAAATAAAATAAAATAAATAAATAAATACAAAATTTTAAAGTGCATGCCTAAAATGTACACTTTCTGCCCAACCAGTAAAGTGCGAGAAAAACCACATTTTTGAACAGGCTCGCAAATTCGGAAATGTGCAAACATATTCTTTAAAAATACACGCCCATTCAGGGGCGTGTGTGTGTGTGTGTGTGTGTGTGTGTGTGTGCTGTTTGAATGTTTCGCTAACAGAAATTAAATCCCCATACATCCCTAAATAAAGGGCCGGTCTACCGCCTTTCAGGAAAGAGTTCCACAATTGGGCTGCCACCACTCTTCCTTCACCTGTGGACGAGGGAGCACGATCCCACCCACGACCCTGACTTCATGCACCCTCCATGTTTGGTGGAACATCGGTCAACGGGAGCAAACAGGTCTACAGCTGAATGTGCCCAGGCTTCCCTCGACAGACGTCCCACTAAATGTTCAGATGGCGTGGGGCTTGCAAGGGTGTGGACTGGGGTGGGTGGGCAGGGCCTGTGGGGACCGTCCTGGTCTCCCCTCCCTGCATGGAGTCGATGCATCTAGTCCAGGGGTGGGGAACCTCTTTCAGCCCAAGGGCCAAATTAAATTTCCAGGAAGCTCTTGGGGGCCACAGTGGTGGGTGTGGCTTAAGGCAAAGAGGCAGGGCCCAAATACAACCAATACTAGCCTATTTTAGCTGAAAGCTCTTCCTGCAATTACAAAAGACTTAGGAGAACCTTTTAGAAAAATGCACGAAACCTGCAAAACCACCCAATGAGCCATGATCAGGGGGGTGGGGAAGAGGCTGCTGCCCTCTGGGGATGCTGGAGGAACTGATCAGGACCCAGGCGGACTGGATTTGGCCCTCAGGCCGGAGTTTCCCCACCCCTAATCTAGCCTATGAATCTGGATAGGAGAATAATTGCTGTTGCCTAGAACTCTGCATCAGGGTCCTCCTCCGAAGGGTTCACCTGAACACACACTGACCAGGTTCACACAATCACCACAGCAGCCCCACGGCAGCTTCCTGAAGCCATGTTGGGTTTCAGGGTGTGCTGCCTGCCCAGTTGAATATTCAAGCCGCAGAGGGCAAGAGCTGCGGCTCATCATGATATGTGAACCCGCGAGGGTGGCTTACGCGAGGGTTAAACGACCCTCGCATAACGCTAAAACAATGTATTTATTTATTTATTTATTTATTACACTTATATACCGCTCCCATAGCAGTATATAGCGCTCTGGGCGGTTTACAGAAATTCTAAAATTGAGGTAAAAACAAGTATACAAAATTTAAAACTCTAAAACACAGAACATACACACATAAAGCATTAAAAGCCGATTAAAAACTAAACATGTGGGTAATTAGGATGTGCCGCCATATGCCTGGGCAAAGAGGAAAGTCTTAACCTGGCACCGGAAAGATAGCAGCGTTGGTGCCAGGCGAGCCTCATCAGGGAGATCATTCCATAGTCTGGGGGCCACCACCGAAAAGGCCCTGTCCCTCGCTGCCACACACCGAGCCTCTCTCGGAGTAGGCACCCGGAGGATGACCTTAGATGTTGAACGTAGTGACCGGGTATATTCACGTCGGTTATGTGAGGGTTGCTTACCTCTCGCACAAGCCAACCCCTCCAGGTTCGCATGACATGGGTAAGCCATGGTGAACCCGCACCATGGCTTGAACATCCAAAAGGGCGGGTGGCAGACGCTGCAACCCACTGGGAGGCAGCAATTGCGGTGTGTCCCCAGCCCTGCCTCTCTTGAAATCATGGTAACCAGTGCTAAGGTCATTGGGACTGTGCATCCTCTTGAGAGGGTGCATGGATACGCACTTCACTTCACTTCGCTTTAAGAACGTAAGAGCCAAGCTGGATCAGACCAAAGGCCTGTCTAGTCCAGTGTTTTGCTTCCACAGGAGCCAGCCAGGAGCCCACAGAAAGTCCACAAGCAGGATAACAGCCAACACAGCATCCTACTCCTTGCACACACACACACACACCCCGCAACTGGCACGCCCAGGCATACTGCCTCTGATAATGCAGGCAGCAAATCACCATCACATCGAATAGCCATTGATTGCCTTATTCTTTTAGATCCATCATTGTCACTTGAGGCTCAGGTGACCTCAGTGGCACGGAGTGCCTTCTACAAACGCTGGTTGGTGGCCCAGCTACGCCCCTATCTGGACAGGGATAACCTGGCTTCAGTTGTCCATGCTCTGGTGACCTCCAAGTTAGATTACTGCAGTGCACTCTATGGAGGGCTGCCTTTGAAGATGGTTCGGAAGCTGCAGCTCGTGCAAAATGCAGCGGCCAGATTGATTTCGGGAACCAAAAGGTTCGGCCATATAACACCGACTCTGGTCCGCTTGCACTGGCTGCCTGTATGTTTCCGAGCCCAATTCAAGGTGCTAGTTTTGACCTATAAAGCCTTACACAGCTTGGGACCACAATACCTGATGGAACGCCTCTCCCGACATGAATATACCCGGTCACTACATTCAACATCTAAGGTCCTCCTCCAGGTGCCTACTTGAGAGAGGCTCGGAGTGTGGCAATGAGGGACAGGGCCTTTTCGGTGGTGGCCCCCAGACTATGGAACGATCTCCCTGAAAAAGGCTTGCCTGGCACCAACGCTGCTATCTTTCCGGCGCCAGGTTAAGACTTTCCTCCTTGCCGAGGCATATGGCAGCACATCTTAATCACCCACATGTTTATTTTTTTAACGTTTTTTAATGGTTTATGTGTGTATGTTCTGTGTTTTAAAATGTAAAATTTTGTATACTTTTTTTTATCTCAATTTTAGAATTTCTGTAAGCCGCCCCGAGAGCTCTGGCTATGGGGGCGGTATATAAGTGTAATAAATAAAATTCTCCATGCATTTTTCTCATCTCCTTTTAAAGCCATCCAAGTTGACAGCCATAACTTTACCACACAGCACTGGGAGGAGGCCTTTGCCATTAGCTGTTACGATAATAATATTAGCCCTTGGACGTTACGATATCGGAATGAGCGCAACTTGAATACCAGGTTGACCTTCCCACCACTGGCCAAATGCAAACAAGATGGCGGTGTATTATCAGTCTTGAAGACCGAGGCCTGGTCTGAACATGCAACAGAATTGGATGGCAGAGTTTAGAGATGCTAGAATGGACTGAAGCACGTTGGGGCTGCATTACATCTCTGTGTGTGCTCCCGTGTGTGTGTGCGTGTGCGTGTGTGTGTGTGTGTGTGTGTTTTAACTCCTTATAAGTAGAAAACTAGCTCAGCAGGGAGTGAGGTAGTCTCAAACCTTCCTGTCATGAGCACATTTTCTACATGCAGGAAGGTTGTGGGGGGCGGGGAGTTGGTGGGGAGACAGGGACAAAAGGTTTTTCAAAAATGAAACCTCCTGTCTGTAGTCCAAAGTGCTGTTGTCCATTCTACAAAGGCCAGATCTACACCAATCAGGATATTGCACAATGAAAGCAGTATGAAAGCAGTATATAAGAGGCAGGAGCCACACTACTGCTTTATAGCGGCATTGAATTGCACTGACAACTGTTGGGGCCCACTGACACATACCATATACCACTTTCATACCACTTTCATCATGCAGTATCCTGCCTGGTGTTGATCTGGCCAAAGTCAGCTTTATACCTCATTCTACTGCATGACTGAGATATTAAAGGTGTGAACGCACGGATGCACTGGGAGAACCTTCTAGATATCATAACTGAATGTGCTGCACAACCCCATTTTTGTTCTTACAGTGGGACAGAGAAGATGTAAAACGTACCATCATGCAATATCTTCCTCGAGGACTGAGCGTTCACATCAACACTTTGACCATACGTTTGCAGTATAATTCTCCGTTCACGGCTGACACCAGTAGCTGGCATCCTGGAGCAGCTGCTGGTGCCCCATAGGGGGCATCAGTTTAATTTCCCATGATGCCCCAAGCCACATTAGGTCATGGACCATAGCAGGGAACTAAAATGGCAGACAACTCAATCCCAGCGTCCGGGTGCAAATTGCCGTGCCAGTTCTGACCACTACCATTGGATAAGCCCCCTGGGATAGAGGATGCCCACCAGATGGCACTTTGCCAAGAGATCCCTCGAACCTGGAACCAGCCCTGTCAGAAGTCTGAAAGCCTTCATGCACCCCACATCCATTGTCAAAGGGAGGAGGAATAAAATAATATAAAAAGAACGTGTTATCAGCCTTGAAGACGAAGATGAAGATCTTAGAATGAAAGATGGTGTTCATGTGCAGGATGCAATCTTCCGCTTGCTCTTTAAAAACCAACCTGTCATCCTTTCGCCCTGCTCTATGTGGCGGAAGAAAGAGAGAATGACGCAAGAGACACTGTAACTTGATCACTGAAATGAGCTCTCAGGAAAGCTATGCTCGACTTGTTTATGGCCGCAAAGAGTTCTTTAAAACACACACACGCACACACAACCCAAAAACTTTGGAGGAGAACTCTTCTGCAATATCTTCAACCGCCTTCATCCTATAATGCCCGTCTTTTATGGCCTTGCATAAAACATCTGGCTCACGGCACATCCCAGCTTTGACTTTTCAGTTACCTTGCAAACATGGAGCTAATCCAGTTGGGAGTCTGTTCTGAATTTTCAATAGATTCCAGCTCTCCCCATAATATCAAAACCATCGTTCACTCCGTCTGGTGATGGGAAATGGATTTTTCTTAATGGAGATTTGCTGGAGTCCCATATTGTCATTCTCCGACAATCTGATCTGTCGGAAGAGGCCTAAAGAGCCCTTGTATATGCTGACGGTGAGGATTTGGGGGTGGAGGAGGTACTTTAAAAAAATCTTTCTTTTTTTACTGGCTTCACATTTAAGCAGGGTGGCGTGTTTTTCATTTTCATTTTACAATCAAGGGGTTTTTTTCATCCCAATGGCGTATTTATCATGATAGGAGATGGTTATTTCCAAATCAAGTCAAAATACCTGCTTGGTGTCAGGCTGAAGCTGTCTGTCTTGCACTACAGGAGAGCGGGGCCATTTCTAATTCTAGCCAGCATCCTTCGCTATAGCATAGCCAGTGTGGTGAAGTGGCTAAAGCGTTACACCACCTTGCAACTCTATCTCATCAGAATGGCGTAGTGGCTAAAGTGCTGGACTGGGAACCAGGAGATCCGGGTTCTAGTCCCCACTCGGCCATGGAAACCCACTGGGTTATTTTGAGATAGTCACAGACTCTCAACCCAACACACATCACAGGGTTGTTGTGAGGATAACATGGAGAGGAGGAGGAGGAGGAGGAGGAGGAGGATTATGTACGCTTCCTTGGGTTCCTTGGAGGAAAAAAGGCAGGATATGAAAGCAATAAATGAATAAAATAAAGAGTGCCTTATACTGAATCAGAATATGAGCCAGTGTGGCGTAGTGGCTAAGGTGATGGACTAGAAGTCGGGAGATCCGGGTTCTAATCCCCACTTGGCCATGGAAACCCACTGGGGGCCTTGCTAGACCTGCCGGGATAAGCCGGCAGGGAGGCGGGGCGACGGCGTGCTAAGTTTAACGCGCGCCGCCCAGCCTCCTAGACGGCCGACCCGCAGGGACGACGGAAGCCCTGCAGCGTCGGCCATGTTTTTTTTTTTTTAAAGGGGCCATGTGGGGCCCGAAGCCGCCGGAGAAGGTAAGGGTTTTTTTTTAATTTAATCCCCCCCATCCGCCCCCCTCGCCGTCTCCTTCGTCGCCCTCCGCCCCCGCACCATCTCCTTCGTCGCCCTCCGCCCCCGCACCATCTCCTTCGTCGCCCTCCGCCCCCCCACCATCTCCTTCGTCGCCCTCTGCCATCACCTCATCGTCTCCTTCGTCGCCCTCCGCCCCCCCCCAACATCTCCTTCGTCGCCCTCTGCCATCACCTCGCTGTCTCCTTCGTCGCCCTCTGCCATCAGCTCGCTGTCTCCTTCGTCGCCCTCCGCCATCACCTCGCTGTCTCCTTCGTCGCCCTCTGCCATCACCTCGCTGTCTCCTTCGTCGCCCTCTGCCATCTTCCCCCCCCCCCCGGATCACCCACCTCCTGGCACGATGGGCACAGCGCATCGTGCCAGGTCCGTGGCTTTTCGCGGCTCCTCGCGAGTAAGCGAGGAGCCGCGAAAAGCCGCGGAACTCTCCACACTTTCCCCAGCTCCGGCCTGAGGCCGGAGCTGGGGAAAAGGCGCGCCATAAGCGACTTCGCTTATGGCGGGTAAGACCAGGCCTCAGCGCGGCCTGTCTGCGGATTCCCCTGTGCGTCATCTGGATGCACAGCAGGGAAGCCGGGACAGAATGCGCGCTAAGGCCTCGTCTAGGAAGGCCCTGGGTGACTTTGGGCCAGTCACAGACTCTCAGCCCAACCTACCTCACAGGGTTGTTGTTGGGAGGATAAAATGGAGAGGAGGAGGATTATGTACGCCGCCTTGGGTTCCTTGGAGGAAAAAGGCAGGATATAAATGCAATAAATAAATAAATGAATAAACTATACATCAAAGGGAATTGTGCCCTGTCAAAGCTGCTCGCAAGCAAAACCACCTCCCCTGCTTCTGTCTTCAGCTTTTGTTTTTGTGAGTTCCCAGGGAAGTGACTTGCGCTAGTCTCCTGTCCTCCCTGAACAGCCCTTCAAATACAGCAGGAGTGCAAAATCACAGGATCCGGGGGCCAAATCCAGCCCACCTGTTTCCCCAAGGAGGCCATGCCATCTTCTCCTGGCCCTGACCCTTTGCCCGCGCCCATGCCCAGCCTTTGTGTAATTTATTTCCCATTCTAAAAGGTTGAAAATCTGCTTCTAAAGTTTAGTGACTGGCAGCAAGTGCTTTAAGCTCAAATAGGCTGGTATTTCAGCCCCGCCCTCTTTTGACTTTGGCTCCACCCACACTGGGATTCACTGCCCCCCGCCCCACAAGAACTTCTCTAAAATGGTATTGGGCCTGCCAGCTGAAAGAGGCTCAGCATCCCTGAAATAGAGAATACCTCTAAAGAGAGGCCTGTTCCCTGACAACCCTTCAAGGAGAGGGCGGTCCTTTGGAAATTAGGGCCCATAGCCACCCTCCCTCTGCTAGAGGACATATTGTGCACAGTGGAGTCTGGTGGCTGTGATGTCCGTGGAGTGGTGAACCAGTCAGAGCACCGTGGAGAGCTCCTTTAGAGCTTTGACTGGTTCCGACGGAAACCCGAAGCGGATTCACCACCCCACGGACATCACAGCCACCAGATTCCACTGACATGGCATGCAGAAGGCCCCATGTTCAATTCACAGTACCTCCAATTAAACGATCAGGGAAGGGGAAAGACAGCCTCCCGAAAACCCGAGAGCCACTGCCAATCAAAATAGACAATAACGGCCTTAAAGGACAAACTGTTCCACCTGCAATAAGGTAGCTGTTCACTTCCTATGTTCCAATGACACTAGGGATGTCGGAACAATCCATTTGGGGGATGGGGTTTGGAACTAGATGAGCTTTCATCGGCTTCCCCCCACCCTTGACTTTGTTCCGTCTTCTGCTAACCGGTCTCATGAGGAGCTTTATCACACCAGCGTTATACTGTGCAATCTCTGCGAATAGCATGCAAAGGACTCCAAAGTTTTCCAGTTTATAATCTGCTTTTATTGTGAAGTACTCCCGTGAATCCTGCTTTAATTGCGCTTCTTAACCAAAAGAAGTGCAATATTTTGCTACTAGTTTTTGAGTGTATCATTTGTTGTTTTCCGAGTAGCCACTGGGGCGCAGGAGCAGGATTTGAAGAAAAATGAAACAAATGCTTACAGCTGCGCAAGCTTTAAAGATAAAGACACCAAAATTGGCACAGTAGTAGATATTAAGCAGAGATTTAAGCATACCAAATTTGAATCAGATTGGGTCATCTGTTGATTTTTTAATGATTTTTTTTTTACATTTCCCCCCTTAAACACATTTCCTGGTATGTAAAGGATCTAGCCACCTGGTAGCAACAACAACAACAGCAACAGCTTAGCGCTTTAGGGGATAATTTGAGGGAAACAGATACGTGGGATGAAGCTCTTTATTAGGGGTGTGCACGGACCCCCACGATCCTCTTCGTGGCCAATCCGCAAATTGCGGATCAGGCCCACTCCGCCGCACCTCAATCCGCCTGGGGGCCACTCCACTCCGCTGCGGAGCTCCGGCTCCGAATCAGAGCTCCGCAGTGGCAGGGAGTGGCGTCAGGTAAGGCCCCCCTCCCTCCTCCCCTTACCTGTGTCCATCGCGGCCCATCCCAGCTTCACTAGAGCCCGCGGCTCAACCAGGAAGTGTAAGCCCCGATTGCGGCCTACACTTCCTGGTTGAGCCGTGGGCTCTAGTGAAGCTGGGATGGGCCGCGACGGACTCAGGTAAGACCCCCCTCCCCCTTGGTCCCTTACCTGGCTCTGCTGTCATCGCCGCACGAGCGGCGGCAGCAGCAGGGCCAGGCAAACCCCCCTCCCTCCTCTCCCTTACCTGCGTCCGTACGTGGTCCCATGGCTGCTTCAACTGAGCCCGAGGACTCAACCAGGAAGACTAGGCCACGGGACCGCGGACGGACTCAGTTAAAAAAACCTTCCCCCTTGGTCCCTTACCTGGCTCTGCCGCCGTCGCCGCACGAGACTTGGGCTCAGTTGAAGCAGCCGCGGGACCGCGGATGGATGCAGGTAAGGGAGAGGAGGGAGGGGGGTTTACCTGGCCCTGCTGCCATCGCGGCAGGGCCAAGTAAACCCCACTTACCTTTTTGGCGGAGGTCCGGATCGAGGTGAAGGATCCGCCTTCACCTTGTTCCGCTCCGCAACGCTCCGCGGGTCCCCCAATCCTCTTCGCCTCCGCCTTAAGGGTAGTCCCCCGCTCCACTCCTGTTTCTCCAGTTCGAGGAGAAGCGGAGCACATCCCTACTCTTTATCGGCAGGAAGTCGGTCTGCCTAGCGGGTTTTCAGTGTTTTATAATCTGCGCAACTAGCAGCCGTCATTTGCCCAAATCTCTATTTGTACAAATTACGGCTGAGGATAATAAAAAAAACACCAAAATGGGAAAAGTCCACGGAATTTGGGCAGAATGCGTGGCTTGGCGTATGAATGCAAACATATTTGGGCGTGCCAATGAAGTCCAACCAGCCCCCAAAAGGGCCGGATTTCCTGGTGATGGAGACCCCTATACGAAACCGGAGAAAGGCTCAAGGGTCTGGTGAGATGCACTTTGCATTTCACTGTGTTGCAGCTTCCTCTGGACTACTGATCTAATAGCAAGTTGTTGTTGTTGTTGTTGTTGTTATTATTATTATTATTATTTATTGCATTTGTATACCGCCCCATAGCCGAAGCTGGGTACTTGCTTCTGTGCTCCTGCAATACCTGTTCGATCTTCGCATTTCCAAATGAAGAACACCACACCTCTTCAGTGCTCTTTCCTCTCCCAAAGCTGCATGGAACGTCTCCATTTCGGGGGGGGGGGGGAACGGAGGGCAAAACAATACCGACCTTTCATTTCAAGGGAGTGTTTGTTATTTTAAACCAAGCCGTCCTTTGAACGCGGATTTCGAGTTTAGCGCTTGAGGCCCGCTTCGCCAAGATCTGAGCACCGTCTCGGTTTGTGTTCTCAGCTCGCCAGGCCCCGGCCTGTCAGAAACCGAGAGCTTGGTTCCCGCTTTGTACTCCTAGTCCCGGCTCCACAGGCTGGCTCCTTTCGCCACGCCGGGGTCACGTAAGCTCCGTGCTGCAATTTGCTGATTGCTCCGGCTCACAACAAAGGGGAAAAATCATCTTCCCACAGCTGCTGCCCTTTAGCTCCCTTTTCCCCCCTCCCCTCTCTGTATCAGCCTAATTGTTCGTGAGCGATTCACACTGATTCCTATGTTTGCCATCTTCTGAAGCTCCATGTCCAGATCACATGGAGAAGCAGTTCCTTCAAATTAGCCAAAGCTGCAATAAAGCCCTCCCCGGGAGCCACGACTTAGCACCTCGGAAGAGGGATTCCGTCATTTGCACTCGTGCAACACAGCGGCCAAGCCCAGTGTCACCGCCTGGAATACTCGGGCAGCTGCCAGGGTCCACATGCCCTAGAAGGGCCCACTGGGGAAGACAGCTAACCTGCCTCCAGCACCTGCTGCCATTAATCCTGTCTGGAACATGTTTACCCAGCATCTCAGATTTCCCAAAATGCCATGCTCCATGCTGTGTGTCCCATTGTGTGGAATCTAAGATGGCAGACGCATGTCAGGGCTGGTTTGGGTCCCGTCTGAAAGTGCCGCTGCTCCCAGAAAGGGGTTGAGTGACCAGCGGCAGTGGCGGTGTCGGGCACCGGGCCCAGTAGCAGTGGGGGAGGCAGCAGTGCTGACCAGAGACTGGGTTGGCACGGGGGACCCTTTTGAAGGCTCCATGCCAAGGGCCCACTCAAGCCTGATCCTGGCCCTGACCCTGGTCCAGAGGCTAAGATGGGAAATTCAGAATTCACATCTCTCCTCCACTATGAACTCAACGGATGGCTTTAGGGATGTAGCCATTTCCTCACCACCACCACCCATTTGTGCTATGTTTATTGTTTATTTTTACAACCACCATCTATGCTATTTCCATTCATGTTTATCTTTATGATTAAAAAGCATAAAAATAAACATCGATCAAAATCTGGTCTTACCTGATGATTTGGAAATGGTTCAATACTTGCCATCAGCTGCTTGGTTAACAACAACAACAACAACAACAATAATAATAATAATAATTTGTTACCCACCTCTCCCTCCGGATTGAGGCAGGGTACAACATAAATGCAAATGCCTTAAAATACATATAATTAAAACATTTAAAACGAATACATTATTTAAAGCAGCACATTTTTAAAAGGCGTCTTAAAATTCAACTGGGTAGGCCTGCCGGAAGAGATCAGTCTTTATAGCTTTCTTAAAATCCGGAAGACTGTTAAATTGACTAATCTCTCCTGGCAGGTCATTCCATAATCTGGGAGCGGTAGAGGAAAACTGGGGATGGGGGGGATAAGCCCCAACCTTGGATGAATGGTTGAAAAAAGTATGGGATATAGTGTCTATGGTAAAAAAAATTAAAAATAGAAATTTGATCAGAGTAAGGGAGGGTGGACAGTCTTATGATTCTTTTGTTGAAAATTGACTTTTTAAATTTTAATTGGTATTTTATGTATTTTATACTTACTGTTGTTCTTTGCCTCGATCAAAATGGAGAGGCAGGTAAGAAATAAATTTATTATTATTATTATTATTATTATTATTATTATTATTATTAATGAACTGGTCCAATAAAGTGCAAAAGACTGCTAATCCACATTCCTTGTTAGGGGTATGATGAGGCAGTGTAAACTGCATTTCATAGCTGCCTTTTTTTTTTCTTTGTAAAATGAGACATGAATGGTTTAGTATTTCTCAATTATTTGTATGATTGAATTCTTGTAAAATAAAAAAAATAAAAAGAAGAGTAAATTGAAAAAAAAGAGATATTGATCAAGAGGCTCCCAAAGCAACATACAAAAAAAAGAAGAAGACCAAATGTATAATAAAAACATCACTAGAAATTTCAAACAGAACCATTTAAAAAAAACCCGCAATAAAATTGGACAGGTAACTGTCGAACAGGGCAGGGGTCGTGGTTCAGTGGGTAGAGCACCGGCTTTGAAGGCAGAAGGTCCAAGGTTTGATGTGTGGCATCTCCAGGTGTGTTGAGAGTGCTCACAACACACTCTCAAAATCTCAAATGTGTCCACCAACCCCAAAAGGTCGGGGAGGGACACCCTGTCCTATGAACCAATAGTGAACTCCTTCTGCAGTAGGGCACCAAAATGACACTGCCCATACACGAGAGGAAGGTATTGGTCGTCTTGGGAAGGCCCCATGGTTTCAGAGGCACAAACAAACCTTAGAGAAAACAAAAGCCTGGTCGAGTGGAGCCCCAAAATAGCCCAGTGAGGATTTAGCATACACAGTGGACACCGAATGCTGACAGACTGGAATGGAGTTGCCTAGAAGATGGTATGGCTGGCTTGAACCCCCAGAGCAGGCATACTCTGCCATGCATCATTTTGTTGCAGGTCTCACTTGTTTCCATTGAAACAGGAAGGAGGTGAGTATAGAATCACAGAATCATAGAATAGCAGAGTTGGAAGGGGCCTACAAGGCCATCGAGTCCAACCCCCTGCTCAATGCAGGAATCCACCCTAAAGCATCCCTGACAGATGCTTGTCCAGCTGCCTCTTGAAGGCCTCTAGTGTGGGAGAGCCCACAACCTCCCCAGGTAACTGGTTCCACCGTCGCACTGCTCTAACAGTCAGGAAGTTTTTCCTGATGTCCAGCCGGAATCTGGCTTCCTTTAACTTGAGCCCGTTATTCCGTGTCCTGCACTCTGGGAGAATCGAGAAGAGATCCTGGCCCTCCTCTGTGTGACAACCTTTTAAGTATTTGAAGAGTGCTATAGTATAGAGAGAGTAGTATAGAGAGTAGTATAGAGGTGGCTCACGAAATCTCCATGTAGACGCTCCTGACACCTAGGGTTGTCATACGTCCCAGAAAACCGGGAATGTCCTGATTTCCAGGAGATTCTGAAATGTCCTGACCGGCTGGGCAAGAATCCTGGATTCCTAGCCCAGCTGGTCGGAGAAATTCTGACCTCCAAAATGGTGCCTTGAGCCTGCTCAGTGGAGCAACAGCAGCAGCAGAGAAAAAGACGCATCACTCTGGCGCCTTTTCCAGAGCATCACCGCTCCTCCGCAGGCTCATCTGAGTCACTCACCGAGACTCACCTTATTGCGCCTGCGGCTGCGTAGAAAAGGAACAACAGCGAGTAAAGGCGCACGTGCTCTGCTCAGGCTACCTGAGTCCCAGGCAATGCAAAGGAGTTTGGTGGGCTTGGCTGGTTGTGGTCAGACCTTTAGGGTAAGCGCGGGGCGGAGCTGCTGGGTTCTTTGTGGGGGAAGAAAGAGAGTTTTGTAGGGGACAGGAGGGAGGGAGCGAGTGGGGGACGAGGGGGTGAAGGAGAGGAAAAGAGAGAGGGGAGAAAGAAAAAAAAGGCACTCCCCCAAAAAGTCGCCCTTCAAAAATCCACCTCCTTGGATTTGGGTTGCAAGCCTCAAATCTGTTACTTGGAAGTAAAATTTAAGCTGTCTGGTTTTACAGTTGTTGAGGTTTTAATTGAAAAATTGGGCTTTCATAGAATCATAGAATAGCAGAGTTGGAAGGGTCCTACAAGGCCATCGAGTCCAACCCCCTGCTCAATGCAGGAATCCACCCTAAAGCATCCCCGACAGATGGTTCTCCAGCTGCCTAGACCTTTACATATTCCCTAGACCTTTACATATTGCTCAGTTTTTTAAAATAAAATCCTACCCCCCCCCCCAAAAAAAGTCCAGGTTTTGTAGATTCAGAGTATGGCAACCCTACAGACACCAGCACCTTGAATAGCTCCTTTGGAGTTCTAACTGAAGCTCGGAGCGAATTCACCATCCCACTGACATCAGAGCCACCAGCTCCCACTGCCTGACCCAGGTACCTGCGCACCACGTCCAACTTTATCTGCAGTGCAGACGGGGTAGAAGCAGTCCACGGGGTGGAAAATATCTTATGAATCAGGCGGGGGATCCGCACGTCGCTCCCAGAGCGCTTCTATACGATCCCAGTGCACCCCGAAAACGATAGTCTGACTTCCCTGTAAAAGAAACGACGAAGAACCGTCCATGCCGCCGCCGCCGCCGCCGCCGCCCTCTACCCCGCCTTTATCACTTTTGCATGGCCAACCTCTGACCTCCCAAACTGATAGACTTTTGAGTTGGCGGACTTTTCTCCTTCAGCTTTGCTTCGTTCAATGATCAAACAAGTGTTAACACATTCATTGCAGGGTGGGTGAAGAAGTAAAAACTTTTCAAAAGATAAATAAATAAATAAATAAATAAATAAATAAATAAATAAGACATGACAGGGACATCACGTTTCCCCCGCCCCTGCGTCAGTTGCAACATTTGGTTGCCAGAGAAAATGCAATCCCTCCTTTAGCAAGGCCGTGTTCATAATTTGTATCGATGGTTCATAATTCAGAAGCTCCATCTGCAAAAACGAGGGGACTTTCTGCGGACGCCGCTCGCGGGTTTTTTTCTTGCAAATTATTTCCCAGAGGAAATGAAAGAGGATGAAAGCATTTGGTGAAAGCAGAACTGTCGGTCTGAACATTTAGTCCTCCTGCCTTCAGTTTCAAAGGAGAAAAAACAGCCTGCGTTGGAGGAAGGAGTTTCCAGAGGCCCCTGAGAGCGACAGCCTGCGTGCTTTTAAGAAAAGGGAAGGAACTAATGAGGCAAAGTTGCTTTATAACTACTTTCCCCCATCTTGGTCCTGGACTACAGCTTCCACCATTCCCAGTCAGCAGAACCATTGGGTGTGCTGGGTGACGATAATGGTTGTTTTAGTACAGCACAGCTGAAGGGGGCACCAGGTTTTAGTGACACTGTGTGTCTGTCTGTCTGTTTATCCCTCGCCTGTGTGGGGTAGGGACAGCAATGATCATTAAAGCTACCTCCATTTCCATTCCATATTTCAGCAATCGGGTTCAGAGGCAAAACAGCAGTCAAGGGGCAGGCAGGCAGGCAGCAGGAGCACCCAGGCCTGATCAGGGCCATTTCCTCCCCCTCTCCTAATGTCAGAACAAGCGAGCAGAGAGCGAACTCTTAAAGCATTATCACCGTATGCATGTTTAGACAGAAGAAAGGCCTTTCTGGGAACTGAAGGCCTCTCTTCGGTCTAAACATGCATAGCATGATGCCT
This sequence comes from Elgaria multicarinata webbii, assembly GCF_023053635.1. Taxonomy (NCBI): domain Eukaryota; kingdom Metazoa; phylum Chordata; class Lepidosauria; order Squamata; family Anguidae; genus Elgaria; species Elgaria multicarinata. The sequence continues at coordinate 12,597,878 of NC_086178.1, read as the reverse complement.
TACGAGCTCGCTCTGTGCTCGCTTGTTCTGTAACGTCTCTCCATCCCTCTCGCTGCTGATCTTTGGAACCCACTGCTACAGGATATGGCTGTGGCCAACAGCCCGGGTTGTGCGTTTGGGAGGGGGGTGATGCAAGGAAACAAGGCTGAACCACATGCATGATGGGAGGAAAGTCCAGGCCGCGAGGAGCTGCTGGAAGGAGGCCTGGCGCTCCCGAGAGAAGGCGCTTCCTTCTCTGGCAGCTGAATCCCATCTTTGTTTGAGTCCTAATCCCCCGTCTGTTGTTGCAAAGGTCGGCAGAGGGGTGGGGTGGGGTATCTGGGGCGGAGGAGGAACCTTGTTCGTTTAGGGCCAGGAGAGCGTGGGGTTGCTCTTTTCCTAGCACCTTTTCTGCTGAGTAAATCCCCTCTCAGGGGCCCCGGGGGTGACCTTCCCCTCCGAGCGGCCACTAAGCCTTTTGTAATGGGATTTCATGGCAGAACTGGCAAATTAGGGGAGAAATGAATGTACTAAGCCCCTGATTTCCTTTCTGGCTGGGTCCCTCTCTCAGGCCCGAGGAGGGCTAGGCGAAGGCTGAGCGCAACAAAGCCGGAGCTCTCTGGCCTTTCATCTCCGGGAGGAGTGTTGGGAAACCCCCAGCGGTAGCAGCAAGGAGGGCCTGTTAAGTGCTGAGAGAGGGGAGGGGAAAGGGAGACCCGGAGCAGAGAAGGGGAAATGGCATGAGGCGAGGAAGACGACTCCGCATTGCCAAGCAATTCAACCGGGAGCAGCAATCATCATCAGAATTTTCAAGGTTGCCCAAAGGAGTGGGAGACAGAGGCTGGAGTAGAAGCTTACAGTACTAGCAAATGCCACGGGGAAAAGGAAGCGAATCCTGTCTAAACATGCATAGGATTGTACCCCTAGTTTAATCTGTTAATTGGTCCAAAACAACCTTCAGGAGATATATATCTAGAACAGGGGTCCTCGGGCCATGGACTGGTACCGGTCCGTGGCTTGTTAGGAACCAGGCCACGCAGGTGAGCTGCTTTCACCCCCACCCCACCCCCACTCCAGCGTACCTGGGTGCAGGGCGCCATCTCGCCTGCCCAGCCGAAGAGAAGCCGGGACGCTGGGGTGGGGCAGCTTCGGAACGGTGCACCCGGCCGGAAGCCGCTCTGGGAGAGCGACTTCCGGGCGCGCAATTCTGAAGCCGCCTGCCCCAGTGTCCTGGCTTCGCTTCGCCTGGGCGCCCACCCAACCGTAGTGAAGCCAGGATGCTGGAGGGGGGGGGCCTTCCCAAAACCATCCCCTCAACCCCCCCCCAGTCCGTGGAAAAATTGTCTTCCATGAAACTGGTTCCTGGTGCCAAAAAGGTTGGGGACCGCTGATCTAGAAGACTATCAATAAGATTGTACCCTGAAAGACTAACTAAGGTATTGTGTCAGGAGCCTTCGAAAGAGAGAGTGCCTAGTGCTTGCTCAGTAAAGAGTGAAGATGCACACACACGGATCTTGGGGCAGGGAACTCCTTTGCAATTTGAGACACACACACACACCCCAAAATGAACAACAACAAAAAATAGCTGCATTCTACATAAGGTGACCACTTGAAGCCAACTTGTAAGGTCTAGTTTGCTTGAGGAAACATAAGTGTTCCCCAGCCTGCTGTCCTCCAGGCACGTTGGACTACAACTCCCAGCATTGTTGACCATTGGCCACACTAGCTGGGGCTGATAGGAGTTGAAGGCAAAGTAGGATAGCCACTTATGCCCTGCCAAAACAGCAGGAAGGCATCACCGAAAATGAGGACAGAAAGGACATCAATTTGCAGACCATTTGCATGTGCACGTTTGTGTCCATCAGTGCAATTTTAGAAATAAGGACTGTTGCTTAAATAGAAATACAAGAGATCTCGGCATTTTACTTATTTATTTATTTACAATATTCGTATATGGCTCCATACCCAAGATTTTGGAGTCTTAAACAGCAGTTAGGATAAAGGAATAAAAGAGAAGACTTGACTAGGTGACCCATGTGCCTGCTCATTCTGCTGCCCAGGTTTTGATAGTCACTTTTCTCGCACTTATTTATTTATTTATTTATTTATTATTTATTTATTTACAATATTTATATGCCGCTGCCCATTGAAAATTTCGGAGCGGTGTACAAGATAAAATGAAAATAAAAACAGGATAAAACACTTAAAACAGGTTTTAAAAGAAGCAAATACAGTGACTCATGGCTGGACATTAAGGAAAGGCCTCCTGGAATAAAGGTGTTTTCAGGAGGCGCCAAAAGGAGTACAAGGTTGGCACCTGCCTGACCTCCAGAGGCAGGGACTTCCACAGGAGGGGGGCCACCACGCTGAAGGCTCTTCCCCTGGTGGACTCCAATTGGAGGATAGATCTATGTGGAACCACCAGGTGCAGACCCTCGGATGACCTCAGTGACCGGGCAGGTTGGCTCTTACGGTTCTTTGAGCAAGGCAAAATTGCTGTCTGCACAGTTGATGGGTGACTGGGACCACTGTATTCATGGCACATGTCATGCAGTTTGGGATAAAAAGAACAAATAGCCCCTGGTCATATGCAAATTGCCTGGGTGAGTTGGCCTCACAATGGCCAGATGATGCATCTTGGGAGAGGAGGTGGAGGATCGCACTCCCTTTCTTATTTATTTATTTATTTATTATATTTTTATTAAAACCATACTAAAACAGCCAACCGTCTAAAAACACAAATACAAAATACAGTATAAAAAAAGCACAACCAGGATAAAACCACGCAGCAAAAATTGATATAAGATTAAAATACAGTTAAAACAGTAAAATTTAAATTTAAGTTAAAATTCTTAAAATACTGAGAGAATGAAAAGGTCTTCAACTGGCGACAAAAGGAGTACAGTGTAGGCGCCAGGCAGACCTCTCTGGGGAGCTCATTCCACAGCCGAGGTGCCACAGCAGAGAAGGCCCTCCTCCTAGTAGCCACCTGCCTCACTTCCTTTGGCAGGGGCTCACAGAGATGGGCCCCTGTGGATGATCTTAAGGTCTGGGCAGGTACATATGGGAGGAGGTGGTCACCCACAGAGTCTCGTGATAAGATAACAAGGGCCTCCTAAGGAACACCAGAAGAGCCCTGCCAGATCAGACCAAGGGTCCATCAAGTCCAGCTCTTTGTTGACATAGTGGCCAACCAGCGGTCGACCAAGGACCCACAAGCAGGACAAGATTGCAACAGCACCCTCCCACCCATGTTCTCCATGTCGCTTCTAAATCACAGATGAACTCATTCATTCTATTCCCAATAGCCAAAGCTCTCTGGGTGGTTTACAAAGAACAAAACCTTTAAAGTGCAATATATAATAACGTAATATAAAAGCATTTGCGTACAAAATATAAAGGAAAAGGAAAGGAACCTCTCGTGCAAGCACTGTGTCATTACTGACTCTTGGAGGGACGCCAGCTTTCGCTGACGTTTTCTTGGCAGGCCTTATAGCGGGGTGGTTTGTCGTTGCCTTCCCTGGCCGTGATTCCCTTTCCCCCAGCTAACTGGGTACTAATTTTACCAACCTCGGGAGGATGGAAGGCTGAGTCGACCCGAGCCAGCTGCCTGAAACCAGCTTCCGCTGGGATCGAACTCAGGCTGTGGGGAGCGTTTCGGCTGCAGTAACTGCTGCTTTACCGCTCTGCGCCAATATACTGTCCAAATGTCTGGGTGTAGAGGAAAGTCTTACACTGGGATGATGACACTGTTGGTGCCTGGCAGACCTCACTGGGGAGAGCATTTCATAATCCATTAAGATTAATAAGGAAATGGGAGGGAGTGGAAATGGACACGAAACAGGAAAAGCCTCATCTACTCATCTCTAGTGCCAACATTTTGTTGCCTGAAACAAAGCTCAGATGGTGCTCCCTGCCCCCCGCTATGGCCAACACGTTAAAAAGTCTCCTGGCACCATTCAGACCCCGATTCCTGCCTTGAGCTACCCCGTTGCATGGTGCCACCCAGCTGCATGGCAGGTCCAGATCTGATCACTTCATAGAATTTCGATGCTTGGGTGATGTGTGCCACTGAATCCCCCTGCTGGAGAGGAACAGCATGAAAGAGCTTCTGCCTATGGGCTTTTCAGAAGCTGCCTGACAGCTACTGGGAGCCAAGACACTGGGCTAGATCAGGGGTGTTGGACCTGAGGTCTGCGGGTGAAACCTGGCCCACCTGGGATCCCAAACTGGCACTGTAGAGGTTCCCAGAGGGCCACACCCATCACCCTTGGCCCATACCCCTTTCCTTCGAGGTTTGCAGAGTGGTTTCCCCATTCTAAAAGGTAGAAATGCCTCTCCTGAATTCTCAATTACTGTCCGTATAAGAATGTTGGGCTAAAATATGCTGGTATTTCTGGCCCCTATCCCTCTGCCCCCCTCCCCCGAGAGCTCCTCTGAAATTGGTTTTGGCTTTGGAGCCAAAAGAGGGTCAACGTGCGCTGTGAATCATACACGGTGTGGAGAATATGGATAAGGGCAACATTTTTCTCCCTCTCTCATAATACCATAAACTAAAGGGATCATCCCATGAATCAATTATATGTATTTTATGGTGTTTTGTATTTGTGTTGTACCCCGCCTCGATCCAGAGTATTATTATTATTATTATTATTATTATTATTATTATTATTATTGTGATTGAGCAGGGAGTTGTGTTCAATGGCCTTATAGGCCCCTTCCAACTCTACTATTGTATGATTCTATGAGATTCAAGATGGATAAAAGGAAGGACTTCTTCATACCCAGCGCATAGTTAAATTCGCTACCACAGGATGTAGTGATGGCCACCAATTTGGATGGCTGTGGCTACTAGCCCTGATGGATATATGCTGCTTCCAGTATCAGAGGCTGTCAGTTGCAGGGAACATGGGTGGGAAGGTGTTGCTACACACATATGCTGCTTCTACATTTTCTGTGGGCATGTGGTCGGCCCCTATAGAATGCTGGACTAGATGGACCCTTGGTCTGATCCAGCAGGGCTCCTCTTATGTTCTTATGGTCTTAACAGCCCTTCACTTGATGGATTTGGCCTAATTCAGCAGGGTTCTTCTCAAGTACTTTCATTAAATGGAGGTCTCAAACAGAAGTTTTCCCAGCTGGGTCATCTGAAATCCTGTAATTGGCAAGATTAAGGACTGACGCTGTTCACGTGCAGTTGATAAATATACATATGCCCTGCGCAGTGCTCCACATCTTAGATAGCTCCTTTAGAGTTCTGTCTGAAGCCCAGAGTGGATTTGCTGCCCCAATGACCTCGCAGCTACCAGACTACACTGTAGGGTGACCCTATGAAAAAGAGGACAGGGCTCCTGTATCTTTAACAGTTGTATTGAAAAGGGAATTTCAGCAGGTGCTGTTTGTATATATGGAGAACCTGGTGACATCCCCTCTTCATCACAACAGTTAAAGCTGCAGGTGCCCTGCCCTCTTTTAAATCTGGTCACCCTAGTATAGCTCTTGCAGCTTGAACTGTTGTGGTGAAGAGGGAGTTTCACCAGGTTCTCCATCTATACAAATGACACCAGCCGAAATTCCCTTTTCTATGCAACTGTTAAAGATATAGGAGCCCTGTCCTCCTTTTCATATGGTCACCCTACTCCACTGTCCCTGCCATTTACCCAGGGTCCCTTTGCCTGAGTGTGTCTGAGGAGAACGGCGGTGTTATCCTCTGCAAACCACAGGCCCTGATTAACGATGTTTGCCCGTATTCTCCCCCCCCCCCGCTTTCCCCCCTGGAATGCACACAGCCCTCCCAAGGAACTGTCCACCTCAGTGGCGATCGCCAGGCCTTGCCGGACGAAGTGTGAGGAAGAGCACAGCAGAAGTGGCGAGTCTCCTCGGCGCTGCCATGGCAACGCGAGGAGTTCTGGCCCAGCAGCAGAGAGCAAACACTTCTACCGAGGTGCGGCGAGGGGCCCGGCTCCTGGCAGTGATGTTTCTCCGGCGCGAGGACTTCATTAGCGCAAGCAAATAAAAGCCATAAATACTCATTAATTTGCCGGCTAATTGATGTCCTGCAAAACCCTGTTTACTCGGCCGCCCCCATCGCTCCTCTTCAGGGCACGAATTGCCTCGTTTCCTTTTATGACTCAGTTAATTAATCGACCATCGTTCGCGGTTTGTGCGTCGTATCTTGGTGACAGGTCTGAGCCCGGGCCCTGTCTCCCCGGGAGGTTGGTTTGGGCGTGCCAAATTGAAGCCTAATTGACTGTTTCCCTCAGCTTCTTCCCACCCCAACGATTCACCTCTCCCTCCTGTCAGAGTGAGGCAGGTTTAACCAGGCCAGGGATGCCTCATCAACCCCTGGTGAGGCCCACTTCTTGAGATGGGCTGTTTGTGCCTTCATGGTTCCACAGCAAGATTTCTCCTCCCAGCTTGGTGGAAACTTTCGCATCAGAGTATGGGCCGGTTGAACCATCGTTGCTTGTCAGGCAATGCTTCCTACCAGGGTGGCCACATCTCCTCCTGTACAGACAACAGTCCTCTATTTGAAGGCAATGCACCGTCTACCAGAAGGGGCATCCATTCTACGTTTGGGTTGAAGATGATGAAGAACCCTTACAAGGAAAAGCAGAGGCCTTGAAGATGGCCATTTGGTTCCTGGACAAGGAATGAACAGGCACATATGCCCTGGTCCAAGTCTTTCCCACTAGCATGAGAAGCAGTGGAGGTGGGTGGCGACAATTCCAGTGGAGCAGTGCATCCACTCCGGGTTTCAGTCTGAACAAGTCAGAACTCTAAAGGACTGGTTCTAACTGAAACCTGGACTGGATTCACTGCCCCACTGACTTCAGAGACACCAACCTCCATTCATGAGAAGGTCTATGGGGGAATCTGCAGCAGCTGTTTACTGCAGGATTGAATCAGAGTCGTCATTTATGGAGCACATGGCATTCACCTGCTCAGAAGCTGTAAATTGCGGGGAACATGGGCGGGAAGGTGTTGCTACACTCATGCGCTGCTTGTACATTTCCTGTGGGCATCTCATTGGCCCCTATGTGAACAGAATGCTGGACTATATGGACCCTTGGTCTGATCCAGCAGGGCTCTTCTTACGTTCTTGTATTCTTATGTTTTGGATGGTTATTGTTGTGTTTTCTTGTGTGTTTTAATACAAACGTATCTCTGCACAGGAGCGCACATTCGACGGAGTTCCTATCCCCCCCACACACACCATGTGTTGCTGTGCTTCTGTGATCCTGCACATCCCTCACAAGTCATTAAAAAAAAAATCTCTGCCCCGTAGCCATCTGCCGAGCTCCACTCAGATCCACTGATACACATTCAGGAGCCCGTTAAGGGGGCACACATGCTCCCACGATGGCACTCCTGAAATTGTAGGAAAGTTCAGTCGCGTGAACTCCGGGAGTGGGGATCATGGAAGCGGGAACATTTGGAAGCATCCCTCTTCCAGAGCGAAAGGGCTGCAGGCATAGATTAGCCCTATGCTTCTACTTAAATTATAGTAATTAATGTCTAAATTGGCATCTCTACATCTGCATTAGTACAGGGGTGGGGAACCTCAGGCCAAAGGGCTGAATCTGGCCCTCCAGGGTTTCTCAGAGGGCCACACACCTCATTGTTTTGGTAGTTTCTCGGCTTTTGTGCAGTATTTCTCCATTCTAAAAGGTCAGAAAGCTTCCCCGTCCAATATCCGCTCCGTGAGATCAGACCGCCAACAGACCTCTGACGGACCCTCGGATTTGCTGAGTGGAGCGCACAGCCCTACTAGCTGGGGCATGCTGGGATTTGGAGTTCAACCCATCTGGAGGACACCAGGTTGGGGAAGGCTGCAGGACGAGATGCCCAGATTCTACACAGGGAGCATGTCCAGATGAGGGCTTATCCCGGGGATCGCCCCGAGATCACCCCTGTGCTTCCACATGACACACAGGGTATCCCAGGGGCAGGGAGGGATGATCCCTCCCTTTCCCTGGGATAACCGGGACAGCTTTAATCCCAACTTTCCCCAAGACTGTGGGATGTGTGCACAGCCATCCCAGTTTCTTCCCAGCTCCTCATGAGTAAACGTGAAGAGCTGGGAACTGGGGCATGGGGCACCAAGCTCCGTGATCATCGGGGTGGGATGGGGGAGCGGGTTTTTTATTATTATTTTAAAAGCCTACCTTTTCGATGGAGAGCTCGAGTGCTCATTTTCAATTTAAAAAAAAAACACCAAAATGGTGGGCGCGACATCCTCTTTCTCCCAGGACATCGCACGCCGTTTGTGTACTGAGGGGGAGGTTCTTGCAATCACCATATCACGAGATCCTCCCCCTCCTGTCTCTAGGTCTAGACATGGTGTATCATCAGAAATACCAAGTCCCTAACCTAGGGTGACCATATGAAAAGGAGGACAGGGCTCCTGTATCTTTAACAGTTGCATAGAAAAGGAAATTTCAGCAGGTGTCCTTTGTATGTATGGAGAACCTGGTGAAATTCCCTCTTCATCACAACAGTTAAAGGTGCAGGAGCTATAGTAGAGTGACCAGATTTAAAAGAGGGCAGGGCACCTACAGCTTTAACTGTTGTGATAAAGAGGACATTTCACCAGGTTCTCCATATATACAAATGACACCCGCTAAAATTCCCTTTTCAATACAACTGTTAAAGATACAGGAGCCCTGTCCTCTTTTTCATTTGGTCACCCTACCTAACCCTCCATCCCCAGTGTGTCTCAGTGCTCTGGCTACCCTAGTTATAGGCTCAGCCATATTCAAAAAGTCATGGTTTTCCCCGAATTCATTTTCCTCCTTCCGTAAAAGACTTACGCACTGCAACTGCAAACTCCTTGCGAACCCCCGAAGAATGATTTTCTGTACTCCTTTGCCCCCTGAACTAATTATTTTAGCATCTCCCCTGCATGCAATTTATCTCTCTTGTTTGAAAAAGAGGCAGTTTAATTAAGATAAAAGCCCGGCCTTTTCCGCTCTGGGAATTGGCCTCCAGTCTTCCAGGGCACATATCAGATGAATGGATGTAACATCAGGCTGACCCAGATCGAGACTCGCTGGGCGAGCGGCATCTATTCCAATCCAAAGAAGAAGAAAGTTAGGGGACCAGGCTCTACGGATCTCCTGGCCCAAACTCGGCCCTTGGGTGGAGAAGCCGGTGGTGGCCAACTGCAGTCTTTCCTTTGAAACCATTAACGAAGCAGCTTCTTTGAGGGCTAGGCTGGGACAGCTGTTGCTGGCTGTTTTCCAGCCAGGGTCTCCGCTGTCACTTTCTGGGAGGAGCTGGAGCAGGGAACCTGAGCCGGAGGGGGGCAGAAGATGTCGCTCTGTAATGATCAGGCAAGAGCAGAAGGTCAGGCTTCTGGTATTTCACTTATACCTGGCATGGGTCATCCAGAAACCCAGCTGCACAGAAGTGGTTTGGGGGTGGAGATGGGGAAGCACGGGCGGAGGAAAGAATCAGCATTTCCCCTTCCCTTCCTGCCCGGGAGGCTGCCGTGTTTCCTGGTCGCAGTGGTGATGAGGTGGTGGTAGTGATGGGGTGATGGCAGAGGCTATGCAGTGGTGGCGGGAATTATTTATTTATTTATTTATTTATTACGTATTTATACTGCCCAACAGCCTAAGCTCTCTAGGCAGTTTACAAGTAAAACCATGGTTCCACACAGACCCATCCTCCGATTGGAGTCCACCAGGGGAAGAGCCTTCAGCGTGGTGGCCCCCCTGCTACGGAATTCCCTGCCTCTGGAGGTCAGGCAGGCGCCAACTTTGTACTCCTTTTGGCACCTCCTGAAAACGTCATTCTTCCAGGAAGCCTTTCCTTAATGACCAGCCATGGTTCACTGTACGTTTTGCTTCTTTCAAAATCTATTTTAAAGTGTTTTTTATTCTGTTTTTATTTTATTTTATCTTGTACACCGCTCTGAAATTTTCAATGGGGAGTGGTATATATTGCAAATAATAATAATAATAATAATAATAATAATAATAATAATAATAATAATAATAATTTCAAGTTTAAAACTTTAAAGTCACATGATGAGGCAATGGTGATGACGATGCAGCAACAGGGCGATGGCGGCCGTGAGGCTGCACTGGCGGCGATGCAGCAGCGGCAGGTGAGCAGGTAAGCCCTGGCAGCAGTGGCTTTGGATTGAGGGGTGAGGGGGCAGTGAGGGAGCGGCGAGGGAGGGAGCAGGGAGTCGGGTGTCCAATGGACTCCTGCCCAGCCTTGCTACAGGTTTTCTTGGGTGCCGGTTGTGCAGCTGGTACCCAGGGACTCACAAGGTTGAGTTGCCTCGGGGACCCCGAATCTCAACCCTGCTTCGGCACCGAGGCAAAGCGGGCAACCCCCGAAGCACAGCGAGTCGAATCGGGGTTGTTTCGGGGGCTCCGAAACGGCCTCCGAGGCGAATCGGGGGGACCGTGCACAGCCCTAATTGATATGTCCCTTACTGTATTACATGAATGCCACTGTAATGTTTAGCTTAGCTTGCCCTCTGCCCCTATATAGCCCATCCTAGATTCCATCTTAGTCAAAAATGTTGTAAACCTTTTATTCTGTTTTACTGAAGAACAGAATAGATTTATTTAAGACCGATACAACACTGGATATTGGCTTTAAAGAGATAGATATATAGATAGATGATGATAGATAGATATAGATGAATAAATAGAAAGAAAGAATTCCCATCAATGCACATGATGCTTACCTAACAATATAAGGGAAAAGGCAGGTCTCTGCCCTGAGGAGTTTGCAATCTAAAATTTGATAGTGGGGAAAACGACGAAGTGGGAGTAGGGAGAGTAACACATTGTGAGAGAGGGCAATGGAGTCTGGGAGTGGGGAACTGAAAAGGAGTTTTCCAGAGCACGATGTACGTTGGGCCTGTCCTTCAGCACTGCACTGTAGCCATTCACCCAACCTACTGCTCCTTCCCCCACACAAACATCCCGCTCCATCCAGCAACAGAAAGGCAGTGAAGCTATGCAAGCGTGAGAATAGGATAATGCATTACGCTCGGGCGTGCTTTCTTGTTTTCTCAGCATTATTTTGAGCCCAACCTTCTGCTGCAGGTCAGAGCAGAAGACTGTGTGGGGCTAGGCTGGAAAAATTTGGAATATGAGACTCTCCCCCATCTCCCTACACCACTTTGCCCAAAGTGCACGGCGCACCAAGTCAACTTTACGTAACATCTGCATCGGAGGGCATTTCTGAGTGGCAAAAGCAATGCGTTCCCTCCATCCCTCCGCTGAGCACCTGCGTTAGATATTGAGTGTGATGGGATGAGCCAGCGTGAGGTCTCCAACGGGGAGTAGGTTGCACCTCCTTTCCGCTGACCCGCAAAAGGAGAAGCTGCCTGGGTATCGATCCTTCCCTCTCCTGCAGGTAGGTACACGCCCCACAGGTGTGACTCTGCCCCCCAAAACCTGGCATGGCTCCCAGGCTGGGATCCATCTTGGAGCCCTCCTGGGATCACCCGGCATACTCTTTGCTAGCTTTCTCCGACTAAGAAAGGAACTTCCCACCTGTGGCTTGCTCAACTTCTCTCCCCGCAATCCTGTTGGATTGATTTTGTGCCTCTTTCCTTAACAACTACAATTCCCAGGGTTCCTTGGGGGTGGCACAGGAGTGAAGGTCGTGGTAATGTGTAGTCCAGATATACACCGGGTGACCATGAAGCAGGGTGCAGTGTTAGGGTGACCATATGAAAAGGAGGGCAGGGCTCCTGTATCTTTAACAGTTGCAGAGAAAAGTGTATTTCAGCAGGTGTCATTTGTATATATGGAGAATCTGGTGAAATTCGCTCTTCATCGCCACAGTTAAAGGTGCAGGAGCTATACTAGAGTGATCAGATTTAAAAGAAAGCAGGGCACCTGCAGCTTTAACTGTTGTGATGAAGAGGAAATTTCACCAGGTTCTCCATATATACAAATCACAGCTGCCGAAATGCCCTTTTCAATACAACTGTTAAAGATACAGGAGCCCTGTCCTCCTTTTCATATGATCAGCCTATGCAGTGTATGAGGCGTGCCCTAGCCTGCAATGATGCCAAAGAGTCTTGGGTTGCGCAAGCATCCAAGTACAACCCAACCATTACGCCCCGGAATCCTCTGTGTCACCACAACGGATTTTGCAAGGAACAACTGTCAACTAGCCCGGTGCAGCCATTTGAGGGTGGCAACATGTTTTGGGTCATTCCTAGGGTGACCATATGAAAAGGAGGACAGGGCTCCTGTATCTTTAACAGTTGCGTAGAAAAGGGAATTTCAGCAGGTGTCATTTGTATGCATGTCGCACCTGGTGAAATTTCCTCTTCATGACAACAGTTAACGCTGAAGGAGCCCTGCCCTCTTTTAATTCTGGTCACTCTAGTATAGCTCCTGCAGCTTTAACCATTGTGGTGAAGAGGGAATTTCACCAGGTTCTCCATGTGAACAAAGTACACCTGCTGAAATTCCATTTTCTATGCAACTGTTAAAAATACAGGAGCCCTGTCCTCCTTTTCACCAGGTCATATGAAAAGGAGGACAGGGCTCCTGTATCTTTAACACTTGTACTGAAAAGGGAATTTCAGGAGGTGTCCTTTGTATGCATGCAGCACCTGGCGAAATTCCCTCTTCATCACAACAGTTCGAGTTGCAGGAGCCCTGCCCTCTTTTGTATCTGGTCACTCTAGCGCAGGGCTCCTGCAGATTGTACTGTTGTGATGCAGAGGGAATTTTGCCAGTCGCTCCATGCATACAAGGCCACCTGGTGTACCTCCGGGCAAAGCTGGGATCTGAACTCAGCTCCTTGCTCTACCATTCAAGTCGAGCGTTCTGTTCATTGCATCACACCTTACTGGGTCCTCAACGTGGAAAACAAAGTAATTATTTCTCTTCCATACAGGTAAGGCAGCAATGGTGATGGTGTCAAGAGCTCGCTGGGAATGCCAGCACCTGGTCCCTGCAGCGCTGCATGAAGCATTTGGGCCACCGGGCAACCCAATTCATCAGCAGGGCTTCAACCCAAGCCCGATAGTTTGCTTTCTTTCCAACGGCAGCATCACGCAGCCGGCTCGGAGTCAGAGGCACAGCTGCTGGAGCAGATCAGCGCCTGATTAATGTTGCACAACTTGTTATATTGTCAGATAATTATCCCCAAACTGTATGACTTTTCTGCTAAGTGGCAGCGCTTAATTGCGTTTTTAATTACACTGTAATAATTCCAGCCCAGATTGAGTGAGAGGATTGAGCGCGGGATGATGGTGGTAAGGCCTGCCAAGAGCCATTAACCTGTCTGAGGAGAGGGGAAGGACCATATTGAGGCCACGGTGCAAGCTGGACGCCATTTTGTGTAATGGCCAGGCGTTCCCAAAACGGCCCTTGGAGGCCTGGTCCTGGAAGAAGAACTCAGAGAGAGAGAGAGAGATTGAGAGAGAGAGAGAGAGAGAGAGAGAGAGAGAGAGAGAGAGAGAGAGAGAGAGAGAGAGAGAGAGAACCTGCCCACTGTTAGCGCGGGCTCCTCCCACCTGCTCTGCCCATCATCAGCTGCAGCCCCAGATGACTTTTCCAATGGGTCAATGCCCTTCACAGGAAAAAGATGCTCCATGCCTGATCATCATCATCATCATCATCATCATCATCATCATCATCATCATCATCATTATATTGCATTCATATCCCACCTTTTTTCCTCTTCAGGAACGCATGGCAGTATACGTAATCCTCCTCGTCTCCATTTTATCCTCACAACCACAACCCTGTGAGGTAGGTTCGGCTGAGAGTCTGTGACTGGCCCAAAGTCATCCAGTGGGTTTCCATGGCCTAGTGGGGACTAGAACCCAGACCTCCCGACTCCTAGTCCGATACTTTAGCCACTACACCACACTGGCAGTAGAGAGCCTAATCTCCACCTGCGGGCATTTGGGCGTGTTCCCCGCTACCACGATCTACACTCACGGGGCACCCGGCACTGATGTGTACCGCAATTTCAGGAGTGCCGTTGCAGGAGCACGTGTTCCCCGTTACGCCGCTTGCGCACATGGATCAGCAGAACTGGGTGGTGCTGGGCAGATGACACAGCTACGGGGAAGAGATTTTTTTAATGACTCTTGAGGCCTGCGCACAAGCGCAGACATGCAGCAACACCCGGGGGGATAGGATCTCTATCGAATATGTGCTTCTGCGCACAGATACGTTTGTATTAATGAAAACACCACACACACTCGGTGACAAAACACGCCAATAGCCATCCAAAACATGTGGCAATGGCAGACAGGTCGGCTCCCACGTGCCTCCGATACCCATGCACACACCCCTCACAGCTGATTGGCTGTTTGCTGAGCCCTTGAACAGCAATGACCTCGCAAAGGGAGGGGGCACACCGCAAACGTTCTTTGCAATAGAAGCGAGAGAGCTGGAAAAACCACGACAAAAGCAGTCAGGAATATTCCAGGAAAACTGAGAAGTGAAGACAAGATCAAGGCGGGAGCAGGTGAATGTCATGTGCCCCATTAGCAATGACTGCGATACAATCCTGCAATAAATGGCTTTTGTAGACTCCCCCAAGGATGCTGTCTCTCTGGGAGATCAAACTCCGTGGGGGTTAGCTGCTCTGTGTATCAATTTGTAGGCTCTGGCAAGATGCTGCCCATGGCGTCACATATCCAACTGAAGAACCAAGGGTCCATCTAGTCTGGAATTTTGTTCACACTGTGGCCAATCAGCTGCCCACGGGAATAGGACATGAGTGCAACAGCACTCTCCTGCCCATGTTCCCCAGCACCTGGTCTATGTAGGCAGACTGGCTCTGATTCTGGAGAGAGCACATAGCCCTCAAGACTAGCAGCCCTTGATAGCCTTCTCCTCCAGGAATTTATCCAACCGCCTTTTAAGTCCATCCAAATTGGTGGCCCGGTTATGGCGAAAGACAAGGTTCAGAAATGTTCTGAACTGTCTTGCAGGGCAGCTCCAGAAAGAGAACTTTACAGCAATCTAGCCTGGATCATCCACAGGCATCTAATGAATCATGCTAGTTTTTATTAATGATGTGCTGTGTGAAGTCGTCATGATGGTGCACTCCTGCAAGACTTTCTTTGTGTTCAGAGGCCTCGGGAACTTTTTAGGAATGCTCAGAGCCAGAATACCTGTGAGCAAAAAACTGAGAAACCAGCCTGTATTTTCCTTCCCAGGAGCCTGCTGAGCCCAGACTGACCACTTCTTCCCCTGCTCTTTCCGCCAGCCTGAGCTCTGACAGACTCCCGGCTTAGCGAGCCTGACAGGAGCCTGCCTGGGTAACAAGCAGGTTTGGTGCTCACAGTCCCAGAACGCGCTCTGGTTCCAGCCGAGTGAAGGCCTAAATTCGTCCATCAATCCCAGCTCTCCTACTCTGGGTGCTGGGGGAACGCATCAGCCAGCTGGGGGTGCGGTGGGGTGGGCGGCAAGGCAGGGAGAAAGGGGCAGGCACCTCAGCCGGACTCGGGGAGAGCACATCTAACGGCACTAATAAGAAGGGAAAACTCAGCGTCTGATCGATAGAGCGGCTGAGTGTGGCGTCTCCAGCTACAGGCTCCGAAGGAAGGGAGAGGGGCCATGTAATTGGAAAGGCAGAGCTGCCCTGACAGAGGCCCCACCGTCCCAATCAAGGCGGATGGGGGTGGGGGGATTTCCAGATGCTGCTGCAACCTCCTGGAGTCCATCTCCCCACATCTGGCTGCACAGGGTAGTGGACACTGGTGGCTCCCATGTCAGTGGGGAAGTGAATCTGTCAGTTTCAACTTCTCCAACGTATTTCATAGAATCATAGAATCATAGAATAGCAGAGTTGGAAGGGGCCTACAATGCCATCGAGTCCAACCCCCTGCTCGATGCAGGAATCCACCCTAAAGCATCCCTGACAGATGGTTGTCCAGCTGCCTCTTGAAGGCCTCTAGTGTGGGAGAGCCCACAACCTCCTAGGTATTATTATTATTATTATTTATTTATATAGCACCATCAATGTACATGGTAAGTGATTCCATTGTCGTACTGCTCTAACAGTCAGGAAGTTTTTCCTGATGTCCAGCCGGAATCTGGCTTCCTTTAACTTGAGCCCGTTATTCTGTGTCCTGCGCTCTGGGAGGATCGAGAAGAGATCCTGGCCCTCCTCTGTGTGACAACCTTTTAAATATCTGAAGAGTGCTATCATGTCTCCCCTCAATCTTCTCTTCTCCAGGCTAAACATGCCCAGTTCTTTCAGTCTCTCTTCATAGGGCTTTTTTTCCAGACCCCTGATCATCCTGGTATTTCTATTTTTAAATCTCATGTTCTTTTTTCCAAAATAGGGAGGACATTGAGGATTTGGGTAAATGTTTACAAAAACCAAACTGAAACATTTTATTGTCTCCCATCCATACTCTGTATAAGGTGGCTTTGTACGATGCTATATGCCATGAATAGCGGTTCGTCTGTCAAAATACCTTTGGACACAGACGGACACACACCTATCTTCTGGAAGTGGAGGTGGAAGAGGCCCATTTCTGAGTGGGCCACAGCCAGGAGAGGCCAGTGGCTCCAATGTCAATGGGGTGGTGAATCCGCTCCGGGTTTCAGTTGGAACCAGTCAGAACTCTCAAGGTGCTATTCAAGCTGCAGCGCAACCCACTTTGCCTAGTTTCTTTACATAGGGTGACCATATGAAAAGGAGGACTGGGCTCCTGTATCTTTAACACTTGCGTAGAAATGGGAATTTCAGCAGGTGTCATTTGTATATATGGGGAACCTGGTGAAATTCCCTCTTCATCACCACAGTTAAAGCTGCAGGAGCCCTGCCCTCTTTTAAATCTGGTCACTCTAGTATAGCTCCTGCAGCTTTAACTGTTGTGAGGAAGAGGGAATTTCACCAAGTTCTCCATATATACAAATGTCTCCTGCTGAAATTCCCTTTTCTATGCAACTGTTAAAGATACAGGAGCCCTGTCCTCCTTTTCATATGGTCACCCTACTTTACAGTTCTGACTGGCTGACCCAGTCGGATTTTATGATGTCTTAAAAGTTTTTAAGATTTTATTAATGTATTGGTTTTATGTTTTTAATCAGTTTTATGTATTTTATATTTTTGTATTCAGTGTTGCTCCCTGCCTCAATCCAGAGGGAGAGGCGGGTAAGAAATAAATATGATGATGGTGATGATGGTGATGAAAGCGGTTTTTGGTATGTGTCAATGGGTCCCAACCGTTGTCACTGCACTTCAATCCCGCTGTAAAGCAGTAGTGTGGCTCCTGCCTTATATGTACCCCTTTCACAGTGCAAAATCCTGCTTGGTGAAGATTAGGCCTTGGTCTACTGCAGGGGTTCGTGGACGCAGGGCCAGTGCTACCATAGAGGCCACTCAGGCGGCCGCCTAGAGCGCCAAGCTAAGAGGGGCACCGGGCACAGCGCAGCACTCACGCGCGTTGGCTGTGAGCCGGGCTGGCCCAAGGATTCAGCTGGGCCTGGGCGGGTGAGATGGTGCCCCGCACCTGCCCAACTGAAGTGAAGCCAGGGACGCTGGGGTGGGGGGTGAGGCGGCTCCACCTTCGGACTTCTGGAACGCACCCGGAAGAGAGAGAGAGAGAATGTATGGCTGCATGGGGTGCATGGGGGTCTTTGAGTGAATGCATGTGTTCATGCGTGTGTTTCTTTGGAGTGAGTGATGCTGAGTGTGTGTGTGCGCGCGTGCGTGAGTTGGGAGGGATGATTTGGAGGTGATATTCCTATTAAACAATGCATTTTAGACCCATAGATGTTCCTTTCCAATTTGTTTGCTATAATTGGCATGACGTATTTCTTGCACTTTAAAATAAATTTAGCAGTTTCAAGTTTTGTGCTTCTTATTTTTTCCAGGAAACATCTGTTCTTAAAAATCAAAGTTGTTATTTTCTTTTGTGGGGGTGGGGGGTGGGTGGGGTGAAAGTAGCTCACCTTGCCTAGGGGTGCAAAATAGTCTGGCACCGGCCCTGCGTGGATGGCACCCCTGCCAGTGGGCCATCGCCAATGGCAAAATGTGATGGGAGTTACAGTCCAGCAACATCTGGTGGGCCACATGGTCCCATCCTTGGGCAAAGGGTAGGGCCGGCTCTCTGCCAAACGCCCGCTTAGACTCAGCTGGGTGCGCTCCTGCGCTCCAGCCAGGGCCTGTTTCCCTCTTCCTACATCTCCTTCGCCGAATATTGTGTCTTTATTTCCACCACCACCGCCGCCGCCTCCCCCTCCTCAACACGCACACATTCAGCCTTCAAGGGGAGAGGAAGGGCGGGGGCCAGGCCTCCCTCCGCCAGACAAGGAAGGGTCAAAGGTCACTGCATTTAACATTCTTACTGGCTCTTAAGCGCACAGAAAACCAGTAGAGACAGCATGGATGAATAGGAAGCAGCGGGGAGTCTTCAGTTCAAAGCGCTAAAATGGAGCGGCAGGGGCAATGCGCCCCCTCCCCGAAGCACGCACACACCCCCAGAGGCGGCACCTAATAGGAGGCCTGGAGAGCCAGTGGGCGATCTTTGGGCAGCTGCCGAGAATCCACCGGGGCGGGTTGGGGAATGTTTGAGAGAGCGCCGCTTGTGTTTGGACCTGGCCGCTTATCCGGGAGATTAAGGAGCCTGCGAGGAAAATGCTTTTATTAACCTGGCCTTGGGGGGTCTTGTGGGTGGGGTTCACCAAGGGTCAGTCCTGGGGGCAAAAGAGAGGGCGGTAGGTAGATTAAAATGTGCCATTCAGGGCGGATGGGTGCAGAAGTCATTGCGGGGAAGGGTGGGGGACGCTAGTGCAGGAGCCATCGCTAGCCAGAGGACAGCGTGGTGTAGCCCAGGTGAATTGCAGAGCCGGGATTTATTTATTTATTTATATTATTTTATTTATATGGTGTAGCCCGGGTGAATTGCAGAGCCGGGATTTATTTATTTATTATTAATATTACTAATATTAATATTATTTATGTGGTGTAGCCCAGGTGAATTGCAGAGCTGGGATTTATTTATTATTATAGTGTAGCCAGGTGAATTGCAGAGTTGGGATTTATTTATTTATTTATTTATTTATTATTTTTATTATTATTAATTATTATTATTATTGTGTAGCCCAGGTGAATTGCAGAGCTGGGATTTATTTATTTATTTATTATGATAGTATAGCCCAGGGGAATTGCAGAGTTGGGATTTATTTGTATTATTATTATTATTTATTTATTTATTTATTTATTTATATAGCACCATCAATGTACGTTTATCTTTCTAAGGAAAGGAAGAAACCTTCCCAGGGGGCGGGGGGAAACTGTACCATGGCAGAAAACGCAGCATTTGTATCCGCTGTGCTGGCCACGCTGTACACATTTACGCAAATGTGTCTGTTCATTCGGGTGCCATAATCTAGTTTAGGAAATTAGGGGAGTTGCAGTCTGGCACATCTGCAGGGAACCAAGCTGGGGAAGGCTGAATCCTCACCATTTTGGAAAATCCGATGGAAATTAATTTGGCCGGCGGCATTTCTCCCTTTCTAAGGCGTGCAGTGAGTCTATTCTTTGGAGGCCAGGGGCTCCCATGTCAGTGGGGCAGTGAATCCGCTCCGTATTTCAGTTGCAACCCGTCAGAACTCTAAAGGCCGGTGTCAGTGGGGCGGTGAATCCCACACCTTGGAGAGCTCCTTTAGAGTCCTGTCTGGTTGCGGCTGAAACCCGGAGAGGATTCACCACCCCACTGACGTCGGAGCCACCAGCCTCCAGTGGTTCTATTCTTCAAATATCCTCCGGGTGTGTAACTCGCTTGAGGAGCTTTTTTCTATTCGACTTCATGATTTTTTCTATTGCGCTCAACATTTGGGTAATAATAATAACGTTCAGTTCTGGGGACCTAGCTGCAGGTTCCGTGAGTTGCCTGGCTGCCACCAACAACTTGCTTTCCCTCTGCAACGCATCTCCCTGGTAACCATGCTGGGAATATAATTCAAGGGCGGTCTAAATATACTTACAATAACTAAGATAATAAATAAAAATAAATAAATAAAACTCTGCCAAAGACATGTGCGAAACGGCACGTGTCTTTGCATCTGATGGTTCCCTGCTTCGGTTCCCCGGCTGCTGCTTGTACGGCGTGAGAAAACAGTGAACATCATCTCACATGTTTTTTTGACTGAGTCTTTCCAGGAGACACGTGTCATGTGCAGATTTGTGCATCCATGGAACGTGGTGTCTGACCCTTTGCATTTATAGAGCACTGCAAGATCTTCAGAGCGCATCACATCCATTAGTTCTGTCATCGTTTCACATCACATCCATTAGCTCTGTCATCCTTTGCATTTACAGAGTGCTGCAAGATCTTCAGAGCGCATCACATTCAAAAGCTCTGTCATCCTTTGCATGTATATGGCACTGTAAGATCTTCAGAGTGCATCACATCCATTAGCTCTGTCATCCTTTGCATTTATAGAGCGCTGCAAGATCTTCAGAGCGCATCACATCCATCAGCTCTGTCATCGTTTCACATCACATCCATTAGCTCTGTCATCCTTTGCATTTATAGAGCGCTGCAAGATCTTCAGCATGCATCACATCCATCAGCTTTGTCATCATTTCACATCACATCCATTAGCTCTGTCATCCTTTGCATTTATAGAGCACTGCAAGATCTTCACAGTGCATCACATCCATTAAGTCTGTCATCCTTTGCATTTATAGAGCACTGCAAGATCTTCAGTGTGCATCACATCCATCAGCTCTGTCATTGTTTCACATCACATCCATTAGCTCTGTCATCCTTTGCATGTATATGGCACTGCAAGATCTTCAGAGCACATCACATCCATTAGCTCTGTCATCCTTTGCATTTATAGAGCGCTGCAAGATCTTCAGAGCGCATCACATTCAATAGCTCTGTCATCCTTTGCATTTATAGAGCGCTGCAAGGTCTTCAGCATGCATCACATCCATCAGCTCTGTCATCGTTTCACATCACATCCATTAGCTCTGTCATCCTTTGCATTTATAGAGCACTGCAAGATCTTCAGAGCGCATCACATCCATTAGCTCTGTCATCCTTTGCATTTATAGAGCGCTGCAAGATCTTCAGCATGCATCACATCCATCAGCTCTGTCATCGTTTCACATCACATCCATTAGCTCTGTCATCCTTTCAGCAACGCAGTAAAGTAAAATTCTTATTCCCACATTACAGACGGGGAACTGAGGTTGCCATCGGGTTCCAAACTAGGTGTGATGTTAATTGCGCAATTACAAATAACGTGTCAACTTTCAAAAATTTAAATAGCGCCTGTGGGGAGGGGGACTGATCAGGATTGGGACCGTGGTACATAGGAAGTGGGTAGAACTTTCCTCCTGTGCAGAAGTGCAGATGAGCGCACCGTCTCTAAAGTTTCTATTTGCTGCAAAAGGGAAGGTTCCATTGGCACCAATGACTATTTCCCTCTTGGGGCAAATAGCAGTTTTTTTGGGGGGGGTTATTGGGACCATAGCATGGGGGGCAAGGTTAATCTTTCTCACTGTGCTCCACAGGCCTTCCCCTGATCATCAGTGGCTAGGGGGTCCAAATTCCACTATTTCAGCTTTATAATCCAGACATGTTAATTGCAATCACACAATTAACATCACATCTGGTTATGGCAGAGTTGGATCTTGGACTTCTTGTTTGTAGCTTAGCCTTGAAGATTGCAAAGTTCTATTCACTTACTTGGGAGAAAGCCTCCCTGAATTCAAGAGGACAGACTTTTAAATGGACGTGCGTCAGATTGCACTGACATCACACCACGCTCTCTAGCATCTCAATCCTGGAGCAGGTGACAGGTACGGAGCACCATTTGTGAGCAACTGACAGCTGACTTTCAATCGCCTTTTAGTAAGGGATGTATGAGAAATTCATTTTTGTTTATTTCTGATCAGGATCTACGCAGTTTGCACCTTCCAGACCAAACACGGACTCATACTCAGTCTGCAGGCAAAGCTTGTACATTTCCGAACTTGCAATGGATTCATGAACCAAAACAACAAAAGTAAAATAAAACTCCGGGAGGAGGGGGTCAACAGTAAGCATGCATTTGAAACGTGTGCTGAAAAAAAAATGCCTATATTAGAAAGATGCACACAAATACGCTTTAATCAATGGGAGCACATGCTTCAAAGATGCGCACAATTCATGCATACGTTTGGGGAAACACTAGCGCTGTGCACAACTGGCCTTTCAAAATTCTCCACCCTATTTGTAAATCGAGAAATTGGGGTGACAATTTCACCGATTTTCTCCAGGGGGAGAAGAAATTCTCCAACCATTTCTCACAGATAGGCATCGTCGCCCAGAGAGCTTCGGATATTGGGCGGCGTAGGAGCGCAATAAATAAATAAATTGACAAGGGTGGTAGAACACCTTCTTTCTTTTTCCTAATTTTTTTTGGGGGGTGGGGGTGGGGGGTTGGCACTGCCAATGGCAACAGCATCAAATGTGTTGGCAGCCAGGGGCCCTTTTTTCATTCTCCATATACCAAGGATCACCCCCCTCCCAGGGCATTGATTGGAGGGAATGCAGCCACCACAAAAAATAATGGTGAAGAAAAAGTGAGAACATTCTGAAAAGTGTCCTTTTATTTCTAGGAGTAAGACAAGAAAAATCTCAGGAATTTCCTGGAAAGTTTTCTTGAAACAAGCCTCCATTTATCTGCATCATTCTCAGGGAAGTTTATAATTTATTTTGAATGTGTGTTGGTGGTGTTTTTGACTTTAACTAATCACTGTGAGGTGGCTGAGGGTACTGCCTAGGGTGACCATATGAAAAGGAGGACAGGGATCCTGTATCTTTAACAGTTGTATTGAAAGGGAATTTCAGCAGGTGTCATTTGTATAGATGGAGAACCTGGTGAAATTGCCTCTTCATCACCACAGTTAAAGCTGCAGGTGCCCTGCCCTCTTTTAAATCTGGTCACTCTAGTATAGCTCCTGCATTTTAACTGTGGTGATGAAGAGGGAATTTCACCAGGTTCTCCATATATACAAATGACACCTGCTGAAATTACCTTTTCGATGCAACTGTTAAAGATACCGGAGCCCTGTCCTCCTTTTCATATGGTCACCCTAGTACTACCTATATTTTCATTTCTGTCTCCCAGGGCACCTGCACTTCCTGATTTGAAAAGGCCCTATGGTAGAGTGACCATATGGAAAGGAAGACAGGGCTGTTGAATCTTTAACAGTTGCATCGAAAAGGGGATTTTAGCAAGTGTCATTTGAATGCATGCAGCACCTGGTGAAGTTCCCTCTTCATCATAACAGTTAAAGCTGTGGGAGCCCTGCCCTCTTTGTATCTGGTCACTCTAGTATCGCCCCTGCAACTTTAATTGTTGTGATGAAGAGGGAATTTCACCAGGTGCTGCATGCATGCAAATGACACTTACTGAAATCCCCTTTTCTGTGCAAAGGTTAAAGATACAGGAGCCCTGTCCTTCTTTCTATATGGTCACCCTACCCTATGGGAGGAATAAATTTATGTCTTCCCTTGGCTGGGAAGTGGGGAGTCAAGGAGTCTGCAGGCTGTCAGAGAGATGGCTGTACGATGAAAGACAGGACACTCATACTTCTCAGTCGTCTCATTAGTAAGGCAAACACAAGAACCCTGAACAGAACCCAAGAGAATTTCTCCGAAATTTCTTCTCCTTTGAATTTCTTTTCGAAGGCAGTTTCTTTTCTATCAGATTGAATGAGAATGGTTGAAATGGTTGTGGGAGATTTTTTTTTGGCACAGGACTAGAAAATGCACACAGAAATGGACACAAATTTCCATGTGTAGGAGCTTCCAAATGCAATTTGGAGAACTCCAGAAAGCCCGGCTTCTGCTAATTCAAACATTTTTTTTATCTTTTAGTCACATTTGTCCTTCAGATACATTGAACCACGAATCCTATCATTCCCAGCAAGCACAGCCATTGACCATTCTGGCTGGGGATGATGTGAGTTGAGGTCCAACACACCTGGAGGGCACCAAGTTGGAGAAGCCTGAGTTAGTCAATCCAGAAATATACCTTTGAATGGGTGAAACACCAAACATTCAAAGCTCAAATGCTGATGACAAATTTCACGTCCAGAATTTAAATTTCAAATCTGTGGGAAACGGCACCCAGTTTTTGATATCGAAACACAAACTGTAAAATCTGAAAGTTCTTCAAAGTTTATATAATGATGAATCTAGTCCAGAATATATATATATATATATATATATATATATATATATATATATATATATATAATAATAATAATTAGGAATATTTCCAAATGATCCTTAAAAAATAATAATCACACACCCCTCCATGTTAGCTGTCTTACCACTTTTTAAAAAGAAAAATATTAAAATCCAATGTTGTCTTATTAAAATGGTTGAATGGATTCAAGTTGATCTGGGTTTTCGCTGTTTCCCTTTCTGTTACGTTAGCCACCGCTGTAGATTTCGGTCCCCCTTACCAGAATATTTCTGACTAGAGGCCATTTGGTCACCCATTTCAGGAGATGGGGCATTGGGTGCTGCCTGCCCCTGGGTTGCCCCTTCTGCCTCTATGCATGCCGGCCCTTGGCGCCCCATGACCCTAGGGCAGCTGCTGGTGAGGGAGGGAGGGCAGTTGGCCAGCTAGCCTCACCCATCTGTTTACCTTATTTATTTGTCCGGGGCCCTCTGTCAGCGCTGGGAGGGCTGCTCACAACAGCCAGGAAGCCCCAGGGCCTCAGGTGCAGAGAGTCACCTGCGGGTCACGGCAGACAAGAGACTCATCTCTAAGCCTTGAAAGAGACAAGCAGCCATTGTTCTTGCAGACAAAACGGCTAAGGGTGCCAATCAGCAACTCCTCGGCGGTGGGGGGTGGGGAGGACCGATTGCACGCCAGGTTTAGGAATGTCCTCCAGCCCCAGATATGGGAAAGGGAGAGAAGGCCAGGTGGGGGAAGAAAGGGGACATGCTGTCCTAAAGTAGGGTGGCCATATGGAAAGGAGGGCAGGGCGCCTGTCTCTTTTAACACTTGTATAGAAAAGGAAATTCCAGCAGATGTCATTTGTATGCATGCAACACCGGGTGAAATTCCCTTTTCTATACAACTGTTAAAGGTACAGGAGCCCTGTCCTACTTTCCATAGGGTCACCCTATTCTAGAGCATCTTTTTTTGTTGTTTATGTTATCATTATGCTCCGCCTAAATCGCACCGCTAGCATGCTTTACAACACAACCCCACTGTCTCATTCACCCCCATAGCAGCCTTGTAAGACAGCCTGCCATTATTCCCATTTCACAGATGGGGAACTGAGGCTGGAGGCCATGGCCTGCTGCATATGTTGACCCAGTGAAGTCCTGGCTGAACAGGGTAAGATCCTGGCTGAATTAGCATCGCCCCGTGAGGTCTTCCAATACAACACTCCGACTGCTGTTCTCCACACTTAGGGCCTTCCTAGACGAGGGTTTAGCCCTTCCTAGACTAGGGTTTAAGCCGGGGCTGCGGAAGGTCTAGCAGGGTCCGTGGCTTTTCCCGGCTTCTCGCTTGCAAGTAGTCGGGAGAAGCCACGGACTGGGCACAGCGCTCATAGGAGCGCTGTGCCCATCGGGCCGGGGGGGGGGAATCACAGACGGGGGGCGCGGAGGGGGCATCAGACATGACGAGCGGGCAGGGGTGGGCATGATGAGCGGGGACGGGGGACGGGCATGGTGAGTGGGCATGGCAAGCAGGGACAGGCACGGCGGACGGGGGGAAGAAGGACGGGGACGGGCATGGCGGACAGGGGGGAAGAAGGACGGGGACAGGGCCTGGTGGACAGGGAGAGGGCGAGCGAGCGGGCAGGGGGGGCATCAGGCATTGTGGGGGGGGGAATCAGGGGGAGTGAGGGACCCTTTTTTTAAAAAAAAACCCTACCTTTTTCGGCTGTGCGCTCCTGCGCACATGGCCCTTTAAGGGGGGGAATGCCGGACACGACGGTGCTTTCCCTTGCCCCGTCGCGTGTTACGTCTGGAAAAGTGCGATGGCGCGCGCTAGCTGTAGCATGCCGTCGCCCCTACTCCCCACTGGATTATGTGGTAGGTCTAGCAAGGCCCATAGATGGATGCCACCACTGAAAAGTCCTCTCTCCTGAGTTACTCAAGTCCTTTTTGGGGTGGGTTCAGGTGTTGGGGACATAGGGCTTACAAAGGAGCCATGGAATAGATTGGGAATAAAACTTTGGCTTCACAAGTTGATCTGTCTTTCCTGGAGGGCAGAAAATCCTTGCTGCCTGGAGTCTGAGGCCGTAGCTAGACGGAAGGTTTATCCCAGGATCATCCTGGGTTCGTCCCTGCCTGAGCGCTGGATGCCCTGTGAGGCACCTAGATGAACAGGTTTGACCCCAGGACAATCCTGGGATAAACCTTAGGTCTAGCTCCGGCCTGAGATGCAGACAGTTGTGTTGGCAAAGCTGTGGTCAAACTGTGGGACATTAGACCAGTATAAGAAGTTACAACATTTTTTACTCCCCCCAGTTTGCAGCTCCTTAAGTTGAGTGTGTTCCTTGTACCCATCTGATTCTGTCAATGAGTGGACAATGGATGGGAAAGCACCTGACAATCTGTGAAATGCAGATGGAATGGATTTAACACAATGGCTCAGGCTTCACCACCTCTATCATTTTAAAACATTTCCTTCACTTCCCACCTGGATTAATTTTTCCATCTGAATTGAGCTGAGTCCTACTCCTTTGACTCTGGAAGAGGTCTCCTCTGATCCACAAAAACCTGGGTCCACAAAAGCCTGTTCTTCAGACCTCTCCAGAGATAGGTAGTATAATTTTCATTTCCTCCCTTGCTTTTCCTTAAAGATTTCGACAACGCTTACATAGTTGGAAGATTTAAGAATTGCATTTTACTAGTATAGAGCGGTGGGCGTTTAAATTGACCTAAGTAACAATTCAAGCTGTTGCTAGTTTAACCCACTACAACTTTTGCACAGCGTAGCTATTTTATTTGATGCCCTAATACAGTTTTCCTAATAGTGTTTACTAATAGGCCTCGGCAAGACATAAATTGCCATTTACTTTGCATGGTGTAATCCTTGCTTGTAAGGCTCACACTGCTTTGGGGTTCATGGTTACGGTTGTATTTTTTTCCGTAATCGTTGCCTGTTTCACATTTGTCTTCTACATGTAATGTTCTTTTGCATTTACTTTTCTCTATAAATCATTCATATCTTAATATTTCCTGTGCGGCATGTTTTCATTTTTCACAAGTTAAAGGGCATTCACTGTTTTCCTGCTTGAATTTTAAAATGTATTTTTTTTCCAAATATATAGAACTTTTAAATAGCCTTGAGTCAGCTCTGGTTACACTCTCTTGACCATCTTTTAGCCACCCACATTGCCTTATTTGGCATTACAAAGGCCTCAGACAATTTATTTATTTATTTATTTGCAACATTTATATACTGCTCAATTATCTAACACAGATTACAAATGGTAATTAAGAAAATGGTGGGCATTTTTGGCATGAAGAGGGGGGGGAGTACTTTAACCTTACCCTTAAATGTTTTTAGTGTGATTGTAGTTGTTATAGGTATACCTTTGTTTGTATGTATTATATGTGATGTCTGTCTATGTGCTGTTGGAAAAAATAATTTAAAAATTTAAAACCGCAAAAATAAGTAAGTTATCTAACACAGATTCCAGAGTGGTGAACGGAGATATGAATAGTAAAAGAAAGAAGATTAAAAAAGCAAATGAAAATTATTCAATTTAAAAACAGCCAGAAAAACAGTGGCTACTCCGTTGGGGAAGGCTTCTTGAAATAGAGTTGTTTTCAGGAGGTCCGGAAGCAGCCTAGTGTTGTCACCTGCCTGACCTCCAGGGGCAGGGAGTTCCACAGAGAAGGGGCCACTACACTCAAGGCTCTAGTCCTGGGGGATTCCAATCAGGCTATAGGTCCATGTGGAACCACCAGAAGCATGCCTTCCAATGCCCTCAGTGATAGGGCAGGTTGGTAAAGGAGAAGGCATGTTCTCAAGTATCCTGGTCCCAAGTTGTGGGACCTCCACGGACCTTAGTGTCCGTGGAGAAGAAATGCCTCTTCAGGTAACCTGGGCCATAGCTAGACCTAAGGCTTATCCCTGGATCGTCCAGGGGTCAAACCTGTTCATCTAGGTGACACACAGGGGATCCAGTGCTCAGGCAGGGGCAAACCCTGGATGATCCCAGGATAAACCTTCGGTCTAGCTGCGACCCTGGTCTCAAGCCATTGAAGCTTTCAAAATTAAAACCTGTACTTGGATTTGGGATAGGTTTGACACGAACAGCTTCTAACCATGGTCTCTAAACATCCATGGAACTGGATGCTAGGGAGAAATGGGAGGGAATTATGATGGCTTCGTGGGAAAGAGAAGGAAGTTAACAAAGCAGGTAGAACCGCACACCACGTTGGCTCCCTTAGCTAAAGTACGGTGATTTCGACTGATCTGGTCCAAATCCAGGTTGGACCTGGATCAGTCTGGAAAGGCCTGAAGTGGTTCGGGACAGGTCCAAAGTACTTCAGGGCACTTTGGACCAATCTGGATGATGCAGAGGCCCAGTCAAGGCCTCCGAATCATCTGCTTGCACCCGGGATTTACCAGGCCCAGCAGCTGCCGGCTCCTCTTCGGTAGACACCATTTTTGGTTTTTTTAATTTATTCATACATTTTTATCCTGCCTGTTAGCTGAGGCTCTCTGGGAAGTACACAATTAAAACCATAAAATATAAAAAGTATCAAATAAATTTAAAAGTTAAAAAATAAAATAAAATATAAAACCAGATAAGTTGAAGTCCAGAGAAAGCCTGGGTGAAAAGGTATGTTTTCAGGAGGCATTTAAAGAATGTTACATTTTCCGCCTCCCAAACCACATGGGGGAGGGTTTTCCAGAGGGTGCGGTGCCACTACAGAGAAGGCCCCACCACTGAGGTTCTTCGTAGCGGCATTCCGTTCATCTTGGAATGGCCAGCAAGACCTCCTGTGAAGTTCGTAACTGTTGTCTGGCTGTATGTAAGAAAAGCCAGGGTTTTACTGAAGATAGGGAGTCCATCTCATTGCAGATCTGTGTTGCACACAACGGCAGCCGTAAAGGGCCATTTCCACAGCCAGGAGGAAGGGGCAGCAGGTCACAGAGCCAGGTTTGGCAGGGTTCGGGAGGGGTGACCATGGGATGGGTGGGTGTTGAGTTAGTGCACCCATGACCTCCCTTGGCCTCATGCCTGGCTGACCCAGATCTGAAGTGATCTAGTTATCACCACCCCAAATTGGCCACCTCAAATCGGTTGGGGGAATGTCCTCGCACAGCCCTAAAAGCAGATGCATTGAGTAGAATAGCTACAAGAAACATGTCCTAGGTGGAAAGCTTGAAGGAAATGAGCACATTTGGGGCCTTGCTAGACCATGCCGGATAAGCCGGCAGGGAGGCGGGGCGACGGCACGCTAACATAGCGCGTGCTGCCCCGCCTCCTACACGCACGACGCGCAGGGACTCCAGAAGCCCTGTAGCGTCGGCCTCTTTTTGTTGTTGTTGTTAAAGGGGCCATGTGCACCCCGAAGCCGCCGGACAAGGTAAGTGCCTTTTTTAAAAAATTAAGGCCCCCCCCACTCCTGATCCCTCCCTGCCATCCCCAATGCCTCCCTGCCCACTCTTTCCCCGCCCGCCCGCCCTCTCCCCGATGCCCGTGCCGCCCACCCTCCCTGTCCCCGATGCCATCCCGGTGCCCGCCCTCCCTGTCCCTGATGCCCGTGCTGCCCGCCCGCCCTCTCCCCGATGCCATCCTGGTGCCTGGCCTTCTACCCCGCTCTCCTGCCGGGTCCAGCCTTCCCCCACCCCCGGCCCGATAAGCACAGCGCTCGTATGAGCGCTATGCCCAGTCCGTGGCTTTTCCTGGCTACTCACGAGTAAGCAAGTAGCCACAAAAAGCCACGGACCTTGCTAGACATTCCGCAGCCCCGGCCTCACGCCGGGGCTGCGGAAAAGGCGCGCCATAAGCGAATTCGCTTATGGCGCGTTAAGGGAGGTTTCAGCGCGGCCTGACCCCAGATTCCCCTGTGCGTCATCTGGACGCACAGCAGGGAAACCGGGCCTCGTCTAGCCTCGTCTAAGGCCTCGTCTAGCAAGGCCCTTAGCCTGCAGGAGAAAAACCTGATGAGGGCACGATAGGACAATTCAAATCCCTGAAGGGCTGATGTATAGCAGAGGTGAAAGACATTCTCTGATGCCCCGGAAGGCAGGACTAGATCGAACGGCCTTACGTTACAGGAGGGTAGATCTCGGCTGAGCATTTGAAGAAACGTCTTCTTGGGAAGAACAGTTTGATATTTATTGATTACATTTATATATACTGCCCCATAGCCGAAGGTCTCTGGGCGGTTTCCAATAGTGGAGTGAGTTACCTAGAGGAACGGCAGCTTTGCCCTTGCTGGAAGTCTTCATGCAAAGAATGGACAGTCCCCTGTTGGGGATGGTTTAGCCAGTAGGGGCTGGTGACTCCAGTGTCAGTGGGGTAGTGAATCCGCTCCGGGGGCTTGTCTATACGGCTTATTTTCCGTGATGTAAATGCGCATATTCGCATTTCCAGACACAGGGTAAAGCTGTCCATATGCCACAGCAGCGGGGTTTTACCACAATAATGCGCATATTCGCATCCGCAATTTACCGAGAGTTTTCGGTCATGCCCGATTTTGCTCCGCGTTATGATTATGTGTCGTTGGGGGAGTTAAATCGCATTTTCACAGGTGGGCGGTGCTTAGTGTGTAGGACACCATGATTGGCCAGTGTCCCGCTTTCCCACCTATCAGCTGCCGCATTTGTTTGAACTATCTGATCCTACCGAGCTAGCAGAAACAGAGAGGCGAAAACGGGCAGCCCCCCCATGCCTCCAGCCTCGTTCCTTTCCCTGCTTCCCCAGATTTGCTGTGATATGAATCTGCAGAGCTCCACACTTAAAGTTAATAGCTTCCTTCATCTCTCCTCCATCGGATCGTATATCCCATAATATGATAATGCGCACATGCGCATTTATAACTCACTATAAAAATATATATAAATTCAGGAAATAAATCGGTGTTACTGCTGCAGCGTGATGCTCTTTACCCACATTCGAATCAACAAAAATTCGGGTTTATATTTAACGAGGAGCAATCCCATTGTCGTGTAGGTGAGGGCCTGGTTTCAGCCAGAACTCTAAAGGAGCTCTCTAAGGTGTAAAGTGGATCGCTGACTGAAACCCAGAGCAGATTTAGCTCTGGATTTCCTTCATCAAGCAAGGCAGGTTGAAGGGCCTCTAAGGCCCCATTCAATTTTGTGAATCAGTTTCTACGTTTCTAGGGCTGGGAGAACTGGAGATGCTCAGTTTCGCAGAGATTCTCCAAACTCCACTGCAATGCTCAGTTTGCCTCCCACACTATTTCATCCCCTCTTCCTTTTCATTCGAATGGACAAAATGCATGTTTGGGTGGACATTATTTTTCAAAAAAGCACACACTTTCCTCCCACTGATGAAAATATGAAAACGCTTATCTCTTGGGAAAAAAATGCATTTTAAAGTGCACATATATTTGTTTGTTTTGTTTGT
Organism: Elgaria multicarinata webbii; assembly: GCF_023053635.1. Lineage (NCBI taxonomy): Eukaryota > Metazoa > Chordata > Lepidosauria > Squamata > Anguidae > Elgaria > Elgaria multicarinata. Next base: position 12,566,336 of record NC_086178.1, on the reverse strand, counting down.
TTCAAAAAAAAAACACCACGTGCATTTTCGAACACTATTGCAGGCTTGGGAATGTGAGAGTTTTGATTCTCCTTTCCCCCCACCCTCCCAAAAATGCATCCCTGTTGGTATTCAGGATTGCAGACAGGGCAAGTTCTAATTGTTTGCAAACTGAAATGAAATTCTTATACATGGCTGTCTAAACATTGTGCGTCTGTGTGCGTGTGACAGCACGACCTGTGCTGTTCAAGCTGTGTCATGTACTCGGGGACCTGTACTACAGGAGACCTATGTGCACTGAATGCTCGTCGGCCTTTCTGTCCTCCTTCAGAACCACTGCTGTCAATGGGCCTTGGCTGCACAGGTGTGCCAAAGGTCCTTTGAAACCAGCCGAGATTGTGGCAAGGATGCAGGCCAGTGGCCGTTCTGGCTTCAGCCCCAAAGGAGGAGGCATTGGCCTTAAACTCCAGCCAGAGTCAGAAAGTCCTGCACTCGGGAAGCGGTCCCCAACCTCTCCAACCCCAAAGCCCTCAGGCAACGGCAGCCCCCTGCCTCACCTTGTCAATGTGGGTGGTCACATTTCCTGTGCCTGCTGCCCTCCCACCCTCTCTCCCCTTTCACACGCTGACCCTTCGCCCCAAATTTATGGCTTCTTCCTGGCTGTAATGAAATCCCCTCCCGCGCACATTCCCCATTCCCCCATCCCATCCCCTGGCTTTCCCAGACTGGCTTCCCCCTACGCGCAAACGCACATCCAAGCACAGAGCAGAGTTTTTCCCGCCCCCACCCCCCCCACCCCTCATATGATCTTTATGGAGCTGCTTCTAATGGGCTCACACAGCTTTATGGGTTACATTAAATATTTCATTTATTCCGGGTCGCGCATTACTGCCCATTTTACGGCTGTTCGGAGAGGCAGGCCCTTCAGCCTCTCGTACGGGAGACCCGGTGTCGAGCAGCCGAAGAACGGGGATGATGAAGTATCTCTGAGCTCGTGGCAAGAGACAGAGGAAGAGATGGCTGTGCAGGCATCTTTAGGAAGGCCTCCCAGCAATAGCAACAGCATAGAGATACTTCGGAGGCCCCTTAGCAATCTCAAATACCTCTCTGAGAAATAAAAATCACATACAGATATTGCTCTGGAGCAAAAATATGGCATCTGTAAGGATGATTCTCAGGGCCATGTGTCTGCGCTTCTTCACACAATACATCATTCATCTGCGGAATTCACTGACTGTGGGAAGCAGGATACTGGACTAACGGACCTTTGGCCTGATCCAGCAGGGCTGCTTTATGGTCTTGGGCTGTCTGCTTCCACAGGCATGCCGAAAACCTACGTGTGCACAGGTTTTAGCTTCATGGAAATCTCAGAGTTGTTCTTGTTGTTTTTAAAAGGGGGAGGCAAGTTTCTAGCCAATATGATTGGGCAGCTCGGCTTTGAAAGAATTGCAGTGGTGCAATCTTAGAAGCTAGAGGAATTGCTGGAAATGATTTCAAGAGGTCAGAGAGAGAGAGAGAGAGAGAGAGAGAGAGAGATTTCAGTGCCCTCTAAGGCCTTAGCTAGACCTACCAGTCTAGTGGGATGGAGGGGTGAAGATCTCGCAATATTTTTATCACGAGATCTAGCCCTCTGTTCACACGTGGCGCACGAGGACCTCAGAGGGAGAGGCGTTGCGCACGCCATTTTGTTTTTCTTAAAGAAGAAGATACACACGAGCGTTCGTGTGCAAAAGGTTTTTTCTTTTTTAAAAAATCCCCACTCCCCCCACCCCACCCCTAATGGGTGCAGTGCTCCTGAGAAACTCTGCACCCCGTGCGCAGGTCCTGGCTCCTCGCAAGGAACTGCAAGGAACCGGGACAAACCGGGATGCCTGCACACACGTTCCGTGGTCTCAGCCCGAGACTGCGAAGAAAGCGGGCCTAAAGTGTAGGGCATGATCCCGGGGCAAGGGAGGGATCATCCCTCCCTGATCCCGGGATCTCCTGTGCGTCATGTGGATACACAGGGACGATCCCAGGGATCGCCCCGGGATCTCGCCCCGTCTAGCTAAGGCGTAAGGCTCTGTGCCCAGGCACATGATTAGCAAAAAAAGAAGAAATTTTGCACATTTCTGGAAAATAAATGATGCCGATTAAGAAGATCACGCACATTCCCTTAACAGGATGTTTTCTTTAGGTTTAGAACAGAAGAACTGCTGGATCAGACTCATGGTCCATCAAGCCCAGCTTCCAGCTGCTCACAGTGAAGCCCACAAGCCTTTGGCATTCAGAGGTAGCCTGCATCTGAACAGAGAGATTCCTTTAAGTTATCATGCCTCATAGAAACTGATAGAGTTCGCTTCCCTTTTTAAGCCATCTAAACCAACATCTATCCCTGCCTCTCGAGGCAGAACATCCCATAAGTTAACTAACTATGCAGTTTTGTCTGAAGGCATCCTTTCTCTCAGCTGTTGTCCTAAATCTACTGCCAATCAATCGATTTCATGGGATTTGCAGAATTCATAAGAACATAAGAAGAGCCCTGCTGGATCAGACCAAGGGTCCATCTAGTCCAGCACTCTGTCCACACAGTGGCCAACCAGCTGTCGGCCAGGGACCCGCAAGTAGGACATGGTGCAACAGCACCCTCCCACCCATGTTCCTCAGCAACTCATGTACATAGGCTTACTGCCTCTGATACTGGAGGAAGCACCTATCCACCAGGACTAGTAGCCACTGATAGCCTTCACTTCCAGGAATTTATCCAACCCGCTTTTAAAGCCATCCAAATTGGTGGCCATCGCCACATCTTGTGGTAGCAAATTCCTTTGTTTAACTCTGCACTGCACAAAGAAGTCCTTCTTTTTATTTGTCCTGAATCTCCCACCAATCAGCTTCATGGGAGGACCCCTATGGGTTCTAGTATTATGGGAGAAGGAGAATCGCAGAATTGCAAGCCCCACCCCCAAGCCAGGAGTGTCAGGCAATCCTGATCATTCTGTTATTTCAAACTACATTGTCACTTCTTTCCCAATGCACTTCGCTGTATGATTAAGGTTTCGACATTAGTTTTAACAAGGGAAAGGGGCAGTCCGGTTCCCTTGGCCAAAAGGATCCACTGCTTCCCAGCAACAGTTACCTGATAAACACACCAAACACTCAATATTGGCATGGCAACTGGCACATTTTTATTATTACAATGTATTTACCTAGATATGGCCAAGAGCAATATCTGGCGCTTTCCAAGATTGCGTTTGCATTCAACTCTGGCCCACACCTGATATGAATGCACACAGCAAACAGGCAAACACATCAACTGAGAGCAGATGAACTTATATCTCAGAGTTGAAACTGGGCTTTCCTCTATTTCTGTAACCCAAGAGCCAGCCGGAATTGCCTGCCAGTGGCTAAAAGAAGAGTCCTAGGGGGGATCCACACTATTGCTTTTAAAGCGCTTTAAAGCACTTTGAAAACGTTTTGAAACCTGTATATGCAGTGTGTCCTGGGCTCCAACAGTTGTCAAAACTGTTCTAAAGTGCTTTAAAGCAGTAGTGTAGATCCCGCCCTATTGGTCTTTTCAATTCAGTTGGCTTTCTGATCCTTGGGCCTCACCTATTTAAGGGAATGCCTTCTCCGACTTGCCCAAACCTCCCCGGCTGCTGAGAACTTCAAAAGAAGCCCTGCAGTACACACCAGCTCCAGCCGAAGCTACATTGCTAACCATGGGAAGGAGGGCTTTCTCGGTTGTGGCCCCATAGCTGTGGAACTCTCTTCCTTGGTGGTAGCGATAGTAGTAGGTTTGAATAAAGACTGTTGAGAGGTGGGGGTGGGGGGTAGGACAAGACAGGAGAGTCCATGGTCTGCAGAGGGCCTACCCCTGAGAAAATAAAGGTTATCCACTCGCCCTTCCTCTTTGGTTGTAGGCCCAGGCTCTTCCTTGCTTGGGCCAAGTGTTCCTTTTGTGGTTAATGACAATTCTTTGGGGTCTGAGCTCAGGTTGGGGGTGGGGAGGAATAACTGTGTGGGTTTGACATGTCTCCTCCAGCAAACCCTTTCAAGACTACCACCACTCAATCCTGGACCAACTGAAGTTTCTGGACAGTCTTCAGTGGCAGCCCCACATCATGTACATTGCAGTAATCCCACCCAGAGATTAGCGAGGTCTGAATGACAGTGGCAAAGTGAGAATGTCTATCCCATGGTGGGGATTGGCAGCTTTCTTATGGTACCCCTGCACTGGTCTGCTTCACTGCCCTATTACCTGGAGATTTGGGAGGGGTGCACTTACCCTGATAGCCATTCACCTGGATAACGTTTGGTCTCCTCCCATTGCATTTGGGATTTTTCCTGCCCAGTACCCTGCCAGGTTTTTCCCCCATGTTGAGTGAGCTGTGCTTCTGAGGAGGGCAACCAGGATGATCAGGGGTCTGGAAACAAAGCCCTATGAAGAGAGACTGAGGTCACAGCTAGACCTAAGGTTTATCCTGGGATCATCCAGGGTTCGCCCCTGCCTGAGCACTGGATCCCCTGTGTGTCACCTAGATGAACAGGTTTGATCCCTGGACGATCCAGGGATAAACCTTAGGTCTAGCTATGGCCTGAAACAACTGGGCATGTTTCACCTGGAGAAGAGAAGATTGAGGGGAGACATGAGAGCACTCTTCAAATACTTAAAAGGTTGTCACACAGAGGAGGGCCAGGATCTCTTCTCGATCCTCCCAGAGTGCAGGATACGGAATAACGGGCTCAAGTTAAAGGAAGCCAGATTCCAGCTGGACATCAGGAAAAACTTCCTGACTGTTAGAGCAGTACAATGGAACCAGTTACCTAGGGAGGTGGTGGGCTCTCCCACACTAGAGGCCTTCAAGAGGCAGCTGGACAACCATCTGTCAGGGATGCTTTAGGGTGGATTCCTGCATTGAGCAGGGGGTTGGACTCGATGGCCTTGTAGGTCCCTTCCAACTTTGCTATTCTATGATTCTATGAGGTTTTCCTGCTATGGACTCTAAAAAGGGTCCCTTTTTAGTAGTCAGGCATTAAAGCAAGTGGTTGATGGACAGAAGCCAAAAATCGGACTTCAAATACAAGAAACCCACAGGCGTTCTGGGCAAGCCCCTTGTCCCGGTGGGAAACTGAAGCCACTTTGATCTTCCACTGCCCACAGAGGGGAGACTTAAGTGGCTAATCTGAGGGCGCCCGTTCACCACGGAGACTCCCTGCTGTCTATAAAGTAATTGAAAAACCTATGCCATATCTAGTGGAAGCTGGTGGCTCCTATGTCAGTGGGGTGGTGAATCCGCTCTGGGTTTCAGTCAGAACCAGTCAGAATGCTGGTTCTGACTAAAACCCGGAGCGGATTCACCACCCTGCTGACATCAAAGGTACCAGCCTCCACCGGTCTCACTAGATACGTCAGTGTCCTTGTTTTGAAGGTATTTGGAAAGACACACCACTGTTCATGGCATATAGGATCATAAGAAGCCATTTTTGGGGTGGGTGAAAAATTTGTATCAGTTCAGTTTTTATATGTATTTACCCAAATCTGCAACATTCTCCATATTTGGAACAAAAAGAACTTGAGATTAATAGAAAAAACCAAAGATGGGAGAAGTCGAAAATAACAGATTTATTTATTTAATTTAAAACATGTATATCCCGCCCTATATCATTAAGATTTGTCCATCCAGGCCCAGGGCTTTGAGTACTCTGTCTACGTTTGGACGCCTGTGCTGGAATCTCTGTGCATTGAACCATATCAGTGCTGGCGCAGGGTTGCAACAGCTTTTTCCTGACAAACGCCTCATCTTAACAGTTATATAGTAGGCAAGTACACCCTGGCCCTCTCCATGCTGAGGATACCTGTACCAATTGAATTGGGTTTGTGCAGATGGGTGGAAATTTTATTTCACTTCGTTTGTGAAAAGAACTTCCCAAACTTTGCAAAGTTCCTCATATTTGGGATAGAAAGAACTCGAGGTTTTAAAAATTAGAATGCGAAAGAATGAAAAACTGACAGCAATGGCTACTAGTTCTGATGGCTGTCTGCTACCTCCAGTATCAGAGGCAGTGGCCAGGGAACATGGGTGGAATGATGCTGTTGCACTCATGGCCCGCTTGCAAGTTCCCTGGGAGAAGCCAGTTGGCCGCTGCATCAACATTATGCATGGCTCCTCTCTTGTTCTCATGTTCTTCTGTCCCTACTGCTGAGGGCTCATCTATACCAAGCAGAATATTCCACTCTGAAAGCAGTATGAACGCAGTATATAAAAGGCAGGAGCCACACTACTGCTTTATAGTGGTATTGAAGTGCACTGACAACTGTTGGGGCCCATTGACACACACCGCATACTAGGGCTGTGCTCCGCTTCTCCTCAGACCACAGAAGCAGAAGCGGATTGGGGTGCTTTGCCCCCCCCTTAAGGCGGAGGTGAAGAGGATTGGGGGAGCAGTGGAGCGTCGTGGAGCGGATCGAAGTGAAGGCAGATCCTTCGCCTCGATCCGGAGCTCCCCAAAAAAGGTAAGGGGGTTTACTTGGCCCTGCCGCCGCTGCCCATGCGGCGACAGCGGCAGAGCCAGGCAAGGGGGCAAGGAGGAGGGGGCTCTTACCTGCATCCATCTGCGGCCCCGCAGCTGCTTCAACTGAGCCTGAGGCAGCCTGGTCTTCCTGTTTGAGTCCTCGGGCTCAGTTGAAGCAGCCGCGGGGCCGTGGATGGACGCAGGTAAGGGGGAGGAAGGAGGGGGTGGTTACCTGGCCCTGCCGCCGCCGCTGCCTGTGCGGCAACGGCAGCAGAGCCAGATAAGGGGGCAAGGGGGAGGGGGGTCTTACCTGCATCCATTGCAGCCCGTCGCCAGCTTCACTAGCGCCTGCGGCTCAACCCGGAAGTGTAGGCCGCAAGCGGGGCCTACAGTTCCTAGTTGAGCCGTGGGCTCTAGTGAAGCTGGTGGCGGGCCAGGATAGAAGCAGGTAAGGGGGAGGAGGGAGGGGGGCCTTACCTGGCGCCACCCCCTGCTGCTGCAGAGCTCCGATTCTGAGCCAGAGCTCCGCAATGGAGCGGAGCGGACCCTAGGCGGTTTAAGGCAGGGCAGAGCGGGCCCGATCCGCAATTTGCGGATTGGGAGCGGGGCGGAGCGGGGGGTCCGTGCACAGCCCTACCACATACCACTGTCATACCACTTTCATAGTGCTATATCCTGCTTGGTGTAGATGTGTCATGGGCCCCAACAGTTGTCAGTGCACTTCTGTACCACTATAAAGCAGTAGCATAGATCCTGCAGTGCACTTCAGTACCGCTATAAAGCAGTAGTGTGGCTCCTACCTTTTATATACCACTTTCATACCACTTTCATAGTGCAATATCCTGCTTGGTATAGATGAGCCCTGAGTCAGATCTTTGGGCCATCTAGCCCAGTATTGTCAACACTGTCCCTTTCTACACCATAAGGGTGTAGAGGGATGCAGAGGAGACAATCCTGGACTTACCTGCTTCCAGGATCGTCGCCCTGTGTCCAAACAGCCATGCAATGTCCCAGGCGTCGCACCCTTTGCGTCCGCCATTTTTTTTTTTAAAGAAGAAGAGCTGGAGTAAAAAGCATAACAACAAAAAAAAAACCAACCCTGCTTCCCTCCCCCCATGACCCTGCTCCTTCCCTCTACTGATCTCTGTGACTCGCGGGAAGAAGCCAGGACAGGCGCCCACACATCCCGTGGTCTCAGGACGATCCCGAGACCGAGGAAGAATTGGGTTTTCCCAGGGATTGTTTATCCCTGGAAAAAACCCGTGCTCATCCCCTCCTTGCCCCAAGAAGTCCCTGTGAATCATTTGGACACACAGGGACTCGGCTGTGACCAGCCCAGATTTTCAGGCTGGTGTAGAAACGGCCACTGACTAGTAGCAGCTCTCCAGGGTTTCAGGCAGGAGTTTTCCCTGCCTACCTGGAGGTGCCGGGAATCGAACCCGGGACTTCTGCATGCAAAGCAGTACTACGGGCACCACTGTTAAAATGTAACATCATTTTCTGCTCTATCTACTCTATGAGGAATCAAAGACTCTATAACAGTACAATCCTAAGTATGTATCCTGGGGAAATAGTCCCATGGAATTCAATGGGCCTTACCTCTTGGTTAATGTAGGGTGACCATACGGAAAGGAGGGCAGGGCTCCTGTATCGTTAACAGTTGTATAGAAAAGGGAATTTCAGCAGGAGTCATTTGCATACATGCAGCACCTGATGAAACTCCTTCATCAAAACAACAGTTAAAACTGCAGGAGCCCTGCCTAGTGTGTCCAGATACAAATGACTGTTGTAATGGAGAGGGGATTTCACCATGTGCTTCATGCATGCAAATGACACCTGCTGAAATTCCCTTTTCAATACAACTGTTAAAGATACAGGAGCCCTGTCCTCCTTTCCGTATGGTCACCCTAGTTAACGCGCATAATTTCAGATCACATCCTTAGGCTGCTCTGTTCATCTCAAAATTATTATCTTTCTTCAGGTTAACATCCCCTCCCCTCCTCTCTCCCCCAAAGCCCCCTTCCTCTGTTTCCTTGATTTATTCCAAAACAGATATTTGAGTTTGTGCAGAACTTGGAATTATTTGGCGAGGGGGCTGCGTGGGAAGAGGAAGCCAGGCATTCACTTCTTATATATTTTTAAGAAGCAGTCGAGACACTCTCTCCGCCTCCTCTTTCAGGCTGCCAGGCTCTCCTCCCGCAAAAAGGCTGGGCTGCCTCCACTCATTACCTGTTGATGATGCAGACAGGTGTCCAATCCAACACAATAGTCGCTAAGTTGCTGGAGGTGACGGGCAGAAAAGCCTCCGGCATCTTCTCCTGTAGGAGTAACATCTTTTTAAAAAGCTGCCAGGCAGAAAGAGTGAGCAGAGCTGGGGCAAAAATCTGTACAGTTGGCATTTGAAAGTGAACGTCCCTGATTTGCATTTGCAGAACCGAAATGTGGTTATATTCATGCGTTTCCAAATTTTGAGATGTTTCCAATTTTTTTCTCCTTTCAACAAATGCATACAAAAATTGTACATATTAAGGGAACAGTACAAAACCCACATTATATTATGGAAAGTTGTTTGCCAAAAATGTGTATATCAGAGGGGGGGGGGGAAGAGGCATACAGTATATTAAGAGAAAAGCAGACAAAAATGTGTACAAAAATCCACAGACTGATGTGGAAATGGGATGAAACAAATTTAGGATTGGAAAAATGAGGAACTGAATGAAACAGAAATGGACAGAGAGGTCCAACCCTAAGAGAGAGCCTTTTTTAAATTGGTGCCTGACTTCACCTTTTGCTGGGAAGAACAAGCATCAGTGTTATCATGGGTCGGAGGGGAAGAATTTGCACACACACACACACACACACACACACACCACTTGCCTCTCCATACAGGGGGTAAAATGAAGCACACCAGCAGGCCTACGCAGTGGAATTTCAGGATGCTTTTAGGATGTTTTTAGGATGCGTTTTTTTAACAGTGTATACTATGTTTTTAATCAGTATTTTGTGTATTTTTTATGCTTGCTGTTGTTCCCCGCCTCGATCTAATCGGAGAGGCGGGGAAGAAATAGATTATGGTGATGATGATTTGCTTTTGCTAGGGGATGCTGGGAGTGGAACCAATGTACGAGACCGACATTGGTGAATCTCTGAATATGAACAGTCCTGCAGCTGATTAGCAACAGCGTATGGGAGGGATCATAACTCAATGGCGGAATACCTGCTTTGCATACAGAAAGCCCTGAATTCAATCTTTCGGCATCTCCAGGTAAAAGAATTTCAGATACCGGGGCTGGAAACTGAGCCCCAAGGACCTGCAACCAATCATGGTAGCCAAAATTAGGCTAGATTGATGGTCCAACACAGGATTTTTTAAAAAAGGTTCAGATGTGAGTAGACAATGGCCTGGTTCAGACAACATGCTAAACCATGCTGCTTAACCACAAAATGGTTGAGGGAATGCACCATTGGACATATCCTTTTGCCCGCAATACCTGGATTAAACTTGGTGGAGAGGCAATGCAGCTGCTCTACCTGAGTGATTACACCCTCTTCTATATGCTCAGCATCGCATAAGAAAGAAGAGAGTCCTGTAGCAAAGTCCAAAAATAAACTACAATGTGTTGCCTTAGGAGAGTGAGAAGGTTCCCTAAACAGATATGTATTTAGCTCAGCCAAGGCCAACACGATGACTGAGTAGCCCATCAGAGGTGTGTACCTCTCTGAGAAGCTTCCATATTGGTAGTGGAAGCACATACCGTTGCACTCACCAGAGAGAAATAGCCTACCATGCCTGGTCAAATCACAGAATCATAGAATAGTAGAGTTGGAAGGGGCCTATAAGGCCATCGAGTCCAAACCCCTGCTCAATGCAGGAATCTACCTTAATGCATACCTGACAGAAGGTTGTCCAGCTGCCTCTTGAAGGCCTCTAGTGTGGGAGAGCCCACCACCTCCCTAGGGAACTGGTTCCATTGTCGTACTGCTGTAACAGTTAGGAAGTTTTTCCTGATGTCCAGCCGGAATCTGGCTTCCTTTAACTTGAGCCCGTTATTCTGTGTCCTGCACTCTGGGAGGATCGAGAAGAGATCCTGGCCCTCCTCTGTGTGACAACCTTTCAAGTATTTGAAGAGTGCTATCATGTCTCCTCTCAATCTCCTCTTCTTCAGACTAAACATGCCCAGTTCTTTCAGTCTCTCTTCATAGGGCTTTGTTTCCAGACCCCTGATCATCCTGGTTGCCCTCCTCTGAACACGCTCCAGCTTGTCTGCGTCCTTCTTGAATTGTGGAGCCCAGAACTGGACGCAATACTCTCGATGAGGCCTAACCTGGGCCGAATAGAGAGGAATCAGTACCTCACGTGATTTGGAAGCTATACTTCTATTACTGCAGCCCAAAATAGCATTTGCTTTTTATGCAAATCACATAGGACATCAGCAACTTTCACCACAGGTGAAAGAGGAAGTGAGAAGCTGGGGAAGCCAAAACTTCCTCAATGTATTCCCAAGCAATACTACTTATTTATTTAATAGATGTATATATCACTTTATATTCTGTGGGAAATAGGGGGACCCCAGAAAACGCTCTGCTAGGAACAGTGCTCTGTGGTGAGTGCTATATCTCTCTATAGCAGCTTTCCTCAATCCGATGTCTTCCAGCTGTTTTGGACTACAATTCCCATCAGCTCCATAAAACATGCCCAATAGCTGGGGGTGATGGGTTGTATTCCAAAACAGCTGGAGGGCATCAGGTTTGGGAATCCTGCTCTATGAAATTTTGTCCAAATCAAATTAGGATTGTATGAGAAATTAATTTCCTTTCATTTTTTTTATCAGGGTCAAAAATGGACTCAGGCGCAATCTGCAATTGAAGTGCATACATTTCTGAGCTTGCAATGTGATTCGCAGGCCAAAAAAATATTCATGCGAAAGCATGTGTGCATTTGAAAAATGCACATGAAAAAAATAACTACTTTTGAAAAATGAGCACTAATGGACCTGAATCAATGGGAGAAGAGTATGCACATTTAAAAAATGAACACAATTGATACATACATTTGGAAAAAAAATATGCACAGAAACATTCACAGATTTTAATGTGAGGGGGAAAACCAAAGCTGGCAATCTGATATGGATTTGGGTCCGAAAACGTTTGGAGATGGAATTCAGACAATTTTGGGGTTGTGCTTGTATATAGGATTCAAATTTTAGTGATGGTTGAGAAATTCAATCTTTGTGGATTCTGACATGAAATGGCCCGATTGGCAACTCCTGGACTAATGGGAAGATGGAAAGTTAGCCAAGTCTGCACTTCTCCGAAGGTTCCAATGCAATGTGTGGCTCAAAAATCTTGAAATAGGGTGGTCTTGTGTCCAACTTGAAGGAGGACAATCCTCTATTTGAAAGTGTCCTTTATTTGAAAGACTTTCCATTCCAAGTTTGGCTGAAAAATACTGAACCTGATATCTTTTCTTTATTCCAGGCTAACTGGGCATGTTTAGCCTGGAGAAGATAAGACTGACGGGAGACATGATAGCATTCTTCAAGTACTTGAAAGGTTGTCACACAGAGGAGGGCCAGGATCTCTTCTCGATCATCCCAGAGTTCAGGACACAAAATAATGGGCTCAGGTTACAGGAAGCCAGATTCCAGCTGGACATCAGGAAGAAATTCCTGACAATTGGAGCAGTACAACAATGGAACCAATTCCCTAAGAACAAAAGAACATAAGAAGAGCCATGCTGGATCAGACCAAGGGTCCATCTAGTTCACACAGTGGCCAACCAGCCATCGGCCAGGGACCAACAAGCAGGACATGGTGCAACAGCACCCTCCCACCCATGTTCCCCAGCAACTGGTGTACACAGGTTTACTGCCTCGAATACTGGAGATAGCACATAACTATCAGGGCTAGTAGCCATTGATAACCTTTGCCTCCAGGAATTTACCCAACCCCCTTTTAAAGCCATCCCAATTGGTGGCCATCACTACATCTTGTGATAGTGAGTTCCATAATTTAACTATGCGCTGTGTGAAGAAGTAATTCCTCTTATTTGTCCTGGATGTCCCACTAGTCAGCTTCATGGGATGTCCCCTGGTTCTAGTATTTTGAGATACTTAAAGCATGTTGAATAGTCAAGAAATTTCTGAATCAGTAAAAGACAGCATGACTTGGCAAAGCCCATCATGTTCATCTAGAAAAACCACCGCAAGCAAGAAAAGAGAAATAGATAATGATGAAGATGATGATGATGATGATGATGATGATGATGGCAACCCAGTTAATTTTTTTAAAGTTTTTTTTTTTTAAGTAGGATGAACAATTGTTAGCCATTGTTACAAAATATACGTCATGCCAATTATAGCAAACAAATTGGAGAGGAAGGTCTATGGATCTAAAATGCTTTATTTAATAGGAATATCACCTCCAAATCATCCCCCCACCCGCTCACAGAAAACTACAGCCCTCCCCCTACACACTGCAAACATGCATCCATTCATAGTCAAACAACCATGCATCCCATTCAGACATTAATACACACCCACTGCCAGCACACGAATGCGCATGCGCACGCACACACGCAAACACATTCAGAATAACCCACTCTAAAACATACACACACACACATCCATTCACTCGAACACCCCATGCACCCCATTCACCCTCTCCCTCACACATACACCTCAGTCTTACCTCCTATTTGCTTCTTCTTCTCCTCCTCCTGCTTGCTTCTTGCTTCTTGCTGCTGCTTTCTTCTTCTTCTTCTTCTTCTTCTTCTTCTTCTTCTTCTTCTTCTTCTTCTTCGTCTTCTCCTCCTCCTCCTCCTCCTCCTCCTCCTCCTCCTCCTCCTCCTCCTCGGCTGGCGATTGCACCAGCCCAGGAAGAGAGGGCTAGATCGTGCTGGGGGGGCGGAGTTGGAGGACAGAACCTGATATCTGGAGTCTTCTGCCTCCCCGGGCCAATTTCACCCTTTTCCTGTGCTGGGGGGAGGCGGGTGCTGCTGCACGTGTCCCTGGAAGTCCGAGAACCCGTGCACCAGCCCCCGCACCCAGCGTCGCTCTAGGCTTCGGCTGCTGCATGCATTCCCGGAAATCCGAGAACGCGTGGACCAGCTCGTTTTGCCTAGACAAAACTAGGAAAATGGGGTTTTCCCCTGGACCAGGTTTGGGGGGCCCATTTCCTGTCATGTCCAGGCAAAACCGGACGTATGGTCACCCTACCACCTGGGCCTGGTGATTTATTTGCTTTCAATTTGTCAATAAGGTTGAGAACTTCATCTTTAGTGACCACTATTTGCCTCAGTTCCTCAGACTCCCTTCCTGAAAACATCAGTGCAGGCACAGGCATCTGTCTTGTATCCTCTGCAGTGAACACCGATGCAAAGAATTCATTCAGCTTCTCTGCAATTTCTCTGTCCTCCTTTAGTACTCCCATAACTCCATTGTCATGCAATGGTCCAACTGCTTCCCTAGCTGGTTTTCCGCTTCTGATATATTTAAAGAATTATTTATTGTTCGACCTGGTATTATTAGCGATTTGCTCTTCAAAATGCTTTTTTGTATCTCTTATTGTTTGCTTGCATCTCCTTTGTGCTAGCTTGTGCTCCCTTTTATTTTCCTCACTTGGGCAAGACTTTCATTTTCTGAAGGAAGCCCTCTTTTGTACAATCGTGTCTTTGACACTGCTTGTTAACCATGCTGGTGACCTCTTGAACTTGGTGCTACCTTTCCTAACCTGTGAAATACATTTTAGTTGAGCTTATATTATTGTGCTTTTGAGTAAGCTCCATGCATTCTAGTTCCCTCATTTTAGAGAAGTTTCCTCTTTTGAAGTCAAGTGTGAATGTGTTGAATTTTTTGGGCAATTTCCCTGGGGAGGTCATGGGCTCTCCCACACTAGAGGCCTTCAAGAGGCAGCTGAACAGCCATCGGTCAGGTATGCTTTAAGGTAGATTCCTGCATTAAGCAGAGGCCTGGACTTGATGGCCTTATAGGCCCCTTCCAACTCACCTGTTCTTTGGTTCTATTGATTCTATACCTGCATGATTAGCAGAACAGGTAGCTTGACCTTGGGGTTATTCACCCATCAGGCTATGGCTTCGGTCAGAAATACCTCCTTGGTTTTGTACCATGTGGTATTCCTGCAAACTGAAATTCCCTCCTCCTTTTCAGGCCTGTGAGTAAATCTGGCCCCAAGGCAAAAGGAACACTAACCTGCCTATTTGTGTTAGGGTGAGCAGAGCAGCCTTGAAGTCGCCAATTAACAGTTAGCACCTGGACGGCAAACTGAGCAAAGACACAGGTCGCCCAGCCCAATCTTCCCCGCTAGGGCAAGATGTATTGCAGTGCTCTCTAAATTATATATTATCTCCAAATTTGCATTTATGCATATAAATTAGCATATGCAAATGTCATGCAAATCTCTGCCCTCTTTTTCAGGTGACGCGTTCCTTCTTTTTTGGGCAACGTGTCAGTGGCCCGCAAAGGATTCACACGAGCTTCAGCAGGAAGTGCCCTCTCGCTCACCCCGGGGGCACTTCACTCAGACGGAGGAGCAGGCTTTGAGGCAAGGGCTTCATAGGGCCTCATGGACAGGGATTGGCCTTTGGGGTCAGCTGACTAGGAACTTGAGGTCATAGAATCATAGAATAGCAGGGTTGGAAGGGGCCTACAAGGCCATCGAATCCAAGCCCCTGCTCAATGCAGGAATCCACCCTAAAGCATCCCTGACAGATGCTTGTCCAGCTGCCTCTTGAAGGCCTCTAGTGTGGAAGAGCCCACAACCGCCCTAGGCAACTGATTCCATTGTCATACTGCTCTAACAGTCAGGAAGTTTTTCCTGATGTCCAGCTGGAATCTGACTTCCTTTAACTTGAGCCCGTTATTCCGTGTCCTGCACTCTGGGAGGATCGAGAAGAGATCCTGGCCCTCCTCTGTGTGACAACCCTTTAAGTATTTGAAGAGTGCTCTCATGTCTCCCCTCAATCTTCTCTTCTTCAGGCTAAACATGCCCAGTTCTTTCAGTCTCTCTTCATAGGGCTTTGTTTCCAGACCCCTGATTATCCTGGTTGCCCTCCTCTGAACACGCTCCAGCTTGTCAGCATCCTTCTTGAATTGTGGAGCCCAGAAATGGACGCAATACTCTAGATGAGGCCTAACCAGGGCCGAATAGAGAGGAACCAGTACCTCACGTGATTTGGAAGCTATACTTCTATTAATGCAGCCCAAAATAGCATTTGCCTTTCTTGCAGCCATATCGCACTGTTGGTCAGCTGACTAGGTTGCCTTGATGATGCCCATGATCCTGGAACTCAGGTCTGCCAGTACTTGCTTCTGAAACAGAGCGCTGGTGGTACTGGAGGTTAAATGCTGCAGCCTGGCCGTTGTCAGTCCTGGCTCGAGACTCCTTCCTCCCCCAGGGGCCCTGACCCCCCTTGGCAGTGGGACACAAAGGCACCTGGGAGCAGAGCCAATCCTGGTGGGGACAGTTTATGCCTCCTCCTCGTGCAACTGCTGTCTTTGCTGGGCACGCATTGAGGCATAGGGAAGCAGGGGTGAGGGTGAAGCTAGGCCCAGTGGTGCCACAGTTCCTCCAACTGCGCCTTCCTATCTGCATCCCTGTCATAATCAAGACTCTGGGATCGATGCAGCCGCGGCTTGCTTTCAAAGCCTGCCAGGCAGCCGAGGCTTTGAAGTGGCGGAGGGTTGCGAGGGAGAAGGAGAGATAAAACCACGCCAGGCTGCCAGTCAGCCGGGGAAGGGGGGAGAGAGAATGACGCAGGGCTGGCGGGGGAACCTCAGGCTCAGTTGGGATGGGGGGGTGAGGCAGGCAGAGAGAGAAGCCAGGGGGGAAGCCAGGCAGGTATGAAAGAAGGGTGCATAGGGTCAGCATGGCCCCATTTCCAACAACCGCTGCACCAATTCAATGGGTGGGTACTTGCTGATTCATTGGTTAATCGCTACATTAAATTGTCCTTTTTCTTTTTCTTTTTTGCATGCGAGAAAAATACTACTTGCTTTTATTTATTTATTTACAATATTTATACACTGCTCCCCATCCAAAAGATTTCGAAGCAGTGTTCAACAAATAAAATTAAAGAATAAAAATAACGTATCAAAAATACAATTTTTAAAAGAACAAAGTTCTGGTAATCCCCGCCCCTTACTGGTAAAACCATGGCCAGTCATTCATGAAAAGCTTCCTGAAACAGCAACGTTTTCAGGAGGTGCTGGAAGCAATACAATGAAGGTGCCTGCTTGACCTACAAAGGCAGGGAATTCCGTAGGAAGGGGGCCACCACCCTGAAGGCTCTTCTCCTGGTGGACTTTAATCAGGCCATGGGTCCATGTGGAATCTCCAGGAACATGTCCTCAGATGACCTCAGTGACCTCAGTTGATAGGGGAGAAGGCGCTCTCCCAGATAGCCTGGTCCCAAGTTGTTTAGGGCTTTGTACACTAGTACTAAAACCTGGTAGCAAATAGGCAGCCAGTGCAGTTCCCTCAGCAAAGGAGTTGCATGCTGAAATGGGGCAGCTCCTGACAACAGCTGAACGGCTGCATTCTGCACTAACTCCACCTTTCAGAACAGCCTTAAAGGCAGCCTCACATAGAGTGCATTGCAATAATCCAGTTTTGAGGTTCCTAATGCTTTTACCACCATGGCCAAGCCATCCCTGTCTAGAAGAAGCCGTAGCTGGCGAACCAGGTAATGCTGGCAAAAGGAACTCTGAGCCGTCGCAGCCACTTGGGCCTCCAGTGACAGTGACAGATCTAGGAATACCCCCAAACTAGGAACTGATCTTTCAAAGGGTGTGCAACCCCACTATCCTCCACTCTCCCTTTGTGCAACGCAGAAGAGGGATGGAGGGTTGACTTGGACAAGTCCAATCTGAATCCCACCGCTTCCACCAACGGTGCAGAATGTATCCAGCTCCCTCTCTACCACTTGGCGAGGAAAGATAGAAGAAGTTATTATGTCCCTTGATCAAGCCAACCTGTGCATTCCGCCTAGCAGTGTCTCAAACCCAGGCATCCCTCCCATTTCTGCACTAAGGACGTCTTTTCCTTTTCCTCTTCTGCGGGGCTGGGTGAGGAAGGCCCCAGCAAGAACCTGGAATGAGAGAGCCAACTACCTTGGCAGGCTCAGCTCTCAAAAAGCTCAGCTCTCAACTCTCACAGACACACACACACAGTCCCCATCCCACCCCCCACCCCCCGTGAGGAGTAGCCATATCATCTGCCTCCCGACAGATTTGCAAAAGAGCCCGAGATTATTCAGACGAAGAGCAAAAACAGCAGCAGCTGTCAGAGAGCTGACAGCCCAGGCCAGCCCATGGAGACCCCAGGTCCACGGGTCAGGAGCAGCTCCCGAGCACTGAGGGAGAGGCCCATGCTCCTTGGCACAGTTAGCGGAGATGGGAGGAGGCAGAGCTCCAGCGGAGCGGTGTCCCATACAATTTCCATACGACAAAGCCGAGAGAGGCCAGGATCTGCGAGAGCAGCCTCCGACCAGAGACCTATGCTGCAGCTGATCCACCGAGGGATACCCGAATCGTCAAAAGCTGTTTTCTACCTCAAAGCCCGCTCCGAATCAGGTACGTAATAGATCGGGAGCTTTCTTTCCCCTCTTGCGCAAGACTGATCTCTTCCTGCAGGCCTATCCAGTGGAATTTTAGGATGCTTTTAGTATGCTTTTGGGATGTTTTAGGATGTTTTTTAACAGTGTATACTATGTTTTCAATCAGTATTTTATGTATTTCAGTATTTTATGCTTGCTTTTGTTCCCCACCTCAATCTAATCAGAGAGGCGGGTAAGAAAAACATTATTATTATTATTATTATTATTATTATTATTATTATTATTATTATTGCACAAATATTCATGTTAGGGTGTGCACGGACCCCCCGCTCTGCTTCACTTCCAAATCCGTGATTTGCGGATCGGGCTGCTTCGCTCCGTCCCTGCTCCGCCTATCTCTGCTCCACTGCGGAGCTCCGGATCCGGATCAGAGCTCCATTTCCCCCCCCCCCAGGCTTGCATTAAGCTTAAAAAGTATACAACCTTTTTTCTGTGAAAGTTAGAAACCTCACGTTTGGCACCATGACACCTCATCGAGGTATACACACGCACGCCAAGACTCAAGGCAATCCCATCATCCCCTGAATTTTGGGGAATTTATGAAAATCCAACACCCCATTCACACCCCTTTCGATAGCTCCGTCAATTTGCATGTTAAAAACCTCAAACTCACCACCATGATAGCTTATCCAGGGATACACACGCACGCCCAGACTCAAGGCAGTCCCATCATCCCCTGTTTTTTGGCGGGGCTTAAACCTGCAGACATCTCAATGGGGCCATTTCAAAGGAAATCCCAACACGCCATGAATTGGGGAGTAGAGATCAACCTATATGAATCTTCTTCCACACTTGAAAAATGGATTTGGAACTTCCAAAACTCCAAGTGAGCGCAGGAAGTACTCCTCCCCTGAGTCAAAGCCACACACACACAACATTCCTGCAAGGCGGGCAGGGAGGAGAGAGGGAAGGCAGGCAGGCAGCAGACATTTCTGGGAGCATAAGGAAGTGAGACAAGGATAAGCCAGTAATGCATATAAAATGGAATAAATAAATAAACAAAGGAGGGGTGGAATTAAAAGCAGCAGTGTTGCTGAATAAACAACAAGAAGAACTTTTTTAAAAAGGCTATATCTGTCTTTTACCAGCAATAGGGGGACGTGCCCAGGGGAGGGGGAAGCAGCTGCCAGTTCAACTCATGAAAGCCATTGCTTCACCACGAGAGCTGAGGAGTAGAACTCTCACTTCAACTCATGATAGGCATTGCTCCACCGGGTTACTCTCTTTGGAGGGCTCTGATTGCCCTCCAAGTACAGGAGAGAGTGAGGGCACGTCCACATGGGATGCCCTAGGGGAGCTCATCCCCTTGCACCACATCTTTTCAGTTGTTCCCCAAAGTTAGGGTGGGGAGCAGTGCTGTGTTTCTATCTCTTATTATTGGCTTAGTATATGATTTCAGGTTGTGTTTGTGCATTTGGTGGGGCTACTGTTTTAAAAAACACTGGGAAAAGTCCGTTCAGACTAAGAAAGAGAAGTTCCCAGAATCCCAAGTTACCTGTTTTGCCTATCCCCTCCTTCAACTTTGGGATCATGTGATCATGACCGGGAGTTGACTCTGCCCCTCAGCCCTTCGGAAAAGGTATTTTCCCGCCGGTTTTTTAAAAAATTCTAGCACACGAACCGCAGCACACAGAGAGCTGAGAGTAGGCTCAAAATGACCCCCATCCACGACTCTCCAAGCACAAGAATTTTCAGAAAGATAGCTTCAAAAACAACACAGTCATCCCCCTTTCTTTTCCACAATGCAATCCTATGGGCGAAATGTTTCAAGATGGCGATCGGATTGGACCACGGAAACCGGAGCGCTCCGAAAATGGGCGCTTCTCTTCACCTTGCTTCTAGGGGTCCGCGGTCCGCTTCTACTGCGCCTCTGGGCAAGACGGAGCAGGCCAATTCGCTCCTGCTTCTGCGCTTCTAATCAGAGCGGAGCACATGCCTAATTCATGTTGCCTTTTCCTCAATGTATGTATTTCTCATTTTTTTCTCCTGTTAAGGGAAGCATGTGTGTGTGTGTGTGTTGAAACATGCACATGTTTTCATGCATTCCCTCCCCCAACGTATATATCTATCTGTTCTTTTTGGTGTCTGAATCAGACCACTAACTTGCAAGTGTGCAGGGTTCCGGTTACAAACTGTGTTCACATCCACATTCAGTTTGGAGAGGTGCGAATTGGATAAGATCATACAAATTTATGAACACCACGAATTTCCTCCACAGTCCTGCTTCCACCCTGGAGGTGCATCCAGACATATCCAAATATGGAAATAGCATGGTTCTTTGCCAAAGACGCAGAGCCCATACTGCTGTTGTCATTCTGTGGCCGGCTTCTTGAGTTTTCCCTTTTCTTATAGTGCTAGAAAGTGTATCCTACGACCATACCTGGGATGTATATAGAGCCCTCTTCTCCTAATCCTACTATATATATGAAAAGAAAATCAACCCTTTGCAAGACCATCCAGGACATTGTGGTGTTACACACACACACACACACACACACACACACACACACACAGGGCTGGTGCTGCCATAGAGGCAGCTCAGGCGGCGGCCTAGAGCACCAAGCAAAGGAGGGCGCCGAACAGCGCACCCGGAAGCTGCTCTCCTAGAGCGGCTTCCGAGCGTGCTGTTCCAAAGCCGCCGTCCTGGCCGCCCCCCAACCCCAGCGTCCTGGCTTCGAAGCCATCGCCCAGCTGGAAGCCACTCCTGGCTTCTAAGTCAGGACGCTGGGGTTGGGGGGGGGGCTTCAGAATGGCGTGCCCAGAAGCCACTTCCAGGTGCGCCGCTTTGAAGGCCTCCACCCCGCCCCCCAACCCCAGGACGCTGGGGTTGAGGGGTGGGGCGGCAGCTTCAGAATGGTGCGCCCGGAAGCCACTTCCGGGCACGCCGCTTTGAAACCTCTGCTCCACCCCCCAACCCCAGCATCCTGACTTTGAAGCCAGGAGTGGGAACGGGGGGCGGGATGTAGGCTTCAGTATGGCGCGCCTGCCTAGGGTGCAAAATAGTCTGGCACTGGCCCTGCACACACACACACACGCACACACACACACACACACACACACACACACACACACACTGGGCCCTTTGGCACATAGTGATAGACAGACAGACAGACAGACAGACAGACAGAGATTTAAATGCTTCTCACCAGGAATCGTTGCATGTCAACAGTGAAACACTAAGGTTGCATCCTATACACCAGAGATGGGGAATCTTTGGCCTCAGGTAAGACCTCCCCTTCCTGAAGCCCCCCTCCCCTCAGAAGGGAAAGCGGGCACAGCAGTGTTTGTTGGCCTAGCATTCCCTTTGGCTTAACCCTTAGTCTTCATCTCTCTTTCAAAACAAGTCTACATAAGAACATAAAAACCCAAGAAGAGCCCTGCTGGATCAGACCAAGGGTCCATCTAGTCCAGCATTCTGTTCACACAATGGCCCACCAGCTACCCATGGGAAACCCACAAGCAGGACTTGAGTGCAACATCACCCTCCTGCCCATATTCCCCAGCAACTAGTGTACCTAGGCTTACAGCCTCTGATACTGGTGCTGGCACATCATAGCCACCAAGACCAGTTGCCACTGATAGCTTTCCCCTACAGGAATTCCACTCTCTTTTTCCTTTTTACTTTTGCCTCTCCCATCAAGGATCATGCAATGAACATGTTAAGCAGCCATCAACCAGGTTTAGCTATATGCTGACATCACTGAGAGCACTCAACTGAAAGTGAGAACAATGGTTCCTATGCATGTGGATGATCCCAGACAATCAATTCACCAATTGTCCACTCTAAAGCAGCAGTGTCAGTGTGAAGGTTTGAAGCCTACAGAGGCAAGGTACCTTGAGGTACCTTCAGACCTTGAGGCTTCGGGGTTTTCTGTAGGGAAGGGGGGGGGATATCCCTCAGGGGAACAGCTTCATTTCTGCAGTTAAGGTTCATTCCCTGGTTAAGATTCAGTTCTCCAGTTAAGTTTCATTTCTTCAAAGTTGGAACATTACTTCCTGTTTTGGGGGAAGGGAGAGCCAGCCAGATCAGAGCCAGGGAAAACCAGACCACGAGGAAGGAGCAGAAAGATGCAGTTTGAAGAAGTCTAGGGGCATGTCTAGACGATGGGATATCCCGGGGATCGCCCCCGGGATCATCCCTGTGCATCCACATGACGCATGGGGATCCCGGGAGCGGGCAGGGAGAATCCCTGCATTTCCCCGGGATATTGCCCTACACTTTTGTCTCGTGGTCCCGGGATTTTGTGAACCGCCCAGAGAGCTCCGGCTATTGGGCGGTATAGAAATGTAATAAATACATACATAAATAAATGATCCCGAGACCGCGGGAAGTGTGGGCTGCTGTCCCGGTTTGTCCCGGCTCCTCACGAGTAAACGCGAGGAACCAGGCAAGGGGCACAGAGCTCTTTAGGAGCTCCGTGCCCATCGGGGTAGGGTGGGGGGAGCAGAAGGGGTTTTTTTTGATAAAAAAAAATGGCGGGCGCAACGTCCTCTTCCTCTAGGGACGTCGAGCATCGTGTGTAGACTGATGAGGAGGATCTCGCGATCAGCGTATCATGAGATCCTCCCCCTCCACCCCCCTGGTGTAGACATGCCCCACGTGTAGCTTAGGGTGAAAGAACTTGCATTTTTGCCACTTTTATTTTCTTTTAACACCTTTTGTATTGTGCAGCTCTATTGACTAAATACCTTTATTGTAGTTTGGTTGTTTCATAGAATCATAGAATCATAGAACAGCAGAGTTGGCCATCCAGTCCAACCCCCTGCTCAATGCAGGAATCCACCTTAAAGCATCCCTGACAGATGGTTGTCCAGCTGCCTCTTGAAGGCCTCTAGTGTGGGAGAGCCCACAACCTCCCTGGGTAACTGGTTCCATTGTCGTACTGCTCTAACAGTCAGGAAGTTTTTCCTGATGTCCAGCTGGAATCTGGCTTCCTTTAACTTGAGCCCGTTATTCCGTGTCCTGCACTCTGGGAGGATCGAGAAGAGATCCTGGCCCTCCTCTGTGTGACAACCCTTTAAGTATTTGAAGAGTGCTATCATGTCTCCCCTCAATCTTCTCTTCTTCAGGCTAAACATGCCCAGTTCTCTCAGTCTCTCTTCATAGGGCTTTGTTTCCAGACCCCTGGTCATCCTGGTTGCCCTCCTCTGAACACGCTCCAGCTTGTCTGCGTCCTTCTTGAATTGTGGAGCCCAGAACTGGATGCAATACTCTAGATGAGGCCTAACCAGGGCCAAATAGAGAGGGACCAGTACCTCACATGATTTGGAAGCTATACTTCTATTAATGCAGCCCAAAATAGCATTTGCCTTTCTTGCAGCCATATCGCACTGTTGGCTCATATTCAACTTGCAATCTACAACAATTCCAAGATTCTTCTCGTTTGTAGTATTGCTGAGCCAAGTATCCCCCATCTTGTAACTGTGCATTTGGTGTCTATTTCCTAAATGTACAACTTGGCATTTATCCCTATTAAATTTCATTCTGTTGTTTTCAGCCCAGCACTCCAGCCTATCAAGATCACTTTGAAGTTTGTTTCTGTCTTCCAGGGTATTAGCTATCCCACCCAATTTTGTGTCATCTGCAAATTTGATAATTTCACTTCACTAGTAAACTAGTTTCACTTCACTAGTAAACTGTTGCGTTACGCCACAAGTGCCTGGAGTGTCAGTCACTCCACCCCACATCTACAGCCTAAGCCCCGTTTTACTGGGAAGGGGAAGGTGGAAAAAAAGGAAGGTGGACAATTCAAGAAGGATGCAGACAAGTTGGAGCGTGTTCAGAGGAGGGCAATGAGGATGATCAGGGGTCTGGAAACAAAGCCCTAGTAAGAGAGACTGAAAGAACTGGGCATGTTTAGCCTGGAGAAGAGAAGATTGAGGGGAGACCTGATAGCACTCTTCAGATACTTAAAAGGTTATTTATTTATTTATTTATTTATTTATTTATTTATTTATTTATTACATTTTTATACCGCCTAATAGCCTGAGCTCTCTGGGCAGTTCACAAAAATTAAGGTTGTCACACAGAGGAGGGCCAGGATCTCTTCTCGATCAACCTAGAGTGCAGGACACGGAATAACGGGCTCAAGTTACAGGAAGTCAGATTCCAGTTGGACATCAGGGAACACTTACTGACTGTTAGAGCAGTACGACAATGGAATCAGTTACCTAGGGAGGTTGTGGGCTCTCCCACACTAGAGGCCTTCAAGAGGCAGCTGAACAACCATCTGTCAGGGATGCTTTAGGGTGGATTCCTGCATTGAGCAGGGGGTTGGACTCGATGGCCTTGTAAGCCCCTTCCAACTCTGCTATTCTATGATTCTATGAGTCGATGTATATTAACGGCACTATATATATAATCCCATTTCCATTTATTTATGCACGTGTTTATTTGAAGTATTTTTATGCTGCTCCACAGACGGAAAGGCTCTCAGAACGGCTTACATCGGAGTTGGGGAAATGGCCGTGTTCTCCCTCAGCTCGTGTTGCAGATGTGGTGGTGGTGCTGAGTCTCAGCTAACCAGAAGCTGAGGCAAGGCTGGTGGGAGACTTTCCAGATAAGAGCACATGCATTAACTACTATGCCACAAGAGGCTAGAGTGACACAAGATAACGTCAGGCTCCCATTCCACTTTTAACGGTGGCAGACAATACATCACAGGGGCGACACAGCTCTCGGTAAGGGAGAAAGACAGCAACACTTGGCATGAACAGCATTTCATGATCCTGCCTCCCTCAACATATAGGAAGTTTCGGGTGGGGTGGGGGCTTTTGTCGGAGGAGAGAGCGCCGGAGACAGATGATGTCTTTGTAATAGGGATGGATGAAACCCACTGGGGAGATTTTGTGGCTTCTTCTCGCTTCTTAAATTCAGGAGCGAGGTTTCCAGACAGTCTGGCTTTCCAAACAATATCTGTAGTGAAGCCATGTGTCTTATTTTACAGAGGACTGTGCTATATTTAAAAGTGCCTTCCATTCTTTCAAGCATTGTCCAGTTAAAGTCCTGTTTAAATGCACAGAACCCTAAGAAGTCAGCACAAGCAGGGGCCTTGGGTTTGTTCATCCACCAATGGTGTGGTGGACCAAGGACTCACAGGGGCGCAGCACCGGCACATTTTTATTGGCAGGGACGTCAGTGTCACTGGCCACCCTTCTCAGAATGCCCTGATCCCTCTGAGCTTAACTGAACTCCTTACAACAGCTGCAGGGAAATGCTCTCCCCTGCTCCACATCCCCAGCAGCAAAATATAATTATGAGCTCTCCCTGTTGTAGTGCAAAGTCTTTGCGGGATGGCCTGCCCTTGATTGGGCAAGGAAGATCAGATAGCTTTACAAAAGATGCTCCTAGTGGAGATGAAACCCTGGAGAGTGGCTGCTGCCAGTCAGTGTTAATAATACTGGGCTAGATGGAGCAATGATCTGACTCAATATGAAGCAGCTTCCCATGTTCCAGCTTTCTAGGATCAGACCAAATTAGTGATGGCTGACCAGATTGGAAGGGGTCCCTACTAGGGCTGTGCACGCACCCCCCGATCCGCTTTGGATCCTGATCTGCAACTTCCGGATCGGGTCCGCTCTGTGCCAATCCGCCAGTGGTCCACTTCGCTGCGGAGCTCCGGATCCGAATCGGAGCTCCGCAGTGGCAGCGGTACCACAGCCACCAGGTAAGGCCCCCCTCCCTCCTCCTCCCTTACCTGCATCCGTCTGCAGTCAACTGAGCCCGAGGACTCAAACAGGAAGACCAGGCCGCAGCCTGGTCTTCCAGTTTGAATCCTCGGGCTCAGTTGAAGCCACTGCCAGACCGCGGGCGGACACAAGTAAGACCCTTCCCCCCTTCCCCCTTACTTGGCTCTGTTGCCGTCGCCGCATAGGCGGCGGCAGCAGCAGCAGGGCCAGATAAACCCCCCTCACGCACACCACTTACCTGGTCCGTCGCGGCCTGTCACCAGCTTCACTAGATCCCGTGGCTCAACCCGGAACTGTAGGCCCTGCTTGGGGCCTACACTTCTGGGTTGAGCCGCAGGCTCTAGTGAAGCCAGCAATGGGCCGCGACAGACCACGTAAGACCCTCGTCCCCCCTGCCCCCTTACCTGGCTCTGCTGCCATCTCCGTATGGGCAGCGGCAGAGCCAGGTAAGGCCCCCTTACCTTTTTTTCAGAGCTCCGGATCGAGGCGAAGGATCCGCCTTCATCTCGATCTGCTCCGCTCCGCTCCGCTGCCAGCCCCCCCGATCCTCTTCGCCTCCGCCTTAAGGGGAGGCGAAGCACCCCGATCCTCTTCTGCTTCTCCGATCCGAAGCGGAGCACAGCCCTAGTCCCTACTACGCCAGGAAATGACTCCAGAGCTGTTCCTGTATTCGATGGTGGCTACCTCGAGATTGAAGGAGACCCTCAGGCATGTGTCCTCTGAGGGTGTCCATTGGTGAGTCCTCATAATGGCATTTCAGGGCACTGTGGCGTATTAAAATGGCAGGTGACTCTGACGTCAGTGGGGCGGTGAATCCGCTCTAGCTTTCAGTCAGAAGGAGCTATCCAATGAGCTATTGCACTTGGGCAGCTCCTTTAGAGTTCTGATTGGTTCTGGCTGAAACCTGAAGCAGATTTACAGCCCCACTGACATCAGAGCCACCAGCCTCCACTGCCAGAGCCTCATGTCAGTGCTAGATGTAGTGATGCATTTATTTGTTATCCCAACGGAATTGAACGTGACGCTGACGCCTTTCACTATTTTTAAGTCAGAACGAGGAGAGAAAACATGGAGAAAAACACTGTGTATTCACTGACCTCGGTGGGGGTGGAAAAATAGACATGACACAATTAGGCAAAGCACAGAGAACGGGCATCAAAACCGACGGAAGCTGTTTGCGAAGCTGCTGCAAGCGCTCATTCACCCTGTATTTCAGATTTTGTGTCCCCCCCCCCTTCCCCTCGGATAGATTGCAAAATGCCGCAGCGTCTCTTTTCACCCGGAACCAGGCACCGTTTCAGAGCTTCGGTGTCCACTATCGTGATTTTCGCACCTCCCTTTAGCCCGGATCTCAAGGAGGTGGACGTGTTTTCAGACACACTTCACTAAGTGGGTGTGAGTGGGAGGCTGGATGCTGCTGGAGGGCAGGCGCACAGAGCTGTCAGAGGGTGTAAGGCAGCAGTCTGTGTTAATTGGGGGGTGGGGGCAGGGATGAGCCATTTCCACACATCTATGCGCCGTCCCCTGTGCTGTGTGCGCATAGATTTTCTCCGTCACATTTCCCTCTTCCCCTGGTGCTTCAGAATTTCCCTTCCCTGACATGGATAATACCCTCAGAACATTGGAAGTGCCCTTATAATGAGTCAGGCCAAAGCTGCATCTAGCCCCAGTATTGTCGACACTGACTGGCAGCAGTATTCCAGGGTTTCAGGCAGGACTCTTTCTTAGCTCCACCTGAAGATGCTGTGGATCGAACCTAGGGCCTTCTGCTTGCAAAGCAGGGGATCTATCCCACTGAGCTATGGCTGCTCCTTCCAAGGTTAATCCCCACGTTTCGGTTGTCGGAACAAGGCATTTGGTGCGCTAAAAATGCACAGGAAACTCAAAAAAATGACCAGTGCAACCTTGGGTACAGGTCAACCTTTAAGTAGGGTGACCATATGAAAAGGAGGACAGGGCTCTTGTGTCTTTAACAGTTTATTTATTTATTTATTTATTTATTACATTTCTATACCGCCCAATAGCCGGAGCTCTCTGGGCGGTTCAAAAAGGGGAATTGAAAAGGGAATTTCAGCAGGTGTCATTTGTATATATGGAGAACCTGGTGAAATTTCCTCTTCATCACACCAGTTAAAACTGCAGGTACCCTGCCCTCTTTTAAATCTGGTCACTCTAGTATAGCTCCTGCAGCTTTAACTGTGGCGATGAAGAGGGAATTTCACCAGGTGCAACATGCATACAAATGACACCTGCTGAAATTCCCTTTTCTATGCAACTATTAAAGATACAGGAGCCCGGTCCTCCTTTTCATATGGTCACTCTACGTTTAAGCTCACCTGCACTTCTGGACTAGAAGCAGCTTGACTAAGGTGAGCAGTACCCTTGTAGACATAGGTGTGCACCACACATTTCATTAGGGTGTGCACCCAGGATTATTATTATTTTTTTAAAAAGGTGAACATTTATTGAAGATTCAATCATAAAGGACATTTTTATTAATTAATTTATTAAACACTGTAGACACTGATGGCCTACTATGTGTTCAGCTTGCCCTTGCAGGTGAGGGTTGGTTTGAGGAGATGCTTATTGCTTGAGACATTAGGGTGTGCCTGGGCGCACCCGGCACACCCCTCGTGCACACCTATGCATGTAGATGTGTGTATGGCCGTAGCTAGACCTAAGGTTTATCCCAGGATCATCCCAGGTTCGTCCCTGCCTGAGCGCTGGATGCCCTGTGTGGCACTTAGATGAACAGGTTTGACCCCAGGACAATCCTGGGATAAACCTTAGGTCTAGCTGCGGCCTGTATGTGTGCATGAGTGCATGACAGAAGACGGGCAAACTACACACTCCACCCTGACACACACAAAAGCGCCCTGACACCTTTTCTTAAAAACAAACACCACTTCGGGAGGGGGTAAATTTAAAGGGGAGATGCGCCAGGATGCTCATTGCTTCCCCTGCTCGCCATTTCCACATTCTGAATCACTCCCCCCCCCCTCCCTCTCTCTCTGTGGGATTTCAGATGAGTGTTTGCCCGAGAGAAAGAAAGGGAGAGAAAAGTGGGGGTAGAGCAAAGGAGGCATCATGCATTGTCTTCAGTGGAGTCTGGTAGCTCCGATGTCAGTGTGTGTTTCGGGGGGGGGGGGGAAGTAAATCTGCTTCTGGTTCCAGTCAGAACCAGCAAGAGCTCTAAAAGAACTGTCCAAGGTGCAAAGCATTTTTGTGGCCGTGTTTTCATCGGAGAACTGCATCGCAAGATTGAGGGAAGTACAAAAACCGAAGGATAATTGAGTTCTGGCCCGTGCATTAGTTCAGGAGATGCAAATTAGATCAGTTTGTATTCAAATGTGATCCACACCCATTTCTCCCCATCCCTCACTACAGCTACCTTGAAACTGGCAAAATGAGCCCGCTGCCTCTTTGATTCGTCCTGAGAAATATCCCACGTCTTGAAAATAATCCCATCCCCCTTCTTTCTAACAAAATGTCCACACTTTTCCTCAAACATCCCTCCATATAGGAATGCTGCATGAGCCTCTCTTCAGCTCTTACCAGTATATCTAGCCACATTTTAAATTCCCACAATGCCTGTGACCCTAGTATCACCCTGGGGCATTGTGGGAAATCAAACAGAAGATACTGTGTGGAGTGCTGCCATCATAGTCAGGAATGTCCCCCAGGGCCTGGTGGCAGAGCGGCTCTCTAGCAGACACTTTGCCCTCAAATCTGTAGCTGGTCCTGCCCTTGGGAACAATAACTTCCTGACTGTTAGAGCAGTACGGCAATGGAACCAGTGACCTAGGGAGGTTGTGGGCTCTCCCACACTAGAGGCATTCAAGAGGCAGCTGGATAGCCGTCTGTCAGGGATGCTTTAGGGTGGATTCCTGCATTGAGCAGGGGGTTGGACTCGAGGGCCTTGTAGGCTCCTTCCAACTCTACTATTCTGGACATCAGGAAAAACTTCCTGACTGTTAGAGCAGTACGACAATGGAACCAGTTACCTAGGGAGGTTGTGGGCTCTCCCACACTAGAGGCCTTCAAGAGGCAGCTGGACAACCATCTGTCAGGGATGCTTTCGGGTGGATTCCTGCATTGAGCAGGGGGTTGGACTCGATGGCCTTGTAGGCCCCTTCCAACTCTGCTATTCTATGATTCTATGATCCTGCTCAGTAGTATAAACTGGAGGCTTGTAGCTCCAATTTCGGTGGGGTGGAGATTCCATTCTGGGTTTTAATTACGACCACCGAGAAGTCTAAAGGAGTTGTCCAAGATGCCAGACCCATTTTGAGGATTTGGTTTAGCACCTTAGATAGCTCCTTTATAACTCTGGTTGGTTGTAACTAAACCCCAGAATTGAATCTCTGCCCCACCAAAATTGCAGCCATAAGCCTCACCCTGAGTATAACTAGGATGGAGCAATGGGGAGAAGTTCCACAGCAGCAGCGGGTCACGAACTGGGCATTGAAGGTGTCTGCGTCGGACTGCTTTTAACATTTTGAAAATGTGGTTGTGTAGCGCAAGCAAATAAACCAGGTTAACAACGGGTCTCATCTATGCGTTTGTTTCTTTATGTAAAGTGTTTTTGCGTCCTTCTTAGCCAAAAATGGCTTCCAGAGAAGCTTAGATGCAGGCAATAAAAGCAAGAGAGCCCCTGCCTGCAGG
Organism: Elgaria multicarinata webbii; assembly: GCF_023053635.1. Classification (NCBI taxonomy): domain Eukaryota; kingdom Metazoa; phylum Chordata; class Lepidosauria; order Squamata; family Anguidae; genus Elgaria; species Elgaria multicarinata. Next base: position 12,535,873 of record NC_086178.1, on the reverse strand, counting down.
TTTGCAATCTAAAAGGCAAGATGCAAAATGAAAACAGGAAGGGGAGGGCAGGAAGAGTAGAAATAGCAAACTCAGTCAGCGAATGAAATAGTTCTCTTGGTACTCTAAATTAGGGTGACCATATGGCAAGGAGGACAGGGCTCCTGTATCTTTAACGGCTGGATAGAAAAGGGAATTTCATCAGGTATCATTTGTATGCCTGCAGCACCTGGTGAAATTCCCTCTTCATCACCACAGTTAAAGCTGCAAGAGCTATACTCGAGTGACCAGATACAAAAGAGGGCAGAACTCCTGCAGCTTTAACTCTTGTCATAAAGGGGGAATTTCACCAGGTGTAGCCTCTCCCACACTAGAGGCCTTCAAGAGGCAGCTGGACAACCATCTGTCAGGGATGCTTTAGGGTGGATTCCTGCATTGAGCAGGGGGTTGGACTCAATGGCCTTGTAGGCCCCTCCCAACTCTGCTATTCTATGATTCTATGAGGTGCTGCATGCCTGCAAACGACACCTGCTGGAATTCCCTTTTCTATACCACCGTTAAACACACAGGAGCCCTGTCCTCCTTTCCATATGGTCACCCATCTAAATGGACCCTGCAAGGGGAGATGTGCCCCTTGGGAGCAAGAACCTGCACGCTTGCCTTGGAGCCAAGAGTAGCTGGATGTGAGGCCGATGGTGGCAGAAGATGCTGGAGGCCGGCTGGCTGGAGTTTGCACACACCACGGCCACCATGAGTAACCTTCCCTAGCACAAAGTGGCTGAGCATTGCACCATAGAGATGGATCCTCCCTGAGACATCCAAGCCCTTTCTTGACTTCATGGCTTCTGCCAGTCAAGACACATTTCAATCCCATTTCCTACTTGGCCATTTTATTCTCCCTCGCTATGCTTAACGCTCCTTGTTTGCCCTTGACAAATGTTGTTCAATTAGGGTGACCACATGAAAAGGAGGACAGGGCTCCTGTATCTTTAACAGTTGCATAGAAAAGGGAATTTCAGCAGGTGTCATTTGAATGCATGTCGCACCTGGTGAAATTTCCTCTTCATCATAACAGTTAAAGCTCCAGGAGCTATACTGCAGCTATACTGTGACCAGATACAAAAGAGGGCAGGGCACCTGCAGCATTAACTGTTGTGATGAAGAGGGAATTTCACCAGGTTCTCCATATATACAAATGACACCTGCTGAAATTCCCTTTTCAATACAACAGTTAGAGATATAGGAGCCCTGTCCTCCTTTTCATATGGTCGCCCTAGTTCAATCATGGCTGGCTCAGCTCTCCAGGCCGTGGAGGAATATCTTGATGGTCTCTATGATTTTCAAGGCAGTGTCTCTGAATCAGCCACACCCTTGTGGGGTGGTGCCCCTGTTGGACTGGGCACCTCCTTGCTCCAGTGATGATGACAATGGGGACCCAAGGAATCCTCTTTTATATTCACGAAAACCCTACAGAGGAAGGGACAAGCTGCCCAGTCTTCCATAGTGATTCCATGGTGATTGGAAAACCTGCAAAAACTATTTGAGCGAGTAGCAAAAGGAGTGCATAAAGCCAGCTATAGACAAAACTGACTTCGGTTTTTATAATGCCCACAAGTGCAAGCTCCTTCCATACCATTTCCACATCAGTTTGCAAAAATATATTTTTAAAGAAATCAGTGAAAATCCCCATGAAAATTCCTATACATTTTTGTGTACTATTACATCAAACGTATGCATGTATTATTATTTTTTACAATTGCAAAATAATAATAATAATAATAATAATAATAATAATAATAATCACTTTTTGCATGTACATATTTCTGAACGTAATTTTCTCTAAAGTATGCAAATTTTGACTGGAGAAATGCATAGCAAAGACTGGGGTAGTGGAAAAGTTGAAGGATAATCTCATTCTGGTTTATATGTTAGTTCAGGAAGTATGAAATCATTTAGCTGAGTTCATATTAAAGTAGGATGACCACATGAAAAGAAGGAGCCAGCTCCTGTATCTTTAACAGTTGTATAGATAAGGGAATTTCAGCAGGTGTCTTGTGTATGCAGGCAGCACCTGGTGAAATCCCCTCTTCATCACAACAGTTAAAGCTGCAGGAGCTATACTAAAGTGACCAGATACAAAAGAGGGCAGGGCTCCTGCATCTTTAACCATTGTGATGAAGAGGGAATTTCATGCTTACAAATGACACCTGCTGAAATTCCCTTTTCTATACAACTATTAAAGATACAGGAGTCCTCTCCTCCTTTCCATAGGGTCACACTATTAAAATGCAAACCAAATGAATTTCACCCCCATTCCTAGATACGCCACAAGAAACAATGGCTCCGTCATAACTTTTCAGTCTCTTAAGGGTTCTTCCCTATCTCTAGCTGCAACATGTCACCATATCATGTCTGTGTCTGACTGTAAAACTCACTCACTCCATCCTGTCCCAGGGCGGACTGGATTCTTGGATATGCACCGATGCTTTGCTGACTCACAGGAGCCGTTGACACTCGTGCAGAGAACTTTGCACCTCCTGACATTAGCCGTTGCCTATGCTCTTTCCCTTTTCCCAGAAGCTGAGCAGGACCTATGATTTACTGCCCAGGAATTTTGTTTCATCTCTTCCTGCCCAGAGTTCCCCTGCTGCTGCCTCCGTCAAGGCCACGTTCTGATTGTCCATAAAAAAACAAGCTTTGGGAAGGAGGAATTTTCCACCATCACCTTTGTGAGATATGTCCAAGTGCTTCTTGTTGATTCAGGGTGGCTATTAAAAAAAAAAATCTGTATTTGCCCAGGGGGCAACAACAGAGTCATTCTTTCAGAACAAAGCGGCGGGGGTGAAGCCAGCAGCTAGAGATTTAGAGCCTTCCTACATCTCAAGGTCCCCAAGTGAAGGCCAGAACGGCTGTAAAATGTAGCACTGCTTCAAAGAGGGATCTTTCGCAACGCACAGAAAGACATCACAACAATGCCGACTGCCGCTGGAAAACCTTGAGGTAGGGCAGGATACAAAGGCCCCACCTTATTCCGGGAGGCGTGGATCATAGAATTATAGAATCATAGAATAGCAGAGTTGGAAGGGGCCTACAAGGCCATCGAGTCCAACCCCCTGCTCAATGCAGGAATCCACCCTAAAGCATCCCTGACAGATGGTTGTCCAGCTGCCTCTTGAAGGTAGGGTGACCAACTGTCAGGATTTCCCCGGATTTGTCCTGGTTTTTGTTCTTTCCATGGTGTCAGGGGGGATTTTCTATAATTTTCAATAATGTCCTGGAATGACACACCTTCCCCTTTAAGGCTGCCATTAGCATGGCAGGAGGGAATGACATGATTTCTTGAGGCACATCATTCCCCCACCCCGAGCTCCAATTGAGGTCTTAAAGGGGAAAGTGGGTCATTCCTGGACATTATAGAAAAGGCCCCAATTGGAGTGGATGGTGGTGGTGCAGAATGAAATCCTTTCCCCTCCTCCACTCCAATCGGGTTCTTTAAAGTGGCTGGGGAATAACGTACTTTCTGCAGGACTCAGAAAGCTGCTTCCCCACACACACACTAGGGGCGTTACTAGACGAGGCTGTAGCGCGCGTTACCTTCCGCAGTCATGTCGAGGCTTCCAGATGACATTCATCAGGATCCGTCGTTATCCTGCGGTGAAGCCTCTTTCTCCCGACTTTAAAAAAGTGAGTTCTAGTGCGCCTTTTCCTGCCGGCCCGTGGTAATTTGGAGTACGTGTGGGAGGATGTGAGGTCACTGCGGTCCGCACTGGTCAGGAAAAGGCGTGCTAAGGGGAGTGGCCAGCGGCTTCAGTCAAGCTGCCTCCGCCATTTGCGCCCAGTCCGCCAGCTGGGGCAGCGCAGCTGAGCGGCTTTTTTTTATTATTCCCACAGTGACAGTTTGCGCAGGAACAGAGGACCGGAAAAGTGGCTGGTGTGCTGCTGGGGGTGAGTGGGGGATGTGCACCTGTTTTTTCTAGTTCAACCTCTGCGTGGGTCACTTTTCGGAAAGGCGGGCATCCCACAGTCATGGGAAGTTGCTGTACGCTGCGCCGAAGATGTAAAGGCTAGCAGGGACTGAGGGGGTCGCTCCAGGCATGAAGGGCTGTGTGCCTGTTGGTGTGGGTACGCGGCTGGAAGAGGGCACAGCTGTTTCTGGGCTGCTGCCATGCCTACGCCCAGATGTGGGTTGGCTCCGTGGGATGGGGGGGAGGCCACAGAGGCGGTCATCACCACCGACACTTCAAAGGCATGATGGGAGATGTAGGCACAGAGTGCCCATGCAGACGACTGACCTCGGGTCATATTACACCCGCCATGACCCCCATCAGGAAGTGACCGCATCAATGTTGACCCTCAACACCGGCACTCGCTGGTGCCTGAGGGGGCTGGTACGCAGCAGCAGCAGCAGCACTTCAGCTGGCACTGCCACTGCCGGTGCCGCCGCCGGTGCCGCGGCGGCATCGCTGATGGCTGCGCAAGCGATCTACGCTGTTTGCGGTCTTTCAGACTTGCGCAAACCGTGCGGCGAGCGAAAAAAACACCCACGGAAATCAGGCCAGTGTGACTGCGCAACCGTGCTCGAGGCGGCAGCAGCACAACCGGCGCAAACTTCCGCCACAAATCTAAGGAAGGTGTGGATCATGAGGCGTCACAACTGAACGGGGAAATCCACTTTCACCGCTCCTCAACGACGGAACACCCGATAGGTCTAGCAAAGCCCTAGGTGTCCTCTTTTTTGGTTTCCCAAATATGGTCACCCTACTTGAAGGCCTCTAGTGTGGGAGAGCCCACAACCTCACCAGGCAACTGATTCCACTGTCATAGTGCTCTAACAGTCAGGAAGTTTTTCCTGATGTCCAGCTGGAATCTGGCTTCCTTTAACTTGAGCCCATTATTCCGTGCCCTGCACTCTGGGAGGATCGAGAAGAGATCCTGGCCCTCCTCTGTGTGACAACCTTTTAAGTATTTGAAGAGTGCTATCATGTCTCCCCTCCATCTTCTCTTCTCCAGGCTAAACATGCCCAGTTCTTTCAGTCTCTCTTCATAGGGCTTTGTTTCCAGACCCCTGATCATCCTGGTTGCCCTCCTCTGAACACGCTCCAGCTTGTCTGCATCCTTCTTGAATTGTGGAGAAGATAAGATTGAGGGAAGATATGCTAGCACTCTTCAAATACTTAAAAGGTTGTCACCCAGAGGAGGGCCAGGATCTTGTTTCGATCCTTCCAGAGTGCAGGATCCATGTGGCTCATATTGGAACGTGCAGAGATCAAATTCTGCAGGGCTCCCAAGGGAATACTCTGGCCTCAGCTAGACATACCCGGTCTAGTGCAACAGAGGGGTGAGCATCTCATGATATTTTTATCATGAGATCTTCACCTCTGTTTACACGTCGCACGCAACAACCTCGGAGGGAGAGGACTTTGCACCCGCCATTTTTGTCGTTAAAGGAGAAGACTGCACAAATGGTCACAGAGCTCCTGAGGAGTTCTGCGCCCCATGCGCGGGTCCCGGCTCCTCGCAAGTAACCACGAGGAACCAGGACAAACTGCGATGCTTGCCTACATGTTCCACGGTCTTGGGATCAGCCCGAGACTCCGAAAAAAGCAGTCTCAAAGGGTAGGGCAATATCCCAGGGAAAGGGAGGGATGATCCCTCCCTGCTCCCGGGATGCCCTTTGCATCATGTCGACGCACAGGAACGATTCCGGGGATCGCCCCAGGATATCGCCCCATCTAGCTATGGCCTAAGAAATAGCTACCTTGCAGGGGATAAATCAGTATGATTGTGTATCATGTATTTTTCTTAGTAATAGTGATAGTGAAAGTATTTATTTATATATTTCTATACTACTTTTCTTTTTTAAAAAAGAATAAATGCATAGCAGTTCTATACTGCTTTTCTTTAAAAAGAGCAGAAACCATTGCAGAGCAGTTAACGAGATAAAAACACGATAAAGTAGCAGCATCAAGCCAACGAATAAAACAATAAAAGAGTAATAAAACAATAAAGTATCTCATTACAGCAAACAGGGGGAGCCGGCAGTGCTAACCACCAGGGAAACGTCCAGGCAAATAAATATGTCTTAAGATGGCGGTGGAAAATGCGCTCTGCACCAGGAACCCACCAGATCAATGGAGAGATCATTTCGCATGGTGGGCGCTGCAAAAGAGAGAGGGTTCTCCTCCGCACCATGACCAAGTGAACATCAGTAGGCCACCATACAGTAAGCAAGGCCTCCCTGTAAAGAGTGGGGCAGCCTATAGGGGAAGAGGCAGTCGCTTTGATAGCTTGGTCCTGAGCTGTTGAGGGGCTGATAAACCAGCGAGAACACTTCCTTTGTTTTATTTTTATTTTTTATTGTGAATATTGACAAAACAGAACAAAAAATACATTGTGAAAAAGATAAACAAAGAAACATTACATATGTAGGAATATCATCGTTCTTTTCCATCAGATATACCATTCATATATATATATATATATATATATATATATATATATATATATATATATATTTAAAAAAGGGGGAGTTATGCAGAGGTTTCAAGAAAAGCAGACCAAATATTCATGTATTTACCCACTCACAGGTGGTGTCTATATAACACCCATTCAGATGTTGATAGTGTTGTTAAGTCCTCAGTCCATTGCATTATGGGAGGTTAGCAATTGTCCTTCCAATGCGATAGTATAAGTCTTTTAGCGGTCATAGGGGCTCTAAAACTCCATCTGCACAGTCCATGTGTTAGCTTCCAAGAAGCTGGTGGGTAGTTTAGGAGGACCTGCACATTGTTCCATATGAAAGACTGTTCCAGTACAAAGTTTATCATTATTATGACCTCCTCCCAAAAAAGAAGCATTAGGTGCATTACATCGCCAGCAATTGTGTAAGTTACACGAAATTCCCTCTTCATCACCAGGAGCTATACTAAAGTGACCAGATACAAAAAGTATAGCTCCTGCAGCTTTAACTGTTGTGATGAAGAGGGAATTTCACCAGGTTCTCCATATATACAAATGTCACCTGCTGAAATTCCCTTTTCTACACAACTGTTAAAGATACAGGAGCCCTGTCCTCCTTTTCATATGGTCACCCTAATGTTTCCCCCCAGGCCCTTTGCATGACAGTGAGCCCTCCATAAGCTAGGGTGACCATATGTGTATGCAGGCAGCACCTGGTGAAATTCCTTCTTCATCACAATAGTTAAAGCTGCAGGAGCTATACTAGAGTGACCAGATTTAAAAGAGGACTTGGCACCCGCAGCTTTAACTGTTGTGATGAAGAAGGAATTTCACCAGGTGCGGCAGGCATACAGATGACACCTGCTGAAATTCCCTTTTCAATACAGCTGTTAAGGATACAGGAGCCTGTCCTCCTTTCCATATGGTCACCCTAGCTTTCAGCATCCAATTCCATGCATTGGAGGTGCTGTCAAGGGCCCGTGGAATCCATAAGGATTGTTTACTGCTGAAATTATAGTCAGAGAGGGTCTGCCCACTTACCTTTTGTGATGCCCCTAGCATCACAATGCCCCTACCCCTTTTAGCAATAAAAGACTGATCTATTCCGGCAGGCCTATCCAGTGAAATTTTAGAATATTTTTAGGATGTTTTGATCATGTATACTATATTTTTAATCAGTTTTTATGTGTTTTATATTCACTGTTGTTCCCCGCCTTGATCCAAGTGGAGAGGCGGGTACGAAAATTATTATTATTATTATTATTATTATTATTATTATTATTATTATTATTATTATTAGACAGCTACGGAGTGTGGGTTGGGTTTGTGTGATGTGGCTAAAACTGGAGTCAGGAGTTGGAGCTTATGGATTTCATTATGCACCTTCCTTCCACCACCCCAGATTTCTCCCCAAAATCTCAGCTCTAGGGTTGAGATTTTGGACTTGCCTGCTTTTCCCTGCATTGTATGAATGAAACCCTTCGCATTAGCCGAGGCCCCAGCCCCCATCAGCTGAATGAAATCACCCCTTGTGCACACACCTGTGTGCCAACAAACACAGATGACACCATTCTTCACGTGAGCACAAAAGCCCAGGCGCCGCTGCTGAAAAAACACTCGTTTCCTGCTCTTCGGCCCGCTTGGCCTGAGCCAGCAACACAGAAACCACTTCCTGCTTTGGGGCCTGAGAAGCTGGGAGCTACTGCAGCCCACCTGCTAGCTGACTTGGTTAACTTTAGGGTGACCGTATGGAAAGGAGGACAGGGCTCCTGTATCTTTAACAGTTGCATAGAAAAGGGAATATCAGCAGGTGTCATTTGTAGACATGCAGCACCTGGTGACATTCCCTCTTCATCACAGCAGCTAAAGCTGCAGGAGCCCTGCCCTCCTTTGTATCTGCTCACTCTAGTATAAGCTCCTGCAGCTTTACCTGTTGTAATGAAGAGGGGATTTCACCAGGTGTTGTATGCATAAAAATGGCACCTGCTGATATTCCCTTTTCTATACAAGTGTTAAAGATACAGGAGCCCTGCCCTCCTTTTCATATGATCACCCTGTTGTTGTTTATTCGTTCAGTCGCTTCCGACTCTTCGTGACTTCATGGACCAGCCCACGCCAGAGCTTTCTGTCGGCCGTTGCCACCCCTAGCTCCCCCAAGGTCAAGTCTGTCACCTCCAGAATATCATCCATCCATCTTGCCCTTGGTCGGCCCCTCTTCCTTTTGCCTTCCACTTTCCCTAGCATCAGCCTCTTCTCCAGGGTATCCTGTCTTCTCATTATGTGGCCAAAGTACTTCAGTTTTGCCTTTAGTATCATTCCCTCAAGTGAGCAGTCTGGCTTTATTTCCTGGAGTATGGACTGGTTTGATCACCCTAATGTTAACCAAATTCCCTTTTCTATACAACTGTTAAAGATATGCCCTCCTTTTCATATGGTCAGCCTAGACTTACACAAAGAGCCTGCTGATGATTCGAGTCCCTGTTGTGTGTCAGCCACTACCTCAGAGCCGCTGGCCCTGTTGCTCAGGCCAGTCAACAAGAGGCGGACTGACCTCTGCAAAAGCTGAAAGCACAAAATGTGTGTGTCAAAAGTCATGATTTATTTCTTACCCGCCTCTCCAATTGGATCGAGGCGGAGAACAGCAGCAAGCATAAAATACATAAAATACTGATGAAAAACATAGCATACACTGTTAAAAACATCCTAAAAGCATACTAAAAGCATACTAAAAATATCCTAAAATTCTACTTGATAGGCCTTCTGGAAGAGATAAGTCTTGATAGCATTCTTGAATGCTAAAAGACTGTCAAGCTGACGAGTCTCTTCCAGCAGGCCATTTCACAGTCTGGGAGCAGCAGAAGAGACGGTCCTCTGGGTAATGGTTGTCAACCTAGTCTTTGCTGACTGAAGTAGATTCTTCCCAGAGGACCTGAGTGTGAGGGGTGGATTGTACAGGAGAAGGCGATCCCACAGGTAGCCTGGACCCAAACCATGTAGGGCTTTAAAGGTGATAACCAACACTTTATACTTCGCCCAGAAACTAATTGGCAGCCAGTGAAGAGATTTTAAGACTGGTGTAATGTGATCACCCCTAGATGTACCGGGGACCAACTTGGCTACCATATTTTGCACTAGTTGAAGTTTCCAGACTAGGCACAAAGGTAGCTCTATCTAAAGCGCATTGCAGAAGTTGAGCCTCGAAGTTACCAGCGCGTGCACTACCATCTTTAGGTCTTCTAACTCTAGGAATCAATCGGCTTCATGGGATGACCCCATTAGGTTCTAGTATTTTGACAGAGGGAGAAAAGTATCTCCCTATGCACATTCTCCACATCATGCTTAATTTTGTATACATTTTTGTATGAGCTTTGGTACATTTTTGCATCAAGAACTGTATCGCAAATTTCAAATAAGTGCAAAAATCAAGGTATAACTGTGTTCCAATCCCTATGTTTGCTCAGAAACTGTGAGTGAGGTCAGTTTGCTTAAAAATATGGACAGAATGAAATTCTCCAACATCCCTAGGCTAAGTGATAGGTCATGCTTGAGGATACTTTTGGAAACTTGTTTCCTTGTAACTATGTCCAGATCCTGTGAGATTTGCTGGAGCCAATTAGAAGCAGCGTTAGAGCAGAACATGAAGCATTCTGAACAGGGAATTGCTGCTTCAGGCCCTTGACATAGAACCATTTGTGTAGTTAAAACAGCAGCCGTAGTTTGAGAAACAGAGATTTGTGCTTCCCTATGTGACATGCTCTCTCAAGAACTACAACTCCCAGAGTTCCTTGTGCATAGGCAGGCAGGTAGGGCAGTTGCTAGAAGGGAATAATTGTAATAACACTGGGAGACAGTGCTAGGGTTTATTGGCCCCAAATATACATGAGTCTCCGGCCATAGCTAGACCTAAGGTTTATCCCAGGATTGTCCTGGGGTCAAACCTGTTCATCTAAGTGCGCCACAGGGCATCCAGTGCTCAGGCAGGGACGAACCTGGGATGATCCTGGGATAAACCTTAGGTCTAGCTACAGCCAATGTCTAATTCAGTGCTATCCTACAGATCTTTTTTTAAAAAAATGAATTTATTATTTCAAACATCATAGATCTACATACCACAAAGCCATTACATAAAAAACAAACAGAAATACAAACATAAAATACACACAGAAATACAATAAAAAAACATCTAAGGTTAAAGTGTACTTTCGGCTCTCTTCATATCAGAAATGCGAACTATCTTCTCTCATTCCTTAATTACATTTAACACAGAATCAAATTCATTTCTTCTTTCTGCCTGAACTATATCTCGTTCATTGAATCCATAGCCAAATACGTAGTTTATCTCTGTTTCTTACCAAAATTTTAAAAATTACATTTAACACAATAATCAGATTCATTTCTTTCTTCTATCTTAACTATATCTCATGCATCAAATCCACAGACAAATACATCATAGAATCATAGAATCATAGAATAGCAGAGTTGGAAGGGGCCTACAAGGCCATCGAGTCCAACCCCCTGCTCAATGCAGGAATCCACCCTAAAGCATCCCTGACAGATGCTTGTCCAGCTGCCTCTTGAAGGCCTCTAGTGTGGGAGAGCCCACAACCTCCCTAGATAGCTGATTCCATTGTCGCACTGCTCTAACAGTCAGGAAGTTTTTCCTGATGTCCAGCCGGACATTTCTCATTTCTCTCTGTTCGTTGCAAAAATTCTATCAGAGGTTTCCACTCCAACATAAACATAGCAGATATAAAAGTAGATATAGATCTTTCTCTCATTATCGATGTAAGTTTGGCCATGTCTGTCAGTTCCAGCATCTTCAACATCCACATGTCCGTTGTTCAGAACTTTCTGAACATTTTCCTTGTGAAATTTTGCACCCAGGAAAAAAAATAATCTTCAAGTGTACTTTTGGAAAAGAGTATGAGGTATCCCCATATCTTATTAAATGATTTTTTAGAAAAACAACAACCTGCAAATAACTTTCAGTGAAGTGTCCATAGCCATATCGATTTTCCCTGCAGTAACATTGACTGTGGCAGAAGCTGAAAAGAGGTTTCAGCAAGTCACCACTCGTGAATTACTGCAAGCATTATGCTACCTAGCTATTTTTGGGAACTTGCAAGACAATTAAGATTGGGGAGAAAATTCAGGATTTTCCCATTTCAAAGGGCAGAAAAAACTAAGCTTTAAAGTGAATCACTGTCCATAAACTGTTTGCAACTCTGCAGATGCACTGGAATGAATGAATGAATGAATGAATGTTACACAATAGTCCACAGCTTTGTCAAACTCTTCTTCAAACAAAAACAGGAAGCGTTTGGAGGCAGGGTAGAAAAGCCCCAGTGAGTGTAATTACAGAAATGTTGAGAACGTAATGTTAAAAAAGTTAGGAAGTTGTATTTCATGACTCATAAGATTGTATGGATTGGATGCAACGGGATCATACCATGTGTGTGGGAGGAGGCCTGTGTTACAAGTTTGGGCCCTGCTAAAAAAAATCCCACTCCCATGAAATAGTTTATTTACTTTCTGTAAGCTGAAATGACAAGGAAGCTCCCTCCGCCATGAAAGTGTGTGTGTGTGTGTGTGTGTGTGTGTGTGTGTGTGTAAGTGTAATATCTAGATAATACCCTTCTGCACACGTGTTTTATCTCTTTGCTGCTTGTCAAAAGAAACAGGAGAAAGGAGGCCTGGGAAACACAGAGGTCAAAATGAGGATGGGTGGGAATCGTTTTCAGCGAGGAAATTCCTTGTTGGTGTGAAAAAATAAATATCCATCGCAGTGAAATGGCTTTGGCAGACACCAGCGGAAACGCCGCCCCACCCTGGGCAGAAGCTTCAGCTGTTTGCCTGTCCACAGCCTCTGGCCTCTCAACCTTCCTGGCATCCAAACAGGATTGTAATAACACTGCCATGGGCTCCGACGATGACAGGGCTCCCTCAGCTCCGCCAGGCCCGAGTCTGCTGCTTCCGATCCCCAACCCGGAACAGGCCACCGGGACCACGGGTGTGGAAGAAGACTTGGGGGATATGGGTGCGCTGAGGTGGTGTGGCCATCCTGTAGTAGCGAGGGCGTTCTGTATATGCAGGGTGTTCTCTCTGTTCTGCTTTGGCTGCATGTGGAAGAGCACGTCAGCATCATAAGCTGCTTCCTCACCAGCTCACTCCAAGAACGCTCCATCATTTGAAAAGGCCAGTGCAGCTCATCCTCTTTCTATGAAACTCCTTAGTGCATAGGGAAATGAGGCAGATCATCACATGGGCCTACGACCCTGCGTCCTATGGAGTCAGACCACTAGCCCATGCAGCCCTGGATACTGTCTGCACCAACTGTAAGAAGCTCTCCACAGTTTCAGGCCGAGCTCTTTCACAGCCCTGCTGGCTGAGAGCCTAACCGAGATTTTCCTTTCAGCTTCTCTTTCCTTCTGACTTTCCATGGGCTCACCTATTTCGTAATCTCTTATGAAGGTTTTTCAAGATGTGTGCGCTTCCCACACATAGATTTCAGACATTTAGCAAGATATACAGTAAAATGGGGGGCTTGTATAATATCAGGCTATGATGAGGAGGTGAGCTCTTAGAAAGAGATCTGTTTTGTTTCCTTTCTAATTATTGATGTATTTGTTACATTTATAACCTGACTTTTGCATAGGGTGGCCATATTTGGGAAACCAAAAAAGAGGACACCTAGTGTGTGTGTGGGGGGGAAGCAGCTTTCTGAGTCTTGCAGAAAGTACTTTATTCCCCCACCACCTTAAATAACCCGATTGGAGTGGAGGAGGGGAAAGGATTTCATTCTGCACCACCACCATCCACTCCAATTGGGGCCTTTTCTATAATGTCCACGAATGACCCACTTTCCCCTTTAAGACCTCAATTGGAGCTCGGGGTGGGGGAATGATGTGCCTCAAGAAAGCATGTCATTCCCTCCTGCCATGCTAATGGCAGCCTTAAAGGGGAAGGTGTGTCATTCCAGGACATTATTGAAAATTATAGAAAATCCCCCCTGACACCATGGAAAGAACAAAAACCAGGACAAATCCAGGGAAATCCTGACAGTTGGTCACCCTACTTTTGCACCCAGGAGCCCAGGGCAGCATAAATAAGAAGAGCACTCCTGGATCAGAACAAGGGTCCATTGAGTTCCCACAATGGCCGACCAGCTGTTGACCAGGGACCCACAAACAGGACATGGTGCAGCACCACCTTCCCACCTTTGTTCCCCAGCAACTGGTGTATACAGGCTTTATTTATTTATTTATTTATTTATTTGTTTATTTGTTTATTTCATTTCTATACCACCCAATAGCCGAAGCTCTCTGGGCAGTTCACAAAAATTAAAATCATAGTAAGACAATCAACAGGTTAAAAGCACAAATACACAACACAATATAAAAAGCACAACCAGAATAAAAACCACGCAGCAAAATTGATATAAAATTAAAATACAGAGTTAAAACAGTAAAATTTAAATTTAAGTTAAAATTAAGTGTTAAAATACTGGAAGAATAAAAAGGTCTTCAGCTGGCGACGAAAGGAGTACAGTGTAGGCGCCAGGCGGCTGCATGAACTTCCTCCAACAACCCTATGAGGTAGGTGAGGCTGAGTGAGAGAGAGTGACTGGCCCAAAGTCATCTAGTGAGCTTTATGGCAGAGTGGGAACTAGAACCCATGTCTCCTAAGAACGTAAGAAGAGCCCTGCTGGATCAGACCAAGGGTCCACCTAGTCCAGCACTCTGTTCACACAGTGGCCAACCAGCCATCAGCCAGGGACCAACAAAGCAGGACATGGTGCAACAGCACCCTCCCACCCATATTCCTCAGCAACTGGTGTACGTAGGCTTACTGCCTGGAATACTAGAGATGGCACACAACCATCAAGGCTAGTAGCCATTGATAACCTTGGCTTCTAGGAATTTATCCAACCCCCTTTTAAAGCCATCCCAATTGGTGGCCATCACTACATCTTGTGGTAGTGAGTAGGGGTGTGCACGGACCCCCCGCTCCGCTTCACTTGCAGATCCACCATTTTCCGGATCGGGCCGCTCCGCCCCGCCCCCGCTCCGCCCACTTCCGCTCCGCTCCGCCCGGAGCTCCGGATCCGGATCCGGAGCTCCGTTTCCCCCCCCCCATAGGCTTGCATTGAAAGCTAAAAAATTATACAACTTTTTTTCTGTTCAAGTTAGAAACCTCATGTTTGGCACCATGACACCTCATGGGGATATACACACGCACGCCAAGTTTCAAAGCAATCCCATCATCCCCTGATTTTTGGCGAATTTTTGAAAATCGGGCACCCCACACACAACATCCCTGCGAGGTGGGCAGGGGAGGAGGGAGGGAAGGCAGGCAGGCATGCAGCTGGCATTTCTGGGGGCATAAGGAAGTGAGCCAAGGATAAGCCAGTAATGCATATAAAATGGAATAAATCAATAAATAAACAAAGGAGGGGTGGAATTAAAAGCAGCAGTGTTGCTCAATAAACAGCAAGAAGAATTTTTTTAAAAAGGCTATATCTGTCTTTTACCAGCAATAGGGGGACGTGCCCGGGGGAGGGGGAAGTAGCTGCCAGTTCAAGACAGCCACCAACAGCTCTGAGAAGAAGTAAAACGCTCACTTCAACTCATAACAGGCATTGCTCCACCACTGAGAAGTAAACGCTCACTTCAACTCATAATAGGCATCGCTCCACCACTGAGAAGTAAACGCTCACTTCAACTCATGATAGGCATTGCTCCACCGTTTTACTCTCTTTGGAAGGCTCTAATGGCCTTCCAGTGCAGGAGAGAGTGGGGGCACGTCCACAATGAGATGCCCTAGGGGAGCTCATCCCCTTGCACCACATCTTTTCAGTTGTTCCCCAAAGTTAGGGTGGGGAGCAGTGCTGTGTTTCTATCTCTTATTCTTGGCTTAGTATATGATTTCAGGTTGTGTTTGTGCATTTGGTAGGGCTACTGTTTTAAAAAACACTGGGAAAAGCCCGTTCAGATGAAGAAAGAGAAGTTTCCCAGAATCCCAAGTTACCCGTTTTGCCTATCCCCTCCTCTAACTTTGGGATCATGTGATCATGACCGGGAACTGACTCTGCCCCTCAGCCCTTTGAAAAAGGTATTTTTCCCACCGATTTTTAAAAAACTTCTAGCGCGCGACCCGGACAACGCAGAAAGTTGAGAGTAGTCTCAAAATGACCCGCATCCACAACTCTCTGTGCACAAGAATTTTCAGAACGATAGCTTAAAAACCAACCCAGTTATGCCCGAGTCTTTCCCTCAATGCAATCCTATGGGCGAAAAGCCGAAAACGCCGTTTGAGCCGCGCGGTTGACCCGATTTTCACAAAAATATAGCACGCAACCCAGACAACGCAGAGAGGTGAGAGTGGTCTCAAAATGACCCCCATCCACGACTCTCTGAGCACAAGAATTTCTAGAACGATAGCTTCAAAAAGAACGTAGTTATGCACGATTATTTGCCGCAATGCAATCCTATGGTGAAATGTTTTCAAGATGGCGACCGGAGCGCTCCGCCTGAACTAGGAGCTCCGAAAAATGGCCGCTTCTCTTCGCCTTGCTTCTAGGGGGTCCGCGGTCCGCTCCTACTCCGCCTCTGGGTAAGGCGGAGCAGGCCAATCCGCTACTGCTTCTACGCTCCTAATCGGAGCGGATCACACCCCTAGTAGTGAGTTCCATAATTTAACTATGTGCTGTGTGAAGAAGTCCATCCTTTTATCTGTCTTGAATCTCCCACCGATCAGCTTCATGGGATGACCCCTGAGTTCTAATATTTTGAGAGAGGGAGAAAAATGTCTCCCTATCCACATTCTCCACACCATCCATAATTTTGTACACCTCCATCATGTCTCCCCTTAGTCTCCTTTTTTTCCAAACTAAACAAACCCAGTTGATGTAACCTTCCCTCTTAGGGGAGATGCTCCAGCCCAACACTAACCTAGAGTGACCATATGAAAAGGAGGACAGGGCTCCTGTATCTTTAACAGTTGCATAGAAAAGGGAATTTCAGCAGGTGTCATTTGTATATATGGAGAACCTGGTGAAACTTCCTCTTCATCACACCAGTTAAAGCTGCAGGTGCCCTGCCCACTTTTATATCGGGTCACTCTAGTATAGCTCCTGCAGCTTTAACTGTTGTGATGAAGAGGGAATTTCACCAGGTTCTCCATTTATACAAATGACACCTGCTGAAATTCCCTTTTCTATGCAACTGTTAAAGATGCAGGAGCCCTGCCCTCCTTTTCATGTGGTCACCCTAACTAACCACTACATCATCCTGGCTCTCTCACATTTCACTCCTTCCGAAATGTACTTTGCCTCCCAAAATAGATGGATGGTGAGTCTCCTTGCTGGCCAGCTGGAGCCCTGAGCAGGAGCTGCCCTGTTCCATTCGGTCAGGAAGTGAGAATATACTGCAACATTTTGTTGCATGCTCCACTCAGCTTCTGCAGGACGTTTCTGTTTCAGATCTGTAAAGAAAGAATGACGAAAACCTTAGGAGGAGAGGGGGTTACAGGGGATCCAGCAGAGTAATAAATCTGGAGCAGGCACTGTAACCATTTCTGTGGGAACTAGCCCAGGAATTAAAGGGGGAACAAAACACTGCACTGTAGAAGGAGACAATAGTCTTTTCCCTCTCTCCCACACCCCAAACTCCCCAGATTGGAGCAAGACCTCCACTTCCCCCTCCCCCACCTTCTTCCTTGACTCTCCAAGGCCACAGTAATCCATGCATAGGAATAAGAGGGCAAAGGTGCCACTTAGTCATTCTGAACACGCCGGGCCGGTGGCCTTGGTGCTTCTCTGAGCCACGCCGGGGTGGGTGGGAGGCGGTGAGAGTCTGAATGAGGGAGTTGCCTAGGAGGAACCACGGCCACACATTTGCCACTCCAGCTGGCTGCGGAATGGGGTTGGACAGACCGGAGCAGTGGCGCTACGTGCGTTATTGAGGCCTGGGCAGTGTCTCTTCATGCAAAGGGCCTGGGGGAAAACATTAGGGTGACCATATGAAAAGGAGGACAGGGCTCCTGTATCTTCCACAGATGTATTGAAAGAGGAATTTCAGCAGGCGGCCTTTGTAGGCAAGCAGCACCTGGTGAAATTCCCTCTTCATTACAACAGTTAAAGCTGCAGGAACTATACTAGAGTGACCAGATTTAAAAGAGGGCAGGGCAACTGCAGCTTTAACTGATGTGATGAAGAGGAAATTTCACCATGTTTCTCCATATATACAAATGACACCTGCTGAACTTCCTTTTTCAATACAACTGTTAAAGATGCAGGAGCCCTGTCCTCCTTTTCATATGGTCACCCTAGGAAACGTCGAACCTAAGGAACCCCCAAATCAGGGAGGGTGACCCTATTGAAAGGAGGACAGGGCTCCTGTATCTTTAACTTTAGCTGTATCTTTGTGAACCGCCCAGAGAGCTTCAGCTATTGGGCAGTATAAAAATGAAATAAATAAATAAATAAATAAATAAAACCGCTGTATTGAAAAGGGAATTTCAGCAGGTGCCATTTGTAGGCATGCAGCACCTGGTGAAATCCCCCTCTTCATCACAACAGTTAAAGCTGCAGCAGGCCTGCCATCATTTGTATCTGGTCAGTCTAATATAGCTGCTGCAGCATTAACTGTGATGAAGAGAGGATTTCACCAGGTGCTGCATGCCTATAAATGTCACCTGCTGAAATTCCCTCTTCTATACAACCGTTAAAGATACAGGAGCCCTGTCCTGTTTTCCATAGGGTCACCCTAGTTTATGCAACCGCTGAGCAGCACATAAAAACCACATGAGTACCGCTTGAAAATCTTGGTGCACGCTCATGCCAAGCCTCCGGCCCATACGATTGCCGCCTCTTTGTTGTTGTTGATTTATTGGCCCTGTTCCTAGGAATTTACGGCTGGCTGGCTCATAAACGGTTAGCAAGAGAAGCTTTTCCCACTGTTTATCTGCATTCCAGGAAAAGCGTCGTTTGCTCATTTTTCTATGCCAGCAGGGCTGGCTCTACCATGAAGTGATAGGAAGCTTGCCCAAGCACCTCCTGGCTCGCCTTGCCTCGCCTCCTGCCTGCCCGTCTCACTCATGTGCCTCCGAATCCTGCCGGCTGGCCAGCTTACTTTTCCTAGCACAGCCACGCACGTCCGCATCGCAGCGCACTGCCTGTAAGGTCTTTCTGCCTTCAAAAACCGCATGGTGCCTGAACATCTGGCAAAGGATCGCCGAAGTATCTGGCAAACTTCTTCTGGTGGCAGCGGAGGGGAGGAGGAGGAGGAGGGGTGGCAGGTCCCCGCTTCAGGCAGCGAACTGCCTTGGGCCAGGCCTGTATGGCAGTTGGCTTTAAAACAGCCTTCCTCAACCTGGGGCGCTCCAGATGTGTTGGACTGCATCTCCCAGAATGCCCCACTGGGGCATTCTGGGAGTTGTAGTCCAACACATCTGGAGCGCCCCAGGTTGAGGAAGGCTGCTTTAAAAGGTCGAGCAGGGCTCGGTGTGTGTGTGTGCGTGCATGAAAGTAGTAACAGCCATGGTATCCATTAAATGGCTTTAGAATATGCAACTGCAGCAAGAGGAAGCAATGGTACGAGGCCTCAGGGGATCAGGATGGGGAGACCGGCAAAAGACCCCCATCTATTCCTTTTCCTATCCCATATGAGGAACAAAGCAGCATTTGTTGATCTCCCAAGTGAAGGAAGCCTCACTTCCTGCAGGTTGCCCTGGGCCTGTGGCACTTGCTCTCGCCGCCACGGTAGCCAAAGTCACGAGGGGCAGCCTTGTCATTCTGAACTGTACGCAGGGCACTTCCTCTGCGTTTCAGCTCCTCCTGTGATGCAGCCCTGCAGGGAGAGAGGAAAGAGCTTGTTGTGGGGCTGGGGGGGAGACCTCTGGCACCATCAGGCCAGAAATATTGTGGTGTGGTGGGGGACGTCCAAGTTGGGGCTCTCTTAGGTCAATGCAGAGCGGCAAAAAACAAAATCCAAGCATTCTAATAGCTGTACTAGTTACTAAATGTATTAAAATATTTTAATCATGTTACTTGAAATATGTGTGTTATTTATTTATTTATTTATTTATTTATTTGATCTCTCTCTCTCTCTCTCTCTCCTTTCCACTAAAAATGGTGCTCAAAGCAGCTAACGATAATAAAACCAAGACGTTACAAAAAACCACACATATATAATCACACAAACACACCAGGTGTCACCCTCCCAATGTTGGACTATAATTCCTGTCATGCTTCACCATTTACCATGCTGCCTAGGCCTGATGGAAATTGAAGTCCAACAACATCTGGAGGGCCACATTTCCCCACTCTTGGTACACACACACCTGCACACACATGGTACACACACACACACACACACACACACGTGATATATGCACACATATACAACGCATACTGCCAAAATGAGGAAATCCGTCACTAAGGAACTCAGATTAGCATAAAATGTGTGTGCCCGTATATATATAATTTCCTAAAGGTAGCTGACTTTGTTTGTTGCACTAACAACAAAGAGTCTTGCAGCACCTTAAAGACTCACAAATTTATTATGGCATACGTTTCCGTGGACTGAAATGGGCTGTAGTCCACACAGAAGCTTATGCCACAAAATATTTGTTAGTCTTTAAGGTGCAATGAGATTCTTTGTTGCTATATATCTAGATGCACATTTAGACATAATGATTGTCTCTTAAATAGATATACTGTGCATGTCACCCTATACTAGAGTGACCAGATACAAAAGAGGGCAGGGCTCCTGCTGCTTTAACTGTTGTGATGAAGAGGGGATTTCACCAGCTTCTGCATGCATACAAATGACACCTGTTGAAATTCCCTTTTCTATACAACTTTTAAAGCCCTGCCCTCTTTTCCATTTAGTCACCTTAGGCACCTCGCTTGTTACCAGTGATGTTACGGGCACTGTCCAATAGATTCCTGCATGACTGTCATGCAAAAACATTACACTTTGAGAGGAAATGAGTGCCTCTAGTGGCAGGGGTAGGCGCTGCATTTCCCCTGAAAGTCAGTGGCTTTTCACATGTCACGAAATGGGTTCATGAATCTAAGAATACTTCGAGATGGATGGCACCCATCACTACCAATGTAAAGGCATTGTGTGTGTATTCTGTCTTTCCCCTCTTAATGGATTCTTTGTGGTAAGAAAAAGCGTGGGAGAAATGGTGGGAGATCCTGGTGGTAGGGGTTTTTACAAATGGAACATAACATTGTCTGAAGTCCCTTGCATAATCCTGTGAATGAGGCAAGGTGATTGCTCCAGAAAAGCCTTGTGTGGAAGCACCCAAAGACTCCCAAGGGCAGGATCACACCAGCGCCTCCTGGGAGCAGTGAGAAGAGGACCATTTTTCTGTTAAGGTTCATTCCAAATTCTCAGCCCTGTCCATGGGAGATGAATGGAAAGATACCTCCAAGTTTTCAGGGGATAAAAACTTTGTGATTGGGGAGCTGGTCAGTGGAGGCTTTACACCTTCAAGAGTTCCTTTAGAGTTCTGATGGCTTCTGACTAGGGCTGTGCTCTGCTCCGATTTGGATCGCAAATCCAGAGCCGAGTGACCTGATCCGCCTCTGCCAAAGGCGGATCCGAATCGGGTCAGGGGAGCTGCGGATTGAGACAAAGCGGTTCGCCTCCATCAGGAGCTCTGAATGCAGGTAAGTGGGGGGGCTCACCTGGAGCCGCCGCCACCGCAGTCTGTGCGGCAATGGTGGTGGAGCCAGGTAAGGGGGCAGGGGGGAAGGGGGCTTATTCAGCCCCCATTTTGCCCCCCCTTCCCCACTTACCTGCCTCTGCCATCTGCCACGGAGGCAAGTAAGTAGGGAAGAGGGCAAAATCTCAATCTGTCCCTCCGGATCTCATTCTGTGGAGTGAAGCAGGGGAGGGTCGGATCGACTCGAAGCGGATCAGCCGGATCTGAAAGTTGTGGATTGGGCCATGGAGTCGTTCGGGGGGTCCGTGCACAGCCCTACTTCTGACTGAAACCCGGAGTGGATTCACTGGCCCACTGGAGCTGTGGTATGGTGTTGGGCGTCTTCCTCTTTCTTTGCTGACACCACAGCAGGAGCAACATTCCACCCATCAGTTGTCCAGCTGCCATTATGTCTCCTCGAATGTAGCATTGTTCAGGGGCATTGTAGGGGTGGGTAGGTGTGCAGGGCAGTTGAAATTTGTGGCTGCCACACAAAAATGGTGACTCTTCCACAATGTATTGGGGTGGCCATGTGTCATCTTTTATAGAGGACAGTATTCTCTTTGAAGCATCCTCCATTTGAAGGTTTTCTTTTCCAATTCAAATTTAAAAATAAAGACCCAAAATAACTTAATCTGTTAGTAGACTGAGCAGACAGGCATACTGTTCACTCTTTCGTGGTCTTCCACATTACAGTGAGATGTCTTGGATCTCTGTTTAAATTCTAATCATTATTTCTCAATGTGCATCTATACATATACATTAGCATATGTAAACTTCATGCAACTCACCACTAGGGTGACCATATGACCCGGATTTGTCCGGATATGGCCGGATTTTTGCTGCAGACCGGCAGATCCGGGAGGGGGAGGGGAAATCAGGATTTTTTACAAAGAGCAGCTCTAATGGGAATTAACAAAAATGCTTATAACTCCGTCATTTTTTAAGATAAAGACATGAAACTTGGCACAATGGTAGCTCTTAGGAAGGGCTTTAGTCATACCAAATTTGAAACAGATCTGTTCATCCACTGATTTTTAAGGATTTTTTTAAAAATTAAGGTTTTAAAATTATTATTTTTTAAATCGTCATTTTTAAAGATAAAGAGATGAAACTTTGCACCATGAAAGGACTTAGGTAGAGCTTTAGTCACACCAAATTTGAAACAGATCTGTTCATCCACTGATTTTTTAGGAATTTTTTTAAAATTAAGGTTTTAAAATTATTATTTTTTAAATCGTCATTTTTAAAGATAAAGAGATGAAACTTTGCACCATGAAAGGAATTAGGTAGAGCTTTAGCCACACCAAATTTGAAACAGATCCGTTCATCCATTGATTTTTTAGGAATTTTTTAAAAATTGAGATTTTAAAATTATTATTTTTAAAATCGTCATTTTTAAAGATAAAGCAATGAAACTTTGTACCATGATATGATTTAGGTAGAGCTTTAGCCACACCAAATTTGAAAGAGATCCGTTCATCCATTGATTTTTTAGGATTTTTTTTAAAATGAGGTTTTAAAATTATTATTTTTTAAACTGTCGTTTTTAAAGATAAAGAGCTGAAAGTTGGCACCATGATAGCTTTTAGGTAGAGCTTTAGCCATACCAAATTTGAAACAGATCTGGGGCCAGTAGCAAACCCTGTTAACAACAACAGCAGCTTGCAATGAGTGAAGATACAGTCAGAAAAAATATTTGAGGGAAGGGGAGAATGTAACACTTTTTATACTGTTGTTTTTATACTGTTTTTATGTTTTTTAAATTTTTGTATACTTTTAATGTTTACTATTTTTAATTGTTGTAAACCGCCCAGAGAGCTTCGGCTGTGGGGCGGTATATAAATGTAATAAAATAAATAAATAAATAAATAAATAAATAAATAAATAAATAAATAAAATAACACAAAGAGAATATCAAAAGCTTCAAAGTACAGCAAAACCTACAAAAGTAGGAGTGAGTGATGTTAATTTCAGATACATTGAATCTCTCACTTGTTCTTTATTTCAGTGATTTTAACATTAAGATGCTATGTAGAACAGATTTGTCTTAAATGTGTGCTGTAAAATCAGACATGTAAAATCAGACTATGTTCGGGTGGGCACGCCCCCTTGGTGCTGGACACGCCCCCTTGGGGGCGACCATGTTGTCCTCCTTTTTGTTTTCCAAAATATGGTCACCCTACTCACCACCCTCTTTTTCCCCCCCAGCTTGGTGATGCAGACAAGCTGGAGGGGGTTTAGAGGAGGGCAAAGTGGATGATCAGGGGTCTGGAAACAAAGCCCTATGAGGAGAGACTGAAAGAACTGGGCAAGTTTAGCCTGGAGAAGGGAAGACGGAGGGGAGACATGATAGCACCCTTCAAATACTTGAAAGGTTGTCACACAGAGGAGAACCAGGATCTCTTCTCGATTATCCCAGAGTGCAGGACATGGAAGAATGGGCTCAAGTTTCAGGAAGCCAGATTCTGCCTGGACATCAGGAAAAACCTTTTGACTGTTAGAGCAGTACGACAATGGAACCAATTCTCTAGGGGGGTTGTGGGCTCTCCCACACTAGAGGCCTTCAAGAGGCAGCTGGACAACCATCAGTCAGGGATGCTGTAATGTGGATTCCTGCATTAAGCAGAGGGTTGGACTCGATGGCCTTATAGGCCCCTTCCAACTCACCTATGCTATGATTCTATGTGAGCCCTGTCTTTTGGCAAGTCATAAGTGGCCACCCTAACAATGCCACAGAAAAATATTACGATGGGTGCATTATGAAGAAAAACACGGTGATGGTGGAGCCACCAAAAAATAGCCCTGAGAGAGAAAAGAAGAGCCCTGCTGTGACTGCTATGAGCTGTCTCTTATTTATTTATTTATTTATTTGTTGCACTTATATACCGCTCCCATAGCCTGGGCTCTCTGGGCGGTTTACAGAAATTCTAAAATTGAGATAAAAACAAGAATACAAAATTTAAAACTCTAAAACACAGTACATACACACATAGAGCATTAAAAACCAATTAAAAACTAAACATGTGGGTAATTAGGATGTGCCGCCATATGCCTGGGCAAAGAGGAAAGTCTTAACCTGGCGCCGGAAAGATAGTAGCGTTGGTGCCAGGTGAGCCTCATCAGGGAGATCATTCCACAGTCTGGGGGCCACCAGCGAAAAGGCCCTATCCCTCGTTGCCACACTCCGAGCCTCTCTCGGAGTAGGCACCCAGAGGAGGACCTTAGATGTTGAACGTAGTGACCGGGTATATTCATAGGGACTCTTGATCCTGGAAAGGAATTTCACACACACACCCTCCTCCTGAAAAACTGTTTTGGGGTAGGGAGCGAATTACACCATCCCTCCCCAAATTCAGTTGAAAGTGCTCGTAGAGGACTGTTGACCCAACCTCACTCTCGGCAGGCAACTTGTGCTGTTTCGTGTTTGCAAGTACGCACTTCACTATTCAGTCTAAACTGGAAAGGATGAAATAGGTGATGAGAGGCGATCTCCATGTGGAAGCTGCAGTCATACAGCACCCAGGACTTCAGGCCTGATTGCCAACTGCAGTACAGTTCGTCGGACATCCAGTGCCGGGCCTTTGTGTTTCGTGGTGACCATCGCTCGTGTTTGCTGAGCCCGCGGCACTGGGCTCCTGTCCTACCCGCAGATCGGGCCGCTAATGATGTCTTACAAAACGTGTGTGCAAAGAGGGGCCTAAATTATTCAGCCACTTGTCAGCACAATTAAATTAACTCTTCATTGAGAGCCATGAATATTTCACTAGAGAGGCGCAAAACAGCTCTCTCGGCTGCTCTGCTGGCCAGGGTCCTGTTACAAGGCAGCGGAGAGACGGAGCGAGAGTCTGCGTTGGACAGCAGCCCTGTTGCAATGTGGGAATGAAAAGGCAGCGCGGACATGGACCCTGCTTGTTTTGACCATGTCAAAAGGGAGGCTTGTTGCTTCAAGGCCGGGAAGAGGAAGGAAGTGTTCTCGCTCCGGAATCTAAAACTGGGATGAGCTGGATCTCTGGGGGTTTGGATTTTCCCTTCAAAGCCTGGTCTTTTGAACAGCAAGAACTTTTCATCAAACCAGTAGGAATGGGGAGGGAAGCCGTTTTCCTCCTAAAGCTCTGTCATAGAGATCATCTTTCCAGTTGTGCTGGCCTTGAGTGATCTCTCAAGATGCTCTAGCCCAGCCTTCTGCAATCTGGTGCACTCCTGTTGTGTTGGAACGTAACCCATATCATTCCAGGATGTCCGTGAGCATCATCACACAGGGGGAAATTGCGTTTGCTTACTGCCGCTTCTCTGCCCACACATTTGTCCCTCATTACTTCCTCTTTTGAAAGAGGAAGTAAACAGCGTGCTCATGGCCCATTCGGTGGGCCGTTTTGATTGCGCTGCTTCTCCTGCACACAGCAGGAGAGAGCAGTAACTTCCATCTCAAAAAAGAAGTCACACTTACAGGGGTGTGGGGTTTTTTGTCGTGCGAAGAAGGCTAGAAGGGGCAGGAGGCACACAGGAGGCAGACGACATTCTGAGAGGGACCCGCAAAAATCCGTGAGTGCCCAGTCATGAGCATGCAATAAAACACTCGTCTGGCGGTGCTCCATGTCTCCAGCAATCGCTGTACTGTAAATGACCACCTTCAATAATGTGATCGTCACCCTCAGTGCTTTCTGCATTTAATTTCCTTCTGACCTCGCTGTCTGCAATTTCCAACCCCTCCCTCCTTCCCCATCTGGAAACATCTGAGGGCTGGCTGGCCCAAGCCATTTTGCTGCCTCAGGCAAAGAACAAGATGGCGGCCCTCTCCTTTCATGTACAAAAGCCTCTCTTCAAGACTGAACATCTTCGTTTGACACTGACGATGGGTCACCACACCCGAAGTCAGCAGATGAGTTTAGGGGGCATAGGCAAGGCCACGTGGCACTCACTTCTCTCCTCCAACATCTTGCTGCCGCCTCTAAGTATTTAACTAATGGTAGGGCCAGCCCCGATACATCCAATAAAACAGGCTGTAACCTGCAAAAAAATATGCCAGAATAAATGTGTGAGTCTTTAAGGTGCTGCAAGGTTATTTGTTGCTATTTCAGTGTGCAATGGTATTCCCCGTAGTAACCTATGGCTGCGAGAGCTGGACCATAAGGAAAGCTGAGCGAAGGAAGAGAGATGCTTTTGAACTGTGGTGTTGGAGGAAAATTCTGAGAGTGCCTTGGACTGCAAGAAGATCAAACCAGTCCATACTCCAGGAAATAAAGCCAGACTGCTCACTTGAGGGAATGGTGTTAAAGGCAAAACAGTACTTTGGCCACATAATGAGAAGACAGGATACCCTGGAGAAGAGGCTGATGCTAGGGAAAGTGGAAGGCAAAAGGAAGAGGGGCCGACCAAGGGCAAGATGGATAGATGATATTCTGGAGGGGACAGACTTGACCTTGGGGGAGCTGGGGGTGGCAACGGCCGACAGAAAGCTCTGGCATGGGCTGGTCCATGAAGTCACGAAGAGTCGGAAGCGACTGAACGAATAAACAACAACAAAACTCCCCCATATCCACCCAGGCAGCACCTGGGGAAAATTCGTCTGCTTGTTGGGTGTCATCACTTGCCCACAACGGCCTTCTGGGTTCCTCACAGGACAAACAGGTAATGGACATAAATAGAGCATCACAAAGAGCAACTTTTGGAAACCAGTGGGAGAACAGTTCAGTCTCCCAGGCCACAGCGAGGACAATTGTGTTATTATCACCAATTACTGCTGTTGTGAATAGCTCCAGTGATTATCTTGTATACATTCCAGCTTGTATACCTTTCTGCAACAGCACCCTCCTGCCTATGTTCCCCATCAGCTGGTTTACATAGGGACACTGTATCTGATCCTGGTGGTAGCACATAGCCTTCTGGACTAGTAGCCATTGATAGCCTTCTTCTCCATGAATTTGTCCAATCCCCCTTTAAAGCCATCCAAACTGGTGGCCATTCATCCATAGAATCATAGAATCATAGAATAGCAGAGTTGGATGGGGCCTACAAGGCCATCGAGTCCAACCCCCTGCTCAATGCAGGAATCCACCCTAAAGCATCCCTGACAGATGGTTGTCCAGCTGCCTCTTGAAGGCCTCTAGTGTGGGAGAGCCCACAACCTCACCAGGCAGCTGATTCCATTGTCGCACTGCTCTAACAGTCAGGAAGTTTTTCCTGATGTCCAGCTGGAATCTGGCTTCCTTTAACTTGAGCCCGTTATTCCGTGTCCTGCACTCTGGGAGGATCGAGAAGAGATCCTGGCCCTCCTCTGAGTGACAACCTTTTAAGTATTTGAAGAGTGCTATCCTGTCTCCCCTCAATCTTCCCTTCTCTAGGCTAAACATGCCCAGTTCTTTCAGTCTCTCTTCATAGGGCTTTGTTTCCAGACCCCTGATCATCCTGGTTGCCCTCCTTTGAACATCCATCAGTCCATCTATCTACCCATCTATCTCTGCTAATGCCAGTGAAATGGGCTCTAGTCCATGACAGCATATGTCATGATAAATTGTAGAATCACAGAGTTAGTGGATACCTCCAGAGTCATCTAGTCCAACCCGCTGCTGATGCAGGAAATCTGCTGATTCAGAATCCTTGATAAGGAGGCCAACCAGCCTCTGGTTGAAGTCCCTTCTAATGAAGAAACGGCCACCATTTTTGGAGGAGGCCTGTTCCAATCAGTGGAGGCTGGTGGCTCTGATGTCAGTGGAGCAGTGAATCCACTGCTCCACTGACCAGACAGAACTCTCAAGGAGCTAACCAAGGTGCGAAGAATAGCTCCTTAAGGATTCTGACTGGTTCTGACTGAAACCCAGAGAGGATTCATGCCCCACTGATACCAAAGCCACAACCCTCCGCTGGTTCCGCTGTTGAACAGCTGGAAACCTCGGCTTTAAGTCACCATAAGACTCTCTGTATCTACTCAGTGGCCTGGCCTTTTGCCACAGGCAGCCCTTCAAATGACTCCCTCCAGCACTTGTGAGTTTACCAAGATAACATTATCTCCCCCTGCTCCATTCATTCTCAAGTAGGGTTGGACAAGTGATGTTTGAGATCACCAGATTCTCTGAATGTCGCCTCTCCGCTTCTCTCATGCCCGTTTCCTGGTTTGCATTCGCTGCTCGCTCTGCTCCAGCAGGAAACTTGTGCGATCAAGCAGAGATTAAATGGGAGATTTGCGCAAATTTGTGCCACTTTCCTAATTTACAATACGCCACTTTCTCCCTTAGACGAAAGGGGACTTATTCAGTGCAGGAAGGAAATTTGTGCAAATCAAACTGGGAATCGAACGGGACGAATGCGAGCACGTGTTTGACTATTTGCGAATATTTTGGGCAGCTGCGTGCTCGCGGTTGGAGCTTCGGAGCCTGCGTGCACATTGTGTGAGCAAGGCCGAAAGTCACACCCACCCCTATTCCAAAGCTCCTCTCCCATCGCCCTGCGAGATCCAAAAGAAGCCTCCCCCGTCCTTCCTTCCTCCAAGCACCATGAGCCTCCTTGCCCCAATCCCCAAATGCTCCTTTAGTTCCCTTGTCCCAATTCCATACTCGATGGCATATCCGACAGTCCGCTTCCCTCCTCCCCTGTGTTATCCCACGGCTGGAACAAGAGCCGACTCTGGGATTCTCATCAGTTCTCTGTTCTGAACAATTAATAATTTATTTCATTATCAGAAGGTGGAGGGGGGGAGAGAGAAAAGGAAACAGCTAATGAGATGAAAACAAGCCAGAAACATCTGCCAGGGTTGCTTTCATCCTGGGCCCAGGGCCTCCACACAGGAAGAAGCGAAGCTGCGGATGGCATCTGAGGGTGTCCCTACACACCAGGCCCCTCACAGCCTGCCACTGCCTCCTCCCTCCCTCCCTCCCTCCCTTCCACCCACCACATTCACATCTCAATTTTGCTGCCATGAACATCTTCGATGATTCCCCTTCTCTTGCAGAAGGCTGGAGGAGTAGAGGCCAGCTGGCAAAGCATAGCTGGGAACATGTGCAGCCCTGCTGAGAAACCCACTGTGACCCTTTCCTAACTCCCCCTAACACACACACCCCGTAACAACAGATCAATAACTTCTTCTGCAGTCATCAATGTAATCTGAGTACTGAAACGTTGAACAGGATCGGCGTCAGCGGGTCAGCATCGACAGGCACTGGCCAAGAGCCACATCCCTGCAGGGGCCCCGCTGCTAACCTCCAGCGCCTCCTTGCCCTACGGCGCTTCCTCTTTGCCTGCCCCCTTGAAGCATGCAAACAGGGACAAGGTGAAGAGGGGGATCGGCATCCCCCCCCCACTTGCGTTGTGCGGATTGGTCCCAGAGGGAGAGGGTAAGTGAACAGGCCACATTGACAGGGGGAAGGGAGGAAGGTGAAAGGGTCCACTGAGAACGTTTCGCCCAAGGTTACCCCCAAATCTAGAACCAGCGCCAATGTCGATATTGAAGTTTTCGATATAATATAATAGGGGTGTGCACGGACCCCCACTCCGCTTCACTTTAAGATCCGCCATTTTCGGATCGGGCCGCTCCGCCCCGCCCCCACTCCGCCTGTGCCCACTCTGCTCCGCTTGGAGCTCCGGATCCGGATTGGAGCTCCGTTCCCCCCCATAGGGGGGGTTACCGGGCCCTGCCGCCATCGCCGCCCATGCGGCGACGGCGGCAGAGCCCAGTAAGGGACCAAGGGAGAGGGGGACCTTACCTGCCTCCGTCCGCGGTCCGTCGCCGTCTTCAATTGAGCCCGCGGTTCCACCAGGAAGTCTGGGCCGCAAGTAGCCCAGACTTCCTGCTGGAACCACGGGCTCAATTGAAGACGCTGACGGACCGCGGACAGAGGCAGGTAAGGGAGAGGAGGGCGGGGGGACAGCGGCAGGGCCCGGTAAACCCCACTTACCTTTCCGGCGGAGCTCCGGATCGAGGCGAAGGATCCGCCTTCACCTCGATCCTCTTCGCCACGCTCCGCCGGCCTCCCAATCCTCTTCACCTCCGCCTTAAGGGCAGGCGAAGCCCCCTGCTCCGCTCCTGCTTCTACGGTCCGATTAGAAGCGGAGCACATCCCTATAATATAACATATTGCTTTGTGGGTTTTTTTTGTTAATGTTGTATGCATTAGGGCTGTGCTCCGCTTCGCTTCGGAGCGTAGAAGCAATAGCTCTTACTGTTACTGTTTATTTATTTCGGTCATAGACCAGCACAGCAGAAAACATCATCAACAATTATATTAGAAAACCCCAGCAAGGTACATACAATAAAATACATACATAAAATACAAAAAACACGGCAATCTCAGCCTAAGTCTAAGGTACAATAGACTAAGGTACAAAGGCGGGGACGAAGCGGATTGGGGGGCCTGCAGATCGAAGCGAAGAGGATTGAGGCCAAGTGGATCCTTCGCCTCAATCTGGAGCTCCAAAAAAAATGTAAGTGGGGGCTTACCTGGCGCTGCCGCAGTCCGTGTGGCGACAGCGGCAGAGCCAGGTAAGGGCGGAGGGGAGGGGGCTTGCCTGCCTCTGTCACGGTCCGGCAGCGGCTTCACCTGAGGCCAAGGCTCAAACCGGAAGACCAGGCTGCAACCGCGGCCTGCCCTTCCGCTTTGAGCCTTGGCCTCAGGTGAAGCCGCTGCCGGAACGCAACGGACGAGCCATTTTGGGCCACAAATCCTTGTAGGAGATTGAGATATAATTTTAATTAATTAGTTAATAACAGGGGAGGAGCAGTGCTAGGGCAAAATCTGTCCTCCAATTTCCCAAACGTTTTGGAAGTGAACAGGAGGGTGTTGTCATGGCACTGGGTTGTGTTAAGGTGGTCAAAAGACCCCCACCAAAAGACCCCCTTTCTGGGGGGAAAGTGTGCACCAAGCCTTCAAGGCTTTGCCACCACACCCCTCCTCCTTTCCCTCTGTTCATTAATAAAGAGTCATCAGAATGCCGTTGGCCAGTTGCTCAAGGTTGCCCTGCACTCACCACCCCCAGAGCAGGGTTTAGTCTGCTCAGCAAATGTAGCAGTTTCCAAAAACACAGCTGCTAAGGCTTGGCTCCCAGATCCAAGTTGCCATTATCCCAGACATTTCGGCACACCGCTCCTTGTTATCACGAAAACCACCCCAATGGTCAGCAAAGTTAGCTTCGCCCGCCCTTGCACAGGGGGCGGGGGCTTACCTGGTACAGTAAGTTACATAAACAGGGCCTAATTGTCACAATATTATGTGTTGTTAGCTGTTAGAAATAGTTTCATTTATGGAAAATGTATAACTCTGCAATTAATAAGGGATGGGAGGAGCCATGAGCTCGTTAGGAGGGGCAGGGAATGTTATAAAAGATGTTGGTTGTGGATGATGGGTGGAGAAGTTTGTCTTCGATCCGTCGAGGGTGAGTTTCCTCCTGCACGTGTAGTTTTATTTATTTATTTATTACATTTTTATACCGCCCAATAGCTGAAGCTCTCTGGGCGGTTCACAAAAATTAAAACCATCATAAAACAACCATAACCAGGATAAAACCACGCAGCAAAATTGATATAAGATTAAAATACAGAGTTAAAACAGTAAAATTTAAATTTAAGTTAAAAGTTAAGTGTTAAAATACTGAGAGAATAAAAAGGAATTCAGCTGGCGACGAAAGGAGTACAGTGTAGGCGCCAGGCGGACCTCTGGGGAGCTCATTCCACAACAGGGGTGCCACAGCGGAGAAAGCCCTCCTTCTAGTAGCCACCTGCCTCACTTCCTTTGGCAGGGGCTCACGGAGAAGGGCCCCTGTAGATGATCTTAAGGTTCAATAAAGAAGTGGTCACTGCAGCTGGACTTGTCTGGTTTTCCTGTTCCCTCCCTTCTGGTTGGTTTTTTTAGCCTAACAGTTGGTGCTGCCTCCCTCTCAAACCCCGCGCTTTCCCTCCCCAGGGGTAGATTCAGGTAATCCCGACACCGAGAATGGAACGTGGAGTTTCTGTCCAGCCCTCTGGGGACTGGAGCCACGCCCGCCCTCTTCCTGGTGGAAGGTGACCAATCCCAGAAACTCCTTCCACCAGGCACCGCCTGGCCACACCTCTGCCGTGACTCCGCAGCGAGGCGAGGGGCTCTCTTGACACCATCTTGCGCGTCCTCGCCTCAATCCGGAGAAAAAAAGTCAGGGTAAGTCCCTGACTGTTTCCTTCAGCAGCTTCAACGGAAAGCCCCAGGGTGGGTGCGTGACTGCAGCGGCATCGCGTAATTGACACCGCGCCACCGTGCACCCAAGCGTTTAGACAGCTCCCAGGGCTCCTGTTTTTCAGCATCATTCTCAGGGAGCTTTCGCATTTCTTTTCCGTTTCTTTAAATTACTGTATCATTGCGAGGCGACCAGAAGTACTGTTTTGCTTTCATTTGTGCTAGACACACACACACACACACCCCCTATATATAGATATATAGATATATATCTATCAAACTACCATTTGTATCAATTTCTTGGCAAAATTGCCAAGCATGTCAACTTTCTCATGAATAGGTTCAGGGCGGGTTTTTTTTTTGGGGGGGGTGTTAAGGATATGCTTCTCCCACTACTGTCTGTCTGGGCTATTGTTATGAAAATAGCATAGAAGTGGGCCAGGCTGCTAAGGAATCTGCAAAATCTTGGAAGGATGGGGGCAACGTGTCTTATGGAAGAGGAAATCTCCCTCTTCCAAAAAAAATAAAAATAAAAATCATAGGGGGGTGATTTCCCCCCTTCTCCCCATGTTTGGTTTTGTTGTTTTTGTTGGGGGGGGGGAGTTGTATGAAAATTCCTTCCCTAGGAAGGAAACCTGCCCCCCCAAAAAAAAAATCAGAAGGATAGGTGGTGGGGCTATGAAGTTAGGATGAAAAACATTTTAAGTTGTTGTTGTTGTTTTGTCTTCTGCACAACTGGCAGCAATGTCACCGGAATTGTAATAGGACAGGGGTGAATAATGGATGGGGAACATACAGTGGCAGAGGCAGAAGGACTTGATGATCCAGATGTTTTCATGAAAGCACCCAATGCTGCCCCATCCCAGCTCCAACAGACGTCACAAAAGCTTTTTTAACCTTGCTGTTCCTTGGGAAAAGAGCCAGCAAACAGCACTGAACGCTGGAGCTGTCCTCTTATATACATCAACCTCCCTCTCCAAAAGCACTGGGCTTGGAAGCACCTGATCAAACCATCCACTGTGACTGGACACTGAAGCTGTCAGTCACAATTGACACCCTCTACTCTCCCACACCTCTCTCCCCACCAGAGAGCAGGAGGAGAAAGGTATGGACACAGAGCGGTTTGTTTTCCTCTGAGCATCTAGGGTGACCATACAAAAAGGAGGACAGGGCTCCTGTATCTTTAACAGTTGGGCCAAAGAGGAAATTTCAGCAGGTGTCATTTGTCGGCATGCAGCCCCTGGTGAAATTCCCTCTTCATCACAACAGTTAAAGCTGCAGGAGCCCTGCCCTCTTTTGTATCTGGTCAAGAGTGCAGGGCTCCTGCAGCTTTAACTGTTGTGATGAAGAGGGAATTTCACCAGTTTCTGCCTGCATACAAATGACACTTACTGAAATTCCCCTTTCTATACAACTGTTAAAGTTACAGGAGCCCTGTCCTCCGTTCCGTACAGTCACCCTATCTGAGCTGATGTGAGTCCTCCTCCCTGAGGTTTGGAGGGCAGCAACTGCATGGAAATGAGAGCTCAGCCAAATTGATAAAGGAGCATTGCTCAGCCATTTCACCCCCCTCTACATTGACTGTTTGTTTCAGCTACATTTGGGGTGGGGGGTGACAAAATTCTTTTGTGGGAAGAGAAATAGAAAGGCTGCCATTTTGTTTTTCCCAGAAATCCCTGTTTAAAGGTGCTTTTTGAGTGTCGGGAAATTCAAAATGGCGGCCACCATGAAAAAGAAGAAGAGGCTTCTTCCTTTTCCACACACTGGCGGCTGCTCTTACAGTGGGTGGCAGTCAAATAACTACAGAAAAACACACACTTTTGCAGAGTAGGTGTTTCTTTCCTCCAGCAACTCATTTTGCACGACACTGCACGAAGTTAAATAGCTCTCCAAAGAAAGGGCAGTGATTGAAGTAGGCTTGTTAAAAATATAAAGTCCCGGTGTGTTGTTCCAGGCAATCCTATTTTTAAACCTGAACTAATAGGGAAGAGTTTTGTTTTTTGTTTTTTACGTTTGGATTCCATATAGGAGAATGTCTTGAAGAAAGAAAGAAAACACACACACACAAAAACAAATATGATTTCTTTCAAAGCAGATCCAAAGGTATAAAAGATGCCCCATGCTGTTTACTTCTGGTGGGTGAAGGAATCAGAGATTAACTGTGCAATCCTAGGCATCAGAAGTGAGCCCTAGTAAGGTCAATGGGACTCAGGCCGCAGCTAGACCGAAGGTTTATCCTGGGATCATCCAGGGTTCGCCCCTGCCTGAGCACTGGATCCCCTGTGTGTCACCTAGATGAACAGGTTTGACCCCTGGACGATCCAGGGATAAACCTTAGGTCTAGCTATGGCCCTAGGCCGTGTCTATACGATGCCACTTTGAGTCCTGATTTCCCCGAAACCCTGCAGCATCGCTGCTGCAAAGCAAGAGTGGCAGAGTTACATGGCAGCTACAACTGAAAGTGGGGTGAGAAATCTACTCCTTACTCAACTCGGGGGGCCAGCAGATGGGAGGGGAGAATATAAGAACATAAGAGGTACCATGCTGGATCAGACTAGGGGTCCATCTAGCCCAGGCCTCTGTTCACACAGTGGCCCACCAGCTGTCGACCAGGGACCAACAAGCAGGACATGGTGCAACAGCACCCTCTCACCCATGTTCCCCAGCAACTGGTGCATACTGCTTCGGATACTGGAGGTAGCACATAGCCATCAGGGCTAGTAGCCATTGATAGCCTTCTCCTCCAGGAATTTATCCAACCTCCTTTTAAAGCCATCCAAGTCGGTGGCCATCGCCACATCTTGTGGTAGTGAGTTCCATAGGGAGGGCAGCAAAGGATTTCTCCCTTCTCCTCAATGCCCCCTTTCACAGAGTAGTTTAATTGATGAAATGAGAGGTGCTGGGGCTTGACCCTCTGTGCCTCCAAGTCCCATCACCTCCACTCAGATTGAAGCCAAGACCTACGACCCGCCATTTGATGGGTACCCAGGATGCTCCCCCCTCCCCCTCATTACTCCGGTAACACCCACCATCACCCCTAATTTTCATGCTGTATGATCTCCCGTCATCCAGCCTGATCTTGCACAATGAGTAACTCTCAGCAAGGGAGAAGGCTATGATGGGTGAATTGGGAAGTGTCACCAGGTCGATTTGGATCAAAGCAATTGGAAAAGTCAAGGTAAAAATG
Source organism: Elgaria multicarinata webbii (assembly GCF_023053635.1). Taxonomy (NCBI): domain Eukaryota; kingdom Metazoa; phylum Chordata; class Lepidosauria; order Squamata; family Anguidae; genus Elgaria; species Elgaria multicarinata. The sequence continues at coordinate 12,500,395 of NC_086178.1, read as the reverse complement.
ACACTTCGAAAAAGCGCAGTTTCGGGAGGGGGAGGGGGGAGCCTGATGTGGCTGCAAGCTGGTGGCGGTGTCATAGATGTATTTATTTACCGTGCCTGGGCACGGTAATGGACTGGATGAGGGCTAACAAACTGAGACTCAATCCAGACAAGACGGAGGTACTGTTAGCGGGTGGTTCATCTGTCCGGCAAGGTGATGTTTGCCCTGTCCTGGACGGGGTTGCAGTCTCCCTAAAGGATCGGGTCCGTAGTTTGGGGGTGCTCTTGGATCCAGAACTGTCACTTGAGGCACCTTTTATCAGCTTAGGTTGATATACCAACTGCGCCCTTATCTGGACAGAGATAGCCTAGCTACAGTTATCCATGCTCTGATAACCTCTCGCTTGGATTACTGCAATGCGTTATATGTGGGGCTGCCTTTGAAAACGGTCCGGAAGCTTCAGCTGGTACAAAATAGGGCAACCCGTTTACTAACAGGGACTGGCCAGCGAGATCACATTACGCCAGTCCTTTTCCAGCTTCATTGGCTGCCAGTCCAGGTCCGGGCCCAATTCAAAGTGCTGGTATTGACATTTAAAGCCCTAAACGGTTTGGGGCCAGGTTATCTGAAGGAACGCCTCCTCCCATATGTACCTACCTGTACCTTAAGATCATCTACAGGGGCCCTTCTCCGTGAGCCCCTGCCAAAGGAAGCCAGGCAGGTGGCTACTAGAAGGAGGGCTTTCTCCGCTGTGGCACCCCGGTTGTGGAATGAGCTCCCCAGAGAGGTCCGCCTGGCGCCTACACTGTACTCCTTTCGTCGCCAGCTGAAGACCTTTTTATTCTCTCAGTATTTTAACACTTAATTTTAACTTTAATTTAAATTTTACTGTTTTAACTCTGTATTTTAATCTTATATCAATTTTGCTGCGTGGTTTTATCCTGGTTGTGCTTTTTATACTGTATTTTGTAATTGTGCTTTTAACCTGTTGGTTGTTTTATTGTAGTTATAATTTTTGTGAACCGCCCGGAGAGCTTTGGCTATTGGGCGGTATAAAAATGTAATAAATAAATAAATAAATAAATAAATAATTGCATTTTTATACCGCCCAATAGCCGAAGTCCTCTGGGCGGTTCACGAAAATTAAAACCATTCAAAGTATAAAACAAACAGTATAAAAACATGATATAAAATACAATATAAAAGCACAACCAGGGTAAAATCAGCAGCAGTGGTGAAATACAAATTTAAAATACAAATTTAAAACAGCCAAGTTAAAATTAAATGTATAGGCTGTTAAAATGCTGAGAGAATAAAAAGGTCTTCACTTGGCATCTGAAAGAATATAGTGTAGGTGCCAGGCGAACCTCCTTAGGGAGCTCATTCCACAGCCGGGGTGCCACAGCAGAGAAGGCCCTCCTCCTGGTAGCCACCTGCCTCACTTCCTTTGGCAGGGGCTCACGGAGAAGGACTCCTGTGGATGACCTTAGGGTCCGGGCAGGTACATATAGGAGGAGGCGTATAAACAGGTACATATGGGAGGAGCAGGTAGGTATGGGAGGAGGTGTATAAACATCCATGATGGGGTGTTTAGAGCCTATAAACCAGCTCCTTCTCCCCAGTAAATACACCAAGAATAAGCAGTAGGGGTGTGCACGGACCCCCCACTCCGCTTCACTTTAAGATCCGCCATTTTCGGATCGGCCCGCTCCGCCCCGCCCCCACTCCGCCTGTGCCCACTCCGCTCCTCTCGGAGCTCCAGATCCGGATCGGAGCTCCGGTCACCCCCCCCAAAGGGGGGGTTACTGGGCCCTGCCGCCATCGCCGCCCATGCAGCGACGGCGGCAGAGCCCGGTAAGGAGGAGGGGGGCCTTACCTGCCTCCGTCCGTGGTCCGTCGCCGTCTTCAATTGAGCCCGTGGTTCCACCAGGAAGTCTGGGCCGCAAGTGTGGCCCAGACTTCCTGCTGGAACCACGGGCTCAATTGGAGACGCTGACGGACCGCGAACGGAGGCAGGTAAGGGAGAGGAGGGCGGGGGGCGTTACCGGGCCCTGCTGCCGTCGCTGCATGGGCGACAGCGACAGCGGCAGGGCCCGGTAAACCCCACTTACCTTTCCGGCGGAGCTCCGGATCGAGGCGAAGGATCCGCCTTCACCTCGATCCTCTTCGCCACGCTCCGCCGGCCCCCCAATCCTCTTCGCCTCCGCCTTAAGGGCAGGCGAAGCCCCACGCTCCGCTCCTGCTTCTCCGGTCCGATTAGAAGCGGAGCACATCCCTAATAAGCAGAATGATTCTGAGCAATAATGTTATGGAAGAGGCTATTTCATGAAACCATTTCTCTCTGTGTGTGCGTGTGTGTTCCAATCACTGTTGCTCTCCAGCCCTAATACAAAGATCTATATTGGACAAGTTTTCACATGAGACCAGCTGCCACTGGATTCATCAAGTTAAGACTCAATAGGAGGGAGGTTTCCTCCTCCTTCGGAAATGAAAAACGTTTTACCGAGAAGGGCGAGCGCAGGGACGGTATTAAGGACCACCGGATTGGATGACCGAGAACAGTTGCTCTTTCTCTAAAATGAAGGGATTTCCCACCCACTCCCTCAAAGTGTGCTTCCATTTACAGCTCTCTTCCATGGCTTTAAGAATGAGAATCAAATCTGTGTGTGTGTGTGTGTGTGTGTGCGCGCGCGCATGTATGTGTGTGCGTGCATGTGGGTATGTGTGCATCTCTGTGTATATGCTTTCCAACATTAGATGTCAGTATTTTATCCCCCTTGTGGCTCTGGTTGACTAGTGGTTAGAGCCAGAATATTCTCATTCTCTCTCTCTCTCCCCTCCCTTCCCCTCATTTTTGAACACCTTCTTTGATTGGAGAGCTTCACTGCAAACAGGGACGGTGCCAGATTATTTTGCACCCTAGGCAAGGTGAGCTACTTGCACACACACACACACACACACACACACACTCAAAAATTGCCAACTTTGATTTTTAAGAACAGATGATTTGTAGAAAAAAATAAAAAACTTGAACTTATTTTTTCTTAAAACAGCTAATTTGTATAAAACTGTGACTCTTAAAGGTCAGTACTGCGCCCTTCTGAGGTCTGCGCCCTAGGCAGCTGCCTAGTGGGCCTAATGGTAGCGCCAACCCTGACTGCAAATTCAGAAAAGTGCAACTTCGGGGAGAGTCCCCTCCCATGCCCCATGACTGCTCTGAAGTAAAACAAAAAAGAACACGTTGGACGACCCGGTCATGGATCTCCAGCACCACAGCTCATCATTTTGGCACTGAGCAGCAGCCGCCTGGTTCCCACCTTGTAGAACTCCAGTCTCTCAAGATGAGCCAGGAAACCTTTCATCCCAACCCCTGTTTGGAGTTCTTGGGCGCCTGGTGCGGCTGCTCCTTTTTCAGCCTTGCCCTACATTTCCCTCCGCCGGCATCGCCAGCCTTTGGAGACACCTGCCTCCAGCTCCTCCGCCCCCATTATCTTTGGGTCTTTGGAGCTGGCAATAGCAAAATGGGCCATTGTTGGCAGCTACCATACAGATGAATGGCTCATAAGTGGATTAATTAACTTGGTTGGGAGGATAAAGCCTTTCTCTTTGGGATCTGTTGTTTTCTTTCTGTCTCTGGCTCCTACCACAAGCAAATGGGAGCAAGGCAATTTAGAGGGGTGGGTGGGGTGGGGGGTGGCCACGTTTCCCCCCCCCTGCCATGGACTCCTCTGCCTTTACCAACTATAGGGCAGGCAAGAATTTAGCAAATGAGATACCCCCCCCCCATCACTCCATCTCCATGCTGGAGGAGACGACGTTTGATGGCATCCTTCCTGCCCTGTCTTAAATGCATAGGAACCCCACCAGGAAGAAAAAGCTGGCACCACTACTCTTGGGGACTTCTGCTCTGTGCCTACGGAGCCACAGTTCTCAAGTCTAATAAGCTGGTCTCTCAAGAAATCCCCAAGACTCTGCTAAGAGAATTGCCCCATCCATCCAGTCGTGTGCGTCTTGATTGGGCCAGAAGGTGAGCGCCAACTGACCCATGCCACTAAATGCAGTACCATATTCTAAATGCTCTGTTGTATTCATTGATAGCACACACAAAAAAGGACCTAATAGGAGGCTGGAAAACACAAATGTAATCACTTTCAGAGGATGCAGTTTGTGGCTATAGATTTTTTTAATCTGTTGTATTCATTGACAAGCCTGGTGGTCAATGGTGAAAGCTGCTTTTCACGAGCTTGCTGGTCTAAGAAGGAAGACTTCCCACCAGCATGCGGCTTATCTCATTGGTTTGAGTCACCTGTCATTATAGAGCACTTCTGTGTGAAATGTGTGAATGATACTTGTGCTCTCTGTTTGTGACACAACACCATGGTCTACGTTAAGTGTAAGATGATGAGCTTCTTTTGATTAAGGGGAACTGGAACTCGTGTTGCTTTGCTTCCTGCTTCTCTTGCGCAGTTGTAATGGGCTGCATTACACGGGCAGAGAGGGGCAACCATGTGGTCTGTAATGGAAAACTTCCCTTCCTCTCAGTGCTCATAACCTTGAGTGAGACAGCACCCTCTAGTGGGTGCTTGTAGAGCAACTCTGGCTGCACACAGTGGGAAATCTCATGATATTTCAGAAGAATCAGGCTATCCAGGATTGGGGTTTTTTTTTAGAACGGGATTACTGGGGGAAGGCACAGAAGACAGGCAGGAGTTTGATGACCTCGTCAAAAGGACCCGCAGATGGCCGTGAGCGGCCAGTCATGAACATGCCTTATTTCGCTCGTGTGAAGAGTTCCAGTGTGAGAGCAGGCGTAAATGAGCGAGCAAGTGGGGGTTACTATGATGTACAGGATAGCTACTGGCTGTAGCAGAGGGAGAGGAATGGGATGGGAAGCAAGGCCATTCCACCAGCAATGCTAAAAGACCACTTTTTTCCTCTTCCCTCATCCCTTTTTTTCCTTTTGTGCCATGTCATTTTAGATTGTAAGCCTGCAGGGAGGGGCTGTTCAATTTTTTCTTGACTGTTCAGAAGGTGCTCCAAGAGGCTTTTTGGTTGACGAGTGGGATGAAAATGCTTTAAAGAAACACAAAATTAATACATGTTTTTGAGACAAGTAGCCAAGGGTTCATTTCTGGAATTCATTGGTTAATGATGGACCCGAGAGCACAGTGACAAAGCAAACCCTCTGCATGTGGATGGCGTCGGGTTCAACTGCCAAGGTCTCCACTTGAAAGTCTCCAGATAGGAGAGCCTGGGAAAGATCCACCTTTCTCGGGTCTGAGACACTGTGAGTGATCCAAATACACAGTACTGGGCATGACGGACCAACCAATGGTGGGTTCAGTGGAGGCTAGTGGCTCCGAGGTCCGTGGGGTGGTGAATCCGCTCCGGGTTGTAGCTAGAACCAGTCAGAACTCTAAAGGAGCTCTCCTTTAGAGTTCCGACAGGTTCTGGCTGAAACCCGGAGCGGATTTACCGCCCCACGGACCTCGGAGCCACCAGCCTCCACCGAGCCTGACTTAGTATAAGCAGCTTCATATATTCATTGGCAAGTTCTTAGGGTTGGGGACTGACCATCAGAACGGAATCTACAGCAGCAGGTGGGTTTTAACATTTCGCCCGGGGGCAGCAAAAGGCCACCGTCCTGTTCCGCTCCTTATTAAAGCCTCTTCTTGCTGGTTATTCTCCCCCCCCCCCCAGTTCTCCTTCCTTCAATCCCTCTCTCCAGCTTAGAGGTCTCATTCAACCAGACGATGAATAATTCAGCGCCTTTAATCTTCCTTATTAACTGGCTCCCTCAGGCCTTGAGATCATTTGTTGCTCAGCTCTGAAGTGCCTCCAATTTGTCCGTGTCTCTCCGATTCTTCCAGGACCAAAGGGGAAACTGGGATTGGTGGGAAAGCAGGGGGCGGGAGGGTGGGGGAGCCGGGTGGTTGGAGGGGGAGAGTGTCTCCCCACTCACCCCCCACCCTCCCTGGACAGGAAAAAGAAGATTCTCTCTGTGCAGAGGTTCAAGAAGGTATTTGGGGGATACCTTCGCGGGGAAAGATACGCGTGTCCGCCTCTTCTCAAAGTTGATGATGCCACGGATCCCTGCTTGGATCCTCAAGGGACCCAACTGGGGAGAGTAAAATGATGCTCAAAAAACGAGCCTTGGGAGGTAAAAACGTCGGAGCGCATCCCACTGGGAAGGAGAGATCAATGTGCGCAGCGGTTCGTTACAAGTATTGGGGTTTATCGTTTATATAGCGGTATCATTTATTAGGGCTGGGCTCCGCCTCGGACCGAGGCCCCGAATCCGAGGCGAGGTGGGCCTATTCGGCCTGCCTTGGCTAAGTTACGAGGCAGTTCTGGAGGAGGAAGCAGGTAAGGGCGGAGCGGGGTTACCTGCTGCCGCCGTCTGCCACCGTCCTTGTGTCTAGTGGCTTCCACTGCCTCCGACGCATAAGCCCGGAAGTAGGCCGCAGGGCCTACTTCCGGGCTTATGCGGCAGCGGCAGTGGAAGCCACTAGATGCAAGGATAGCGGCGGTGGCAGACAGTGGAGGCACCAGGTAAGTGGGGAAGGGGAGACTTTTCGGGGTGCCGGATTCGCAACCGGCACCCAGAAAAGTCTGAGTCACCTCAGAGGGCCTGAATTTTGCCTTGGCTTTGGTGCCGAGGCGGGTCAGGCAACCTTTGAGGCACCCCCGAGCTGAACCAGGGCTGCTTTGGGGGGCTTTACCTGCCTCCATCCGCGGTCCGTTGGCGTCTTCAATTGAGCCCACGGTTCAACCTCCCACCCTCCTCTCCCGGCCTTACCTGGTGCCACTCCCCTCCACTGCGGAGCTCCGATTCGGAGCCGGAGCTCCGCAGCGAAGAGGAGCGGAGTATGGGCGGAGCAGCGCGGAGTGGAGCGGGCCGACCTGAAATTTTCGGATCGGCCCGCGGGGCGGAGCGGGGGGTCCGTGCACACCCCTACTGGTGACCATAAATGATAGGGCTTCCTGGTTGAACCGCAGGCTCAATTGAAGACGCCGACGGGCCGCGAATGGAGGCAGGTAAGGGAGAGGAGGGCGGGGGGGTTACCGGGCCCTGCCACTGTCGCCGCATGGGCGACAGCGACAGCGGCAGGGCCCGGTAAACCCCACTTACCTTTCCGGCAGAGCTCCGGATCGAGGCGAAGGATCCGCCTTCACCTCGATCCTCTTCGCCACACTCCGCCGGCCCCCCAATCCTCTTCGCCTCTGCCTTAAGGGCAGGCGAAGCCCCCTGCTCCGCTTCTAATTCGCCGGTCCGATTAGAAGCGGAGCACATCCCTAGTCACCAGTACACCTGGGGGGGACCATATTACATCAATTTTAAAATCACTTCACTGGCTGCCAATTAGTTTCCGGGTGAAGCATAAAGTGTTGGTTATCACCTTTAAAGCCCTACATGGTTTGGGTCCAGGTTAACTGCAGGATCGCCTTCTCCCGCACAATCCGCCCCACACACTCAGGTCCTCTGGGAAGAATTTATTTCAGTCAGCGAAAACTAGGCTGACGACCATTACCCAGAGGACCTTGTCTTCTGTCGCTCCCAGACTCTGGAATGTCCTGCCGGGAGAGATTCGTCAACTTAACAGTCTTTCTGAATTTAAAAAGGCTATAAAGATGGATCTCTTCCGGGCAGGCCGACCCAGTCGAATTTTAAGATGTCTTAAAAGTTTTTAAGATTTTAATAATGTTTTTAATCAGTTTTATGTGTTTTATATTTTTGTGTTCAGTTTTGTTCCCTGCCTCGATCCAGAGGGGGAGGCAGGTAAGAAATTATTATTATTATTATTATTATTATTATTATTATTATTATTATTATTATTATTATTAGCAAAAAAAATGGGGGGAGGAAGACAGGTCTCTGTCCTCAAGGAGCTTGCCATCAAAATCGCAACAGGGGGAGACAAAGGGATACATTGTGCCGAAATTCAATTATGCACGCTTCAGTTGTTATTATTATTATTATTATTATTATTATTATTATTATTATTATTATCAAAAACAAAAAAAATGGGGGGAGGAAGACAGGTCTCTGTCCTCAAGGAGCTTGCCATCAAAATCACAACAGGGGAAGACAAAGGGATACATTGTGCCGAAATTCAATTATGCACGCTTCAGTTGTTATTATTATTATTATTATTATTATTATTATTATTATTATTATTATTAGCAAAAACAAAAAAAATTGGGGGAGGAAGACAGGTCTCTGTCCTCAAGGAGCTTGCCATCAAAATCGCAACAGGGGGAGACAAAGGGGTACATTGTGCCGAAATTCAATTATGCACGCTTCAGTTATTATTATTATTATTATTATTATTATTATTATTATTATTATTATTAGCAAAAACAAAAAAAAATTGGGGAGGAAGACAGGTCTCTGTCCTCAAGGAGCTTGCCATCAAAATCGCAACAGGGGGAGACAAAGGGGTACATTCATTGTGCCGAAATTCAATTATGCACGCTTCAGTTTCGTTTCAGCTTAGGGTGAGGACTATGGGGGAAAGTGAGGATTGGCAATGGAACTTGGGGTAGGGGCAGCGAAGATCGTGATTAGATTAATACTGTATTAAGCTTTAATACTGTACCATATTCCCTATGTCTTTTGTCTGATTGCTCCCTTTGAAGAGACCAGGCCTTGATTACTAATCAATAAAGCGCTTTTGAACCCTCTGTCGTTGGAATGGTGGAGTCGTGCTTAAGGGCTGTTTGGATCTCGTCCTTGGGTGAAAAGAACATTGATCTAACAAATGGCGCCTGACTCGGATCTACCCCAAGACGGATTCATGCCTGCCAGTGGAGCCTAGATTGAGAAGCGATCGCCAAGAGAGATTTCTCTTGCCTCAAGTAGGTTAACATGCACTGTGCAGACATGGAGACCGAATTGACGGGACCATTCGAGCCAAGGTTACAAAATCGACTCCACCCGACAGATGGAAGGGAACAGGCAACAACAATTTGCAATCAGACGTGATTAGAAAGGGCGAAGACGGGAGACGGCTATTTGGTGAGTGAAACCTTTAATCCCATGGACCCTGACGGGAAATGGAGGGAGTGGGTGTTCACAATTGACCTCAGAAATGGGAAGCTTATAGTCAGTATTGGAAAAGAGTCCCCGAGCCCATTGGGGTTGTTGTCTTTGGGAAAGCTTTCATTGAAATTGAAATTGAGATTTTGAAACTGTAACAGTGTAACAATGAGTTAAAAATGTTTGTGACTGTGAATGAATGTCTTTTTTATGTTAGATTGTGGATTTTTTGAACTTGATCCAAAGTTAATTTCAGCTGTGTCATTGGAATCAATTTGCAAACATAGAAATGTAATTGAGTAAATGTACCTCTCAAAGGATCGCCCTTTAGTGTTGGAATGTGAATTACAGAAAAGTTGGTGTTGTGTTAAAATGAAGGGAAAAAAATTGTCAGTTTGTGTTTTCCACCCGGCCCAAGTGAAAGAAATTTGAAGTTTTTGTTTTCCTTCTCCTCCCTAGTGTTTTTTTGCTTCTCCTATGCTTAGCAGCTAGAGATAAGCAGTTTTGTTAAGTGAAAGTTTTTGTTTTAGATTTTGAAGACTTTGTGTATTTTGTCTTTCACAAACCTCAGATAATTAGAAAATGTAGAACCCCATTTTCACGGAAGATATAGTCTTCCATAGCTTTGAAGATTCACTGCCTGAGTTGAAAAGCTCAAGTCCTTGTTGCCAACCGTTTTGCCAAGATGAGAGAAAGAAAAAGTATGTTGTTAAAAGTGGATAAGAGAAATGTCTGAAAAAGAGAGAGAGAGAGAGAAAAGGCTGTGCAGAAGAGATAGTTTGAAAAAAGGTTGTTTTGGTTGTTTTGAAAAGAAGTTGATTTGAAGTGAAGTTGATTTGAAGAAGAGTAAAGTATGTGAATAGCAGAGGTGAAGAAGAGGAGAAGTTGAAATGTAGTGAAAAAGGAAAGTGTTTGAAGGTCAGTGTACGTGGCATGGTTTTTGACCAGAAGGAAAAGGGGGGTGAAGAAGCCCTGCCTTGAAAAAGTTAGTGAATGGACAATCTTGCATCCTCTGCTGATGAAGATTGGAAATACTGAATTGCTATATTTTTGTGTGTGTTTTGAACGTTGTGTTCTGAAAATTGCCCAGTGGTTCTTTTTTTGGGGGCAGAGATATTCTAACTTTGGCCTAATAGAACTTTTGAAATGCTTTGAGCCCTGAGCCTGAGCCCTAAATGCAGCTACAATTGAAGCCTAAAAGCACCCCGTGTTCTTGCATCAGTATCCTTTGAAATTAGAAGCCAGAAGAAGAATACAGCTATTGCTTTTTAAAAATGGACTTGTGAAATGATTAAAGCAATTAAAAACTCCAGCTTGCATCACTATGTTTGCACTACCAGCCTCAAGTGTGCTGTGCCAAAAACGTGGCACAGACCAGTGGAGTACAGTGGCAGAAGCTAACACCTGAACCCTGCCTGCCAGTCCAGATGTGAGATCAACCTCCTCGTGGACCCAAGGCTTGCCTCATTGAATCCTGCCACGTTGATACCTGAACTACAAAGAAAAGAAGTTCCAGAGCATGAATGCCTTGAAGTCTTGCAACTTGGCACCAAACCTCGCCCAGACCTATACGATGACCTCGAGTTGTTTACTGATGGATCCAGCTACAATTGTACAACAAGCAGCTGAACTCGTAGTATGCACAGAAGCCCTGATGCTTGTTTCAGGCAAAAGGACTATATTTACTGATTCAAAATATCACATGGACAGATTTGGAAAGAAAGAAGATTTGTGACTGCCCATGGAGCAGTGACCCATGGAGAATTAACAGTTGATCTGTTAAAAGCCCTGATGTTGCCAAAAGAATTGGCTAATTTGTCTACAAGCGAGCTGCCATAATTGGAGCTAGCCCATTTCTGAGGTCAATTGTGAACACCTTATGAAAAAGAAGACTTGGAATTAGCACAATAACTCTAAGTTTTCGAGAACCCAGAAAGATGGGATTTGTTACCCCTGATGTGCCAAGAATCATCATGACCTCCCTGTCATGACCTCCCTGAATCAGCCAAAGAATATAAATGCACAGTGAATTGTTTTTACTGGCTTCATTTGTAAATGCATCAAAAGAAAAGCCCCTGCAGACATGGACTTGTTATCTTTTTTTAAGAATCCAGATTGACTTTGTTGAAATGTAAAAGTTTTTTGAACACCTACTTGTTTTTGTTCAGGTTTTTTTCTGAACACCTACTGTTTTGTTCAGGCCTGAAACCATAGAATCAGATCTAGAAAGCTATTTTACTTCTTAGGTAGTGTAGAACATGGCACTTTCGTCCTAAAAGTAGGCTGGCATCTCATGAAGATTCCAGTCTGGTAGGCAGATAGAGTTAATAGGACCCTGAAAAGAGACCCTAGCAAAAATTAAAGTAGAAATTTCCTTGAAATGGGTGGATGTATTTCCAATTGCATTGTTAAAGTCAGAAAAAGTCTTAAATTGTTTCATTTTGAGCTAATGTTTGGCTTTTCCTCTCAGTTTTTAGTGGGGGAACAAGAAAGAATTAAATAGGAATTGGGAAATGTTTTATTCCAAGAATATGTAATTGCCCTGCAGTTTTCTCTTTTCCAGCTCCATCGTTACCTGCACCTTTCCAGAGATTGTCGTTAGAAGAACCCTGCCTATTCCAGCCTACCTGCTTAAAGTAGGACCCCAGGATTGAGAAAGCCCTTGCTGCTTTGTACTTGTAAGTTGTAAGTGAAATTATTATAGACAGATAAATGGACACATTGTTCTAAAATAAAGCCTCCCCTGTGCCAGAAGGACACAGGCAAAGCAAAGTTCATCTGCCTTCTGGTGCACCGGAAGCCACCAGCAACATAGGCGAAGAAACCAGCACGGAGCAACCTAGGTACTCAACCCAACATTTAAAAGACACTAAAGTTATCTTACATGTGTGTGAAGATTGTGTAGTTGTAATTTTGATAATTGTTACTTTAGTAGTTCTAAGTGTTTCTTTAATTGCCACAGCAAATGTTTTTAAGAAAGGATTTGTGCCTTTTACCACTCATAAGTAACTTGGCTTCGTTCCACAATTGCCAAATGTTCTTTGCAAACGCTTATCTTCCTTGCAAAAGCTTGTGATCACCACACAAGCCAAAATATAAGATAATTAAAGAATTGTGTACACATATTATGATTCTACCCAAGGACTTTTAGAGCCCTACGTTAGTTGTAAATGAAAGTTAACAAAGAATCATAGAATAGCAGAGTTGGAAAGGGCCTACAAGACCATCAAGTCCAACCCCCTGCTCAGTGCAGGAATCCACCCTAAAGCATCCCTGAAAGTTAGTTGTCCAGCTGCCTCTTGAATGCCTCTAGTGTAGGAGAGCCCACAACCTCCCTAGGTAACTGATTCCACTGTCGCACTGCTCTAACAGTTAGGAAGTTTTTCCTGATGTCCAGCCGGAATCTGGCTTCCTTTAACTTGAGTCCGTTATTCCGTGTCTTGCATTCTGAGAAGAAATCCTGGCCCTCCTCTGTGTGACAACCTTTTAAGTATTTGAAGAGTGCTATCATGTCTCCCCTCCATCTTCTCTTCTCCAGGCTAAACATGCCCAGTTCTTTCAGTCTCTCTTCATAGGACTTTGTTTCTAGACCTCTGATCATCCTGGTTGCCCTCTTCTGAACACGCTCCAGCTTGTTTGCGTCCTTCTTGAATTGTGGAGCCCAGAACTAGACACAATACTCTAGGTGAGGCCTAACCAGGACTGAATAGAGAAGAACCAGTACCTCACGTGATTTGGAAGCTATACTTCTCTTAATGCAGCCCAAAATAGCATTTGCCTTTCTTGCAGCCATATTGTGCTATTGGCTCATATTCAGCTTGTGATCTACAACAATTCTCGTTTGTAGTATTGCTGAGCCAAGTGTCCCCCATCTTGTAACTGTGCATTTAGTTTCTATTCCCTAAATGTAGAACTTGGCATTTATTCCTATTAAGTTTCATTCTGTTGTTTTCAGCCCAGCACTCCAGCCTCTCAAGATCACTTTGAAGTTTGTTTCTGTCTTCCAGAGTATTAGTTATCCAATATAGAGTAGTTAAAAGAGGGATTTCTTGCATTGTATTTTGTTCCATTGTAATGATTTTTGTTTATCCTCGCTTTTTGCCTTCCCTGTATTTTGTCTTTTATGAAAAATCTTGCAAAGTCTGTAATCCACCAGCAAATGTATTTGTATTGTGAAGCCTAAGCCACAGATGATCTAAAAGAAGCTAGCAAGCTTGAGTTTTGAATTGCTTTAAAAGGGGGGAAAATGTTAGCAGAACCACCTCCATTTTTAACAGGAAACTGTAAAATCTCCATTGCACTCCAAGCAAAATGTCAAAATGCCCTGTATGAGAATGTCTCCTTGTGTGCGTCCTTGCATCCTTGATTACTAATATAAACAAGAGTCCTGGCTCCAGCTGTCTGTGTTGAAGTTAACTCTCTGTAACTTACTGTCAGGCCAAAGGTATTGTTTACAGGACTGTTTAGCATAATTAGCTATGCCTCAGTGTTATGTTCTGATTGGTTAATGCTGCTACTGGGCCCTGCCCCTTGAAAGCTTTAATACTGTACCATATTCCCTATGTCTTTTGTCTGATTGCTCCCTTTGAAGAGACCAGGCCTTGATTACTAATCAATAAAGCGCTTTTGAACCCTCTGTCGTTGGAATGGTGGAGTCGTGCTTAAGGGCTGTTTGGATCTCGTCCTTGGGTGAAAAGAACATTGATCTAACACATGAAGGGATACAATCAGGCCAGGCCTTAATAATCAAAGGAGGTGGCCCCCTGCGAAGGCCTACAGCCCGGGAAGGAGGCCAATATGGAAACTGGCCTGAGGATTGCTATTCGTTTTAACAAAAAGCCTGGCTTCCCCACTTCATAGCAATCTACCAGACATGTTTCGTGCATCCCGTGTGTACGCATGTTAGAAGCCCACTCGACCCACCTGCTCTTTCTACCAGGAGTAGATTAGAATTTAGGGCTCAGCTCCGGATCAGAATTCCAAGCTGAAGTGGGCTGATTCGGACCAAAGCCGTTGCTTTGGGCCTGAAGCGCTTCAGAGCCCTTCGGACTAATCAGGATGATGCAGCAGCCCAACCTGGATTTATTTATTTATTTATTTATTTATTTTTTACATTTATATACCGCCCCACAGCCGAAACTCTCTGGGCGGTTTACAACAATTAAAAATAGTAAACATTAAAAGTATACAAAATTTAAAAACCATCAAAAACATAAAAAACAGTATTAAAAACTGCATCCATTTAAAAACAACAATTCTGGGGTCCATTAAAAACAAACTTAACGTTGTTAAATGCTGTTAAAATGCCTGGGAGAAGAGAAAAGTCTTGATCTGGCGCCGAAAAGTTAACAATGTTGGCGCCAGGCGAGCCTCATCGGGAAGATCATTCCACAGTCGGGGGGCCACCACCGAAAAGGCCCTCTCCTTTGTTGCTATCCTCCGAGCTTCCCTCGGAGTAGGCACTCAGAGGAGGACCTTAGATGTTGAGCGCAGTGTACGGGTAGGTTCATGTCGGGAGAGGCGTTCCATCAGGTATTGAGGTCCCAAGCCCACCCGTTCTAGCTCGCCATTCAGCCATGGAAACCCTCTGGGTGAGTTTGGACCAGTCACAGACTCTCAGCTTAACCTACCTCACAGGGTTGTTGTTGTGATGATGAAATGGAGAGGAGGATAATGTATGCTGCCTTGGGTTCCTTAAAGGAAAAAAAGGCGGGATATCAATGCAATAAATAAAATAAAAATAAACTCCTGACACCATAAAAATAGGTCCTCTTTGCCTGCAGGCCCCAAAGGTGGAGTTCTCAGATCAGCACGCAGCAAAGGCAGGTGGGACGATAAACCGCTTCCTATGTATTAAGGACAACAGGTGGGAACGTAACGCTCTTACAGCCATGCAGGCAGAGTAGCCTAGACGGCGGCCTTCCACTCACTTTGACATGCACATGTAGAAGAATATGCATTGTAGGGGGTAGAATTGATAAGAATTTATTGCATCTTGTCGGTGTGACTAGCTCTGTATGCATGTGTTGCGAGATAACTGTGAGTAATGAAATCTATTCTTGGAAATGAAGAAAGGCTGCTATGAATGGGTCAGTCAAGTCCTGGAAGCAGCACATTGCTTAGCCTAGCAGAGATACCTTCATCTGGGTGTAACAGGTATCAGTGGCAGGCTTGGCTACATTGAGAAAAAGGGGGATCGTGGTATGACCAGATCTGAAACTAGGGATCAGCTCATCAGTGTCATGGTGGTTATAAAAGGCCAGGGTTTGATGAGAGAGAGAGAGAGAGAGAGAGAGAGAGAGAGAGAGAGAGAGAGAGAGAGAGAGAGATCCTGGGAGAACAAGAAGAAACCCACCATAAATGCTTAGGCTGGCTCTGCCTACTGTGCTCTCCATTTGGGTAACTATGAAACTTTGTTTCTGACTGTTAGATTGAGAGGAACCTAGGTTTTACTATGATAAGAACATAGGAAGTGTCATGCTGGATCAGACCAAGGGACCATCTAGTCCACCACTCTCTTCACACAGCGGCCAACGAGCCATCGGCCAGGGATGAACAAGCAGGACATGGTGCAACAGCACCCTCCCACCCATGTTCCCCAGCAACTGGTGCACACAGGCTTAGTGCCTCGAATACTGGAGAGAGCACACAACCATCAGGGCTAGTAGCCATGGATAACCTTCGCCTCCAGGAATTTATCCAACCCCCTTTTAAAGCCATCCAAATTGGTGGCCAGCACTGCATCTTGTGGTAGTGAGTTCCATAATTTAACTATTTGCTGTATGTACTTTTTTAAAATTTGTCTTGAATGTTGCACCAATCAGTTTCATGGGATGACCCCGGGTTCTAGTACTTTGCTTCCTTCCTACTGTCTTCATTATTCTTTTAGTTGTTATAGCTCGTGTGTATTTAAGAACGTTTGTGATCTGCCTCATCTTAGCTAAAGCTGGTTATTCTCTGATACTATTTGAGCAATAAATGTATATTTTGTGGTACCGCTTTCATGTTACTCAGCTTGAGAGAAGTTTCAGGGACCACTACCCATATGCATTCATTCTTGAAGCCCAAAATACTTGGTTAAGATTTGCAAATCTATCCCTGAGTGGGGTCTGCCCTTTAAAGCCATCCTGTTCTCTCTTGATCTGGGGAATCTCAGAGATACCCATTCAAGTTGGGGAAACAAGTTAGTTGGATAGAGTGAGAAGTAGTTACTTATCTCACGCACACAGCGATGAGAGAGCCAGACCCGGCGGGGGGGGGGGGGCTACACCACACCAGGCCAGTACCAGCAGGGAAACTAGACTGGGGGCGTTGCTAGACCAGGCCTTAGCGCACTTTGAGACCCGGTTTCCCTGCTGTGCGTCCAGATGACGCACAGGGGAATCCGGGCCCAGGCCGCACTGAAGCTTGCCTTAACGCGCCATAAGCGAATTTGCTTATAGCGCGCCTTTTCCACAGCCCTGGCCTGAGGCCGGGGCTGCGGAACGTCTAGCAGGGTCCATGGTTTTTTGCGGCTACTCGCTTACTCGCGAGTAGCCAGGAAAAGCCACGGACTGGGCACAGTGCTCAGCGATGTGCCCATTGGGCCGGGGGATCCCGGGGGGGGAGATAGGGGGGGAAGGCCGGACCGGCAGGAGAGGGGGAGGGCGCAGGGCGACACGGGACGACGAGGGAGGGCGACACAGGACGACGAGGGAGGGCGAAGGGTGGCACGGGACGACGAGGGAGGGCGAGACGGGACGACGAGATATGGCGAAGGGTGGCACGGGACGATGAGGGAGGGCAAGACGGGACGACGAGGGAGGGCAAGACGAGACGGGGAGGGAGGGCGGAGGGCGACACAGGGTACGGGGACGGAGGGTGGGGAAAGAGGGGGCGGGGGCAGGGGGCTTACTTTAAAAAAGGGTGGGGGGCTAAAAAAAATTAAAACCCCTTACCTTCTCTGGAGTCTTCGGGCCGCACGTGGCCCCTTTAAAAAAAAAAAAAAAAATGGCCGACGCTGCAGGGCTTCCAGAATCCCTGCGCGTCAGCCATCTAGGAGGCGGGGCGACGCACGCTAAAATTAGCGCGCCATCGCCCCACCTCCAGGCCGTCTAGCAAGGCCCTGGGGCGCTATGGCAGAAATACAGGATCGTTTTCAGCCAAAGGGCCAAATTCGGTGTTGGTGAAGCTTTCAGGGGCCCATTCTAGTGGTGGGTGGGGATGGAAGGAAAAGAAGATGGGGCCATAAATATGAAAAATACAGGCATATATTACCTTAAAGCTCAAGCCCTGGGAGAGGCATTTCAAGGGGGGGAGGAACTGCACAAAAGCTGCTGAAACCACCCAATGGTCAGTGGTTGGAGGAAAAGGGATGGGACCAAAGGAAGGGGGCGTGGCCTTCTGAGAAGCCTTGGAGGGTTGGATTAGCATGCCTAGAGGGCCGGATTTGGCCCTCGGGCCTGAGGTTGCACAATCCTGCTTTACAGACTCCCTAAAGAGGCATTCAACACTCCACACTGTCCCCACATATTCTGTGGTGCCCTGATCTAGTTTTACCGGAGGGCCATTTGAAGATAGACTGGGGGGGGGGGCAGTAGGCCAGGCCCTCCCTACCCCTTCCAAAAAGTGGACTGTTGGCAAGTCCCATGGCCAAAGGGAGCCGGCCTGCTCCATACACCCCTCTTAAATCTGGACTGATGATTGGGGGCCCAGGAAGCACCCTCAAGGGGGACAAAATTACCAGTTGCTGATTTCTGCTGGAAAGAAAGAAAGAAAGAAAGAAAGAAAGAAAGAAAGAAAGAAAGAAAGAAAGAAAGAAAGAAAGACAGACAGACAGACAGACAGACAGAAAGACAGACAGACAGACAGACAGACAGACCCTTCCTCCTGACCATTGTATTATGAATATGCTAATCCGTTCTTAATATATGCACATTTAAATTTGACCCTCAACTACTGGGTATGCTGAAGTGGGAAAAGAGAGTCGAAAGGGAAACGTCTAGGCTGATTTAAAATTGCCTCAGTAGCAACCGGGCTCTTATCGGCTCCTGCCAGCCAAAGCGTTTAAGGGATTTGGTTGGGAACGGGAGCAGACTTCCCACTGGGGCGGCTCTGGCTGCATTGATCCTGGACCTCGCCTGATCATTGACAGAGATGCAGCGCAGTGGAGAGACACTGAATGCCTGGGAGTAAAAATAGCCCTTTTCCCAGCTTAGCACGTTCCAGGGCTGGTTCAGGGGAGCTGGGTCCCCTCCTCAACCCTGACTACGCCCAGCTCCTGCATCAGAGGCCCAGGAGTCTCCCATTACTAACTGGGGGTGGGTGGGAATCATGGTCCCTAAAGCCCACAAGTCACTTAAGTAACAGAGCATGCAGGAAACGGGGTTGCTTTCATAGAATCATAGAATCATAGAATAGCAGAGTTGGAAGGGGCCTACAAGGCCATCGAGTCCAACCCCCTACTCAATGCAGGAATCCACCCTAAAGCATCCCTGACAGATGGCTGTCCAGCTGCCTCTTGAAGGCCTCTCGTGTGGGAGAGCCCATGACATCCCTAGGTAACTGATTCCATTGTTGTACTGCTCTAACAGTCAGGACGTTTTTCCTGATGTCCAGCCGGAATCTGGCTTCCTCTAATTTCATCCTGTTATTCTGTGTCCTGCACTCTGGGAGGATCGAGAAGAGATCCTGGCCCTCCTCTGTGTGACAACCTTTCAAGTATTTGAAGAGTGCTCTCATGTCTCCCCTCAATCTTCTCTTCTCCAGGCTAAACATGCCCAGTTGTTTCAGTCTCTCTTCACAGGGCTTTATTTCCAGACCCCTGATCATCCTGGTTGCCCTCCTCTGAACACGCTCCAGCTTGTCTGTGTCCTTCTCAAATTGTGGAGCCCAGAACTGGACACAATACTCTAGATGAGGCCTAACCAGGGCCAAATTAGGCTCAGGAGGAGCCCTGTCCTCTTTCGCACCTGGCCACTCTATCTCTCCCTGGCCCAACCTTGGCTTCAGCCCTGTTTCAGCTATCCAGCTCAAGGCCGCCCCAAGATATTTTGCTGCCTAAGGCAAAGGACAAGATGGTGCCCACCACCAGCACCACCGCCATTCTGTGGACAGAAGCCAACTGGGATGGACTTAACAGTTGGATTTTACTTCAACACTGGCAATCGATAGCATCCAGAGGGCAGCAAACAAGCTCGGAGGACAGAGGACAAGCTCAGCAGCATATACAGCTCTGTCCTCCAACGCCTCACTGCCGTTTGCCGACCCCTCAGCCTATGCGGCAGGGTCTTGCTATTTACTGTTTTACTCTGTACAGCACCATGTACATTGATGGTGCTATATAAATAAATTAATAATAATAATAATAATAATAATAATAATAATAATAATAAGGTGAGCGCTTCGCTCTGCCTAGCGGTAGGGCCATCCCTGATCCAGCGACATCACTGCTGAAAGAGAAGGTAGTCCTTTGACTTCGTACGACAGAAGGGTGCGTCCCACGACACAGCAAAAGTTAGGGGGATGGAAGATGCTGGTCCTGCTGACTTCCCTCTGCAGCTTTCGGCTGACCCACTTTCCCTTTTTTTTCATCCCGCGGAGCCTTGTTATCCTACACTTCCTGCATGGCTCATTCAGATGCCAAGGCAAAAGAGAGGCTGTTCCAAAGTTCCTGGCTGGGGGGATTGAGAGAGAGAAAGGGGAGGGGGGAAGACCCTTCCTGGGGCCTCTGTGCAGATGTTGTCAGTTAGGGGCGATAAGATCTCGGCATCTTAATGCAAACAGCAGGGGCTTTGCGGGGTTCGGGACGCGATGCTATCGCTCGGCAGGAATGCAGGGCAGCCCCAGGAGACGATGCTCACGCGCTCAGGGCACACAGGCAGGTAGAAGACGGGCTCTGCAAACGGGCACACAAGGAAAGCCTTGTGAAATGGAGCCTTCCTCAATCCATGGCGCTGATTGGGCACCGTTGACTCCCAAAGGAACAAACTGCGCACAGATCGTACCGGAGCTCGCTCCGATATGCACATGGAAACAACAGGCGTGGTTTTCCTAACATCACCTCCCTCCCCCCCCCACACACACACTGAGGCTAGAGAGACAATAACGTTTAAGAGAACTTAAGGTGGCACGATAGAATCCCCATTGGCTGTGTCAGGCGCACACACCTTTCCAGAAAAGTGAATGACCCGGCTCAGACGACACGCTCAGCCATGGTGGTTAAGCATTTTGAGCTAAACATTATGGCTTAGCATGTTGTCTGAGCCATGACCTAGCATGTCGTGAGAGAGTCATTCCTAACCGAGGTGGCTACGTAATCAGTTTAAAAACACTCACTAAGTATTTGCTGCAAAGGGGTTAGCGGCCTAACCATGGCTTAGCGTGTTGTCCGAACAGGCCCAATAAAACCAACATTACCCACTTGTTTCTTTCATCCAACCATTGTCTCCACTCAAAAGGCCCGAAAACCAGGTGGGAGCCAGTGTAATGGCCATAGCTTCAGTTGATCCCAATTCTTTTGGGGGAATTCTAGTCTTGTGAAGCTGCTGAGGCTCCTTTGATACAAGACCTCTGACTCCTTGAAGTTCCAGAGTGCCTCAGCTGGGAGCTGGGGCAATTCAGAGGGGTTTGAAATTGGTTTCACTGTGCAGTACAGACATGCATAAAATCTGTCATATTGTGAAGGTTTGAGGCCTGCAGAGGCAAGGTAATAAACTCAAGCCTAGAGGCCTGGAGTTTTCTGTTGGGGGGGGGGGTATCCCTGAAAGGGGTAGTTTCATTTCTCCAGTTCAAGTTCATTCTCTGGTTAAGGCTCATTCCTCCAAAGTGGGGACAGTGCTTTCTGTTTTGGGGGGAAAGGCTATGAAAGAGTGAGGAGCCACGAGCAGACCAAAGCCAGAGAAAGACAAGAACTTAAGAAAGGAGCAGAAGGAGACATCATAGGCTTTTGCAATTCTATTTTCTTTTAATGCCTTTGTATCACCCAGTCCTATTGACTAAAATACCTTTAATTGTACTTTGCTTGTTTTGGGCTGTAGCTAGACCTAAGTTTTATCCCAGGATCATCCCAGGTTTGTCCCTGCCTGAGCGCTGGATGCCCTGTGTGGCACTTAGATGAACAGGTTTGACCCCAGGACAATCCTGGGATAAACCTTAGGTCTAGCTGCGGCCTAAATGCCACACAGGGCATCCAGCGCTCAGGCAGGGACGAACCTGGGATGATCCTGGGATAAACCTTAGGTCTAGCTACAGCCTTACTTTACTAGCAAACTGTTGTGTTAAAGCCACAAGTGTCTGGAGTGTTACTGACCCCACGTCTATAGCTTAAACCCTACATTACTGGGAAGGGAAGGTAAAAGGAAGGTAGGAGGCATAGAACCTTAAAGAGTTGCCCAGGGAGTCCAGGTCATAGAAGGAATCCTGATATATATTATTTTGAAGTCCCTGGAAAACAAAACAAAAAACCTATTGTCTCTGCTGGCAGCAGGCGGTAGCTCTGTCATATCTATGGATGTTGGCCGGGGAAAACATATCTATAGACTCCTAGTTCTCTGGATAGAACTGAAGGTAAATCTTATGATTCAGGATATGAAATGCAAACTGCAGGGTTTGCCGCAGGAGAACGTTTATAATTATGCACGGCTTCGCTAGGGATACTGTTGGTAAGTGTAGGTTTCATTCCTCATCATTGTCCAAGCTGGCCTGTTGTCAATGGAAGCACCAGGGTGTAAAACGCCAGCTCAGAGCCAGCCTCCGATCTCTAATCTAGCACATAAATATGACCAAGAGCAGCTAATTGATTGTTCAGGCTTGCAACAGTTGTATCGGCTGAAATACACGGGCAGCAAAGCAAGAAAACTGGAGGCAATTTGACTGTAATCTGCAATCTGTCAATTTAGCAGCGTGACTAAAGCGCCCGTGAATGGGAGAAGACGGGTTGAACGTCTATAATATTGATGCGCAAGTGTCCGGGTAGAACTAACTGAATCTGCAGTTGGGGAGAAAGAAAGAAAAAAGCAAAACCAGGAGGGCAGCAAGCTGGAAAGCACAACCGAAGAAGGGGAAAAATCTATTCTGAATACCTTAAAGAGCACCCTTTCCTGTATGAGCTCTCTCAACCACTAAAATCCTTAGGGGAGGCCACACTCTGGTGGCAACCTGCAGCATAGTAACATCAGCAGAATGGCAAGGGCTATATCAGCCTCCCGCAACCTGTGGTCCTCCAGATGTGTTGTACTACAACTCCCATCACACATAGCCGGCTTGCCCATTCGGATAAGAGCATAAGAAGAGCCATGCTGGATCAGACCAAGGGTCCATCTAGTCCAGCATTCTGTTCACACAGTGACCGGCCAGCTGTCGATGGCCGCCCCAGAAGCAGAACATGGTGCAACAGCAACTAAGGACAACTAGAATCATAGACTACAGAGTTGGAATGGGCCTACAAGGCCATCGAGTCCAACCCCCTGCTCAGTGCAGGAATCCACCCTAAAGCATCCCTGACAGATGCTTGTCCAGCTGCCTCTTGAAGGCCTCTAGTGTGGGAGAGCCCACAACCTCCCTAGGTAACTGGTTCCATTGTCGTACTGCTCTAACAGTCAGGACGTTTTTCCTGTTGTCCAGCTGGAATCTGGCTTCCTGTAACTTCAGCCCGTTATTCCGTGTCCTGCACTCTGGGAGGATCAAGAAGAGATCCTGGCCCTCCTCTGTGTGACAACCTTTTAAGTATTTGAAGAGTGCTATCATGTCTCCCCTCAATCTTCTCTTCTCCAGGCTAAACATGCCCAGTTCTTTCAGTCTGTTCATACAGCTTTGTTTCCAGACCCCTGATCATCCTCATTGCCCTCCTCTGAACACGCTCCAGCTTTTCTGCGTCCTTCTTGAATTGTGGAGCCCAGAACTGGACGCAATACTCTAGATGAGGCCTAACCAGGGCCGAATAAAGAGGAACCAGTACCTCACGTGATTTGGAAGCTATACTTCTATTAATGCAGCCCAAAATAGCATTTGCCTTTCTTGCAGCCATATCGCACTGTTGGCTCATATTCAACTTGCGATCTACAACAATTCCAAGATCCTTCTCGTTTGTAGTATTGTTGAGCCAGGTATCCCCCATCTTGTAACTGTGCCTTTGGTTTCTATTTCCTAGATGTAGGACTTGGCATTTATCCCTATTAAATTTCATTCTGTTGTTTTCAGCCCAGCACTCCAGCCTATCAAGATCACTTTGAAGTTTGTTTCTGTCTTCCAGGGTATTAGCTATCCTACCTAATTTTGTGTCATCTGCAAATTTGATCAGCGTTCCCTACACCTCCTCGTCCAAATCATTAATAAAAATGTTGAAGAGCACTGGGCCCAGGACTGAGCCCTGCAGTACCCCACTCGTTGCCTCTCCACAGTTTGAGAAGGTTCCATTGATAAGTACTCTTTGAGTCCAATTCTGTAGCCAACTGTGAATCCACCTAATAGTTGTTCCATCTAGCCCACTTTTAGCTAATTTGTTAATTAGAATGTCATGTGGTACTTTGTCAAAAGCTTTGCTGAAGTCAAGATATATGACGTCTACAGCATTCCCACAGTCCACAACAGCATTCCCACAGTCCACTAAAATGATCAAGGGGCTGGAGCAACTCCCCTATGAGGGAAGGTTACAACAGTAGTAATTGTTTAGTTTGTGGGGAAAGGAAGGTCATGAGGGACATGTTAGAAGCATACAAAATTATGCATGCTGTGGAGAATGTTGATAAGAGATATTTTTCTCCCTTTTTCATAATACTAGAACCAGGGACATTCCATGAAGCTAATTGGTGAGAGATTACAGACAGATAAGAGGAAGTCCTTCTTCACACAGTGCAGTTAAATTATGGAATTCACTACCACAAGATGTAGTGATGGCCACCAATTTGAATAGCTTTAAGAGATAGGGTGACCATATGACCGAATTTGCCCGGATTTGTCCGGGTTTTTTTGTGTCAAATCCGGGAGGGAGAGGGGGAATCTGGATTCTTCCAATCTTCCCCAGCCAAAGAGCAGCTCTAATGGGAATTAACAAAAATGCTTATAACTCCGTCATTTTTTAAAGATAAAGACATGAAACTTGGCACAATGGTAGCTCTTAGGAAGGGCTTTAGTCATACCAAATTTGAAACAGATCTGTTCATCCATTGATTTTTTAGGAATTTTTTAATAATTGAGGTTTTAAAATTATTATTTTTAAAATTGTCATTTTTTAAAGATAAAGAGATGAAACTTTGCACCATGATAGGTTTTAGGTAGAGCTTTAGCCATGCCAAATTTGAAACAGATCCATTCATCCATTGATTTTTTAGGATTTTTTTAATAATTGAGGTTTTAAAAATATTATTTTTAAAATCGTCATTTTTAAAGATAAAGAGATGAAACTTTGCACCATGGTAGCTTTTAGGTAGAGCTTTAGCCATACCAAATTTGAAACAGGTCCATTCATCCATTGATTTTTTAGGAATTTTTTAAAAATTGAGGTTTTAAAATTATTTTGTAGAACAGATTTGTCTTAAATGTGTGCTGTAAAATCAGACATGTGACCAAGGCTATGTTCAGGTGGGCACGCCCCCTTGGTGCTAGGCACGCCCCCTTGGGGGCCGACCATGTTGTCCTCCTTTTTGGTTTCCAAAATATGGTCACCCTAAGGTTAGATAAATTCCTGGAGAAGATGGCTATCAAGGGCTTCTAATCCTAATGGTTCTTTGCTACCTCCAGTATCAGAAACAATATTCCTATGAACACCAGTTGCTGGGGAACATGGGTAGGAGGGTGCTGTTCCACTTGTTTCCTGCTTTTGGGTTCCCAGTCAACAGTTGGTTGGCCATTGTGTGAGCAGAATGCTGGACTAGATGGACCGTTGGCCCGATCCAGTATGGCTCTTCTTATGTTCTTAACTCAGAAGAATGCCACTACCATGTTCTCTTTCGCTACCACCTGACTTCTCATGTCCCCACCATCACCACCACAGGCCCAGTGCCAGCTTCCTGGAATACTAACCCATTTGCCCAGCCAGTAGCAGACTCTGGCTTCCCCCTTCCAGCAACTTCCCCTTCCTTAATGCAGGCCGACTTTAGGGAATGGGGCCTGCATATAGCGAGGCCTGTTTTTCTTAGCCTGGTTCCAAAAGAGGCCACAGGTCAGCCGTTCCTTTCTGCCTCACCTGGTGAGGAGACCATGGATCAGGATGAAAGTTCCCACCCCTCCCCTGTCTCACACCCACACCCCTTCCCAGGGGCTGAGTTCAGTGCAGCCCAGCGCTAAGACAGAGGGAGTCACACGCCATAAATCAGACTGGGCCGGCCAGACGACGACTTGCGGGCTTGAGGCCTGTTTGTTTTGGAAATGAGTGAAGCGCTTTTCAGAGGAGCGGGAGATTTACAGGCCGGGCCTGGGCTCTCTCCGTGGGAGAACAAGGAAAAAGCCTTGCCAGGGCCTCGCAAATGGAGAAAGCAGAAGGCGGCAGGGGAACCACGGAGGAGAGGAAGTGAACGGGCCTGGGCCAAGCCTTCCAAGTGAAGGCACTCTGAGGCAGGACGGAGAGGGTGGTCATGTGTCCTCTTTTACCGAGGGCAGTCCTCAGTTTTGCTAGAGCACATTCCTCTGTTTTGAAGGCATTTTCAATAGAGCTCCGGCTATTGGGCGGTATAGAAATGTAACAAATAAATAAATAAATAAATAAATAAAATAACTTGAAGAGCTCTCCAGCCCTTGTCCAGTTTATGGGAAAAAGACCTACGAGAAGGAAGTGCTAAAGACCTTGACGTTGTCCCTCAACATCTCCTGGGCAGCAGATTGAACAAGGCACACAGCTCACCTTGTCAGTGGTCACAGCCTTCCCCACTCTGGCTGTATTTCTATTTAAATAATAGACATTATTGCCTAGAGTGACCATATGGAAAGGAGGACAGGGCTCCTGTATCTTTAACAGTTGTGTAGAAAAGGGAATTTCAGCAGGTGCCATGTGAAATTCCCTCTTCATCACAACAGTTAAAGCTGCAGGACCCCTGCCCTCTTTTGTATGTGGTCACTCTAGTATATCTTTAACTGTTGTGATGAAGAGGGGATTTCACCAGGTGCTGCATGCATACAAATGACACCTGACGAAATTCCCTTTTCTATGCAACTGTTAAAGATTCAGGAGCCCTGTCCTCCTTTCCATATGGTCACCCTATTATTGCCACCTTAGCTTCTGTGCATATAGGTTAGCCTACTTTGTACAAATAGGTGTCCTCTTCTGTCCTCTCTTTTGGGTGGTGCATGTCCTCTTTATTCAAACATGCCCACCCTAATGGCGGCACGAATGCCGACAGCATGACGGGCTGCCATCATTTGTAGGGTCTCAATTCCAAGCAGGGTGGCCACTGATGAATCATCAAGAAAGAGGAAATGTATCACAAAAAGTGTACATTACGTTTGCATGCGCTGATTTATATGTAGAAATGCCAATTTAGAAAGAATTATGATAATTTAAAAAGAACTACAGTCCATCTCACCAAAGTGTGGAAGATCGTAAGCAGGTGATCTGTATGCCTACCTGTTTAGTCTGCTGTCCAGGAGTTAACTGCTGATGGACAACAGCTCTTACGCTTCTTTATTTTAAAACCAGAACTGGATAGGAGCAACCCTTCAAATAAGACTCCATTTTCAAAAATATGTGTTTGTTGGAAGAAAATATGAGCTTGCATGCGTCCAAGCAAGAAGCAAAAACAGACTGTGAATATTCCCCCCGCTTCCTTAAAAATGAACTAATGAAAGTAAATTGTTTTCCAGGAATATAATGATCAGTATTGCTAGGTACGTTGTACATTTTCAATTTTCGCTGCACCACGAAAATTGAAATGGCAATGTATGTTGGATATTAAGGGGCATTAATGACCGGCTTTCCAACTCTGCATTTAATAATTAAAATAAAACACTGTTACTAGATACGCATGATTATACTTAGTCACAATAAACCTCTTGATGTCATGCTTGTTTCGCCCACTGATGTGGTGAGCGGACAAGAGGGGAGTTAAAAGGTGGCCATCTCAAAAATGCTTCCAGGTGTCTGGAAAAGCACGGCTTCAGTTTTCCACACAGTTCCTTGCCCTCCCATGCACCTTGTTATGGTCTGGGATCCACATTTCAAGGCACGTTCTTTGAATGAGCATGACCCTGTTTAACACTTCTGGCAGGCTTCCCACAGGGAACCCTGGGGGAAGGGGCTCCTGTGTGGGGCACTCACAATTTAGTCTGTTAAGATATCTGCAACTTTCTCGAAGAATTATTATTCCCAGGGCTCTTTGCAGAGTCATGGGCTCTTCTCAGGAAGTGGAGACTGCTAAACTAGATCAACCTTGTCGTACAGACTAAGGGCCTTGCTAGACCTGGTGGAAAATCCAGGAGAGAGGAGGGGAGACCTCGTGTTATGAATAACGCGAAATCTCACTCTTATTCACACGCAACCCGCGACGAGCTCTGGAGGAGAGCTGTTGTGGCCGCCATTTTTTTATTCTCCTTCCCCCGTAGCCACGATGTCCCCCACCGGCCCCTTCTCCTTCCCCCGCCTGCCCCCCCTGCCCATGATGTCAGATCCCCCCGATGTCCCCCGCCCGCAATTCCCCCCCGATGTCCCCTGGGCCACGATTCCTCCCAATCTCGCCGGCCTCTGTTTCCCGCCCCCGCCCCCATGTCCCCACTGTAGCCCTTCTGCCGCTTTTCCTGGCTACTCGGGAGTAAATCTGGTAGCCGGGGAAAGCGTCAGACCTGGCTACTTGCCTGTGGTCTCGGGCTGAGCCCGAGACTGTAGGAAAAACCAGGCCTCAACCGGTGCTGGGTACCCCGGACCCAGGGAGGGTTCACCCCTGCCTGAGCCTGGGATACCCTGTGCGTCATCTGGACGCACAGGGGTGAGCCCAGGGCTCACACCGGGCTAAAGCCCCATCTAGGAAGGCCCTTAGGCTAACGGTACTCCTTTCCCAGTGGGCAGAATTGTGCTACTAACTGTCTTTTACTGGACAGCCATACAGTGATCTCACCTTCTATCCATTTCCAAGCTAGACCAGCCATTCAGTGGTCATCTACCTTCCTGCATTCACCTGAGAGTGCTCCTGTCATTTTTCATGGAATACCTGGGCTTAAGGTTTCAGAGCAAGCATTGCATGATCAGCTGCCGCCATGAGAACATCCATTTCGCCAAAAAGCCTTCAAGTCAGGATGGTTTCAACAGGAGGCATCCACAAGAAATGGCGCACCCAGGCTAGCGTGACCCTATGGAAAGGTGGTGTGAGAGCCAGGGTGGTGTAGTGGCTAAAGTGTTAGGCTAGGAGTCAGGAGATCCGGGTTCTAGGCCCCACTTGGCCGTGGAAATTCACTGGGTGACTTTGGGCCAGTCACAGACTCTCAGCCCAACCTACCTCACAGGGTTGTTGTGAGGATAAAAATGGAGAGGAGGAGGATTATGTACGCCGCCTTGGGTTCCTTGGAGGAAAAAAGGCAGGATATAAATGCAACAAATAAATAAAATAAAATAAAATAAAATAAAGGATAGGGCTCCTGTATCTTTAACAGTTGTGTAGAAAAGGGAATTTCAACAGGTGTCATTTGTATGCATACAGCATTTCGTGAAATCCCCTCTTCATCTCAACAGTTAAAGCTGCAGGAGCCCTGCCCTCTTTTGTATCTGGCCACTCTATTATAGCTCCTGCAGCTTTAACTGTTGTAATGACGAGGGAGTTTCACCAGGTGCTGCACGCATACAAATGGCACCTACTGAAATTCTCTTTTCTGTACAACTGTTAAAGATACAGAAGCCCTGTCCTCCTTTCCATATGTTGACGTTTTCTACACAACTACTAACGATGCAGGAGTAGGGTGGAAAAGGAAAGGAGGACAGGTCTCTTGTATCTTTAACAGTTTCATAGAAAAAAGAATTTCAGCAGCTGTCATTGGTATGCACACAGCACCTGGTGAAATTCCCTCTTCATCACAACGGTTAAAGCTGCAGGAGCCCTGCCCTCTTGACCTTATACTACATTTCTACTTAAATTACAATAATGATTTATACGTCTGCATCTAGGCATGTGCAAATTAGGACATGCAAAATTGATGCAAACCGCTGTCCTCTTTTGTCCTGCTTTTGATGGTGCGTTTTCTACTGACTCATCAGCAGACATCCCACTGTGAGGTGAACACCCCCAACCCCCCAAGCTTGCTCCTGGGCCTTAGCCAGGCCAGGTTCACTGCCATCGCTCTGCTCCGGTGACGCAAGAGGCCTTCACAGAGCTAACTAAGTGGGGAAACTTCCCTCTGCCTGTCTCGCTAGCAGCACTGCATTCTTGTGAATATTTCACCCACAGCCCTCTCCATACTATAGAAGGCTTCCCCAGCTCCAGTTCTCAAGCAGATGCCAGAGGTGGAGTCTCTCTCTCTCTCCCTTTCTCTCTCTCTGTATCCCTGCACAGTTTGCCTACAAATTCTGTGCTGGGCTTGGACAGGACCCTCTTTGAACATTCAATGATGTGACGTTTTGCCAAGATAAATTGGCCCCTGGTGGGGAAGGGCCTTCTAGGCCCCCAGCCAAGGGCTGCCTCTCCGACAAGGATCTTGTCTGCTTCAGTCGAGCTGCAGCTCAGTGATTTATCAGGTTGGGGTGGGGGGAGTTGGAGACCTCCAACTCCGCTTCCCCTACCAAGTTTCTCACTGGCCTGAGAAGTGGCCATTCGAAATCAGGCAAGATTGATGTGGCTTAAAGGTGTTCTCCGCACACAGAAGGATCTGTCTGGGCTTGGTGTGTAGCACAACGCAGGTTTAGGGAAAGTACTGCAAGAACTGGCAAAGAGGCAGGGCTGGATCGGAGGAAGGGAAGGACTCCATCTAAACCATATTCCCGCCTCTGCCGAACCGTCTCTGAGCCACCGTCGGCTGCTGGAGAACGAGGTGGCCCACCCAGGGCCAGCCATTGGCATTTGGTGGCCAAGGCAGAGAAGTGAAGTGGCAACCGCCTTCTGCTAACTGTCATGGGGTAAAATACACAGGGAAGTACTCCTGAGCGAGCCCCATCACTTGCACAGGACAATCGTTTTGTACTGTATGCTTTTATCTGTATGCCGCCCTGAGATCTTAATGATATAGGGTGGGATACAAATGTTTTAAATAAAAAAATAACCATGGTGGCTACATAACCACAGTGTAAACTTCCTGACTAGCCATTTGCTACAAAAGAGTTAGCGGCCTAACCATGGCTTATTTTATTTATTTATTTATTTATTGCATTTCTATACCGCCCAATAGCCGGAGCTCTCTGGGCGGTTCACAAAAATTAAAAACATTCAAAGTATAAAACAACAGTATAAAACCATAATATAAAATACCATATAAAAGCTCAACCAGATAAAAACAGCAGCAATGCAAAATTACGAATTTAAAACACCAAGTTAAAATGTATTTATAGACTGTTAAAATGCTGGGAGAATAAAAAGGTCTTCATCTGGCGTCTAAAAGCATATAATGTAGGTGCCAAGCGAACCTCCTTAGGGAGCTCATTCCACAGCCGGGGTGCCACAGCAGAGAAGGCCCTCCTTCTGGTAGCCACCTGCCTCACTTCCTTTGGCAGGGGCTCGCGGAGAAGGACCCCTGAGGAGGAACTTAGGGTCCGGGCAGGTACATACGGGAGGAGGCGCTCCTTCAGATAGCCTGGCCCCAAGCCGTTTAGGGCTTTCAATGTTAATACGTCGCACGTTGTCTGAAAATATGTGCGTTTTTCGGGGAGGGCTAATGCCTTTCGTCTTTGGGGGGCTTTTCCTGCTTCTGGGTGGCAACCCTAAAGCAGAGTTCCCTGACAGCCAGCCAAAAAAAAGGGGGGGGGAATGTTGGCAGGGGGGAAAAAGGCGCTCTGACAATCCATCGTAAAGTTTGTAGCTTCTTTCCGCCTGCCGATTTCCAAACACTGAAGGCTAGCCGGCCGCTCCCATGCTGAGGTGGCCTTGGTAGAAGACCCATGACATTCCCCAGAAATCGGCCTCCCGTGGCTTCCGCAGCAGGGAGAGCCAATTTCCCACAAGGCTGCTCCTCGGGAGCCAATCGATTCTTAATTAACAGGGCTCCTCGTCAGCGCCTTCACTAATTGCTGCTCAGCATAATTGATTGTTAAACTGTCACTGACTAAGCTCAGAGGTTTAACCCAGCGGGAGGCGATGGCTGGAGCCGGTATTTGGTGCGTGGAGCGGAGCGAAGCGAACCCTTCGCGATCAGTGGGATGCGTGAACTTTACTAAGACTCCACACCAAGTTCCAAAAAGAAATGGGGAGGCAGTTTTACTCTGATAGAACTGTTCCAAAACTAGCGTGTCGCCAAGGCCTGCCCGGGACACTTTGCTTTCCCAAGTGGCTGTGTTGCGTTTTCCAAGATGTGCGACGGAGGATCTGAGTGCGAAATATCTCATGATGATCACAGTGGACATTCATGAGGCGCTTTCAAGTGATTAAAGCAGCCGTCTGTAAACTGGCGTCCTTCAGATGTTGTGGACTACAACTCCCAGCGTTCCTCACCATTGGCCATGCTGGCTGGGGCTGATGGGAGTTGAAGCCCAAAATGGCTGGAGGGCACCGGGGTTGACGGAGGCTAGTCCAGCCCTGTGGTTGTCCTATCCCTGCTTAAAAACCAATAAACCTGCATGAAGATTTCCTAGGTCAATTCGCCACCCCCAATTTGTAAACTTGCTTTTTGGGGAAAGGTTGTTGGGTGGTCAGGATCTCTTTACTTTCCCCAGGTTGGGGAAGGCTGTCCAAAAACAAGAGAGAAGACGTTCTCAAGCTGCTGAAAATGGCTTGAGTGAGCCCGACCTGTTTCAGAGAGGAATTTCCTTTCTCAGGGCCCACAAGTAGTTTGAAACAGTAAGTAAGATTTTCAGAATACACACAGAGAAAGATGAGCGGCCCCTGAGGAAGGAAATACCTTTCCGACATGTGTTGGGCTTCTTTTCAGGTGCTAAGGAACATTTTTCTCTCCTGTTTTTGGACACAATTCATGTCTTTCTCTCTTGTTGCTTTTTTTTGTCCTTGAAGATGGACAGTGCAGCCTATTGGTTAGTCTCTCTCTGTAGCCTGTTGACTAGCAGGCATTGGCAAAGGATCTGCAGGAGCTCACCTCTCTGTACAAGTCCTCCACTCAGGGCCAGTGTTACCATTAGGCCAGCTAGGCAGCCACCTAAGGCGCAGACCTCAGAGGGGCGCAGTACTGCCCTTTAAGGGTCACCGTTTTATAGAAATTAGCTGTTTTAAGAAAAAAAATCATAGTGAGTTCAAGTGTTGTACTTTTTATTTTTTCTACAAAACATCTGTTCTTAAAAATTGAAGTTGGCAATTTTTTTATTTTTATTTTTTTGAGGGGGGGGTTGCAAGTACCTTGTCTTGCCTAGGGCACAAAATAGTCTGGCACTGACCCTGCCTCCACCTGCTGTAAAGAGAGTGGGCCTTCTTCCAGTTTAAGATGCAATCCTATGCCTGTTTAGACAGGAAAGAAAAAAACTCCTGCAACTCCCAGCATGCCCCAGTCAGCATGGGGACTTTTTTTTCTGTCTAAGACCTCCATCACACCTACTTTTTTTTAAATCCGGTTTTCATTTGCCGTTTCCTCCTCCGTTTCCTTAGCAAGTCGAGCGCTGGGCACTTCCACGTCTGTGCGCTGTGGCGCTCTTTCAGCTGATGTATCTTTTTACCTGGTGTGCTACTATGCCGGTGAAATCTGCCCTGCCGCCTACATTCTCCTTTCCCTGCGGTTAATTTTTTTAAAAAAACCACACACGCTATTTTTTTATTTCTGCGCAAATACAATAGTACAGCAGCCTGAAGCTGCACAGTTATGGTAAAACAACACACTATACTTTCCCCATAGATCATATTCAACAAACTCCAAGGAAGGGAGGCTGTTTGTAAGAAGCAGGAGGGTGCTCACAGGCCGAGACTGTTGCTACTGCTTGGTTTGGGAAAGGGTTACAGGGGAAGAGAAGAGGACATGCCATTCTAGGGAGGCCCTGGGGGTGAACCACCACCACCCCTGTCCCGGTGCCTTTTCCGCATTTCTTTTAAGGTAGGGTGACCATATGAAAAGGAGGACAGGGCTCCTGTATCTTTTAACAGTTGCATAGAAAAGGGCGTTTCAGCAGGTGTCATTTGTATATATGGAGAACCTGGTAAAATTCCCTCTTCATCACCACAGTTAAAGTTGCAGGAGCTATACTAGAGTGACAAGATTTAAAAGAGGGCAGCTTTAACTGTTGTGATGAAGAGGGAATTTCACCAGGTGCTGCATGAATACAAATGAGACCTGCTGAAATTCCCTTTTCAATACAACTGTTAAAGATACAGGAGCCCTGTCGTCCTTTTCATAGGGTCACCCTATTTTAAGGTGGAAATGTAGCCATGGCCATGCCTACTCAGGAGTAAGAATAAGACTTAAATGGGACCTCTCTCCTTTCCCCTTCACAGTTGAGTGGCGACCTGCCCCGCTCTCCGCTTTTGATAGCAAGACCACCCTTAGACCGCCCTTAGACACACACGCCCCCAACAAAGAACAGGATGGTCAGATAGAATGCAACAACAGCAATACACAGGAACAAGGAGCACATTTATTTCCCATGGAGGGGAAAAGCAGACTTTCCCCGCTCCCAAAAGTAACGAAACATGGAGGGGAAGAGGCGAAATGAGTGAAGGACAGGGATAATGATGTCATATGAGTAGGCTGGTATGCTGCAAAACCACATGCCAGGCATGGTGAGTGTGTGTTAAATCGCTGGTGTGATGGAGCCCTAAATACACACAGGATTGTGCCCCGAGTCTGCTTTAAAAGATGCCCAACCTTTCTCCAGGCATTTATAAAGCTGAAATTGTGTATTTTCCAGTGACATGCGGAGACTTCTTTTCATTCTCCGAGGCTTTTAGGAGTTGATTTTTCTTGCTGCTTCTATGAAATCCAGCTGCTTGAAAGTCTTAAAGCACACTTTAACAGAGCCGTCGCCAACCTCTTGCCCTCCAGATGGATTGGACATCAATTCCCATAATCCGCCAGCCAGCGATGTAGGCTGAGAGATCATGGGAGCTGTAATCCAACTCCTTCGGAGAGCACCAGCCTGGGAAAGACTGCATGTTTAACTTCATTTTAGATTGCGTTTTATTGCTGCCTCGGGTTTGGTTTTTTCCCTCCCCCTGGGGACTTTTATGATAAATTGTTGCCATGGTTGTGTTAGCCACTTGGAATCTTATTTAACAGACAACCAGAATTTATTTTTAAAAATATTTCTCAATGAATAAATCGGAACATAGGAAGCTGGCTTAAGCGTGTTGATGTACCGGTCCATCCAGGTGCAGTTTCAGGCAGGGTTTTTCCCCCAGTTTCCTTCCAGGACTCCCTTCTTAGGAAATGGTCCACTTGCAGCTTTTTAGGTCCCAGAAGAGAGCAGGGCCGAGGCTCTCTTCGGAAGCACACTCAGGACGGGCCACCTTATGCCACAAAGCAGATGGCAAAACGGAAAAGGCCGCTCCCTCGGGCAGAGTGGAACCGCCGCAGCTAAATCCTCCATTCCCTCGGCGGCGCGTCCCCTCCCTCGATGTCCCCCCCCCATTGGCACCGTGAAATGAAAGCATTAGGAGGCAGCGGTGGCAAGAGACCAGCCGCTCCGTTGCAGACGCTCCGGCTAATTGAGCCGTTTTGTTTCAGAGCGCTTGAAAAGAGCAGAAGTGAATTGGCTTTGAGAGGCGTGGAGAGAGGGAGGGGGTGGCTGGGGGAGAATAAGGGTGGGGGGAGAAAGATACCCATGGGGCTAGCCCCAATGAATAGCAGCCAGGCTAGCCCACCAGCCTCAGTGCACTCCCTCTCTCTCTCTCTCTCTCTCTCTCTCTCTCTCTCTCTGTCCCACACATACACAAACACATAAGAACATAAGAAGAGCCCTGCTGGATCAGACCGAGGGCCCATCTACTCCAGCACTCTGTTCACACAGTGGCCACCCAGCCGTCAGCCAGGGACCAACAGACTTGGACTGAGCAGGCTTTCAAACAGACGATGCCTTCACATAGAGGACTGTCTCTAGAGTTCCAGCCAGCCCCAAATGCCTGGTACTGAGGGCTCCTTCCTCAGAGCCAGGCATTGTGGGAGGGATGTCCGTGGAGATTGCCAGCTCACAGGCCAGCTTTCTGCTACCCTAGGAGAGTATTAAGAACATAAGAAGAGCCCTGCTGGATCAGACCAAGGGTCCATCTAGTCCAGCACTCTGTTCACACAGCGGCCAACTAGCCATTGTCCCAGGGATGAAGAAGCAGGACATGGTGCAACAGCACCCTCCCACCCATGTTCCCCAGAAACTGGTGCACACAGGCTTACTGCCTCGAATACTGGAGAGAGCACCCAACCATCAGGGCTAGTAGCCATGGATAGCCTTCGCCTCCAGGAATTTATCCAACCCCCTTTTAAAGCCATCCAAACCACTACATGTTGCGGTAGAGAATTCCATAGTTTAAGTGCTGTGTGAAGAAGTCCTGAATCTCCCACCAATCAGCTTCATGGGATGACCCCAGAGAGAGAGAGAGAGAGAGAGAGAGAGAGAGAGAGAGAGAGAGAGAGAGAGTATTATGGAAGAGAGAGAGAAGTGTCTCCCTATCCACATTCTCCGCACCTTGCATAATTTTGTACACCTCCATCATGTCTCCCCTTAACCTCCTTTTTTCCAAACTAAACAATCCCAGCTGTTGTAACCTTCCCTCGTAGGGGAGATGCTCCAGCCCCTTGATCATTTCAGTTGTCCTTTCCTGCACTTTTTTCCAACATGCGCCACTGACCCACTATCCTTGGGGATTCAGTGCTAATATGCGCCGAAGGCGGATTCCATCTTAGCAGCTGAAAACCTGTAAACTGGATGGCCTCAAAGGCGAAATGGGGACACCCTTGGAAGTACAGTGCTGGCAAGGTTTGAAGGGCCACTCTTGAATACATTCTGCACTAAACTGCCAAACCAAACACACACACACACACACACACACACACTCCCAAAATACAGGCAGGGCATTTTAAGAGCCTTTGTCGTGGTTACATTCGATACTTCCCAACAGCTATACAGCCACATGACCTACTAAGGTTGACATTAATATGGTCAGGTGTCCTACTTTGCAGTGGACAGTCCTCTATTTTGGAGAGCTGCCAGGGGACAGTCCTCTATCTGAAGGTATCCAGTCCAAGTCTGGTGAAAGACAAAGAGCCATCAGAAGTGACAGCCAGCCAGGACTTGAAGTTGCCCATCGATAGTGAGCACTTGGATAGCAGCAGATGGAGATGGCCCACAGGTCACCCGGTCAGTCTTCTCCACTAGGGTGAGACGCCTTGTGTTTTTATTCAGATAGCAGTTATGATTTCTAAATTTTCACCTGTACATCTATATTTGCATATGCAAATCTTATGCAAAGCAGGTGTCCTCTTTTGTCCTCTTTTTCGGGCAATGTGTAAATGGCCACTCTGCCCAACGTCTGGGCCACCACTGAAGCTCAACTGCCCTGGCTGGTCCCTCCAGTGCTGGGCTGACTAGGGTGGCCGCCTCCACATTGCCGAAAAAGAGGAAATGCATCCCACAAAGAGGACAAAAGGGGATACAGATTTGCATGTGCTCATTTATATGTATAGATTCAGATTTGGAAATAAAAGCTATTAAGTTAAATAAAAATAGGAGGCATCTCAGCCTAGTGGGGACGTCTGGCCAGGTGACTGGTGCACCTCCTCAACATGCTGTCCAGGTGCTAAGTGCTATGGGGCATCTTCAAGGCCCCTGCTCTGCTCTCCCTCCCTACGGTTCTTCATGTTTGAAACCAGACCAGGACTAAACAGCACATCACAAAGGACACCTTCAAATAGAGGACTGTTCTATGTAAAGTAGGACACATGGCCATCATAGTGCTGATCCTTGGAGGACTTGCCTACCAGGACCTCCCATCTATGAGCTTAGCTGGTGGCAGTAACTAGGAAGCTACCCGCCATTTTGAATGTCCTATGATGCCCTGGGTTGATTGATGCAGCTTTGTTCCATGGCTCTGTGGACGTTTAATATGAGTGGCTTCCCAGAGCCATGGCCGGGCAAGTGAGTGGGTACCTAGGGGTGCAAGAAGTGGAACAAGCAAGGGAACTGAGAAACCCACCCACAGAAGAGGGCCCCACGGCAGGACACTTTGCTGGAGAGTCCCTCGAATCTTAAGACCTGTTATCCACACGGGTCAAAGAGCACCCCCCATGCCCCCCCCCAAGCAAAAGGATTTGTGCCTTTGACATGCATTCCCCAGCCCAGAGGTCTACTGCGCTGTTCACTACCAATGTTGTTTTATATACCTATACAGCCTGAGACTCCCCTGTTCCACCCTCACACGACTCCTTGGTGAATGTGACTTCTCTCTCCCTCCAAGGCCTCAGGTTCACACAGAACAATAAGGTTGGGCCTATGTCTGGACTGTACCACTTCAGATTGCAGGAAGGGAGTCACTGGACTGAATGCTCCTCCAGACCACATAGATATGCGCACACACACACACGTATTCCAGCACTAGATGTCAAGGAGAGAAGGATTCCAGAATTCTCTTCTCCCTGACCTGCTAGATTACTACATCCTGTGATTTTATTTGGTTGTATGAAGGTGCATTCTGTCCTATGGCGCTCCCCTCCCCCCGCCACAGTCTGATGTGGTACAGTCCAGGCGGGCCACCTCACCCACGACAAGGGCCTCCCTGCCTTTCTCCATAATAATGGAGTTTGCCATCCTGGCGGGCAGAAGCCTTGCCGGTTTTTAATCCTGTGTGCCGCACCTGTGTACACCGGCACCCAAGTTAAGCTGCTTGGACTAAATGTGCTCCCTATCAGAGATCATTAACATATGCAGATGAGCAACATACCCCCACCCACAGAGAGGGATCATCTAGCTTTCCTTCTTAGGACTCTTAGCCATCACCGAACGTACCATTGGTCGGAACGGGAGAATGACGAACTCTCCGACTTAATCCCTATCTCTACGTCTCCGGCATGAGCTAATGCTCTCCCCAGCGCTCGCTGCTGTTCCTTCCATGGCGCTTATCAGCCTCAGCTTCTCTCACAATCAGTGCCTTCCGGGGAGATCCTGGCCCCCTGTCACCCGGCAGATTCCAGGGCCTTGACTGCCTTAGTCGATGGGCGAAGACTCCTCAGCAGTGGGAGGTGTCGCAGGACGCTTTTCTCTGGTGCTGACACTTTATCAGGCTCCTGCCTTTGCAGCAGCCCTGGGCAAGGAAGGATCACCGGGCAGACGGGCCCCGGGCGGGGAACTGGGACCAAGGAATACTTTCCCACAGGATCGCCGGGCCCTCACGCGGCGCCAGTGACGTTCTGACAGGTCGGCGGGTTGTTGGAGGCTGCCGCCCACACTAATTTTAGCTCTGGCATAAGAAAAGAGCAGACGTGACCTCCGCCCTCTCGCCGCCCCACACTGAAGCATCCATGGCTCAGACCAGGGATCGGCAAGCGTGGCAGCCTGCTG
This sequence comes from Elgaria multicarinata webbii, assembly GCF_023053635.1. Lineage (NCBI taxonomy): Eukaryota > Metazoa > Chordata > Lepidosauria > Squamata > Anguidae > Elgaria > Elgaria multicarinata. The sequence continues at coordinate 12,461,858 of NC_086178.1, read as the reverse complement.
GCCTGATCCAGCCCGGCGGTGCAACGTTATGCAGCCCATGGTGGCTCTGGGCAATTGTTAATCAAGTATTGTTAACCACGCTTTTGCTCTTAATGTTGTGTGTGTGTGTTTAAAAATGTTTTCAGGTTGGAAAAAAGCGAGATTCATAGAATCATAGAACAGTAGAATCATAGAACAGCAGAGTCGGAAGGGGGCCAAAAGGCCATCGAGTCCAACCCCCTGCTCAATGCAGGAATCCACCCTAAAGCATCCCTGACAGATGGCTGTCCAGCTGCCTCTTGAAGGCCTCTAGTGTGGGAGAGCCCACAACCTCCCTGGGTAACTGATTCCACCATCGCACTGCTCTAACAGTTAGGAAGTTTTTCCTGATGTCCAGCCGGAATCTGGCTTCCTTTAACTTGAGCCCGTTATTCCGTGTCCTGCAGGATCGAGAAGAGATCCAGGCCCTCCTCTGGGTGACAACCTTTTAAGTATTTGAAGAGTGCTATCATGTCTCCCCTCAATCTTCTCTTCTCCAGGCTAAACAGGCCCAGTTCTTTCAGTCTCTCTTCATAGGGCTTTGTTTCCAGACTCCTGATCATCCTGGTTGCCCTCCTCTGAACACGCTCCAGCTTGTCTGCGTCCTTCTTGAATTGTGGAACCCAGAACTGGACGTAATACTCTATATGAGGCCTAACCAGGGCCGAATGGAGAGGAACCAGTACCTCACACGATTTGGAAGCTATACTTCTATTAATGCAGCCCAAAATAGCAGTTGCCTTTCTTGCAGCCATATCGCACTGTTGGCTCATATTTAGCTTGTGATCTACAACAATTCCAAGATCCTTCTTGTTTGTAGTATTGCTGAGCCAAGTATCCCCCATCTTGTAACTGTGCCTTTGGTTTCTATTTCCTAGATGTAGAACTTGGTAATTATTCCACATGTGCATATTGTGGACTCTAATGTCTAGCTTTTTTTTTTTTAAGTTGCTAGTCCCTTTTACTTACAAAAAGAGAAAATAAATGTACAGACTGCAACAAATAAATCTGCTCTTCTCGTCCTGTGCTCGGAGCCCAAAAAGCACTTCAGTGATCTGCAAGCGCTTGGCAATGATTTTTAAAAATAACAATGACGGAACTTGCATTTCAAGGTATAGCCGCCTTCCTGCATTCAGTTTTGTGTCGCTGCGCATCGATTCGCGACGGCGAGTGTATGCACTGGGCTGCAGCATCCCTTTAGGTTCCCCCAGCCACAACGTTTCTGTTGATGGGGCAGCTGCAACGGACCCTCACTCTGTAGGGTCTAGAAAAGCCAGTGGCAGGTGCCAGCCATGGCCAAAGAGGAACACGGACGGCACGGAGGCTGCGGTGGGAACGCGTTGGAGCCCTCGCATTTAAATACACTAAAGGTGTCTGTCGGCAAAGTGTGTGCGATACAATTCAGCTGGAAACCCGGCTCATCTCTCATCCTTTGCCAGGTCCACAACGCTGAGCATACATCAGCCGCAGCACCTGGCAGGAGGGAATGTTTCACCGCACATCTGGCCCTTGGAAAAGTCACGTCCATCACTGAAAACAGCTGGAGGAAACAGGCCTTGAGACAAGACATCTGGATGGGGGGGGGGGAGCTGATCTCTCCCTGGATCAATTCCTGGCCTCGTGCACTGAAAAGGAGTTGGGGGGGGAGTAGGCAAACAGGCAGGAAATCGTCTATGAGGCAGCCATTGCTTGGGGGAGCCATTTACACACGTCAACACCCACCCACCCCAAAAGAAGAAGAAACGCAACCTCAAAAAAGAGGACGCCGGTTCGCAGCAGCGCATTTCGATGTAGAGCTGTAAATTCAGAAATAATAACTATAATTTCATTAGAAATGCAATATATCTTGCCACAGTGAAGAGGGCTGGCTGGGTGCCCTGGGTGCCTTCTGTTGTTGCTCAGGTGCTAAGTGAGGATATGCAACCAGCAGCAGCAGCCTGCTCTGACTCGGTTCTTCTTTATCTTTCAGCCAGACTTGGACTGAGCAGGCTTTCAAACAGACGATGCCTTCACATAGAGGACTGTCTCTGGAGTTCCAGCCAGCCCCAAATGCCTGGTACTGAGGGCTCCTTCCTCAGAGCCAGGCATTGTGGGAGGGATGTCCGTGGAGATTGCCAGCTCACAGGCCAGCTTTCTGCTACCCTAGGAGAGTATTAAGTGCCCTGCTGGATCAGACCAAGGATCCATCTAGTCCAGCACTCTGTTCACACAGTGGCCAAACAGCCATTGGCCAGGGATGAACAAGCAGGACATGGTACAACAGCACCCTCCCACCCATGTTCCCCAGCCACTGGTGCACATAGGCTTACTGCCTCGAATACTGGAGAGAGCACCCAACCATCAGGGCTAGTAACCATGGATAGCCTTCGCCTCCAGGAATTTATCCAACCCCCCTTTAAAGCCATCCAAATCGGTGGCCATCACTATATCCTGTGGTAGTGAGTTCCATAACTTAACTCCGCACTGTGTGAAGAAGTCCTTCCTTTTATTTGTCCTGGGTCTCCCACCAATCAGCTTCATGGGATGACCCCACTGGGTTCTGGTATTTTGAGAGAGGGAGAAACATGTCTCCCTATCCACGTTCTCCACTCCATGCATAATTTTGTGCGCCAGTATTTCGGGAGCTAATTCCATGGAGAGGCAAGGGCTTGGAATGCCACACTCCTATTTCCATGGGAATGATTTACAGCACTAAGGGGTGCAGCACCTTAATGGGGAGGCTGAATGATCCCCCTCTATGGCCTTTACGATGTCACGGGTGGTACTATGCCCCCGATTTCAGTGGGCGTGGCCTCTGCCACTTGATGACATTTGCTCCAGTGCCAACTGGAGCTTGAGAAAGGACCGGACTTCTCTCTGTGTGGAGGATTTCCCTATCAGGAAAGCCCCATGCACAGTGAAGCCAAGTCGGACACGTCACCTTCAATTTGCCCATGGAGGAGCAAAGGGGAATCTGCCTGGCTCAGCGATTTCAGCTTCCCCAGTGGCCAGCCAAGCCTCTGTCACACTAAAGAAGCAAAGGGTGAAATTGACCGGCTCGGTTTTGCTACATGTGGAGCATCTATGGACGGGAAAGCTTGGAGGTATGTAGCAAAGCCACACAGAGGAATCCCCTTTCATAGAATCATAGAATAGTAGAGTTGGAAGGGGCCTATAAGGCCATTGAGTCCAACCCCCTGCTCAATGCAGGAAGCCACCCCTTTCTTAACTCTGGTCTCTGATTAGAGATAACAGTGGAGGATTCCTCTCTCTGCCTCCTCCCCAAATCCCGGTAGGCCAGGTCTTATGGAAGGGACAGAGCTCGGAGTGCCAAGGGGGCAGGGCCCATGAAAGCAGCACAAGCCTCTGTGGGCTGAATCTGGTGCCCTCAGGGGCCACGTTAGGCCCTTGAGCCGGAGGTTCTGCATCCCTGTGCTCAGGGGCAACCCCCAAGAATTTCTGCTGCCTGTGGCAAAGAACAAGACGGCGCCTCCTCCCATTCTGTGTATAAAAGTCAAATGGACTTTTAGCTGAATATGTCTTCAACACGGACAATAGGACAGTGTCCACCACTGCACCTGAAGGCAGAAGGCCAGCTGAGTGGCCTTCTGCGTGGTTCCGTAGCTGTCTTCTGTATGCTTCAAGGTGGACTTCTGCATTGAGAAGTGGGTTGGACTCAGTTAGGCTGACTACATGAAAAGGAGGACAGGGCTCCTGTTTCTTTAACAGTTGTATTGAAAAGGGAATTTCTGCAGGTATTATTTGTATATATGGAGAACCTGGTGAAATTTCCTCTTCATCACAACAGTTAAAGCTGCAGGAGCTATACTATGACCAGATTTAAAAGAGGGCAGGGCACCTGCAGCTTTAACTGTTCTGATGAAGAGGGAATTTCACCAGGTGCTGCATGCCTACAAATGACACCTGCTGAAATTCCCCTTTCTGAACAACTGTTAAAGATACAGGACACCTGTCCTCCTTTTCATATGGTCACCCTAATCACCTTGTTGCCACCTCACAGCATCTGCTGCCTGAGGCGACTGCCTGTGTTAGTTGGTGGGTACCAGAGACAGGGCCTTTTTAGAACGGCCCCCACCTTCTGCATCCACCATGTACTGTTAACTCTTTGGGCAGGTTCCGTTTTGCATTTAAACTCACTTACATCAGAGCACCTCGGTGACCACAGGAATACAAGGCAGTTTGCTTCATTGCTGTCTAGGTGGTCATGGGGGGGGGCTATGGGGGCCAGACCTTGGCCTCAAGGACCACCCGTAGCTGCACACCTCAGTCAACGGAACATGGTCAATGTGATGCAGGGAGTGGGAAGTCCCGTCCCCGCTCCTTCATCTGCACTCTGGCCCTGTTATTCCAACAGGAAGAGGAAGTGAGGGCTGTACACAGTTCTCAGCCGCCCTCCACACATCGATGGCTGAGCTATGCTTCCAATTTAGCTGCTCCTCCTCTATCTCCCTCATCTGTTTGTCTTGCAAAGCCATTGAGGTCATGCAAAGCCTCCTGCCCTAATCCGAGCCTTGGCTTTCTCCCCAGCTCCTTGGCTGCTGCTTTTCTCTTTGGGGTATAGGGCAGAGGCTGCCCCACTGGTTCTTGGCCGCCCTTGGAGGCGGTCTGCTGCCATTGCATTCCTCGGTGGTGCAGCAGTGCCGGGACCGGGAGGGAGGAAGGAGAGGTGACGGGGCTTCACCGTGACGCGTTCAGCTCCTACAGCGCTGGCTGCCACCAGCGGCCTCCTTCTCCGCAAAGCTGCTAATGGCTGCCGAGGTCAAAGGCAGCACTTAATGGATTGCTGGCAGGGAGGAGGGAGAGCGGGGGAGACGGCGACCTGCGAATCCATCTGAGCAGATCGCCTTTCACAGAAACGGCCCAGCCAGCCCCCTTGCTCCAGGTGCCTGAGCCCTGGCTGTGGGACATTTGGATTCAATTAAGGCCATCTCTGCGAAGTTGTCAGAGAAAACAGGGACAAGGAATGTCAAGAAAGTGGCACACGGGGGGCTGTTGGTCCAGATTCCCGTGTGCGTTTCTTTCAAAGGTTCAACGGCTAGGCGGAAGGAGGGTGCGTCTGAGTCATAGAATCATAGAATAGTAGAGTTGGAAAGGGCCTATAAGGCCATTGAGTCCAACCCCCTCTGCTCAATGCAGGAATCCACCTTAAAGCATCCCTGACAGATGGCTGTCCAGCTGCCTCTTGAAGGCCTCTACTGTGGGAGAGCCCACAACCTCCCTAGGGAATTGGCTCCATTGTCGTACTGCTCTAACAGTCAGGAAGTTTTTCTTGATGTCCAGCCAGAATCTGGCTTCCTGAGCTCATTATTCTGTGTCCTGCACTCTGGGACGATCGAGAAGAGATCCTGGCCCTCCTCTGTGTGGCAGGAATGCCCCAGGAGGCAGGGGAAACTAGGGGCATAGAAGGAATGCACACACACACAAGAGAAGGATGGCCAACTTTTTTACCGCTCCCTGCTCCTGTGCTTGATCCACAGACACTAGCAGGTGTAGGTGACCCTATGGAAAGGAGGACAGGGTTCCTGTATCTTTAACAGTTGCAGAGAAAAGGGAATTTCAGCAGGTGCCTGCGATGTCACCACCCCTCACACTAGGCCCGTAACCTAAGCCCTTCTCAGGCCCAGCGCCACCACCTGAAAACCTGAAGGAGGGTTAAATAAAACCTTTCCCCTAGCTATGAGGCAAACAGGTTTAATATAGGATCTCCTCTAAATATACTGTGGGTATAATCTGGTGAGGGTGTTTAATAACTGTAAGGCAGGTAAATAATGCCAAGCGGACACGTGGGATTTCGCAGCTAACAAAATAAAATAAGTTTATTATTGTTTAAAAGCTTTAAATCAAAATATAATACTTTCAGTCCTGCCTGATCTAAACTCTCCACACACACCAACCACCTCACTCTCTTCACACCAGTCCTAAGTCCCTAGAATCCAAACTCTTCTTACGCTACAACTAAACAACTCTCCTCACACGCATTCAGACTCCAACTCCCTCACAAACTCCCAACCCTCTCCTTATATACTCCTTTCCCCCTCCCACCTATTACATCATAAACCACGCCCACTCAGTTCTAACATTCCATACTTACCAGACATACAAACTAGACATATACAAGATAATCAATTGTGGGGTAACGCCACAGTGTCCTTTGTATGCATGCAGCACCTAGTGAAATTCCCTCTTCATCACAACAGTTAAAGCTGCAGGAGTATAGCCAGAGTGATCAGATACAAAAGAGGGCAGGGCTCCTGGCTAGTATGTAGGCCGCTGGCAAGTGGCCAACCAATACCCTTGAAGCAGATGGTCCCCAACCCAGGCCCTGCCTCACTCTGTCCAATGCTATGCGCTTTGGGTTATGAAACCGAAGTTTCTTCTTTGAAATGGAGGTCCTGTTCAGACGGTGTGATAAGCCATGGTTAGGCTGCTAAACCTTTTGCAGCAAATGGTTAATGAGCGTGTTTAAACCATGGTTATGTAACCACCATGGTGAGGATTGGTTCACACAACACACTAAGCTGTAATGTTTATCTCAAAATGCTTAATCACTGCAGCTTAGCATTTATTTATTTATTTATTTATTTATTGCATTTCTATACCCCACCACCACCACCAATAGCCGAAACTCTCTGGGCAGTTCACAAAAATTAAAACCATGAAGACAATTCAAAGTATAAAACAAACAACAGTTTAAAAACACAATTTAAAAGTATAATATAAAAGCACAACCAGGATAATACCGAGCAGCAATGCAGAGATTAGTACAGACATCAGGGAGAAAAATCACTCTGCATAAAAAGCCTTGATGCAATCAAATATGAACACTTTGGGCCTGTCCACACAATCACCATGGGTTAAACCAGTGGTTCCCAAAGTGTGCAGTACTGCCCCCTTGGGGGTGGTGAGATTGCTTGGGGGGGGTGTTAAGAGGCAAGGGGGCGGAAGGGAGCGCTAAGAGGCAAAGGGGCAGCAGGGGGCGCTCGAGGTGGTCTTTTCTGAGAAGCGCCTTTCCAGAAGGTCTTAAAACCCAAGGATATTTTTATGGGAGAAGGTAGTTTGGTCCCAAGCCATATAGGGAAAGAATCCACACATATATTAATACCGTTTAAGAAGAATCCTTTTAACAGTGAATTGAAATGTTTCAAAAGCACCAAAACGCTAATGAAGAGACATGCCCTGCTTGGTGTGCCCCGCCATGCTGGCTGCAAAACAGAGGCGTTGGCTCTATTTTCCCTCCCTCCCTCGGCAAGCCTGCGGCGGGTGCTTCGGATTTTGAATAACTATTCAATTAATTGTTACTGTTTTGAATTTCATTGTTATTATCTTCCTTAGTGGCTTGTTGAAAACCGCTATTCTGAATACTGATTTTTATAGTGTAGGGTAGGGGGCACTGGGCATGAGTTTGTGGAACCAAGGGGGCAGTTACATGAAAAAGTTTGGGAACCACTAGGTTAAACAAGGCCCGATCTACACCAATCAGGATATTGCAAAATGAAAGCAGTATATAAGAGTCAGGAGCCACGCTACTGCTTTATAGCAGTATTGACGTGCACTGACAACTGTTGGGGCCCATTGACAAATACCATATACTGCTTTCATAGTGCTATATCCTGCTCGGTGTAGATCTTTCTGAAGCCACCGTTGCTTCGGGGTTATTGTTTGCCGGTTTGTTTCTGTGTGTGTGTGTTTGGCAGGGTTTCACCAATGCACACATCCACATTGGTACTATAGAAGCAGAGGGGGAGCGAAGATGCAAATGACCTGGAGGCACTGAAATGCTTCATCCCTGGAAATAATTTTAGACTTTCTCCTAGTAGAACCGGAATTGGAGGAGGAATGGAATGCAGAGTGGAGCAGAGAAACAAAGGAATGGAATTGTGTGTACAGAGTGGACGAGGGCGGAGGTCAGGTTTTCATCCCCAGAGATGGAGAGTAAGGTAAGGGAGAAAGGTAGACGGAAGAGGACGTGAGCTGTTTTCTGGGGCATCCTGGGTCCGAGACAACGCCGTAACGGGGCCCAGGCGTGGCAGCTGCAGTTCCTCGGGCACTGAGACAATAGCTGATTTTGTCCGTCCGTCAGCCCCGCATTCGCTCTGCGTGGGAAGCCCCTTCTGGGACCAGCCTGAACCTGCCTTCGCCGCCCTTCTGAAGAAAGCGTTCGCTCAAGCCTTCCAGTCCCAGCGGAGCCTATGCGAGCCGGTTGATGAGAGACCAGAGCTGTTAAAATGGCCATCAACAAGTCATACTTCACTACGGATTAGAGGGAAGCATTGAGAAGGATTAGCTGAACTTTGGGGTTATCGGACGGGGATTAGCGGCATGGCTTCTGGGGACCCCGGCGCTGCAGGAGAGGCGGAGCCTGGGGTAGGTAGTGGCTCTGGGGCTGGCATTGCTCTCTTTGTCTGTCTGCAAGGAACAGTGGAGGCCGGGGGCTCCGATGCCAGTGGGGCGGTGAAACCACTCCAGATTTCAGTCAGAACCAGCTGGAACTCTAAAAGAGCTCCCCAACCTTGGGGAGTTTCTGTAGAGATCCAACTGGTTTCGACTGAAACCTGGAGGGGATCTACACAGCGTACTGAAGGCGCACGCAACGCCTTCAGTGCGCCCCCAAAACGATTGTGTAGAACCTGCCTGAAGAGACGCAGGAAGAGGTGGAGGAGGAGGAGGAGGAGGCTGGGGAATCCAGCCGCGTCCTTGCCGCAGCCACCGCCCACCTCCCCGCCGGCCTCCTGCTGGTAAGTAAGGTCCGCGGCGGAGAAGGGGCTGCTTGGCACGGACCGGACCGGCGGAGCTGCTGCTGCTGCTGCTAGGTGGAGGGAGGGATGGAGGCAGCCCGGCCCGGGTCTCCTCGCTGTGCTCCGGGGGCTTTGATTGGGGGCAGCAGGAGGCCAGCGGGGAGGTGGGCAGCGGCGGCGGCAAGAACGCGGCTGGATTCCCCAGCCGCCTCCTCCTCTGCCTCTTCCTGAGTCTCTTCAGGCAGGTTCTACACAATCGTTTTGGGGGCGCACTGCAGGCGCTTGCGTGCGCCTTCAGTACGCTGCGTAGATTCCCTCCTGGAGTGGATTCACGGCCCCACTGGCATCAGAACCACCAGCCTCTACTGGCAAGGACCCTAGCACTTGTCTCCCCAAAAGATTCAATTAATGAGTTACAGGAATGGGTGCGTGCCAAGTTGGACTCAAAGAACAAACAGAAACACAGGAAGCCGGCTCAGACCAGCTTAGACTAGCTGTCCACCCGTTACTGTCCACCAGGGTTGTCTCTGGTCAGTAGCCCTTCCGGGCCTAAGGCAAGAGACCATTGCCAATACCAGCTGGATCCATAGGACAAATGTCCGGGGTTGACCCTGGCGCCTTCTGCAGGCAATTCATGTCTGCTTGATGGGATTATTTAAAAATGATGCTTCTTGTTAGAAAGGCAATTAACAGAGCAAAACAAGAAGGCAAAACTGAATGAGTCCCACTTGCCCACAGGCTATCTTAGAATAATAAAAGGAGACCATACCTTTCTTCAGTGAAAGAAAGAAATCGCATTTTACTCACCAGAGCTAGATCTACATCGGTATTGAACTACACTGATAACTGTTGGGGCACTTACGCATTCCAGACACCACTTTCGTAGCGTTATTTCCTGCTTTTTATTCCACATCATCCAAAATACCACAACAAATGTTTATATGAGGTATAAATGCACAAGAGGGATATAGTATTGCCACAATGGGATCATAGTCATAGAATCATAGAATCACAGAATAGCAGAGTTGGAAAGGGCCTACAAGGCCATCGAGTCCAACCCCCTGCTCAATGCAGGAATCCACCCTAAAGCATCCCTGACAGATGGTTGTCCAGCTGCCTCTTGAAGGCCTCTAGTGTGGGAGAGGCCACAACCTCACCAGGCAACTGATTCCATTGTCGTACTGCTCTAACAGTCAGGAAGTTTTTCCTGATGTCCAGCTGGAATCTGGCTTCCTTTAACTTGAGCCCGTTATTCCGTGTCCTGCACTCTGGGAGGATCAAGACGAGATCCTGGCCCTCCTCTGTGTGACAACCTTTTAAGTGTTTGAAGAGTGCTATCAGGTCTCCCCTCAATCTTCTCTTCTCCAGGCTAAACATGCCCAGTTCTTTCAGTCTCTCTTCATAGGGCTTTATTTCCAGACCCCTGATCATCCTGGTTGCCCTCCTCTGAACACGCTCCAGCTTTTCTGCGTCCTTCTTGAATTGTGGAGCCCAGAACTGGACGCAATACTCTAGATGAGGCCTAACCAGTGCCGAATAGAGAGGAACTAGTACCTTGCGTGATTTGGAAGCTCTACTTCTATTAATGCAGCCCAAAATAGCATTAAGAAGACAACATCTAGGCTAGGAGGACCTTTTCCCAACCTGGCACTCAGGGCCAGTGCCAGACTACTTTGCGCCCTAGGCAAGGTGAGCTACTTGCACACACACACACACACACACACACACACACACACACAATTGCCAACTTTGATTTTTAAGAACAGATGTTTTGTAGAAAAAATAAAAAGCACAAAACTTGAACTTATTGTGTTTTTTCTCAAAACAGCTAATTTGTATAAAATGGTGACCCTTAAAGGGCAGTACTGCGCCCCTCTGAGATCTGCTCCCTAGGCGGCTGCCTAGTTGGCCTAATGGTAGCACCGGCCCTGCTGGCACTGTCCAGATGGTTTTGGAATTGTGGGAGTTGTTGTTGGAAGCAGCTAGAGGCCACTGGTTGGCCCACCCACCCCTGGACTAGAGCACGTGAGTGGACATTTTTGTGAGATGCCCACCTCCAGTTTCTCTCTGCCCGGGTCCTTGGGCATTGTCCAAAGCAAGAAAAGAGCAGGAGGACAAGCAGTCAGGAAGGCTGCCGCTTCTCCTGGGCTCTCCAGTAGGGATGTGCTCCGCTCCTAATCAGACCGGCGAATTAGAAGCGGAGCGGGGTGCTTCGCCTCCCCTTAAAGAGGAGGCGAAGAGGATTGGGGGGACAGCGGAGCGTTGCGAAGAGGATCGAGGTGAAGGCGGATCCTTTGCCTCGATCCGGAGCTCCACAAGAAAGGTAAGTGGGGTTTACCGGGCCCTGTCGCTGTCGCTGTCGCCCATGCGGTGACAGCGGCAGGGCCTGGTAAACCCCCTCTCCTCTCCCTTACCTGCGTCCGTCCGCGGGTCCTCGGCTTCTTCAGTTGAGCCCGCGGCTCAACCAGAAAGTCTAGGCCGCACGGCCCAGACTTCCTGGTTGAGCCGCGGGCTCAATTGAAGAAGCCGAGGGACCGCGGATGGACGCAGGTAAGGCCCCCCTCCCCCTTGGTCCCTTACCGGGCTCTGCAGGTAAGGGAGAGGAGGGAGGGGGGCCTTACCTGGCTCCACTCCCCTTCACTGCAGAGCTCCGATTCGGAGCCGGAGCTCTGCAGCGAAGAGGAGCGGACTATGGGTGAAGCGGCGCGGAGCGGGCTGATCCGAAATTTTTGGATCGGCCTGCGGGGTGGAGCGGGGGGGTCCGTGCACAACCCTACTCTCCAGCCTGCGCTCTACCTGTCAGCGTTACCTGGGTGAGGATGTTTCCGCCATATCTCTGGAGTCTTTGCTTGCTAGTGCCGCCAGGTCCCCAAGGATAGGAAAATACAACGGTGGACAGCCTGGTAATTGTTCCCGAGGGACTGCATAACTGAGGAGAGGAAGTGTTGCTTCGCACTCCACCAGGGAGGAGGGCTTGCCGTTCGCGTGCTCAGGGAAAAGGCCTTCTCAGAGATGGGGTGGAGAGGCCCAGGACAGCCTTCGGCAACCAGGTTCCCTCCGGGCGTGTTGGTCAAGTCCCAGCATCCCTCATCTAGGCTTAAGGATGATGGGAATTGTAGTCCAACACACCTGGAGGCAGTGCTGGCTCCAGGTTTGGGAGGGCTGTTGGGCAAAAAATACCGCCAATAGGTTCCCCCTCCTTCAGGGAGCCTTCCTCCTCCTCAGCTGCTGTTGCTCCTCCCCCTCTTCCTCATGATTGCTGTTGCTTGCTTGCTTGACAGGCCGGACAGCGCTACAGTCCGTGCGGCGACGATGATGGAGCCAGGTAAGGGCAGGGGGAGGGGGGCTTACCTGCCTCTGTCGCGGTCCGTCGCAGGCTTCAACTGCTTCCGCTTTGAGGCCTGGCCCTCAGTTGAAGCATGTGACGGAGGCAGGTAAGGGAGTGGGGGGAGTTTCGCTTACCTGGCTCCGCCATCGCAGTCCGTGCAGCAATGGCGGTGGAGCCAGGTAAGGGGGGGAGGGGGGCTTACCTGCCTCCGTCGCAGTCCATTGCAGGCTTCCACTGAGGCCCCGGCTTCAAGCCAGAAGAGGCCGCAGCCTCCTCTTCCGGCTTCAAGCCAGGGCCTCAACTGAAGCCCGCGACAGACCATGACGGACACAGGTAAGGGGGCGGGGGAGAGTTGGGCTTATCGGCCCCCATTTTGTCCCCCCTTCCCCATTTACCTTCCTCCACCATCCACCACGGAGGCAAGTAAGTAGGGAAGGTGGGCAAAATCCCAATTTGTCCCTCCGGAACGCGCTCCACGGAGCGGAGCGGGGGACAGACAGATCAGCCCAAAGTGGTTCGGGGGGTCAATGCACAGCCCTAATCAAAATGACCCACAAACTTCCATGAGCGTTTCTTATTTCGCTTGTGGGGAAGCCCTCTGCCTCTCTCTCTCTCTCTCTCTCTCTCTCTCTCTCTCTCTCTCTCTCTCTCTCTCTCTCTCCCCTCCTTCCTGATTTTGCACGTCCCCATCAAAATTTGCAAGCTGCCACCGCGCAGCTATGCATGGCACACCTTGTTCGATTGCATGACATAAAAACAAAATACAATTCTCAACAGTCGCAGGTAATAAGAGTCTGGAGTGACACATTTTCTATTGAGACCTGCAATTTCTACCCATAGAGAGATCCTACCCTGGTAAACATAATTTACATTGTTCTTTTCCTTTCTTTCTCCCACCACCCCCTCCCTCCCTGCAACCGGCCTCCTGTTCTACAGTATAATTGGTACCGTGGCATTCCAGTGTCCCATTGATTGTTGTAATTCTGCCACATTTTGACATATCTATTATGTCAATATTCTCATTTAATTCCCTCGTCTCGGGTTTTAGCTTTCTCTGTTGTGTATAAGCGCTTGCTCATTGTGCCGCACTCATTTGCCTGCTATTCCGTCTCGTATTTCATCAGGCCTCTTTGAAGGCATATCCTACTTGGTTCAGGCCGCTTCTCACATTACGCAGCAGTAAACCTGGGTTTATTTATTTATTTATTGACTGACTTACAATATTTATATATCGCTCCACATGCAAAAGATTTTTGGAGTGATGAATAACAGGATAAAAGAAGAAACATGCCCTATTAAAAAGCCACAACTATTTTTAAAAGAAACAGAGTTCTGATAAAAAACACGTTCTAGTAAAACCATGGCCAGTCACTCAAGGAAAACTTCATAAAACAGCAACATTTTCAGGGGGCGCTGGAAGCAACACAACGTGGGCAGCATGTTCCTGGTGGTTCCACATGGACCTATGGTCTGATTACAGTCCACCAGGAGAAGAGCCTTCGGGGCCACCACACTGAAGGCTCTTCTCCTGGTGGACTGTAATTGGACCATAAGTTCATGTGGAACCACCAGGAACATGCCCTATGATGACTTCAGTGTCCAGGCAGGTTGGTAAGGGTTTGCCATCTAGAGCAGGGGTGGGCAACTGGTGCCCTCCAGATGTTTGTGACTACAGCACCCATAATCCCTGACCACTGATCATGTTGGCTGGGGCTGATGGGAGTTGTAGTCCCAAACAACTGGAGGGCACTAGGTTGCGCTCCATGTTAAGCATTAGTAGAAAAGGAATTGAGAATAAAACTGCCAATATCATATTGCCTTTATACAAATCTATGGTCGACCACATTTAGAATACCGTGTACAGTTCTGGTCACCACACGTAAAAACAAGATATTATAGAGCTGGAAAAAGTGCAAAAAAGGGCAACTAAAATGATGAAGGGGCTGCAGCATCTCCCCTATGAGGGAAGGTTACAACAGCTGGGATTGTTTAGCTTGGAAAAACGGAGGCTAAGGGGAGACATGACAGAGGTGTACAAAATGATGCACAGTGTGGAGAATGTGGACAGGGAGATATTTTTCTCCCTCTCTCAAAATACTAGAACCCGGGGGTCATTCGATGAAGCCAATTGGTGGGAGATTCAGGACAAATAAAAGGAAGGACTTCTTCACACAGCGCATAGTGAAATTATGGAACTCACTACCACAAGATGTAGCGATGGCCACCAATCTGGATGGCTTCAAAAGCGGGTTGGATAAATTCCAGGAGGAGGAGACTATCAATGGCTACTAGCCCTGGTGGCTATGAGCTACCTCCAGCATCCAAGGCAGTAAGCCTGTGTGCACTGGTTGCTGGGGAAGGGTGCTGTTGCACCATGTCCTGCTTGTTGGTCCCTGGCCAATGGCTGGTTGGCCACTGTGTGAACAGAGTGCTGGACTGGATGGACCCTTGGTCTGATCCAGCATGGCACATCTTATGATCTTATGGCAACTCCTAGGATTCCAGACCATTGACCATACTGGTTGGGCCTGATGGGAGTTGAAGTCCGAAACATCCCGAGGGCACTGGCTTGCTGAAGGCTGTCCTGCAATATCCCTGACCGGTGGCCCTCCAGCCTTGGCTTAAAAGCCTCTAATGAAGAAAGAAGTTGTTCACCACCTACAGAGGCAGCCTGCTTTGGTGCCACCAGGAAGTTCTTCCTGTTGAATCTAAATCCCCTTTTATTGTAATTTGAACCCGTTGGTTCAGGCTCTGAGCTCTTGAGCAATGGAAAACAAATTTGTTTCTTCATCTACGGGGCAGCCCGTCAAATATTTGAAGATGGCTCTTAGGTACCATCTCTTAATTGTCTCTTCTCGGAGCTAAACTTACTCACCTCCTTCAACCTTTCTTCTTAGCTGGAGAACTCTCTTGAATGTTTTGAATGAGAGAGGCTGTCAGGATAGTGAATGTGTGTGTGTGTGTGAAACTGATGTGTGTGCAAAGTAAGAATAGAAGAATGGCAGAGGGGTGAGATGGAGCAAGACAGAAGCAGAGGGAGAATTGTGAGCCTAAGACGTATTGTGGCATGGAGGAACTGGATACAAAGTAGCTGATCAGCACAAGCTGTGTTACGATAAGCCAGGATTCCTGGCTTACGGTGGTCAGACTAGTGCCTGCAGCCCATTCGCTTTGCTCCTCCCTTTGCAAAAGTGCGTAAATCGAACCAGGAAAGGATCTCTCACCATGAGTTCCTAAGCTGGGATCCTGGTTTGCTGCCCTCAAACAAGGCAGGCCTGCTCGTTTAGAGTAGACCAGGAATCTTGGCTTGTATGTGCAAAAGTGGCCATTGCCTGCCTCCATCAATGCTCTCCTTGTAAGGTGGCCACTTCCACATTGAGGAAAAAGAGGAAATCCGTCACCCCAAAAAGAGGACCCTGAGGACAGTAATTTGAATGTGTGTGTGTGTGTGTGTGTGTGTGTGTGTGTGTGTGTATATATATATATATATATGCATTTAGAAATAATAACTATAATTTAAATGGAAATGCAACACATCTCACTACATTGGGGAAGACTGGGACCAGGTGACCTCTATGCCACTCCGTTCAGCCTGCTGTCCAGTTGATGAGTTTTGGGGGAAGTCTTCAAAGCACCCGGCTTATCTCCCTCCTTATGGTTCTTTGAATTTAAACCAGACTTGGATTCACTGGACAGCCCATCAAATCTATTTATGTTAGTCACAAGATTTACGTACTGCTCTACATCCAGTAAAATATCTGAGTGGTGAACAGGAAAAAGGAGGAGATTGTGGTGGTGGTGATGATGATGATGATGATGATGATGATGATGATGATGATGATGATGAATTAAAACTTTTAAAATCAGATTGTGCCAGTAGAGGACGCCTTCAGGTGATTGGCCTGTAGCTCAGTGGTAGAGCATCTGTTTTACATGAAGAAGGTCCCAGGTTTGATCCCTGCCCTAAAAACCTGGAGAGCTGTTGTTGCCAGTCAGTGCTGACAGTACTAGGCTAGGGCTAGATTACTACCTGCGCAATATTGGGAAAAGAACAAAGTACCAAAAGCGGAAGAATGGCTCCTCAAGGTGTTGGAATTGGCGGAGATCATAGGATCATAGAATCATAGAATAGCAGAGTTGGAAGGGGCCTACAAGGCCATTGAGTCCAACCCCCTGCTCAGTGCAGGAATCCACCCTAAAGCATCCCTGATAGATGGTTGTCCAGCTGCCTCTTGAAGGCCTCTAGTGTGGGAGAGCCCACAACCTCACCAGGCAACTGATTCCATTGTCGTACTGCTCTAACAGTCAGGAAGTTTTTCCTGATGTCCAGCTGGAATCTGGCTTCCTTTAACTTGAGCCCGTTATTCCGTGTCCTGCACTCTGGGAGGATCAAGAAGAGATCCTGGCCCTCCTCTGTGTGACAACCTTTTAAGTATTTGAAGAGTGCTATCTTGAAGAGATGGTGAAACTTACGGCGTTAGTAAGAGAAAAATTAACCTCGTTTGCACTGGACTGGAAACCCCTGATAGAGTATATACAGGAGAAAAGAATGATCTATTTGTGTGTGGGTTTTTATGTATAATCTGTGGTCTTTTATGTAACACTGGGCTGGCTAAAGGATAATGACTGACAGCTCACGTCTGACATGAAGATGGATTACGGCCTTATGTATATGTGGTTTTATTAGATGTATTTGAATGTGATGTGATGTAACTTTATTTTTTATTATTGTTCCCTTTCCCCTCTTCCCCATGTGCTTTGCCTTTTGTAGAAAATAATAAAACTATTGAAATCAGACAATACTAGGCTAGAGGGACCAAGTGTCAGGCTCCATATGAGGCAGCTTCCTATGTTCCTGTGCCTCTGATAGCCCTTTAAACAGAGGATACCTGACCACGTGTGTATTTGTAAATATACCAAATAGTTTCTCTGGTGCTCTCTCTTCCAAAGGAAGTCAAACCTAGGGTCTGCTTCCCCTGGAACTCCTGGCTACTATTAGTGCAGGATGCTATGGTTCTTGGGATGTATAAAACATAACCACAGATGCTCTTAAAATACATATTTTGTTTGTAATTTCATCATGAATATTAGGGGGGTGCTCCGCTCTGTTACGGATCCTCGGATCCAAAGCGGAGCGGGCCAATCCGGACGTCTGAAGTCCAGTTCCGGAGCGGATTGGGGGAGGTCTGGATCAGCCCGAAGCAGTTCAGACAGATCCGAAGCTTCAGAGCCAGGTAAGTGGGGTAGGGTGCTTACCTGGCTCCCCTGTCCGCTGCCGCCGCAGTCCATGCCGCGATGGACGACAGAGCCAGGTAAGTGGGGGCTTATTCAGCCCCCATTTTGTCCCCCCTTCCCCACTTACCTGCCTCCGCTGTCCGCCGCGGAGGCAAGTAAGTGGGGATGGGGGGGGGGGCAAAATGGCGTCCGAGTATTGATCTGGACCTTTGGATGTCGCTCTGGTTCTGGAGCAGATCAGGGGAGGTCCGGATCGACCCGAACCAGTTCGGGTCCAATCCAGAAGGTCTGGATCGGGATCCAAAGCAGTTCGGGGTCCCTGTGCACAGCCCTAATGAATATATCCGAAAACCTTTAAACATTGCTGTGGGCCTTGTGCCCTCTACTCCTCATCACTGTTTTTCTCTCTCTCTCGTTGCCCTGGCAGTTAAATCTGAAACCTGGCTGTTGTGATTAGGACGTTGCAAAGCTGGCTTTGCACCTTCTCCAGGAACTGCTTGGATCTTCTTCTGGAGGCCCACCTTGGAGGGGCCTCTGAAATGAAACCAGATGATTCATTTTATCCCACGCCGCGGCCATCCACTTCAGCTCTCCTGCTTGACAAGGAAGAAGCCAAGCAGGGCTTGGGAAGAATGGATCCCTCCCGACCCCTTGCTCGCGCTGCTTCTTGACCAAGCCTCGCTCACAGCAGCAGATGGCACAGTAGCTCCTGGTTGCAGGCAAATAAAGCCACCCCCTGTCCAGAAGTACCTGGGCAAACACAGCCCTGGCAACCTCAGAAGCTGGGGCACCTGTTCAGAGTGGGCCAGATGTGACTCACAGAGCAAGTCAACATTGAGAGCAAACAATCCTGCTCTTTAAATTCCCCTTTCCCGCATCCAGCGGAGAGTTCAAACACAGCAAGAGCTTTGGAAAAGTCAACAGGCACCGACCCAGATTGTGCAGTCATGGGAACAAGGTGGCAGGCCGGTGTGGAGAAGGGGGGGGGGACAGCACACAAGCTGCCGCCTGCAAAAAGACATTGGGAAAGGTGGCACCTGGTTACCTTGGTGCCAACCGGGCAATCACATCCATCATTTGAGCTCCTCTAGGAACTGATAAGGCAGTCTGGTCCTCAGTGTGTTGACTTGGAATTAAGCTGCATTGGTTGAAATGGGTCTCATTCCCAGGTAGGTGCCCTTGGGACCTCACCTGAAGAGGGCAGCAGGGGGCATCTGGACAAGGGCTGGCATCCTGCCCCCAGGTGCAGCGGAGGGAATGTGCCACTGAATACCAGCAGCAGGACGGGGCAGTTACCTGCATCTCCTGCTGGTGGCATCTGCTCAGCCCCTATTGGAACATTAGAAGAGTCCTGTTGTGGATCAGACCAGAGGCCTATCAAGCCCAGCATTCTGTTCAGACAGTGGAAACCAGCTGTGTGTGGGAAGCCCACAAGCAGGACATAAGTAGAATAGCACCCTCCCACCCATGGTCCCCAACAACTAGTGTACATAGACATACTGCCTCTGATACTGGATGGAATAGATAGCCATCAGGACTACTAGCCGTTGATAGTCTTCTCCTCGATGAATATCTGATTTTAAAGTTGTCCATGTTGGTAGCCATTACTACATTTTATGGTAACCAGTTCCATGGTTTAACTCTGCACTGTGTGAAGAAGGACTTCCTTTTATCTCTCCTGAATCTCCCACCATTCAGCTTCAAGGGATGAACCTGGGTTCTAGTATTATGGGAGAGGGAGGAAAAACCTCCATGACTGCATCTTGGATTGGTCCGATCCATCAGGGCTCTTTCTTGGTTCTTAAGCTTACCTAAGTGCATGTGCCTAACATATTTTCGGTATTTGCCTGGTTAGGGTCACCCCTAAATATATATAGAGAAAGTACAAAATAGAGGCGCTTCCATTCTGTGTACAATACCCAACTGGACTGGCAATGGAAAGCATCCTGAAAACAGCATACTACTTAGCAGGCACAGAGCAAGCTGGGTATCACACAACTCTCTCCTTGCCGCCACCTCCCAACATCCGCTGCCTGAGGCAACCACCTCGCTCTGCCTCATGGTAGGGCTGGCCCTGCATCTGGAAATGTCCCCCATGTTCACTGCCAGTTGGGAGCAAGTAGAGTTGAAATCTTCCCCCTCTTTTTACTGACCTTCCTCATTTCTCTGCCTTTAACAGCAGCCTGACACACAGAAATCAAGCCCAGTAAACATTTCCCTGCTATTTTGTATCCAGACGAGGCACTATTTTGTACATTGCTCTTAGTCAGGCCACTGCTAAAGGCATAGGAGCACAACCTACTTTTTTCATAAAAAGATGGCAATTTTCAGCACACGAGGGTCTGTTGTTGGAAGCAGGGAGAACAATTAAAAGTCTCAGCAATGAGTCTCTTGAATTCTCCCAAATTATTGTTTTTTATTTCCTCCTGTTTAGTGGAATTCATATTTATTTGTTTGTTCAAGGCAATTATATCCCACTTTTCTATTGAAATCATCCAGATGTCAGATGATGACATCACAAAAGAAAAGCATATTATTATTATTATTATTATTATTATTATTATTGTTGTTGTTGTTGTTGTTGTTGATTTATACCCTACCCCAAAAAATGCCACTCGAAGCAGCCTACAGTCATAGGCTGCTTCAAATTAAATTTTAATTAAATTTTAAAAGGTGATCCTTAGATGGTACAGCAATGTAATCAACAATAACAGAATAAAAACAGTGCCAACTGAACCGACCAGCCTACACGCCAAAACCCTGCTTGAATAAAAATGTCTTTGTTGTCACAAGGACAACAGAGAGGGAGGCAACCTAGGCTCCCCCCAAATACATGCCCCCCACAAAAAAAATGATTTTTAAACTGCAGTGTTAAAATTGATGTTTAAAACTGCTCAAAAATCCATCAGCAGCCTTAAAACCGAAGTGGGCATCTTGAGTGGCAGGATTGTAAAAACACCAACACCAACACCCGTCTCTTGGAAAAGGTGCATCACAGCTGCCTGCCAAGAAACCAGATCAACTCATCTTGAAAGGGACTGCCAAAGACTTGGCATCACAACAGAAAAAAAGCCCTCTCTGCTTTGTGCCTACCTGGCATATGTCAGCTACTGGGGTGAGTCAGGACCCAGAACAGGGCCAGAGGTAAACAAACCTCAGTGCTCAACCAGGTATAATTGGGCGAAATTGATTTTTGAGCTGCTTCTTTATTCTAGTTATTATTAGCATTGATCTACCACCTTATTTGCTAAAAAGCCATCAAGGTGGTGTTCCAGTCCTAGACCATTTAGGGCAGCCTTCCCCAGCTTTTATATTAATTAATTAATTAATTAATTAATTAATTAATTGCATTTATATCCCACCTTTTTTTATTCCAAGGAACCCAAGGCGATGTACATAATCCTCCTCTTCTCCCTTTTCATCCTCACAACAGCAGCCCTGTGGCACTCTCTGGATGGGTTGGACTACACCTCCCTCTTGGCGATGCTGGCTGGGGTTGATGGGAATTGCAGACCCACACATCTGCAGGGCACCAGGTTGGGAAAGGCAGGTGCAGGGCCTTTTAATGTCCAAACCCAGCACTTTGAATTTAACCTGTGAAACTGGTGCCAGTACCCGGTATGCCTGGGCCCGTTGCTGATGCCCTCTTTCGGCCCACCCCTTTGAAACAGATAATTCCACCTCAAATAATGCCGGTTGTGGCCATCGTTTTAATTTCCCACAAAATGTCTCAGGCATAGCGATATTCCAGAGCCTACTGACATAGGGGTCCTGCACGAATATTGGGGCCCCCACGTGGGGCCCCCTCAAGTCTGGAACAAGCCCTGATGTGACCTTGGCTTGCAGTCAAAGGGAAACTGTCAAACGGTTTTATCACCTCCGCTGATGTTTGTGTAGACTGTACAAAAGCCTACAGAACAAGTACTTAAAAGAAAGTGCAACTAAAATTATCAAAGGGGATAGATTTCAACCAGGAAATGGATCCTAGCTGTGAAAGGAGATGACAAGGGAGACAGAAGAGAGAGGTTTATAAACATCTTGAAAAAGAGAGTATAAAGGAAACAGAGAGAGATTGCTCACTCTCTGAAAGCATTAAGGTCATCCAACAAACCTTGATGATGCTAGGGAATCTTTCTACTACAGCTGAGACGAATTGTTTTTCTCTCTCTGGAGAATTTTTTTCTTAGAAAATTTCTGAGATGTTTCTTTTTATCCCCCACCCCAGAAAGAGAAGACCGCTTTGTGGGTTTTAATGTGAATATTCACCGTTATGTTTTCATGGCGGGCACCATATTCCCTCCTCAATTGTCCTAGAATGATGCTAGGTCCAGGGCATTACAAAATGGCTGCCCGGCTGCCCACACAGCCACCGCTGCTGCTGTGACCACTTACAGAGGCAGCAAACAAACAAACAAACACAAGGGAAGGAAGGAAGGAAAGAAAGAAAGAAAGAAAGAAAGAAAGAAAGAAAGAAAGAAAGAAAGAGAAAGCCCCACTCCTGAGAAAAGATTGGAGAAATTCTCCTCCCCCTGAAGAAGTTGGGTGAAATAGTGCCCCCTGCAATTAATTTGGCTACAAGTGGTGTGGATAATTTTGAGAGGCCCTTTGCATATAGCTCTCATTTTCTTCACAGGTCACAGGGTGCATATTTGCCACCAGATGTTGTGGTGTGTTTGTTTCGTTCTTGTTGTCTTTATGTTGTGGTTTTATTGGATTTTATTGTACATCACTTTGAAGTCCATGGGGCACTGAAAGTGATATATAAATATTAATACTGAGGAGAAGGAGAAGAAAAAGAAGGAGGAGGAGGAGGAAGAGGGAAAGAGAGAGAAATATACACCACTAGCCATGGAACCAGTTACCTAGGGAGGTTGTGGGCTCTCCCACACTACAGGCATTCAAGAGGCAGCTGGACAACCATCTGTCAGGGATGCTTTAAGGTGGATTCCTGGATTGAGCAGGGGATTGGACTCGATGGCCTTGTAGGCCCCTTCCAACTCTGCTATCCTATGATTCCATGAAATTAAAGAACAATAGCAACAGGAAAAGGTAATTATTCCATTAGTCACATCGGTCACTGGCATCACATCAAAAAACTTTATAGAAAACCTTCAGAAACTGGCCCTACCAAAAAAAATCCATGCCAACATCCAGAAAGCAGTCATAAAACATGCTCAACAATAGTCAGGAAATTCCTGAATCAGTAAAGACAGCATGACTTGGCAAAGCCCATGATGTCCAACTAGAAAACCCACCATGAGCGAGAGAAGAAAGATGATGGTGATGATGATGATAGCAGCCAGGATTGGAGTTACCATGTTCAGAGGCAGAGTACCTCAAATTAACATCTGGGAACAGGGGATAAGTATGGCCATCATGTCTGTGACAGTGAGCTTCCCATGATGCATTCATGAGCATTCCACAATCTGTCAGATAGACCTTTCAGGTCAACATGTCCACCACTCCAAGCACAGTCCTTTCCAATAGAGCCTACTGAGGGTTCTTCCATATATTGGCCTCCTAGTGCTACCAATTGTGCAGCTATTCTGGTTTTTTTACTCCTGAACGAATGTTCCTCAGTAAGAAATAAAAATGGAAGAAGTGGCCGTAAAAGCATCTTGCTAGGAATACTGACACCCCCACCCACCCCAAGTAAGCGGACCATGTAGCTGGAGCGACGACAACATAATACCACATAGCCAATTTGATTTGGCGAGGTGGTGATGTCACAAAGGCAATTCAGAGCGAGGGCGAATGCTTCCTGCCTTCACTCTGAAGGGCCAAACAATTTCGTCCTTGTTTGCAGCCCTCTCTAAAACTTGGTCAATGGGTGAGTTGCTTTCCACATGGCATAAATGTGGTCATAAAGAGAAACACACACACACACACCTTCCCGCAGGCCCTGGAATGAGCTCAGCAGATGTATTGCCTTTCCCTAAACAACGCTCAGTGTATCAGAGAACAGAATCTGCTCCCCCAGTCAAACCCACCTCTGCCCCTCTTACATAGCATCCTAAGCCATTGAGAGCTAGTGCAGCCTGAAACAGCCCCTGGCCCCTGGAATGGACAGAGTCCCTAGGGATGCAGCTCAGGGCTGGGCCCCTATCGCTCATGTAACTGAAGCTGGTGTCTCCTGTCCCTTTTGTGCTGTGGATAATAAGCTAGGCGGAGGCCTCTGAAATGACTCATAAGAGCTTTCAAAGCCCTCATTGTCCCTTTAGAATGCAGATCCCCAAAGGCTTTCCTTCCATCCTCGGGGCACAATACCCGCAGCCTCCCTTCCCTCCCTGGCAAACCTCTATCTGTCCCCAGGCTCCCCAGGCCAACCCAGGGTATCCTCCTTGCTCTCCCTGCTCCTTCCAGGGCCGTGTCAGCCATGGCGGGGCAGCGAGATGCAAAGGAGGGCTGGGATCTTCTCCCATTATTGTGTGGAAGAGGGAATTGCAGCAGGCACAGTGTCCAGGAAAGATGAAGTGTTGCCAGGGAGCAGGCAGGTGTAGCTAGGAACCCACACGCTCCCCCATGTAGAATGGGCTGCTCCATGTTTCAGTGACATGGAGCAGGGGAAAACGTAGCATCACCTGCCCACTGATTGGTAATGCATCCCCTTTGCCCTTTGAGTTGTGTGCTCCATTCAGCTGCCCTGGCTAAATAAAAGGAGCTGAGTTTTCCTTCAGAACCCTTCCAAATCCAGAGGCAGTAAGCCTGTGTGCACCAGTTGCTGGGGAACATGGGTGAGAGGGTGCTGTTGCATTGGATCCTTTTTGTGGGTCCCTGGTTGACAGCTGGTTGGCTGCCGTGTGAACAGAGTGCTGGACTGGATGGACCCTCAATCTGATATAGCAGGGCTCTTAGATTCTTAAATGGCTTCCCCTTTACTTCTCTCTCTCTCTCTCTCTCTCTCTCTCTCTCTCTCTCTCTCTCTTTCTACACCTAAGGATTATCCCAGGAAAATGGAGGGATCATCCCTGCCTGCTCCCAGGATCCCCTGTGGCCGAGTACGAGAGAGAGAGAGAGAGAGAGAGAGAGAGAGAGAGAGAGAGAGAGAGAGAGAGAGAGAGAGAGAGAAAGAGAAAGACCATATGAAAAGGAGGGCAGGGCTCCTGGATCTTTAACAGTTGTAGAGAAAAACGGAATTTCAGCAGGTGTCATTTGTATGCATGCAGCACCTGGTGAAATCCCCTCTTCATCACAACAGTTAAAGCTGCAGGAGCTATACTAGAGTGACCAGATACAAAAGAGGGCAGGGCTCCTGCAGCTTTAACTGTTGTGAGGAAGAGGGAATTTCACGAGGTACTTCATGCATACAAATGACACCTGCTGAAACTCCCTTTTCTATACAACTGTTAAAGGTACAGGAGCCCTGTCCTCCTTTCCATGTGGTCACCTGAGATAAATTATTTTTAAATAAACAAGTGTGTGGGCACAACAACATTTGCATGGATCCCACATCACCTGTCTTGGAAGGCTCTTTTCATAACGAAGAAGATATGTGGGGGAAAGCTGTGGTTAGCCTACACATTAGCCAGGCTACTTCTCATGCTCTCCATGTTCCCTCAATTCCACACCACCTGCCATCCTCTCTTTAAGTGTGGCACTAACATCCTATACAGAGGGAATCAATTCTCAGTGGCCTCGTGGACCACACCGGAAACATTCAAGTAGGAATCAAATCACAAAAGAGCCTTCGTACATTTCTCCAGCTTTGTTTTCCGCGAGGATCACTCCGCGTTCCAGGGAAATTCTTTCTGACATGGCCCACTTCTAAATTGTGTAAAATAAAAAAGAGAGAGTTTATTTGGGGCTTCTATCCTCAGTATTTGTATTGGGGTGCCCATGTCTCTGACGCCGTCAGCGTTCCTATGGCAGCACAAGAGGAAGCTACATTATTTTGTCATCATCCCTGCCAATCTCTCTCTCTCTCTCTCTCTCTCTCTCTCTCTCTCTCTCTCTCTCTCTCTCTCTCTCTCCCTCTCTCTCTCTCTCCATTTGTGTGTGTATTTAATCAAAGAACAAAGCCACATCTGCATTTGGGTATGGCAACCCTGTGTGCAGCAGGGCACAGCTACAAGAATGGATTTCCCAATGCAATTGTACCGAACAAAGAAGTTCATTGTGGAGTAGATCTGTACTATTTAAGTATTACTCACTAGAAGGTCACACACTTGGTTGGTAATCGTCAGCTTGTGGGTTAGAAACAAACAGGAGTTCAAGGTGAGATCAAAGGGAACTGGCATCAACGGCAATCTACTTTCTTTCCTCTTTCCCGTTTTTAATTGACCTGTTCCCACCGCCGCCGCCTGGCACCTGATCCGTTGCTCCTATGGTGCCTTCTCCGCCCTGCTTTGCCCCAGTTGGTCTCTCCAACCTCCCTTTGTTTCTTGTTCCCTGGGGTCAAATCGGACAGTTCTGACGTCTGACGTTGGTAGAAGCAAACCAATAAAATTCTCTTCCTGCTTGGCCAATTTGCAAACGATAAGTCTACAACTGCAACAAGAAAGAGCAGGAAATGCTAGAAAGCACGTGGGGCTTTCCTCTGAACACTGCTCTACTTCTGCCTGGGGACAGGTGGGGTGCATATCATCATCATCATCATCATCATCATCATCATCATCATCATTTTAAATGGCTATTTTAGTTAGGGCGACCATATGAAAAGGAGGACAGGGCTCCTGTATCTTTAAAAGTTGTATTGAAAAGGAAATTTCAGCAGGTGTCATTTGTATATATGGAGAACCTGGTGAAATTTCCTCTTCATCACCACAGTTAAAGCTGCAGGTGACCTGCCCTCTTTTAAATCTGGTCACTCTAGTATAGCTCCTGCATCTTTAACTGTGGTGATGAAGAGGGAATTTCACCAGGTTCTCCATATATGCAAATGACACCTGCTGAAATTCCCTTTTCAATGCAACTGTTAAAGACACAGGAGCCCTGTCCTCCTTTTCATATGGTCACCCTATTTTAGTGAGATGAATTGTGGTTTTGTTTTTAATTAGATTTTATCGGCGTTATAATGTATTGATGGGTGAGCCACCTTGAGGGTAAGGAAAAGGGAGTAGAAATAATACCAGTGAATCAGATTGAATGCCTCTCCTAATCAAAATCTCCCTGCAGCTGGAAAGCTAGGAATCAGGAAGAAGGTTCCAGCCTCTCCTTCTCCAAGACATATTGGCTTTCAGGGCACAAAAAGTTATGGATGTAGATGGATATACTTTGCTGGCATAGACGTGCGCAAGGGGTGTGCTGGGTGTGCCCAAGCACACCCTAATATCTCAAGCAATAAGTGCCTAATTGAAGGAGCCACTGAGTAGGGATGCAGTAACAGTGCGAACTGCCCTCTGGCTGCACATCCTAACGAAATGTGCTGTGCATGCCTATGTTTGCTAGTTGAAGATCGCAGGTTGAATCCTTGGAGCTGTCTATACACGGGGAAAGCCCCGCAGTGGCTGTGCATCTGTGCCCCATCAGTTAGACGATGCAAGTGGAGGATTTTTAGCCACCGTGCGGCTTCCTCGTGATGCCGCGTTTTGAAAAAGTTGGGGATTTACCCTGACTTTTTCAAAGGCAGCAATGCCAACACAGTGCTTCTGCCATGTAACATCGTTCCGCAGCCAATCCAGGGTCAACTCGGGGGTGGATCCTGGTGGAAGGCAACTAGCGATTGGTTGCCTTACACCACGGAGAGGGCGGGGGCGACTCTGGGCCCAGAAACCCCATGCTCCCTCCTCAGTGTCAGGGTTTCCTGACCCCGGCCATGAAGAGGGAAAGTGTGGGGTTGAAGAGGGAGGTGACACCAACCAGGCGCCATGAACACAGCCCCCTTGATGCATCCTGTAGAAAGGATTTGAGCCAGTGTGGTGTAGTGGCTAAGGTGTTGGACTGGGAGTTGGGAGATCCGAGTTCCAGTCCCCACTCAGCCATGGAAACCTACTGGGTGACTTTGGGCCAGGCATAGACTCTCAGCCCAATCTACCTCACAGGGTTGTTGTTGTGAGGATAAAACAGGAGAGGAGGAGGATTATGCACGCCACCTTGGGTTCCTTGGAGGGAAAAAGGTGGGATATCAATGTAATAAATAAATGAAATAAATAAACTTATATACGTGCAGTATTATCTGCTCCAACTTGCAGCAACTTGCCAGCATCAGGGAAAGAAGACTCTTTGCCATTACCCAACTGGTCCTTTTAACTAAAGATATGAGGAATTGAACTTAGGACCTTCCGCAGCGAAGAATGTGGTCTCTGCCTGAGCTATGGTCCCTCCCGTATAGATATGCTGTAGATATACAGAGAGAGCAAATTTACCCATTATTAGGAGCCGCCAGAGTGGATCAAAAGAGGGAGAGAGACCCTATTTCTGGGAATGCTGGAATGGCACATCTGGAACAATATACCTCTGTGCTTTCTCTGCAGAGTGATAGAGGCATCAGAGATGCTTTGACTCCATGCTCCCCCAGTTTGCCTCCTAGGTCAGAGCATGACAAAGTGATCGGAGAATGTCAGGAATTGGCTATTTTCTATCACTCCCAGCGAATTCAACTAGTGAGGGCCGATAGGACTGTAAGCAGAATGGGGCAGAATAGGGAAATAAGTGGAAACTCTCCCCATGCTCAAGTGAACCCGCAAGGCTTGTAGAAGTCACAGAAATCTTTTGGGGGGAAGAACCAGTGGAGGCTGGTGACTCAGTGGGGCGGTGAATCCGCTCCAGGTTTCAGTCAGAACCAGACCGAACTCTAAAGGAGCTCTCCAAGGTGAGAAGCAGAGTTCTGACTGGAACCCGGAGTGGATTCACTGCCCCACTGACATCAGAGCCACCAGCCTCCACTGGGGGCGCCTAAGGGGTTAAAAACGCCATCCCAACCAAAACAGCTCACTGAGGACTGAGTGAGCATGCTTAATGGTCACAGAATGCCGTGTGTCTGGGTGAAGGGAATGAACTAGAGGCTTCAACCCCTTGGGGACAGTGGACAAGCTTACAAATTTGGGGACGTGTCACGGCCTGTCGCATAGCACCCATTTCGCAGAAAGGCAAAGTGGTGAGGCTGAAAAGACAAGAAAAGTGCTTGCAAACCTGCATACAAGGCAGAGCGGGGGAGGGGGGCTAAGCCCCAAAACGCAAGCCCGTCCAGGATCATCCCCTGCAAACCGGTTTGTGCAAAAGACCAAGGTGCGTTATATTTACATAGGCAAATGAAATCATAAATAGAAATGCAATCAAAAGCATAGTAGTGGATGAGACAGATTAGGTAATCTGTGTGCCTGTTCAGTCTGCTGTCTGCTATACTGAAACGTTTCACATTTTAAAATCTATTTAGATATGTATATGTCTTTTTAAAACAGTAAAGCTATAAAATTTTAATTTTAATTTTTTTTAGATTTTTTTTTAATTACATCTATTCCAGTTTATAAAATGGATGCAGTACTAGTGGTCCTGACTGTTAGAGCAGTACGACAATGGAACCAGTTACCTAGGGAGGTTGTGGGCTCTCCCACACTAGAGGCCTTCAAGAGGCAGCTGGACAAGCATCTGTCAGGGATGCTTTAGGGTGGATTCCTGCATTGAGCAGGGGGTTGGACTCGATGGCCTTCTAGGCCCCTTCCAACTCTGCTATTCTATGATTCTATGGTCATTTATCGATGGGCAACTTTAACACCTCTGCTCTGCTCTCCTTTCTGATGGTACTTTAACTTTAAACCTGATTTGAACTGGATCTTCCTTCGAACAGAGTATGCCTTCAATTAGAGGAGTTTCCTCTGTAAAGTAGGACACCAACCACCTTCTGTTAAGCATGTGCTCTAACTCTGAGCCAGGGTGGTGTTGGGGTTTTTATTCCCCTTGCCTAGCTTAGCTTCCATTTTCCCATCATCCTGAACTTATTTGCAATGCATTCATTCTCCATTTGCACCTGTTCCCCCCTTTCCTAATTTAATGCTGAGGATAGCTATGCTATGTTCCTCCACAAGTAGTGAGGAATTACGGAGCGCATTGGTGCTCAAGAAGGACGCTGTCGCCAGCTCTTTCTTTTCAGGAGTTCAGAAGTCCAAATCCAAGAAACATCTGTGCCGTTCCCTTTCATGCTGGTTCTCTCGGGATGCTCAGAACTACTGCCGGATCTTCTAACGTTAAGTAAATCATGTTTAACACCAAATTGCCACGGGGAAGTGTGAACCCCAGCGGTAGCTGCACTTCTAGCAGCCGTTCCAGCAGTAATTCACCAGGAAAGAAGTGTAATAAAAATGCTCAAAACAGCAAAGAGGGACTTCTTTCTTTCTTTCTTTCTTTCTTTCTTTCTTTCTTTCTTTCTTTCTTTCTTTCTTTCTTTCTTCCTTCCTTCCTTCCTTCCTTCCTTCCTTCCTTCCTTCCTTCCTTGGTATTTGCTGTTTGAACCAGTAGACTGTTTGAACCAAAGTATCAGGGTGAAGGAAATCGATCAGACCATTGATTTGATCGGGAGTAACTGCTAAGCAGGGTCCAGACACAAAACAGGTGTACTAGGGTGACAATATGAAAAGGAGGACAGGGCTCCTGTATCTTTAACATTTGCCTAGAAAAGGGAATTTCAGCAGGTGTCATTTGTATATATGGAGAACTTGGTGAAATTCCCTCTTCATCATACCAGTTAAAGATGCAGGAGCTATACTAGAGTGACCAGATTTAAAAGACGGCAGGGCACCTGCAGCATTAACTGTTGTGATGAAGAGAGAATTTCACCAGGTTCTCCATATATACAAATGCTGAAATTCCCTTTTCAATACAACTGTTAGAGATATAGGAGCCCTGTCCTCCTTTTCATATGGTCACCCTAGTTCAATCATGGCTGGCTCAGCTCTCCAGGCCGTGGAGGAATATCTTGATGGTCTCTATGATTTTCAAGGCAGTGTCTCTGAATCAGCCACACCCTTGTGGGGTGGTGCCCCTGTTGGACTGGGCACCTCCTTGCTCCAGTGATGATGACAATGGGGACCCAAGGAATCCTCTTTTATATTCACTAAAACCCTGGTCATAGTATAGCTCCTGCAGCTTTAGCTGTTGTGATGAAGAGGAAATTTCACTAGGTTCCCCATATATACAAATGACACCTGCTGAAATTCCCTTTTCAATACAACTGTTAAAGATACAGGAGCCCTGTCCTCCTTTTCATATGGTCACCCTAGGTTTACACACTTCAGAATGGTGGAAACCCACATTTGAGAAGCACCTGAAACTCTATCCGCATTTCTCTTTATCTGCAAACTACCTGGTCTTGTTTCTGAAGTGGCACTGATGTATTAGGAATCCTCCTTGGCTTTGTTTTCTCTCCCCCCCCCCCCGCCCCCCGCCAATTTTTCCATCAAGCACCATGTGTGTTTGGCATACCTTTTCTTTCTTTTTTTCTTTTCCTTTGCGCGTTCCCACCCCTCTGCATCACCAGTGTGCTCACGCACATGGATAATGTACTGCAAAAAAAATGCAGTCTGGATATGGTCAAGAAGACATCAAGACTTTTGTTGTATAGTGTTTTTCCAATGCACATGTGCATTTATGTATATTGACTGAAAAGAAGAAGAAGCAGCCTTGATACTGCTGCTCTCTCTGCTGCTAGGTATGACTGAATGGGCCCATCAATGTACAAAGTAGCCCACCAGAGGCCAAATAGCCCAGGTCCCATCAAATCGGGAAGTGGCCCTCAGAAAACAATAAAGAATCAGAACAGGGTAAATCCTTTCCTCCTGGTTTCATAAATCTGCAAATACGTTTCATATAAGTGCTACTTGCTGGGACAGAAACATCCTAAGACCCTCTGTTTTTCTTTTCTTTTCTTCCTTTTTAAATAGACAAATCAAGTTGCAAGTTCTCATGGTTATAAAGAAAAGGCTTGCAACATTTCTATGCCCGTTGCTTCTGTATCCCTGGAAAATTCCAAACAGTTGGAAGAAATATATCACTGAAGCAGAAAACAGGGCTTTGAAAATATATGCAAATATAGTGTATTCTTATTTTTCTCCTGCAGAGAAAGACCCTGCCTTTCTCCAACCTTTGCAATGTAAATGACAGATCTACATACCAGCTATTCAAATTCAGTTGTGAGTTTTGCACCTGTCACATGCTTGAGGCAGGTTGTCTGCTTTAAAAAAATAATAATCAACATATATGTATGTAGTTGGGAGGGAAGGCCACACAACCGAGTTAAAAAGAGTTCCCTAACTTCTCCAAAGGTGGGATGGTAGGGTGAGGTGGGTTTGTAACAATACAGGTACTGGACAATCAGAGCTCTGCACAGCCCATCTATGCTATAGTCTTTGGCTCTGGTGAGAAAATAGTTTGTTTCAAACAGAGTGCTGCAACCATGCTGTTTGGGCTCTCAGATTGTTTAAATAATGCTTCATCTGTGCATGTGGCTTTACATAACCCACAGCAATCTTAAACTATAGGTTTGCGTTGGCCCATTCAGTGGGCGCTTTTATGGCGCTGCTTTTCCTGCACACAGCAGGAAACAGTGACACATTTTCCTTCCTCCCCACAAAAAAACAGATTTACCAGGGTCTTATTTGCTGCAGAAAGAAGGCCAGAAGGAGCAGGAGACATGTGGGGGGGAGGAGGTCATCGTCAAAAGGACCCGCGAAAAACCAGGAATGGGCAGTAACGAGTGTGTGATAAACACTCCTCTGATGATGCTCTTAGATGTTGCTTTATTGATTTTACTGCTGGATCATATATTTTATTTATATTTATTTATTTATTTATTTATTTAGAGTAATTTTATCCCGCACCTCAGCCAAAAGGCTCTCGGAGCGGCTTACAATGTATCAATAAAGAAGACAGTCTCTACCCTTAGGCTTACATTCTAAAAAAAGACATGACACACAAGGAAAAGTGGATGGGGAGGGAAGAGGGAGAAAATAAAAATAAATTAAGGAGACTGTTTAGGCTGGTGGGAAGGCCTTACTCCGTCCTCTCATCTCCCAATGGAGGGGCAAACCAACAGCTCCTTCATCTTCCCCACAGGGTGAAGATGTTAGCCCTGGGGGCAGGGGTGTTTCCAAATGAAGCAGGCTCTGATGGTCCCTGACTGCTCCAGTCTCCCTCGCATCTTCTTCCCCATAGGGTGAAGATGGTAGTTAGCCCTGTTGGGGGGGGGGGGTTCCAACTGAAGCAGGAGATATATATATATATATATATATATATATATATATATATATATATTGTATAATTTTGATACTTGAATTGTTGTATTTTGTTTGTTTATTTATAGTTGGGTTGGGTTTTTTTTATGATTGTGAACTGCCCTGGAGGGTATTTGTCAATTGGATGGTATGCAAATCTAATAAATAAATTAATAAACCTCCTTTATCAGTCCTTCTCCAAAAGTTGTTGTGTCTGTCTGTATCTCTCTCTCTCTCTCCCGTACCAACACACACACACACACACTTCTTGTCCATCTCACTTATCTCTTCTGCTCCGCTATCATTCATCAGTGCACAGTTACCGTGTGTGGAGAGGTCCTGATGAACTTCATGTTGAACAGGCAGCACAGGAAATGAAACAGGCATTGAGGGCCGACGAGGTGACGTCGGAGGGGGGAGGGGGGAGGGAGGGGGGCGCCGGTGGCACGGCTTTTTATGACTTTACTAACCCGGGAGAACGTGCCATTAAAAACCGAACCGCCGATGGAAATTTATGGGCGGCGCGACAGCGAGGGTTGCATCCCCCAGACAGAATATTTCATTGAATAGAGATATACGCAAACCTCTTCATGTGTTTAAACTTCTAAATTAAAAAGGGGGGCTTTATTTATGATTTCAATAAGGTGGGGGGGGGTTTGGTGTGCCGGGCCAAGCTCGCATTATCAGCGCCTGGCAGCTGCAGAGTCCTGAGTAAAACATGTATCACCTGCCGGCTCCTGCAGCCCAGATGTGGCAAATAAAAACTCCAGACCTGCACAGCCAGGCTGCCTCTTTGTTCAACTGAAACCCTCGTGCAGTTCTGGGCCTCCTGCTAACGCCTCTCGCTTCAGTTCCTCCTAGGGTGGCCATGTGCTCTGCTTTACAGAGGGCAGTCCTCTCTGTTTGGAGGAATGAACCCAGTGGAGGCTGGTGGCTCCAATTTCGGTGGGGCTGTGAATCCACTCTAGGTTTCAGTTAAAGCCAGGCAGAATTCCAAAGGAGCTATCCAAGGTGCTGAAC
Source organism: Elgaria multicarinata webbii (assembly GCF_023053635.1). Lineage (NCBI taxonomy): Eukaryota > Metazoa > Chordata > Lepidosauria > Squamata > Anguidae > Elgaria > Elgaria multicarinata. The sequence goes on along the minus strand of NC_086178.1, from coordinate 12,428,379 downwards.
CCAAGCCCCAAAATAGGTTCAACACCTTGGATAGCTCTTTTAGAGTTCTGGTGTGTTCCGACTGAAACCCAGAATGAATTCACAGCCCCACCAGAATTGGAGCCTCCAGCTCAAGTCTGGTTTAAAAGATAAACAACGCTAAGAAAGGAGAGCAGGGGGGTGGAACCGAAGTTGCCCCATAAAAGGTAACACCTGGATGGCAGCAGACTGATCATGCACACAGCCCACCTGGTCACCTGCTGCTGACCTCAGCCAATGAGCATCAAGCCTGCCTCTTTATTTGCATAGCCCCACCCGTGGCTCTGTTCTGGGTCACACTAGAGTGTGAAGGACTATTAGGAGCAGGGATGGATGGATAACTGGATAGATCCTCTTTGAGCGTCTCTCCTATACCATTAACTGAACATCTGTGCATTCTTAAAGCAGACTAGAAACCAGAAATTCGTAACACAGATGAGCATTTTGGTCAGTGGAAATTGGACATTTCTCTTGCAAACTAACCTCAGCCACAACTTCTTTATTAAGTCTCCTTTTGCGAAAAAGGCCTTCTCTCTTTCCGAGATCCCGGAAATTGCTCTTTGCTCAGAGCTGCTGTTGGTCCAGGACTTGCCCCTTTTGAATATCCACTGACATCTGGCACATCCTCCGTGCCCAGTTGCATTTCTTGCTGAAATGATGCCCTGCTGCCTGAACTCACACCTGCCCCTCCGTTCCCTCCCCACCCACAGCTGGGGAGAAGAGCTTGGGCCGTCCTCACCAGGGAATTAGCAGAGGTTGCATTTTGCAAATTTGAATTAGCTGCCTCTGAATTAATTTGAATTAGCCAAATTAGACTTAATTTCAATTTGAATCAGCCTTCTGCGAACGAACCCGCCAAGAAAGAGAACATGGCCTGATTTGCCTTCAGGACTTGGAAGTCTGGGACAGCTGCAAAGTTGCCATTCGACCCTGGAGCGCTGAGGCTGGCCAGCTTCTCTCTCTCTCTCTCTCTCTCTCTCTCTCTGCATTCTCTAACCCCGGGAGATTCTTTTGCCTCTTATCACAGGCATTCACCTTCCTCCATGACATGAGAAGGATACTACTGAGGCTGAAGAAGGAGGAGGAGGGGGAGTCTTGGTTTTTAGGAGAGATCTGCTAAAGTCGTCTCTGCTTGTGGTGTGAGCATTGTGCACCCCGCCCATTGGTGGAACCATCACAGGTTCCCCCGAAGGATCCTGGGACCCATCGTTTGGTGAAGGTGCAGAAAGGTTTCTGTTAGAGATTCCCTGGGGCCAAACATGATCCTTAATGGAAGACCCAGTTTGGGAAGCAGGGGGAGGGGCCTTTTACACTCCTCCCCATCATCCCCCCAGCTACTTTTCTCCTAGCTATGGCAAATAGGAAAAGGACTGCCATAGCGCAGTGGTAGAGCAGCTGTTTGGCATGCCAGCCCAGGTTCAATCCCCAGCCGGTACAGGCAATACTGAGCCAGAAAGACAGACCAAGGTATAAGTCAGCTGGCTTATTTTCCTAAAACATACATAGGAAAAAGCCAGCTGAAGAAAATCGACTAAGGGTTAAAGGAGAAATAAGTGGTGGGAGTAAGAAGGGTTAATCTGCTCCCCTGTGCCCTCCCCAGCTGCTGCTGCTTAAATATATTCTGCTTCCCCCGCCCCCCCCCCAAAATCTCATTAACAACTATTGGGTGGATCAACAGTTGGCTGCAGAATCGGACTCAAAGAGTGCTTATCAATGGAACCTTCTCAAACTGGGGGGAGGCAATGAGTGGGGTACCGCAGGGCTCAGTCCTGGGCCCAGTGCTCTTCAACATTTTTATTAATGGTTTGGATGAGGAGGTGCAGGGAACACTGATCACATTTGCAGATGACACAAAATTGGGTGGGATATCTAATACCCTGGAAGACAGAAACAAACTTCAAAGTGATCTTGATAGGCTGGAGTGCTGTGCTGAGAACAACAGGATGACATTTAACAGGGGTAAATGCCAAGTTCTACACCTAGGAAAAAGAAACCAAATGCACAGTTACAAGATGGGGGATACTTGTGAGTAGGGATGTGCTCCGCTTCTAATCGAACCGGAGAAGAAGGAGCGGAGCGGGGGGCTTCGCCTGCCCTTAAGGCAGAGGCAAAGAGGATTGGGGGGCCGGCGGAGCGTGGCGAAGAGGATCGAGGTGAAGGCGGATCCTTTGCCTCGATCCGGAGCTCCGCCAGAAAGGTAAGTGGGGTTTACCGGGCCCTGCTGCTGTCGCTGTCACCCAGTAACCCCCCTCCCCGCCCTCCTCTCCCTTACCTGCCTCCGTCCGCAGTCCGTCGGTGTCTTCAATTGAGCCCGCGGTTCCACCAGGAAGCCTGGGCCACTTGCGACGGACCACGGCGACGGACCACGGACGGAGGCAGGTAAGGTCCCCCTCTCCCTTGGTCCTTTACCGGGCTCTGCTGCTGGGACTGCCTTGAGTCTTGGCGTGTGTATGTATCCCTGGACAAGCTATCATGGTGGCAAGTTTGAGGTTTCTAAAGTGCAAATTGACAGAGCTATGGAAAGGGGTGTGAATGGGGTGCCCGGTTTTCATAAATTCCCCCAAAATCAGGGGATGATGGGACTGCCTTGAGTCTCGGCATGCATATGTATCCCTGGACAAGCTATCATGGTGGCGAGTTTGAGATTTTTAACGTGCAAATTGACGGAGCTATGGAAAGGGGTGTGAATGGGGTGCCCGATTTTCATAAATTCCCCAAAAATCAGGGGATGATGGGACTGCCTTGAGTCTTGGCATGCATGTGCACCCCTGGATAAGCTTTCATGGTGGTGAGTTTGAGATTTTTAACGTGCAAATTGATGGAGCTATGGAAAGGGGTGTCAATGGGGTGCCCGGTTTTCATAAATTCCCCAAAAATCAGGGGATGATGGGACTGCCTTGAGTCTTGGCATGCATGTGCACCCCTGGATAAGCTTTCATGGTGGTGAGTTTGAGATTTTTAACGTGCAAATTGACGGAGCTATGGAAAAGGGTGTGAATGGGGAATTCATAAATTCCCCAAAAATCAGGGGATGATGGGATTGCCTTGAGTCGTGGCGTGCGTGTGTATACCTCCATGAGGTGTCATGGTGCCAAACTTGAGGTTTCTAACTTTAACAGAAAAAAAGTTGTATACTTTTTTAGCTTAATGCAAGCCTATGGGGGGGGAAACGGAGCTCCGATCCGGATCCGGAGCTCCGAGCGGAGCGGAGCGGAGTGGACATAGGCGGAGCGGGGGCGGGGCGGAGCAGCCCGATCCGCAAATCGCAGATCTGGAAGTGAAGCGGGGCAGGGGGTCCGTGCACACCCCTACTTGTGAGGGTACCTTGAGGGTAACTGAGGGTAACTGAGATCATGTATGTCAAAGAAACATAGGAAGCTGCCTCCTAGTGGGTTAGACCCTTGGTCCATCTTGGCCAGTATTGTCAACACTGACTGACAGCAGCTCTCCAGGATTCCAGACAGGAATTTCTCCAGCCTTACCTGGAGCTGCTGGGATTGAACCTGGGTCCTTTTGCATGCAAAGCACGTGTTCTGTCGCTGAGTTGCATTCCCTCCCTTGAGAGCTTTGAGTGTATAACAAACAAACAAAGAGATGGAGGAACAAGCTGAAATTAATAGTCATGTGGCACTGACGGATTTAGTGTGGCATATGCTTTCACGGACTATGATAAGAGTGGGCAGAAAGTAGACCTTCAATTCCAAGAGGCCCATGTCAGCATTGAAGCCCAAAACATCTGGAGATCTTCTTTCAGCCCATCCCTGGCCTATAAGACCCCTTCCAACTCTGGGACTCTGGTATTCTATTCTAGGATCCTTCAGTTATCTTTCTCCGCCTTTACACACACACACACACACACACACACACACACACACACACCCTTCACAGAGAACAAGCGGAAGGGAGCTGACATTTCCATCCCTCCTGAATTAGTTACGTTCTATCTGTTAAAAAATTGCTAGATTTAGGAGCCTGGCTGGATTTCAAAGATGTTCTTGTGTTCTATAATTTATTGGCTGACGAGCACTACAAGGTGGCTAATGAAGTCTAGGTCCGCTTCCCAATCCAGCCTCTCTGTTTTCATCCGGGGGAGAAAGAGAGGGGGGCAGGACCTCAGGGTTAATAGGGTGCCCTGAGCATCCCAGGAGAGCCCCACAGGGCAGGAAGGGAGAGGGTGGAAGTCAAGGCTACACTTGCTTAGGTGAACAGGGGCACAATTGCAATGCGTCGGGCGAAGAGGCTCCATTTGGAAATTTTGCTTCGCCAAAGGAAGAGATGTGTGTGGCGAAGCACGGAGGAGTTATCAGTCCGCTTCCAGATATAATACATTGCAAGGCTCTCCGGAGAAGAAGTCGTGTGGGAGCATCTGGGTATATCTCCGCTACAGACCTTTGCTTATTTTAACACCATTCATTCTGGTGGCTCTGACGCCAGTGGGGCGGCTAACCCGCTCCGGGTTTTAGTCAGAACCAGTCAGAACTGTAAAGGGTTTACTTGCTCCTTGGAGAGCACCTTTAGAGTTCTGACTGGTTCTGCCTGAAACCCGGAGTGGATTCACCACCCCAGCGACATCAAAGCCACCAGCCTCCATAAATTCATTCTCCCCTGTGCAGAAGCTTGAGGAAGCAGGGCTAAATGTGGGTAATTCTGGAGCAGTGGATTCAGGAAGAACAGATCCTCTTCAGCCACAGGAGGTTGCTTTCCCATTTGCAGTGTCCTTGCAAGGGCATTTGTCAATGTCTGGTCCATCGGGGGTGTGTGTGGAGAGAGACAGAGAAGAGAAGCAGGGTTATTCCATCAGCTTGGATAAGAGGCCAGCTGCCTTTGATTCCCTCATCTGTCTTCAATTTAGTAGCCATTCCATCAGGCTACCTGGGCTATTTCCATCCCAGCTGGTCTGCGACTTAAAAACGGCAACTTTAAGAAGTTTCCTGAGTTTCTGTCTCTTCCTCCCTTCCTTCCTCATAAGAACATAAGAAGAGCCATCCTGGACCAGACTGGGGTCTATCTAGTCCAGCAGTTCGTTCACACAGTGGCCATCCAGCTGTCAACCAGGGACTAACAAGCAGGACCTGAATGCAACAGCACCCTCTTCCTAGCAACTGGTATACAAAGGCCCTTTCTGCATTTCCCATCCTTCCGGGAGGGAGGGGGGAGGATCTCACGATATTCTGCTTGTGAGATCCTCTCCCAGGGTCCACACGTGCGCACGACATCCCGAGAGGAAGGACGGATGTTGTGCCTGCCTTTTTTAAAAAAAAAATGGAGATGAGCGTACCTGCGCTCCAACTAAATGTAAGGGTTTTTTAAAAAAGAAAAACCTGCTACCGCTCCCCACCCCCACCCCCAATGGGCACAGAGTGCCTGGAGAGCTCTGTGCCCCATGCCCGTTTCCCACCTTCTCACATTGACTCACGAGGAGGTGGGACGAAGCAGGGACAGGCTTCTGTGGTCCTGTGGTCCCAGGCCAATCCTGAGACCGCTGGAAGAATAGGGTTTTCCCAGGGTTCATTTATCCCTGGGAAAACGTGTGCTTGTGTGTGTCGTCGTCCCCCCCGCCGCCCCCGGGAGTCCCTGTGCGTCATTTAGATGCACAGGGACTCGGCCGTGACCAGCCCGGACTATCGGGCTGGTGTAGAAACAGCCACAGACTTGCTGCCTCTGAACCTGGAGGGAGCACATAGCCACCAGGGCTGGTAGCCATTGATAGCCTTCTCCTCCAGGAATTTATCCAGCCCCCTTTTAAAGCCACCCAAATCTTGTGGTAGTGAATTCCATAGATTATGCACTGTGTCCACTATCCCATTTTCTTTTGTGTTGCCTCTTTGAGATCATAAGCCAGTGGGCAGGAGCTGTCTAGGTTTTTTTCTTGATATGGAAACCAAATGCCATTTCGGAGAAGCCTTTAGGGGCTGTGTCCCAGTCATGGGTGGGGCCAAAGGTGAAAAGGCAAAGCCAAAGCCAGCAGCATATTTTAGCTTACAACCCTTACTGACAGTAACTAGGCCTTAGGAGAGACATAGAATGAGGAGAAGACTGCACAAAAGCCAGGAAGCCATCCAATGATCAGGGGATGGGGTAAAGTGGGTGGGGTCAGGAAAAGGGGGTGGGGCCATCTGGGGAACTGAGTTCGACTCCTGCCACCTCCAGTTAAAGGATCTTGCAACAGGACTAAGAAAGGCCTTTTGTCTGCAATTTCCTGCCAACCTCATTATCTGCTTCTTTGTCCAATATATGAAGATTTAAGAACACCCTTATTTAGGGATTTAGATCTGCCATTAGGCAGATCTGATGGATATCTGATCAATTTTTTTTATCGGGGGATAGATTGCCCCAGGTTTCTGAAAAGGGGGCTTTGCTTTCAGAGCAGCAATTTTAAGGAGGAAAGTTTCCAACTGTCTTGCTGAGCAATCCCTTACTGTTAGGTTTTATTATTATTTTAAATTGACGTGTATTTCGTTTTTGTTTTTATGTGTTCTCTTTTGTCGTGATGGCTTCTGCTACACAAATAAACTATTTGATTGATGTGCAATTCCTTTTGGAAGTAAACCATACTGGGCTGGGTAGATCAATGGTTTGACTTGCGGCAAGTCTCCTTGATATGTTCCCACAACTGCCAGGTGGATGGGCTCCAGCCGCTGCGTAGCTCTTTTGCCTGGACTTCTGCCAGCCCACATTGTTTCCTGGATGGCAAGCATCTTTGCTGGCCATGGGTTCCCCCATAGGCTGGCCCCAGCCGCCTCGAAGGATGCTCCGGATCAAGCATGTGGTCCATGGGCTGCAGGCCACATGCTAATCACGGCCCGAATCGTTGACGGCAGCAGACGGTGGTGTCTCTCCAGCTGGGTAACTTGAAGATAAAGAGGAGGCCCTGGGATGGGTCAATGCAGCTGGAAGGAATCTTTATGGGGTGTATGTGTGCTGAACAGAACCTCCTGACAGCCTTCACCTTGTGGCCTGATTTACAAAGATGCTTGGCCCCTGCAGCTACTGCTTGCTCCAGCTGAGCTGGCCATCAACATTTCTGACTGGAAGACGAACAAGAAAGTGGCAAAACCGATTGGGCAACGATAGAAAAGGATTGGATTGTCAGCTCTGCTCTCTCTCTCTCTTGCATTTGATTTTTTTAAAAAAAACAAACAAAATCATGTCCCAAATAAAAAAGAAATTGCAAGTTTTGATCAATCCTTATCAAAAATGAACTGAACCGGAATTCTCATCCATCTGCACTGGCAAAATCCAATAGGTATAAGTCTTCCCTGCATGGATAGAGGAACATGCCAGACTTGCCTACCATGGTAGGCACTCTCAAACGCTCCTCAGCTACTAGGATGACCCTATGGAAAGGAGAACAGGACTCCTGTATCTTTAACAGTTGCATAGAAAAGGGAATTTCAGCAGGTGTGATTTGTATATCTGGAGAACCTGGGAAAATTCCCTCTTCATCACCACAGTGAAAGCTGCAGGAGCTATACTAGAGGGACCAGATTTAAAAGAGGGCAGGGCACCTGCAGCTTAACTGCTGTGATGAACAGGAAATTTCACCAGGTTCTTCATAAATACAAATAGCACCTGCTGAAATTCCCTTTTCTATGTAACTGTTAAAGATACAGGAGCCCTGTCCTCCTTTTCATATGTCACTCTACCGTCGGCCACCTCATAAGTAAAGTCAACACAACAACCCTGAACCCAGCCCATTAGAATTGCTCTGAAATGTTCTTCTCCTTTTTGAAAGCCATTTCTTTTGTATCAAATGGTCAGGAGGAGGGGAGTGAAAGAATTTTTCCTCACAGCATTAGTTGCCGTTCGCCTCAGACTAGTGATGCTGTGTCAGGGCACCGTGAGAGTGTCCTGCCTCAAAATGGCAGGCAGCTTGCTGGCACTCACCAGATGGTAGCGCGGGGATGAGGCCCCCACCGGATAGCATTTTGCCCCACAGACTTCAAGCCGCCCATGATTATGTCTTTTAACATCTCCAGGACAGTGGAGAGGCAGAGCGGTTAGGCTAAACCACACCAGGGCAGGATCTACACTACTGCTTTAAAACAGTTTATAACAGTAGTGCCAACTGCTAGGGTCCATGATAAATTCCATATGCAGTTTTTCAAAACGTTTTCGAAGTGTCATATCCTGCTTGGTGTAGATCTGGCTGAGGAAGGCTTGGGTAAACAAATGTGCCTTCAATGTGCTCCTAAATATAAGCGTTCTCGTCAGGGCCAGTGCTACCATAGAGGCCACTCAGGCGGCCGCCTAGAGCGCCAAGCTAAGAGGGGCGCCGGGCACAGCGCAGCACTCACGTGCGTTGGCTGTGAGCCGGGCTGGCCTGAGGATTCAGCTGGGCCTGGGCGGGCGAGATGGCGCCTCGTGCCCGCCCAGCCGAAGTGAAGCCAGGGACGCTGGGGTGGGGGTGGGGCGGCTCCACCTTCGGACTTCCGGAACATGCCCGGAAGAGAGAGAGAGAAAGAGAGAGAGAATGTATGGGTGAATGGGGTGCATGGGGTCTTTGAGTGAATGCAAGTCTTCATGCGTGTGTTTCTTTGGAGTGAGTGATGCTGAGTGTGTGTGTGTGTGTGCGCGTGTGAGTTGGAGGGGATGATTTGGAGGTGATATTCCTATTAACTAATGCATTTTAGACCCATAGACATTCCTTTCCAATTTGTTTGTTATAATTGGTATGACGTATTTCTTGCATTTTAAAATAAATTTAGCAGTTTCAAGTTTTGTGCTTCTTATTTTTTCCAGGAAACATATGTTCTCAAAAAATCAAAGTTGTTATTTTTTTGTGGGGGTGGGGTGAAAGTAGCTCACCTTGCCTAGGGCGCAAAATAGTCTGGCCCTGGCCCTGGTTCTCGTTTAGGGATGTACGAAGCCCCTGCAGGGCGGAAACCCAGGTTGCTTGGGGTGTCCACGGAGCCGTACTGCATCTGTGAGATTACGCGGGACGGCACTGGATTTCCCACTGGGCGGCTCTCCTCCATTCTAAGTGGTGCATTAAGCTAACGGGGGTCGCCATCGGCCAATCGCAGAAAAAAATTGACCGTAAATTGCGTAATTTATGGCATCTGTACCTGTGTAAAGCACTTCCTTCTATGTAAACCGCTGCAATTTATATAGAAGGAAGTGGCTTACAGCTGCAAATGTCTATGCAATTTATTTTATTTATTACATTTATATCCTGCCTTTTTCCCTCTTGCACAGAACCCAAGATGGTGTACACAATCTCCTCCTCTCCACTTTATCCTCACAACAGCCCTGTGAGGTAGGTTGTGCCAAGAGTCTGTGACTGGCCCAAAGTCACCCAGTGAGCTTCCATGGCTGAGCGGGGACTAGAACCCGGATCTCCACACTCCCAGCCCAATACTCTAGCCACTACACTACAATGGCTCTCAATAAATGACACAATTTATGGCTGTAATTTTCCTGCGATTGACTATTAGATTGTAAGCCTATGCGGCAGAGTCTTGCTATTTACTGTTTTACTCTGTACAGCACCATGTACATTGATGGTGCTATATAAATAAATAATAATAATAATAATAATAGTGGCGGCCACCGTTAGCGTAGCGCGCCATTTAGAATGGAGGAGAGATGCCCAGTGGGAAATCCTGGAGGAGAGGAGATTGAGAGGAGACATGATAGCACTCTTCAAATATTTAAAAGGTTGTCACATAGAGGAGGGCCAGAATCTCTTCTTGATCATCCCAGAGTACAGGACATGGAATAACGGGCTCAAGTTACAGGAAGCTGGATTCCGATTGGACATCAGGAAAAACTTCCTGACTGTTAGAGCAGTACAACAATGGAAACAGTTCCCTAGGGAGGTTGTGGGTTCTCCCACACTAGAGGCCTTCAAGAGGCAGCTGGACAACCATCTGTCAGGGATGCTTTAGGGTGGATTCCTGCATTGAGCGGGGGATTGGACTCGATGGCCTTATATTTATTTATTTATTAAATTTATATACCGCCCCATAGCCGAAGCTCTCTGGGTGGTTTATAGGCCCCTTCCAACTCTACTATTCTATGATTCTTGAGATCCAGTGGATCCAGAGTTGAGTGGACCCGTTCTGCTTCAGACTTTGCAGCTTGGATTCTTGAGAAGCCTTATCTGCGTCAGCCGCAAATTTCTCCACCATCCCTATTGTCCCTGCCTGTCTAACCTCAGTGGGGTGATTATTCTACATCAGGGGTAGGCAACGTGGTGCCCCTGAGTACAAATACACCCCCAAGTCCTCTTTCTGGGTGCCTGCAATGGTGCCCTAAAGCTCCAGCGTGGTTTTTTGTTCTTGTTGTTTTAAAAAATGAACGTATTGCTCTGCGATGGCTGTGGAATAGGTTTCTGTTGGTGCTGAAAACTGTGGGTTCAGAGGAGTTGTCGCATGTTTGGGGGCTCAGCACCTGCCTCTGCCTTGTACAGCACCAACCTCAGAAAAGAGAGGAGGTGGGGGGAGTCTGATGCCTTTTAGGCTTAGCAAGGGCAGGCCATTGGTAACCTTCGCCTGTACCTCTGTCGTCTTCTTGCCCTGTTTTTATTGTCCCGAAATCCACCACCCCAGCCTCATCCCTTGCAGCGGCTCCTTGTCTTCCAGGCACTAGTCCGTATAATTCGTCCTGCCCTGCCAGGCATGCACACACACCCCACAGCCACACACACCCAGCCAGCTCCTGCAGAGAGCATGAGAATCCCCACAAAGCTGACCCCCTTCCTGGGGGCAGGCCGGCAGCTGGGAAACCCCTGCTGAGCTCCGGCGCGTTCTTTGTTGTCCCTACGATTGAAGATAAAGCCTGAGTGGGTGCGGCAGCCACTTTGAACAGGGGATTTGGCTGAGGAGCTCCCCAAACGCTTTCATGTTCGCAGAGCCATGGTTCCACGAGGCAGGCCTCAGCAAGCGGCCGGCGTGGCGGGAGAAAGACGGGCACCGTGACAAAACCCAACGGCCGTCGGCGTTCCACGAAGCAAGGGAGCTTTGGGAACAGAGGCTCTGCCCTGCCGGCCTGTAGCATCCTGCAACCACTCAGAGTAGGAAGCACAACTCATAGTAAGGTTTGTGTCTTGCTCTGTTTCTGTATGCTATGCGTGTCGTAGGCAGAAGGATGACAGCAATTTTCTCCTCCCATGCCAGCAGAATTCGGCGGCCGAATGAGTTTACTGTGTTATGTCATACAGAGCCAATGGAGGCTGGCAATGGTGCTATCCTGCCCGGCCTGCTGCCCTGACCAAGCCTCTTGGAGCAAGCGGATACCTGGCTTTACAACTGACATGCTTACTTATTCATAGAATCATAGAATAGCAGAGTTGGAAGGGGCCTACAAGGCCATCGAGTCCAACCCCCTGCTCAATGCAGGAATCCACCCTAAAGCATCCCTGACAGATGCTTGTCCAGCTGCCTCTTGAAGGTCTCTAGTGTGGGAGAGCCCACAACCTCACCAGACAACTGATTCCATTGACGTACTGTTCTAACAGTCAGGAAGTTCTTCCTGATATCCAGCTGGAATCTGGCTTCCTGTAACTTGATCCCATTATTCTGTGTCCTGCACTCTGGGAGGATCGAGAAGAGATCCTAACCCTCCTCTGTGTTCCTTTCATTCCATATTGAAAAGAAAAATTTAATGTGCTATTTTAATACTGACAACTGAATATATGCGAAGTGAGGTTTGGTGCTCCATCTGCAACCCTCCAAAGGCGGAAACCAGAGCACCTTCCCCTATCATCCCATCCCACGTACACTATGGCATACTCTGCAACACTTCACATGACCTTTCAGCTCCCCTATTCTCACACCATAGACATCTGCCTAAGCCCCCACCCCACTATTAGACAATGGAGAAGGTTCTTCTCTAGCTGCTTCGGACTTGCATTCATTTGCTCTGCAACAGCCCTGTCCTCTACTGATGGGAAATAGGCTCTTCGGACCAGCTATGCAAGAAGAGCATTGCTGATCTATCGTAGCTTCTCGTGCATTTAAAATGAACATCATGAGCTGCAGCAGCATGGGAAGTGGAAGGGCTGCACACGGCATAACTGCATGGAGTGCTCACAGCAAAGAACATAAGAACAAGTGCCCTGCTGGATCAGACCATGGGTCCATCTAGTCCAGCACTCTGTTCACACAGTGGCCAACCAGCCATCGGCCAGGGATGAACAAGCAGGACATGGTGCAACAGCACCCTCCCACCCATGTTCCCCAGCAACTGGTGCACACAGGCTTATTGCCTCAAATACTGGAGATAGCACACAACCATCAGGGCTAGTAGCCATGGATAGCCTTCGCCTCCAATGGAATTTATCCAACCCCCTTTTAAAGCCATCCAAATTGGTAGCCATAACTACAGCTTGTGGTAGTGAGTTCCATGATTTAATTATGCGCTGTGTGAAGAAGTCCTTGCTTTTATTTGTCCTGAATCTCCCACCAATCAGCTTCATGGGAGGACCTCGTTGGGTTCTAGTATTTTGAGAGAGGGAGAAACACACGCCCCCAACAAAGGGATGGTGATCTGATATGGACACAAAAAGGACACGCTTCAAGGTGGAATTTTCAGAACCTTGACAAAACACGAGTTTTGCTTGTTTGCACATCTCTTGGTGGAACTGAAACTGAGCAATTGGCATCAATGATGCTCCATCAGCTGTTTTTGAATGCATTTGTGATGTGCAATTTGTGCTGCTTCTGCTAGCCAGATAACTACATGCGCCGCTGAATGGGAGGTCGTAGGCTCTCCCACACTAGAGGCCTTCAAAAGGCAGATGGACAGACATCTGTCAGGGATGCTTTACGGTGGACTCCTGCATTGAGCAGGGGGTTGGACTTGATGGCCTCATAGGCCCCGTTCAGCTCTACTATTCTATGATTCTGTGAAGGTCTGCCCTACAACACCACTGACCATTCTGCACAGCATTCTCCCAGCCTTCGAGGTTTCTCACCAGGCATTGCCTGCAGACGTCCTAGCCTAGAGTTATACATATTTCATTTTATTGATTTATTTATTTCTCGCCTTCTCCAATTATTTCAAACCCTCAGCCTGTTGAGGGAAAGCTTCGTCCGTTCAATTTTTGCCTGCCTCCCTGCAATCATCACCTATCAAGGACATCAATGTGCCTGGTGATTCATCCCTGGGTATCTTATTTACTGACCCAGCAGGAGAATGCAAACAGTTTGGGGCACGGCTCATGGGTCACGGTGATTGGCAGTTGTACAAATGGGCCAGTGGGACCAACACTCAAAGGGGTGGGGCGGGAGCAGAAGCAGGGGCGTGCCCCCCACTTGCCTCCCACACACCATGGGCAACACCTGTTCAGGGCTGTGGAAGCCCCTTTTAGCCCAGGGGCTGAATTACATTTCGGAGAACCTCTCGGGGGCTGGATTTCCTTGGTGGGTGGAGTCAAAGGCAAAGGAGGTGGGGCCAAAATGTGAAAACCAGCCTGCTTTAGCTTAATTTTTAGCTCTTCCTGCCAGTAATTTGGCCTTAGGGGAGGCATTTCAAGCTTTTAGAATGGGGTGTGTGTGTTTGCACAAAAGCCAGGAAACCACAATTTATATTTTATATTATTATTATTATCATCATCATCATTATTATTATTATTATTATTATTATTATTATTATTATTACATTTATATCCCACCTTTTTCCCTCCAAAGAACCCAAGGCAGTGTACATAATCATCCTCCTCTCCATTTTATCCTCCCAACAACAACCCTGTGAGGTAGGTTGGGCTGAGAGTCTGTGACTGGCCCAAAGTCACCCAGAGAGTTTCCATGGCCGAATGGGGACTAGAACCCGGATCTCCCGATTCCCAGTCCAACACTTTAGCCACTACACTACCCACAAAATGACTGGTTGCTGGGGGAGAATGGCTATCCTGGGAACTCCGAAGGACCAAACTGGGGGCCCAGGCAGACCAGATGTGGCTCCCAAGGCAGGTTCAACACCCCAGCTGTACAGCCACCTCACAGCCATGTGTGCACATCTACACGTGTGTGTGTCTGAACACATCATGCACTGTTACTTACACACACACACACACACACACACACACACACACACACACACGAGTGGAGGCTGGTGTCTCTGATTTCAGTGGGGCTGTGAATCCATTCTGGGTTTCAGTCAGAACCGACCAGAGCTCTAAAGGAGCTATCCAAGGTGCTGAGCCAATTTGGGGGATTGTGATGAAGGGGCTGGAGCATCTCCCCTATGAGGGAAGGTTACAACCGCTGGGGTTGTTTCGCTTGGAAAAAAGGAAGCTAAGGGGAGACGTGATAGAGGTGGACAAGATTATGCATGGTATGGAGAATGTGGACAGGGAGACATTTTTCTCCTTCTCCCATAATAGTAGAACCCAGTGGGGTCATCCCATGAAGCTGATTGGTGGGAGATTCAGGACAGATAAAAGGACATCCTTCTTCACACAGCGCATAGTTAAATTATGGAACTCACTACCACAAGATGTAGTGATGGCCACCTATTTGGATGGCTTAAAAGTGGCAGGGGGTTGAATAAATTCCTGGAGGCGAAGGCTATCAATAGCTACTAGTCCTGATGGTGGTGTGCTATCTCTGATATTTGAGGCAGTAAGCTTGTGTGCACCAGTTGCTGGGGGACATGGGCGGGAAGGTGCTGTTGCACCATGTTCTGCTTTGTTGGTCCCTGGCCGATGGCTGGTTGGCCACTGTGTGAACAGAGTGCTGGACTGGATGGACCCTTGGTCTGATCCAGCAGGGCTCTTCTTATGTTCTTACGCTACAAGACAGGGGCTCCCAACTGGCCAGCTTCATGGCCACTATGAGTTTAAGTCCCTCACAGCCACCTTCTTGTCAGAGGCATAGGCTTGCTTGCCAACTCATCATGGTGCAGTAGATTTCTCTCTCTCTCTCTCTCTTTCTCTCTGATGTTTCCATCACTTTCCTCCGTGATCAAGGCATCTGGTGCCAAGGCTACCGAGTCTTTGTTCTCTCTTCTCCCTCTTTCTCTTATTTTTTGACGTCTCCCCAACAGGTCGGAAGCCAACAAACAAACCTTATCGGCAGCAACCTGGGAAAGCGACGTGGGAAACAGCTGAAGAACAAACAACCAGAAAGAAAGTTAAGGAGCTTTTGATGAGTCAACAACAAGGAGCGGACTTTACTGTGGCTCGCAAGAGTTGGGGCCAGAAACCAGGAAGGGGGCAAGGACTTGGAGGGCCACAACACGGAGAAGAACATCAGAAGAGCCCTGCTGGATCACACCAAGTCCGATCTAGTCCAGCACGCTGTTCGCGCAGCGGCCTGCCGCTGCCCCAATCTGAAGCCCACAAATAGGATGTGAATGCAATAGCACCCCCCTGCCCATTCTCCCCAGCAACTGGTATGCTGCCTCTCATACTGGAGGTATCTCTCTCCCCCTCCCTCCCTCTCAAACATGGACCCTTCCACTTCCCCTCCCCCTTCCATCATCTTGTCATCTCTCCTGTCCATATCACCGCTCTGCAACCATTACACAGACCATATTTGTAGGCCAAAGAGCTGCTTATTTTAGTGCGCCCAAGGGCTTTGGCGTGCCCAGTGGGTGATGTGTTCTTTCAGATGTGTTTTCCTTTGAACAGCAAACTGCTTTGGGAACACACACACACACACACAGGCACACACCTTTGGGTTTCAAGAACCGTCTGCTACATGACACGGAGGGCAGCTGCTCAGATGGAAAGACAAGTCCAAAAACTCTTTCTGGCTCATGGAACTAGCTGCATGGTTCTTTGGAGCCTGCTGTGGGCTCCCCGACAGCACATGTGGCACCTTCAAGCCACCATTCAGGGCCAGCGCCAGCACCTGGCAGCCTTGGGCAGCTGCCAGGGCCCCCAGGGCCTTGGTAGGGCCCACTGCTGATGGCAGCAATGGGGTTTAAAAATATATAGCCCAGCATGCACAATGGAATGTCAGTCTAATTGGCCATTTTCATTTCATAGAATCATAGAATCATAGAATAGCAGAGTTGGGAGGGGCCTACAAGGCCACTGAGTCCAACCCCCCTGCTCAATGCAGGAATCCACCATTTAGATTTCCCACAGTGCCCTGAGGTTGCATCATTCTGGGGCATTGTGGGAACTCTAAATGGCTGCCACCAGTCGTCTGGCACTGCTCCGAACACTGTTGTTGCCTGGCACGCTGCCTGGAACCACCAGCAGAGTAGGCAGTCCACCAGTGGGCACTTTGCTTGGGGCCTCCTCAGACTGGGAGCCAACTTTCATGCCATCATCTGCACTGATGATGATTCCTCTCACCTCCCGTGCCAATGACAGGTGGAGCACATCCTTTGCAAGACCCAAGCTCAGTCACCGGCATCTCCAGCTGAAGGATCGCAGCTGCAGGACCGGAAAAGAGCCGTCTCTACCAGAAATCTTGGGCAGCTGCTACTGGTCCGAGTGGATAGCAGGGCTGTCCCAAGACATTTTGCTGCCTGAAACGAAGTTCAAGATGGCGCCCCTTTCCTTCCCATGCATATACAGATGGCAGCTGGACTGGAAGTTGAGTCTTGCTCCAAACACTGGCCAGGAGATGGTGTCCTCCACCACACCTAGAGGCAGGCGGACTTGTTTAGGAGGCCCAGGACAAGATGTGTGGCATACCCAGCTCTGTCCTATAATAAAATGGAACAGCCAGGAGCTCCAGGAGGAACAGCCAAGAGGTTGCCACTGCTGTCCCCCAGCATCAGTCACCTGAGGCAGCTGCCCTACTCTGCCTCATGGTAGGGCCACCCCTGCTCTGTCCCCTTCACCCACGGCTCTAGTTGATTTATGGAAGGGGCCCAGAAAATACTCTGGAAAACCTGCCTCCCCACTAGAAGCATTGGCTCCTGCTCACCTTCTAATGGCATCAGAGTACCACCACCACCTGCCCCAGTACCCTTAATTCCAATTGAATTAGCAGTCCATCCACCAAACCATGGCTGAGTGGAAAAGCAAACGCTTGGCATGCAGAAAGTCCCAGGTTTGATCCTTGGCTTCTCCAGGTAGGGCTGGAAAAACTCCTGCCTGAAACTTTTTAGAGTCAGTGTTGACATTCCTGGGTTAACTGGACCAAGGATCTGGGTCAGTGACCCTGTTCAGATGACTTGCTGAGCCACAGTGGTTAAGCCTGTGGAGCGAAACAGAATGGCTTAGCATGTCTTTCCCAACCACGGTGGCTACATAACCAAGATTTAAACACCCTCACTAACCATTTGCTGCAAAAGGGTTAGCGGCCTAACCATGGTTTAGTGTGTTGTCTGAACAGGCCCAGTATAAGGCCACTTCCGAAGTTCCTGCGTTCCACCTCGCCTGCCAACAGTTTACAGTATGCAGCACTGCCCTCGCATCCTGCTTTTCCAAAGGTGCCTATTTAATAAGCAACAGTAGTACCAATTTTCTCATTATGTGAACAGATTTCCACATTGGCGCTTTCCTGCCAACTGTACCTAATTTGGCTTCCCCGGTCCTGTCTGGATTACTTGCAAATTAGCTTTACCAACTGCACTATTGTGTTGAATTCTGAAAACCTCTGAACGCATCGCTGTTTACATTCATCCACCCTTCCTATAAGGAGTTCAGGGCAGCATAGATGGCTCCCCCTCCCCACTTGATCCTCACTACAGCCCTGCAAGGTAGGTTCTTTCCAGGACTGTCCTCTATGGTGTCCATGGAAGCTTCCCATGGAGAGGAGAAGATTGAGGGGAGACATGAGAGCCCTCTTCAAATACTTAAAAGGTTGTCAAACAGAGGAGGGCCAGGATCTCTTCTCGATCCTCCCAGAGTGCAGGAATTGCATGAAGCTGGATATATGAAACATTCTTAGATTCTCTGATGTGTATTTGTGGATGTAAACGAAAACCGGACAGTAGAAGTGTCAGTCACAACCTGTGGGGAATTATCCCTAACGCAAGTGGATTCCCTAGAGTAAAGAGAGAATTGGGATTTTTTTTTCCCCACACCAATCAAAATGTTTGGCAACATATTATGTTAAATCTGCGTAAGTTAACATTAAGCATGGACAATTATGCAAATTAGGGTCTCTAGGTTTCTAGCTTTCAAAAAGTAGTTCAAAGTTCGCTGGTTGGTGGCAGGCAATGGGCCAAAAACAGCAGTGGTGGAGGGAACCCCTCACATGTGGGGCACACACGTGGACTTGTCGTGGGGCTAAGCGAGGAAATTGTACATATCATTGAATCATAGAATAGCAGAGTTGGAAGGGGCCTACAAGGCCATCGAGTTCAACCCCCTGCTCAATGCAGGAATCCACCCTAAGGCATCCCTAACAGATGGTTGTCCAGCTGCCTCTTGAAGGCCTCTAGTGTGGGAGAGGCCACAACCTCCGTAAGCATTTTTTAATCCCACTGATTTCAATGAGAGAGATTCAAAAGTGTGCACAGCTCACCCATCGAAATCAACGGTCCTGCTCTACTCCTTGGTGTCCAAAGGAGCTGTGAACAATGAAACAGGTCGGACGTCGGCTAGTGCACAAATGGTATTAAGACTCAAAGTGAAGATGACCAAGCACATCCAACAGCTTAGTTTGCTGCCTCCATTGCATCCTCAAGTAGCCACCCAGCAGAGCTCTTTCAGATGGTTCAGGGGATCTTAACACGCTGCCCAATGAATGAAGCCCTCAAAGATCCACTGTGATCTTTTTGCATTGCACCTTAAGGACAAAATTGCTCGTCTCCGCAGCAAACGTGATGCTCCAGCCAAGTTGTCTGACATCACTATCTCCCTGATTTTGTGGGACCAATTTCAGCCGTTGTGGCCCCATGACGTGGACAAGGTGATTGCAGCGATGGGACTGACCACGTGCCCCTTTCATTGTTGCCCTTCCTGGCTGAGGTGGGGATGACTGAGGATGTCCAGGAAGAAGTAAATGCATTTCTATGCTAGGGTGACCATATGAAAAGGAGGACAGGGCAAATGTATCTTTAACAGTTGTATTGAAAAGGGAATTTCAGCAGGTGTTGTTTGTATATATGGAGAACCTGGTGAAATCCCCTCTTCATCACAACAGTTAAAGCTGCAGGAGCCCTGCCCTCTCTTAAATCTGGTCACTCTAGTATAGCTCCTTCACCTTTAACGGTTGTCATGAAATGGAATTTCATCAGGTTCTCCATATATACAAATGACACTTGCTGAAATTCCCTTTTCTATGCAACTGTTAAAGCTACAGGAGCCCGGTCCTCCTACAAGACATATTGATGGTCACCATTTTTGATGGCTTTAAAAGAAGGCTGGATAAATTCCTGGAGGAGAAGGCTATCAATGGCTACTAGCCCTGAGGGTTATGTGCTACCTCCAGTATCCAAGGCAGTAACCCTGAGTGCATCAGTTGCTGGGGAACATGGGTGGGAGGGTATCTTTATATTGTATTTTGTATTTGTGTTTTTAGACAGTTGGTTGTTTTCTTATGTTCTTCATGGTTTTAATTTTTGTGAACCGCCCAGAGACCTTCGGCTATTGGGCGGTATAAAAATGTAATAAATAAATAAATAAATAAATAGTAATCATTTTGCTCTTTTGGCCCCTGGTTGACAGCTGGTTGGACTAGATGGACCCTCAGTCTGGTCCAGCATGGCACTTATGTACTTATCAGCTTTTGATGCCATTAACCATGATTTCCTCCTGGACTGACTCTGTGGAATGTGCCTTGGTGAGACTGTTACAGTGGTTCTAGTCCTACTCACAGGGTCGGTTTCACAAAGTAACACAGGGTACCATTCTTCGGCCTTGGAGCCAAGTGCCATCGGTGTGCTGAAAACACACAGCTGTATGTCCCTGTGACGTCTGATTCAGGTGAGACTGTGCCAGGCCTGCATCAGTGTCTAGTTTCAGTGATGGGTTGGCTGAAGGCCAATATGCTGAAGATGAACCCTGGCTAGTTGGAGGCCCTGTGTGTGAATGGTTCCTGGGACCCTGAGAAGGTTCCTGTACCTTTAAGAGCTGCTTAGAGGCAAAGCCCCACCTGGTATCATCCTCCTGTCAAGGTAGCTCTTAAAGGCACAGGAGCTCCCTGAGCGTATGGCCCAGATAATCCTATTTGGGAAGGCACACAGGAAGGAAATACACAAGTGCATGGTTTTTCCCTTTGGGTGGCTTAAGGTAGTGCAGGCTGAGGCTGCCTGGCTACGGAGCTCAAGAAGCAAACCAGCTACAAGGGATGAGTTAGGGCAACAGTATTAGGGTGACCATATGGAAAAGAGGACAGGGCTCCTGTATCTTTCACAGTTGCGTAGAAAAGGGAATTTCAGCAGGTCTCAACTGTATGCATTCAGCCTCTGGTGAAATTCCATCTTCATTACAATTGTTAAAGCTGCAGGAGCCCTGTCCTCTTTTGTATCTGGTCACTGTAGTATATAGCTCCTGCAGCTTTAAGTGTTGTGATGAAGAGAGATTTTTATGAATCCAACCCACAGATTTCGGTGCAGAGCAGCTTTTGCCATCAGGTGGATTCCGCGGACTTGGGAACCATTTTCCTAACCTCCGGGAATTTTCATGGTAGAAAAATACCCAAAATGCACATTTCCCCCATAGGCTAAAGCATGAACATGAACATTTGGGGCGGGGGGGGATTGTGCATTTGCACATGTGCAAATTTATGCACATTTGCATTTGCGCGAATTCAGATACGACGGAGTTTACAAAATCTGTACATCCCTAGGACTGTCCTCTGTAAAGCAGGACACCTGACGCCCATAGAATGTGGATTGCAACTCCCATCATTCTCAACCAGCATGGCTGTTGGGTGATGGGAGTTGCAGTCCAATACATCTGGAGGACGCCAGGTTGGGGAAGGCTTTTCAACTAGATCAGAAGTTGGTTTCACCTCTTGGGCCTCCTGGATTGCATTATTCTGCTGTTTCCTGTGTCTGTTCTTTATTATTATTATTATTATTATTATTATTATTATTATTATTATTATTATTATTGTAATACCGATTTTTTTTCTAGTCAATTAGCAAACCCAGGCTTCCCTGTAGCTGCTATGGCAGGCTCTACTTTACTGACAGTCGTCCTGGAGCCTGGGTCATTCCTGCATGCTCTACTTGGGCCGTTCCATTCTGTCTTCTGGGTGCAGCAGGAAAAGGCAGACTCAGGAATGGGTTGGTTCTCAAGGGCACAGGTAACCTCTGAGCTGCCAGCTTAGACTGATAAGCGGGGTTTGCATTGGGCAGAAAGACTGGCGGTGCCTCCAGAGTCGCGACGTGACTTTCAAAAGATGGCCTTAGCAGGAGAGGGAGATACTTGATCCAGCTCAGATCACCTGAGTGAGCAGAAAGGACTTGGCAGGTTCTAACGCCTACTGCTGGGAAAGACTAAGCCAGCCTCCTGCAGCCTGGTGGCTTCCACATGTGTGGGACTCCAAGTCCCATCAACCCCATCCAGCTGGCCATGCTGACTGGGGATAATGGGAGTTGTAGTCCGATACATCTGAAGGACACCAGGTTGGTTTTGAGTGATCCTTTGCTGGGTCGCCATCCTGTTAACGTGCATGGCAGAGGCCTATCATGGTCAGCGGGGCGGACAATCCTGTGAACTTGCTCCGCCCTGGTGCCTGAGGCCTGAAGCCTCAGCTTATTTCCAGAATGAGCTCAGAACCTGCCTGTCCCCACACCCATGCAGCACCCAAGGTTCTGACCTTGGGCTACCACTCTCATTGTTCCCAGGCAACATGGCCAGCGGGAAGGGGTTGGTCTAGAAGTCATGATAAATGTGGGACTGTGGTGAGCGAGTGCCTTGTGAATGGGTGTGACCTGCAAGAAAAAGGGTGATTCCTTTTCCTCATCTGTGGGAAGGCATACATACACATACACACACACACACACACACACACACACACACACACACACACACACACACCCTGCCATCCTCTAGAGCCCAGGGCTTGCCTGAAATCTGTTTATTTATTTCTCTTGGACTTTCTCAGAAAAAGGACCCAGGTTGTGGGAGGGGTTGGGGGACCCAGCAATGTTTCCCAGGCTTAGACTGCCATCTTCTGGCTCCCAAAAAGTTGTGTGTAGGGACGAGAAGCGACTCCTAGGCTTTACAGGAAGGGCCTTTTCACCCCTGAGGTTTAATTAAATCAGTTTCTGAAACCAACGTGGCCTGAGACGCCCATCAGAATTCTGTCCCATGTTCGCAGCATTCACCCAAAGCCCACGCATCACCAGAGAGGCTCAAGGCCTCTTTTAAGCTTCATGAATGGCAGGAGCCTGAAGACCACAGATTTGCCTGCAGGGTAAAAATGTCCTCTTTTTAAGAAAGCTGTGTGGAAAGACGGAGTCTGTTCTCGCACACAGTTCTGAAAATGAGAGTGGGAAGAAGGCCGCATACATGGTCGCAGCAAGGGCTGGCTCTGGGTTTTTGAAGGCACACCCTCAATGGGCCTTGGGTAGGGTGACCCTATGGAAAGGAGGACAGGGCTCCTGTATCTTTAACAGTTGTATGGGAAAGGGAATTTCAGCAGGTGTCATTTGTAGGCATGCAGCACCAAGTGAAATTCCCTCTCCTTTTTGTGAACCGCCCAGGGAGCTTCAGCTATTGGGCAGTTTAAAAAATGCAATAAATAAATAAATAAATAAAATATCAATAGCTAAAACTGCAGGAGCCCTGCCCTCTTTTGTAGCTGGTCACTTTGCACGGCTCCTGCACTTTAACTGTTGTGATGAAGAGGGACTTTCACCAGGGGCTGCACACATACAAATGACACCCGCTGAAATTCCCTTTTCTATACAACTCTTAAAGATACAGGAGCCCTGTCCTCCTTTCCATATGGCCACCCTGCCTTAGGCTTCAGCGACGCTACTGTATCGCCACCATTTTCACCAGCTCCTCTTGCTCCTCTTCCTTTTTCTCATCATTGCTACTCTTTGCTTGCTTGACTGGCAGAGAGTCAGGGACCAAGTAGGCTGTGGCATATTATTATTATTATTATTGTTGTTGTTATTATTATTATTATTATTATTATTATTATTATTATTATTATTATTGATCCATTTGGATCAAGGTGGGGAACAACAATAAGTATAAAATACATAAAACTGAATTAAAAACATAGTATACATTATTAAAACATCCTAAAAACATCCTAAAATTCCACTGGACAGGCTCCATCTTCTCACCATCATCTTTGACTGGGCCGGAGGAAGTGGATTACAATGGAGAAGAACAGCAGCAAATCCGCGGGGGTCTTGTCAGTAGGGATATACAAGAAATTTGTTTCAGTGTGCTTTTGATCGAGATTTACCCATTTGGCATCTTCAGGACCAAACATGGACTCAGACACAATCTGCAGTCGAAATCTACACATTTCCAAGCATGCAATATGATTTGTGAAATGCGCACGCACGCGCGCGCACACACACCCCCCCCACACAAACACACACACACACCGAAAATGCATTCAACAGTATTCACATGCTTGAAAAATGCACATGAAAAATCATGTGTTTTTTGGAAAATGCAGAAAAACAAACTTTAATTTTACAAACGTTTGTTAAACAAACGTTTAACAAACAAGGGAGAGGGCCTTCTCAGTGGTGGCCCCCCGACTGTGGAATGATCTTCCCGATAAGGCTCGCCTGGCGCCAACGTTGTTATCTTTTCGGCGCCAGGTCAAGACTTTTCTCTTCTTCCAGGCATTTTAACAGCATTTAATAACGTTAAGTTTGTTTTAATGGACCCCAGAATTGTTGTTTTAAATGGATACTGTTGTTGTTTTTATACTGTTTTTATGGTTTTTTTAATTTTTGTGTACTTTTAATGTTTACTATTTTTAATTGTTGTAAACTGCCCAGAGAGCTTCGGCTGGGGGGCGGTATATACATGTAATAAAATAAATATAAATAAATAAATAAATAAATAATGAACCCCACCCCGATGTCCCTGGGCTGCCCCCAGCCCACTCCTTCCCTCTGGTGACCCCAGCTACTTGCGGGGAGAAGGGAAGAAGCTGGGATGGGCGCCTACACCTCCCACGATCTCGGGAGGATCCTGAGATTGCGGGAAGAATTGGGTTTTTCCAGGGTTCCATTATCCCTGGGAAAACCCGTGCCCATACCCCCTGCCCCCAGGAGTCCCTGTGTGTCATTTGCCCCCACTTGACTTCGGCGCCACCAGCATCGCTGGAACTGTCCTACCTGCCCAGCCTAGTGCTGACTTCGGGGCCAGGAGAGAGCTGGGCAGTTCTTCCACCCTTGCTGAGTAGTGGAGTGTGTTCAGAGGAGGGCAACAAGGATGATCTGGGGTCTGGAAACAAAGCCCTATGAAGAGAGACTGAAACAATTGGGCATGTTTAGCCTGGAGAAGATTGAGGGGAGACATGATAGCACTCTTGAAATACTTAAAAGGTTGTCACCCAGAGGAGGGCCAGGATCTCTTCTCAATCCTCCCAGAGTGCAGGACACGGAATAACTGACTCAAGTGACAGGAAGCCAGATTTCAGCTGGACATCAGGAAAAACTTCTTGACTGTTAGAGCAGTACGACAATGGAACCAGTTACCTAGGGAGGTGGTGGGCTCTCCCACACTAGAGGCCTTCAAGAGGCAGCTGGACAACCATCTGTCAGGGATGCTTGAAGGTGGATTCCTGCATTGAGCGGGGTGGGGGGTTGGACTTAATGGCTTCATAGGCCCCTTCCAACTCTGCTATTCTATGATTCTATGGACACTCTGTGGCTTTGAGCCAGCGGCTGCTGTGGCTCATGTTGTTGTTGACAGGGGGTGGGGGCACATATGATGGGGATTTATACAATTACAAAACGCGTGGAGACAAGCGGAAATAAATATTTTCCTCCCTTTCCTAGTCATCCTCGCCCTCGGGGCTCACCTGTTGAGATGGATCAGCCGTGCATTCGCAAGCACCGACAGGAGGCCCTCCGCCACGCAGCGCGTAACGAATGCACGGAATCTGCGGCATCAGAAGACGGTGACAGAAACCGTCTTAGGTGGCTCTGTAAAAGGATTAGGCAATCTGGTGGAGGAAAAAGACATCAATTGCTATTAGTCAAGACAACTAAATGGAAGCTCCGTGTGCAAAGAGGCAGCGTTGCTCTGAATACTAGAGGCACGGGGTGGGGGACATGCAATAGCAGACGGCCATTATGCCCTGCCACTCGTGGCCAGGTTAGCTGGCTGCTCTCGGAAACAGAAGTCTGGGCAATAGCATGGACTTCTAGTCTGATCTGGTCAGCTGTGTTTGTGAGCTAGATCAGAGGTTACCAGTTTTTTGTCCAGTTCTAGGTATCACACTCTAGGAAGTATGTACAGGCAAATAGGGAGACTGTCTATATGTCTTCTTTGCCCCGCAGTGGCTGCGCGGTGGCTCTGCGTCAGTTAAACGATGCAGCCTCTGACTCACAGCCACCATGTGGCTTTTCCCTAAAGCTGCACGTTAAAAAGTCTGGGACTTATCCTGACTTTTTCCTTCCAAGCGAGGTCACCACGCCCCCTTCTGCTGTGTGACTTCAGGGGCATTTCATTTCATTTCATTTCATTTATTGGTGAATAAGGATGGTGACTACTCATTGGTTGCCGGAAGTCAGGCAGGGTTACAGGCCCACAAGCCCACACTGCCTCCTGAAAGTGAGATTACCAGCCTCCATCGCACAGCAGCGAAACCCTGGAGTTTAGCATCAAGCAGGAGCAAAGGTTCAGAGGAGAGCAATGAAGGTGGTCAGAGGTATGGAAAACAGGTCCTCCAAGGTATGAAAAGCAGGTCCTCCAAGGTATGGAAAACAGGTCCTCCAAGGTATGGAAAACAGGTCCTCCAAGGTATGGAAAACTGGTCCTCCAAGGTATGGAAACAGGTACTCCAAGATATAGAAAACAGGTCCTCCAAGGTATGGAAAACTGGTCCTCCAAGGTATGGAAACAGGTACTCCAAGATATAGAAAACAGGTCCTCCAAGGTATGGAAAACTGGTCCTCCAAGGTATGGAAAACAGGTCCTCCAAGGTATGGAAAACAGGTCCTCCAAGGTATGGAAAACTGGTCCTCCGGTATGGAAAACAGGTCCTCCAAGGTATGGAAAACAGGTCCTCCAAGGTATGGAAACAGATCCTCCAAGGTATAGAAAACAGGTCCTCCAAGGTATGGAAAACTGGTCCTCCAAGGTATGGAAACAGGTACTCCAAGATATAGAAAACAGGTCCTCCAAGGTATGGAAAACTGGTCCTCCAAGGTATGGAAAACAGGTCCTCCAAGGTATGGAAACAGATCCTCCAAGGTATAGAAAACAGGTCCTCCAAGGTATGGAAAACTGGTCCTCCAAGGTATGGAAAAAGAGGTCTTCCAAGGTATGGAAACAGGTCCTCCAAGGTATAGAAAACTGGTCCTCCAAGGTATGGAAAAAGAGGTCTTCCAAGGTATGGAAAAAGAGGTCTTCCAAGGTATGGAAACAGGTCCTCCAAGGTATAGAAAACTGGTCCTCCAAGGTATGGAAAACAGGTCCTCCAAGGTATGGGAAACAGATCCTCCAAGGTATGGAAAACAGGTCCTCCAAGGTATAGAAAACTGGTCCTCCAAGGTATGGAAACAGGTCCTCCAAGGTATAGAAAACAGGTCCTCCAGGGTATGGAAACAGGTCCTCCAAGGTATGGAAAAAGAGGTCTTCCAAGGTATGGAAAACAGGTCCTCCAAGGAAACGTTGAGGAAACTGGGCATGTTTTGCCTGAAGAAGAGAAAACTGATGGGAGACATGATAGCACATGGAAGAGGGCAAAGTTCACTGGAAAGGTGCTAAATTTTGAAGTGTCATGTCCCGAGGAAGACTGCAGAAATGCAGCCAGCTATGCCAGTCTATGAGTGTTTACCTGCCAGGAGCAGACCTTAATGGCCCATTCAAGACCAAGCCAAGCCAAAAATACGTTACATTACAAGAAGGAGAAATATATCGCTGCTGGGGAAATTAATTCCCACCCTGCCTCACTACTGTGCAGGTTGCAGCTATGCTCAGAGGGGGCAGGGGATTCTCAGGGGGTGGCAGATGACATCAGCAACCCTGCTCATAAAAGCAGAGATGCTGAGAGGATCAAGAACTCCTTGAAAGATACCTTGCCCACCACTATAGATTTTTTTCCCCTAGAGTGAACAGTTGATGTGTGGGAGAATCAGATACAGTTTAGGTCTCACGCTCCATTCATGTGAGGAAACAGTGCAGCTCAACGAGGCTGTTGCGCTGCAGGAGCTGTGCCCAGGCGCCTCGACAATGCAGACAAGCAGACCAGAGGCTAATCTACATGAGTGTTTTATCTCTAGTGTGTGTGTGTGTTTGTTCCATCCTAGCAGTATTATATCTCCTACCAGTAGGAGTGGCTTTAAAGCGCTAGATTTTGACCTGCAATTTTTTTCCCCAAAGTTCTTCTCTGCCTCTTATGTCTTTCTCCTCCTTTTGTTCCCTGAACTTTCCTCACATTGATTATTATGGGATCTGCGGACAGGAAAAGACATACAAACAAACAAATGCCAGAAATGGCACCATGACCTCTCCACTTTCTTCCCGCCCACACACATGCACATCTTTCTCCTCCATGATATTTTTTTTTGCAGCTATTTTTGTCTGCGCATGTATGAAGCTGCGCAGCTGTGAATTAGCACACCATTTATTTTTAAATCTCCATTGCTGCATGCCATCTAAGGTGTGCATGGAGTCAGTGAACTCTAAAAAGGAAGGGGGGAATTGAAATGGCACCATACCCCCCCCCCCATTTCCCCCCTCAATTGTATGGGAAATTCATTTCAATTTGTGTTGACATGGATTTACCTAGTCTGCAACCTCCAGGTCAAATACAGACTCAGGGTGACCATATGACCGGATTTGCCTGGGTTTTTGATGGCAAATCCGGGAGGGGGAGGGGAAATCCGGATATATTTTTTTTACAAAGGGCAGCTCTAATGGGAATTAACAAAAATGCTTATAACTCCGTCATTTTTTAAGATAAAGACATGAAACTTGGCACAATGGTAGCTCTTAGGAAGGGCTTTAGTCATACCAAATTTGAAACAGATGTGTTCATCCATTGATTTTTTAGGATTTTTTAAAAAATTGAGGTTTTAACATTATTATTTTTAAATCGTCATTTTTAAAGATGAAACTATGTACCATGAAAGGATTTAGGTAGAGCTTTAGCCACATCAAATTTGAAACAGATCCATTCATCCATTGATTTTTTAGGAATTTTTTAAAAATTGAGGTTTTAAAATTATTATTTTTAAAACGGTCATTTTTAAAGATAAAGAGCTGAAAGTTGGCACCATGAAAGCTTTTAGGTAGAGCTTTAGCCGTACCAAATCTGAAACAGATCTGGGGGCAGTAGCAAACCCTGTTAACAACAACAGCAGCTTGCAATGAGTGAAGATACAGTCAGAAAAGATATTTGAGGGAAGGGGAGAATGTAACTCACAGAGTATAGCAAAAGCTTCAAAGTACAGCAAAACCTACAAAAGTAGGAGTAAGTGAAGTTAATTTCAGATACATTGAATCTCTCACTTGTTCTTTATTTCAGTGATTTTAACATTAAGATGTTATGTAGAACAGATTTGTCTTAAATGTGTGCTGTAAAATCAGACATGTGACCAAGGCTATGTTCGGGTGGGCACGCCCCCTTGGTACTGGACACGCCCCCTTGGGGGCGACCATGTAGTCCTCCTTTTTGGTTTCCAAAATATGGTCACCCTAACTCAGACGCATCTGTAATTGAAGTCCACAGACTTCCAAGCTTGCAATGTGATTTTCAGACCCTGCAAAAATGTGTTCGACATAATGCATACATTTGAAAAACCGTGCATGAAAAAATGCACGCTTTGGGAACACGCTCACAAATAAACTTCAATCAATGGGAGATGAATGAGTACATTTCAAAGATGCACAGATTTGGAAAAATACATAAGGAAATACGCGTGGGAAAGCTTGCAATCTGATACGGACTCCAGTCAGAATGAGCTTTGAGATGGAATTTGGAGACCTTCAGCGAGATTGCATTTTGCTCTTTCACGTGTTCCGTCCATTGCAGCAATATACCGTGGCTTGTGTCACGCAAACAACCACGAGAGAGCACACGTGACCTTATAAACTCCTGCTACTTTCCCCACAATCAGAACACCGTGCACTTGTGTGTGGCACTCAAAAACATTTTAAACACGGCAGAGGTTGCGCTGAATTTATCAGCATTTGAACCAGAGCAACAGTTGCGTTTTGAAGACGTATCGGCACAGGAGTGCCTCACACGTGGAAGGGGCTGTAAGGCAGATGAGGAGACCAGGGCCAGATCTACACCAAGCAGGGTATAACACGTTGAAAGCAGTTTGAAAATGGTATATGGAGTGTGCCCTTGGCCCCAACAGTTGCCAGTGCTTAGGGTGACCATATGAAAAGGAGGACAGGGCTCCTGTATCTTTAAAATTGTATAGAAAAGGGAATTTCAGCAGGTGTCATTTAAATGCATGTAGCACCTGGTGAAATGATGTCTTCATCATAACAGTTAAAGCTGCAAGAGTCCTGCCCTCTTGACCAGATACAAAAGAGGGCAGGGCTCCTGCAGCTTTAAGTATTGTGATGAAGAGGGAATTTCACCAGGTGCTGCATGCATACAAATGGCACCTGCTGAAACTCCCTTTTCTCTACGACTGTTAAAGATACAGGAGCCCTGTCCTCCTTTCCATATGGTCACCCTACCAGTGCTCTTCAATAATGTTCTAAAGCAGTAATGTAGACCCTGCCGAGGACCAGGCCAAAATGAAAACTGTGAGCTGAATTGGGGTGGGGGTGGGGGAGCTCAAAGTCAAAAGAGAGGACAAACCGCCTTCCCTCTTCTTTGCATTTTCAGGGGGAACTTCCCCGTGGTATTCAGAATGCCCCTGAGAATGATGCCATCCAAAACAGTGACCACTAGTGTGACCATATGGAAAGGAGGGCAGGGCTCCTGTATCTTTAGCAGTTGTATGGAAAAGGGAATTTCAGCAGGTGTCATTTGTATGCCTCCAGCACCTGGTGAAATTCCCTCTGTTTGTGAACAGCCCAGGGAACTTCGGCTATTGGGCAATATAAAAATGCAATCAATCAATAAATAAATCAATAAAATAACAATAGCTAAAGCTGCAGGAGCCCCGCTCTCTTTTGCATGGCTTCTGCAGCTTTAACTGTTGTGATATAGATTTCACCAGGCACTGCATGTGTACAAAGGACACCTGCTGAAATTCCCTTTTCCATACAACTCTTAAAGATACAGGAGCCTTGTCCGCCTCTTCATATGGTCACTCTAGTGACCACCAGCTGAACGGAGGCTGGCAGGACTAGCCCAGGCCATTCTGCTTCCAGGGACGCAGGGCAAGATGATGCAACACTAACACCCCTCTTCAGTCCATATACAGAAGCCAACTGGACCAGCAACTGAGGCCGGATCAACACTATTGCTTTAAAGCGCTTTATAACGGTTTTATAGCGCTTTAAAGCAATTAAAGCACTTTATAACTGTTATAAAGTGCTTTAAAGCAGTAGTGTAGATCCGGCCTCACTTCAACTGCACCAAAGGGAGTGCAGAATAGGTTGTACAGCACACAGACTGCTCGGTGCAAGGTCCCCCTACCCCCAGCTTGGTAGTGGAGGTGGGAGACAGCTGGGGGGGATCTACACTACTGCTTTTAAAGCGCTTTAAAGCACTTTGAAAACGTTTTGAAACCTGTATATGCAGTGTGTCCTGGGCCCCAACAGTTGTCAAAACTGTTATAAAGCGCTTTAAAGCAGTAGTGTAGATTCCCCCCCCCCCAGGACAGAGTTCAGAAGCTCAATAACCTAGAGTAGGGCCAGTGAGGAGGGGTGCCCTGGGGAAAGCCCCGAGTTCCAGACTGAGAGGCCCGGAAGTCCACATTTGACAGCCTGGACCATCCCCGTCCCTAGGCTAGCTGGACCTTAGCAATAAACATCTTCTTGCATGCTATATAACAAAAGTCAAGTGGTTGGTAGAAGAGCCTGGGAGTGCAGCCTTGGACATCGTAGGGCCCTGAGGAGTGACCGATGGGCCAACGCATGATATCGGGGTCACTACAGCCGTCGCTGTTTTTATTGAGTCCCGGGGAGATGGTAGCATTTCCAGAAGCCCCTTGGCTCCTTTTTCCAGGCCACCCCCAGCAACGGATCCGGGCCCCAGCTGTGCTGTCAGGTTGGCTGACATGCTGATCTGGTGTATTTGTAGACCGGCCCGGCAGACAGCTGAAAGGACAAGCAGGCAGGCACAGAAGGAACTGGGGCCGGGCGCCAGCAGCTCGGGCAGGTCTTCCCCGGCTGTTTTCCCGGGCCTTGCCTGGCCCTCGGACGTTTGGCTTTCATCAGCACCGCCAATCTCTCTCTCTCTCTCTGGACTGGGGCTCCAGGGCTGGAGCCAAGGATGGCTTTGATATACAGGCTTGGGCCTTGGCCAAGCTCCAGAGAGAACTTGGCAGGGAGTTTGCAGCAGCACCAGCATATGGGAGGGCAGGGGGCCGTCTCCCTTCGGCCGCCACACGCAGACACCGTGGCATCTGCGTGGCTCAGGGAAGCCAGGACCAAGAGGCCGTCTCACCAGCTGGGAAGTGCCAGGCTCCAGCCGGCTCCGTGCCAGCCCCTGCTTTGGCCTGCCACGCTGCCACCGTCGGTCACCTGCAGGCAGAAAGAGGTCGCTCCCTTCTCAGCCTCCCCTCCACCCCCAAGCCAGCCTTTTTGGAGGCTTTTCGTTGTCTGCCTTCTGGAATGCAAAGCCCACTGTCCCTGGGGTGCCCGCTTGCTGCTGCGGGGGGGAGAGAAGAGAGCGCACGAGAGCTGCCAGCAACGGCAGTCGTCAACGTGCCCTCATGGCTCAAGCTCACCAGACCCTTTCCAAAGGCCAGTTCCTGGAGAGCAGGGAGAAGGTAGCACACGGCCCCAGGGATGTGGGAGGTCTGCTGTTCCTGCAGGGATTGGGATGGAACTCAGCCGATGCAGAGCTACGCATAAGTTCATAGAAGTGACTTTTGTTGGGGGGGGGAGGGACAGTGTAGAGGCCAGGCTGACCAAAAGGTAAAGCCTCTGCAAAGGCAATCCAGATTCCCTCCCCAAGAAAAGCCGCAGTTTGCGACTTCTATAAATCTTGCACCATTTATACTGTACGATTTAGTCATGCAGAGGGACAAGGACCTATAAAAAGGCACGGAAGCCTCCCCACAAAAAAACCAAAAAAACACTGGGAATGTTTATTTATTTATTTATTTATTTATTTATTTATTACACTTATATACCGCCCCCATAGCCAGGGCTTTCTGGGCGGTTTACAGAAATTCTAAAATTATGATAAAAAAAAGTATACAAAATTTAAAATTCTAAAACACAGAACACACACACATAAAGCATTAAAAACGGTTTTTTAAAAAAAGCCTAAACATGTGGGTGATTAAGATGTGCCGCCATATGCCTGGGCAAAGAGGAAAGTCTTAACCTGGTGCCGGAAAGATAGCACCGTTGGCACCAGGCGAGCCTCATCAGGGAGATCATTCCATAGTCTGGGGGCCACCACCGAAAAGGCCCTGTCCCTTGTTGCCACACTTCAAGCCTCTCTCGGAGTAGGCACCCGGAGGAGGACCTTAGATGTTGAACGTAGTGACCGGGTATATTCATGTCTCCGCAGGGGCCACCAGTGAGGGAAGAAGCAGCAGCCAGGCACCTCTCCACCGTGCCTGGGTCCAGCTCCAGCTGAGAGCCCCCTCCCTCCTGCTGTCAACTGTAACTGCTGAACTTTGCAACTAAGATTGCAGTGCCTGAATTTGCTTTCCTTTACGCCCTCCTCCTCCTCCCTCCCAATCCCCTTTCCTTTTGTGTCATGTCTTTTAGATTGCAAGCCTGTGGGCAGGGACTATCAAGAAATACTTTTGTAAGCCACCGTGAGAGCCTTTTTTGGCTGAATGGCGGCATAAAAATCCTTAAATAAATAAATAAATAAATGTCGGGAGAGGCGTTCCATCAGGTATTGTGGTCCCAAGCCATGTAAGGCTTTATAGGTCAAAACCAGAACCTTGAATTGGGCTCGGAAACATACAGGCAGCCAGTGCAAGCGGACCAGAGCAGGTGTTATATGGTCGAAACTTCTGGTTCCCGAAATCAATCTGGCCGCTGCATTTTGCACGAGCTGCAGCTTCCGGACCGTCTTCAAAGGCAG
Source organism: Elgaria multicarinata webbii (assembly GCF_023053635.1). NCBI lineage: Eukaryota > Metazoa > Chordata > Lepidosauria > Squamata > Anguidae > Elgaria > Elgaria multicarinata. Next base: position 12,395,215 of record NC_086178.1, on the reverse strand, counting down.
CCCTACGTAGAGTGCATTGCAGTAATCTTACTTGGAGGTCACCAGAGCATGGACAACTGAAGCCAGGTTATCCCTGTCCAGATAGGGGCGTAGCTGGGCCACCAACCGGAGTTTGTAGAAGGCACTCCGTGCCACTGAGGTCACCTGAGCCTCAAGTGACAATGATGGATCTAAAAGAACCCCCAAGTTCTCATCTTGTTTGGTGGGCCAGCAGGATGAGAGGTTCCCCAAGATGCTGTGAGGTCCTACCCAGGACATCTCAGTTAGGGTGACCATATTTGGGAACCCAAAAAAGAGGACACCTAGTGTGTGTGTGGGGAAGCAGCTTTCTGAGTCCTGCAGAAAGTACGTTATTCCCCCGCCACCTTAAAGAACCCGATTGGAGTGGAGGAGGGGAAAGGATTTCATTCTGCACCACCACCATCCACTCCAATTGGGGCCTTTTCTATAATGTCCACGAATGACCCACTTTCCCCTTTAAGACCTCAATTGGAGCTCGGGGTGGGGGAATGATGTGCCTCAAGAAAGCATGTCATTCCCTCCTGCCATGCTAATAACAGCCTTAAAGGGGAAGGTGTGTCATTCCAGGACATTATTGAAAATTATAGAAAATCCCCCTGACATCATGGAAAGAACAAAAACCAGGACAAATCCGGGGAAATCCTGACAGTTGGTCACCCTATCTCAGTCCTACCCAGAAAGAATACCAGGTGTTTGCATGGATTTCAGTGGAGGTTTGTGGTTCTGAGGTCAATGGAGAGTGAATCCACTCCAGTTTTCAGTCAAAACCCTAAACAAGCTGCCTAGCTTGGATTGCTCCTTTAGAATTCTGATTGGTTCTGACTGAAACCCAGAGTGGATTCACCACCCAACTGACATCAGAGCCACCAGCCTCCACTGGTCTACAGATATGGCTGCAGCTCTCCGGACAGTTCCCATCATAGAGGTAAAACCATAAAAAGCATGAATGAAACAGCTTGAATGCATTGATGCATTACATCAACATGCACACAGGTGGGGAGAAGTTAGTGGGTGTGAACGACCCCCCCCCCCACACACACATCATGTATTGTTATGCCCACCTGAACCGTGAGCCTGTCTGAGAGCGCATCCCTGACTCAGGAGTGGTTTCCTTCAGAAGGAGGTCACTGGAGGCTTATTGGCATGTTTTAGTGATGTAGTGACAGGAGGATAAAAAAGCCCTTCTTAAAGGAAAGCCAGGGTTTTGCCCTGAACGTTGGTGGCCTGGTTGTAGCATCAAAAGACAAAACAACAAATATCCCAGCTATTTTGCTTTAATATTTCCCTTTTTGCTTTAAGATCTTTCCTTTTAAAGGGTTTTTTTTTCCCCCGCTGCTGCTGTGCCACTGAATTGCAGAAGCAGAGCGGCTGCAAGGCAAGTGAGGTCTGCAAAAAAAAAAGAAAAAGAAAAAGGCAGGGGTGCGGAATGCTTAAATGGCCAATGGGCCCTGTATTATTTATTTATTTATTTCATTTATATACCACCCCATAGCTGAAGCTCTCTGGGCGGTTTACAAAAGTTAAAAACAGTGAACATTAAAAACAAATACACAGAAATTTAAAACCATCAAAAGCATAAAAAAAGCAATATCCATTTAAAACAACGATTATGGGGTCAATTTTAAAAAAACCCACTCAGCATGTGTTGTTAAGCGCCTGGGAGAAGAGAAAAGTCTTAACCTGGTGCCGAAAAGTTAACAATGTTGGCGCCAGGCAGGCCTCATCGGGGAGATAGTTCCATAATTGGGGGGCCACCACTGAAAAGGCCCTCTCCCTTGTTGCCATCCTCCGAGCTTCCCTCGGAGTAGGCACCCAGAGGAGGACCTTAGATGTTGAGCATAGTGTATGGGTAGGTTCATGTCAGGAGAGGCCCATCCCTTCTCTAGATATAACTTTACTACCTCATGGTCAACAAATCATCATCATCTATTTATTTGTATGCTGCTTTTCCACAAAATTGCACCCAAATTGGCTCACCACATAACATATGAACAACAGTAAACATAATTTAGAAGATATCAAGCAGCAATAAATATAACAATATTTTTAAAAAATGCAATAGGAATAATTACAAATAATCATAATATCGGGAAATACATACACAGTAGCAGTATCAATACATAGCTGAGACTAAGGGGCTGTCTATATGCCCTGTTTATTCCATGGTGGCTGCACAGCAGAGCTGCATCATTTACACGACGCAGCCGCCAACTCACAATCACCATGGGCTTTTTTCGACGGAACGGTGCACTTTAGAAGTAGCCAAACTTACAGTGGCTTTTCCCTTTGCTGCGAGGTCACCATCTATTTTCCCGCCATCTGTGGGTGGTGACCTTTCTCCAGGTTCAATGTGGGGGTGCTCCCAGGGGTAAATCAAGGCCCAGGATAGAATGTGGAAGGCAGGGCAGGGGGCAGGGTGTGGGCTCACTCAGCTGAATGGCTGCTCGCACTGTGGCTTTTTTGGCCCGGAAAGCCCACGCTCCCTCCTGCAACGAAGATTTAATGTTCCTGCACCGCAATTGCGATGCTGCAGGGTTTCGAAGGGATGAGCTGCAAGGCGCCATTGTCAAGACACGGCCTACGTCTATTGAAAGAGAGTCAGATGGGGTAGAAACAAACGTAAATCCTAGTAAGTTCAATGGAATGCAGCCATGATTAACTGTCACTTGATTCAGCTCCTTGTCTGCCAAAAGCCCTTTTGGATCAGAAATCAGGACAGGTAGAAAGGGAGGAGGCCGGATGGGACTGGGGGTGGGTGGGAGAGGAGATTATTTTCCCCATCTCCGGCAGTGAGAACCACCCCCCTGATAGGAAGGGAGGAAAGCACTAAGAGTTCGGGCTACCAGCCAATACGCTATGACACTCTATACCATTTTGTTCTTTAGCGGTTATATGTACAGGAAATGGATTGTCCTGGAGTCCAGACAAGACAATAAATTCCTGTAATATCCAGGCGAGTTCTGCATGTCTGGAAATTTTTATCCCAGCTCCTTCACACGCAGGCAACTTCGTTTGCTCGTGGGGCACGTGAGCCCCTGAATCAGATCAAGTCTGAAATCCTAGCTCTCCCATGGGCCTGACTTCCCAATGGCTTCTGTGAGAATGGAAGCTCCTTGCATGCGGAGGCTTTTCCCTACGGCCCACACCATTTCCCTTCTTGTCAGTGGCTCTGCTAAGGCTGGACTTTGGGGCGCAGGGAGGCAACAGCAAGAAATGGATGTAGCATAAGCGCCGGGCAAAGGCAGCCACAAGCTGATGGACGTCATCACACAACATCCTTTTTATTATTATTATTTCTTCTTAAAAACCATTGAGTTAGGTGAGCAGGCTGTGCAGCAAAGAGCCTCCTGCCATCTTTATTTCCCCAAAGTGCCTCTGAGCCTCCCGGGGGAAATGAAGACAGTGGATATACAGCCTGAGCTTGCAGTGTGCTTAGACGATTCTAAAAATTAGAAAGGGAACGCTTCCTCCAGGCCGCCTGGTGAGCTGGATTGAACGGGAGTGAGAAGGAGAGTGAAGCGGTCAGGGTACCAGGGGAAGAGGAGAGGGTGCCGTGGCACAGGGGGAAGAAAGCAGGGTGTATGGGCAGGGGCAGAGATGGTCCCAATGGACACCTTGCCCAGGGGGGCCCTCAAACTGGGCAGGGCCTCTTTTTTCCCCAACCCCAGTGTATGAGAAACCAGTGTGGTGTGGAGGTTAGAGTGTTGGCCCTCGTCTATACGGCTTCTGTAATGCTGCGCCTGGCAGCGCGAGATGGGGCGTAGCACAGCCGCATTGATGTGCCTTCCCAGCGTCTATATGGGAAGGAGAGCGCAGTTGAGGGTTTCTAGTAGGGTTGTGCACAGACACACACACACACACGGAAGCGCTTCGTGGTCCAATCCGCAACTTTCAGATCAAGCCGATCCGCTTCGGGCCGATCCGACCCTCCCCCACTCCGCTCTGCGGAGTGAGATCAGAAGGGACGGATCGACATTTTGCCACCCCCTTTCCTACTTACCTGCCTCCGTGGCGGACAGCGAAGGCAGGTAAGTGGGGAAGGGGGGCAAAATGGGGTCCGAATAAGCCCCCCTCCCCCCTGTCCCCTTACCTGGCTCCACCACCATCACCGCATGGACTGCAGCAGTGGCAGAGCCAGGTAAGCCCCCCACTTACCTGCCTTCATTGTGGTCCATTGCCGGCTTCAACTGAGGGCCAGGGCTTAAACTGGAAGAGCAGGCCGTGGCCTGCTCTTCCAGCTTGAGGCCTGGCCCTCAGTTAAAGCCAGTGAAGGACCGCGACGGAGGCAGGTAAGCCCACTCCCCCCCTGCCCCCTTACCGGGCTCCACCGCTGTCGCTGCATGGTCTGCGGCGGTGGCGCTAGGTGAGCCCCCTCCCCCCTTACCTGTGTTTGCAGCTCTGGATGGAGGCAAACCGCTTCGCCTTGATCCGCAGCTCCCCCGGCCCGATCCGGATCCGCCTTTGGTAGTTGCAGATTGGATCGGTCCACTCCGGATTCGCTATCCAAATAGGAGTGGAGCACAGCCCTAGTTTCCAGAGGTGCCTGGGAGCAGCTGTCCCCTTCTTCTCTGGTAAGTGTGTGGGGGGGATAATGGGGAAAGTGAGGGGGGGGTGTTTGTTTAGCTGTAAATGCAAAGAATCACATTTACAGGTAACTGGGGGTTGGGAACAGGGAGGGGAGGAAGGATGGCAGCCAGCTGTCTCTCTGTTCTCTCTGGCTGCCCCGTTCCTCTCCCTGCCCCCTGGTTTTTTTTATTTTTAATCTCTAACTGTGAACCTTCGCATCTAAAGAGTAAAAATTAAAAAGGGGAGAGAAACAGGGCAGCCAGAGCAAGCTTAGAGGGAGCAGAGCTGGGTGCCCTGTTCCTCCTCACTCCCCTTTGCTCCTGGCAGCTCCCCTGTGCTCCAGTTTGTGGATTTTGGGGCTCTAGTAAAAAAAAAAGTTGATCCCCTAACCTAAACTTTAGAGTGTTACAAAGGATGACTCTGAAACGGACCCCTGAGCCTTGGTGTGATCCAGCAGCAAACACCTGATGTCCTTAAGCAAAGACGCATACTCAGGATCTTTGAGCAAAGATTGGTTATCCCTTAGCTGTTGAGAGGCCTTGAGGATGCACTCACGGACTTTGTGAACTGAAAACACATCTGTGGACACAAGGCTGACTCCGGCTTTGAACTGGAGGAAGATCAGTAAGGTGTCCTGGGAAAGGGGGGGGGGGGCAAGTCAGTGGGTCTTGGTGGGTTTAGGTGGTGAAAGTCAACTTCAGTGCTCTGATTCAGCACCAGGCAAACTGGAAGCCACCGTCTTAAATTCCCACAATGCCCCAGAACAACCACACATCAAGGGCATAATGAAGAAGTAGACCACACAAGACAGTGTGGTGTAGTGGATAGAGTGTTGGACGGGGAGTCGAGAGATCCAGGTTCTAGTCCCCACTCGGCCATGGAAGCCCACTGGGTGACTTTGGGCCAGTCACAGACTCTCAGCTCAACCTACCTCACAGGGTTGTTGTTGTTGTGAGGATAAAATGAAGAGAAAGAGGATTATGTACACCGCCTTGGGTTCCTTGGAGGCAAAAGGCAGGATATAAATGCAATAAATAAAATAAAAAGACTGAAACCAGATACTGAGCTGCAACTGAGGAAGTCCCTCACCTCTCAAAGCTCATCTGTCGTGAATTCATGAAGTGATTTTAGGCAAGCCCCCAGCACCAATCTCTCTCTCTCTCTCTCAACTGTATATGATGACAATCATACTGACCAACTTTACAAGGTTGTTGTAAGAATTACTAAGATATGACAATACAGGTCTTAATATAAACACTGTGTTTGAGCGCTGGTGCCATTTTCGGATTTTGCCAAAGCGGAGGAGGCATCTCACTTCGCCACGAAGCGCTCAAGTAATGCAAAGCGAATTAAGCCACCACAGAGCTCCCGGGCCTTCTGCTTCCTCCGTGTGTCGCGGACCAAGCAGAGAAATCCTTGCCCTGAGACTCGGCTTCCTGTATACACTAAAGGACAGGGAGGTGGGCGGGGAGGGGGGGAAGCTGTAATCAATGCAATGCGATGGGGTGACATGAAGCCGTCACTTGGGTCGCTTTGATTCCTTTAATAAATGAATGTGCTGCATGATAGAACCACTGTAGCATGTTAAGAGCTGTCATCAGAATTTATTGATGCCACAGGAGACGGTCAGAGTCAGTGGGAAAAAATGCAGAGATTTATGGACTCGCCAAGGCCTCTGCTTCTCCATCCACCCCTCCACCACCACCCCCAGCTCTGCTGGGATCTAATAAATCCCGTCATTGTTCTCCCCGTGCTGTTTGGACAGTGGCATTGACTGTGCAGAAGGTTCACGCAGTCTCTGTGCCAGTTCTCTGGGGCAAGGAACCTCCACAAGGAAGGTCACCACCCCCCTCCTGACAGTCGCACACATACACTGCTTTTGTCATCGCACACGGATCTCGCCCTGGGGTCAGAGAAATTGCTTGCGTCAGGCGTCATTTCTCCACCCAAGGGAGATGCCCAATTCTAGGCTACCAGCTGTGCAGTTGAGGACGGGGAGAGACAGGATGCAGGTGACATGGGAGCCGCCTGCAGGGCACCTTTGGGCAGGGCTGGGGGTGTCCGAGGAATCCGTCCGTGGGGTGAAGATCACTGACTTTCATCAGCTCGGCCTCCCGGGCATTCGTTCGCTGTTCAAGTTGAGCCAGCTCATGGATTTTGGGGTTTCCTTTTCCTAAATTGACATTTATGCAAATTGCAGCTATGATTTGCATGATTTGCACACAGCCCCAATTTGCGCAAATCAAGCAAGTGACAGCCGAAATTTGTCCAAATTACAAAATTTGGGTAAATGTTGATTTGTGTGGGGGTGGGTGGGAGAGACTTAAGAAAAGTTCCCGGATTTTGGGGTAAAACTCAGTAACTCAGATTTTGGGGTAAAACTGAGTAAAACTCAGCTTGCAAGTGAAACCTGAGCAGGAGGCTCCAGGAATATCCAGACAGACTAAAAAGGGCCAGATCTCCCCATGATGGCCATTCATACATAGGTAGGGTGACCGTATGAAAAGGAGGGCAGGGCTCCTGTGTCTTTAATAGTTGTAGAGAAAAGGGAATTTCAGCAGGTGTCATTTGTAGGCATGCAGCGCCTGGTGAAGTTCCCTATTCATCACCACAGTTAAAGCTGCAGGAGCCCTGCCCTCTTTTGTATCTGGTCACTCTAGTATAGCTCCTGCTACTTTGACTGTGGTGTGGCAGACAAACCCCTTGAAAGAAAGCCTGTTTTCCTTCTCCTAGAAAGGGTGTCCTCCGGAGAGTGCAGGGTGTCTTCTAGGGTGCGCTCACTTTTCATACGGCGTGATGAGAAAGCCCAGCAGGGACTTGCCACTTCCATGCATAAACGGAGCATGTGCCTTAGATCATTGCGCCCACAAGCCTTTTCAACTCACGGGCATTGTTTGGCAGATGTGCAGAGGCTCTGGAATAGACACATTGATCTTGAAAGGCTTTCCTGTAAAAGGTGAAAATCATAGAATCATAGAATAGCAGAGTTGGAAGGGGCCTACAAGGCCATCGAGTCCAACCCCCTGCTCAATGCAGGAATCCACCCTAAAGCATCCCTGATAGATGGTTGTCCAGCTGCCTCTTGAAGGCCTCTAGTGTGGGAGAGCCCACAACCTCACCAGGCAACTGATTCCATTGTCGTACTGCTCTAACAGTCAGGAAGTTTTTCCTGATGTCCAGCTGGAATCTGGCTTCCTTTAACTTGAACCTGTTATTCCGTGTCCTGCACTCTGGGAGGATCAAGAAGAGATCCTGGCCCTCCTCTCTGTGACAACCTTTTAAGTATTTGAAGCGTGCTATCATGTCTCCCCTCAGTCTTCTCTTCTCCAGGCTAAACATGCCCAGTTCTTTCAGTCTCTCTTCATCGGGCTTTGTTTCCAGACCTCTGATCATCCTGGTTGCCCTCTTCTGAACACGCTCCAGCTTGTCTGCGTCCTTCTTGAATTGTGGGGCCCAGAACTGGACGCAATACTCTAGATGAGGCCTAACCAGGGCCGAATAGAGAGGAACCAGTACCTCCCGTGATTTGGAAGTTATACTTCTATTAATGCAGCCCAAAATAGCATTGGCCTTTCTTGCAGCCATATCGCACTGTTGGCTCATATTCAGTTTGCGATCTACAACAAATAACAACAACCCTTCTCTAGCGTGGCACTAGAGACTGCTGTTACTTTCAGTCACTGTGTCCGGGGGAAGTATTTGAGGGCCCTTCGGCAGAACTTGCTCAATGGGCCCCCTCCCTCTATTCCACTATGAAAGCGGTATCTAAAAGGCAGGAGCCACACCAAGCAGGATTTACCACCAAGTGCTATGTGGTATGTGTCAATGGCCCATAAAGCCGTAGTGTGGCTCCTGCCTTTTATATACCACTTTCATACCACTTTCATAGTGCAATGTCCTGCTTGGTGTAGATTAGGGCAATGGGCGTCCTCTCTTCCCACCATTGTCACCAGCTCCTCTTGCTCCTCCTCCTCCTCTTTCTCATCACTGGTAGCACCTGCTTGCTTGGCAGGCAGAGAGCCAGGGAGCACGGAGGCTCTGGCACCTGCTGTTCCACCTTCTCACCACCACCGTTGTCTGGACCAGAGCGAGGGCAGGTGGACAAGCAGGTTGCAATGGGGGGGAGCAACTCCAGGGGGCTCTTGTTAGTGGGCCCTCTGTTGGGGTGTGGGCCCTCGGCACGTGCCCAACCATGGCTACCCTTGAGGCCAACTCCGCAATGACAGCCTTCGCCATTCAAGGAACTAACTATCTGAGCTCTCCTAAGGGCAAAGCTAAGGGAAGTGCAACCCATCCAGCATGGGATCACAGGATGTCAGGGGGAAAAGAAGAGAACGTGGCTTCTACCGATATCGCCAACGGGAAGCAAAAGAGCCCGGCAAAATCTATGGAGACGCTACAGACATCCAAAATCATTGCTCAACAACATGGCAAGGAGAGAGATGCGCAGCCATCTTTGGAATGCCGACACGGGTATGACAGGAGGCGTTGAGGAAGCATTTCTGCCTCCCGGTGTGATCAAGGAATATGCGAAGGCTGGCAGGGTGGAGCAAGGATAGCCCTGGTCTCCCTTGGCCAGAACTGGCGCCAGGAGTCAGCATGGTTGGGCGCATGCCAAGGCCCGTATCCCAGCAGAGGGCCCACTGCTGACCCCTGAAATTCCCTGGCCTGGCTGGTGCTCCCCCTTCCTGTTGCGGCCTCTTCCCTTGACCTCGCTGCGCAAGCAAGCAGTGGCAGGAGGAAAGAGGAGGGGGAGGAGCCCCTCCGCTCACCTTGCCCCCTCTTCCTTGGCAGCCCTACCGGCTGGGCGCCAAAGGAGAGGACAAGCGAAGGGGCAGTGGCAATCGTGGCCAGGAAGCGGAGCAGGAGGCATCTCCGCTCAGCACCTAGCCCAATGGCCTTCCAAACTCTGGCAACTGCGCCCACTTCAATCGGTAGGCCCACCCTGGTTGTAGAGCAGGAGTTCAGAACAGAGCCACCATCATGCCAAGGGCCAAATTCTATTTCTGAGAAGCTGTCAGGGACCACATTCCAGCCATGGGTGGGGCCAAGGGAGCAGGGCCAAAAAATACCACCCGATTTGAGCTTACAGCTCTTACGGCCAGTAACTCAGCTGAGGGAGAGGCAGTTCGACTTCTGAGGAGGAGGAGGAGGAGGGAGGTCTGGGAAATGCCTGAATGATTGGCGGCTGGGGAAAGGGCCTGGATGGCATCTGGAGAATGCCAGAGGGCCAGATGGGGATCCCGGGCCTGGGGGATGCACCCCTGCCGCAGAGGGCCGTGCTTTCACCTCCTGCAATAAGCCTTCCATTTGCTCAGCCATATTCGCCGCCGTTCCCCCCTGGCTCTCCTCAGCCATTCGCCGTCTGCTGGTTCCAAGAGGAAGCCCTCTTCGAACAGGACCCTCCCCAGTGCAGGGTTTGCTGCTTCCCAGGCTAGTGCTGGCCTGGCTACACGCAGCCCCTAATGGGAAGCAGATGCAGTGGAGACAGGGCGCTGGGTGAGGAGCAACGTTTTGGAGAGAGACAGGGAGAGGCCTGGCACCAAAAGCCCAGCCCCTGGGCACATCCTCCTTCAGATGAAACCCAGATGGGGCTGCAGCAAGGCCAGCACGCAGGCCAGGGCTGGGGCAGCAGCCAAAGGCAGGGCAGAAGGCAGAGCCAAATCCGAGGCAGGGCCCAGGAACGAAGACAGGCAGGCCAAGGGTCAGGGAGAGCTGCCGCATGTCCCCTCCCAACTGGCTGGGCTCCTCTTTCCACATCACCCGCCCAAAGCCGCCTCGTGTGCAGACATCACCCTGGAAAATGGCCGGGGGCCAGATCCTCCAAAGGAACCGAGCGCAGGCTGGATCCTACTTTCCGCCTTCATTCCAAAAGTCCGCCACATGCTTTTTGTAACCCTTTCACTACCTACCAGATGCTAGGGTGACCATATGAAAAGTTGGACGGGGCTCCTGAATCTTTAACAGTTGGGTAGAAAAGGGAATTTCAGCAGGTGCCATTTGTAGACATGCAGCACCTGGCAAAATTCCCTCTTCTTCACAACAGTTAAAGCTGCAGGAGCTATACTAGAGTGGCCAGATTAAAAAAAGAGGTCAGGTCTCCTGCAGCTTTAACTGTTGTGATGAAGAGGGAACTTCACCGGGTGCTGCATGCCTACAAATGACACCTGCTGAAATTCCCTTTCCTGTACAACTCTTAAAGATACAGGAGTCCTGTCCTCCTTCCCATAGGGCCACCCTATACCAGATGCTGCTCTCTGACGCCACTCTCCCACCTCCGCCGCTCTCCAACCATGGTTGAGAAAAGCACCTTCTCCCAACCCTTCCATTTTCGTCAAAGGTATTCGTCGAATGGGTGCGCGCATGATCAGGAAGGAAAGGTTTGCTCCAATGTGGTCATCACAACCCTATGTAGCGACATGCGTTAATGAGGGAGGGAGGACACCACAAATCAGAAAGCCTGCCCACTTTCAGGAAATGGTTAACCTGAGAGGTTCCCACCTGGGGAGGTGGATCTTGAGTGGGAGCTGGCGAGGGGGGGAGTGAAAGGACTGAGTGCATCCGACCTAAGTCGCAGTTAACAGGGTTGCCAAGTTGCAATTCCAAGACCTGCGCTCTTCTAGTTGCCATTACAAGACAATTTGTTGTTAAGAATTTCTGCAGACATTATAACAATCCCCTGAAGAAGGCCTTTAAAAAAAACAAGGGGCTGAAACACTTTGGGCTTTTGTGCAATAACCTTTTCGACAGCATCCTGAGATTTCTCTCTCTTTTTGTGTTCATCTTGGATGCTCGCCCGCTTTGTATCTGCTTGACACCCCCTGACAAATCAAGAGATCCTTCCCCAATCTGGAGCCCTCCAGGTGTGTTAGACTACAACTCCAATCATCCCTCACCACTGGCTAGGCTTGTTAGAACAGATGGGATTTGCAGTCATGGAATGGGCCTGTTCAGAAGACACCTTAAACCATGGCTTTAACCATGGTGGTTAAGCCAGAAAGCCACAACGTGTTCAGAAGACACCTTAAACCGTGGTCTTGACCACAGTGAATAAGGCTTTTTGCTTTATTCAGTATGGTTAAAGCTGTGATTTAAGGTGTCTTCTGAACACAGCCTGGCTTTCTGGCTTAACCACTGTGGTTAAAGCCATGGTTTAAGGTGTCTTGTGGATGGGGCCAGCGGTAGAGTTGGAAGGGGCATATAAGGCCATCAAGTCCAACCGTTCCAACATCATCAGGTAGGCCACCAGCTGCCCAGCCCTGTGCTATGTCGAGTACGAGTCCAGGTGTCTTGTGTAGCCGATGAAAGAATGGGTGGATAAATGAAGGAGAAACTGCAGCCATCTCATGTCCCACCACACGGGGGGGATCTCATGCACTCTGGTGGCGTGAGAGTGTTGCTCCAGTAGATCCTGCAGGGGCTAGATCCTGGGTCTGTATCCTCATTTGGTGACCCGGCGTTGTTTCCGGTTGGGGCACTGTCTGTCTGCAGGCAAAGACAAACCCCAGTGAGAACTCGGCAATAAATCCTGGCCCATTAGAATCAGACGGCACTCGACTCGTGCCAATTTGTGGTCAAGTCATCACCACAGGCAGCTGTCACTGGGCGCGTTGGGACCCAGGGCTGGAGCCAATGCTGAGGAACACACAGAAACAAAGGCTAAAGCAGAAGTGGCTCCCCACTTACACAGCCTGTGAAAGGAGGGAGGCATTTCCAGCCATTTCCAGGGTTTCCGGAGGGAAAATCTTTACTTTTTTCGGCGCCAGGGAGCTCATAGGAGACAGGGCGCAGCAGCCGCCGATTTTTGGTTTTGTCTTCTTTTACTATTTTTAGAGGATTTGCAGCTGGGGTGGCCAGATGTCCTACTTCACAGAGGTCAGTCCTCTATTTTGGACAGCTGGCAGAGGACCAGCCTATATTTGGAGGTATCCACTATTGGGGTGGGCTGTCCAGTCCAAGTCTGGTGTAAAGATCCAGAACTATCAGAAGAAAGACCTGGGTCTCAATGTTCCCCCCTCAACTGTTGGCACTTGGACAACAGCAGACTGAACTGGCACACAGGTCCACCATGTTGCTCCACACTTCCTGTTTGGTTGTTTTCCTTTTATTGTGGATTTAACAAAACAGAACAAAATAAATTGTGGGAAAGGGGTGGAGGGAGAACAAACATTACCTACATAGGCATGTCATTTTCCATTAGATGCACTATTCTTAACACAAAAAAGGGAGAGAGTTATTTATTTATTTATTTATTTATTAAATTTTTATACCGCCCAATAGCCGAAGCTCTCTGGGCGGTTCGCAAAAATTAAAACCATGAAGAGCATAAAAACAACCAACAATCTGAAAACACAAATACAAAATACAATATAAAAAGCACAACCAGGATGAAGCCACACAGCAAAAATGGATATAGGTTCAAATACGGAATTAAACTAGCAAAGTTTAAATTTAAGTTAATAGGTGTTTAAAAACTGAGAAAATAAAAATAAGTTCCAAGAAAAGCAAACCAAACATCCATGTATTTTTTCCCCACTCACAAGTGGCATCTATCTAACCCCCACTGAAAAGTTGATAGCGTTGTTAAGTCCTCAAGAAGAGCAGGATACAATTCAAGCAACTTGTAATATCTTGAACTCCAGCTTTTGCAGTTTGATAGCTGTTCAAAACATAGCTTGGGGAAAATCCTAGCTGAGGAATCCTGTACAATTCTCCAATAGTTAAATAAAATAAAATGGATACGAGATCTAATAGAGGGGAGATCTACTTCTGTCTGGACCAATGCTGCAGGAGTGCCTGGAGGAAGTCTTAACAGTTTTTTAAGAAATGTGTTCTGAAGTGCCTCCAGTTTAACCATTTGAGAGCAATGACTTCACTTTGAAATATTTTCAGAGCTGGAACAACCAAGTGTCCTCCTGTAGTGTAATAAAATCTAAGGATTGCTCCAATAGATCTCAAAGCCACTGCTCTAGTAGCTTCTATATGTGGCTTCCAGGAGAGGTTCTCTGCAAAGTGAATGCCAAGGTACTTAAATTCCCGGCATTATTCAATCTGATGACCATTGATAGACCATACAACCTTGAACGCGCCCGATCTTGTCTGATCTCGGAAGCTAAGCAGGGTCAGGCCTGGTTAGTACTTGGATGGGAGACCGCCTGGGAATACCGGGTGCTGTAGGCTAAAAAAAGTCCTCAGTCCATTGCCTTATGGGAGGTGATCCTTCCAACATAATAATATAAGTCTTTTAGCTCTTATAAGGACTCTGAAAATTCGCTTGCGCTGACCATGCGCTAACTTCCAAGAAATCGTTAGGTAGTTCAGGAAGACCTACACATCATTCCATATTAAAGACTGTTTCACTACAAAGTTTATCCTTATTATAACCTCCTCCCCAAAGGGGGCAACTATTGGGCATTGCCAAAGCATATGGATAAAAGAAGCATTAGGTGCAATACATCTCCTACGATTATGCAAGTTAGACAACTCCTCTTATTAAAGAGGCATTGTGGGGGTCCAATAAACCCATTTTTTCTGAATAAAGCATAGCCTAAGATCAGTAGATGCTTCAGGTACAGACGCTAAGGCAACAATCCATTGATTAGGCAAAATAGGACACTCCAATTCTCTATTTAATTCCTGTCTTAGACCATGTGTATCATATTTATTTACTAATACTAAATGCTTATATATACGGATTGTAGGTTGACATGCCTGTTCAGCTGCTATAAGTGTTTCTAACATAGGACGACCATATGAAAGGAGGACAGGGCTCCTGTATCTTTAACAGTGGCATAGAAAAGGGAATTTCAGCAGGTGTCATTTGTAGATATGGGGAACCTGGGGAAATTCCCTCTTCATCACCACAGTTCAAGCTGCAGGAGCTATACTAGAGTGACCAGATTTAAAAGAGGGCAGGGCACCTGCAGCTTTAACTGTTGTGATGAAGAAGGAATTTCACCAGGTTTTCCATATATACAAATGACACCTGCTGAAATTCCCTTTTCAATACAACTGTTAAAGATACAGGAGCCCTGTCCTCCTTTTCATATGGTCACCCTATTCTAACAGCAATGGAGGCTCTGGAGCTGTAAAAGCAGCCGGGCCAACCCTACATCCCAGCAAGTGTTGCAATTGCAAGTATTGCTAGGGTGACCATATGAAAAGGAGGACAGGGCTCCTGTATCTTTAACAGTTGTATTGAAAAGGGAATTTCAGCAGGTGTCATTTGTATATATGGGGAACCTGGTGAAATTTCCTCTTCATCACAACAGTTAAAGCTGCAGGTGCCCTGCCCTCTTTTAAATCTGGTCACTCTAGTATAGCTCCTGCAGCTTTAACTGCAGTGATGAAGAGGGGATTTCACCAGGTGCTGCATGCCTACAAATGACACCTGCTGAAATTCCCTTTTCTATGCAACTATTAAAGATACAGGAGCCCTGTCCTCCTTTTCATATGGTCACCCTAAGTATTGCTATTCAGCCATAGCAGGTAAAACAACCCACTGTCTGTTTAAACGACACTACATCCAGTGGAGGCTGGTGGCTCTGATGTCAGTAGGTGTTAATCCACTCCAGGTTCCAGCCAGAACCAGACAGAACTCTAAAGGAGCTATCCAATATTGGATAGCTCCTTTAGAGTTCTATCTAAAACTCGGAGTGGATTCACCTCCTCACTGACAGCGGAGCCACCAGCATCCACAGACTATACCAGGACAACCCAGTTGGGACCGCCATCTTTTTTTTCTTTTCACGTTACTTCTTGATTGACACTATGCCATGACACAGCATCATTCCGACAGGTGATACTGGAGAACACAGTGATTCACAGGGCGGTTGATTGTGGTGCGGTGCTGGGGCAATGGTGTTTAAAATTAGAAAAAGAAAGGGTGTGTGGGGACAGCTGTTATTGTCACTTATCTGCCTGTAAGCAGATAATTGCAGGAATGTCATCGTCTTCCCACTATCTGCAAAAGCAGATATTGTGGATTTTTATTGTATGAAACCTGACGTCCTCTCCTAAAAAGCAATCAGGACCACTTGGCTGATATTCAGCGTAACGAAACAAGTGCTAGACCCTGGCACCTTCGTAAGAGGAAGGAACACAATGACAGAGCAACTTTAGCGGAGATCTCTGTGCTAGCAATTGAAGGGAGATGCCAAAGGTGAAAGATTAAGGAGGCAAAGTTTATTGATCAGCTGAAACTCAGTATCAATGCGAAGGATGAAATGAATGTTTATTAACGCAGCTTGGTGGGTTGCTGAAATTTGTGTTTCCTCCCCTTGAGGCTTGGCCTAGTCCTGATTGGTTGTGGTTCACTTTATAAGTAGCATTGTAGCATACTCTTAGTCATGACTGAAACTGGCATTTTATGCTGAAACATTTCAGTTTTAAAAATCTGTTTATATTTTGGAGGGCATCTATAAACTGCATGCATTATCATTGCTCATTTGTTTTAGTTTTTATTGTTGCTGGATGTCTCGGATATTAGAAACGTGGCATGTAAACTTCACAGATAAATAGATAAGGGCTATCCCTGAAATGGTGGTTGGTTACACCCTCAAGAGCTGCTGAAGTGCTTACAAAAATGAATAGTTGTTCAGTATTACTGTCTGCCTTTCTATATGTTTCATTACACAACCACTAGATGGCACTGCAGTGTAGCAGAATTGCACAAGACTCTCATTCCACCATTTCTAAATAATACCAGGCTTTCCTGGTTAGGAGAAATAACTCACGATAATAGTTGCAATGCATGAAAGAGGCCCCGGAAGATGACAGTGTCATGTAAAGGACCCACAAATTACAGTGAGTGAGTAATCAGGAGCGCACAAAGCTTCATGTAGAAAGGCTCAAAGAGAGGAAAGCTGTGATGCTTAGCTACTGCTGGGGTTTCTGCCCATGGCTGGTTACAAAACACTGATTTTCCAGAAGGCAAGTGGTGAGACTACAATAAAAAATAACTTGCCCAAGAACCTAAGTACACAGTAGAGGTAGCTCCAAAACACAAAACTTCTGTTTTGAACCCAAATAAAGACAGTGCTGGAAGGCAGTTCTTCACTTTGTAGCATGCCAGCATCCCCGTTTAAAAAAACATCTTAAGAAATAAAATAAAAGATCAAGAGGGACAGGGAATCTTGCAAGCACCAAGAGAAGTGTCTACAGGCACATTGGTGCCCACTTACACCATGCTGGCATCCCCAGGATTATGGTATTTTATTATATGTTCGTGATTTTAGAGTCAGGCTTTTCATGCTACTCGCATGGCGAACTGTATTTCCCATAGGTTGTTAGCTGCCCTGCAGTTTTTATGAGGAAGGTCAGGATGGAAATAAAATGAAGCAGAGGACTGTGGAGGAGAGCAAATGACGTCTGCTTTGTGAGACGGGTGAAGGAGGAGGGCGAAATTAGCTCGATTTGAACTGATGTGGGCCTTCCTGGAAGCCACACACAGTTACACACTACATCAGAGATGGGCAAATTATGACCCTCCAGAGGTTGTTGGATTGCAGCCCCCATCAACCATAGCCAGTGTGAGGCATGATGGGAATAGCAGTCCAAGAACACATAACACAGTATCCTAAGCAGGATGCAGATGGCTGAGGGACTCTGATAGGCTGGAGTGCTGGGCTTGATAAGCTGGAGCGCTGGGCTGAAAACAAAAGAAAGAAATTTAATAGGGATAAATGCCAAGTTCTATATTTAGGAAATAGAAACCAAAGGCACGGTTACTAGATGGGAGATACTTGGCTCAGCAATACTACAAACGAGAAGGATCTTGGAATTGTTGTACATCGCAAGCTGAATATGAGCCAACAGTGCGATAAGGCTGCAAGAAAGGCCAATGCTATTTTGGGCTGCATTAATAGAAGTATAGCTTCCAAATCACGTGAAGTACTGGTTCCTCTCTATTCGGCCCTGGTTAGGCCTCATCTAGAGTATTGCGTCCAGTTCTGGGCTCCACAATTCAAGAAGGACGCAGACAAGCTGGAGTGTGTTCAGAGGAGGGCAACCAGGATGATCAGGGGTCTGGAAACAAAGCCCTATAAAGAGAGACTGAGAGAACTGGGCATGTTTAGCCTGGAGAAGAGAAGATTGAGAGGAGACCTGATAGCACTCTTCAAATACTTAAAAGGTTGTCACACAGAGGAGGGCCAGGATCTCTTCTCGATCCTCCCAGAGTGCAGGACACGGAATAACGGGCTCAAGTTAAAGGAAGCCAGATTCCAGCTGGACATCAGAAAAAACTTCCTGACTGTTAGAGCAGTACGACAATGGAATCAGTTACCTAGGGAGGTTGTGGGCTCTCCCACACTAGAGGCCTTCAAGAGGCAGCTGGACAACCCTCTGTCAGGGATGCTTTAGGGTGGAGTCCTGCATTGAGCAGGGGGTTGGACTCGATGGCCTTGTAGGCCCCTTCCAACTCTGCTATTCTATGATTCTATACCTGAAGCCAACCACGGAAGCCCGCATCTGGGGCTTCCATTCCTTCTTGCCTTCCTTCCCTCGCATTCTAGGACATGGAAAAGGGGCGCTCCTTACGCTGACCTTGGATTTTGGCTCCCTCCTAGCAACGTTTGCAGAAATCAATGGGGATTAAGCTGCCGCAGTCAGCAAGCGAAGTCCTCCAAACCGTCTGTGATCAGTGGCTTGGCTGAGAGTCAAGCAGCTTCCACCAAAGGACTCCGTCACCAGCAAAGCGGATTAATTAATGTTTCCTTCTTAATCATTTTACTTTTTTCTGCATGGCTCTAATCTCGCGTTCCTTGGGAGCCGCTGTTCCCTCCTAATTCCCGCAGCACGGAGCTTTACAAGGCGCAGAAGCAGCTTGTGCTAAGCCGCCTGGCTCCAAAGCCTGGTGGTGCAAAACCCCACAGGAGGCCGTGGGGACGTGAGGCCGTCTCCTGCCCCCCCATGGAACACAATGGAGCCTGTCCGGCAGCCCACACCGAGCCGAGCCTCCCCCGTCTCCAGGGTTCGGCCGCTTACGAGGTTATAATGTGTTGCTGGAGCCGAGCTGCCATCTGGACTCCATCCTTGGAGAGTGGAAGGCGCAGTTTGTCAGCACCTGGCCCCTGGGATCGCCGGCACACAGCAGCTGGGATGGCAATTAACCTGATGATTAAGAGCAACAATCACGCGCACACGGCCCTGCATAAGCTCTAGGAATGGCAAAAGGCAGGGGCATTTTGTGCACAAGAAACACACATGACTACAGCACCACCGTCTTCCTCCTTGCCACTCGAGACCAGGGTGACCACGGTGTCCTCCTTAGCAGAGAATTGCCTTGTACTGGAAGGTGTCCCTCTATTTGAAGGCCTGCCCAGTTTAACGACAAAGAATCATCTAAAGGGGAAACGGGCCTCGACACACCTGGGTTGCCCCCAAAGCGGACAGGCGTCACCAAAAAATGCCACAGATCTGCATACAATTGGCACGTGCTGATTTATAGGCATAGAAGGCACTTTATTTCATTTCATTTCTAGACCTCCCATTAGCCAAAGCTCTCAGAGGAGTTTACAACAAAGCTTAACATAATAAAACATAAAATTATCGATATGCAATTTTAAAAAATAATAAATTAGGCAGCTAAATACAGTTTCAGTAGAATACTAGACCTGTTTAGATGATTGGCAAAAATGCCCCCATCTTATGTCATTAAATGCCTGGGAGTAAAGGGCAGTCTTAACCTGGCACTGCAAAGATGACAGTGTTGGTGCCAGGCGGGCCTGAGTGGGAAACTCATTCCACAGTTGGGGGACCACCACCGAAAAGGCCCTCTCCCTTGTTTCCACCCTCCAAGCCTCCCTGTAGTTCTATTTAACTTAGAATAATTTAGACATCATTATTATAATTTAAATAGAAATGCAGTACATCCCAGCATGGTGCGGAAGACTGTGACCAGGTGCCATGTGTGTGAGTCTTCAGGTCAGGTGCTGTGAGGGGCACCTTCAAGGTCTTTAGCTCTTCCTCCTCATGGTTCTTTATTTTTAAATCAGACTTGGACTGGACAACCCTTCAAAATAGAGGATACTTTCAAGATAGAGGACTGTCTGCTAACAGAAGGGGTAGCAGCACCTGGACAGCAGACTGCACAAACACACTGGTCACCTGTTGAATTACAAGAATTATTTCTAAATTTGCACCTAAACATATAAAAGAGCATATCCAAATTTCATGCAAACCTGTGTCCCCTTTTTACCCTTTTGGGGTGATGCATTTCCTCTGTTTTGCCAATGCAGAAGTGGCTGCTGTTCTTCAGCAAATCAGATCGATTACCTCAGGAAAATCAAAGAAATGTACATTTTTCATCAGGTCATAGGATCTAAGCAACCTCCTTTCTAAAGCTTCATCCACACAGTTATACACTTCAAACGACTCTTCACAAAAATTAGGGTGACCATATGAAAAGGAGGACTGGGCTCCTGTATCTTTAACAGTTACATAGAAAAGGGAATTTCAGCAGGTGCCATTTGTATATATGGAGAACCTGGTGAAATTCCCTCTTCATCACAACAGTTAATGCTGCAGGTGCCCTGCCCTCTTTTAAATCTGGTCACTCTAGTGTAGCTCCTGCACCTTTAACTGTTGTGATGAAGAGGGAATTTCACCAGGTTCCCCATCTATACAAATGGCACCTGCTGAAATTCCCTTTTCTATGCCTCTGTACAGGAGCCCTGTCCTCCTTTTCATATGGTCACCCTGCAAAAATAGCCCTAAGATGGTCAAACACCACTTTGGTCAAAGAGGCAGGCCCAAGATGGCTGCCACTCTTTCTGCAGCACTGCTCCTCAAAATGGCGTCCAGCTCCCAAAATGGCTGCCATTGTTCATACAGAAATGATTTCCCATTTGTCCAGAGAACGCAACCAGCCATCTTCCACAAATACCAGTCCATTACAATGGGTGTCAATTTAAATTTCCCACTGCATAACAAAGAAGCTTAAATTAAAATAGATGGGAGACAAAGAGATGGACGCCTGTGGAAGAGGTTTAGAACTGGCCTTGTTTTTTAAAAAATATTTTTTAAAAAAAGAGAGGTTGGCCTCAAAATAGTTTACCTGTTTGTCACACAAGTCCTAAAATGGCTGCTCCTCTTTTTGCAGAGAAAAGTAAAGTCCATGCTGCTTGCCAGCCAAGCTGCCTGAATTATCACAGCATCTCCAAGGAATTATAGATTAAACTTTTTCTGGCGCCGCAGTGAACAACCCAGGAGAAAAATATCACAGGAATTCTCTAAATGCATATTGAAAGGTGAGTCTCATCGTATTATCAGCTTCTCCTTGGTTTATTACATTGCTGGAGACTCTGTAATCCAATGATTTAAAGAAATGGTTGCTCTTTCCAACACAACACGTTTAGAAATCGTAGTAAACGGAGCAAGGTTTTGAAAGTTAAATGCTGAAATGGCATTGGATGTAGCAGTATTTAGCTGTGGGGAGAACCAAGCACCCCAACGTATGAAGGGTTCTAGTCTAGTATGCCACGCATTCGTGTGAATTTACTGCATTTCTTGCATGTCATTACAGAAATCGGTCAATGCCCGAGGCGTGCTTGTCTTAACATCAAAAGCTACACTACATTTCCTCTTTGCTACGTCCAAAGATGATTTGGGGATTCAATACCATGATAACTGTTCCTCCTCCCTGCTGAGAATTGAACACTTACTGCCTTGCATTGGCTGTAGCGGGCTCAGTGATAGAAATGACGACATAGGTGTGCACAAGGGGGGTGCAGGGGGTGCCCAGGCACACCCTAATGTCTCAAGCAATAATGTCTCTCTGCCAAAAGCCATGTTTCAAAGACAT
The DNA here is from genome assembly GCF_023053635.1 of Elgaria multicarinata webbii. Classification (NCBI taxonomy): domain Eukaryota; kingdom Metazoa; phylum Chordata; class Lepidosauria; order Squamata; family Anguidae; genus Elgaria; species Elgaria multicarinata. Next base: position 12,373,824 of record NC_086178.1, on the reverse strand, counting down.
CAGGAAGAGGGGCCCCAAAGGCTAATATTGCCTTGTAAGACCCTCCTTCCAACCATCCTCACCTGCAATGGCCCTTCCCTAGTCAGGCAAGCTGAACACAGAGTAGGGCATCAGTGAATAAACATAATGTCTTTCATTATTGAGTTTTCTATCATCATCATCATCATCATCATCATCATCTCTATACCACCCCATAACCGAGGCTCTCTGGGTGGTTTACATAGGATAAAAACACTTAAAAACAATATACAAAAATTTTAAACCACAAAAACATGCAAAAACAAACCCAGGCTAATTACATATTGCTAAACGCCTGGGAGAAGAGAAAAGTCTTGACCAGGCACTGAAAAGTTAACAATGTCAGCACCAGGCGGGCCTCATCAGGGAGATTGCGATGAGGGGGCCGCCACAGAAAAGGCCCTCTCTCTTGTTGCCATCCTCTGAGCTTCCCTTGGAGTAGGCAACCGGAGTGCCTTGGATGTTGAGCGCAGTGTACAGGTAGGTTCGTGTCGGGAGAGGCGTTCCATCAGGTATGGTGGTCCCACGCCATGTTCACCTTTAATAAATAAATAAATTTTCCTGGATGCACATCCTAATACATTTGCTGCACACACCTATGGGTGACCATAAGTCTATGTAATAACCCAGGTCATTGTTCCAGCAGACAAGTTTCTGTTCAAGGGAGCTCAGGCAAAGCAGGATGGTCAAACAGGCAAAGGGTCAAAACACAGTTAGGCAATCCAAGACCTACACAATCCAGTAGCAGAGCCAAGCAGGTGACCAAGGTCCTAGCACAGAGTTCAAGCACAAAGCAGGAGAAACTGCTGAGTCATTGTTTCCAACAACTAGCAAGCTCTGACTGAAGGCTTTGAATCACAAAAGCTGCTCAGCCCCACCCAGGCTCAGCTGCTGTCCATTAGAGTTCTCTGGACAGAGCCCTACTCAAGAGGAGTCACTTTCTCATGAGGAGACCATATTTGTAAGCAAGCACTCCATCTTATAGGAGGCCTACTGGCTTGTTGCTTGAGGCGACAACGATTCTGGGGTTGGGGGTTGCTCAGCATCTGCTCCAGAGTCAGAGTTTTCTCCCCATGACAGAGAAGGACCTGGAGCCCGTCTCCCCTGAAGGCCCAGGCTTCTCCTGGTTAGGTGCCAGTAACTGCACCTCTGGTTTCTAGAGGCTCCAGTTCTTCCTCTGATGAGGATTCCTCTAATGAAGGCATTACTAGCTAGGGTGAACATATGGAAAGGAGGACAGGGATCCTGTATCTTTAACAGTTGTATAGAAAAGGGAATTCCAGCAGGTGTCACTTGTAGGCATGCTGCACCTGGTCAAATTCCCTCTTCATTACAACAGTTAAAGCTGCCCTCTTTTGTATCTGGTCAAAACAGTTATGAATGAGGATTGGTGTATTTCTCTATCCATCCATATAAGAGAGGGGCTGTAGCTCTGTGGTAAAGCACCTGCTTTGCATGCAGAAGGTCCCAGGTTCGATTCCTAACAATTTCAAGTAGAGCTAGGAATAAAATGACCGTATGGAACAGAGGACAGGGCTCCTGTGTCTTTTAACAGTTGCATAGAAATGGGAATTCCAGCAGGTGTCATTGGTATGCATGCAGCACCTGGTGAAATCCCCTCTTCATCACCACAGGTAAAGCTGCAGGAGCCCTGCCCTCTTTTGTATCTGGTCACTCTAGTATAGCTCCTGCAGCTTTCACTGTGGTGATGAAGAGGGAATTTTGCCAGGTGCTGCATGCATACCAATGACACCTGCTGGAATTCCCATTTCTATGCAACTGTTAAAGATCCAGGAGCCCTGTCCGCCTCTTCATATGGTCACCCAGCCGCTTGTCCATACAGGGAGGAGAAATGCTGCGTTTGCAGAATTCGTTACTTGTCTATCTGTGGGAAAGGATGGTAGAATGGCAGAGTTCACTGAATAATGCCTTGGACACGCAGCGCTCCTCCAGAATAGGAAACGCCAGAGGGCAACGTCCTCAAGAGCTGGAGCGGCAAGCCCTAATCCAGCCAAGCCGTTCAGGTGGTCATGCAATGCAGCCTTTCCGTTCCCAATATCATAGATGTGGGTGGCTGCAGCCAAACCACCCTTGGGCATCCTGGAGGCAGAAAAGCCATCAGATGAGCAAAGGAAGATGAGACAGGACAGGAAGCGTTCAAAATACAAAATAAGGAGTTAACAACCTGCTGTGCAGAAGGAAAAGCAAGCAACCAAATTATCTGTTCAGCAACGCCATGTGGTGAAGGAGCTTTTCTTAGGGTGACCATATGAAAAAGAGGACAGGGCTCCTGTATCTTTAACAATTGCATAGAAAATGGAATTTCAGCAGATGTCATTTGTATATAAGGAGAACCTGGTGAAATTCCCTCTTCATCACCACAGTTAAAGGTGCAGGAGCTATACTAGACTGACTAGCTTTTCTAAAATGGCTTGCCTTTGGAATACATATGGGCAAATGACCACTTTGAATGCCCACTTCAAAATTAAAAACGACAACGGTAACCTTAAAACCCTACACATAGAGAACTAGCATAAGAACATATGAAGAGCCCTGCTGGATCAGACCGAGGGTCCATCTAGTCCAGCACTCTGTTCACACAGTGGTAGGGTGGCCATATGGAAAGGAGGACAGGGCTCCTGTATCTTTAACAGCTGCAAAGAAAAGAGAATGTCAGCAAGTGTCATTTATATGCATGCAGCACCTGGTGAAATTCCCTCTTCATCACAACAGTTAAAACTGCTGTGTATCCGGTCACTCTAGTATAACTCCTGCAGCTTTAACTGTTCTGATGAAGAGGGAATTTCACCAGGTGCTGCACACATACAAATGACACCTGCTGAAATTCCCCTTTCTATGCAACTGTTAAAGATACAGGAGCCCTGTCCTCCTTTTCATATGGTCACCCTACACAGTGGCCAACCAGCTGTTGTCCAGGGACCAACAAAGCAGGTGCAACAGCACCCTCCCACCCATGTTCCCCAGCAACAGGTGCACACAGGTTTACTGCCTCAAAAACTGGAGATAGCACATAACTACCAGGACTAGTAGCCATTGATAGCCTTCTCCTCCAGAATTTATCCAACCCCCTTTTAAAGCCATCCAAATTGGGGGCCATCACTGCATCTTGTGGTAGTGAATTCCATATTTTAACTATGCACTGTCTGAAGAAGTACTTCCTTTTATTTGTCCAGAATCTTCCACCAATCAGCTTCATGGGATGACCCCCAGGTTCATGCCAGGGAGAAGAGTAGACTAAAAACTTTTTCTTTAATTGGCATACCAGCTTTTCATGTGCAGAGTTTTTTTCTTCTTCTTTAATAGGGGAGCATTCAACCATATGTATCCCCCATATAAAAGGGTGTCTTAGGATGTTAGTGCCTTTGTGATATTGCTGAATGTGTCCTAGGCTAGTTCTACACCAAGCAGGGTATAAGACTTTGAAAACGGTACGTGGAATACGCCCTGGGCCTCAACAGCTGTCAGTGCCCTTCAATACCGTTATAAAGCAGTAGCGTAGATCCTGTCCTTATGTTCTTCCTTATTGATAGCTTACATTGGTGGTTCAAAAATGCCTGGATGTTCTTCCTCCTAGTCCCAAATATTTCTCGGCAAGCTATCATAAGGATCTCTGTGCATGTGTAGAGGCACTCTCTTCATATTACTTCGTATGTAGATTCCTGCACTGAGCAGGGGTTTGGACTCGATAGCCTTTTAGGCCCCTTCCAACTCTACGATTCTATGATTCTACCATTTTATGTCTCAGGGCTTCTGGGTGAAGTCCTTGCTCAAATTAAATCCCCGGGCATCTTCTTCTTCTTCTTCTTCTTCTTCTTCCTCTTCTTCTTCTTCTCTTAGAATCATAGAATAGCAGAGTTGGAAGGGGCCTACAAGGCCATCGAGTCCAACCCCCTGCTCAATGCAGGAATCCACCCTAAAGCATCCCTGACAGATGGTTGTCCAGCTGCCTCTTGAAGGCCTCTAGTGTGGGAGAGCCCACAACCTCCCTAGGTAACTGATTCCATTGTTGTACTGCTCTAACAGTCAGGAAGTTTTTCCTGATGTCCAGCCAGAATCTGGCTTCCTTTAACTTGAGCCCGTTATTCCGTGTCCCCCTCCTCTTCCTCCTCCTCCTCCTCCTCCTCCTCCTCCTCCTCCTCCTCCTCCTCCTTCTTCTTCTCTCTCTCTCTTTTTCCTCCCCTCTTCAGTCACATCAAGAGGCTTTGTGGGCAGAATCCAGCCAAAGGAAGAAGTTGGTTTGTTCTCTAGATGGAGGAAAAGTCCAAGTGGGCCAAGTGGCAGAGGGGGTTGGGGAGAAAGGTTTGGCAGAAAGAGAAGGGGTTGCCTACTTTTAGCTCTAACCCCAACCACCGCTGACATGCAGCTCCCAAGGGAATGTGGTGTCGGTGGTGTGGTCTTAAATTTGGAAGTGTAGGCATGCCTCATGAGAGTGCCCCTAGCCACGCCCTCAGGGGATCCAAAATGCAGGCAGCTGTGTCGATCTATATAACTGTGAGCTCTCCCTCTTATCCAGCAAATTATTTTGGGGTGACTTCATCTTGAATAGCCAATTACATCCCGTTAGCTTTAGAAGAGGCCTTCAACAGCCATATGTAATATACAGAGACCCTGTTCGGATGATATGCTAGGCCATGGTGGTTAAGTATTTTGGGCTAAACATTATGGGCTAGTTCCTAAACACAGTAGCTACATAACTATGGTTTAAACACACTCAGTAATTATTTGCTGCAAAAGGGTTAACAGCTTAACCATGGCTTAGCATGTTGTCTGAACAGGCCAAGTAGGCTTAGTGTGTCATGTGAACCATTCTTAACCTTGGTGGCTACATAACCACAGTTTAAACATGCTCACTAATCATTTGCTGCAAAAGGGTTAGTGGCCTAACCATGGTTTAGCATGTCGTCTGAACAGGCCCAGAGACAGGGAGAGAGGGATGGATCTACACAGCTTACTGCATTTTTGGATTCTCCTTCAGGGCATGGCAATAAAGATCGTTATGAGTGTCTGCACTTCCAAATTTACCAGAACACCACTTCTCCACAACCTGGTGTCCTCCAGATGTGTTGGACTGCAGTTCCCAGCATCCCTTAGCCAGCGTAGGTGGGTTGTTGATGCTGGGTGTTGTAGTCCAACATTTCTGAAGGACACTAGGTTGGGAGAAAGCTGTACTCCATGTTATGAGACTTTTGACAAATGCCGAAATTGCGTGTCTCAAGAACCTTGGGACAACGTGCTTAGTTTGCCAGCCCTGTTGTAGAACCTTGTGATGAGAGATGGGTACATCCACAAATCAATTAAGCAGGTTTTATGGGGTTCCACCGATTTGGTCCAGTTACAGAAGTTTACAGTGCACTGGGCATAAGAGTACAAGGCCCTGGTGTTGGGTGGGTGGGTCTTGATGACTATGCTTTGCTGCTCATTTCCAAAACCTATTGCAGGGTAGGAACGTTAAATCTCCATGGCAGCAGGGACCATGGGCTTTTTGGGTGAAAAAGCTGCAGCTCCAGCAGCCGTTCAGCTTGTCAAACATGCTCCCTGCCCTTTGCCCGGTCTTCCCACGACATAGCCTGGGCCTCAATCCAAAGCAAGGTCATCACTGACAGACGGAGCAAAGGGAAAAGTCAAGGCAAGTCAGAGACTTTTAAGAAGTGCAGTTTTGGTGGCTGCAAGTTGGCGGCTGCATTGTATAAATGATGCAGCAGCATCTTACAGCCACCACGGGCTAAACAGGACGAATAGACAAGCCCCAGGAGGCAGGAGAGGGGTTTGCCGCAACCAGGGTCTCAGTGGTTACAAATGCAAGTCTAGACTGGAACCCTCGTGGAAGATTCCAGGGGAGGAGTGTTGTGATTAGGGGTGTGCTCTGCTCCGTTACGGATCCATGGATCCAAAGCGGATTGGGCTGATCTGGACCTCCTAAGCCTGGTTCCGGAGCAGAGCGGGGGAGGTCCAGATCAGTCCGAAGCGGTTCGCAACAGTCTGAAGCAATTTGGACTGTTCCGAACCTTCAGAGCCAGGTAAGTAGGGAGGGGAGCTTACCTGGCTCCCCGTCCACCGCCGCTGTGGTCCATGCGGTGACGGCAGCAGAGCCAGGTACGGTGGCAGACAGCGGAGCCAGGTAAGTGGGAGGGGTCTTATTCAGATGCCATTTTGTCCCCACTTCCCGACTTCCCTGCCTCCGCTGTCTGCCTTGGAGACAAGTAAGTGGGGAAGGGGGGCAAAATGGTGTCCGAATATCGATCCGTACCTCTGGATCTCGCATCGGATCCGGTTCCGGAGCAGATCGGGGAGGTCCAGATCGACCCGAACCAGTTCGGGCCTGATGCGGACTGTCCGGATCAGGATCCAAAGCGGTTCAGGGAGGGGGTGCACAGCCCTAGTTGTGACCGTGTGGGCGGGGGAAGCAAAGGGTACGGAGCGAGTGCAGCCTCCTCCTTCTGCCAGGCACATCTGCCTTGCAAATCACAACCTGCCAACACTGCTTTGCAGCGAAGAAGGGACAAGCAGCTGGTAGAGGTTTTGTAGAGAAGGCAAAGGTGCTAAAGTTGGGAATGATGGGACTTGCAGTCCGACACATTTGGAGGGCGCCCAGTTGGCAAAACCTGTCCCGCGAGCTCTTTGAGTGTCTTTAAACAAGCGTTTTATAGTACACTCGTTACGGATGTGTGTGGTTCGTTCTGATGACTCCGTCAGCATCCCCTGCGTATCCCACTCCATTTCCTGGTTCTAGCGATAAAAAGAAAACCAAAGAAAACCCAACTTTTCTGGGATATAACAATATTTGTCGAGGTTTCCTGCTATGTGCAGGCAAAGTTCTGCTACAAAATGCCAACTACAGATCGCTGTCCCATTCAACTGCACTGAGGCTGTGCAAGCCATGTGGCCACTGCTCTCTTGCTCGTGTAGTTTCAGCTCGTTGCAGAAGCGGAAGAGAAGCACGAAGCAGAGCCACGGTGAGGGAATGTGATCCCGCCCACCCACATCTGAAGCAGCTCTTTGTCAACACCAGGACAGGACACTTCCATTCAGCCCTAGAGGCATTCTGGGATCAAAGACATGGCCAAAATAAGCTTTTTTTGGGTTTTGTTTTCAAAAGGATGATGCCATTAGATCTGGTGAGCCCTGGCATTTGCCACGCCACAGTGAAGTGCAACTGCCAGGGTTGAATCTTTCCATTTTCCAGTCACCTCACCTCCTTGCAGTGGAAACCTAGCAGAACAAAGAGACTCCTCACAAGAGGGGAGGGTTGGAAGAGGGCGTTATAAAGTCCTTTCTACCAATCCCCCCTCCCCTCCCTTATGCAGATCACCGCTAAGCTGAGCGGTCCGTGCCACTTCCCACTCTTAGGAGGGACCTTCTTAAGAACATAAGAAGAGACATTCTGGATCAGATCAACGGTCCATCTAGTCCAGAATTCTGTTTACACAACGGCCAACCAGCTGCCTGTGGGAAACCCCCCAAGTAGGAAATGAGCACAAAAGCAACCTTTTTCCTGTATTCCCCAGCAACTGGTATCTGTAGGCATACTGCCTCTGATACTGGCAATAGCAAATAGCCATCAGGACTAGCAGCACTGAATTTGTTTAATCCCCTTTTAAAGCCATCAAGATCATTAGATCAAGACTTGATCGGCTTACTGATGCCAATTGTGCAAACCCAAGCAAAGGCAGTGCCGTGTGGTACCAAGTCAGAGCAGACCCAGAACGTGAAAGCAGGAAAGCAGGGCTGCCTTCTGCACCGGATTGCACCTTTCATGGGCCTTTTGAAAGTGCAGGTTTTTCTTCCGCTACCCTCACCTACACAGGGGTTTCTGACTGGCACGGTTTGCAAATGCTCCCTCCGTGCTCAGAACGAGATCCACGCGCTGCACCTTCCATGGAATGGAGGCAGGCTGGATTCTTTTGTGCGGGGTCGAAAGTTTAGCTAACACGGACCTCATGCCAGGCCTGCCACGAGCGTGGAGGAAACATCCCAGGAATTGCTGAGGACGGCGAGAATGGCAGCAGAGGTTATCTCAAGGCCGTTGCCCCACCTTGGCCGCGTTCCACAGGGCTGCATGCCAGGTGCCGAGCGAATCATCCAGAACGCTGCCCAGTTTCGGTGACATCTGAGCGACAACGGAACGTCAGCCTGAGATTGGCTAATATTGCAGAAAGGAGCGCTGGCTGTTTTCACGGGATCGGAAACCTCTGTGTTTCCAGAGGTGTATAAGATGGGGTGGGTGGGTGGGTGTGCCTGTGGCGTTACACCCCACAAGTCAGTTCCCAAATGTATGTCTGCAGTTTGTAAGTCTGTGGGTTTTAGAATGTTGGCCTGAGTGGGTGGAGTTAGAATGTCTGGGGAGGGGGAGGAGTGATATATAAGGGAATGACTGATATAAGGGACTTGTTAGGTACTCTTAGGCAGCCTTCCTCAACCTGGGGCGCTCCAGATGTGTTGGACTACAACTCCCAGAATGCCCCAGCAGCTGGCTGGGGCATTCTGGGAGTTGCAGTCCAACACATCTGGAGCGCCCCAGGTTGAGGAAGGCTGTCTTAGAGTCTTTAGAGCTCTCTGTGTTTAGAGTACTTAAGTTCTGGGAAATTTGAGGGTCAGTGTAGAGAGTAGTGTCTTTAGAGTGTGGTGTGCACATAGTTGATGTATATTATTCAATACTGATAATAAAGAAACCTCAAGAGTGATTGTGTGAGGGAAAGGAAAGCGTGTATGTGAATGAGTGAAAGGATTGGCTGAAAGGTTTCAAAAAGGTTTTTAAATGTTTTATTCGAAACAAAGCTTGTGAACTTTTAAAAATAAATTTTAATTATTTGGTTTTTAACTACCACAAAAATCCCACGTGTCTGTTTGGCATTTATCACCTGAAGTTTACTCATTTAACACCCACTCTGTCAATAATTCCCCTCAGCACATATAACTCACAGTGTTTTATTTTATATATTAAAGTCCTTCTCTATTTTAACCCCTTTCTCCACATAGTTTGGAGGAAGGTGGTTTTTATCCCTCGCCTCAGGCGTATCAAGCGGTGGTGCTTGGCTTGAGCAGGGAGTAGCCGCAGCCAGGCCTGGTGTTCAGAGCCTGTGTCGTGGCAGGGCCTTGCACATGTTGCAAGTTCATCTGCAGCAAAAATAAAGATTGCAGCACATCATCGCAGCATCAGGCCTGTTTGATCTGGTGGAGGCTGGTGGCTCCGATATCGGTGGGGCTGTGAATTTGCTCCAGGTTTTAGTCTGAACCAATGAGAATTCTAAAGGATCTATCCCAGGTGCTTCCACACCTTGGAGAGCTCCTTCAGAGTTCTCACTGGTTTGGATGGAAACCAGAGCGGATTCACCACCCCACTAACATCGGAGTCACCAGTCCCCCCCACTGGTTTGTGTCTTTGTGGATGGGCATGCAGTGTTGTGCTCAGGGTAGGGCTCTGGGGCAGAGGTGCAGGGCCCTACTCATCAAAATGAACAGGAGGGCCTCCTAACCCAGCAGGCTTGGCTTCCCACATTTTAAATAAGTGAAGGAATGCACATTACCCTCCAAAGAGGGCCCCTCTGCTAAACCATGAAAGCCGGAGCCCCGTCCAATAAGACCAGTCACTCCAGAGTCTAAAATTACTGAAGTGGGCATGCAATGTCTCCTCTTGCATTTTTGAAATTCTCCTTACCCCTCACAGTTGTGGAGCAGAGCAGCAGGCAAAGAATCTCAACAGCAGTATAAAGCAACGGAGGAGGAGTCCAGTTGGGAAGGGATCAAAGGAGAGGAGGGCAAGGTTCACTGATTAGCATGGAGGAGAGTGGAGACCCCCAAAAAGGAGCAAAGGAGAGTGTATCTGGCCAGGAGACTGATAAGAACACAAGAAGAGCCCTGCTGGATCAGACCAAGGGTCCATCTAGCTCAGCATTCTGGTCACATAGTGGCCAACCAGCTGTCCACAGGAAATGCACAAGCAGGACATGAGTGCAACAGCACCTTCCCACCCAGCACCCTCCCACCCATGTTCCCCAGCAACCGGTGTACATAGCCTTACTGCCTTCAATACTGGAGGCAGCACATACAGTAGGCACCAGGACTAGTAACCCTTGACAGCTTTCTCCACCAGGAATTTATCCCACCCCCTTTCAAAGCCATCCAAATTGGTGGCCATCGCCACATCTTGTGGTAGAGAATTCCATAGTTTAGCTATGCGCTGTGTGAAGAAGTCCTTCCTTTCGTCTGTCCTGAATCTCCCACCAATCAGCTTCATGGGATGACCCCGGCTCTAGTATTTTGAGAGAGGGAGAAAATTGTCTCCCTATCCACTTTCTCCACAACCTTGCATAATTTTGTACACTTCTATCATACTGGTTACGCAGTCATTTCCCAGGGACTCCTGGGAACTGTAGTTCTGTGACAAGAGCAAGGGATTTGTGGCAGACTTCTCAGTACCCTCCACAAACTACAACCCTGAAGATGCGTTGGGGAAAGCTTTGACAGTGACCATGGTACCCAGCTGGTATTAGTTTATAGTGTCGCTATCTCCTGACCATAGGAAGTCGCCATTGCCATTTCACCAAAAGCAAAATCCAAGATGAATTTGCAAGCAGTTCCTCAGTGAAATGGAGACTGCTGTGCCCGGTGCAAGCTGGCCTACTTGTGTTCACATGTGTTCATTCATAAGCGTGTATCATCGGCATTAAAAATGCACAAAAATGGATATTTACATTAGAGCTGTGCACGCCCCCCCCGAACTGCTTCAGATCCCTATCCGGACCTTCCGGATCGGGCCTGAACCGCTTAGGGTCGATCTGCACCTCCACCGACCCGCTCCAGAACCAGATCCGGAGTGAGATCCAGAAGTCCGGATCGACATTCGGACACCATTTTGCCCCCCCTCCCCACTTACCTGCCTCTGCAGCGGATGGCGGAAGCAGGTGAGAAGGGGGTAAGAAATGGTGTCTGAATAAGCCCCCCTCACCTGGCTCCGCCATCCACCGCCACATGGACTGCACCGCCAGGTAAGCCCCCCTCCCCCCTTACCTGGCTCCGCTGCTGTCGCAGATGCGGTGTGTGTAGCTGCCACCCATGCCTAAGACTGGAAATAGGCCTATTTCGGGCCTTAGGCGTGGGCGGGAGTTGAAGCCACCGCACGGATAGCAGCAGCGGCGAATGATGGAGACAGGTAAGCCCCCTCCCCCCTTAACTGCCTCCGCTGCTGTCGCTGCACAGACCGTGGCAGTGGCGGAGGGGGTAGCCAGGTAAGCCCCCCCTCCCCTCCCCATTTACCTTTCTCCGAAGCTTTGGAATGGTCCGAATCGATTCAGACCATTCCGAACCTCTCCAGACCTCCCCCGATCCGATCCGGAACCGGGTTTAGGAGGTCCGGATCAGCCTGCTCCGCTTCGGCTTCGGAGCGGAGCACATCCCTAATTTACATGCATATTTAAATATACCTTACAAAATATGCACCCCTAAACTAATTTTATCCTAAAGTACACATTTTTATCTGGATGTTTGGTATGGTGTTTCCTTTTTTAGCCGAGAGCCACATCGCAACATTTGGAGATGTGCAATATCTGAAGGACACCTGCATTCCGATCCAGGAGTTGTAGATGCAGTCACGTCACTCTGAAATGAGGATCAAGAGAAATCTTCAACCACCCCTTTTGTGGGCTGGGCGAGCTGTACGGTTGTTTGAGACGGCAGCCCATGTAGAGAAAACTCCAGATGTTTGAGATTATGACTCCCATAATCCACAATCATTGGTCATACTGGCTGGAGTGTATGGGAGTCCAATACATCTGGAAGGCACCAGGTTGTATGCCCTGAGTATATTAAATAATATTAGAGCCACTACAGCAGGCTGTAATAGCGAGAGACGAGAGGGGGAGCAGGGCCACTCCATCAACCCTGCTGAAACACTGCTAATCGTTACCTCTTCCCTACCCATCTTTTTTTCCTTGTGTGTCATGTCCTTTTATGTTGTAAGCCGGCAGGCAGCTACTATCTTGTTTGAATGACTCTATGTAAGCCACTCCGGAAGTCTTTTTGCATGAGAAGCGGGATAAAAATACTTTAAACAAACAATACCACATTTCAGCCTAACCTACCTCACAAGGTTGTTGTTGTTGATGGGATAATTTGGTTTTGCTCCTTCTCGCTAGAAGGGCACTTAGCAGAGCAAAACAAAAGGGCAAACCAGCATGAGCATTTACTACTCCCACACGCACACAGGCTATCTTAGGATAACAAAAGGAGGCCACACATTTATGCAGGCATGGCGGAGGTTTTCAAGAGGAGTTTGTTCAGTCTGTTTTGTGTTCTGTTACATAGGCAGGAGCTAGAGCTAGAGAGCCATGTACACCCAGCAGTGGAGGAAGGCAGAGAGAGAGAGAGAGAGAGAGAGAGAGAGAGAGAGAGAGAGAGAGAGAGAGAGAGAGAGAGAGAGAGAGGGAGGAGCAGGAAGGAGGAAACGCTGTAAGCTATAGAGATTCTAAGGCTAGTGATGCCCCAAAATTCCCACGTGCTAACTAGTTAACTGCAGCACTGCCCCCTTTCTGTTGAAGCTCAATATTCCCAACGGTTGTTAGGATTAGGTCTGTGCACCGACTCGGGCTGAACCCCTAAATCCGAGGTGAGGCAGGGTGATTCTGATTTGGCCCACCTCGGCCCGAATACAAGGGGGTACCAGGTCAGCCCAAGGCACCCCGAGGTGGAGTGGATCAGATCCAAAGTGCCTCAGGGTGCCTCAGGCCAATTTGGGGTAATAGAAGGCCACTCCCCCACCCGCCCATGCGGGAAAGCTGGTGCAAAGCTGACCATAGCATAATCTACACCAAGCAGGACATTGCACGATGAAAGCAGTATGAAAGTGGTATATAAAAGGCAGGAACCACACCAAGAAGGATATAGCGGTATGAAAGCGGTATAAAGTATGCGTCAATGGGCCCCAACAGTTGTCAGTGCTCTTCAATAACGTTATAAAGCAGTAGTGTGGCTCCTGCGTTTTATATACTGCTTTCATACCACTTTCATAGTGCAATATCCTGCTTGGTGTAGATTAGGCGCATGAGTCCATTGGACTTGCCTGCTTCCCTGCTCACTCCCAGAACCCAGAGCCGCCACCACCACCAACGCCGCCATTAATCACAGAATCATAGAATAGCAGAGTTGGAAGGGGCCTACAAGGCCATTGAGTCCAACCCCCTGCTCAGTGCAGTAATCCACCCTAAAGCATCCCTGACAGATGGTTGTCCAGCTGCCTCTTGAAGGCCTCTAGTGTGGGAGAGCCCACAACCTCCCTACGTAACTGATTCCATTGTTGTACTGCTCTAACAGTCAGGAAGTTTTTCCTGATGACCAGCTGGAATCTGGCTGCCTTTAACTTGAGCCCGTTATTCCGTGTCGAGAAGAGATCCTGGCCCTCCTCTGTGGGACAACCTTTTAAGTATTTGAAGAGTGCTATCATGTCTCCCCTCAATCTTCTCTTCTCCAGTTTAAACAGGCCCAGTTCTTTCAGTCTCTCTTCATAGGGCTTTGTTTCCAGACCCCTGATCGCCCTGGTTGCGATTTAAAAGTAAGATGGGGGTTCTGACCTTTTCATAGTTTATTTATTTATTTATTACATTTATATACCGCCCCATAGCCGAAGCTCTCTGGGCGGTTTATAAAAACGGCCGCAAACAACAGTGACCATAAAGGGCTATTTCCATAGATGGTTTCCCGCCATCACTCACTGCCAGCTTCTGTGATTCAGAGGTATCCTGCCACTGTTCATGGAGGATCCATTTAGTTATTCTGAAACTCCAGCTGCGCCCCTGCCCATGGAGGAAACAGAAATGATTAATTGGTACGGGAGGGATACAGAGGCAAAGTGACAGCTACAACTCAAATCTCCCCAGCTGCAGTCTTCTCATCCTAATTAGTCTGCCTTGCCTTGCCTTTCCTGCTGCTTGAAATTCTCTCCCCAGCTCCCCCTGCCCGTCACGTCGCCATTTCGTCCTTTCTGGAGATAGTGAGCCCCTCAGGATAATGTGTTCCCTTCACTAAATCTCCCTTTATGCTCTTCTAGGTCAAAGGCAGGCCTTGATTTGGGAGGCGGAGGGGGAGGAAAGTTTCAAGGCGGCTTTGGAGAGGCTTAGAGCAGGGACGGATCACCCTTGGGACTCTAAGCTGCTAACACCTTTGCGGGCGGTGTGTGTGTGTGTGTGTGTGTGTGTGTGTGTGTGTGTGTGTGTTGCTGTGAATTTGCTCACACTTGTGGCCCTGGGAGTTACAGCACCAAAGGGAGCATCTACAGCAACCTTTCAGTTTGCTGAACTCCAAAGCAAAAACGTGACGTTCAATCAAGTGCGAGACGCTGTCCGTTAATTCTGCGAAAGATCCAGTCCGGATTAACGGCAATCTTTGGCGCGGAGACTCACTTTACACAGCCAATAAAAGAACCTTTTATTCTTTGAAGAATAATTCAAGGTGGGTTGCAACTGTTACATAATTTCATGCAAGACCAGTAAAATATCCACTCGAAACACCAGGCCCTTCTCAAAATACCAGATGGGGAGAAAGAAACCGGTTTCATGGCCACCCTTGATTCAAGCGCCCTCCACTGTTGGATCAAGCGCTGCCAGTGTTCTGTGGAGTCTTCTTTTAGGACTTCTAACCAGCGGTTTCCTTGCCCAGTAAGCTTAACTGAGATAAAATTTGCAGGCTGGGAGTTACTGGGTGATAGAAATAGCTGGACACCTCTTCATTTCAAAAGACTTTCTTTCCTGCTTTCTAACTTCGTTGGCAAGGGGCTTCTGGAATTCAGCTTTCCTTGGTGCAGAATCTGGAATTACACGGTGCAGGTTTGTTGCTCCTGTTCTTGTTTTAGCCCGGCTCCATCCATGACCCTTTACCCTCGTTGGCCACACTTCTGCCTCAGGCCTTGCTCAGGGTCACCATTCTCCCGTGCTCCAGCTTCCCAAGAGGAATGGCTTAGCTCTCTTTCTCTCTCTCTCTCTCTCTCTCTCTCTCTCTCTCTCTCTCTCACACACACACACACACACACACACACACACACACACACACACACCGACCATCTCCGCCCCACGTCTCTCCACCTTGCCGAATCCCTCGGCCCTCTCTCAGGGGCCCTGCAAAACCTACACCGCCCTCCCCTCTGCTTTACAGCACAGATGGTCCTGGCTACAAGCCGACTGGAAGTACATTCCATATATCATGTTTCGCTCACGTCTCTCCCAGGCAGCACCATGGAAATGGGAACAGTGCTGCGGGAATGTTCATGGCACTCAGGAACAGGTCCAGTCCCGGAAGCCCCCACCCCACCTGGAACGTTGCTTATTGGCACCTGGGAGAGCCGTCTGCCCTCGTTTCTCTTTAGAATGGCAAGTAGGAGAGGCCAGCGTGACTATTATGGCCTATTGCTGCCCTGGAGCATGATAGGAACATCAGAAGAATCATAGAATCATAGAATAGCAGAGTTGGAAAGGGCCTACAAGGCCATCGAGTCCAACCCCCTGCTCAGTGCAGGAATCCACCCTAAAGCATCCCTGACAGATGGTTGTCCAGCTGCCTCTTGAATGCCTCTAGTGTGGGAGAGCCCACAACCTCCCTAGGTAACTGGTTCCATTGTCGTACTGCTCTAACAGTCAGGAAGTTTTTCCTGATGTCCAGCTGGAATCTGGCTTCCTTTAACTTGAGCCCGTTATTCCATATCCTGCACTCTGGGAGGATCGAGAAGACATCCTGGCCCTCCTCTGTGTGACAACCTTTTAGGTATTTGAAGAGTGCTATCATGTCTCCCCTCAATCTTCTCTTCTCCAGGCTAAACATGCCCAGTTCTTCCATTCTCTCTTCATAGGGCTTTGTTTCCAGACCCCTGATCATCCTGGTTGCCCTCCTCTGAACATGCGACAGCTTGTCTGAGTCCTTCTTGAATTGTGGAGCCCAGAACTGGACGCAATACTCTAAATGAGGCCTAACCAGGTCCGAATAGAGAGGAACCGGTACTTCACGTGATTTGGAAGCTATACTTCTATTAATGCAGCCCAAAATAACATTGGCCTTTCTTGCAGCCATATAGCACTGTTGGCTCATATTCAGCTTGCGATCTACAACAGTTCCAAGACCCTTCTCGTTTGTAGTATTGCTGAGCCAGGTATCCCCCATCTTGTAACTGTGCATTTGGTTTCTATTCCCTAAATGTAGAACTTGGCATTTATCCCTATTAAATTTCATTCTGTTGTTTTCAGCCCAGCACTCCAGCCTACCAAGATCACTTTGAAGTTTGTTTCTGTCTTCCAGGGTATTAGCTATCCCACCCAATTTTGTGTCATCTGCAAATTTGATCAGCGTTCCCTGCACCTCCTCATCCAAATCTATATAAATAAAAATGTAAATGTTCGTTCGAAACAGACATTATATCTCCAAAAGTTCTTCACCGATTGCTTTGAAATTTTGACACAACGTTGCATTCGAATACGCGAGCGTTGTTATGTAACTATGTTCTATATGGGGACAAAAGTTTGTCTTAAAATTGAAGAAATAGGCCTCCTAAAAACCAGTCCTGCTGATCATTGTGACATCGCCAACCAGTAGGCCAATCCACTGCCTCTGCCTCCTCTCCTATTTGCATGTTCTCTCACAAAACTTTGCAACGGCATGCGGCTTGCAGTAAAAAAATTACTAAGCAACGTCATAGAAGCAACAATCTTGACAGGACCTTTCAAAGGTTAAGATGTCCTCATTCCTCGCATTCCTATGATTCCAAAAGATATGCCATTTCAATTTAAGAGATTGCAATTCCCAATTCGATTGGCGTTTGCAATCACCATCAACAAAGCTCAGGGCCAATATTTAGAATTGTGCGGTTTAGATCTAGACACGGATTGGTTCTCACATGGACAATTATATGTTGCGTGTTCTAGATTCGGCAAACCAGACAATCTCTATATCTGCACAGACAATGGAACAACTAAAAATTTTGTATACCCACAAGCATTGTGAAATTAAACATATTAGAAACGTGCGCTTTCTCTTTTCTTTCTTTTCCATTTAACCAGACTGAGCCACAGCAACGCATGGCAGGGTACAGCTAGTCATTAATAAAAATGTTGAAGAGCACTGGGCCCAGGACTGAGCCCTGCGGTACCCCACTCGTTGCCTCTCCCCAGTTTGAGAAGGTTCCATTGATAAGTACTCTTTGAGTCTGATTCTGTAGCCAACTGTGAATCCACCTAATAGTTGTTCCATCTAGCCCACTTTTAGCTAGTTTGTTAATCAGAATGTCATGTGGTACTTTGTCAAAAGCTTTGCTGAAGTCAAGATATATGATGTCCACAGCATTCCCACAGTCCACAAGGGAGGTTGACCAATCAAAAAATGAGATCAAAGAGCCCTGCTGGATCAGACCAAGGGTCCATCTAGTCCAGCACTCTGTTCACCCAGTGGCCAACCAGCTGCCCATGTAAAACCCGCAACCAGGACATGAGTGCAACAGCACCCTCTCACCCATGTTCCCCCGCAAATGGTGTGCTGACATATACCACCCCTGAAACTGGAGGTAATACATAGCCATTGTGAGCCATAGATAGGCTTATCCTCCACGAATGTCTAATACCCTGTTTCAGGGGGAGATGCGCTGTTCCACCAAGGGTGAGCTATTCCACCTGCTCCCCTCCCCCCACCTGGAGACTTTAATAAAAGCAAGGCTGCAGCTGAAGTTTGGGAGGTGCTGTTTCAGGGGGAGAAACATTCCAATCAAGTTATCTTTTCCCCTTCTCTGCTCTGTTTTGCTGTAAACTTGTATTTCGTATACTTTTGAATATTATTGTGATATTGTTGGTTAGTATATTGTTAAACATTGTTGTAGTTTTAATTTTTGTAAACCGCCCAGAGAGCTTCGGCAATTGGGCGGTATAAAAATGCAATAAATGAAATAAATAAATGAAATGAAATACCCTTTTAGAGCCATCCAATTTGATGGCCATCACTATATCTTGTGGTAGTGAGTTCCATAGTTTAACTATGCACTTTTATCTCTCCTGAATCTCCCATCACTCAGCTTCCTGGGTTCTGTTATTGTGAGAGAAGGAGAAAAAAATTATCCCTATCCACTTTCTCCACACCATGCATAATTTTGTACACCTCTATCATGTCTCCCGTTACCAGCCTCCTCACTTTGCATCACAGAGGTACTTTCTGTAATGTCAAATGCTGTTAGCGTCACACCACCCCCAGGTTTCAAGTGGACTTAAAAAAAAGTGCATGTATTGTACATGTATCCATTTAAATATTTATCTGCCTCTTTATATGATGATGATGATGATGATGATGATGATGATGATAATAATAATAATAATACCAACAACAACAATAGAAACAGTTGTAAAACTACTCTAGGGATATTGTGCATGTGTTTTAAGGATGGCTCAAAATGTCAATGCTCATTGCAAAACCCTTTCACTCACATCCAAATGGGATGTCTAAATTTGTCAGTTTTTCAGTGAAATGGTGAAGTAAGTAAAGTGTCTTGCAGAATCTTGGAGATGCATTGTTCAAAAATGGACCCAAAGGTTTCCAAGAGCATCTCATACCGTTTCAGCAGCAGAGGGATAGGGGTGAGGACTGCAGAGGAATCAAGGATCCCAATTTCAACCCTATGAATGCCTACTCAAAAGTAAGGCCTGTCCAGTGAAACGACACGAAGAGGGCAACATCATGAAAAGGACCCCCGAAAATCTGTGAGTGCCCAGTAACGAGCGTGCTATAAAACACTCGTCTGATGATCCTCTTACTCACAAGTAAGCCTGCTGCAGACCCAGTAAAGCGAATCAGCGAAACAAAGCAGGGGAGGGGATCATCTCCACGAAACCATGGCTCATCGAATTACTATTCCAGTTTCACACGTCTTGGATCAAATCGCTGTTTCTTGCCAGCCCGTGCATGTGTGCGTTGCCAGATAATCTATATTCTCTAGAGCAGAATTTTGCTGCCCATGTGACCCATGCCGCCACCCCACACTCCACTATTTGACCCTGGAGAGGAAAGGGGGATGTTGTCATGAATACAATAATAAGTGCACTTCCAGATCAATCCCGCTGATTTATAAATCGTAACCCAAAGAAAACACAAAACAGGGAGTGAATTACACTGGGTTGATACACAGTGTTTATTGAGCTAGCTGAACAGCTAACTTGGTTCTCAGCTTAGTTTAAGAGTTTCTCCAAGGAGAGGAAAGCAGATGAAGTTCAGAACGGCCATTTCGCACCCGCAAAGGGCCAGGAACATTTTCTTCAGAGCCTGTCCCACACAGGGCTCCCAAAATCTGGTCACGCAGTCATGCACCCAGCGGCCCCTGCTACATGACCGCAGACCCCTTGGGGTTTCGAATTCACCAGGCAGCACGAAACGTTCCTAAACGGCTCCTTCTTTTTTCTTTAACTGCGTGGCTCGTGGCAGCTATTCGAGGAGAGCCTGTCCGGGCATGAATGTCGGTGTGCCCTGGACAAATGGCTCTGCTCATCCATCTGCAGGCACAGCGACAGCAGGAGCCCATTAGCCAAACTGGAAACAAACTGGCCCTTGCACCGCTCAGCCATTCCCCGACTCCTCGGAGGCCCATAATGCCCCGAACGAGACCATAAATCAGGGACAACGCCAGATGGGGCCTCTTCCTCTGGCAGCCTTTGCCCGAGATGTGCCTCTTTATCAGCTTGCTGCAGTTAACCCTCACTGCTCTAGGCTTTCGGGAGTAGTTCGGCTGCCCTCTCGGTCTTTTGGTAAGGTGGGGAGGGACCTCAGGGGGCTGAAGGGTGCATCATCGGGAGTAACTACTTTTGTCATTGCCGGGAAACGTGGCTGGGGGGCGGGGGGGACACATTTAGCAAGCCATGTCTCAGACATAGCTGTGAAGCCATTTCAGCTGAGCCTGGCTGGCCAGAAGACATTCTAATTCTTAATATGGCAACACCTCTCTCAGATGCTAGTTGAAAGCAGAGGCTGGCTTGTCACTGCCAGCTCTCTCTGCTCTGGAACATACTTAGTCTGAAGACATGAAGGTGCATTCTCTGGAGATGAAGAGTGTGTTCTCTCTCAGATAGAATCATAGAATTATAGAATAGCAGAGTTGGAAGGGGCCTACAAGGCCATCGAGTCCAACCCCCTGCTCAATGCAGGAATCCACCCTAAAGCAGCCCTGACAGATGGTTGTCCAGCTGCCTCTTGAAGGCCTCTAGTTTGAATGCCTCACTTTGCCTCACCTGTAACATAGGTAGGGTGACCATACAGAAAAGAGGCCAGGGCCGTGTATTGTTAACAGGGCTAGCTGATCCTAGAGTACGCCACAGACTCAAATGGGCGGAGCTAAAGGAAGTTGAGAGAAGGTTAGCCTGGCTAGCTTCTTGCCAAAGGCTTCTTCAGAACCCGTCTCCTTGAAGTTAAAGCATTCTGGGAAAAGGCTTTCCATTCTTCTTGAAAGGACAATTGCCTCGCTTAGTTTGCATAGTTTTGCCTAGAGGAAAGTTCCTAGAGGTTGAACTCTCTTCAGGTGGGAAGAGATGTTTATTGCCTGAATAAAGCTTTGTGGATTATGTGGCAGACCTCTTTATTGTCTCCCAATAAGGCAGGAGGTTTCAGGAAACACGACAATATGCATCTGCCCATTGAACATTGGTGTTTGGGGCGGATTAAAAATCTAATTAAAAAACCAGCAAAATGGATAAATGAATGAAATCAAAAGAGGACCTTGATTTGCATAGCATTTGCATAGGCTAATTTTTGGTGTATGGAAGCAAATTTAGAGATCCTTATTATAATTTAAGTAGCAGTCCGGTACATCTCCCCATCATGCAAAGGATTGTGACCATGTGGCCTGTGTGCCCACCTGTTCAGTCCGTTGTCCAGGTGCTACTTCCTGATGGGCTGCAATTCTAATGGTTCTTTAGCGTTAAGCTAGAATCAGACAGGACAGTCCTCTGTTTGAAGGACTGGCCACTCAAAGAGGGCACCTGGCCATGATGGTGTCCTGTCAAATTCAGCTACCAGTCTGGCCAGCTTCTGTATGTGGGATAGGGAGGGAATAAGCAGCCACAAGGCCTTCAGCCAGCCCCTGTACCTGAACGTATGTCAAGGGCGCTTCCCATATGGGAAATTCTTCACCCCTTTTTCACCTCCCCTGAAATGTTACCCAAAAGAAGGGTGGGCATCTTGCAGGAAAAGAAAACATTCACCTTACATGCTCATATATTGACTCAGACCTAATAAAGAATCGGACTCAAAGAGTACTTAACAATGGAACCTTCTCAAACTGGGGAGAGGCAACGAGTGGGGTACCGCAGGGCTCAGTGCTGGGCCCAGTGCTCTTCAACAGTTTTATTAATGATTTGGACGAGGAGGTGCAGGGAACGCAGATCCAATTTGCAGATGACACCAAATTGGGTGGGATAGCTAATACCCTGGAAGACAGAAACAAACTTCAAAGTGATCTTGATAGGCTGGAGTGCTGGGCTGAAAACAACAGGATGAAATTTAATAGGGATAAATGCCAAGTTCTACATTTAGGAAATAGAAACCAAATGCACAGTTACAAGATGGGGGATACTTGGCTCAGCATTACTACAAACGAGAAGGATCTTGGAATTGTTGTAGATCGCAAGCTGAATATGAGCCAACAGTGCGATATGGCTGCAAGAAAGGCAAATGCTATTTTGGGCTGCATTAATAGAAGTATTAGAATGTAAGCCTATGCGGCAGGGTCTCGCTATTTACTGTTTTACTCTGTACAGCACCATGTACATTGATGGTGCTATATAAATAAATAAATAAATAAATAAATAAATAAATAATATAGCTTATAAATCACATGAGGTACTGGTTCCTCTCTATTCGGCCCTGGTTATGCCTGATCTAGAGTATTGCGTCCAGTTCTGGGCTCTGCAATTCAAGAAGGACACAGACAAACTGGAGCATGTTCAGAGGAGGGCAACCAGGATGATCAGGGCTCTGGAAACAAAGCCCTATGAAGAGAGACTGAAAGAACTGGGCATGTTTAGCCTGGAGAAGAGAAGATTGAGGGGAGACATGATAGCACTCTTCAAATACTTAAAAGGTTGTCACACAGAGGAGAGCCAGGATCTCTTCTCGATCCTCCCAGAGTGCAGGACACGGAATAACGGGCTTAAGTTAAAGGAAGCCAGATGCCAGCTGGACATCAGGAAAAACTTCCTGACTGTTAGAGCAGTACAACAATGGAATCAGTTACCTAGGGAGGTTGTGGGCTCTCCCACACTAGAGTCATTCAAGAGGCAGCTGGACAACCAACTGTCAGGGATGCTTTAGGGTGGATTCCTGCATCGAGCAGGGGGTTGGACTCGATGGCCTTGTAGGCCCCTTCCAACTCTGCTATTCTATGATTCTATGATTCTAAGACCACAGCGATCGTGTCTGTGAAACCTTCCAAATACTTGCAATGAATGTGCCATATTATTATTAAGTGAGGTGTGATCGAGGATTTGCTTGCAATTTCATTTGTCAGGAAAATGAATCTCTTCTGCGAAGTTGGGAACAACGCCCAGCACATCCCTTTTATCTGTGCTTTTGCTGCGCAGTCTGCAGCCCAAAGCTTTCTCGATCCTAAATTGCGTTCTCAAGATCGCTTGACCCAGATGAGGGCCAAAGCCCAACCAAACTGCCCCATTAAGGAGGTGGTCGGAGTCGATCCGCCGCAGCTTTCAGCACGTGTCTTGTTGCTCCTGTGATTGCTTCAGCGCACCCATCGCCAAAACAGGCCTGACCGTGGCCAGCCTTGAAGGGCTGTGGCGCATGAGCAAAGGATAGCCAGTGCCGTGACCATGTGAAGGTGCTAGAGAAGCGTTTCCTGAGAAGCCACAAGTGAAATGCAACGCGTAATTTCGTGTGCAGGCAGGGCGCAGGGCCAAGCTGCGTAAAGGGGGATTAAAGAGACCCTTTTAAGTGGGAGCCGAATGAATCTCAGCTCAGACCATGCCAGGGTCGCAGGGCCTCTTCCTGGACAGCTTTGGAGGCAGCGTTTCCATGCGCCAGTGATGCTTGGACCAGCCAAGTGTGAGCAATGCCAGCGGACAGCTTAATGAAGGCAGCGGCGCTTTCAGGGAGGCGCTCCGAGGCGATTCTGTTTACTGCCGACACGGGAAAGCCTATAATTAGGAAGCCGAAGTGAAGAACTAACACAGGCCCATGACCCTGTGGCGGCAGCTCCCGAGGAGCAGAAGGGAGGGATGTGGGCCACATTCCAGAGCGACTGTGCGCATCTCACAAAGACCTCATGCTCCCTGCGTTGAGCCAGGCCTGGATCTTCCCATGCTCGGGGGTGTTCTAGCAAGATCGCCAGCCAGGGCTTGTCCAAACCATCATCCCCATTCATCAGGGGAGATCTAAGAGCACAGAGCAATAGAGTGAGGGTGTGTAAGAGAGAGAGAGAGAGAGAGAGAGAGAGTTAGAGAGAAGAATCACACCCTTGATTTCAACAAAACAAAATTGACTAACAGCCTTTCCCAATCTGGCGTCCTCCAGATGTGTTGGTCTGCAACACCCATCATCCCCCATGCTGACCAGGGATGATGGGAGATGCAGTCCAACACATCTGGAGGACGTCAGGTTGGGAAAGGCCTCTTTAGCAACTTTGCCAAGTACAAATGAGGTGGAACATCTGAAGTTATCACTTTTATCTTACCACAATACAGTTCCCTGTGATCTTGACATTAATCCCTTCTGTACACATCCGAGTCCCCGTCATGAATATATTCCTTTGGTTCTTGTTTATGTGCTCTCCCATTTGTAGGTTAATAATCTCATGCCTATACTATATTAATCAGGCCGTCACCAAGAAATGTGAAATCAAGGGAGTGTTTCTTTTTAATGCAATAGGAGTTTATTAAGAACATAAGAGGAGCCCTGCTGGATCAAACCAAGGGTCCAGCACTCTGTTCACACAGTAGCCAACCAGCTGTCGACCAGGGATCCACAAGCAGGATATGGGTGAAACAGCACCCTCCCACCCATGTTCCCCAGCAACTGATGCACACAGTCTTACTGGCTCTGATCCTGGAGGGAGCACGTAGCCATCAGGACTAGTAGCAATTGATAACCTTGTCCTCCAGGAATTTGTCCCACCCCCTTTTAAAGCCATCCAAATTGGTGGCTATCACTACATCCTGTGGTAGTGAGTTCCTTAATTTAACTATGTGCTGTGTGAAGAAGTCCTTCCTTTTATTTGTCCTGTATCTTCCACCAATCAGCTTCATGGGATGACCCCGGGTTCTACTATTATGGGAGAGGGAGAGAAATTATTATTATTATTATTATTATTATTATTATTATTATTATTATTATTATTATTGGGCCTCAAGGCGGCCTTACAAAGTTTAAAACATACATTGGGGGGGGGGGATGTATGGTTTACCAGGAGCTGGTTATAGGTTTTTTAGCTGATGATGTGACCCTCCAGTTTCTTGTGTGTCTAATCAACACTTTTTGTTAGGGTTTTATTTTTTTAAGCAATTGAAAGAAATCGCAATTTCCTCTTGCATAGTTGCCCTGTTCCACTGTACCACAGTGCCACCTAGAGGTTATTTAATGTGGGGGAGAAAGAAAACACTCCTTGTGTAGTGCTCGGATCTCAATTCCACAACGAAACTGAAAGTAGATACAGCGGATTAACAGCCGTTTCACAGCCTCGTATAGAAAAGCTCATAGTTCTGCCTTGAAGTGGGTGTTAGTTCATTGTGGAGTTCAAAACAAGACACTGCCCCTTGCCTAGAGATGACTGTAAGTGATGCAAGAAGACAACCAATTGGCCAACCCATTCTTTCACGAGGGAAAAATGTCCACTTTCCAAAGTATTTGGTCTTGTCTTGAGCAATTTACAGCCCACGTTTTTCTGGATTTATCTGTCCCAAGACTGCTATCTTGGCTGCTCAAGCCAGGGTGTGGGTCTGATGTTGTTATCCTCATAAAACTGAAACTTGGCGTCTCTGTGGGTCAAGCTGGACTTGTGCCAAGTGCCTTGATGGTTTCGGAGTGCATCTCCTTCTGCTCTTCTGCTCTTCAGAACGGCTTCATTGCAGGCGCTCCTGAACTGCCTTATTATATTATCATTATCATTATCATTATCATTATCATTATTATTGTTGTTATTGCTCTCTTTTTTTCCCTCCCGTGTATTTCCTTGGCCTGCCTTTGGTGTTCTGGGGTGCAACAGAAACTCACCAGAGGCTGTTAGAAAGGAGATGAGTGTTTGCTGTTTGATAACCATCGTCTGCGCTGTGGGCAAAGCCGTCCCGTCCTGTCCCGTCCAGCGTGGGTGTCACGTGAAAACAAGGACCCTTGGTTTACATTATCAGAGCTCCTTACAGTGGGCTTGAGAGCAAGTACATAACTCCCACCCCACTTGTAGAAGGACTGACCTGATGCAAGCCAATCACTGGGGATGTTCAGATGTTGGAGGCCCTCAGCAATGGTTTGCTAGAGTGGCCACCTGGCCGGACCAGAATATCATCCTCCCATGCTGGACCAGTTGTCAGAATAAGAAAACAAAGCCAGAAACCATTTGCAAGTTCCGTGTTTTCATGGCTACTTCTTTCAGAAAGCGGGGCGCTCAGCATACGCTCGGAAAGACTTTCATTATTTAAGCTGCTGCTTCTCTGAAGGGAAGACACTCTGTACGTGGTCAGGAGCACTCTGTCATTTGGTCCTTTAAAGAAAGACACACACACCCCGTGCATGCTGACGCACGCAGCTTGATATACAGAATTTTGAAAACAGCAAAGGCAACTGCAGAGTAACTGGAACGGAGGCTGTGTAAATCAATGCAAAGCCACAATGCCGAACTAAAAAGAAATAGGCTAATACATTTAAATGAAACGATCCTAAATTAATAAATGCAGGGATGCAATTGGCTTAATTGGCAGCTTTATCAACAGAAGATTAATTGATTAATTGGTGAGAAGGTATTTTTAATCAAGAAAGGGAAATTTTAATCAATGTGGCTGAGAGCGAGTTAAGGACATGCATTTTTATTTTTTTCAAGCAAATTTTGCTCTGGTGCATATTTTCACAGGGAATGAAAGACGAAAATATTAAAGAGGGTGGTGTGTGGTTTTTTTTTTCCTTTTGAGTGGTGAATGGTAACTTTTGCTTAATAAATGCTACGTTATCACACACTTCCTTCAATAACTCTCAAAGGCAACTATATTGAAGTTTTGTTGATATGCATGGTAAATGCAATTGGTTAATTAATTAACTAACCGCATGATCCTGTATATGACTACTCAGAAGTAAGCCCCACTGACTTACTCCCAGGTCTGCAGCCTAAACTTTGGATGGCTTTAAACGGAGGTTGGATAAATTTCTGGAGGAGAAGGCTATCAATGGCTACTAGCCCTCATGGTTATGTGCTACCTTTAGTATCAGAGGCAGTAAGCCTGTGTGCACCAGTTGCTGGGGAACATGGGTGGGAGGGTGCTGTTGCTAGAAGCCCCTTTTGTCCAGTGTTTACTCAGGAGGAAGGGAGCTAGGGCCTACTACATGGAAGGAGGAAGACCCAGCTGTAGCCCACGAAAAAAGCAAACCCAGCTGCAAGTGGCGAATCAGGGGCAGTAAATATATAAGCCGGGGGTGTTGAACCTCCAGCATGTGATCTAAAACTGGTCCTTCTAGGGTTCCTCAGCTGGCCACTCCCTCCAGCCAGCTTTCATCCAATGGTTCCTAGCTTTTGTACAGTTTCCCTTCCATTCTGGAAGCTTTCCTAAGGTTTAGCTACTGGCGGTAAGGTAAAACTGGCTGGTGGTTTTGGGAATTTTGGCCTGTCCCTTCTGCTCTCAGTCCCCACCCTGGAATGCGCCCACCCTGAGAGTGTCTCTAAAATGGCATTTGGCTCATGGGCTCCAAGACGTTCTGTACCCTTAATATAAACCCTCTTGTGTTCTCCCAGACCTTTGTGGGATTAACAACGCTTAGTTAGCGACTTTGCTCTAGCTCTCATTGTACTCCTGATGACAGCGTTGGGATGCAGCTGAATCCAACCTGGCCAGCCCTACCATAAGGCAGAGTGAGGCAGCTGCTTCAGGGGGCTGCTTCAGAGTGTCATGAAAGGGCAGCAAATGACTTCGTTCGCTGCCAGGAAGTGATGCTTGTGGGATTTTCTGCCTCAAGCGCCAACATAACTTGGCCATCCTTGAGTACTAAGTACTTTTACTTGCACCCAAGAGCATTTGCTGTTCCACCTCAGAAAGCCAAATGTCTTGGGCCCACCCTGAAAACTGAGCTCAGAATATATTGAGCTGTATTCCACGTACTGAAGAAAATACTTGTGTTCTGAGCCTGAACAGAGGAGTTTCCTTCCTTGATAGGTCTGACCACTTACATCCTTCCCCCCCCCCCACACACACACACCAAAAAACAAACAAACACGCAGTCTTTTATTGGGTAGGTTCATCCCCTGCTTTAGTAGGCAAAATCCCTAAATTCCCTTTGAGTTTTGATTCAGTTTAAATTCCAGTGATGACTCTAATTTCTACCAGAACCTCAGCTCTCTCAAAAAAAACCTTCCTACACTTCCCTGGACCCAGTGGGGCAATAAATCCACTCCAGGTTTCAGTCATAACCAATCAGAACTCTAAATGAGCTGGCCAAGGTGCTTTTGAATAAAACTCAGAGTGGATTCACCACTCCACTGACATGGGAGTCACCAGCCTTCACTGCCTGGATCCATTTCCAACTGCTGCTAATGAGGTGGGAGGGACTTTCAATAGGATAGGGTGACCCTATGAAAAGGAGGACAGGGTTCCTGTATCTTTAACAGTTGTATTGAAAAGGGAATTTCAGCAGGTGTCATTTGCATATATGAAGAACCTGGTGAAATTCCCTCTTCATCTCAACAGTTAAAGCTGCAGGTGCCCTGCCCTCTTTTAAATCTGGTCACTCTAGTATAGCTCCTGCAGCTTTAACTGTTGTGATGAAGAGGGGATTTCACCAGGTTCTCCATCTATACAAATGACACCTGCTGAAATCCCCTTTTCTATGAAACTGTTAAAGTTACAGGAGGCCCTGTCCTCCTTTTCATAAGGTCACCCTAGCCAAGCCTATGTTTGCAAATGTAGCAGGAACTCCCAGGGTTGGAGATACTTACAGGGAAGCGTTGGTGAGAAGGACTGGAAGATGCACTGTTTACCGCCTCCTGCATCTATCCTATCCTGCAAATGACCCCCAAACCCTATTTCCTCCTAAGCTTGGCTCATTTCTGGTTTCAGAGTCTTGTGGAGAAGAAATTAAAAACAATGGAGATGCCATTTTCAAGGAAGAACTAGCTGATGGGGTTGGGTGTTGAGCACCCCCTATTCCCACCCTCTGATCCTTCCCTACAAAGGCACACACATCCAGCTCCAGCATCAGGAGGGAAGCTATGGTGACCATATGAAAAGGAGGACAGGGTTCCTGTATCTTTAACAGTTGTATTGAAAAGGGAATTTCAGCAGGTGTCATTTGTATATATGGAGAACCTGGTGAAATTTCTTCTTCATCACAGCAGTTAAAGCTGCAGGAGCTATACTAGTAACCAGATTTAAAAGAGGGCAGGGCACCTGCAGCTTTAACTGTTGTGATGAAGAGGGAATTTCACCAGGTTCCCCATATATACAAACGATACCTGCTGAAATTCCCTTTTCTATGCAACTGTTAAAGATACAGGAGCCCTGTCCTCCTTTTCATAGGGTCACCCTAGGGAAGCACAAGGTTCGAACCCCACGTTTCCCTCCAGTTTGGCACCAAAAGCACATGCAACTGTCTGCAAGCTGTCACCAATGTGGAGGGTGGAAGCAGTCACATGTTCTGTGGCTTTAGCACTGGAGGGAAGCGGGAAACGCATGGCCTTTTCTTCAGGGTGCACCGGATCCATATATATGTGCACCAAGAAGAAACACACAGCCAGGGGAGGGGGTATTGTGTGCCTCCTGGAAGGGCTGTGAGCAGCAGAGAGGGACATGGACGTGGACGTGGACGTGGTGGAGATCTGTGGTGCAGATGCCACAGCCGAAGCGCATTTCCATGCCACCAAGGCCAAAATGCCATTCCCTTCCCAATCTCCCTGAATACCTCTGTATATATTTGCCAGGGTGTTGTCAGCAGACATTGGCCATGCCGGCTGGGGGTGATGGGACCTGTAGTCCACCCTGCACACTCAGCTCCTCTGGGGAGAATTTACTTCAGTCAGCCAAGACTAGGCTGACATCAGTTTCCCAGAGGATCTGGGAAACTGAATAATGTTTTTATTCAGGACACGGAATAACGGGCTCAAGTTACAGGAAGCCAGATTCCAGCTGGACATCAGGAAAATCTCCCTGACTGTTAGAGCAGTACGACAATGGAATCAGGTGGTGGCCACACTAGAGGCCTTCAAGAGGCAGCTGGACAACCATCTGTCAGGGATGCTTTAGGGTGGATTCCTGCATTGAGCAGGGGGTTGGACTCGATGGCCATGTAGGCCCCTTCCAACTCTACTATTCTATGATTCTATGATTCTGTCACCCCTGGATTATGGAACAGCCTGCCGAAGGAGATTCGTAATATTAACTCTCTCTGTGATTTTAAAGCAGCTTTGAAGACTAGCCTTTTCCTGCAGGCCTACCCAGATTAATGTAAAATCAAGAATTTTTAAAATGCGTTGATTCCTGTACCAATGTTGTTCCCCGCCTCGATCCAAAGGAAAAGGCGAGTACGAAATAAATAGAGGCCTTCAAGAGGCAGCTGGACAACCATCTGTCAAGTATGCTGTAGGGTGGATTCCTGCATTGAGCAGCGGGTTGGACTCGATGGCCTTTTAGGCCCCTTCCAACTGTACTATGATTCTATGAAATATTATTATTATTAGTCCAACGCATCTGAAGGCACCTGATGTGGACCAGACAAACTGAATACAGAGGGAGCCGAGAGCTACATGGACTCTTCCCGTATCAGTAGGGAGAACAGCCTGTCCAGATATTTCTTTCTCTCTCTTTCCCCACTCCCCACCCCCCACCCCCTGCTTGGCAGAGGCAGCAGAGGAAATCAGAGGGATTTAAAGATCTGGCTGGCTGTAACGTTAGACCAAGGCTGTGAAATGGAAATCGAACATGGGTCTCTCCCCCACAGAGCCGGCTAGCTGCTGCCCAATCAGCAGTCGCCGGCTGGAGTCACATGCTTCTGCTTTGCTTTGTTTCGGGCTGGGGGAGCCCTGTGTGCAGCCTTCCTTTATGGACCAATTCAGGAAAAGCACTCCTGGATTGCCTCTGTGTGACAGGCAGCTCTGCATGCGTCATCCAAACAAAAGAAATGCGGAAAAGTGTTATCTTAAACCAAAACCAAACCTGAAAGCAAAAATAAGTTTAAGGAAACTGATAAAAACAATATATCAAATTTTGGCATAACTATGCTTATTACGATAAAATCATATGGTTAGCAGAAAATATTTTTAATCTTAAAACAAATACGTACATTTAAAATTTTAAGATCAAAAGTATTTTCTATTAACCATTCTGTTTAAATTTTAAATGTATGTATTTGTTTTAAGATTAAAAATATTTTCTGCTAACAATATGATCTTATTTGTAATAAGCATAGTTATACCAAAATTTGATATATTGTTTTTATCAGTTTCCTTAAACTTGGGATCATCCCTGTGAGTTCACATGACGCACAGGAGATCCTGGGATCAGGGAAGGAGGGTCCCTCCTTTGCCCCAGGAAATAGCCCTACACGTTAGGCCCACTTTTTCTGTGGTCTCAGGCTGATCCCGAGACCGCGGAAAGCGTGGTCCACTGTCACACTTTGTGTGGCCCACCATCACATTCTGTGCCCATCGAGGGTGGAAAGAGAAGGATTTTTTTTAAAAAAAAAAACCACTTACCTTTTGCGCACAAGCGCTCGTGCGCTGCTTCCCCTTTTTAAAAAAATGTCGGGCGCGACTTCCTCTCCCTCTGAGGTCGTCGCGCTCCATGTGTAAGCAGAAGGTCTAGCTGAGGCCTCTGTCTCTCTCACACACAAGGGTTGTTCACACAACATGCTAACCCGCACTCAGGGTTGAGTGTGGGTTGTTGTTGAGCCGTGGGTTGTTTGTTGAACCATGGGTTAGTGTGTTGTCTGAACCCAGGACATTTTCCACAGGGTTGCTTGTTAACCATGCAGTGTGGCTTGTAAACCACTCTGAACAACCCAAGAATGCACCATGGGTTCTTGAGGTGGCTTGTTTGAGGAGAAATAAGGCACACTGCATGATTAACAAGCCACACAGTGGGGAAAAAGTCCTGGGGCAGACCTCACACTAACTCATGGTTCAACACAACCACTGAGTGTAATTTAGTGTGTTGTGCAAACCCGGTCACAATGTCTTTCTCGACAAGGCACAAATGCTGCCATTCACTTCTAAGATAGATAGATAGATAGATAGATAGACAGACAGACAGACAGACAGACAGACAGACAGACAGACAGATAGATAGATCGTTAGATTCAGATAGCCTGAACACAATCAGGCCCCTTCAGACAGTTTCTGGTGCTTCCTGAGGTGAAGTGGGCTTTCTTCCAAAGCCACTGGGATTGAAGCCGGGTCAGAACAATGCTTCATTACCAAACCATGCTCAGAGCAAACGCTCCGTCTTCTCTCCCAATAGCATCTTTTGGTTTCATTTCTTTAAACACTGCGGAAGGCATGATTGACTATCCAATTCTTCAAGGATAAACATTATCCCTTAAAAAAAAAAATCTAAAGGTGCATAGCACAAAAAAAAAAATAGCACCAGTTTTTCTGACACTTGGCAAGTGCAATCCTTTCCTGAGTGGATACTATTCCTGAATTTCTGAATAAGAGAAAAAGTTTTATAGCAGTTATAAAAAAAAAAGCCACAATACCCGATACTCACAATATCCCTAACTCTGGAGCCTCAGAGTTAGAGATGTCGTAGGCACCCGACTGAGTCCAGAAATCTGATGGATTTCCCCGTGTCCGATCCCGGGACCAGTCAGATGCCCGCAGTGCATACCTGCACTCTGGGCACCCGTGAGGCCTGATGAGACCTCAGCGGCCATCCGTCCTCATCCAGAGCCTTTGTTGTGAATCACAATGGAGACTCTGGAAATTGGCATTTCCCCCGTTGCATAAATGGGGCCTTTATGGCTGCCATTTACATCACAGGGGAGGGGATACGTAATTTCCAGAGCGAGGGCAGACAGCTGCTGAGCACTCACGGGGCAGAAGAAGCCCATGCACCCCACAAGCAGGGGCAGGCAGTGGTGCAAGCATCTAATGAAGTGGAATGAGGGCTGAGTCAGATCTGGGGGGTCAGTACACACCGTATCCAACTTTTAAAGCATTTAAGTGAATTCCAAGCAATGAAGAAAGCCAAAATTGGGTACACACATCACCTAAGACACATTAGCTCAGCCCGGGTGTTCCTACCCTGATCAGTCCCATCCCAGTCTTAAGGGCCTGGTTGGGGGGATGCTGAGACTTGTAGTCAAACATCTAGAGGCCACCAGGTTGGGAAAAGCTGCCGTTCAGCTTCTCTTTCCATGGGGTAAAGCCAGGCAGAGCGCCCAAGTAGAGAGTCAGGGAGGGCAGTGGCCGAATGCCAGGGGTGAGACGGGACCATGTCGAACACTGTGCCATTTGTAGAGGCCCAGCTGGTGAGGAGCAGCTCCGGCAGCGATGAAGCAGATGGCCGGCTCATTCATGATAGGATTACAGGCGCCGCTGGGAAGCGTTCGCCAGCCTGGGAGCATTTGTGCTGGGCCAGCTGGGCGGTCGTCTCCACTGGAATGGCAGGGGCGTTGGGATCCGGGCTGTGGGCAGATGGTGCCAACCAGGAGCCTCGTGAGAAGAGGAGGGACGCATCTCGAAAGAGGGATGAGGCGAAAGGAGAGAAGCAACGTGCATCTCTTTGAGGATGATTGGAAGGGCAGGAGGACACTGGAGCTACTCTTCACCCGTGACACGTAGCAGCATGAAGTGCCCTAGGCCGCAGCCCTGAGTAGGGATGCATGGATTCTGCTAAATCCATCCCATCTGTATTTTATGGATTGTCAGGCACCTTTCGTTCTGCTGACCATTCCTTGACAGAATCTAGGGTGACCAGATGGAAAGGAGGACAGGGTTCCTGTACCTTTAACCAGTTGTACAGAAAAGGGAATTTCAGCAGGTGTCGTTTGTAGGCATGCCGAACCTCCTGAAATTCCCTCTTCATCACCACTTTTAAGTATTTTATTTTTATTATTGCATTTATACCCCGCCTCCAAGGAACCCAAGTTGGCATACATAATCCTCCTCCTTTCCATTTTATCCTCACAACAACAACCCTTTGAGGTGGGTCGGGCTGAGAGTCTCTGACTGGCCCAAAGTCACCCAGTGGGGTTCCATGGCCGAGTGGGGACTTGAACCTGGATCTCCCGACTCCAAGTCCGACACCTTAACCACTAAACCACACTGGTTCAAGCTGCAGGAGCTATATTTTTGTAAACCACCCAGAGAGCTTTGGCTATGGGGCGGTATATAAATGTAAATAATAATAATAATAATAATAATAATAATAATAATAATAATGATGATGATGATGATGATGTGACGGAATACAAAAGAGGGCAGGGCTCTTGCAGCTTTAACTGTTGCGATGAAGAGGAAATTTCACCAGGTGCTGCATGCATACAAATGTCACCTGATGAAATTCCCTTTTCTATGCAACTGTTAGGGATACAGGAGCCCTGTCCTCCTTTTCATATGGTCACCCTAGCTGAGTGCGCTAATGTGTTTTGCTAGAGTGTTATTTTTGTGATGAGGGTGCATGCTGTGGGTGGCTGTGGGTGTTCTGCCTCTTTGTGTGTGTATTTCTCTGAGCATCACCAGTTTGCTTTCTGTGAAATGGAATTGTGTTGTGCTTTCTGCTGCAAATATGTGCTATGATATGTCACTTGGGACAGACCTCACTGATGTCTTCTACTCATTTTCTTGGCCAGGTTACTTTCCTCTAAGCCTTCTGTGAAATGGTCATTGGAGCAGAAAACTGTCGCTTCAAAAAACTGTTTTTGTGTTTTGGACTCAGATCCCCCCACTTCTGCCTTCTACTTTTTCTTGGGCAAGTTCCTTTAACGTTTGGCTTCATCAGCTTGCATTCTGGGAAATGGGCATTTTGTGACAGGCCACATGCACCAAGTCAGCCATTTTGTGAATGGACAAGCATCCACCATGGCAGCCATTTTGCAAGAGTGCCCGTGAGGCTTTCCCAAAATTCAAAACGGTTGGAGATCCCTGCATGACACCATGGGGCAGTTGAGAAACAATGTAGGTGTTCAAAAAAGGAGGTCAAAAGTCTTGCTGGCCACATGTGGGGCAGAGCAGCTTCTGAGTCTTAAGTGGGGAATTCAAGCTTTAGATGCTGGGGTTTAGTATGTTCAAAGGTTGGCCCTCTCAGGTGTCGCTCTGCCCTCTGCTTGGCCTGTCGTTCCCGTGTCTCACTCCTCGGGTTATGGCATGGACAGATTTTGGTCAGCAATCTTCGGAATGCCAGTAAAAGATGGAGAATGTCAAGAGGGTGGAGAGAGCGTGCTCAGTGCTGCTCAGCCTGTTGATCTTAGATAACTCTGTTTACAGCCTCGCAGAGACAGCAGAGGAGATTAACCTGAGTGTTTGCGCAGTGGCACCATCAAGGCAACAAGGCTAACTATGATTCCCTCCGCTCCACTTAGCTGATTGAAATCTGTTTCCTTCCCCGGGGAGCTGAAAAAGCCCAGAGGGTGCAGCAATCTGCAGGGCCCCTGAGTGCGGAATAACTCAATGACTACAAGGCGCTAGTCCACATGGTTGCAGAAGAAATTCGATGAAAGCAATTCCACCATTTCTGCCAAAACCAACAGATATATTAAGGGTATCGCCAGACAAGGTTTATGTAGTACTGCTTATAGCCCTGCTTCATTCATGCATGCATGCATGCATGCATGCATTATATAGCCCTGCCTCATTCATAGAATTTTACAGAGGGCCCAGATATTGCCATCTTCCTCTTGTAACTAGGGATGTGCTCCGCTTCTCCTCGAACCGGAGAAGCAGGAGCAGAGCGGGGGGCTTCGTCTACCCTAAAGGCAGAAGCGAAGAGGATTGGGGGGCCGGCGGAGCATTGCGGAGCGGATCGAGGTGAGGGCGGATCCTTCGCCTCGATCCAGAGCTCCACAAGAAAGGTAAGTGGGGTTTACCGGGCCCTGCTGCTGTCGCTGTCGCCCATGCGGCGACAGCGGCAGGGCCCGGTAAAAAACCCCTCCCTCCTCTCCCTTACCTGCGTCCGTCCACGGTCCCTCGGCTTCTTCAATTGAGCCCGCGGCTCAACCAGGAAGTCTAGGCCACACGGCCTAGACTTCCTGGTTGAGCCGCGGGCTCAATTGAAGAAGCCGAGGGACCGCGGACGGACGCAGGTAAGGGAGAGGAGGGAGGGGGCCTTACCTGGCGCCACTCCCCTCCACTGCGGAGTTCCGATTCGGAGCCGGAGCTCCCCAGCGAAGAGGAGCGGACTATGGGCGGAGCGGCGCGGAGCGGAGTGGGCCGATCCGAAATTTTCGGATCGGCCCGCGGGGCAGATCGGGGGGTCCGTGCACACCCCTACTTGTAACCACCTCGTGTTTTCCCACTGTTTCTTTCACCTACTGCAGAAAATCAGTTAAAGGGGGATGGGATTTAATGGACAATGGCTTCTGATCGATACCTCTAGGAGCTCTCCATCTGGAATCACCTTTTTTATATTATGTATTTATTTAAAGCATTATTACCCCGCTTTCTAGCCAAAGGGGTTCTGAAAGGGCTTACAGATATCAGTACTAAGATGGTCCCTGCCCTCTGTTTTGCAATCTAAAAGAAACATGGCATAACACTCAAGGAGAAAGGGATATGGAGGGAAGAGGAAAACCACAAACTCAGGCACCAGTTCTGAAAGTTGCAGTTCTTCTCATCGTCAGGTAACTGAGATAGAAACAGTTCAGGAATCCTGATGCAATTGCAGCAGGCTAAGTTACAGGTGAAGAGAGGCAAAAAAGGCAGCTGGTCTCTTAGGAAGAGCAATGAAATATCCTAATTCGCTTCACCCCCGTCTGCTCTGCGGTCTGATCGAATGTCTGGCAGCTATATAGTCTTGATGGAAGACTCCAATATGCGGGAGAAGGGATTTCTTCTCTTTAACTCAGGGCTAAAATACACACTACATTAAATGTGTAGCATTCAGCTGATCTTCCCTGTTTTCTACTTTTTAACCCTCAAGTAAGTGTGTGTGTTTCTCCCGATCTGGATTGGGTCCACCATGTGGAGATTGGCAAGGTTTAGACCTTCCCACCTGCTCCCCCTTATTCCACAATTCCCTCTCCCCTATGTGGGGGCTAAAATGGGGAGGGACGCCCATTGACATCAATTGAGAGTGTATTTATTTCTAAGGCTGTGCACGGATCTCCCCCCCCCCCACCTGCTTCAGATCATGATCCGCAACTTTCGGATCGGGTCCGCTCCACTCCGCGCCGATCCGCCAGTGGTCCGCTTCGCTGCGGAGCTCTGGATCTTAATCGGAGCTCCGCAGTGGCACCAGCGGCACCAGTTAAGACCCCTTCCCTCCTCCCCCCTTACCTGCGTCTATCCATGGTCTGGTGGCTGCTTCAACTGAGCCCGAGTCCTCGGGCTCAGTTGAAGCCACGGACGGACCGCGGATGGACGCAGGTAAGACCCCCCTCCCCCTTGACCCCTTACAGCAAGGCCAGGTAAACCTCCCTTCGTGCACGCCACTTACCTGGTCCGTCATGACCGGTCGCCAGATCACCCACTTGGGGCCTACACTTCCGGGTTGACCCGCGGGCTCTAGTGAAGCCAGCAACAGGCCGCGATGGACCAGGTAAGAACCCCCCTCCCCCTGGCCCCTTACCTGGCTTTGCCGTCGCCTCATGGGCGGCAGCAGCACCAGGTAAGGCCCCCTTATCTTTTTTGTGGAGCTCTGGATCGAGGCGAAGGATCCGCCTTCATCTCGATCTGCTCAGCGACGCTCCACTGCCCCCCCCAATCCTCTTCACCTCTGCCTTAAGGGGAGGCGAAGCACCCCGATCCGCTTCTCCTTCTCCGATCTGAAGAGAAGCGGAGCACAGTCCTATTTATTTCCTTTTTGTTTTAGCCCATGGAGAAGAATTAGCAGGAGCAGGGAAGTAGTTGGGCGGAAGGCTTAAACCTCTCCTACTCATACATTGCAGTCTGGATCGGGGTCAGACACACTTACTTGGAAGTAAAAATGAAAGTTTCATCTGCATGCTAGGTATTTAATGTCATGTGTGGCTTAATTCTCAGTCACTCCCCATAGCTTGGGGAAAGAGAGCGGCCCAGGTAGTTTCAAACCAGTTTCCAGCATTGGCCAGCTCAATATTTCTGATCCCCAAAGTCCAAATTCTACTCCCAGACAAACACACACACAACACACACGCAATACCCCACACACATTAAAAAAAAAAAAACCCTGTCCAAATTGTGCCACTATGCAAATTGTTTGAGCTGTGCAAATTAAGGAGATTTAAGTCAATTTGTAGAATTTACATAACTCATTCTAATTGTAAGGTCGAGGTTACAAAACTTGGTGCTTCAAGCACAGAATTTGAGGGTGCCTTGAGCAGTATCCAATGAAGAAAAGAGGATTATCAGTCCTTCTGCTTCCAGACCCAAGGGCAGCATATTAACATGAATGGAAACAATTTGGTTTTGTCTGTGTTTTTTCTAACGGAGTCTCAGCGCGTGTGCCTCATTCACTTGGTGTGGACATCATCCATTGAACTTCCTCTCCATGACACTTCTTTACCAGTGAGGAGGCCTTTTCTTGAGACCTTTAATAGGTAGAGTCATTTCCTTAATGGGCATTGCTGAAAAGAAGAAGCACCCTAACATGAGCACGGATGGCCTTTGACAGCTGGTGGCTATTAGGTACTGCTCATAACCTACCTTGCCTGGGTAGGAGCAGGAGAAAACTGATGGGATTATTTATTTTATTATTTATTTAAAACATTTATATCCCGCCCTATATCATTAAGATCTCGGAGCGGCAGTACCGTTATGATGCCTCCTGTTAGAAAGGCAGTTAGCAGAGAAAAACAAAAGGCAAAACAGAATGAGCATTTACAAGTCCCAGGTGTGCAAAAAGGCTATCTTAGAACAATGAAAGGAGACCCCACCCTTCTTCAGTGAAGGAAACGGGGGGGGAGGGGGATACCCTTCTATCTCTTCTGGGAAACAGATGCTGCTTTACAGACTAGCACTAGCTTTCCCCTTTCCTGCAAATGATGAGGATGTGTATGATTGATTGATTTATTTATTTATTTATTTATTTATTTATTTATTATTACACTTATTACATTTATATCCCACCTTTTTTTCCTCCAAGGAACCCATAATCCTCCTCCTCTCCACTTTTATCCTCACAACAACAACCCTGTGAGGTAGGTTGGGCTGAGAATCCGTGAGTGGCCCAAAGTTACCCAGTGGGCTTCCATGGCTGAGTAGGGACTAGAACCTGGATCTCCCAACTCCCAGTCCAACACTATACTTACTCCACCACACTGGTTCTCTATTAACTGTAAAATATTAACTATTTTATAGTTAATGGTTCAAACACTGCCTGGGGCATGACACCATGTCCCACCAATGGGTGACGGGTTTGGTAGGTGGGCTGAGACTCTCAGTTGGTTTGTTCACTATTAGACTGTGGCCACAGCTAGACCTAAGGTTTCTCCTGGGATCATCCAGGGTTCGCCCCTGCCTGAGCACTGCATCCCCTGTGTGTCACCTAGATGAACAGGTTTGACCCCTGGACGATCCAGGGATAAACCTTAGGTCTAGCTATGGCCTGTGAGCCTGTTCAGACAACATGCTAAGCCATGGTTAGGCCACTAACCCTTTTGCAACAAATGGTTAGCGAATGTATTTAAACCATGTAGCCACCATGGTTAGGAATGGTTCACACGACACACTAAGCCATTCTGGGCCTGTTGAGTCAACACACTAAGCCATGGTTAGGCTGTTAATCCCTTTGCACCAAATTGTTGGTGAGCTTGTTTAAACCATAGCTATGTAGCCACCATGTTTTAGGAATGGTTCACCATGCACGTTATGCCATACTGGGCCTGCTCAGTCAACACATTAAGCCATGGTTCAGCCACTAACCCTTTCGCAACAAGTGGCGAGTGAGTGTATTTAAACTGTGCTTATGGTAGTCACCATGGTTTGAAATGGACAGAGCCTGTGAATCCCTTGTTCAGTACTTATAAAGCAAGCATCTCTGTTTTCCCCGTCAGGTCTGGGAGGGGACGATCGTGACGTTACTCCAAAGGGCAGGGATGGCTCTCCATGGAGCTCCCTCCCTGAGAACCTTTCTGCTTCCAGCCACCTCCAGGCCTACGAGCTTTATCACACCAGCGTTATACTGTGCAATCACTGCGAATTGCATGCAAAGGACTCAGAAGTTTTCCACCTTATCATCTGCTTTTATCGCAAAGTACTCCCATGCATCCTGCCTTCATTGTGCAATTAAGCCAAAAGATTCGCCATATTTAGCCCCTACATTTTGAGCGTATCTTCCGAGATGCCACTGGGGCGCAGAAGCAGGATTTTAAAGAACTGCTTACATCTGTGTAAGCTTTAAAGATAAAGACACCAAAATTGGCACAGTAATAGATATTAGGGAGAGCTTTAAGCATGCCAAATTTGAATTGAATTGGGTCATCCCTTTATTTTTTAATGATTATTTTACATTTCCCCCCTTAAACTCACTTCCTGGTATGCAACGGATCACTGTCGCCCGGTAGCAAAAACAACAACCACGAAAGCTTAGTGGTATGGGGATAATCCGAGGGAAGCAGATACCTGGGATGAAGTTTTATTATGTCTCTCCCCAAGATGGCTTTTTTGTCAACTGGGCTGTGGCTCCGGGGTCATCCCTTGGTCACTGCTCAGGTCTTGCCTTTACTGTCCTCCTAGACAAACCAAAGCTGAGCTGATGCCACAGTCCAGGAGAGGAGGAGGTGCAGGCCGCGTGGTCTGGGCAAGACTCCAGCTCTTGGAAGAGAGAGAGAGAGAGAGAGAGAGAGAGAGAGAGAGAGAGAGAGAGAGAGAACAGCCCATTGAGAAGCACGGTCCTCACCTGAGTTCAAAGGGCCGTCTGGGGAGATCTGTAGCGCCATTGTCTGCCTGCTGGACCGGCGCAGGCAAGAAGCCAGAGTCTCTGCCGAGATGCCAGAGCTGTCAGCAGAGATGAGAGGGTTGAGGCTGGGCTTGGCAAAAGGAGAGGATGAGGACGGGAGGCTGCCAGGGCCCAGTGGAGGCGGGTGGCTCCGATGTCAGTGAGATAGTGAATCCGCTTCAGGTTTCAGTCAGAACCGGTCAGAACTCTAAAGGAAGTATCCAAAGTGCTTTGCATTGCCATTGCTTCATACCTTGGATAGTTGCAGAATACATATTACAGAGTGGATTCCTACTTTAGGGTGGATTCCTGCATTGAGCAGGGGGTTGGACTCGATGGCCTTGTAGGCCCCTTCCAACTCCGCTATTCTATGATTCTATGATTCTATGATTGGGGTCAAATACCTTGCATTTCCCCCCCCCCCCTTCCAGAAGACAGCATTGAAATGGGCCATCATAATGGTGGACATTCTCTCCCCCCCCCCCCCTTCTCTCAGTGCCTAACATTTCATCGGACTTTAACAGGATCCACAGAGCCACTGCAGCATAGTGGACCAGAATTGAAAGTAGGGCTGTGCTCCGCTCCGATTTGGATCGCGAATCCGGAGCGGAGCGACCCGATCCGGCAATGCCAAAGGCGGATCCGAATCGGATCGGGGGAGCTGCGGATCGAGGCAAAGCAGTTCGCCTCCATCCAGAGCTCCAAACGCAGATAAGTGGGGGGGGAGGGGGATTCACCTGGCGGCGGTGGCGCAATCCATGAGGCGATGGCGGTGGAGCCAGGTAAGGGGGGAGGGGGGCTTACCTGTGTCTGTCACGGTCCGGCGCAGGCTTCAACTGAGGCCCAGGCCTCAAACCAGAAGCAGGCCACGGCCTGCTTCCGCTTTGAAGCCTGGGCCTCAGTTGAAGCCTGCACCGGACCGCAATGGAGGCAGGTAAGTGCGGGGGAGGGGGGCTTACCTGACTCCGCCACCGCCGCCGCAATCTGTGCGGCGACAGCAGCAGAGCCAGGTAAGGGGGCTGGGGGGAGGGGGGCTTATTCGGCCCTCATTTTGTCCCCCCTTCCCCACTTAACTGCCTCTGCTGTCCACCGCGGAGTCAAGTAAGTAGGGAAGGGGGCAAAACCTCAATCCGCCCCTCCGGATCTCGCTCAGCGGAGCGGGGGAGGGTCAGATCGACCCAAAGCAGTTCAGGCCCAATCCGAAAGTTCCAGATCGGGCCACAAAGTTCGGGGGGTCCATGCACAACCCTAATTGAAAGAGATCTGGTTTCCACTCCCTGTTCAGCCACAAAGCTCCGTAGGTCCTCTTAGACCAACCCCTTTCTCTTGGCCTGACCGACCTCGCAGGGGTGGTGTGAGGGTAAATGCGAAGGAGAAGCAGCGGTGTCCTTAACGGTCTCATGGGGACCCTGCTCTATGAACGATAGTGGGTATTACTCCAGG
The DNA here is from genome assembly GCF_023053635.1 of Elgaria multicarinata webbii. NCBI lineage: Eukaryota > Metazoa > Chordata > Lepidosauria > Squamata > Anguidae > Elgaria > Elgaria multicarinata. The sequence goes on along the minus strand of NC_086178.1, from coordinate 12,332,140 downwards.
CAAGGCATGATCCTTTGCATATTTTGATAGCAAAAAGGCCTACAACTCCCAGCATGCTCCAGCCAGGCTGATCTGGATGATAACACCCAACAGGGCGCAGCAAGGCACACCAACCCTGTGAGGTAGGTCAGGCTGGGCATGCTGGGAGTCGTGGGCCTTTTTGATGACGAAAAAGGCTCAGGATTGCACTCTGAATGTCCAAGCCAGCCGCGCTGCATCTGAGCTCCGTCCATCACATTCTGTGGAGTGGGGCAGCGGGCGTCTCCCCTGGAGTTCTGTCCTGATGGCCCCACTGAGGAGCAGTCCTTAGAGTCCTTGGAGGAAGAGAAGGTTACAACTGTCACGGATAACAGCAGCCTAGGTTGGGTCTCTGTTGACATGAACGGCCGCCTTCCACCTTTGAACAGGTGCTACAGAAGTCGTTTGGCATCAATAGTTCAGGCTTCCAAAACCGTGAACGCCACCGTCTCCTCAGCCGTCCTTATATCATCCCTATAAAGCAAGGCAGCCTTACTATCATCCACAGATGGTGAGCATCAAGGGGTGGGGGGAGAGGCCGAGAGAACAGAGGCTTGTCTAAGGCCACCCAACGGGTTCGTGGCCCAGACGAGAGACAAATCGGGGACTTCCCACCCCGCTGCCTCTCCACCATGCCAGCTCACAACCTCTCCGCATGGGCGGAGGAGCCAGCCCTCGGGGGCGCCGGGATGCGAGCAGGGTCCCATAAATCCCCCTGCCGCCGTGATGAAGGGGATCGTGAACTTATGCCAGCCCTGCCTGGGTCCGCTCCGCGTACGGCCTGCCTGGCTGATGGATGGGCCGGCTAGCGCTGCTTCCCAGCCTGCAGCTGTCAAGGTGATTTGAGCGGCTCATTAAACCAGCCCCGGACTGAATGGGACGCAGACTGAGCGGCCTTCCTGGCTGCCTGCCCATGGGAAGGGCAGAGATGTGGGCACGCAGGGGCGGGAGGCCTCGAAATCTGGGAGCGTCGGGGGATGGGGAGGCAAGGGACGGGCGTGGGAAGTGGGGGAGCATGGGGGGGGCTCACTGATACCCCGGGAAAGCACTGGCAGAGCTGAGAAAGACTGGTTGGCAGAGGAGAGGGTGGAAAAGAAGTCTCCAGAGATGACTTGGCAGACAGGCGGGAGGGCAGGGGAAGCTGGTAGCTCTACTATCAGAGGGTCAATGAATCCGCTCTGGGTTTCAGTCAGAGACAGTCAGGATGCTAAAGGAGCTCTCCATGGTGCAAAGCAGATTCACCGCCCCACTAACACCAGCCTCCGCTGCAAAGCGGCTTGGACAGCTCCTTTAAGAGTTCTGACTGGTTCTCACTAAAACCCGGAGTGGATCCACTGCCTCATTGGCATCGGAGCCACTAGGCCCCACTGCCAGAAGGGCAAGATTGGTTGTGGGCAGCACAGCCACAAGGAGGCTTGTGTGAGCTCCGAGGTATGTCAGCTCATCGGAACTCTGCAAGCCCCGTAAGACCATAGGTCCTTTCATGGGCATTCAGATCCTCGCATAGCCAGGCTAGGGACGGGTCATGAACATTCTCCTATGAACACTTTCAGACAAATCTGGGGAGGGACACGGCCGTTTTGGCCTCCTGTTTTCCTTCACGAGGAGCAAAACTCACCTTTGGGATCGAGGACAATTCCCCTCAGCAGCCACTGTTGTGACTTCCTTTTGTTTTGTTTTCCCTTCTTCACTGCCATTTCCTCATCAACACCAAAGCGGTTCTCTGGGTAACCTGCCCGCCATTTTGTTTCCCCCATAACGCCCTGGAAGGACAGCTGCCACACACAGAAATGGTGGGACGGGACCACTTTTTTTCTTTCTTTTTATGGTAGTCGCCGTTTCCACCACCCGCCATACACCGGAGCAATGCTATGTTTCAAGAGCTATGGAGGAAACAAAATGGTGGACGGACAGCCCAAAGGAGAACTTGGTTGTTGCTGCCGCTGCTGCTTGTGAAGTGACAAAGAGAAGGGGGAGCCAGGAGGAAGGTGCCATTTCCCAGATCCTGATGCCAAATTTCTCACCCCCTAAAAAAAAAAACTCTCATGGAAACAGGACCGCCAAATTCACTTTCCCCAAACAGGCTTGCAAAAATTGGGTGTGTGTGTGTGTTTACAATTGGATTCAGTTCTAAGACAGGGCAATTTAAAAAATATGGGAAAACTGCAGGCATTTTGTGCATAGAACCAGCATCGTGGCCACAATCGTAGGTGGTCTTGAAACACAGAGATGGGCAAGGCTCCCAGCTTAAAAGAGTTCCAAAACGGCTTTAGCTTCAGAAGGGGGGAGTTGGATTGTTCATCAAAGGCCCTAGCCCAGTTGATGCCCAGTCTGTCACTCCATGATGGACGTGCATCTTATTGCGCCAGCAGGATACGCATTCCTGGGGGCTAGAGAGCCGAGCTCCCTGCAGGGTAGAGCTTGGAACTCAGCGAAAAATGTGCCCAGCCAGAAAAGAATGTGCATGTCGTGGACAATGACAGCTCTGTAATACCACCATCAGAGTCTCATAAAAGCCATTGTTTCCAAGCAAGCCATGGTGGCACAGGGCGGCCTGCCACCAAGACACTACATTTGCCAGAGTGCAAAGTTTGGGATGGGAAACAGAGGAGAGAAAGGGGATAGAGCAGGGGTGAGGAACGTTTTCACCCCGAGGGCCCAATTCAGAAGGGGCTGTGGGTATCTGGGCAACCCCGGAGGGCCGGAGTGGGACTATAAGTGGGCCAGGTTCTCCACCCCTGGAATATAAGCTTCAAACCAACATTTACACTGGCTGCAGAACACTGCGGACAAGATACCCCTTTTCCCTCCCCTGGAGGAGAGGTCATTCATGGCTATTAGCGCCGATGGTTCTAGGGAATGGAACCTCCATGTTCAGCAGCAGTATGCCACTGAAAATACCAGTTGCTAAAGAGCAATACCAGAAGAGAGCTCTTGAGCTCCTTGTGGGCTTCCTGGTATCATCTGGAACCTGCAACAGGATACTGGATCAGATGGACCAGCAAAGACTTCCTTATTATTCTAGACCCCCGCATTTTGTCAAGCTCTTATACCAGAGTTTCATCCTCTGGGACCAACTGTCTCTTTAAGAATTGCCTTGCTGAATGGACCAAGGCCCACCCAACCCAGTATTCAGTCTCCAGCACTGATAGGGACATAGGTCAGTCGGTCACAGTTTTCCATTCTAGGGAATTATAGTACTTTGACTTAATTTTTAATTATTTCCTCTAATTTTTCATCTAAACATATAAATTAGCCTATGAAAACATTAAGTCCCCTTCTCTTTGTTTTGGCTAATACCGTTCCTCTTTGGAGCTGATACATGAGTGGCCACCCTAGTTTAGCTCTGAACATGGCTAACGGCCTTCCACGACTTTGTTTCTAGCTTTTTAAAGAGCATCTAAGCCGTTGGCCGCTGACACATCTTGTGGCAAGGCGACCCCTGAGATATTGTAAGTTTTCCCTAACAGAGCCAATAGCAGCTTTGTGGTGGGGGCATTTTAATTGGGAAAACAGTATGAGGAAAAAGTTTCACGCACACACATCACACACACACATTCCGTTCAGTCCCAGCCTTCATTGAGGACTCCCATAGTTATGCTAGTTGATGAGAGACATGATAATACTCTTCAAATTTTTGAAAGGTTGTCATACAGAGGAGAGCCAGGATCTCTTCTCGATCCTGGCAGAGTGCAGGACACGGAATAACGGGCTCAAGTTAAAGGAAGCCAGATACCTGCTAGACATCAGGAAAAACTTCCTGACTGTTAGAGCAGTACGACAATGGAATCAATTACCTAGGGAGGTTGTGGGCTCTCCCACACTAGAGGCCTTCAAGAGGCAGCTGGACAGCCCTCTGTCAGGGATGCTTTAGGGTGGATTCCTGCATTGAGCAGGGGGTTGGACTCCAACTCTACTATCCTATGATTCTATGATAAAATGTAACGAGATGGGTGAATCCAATGACAGATTCCCTTCTTCTCACATAGCTTGTCCCTGAACTGCCAGCCTGGGATTAATTCAGAACACCATTTGAAGGATGCCGAGAGTTTTAAAACACATATCCTCTACAAGGGGACAGCTGCAGGACAAGGAAAGAGAAAGTATGGGTTAGGCTGCAATCCTATGCCTACACACCTGGGAGTAAGCCAAACTGTACTCAGTGGGACTTGTCATAGAATCATAGAATTGTGGTGTTGGAAGGGACCACAAGGAGCATCTAGTCCAGCCCTCTACAATGTGCAGAGAAAGCAATTAAACCATCCATGAGAGGTGGCTGTCCAGCGTCTTCTTAAAAACCTCCAGAGGTGGAGAACCCACAACCTGTGTTCCACTGTTGTACAAATCTTACCGTCAGGATGTTTTTCCTTATATTTAATCGGAATCTATGTAGCTGTAACTTATATTCATTATTTATTATTATTATTATTATTATTATTATTATTATTATTATTATTATTATTTATTTATTTATATAGCACCATCAATGTACATGGTGCTGTACAGATTACACAGTAAATAGCAAGACCCTGCCGCATAGGCTTACAATCTAATAAAGTTGTAGTAAACAATAAGGAGGGAAAGAGAATGCAAACAGGCACAGGGAAGTGTAAACAGGCACCAGGTAGGGTAAGGCTAACAGTATAGAGTCAGAACAAACTCAACATTTAAAAGTTATAGGGAAAAGAAAGGTTTTTAGCTGAGTTTTAAAAGCTGTGATTGAGTTGGTAGTTCTCAAGTGTTCTGGAAGAGCGTTCCAGGCGTAAGGGGCAGCAGAAGAAAAAGGACGAAGCCGAGTAAGGGAAGTGGAGGTCCTTGGGCAGGCGAGAAGCATGGCATCAGAGGAGCGGAGAGCACGAGCGGGGCAATAGTGTGAGAGGAGAGAGGAGAGATAGACAGGAGCTAGACCGTGAAAAGCTTTGAAGGTCAGCAGGAGAAGTTTGTATTGGATTCTGGAGTGAATTGGAAGCCAATGAAGAGATTTCAGAAGTGGAGTGACATGGTCAGAGCGGCGGGCCAAGAAGATGATCTTAGTGGCAGAGTGGTGGACAGAGACCAGCGGACTGATGTGAGACGAGGGAAGGCCAGAGAGAAGAAGGTTGCAGTAGTCCAACCGAGAGATAACCAGTGCGTGAACGAGAGTCTTGGCAGAAGAGACAGGTTCTAATTTCTGTGGCCCTGGAAAATAGTTCTTGACCGTCCTCCCTGTGGTACCCTTTTATGTACCTGAACACTGCTACCATGACTCCCCTCAGTGTTCTTGCTCCAGACTGAACATCCCAAGTTCCTTCAGCCTGTCCTCATAGGGCCTGTCCTCAATGCCCCGTATCTTCTTTGTTGCCCCCCTCCGAACCTGTTCTAACCTGTTGATGTCCTTCTGGAAATGGGGTGCCCCAAATCGTACACAGTATTCCAGGTGTGGTCTCACTAGTGTTGAGTAGAGAGGAATAAGGATTTCATGCACCTTGGGTGCAACGCTTCTTATTTCTGAGTAGACATGTATAGGATTGTACTGGAAGAGACAGACACATTGACCACTTTCAATAAATATTTGAGAGGGTGCCAGTCAGATAGAAGGGTAGAAATAATAGTTTTCTCCGTGCGTTGCAGATAAGGCGAGAAGCAATTGATTTAGAGGAAGGTGCATTAGTGTTACACAGTGGGAATCAAACCATACATTGCATGGTAGTAAGTGACACTTCCACCATCCTGTAGCAAGTAGCTGGGGGGAGAAGTGACATGAAATCATTGAAATTGCATTTCCTTTCCTTCCCCAATGCCTCCTTGGCCGCTACTTGTGGGAGGGCGGGAATGCTCTAATGAGAAGATACCACGCTGCAGATCTCAACCTGCTGAAATATCTGTTATTTAGGGAATAAAGGTTTCAGTGGCACCTATGCATCACCCCAGTGGAGGTTGGTGGCTCTAGTGTCAGTGGGGCAGTGAATCCACTCCCGGTTTCAGTCAGAACCTGTCAGGACTCTAAAGGAGCTCTCCAAGGTTCTCAGACCGCTCCTTTAAAATTCTGAATGGTTCTGACAGAAACCTGGAGTGGATTCACTGCCCCACTGACACCAGAGCCACCAACCTCTACTGTCCCTCCTTGTAACGTGTCGCTTGAACCAACACGTAACAGTGGGAGCAGCTGAGCACTGGGAACAAGCTTCCTCCTTCGCCTGGGGAATGTCCATGCTTGAGGGGTTGGGGAACCGGATGCCAAGGAGGTCAGTGCTCCTTTAAGAGCCACGTGGGAGAGGCCACTTTGGCGGCACCCGCTTTTCTCTCCCCTCTGGCACCACGGCCTGGCAAGAGACTCCGGTCAAAATTCTTTCTCCTATGAAACTGTCCTGCTTTCTGCGTTGACTGCAGCAAATGGCTGACAGCTGCCTTGATCAATAGATGTGGGGCCTTTGCAGCACTGCTCAGCAGAAGGTAGATCTCCAGATGTTTTGGACTCCCAGAAGCCCTGCCAGCAAGGCCAATGGTCAGCAATGACAACATAAACGAGGCATTGGCACAAACTCCCTGAGCTTCTGGGGCACCGTTTAGAAAGGAAGAGGGGGCGTGAAGAGCCAGCAGTGCGAGAGGCAATAGCGCTCAGCCCTGTCTGTGCCTTGTCTCCCACAGTCACCCACCAGAACAATGGTTTGGGCTGGCCTTTCCCCAACCTGGTGCCCTCCAGATGTGGTGGACTGCAACTCCCATCATTCCCTAGCAGAGAAAGTGCTATGTATATTGGAAGCACTTATGAATAGGGTGGCCATATGGAAAGGAGGACAGGGCTCCTGTTTCTTTAACAGTTGGATAGAAAAGGGAATTTCAGCAGGCGCCATTTGTATACATGAAATTCCCTCTTCATCACAACAGTTCAAACTGCAGGAGCCCTGCCCTCTTTTGCATCTGGTCACTCCAGTATAGCTCCTGCAGCTTGAACTGTTGTGATGAAGAGGGGATTTCACCAAGTGCTGTGTGCCTACAAAGGACACCTGCTGAAATTCCCTTTTCTATACAGCTGTTAAAGATACAGGAGCCCTGACCTCTTTTCCATATGGTCACCCTAGCTAAAGCTGCAGGAGCCCTGCCCTCTTTTGTATCTGGTCACTCTAGGGCAGGGCCCCTACAGCTTGAACTGTTGCGATGAAGAGGGGATTTCACCAGGTGCTGCATGCATACATATGCAACACTTTAGATACAGGAGCCCTGTCCTGGTTTCCATATGGTCACCATACCTATGAACATCCTTTCCAAAATCTGAGGCTGGCTAAGGTGAAAGGGTGGGATTTCTCTGTGTCAGCTAAGGGCTAAGGAATTGCATTTTTAGGATTTGCTGACATACTTCTCTTCCCTTCAGAGCCAATCTACTTATTACATTAAGCATATTTTCCCCAAAATGTGCTCAAGGTGGCAGTTCTAATTTTGAAGGAAAAGCTGCCAGTTGTCCGTTTCTTTCCAAAAATCCCTTCTACCACCACCACCACCACTTCCACCACGCTCACAACTGCTATTTCCTCCTGAATATGCTGTTTATGGAAAACAGCATCTTTGGAAGTCAATAGTACAACTTGAACCTGGCAAAAATCCAGTGTGGCACTTCCAAATGAGGCATTTGCTCATGCCCTCGCCCCGCCTTATTCACAGCATTTACCGGACGGTCCGGACGACCAGGCCTTCCACTCGTAATCCTCCCGTGTTTTCCTACCACCTCTTCAGTTGGTTTGTTTTCTTAGCGTGAAAAATCCACGAAGGAGAAAAAGACAGAATAGGAGGTACAATGTCTTTTGATTGATGATCAGGGGACCAGAAACTCTGTCCTACGTGGAAAGATTGAAGGAATTGGGCATGTTTAGCCTTGAGAAGAGAAGACTTAAGGGAGACATGATAGCACTCTTCAAGAACCTGAAGAGTCCTCACACAGAAGAAGGTCACAAGTTCTGTTCTGTTATCCAAGACTGTAGGACAGCCTTCCTCAACCTGGGGCACTCCAGATGTGTTGGACTGCATCTCCCAGAATGCCCCAGCCAGCTGGCTGGGGCATTCTGGGAGTTGTAGTCCAACACATCTGGAGCACCCCAGGTTGAGGAAGGCTGCTATAGGACACAAAATAATGAACTTAATTTTTGAAGGGCAGATCTTGGTTGGACATCGGGGGGTGGGGAATCCTAATTGTCAGAAGAGTCAGACAATGGAATCAACGGTGTTGCGAGGAGTTGGGTTCTCCGTCACTGGAGATATTCAAGCAGATGCTAGTCAGCCATCTGTCAAGGATGCTTTAAATTGGGTTCCTGAACTGAGCAGGGGGTTGGACTCGATGGCCTTACAGGCCCCTTCCAGTTTTGTCAGTGGAGGCTGGTATCTCCAGTTTCGGAAGGGTGGTGATTCCATTCTGGGTTCAGCACCTTAGATAGCACCTTTAGAGCTCTGGCTGATTCTAAGTAGAACCCGGAATGGAATTACTGCGCCTTCGAAACTGGGCCCACCTGCCTCCACTGGATTCTATGATTCTATGGTTGGTTGTGCTAGGGGCCTTCTGTCTGTAACCATGCAGGGTTAGAGCCACCGTTTCACCCCTTTGGGTTGTGTGGATAGACGAGGATGCTGGCCGGAGATTTTGAGACGAACAGAGGTATCCAATACCTGACCATTCAAGAATAGCCCACCCTCCCCCACCATGACATCGGAATACTTGATACAGGTAGGTAAGTATGGGAAATGTCATCAGGGGAAAAGACGCTTCATCAAATTGGCAGAACAGCAGACTGAAAATCAGTTGCCATAAAACCCACCTTGTCTAACGTTGCTTTCTCAGCGACAGAAAATCGTTGTCTGTTTTGTCTAAATTTAGCTGAATCTTTGCCTAAAAGTCATCTCCCGGCTGCTGATTCTCAGGCAGGCAGGAAAGGCGACAAAGAAAAGGCTCTGCTTTGGTACGACATTGTGACAAGGTTGGCATTTTCAAAAGCCATCAGAGAAATCAGGAGGAAGGAAACGTTGGCTGGTGAGGAGGGGAGGAGTGGGGGAAATTAGCTGCAGTGCTGGCCCTTCACTTCTTGAGCAATCCCAAATCATGTCCATTTTTTTTTTAAAAAAAATGAGTGGCTGCAATCTCTGCTCTTCAGGATGGGGTCCTACTTCTGGGTAGACACAGACTCTGTGGAGGCTGGTGGCTCCAATGTCTGTGGAGAGGGGAATCTGCTCCAGGTTTCCATCAGAACCAGACAGAACTCTAAAGGAATTCTCCAAGGTGCTTCCAGAGAAGATTCACCTCTCCACAGACACTGGGGGACCTTGGAGAGCTCCTTTAGAGCTCTGAATGAAACCCAGAATGAATTCACAGCCCTTCTGATGTCGGAGCCAGCAGCCTCCACTGGATTTACTCCCCCGCCCCCATTATAGTCCAGCAATGTCATTTTCTTCCCTGTCACCCAATCCCCACCCCATTTCTCTGTGTGTATGTGTGTGTGTAAACGTTGTTGTTTTTGCTGCTGCTCTTAAGGTTAATGATGAAGTCTCCTTGATGAAGGTGGAGGCCCACTCACTCCTTGCCACTTTTTAAACTGGCCTTAATAAAAGGTTTTCCTTCCTGTTTCCACAGGATTTGTCATTGCTTTTGCTACAGCAGACGGACAGAGCTAAAGAAGCAATAGTTGACTTGTGCCATGTGCCAGTGGCGTAATGCCGAATTTGAACCTGGGGGGCGGTGGTCAGGGGGAGTTGAACTGAACTCTAGAGCTGAGAAACGGCTTTCCTCAAATTTGGGAGGAGGGCAGGGAAAATGTTTGCAGGACGGGCAGCTGAAAAACACTGCCTCCGTCCCATTTTTCAATTTCTCATGGGGATCACTGGGGGGTTCCCTTTGGTCTGAGATCCCCAGGGGCTGTCTTCACGGCGCTGGGTTGGCTCTGCCTCCCTCTGAAACCCCGCAGTTTCCCTCTCCCAGGGTGGGGTCAGGTAATCGCAATGCCAAGGCGGGAGTGTAGGGTTTCCTGTGGTCATCCAGGTACCGGCACTGCCCCTTCCTGGTGGAAGGCGACCAATTGCCAGTTGCCTTCTGCCAGGGACCTCCCCTGGATTGGCTCCATAGTGACATTGCTCTGACTGAAAAAGTCAGGGTAAGTCCCCGAACTTTCCAATCCACAGCTTCCCAGAAAAGCCGCTGCGAAGCTGCACCTGCGTCATATAACTGATGCCGTGCAGAACTGCAGCCACCACAGGGCTTTCCCTGTATAGAGACAGCCCTTGGAGAGATGATGATGATGATTTCTTACCCGCCTCTCCGTCTGGATCGAGGCAGGGAACAACAACAAGTATAAAATACATGAAACTGAATTAAAAACATAGTATACATTATTAAAACATCCTAAAAACATCTGCCAAAGATAGGTGGGGATGCTGTTATTCCAACAACATCTGGAAGGCAGCAGGTCAGGGAACACTGCTTTAGCACCTACAATAGGGGGTCGGAGAACCAGCCATTTTCGAGTTCACCCAAACTCCCCCCGAACTGCAGTTTCACGCTCGTCTCGACTGGTTCCTGTTTTAATTTTCTGTGTATTTTTCAGCTCATTCAAACAGGAGAAGTGTGCAATTTGAATGGGTAAAAGGCGCGTTTCCGTGTGCGTTTTTCAGAAGTGTGCACTTTCCCCCTATTGACTGAAGCGTAAAAATGTGCAATTTTCGAACTCGATTGCAATTTCCATATTTCTGAAATGTCCTCTGCTTATGTTCGCGTTTGGGATTGCCAACATGACATTTTGGGATGATCTGCAAACATAAACGAAATTCTTGTCCATCTCAAGATCATCCTCAGTGTAATACTGCCACCTTCTGGATATGTACAGATGTACAAGGTCTGCCTATCTATGGAGAGCGATACTCTGACTCCCATGCATGCTTCAGTGAGCTTTATCCATCCATCCATTAGAGTACTCTTCCCCTACCACTGGTAGGGGGGTGGAAAGTGTCATCTCCAGGGCCTGATTAACCCAGGAGCTTTTAAATGACACGTAACATCTCCTCTCTCAGAGGGGAAGCTGTTATGGATAAGGAGCTTGGAGGAATATGTAAGCTGAGAAACATGTACCATTCCCACGACAGCTGTTTTTACACATTGTAGGAGCTTTTATTTAATTGAATTAAGCAGGGGAAAAATTGCGTTGATCTAATCCAGCTCTACTTCAACCTGGCGCTCTTCCGATGTGTTGGACTAAAACTCCCATCATCCACAGCCATACTGGCTAGGGATTATGGGAGTTGTAGTCCAACTCAACTGCAGGGCACCAGGTTGGGGAAGACTAGCCTAATCTAACCAATAGATCAATCAAATAGGACCCAATCTTATGCATGTTGAGACAGGAAAAAGTCCTACAACTCACAGCATGCACTAGCCAACAGTAGGCCTTTTTTCTGTCTAAGCATGCATAGAATTGGGCTCTTAAAGTGTTAGTTGATTCATTGATGGGCACCGACTCACTGACACCGAACATTAAGAGCACACTTTGTTTCTTTCCGTCTTGATTTCGGTGCTCTCCAGTAACAGAGAGTGAGAAAGGCAATCTAAAAAAGCAGCCTTCCTTCTTTTGCATATTAAATTGTACATTTTCACACGCTTCCTTCAGCATCTCAAAAGAGGGTTGGTATTGAGGTTTAAATGCCATGCATATTTATTTAAATTTAATTCAGTACTTCAGTTACAGAGAGGCAGAGAAATTTCAGCCCCCTTTTCAGAGGGCTACAGAGAAAGCATCATATGGCTAACACACTGGGGAGGAGTCAACAGTTTGGGCTTGTGAACTTTATTATGAGATCTCCTTCCTTTCCACTCATAATTTGAGTGCTGAGTTAATTGATTGATCAGTTGAAGGATAGAAGATTTATCAACTAAAATAACTGATGCAGCAGAAAGTTCTAGTTTTTAATCCATCTAGCTGCAAAAGGGAAAAATATATACCAACCTTCTGAGCTATGTAAGGGGAGAGTACTGCCTGCATTTTATTTTATTATTTTTTGCTGGCTTTCCTCCTATTTCATTAAAAAAAAAACAGTCTGTGGATGGAACTGCACATTCTGGCTAACATATGGCTGACAACAAAAGTAGTTGCCCTGCATATCCTTTCCACCAGCTGGGACATGCTGGAAATTGTAGGACTGTTTTTCCTATCTAAACATGCACAGGATTGCACTGAAAGAGGTGTTATGATAGCCGTCTTTGCATATTTGGAGGCCTGGCATGAGCATATATTAGGGGTGTGCACGGACCCCCCGCTCGCCCCGCGGGCCCATCCGAAAATTTCGGATCGGCCCTCTCCACTCCGCGCCGCTCCGCCCATGCTCCGCTCCTCTTCACCGCGGAGCTCCGGCTCCGAATTGGAGCTCCGCAGTGGAGGGGAGTGGCGCCAGGTAAGGCCGGGAGAGGAGGGCGGGAGGTTTACCGGGCCCTGCCACCATCGCCACCCGTGCGGCGACGGCGGCAGAGCCCGGTAAGGGACCAAGGGAGAGGGGGGCCTTACCTGCCTCCGTCCGCGGTCCGTTGGCGTCTTCAATTGAGCCACGGTTCAACCAGGAAGTCTGGGCTGCAAGCGGCCCAGACTTCCTGGTTGAACCGCGGGCTCAATTGAAGATGCCGACGGACCGCGGACGGAGGCAGGTAAGGGAGAGGAGGGGGGGTTACCGGGCCCTGCCGCTGTCGCCGCATGGGCAACAGCGACAGCAGCAGGGCCCGGTAAACCCCACTTACCTTTCCGGCGGAGCTCCGGATCGAGGCGAAGGATCCACCTTCACCTCGATACTCTTCGCCACGCTCCGCCGGCCCCCCAATCCTCTTCGCCTCCGCCTTAAGGGCAGGCGAAGCCCCCCGCTCTAATTCGCCGGTCCGATTAGAAGCGGAGCACATCCCTAGCATATATGCGCCAAGTGGCTTTCTGTTACTTTGAATGGCAGCGCCAATAGGTACAAATTGCAAGAAAGAGGATTTCAATTAAGCAGAGTTCCTTGGGGGTACAAGTAGTGGAACAGGCTGACTGAGGCCATAGCTAGACAGGGCTATATCCACATGACGCACAGGGGATCCCGGGATCGGGAAGGGATGATCCTTCCCTTGCCCCGGGATCTCGCCCTCCCCTTTGGCCCTGGTTTTTCCATGGTCCCGGGCTGAGCCGCGGAACGTGTGGCCGGGTGCCGCAGGTTCACCCAGCTCCACGTGATTCCTCAGGAGCACTGCGCCCATCAGGGGTGGGGCGGGGTGAGCGGGGAAAGTAATTTAAAATTTTAAAAAACCACTTACCTTTTGCACACGAGCATTCGTGCGCTGCTGGCCCTTCTGAGGTCATCGTGCGTAGTGTGTAAACAGAGGGGGGATCTCACGTTAAACACAACGCGAGATCTGCCCTCCTCTGTCGCGGGATAACAGGTAGGTCTAGCTAAAGCCTCAGAAAGTGGTGGACTCTACTTCGTTAGAGTTGTTAAAGCAGAGGCTAGATGGCCCACCTGCCAGGGATGCCATAACCATGGATTTCATCGATCACCAGGGGGTTGGACTAGATGACCTTTGAGATCTGTTTCAATTCGATGTTTCTCTTACATGAGAGAGGCCATAGCACCGTGGTAGAGCTTATTCTTTGCATGGAAAAGATCCTGCATTCTATCCCTGCCATCTCCCATTAAAGCAGCAGCGGGGAACTGTGGACTGCAACTCCCATTATCCCTGATGAGGCTGAATTTGACCATGCCCGGTGCAAAAAAATGATCTGACAGCTGTCCAACACATCTGGAGGGCACTAGATTGAGGAAGGCTGATATATATATAATACCTTTATTAGAAGCAATTAAAAAGATAGAGATTCTCGCTCTCGCTCGCTCTGGCCTTAGCTAGACCAAAGGTTTATCCCGGGATCATCCCGGGGTCATCCCTGCTTGCTTCTGGGATATCCTGTGTGTCATTTACATGAACAGGGATGACCTCAGGACGATCCCGGGATAAACCTTAGGTCTAGCTAAGGCCTCTCTCTCAACTATGTCCTTTTTATTTCACCAAGCTTTTAGTGGAAGTTCACATTCTTTCTCTCTGTCTTTAGGCTAAAATGTTCATTCTGCTCATGTTTTCTGGCGTGAAACTGATTGTAGTCATTCAAACTGCTTTTAACTGTTCTTTGAAGTGTCGTTCGGGTGTGTCGGACTAGAATTCCCATTGTCCCCAGCCCGCAGGGGGGGATGTAGTCCAACACATCTGAAGGGCACCAGGTTGGGGAAGCCTGGGCTGGACCATACATCATGCAAAAAAAAAAAAAGATTTTATAACCGCAGCAAAGTTTGCTGCAATGAAGATGGACAGGCTGCTCTCCCTGTGAAAATATCAATGCACTGGTCAAACACATCAATGTGCAGTGATTAAACCCATTGGGCCAAAAGCTCCTAGCTATGGAGCAGAGTTATTGGTCAGCTATTGAACGAAGCTGAGACGATGTTCTGTTGATGCATTTGCCACCACGGTATGGGAAAGTTAAAGTTAAACAGGCAACGGTTCTTCCGAAACCCAATATTTGTGTATTATGGCTGCTCTATGACTCCAGGACAGACCGAGGGGTTCGCTGGGAAGGAATTCTGGGATTTCCCTGTTGTCCTCCTTGTTTTATAATGAGTACATTCCACTTCGCGGAGATGTCTCCGTAATGGCAGTGCAGCATTTAAAGGGATAAGACATGGGGGACCTTGTTTGTCTCAGGAAGAGAACGCAGAGAATTAGGCAGGAATTCTCCGCAATGGTTACACGTTCGACGATGGAGATGTTTTGTTATTCCGTCTATGCCGAGAAGTAAAATGAGTCCACAATTAAGTCCCACCGAGCCCTTGGTTTATAATAAACATAGACTTAAAGGGATTATTGTCTCCGCTATATAATTTATGGTTGCCAGTGAAAATAAATTATGGTTACGGTTTCACATACAGATGGGAGAAAGTACGAGGCTCTACATTTCTGAACTGAGGGAGTGGGGGCATACTCAGGTTTACTCAGAAACAAGCTCCACTGAGTTATTTAGGACTTACGCCCAGGTATGTTTCAATAGGATTGCAGCCTAAAATATCAGCCCTTTCCCCTCTGTATAACTATAAAAGAAACCCAAATTATACCAACGATCCGTAACTCTGTATTGGTAGAGTAAAAATCCTCTGTAAGGCATAGAGCAGAAGGAAAATTGAAGAGTAGTTGTAGACATGGGAAGAGATGTCAGGGCCTAGGAAAATATTTGGGGGGAAATCAGAGGGAAGGAATGTTCCCCCCACCCACCCCCATTTTTCTGCCTGAAGGAAAAAAGAAGTCCCTGGAGAAAAAACCCAAGAAAAAAAGTTTTTTTGTTTTTAATCAGTTTTTATGCTGTTGTTGTTGTTTCGGGGGGGGAGGGGTTCTGTTCGTTTTTTCTCAGACCTTCACATCTCTAGACACAGGCCCTTTTTATTTATTTATTTATTGCACGTTTATTGTTATTATTGCATATTAGTCAATCATTTTAAAACTTCTCATCAACCAGTTCTTAGAGCACCCTTAACAAAAGCAGCACATGCATTCATTTCATAAACAAGCTTGTTAAGTAATTCACGTAAATCATATTATTTGTAAGCACATAGGGCATGATCCACACAGCAGGCGCATGGGAGAGAGACAATAATAATAATAATAATAATAATAATAATAATAATAATAATAATAATAATAAATTTATTTATTACCCGCCTCTCCCTCCGGATCAAGGCAGGGAACAACATAAAATATAAAACATTATAAAATACATACAACTGATTAAAACATTTTTTAAAAAACCAATACATTATTAAAATAAAGCCAGACATCTTAAAATTCAACTGGGTAGGCCTGCTGGAAGAGATCAGTCTTCATAGCTTTGCTAAAAGACTGTTAAGTTGACGTGTCTTCTCCAACACAGGCCAGTCCACAGTCTGGGAGCAGCAGAAGAGACGGTCCTCTGGGTAACATAGAATCATAGAATTATAGAATAGCAGAGTTGGAAGGGGCCTACAAGGCCATCGAGTCCAGCCCCCTGCTCAATGCAGGAATCTATCCTAAAGCATCCCTGACAGATGGTAGTCCAGCTGCCTCTTGAAGGCCTCTAGTGTGGGAGAGCCCACAACCTCCCTAGGTAACTGGTTCCATTGTCGTACTGCTCTAACAGTCAGGAAGTTTTTCCTGATGTCCAGCTGGAATCTGGCTTCCTTTAACTTGAGCCCGTTATTCCGTGTCCTGCACTCTGGGAGGATCGAGAAGAGATCCTGGCCCTCCTCTGTGTGACAGCCTTTTAAGTATTTGAAGAGTGCTATCACGTCTCCCCTCAATCTTCTCCTCTCCAGGCTAAACATGCCCAGTTTAGATTAACAGTTGTTAATCTAGTTTTTGCTGGCTGAAGTAAACCCTTCCCAGAGGATCTGAGTGTGCAGGGCAGATTGTATGGGAGAAGGCGATCCCGCAGGTAGCCTGGACCCAAACCTTGTAGGGCTTTTAAGGTAATAACCAACACTTTGTACTTTGCCCAGAAACTAATTGGCAGCCGTTGTAATGATTTTAAAACTGGTGTAATATGGTCACCCCTAGATGCACCGGTGACCAACCTGGCTGCCATATTTTGTACTAGTAGATGAGGTAGATTGCGTGTGGCTCAGTGTATATAACGGGGAGCAGAGGGTCTAGTTTATAAAACAATGGGCAGGCGTTGCCAAGTTGAGGCTCTGAAATGGCTCTTCCATCCTTAGGCGTTGCAAAGAAGGGGCATCTCCCAGCAAAATATGATATGCTTATTGGTCGCGCCTGATGAATTATACCCAGGAATCCGTGCAACAATTCCCAGCACGGAAAGGGCTCCCCATTTAAATCCCACGTAAATTCATTTTGGATGGGCTGTTAAAGAGAGAGAAGGCCATGATTATAGCAAGTTAATTGCAATCCAAGGCTGAAATCCTTGGCTGAGCCGGGAGCCGACATGTCAGCGATGGGTTGGGGCTGGGGGGGGAGGGCGGTGATGTGTTTACATGATCACACGGCAAAAGTGCACGGTCTGGTGAGTGCTGCAAACAAGGCTTGTAAACCTCCCAGTGGTGTTTCCCCTGACGCTATAATAACCCCTCTGTGTGGATCGTCAAGGCCCAAAGCAGCGATTGAAAGGGATGGGAGAGAAGGATCCGAACCGGCTGCTCTCGAGGTGACCTTTGTCCTTTTTGCTGGAAGCTGGGGACTTCTTCACATTATGGCCGGCTGCGAATTTCTTATGTCCATGAAGGAGAGGGAGGGAGGCAGGCAGAGGGAGAGGTGCAGAGGTGTAAACCCAATGTGGCATACCCGTCCCGCTTGGCCATCCCACAACCATTTCTGTCCTACCCCCTGAAAGGTAGGACAAGCAGTATGAGACTGCTAGGATCCTAATGCCTTTATACCAGTCTATGGCGCGACCACACTTCGAACACTGTGTACAGTTCTGGTCACCACACCTAAAAAAGGAGGCGGACAGCATTGTCTAAAGGACGTGCGAGAAACCGTGTGTGGGCAGTAAATTCTCTGTTTGAGGCAAGATGAAAGCCTCACCTGGCAGCATCTTTTATTTATTTATTTATTTATTTATTATATTTTTTATTTATTACATTACATTTTTATTTATTACATTGTTGCTTCTGTTTGTTCAAGTTTGTTTGATTATTTATTTATTTATTTATTTATTCATTACATTTATATTCCACCCCATAGCCGAAGCTCTCTGGGTGGTTTACAAAAAGTTAAGAACAGTGGACATTAAAAACAAATATACAAAAATTAAAATCCATCAAAAGCATAAAAACAACAGTATCCATTTACAACAATATCCAAGTTGTTTTAAGAAAGGAGGAGGAAGACTTTTTAAAAATCTTTACATTTAAGTCATTACATTTTTAATATCGGCTTGCTTGCCATGGTTTTAGCCTGCTCAGTTTAGCTCTGTGAAATCTACGTTCTTTTGGCTCTCTGCATTGTTTATTTATAGGTGTGTTTAATTTATATCCCAATTGTCCATCAAAAATGGCACTAAAAGTGGCTAATAAAAAAATAAAATACAGTAATAATGATAATAAAATACAGGTTAAAAACAAATCTTAATTAAAACATGAGAAACCACAATAAACGACCAGAAGATCCAAATTTTAATTTTTAAAATATTGTTTTAATGAACGAAGAGATTTTTAAATCTTTTCGCTTATAATAAAAACTCTCGTAACATTTATAAACTGGAGGCGTGATTGCTAGCCATTTACAGTGGCTTGGCGTTGTGTCATACGCCCTGCCTCACCGACATATCAGCTTCTTCAAAACATAACCTAAAACACATCCATCAAAACGCAATTAAAAACGCATCCATAAAATAAATAATTCATTATGATTCATTATGCCTGTGATTTTTAACCTGCTCTCTGCTCCGAAATTATCTATTGTGTTTTAGAGTTGTTTCATTTGCTGCCTTAATGATTTCCTGATTTATTGAAATGATGGCTTTTCTCATTTGGATTGTTTCTTGTACGAGAACTGTTGTTATCGGCTGAGTGATGAATAGAATGAATAAGGCAGAGAGGTGAAGGAAAGGATGAGGGGTACAAGAAAGAGGAAAGCAAGCAAAAGACCAAAGAAGATTGAGGCCACAGCTAGACCTAAGGTTTATCCTGGGATCATCCAGGGTTCGCCCCTGCCTGAGCACTGGATCCTCTGTGTGTCACCTAGATGAACAGGTTTGACCCCTGGACGATCCAGGGATAAACCTTAGGTCTAGCTATGGCCTTAATCTTGTCAAACGCATGGTCCCAGCCCAAGGCCACAGACGCCACATTTGCTGAGGTACATGGGAAATCAGAGGCAGGGCAGGTTGGTATGCTTTAGGGTGGATTCCTGCATCGAGCAAGGGGGTTGGACTTGATGGCCTTATAGGCACCTTCCAACTCTACTATTCTATGATTCTAGGAAGGATTGGTGCTGAACCCACATCATTCCTGTTGCTTCTCCTCCGAAAACAGCCTTCAAAGACACTCCCTAGTTTGCTTAGTTTGGGCTTCGAGGACTGGCTGGGAGGGTGTTAAAGTTTCCAGGCAGGGGAAAGGTTTCATTCTTCCCTGCAAATGACACGCATACATACATACACACACACACACACACCTACCTCACATTGGGGTTACAATGGAAGCATGGGTCAGGACCCCTGTGTTTTCCTCCTAAAGTCTAGTTTGTTCCAGAGAGAGTGAGGAGGGGGTATAATAGCTAGAGTGTTGGACTCTCAGTTCAACCTACCTCATTATTATTATTTATTCCATTTATATACTGCCCCATAGCTGAAGCTCTCTGGGCGGTTTACAAAGATTAAGGGTGGTTGTTGTGAGGATAAAATGGAGAGGAGGAGGAGGAGGATCATGTACAACGCCTTGGGTTCCTTAAGGAGGAAAGAAAGTGAGATATAAATGTAATACATAAAATAAATTTAAAAAGAGGTGGTGGGGTATACACTCAGAAAAACCTTTTTAAAGAACACTACATTGCAGGATGGGAAAAGTTTGACAAGGTAAAAGATGACTGCTCTGAGCTTCCTCTTCGAGTCTCCTTTCTTTCTTGGTCTCTGGGCGCTTTAGCAGTTTTCATCGTAGTGGCTTTTGGGCTTCACTTCTTCCTCCTTCGCATCAGTTTTCCCCACTCCCCCTTTGCATGGCAGATCTGGGACGGGCGGGGAGGGGGGGAACTGGATCCCAGTTCAACCATCAATAAAAAGTCTCAGATACTGAGTGAACTCCCTTTGCTCGCTGCTCCGTCCTTAGAATTTAGACCATCCGTAAACCAAAATGGCAAAGCTCTTTGTCACCTTCAGCAGGAACAGGAGGGGGAAAGGGGAGTGGGGTGTGGGGTGTGGGGGAGGAACTGGCTCAGTGCCTACCCAGCTGCAGCCAGAAATACCCCCCCTTCTCCCCCAGTGGCCCAGCTGAGCCGCGACCACGTCCGCCTGGGAAGGGACGTGGACGCTGATCAGTTTAGACGGGCTTCTCCCAGGCCATCAACAGTGATGGGGGATCGTTTTGGTGCAGCTCAGGGCCCCGGGCAGGTCACGACCTTCCACTTCTTGCCAAGAAAGAGATACTTTCAGGGTGAATAAATGGGCACAGAAAGGGCGGGTGGGTTGCGGGCAGGGAGGGGGGGAGCTGGAGGGCGACACAGACTTCTCTTTCCCCTTCCCACTGTGCTCTGCTTCCTTTTCTCCTGGTAGCCACACGCACAAAGCAACCACCTGACCCCTTCAGGTCTATGGGTGAAAGCAGCACCCTCTTTATTTATTTATTTATAACATTTCTTGGCCACGGGCAGAAGCCCTTGCAAGGTGGCTAACAATAACTGAACGTCATGTGGCAAAATACTACCAAACGCACACTTAAAAATGGTAAGACATGTTCTAACTTGACTAGTGTAGATCCCCTCCATGCTTTCCTGAGGCCTAGATGTCTTTATGGCCTGGTTTGCACATAACACTACCCCATGGTTTATTTGACCCATGATTAACCCATGACTCACGTTTTCCCTGACAGATGTTCAAACAAAGCACAGGGTTGGTTGGTTTTTCTCAATCCCTGGGTCGTTCGTGTTCCCTCCTCCTTCGCCTGCTCCCTCCCTATATCCCAAATGTCTTTGCAGCACTGTAGTACTGGTCTGTGGAGAATCCGAGGTGGGTTTTTTTACCAGTTTTGCCCACTGCCTTTGTAGCCTGTCAGAACAACCCTACATGCAGGCCTTGAATCCGCAGATGTACTGCACTATGGCTTTTGTAGTTGTACGGCAACACAAATGATTGATAGCATGATATTGTGAGAACAATTTTCAGTCCCAAATTCCTTTCTCGAGCAGAATTCATTAGCAACCATGTTTACGGCACATGATGAGAGCCTTGCTCAGCCCTGCTTGATTCAATCCGTTCCTTCAATGGTTGTCCCAAAAGGTGGTGAGCCATGATATGTGGACATGAACAGATATTAGGGTGGCCATGTGCCTTACTTGACAGAGGACAGTCCTCTATTTGGAGGTCTATGAGAGGAAAGTCCTCAGTTTGAAGGACTCCTCTGTTTCATGGGCTGTCCAGTCCATGTGTGGTTTAAAGATAAAGGACCACCAGAAGCAAGAGGTGGGACTTGAAGTTGCCCATCAACAGTTAGCACTTGGATAGTGGCAGACTGAGCAGATTCACAGGCCACTTGGTCCCAGCCTTCCTCATTATGGTGAGATGGATTGTATTTCTATTTATAGTAATCATTTCTACATTTGCGTCTTATACATATAAATGAGTACCTGCAAACACTGTGCACATCCTGTGCCATCTTTTGTCCTCCATTTCGATGATGCATTTCCTCTTTTTCTGGCCACCCTCGTTGCGATTCCAGAAGAGGTCAGCCTGTGAGATGGCTTCACCATGTCGAAATGGTGCGAGGAACTGGCCGTCCGTGTGGGTTCCAGGCAACACTCTCCTTCCATGAGGCAGCTCCACGGGAGCTTTTGTGGGGCCAACGTCTCTACGGGGCCCGTGGGTTGCACAAACACAACTGAGATGAGTCACATGGGCCAAGGGGAGATCCATTAGCCAACGGAATCCATTACCAGTGTGGTGTAGTGGCTAGAGTGTCGGACTGAGACTCAGATCATCCGCTTTCTAGTCCCCACTCAACCATAGAAGCTCGCGGGTGTCTTTGGGCCAGTCATAGACTCTCGGCCCAACCCACCTCGCAGGGTGGTTGTTGTGAGGCTAAAAATGGGGAGGAGGAGGATTATATACACCGTCTTGAGTTCCTTGGAGGGGAAAAGGTGGGCTATAACTGCAATAGATAATAAATAAAATAATAATACTTTGGGATCCAACCTTTGCCCCAAAGGAGTTCTGAGCCCTCCCTTGCGAAAGGACCTCAGGTGGAGGGACCCGCAGAACCACTGAAACCTCTTAGTATCCCTGTCCAACTCAGCATGTGCAGAAGGGAGCCAGAGTGGGTAGGAGGGGACCGCTACGAAAGGATGATTTAAATGAACAGAGATGGGAGTTCATGTCCAAGTGGATTAAACACAGGGAGAGTTTAAGCCAATCCGATCCATCCCTACACATGGCAATGAAGCAACCTGATGGCGACCCTTCTGTGAACCCGAAGTCCATTAACCGCAGGGCCAGATCCCCCCCCCACACGCCCCCTACCATGAACTCAAAACTCTTTCCATTCCATCGTCTGCCCAAATCCCCTCACCCTTAATCGCAAAGCTCCCGTTCCTTGGGCCTTTCATGCACAGATGTCTCCTCGCCGACATCCACCACCCTCCCCCACTTCCCATGAACGGAGAGTGATTAGCTCACATTATTCCTTATAGTTCAAAAGGGGAACAACCCTGTGGCCATCCTTGGTGGAGATGAGAGAGGTGGATTCGAGTAGAAGAGGATCTCTACTGGTGTTAGATCATAGAATCATAGAATAGCAGAGTTAGAAGGGGCCTACAAGGCCATCGAGTCCAACCCCCTACTCAATGCAAGAATCCACCCTAAAGCATCCCTGACAGATGGCTGTCCAGCTGCCTCTTGAAGGCCTCTAGTGTGGGAGAGCCCACAACCTCACCAGGCAACTGATTCCATTGTCGTACTGCTCTAACAGTCAGGAAGTTTTTCTTGATATGCTTGCAGTGGGGCTGGAGAGGACATCAGGGGTCAAAATGCTCCCCGCTCTCTTCCAAACCCCCAAAGCCTGTGGGTCGGCCAGTTGCGCAGGCACAACCTATGCAAGTTGCCAGGATATATCTTTGGCCCGCTGGGGAAGGGAGTTCGAGAGGGGGAAGAAGCAAGCCTGGGGCCCAAGAGAGGGGGGTTGGGAACTGGACACAAGGAAGGGTTGACAAGACCATGCGGTGTCCTTCAGGGCCCAACGTCTCGGGGGGGGCATCAGCACTTGATTTGGGACTGTTCCTCAACCTGAATTTACCAGGTAGTTGCTGCAGGGAGTTAGGAAGCTGCCATTTTGGTGCTCTGGTGTGACATTAAGTGGTGGCATTGTATGGGTGTTAAAATGGTGGCCGAGGAGAAGAAGCTTGCTGCAGATCATGACAGTGCTGTTGTCCGCTATGCAGTCCCTGTTGGTAATCTTGCATGGGTGGCTGGTTGACTGGATGGCACTTTGATGGAGACCTGCAGCCAGACTTGTCCTGAGGGATGCTTCCTCCAAGGCAACGCCTCCCTAGCCTTGGAGGCTCCCTTCTCCCTCCCTTAACAATTATTCTAGGTCATCTTTCACTTCTACTTAGGAAACCTTCTCCAGCATCTGCTCTTATACCCAACCAGTTTTATAGTTTTTCATGACCCTTCATGGCTATAGATTATCGGGAAGAATCCTCTCTTCGCAATGAAGGAATCGTGGGAGGAGGCAACTGGCACCAGCTCTAGGTTTTGGGGAGCACTTGGCAAAACCCCTCAATGGGCTCCATCCCTCAGTGAGTTTACCTTTTCATCAATCTTGTTGCCTTTGCCGCCGCCGCCTCCTCCTCCTTCTCCTCTACCACCACCACTATCGCCAACACCTGTATTTGGCAGCTAGGAGCGAAAGGATCCTGATAGACAGAAGCAAGCCACCATCTAAGGCTCCCAAGGATGCCAGGTCCTGCTGTCAACCCTGTCTCAGGCCCGGAACCTGACCCCCTCTCTTGGGCTGTCTCTAACTCCCATCCCCAGCTGGCCAAAGATATATCCTGGCAGCATGATCTCTTTATAATTCATGGCCTGTCTCTGTGTGTGCTTTCTACTGTGACGAAATCAATAGGAGCTGCCCTCGAGGGAGTATGTAAATAATGAGAACCATCCTGCCTTCAGGTTTGCCCTCCAATCCTGATTGCTCTTTGGTCTTCACTCTTGGTTCCTGGGTCCTGGCACCTGACTCGCTCCAGGCTGCTGCCCAAAGCCCAGCTCTGATAGTAACCCAGAGGCCACCTCTTGAGGATTGGGCTGGTGTCACGTGGCCAAAACCCTGGAGAACCACTGCTGGTCAGGGTTGACAGCACCGGGTGAGAAAGACCAATGATCTGACTTAGGATAAGGAAACTTCCTATGTTCCCAAGAAAGTTTGGCAGCTACCGATTCTCCCATTGTGGACCATGCCCACCATGTACTCTCCCAAAGTTGAACCTGCAAGGCATCCTTGGAGGCCACAAATGGCACATCTTCAGGGCCACGTCATCTTGGCAGTTCTCATTCCATTCCACACGGCCTAAGAGGAGCTGGATCAAGCCATAGGCTTATCACGACCAGCATTCTGTTCCCACAACGGCCATCCAGAGTCCTCAGGGGAACCCGTATGCAGGACAGAAGCCTTTTATCCACCAAGCCAAACACAGCCCAACAGCTATGTATGGTGGCCCACAGGGCATCAGTAAGCTTTGCATGCAGAAGGTCGCAGGTTCAATCCTAGGCAGGATCCAGTAGCATGGGAGGTGATGGGAAGGGCCTTTCTCCCACCCACCCACTCCCGACTATACGAGGTGCTCATTTCTATTTACTTCACTCCCTGCAAAACGTGGCTGTCAGAAACCACCATTCCGGCCTTCCGCATCCAAGGGAGCTTCCTTGCGGGCGGGGCAGGGCCGGAAAGGTTTAACTGCAGCTGCCATTCCATTTGGAGGGGGGTGGGGGAAGACGACCCAAGACGAGGCGCAGAGCGACCGGGCTGAACTTTCGACCCTGCGTTTCGAGGTGCCTGAGCAGATGCCCAAGTGCCGTGGCACCCTGTGGCGCTGCCAGCAGGCCTCCGCCGCGTTTCCATAACCCACTTTGTCAGCCCCCTCGCCTCCGCCCACCCATGCCGCCCGCCCTTTGCCTGGCAGGGATTAGAGAACATTCCGGTTCACTTGCAGGCCACTGGGTGAGTCGCCTTGGCAATTCCACACACGCCTACGCACCGCCCCCCCCTCCCCGCCCGCGCCCCCTGCCCAGGGTTATATTTAGTAAGCGCACGAGCTGGATGCCAAGTTGGTGTGTGTCACTGTTTGAGGCGCATAGAGAGGGAAGGTTCCGGATGGGAGACCAAGAGGCCGCTTGGTAGGGGTTTAACCCTTGACCCTCTGCTCTGCACAGCTGGCTGGGATAATGGCCGCCATCCTCAATAGCCTGTTTCTGCTTTCCTAGCTGTCCAGGAGGAGCAGATGTGAGAGGCAAGCTAGAGAGGCCTTCGGACTGCCTGACCCAGGCCTTTACTTTAAGTAGAGTGGTCATATGGAAAGGAAGACAGGGCTCCTGTATCTTTAACAGTTGCATAGAAAAGGGAATTTCAGCAGGGGTTATTTGTATGCATGCAGCACCTGGGGAAATTCTCCCTTCATCACAACAGTTAAAACCGCAGGAGCCCTGCCCTCTTTTGCATCTGGTCACTAGAGCACCTTTAACTGTTGTGTTGAAGAGGGAATTTCACCAGGTGCTGCCTGCATACAAATAACACCTTCTGAAATTCCCTTTTTTATGCAACTGTTAAAGATACAGGAGCCCCGTCTTCCTTTCCATACAGCCACCCTATTTAACATACAAATATGTTATGGCAGTTTTATTTATTCATTTTTCATCCTAGTATTTAGAAGCTGCCTTTTAGGACAAAGTTCTTATGAACCGGCTTGCATAAAAATAAAACATAAAATGCAATAAAGCCAAATCATGAAAATAAAAAAAATCAGACAAAAATCACTCAAAACAGAGGTCAATACAGCAATACTTCTGAGATTGATCTAGGCAGGATGTGAACCACTGCAACGCAGTGCCCTGCAAACACATCCCAGCAAGATGCCCCAGAATTATTATTATTATTATTATTTATTTATTTATTTATATAGCACCATCAATGTACATGGTGCTGTACAGATAACACAGTAAATAGCAGGACCCTGCCGCGTAGGCTTACAATCTAATAAGTTGTAGTAAACAATAAAGAGGGAAGGAGAATGCGAACAGGCACAGGGAAGTGTAAACAGGCACCGGGTAGGGTGAAGCTAAACAGTATAGAGTCAGAACAAACTCAATATTTAAAAGCTATAGGGAAAAGAAAAGTTTTTAGCTGAGTTTTAAAAGCAGTGATTGAGTTTGTAGTTCTCAAGTGTTCTGGAAGAGCGTTCCAGGCGTAAAGGGCAGCAGAAGAAAAAGGACGAAGCCGAGGATATCACGGCTGATGATCCAAAAGAACCAACAGAGTTCAGAGTTCATAACCAGTTTCAGGTAGGGATTTTGTGAAATCTGCTTCATTTGTATTTTGCGGATTCTTGGATGTCTTTTGTTTTGTCAACAGCTCATTGATGGAATCAGAATTTTTAAAACAGAATTTTGTTCTACTCTCACTAGTTCACATTAGTGCCAGTGCGGGTTATAGGGGGGGGGGAAAAACCACAAAAGTGAAAAACTGGTTTGCAACTCCGCAGGATCCATGTAACTCTGCAGAAATCCAAATTCACTTAAATCCATTGCAGATTTTTGTGACCTCCCTAGTTTCAGGTAAAGAGCAGCAACTATTATTCCCATTTTACAGATTAGGAATTGAGACTGAGGCCAGATCTACACCTTGTGTCAAATCATTACAAATGTGAATGAAAAGCAGGATATAACACTATGAAATCGGTATATGGAATGTGGATTGTACCCCAACAGGTATCAGTGCAGTTTGATACTGCTGTAAAGCAGTAGTGTAGATCTAGTTTGAGATTATTTTGGTCCAGGGCCAGACAATACATTTCAGACCTAAACCCAACAGTTCCTGGATGCATTTTGGGAGTGAAAGGAGATGATCAAAAGGCACAATTCATTTATTTATTTATTTATTTATTACATTTCTATACCGCCCAATAGCCGAAGCTCTCTTGGCGGTTCACAAAAATTAAAACCATAATAAAACAACCAACATGTTAAAAGCACAATTACAAAATACAGTATAAAAAGCACAACCAGGATAAAACCACGCAACAAAATTGATATAAGATTAAAATACAGAGTTAAAACAGTAAAATTTAAATTTAAGTTAAAATTAAGTGAGCTGGCGACGAAAGCAGTACAGTGTAGGCGCCAGGCAGACCTCTCTGGGGAGCTCATTCCACAACCGGGGTGCCACAGCGGAGAAAGCAATTCAATAAAGTGCATGCACATGGCTCCATCAGCACACATAGAATCATAGAATAGTAGAGTTGGAAGGGTCCTCTAAGGCCATCTAGTCCAACCCCCTGCTCAATGCAGGAATCCACCCTAAAGCATACCTGACAGATGGTTGTCCAGCTACCTCTTGAAGGCCTCTAGTGTGAGAGAGCCTACAACCTCCCCAGGACATTGGTTCCATTGATGTACTGTTCTAACAGTCAGGAAGTTTTTTCTGATGTCCAGCCGGAATCTGGTTTCCTGTAAATTGAGCCCGTTATTCCGTGTCCTACACTTTGGAATGATCGAGAAGAGATCCTGGCCCTCCTCTGTGTGACAACCTTTCAAGCACTTGAAGAGTGCTATCATGTGTCCCCTCCATCTTCTCTTCTCCATTATTATTATTATTATTATTATTATTATTATTATTTATTTATATAGCACCATCAAGTTTTCATAGTGCTGTACAGAACCATGAAATATGCCCAGTTCTTTCAGTCTCTCTTCATAGGGCTTTGTTTCCAGACCCCTGATCATCCTCGTCGCCCTTTTCTGAACCTCCTCCAGCTTGTCTGCATCCTTCTTATAGTGTGGCGCCCAGAACTGGATGCAATGTACTCAAGATGAGACCAAACCAGTGCTGAATAGAGGGGAACCCGTACCTCACACGATTTGGAAGCTAGCATCAACCCTGAAAATTGCAAGAGAACTCTTGGCAATAGATGACCTTGTAGCATGTCATCTTTCTTCTTCTTCTTCTTCTTCTTCTTCTTCTTCTTCTTCTTCTTCTTCTTCTTCTTCTTCTTCTTCTTCTTCTTCTTCTTCTTCTTCTTCTTCTTCTGCACGTTTATAGTTGTTATGTTTTGAAACATGTTAGCGATGTCTCTTGAAACCTCAGTAAGCCAGAGAATATCTGAGAATATCTGGCAGGGGGCGGTCGGAGGATTTTAATGCCCTGCACAGCTCCTTGCCTGTTTTGCATAACAAGCAGTATAAATTATACAAAGTAAGATACATCATGTAAATTTTCTCAATTTCCATAATTTATGAAGGACACGGAAAGACTTGGGTTATTATCCAGCATCTCGTGTCATGCCCCCCCCTCCCTCTACGCAACTATTAAAGGGACTGGAGCCCTTTGCACCTGGTCCCCAGGGCAACTCCGCACCATCAGGAGGCAACATCCTGAGGCCTGCGAAAATAAGAGCTTCTCAACCTAGCAACCTTATGTGGAGAGAATCCTGCAAACTCCTCCCAGCTGGGCTCCAGAAAGCCCCTAAAGGCGTTCTCCCCCACCCACCCCATTCACTCAAGGCCAAGGCCGTAGCTAGACCCAAGGTTTATCCCAGGATTGTCCTGGGGTCAAACCTGTTCATCTAACTGCCACACAGGGCATCCAGTGCTCAGGCAGGGACGAACCCGGGATGATCCTGGGATAAACCTTAGGTCTAGCTATGGCCCAAGCCAGCCTGGCGTGCAACAATCTTGGGTCAAATCCTGAGAGAGCCACCAGCTTGTATCAGGCCTGCACCCTCCTCTCCTGGTATGTCCACCTGCCCCCTGTAGCTGTCCTGTGTAAAGAACTTTCCCGCCTCGTAAGGTGGCTTGGTGTCCTTCTTTACAGAGGTCAGTCCTCTGTTTGATGGCATCTCCCAAATCTGGTCTAAAGATAACCATCAGAAGGGTTGAAGTTGCCTGTCAGCAGTCACCTTGGCACAGGGCCCTGCCTTGATGGCAGTGCATCGGCACCATGAGGCCTCAGGCTCCCGTATTGGCGCACCTTTCCGGCATCTGCACGGGAAGGAGCGTCAAAGTGGAGCTGCTTGCTGCCGCCAGGCCGACCACAGAGGAGGGGGGAGGAACAGGGCAGCCAGCTCTCCTCCCTCCTCTGTTAGAAATATTACATTAAACATAGTCTGATTCTAGACTTTCTAAGAAGTCTAGAATCACTTCAGAATCCAATATAAACTTCTCCTGTTGACCTACAAAGCTTTTCACTGTCTAGCTCCTTCCTATCTTTCCTCTCTCATCTCACACTATTCCCCCGCTCGTGCTCTTCGCTCCTCTGATGCCATGTTTCTCACCTGACCAAGGGTCTTTACTTCCCTTGCTCGGCTTCGTCCATTTTCTTCTTCTGCCCCTTACACCTGGAACGCTCTTCCAGAACATTTGAGAACTACAAGTTCAATCACAGCTATTAAAGCTCAGCTAAAAACTTTTCTTTTTCCTAAAGCTTTTAAAACTTGATTTTGTTCTGACTTTATACTGCTAGTTTTACCCTACCCTGTGCCTGTTTGGTGCATTCTCTTCCCCTCCTTATTGTTTTATTATGATTTTATTAGAATGTAAGTCTATGAGGCAGGGTCTTGCTATTTACTGTTTTACTCTGTACAGCACCATGTACATTGATGGTGCTATATAAATAAATAAATAAATAATAATAATAATAATAATAATAATAATAATAATAATAATAATAGTATACGGTGGGAGGGGTTTTCTGCTCTGTTCCGTTGCAGTTGGAAAAAGGCAGTGAACGGCTCTTCTCTGTGTGCTGTCTGTATTAAGGAAAGGACAGACTGTGTTTTGAAGTCTCTCGCTATTTGTTGTTACTGCTTTCTTCAAACTCAACATAAAGAAACACTTTAATATATATCCTCTGGTCAAGTATATTCCCTTGCTGCTATCTTTCTATATGTCACATATAACAGAGTTATATATAACTCCTAACAGAGTTATATATATATAGAGAGAGATTTTCTAATATCATCCCTTCCTCTGGCTGCCCCATTCCTCCACCCCACCCCACCCCATTTGTTTGGCTTTTTTTTAATCTGTAGATGTAAACCTTTATGAAGGATTAAAAAAAAAATTAAAGATTAAAAAAAATGGGGGGAATGGAATGGGGCAGCCAGAGGGAGAGGAAGAGAGGGACTTGAGGCACCTGAACCAGCTCTCCCGGCTCAGGCACCACACGTCCTTCTCTTCCTCCCCCTCCGGCAGCCCTGTCCTTCCCCCCTCATGTTTTTTTTTAATCTGTAGATGCGAAGGTTTGCATCTACAGATTAAAAAATAAAAATAAAATAAAAATGGGGTGAAGCAATGGGGCAGCCAGAGCGGGGGGGGGGGGGAAGGAACACGCAGTGCCCAAATTGGCCCTCCTCCAGCCGATAGCAAATAATCAGGGGGCGCCATTGGCTCTGGCATGCCTCCGCTTTAATTATTTTATTTATTTTATTTATTACATTTTTATACC
The DNA here is from genome assembly GCF_023053635.1 of Elgaria multicarinata webbii. Taxonomy (NCBI): domain Eukaryota; kingdom Metazoa; phylum Chordata; class Lepidosauria; order Squamata; family Anguidae; genus Elgaria; species Elgaria multicarinata. The sequence continues at coordinate 12,301,708 of NC_086178.1, read as the reverse complement.
GCCCAATAGCCGAAGCTCTCTGGGCGGTTCTCTGGGCGGTTTTAAAAAAAAGTCGGGGGAAATGCCTATCTTTTTTAAAGTGGGGTTTAGGGGGGTTGCCCCTGGATGGCTTCAGGATGGCGGCTGCGTCATATAGATGACCTGCTGCCGCTCCGGATCCACTCCGGGGCAAACCTCTCAGCAAGACAGTCTGACAGTCTTTCCCACCAAGGCGAGATGGATGATATTTCTATTTAAAGCCTCGTCATTCTTTCCCAATCTGCAACCAGACCTATAATTTAGCACGCGCAACTTTTGTGCAAATCTGAGTCGTCTTTTAGCCTCTTTTGGGGTGATGCTGTTAGCCCCAGGGAGAGATTTCATCTCTCTGATGAATGCCATGTGCCAAGGGTAAAAAAAGATGGCTTCTCTGCCAAAGGGTGGCTACGTGCCAGATTTGCATTCCTTAATGGTGGACCTCATGTCCTAGCAGACAAAGAGGAAAACCTTCAGCCAATGGAGCATCGAAGGTAACCTATGACTCGTTGAGATTGTGCACCTTAACTTGAAAATTGAATGTAAATTAACTTGCTAATCCAGAACTGACCAATAGAAGGGTTAGAACGAGACGAACACCCTCTTGTAGTCAGGGCCTATATATACTGTGAGATTCCTTTGTTCTGGGCGCCTCCATTTTATGGAACCGGAGAGCACCCCCATACTGCAGTATCGGAAGTAAATGGATTACGTGTATTCTCCAGCCTCGTGTGTTTGATTGGCTATTAACGCGCTAGGGAAGCGGGCCTTTAAATCCCTGGTTGAGGGACAACAATGCGGCTTCTCTTTTTCCGCCGTGTGTAAGCAGCCACCCTACCTCCAAGGGGAGGGGGCAGTTAGCTCAGAGCCACGGCCCAGTTCTTCGTGCTGAAGGTGTGCAGATAATCCGTATGTTGGTCAGAGCTTCACGGATTGAATTCGCGTGATTCTCGTTTGATTTAACACAGTGTGCCAGCCGTGGCTGGGGAGGGGGGATACTAAAACATCAGCTGCCCTCTACTTCTGGATTTAGCAGATTGGTACAATATCAGATCCACTTTTCCTTCCTGTCTTCCTTTCATGGAGCCGTAGCGGTCCCTTCCTTGAGCCACCAGTATCATGCCTTTGTATTCCCATCTGTGGTGCCATAGCGCCCCCTGCTGGAGCAGGGTTGCTCTGTCCTGACCTCCTCCTGGCTTAGGTACCGTTAGGAAATCTTGCACAGGTTTTATAGGCGGCAGCAACCTACATCCAGGCAAGCCTCCGTGTATTCACTGACTCTTCAGCAAACAGCCCTGTGCATGAGCTCTGGGCGGAAGAGTCAACAAATGTGCAGACGTTAGGAGAGAGGTCCTGCTTCTGTGATTCCATTCGCCCTCCATCCATGCATTCATCAACCTTCATTTGGTTGCCTAGAATCATAGAATCATAGAATAGCAGAGTTGGAAGGGGCCTACAAGGCCATCGAGTCCAACCCCCTGCTCAATGCAGGAATCCACCCTAAAGCATCCCTGACAGATGCTTGTCCAGCTGCCTCTTGAAGGCCTCTAGTGTGGGAGAGCCCACAACCTCCCTAGGTAACTGATTCCATTGTCATACTGCTCTAACAGTCAGGAAGTTTTTCCTGATGTCCAGCTGGAATCTCGCTTCCTTTAACTTCCTTTAAGGGGCTACCTTCCAAGTTTAGCAACTGCTTGTAATGTAGGGGTTGCTGGGAGAAACCCAGCTGCTGGGGGTGGGAGTCCAGAGAACCACAATGGGCCCATTCAGAAGACACCTTAAACCGTGGCTATAACCACGGGGAATAAGTATTTTTTGCTTTTAGCTTCATCACACCAGGGTTATACTGTGCAATCACTACGAATTGCAGGCAAAGGATTCCGAAGTTTTCCAGCTTATAATCTGCTTTGACTGTGGAGTACTCCCATGCATCCCGCTTTAATTGTGCTATAAAGCCAAAAGAACCGACCTACCGTATTTCTTCGATTGTAAGACGCCATCGGTTGTAAGACGCACACTAATTTCAGTACCACCAACAGAAGGAAAAAACCCTAAGACACACCCGCAATTCTAAGACGCACCCCGTTTTTAGAGATGTTTTTATATGGGAGGAAAAGTGCATCTTAGAATTGAAAAAATACGGTATTTTGCTACATCTTTAGGAGCAAATCTTTTGTTGTTCTCCGAGCGGCCACTGGGGGCGCAGGAGAATGATTTGATATGTTTAAAGTACAAATTAAACAAATGCTTACAATCTGCGTAAGTTTTAAAGCTAAAGACATCAAAATTGTCACAATAGTAGATATTAAGGAGGGCTTTCAGCATACCAAATTTGAATTGGGTTGGGTCATCTGTTGTTTTTTTATTATTATTTTACATTTCTCCCCCTTAAACCCTTTCTAAGTATGCAAAGGATCTTAGGAGTGCTGCTGCCCGGGGTGTGATTTAGCTAACAACAACAACTTTACGCTATGGGGATAATTCGAGGGAAACAGGTACATAGGATGAAGCCCTTTATTCACCATGGTTAAAGCTGTGGTTTAAGGTGTCTTCTGAACACAGCCTGGCTGCCTGGTTTAACCACTGTGGTTAAAGCCATGGTTTAAGGTGTCTTCTGAACGGGGCCTATGAGAAGGTGGATAGCTTAGTGGCAGTGCACATGCTTTGCATGTAGAAGGTTCAAGCCGTGTGAACCCCAATTAAAAGGGTTGCGCTGGCAAAAACCAATGCCTGAAACCCTGGAGAGCCACTGTCACTCAGAGCGGCCTGTACCGGGCCAGAAGCTGGGTTTGAAGATGCTGTTGGCAAAGGTCCCTGTGGTGAAGCCCCTCCTGTAATGTGACTGCCCTCTAGTGGCACTTCCTAGCTCTCCTCCTAATGTAACAATATCTCTGGAAGCAGCTGGGGGCCATTTTAATATCCCACAATGCCCTGGGGCAACAATTTTTTTTGTCAGGAGTATTGTAGAAACGTAAATGGCAGCTCCCAGAGACCTGGAACTGCCTACCACCACCAGAAAAACAAAGTTGTTTTTTTAAAATGGATTTTCAGAGCAGGCATCAATGGTGGGCCCTGCCAAGGCTCTGGGCCACTGGCCAACTCCCAAGGCTGCCACTTGCCCAAGGATGCCACTCACACTACTGCTTTCACACCATAGGATAAGGCAGTTTTATATGTTCACTGAGCTTCCCAGCCTTTCATCATCATCAATCGTTCTCAAACAGCTTCAGTAAGAGGTTGATTTATTTTCATCATGACTTACAGACACCAAGCACTGCTAGAGAACTCAAGAAGAACACCGAGGGCGATAGTTTGGATGGAATCTTGGGCCAACACCTTTAAAGGCTGAATTCACACACAGAAACAGCAGCACAGGCACAACTTCAACCCTGACCGCAAGAAAGCATCTCCACATGAAAGGCAGCTTGTGCAAAGTGCCCCCTTTCCCAGGTGGCTCTAGCCGTAAAACAGTAGTGTCAAGGCCGCCATTTTTATTCGAGAAGCGGTGAGGAGGCGGAGGGGCACTAGGCCCTGACTTGGCTCACCCATTTTTCCCCTGCAGCTCCTCCCCTAAGACATATCCCATTCCATCCTCACCCAGGGCTTCTATCTGGTCTTGCAGATGGGCTCAGAGGAACAAGGCTTTGGGGAGGGTGTTGGGAGAGATAGCAAGGGGCAGCGCTCCCCTAGCACCAGCGACTTCTCTCCTGGAAATGCACCCCCTGTTTCACAGCTGTATCGTAGAAAGGAACCTTCGAAGACTCAGCTCAACCTCCCAACTGGACACATTTATGGACTAAGGTGCAAGTCGGTGCTCACATCCAGTTGTCAGTTTTGAAGTGCAGGCATTCATCGGAAAAAACGCTGCCAGTCAGTGTTGACAACACTGAGCTAAATGGCCCTAGGGTCTCAAATCAGCAGCTTCGGATGTTCCCACTGTGCAAGTCCGAGCACTCCCCAAAAATCTGGTTCTGGTACCCGTGCACATCCTTGGCAGATTGGAGGTTGACTCCTGCGATGACTGGGTTTCAGAGGCCACGGTGGTGGTAGTGAAAGCCCAACCTGGGCGGCAGGCTGAGCAAAGCTGAGACAGCCCGTGTCCACGTACATGTTGTTTTAGTGTGCGGTGACAGGTATTTGGTGCATGTGTGTCTGTGCTTGTGCGGATGCTTGTCTGACGCTGCGTCTCCCCGCTCCCACATTCTCTGGGAAGGCCACTAATAATAATAAATAGACTCCTGCTCACCAAAGGAGTTTCCTTTGTCCACCATGCCCCAATAACCAATAAATTTCATATTTGCCACCGGAGTGAGATGGCCATTAGGAAGATTAACTTTCAGGAAGGAAAGAAAGAAGAAAAGAGCCCTGCTGTGTCAGACCAAGGGTCCATGGAGTCCAGCTTGGCCACAGTGTGAACAGAACGCTGGACTCCATGGTCCCTTGGTCTGATCCAGCAGGGCTCTTTTTATGCCCTAAAAATATGGAAGATAAGACAGTTGGTAGCAATTGACCATGGAAGCCGTCCCTGGTGCATCCATGTTCAGAACCAGGATACTTCTCTAATGAGTAGGTGCCTGGAGCTATAACCACAGTGCTTGGATTCTCCCATCATGCCCGTGACTTCACCAGAGATGCCCAACTGGCCGCTGTCACACTAAACACAATGCATGGCCCTTTGATCAGAACCAGGGTAGCCATTCCTAGATTTTTCTCTCTCCCTGCTGCCAGCAAAAGCAGAACACGGGTAAACGTGGATGGAGAGAGCAAGAGAGACGCAACAAGCTCAGGTTCTGGAGTAGCCTTCCCCAACCTGGTGTCCTCCGGACGCTTTGGACTACAACTCCCAGAATTCCTGTCCGTGCTGGTTGAAGCCGAGAGGAGCTGAAGCCCACACAACTAGAGGGCACCATGTTAGGGAATACCACTTTGAAATTCCACTTCTCAGTTAAGCCCCATTCAGAAGACACCTTAAACCATGGTAGTTAAGCCAGAAAGCCAGTCTGTGTTCAGAAGACACCTTAAACTATGGCTTTAACTATGGTGAATAAAGCAAAAAAGCCTTATTCACCATGGTTAAAGCCATGGTTTAAGGTGTCTTCTGAACACAGCCTGGCTTCCTGACTTAACCACCATGGTTAAAGCCATGATTTAAGGCAGAGCTTTCCAAACTTTTCATGGTGGTGACACACTTTTTACACATGCATCATTTTGCGACACAGTAATTCAGTTTTACTAGCAAACCGAAGGTTAAACTAACCCCTTATAAGAGATACGGACACATACATAAATTGTAATAACGAAATGTATGGGGACACAACATATCTCATGAAAACCTTTCATTTATATTTTTAAAAATATATGATTTGCAAGATAATAACATATATTATTTTCACACCCCGGCTGTGGAATGAGCTCCCTAAGGAGGTTCGCTTAGCACCTACATTATATGCCTTTAGATGCCAGGTGAAAACCTTTTTATTCTCCCAGCATTTTAACAGTCTATAAATAAATGGGGGAGATTCCACGGCATACCAGTAGAAGACAGGTTATGTGTTTGTGGAGAGCCAGTTCCAGAGGACATAACACACTATCTATTTGACTGCCCCTTATATATAGATATAAAGAAAAGTTATTTAGAGCCTTTTTTAAAGAAAGTGAAATACTGGGGTGCTAAGGAAAAACTGTGTTATTTATTATATTCAACCAACCCATATGTGATACAAAGGGTTGCACTATTTGCAGTGAAAGCTAATAGATGTAGAGCAAAGTTTTTAGATACAATTGGAGTGTGTTGTTATAAAGATTCAGAGACATAAATGAAATGTCACTGAGAAGCAATTAAAGGTTTCTGAATGTCCGCTGTGCTCCTATCTTACTATCCTTTTAGCAATGCATGTTACGTTTTTGATAGCTGTAATTTTTAACCATATGTAATTTTTAACCATATGTAATTTTTATCATGTATAGTATAGCAAAATGTCAAGTTTGTATGTGTTGCAATGATCTGTGGATTGAGCAATAAACATATTGATAGAGAGAGCATGAAAAAATAAATTTTAACTTGGTGTTTTAAATTTGTAATTTTGCATTGCTGCTGTTTTTATCTGGTTGAGCTTTTATATTGTATTTTATATTATGGTTTTATACATGTTGTTTTATACTTTGAATGTTTTTATTTTTTGTGAACCGCCCAGAGAGCTCCAGCTATTCAGTGGTATAGAAATGTAATTAATTAATGAATAAATAAATAAATTTCCAAGACTTTTCACATTGAACCAATTTTGTCGAGCTGCGATCGAGCGGCGGTTGAGACGGTGTTCTATAAAAAAACTGGACCCGTGCAATTTCTCAAATGCGTCACTTCAGGTGTAGCCGTGTCACCGGAAGTGACGCGGAATCAGCTGTTTTGACCCAATTATGCATACCCTCGACCGTGGTGTGCATACACGGATACGACGGAAGGGGAATATACTAGTGCACCATACTAATCAGCAGCTTTGCTGCGTAAAAATGCATGCAAGTTGGTATTGTTTATTTCACATAGACTCAGAGGTTTCTCGTTACGTTCGCATGACACACCTACACACTGCAGCTGACACACTAACGTGTCGCGACACACAGTTTGGAAAGCCATGATTTAAGGTGTCTTCTGAATGGGCCCTTAAGCTGTGGCGTCTCTCACTGGAGCCATCCCTGGTCTCAGACACCTGCTCCCCACACCAAGCCCTGTTTCTGTATGATGCTGTGCACACACAAAAACACATGGTGTCCCAAGGAAACATGGCCGCTTGCGTTGCATGGCAACAGCTCTTGGAAATGGGCAGAGACCCTGGCACACAGACAGTGACAACGGGAGAAGAAAACCTCGGAAAGAGCGGAGCGGCCTTCCCTGAGACGGCGCCCTCCAGATGGCTTGGACTACAGCTCCCATTAACCCCAGCCAGCATGACTGGGGTTGATGGGAGTTATAGTCTAACCCATGGGGAGGGTGTCGGGTTGGAGAAGACATGGGTGAGGTTCGTGTGGCTCACCAACCCCTGGAGATCCCTTTGCAGATGTGAGGTGTTTTTGCACAAGCCCCAATGCAGTCCTTTTCTAGGGGCAGTCCATCGCTTGCTGGGCCCCACGGGGGCAAGAAAATGAGAGGCGCCATGGAGTGTGTGAAAGGAAATGGCGCTCCTTGCCCTTAGAGCAAGTGCTAGTCCCAGGTGGTGGCAATGACAAGGCAAGTCTGGCCAGCAGGCGAGGAGGCGTGGAAGCCCTAGCCAGACGCTGGGTTGGGCATTGCTCTTTGGATGGATATGAGCTCTTTGCTGCTTCTCATCCCAGTAGGAGAGCAACAACGTGGGAACCAGAAGCCAGCCAGCCTGGGGAGCCACCGTGCCAATCAGAATGCCACCTGCATAAGGATGACAGAAGCAGAAGAAAGAGTCAAGCCGAGTTTCCCAAGTGAACTACAGCTTCTTTTGCCCTAATCCGATTAGGACACCCACGTGTCTCGCACTGGTTGTTGTTGTTGTTGTTATATTATTATTATTATTATTATTATTATTATTATTATTATTATTATTATTTACATACCACCCCATAGCCAAACCTCTCTGAGTGGTTTACAAAAGATTAAAACATTAAGAATGGTATACAAAATTTAAAACCAAAAAAAACATACAATATGCACAAAGACGACATACATCTAAAAACGACATTCAGCTGTCAGCCCAATCTAAAAACAGATCCGGGATTGATTAAAACACATTGCATGCTGCTAAATTCTTGGGAAAAGAGAAAAGTCTTGACCTGGTCCCAAAAAAAGATAGCAATATTGGTGCCTGGCGGTTCTCGTCCGGGAGATCATTCCATAATTAGGGGACCACCAGTGAGAAGACATTCTAGAGGCCTTCAAGAGGCAGCTGGACAGCCATCTGTCAGGGATGCTTTAAGATGGATTCCTGCATTGAGCAAGGGGTTGGACTCGACAGCCTTGTAGGCCCCTTCCAACTCTATGATTCTAAGGCCCTCTCCTTTGTTGCTGGATTAGGACGTCTGGTTGTTTATCAGACTCCATCTGTCTCGGGGTGGACAACTTGTTGGTTCTCCAATGCTTTGGCCTACAACACCCCTCAGCCCTCACGACTGGCTATGCCAACTGTGTCTGGGGCTAATGAGAGCTGTAGGCCAAAACATCTAGAGGGCCGGAAGTTGCCAACCCTGGATCCATCCAAATGGTATCACATACAGTTAAAGGTACCTCCCCACCAACATGGTGATACATTATTTCTAGCATCCATAAACCCAATCGAATCAGGGAGACAAAGTTTTTTGTTGGGGAAACAGATCAGAATGAGTCTCGGGGTGTGAACTTTGGTACGCTGAAGTCCTGCTGATTCATACATTCCTAAGGGGAGCAGAGGACATGAGAAAGGTCACAGGTTCAATCTGTGGCATCTGCCCAAGACCCTGAACAGGTATGGCCAGCTAAGGATGTCAGATAAATCCACAACGGAACCAAATAAGATCAGATATTTATGAAAGTGACTTGTGGATTCCATAGTGGACTGGCTTTAGTGGACTGGCTTTTCCCTGTTGGGCAGAGTCCATTGCTGTGCGGACCATTTCCCTAACCCTCAGGGATTTTGCGCAAATTTCATAATAGAAAAATACTCAATTTTTTTAAAAAAACTGGCCAAAAATGCACATTTCTCCCACAAGTTAAGCATGAAAATGTGCCTTTGGGGGGAATTTGCACATTTGTGCATGTGCGAATTAGCACAAGTTCGTGTTTGTGCAAATTCACATTTGCGCAACTTCAGAAACTGAAAATAAAATCTGATTCTGTTGATGGGTGGACGACGAAGTGGAAGCTGCCTGATCATTTGTGAAACATAGATGGAACATATTTTGCACAATCCCTGCCAGTGCCAACCAGCGTTGACATTACTGAGCTAGATGAAGCAATAATCTGATTCAGTATAAGGCAACTCCATACGTTCAACCTCCTGGTTTATAGCAAGCAGGCCTCTTGGCCGAAACGTTCCCTCTATCCTTGAGGCTTGCTTCAGTGGCCTTCAATAAGCCAAGCACCCAATGGGGACAGAAAGACAGGGCAAAGAATATTTCAACGAAGAACTGTGTGCATATAAACATCCACCAAGCGTGGGATCATGAGGAGCCAGACACTCAGTTCTCACAATTAAAGCTTCTGGAGGGGAGCTGTCCCTTACATTTTCCCTGTCCCCCATTAAGTCAAGCAGTGTTAAAGACATTTATTAACTAGGTGACCTTCCTGACTGCAAAAGGAACACAACTGCCAAGTGTCTTTCTGCCCAGCTTGAGGTATTCACGTTCTCCCTAGTCCCGCCCAACATCCAGGAAGGATTAGAACACAGAGAGGGTGGTGTATAGATGTGAAAAGTGACACAAGTACAGCCTTTTCCAACTTGGGACTCTTCCGACGTGTTGGACTACAACTCCCATAATTCCACAGCCAGCTGTGCTTATATTGCCTTATACTAAATCAGATTATTGCTTCATCTAGCTCAGTATTGTCGACACTGGTTGGCATTGGGATGTACGGATTGTGCAAAATAATGTTATATGTTTTATATGTTTTAATTATGTATTTTATGATATTTGTATCTAATGTTGTTCCCCACCACGATCCAGAGGGAGAGGCAGGTAATAAATAAATAAATTTATTATTGTTGTTGTTGTTGTTATTATTATTACTATTATTCATGAATGATCAGGCAGCTTCCATTTCGTCATCCGCCCATCGACAGAATCTGATTTTATTTTCAGTTTCTGAAGTTGCGCAATGCGAATTTGCACAAACACGAACCTGTGCTAATTTGCACATGCACAAATGTGCAAATCCCCCCCCCCCCACGCACATTTTCAAGCTTAACTTATGGTAGAAATGCTGGCTGTGGAATTATGTGAGTTGCAGTCCAACACATCTGGGAAGTCCCAAGTTGGAAAAGGCTGCTGAAGAATCAATACTGCACAGCGCCCGTCTGGTAGCACAATGAGACCAAAGCAATCCATCGCCGACTCCTCCATCTCCACGCTGGAAGATTCCTCTGCCAGCTTCTCTGGGCCTCATTTCGTTAATGGAGAATAAAAACCAAGTTTGCATCCCCACAGCCAAGAGGAAGCCACTGCTCTCTTTCTCTCTCTCCCTCTCTTTCTCTCTCTCTCTCTCTCTCTCTCTCTCTCTCTCACCTAGGGAGTGTGAACGTTTCCATTTCTTCGAATGCACCTCCAAGCCAGAGGTCTGTCATGAACTGCCTTCCTCTTGGGACATCTCTGGAGACAGGTACCCTCTGGGTGGCTCTACGAGGTATGCATACGAGAGCCCCACCATAATCTGTAGGAGTGGAGGGAAAGAAGGATGAGGAGTCAGTCAGCACAAGGAGCAGAGCAGCAGCGGCCTGGTTCAGGCAACCCGCTAAACCATGCTGCTTAACCACAAAATGTTTAATGGATTCCCTTAACCATTTTGTGGTTAAGCAGCATGGTTTAGCGTGTTGTCTGAACCAGGCCAGAGAGGCAGTGTGAGAGAAGGATGGTAAGCTGCAGACCTGAAGAAGGCCCCAGAACAAATTTTCACCATTAGGGCCCCGGAGATCCTTGAAATATTATCTTCCCAATCGCCCCAATTCTCTCCACCCACCCACCTTTCCTGTGACACCTTTGGTGCAACCCATTCATGCTCTATCTCTACGAAGTTAAGTTGGAAGTCTGTGTCATTCGCACGGTGGGCTTGAGAGGGCATGGAGCACAGTGTCCTGGGGCACATTTGGCTGTTTTGACAGTGTCACAGGTGCTCTCACAAAATGGCTGCCATGCAGACGCCTTGCCCATTCATAAAATGGCTGCTATGTTGAGCCTCGCAGAAAAGCAAGTTGCCTCGAGAACCCGAGTGCCAGGCAAAGGTGGGCTCTGAGCACCAAAACACAAACCCAGTCTTTTGGACCCAAATAAAACAGTGCTAGGGGGCAGCCCTTCGCTTTGTAGCATGCCATCCTTCCAGTTTTTTAAAAAAATTGTTTTCAGATCCTTTTTCAATCTTTAAGGAAGGAAATTAAAATCAGAAAGGGCAGGGTGCCAGGTGGGCACCACACTGGAGACCCAAGGCACTCACCATCAGTAAGCACAGCAGCCCCATCATTACCCCCAACATGATGGAAAGGTTTGCAGTCAAGCCTCCGGCCCACAGGGGGCCAAGGATGGTTGCGACGCCCCCTACAGAGCGACGGAGACCCTGGCTGAATCCTGCAGAGGAAGGAACATAGAAGGGAATATAGAACCACTCTCCATAGAGTAGGATAGCAATTCACCATTAAAAGAACTCTTCTTAAATGGTATTAATACATGTGTGGATCCCCTATTTGGCTTGGGACCAAACTACCTTCTCCCATAAAAATGTCCCTGGGTTTTAAGACCTTCTGGAGAGGTCCTTCTCGGAAAAGACCACCTCGAGCGCCCCCCTGCTGCCCCTTTCCCTCTTAGTGCCCCCCCTGCCGCCCCCATGCCTCTTAACACCCCCCTATGCAATCCCACCGCCCCCAAGGGGGCAGTACTGCCCACTTTGGGAACCACTGCTCTAGAGAACCACTGCTACCAGTCAGTGTTGACAATACTGGGCTACATGGACCCATTTATGTATTATTTATTTAGTATTTATTTATTTATTTATTTATTGCATTGATATCCCCCCTTTTTTCCTCCAAGGATCCCAAGGCGGTGTACATAATCCTCCTCCTCTCCATGTTATCCTCCTAACAACAACCCTGTGAGATAGGCTGGGCTGAGAGTCTGTGACTGGCCCAAAGTCACCCAGTGGGTTTCCATAGCCGAGTGGGGACTAGAACCCGGATCTCCCGACTCCCAGTCCAACACCTTAGCCACTGCACCACACTTGCTCATGTTCTGATTCAGTATGAGGCATCTTCTTACCGAAGCCCTGGCAGAACCAAACCTGTAAATTTCCCTTCAGTTACTTGACAAAGTAGTAAAACCCAAAGCTAGGCAAAGTAAGAGAGAAAGAGAAAGGCAGCCATCTCCCTGGGTCTGCAAAGGATGCCACACAACAGCACGTCACTGCTTGGTGGTGAGAGGCGTTAAGAGACAGTTTTTTAGTGGGGGGGGGGGATACAGGTCACGGAGCCATGGAACACCAGCAGAAACCAAGCTCTGCTCAAGAGGTCAGAGTCTTGATGGTAACAGGACCCAGGAAAGTGCAGCCTGATCCAGAAGCCACAGTGGATGAGGGAAATCGAAATCCGGGTGGAAACCAGACACTTTGACCTGCAGTAGCCATTCCACAGGGGGAGATTCATTGGTGTGTGTTCATTCCTTTAAGAATGCATAGATCATCCAAAAATGGATTTCAAGGTAGTATACAGAAGAATTTATAAATATAACAGGGTGGCCGTACAAAAAGGAAGACAGGGCTCCTGTATCTTTAACAGTTGAATAGAAAAGGGAATTTCAGCAGATGCCACTGGTATGCAGGCAGCACCTGGTGAAATTCCCTCTTAGTCACCACAGTTGAAGCTGCAGGAGCCCTGCCCTCTTTTAAATCTGGTCACTCTAGTATAGCTCCTGCAGCTTTAACTGTTGTGATGAAGAGAGAACTTCACCAGGTGCTGCATGCCTACAAATGACACCTGCTGAAAATCCCTTTTCTATGCAACTGTTAAAGATACAGAAGCCCTGTCCTCCTTTCCATATGGCCACCCTGAATATAATGCAATCTTAAAACACAGAGTAATGAACTGGCCATCCCAAACCCAGCTGCCTCCAGATGTTTTGGACCACAATTCACAACGTCCCTGATCATTGGCCATGTCGACTGGGGCAAATGGGGGTGTTAGTCAAAAATATCTGCAGGGAAGTGCAGTTGGGAAGGCTGCAACACTACAATGCAAATAAATGACTCCGTTCGCACGATCACCAGTATGGTTGACAAGCTCGTGCTATACGTCTGGCCTGACAGCTTTGCATCAGGGCACCTACTTGGTGGAAGTTCCACATTGTGGGCTGGTTTGCACAATCACCAGCTCAGTTAACAAGCCATGGTGGCTCATTAACCACGCTGCGTGTGCTGGTCACATGTCAGCCCGATTTCTTTCATGACCCTCGCTGGCGTGGCTTACCGTATCATCCGAACCCAGCAAGGGTGAGCTGTTGAATTGGGCTGTTTCCGAGCCCAGTTCAAGGTGCCGGTTTTAACCTACAAAGCCTTACACGGCTTGGGACCACAACGCCTGATGGAACGCCTTTCCCGACATGAACCTACCCAAACACTATGTTCAACATCTAAGGTCTTCCTCCGGGTGCCTACTCCGAAGGAAGCTCGGAGGGTGGCGACAAGAGAGAGGGCCTTCTCTGTGGCGGCCCCCCAACGGTGGAACAATCTCCCTGATGAGGCCCGCCTGGTGCCAACATTGTCATCTTTTCAATGCCAGGTTAAGACTTTTCTCTTCTCCCAGGCATTTAGCAATATGTAATGACCGTGGGTCTGTTTTTTGGCTCATTGTTTTTAAAGTTGTTAGAATGGTTTTAAATGTATGTGTATTTTGCTCGTTTTTGTGGTTTTTAATCTTGGTATATTAAGTGTTTTTATCTTGTGTGAACCGCCCAGACAGCTTCAGCTATGGGGCGGTATACAAATGCAATTAATAATAATAATAATAATAATAATAATAATAATAACAACAACAACAACAATAACAACAACCCAGCAAGTGCAGGTTTGTTAACCATTGGGCCTGTTCAGACGACACTCCAGGCTCTGTGGTTAGCAAAACTGCGGTACTCTGGGGTTGCACATAACAGTTTAAGCCACGGTTAGAGCCGCTAAGCTTGGAGCAGACTGTCCGGCTCTGGTTAATGAGCGAGCAGGGTTTAGCAAAACGCATCGCACAAGACACCTTAAAGCCTTAACCAGCAGGGTTTAAGGTCTCTTCTGAACAGGCCCATTGTGGCTTTTAACCACATTGGTGGTCGTGCGAACCAGTCCACAGTCTGGAGCTTTCACCGGACAGGTGCCCCAATGCAAGCTGTCCAAAGACAGAGGACAGTTGTCAAGCCAGAAGTATATCAAAAGGGATATTTTCTAATGTCTCTACCACCACCAAGTGCAAAGCTTTGTTAGATCCTTCCCCGATTGGCTTCCATGTCATCTAAATGCTAGGATGGCAGGGAACGGGTTGCCCCCAACTCATCCATGACACAGGTTGGGGAAAGCTGAGATAATACTGACCTAGACAGAGCAATGGTCTGACACAGGTTAAGGCAGCTCCTTATGGCCGAGTGGGGATTTGAACCCAGGCCTCCCCAGTCTTACTTTTATACTCATAACACCAGGAGTGGGCTGAAGATAGATCTCCAGGTGTTTTGGACTTCAGTTCCCAGAAGCCCCTGCCAGGATGGCCAACAGTGAGGAATGCTGGGAGTTGAAGTCCAAAACATTCTCCCCACCTGTGTATGACACCGTGCTCTCAACCTCGGCAGACCCTTCAGCAGGAGAGGCCGAGGAGAGAGAACGGGGACCTGGCACTTCCCCACGCGAGGGAGACGTGGACTCACCTTGTGTTCTCTCCGACGTGACCTTAGAGAAGAGCGACACCTGGGAGACAGCGACAAAGGGCAGGCCCAGGACCTGCAGGAACACCCCCACCCCCAGCTCTGTGAGAAAGGCAGCAAAGGTACCTGAAGGAAACAAAGCACACAGAACTAGGCAGGCTCCAGGCTTTCATCTGCATTTCATTTATACACCTGGCCGAGATTTGAGATCTATTGGAGGAGGCCTCCTCTGCGTCCCTCCAACGCAGGACATACATTACGGTGGGACGTGGGAGAGGGCCTTCTCTGGTGTGGCACCACCGTTGTGGAATGCGTTCCCCTTGGAGGCCCGACTGGTGCAGACGCTGGCTTCGTTTCAGCCCCAAAGGCTTTTATCAAAGCCTTTCAGGGCTAAAACTGCTCATAGTGCAGGGGGTTGGACTCGATGGCCTTATAGGCCCCTTCCAACTCTACTATTCTATGATTCTATGATAGTTTAAATTGTTTTTATCGCTTTTAAATTTTCTACTGGTTTTAGCTTGTTAATGGTTTAATACATTTTAGCTGTGTATATTATTTATTGTTTTACACTGTTTGATTTTACCTGTACGCCGCCCTGAGATCCCAATGATATAGGGCAGGATACAAATATTTTAATAAATAAAAAATAGTAATATTTTATTTTTATTTATTATAACACTTAGATCTCACTTTTCTTTCCCGACTGCCACCACCTATTAATTTAAATCAATAGGGAAACAGAGGGAGCATGGGTAAGGTGCCATTTATTATGTATTTATTTATTTATTTAATTTATATACCACCCCATAGGCGAAGCTCTCTGGGCAGTTTACAAAAGTTAAAAACAGTGAACATTAAAAAAGTTCACCTGTGAACAAGAATGGCTCACTCATGGAACTGGCACCTGTTTTAGTCTTTATTTTATCTATTACTGCATTTAGAGCCCGCCTTTCTTCTTGCAGGGAGGCAAAAGCGGCACACATGGTCCGCCTCCTCTCCGTTTAATCCTCACAACAACCCTGTGGGGTAGGTCAGGCTGAGAGTCAGTGACTGGCCCAAAGTCACCCAGGGAGCTTTATGGCTGAGCGGAGGCTAAACCCTGGTCTTCCCAAGTCTCAGGCCAACACTCTAATGTAGACTGGATTCACACACAATAGTTCACTACTTGGGAGGACGCCAATAACAAGGGATGACCTGCATGTGTGACTGGTCTATTGCTGGAACAAGACAATTCTCGTATCTCAGGCTCAAGGGCTTCTTTATATCCTGCCAGCCACTGGCTTAGATGGTTATAAAGGGGAATTAGCTACATCTATCTGTAGCTGTTGGCAAAGTTAGCTAAATCGAACTTCCAGGCTCAGAGATCATCTACCTCTGAACAGTTAATGCTGCACCCAAAGGAGGGATACCATGGCCTGCTTGTGGGCTTCCTGCCAACAGCCTGCCTGTCCACTGTTGGAAACTAGATACTGGGATAGATGAGAGGTCTTCAACGGCTGGCTCACGAC
Organism: Elgaria multicarinata webbii; assembly: GCF_023053635.1. Lineage (NCBI taxonomy): Eukaryota > Metazoa > Chordata > Lepidosauria > Squamata > Anguidae > Elgaria > Elgaria multicarinata. The sequence goes on along the minus strand of NC_086178.1, from coordinate 12,285,593 downwards.
CCAGTACTGGGCTGCAGCCTGATTTAAGGTGAGTTGTGCCAGCAGCATTGCCACCATGCAAACACATCAGAAGCCCTTCTCGGGGTGCCTTCACCAAATGAGGTGAAGGGGGTGGCTGCTAAGGACAAGGGCTTTGCAGTGGTGGCACCCTGTTTGCGGAGTACCTTCCCCAGACATTGCATTCTTTCTAGCACCAGGTGAAGACCTTTTTAGGCCTTAGCTAGACGTAGGGTGACCATATGAAAAGGAGGACAGGGCTCCTGTATCTTTAACAGTTGTATTGAAAAGGGAACTTCAGTGGGTGTCATTTGTATATATGGAGAACCTGGTGAAATTTCCTCTTCATAGAAGAGAAATCATAGAATAGCAGAGTTGGAAGAGGCCTGCAATTTCACCAGGTTCCCCATATATACAAATGACACCTGCTGAAATTCCTTTTTCTATGCAACTGTTAAAGATACAAGAGCCCTGTCCTTTTCATATGGTCACTTTAAGTATTGCAAGGCCATCGAGTCCAACCCCTTGCTCAATACAGGAATCCACCCTAAAGCATCCCTGACAGATGGTTGTCCAGCTGCCTCTTGAAGGCCTCTAGTGTGGGAGAGCCCACAACCTCCCTAGGGAACTGGTTCCATTGTCGTACTGCTCTAACAGTCAGGAAGTTTTTCCTTATGTCCAGCCAGAATCTGGCTTCCTGTAACTCGAGCCCGTTATTCCGTGTCCTGCACTCTGGGAGAACTAGAGCTTTGACATCATCACAACAGTTAAAGCTGCAGGTGCCCTGCCCTCTTTTAAATCTGGCAACAGTATAGCTGCACTATAGCTCCTGAAGCTTTAACTGTTGTGATGAAGAAGGAATTTCACCAGGTGCGACATGCATACAAATGACACCTGCTGAAATTCCTTTTTCTATGCAACTGTTAAAGATACAGGAGCCCTGTCCTTCTTTTCATATGGTCACCCTACCTACGGTTTATCCAGGGATCGTCCCGGGGTCATCCCTGTTCATGTAAATGACACACAGAATATCCCAGGAGCAGGCAGGGACAATTCCACGATAAACCTTAGGTCTAGCTAAGGCCTTATTCTCCCAGGCTTTTCAGTCCTTCAGATTTACAAAAACTTGTGGTTGTATGTTAAGATCTTTGTACCACCGCTGGCTTTTACCTCCATTTGTATTCTGGTTTGATTCCATTATAACTCCTTGAGGGATTTCACATGAGCGTTTTACTATGTTGTCAGATTTTATTGTTTTAAGTCTCATTTTGTAAACCACCCAGAGAGCTTTGGCTATGGGACAGTACAGAAATATAGTAATCTAGCTGATATACCCGGCTTTGCTTAGGTCCCTGAAGACATTGCTATTCGTTAAATATCAAATCCTAGCATGCCTGCACTTCTTTAGAGTTGTAGCGAAGGTGCTCATGTTCTCGGAGAGGCGGTTCCCTCCTCTCATTGCTGATGCTGCTTCTTGGCAGGGCGGCAAGAAGTAGCATCACAGAGGACTGGAGGCTGTCAGAAGATGCAGCCAGGTCCAGCTAAAACATGATTGGATGTGTTGTGTTTTCAGATAGATCGCGTGAGGTCTATCAACGCCTTCACCTCCCAGCATGCCTTCGGTGGCATGGAGTTGTAGGCATCAGCGTACGTTTAGTTTTTAATTAATTAAAAATAGTTAAAACCGAGAAATACTGCTTGTTAGAATTTTTTTTTATTTTTTTTATGATTTGTCTACAGGAAGACCTATCTGCATGCTCAATTTTAAGGTTGTACCTCAACCCCAAGGGAGTATACATTTCCAGACATACAAACCCACACACATACTTTCAGCTTTATAGGTAGAGAAAAATAAAAGATGGTTTAAAAAACAAAACAAAAATCCATCAAGAAGTGGATCCCCAAACACGTGTTCAGGCTAAGGGTGGGTCCCAGATCCAAAACGGTTGAAGCCCTCTGGTGACCATATGAAAAGGAAGACAGGGCTCCTGTATCTTTAACAGTTGTATTGAAAAGGGAATTTCTGCAGGTGTCATTTGTATATATGGGGAACCTGGTGAGATTTCCTCTTCATTGCAACAGTTAAAGCTGCAGGTGCCCTACCCTCTTTTAAATCTGGTCACTCTAGTATAGCTCCTGCAGCTTTAACTGTGATGATGATTAAGAAGGAATTTTACCAGATGCTGTATGCATATAAATGACACCTGCTGAAATTCCTTTTTCTATGCAACTGTTAAAGATACAGGAGCCCTGTCCTCCTTTTCATATGGCCAACATATCTAGAGATGAATGCTAGTTTGATCCTGCAGGGGTCCTCTTATGCCCTTCTGTTCTCCTAGTTTACTCCAATGGTAGAATTTTCCCAGTCGCAGACTGGGATTTGGGAATTTCATCAGAGCGGGCTGTGGCTAAGCAGGTAAAGAGTCATTCACAGACATGAGACTGCCACATCTAAGAGGGAAGTGGATCAGGACTATGGGAAGACTGTCTCCGCCTCCCCTCAGTCACTCAGCATCATTACCTTGGGGCTGTGACAAGAAAATCAAGCACCAGACACAGGCCACATTGCAGATGACCAGGCCAAGGACCAAGATGACACGATCCGTCAGGATAGTGCTGAGGCAGCGCACCAGGAAGAAGCCACCAATAACCTAGAGGAGGACAGGAGCAGAGAAAACTGGCTTTTGCTAGGTTAGACTACTTGTCTATTCAGGGCAGTATTTAACCCATCAGAAGAAGAAGAAGAATCTCTTAGAGAGCAATCCGATAGTCCTTGAGAGAACATTCTGGATTCTCCTCCAGAGGCCTAGACAGTCCTACGACCTTGCGAGGAGGAATCCGGCAATGGATCCCTCACACACACACACACACCTCATAGCCATCGCAAAAAGAACCATGCTGGCGGGGAGTAGCAGAAAGCCATTTCAAGGTTTAAATTCAGGTACCAGAGTAACCAGACACTGGCCTGCATTCCTCTTACCCCTAGTGAGGTGACAAGTCAAGGCTGGAAAGAGAGTCCCCCCCTCCCCCACAAGAGAAAGGTGGTTTGAAGAGTGATCATTGCTTGTGATGTATATGCTCATCCTAGTTTCTCTTCTGCTCCAACAGGTTGGGCAGGTTTTTCTTAGTGTTTAAAAACCTGCCAAACCTGTTTGAGCAGAAGGAACGGTGGGTGAAAAGAAGTATGCATGTACACGATAGGAATTGAAATCTCTCTCTCAAATCATTTTCAATTATCTTTTTAAGATTGAGGGAAGAACAGTACACAGAGGGAACAGCTCACACACGTACAGGCCCGAGGGTCGCATTTCATACTCACCTCCACGCCACACAGGAAATACATGATGCTGTTCTCCAGTTCCCCAAAGTTCAAGTATCGCTGTGTGATTGGAGTCACCATGGTCTAAAGAGGTAAAGGGACGTGAGCACAAGTTAGTTCACCTGGTTCTGGGGTACACTGAGATGGCTGGTCCTTTACAAGTGACCCCCCCCAAAAAAGTGCAAGCAATGAGGGGGGCAGGATGGAAGACAAATCCTCCAAATTTGCACTTCCAGAATGGTTCAGCGGCGTAGCCATAGGCACAACCCTGCTTGTGCCGTGATTAAAATTCACACAGGGGACATTCATTGGGGAAGCACCTACCTCAAGCGCTGTTTGATTGAAGAGTGTGATGAATTGGGCTGTGAGAAGAACCACCACCTCCTCCCTCAGGTACTCTGCAATGACAAGACCAGGCCCATCTATGCTGCGCTGTTCTCGCCAGGGTCAGAACGGAAGGCGCCACTTACCCTACTGGGGAGTCAAGACTTCATCGACGGAGCATCAACCTTCACTCTGAGCCCACTATCGCCATCAGCCTTTCTTTCTTTTCGCGCTCCGCCTGTGGATGCTCAGGCCTGGCTTATCGCAGCAGCTAATCCTTCCCTGCTTGAGCATTTGAAAATACAGGGAGCATACAACTGCCCTGTTAAAACAGCTTCACTGGCTTCCGGTCTGTGCCCAGAATTGTGCCCGGAAACAGCTTCCGGTCTGTTTCCGGGCACAATTCAAAATGCTGGTTATCACTTATAAAACCCTCTACAGCTCGGGTCCAGGTTATCCGAAAGACCCCATTCTCCCATATGAGCCTGCCCATGCTCTGAGATCTTCAGGGGAGGCCTTTCGCTCAGTCCTACCAACATCCCAGCCACACCTGATGGGTAAGCAGAAGAGGGCCTTCTCGGTGGCTGCTCCAAGGCTCTCGAACTCCCTTCCCAGGAAGGCTAGGCTCTCCCTCTGTGCTACAGTTTTGGAGGCAGGCAAAAACTTCTTTGTTCCAGCAGGCTTTTGGAACTATATTAGACCTGTATTAATGTATTGGATCCCCCCCCTTTTTAACCTGTTACAGTTTTTAATTTTTTTTAACGTGTTTTTAATTTTACTGTAGGTTTAATTCTATTCTAATGTTTGTAATTTATATTTACCGCATTTCTTCCATTCTAAGATGCACTTTTTCCGTCATAAACATCTCTAAAAACGGGGTGCGTCTTAGAATCACGGGTGCATTTATTATTTCTTAGAATCAAAGCTTTTTTTCTGTGGGTGGTAAGTACTGAAATTAGTGTGCGTCTTACAATCGATGGTGTCTTAGAATCGAAGAAATACGGTATATGTTTTAATTGTACATGTTTTAATCTTGTAAACTGCCTTGAGTCCCAGTACTAGGAAAAAGGTGGGATATTATTATTATTATTATTATTATTATTATTATTATTATTATGAGGAGGAGGAGGAGGAGGAGGAGGAGGAGGAGGAGGAGGAGGAGGAGGAGAAGTAGTTTAATTTGTTTTTAACTGTGCATATTTATTGTTTTATATGGTATGTTTTTATCTGGACATCAGGAAAAACTTCCTGACTGTTAGAGCAGTACGACAATGGAACTAGTGACCTAGGGAGGTTGTGAGCTCTCCCACAATAGAGGCCTTGAAGAGGCAGCTGGACAGCCATCTGTCAGGGATGCTTTAGAGTGGATTCCTGCATTGAGCAGGTGGTTGGACTCGATGGCCTTGTAGGCCCCTTCCAACTCTGCTATTCTATGATTCTATGATTCTAGGGTGGGATATAAATGTTTTAAATAAATAAATAATAATAAATATTTTTTCTGATCAAGCAGCAGCATTGGCGTCAACATCAGAGTTAAGATTCATTAAAAACATGTGGCTCGTTTAATCTTGCAAATCAAACCAGAGATCTGCTTGGGTGTTGGCCCTTGGCATGTGCCGGCCTGCCAGACAAGGTTCGAATGGTATCATATCCATATACGCAAGGGGTGGGGGAACTTTTTCAGTCAGATAGTAGGGGTGTGCACCACTTCAGTGCAAAAACCTGAATCCGAGTCAAAGCAGGCCAGTTCAGCCCACCACAACCCAAATCTGAGTTGGGACCAGATTGAGCCGCTTTGGGCCGCTTCGGCCCTATGGTGAGTTACTGCCCACCCACCCACCCACCCACCCACCCACCTGCAGGACATACCTGAACCCCTGCTCATGCCAGCGAGCCACTGGTCCTCCAGGAGAGCCACCATCTTTAAGGAAGGTGGCGGCTCTGGGCTGCCAAAGATCTACCATTGCAAACTACTGTTGTGCCTGGAAAAGGCCATTTGGACTCCTACGGACTCCCAGTTAGGAAAGTGCAACAGCCAACTCACTTCAAATTTGGAACCGAATACAGAATGGGCCAAGGTGGTTCCAAGGCAAATTGGGGGGTGGGGGCTGTTCACAGCCCTACCAGATAGAGGGCCAAGTTGCAAACTTAGGGGCCACATTCCATCTGCAAGCAGGACCAAAGGGATAGCGGGCAGAGCTAAAATGCATTGATTGATTTGTACCATCTACCAATAAACTCAGAGTTATTCGTACTTCCAAGCTGGCTCAAAAATCGGTTCGCACGAAAAGGCATCTGCATGCCTACTCAGAAGTAAGCGGGACTGAATCACTCAGAAGTAAGCGGGACTGAATCTGCATGTCAGCTCACGAAGAAGCAGCTCTCCAGCCTGCAAAATGCCAAGCTCAAAGTCTTTGCAAGAGCTTGATTCTTCGCAGGGTATTGAAAGGACGATTCCCTTTAAAGTACCCTCTCCGGAGAAGCTTGCTCTCCGTCCCCGGCTTCTGCCCTAGAAGAGAGGGCTCACCTCTCACGGAGCAGAAATCGTGGAAGGGGCTCTTGCCTCCCTCGTGCGTGGCCTCCTCGTCAGCCAAGTGCCCGTTGGGCACGTACCGGCCCTCGTCCCCCACCGACGGTTCCCTGCGCTCCACGGAGGTGCTGCCATAGCTGCCGCTCTCTGGCGCCTCCTCTTGGCCGGCCTGGTGCTGCATGAGAGGCTCCTCCTCTTCCTCCTGTGCCAGAGAATCCTGCAGCGCGCTTGGCGGCACCCTGGAGGAGCGGGTCAGCGGCGGGGCCGGCAGGTCATAGTACATCGTCACAACGACAACCTGAAGCAGAAGCCACACCAGGGACATGAAGAGCTGCGAGGAAAGGGGGAAAAACGCCTGAGCACAACTGTATAGTCCACATGAAAACAAAGGGGGAAAGCCCCTGAATAGTAGGGGGCTTTTGATTCCTCTCCTCCTCCTCCTCCTCCACACACACACACTCACACCTTGCTGCCAATTTCACCACAGCACCAGCAAGTACACAACGCTGTATGGAACCTGGAAGCAAGCTGAGACAAAATCACCTGCTTCTTAGGCTAATCTGTTTTTATTATAATAATACGAATGTTTTTAATTTTTCAGGAAGAGGATATACAGGAAGAAGATATTCAGGATATACAGTTAGGGTGACCCTATGAAAAGGAGGACAGGGCTCCTGTGTCTTTAACAGTTGCATAGAAAAGGGAAATTCAGCAGGAGTCATTTGTACATATGGGGAACCTGGGGAAATTTCCTCTTCATCACAACAGTTAAAGCCGCAGGAGTCCTGCCCTTTTTAAATCTGGTCACTCTGGTATAGCTCCTGCACCTTTAACTGTTGTGATGAAGAGGGGATGTCACCATGGTTCTCCATATATACAAAGGACACCTGCTGAAATTTCCTTTTCTATGCAACTGTTAAAGATACAGGAGCCCTGTCCTCCTTTTCATAGAGTCACCCTACTACAGTAGCAGAATATTCAGGTGTCAGGATCTGTCCTGCAGCACCACCTCGTGGCTGCAGTGCACCTTGCCAGCTGCAGAGTAGTTGCAGGATCCAGGCCCATACCAGCAGCACTCCCAGATGAGCTGATGCAGACCAGCTGGGAGGAGCCAGGAAAGGGCTATATGCATTTCCGCCTCAGCCTTTGCCACAGCAACACAGTCTCCTATGCCTGTTGTAGCCCATTCCTGACTTCCTGCGACACCAGGCCTGGCCTCTGTTCTCTTTGGACTCTGAACCCTGCTTGCTTATGGACCTTGCCCTTTGCAACTGGCCCTGCCTGGACTCTGTTGCCAGTTCCACCGCTGTCCATCCTGGCCCCGGTGTTCCTGCGCTGAGACCTTGCCACCCACACCCTGGACCCTGACATCTAAAGCATCCCAGCTGGACAACCATCTGTCAGGGATGCTTTAGGGTGGATTCCTGCATTGAGCAGGGGGTTGATGGCCTTGTAGGCCCCTTCCAACTCTGCTATTCTATGATTCTGTGATCAGGACAGCTAAAGAGAAGGACTTCTTCACACAGCGCATAGCTAAATTATGGAACTCACTACCACAAGATGTAGTGATGGCCACCAACTTGGATGGCTTTAAAAGGGGGGTGGATAAATTCCTGGAGGCGAAGGCTATCCATGGCTACTAGCCCTGATGGTTGTGTGCTGTCTTCAGTATTCCAGGCAGTAAGACTGTGTACACCAGTTGCTGGGGAACATGGGTGAGAGGGTGCTGTTGCACCTGCTTTGTTGGTCCCTGGTCAACAGCTGTCTGGCCACTGTGTGAACAGAGTGCTGGACTAGATGGATCATCAGACTGATCCAACAGGGCTCTTATTTTCTTAGGAGAGGCATTGCAACCTCTTCTAGGGGGAAACTGCACAGAAGCGGAGTAACCACCACAACAATTCGTGGTGGGGCCAGGGGAAGGGGCATGGCCAGGTGAGGAATGTGGGAGGGCCAGATTGAGACCCCAGGGGCGGTTCCCCAAGACAAGCAGGATACGGTTCAACATCACCCTCCCACCCATGTTCCCCAGCAACTGGTACATACAGGCTTACTGACTCAGATAGTGGAGGAAGCACACAGCCACCAGGGCTAGTAGCCAGGGAGCTTTATCCCACATGTTAGATTTCTATATGAACACTAATGTTTAGGCTCCCATCCTAAACGAATTTGCTCTCAAATGGATTTTGCTGGAGTTCTCTTTCAAATACGAATTCTTAGGATGGCAGCCTTATTTTCTTTTCTAGCTTGCGATTGAATTATAATTTTGTGTGCAAGAAATACCATACTTTCAAGTAACCCCAGCAATCCAGCAATTGTGTAGGGGGTGGGGGGAAGAGGCAGGTGGGAAGATGAGCTGCTTGTCTTGGGGGCTGGGGGCCCCCCATCTGCCACCACCTATTAATCTAAATCAATAGTGAAACAGGAGTGATGGTAAGATGCCATTTGTAGTTCACCCATGTGAACACAAATGGCTCACTCATCAAAGTGCCATCTGTGTTATTCTTTACATTAATTATGATGATGTTTATAGACACCCCCCCTTTCTTTCTCTAAGGAAATGAACCCAAGGTGGTCTTCCTCCTCCTCTCCATTATATCTTCACAACAACCCTGTAAGGTAGGTTAAGCTGCAAGTCAGTGACAAGACCACAGTCACCCAGTGAGCTTCATGTCCAGATGGGGATTAAATCCCAGATCTTCTGAGTCTCAGTCGAACACTCTAAACAGTACACCGCACTGGCTCTTCTTCTTATAGGCATGTTTTAATAAGTTTTTGCCACATTTAATCTAACGCAACAACCTGACGAGGTAGGCTAAATGAGAATGCAATGGCAGAAGCCAACAACCTTTATGGAAGAGCGGAGATTTGAATCCGGAGCAGGGATTTGAATTTGTAGCTTGCACCCAGGGCGAATTCCCTGAAGGCTGTGCTCTGAATTTCCCGCCTCTGACTCCTGACCTCCCTCGTCAAGTCATTCAGGTTGGATTGACACAATTAGGTGGAAGGAGAGACCGTACCACTTCAGACTGCAGCTGCAGGATACCACATTTAAAGGCTCCCTGCACAGAGAAGGCTAGTGCATCAGGGAGAAGGGTCCTAGCCAAACCCTTTACCTGCTGTACTGGCTTTCTACTTGCAGGGACTTCTGCACAAGTGAGGTGTCCCCCTACCCCACCATCTGACGTGGTCCAGTCTGCCGTTATGTAATCATGGGGAGGAACCGGTCCATTCACGTGGCCAACATACCAGTTTGGAAAACCTCGCTCCTCCCTCACTCCCGCTAACGAAACTGCTGCTACTCACCCCAGGCGATGTGAACTTGTTGACCACGAAGGGCCCCACCTGGAAGTTACAGAGGCGCAGGAAGAGATTACAGGCTGGCCCTGGGAGCAAACGTGACAGGTCAGATGTCAGAAAGTGGCATTTAAGAGAGCTACGTGGGCACAGCCCTACACACACATACACACACCTGAGGAAGCCCCTGCCCACAAAGGGTTCTGCCTCATGTTTCGTTAACCCAGTGCCTTCCAAATGTGCTGGACTACAACTCCCACCAGCCCCTGTCTGTATAGCAATGGATGATAGGCACTGTAGTCAAAAAATCTGGAAAGAACCCATTTGGGGGAGTCCACGCTGAAGACATTTTTGAAATCTGGATGAACGACCTGCAGCCCTCGAGAGATTTTGGACTACAGTTTCCATCAGCCCTCACAATGAACTATGCTGGCCATGGCTGATGGGAGTCGTTTCCAAAAACATCTTTAGAGCCACAAGTTGTCCACCCGTGTTATAAACAGACCTGCTGTGTGCAAGGAACTGCTAGTTCTAATTACCCAGAGGAGCCAAAAGCTTTTGAATTACGCTCTGAGTTTGTGTGTAGTTTGTAATTCTTTGCAACCCACAGGGTCCCTATTTTTCAGCTGAGGTAATGCATTAAGGTAGGACGCTTCACACAAGTTTTACAGAATTTGGAGTCGGCAGATACACACACAGACACACATGGGCTTTTCAGGCAGCAGACGTTGCTAAATCACCATGTAAAAGACTCGGGAATGAAGTAGGCCTAAGGACAAGCTGAGATCAGCACTGTTTGTATTGCACCATCTTGTTCTGCCCCAGATCTTCCAGACACTTTTGTAATTAATGAATCATCTGTTAAGCACTGAAGCATCTCACATTCCTGCTCCTCTCTCGACACAAGAAGTAAGCATCTTATATAAGAATACGACAGCGTAAGGCTTATTACTAGAGTTCTACCGGACCAATTTCTGTTATTTTTTGTTTTAAACTGAAGCTTGAGTAGCGCAGATGTGCAGAAAAAATTGAACTGTTGAAAACATTCAGAGCTTGAGCTTTAATAGCAATTAATTTCCTCTGAGCCAAACAGGCAGGGCAGCCCTTCGGCCAGTGAGATGATGGACAGCCCTGCCCGGACAATCAATACAGTGCGAAGGCGGGCCGGGGCGTAGCAGCACGGTTGGACTGTCACTGCCAACGGGGAAGGGGAAGGGGATGGAGACAGCCAATCAGAGGGCACAAGGGAGGGGGCAGGGCCGCACCGCCTGCAAATTTTGTAGGGGAGGGGATTCACTAACATTTGCATTATTCATGAGCCCCTCTGTGGTGAGGAGACTGCGGGGCAAAAAAGCTGGAAAGGAGCAGGACTTCTCCAAATGACAGCCCACATAGATACAATGGCCAGGAGTGCCTACTATCAGCTTTGGCTATTGCACCAGCTGCGCCCCCTTCTAGAGTTGGAAGACCTAAAGAGAGTAGTGCACACACTGGTGACCTCGAGGCTCGGCTTCTGCAATGCGCTGTACATAGGGCTACCATTGTACCTAGTTTGGAAACTTCAACTACTTCAAAATATGGCAGCCAGGCTGGTCACCGGTACACCTAGGGGTGATCACATTATACCAGTTTTAAAATCTCTCCACTGGCTGCCAATCAGTTTCTGGGCGAAGTACAAAGTGTTGGTCATTACCTTTAAAGCCCTACATGGTTTGGGTCCAGGTTACCTGCGGGATCGCCTTCTCCCGTACAATCCACCCCGCACACTCAGGTCCTCTGGAGAGAATTTACTCCAGCCAGCCAAAACTAGGCTGACAACTATTACCCAGAGGACCTTCTCTTCTGCCGTCCTGAAACTGTGGCATGGCCTGCCGGAGGAGATTCATCAACTTAACTCTCTCTCTGAATTTAAGACAGCTTTAAAGACTTTAAAGACTAAATGGAATCAGCTACCTAGGGAGGTTGTGGGCTCTTCCACACTAGTGGCATTCAAGAGGCAGCTGGACAACCATCTGTCAGGGATGCTTTAGGGTGGATTCCTGCATTGAGCAGGGGGTTGGACTCGATAGCCTTGTAGGCCCCTTCCAACTCTGCTATTCTATGATTCTATGATTCTATGACTAGCCTTTTCCGGCAGGCCTGCCCAGATGAATGTTAAACCAAGAATTTTTAAGATGTGTTGATTGTTATTTTGACGTTGCATTGGTTTTATATGCTCTTTTAATTAATTTTATGTATCTGATTTATACTGTATTGTTGTACTAATGTTGTTCTCCGTCTCGATCCAAAGGGAGAGGCGGGTCAGAAATAAATAAATATATTATTATTATTATTATTATTATTACTGGTGTTTTAATGGTAACAGCCATCAGTTAGCATACATGCTTGTTCAAGGAACAGCAGAGCTTCAAAATGAGACCGTATTTTCCACAGCAATTTTAAATGATATAAATGGCCTTGATTTAAGCATCACACGGGCTTTCCCCAATATGATGCCTTCCAGACGTTTTACACTTCAGCTCCCAGGATTCCTGACCATTGGCCGTGCTGGCTAGGGCTGATGGGAGTTGAAGTCCAAAACATCCACAGGGCACCAGGTTGGGAAAAGCTGCCCAGATGGACCAAGGGGGACCAATCTTACTCTCCCACGCCACCTCCTCGCACCCCACGAGGATCCTACGAGGTACGATAGCTAAGGACGGGCTGCAAACGCTCGAGACAAACTTGTGACACAGAGGGACCAAATTTGCAGGTGTTTAGGAATCCCGGCAACGGGCGGCAGAGGAAATAAGACAGCCTTACCGATGAGCAGCCCAACCTGCCGACACGCCATGACAGCCGCAAACACTGTGGCACGTTCCTGGGAGCTGGTGGAGCGGGTGAGGTAGCTGAAGATGGACGCGCCTGCTCCGGTACCCACACCTGCAGGGGAGACCCAGAGGAGGATAGGAAGGAAGGAAGGAAGGAAGGAAGGAAGGAAGGAAGGAAGGAAGGGCATATCCACCCACCCGTCCATCCCGGGGACCTGCTGGCTGGGGATGATGGAGTCTGTAGTCCAAGCCATCTAAAGCAGTGGTTCCCAAAGTGGGCGGTATTGCCCCCTTGGGGGCGGTGGGATTGCATAGGGGGGGTGCTAAGAGGCAAAGGGGCGGCCAGGGGAGGGGGCTTGAAGTGGTCTTTTCCAAGAAGCGCCTCTCCAGTAGGTCTTAAGACCGAGGGACATTTTTATGGGAGAAGGTAGTTTGGTCCCAAGCCATATAGGGGAAGAATCCACACATGTATGAATACAGTTTAAGAAGAGTCCTTTTAACGGTGAATTGAAATGCTTCAAAAGCATCAAAACGCTAATGAAGAGACATACCCTGCTTGGTGTGCCCCGCCACGCCGGCTGCAAAACAGAGGCGTTTGCTCTCTTTTCCCTCCCTCTCTCGGCAAGTGCTTCCCATTTAAAGGGGCTGCGCGCAGGGGGCAATGGGCATGAGTTTGTGGAACCAAGGGGGTGGTTACCTGAAAAAGTTTGGGAACCATTGATCTAAAGGATGGGGACGGCTGGCCTTCCAATCTGGCTCTTACCTGCTACCAGCCGGCTGCTGAGAAGCATCCATTTGGAACCGCCAACAAAGTACATGAAGTTCCCTGAAAGAGAGGGGCAGAGGATAAGATGGCATTAGCAGGAAAACAACACAAGAAAGGTGACGTTAAAGGAAACGCCAAGAGCAACCTTCTCCCCCGTAGAGATACCAGATGAGATGGAGAGCAGGGTGCCTGTGCCATTAAGACTTGTGCAACAAAAAGTATTTCAACAGATGTGTTTCGTTGCGCCAAAAAAAAAAAAAAAAGTATCGGTTAGGGTGACCCTATGAAAAGGAGGACAAGGCTCCTGTATCTTTAACAGTTGCATAGAAAAGGGGATTTCATGAGGTGTCATTTGTATATATGGAGAACCAGGGGAAATTCCCTCTTCATCACCACAGTTCAAGCTGCAGGAGCTATACTAGAGTGACCAGATTTACAAGAGGGCAGGGCACCTGCAGCTTTAACTGTGGTGATGGAGGAAATTTCACCAGGTTCCCCATATATACAAATGTAACCTGCTGAAATTTCCTTTTCAATACAACCATTAAAGATACAGGAGCCCTGTTCCCCTTTTCATAGGGTCACCCTATATCAGTGGTACAGACACACCTGGAAGACACCAGGCTGAGGACGTCTGCCTTAGAAATAATTTCTTTCTTTCTTTCTGGAAACAAATCTGCTTGCTCTTTAGGTTTTAAATGGCCACATTTAAGTAGGGTGACCATATGAAAAGGAGGACAGGGCACCTGTATCTTTAACAGTTGCATAGAAAAGGGAATTTCAGCAGGTGTCCTTTGTATGCATGTCACACCTGGTGAAATTTCCTCTTCATCACCGTAGTTAAAGCTGCAGGAGCTATAGTGCAGCTGTACTGTGACCAGATTTAAAAGAGGGAACAGCTTTAACTGTTGTGATGAAGAGGGAATTTCACCAGGTTCCCCATATATACAAATGACACATGCTGAAATCCCCTTGTACAGCACCATGTACATTGATGGTGCTATATAAATAATAATAATAATAATAATAATAATAATAATAATAATAATAATAATAATAATATGCAACTTTAGAGTTCTCTTTAGAGTTCTGATTGAAAACTGGAGTGGATTTAACACCTACTGACATCAGAGCCACTAGCCTCCACTGGATGTAGTGTCATTTAAACAGACAGTGGGTTGTTTTACCTACTATGGCTGAATAGCAATACTTAGGGTGACCATATGAAAAGGACAGGGCTCTTGTATCTTTAACAGTTACATAGAAAAAGGAATTTCAGCAGGTGTCATTTGTATATATGGGGAACCTGGTGAAATACCCTCTTCATCACAACAGTTGAAGCTGCAGGTGCCCTGCCCTCTTTTAAATCTGGTCACTCTAGTATAGCTCCTGCAGCTTTAACTGCGGTGATGAAGAGGGAATTTCACCAGGTTCCCCATATATACAAATGACACCTGCTGAAATCCCCTTTTCTATGCAACTGTTAAAGATACAGGAGCCCTGTCCTCCTTTTCATATGGTCACCCTACATTTAAGGCCACTTGTCCTGCCATAGTCACCCGCTCTTGGGCAAATCCCTTGGACTACAATTCCCACCATCCCCTAGCTCAGCCTTGCTCAACCTGGGGCGCTCGAGATGTGTTGGACTGCACCTCCCAGAATGCCCCAGCCAGCTGGCTGGGGCATTCTGGGAGTTGTAGTCCAACACATCTGGAGCTGGCTGGGCATTCTGGGAGTTGTAGTCCAACACATCTGGAGCTGGCTGGGGCATTCTGGGAGTTGTAGTCCAACACATCTGGAGCGCCCCAGGTTGAGGAAGGCTGCATGGCCAAGGTGGTACTTGTAGGGTGTAAGGCTGATGGAGTGGAGGGGAGGCCAGCCTCAAGACTGGAGTCTCAGTGGCCTGGTTTCATCCCACAAACACAAAGCACTGTTTCTGGCACCCCCTGCTTACCTGCGATCTGAAACAGGTTGGCAAAGAGGATGACGCCCTTGGTTCGGTGGGTGCGATCAGACCAATAGCCAAAGAGCGGGCCCGTGATCAAGCCAGCAAAGCTAAATGCAGAGATGCCCAGGCCCAGGAAGTACGGCTCAGCATCGAGCGTTTGCAGGTAGGCCCAGATGGTTGGCAGGATCACCGCTTCGGAGAGAAAGGTAGGGGAGAGATGCACCAATAAGGAAAATTGCCGAAGGGAACATCTGTCAGAAATAGATACCTACCTTAGGGCTCAGTCCTACGCATGGTTAGACAGCAGTAAGCAAAAACAGGAGGAGAAAAGCGTCCAAGAAAGGTGCAAACAGGGGAGAAACAAGTTTTCAAGATGCTAAACTTTTTAATTTTATATATATATATTAGGTTGAGAAGCCCGTCATTATGTTGGGGGCAGGGCTGCTGTAATTAACGACCTTGGCATTTCCCCACTAAGATAACATCTGATAAGAGAAAAAAGTGTACAAGGATATATCCCTTACGCCTGGAACGCTCTTCCAGAACATTTGAGAACTACAAGTTCAATCGCAGCTTTTAAAGCTCAGCTAAAAACTTTTCTTTTTCCTAAAGCTTTTAAAACTTGATTTTGTTCTGACTTGCTCCTGCCTATCTCTCCTCTCTCATCTCACACTATCGCCCCGCTCGGGCTCTCCGCTCCTCTGATGCCATGCTTCTCGCCTGCCCAAGGACCTCCACTTCCCTTACTCGGCTTCGTCCTTTTTCTTCTGCTGCCCCTTACGCCTGGAACGCTCTTCCAGAACACTTGAGAACTACAAACTCAATCACTGCTTTTAAAACTCAGCTAAAAACTTTTCTTTTCCCTATAGCCTTCAAATATTGAGTTTGTTCTGACTCTATACTGTTAGCTTCACCCTACCCGGTGCCTGTTTACACTTCCCTGTGCCTGTTTGCATTCTCCTTCCCTCTTTATTGTTTACTACAACTTATTAGATTGTAAGCCTATGCGGAAGGGTCTTGCTATTTACTGTGTTATCTGTACAGCACCATGTACATTGATGGTGCTATATAAATAAATATTAATAATAATAATAATAATAATGGTGCATTCTCTTCCCCTCCTTATTGTTTTATTATGATTTTATTAGAATGTAAGCCTATGCAGCAGGGTCTTGCTATTTTATTGTTTTACTCTGTACAGCACCATGTACATTGATGGCGCTATATAAATAATAATAATAATAATAATAATAATAATAATAATAATAATAATAATATATGGCTATATATATTATGACCCTATACAGCTCGGGTCCGGGTTATCTGAAAGACCGTCTTCTCCCTTATGAGCCTGCCCGTGCTTTGAGATCTTCTGGAGAAGCCCTTCTTTCAGTCCCGCCATCTTCACAGGCGCGCTTGGTGGGGACATGGGAGAGGGCCTTCTCGGTGGCTGCTCCGGTGCTCTGGAACTCTCTTCCTGGGGAAGCTAGGCTGGCTCCCTCCTTGATGGGCTTTCAGAAGCAGGCTAAAAAAATTTGTTCCAGCAGGCCTTTGGAGAATAATCTGGCCCGCCATCTATGTTAAGGTCTTATAATTTTGTTGTGTATTTTAAATGTTGATGTTTTAGGGGGGTTGGTTTTTTTCCCCCCATGTATGTTTTAAACTTTGTAAGGCCACCTTGAGGCCCAGCATTGGGCAAAAGGCAGGATACAAATTATTATTATTATTATTATTATTATTATTATTATTAATAATAATAATAAGGCTCTGAAGACCAATTTTTTTCAGTCCCCACTAATAAATCAGTGAAATTTTGTGTTAAGAACTCTGCAGACTACTTCCTACAAGTAAGATATGCCATAGATTCTTTTGTTAAAATATGTTGTGTATGTACAGTATGTATTGAAATAATAGTATAGAGAGTACTTTGTTCTCATATATTAAATTAAAAAAATGTTTTAAACATATTTCATATGTACAGAGCCCCCTGTGGCCATATGTTAATTTTACAATAAGAATATATTTCTACTATGTGTCGTTGCTTTCATGTTTTACAATATGTTTTTACAGTATGCATTTTAATTGCTTACAGCTCCCTGACGAAGGATTAGCAAAAATACAGGCCGAAACACGTCGGGCTTCTCAACCTAATATAAAAAAATTAAAAGTTCACTATCTTGAGAACTGGTCTCTCCCCTTTTTGCACCTAGACAGCAGTTAGTCCTGGCTGGGGAACGCTGGGTGTTGCAAGACTTACTGCTGCCTAAACATGCATAGGTACATTTCAGCGCCTTCTCAACCTCGAACCTCCCTCTCCCTGTTCTAACTACTTCCTTGCCTTGCGACAGAAGCCAAGAAAGAAAGCCAATTGAAACGTTTCAGGATTTACTATTCCTCCATTCCTAGATGTATGCTGAAAACAGAAGCATTCATCCGGCATACGTTTCCCAGTGCCATACCCAGCGCCCATTCCAATTTTGAAATCCTTGTCCACATTTGCTGGCTACAGAGCCAGTTAAACTTTGCAGAACCCAAGCTGCAGGCCACGAGGCTGTAGAGCTCAGCTCTCTGGCAGCTCTGGTCTAGCACAGTTTCTTAACCCGCTGGCAAAGAAGCCAAGGTCATACAAAGTGCCTCGTTTCGTTCTAGAAAACGGGTGCCATAAAACGCTTAGATGCTGCCAATAACCTGGTTATAACTAAAGTGAAACAAACTAGCGCCAAAACCAGTGAACATGTTACCTCTCTCCCCTACGGCATGCTGGGAGTTGTGGTCCAACACATCTGGAGGGCACCAGATTGGGGAAGGCTGCTCTAGTGCCACAGTGGGCAGAAGAGAAATGTCTAGATGTTTTGGACTTCAACTCCCAGAATTCCAGACCATGCTGGCAAGGGCTTCTGGGAATTAAAGTCCAAAACATCTGGAGATCTACCTTCTGACTACCCCTGCTCATGAGGATGTCTGGGAGTAGAGATCTGCCTTCCAACATCCTTTCAAACAAGAGGACCATCCTCTATAAAGTAGGCCACCTTAGCTGGAGGTGTCTACCTTGGTTCAGATCTACTTACAAGCAAGCATTTCTAGCCAGACGCATAAATTGAGGTTATGCATGGCGTGGAGTATGTGGATAGGGAGACATTTTTCTCCCTCTCCCAAAATCCTAAAACCTGGGGTCATCCCATGATTGATGGGAGATTCAGGACAGATAAAAGGAAGGACTTCTTCACACAGCGTATAGTTCAACTATGGAATTCGCTACCACAAAATGTAGTGATGGCCACCAATTTGGATGGCTTTTAAAAAGGGGTTAGGCAAACTCCTGGAGGGGCTATATGCTACCTCCAGTACCTGAGGCAGAATACCTATGTACTTAAGCTGCTGGGGAACATGGGTGGGAAGGTGCTGTTAGTTTTATTTTTTTATTTTATTTTTTATTTTATTTTTTTATTACATTTATATACCGCCCCACAGCCGAAGCTCTCTGGGCGGTTTACAACAATTAAAAATGGTAAACATTAAAAGTATACAAAATTTAAAAACTGTTGCCCTCATGTCCTGTGTTGTGAGTTTCCAGTGGGAAGCTGGTTGGCCACTGTGTGAGCAAAATGCTGGCCCAGATGGACCCTTGGTCTGATCCAGCAGGGCTCCTCTTATGAGATTTGCCTCCAGATTCATATGGTAGCCATTTCAAAAATGGCCACTTAACATTTTGCAGCCAGCATCTGTCCTGGCCAGTGTTCAATCCTAAAACACCATCTTCGGTGCGGTAAACAACATGGCTTAAAAGATCCTTCTCAACACGCTTTTCCAGGGGCCCTGTCCTTCCTGGCCCTCCGAAGTGGGATGGGAAAATCCCACTGCTAACACCATGTAGTATTTAATGTTTATCTGTAGACCACTCTCCAGACAGCATACAAAGAGTAACCTTTATTGAGTAAGCCACGATACATACTAACTGCCCTCCAATACCAGGTGAATGCCTTTATACAAATCATTGTAAAACTGAATCAAGTTAATTGATACAATTAACACACACATCATTACACCCCCTCCCATGTTCACAGGGAATAATTAGACATCTGCATTCATCACTAGCCCCTAGCTGGGGGCATAGCAACAATACCTGCTCCCGCCCTGTCCTATCCTTTGCCTTGCCTGCAGGAGGATGGGTTACAGACTTGACCCATGGCATATAAAATATTAAAGTATTAAAGTGAGAACTGCAGAGCCAGAGGGGGAAAGACACCACGCTATCTTAGCAGCAAGTGCTAGTGACCGAGTGTTTCAGGAGTTCAAGGACACCTGATCAGCTCTACGAATTCTAACAAGGAATGAGGACTTCAAACTAGAGGCAATAAGCCAGCGAGGCAGTTTGGATTGATCCTTTAAATGACCTATGCATGTTTAGACAGAAGGGGAGAAAAGCCTACAACTCCCAGCATTCCCCAGCCGTTGTAGGCCTTTTAACACGCTCACTAACTTTGCAACAATAAGGACTAGAAACTTGTTGTGTGTATTTTTTTTAAAAAAAAAGGAAAGGAAATATTTTCAGAATGCTGAATTCCTGACTTGATTGTGTGCTTGTGACTTGATTGTGTGCTTGTGGCTTTGGTTAAAATATAACCTTTTCATTTTGTCATTCTTGGAACCCTATGAAGTTTACAGCCTGATGCTTCTCTGGTTACATTTGTTCTGCACTCTGCACCCAAGCAGCACTGCAACAAGGCAGGCTAAAGACAGTGAGCTTCATCCCAGGTCCCTGCTTCCCTCGGATTATCCCCGTAGCGCTAAGCTTTCACGGTTGTGGTTGTTTTTGCTACCGGGCGACAGCGATCCTTTGCATACCAGGAAGTGAGTTTAAGGGGGGGAGGAATGTAAAAAAATCATTAAAAAAATCAACGGATGACCCAATTCAATTCAAATTTAGTATGCGTAAAGCTCTCCCTAATATCTATTACTGTGCCGATTTTGGTGTCTTTATCTTTAAAGCTTACGCAGATGTAAGCATTTCTTTAAAATCCTGCTCCTGTGCCCCCAGCGGCAGCTCGGAAGATACGCTCAAAATGTAGGGGCTAAATTCGGCGAATCTTTTTGCTTTATTGCACGATTAAAGCAGGATGCATGGGAGTACTTCACAATCAAAGCAGATGATAAGGCGGAAAACTTCTGAGTCCTTTGCATGCAATTCGCAGTGATTGCACAGCATAATGCTGGTGTGATAAAGCTCAGTGACTTGCACAAGGCTATTTCATAAGGAGGCAAGAAAAGATCCACTACGGGATCTCATCCAGTCCAGCCTACAGCCCTCCAGATTTTGTGGAATTCCAACCTCCACCAACCTCAGCCAGCATGGTCAATGATCAGGGAGTTGTAGTCATACAACATCTGGAAGGCTGCAGATTCCTCATCCCTGAGCCAGTGCATCGTCCTGCTTCTGGACACGTTCAAGCCCTGCTTGTGGCTTCCTGGAGACAATCGTCCTGTCCCACTGCTGTTCCCCAGTATACTGCCTCTGAAATTGGTGAGGCCTATTTATTTCATCTCCTTTTAAAGCCATCTAAATCAGTTGCCATCCCCATGACTTGTCGCAGCTAATTCCGTAACTCCATATTGTAGTATGTGAAGAAGTGCTTTCTCCCCGCTTCTCCTGAAACTACTTGCCAATCAATTTTGTCCGAGGACCCCCAGTTCTAGTATTACTTTGAGAGACAAAGAAAAGCCTGATCTCTGATGCACTTTCTCTGAACTATGTGTCATTTTAAAAACCTGCTCACCTTCAGAACATTGGAATGAATCTCATGTTCCCCCCCCCCCCAGCACAGCTTTTTCCAATCCGGTGCCCTCCAGATAGGATGGATTGCAACTACCATCATTCCCAGCCAGTATGCCCAATGGTCAGGGATGATGGGAGTTGCAGTACAACACGTCGGGGAAGGATTGGGTTGGGGAAGGATGCTCTAGAAGCTAAATTATACTGACTTTTGACTGGTGTCAACTACATTACACTGGGGTAAAATTTTGCAGCCCAACCCTACGTGGTTTTTACAACAAAGTATTTTATAAGAAGGCGATTGCAGAATGGGCAGTTATGCTGGCCAAGGCAAGAGGTTAGAAGCGAAGGCTGTGGGCGGTTTGTGAACCGCCCAGAGAGCTTCGGCTATTGGGCGGTATAAAAATCTAATAAATAAATAAATAAATAAGGCTATGTGTGCAGATCAAACAGTGGTCCCTGGGAAGCTATGGAACAAACTGTTCAGACAACTTTCTAAGCCAAGGTGATTAAGCATTTTGAGCTAAACATTATGGCTCAGCTTGTCCTGTGAACCATGACTTGGCATGTCCTGTGAACCATCCCTAACCATGATTTAAATACACTCACTAACCATTTGCTGCAAAAGAGTTGCTTAGCAGGTTGCCTGAACTGGCTCATTGTGTACTACTGAACCCAAACCTCAGAACCCTTAAACACACACACACATACACACACAAATGTTCAAGTCCCAACCCCTGGAACATGCAAAGCAATAATAAAGATGACCTATAAAAAACAAAGGCAGTCACATTGGCCATGAGAAAAAAAATGCCAAAATCCATATAGTGCAATCATTTTATTAGTGATTAGTTCACTTTATGTGAACTGCCCAGAGAGCTTCAGCTATGGGGCGGTATACAAATAC
Organism: Elgaria multicarinata webbii; assembly: GCF_023053635.1. Classification (NCBI taxonomy): domain Eukaryota; kingdom Metazoa; phylum Chordata; class Lepidosauria; order Squamata; family Anguidae; genus Elgaria; species Elgaria multicarinata. The sequence goes on along the minus strand of NC_086178.1, from coordinate 12,263,925 downwards.
AATAAATAAATAAATAAATAAATATTAGGGCAGTTCAAAGATCACACACACACACACACACCCCTGCAAGCTTGCATGGATTTTGTTTGTTGGTTTAGTTTGGTGTTTTTGTTTCGTTTTTTGGTTTTTCATTTAGAGCTAGCCTAAGAAAAGGTTGCACCAGATGGCAATAAAAGGATTTGGCAATAAAGACGAAACCTTCTCCTAGTATTACTCACCCCGGTGGAGGGGCAGGGGCAGGGGACCTGCCTCGGACCAGTGGTCCAAAAGGCAATGGAGGGGCTGGTGGCTCCATTTTTGGTGAGGCCGTGAATCCGCTCTCGGTTTCACTCAGAACTCCAAAGGAGCCATTCAAGGTGCTAGACCTCATTGCTCCTTTCGAGTTCTGCCTGAAACCTGGAGCGGATTCGCAGCCCCGCTGACACCCGAGCCACCAGCCTTTACTCTCCAAACGTGTCAAAGGGTGGGGGGACGCTCTGGGGGACTAGTATCCCGACACCCCACCCTTGTTCGGAACGCCTCTCCCCGTTGGCCCACCGAGGCGGCAGCCCTACCATACTCGATCCCTCCAGACAGGAAGAGGAGGCCGATGGTGAAGTTGGTCCATTTCTTCTTGCGCTGTGCATCCATCCACCTTGCGTCGCTGCCCCCCTCCACGGCCACAGGCGCAGCCGTGGCCAGGAGGACTGCGGGGCGGGGGGAGACCCGAGGGGAGGGACGGAGGCTCCGGCGGAGCTCGCTGCCCAGGAACCTCTCAGGGGCCAGGGGCCATCCTTGCCAGCGAAGCGCCCCTCTCCAAGTCCTTATACATCCATGGACTACGACGACGACGCCCCCCCTCCAGGCAGGAATGGTCTCTTCCACGAGCGCACCTTCCCTCCCACCCCCTCCTTAAGCCCGTGGCTGCAGCTGTTCGCCAAATCGCAACTGGGAGCAGTCCAAGTGAAAGATCGGGGGTGGGACGAGAGCTGGCAGCAGCCAATGCAGAGCGCATCCTTGTCTCTCCCATGAACAACCTTTGCCCTGCTGGTACTAACCTGTCTTACGAAGTGCGGCGGGGAGGGGGGGACATCAGTTAGCCAATCAGAGCGCGCCGCCGGCACATGCTCAACTGCCAGTGGAGGCTGGTGGCTCCGATGTCAGCGGGGCGGTGAATCCGCTCTGGGTTTCAATCCGGATCAGTCAGAACGCTGAAGAAGCTGAGGTTCTGGATCTATTTTGAGGATTGGTTTCAGCACGTTGGACAGCTCCTTTAGAGTTCTGGCTGAAACCCAGAGCAGATGCACTGCCCACTGAAAATTCAACAGGGCTAGACGTGGAAGGCTTTTCCTGCCGAATTTCTACCTGTCCCAACCGGCTGTAAGTGGCACTGGAGGTTGCTCACCAAGAAACCTGTCCTAGGGTGCAATCCCATGCAAGTTTAGACAGAAAAAAGTCAGACAAGTCCCATCATGCCCCAGCCACCTATACTGGTTGAAGCATGCTGGGAGTTATAGGACATTTTCTGTCCAAACATGCATAGGTTTGCACCCTTAATAGCATATAGAGCAGCCATCCCAAACCAGATGTGTTGGATTGGGGATGCTGAGAGTTGTAGTCCAACACATCTGGAAGGCTACAGTTTGGGCAAGGCCGATATAGAGGAATGCAAGATGTTATCTTTGACCTGAGCCCTGTGCCCTTAACTGCAGCATCAAGGTGATGAAAATCAATGGGGAAACTTGTCCTGGTATGTAGATTTGGGGGAAGAAGAAAGCTTCACCTATTGAATTTGACAGGAGTCCTTCCTGAAAAATAAACAAACAAACCCAGCAGTCTAATTGCTTGGCTTATGTGTAAGAGTGTTGCCAGAACTCATTGGCTACTGGGCCAGATTTAAGGTTTTCATACTAGTATACAAAGCCCTAAACAACTTGGGACCAGGATATCTGAGAGAGCACCTTCTCCCTCACCAACCTGCCCAGTCACTGAGATCATTAGAGCATATGTTCCTGGTGGTTCCATATGGACCTTTGGCCCAATTGGATTTCACCAGGAGAAGAGCCTTTAGTGTGGTGACCCCTTCTCTTTGGAACTCCCTGCCCCTGGAGGTCAGGCAGGCACCAACACTAGGCTGTTTCCTGCACCTCCTGAAAACAACTCTTTTCCAGGAAGCCTTCCTCACCTTCTTCCATTGAGAGCCAGTGTGGTGTAGTAGCTAAGTTGTTGGACTGGGAGTCAGAAGATCCAGGTTCTAGTCCCCACTCGGCCATGGAAACCCACTGGGTGACTTTGGGCCAGTTACAAAGTCCTTTGGACCTTTTTATTCTCTCAGTATTTTAACACTTAATTTTAACTTAAATTTAAATTTTACTGTTCTTTTTTTTAAAAAAATTATTATTAAACAATATACAACAAACACAAAAACAACAAATAAAATCACTTAATACATAAACATAAAATTGCCTTAATATTGTATATTCAAATTTAACCTATTAAACATATTTATACTAAACATAACAGTGCTCCCACCACCACGGGATCTCATTCCTGTTTCCAAAAACTCATAGTTTCATCTGTTGGTGGTTTCCCACTTCCTTTAAACAACACAAACTCTAGGAACTTTTTCCATATACCCTCAAAATCATTCATTTTTACTATACCTCTTTTCATTTTAATATTACATGTCAATTTATCATTTATAGCAATGTCCCACACTTCTTTATACCATTCTTCAATACAATAGTCTCCTTGAACCTTCCAGTTCCTAGCTACAATCAACCTCGCAGCCGTCAGCAGGTTAGTTATCAGTTCTTTCGCTTCTTTATTACATTTAAGTTCTTCTTGCAGTGAGAGTAATGCAATCCTTGGTGTAACCTCTACTTTAAATCCCACAATCTGCTCAATTTCAAAGAACACCATCTTCCACAACTTTTGCACATGTTTACAATCCCACCACATATGTAAATACGTTCCTTTTTCACCACAACCCCTCCAACAATCTGCTGAAAGCTGATTATTAATCTTATTTAATCTGACCGGAGTTAAGTACCACCTCCATACAAGTTTATAGTAATTCTCCTTTATTCTTACTGACATATTTCTCAACACTCTCTGTCTCCATAGTCCTTCCCATCTCTGCTGTCCTATTTGTATCTTCAAATCGGTTTCCCAAACCACTTTCCCGACACTATCCAACATTCCTTTCTCAGCTAATATATTATATAGTTGACTCATTAACCCTTTTGTCCCTGTATTTTGTCCCTTGTCCCTCTCTTTTTTCTCGATTAATTCCTCAAATTTCGTCCTCTCTCCACACTCTCCATTTTCTCTTACCCAATTTTTAGTCCATTGTTCCAATTGCCCATAATTTAACCACGTTAATTTCAAATCTTTTAAAACTTCTTCCAACCTCTCTCTTGTATTCATCCCCCTTAACCATTCTCTTAACTTCATTTTATTTTTTTCTATTAAAACTTTACTTAGTCTATTCTTTAAATTTTCAGGAAAATTCTTTAGCATTATCAACGGTGTTAAGGAGGAATTACTTGAAAGCATCTCCTTTTTATATTTATTCCAAAGTTCCCAATGGAACTTCAAAAAGTGATTATCCAAATCATTAAGCCATTTACCCTTCCCTTTTTCCTTAAAAAATACATTCTGCAATTTTAACTCAACGTTACCTAATGTATTTTCCTCCATCCATTCTAAGTCCCCTACCCCTAAAATTGCTTCGACAATATGTCTTAACCTGTTTGCTATATAATAATACTCAAGGTTTGGGAGACCTAATCCACCCTTCTTTTGGGTTAAATACCATTTACTTTTATTAATCCTTGATTTCTTCTCAGCATTACAGTAATTATTTATAAGATTCTGCCAACTTTTTAACTCTAAATCTGAAATTCTTATTGGTAGCATCCTAAAAAAAAATTAATCTTAGGTAAAATTTTCATCTTTATTAAAGCTATTCTTCCAAACCAAGAAAGATTCAGTTTCTTATACTTCTTTAACTTTTCTACTATCTCTTTTTTCAATCCATTTAAATTCTCACTTTCCAAATCTTCTAAATTTTTAGTAACCTTAACACCCAAATATTTAATTTTCTCTTTACTTTTCAGAACTGAAGCCTTCCCTTCCCATTCCTTTTCTTCCTTTTTGATATAATTAAACAACATCAATTCCGATTTTGCCCAATTTATTCTTAACCCCGTAACTTCTTCAAATTCTTTCAACTGCTGTTTAATTCTTTCCATTTTACCTATAGGATCTCTAATAGTCATCAATGTGTCATCTGCAAACATATTCAACTTTATTTTATTACTGCTACCTATCCTCTCTATCTCCACATCTTCTCTTATTGTGTTTGCCAACAATTCCATCACCAATACAAACAGGACTGGCGAGAGTGGGCATCCTTGTCTTGTCCCTCTGGCTAGTCGTATCTTATCCGTTATTCCATCATTTACTACCACTACGGCTGTGTTTTTGGAATATAACTGCTCTATTATTGCTCTCAATTTAATACCAAATCCCATTTTATTTAACACCAACTTTAAAGTTTGCCAACTCATACAATCAAAAGCCTTGAAAATATCTAACGCTAAAATACCCGCCTTATTCTTTGACTTTTTTATCCCCTGTATTACATTCAGAACTCTGCCTATTAATGTGTGCATCTGTCTACCTGCTATGAAACCGCATTGGTCTTCCCCTACATATTTAGCTATAAATTTATTTAACTTTTAGCCAAAATAGTTGAAATTTTTTTAGCATCTTGATTTATTAACGAAATTTGTCTATATGAATCAGGGAGAGTCAAGTCCTTATCCGGTTTCGGAATTAAAATTATTATAGAATGCTCCCATGACTCTGGAATCTTCTCCCCTTCCATTATTGCATTATATAATTTCAACAACTTTGGCACTATTAATGTTAATTTTTTATAAAACTCTGGTCCTAGACCATCTACCCCTGGTGATTTCCCTGCTTTAAGGCGGTCAATAACCTCCTCTATTTCACTTTGCAGTATCTTATTGTCCATTATTTCCTTATGCTCTTTTTTTAATCCTTTCTTCAAAAATTTACCCACATACTCTTCCATCTTCTTCGTTTGGGTATCTCTCTCCTTATATAAATCTTCAAAAAATTCCTGAATGTTTTTATTTATTTTATTTTATTATTATTTTTAATATCAATTTCTGCTGCGTGGTTTGATCCTGGTTGTGCTTTTTATACTGTATTTTGGATTTGTGTTTTTAGACTATTGGTTGTTTTATTATGGTTTTAATTTTTGTGAACCGCCCAGAGAGCTTCAGTTATTGGGCGGTATAAAAATACAATAAATAAAATAATAAATAAATAATAATAATACATACTCTCAGTCCAACCCACCTCACAGGGTTGTTGTTGTGAGGATAACATGGAGAGGAGGAGAATTATGTACGTCACCTTGGATTCCTTGGAGGAAAAAAGGCGGGATATAAATTAAATAAATAAATAAATAAATAGTTAAACTGACCAGTCACTGTTTTTAGTGGTCCTTTGTTATAAAATGAACAATTTTAATTTGCTGTTTTAATCTTTTTATTTATGTTACTTATTTATTTATTTATTTATTACATTTATATACTGTCCCACAGCCAAAGCTCTCTGGGCAGTTTACAAAAGTTAAAAAACAGTGAACTGTTTTTACTCTCTCTCTCTCTCTTTACTGTTTTATTCCTATGTACACCATTCCAGAATCTATTTTAGCTATGGGGCGGTATATAAATATTGTAAATAAATAAATAAATAAAAATGTAGCCCATGAGAAAGATCTGAACAATTTACTTGTGATCCCAGATGAACACAGTCCACCAGCCAGAAATTTGGGGTGTACCAGGTGATTATCAACATCCCTGCAATAACAGGCAGACAGTAAAACCAGGAAATGTAGCCAGTCCTTGGTGAACCGACTGGTGAGCCACAATCAACTTCGTGGAACGCAGTTAGTGCAGGCATACCTAGGACACAATCCTAGCTCTTTTTCCTGTCTCACATGCTCCAGCTGAGAGCCCCCTCCCTCCTGCTACCAACTGTCTCTGGAGAGGCCATCAGTGAGGGAGGAAGCAGCAGCCAGGCACCTCTCCACCATGCCTGGATCCAGCTCCAGCTGAGAGCCCCCTCCCTCCTGCTACCAACTGTCTCTGGAGAGGCCACCAGTGAGGGAGGAAGCAGCAGCCAGACACCTCTCCACCGTGCCTGGGTCCAGCTCCAGCTGAGAGCCCCCTCCCTCCTGCTGTCATCTGTAACTGCTGAACTTTACAACTAAGATTGTAGTGCCTGAATTTGCTTTCCTTTTCCCCCTCCTCCTCCCCCCTCCCTGTCCCCTTTCCTTTTGTGTCATGTCTTTTAGATTGTAAGCCTGTGGGCAGGGACTGTCAAGAAATACTTTTGTAAGCCTCCGTGAGAGCCTTTTTTGGCTGAATGGCGGCATAAAAATCCTTAAATAAATAAATAAATAAATAAAATAATTATTGCCAAATCCAAGTGTGCCAAAATCCAATATTGAGACACTTGCAAAAGATCACAGGCAAGGCGTCGGGCACCAAATGTTTATTCTCGAGAATAAGGTGACCTCTTGGCACTCATGCAGCAAAGGCAGGGTCACACCATGCTGAGGCAGGACAATAGCTTATATACAGTACTTCCATGCAGTGGTCAGAAGGAGAATTGCAGCTGAGATTACTCGGCTGCCATCACCTTGTGCTTTTCCCAGGTGTGCTTTGCGCCTGTAGCCCTTCTCCTATTGGTGATGTGGCTAGGGGGCAGTCCTAAGGATTTGGCTGGGTTTGATTGGTCAGTTTCATTTGAAACTGACCTATGCTGTTAAACTGCACTTAAGCGATGTTTACTTGAAGTTAGGTGGTGCTGGAGCTGGGGGGGGGGGCATTTGGACCCCGCCATCAGTGTGAAATACCTGCTCTCAGATGTCCTTTGCCCTGCATGCCTGCACTTAACATTTCCCCTACATAGTGAAGCGTGGGCAGCTCGACAGTGAGCGGATTTGATGGGATTAACTCAATCGGTGTCCTTTGGGGCTGACAAGGCTAGGGGGCTGGGAAAGTGTCTATGTTTCACTTGCACAGCGGTAAATGGAGTTCTTTACTGGGGGCATTGTCGAGGAAATCAAGCTGGTTCTTTTACCTAATGCCCACAGGTATAGGAAAATGGATCTATAACACACTAGCTCCATACAACATAAAGTTCATATCTTCCTGCTTAATTAAAACCTATTTTTAATGTTGCACTTGCTGTCACAATTCAGCTGATGTTGAAACCACACGTTGAAACATGATGTTGAAACCACATATTTTTTTAAGGCAAGCTAACCACAACTAGGAAACATATGGAGATGTATTTCGTCTAACTACTGTAATGCCCATTATAGTATTCTAGTCAGAGAAGTACTTGAACTCTGTATATGCCTAGGTGCTTTGCTTCTCATTGGTTATGTTGACCTTTCCTGAAATTGTTGGGCAGTTCCTCAGACTGTCACCCTGCAGCGCTGCTTGTAATAAATCTTCTAAGGAGAGAGAAATTGTGTCTTGAGAGTTTGTGACCACCACTCAGCGAACCACAGGGACCCGTGGTTTCGGGTTCCACAACAGCATCTGGCTACTCCCCTTCCCTGCCTTGTTAGGCCCATTCGACTTTTCCAGGTGTCCCTGGGTGGGCTCCTGGTGGGGTGCCCTGGAGGAGGTGTGGGTGCATGTCTGGATGTGTCTGTGTGTCAGGTGGAAATGTACATTACATCAGGAATACACCCTCGAACCACCTTGGCTGGCTGGGGGATGCTGTGAGTTCAAGCGCAACAGCTCTGGACAGCACTCAGTTAGGGGAGGCTGCCTAAAGGGAATCTCCACCCTTGCACAGTTTCTCTCAGTCATGATGCCAATAATGCACCCTTGATTTATGTTCTCACGGCAGGGTTCAAAAAGGCTATGGAGGAGTGACAGTTTCACATGCAAGTGAATATCTGGAAGCCGATCCATAAACAATGAAGAGCCAGAACCAGCAATAACATCACCTTTTCCCCTCCCAGTGCAACAACAAACAGTTGATCCTCCTCTGCTTTGTCTCTTACCATGGGAGGTTTTATACAGAAGCACACTGCACAAATTGTTATCACTCATAAAGCAACCCTGCACTCTGGTTTGATCTCAACATTATTATGACGAGTAATCTTCCATGTATTACTTTTTATTTGTTTTATTTATTTAACTTTCGTAAACCACCCAGAGAGCTTCGGCTATGGGGCAGTATATAAATTGCAATCAATCAATCAATCAAATTTCTTGGCCACCTTTCAGGGCAGAAGCCCTCCCAACGGGGCAGCGTACAGCAATAAGACACACAAAAGTGATAAGATGTCAAGAGTTATAAAAACAGAATTGAAAACAGTAAGATAGGGTGACCATATGAAAAGGAGGACAGGGCTCCTGTATCTTTAATAGTTGCATAGAAAAGGGAATTTTAGCAGGTGTCATTTTTATATATGGAGAACCTGGTGAAATTCCCTCTTCATCACAACAGTTAAAGCTGCAGGTGCCCTGCCCTCTTTTAAATCTGGTCACTCTAGTATAGCTCCTGCAGCTTTAACTGTTGTGATGAAGAGAAAATTTCACCAGATTCTCCATATATACAAATGACACCTGCTGAAATTCCCTTTTCTATGCAACTATTAAAGATACAGGAGCCCTGTCCTCCTTTTCATATGGTCACCCTATGTAAGAACACAATAAAAACATCAAGAAGGACAGCAAGAATTAACGACAACAACAAAACTATCCTTCCCCAGTCAGGCAATGTAAATTATTGTTTAATAGGTGATTAATAATGTGCAGATCAGATGTGTAAAGAATATATTTCAACAATAAACACTATATTTAAACTTAAATAAATACGGTCAGGGCCGGTGCTACCATAGAGGCCACTCAGGCGGCCGCCTAGAGCACCAAGCTAAGAGGGGTGCCGGGCACAGCGCAGCACTCATGTGCGTTGGCTGTGAGCCGGGCTGGCCCGAGGATTCAGTTGGGCCTGGGCGGGTGAGATGGCGCCCCGCACCTGCCCAGCTGAAGTGAAGCCAGGGATGCTGGGGTGGGAGTGGGGCGGCTCCACCTTCGGACTTCTGGAACGTGCCCGGAAGAGAGAGAGAGAATGTATAGGTGAATGGGGTGCATGGGGTCTTTGAGTGAATGCGTGTGTTCATGCGTGTGTTTGTTTGGAGTGAGTGATGCATGTGTGCGAGTAGGGGGGGATGATTTGGAGGTGATATTCCTATTAAATAATGCATTTTAGACCCATAGCCGTTCCTTTCCAATTTGTTTGCTATAATTGGCACGATGTATTTCTTGCACTTTAAAATAAATTTATCAGTTTCAAGTTTTGTGCTTCTTATTTTTTTCCAAGAAACATGTTCTTAAAAATCAAAGTTGTTATTTTTTTGTGGGGGTTGGGTGGGGTGAAAGTAGCTCACCTTGCCTAGGGCACAAAATAGTCTGGCACCGGCCCTGAATACGGTCATAATGTGGTAAATAACAGGCAAGGAGTCCAACTGCATGAAGATGAGGCATCCCAAACAGGCGGCCCCGTCCTGGTTTTTATTAAGAACTAAGTGGTTACATTTCCTGTATACAAGCTATGATTGGTTGTTAAGTACAGCATGTTAAATGCATGATTACCTCGTGCACAGGAGGTGCACAGAAGGTGCTGGTTAGTGTGTGTTCAGCATGAATATACCATATAAGGGTTAAGGAAATACATGATCATAGCATAGTGTCTTCAATACTGTATTGTATTCTGTGGTTCTTGCGTCAGCACATTCCAAGGCATGACCAGCAAGTGCCAAGATGTTTCTTAGCAAGGCTTTATCTTAAAAGTGTTATCCTTGTGTTCCAGCACATCTCAGCATGGTATGCCAATACTGAATGTGTGCCAGAGAGGGATAACAATTTCCCCTACATCATAACCCTATGCACACTTAGAAGGAAAATAAAACTCCTACACTTCCCTCCTTATTGTTTTATTATGATTTTATTAGAATGTAAGCCTATGCGACAGGGTCTTGTTATTTATTGTTTTACTCTGTACAGCACCATGTACATTGATGGTGCTATATAAATAAATAATAATAATAATATGATGATGACTGGAGTATGCTAGGCATTGTAGGACTCTTTTTTTTTGTCTAAACTTGCATAGGACTGCACCCTAAGGCAAAGTAGAATATACTGTGTGTATATATTATATTGCATATATACTAGGGTGACCGTATGAAAAGAAGGACAGGGCTCCTGTATCTTTAACAGTTTTATTGAAAAGGGAATTTCAGCAGGTGTCATTTGTATATGGGGAACCTGGTGAAATCCCCTCTTCATCACCACAGTTCAAGCTGCAGGAGCCCTGCCCTAGAGTGACCAGATACAAAAGAGGACAGGGCTCCTGCAGCTTGAACTGTGGTGATGAAGAGGGAATTTCACCAGGTGCTGCATGCCTACAAATGACACCTGCTGAAATCCCCTTTTCTATGGAAATGTTACAGATGCAGGAGCCCGGTCCTCCTTTCCATAGGGTCACCCTAGTATATACTCTCTGTGTGTGTCTATTATATAGTGTATAATACACACACATATACTGTGTGTGTGTGTGTGTGTTATTGCATATATACTGTGTGTGTATTATTATACAGTGTGTAATACACTGTATATCATTTATACACACACATAAATTCTGCTCCTCCTCTCCACCGTTGTTGTTGTTATTGATATTGATGATGATGTCTATTTAGCAGTCGCGCTATAGCCGAAGTTCTCACTGCAGCCTTAAAAACTGAAGGGAAATACCTTTTTCGCCTGGGCTTCAAAGGAGACCTCTGCGCATGCGCCTATATAGGACGTCCTTCCTTCTCCCGCCGCCTTCTTTCTTCCCGCCAACCTGCTAGCTGTCTTTCCTTTGCCCAACGCTAATATGGCGGCCGCCGCTTCAGGCGTCAAACGTCATCTACGAGCGCCCGCGCCGGAAGCGAAGCGAGAAAGCCGACCTGGGCCACGTGGGTTGCCTGCTTGCAGGTGGTCCTTTGCAGCTCCGGCTGCGGGCAGCGGGCAGGTCTGCGGCCGGGCTCCCGCGCGGCGGCTCCTCCTCCTCCTCCTGCTGCTGCCGCCGCCGTCCCGCCCCGACTGCCATTCCTGCCCCCGAGGCGACCCTCGCCTTGCACCCCCGGCCCGCTCCCGCCTCGCCATGGCCGGCATTCTCTTCGAGGATATTTTCGACGTGAAAGACATCGACCCCGAGGGCAAGAAATTCGACCGGGGTGAGGAAGGCGGACGCGGCTGCTGCGCCTTTTCTCCTTCTCCTTCTCTTCTCCCCCCACCCGCCAAAACTACTGCAAAAGCCTCCCCCACACGTTGCTTTATGGGCATCCTCCTCCCTCCCCACCCCCTTTCCTTTTGTGTCATGTCTTTTAGATCAGCCTTCCTCAATGTGGAGCGCTCCAGATGTGTTGGACTGCACCTCCCAGAATGCCCCAGCCAGCTCCAGATTGTTGGACTACAACTCCCAGAATGCCCCAGCCAGCTCTGCTGGCTGGGGCATTCTGGGAGGTGCAGTCCAACACATCTGGAGCGCCCCAGGTTGAGGAAGGCTGAGCTAGGGGATGGTGGGAATTGTAGTCCAAGGGATTTGCCCTAGAGCGGGTGACCATGGCAGGACAAGTGGCCTTAAATGTAGGGTGACCATATGAAAAGGAGGACAGGGCTCCTGTATCTTTAACAGTTGCATAGAAAAGGGGATTTCAGCAGGTGTCATTTGTATATATGGGGAACCTGGTGAAATTCCCTCTTCATCACCACAGTTAAAGCTGCAGGAGCTATACTAGAGTGACCAGATTTAAAAGAGGGCAGGGCACCTGCAGCTTCAACTGTTGTGATGAAGAGAAAATTTCACCAGGTTCCCCATATATACAAATGACACCTGCTGAAATTCCTTTTTCTATGTAACTGTTAAAGATACAAGAGCCCTGTCCTTTTCATATGGTCACCCTAAGTATTGCTCTTCAGCCGTAGTAGGTAAAACAACCCACTGTCTGTTTAAACGACACTACATCCAGTGGAGGCTGGTGGCTCTGATGTCAGTAGGTGTTAAATCCACTCCAGTTTTCAATCAGAACTCTAAAGAGAACTCTAATGGGGCATTCTGGGAGGTGCAGTCCAACACATCTGGAGCGCTCCAGGTTGAGGAAGGTGGTTTTAGATACCACAAGATGCGGTGATGGCCACCAATTTGGATGGCTTTAAAAGGGGGTTGGATAAATTCCTGGAGAAGAAGGCTATCAATGGCTACTAGTCCTGATAGCTATGTGCTCCCTCCAGGATCAGAAGCAGTAAGCCTGTGTGCACCAGTTGCTGGGGAACATGGGTGGGAGGGTGCTGTTGCACCATGTCCTGCCTTGTTCATCGCTGGTCGATGACTGGTTGGCCACTGTGTGAACAGAGTACTAGACTAAATGGACTCTTGGTCTGATTTAGCAGGGCTCTTATGTTCTCCTTGATGAGAATACACTCCCATTCCTGGTAACTTTCCCCTCACAGGTATTATATCCTCACCATTCTGACAGCTGCAACCTTCCAACATGGCAGAGTATGGACACTCCTGCCACTTGCAGTATCAGTCAACCAAGCTATTAGGACAGCAAGGGATTTATTGGAATTGCTGTGCAGTCATGGGTCAGCTTTTAAATTTTGTAATTACAAAATATGAGAATCTATACGGGCATAGCCCTGAACCCCAACCGTTCCCCACATTTTTGAACTGTGATTGTGGAGACTGATGCACAAGGTCTGTACCAAAGATGCTAAGTAACCATTGTCAGGATCTATAACAAATACTTGGCATGTATAAGACCCTGTAATTCGTTCCTCATCTATGGAATCTATCACAAGCCCAAAAGACTCTATGCTCTGTTTCTTAATCTCTTCAGAGTTTGGGTGTTTTTAAAATAAATAAATTAGAGTTTCAGGTTCCTTTTGCTGATGTCTGAGTCAGGGATCCGATTGATATTCCCTCTTTAAAGACTCTTCCTTTTCTCTGGTTCCACAGACCTGGGTCTGGGTGGGCTTAGCATTCCATCAGGAAAGGGGTCTGCCTTCTTTGCCATCAGCCTCAAATAACTGATACTCATATCTGTCTTCTTCAGTTTCCCGGCTGCATTGTGAGAGCGAGTCCTTCAAAATGGACTTGATCCTCGATGTGAACGTACAGATCTACCCTGTTGATCTTGGTAAGTGGGGATCAAGGAGCAGACCTGGCAAGGTTTTTTCCCCTACTAAGCACATATTGCATCAAAGTTCACTTCTGTTTTTAAAACTCCCTGCAGATTTTTCTTCAGCCTTAACCTGCCTGATCAATGACATCCAGAGAGCTTCTGCTATTGGGCGTTATAAAAATGTAATAAATAAATAATATAGATCCTGCTTTTCTTTGTGGCAAAGACATTCATTTGCACAAACATCAGAGTGTCTGAAGAAATGCTAATTTTCTAATCACCAGTTGTTCGTGATAGTGATGAATAAGTCAACAGTTGTTTTTACCTCTTTTTTAAAAAGAGAAGTGCAGTTTTTGATAGTGTCTTCTCTGCCTTTTCTGTAAATTGTCACCATAACATCTGCCTGCGTTTGCACATGACAAATGAATGGGATGGCCTGAGTAAATATAAACCAAACCACTTAAATAACCCCTTAATAAATTTGTCAAAGTGAGCCGTGGCCCATAAAAGTTTACACTGCAAAGACTCTTTTTAGCCTCTGAGCTGCCAAAGAGTGGCTTCTTGTTTTTACTGTGACTGACTAGCATGAATTCACCGCTGAAGTCAATCTGCGCACTAGCTTCCTGTTTTAAAAATGAATTTTTCTGGCTTGCTTTTGTCACTTTAAAAACTTTGATGGACTTAATGCGACCCGATTGTGCTTGATTAAAAATTACAGTTTGAGGCCACCGGCTAAAATGTTCAACCTCTTTAAACCCGTGCAGGCACCTGTTGGCGAAGACATCTTAATTTTCTGAATGTATAATTCAGAGGCCATTGAAAGGCAAAATGCTCAGAGCCGAGACTCATGCAGAGAGGCAGTGGGTGACTACCACTCAGATGTTTGCCATAGTGGGGCCTAAATGTCATTGCACTGTAAACCTCCCAATATACCCGCTCCCCTAACTATATGCAAATCTAGCTCAGGATATGTTCAGCCAGTTGAACTGCAACATCAAATTCCACTTTTGCTTTGTCTCTTCTTTGCCCCTCGCTGCCCCCTGGCACTGTTTCTCCAAGGCCTGTTGCCGTCCTCGGCGTGTGCGTGCAGTGCTTTCCTCCTTACGGTGTTTTGCATTTGTTCTCCTTCTAAGTCTGTTCTTGGTCTTGGCTTTCTAGCTGTGCACATCCTCCCATCGAAAGCTCCGGCCTTGCACGCCGGTCAGGAAGTCGGCCGGTCTTAGCCTTCTTAGTATCCGTTCTCTCTCTCTCTCTCTCGCATCCCAGGTGACAAATTCCGCCTAGTGATTGCCAGCACCTTGTACGAAGACGGGACCTTGGATGATGGGGAATATAACCCGACGGACGATAGACCATCCAGGTAATGGAAAGCTAGTTCTGCTGCAGCTGAGTGCTCTTGTGTTCCACCTTCTGCAAGAAGAGATCAAGAACTAGCGTTTTGTAGTGCATGTGCAGCCGGCATGCCCACCCAGGGCTGGCATCGAGGGTAGGCACAGTTGGGCTCCTGCCAGGAGCCCACTGACAACAGCCCCACTGGAGTTGCTCCTCCGTTTCACCCCTGCAGCCTGCCCCTCCACCTGGCCCATGCTCTGACCCAGACAACAATGGTAGTGAGAATCAGTAACAGTAGCTGTGACTTGCTCACTGACTACCCGTCAAGTCAAGCAAGAGATAGAGAAAGAGGACAAGGAACCATCACAGCTGGTAACAATGGTGGTGAGACGGTACTGAGGGAAGGTGACCCATTGAGGGTGTCTTTCCCAAGGGCCTTCAAAAACCTGGAGCAAGCACTGCGCCCACCATCCACCCCTGTTTGAAGTGTACACATAACTGCTTCGGCATCTGTAATGCTTAATCCATAGCCGTTGACTCCCCACGTACACGGTCCCTGTAGAATTCCCCGAGCCACGCAGATCCCGTTCCCTTGGGATCGCTCCCTGCCTCACTTAAGTCCTCCTGGGCCGCCAAGCAGGAGCTAGAAGGGCTGCCTTGCCGTGGGGCTTCCTACAGTGTATTTTATTTTATTTTCCTAATTATCTTTACATGCCAGCTTTCCTCTAAGGCAGCCTTCCTCAACCTGGGGCGCTCCAGATGTGTTGGACTCCAACTCCCAGAATGCCCCAGCCAGCTGGCTGGGGCATTCTGGGAGATGCAGTCCAACACATCTGGAGCGCCCCAGGTTGAGGAAGGCTGCTCTAAGGAAATAAAAGCAGTGTACACAGTTCTTCCCATGCCCACTTTAATCCTCGCCGCACCCCTGCG
This sequence comes from Elgaria multicarinata webbii, assembly GCF_023053635.1. NCBI lineage: Eukaryota > Metazoa > Chordata > Lepidosauria > Squamata > Anguidae > Elgaria > Elgaria multicarinata. Next base: position 12,248,381 of record NC_086178.1, on the reverse strand, counting down.
TTGTGGGTCGGGTTGAGAGTTTGTGACTAGGCCCTCGTCACCACGGCGAGCTTCCTGGCTGAAGAAGGATTTGAACCTGGGGTCTGTCCGATCCTAAATCAGCACTCGAAGCAGTTCACAAGCCTTCCGCAACCTGGTGCCCTCCAGATCTGTCGAACTGCAACTCCCATCATTCCTAAGTGGCTGTGAAAGGAAGAGCTGTAGGACATCTTGAGGAAGCCCAGCAAAGTTTACTGCTGCAAGGCGCAAGAATGTTTGGAAATCTGCAGGCCCTTTATTCTGCGCATGGAATATTTAAATGTTGTGTTGACGCTAAACTGCGCATGGGAAGCAAACTTGGACCTCTTCATTTGGGTGTTTATTGCAGGTATGCAGTGTGCTTGCAAAAAAAACCCCCAAAACTTGCCACTCTCTCTCTTCTTCTTGCCTACAGGGCTGACCAGTTTGAGTATGTGATGTATGGCAAGGTGTACAGGATTGAAGGGGATGAGACGTCCACAGAGGCCGCCACGCGCCTGTAAGTATCCCATTCCTTCTGGGCTTCCTTCTTCGGGCAAATCGGCATTGCTCCAAGAGAGCTGGTCAAACACGAGGAGGTACTTCCCTCCAGGTGCGCCCCCCCAGCCTTTCTGAACGCTGCGCTGCTCAGCACCTGGGGAGGCTCTTACTGAAAGTTATAAGGTGAGCGGATTTGGGGAAAAGTGAATAGGGAGGAGACAGAAAGCCTTTCCCTAAATCAGGGGTGGGCGACTTGCGTCCCTCCAGACGTTTTTACCCTACAACTCTCGTAGCCAATGGTGAAGGATGGTGGTAAAAGTAAACCAAGACACCTGGAGGGCCGCAAGTTGAGCACCCCTGCCCTAAATGCTAAAATGAGAGGCGATGTTCTAATTAACAGCCTTCTCAGACTAGTTAAGAACATCAGAAGAGCCCTGCTGGATCAGACCAAGGGTCGATCTAGTCCATCACTCTGTCGACCAGGGACCCACAAGCAGGACACGGTGCAATGGCACCCTCCTGCCCATGTTAAGAACATCAGAAGTGCCCTGCTGGATCAGACCAAGGGTCCATCTAGTCTGGCACTCCGCTCACACAGTGGCCAACCAGCCATCGGCCAGGGACCAACAAGCAGGACATGGTGCAACAGCACCCTCCCACCCATGTTCCCCAGCAACTGGTGCACACAGGCTTATTGCCTCGAATACTGGAGAGAGCACACAACCATCAGGGCTAGTAGCCATTGAGAGCCTTCTCCTCCAGGGATTTATCCAACCCTCTCAGAAAGCCATCTCAATTGGTGGCCATCACGGAGAAATTATTTATTTATTTATTTATCTAGCTATCTATCTTGTAGTGAATTCCAGAGTTTAACTCTGCGCTGTGTGAAGAAGTCCTTCCTTTTATCTGTTCTGAATCTCCCACCAATCAGCTCCATGGGAGGACCCCACAGGGTTCTAGTATTATGGGAGAGGGAGAAAAATGTCTCCCTGTCCACCTTCTCTACAACAAACATAATTTTGTGCACCTCTTATCATGTCTCCCCTTAGCCTCCTTTTTAACATGCTAAGCAATCCCAGCTGTTGTAGCCTTCCCTCACATGGGAGATGCTAAAGCCCCTTGATAACTTCGGTTGCCCTTTTCTGCACTTTTGTTCCCTGACTTATTCCCGCAGTGGCAGTGAGTAGATTTGGAGAGACACAAGCCATGTAGTCGCCACCCTATGGGGCTATGTTAGTCCTTGGCCTACGGCCACGTGGTTTGTCCTGATTTTCCCACACACACACACACCTTCTCAGGCCCCAAGGAATTTCAGAGAATTGGAGGAGTGGCAATACTGAGCTTTTCCATGTGGTTAGAGGCAAAATTTGGCTGCCTCTCCTACCTGTGCAGGTAGCGTCCTAAGAACTTCACAAGAGCCATCCTGGATCAGACCAAGGGAGACCTGATAGAGGTGCACAAAATGATACCTGTTGTGGAGAATGTGGATAGAGAGTCATTTTTCTCCCTCTCCCATAATACTAGAACCCAACAGGGTCATCCCACGAAGCTGATTGGTGGGAGATTCAGGACAGATAAAAGGAAGTCCTGCTCCTCACCCTTTTTTGCCCTCCCTCCAGCTCCGCCTACGTGTCCTACGGCGGCCTGCTCATGAGACTCCAGGGAGACGCCAACAACCTGCACGGCTTTGAAGTGGATTCCAGAGTCTACCTGCTCATGAAGAAACTGGCCTTCTGACCTGCTGTGGGGGGACGCTGGAGGGCTGGAAGCTGCAGTGGCATCTTGGACTCGGGGGGGGGGGAGTGGAGCTGCCAACCCCCCCACCCCAAATATACAGAGACAGATTTGCCAATGGCGGATTACAGGCATCTCTGACAAGTTCCCCACCTCTTCCCTCTGCCCCCCATTTGGGGGCCTTTGGATCATATCAGCATACTGAACATTTGTCCAGAGCATCTCCTGCTAGCATTGAAGGGACCGGATTTCGTTCTCTTAATATTTGTAGGATTACAGTGAACCATCGTTTGTTATTGCATAAGGAACTCAGTTGCATCTGTTATTACACAGGGGACTATGAATCTTTTGATATTACAGAGGGATCTATGGACATTTGTCTAGAGCGTCTCCTACTAAGAGTGAAGGAAGGGACGAGATTTCATTCTCCCAAGTATTTGTATGGTTATAAGCCACACTTTGTTATTACATAGTCGCATTTGATATTACATGGGAAGATACGAACATTTGTCCAAAACATCTGCTCACACTAAAGGGACTAGACTTCGCATTTCAAGGATTTATATGGTCACAGTATTACATGGGGGCTCTGTTCCATGAGAATCAAGGTTGCTATTTCAGATGTAGGGTGACCATATGGAAAGGAGGACAGGGCTCCAGTACCTTTAACAGTTGTATTGAAAAGGGAATTTCAGAAGGTGTCCTTCATATGCATGTATGCACCTGGTGGAATTCCCTCTTCATCACAACAGTTAAAGCTGCAGGAGCCCTGCTCTCTTTTGTATCTGGTCACTAGCATAGCTCCTGCAGCTTTAACTGTTGTGATGACCTGCATACAAATGACACCTGCTGAAATTCCCTCTTCATCACAACAGTTAAAGCTGCAGGACCTCTGCCCTCTTTTGTGTGTGGTCACTCTAGTGTAGCTCCTGCAGCTTTAACTGTGGTGATGAAGAGGGAATTTCACCAGGTGCTGCATGCATACAAATGAGACCTGCTGAAATTCCCTTCTCTACGCAACTGTTAAAGATACAGGAGCCCTGTCCTCCGTTGCATACGGTCACCCTATTCAGATAAGCAGGGTGTGCTCACTTTGCTGTGCTTCGCTCATAGCATAGGCAAGGAGCCTCTGCCCTTACAGATTTTGCCAAAGTACAGATTCTGACCATCGTTCCTGACCGTTGGCCATGGTCAGCTGGGAATGATGGGTATATCAGCAATATCTGAAGGGGCAGTAGTTTCCCTGCTCCCTGGCCCGAGGCAAATGCTCCATTTGAATTTGCTTTGATGCCTTAATTAAAGCGTAGCAGTTTCATATTTGGCTGAGCCGGGCATCATTTCTTGCATCTACACTAGAAAGTTGGTGGCTCAAGGATTTGGCCGCTCAAGATTCGGCAGTTAGGAATCCAAATTCCTCGGATCGAGTTGCCTGCTTTATCAACAGAAATGGACTAGGTTTGCACATTCTTCGCAAAGACACAATGTTTTCTTCAGGATTTGGGTCCTCTGTCTTGATCCACCACAACTCCCTGCTCCTTACCCAGTCCCATCGCAAACGTGGAAGGGGACTTGGCACTCCAGCGTAGAAGAACCATAAGCAGAAACTTCCTGGGCCAAGAGTGTGAGACAAGGACCTTGTTCACGCATAACCGCAACCCATGGTTTGTTTAATTTGTGGGTTGTTGCCTTGCCCACAGTTAAGCCGGACCATAGAGCAGACAGCTGGTTGTTTGGTTCCTGCCTCCCTCCCTCCCTCCCTGTATCTCTGTAGCGGGGCTGGGGATTATTATTATTTTACCACTCTTTCCTGTCACTGCTGTAGTCTGGCGAACAAACCAATAGTTCTGGATTCACACTAACAACAACCCAGGCATCACCACCCAGCAATGGGGCAACTTGCAGGACACGGCACGCTGGTCTCCCTTTCCTCCGCACCTTTCCTCATTCAGTGAGTGGGAGATGCAGGAAGCGAGCACGGCCTACGTAGCCAGGTTGCCGCATTTCCTTTTCCACATTTGGCCCTGCCTGGGTCCGCGGTAGGCCTTGCCCACGGCAGGCAGGCTGGCAGGCCGGCCACGGGAGCGTATGCCCAAGCGCATGCAGCCCTCGGCTTGGGAAACATTCTCCGTCCCCCGTGTGCAGGCAACATAAAGGCCTTCAAACGATATATGTAGGCACTTTTCAGAAGGTGCCAGTGGTGCGTACAAGATCTTCATGCTCTATTTCGTTCTCATAGCCCTATGTGCTTAATAAAATGTGGCAGGACTCTTTTATATAAAAAAAAAGAACACACAAGTCTTTATTGTAGTAAAGTTATAGGTAGGAAGCCTTCCCAAGCGCTCTCCCCCTTCAGGCTGTGTCTGTAGCAGCCAGGGCCGGGCCGGTCTCATAATGCATGCAAAGGTGCTTCTTTTTGGCGAGTACACTGCTGTAGGCAGAGACAGTGGTCTTGCTGTCACTCACTTGAAGGATGATGTAACAGGACTGTGCATGCCGGAGAGGTGTTTCGCCACGTGATGTTTCCTGCGGCTGTGAATGCTGCTCGGATCCATTTGTTCTTGCTTGCAGTTGCCAACTTACCAATAAGAGCATCAGAAGAGCCATGCTGGATCAGACCAGGGGTCCATCTAGTCCAGCACTCTGTTCGCACAGTGGCTAAGTGGTGTTGAAAAGGATCCCAAAAGCAGAACACAGCTGCAATAGCACCCTCCTGCCCATGTTCCCCAGCAACATTCCCTAGCATTGTCGTACTGCTCTAACAGTCAGGAAGTTTTTCCTGATGTCTTGCTGGAATCTGGCTTCCTTTAACTTGAGCCCGTTATTCCGTGTCCTGCACTCTGGGAGGATCGAGAAGAGATCCTGGCCCTCCTCTGTGTGACAACCTTTTAAGTATTTGAAGAGTGCTCTCATGTCTCCCCTCAATCTTCTCTTCTCCAGGCTAAACATGCCCAGTTCTTTCAGTCTCTCTTTATAGGGCTTTGTTTCCAGACCCCTGATCATCCTGGTTGCCCTCCTCTGAACATGCTCCAGCTTGTCTGCGTCCTTCTTGAATTGTGGAGCCCAGAACTGGACGCAATACTCTAGATCAGGCCTAACCAGGGCTGAATAGAGAGGAACCAGTACCTCGCGCAATTTGGAAGCTATACTTCTATTAATGCAGCCCAAAATAGCATTTGCCTTTCTTGCAGCCACATCACACTGTTGGCTCATATTCAGCTTGTGAGCTACAACAATCCCAAGATCCTCTTCACTTGTAGTATTGCTAAGCCAAGTGTCCACCATCTTGCAACTGTGCATTTGGTTTCTTTATCTAGCCCCTTTGGAAGCCATCCAAACTGATGGCCATCACTACAGATTGTGGTAGTGAATTCCATAGTTTATGCGCTGTGTGAAGAAGTACTTCCTTTTATGCAGATCCAACATGTGTCCAGAGAGTGGGGAGCACGACGGTTCTGGAGCATCGATAAATTATGTTTCACCAGTGCCCCTCCTTCATCAAGCCGGTTCATTTCCCCCTTCCTTTGAGGCAGATTCTTTTGATATCACTTGAATGGCTTAAAAATAATGCTTTTGCCGCCTGGCTGAGAAGTCCATTGCCATTGTCAGAACATGTTTTTTGGAGACAGTTTGACAATCACAGACCCATAGCCAGGAGGGTACGGCTGGAATTCAAATGGGATCCACAGGTCACAGGCGGGCCCTCCGCGTCTCAAATGTTTTCGGGGCATCGAAAAGCACTCGGGCAGGTGTGTGTGTGGTTTTTAAACCGATGCAGCTTGCAGCATCTCCGCAGAAAATAAAGGCAGTATGATCCTTGTTCCTGACCCAGAATATCCTCTTAGAGACACGGTGACTGGTGGGTTTGGCCACCCTCTTCCAGCTCCTCCCGCGCAGGTGAAGGACGGTCGCTAGGAGCCAGCAAGGTCTGTAGGCGAGAGAAAAGCTCCAACCGCTGTAATAGGTGTTGCTTGGGAAAGTGCTGACTCTGCCCATTTCCTCCACCGTTTGCACAGTGTGTGTTGGGAGCTGCTAAAATGCCAGACCGCCACCAACCAGGTAAGGCAAGGAAGGGCTGAGAGCTTAGCCGGACTCGCTCGGCTCCAGAAACTTTTTATTATTTTTGTAGGCAGCTAAAGCAAGCTTGTAATTTTAGCGAGGAGGGCTACGGACCGCTCCGAAGCTGTCACGGCGCTCCTTTCTTTTTCCGCTCCGGTGTTCTGACCTCCCGCTCCAAGGGTTTGGTCAGCCCTGCTCTTCCGCACCTGCCCACCGGGGGGCCTGCCGCTCCTCTTGCCTCTCCCTCGGACCAGAAGCCCGCTGGGTCTTTCACTGCCCCCATGAAGTGGCCAAGCTGGGAGGAGGATGAATAGGGTTGGTAGCTCTGTGCGGACTCTGATCATCGCCGCAGGAGTCTTTCCGCAGGTCAGCGAAGAGGAAGCGCAGTTTTCCTCGGACAAGCCGTTCGTAGGTCTCAAAGATCGCCTGAAGGTTTCTCTCTGGAATCAGTTGCGGGGTTCCCTCTGGCTGAACACTCGCATCCTGTTCCTAGAGCGAGGAAAGAAACAAGGCTAGGTGCTTCTCGGGACTAAAGCCCACAGCAGATCCCAAACCCAGGACGAGAGATGTCAAGGGCAGCTTTCATAGAATCATAGAATAGTTGAACTGGAAGGGGCCTATAAGGCCATCGAGTCCAACGCCCTGTTCAATGCAGGAATCTACCTTAAAGCATCCCTGACAGATGGTTGTCCAGCTGCCTCTTGAAGGCCTCTAGTGTGGGAGAGCCCACAACCTCCCTAGGGAACTGATTCCATTGTCGTACTGCTCTAACAGTCAGGAAGTTTTTCCTGATGTCCAGCCGGAATCTGGCTTCCTTTAACTTGAGCCCGTTATTCCGTGTCCTGCACTCTGGGAGGATCGAGAAGAGATCCTGGCCCTCCTCTGTGGGACAACCTTTCAAGTATTTGAAGAGTACTATCATGTCTCCCCTCAATCTTCTCTTCTCCAGGCTAAACATGCCCAGTTCTTTCAGTCTCTCCTCATAGGACTTTGTTTCCAAACCCCTGATCATCCTGGTTGCCCTCCTCTGAACACGCTTCAGCTTGTCTGCGTCCCATGAGCCACCAGTAAAGCCCCAATTCCAGGATGGGACCATAAACAGGGGGCTGTCTATATGCGCTCAAAGCCCCGCAGTGGCTGCGAATCTGTGCTGCATCAGTTATATGACGCAGCTGCAGATTTACAGTTACCATGGGGCTTTTCCGCAAAGCTGCAGAGTAAAAAAGGCAGGGACTTACCCCGACTTTTTTGGTGGGAGAGAGGACACCTCGGCTCTTCTGCCATCTGAACTTGCTCTGTGGCCAATCAAGCCAGGAAGAGGGGGAGGGGCGGCAACTCCAGTACCCAGATGACCGCCGGAAATGCTGCATTCCCTCTTTAATGTGGGAATTACCCAACACCACCCCGGTAAGTGAAACCGCAGGGTTTAGGATGAACATAGCACCACCTCGGTGCTCTCTGGTCTCTACATCTACTGCTGCTCATTTTAGGCAGGCCGGGATGCTCTTTAGACTCTATAATTCAATATTCCAATTTCACTGGTTACTAATTTGGTTCTGGACCCAATTTAGGGTGCTGACGGGGATCTCCTTTCAGCCCAGGGGCCAAATTCAGTTTTGGAGATGCGCTCAGGGGGCATATTCCAGTGTTGGAGGCCGAAGCAACATGGAGGCATAAAAAAAAATGGGGCAATTTTGGGTCAAAAAATAGTTAAAAGACAAGCAGATTGCAGCTTAACGTTCTCCCTGCCAGTAACTCAGCCTTAGAGAGGCATTTCAACATTTTGGCACAGACGGGACGGGAAGGGGCGGGCGCCTCTGGGGAACATCAGAGGGCCAGATTTTGTTCCTCTGCCTGCAATGCCCCACTACAGTTTTAAAGCCTTGTATGGTTTGGGCCAGGATATCAAAAAGGCCTCCACCTCCTCTGCTTTCAGCAGCAGCCTGAGTTGCAGAAACTAAGGCCACAGCTAGACCTAAGGTTTATCCTGGGATCATCCAGGGTTCACCCCTGCCTGAGCACTGGATCCCCTGTGTGTCACCTAGATGAACAGGTTTGACCCCAGGACGATCCAGGGATAAACCTTAGGTCTAGCTAGGTCTTTGCAGGCCTGCAGGAAATGGGATGGGAAACGTTTTGCCTGCACCATCTCTCCTGGGGGCACAGTCGCCGTCTTTCCTTGCCAGGGGGTTGAAGAAGGGGGCTGGTGGCATTACACTTAGAGGGCTGGGGGCAGATGGGCAGTGTCTCACTTCCCAAAGCAGTGACGGAAGCCCCACACCGCCTTTCTCACCTGCCAGCCAAAATTTTGTAGGTGCAGAAGGAAGGAGCTGGCTTTCTCGTAAAGCTGTTGAAGAATTGCACAGGCGCAGCCTTGGGTCAGTTCCTGCCGGGCGGCTGCCGTGCCTCCCACCAACCTACTCAGGTCGCCCAATACTTCCTGCCCTTTGGCCCGAGCCTGAAAGAGAAAGCCCAGTCGTTCTATCACTTTCACATTCTTTATACCAGTGGTGAAAAACCAAATGTGGCCCTCTAGGGTCCCAAGATGGCCACGCCCCCTCCTCCCCTGTCCCAACCGCTGATTGGTTGGAGATTTCTATGCTTTTGTGCAGTCCTGTCCGTCCCGTCCCCCGTCCCCCCTGATTCTGACAGGTTGAAATGCATCTCCTAAGTCTTAGGGCGTCTCCATAGTCAGCACAAATCCTGCATCCTGACCAGGGCTTTGCCTTCTGGAGTCTTCACGGGTTTAACAATGAGCAAAATGCACCCGCTTGTTCTTGCCAGTTCCTTCCCATAGGTTTCAATTCTACCGCCAGCAGATGGTGCTGTTAAACAGCGTGTTTTCCATTTATATAACTGCATTTTCAGGGGTTTATAAAAGGGCGGATTCCTACTTCAAAACAGCACAAAAAGCATCAGAGGTTGGCTTGGTCATGAAAAGGACCCACAAACATTCGTGAGTGACCAATCACAAGCGTGCAATAAATTGCTCGTGCGGAGTAGCTCATAGTTATTTTATTTATTTCATTGCATTTATATGCGACCTTTCTTCCTCCAAGGAAGTGAAGGCAGCATACATAATCCTTCTCTCCATTTTATCCTCACAACCACAACCCTGTGAGGTAGGCTGGGCTGAGTGTCTGTGACCGGCCCAAAGTCACCCAGTGGGTTTCCATGGCCGAGTGGGGATTAGAACCTGGATCGCCCAACTCCCAGTCCAACACTTTAGCCACTACACCACACTGGCTCTCATAATTACTGGCAGGTCGTGAGACACAAAGAGCCCTGCTGAGACGCCCTCGATCCCATCCCTCGATCCACTTGGGGTTTCCTCGTCCTGACATACTCACTGTCTTCTGCCTCCAGTCTCCAAGGTTGACTCCCACCAAGGGTAAGAGCACAGGGTGCTGAAGCGAAGGAAGCTCTTCACATTGGCTCTGCAGAGAGAGGACGGAGAGCATGGGGAGAAGTTAGCAGGAGTAGGTAGCTCACTCCTCTACCTTGAAGACACACCTGTGGGCAGGCAACCTAAACTGACAGGCAAATGCAACCATTCACACTAGAGCTCCACCTAGCTGCCCCTCCTGAACGAGAGCAAACATAACCCACTTCTATGAAAACACAAGTCTTGTGGCACCTTGAAGATGAACAGATTTGTTATAGTCTGAACATTTGAGGCCCACTGAGGCAAGGTAATAAATTCAGGCCTTAGAGGCGGCCTGAGGTTTTTCCCCTTGGAGAGGGTAACCCTGAGAGGAGTAGTTTCATTTCTCCGGTTAAGCTTCATCTCCTGGTTACGTTTCATTTCTCTAGTTAAGCTTCATTTCTTCAACGTGAGAGCAGTGCTTTTCTGTTTTGGAGGAAGAGAGTATAAAAGGGTGAAAGAGACAGAGAAAACCAGAACAGAAGGAAGGAGCAGCAAGAAGCAGCCTGAAGAAATCTAGGTGAAGCTTAGGGTAAAAGAACGTGCCTTTCGGCAACTTTTATTTTATTTTAATGCCTTTTATATCACTCAGCTCTATTGACTAAATACCTTTATTTTAATTTGGTTGTTTTAATATAGTAGTAAACTGTTGTGTTACTTCGCTTTGTAATCTGGTTTGCTCCATTTTATGGGGACGATGGGCGTCCTAGTCCAACAGGTTCGGGAAGGCTGGTCTTGAGAGAATGCCATGCTAATGAAGGAATCACCTGGACTGAGGCAGCTCCCCCAAAGTAGCTGGAAGGTGCCCTGGGCAGTTGTTTTGGATGGGAGAATAGAATGCACAGCACCCAGGAGTGTCTTTACCTCCGGCCAGAGCCGACATTTTGCGGTGTGAGGCGAAGAACAAGATGGCACCTCCTCCTGTTCCATGTATAAAGGTTGACTGGACTGGCGCAGCTCAGCATCCTCCACCACACCGGCTGAGGGGACGTCGGCCAGGTCATGTGGACCACAGCTCTGTCCTCCCACACTTTGCTGCCCCCTCCCAGCATCTGCCGCCTGAGGCCACGGCCTCACTCTGCCTAATGGAAGAGCCGGCCCTGCCTGTGAGAAGCCAGGCGGCATTATGAAAAAGCTTCTATCCATTCAGGCACATGGAACCCCCCCGTGAATGTAACGCCTCAACCCAGAAGTGCGAGCTGAAGGAGAGATGCAAACAAGCCCAAACTCCCGTGCAGAAGGAACCCCCCAAATCCGCCTGGATACAGCAAAGCGATGCTTCTTACCACTCTTTGTGCCATTTCCACGGCTTCAGTAATGTATTTCTGGATCAGCCGCCGGTCACAGACCATCCGTGTGGGACTCATCCTGGACTGCTTTATATGGAGCAGGAATACACTGAGGAGCAGCAGCCCTGGAGCCGGGGAGAGTGAGGGACAGGCAGGTGAGGGTTTGGACTCCCCCCCCCCCCGCCCCCGGGCCCCCACCAAGTCAACTTTGCAATCTGACCTCCCAGACCATCCCTAGCTCCCACTTTCAGGTGGGCTGGGCAGCGGCCACAGGCAAGGGCGCGCCCATCAACTAGCGTCTCCTGACCCTCAGGAGCTCCACCCCTAAGCCACAAGAGGCGGGGCCTGGCAGATTGGGGCGGAGCCTGGTTGGGCAGGGAGAGGAACCCTGCAGGTATGGCGCAGAGTTAGGGCCGGGGTGATGGAGGAGTGAACGGCAGAAGCTCTCTTGCCCCCTGGATTCGCACTCCTCACCCTGCGATTTTTCACCTCTTTAAGAAGGCAGCTGGGGACCCCTCGAGACCTGTGGTTAAGCACATCTTTGCATTTCATGTGCTGGTTTTTAAAATAATTAATTGCAAACGTTGTCACCTGGGGACCCGGGGGCTGTCTTCACGGCTCTGGGTTGGCTCTGCTCTGCCTACAACCCCCCGTGCTCTCACTGGTGTGTAGCAGTGGCAACTCGGAGTCACGCAGGCTTTCCGGTGGCCATGAGCCTCGCTACACCCTCCCCCTCCCGCGGCTTCCAGTGACCAATAGGAGTTCGCCTTCCGCCCAGGAACACCCCCCAGAGTGGTTCAGAGCAAGGACAGACCAGCGGAAGAGCTGGGCAGACCTCGCTCTGGCTGGAAAAGTCAAGATAAGTCCCCGAATTTTCAGCCGCCCATCTCTGCCTCTTTGCACCAGGGTGCCTTCGAATCTGTTGCTGCATCATCTAACTGATGCAGCGCGGATTTGGAGCCACCCCAGGGCAAAGAGGTCATGAAGACAGGCCCGGGGAGGGGGAGCGCCCCGGAAATGATCAGGATCACAGCAGGCAGGGAGGGGAGGGACTTCACCCGTGTTACATCCTGAGGAAAGCTGCTGCATTGCAGTCCTCCTTGTGGGTTGCTCACAGGTAGCTGGTCGGCCCCTGTGTGAAGAGAAAGCCGGACTAGACGGACCTTGGTCTGATCCAGTGCGGCTCTTCTGACGTTCTGCGGTGTTTGCTTTCAGGGGAAATCCCCTCCTGGTGCCAAGGGGGGATCCCCCCACACACACACACAAAATAAACACATTCTGCAGAGAAGGGATTTTTCTCAGGGCAAAAGCTGGAGCGTGTTCAGAAGAGGGCAACCAGGATGATCAGAGGTCTAGAAACAAAGCCCTATGAAGAGAGACTGAAAGAACTGGGCATGTTTAGCCTGGAGAAGAGAAGATTGAGGGGAGACATGAGAGCACTCTTCAAATACTTGAAAGGTTGTCACACAGAGGAGGGCCAGGATCTCTTCTCGATCCTCCCAGAGTGCAGGACACGGAATAACGGGCTCAAGTTAAAGGAAGCCAGATTCCGGCTGGACATCAGGAAAAACTTCCTGACTGTTAGAGCAGTGCGACGGTGGAATCAGTTCCCTAGGGAGGTTGTGGGCTCTCCCACACTAGAGGCCTTCAAGAGGCAGCTGGACAACCATCTGTCAGGGATGCTTTAGGGTGGATTCCTGCATTGAGCAGGGGGTTGGACTCAATGGCCTTGTAGGCCCCTTCCAACTCCGCTATTCTATGACTGTATGATCTTTATCAACCCTGCCACCATTACCCCACACACTCCACGAGCTGAATCTAACCCCACGTTTAAAAACCTGCAGGTAAGATGCAAAAACGCATTTTGGCTGGTTTTACCCTAATCCAAAAACAGGCCTTCCCCCAACCTGCCACCCCGCCCCCAGCTGTGGTGGTTGGACTATGACTCCCATCATCCCCAGCAGTCTGGGTGTGGATGATGGGAGCTGTAGTCCAACACCTCCAGAGGGGGGGGGGTCAATAAGGACATGAGAGAAGTGCCCCTACTGGATCAGATCGAGGGTCCATCTAGTCCAGTACTGTGTTCACACGGGGCCCACCAGCTGTCAGCCAGAGACCCACAAGGCAGGACAGGAGTGCAACAGGTTGGGCTCCTCTGCATGTCTGCTCAGAAGTCAGGCCCATTGACTTCAATGGGACTGATTCCAAGGTAGGTGCACGTAGGCCTAAGGCACGCATAGGCTTTTACTATGCATGGCACAGCGCACACTGTGTCCCTGCTCCTCCTCATTTCTGAATCGGGCACATCCCCATTGAAACTGGTTTCAGACTTCTTTAAGAGCCCGGGCTTCAGTCCGGTCTGGGACGGCATTCCCCGTACTCTCAAGTACAGAGATTCCTAACCCCCAAAGCCATGCCCGGTGTCCAGGATGAAGCAAGACACACAAAACTTAAACTAGACCCTGAATCTGTAGTGCCTGGCTAATGCTGGGCCTTCTCACTGAAGGCAAAGCTCCTAGTTCCAGTCCATGTGCAGAGTGCCTTTCCTCCCAGCCCCCGACTGCATCCCACATGTATCCAGGAGAAGAGCTTCCAGAGGACAGGGGTGTGACCGACCCCCAGGCTAACCTGTCTGTTGACACCCAGGGGTCCTGCCCACATATCCCGAGGCCACCCGAGTTGTGCGCGTGTGCGTATCTCCGTTCGGCCGGCACTCACAGTTCAGCTCCATGCCCAGCTGGCCCTCTCGTCACCACATCTTCCTGCCAGGGGACAGCGGCTGCTCCTGTCCGGCTCCCGTCGGGCTTCCATGGAAAGCGGCTGGAGCGTGGCCGGGATGGGACGCGGGGGCTGGGGGCTGTTGAGAGGGATGCAGGCCGAGGGGTCCCCGGTCGGTCCTCTCTGCGTAGTTCCCTGTCCTCCACGCCAGCGCTGCGTGGCTTCCTGTTGTGCTGCTGCCGGTGACCTCTGGGCCAAGGCGCTGCAGCCCAGAGTGTGAACCTCCAGGAAGGCTTCCCGGGGCCAGACGTTTCCTCCCTGGCTGATGGATGAGGCAGCCGCTGGGCCGGGGCCGTGTCGTCCGGCCTTGCTCCACTGGCTTGCGATGGGTCCTCCGAATCAATGGCACAGGGCCATCCCGCGCCGGAGTCCAGAGCCGCTTGCTTGCTGGATTCCTCCCGGCTCGGATCGTCCTGTTCAGAAGTGTCCAGTGGGAAGAGCAGGGAGGAAAATCCCTTTGAAGGGATCTCGCAGGGATCTGGAGCAGTAGCCTGGTATAAACTGGGGGAGCAATCGGTGATATGCGTGAAGCCACTGGTTTTTCCTGCCCGTGCACCCGCTTTGCTCCTGCTCTGTCTGGGGTCAGTGCCCTTCCCCCAAATGACTAAGTACTGCAGGAGCCACTGTGGTCCTAAGAAGCATGTCACCGCACAGCCAGCCCGAGTAGTGGCTTCAGACCGCCTGCGACGGTGGAAGCTGATGGCTCCGGGTTTGATTCAGAACTGGTCAGAACTCTAAAGGAGCTCTTTTAGAGTTCTGACCGGTTCTGACCTTGGAGAGCTCCTTTAGAGTTCTGACCAGTTCTGGTTGAAACCCATAGCGGATTCATCACTCCACCAACATAGGAGTCACCAGTCTCCACTGGACTGCACTCTACCACCCTCCAATCAATCATTTGGGGGGTTTGAAGCTTTAGTTACTGACAGAGAACTTTAAGTTAAAAGAGGCTGGGAGTTTTCGTGTTTTGCCCATGCCCCCTTTTGCCTTCGCTCCCCACCCCCGGAATGCCGTCCTTCCCTCCATGAGCTTATCCAAAATTGCATTCGGCGCTGGGGCTGGAAAAGGTTTGACACTCCTGCTATAAAGGCACGCACTCCGGTTTCGTAATCCAAGGACAGGTCCGTTCCTACGATCCGTCTCCCTTGAGGAAATCCCCAAAGATTTAAGGCACGGGGATTGCCGGCTATCAGGTCGGCAAACACCAATCAGGTGTTTGGTAGCTCGCACTTTGCGGTGGTTTAGCGTAAGTGTTTGCAAGACCTGGGTTGTCGGGCAGCTGAGGTTCAGCAAAGCAAAGCTTGAATTTGCAAAGGAATTGGGGGTTCACTTGGATTCAGGGTTTGCAATGTTTGTGTCACTTGAACTTGCAAAAAACTTTATTTTAAGGTAGCCGGCTCAGCTTCTGAGAAGCTTACTCTAGTTAGTTTCTCCGCTGTGGCACCCCGGTTGTGGAATGAGCTCCCCAGAGAGGTCCGCCTGGCGCCTACTCTGTACTCCTTTCGTCGCCAGCTGAAGACCTTTTTATTCACTCAGTATTTTAACACTTAATTTTAACTTAAATTTAAATTATACTGTTTTAACTCTGTATTTTAACCTTATATCAATTTTGCTGCGTGGTTTTATCCTGGTTGTGCTTTTTATATTGTGTTTTGTATTTGTATTTTTAACTTGTTGGTTGTTTTATGATGGTTTTAATTTTTGTGAACCGCCCAGAGAGCTTCGGCTATTGGGCGGTATAAAAATGTAATAAATAAATAAATAAATAAATTATCGGTATTATTGCCGAAACGAAGATGTGGAGAGATTAGATTTTAAAGCTGGGGGCGTGGAAAAACAGTCTTAAAAATGAGATGCCTGAGATCAGAAATGCCTGTGTGCCCCAGGTTCCAGATCCAGACTCATTGGCAAAACATACTTTCGGGGCTGACATTACCCAGCCCATGACCAACTGTCAGGATTTCCCCGGATTTGTCCTGGTTTTTGTTCTTTCCATGGTGTCAGGGGGGGTTTTCTATAATTTTCAATAATGTCCTGGAATGACACACCTTCCTCTTTGATGCTGCCATTTGCATGGCAGGAGGGAATGACATGCTTTCTTGAGGCACATCATTCCCCCACCCCGAGCTCCAATTGAGGTCTTAAAGGGGAAAGCGGGGCATTCGTGGACATTATAGAAAAGGCCCCAATTGGCGTGGGTGGTGGTGGTGCAGAATGAAATCCTTTCCCCTCCTCCACTCCAATCGGGTTCTTTAAGGTGGCGGGGGAATAACGTACTTTCTGCAGGACTCAGAAAGCTGCTTCCACACACACACACTAGGTGTCCTCTTTTTTGGTTTCCCAAATATGGTCACCCTAACTCCGAGGGAAGCGTGGAGGATGGCAACAAGGGAGAGGGCCTTCTCGGAGGTGGCCCCCCGACTGTGGAATGATCACCCTGATGAGGCTCGCCTGGCACCAACACTGTTATCTTTCAGGCGCCAGGTTAAGACTTTTCTCTTCTCCCAGGTGTTTAACAGCATTTAACAACGCTAAGTTTGTTTTCTAATGGACCCCAGAACTGTTGGTTTTAAATGGATACTGTTGTTTTTATATTGTTGTTTTATGTTTCTGATGATTTTTAAATTTTGTATACTTTTTTTTTATTTATGTTTACTGTTTTTAACTTTTGTAAACTGCCCAGAGAGCTTCAGCTATGGGGCGGTATATAAATGTAATATCAAATCAAATTTTCTTAAGGCAACCCAGCATGGGTTTTAGCCAGATACGTCATGATATAAAAACATTACATTACAGCATTGTATTAAACTTTAAATATTGAACTTTTACATATAAAACATCATATATAAATGTAATTAATAAATAAATAAATAAATTATGAATGAAAAATTAATGTTTCTCAATAAAGGGCCTCAGTTCTATCCCTGGCATCTCAAATAGGGCAAGGGGGGGGGGGGAACCTGCCTGAAACCCTAGAGAGTCTCTGCCAGTCAGTGCTGACAATACTGGGCTGGATAGACCAACGGTCAGACTCCGGAGAAAGCGACTTCTAACGTTCTTATGCTCTTCCACTAGGTTACAGCTTTTCCCCAAAGGGAAGGGGTTATCTGACCCAGGGAGTTCTGCAGGGCTGGTGCTACCATAGAGGCCACTCAGGTGGCCGCCTAGAGCACCAAGGTAAGGGGAGCACCGAACGCCCCACCGGAAGCCGCTCACCCACAACCATTCTGAGAGGGCGGCTTCTGGGCACACCGTTCCAAAGCCGCCCGCCCGCTCCAGTGTCCTGGCTTTGCTTCAGCTGGGTGGGCAAGATGGCGCCCTGCACCCAGGTACAGTGGGGTGGGGGGTGGGGGTGAAAGCAGCTCACCTGCCTAGGGCGTAAAATAGTCTGGCACCGGCCCTGGAGTTCTGAGCCCCCTGTACCATATCATTCACCCCCGTGCTGTACCTACGCTTGCTGATTTGCCCTGGGGTGGATGCGGTCCCATTTGCTCTCTTCCCTGGGCCTGTCTGCGCCTCCGAGCCAGAGACGCAGCCGGCGCTTCCTGCAAAAGGTCTGCCCCTTTCGGGAACTGCCTGTTTGACATGTCAAGCAAACAACACACACACACCCGGTGGCCCCGCTGCTACCGTCTCTTGGTAGTCATGGGGGGGTCTCTTGTTTTCATGGCTCCATGGTCCCACACCAGACCTGGCAGATCGCTTACCTTGAGAGTTGCAGGGTGCTACAGATGCCTCGTGGTTGGACGGCCTGGCGGCTGCGAGGCAAGTGAAAAAGGAATCCCAGCGGAGACCAGGACAAGAGTGGGTGGTGAAAGATAACCAGAGGTCAACCACCTTGTCCCTTCTTCCGCCCGTGCTGCCAAAACGCACATAGGCAAACAGCGCTGCAGCAGCCAACCTCTGGATCAGCTAGGGATGTGACGGGTCGCACGTCTCCCAGGATGGCCATCACCCACATGTGGAACCCTAAGAACATCCAAAGAGCCCCGCTGGGTCAAACCAAGGGTACGTTTTCCAGCCCACCATCCTGTCCACAGAGTGGCCAACCAGATTTATTTACTATTTTTTAATTTGGAATATTTATATACCACTCCCCATTGAAAATGTCGGAGCGGTGTACAAAATAAAATGAAAATAAAAAAAACAGAATAAAACACTTTAAAATAGATTTTGAAGGAAGCAAAATGTACAGTGAACTGTGGCTGGTCGTTAAGGAAAGGCTTCCTGGAACAATGACATTTTCAGGAGGCGCCGAAAGGAGGACAAAGTTGGCACCTGCCTGACCTCCAGAGGCAGGGAATTCCACAGGAGGGGGGCCACCACGCTGAAGGCTCTTCCCCTGGTGGATTCCAATCGGAGGATGCATCTAGGTGGAACCACCAGGAGCAGGCCCTCGGATGACCTCAGTGACAGAGCAGGTTGGTAAGGGAGAAGGCGCTCTCTCAGGTATCCTGGTCCCAAGTTGTTTAAGGCTTTGTGTACAAGTACAAGAACCTTAAACTTGGCCCAGTAGGTGGCGAGCTCACAGACAGGATATGAATACAAAAGCACCTGCCAGCTCATCTTCCTAGCAACCGGGCTACATAGGCAGACTGCATCCGATACTGGAGTTGTTGTTGTTGTTGTTGTTGTTATTATTATTATTATTATTATTATTATTATTATTATTAATATCAATATCAATATTATTACATTTTGTATCCTGACTTTTCTCTTCTGGGCCTCCCCAGAATTATTATTGTTATTATTATTTTGTTACTGCTGCTGTTGTTGTTGTTGTTGTTGTTATTATTATTATTATTGCCACTGCAAGAAGGCAGTAGCCCCCTTCCACTGTGGAGTCCCAGCTGATAACCAGAGACTGAAAGAACTGGGCATGTTTAGCCTGGAGAAGAGACGATTGAGGGGAGACATGAGAGCACTCTTCAAAGACTTATTATTTATTATTATTATTTATTTATATAGCACCATCAATGTACCAGAGGAGGGCCAGGATCTCTTCTCGATCCTCCCAGAGGGCAGGACACGGAATAAAAGGCTCAAGTTAAAGGAAACCAGGTTCCAGCTGGACATCAGGAAAAAATACCTGACTGTTAGAGCAGTACGACAATGGAATCAGTTACCTAGGGAGGTTGTGGGCTCTCCCACACTAGAGGCCTTCAAGAGGCAGCTGGACAAGCATCTGTCAGGGATGCTTTAGGGTGGATTCCTGCATTGAGCAAGGGGTTGGACTCGATGGCCTTGTAGGCCCCTTCCAACTCTGCTATTCTATGATTCTATGATTCATATTCAAGCCCTATATGTGTTAAATGTAGGCACAAAAAAATGCAGACAGGACCCTCGAACGTGTGGAACTCAGGCATGACTGGAGTTAGGGAATCCTGATCTCTCCTCTCACCCCTTGACATTCTTGCAGCCCACAGCCTGGGGTGGGCAGAAGGTAGTTTGGGATTGGCTAGTAAAACGCTGGCTGGTTTGTGGAAGATCAGCAAAGGTTTGGGGCTCCCAGTTGTTTGAGAACAGCAGCAACTAAAAAGGTTCCACACATGCACGCAAAATTTAGATGCAGCCGTCTCACGGTCCATTCGGAAGTGCAGGCGCTGGCCATGACATCCCACGTAGCGTTGCGCCAAGGAGAGTACAAAGATCCGGGCCGCAGTGTGGACCCAAATCAAGGAAGCAGTTCTAAAAGTGTTCAACAGCTAGGAGCGGGACTTTTTGTAATGCGAATGGTCTTAAATGCTCATTCGAGAAGACCAAGCCCCCCTGAAATGCTTGATATTACAAGAAGGAACGATATATTGTCCTTGGGGAAATTAATCTTCACCTCACCCCCAGCCACTGCAAGGATTAGGCTAAACTCAGAGGAACAGGGAATTTTGTAAAAGCAGAGGCTGGTGGCTCCAATGTCAGTGGGGCGGTGAATCCGCTCCGGGTTTCAGTCAGAACCAGTCAGGACTCTAAAGGAATTAGCCAAGGTGTGGACACACCTTGGATAGCTCCTATAGGGCCTGTTCAGATAACACGCTCGGCCATGGTTAGTCCGCTAACCCTTTTGCAGCAAATGGTTAGTGAGCATGTTTAAACCATGGTTATGTAGCCACAATGGCTAGTAATGGTTGACATGACACACTAACTCAATGCTTAACCACCATGGCTTAGCGTGTCATCCGAGCAGAGTCGCTGAGTTCTGACTGAACCCCAGAGTGGATTCACTGCCCCACTGACATTGGACCCACCAGCCTTCACTGGTAGCAGATCATAGAACCATAGAATCATAGAATAGCAGAGTTGGAAGG
Source organism: Elgaria multicarinata webbii (assembly GCF_023053635.1). Classification (NCBI taxonomy): domain Eukaryota; kingdom Metazoa; phylum Chordata; class Lepidosauria; order Squamata; family Anguidae; genus Elgaria; species Elgaria multicarinata. The sequence continues at coordinate 12,228,303 of NC_086178.1, read as the reverse complement.
GGCCTACAAGGCCATCGAGTCCAACCCCCTGCTCAATGCAGGAATCCACCCGAAAGCAGCCCTGACAGATGGTTGTCCAGCTGCCTCTTGAAGGCCTCTAGTGTGGGAGAGCCCACAACCTCCCTAGGGAACTGGTTCCATTGTCATACTGCTCTAACAGTCAAGAAGTTTTTCCTGATGTCCAGCAACAGTGATGACAGCAACAGTGCCGGCAGTACATCCCCGGGGAGTCCCTGCCTCCACTTCACCGCTGATTAGGATGCTGGGGGGAAATGCTGGGCAGAAGAACCAGGAGTGGATTTTTGTGCGAAAGGATTCAGTATCCTAGTTCTGGTACTGTTGCCAAATTCCCTGGGCTGGTCTAAGGGGACCCTGTTCATTCATCCTTAGTGTATGCTCACTTTACATCTCAGGGTCCTAGTAAAGACACACACTAAAGAATTTGGTTCTTTCTATGAAAATATATACCCCCGTCCTTCTGGTGCTTATGTACAGATGGCAAATCATTCAAGCCAATGATGAAATACAATAAAATTACACACACACCCAAAAAAGGAACAAAATTGATATAATAAAAACATACAGATGCAGCAGATCCTGTAAATCTGCCGTCTGTCTGCACATCACTGGCTTACACATGTTAGAACCGTCACACAGAGCTGTCATATGATCTTTCATCGCTCATTAAAGTGTAGCAAAAATAATGGTTACTCTGTCCAGCAATGCCATGGTATGACCACCAGATGGCAGCAAATAGCTACTTCTGAAGTCATGGCAAGGACCGACGGAACCAAATGAGTTGGAAGGGATTTGGACGTTTGGATACTAGACGTTAAGAGCGAGTTAAGCTTTCATTAGGGGTGAGGGGAACTGACATATGAAAATCCAATGCATGGTGACTCTTACCCCACTCTTCCCCTTCCCCCCACTTTTTATTCCACCCCATAATTCAGTTGATTCTTCCTATGTATTTAAAAACCCTTCTATATATTCAATGTTTCTAAATAAATAAATACATACATACATATGAGAATGAAGAGTAACTCATCTGTAGATAAATTGGCACATGAAGTGGACCAAACTCTTGCAAGAACAATATATGCCTCTCAGATACCATTATGCGTAACTGGAGAAAAATACACCATTCGCAGATTGTGGAGACATTCGTACTATTATGTCCAGTTCTGAGCACCACACTTCAAGAAGGACGCAGACAAGCTGGAGCGTGTTCAGAGGGGATGGGCGGGCTGGGATGGGCGGGCGGCTTCGGAATGGCGTGCCCGGAAGTTGCTCTCCCAGAGCAGCTTCCGACCAGGCGTGCCATCCTGGCTTTGCTTCGGCTGGGTGGGCGCGCAGCTGAAGCGAAGCCATCACGCAAGGGGGCGGCGGCTTTGGAACAACCACCTAGAAGTCCCTCTCCCAGAGCGGCTTCCGGCCGGGCGCGCCGTTCTGAAGCCGCCCACCCCACCCAGCGTCCTGGCTTTGCTTCAGCTGGGTGGGCAAGATGGCGCCCTGCACCCAGGTACAGTGGGGTGGGGGGTGGGGGTGAAAGCAGCTCACCTGCCTAGGGCGCAAAATAGTCTGGCACCGGCCCTGGAGTTCTGAGCCCCCTGTACCATATCATTCACCCCCGTGCTGTACCTACGCTTGCTGATTTGCCCTGGGGTGGATGCGGTCCCATTTGCTCTCTTCCCTGGGCCTGTCTGCGCCTCCGAGCCAGAGACGCAGCCGGCGCTTCCTGCAAAAGGTCTGCCCCTTTCGGGAACTGCCTGTTTGACATGTCAAGCAAACAACACACACACACCCGGTGGCCCCGCTGCTACCGTCTCTTGGTAGTCATGGGGGGGTCTCTTGTTTTCATGGCTCCATGGTCCCACACCAGACCTGGCAGATCGCTTACCTTGAGAGTTGCAGGGTGCTACAGATGCCTTGTGGTCGGATGGCCTGGCGGCTGAGAGGGAAATGAAAAAGGAATCCCAGCGGAGACCAGGACAAGAGTGGGCGGTGAAAGATAACCAGAGGTCAACCACCTTGTCCCTTCTTCCGCCCGTGCTGCCAAAACGCACATAGGCAAACAGCGCTGCAGCAGCCAACCTCTGGATCAGCTAGGGATGTGACGGGTCGCACGTCTCCCAGGATGGCCATCACCCACATGTGGAACCCTAAGAACATCCAAAGAGCCCCGCTGGGTCAAACCAAGGGTACGTTTTCCAGCCCACCATCCTGTCCACAGAGTGGCCAACCAGATTTATTTACTATTTTTTAATTTGGAATATTTATATACCACTCCCCATTGAAAATGTCGGAGCGGTGTACAAAATAAAATGAAAATAAAAAAAACAGAATAAAACACTTTAAAATAGATTTTGAAGGAAGCAAAATGTACAGTGAACTGTGGCTGGTCGTTAAGGAAAGGCTTCCTGGAACAATGGCGTTTTCAGGAGGCGCCGAAAGGAGGACAAGGTTGGCACCTGCCTGACCTCCAGAGGCAGGGAATTCCACAGGAGGGGGGCCACCACGCTGAAGGCTCTTCCACTGGTGGACTCCAATTAGAGGATGGGTCTAGGTGGAACCACCAGGAGCAGGCCTTCGGATGACCTCAGTGACCGGGCAGGTTGGTAGGGGAGAAGGCGCTCTCTCAGGTATCCTGGTCCCAAGTTGTTTAAGGCTTTGTACACAAGTACAAGAACCTTAAACTTGGCCCAGTAGGTGGCGAGCTCACAGACAGGATATGAATACAAAAGCACCTGCCAGCTCATCTTCCTAGCAACCGGGCTACATTGGCAGACTGCATCCGATAACTGGAGTTGTTGTTGTTGTTGTTGTTATTATTATTATTATTATTATTATTATTATTATTATTATTATATTTTGTATCCTGACTTTTCTCTTCTGGACCTCCCCAGAATTATTATTGTTATTATTATTTTGTTACTGCTGCTGCTGCTGTTGTTGTTGTTGTTGTTGTTGTTATTATTATTGCCACTGCAAGAAGGCAGTAGCCCCCTTCCACTGTGGAGTCCCAGCTGATAACCAGAGACTGAAAGAACTGGGCATGTTTAGCCTGGAGAAGAGAAGATTGAGGGGAGACATGAGAGCACTCTTCAAATACTTAAAAGGTTGTCACACAGAGGAGGGCCAGGATCTCTTCTCGATCCTCCCAGAGGGCAGGACACGGAATAACGGACTCAAGTTAAAGGAAGCCAGATTCCGGCTGGACAACAGGAAAAACTTCCTGACTGTTAGAGAAGTACGACAATGGAATCAGTTACCTAGGGAGGTTGTGGGCTCTCCCACACTAGAGTCATTCAAGAGGCAGCTGGACAACCATCTGTCAGGGATGCTTTAGGGTGGATTCCTGCATTGAGCAGGGGGTTGGACTCGATGGCCTTGTAGGCCCCTTCCAACTCTGCTATTCTATGATTCTATGATTCATATTCAAGCCCTATATGTGTTAAATGTAGGCACAAAAAAATGCAGACAGGACCCTCGAACGTGTGGAACTCAGGCATGACTGGAGTTAGGGAATCCTGATCTCTCCTCTCACCCCTTGACATTCTTGCAGCCCACAGCCTGGGGTGGGCAGAAGGTAGTTTGGGATTGGCTAGTAAAATGCTGGCTGGTTTGTGGAAGATCAGCAAAGGTTTGGGGCTCCCAGTTGTTTGAGAACAGCAGCAACTAAAAAGGTTCCACACATGCACGCAAAATTTAGATGCAGCCGTCTCACGGTCCATTCGGAAGTGCAGGCGCTGGCCATGACATCCCACGTAGCGTTGCGCCAAGGAGAGTACAAAGATCCGGGCCGCAGTGTGGACCCAAATCAAGGAAGCAGTTCTAAAAGTGTTCAACAGCTAGGAGCGGGACTTTTTGTAATGCGAATGGTCTTAAATGCTCATTCGAGAAGACCAAGCCCCCCTGAAATGCTTGATATTACAAGAAGGAACGATACATTGTCCTTGGGGAAATTAATCTTCACCTCACCCCCAGCCACTGCAAGGATTAGGCTAAACTCAGAGGAACAGGGAATTTTGTAACAGCAGGGGCTGGTGGCTCCAATGTCAGTGGGGCGGTGAATCCGCTCTGGGTTTCAGTCAGAACCAGTCAGGACTCTAAAGGAATTAGCCAAGGTGTGGACACACCTTGGATAGCTCCTTTAGGGCTTGTTCAGATAACACGCTCGGCCATGGTTAGCCCGCTAACCCTTTTGCAGCAAATGGTTAGTGAGCATGTTTAAACCGTGGTTATGTAGCCACAATGGCTAGTAATGGTTGACATGACACACTAACTCAATGCTTAACCACCATGGCTTAGCGTGTCATCCGAGCAGGTCGCTGAGTTCTGACTGGTTCTGACTGAACCCCAGAGTGGATTCACTGCCCCACTGACATTGGACCCACCAGCCTCCACTGCATCATAGAATCATAGAATCATAAAATAGCAGAGTTGGAAGGGGCCTACAAGGCCATCGAGTCCAACCCCCTGCTCAACGTAGGAATCCACCTTAAAGCATCCCTGACAGATGGTTGTCCAGCTGCCTCTTGAAGGCCTCTAGTGTGGGAGAGCCCACAACCTCCCTAGGTAACTGATTCCATTGTCATACTGCTCTAACAGTCAAGAAGTTTTTCCTGATGTCCAGCAACAGTGATGACAGCAACAGTGCCGGCAGTACATCCCCGGGGAGTCCCTGCCTCCACTTCACCGCTGATTAGGATGCTGGGGGGAAATGCTGGGCAGAAGAACCAGGAGTGGATTTTTGTGCGAAAGGATTCAGTATCCTAGTTCTGGTACTGTTCCCAAATTCCCTGGGCTGGACTAAGGGGACCTTGTTCATTCATCCTTAGTGTATGCTCACTTTACATCTCAGGGTCCTAGTAAAGACACACACTAAAGAATTTGGTTCTTTCTATGAAAATATATACCCCCGTCCTTCTGGTGCTTATGTACAGATGGCAAATCATTCAAGCCAATGATGAAATACAATAAAATTACACACACACCCAAAAAAGGAACAAAATTGATATAATAAAAACAGACAGATGCAGCAGATCCTGTAAATCTGCCGTCTCTCTGCACATCACTGGCTTACACATGTTAGAACCCTCACACAGAGCTGTAATATGATCTTTCATCGCTCATTAAAGTGTAGCAAAAATAATGGTTACTCTGCCCAGCAATGCCATGGCATGACCACCAGATGGCAGCAAATAGCTACTTCTGAAGTCATGGCAAGGACCGACGGAACCAAATGAGTTGGAAGGGATTTGGACGTTTGGATACTAGACGTTAAGGGCGAGTTAAGGGCGAGTTAAGCTTTCATTAGGGGTGAGGGGAACTGACATATGAAAATCCAATGCATGGTGACTCTTACCCCACTCTTTCCCTTCCCCCCACTTTTTATTCCACCCCATAATTCAGTTGATTCTTCCTATGTATTTAAAAACCCTTCTATATATTCAATGTTTCTAAATAAATAAATACACACATACATATGAGAATGAAGAGTAACTCATCTGTAGATAAATTGGCACATGAAGTGGACCAAACTCTTGCAAGAACAATATATGCCTCTCAGATACCATTATACGTAACTGGAGAAAAATACACCATTCGCAGATTGTGGAGACATTCGTACTATTATGTCCAGTTCTGAGCACCACACTTCAAGAAGGACACTGACAAGCTGGAGCGTGTTCAGAGGAGGGCAGTGAGGATGATCAGGGGTCTGGAAACAAAGCCCTATGAGGAGAGACTGAAACAACTGGGCATGTTTAGCGTGGAGAAGAGAAGATTGAGGGGAGACATGATAGCACTCTTCAAATACTTAAAAGGTTGTCACACAGAGGAGGGCCAGGCTCTCTTCTCGATCCTCCCAGAGTGCAGGACATGGAATAACAGGCTCAAGTTAAAGGAAGCCAGATTCTTGCTGGACAACAGGAAAAACTTCCTGACTGTTAGAGCAGTACAACAATGGAACCAGTTACCTAGTGAGGTTGTGGGCTCTCCCACACTAGAGGCCTTCAAGAGGCAGCTGGACAACCATCTGTCAGGGATGCTTTAGGGTGGATTCCTGCATTGAGCAGGGGGTTGGACTCGATGGCCTTATAGGCCCCTTCCAACTCTACTATGATTCTATGATTTTTCCAGCAGATATTCCTTGAGCAAACTTGTTCTAGCGTCTGAATAGGAATGCTGCAATGCAATTCTGTGCAAGAAAAATAACAATGAAGCATTTGCAGATGGGTGGATAATGTACAAGGAAAAAGAAATCATAAATTTTGGGAAAGCCGGTGTGTCACAAAAATGTGTCTATTCAAAGAGGAGAACAGACACACCGCTGAGTGTATCAGTAATAAAATATGCAGAGCCCTGGAAAAGATTGGGAGTGGTAACCTGTTTGCTTTTCTGACTGACGACACAAGTAATATGAAAGCCACATGGAACATTATAATAGGTAAGTTATATACCCACATTTCACTGCTTTATCCTGGTTCTTAATGATTTCATGAAGTCTGGACACACTGGAAAAGATCTACAGATGAACCAAAGTAGTTGTAAAAATCTGTCGAGCCTGCTCATATTGTAGCTGCAGCCTTTAAGAAGAAAAGAATAGTAAAAAATAAAACGGCGACACTGAAAAACTTGGGAAACACTCCGTGTGTGTGTGTGTGTGTGCCGTAATCTCATTCGGAAATTTAGTAAACAAACAAACAAGCTATTAAAGAAACAGTTATAGCTGAAGTTCTTGAAGAAGTCAGAGGTGTAAGGAACACCATTCTGGGTGAAGTCATCATTTTCGGGGCTTAGCTGCAAAAAAGCAGAGGTTTCTTTAACAATTGCAGTATCTGAATGAGACGGCAGGCTGTTGGCACGTGGAATTGCCCAGATGGCATCAATCCTGCTTGGCAACTAAGCGTATCTCCACTTAAAAGTAGGGGTGTGGGGGAGAAAAGGTGAAAGAAAAAGGGGAGAATTCTGTGGAGGCTGGTGGCTCAGATGTCAGTGGGGCGGTGAATCCACTCTGTTAGAACCAGTCAGAACTCTGAAGCTAGGGTGACCCTATGAAAAGGAGGACAGGGCTCCTGTATCTTTAACAGTTGCATAGAAAAGGGAATTTCAGCAGGTGTCATTTGTATGCAAGCAGCACCTGGTGGAATTCCCTCTTCATCACAACAGTTAAAGCTGCAGGAGCTATAGTGCAGCTGTACTGTGACCAGATTTAAAAGAGGGAACAGCTTTAACTGTTGTGATGAAGAGGGAATTTCATCAGGTTCTCCATATATACAAATAACACCTGCTGAACTTCCCTTTTCTATGCAACTGTTAAAGATACAGGAGCCCTGTCCTCCTTTTCATGTGGTCACTCAACTAAAGCAGGGTTTTTTAAAAGCAAATTTTCCAACTACATTCAAACACCTCACCCCTCACCACCCCTCACATTATTGCTCTTTCACAACAGGACAGATTATCATCAACATTAGTAGCACCTATGCGGCAGGGTCTTGCTATTTACTGTTTTACTCTGTACAGCACCATGTACATTGATGGTGCTATATAAATTAATAATAACAATAATAATAATAATAATAATAATAATAATAATAATAATAATAATAATAATAATACGGATATCCAGGAAGGACGACAGACCAAAAGGAGTACACCCCTGGTTGTCACCTACAGCCCCCAATTGAAACCACTGCAACGGATCACCAGTGAACTCTAACCCATCATCAGCACAGACACTTCTTCTCACAAGCTTTGGGAGGCAGGACAGTCCTGGTCTCCAGACAACCTCCCAACCTGAAGCAGATGCTAACCAACAACAGTACAAAGGACAGAGACACAGACAGGTGGACAAGACCATGCCATAGACCAGCCTTCCTCGACATGGGGTGCTCCAGATGTGTTGGACTGCACCTCCCAGAATGCCCCAGCCGGCTGGGGCATTCTGGGAGTTGTAGTCCAACACATCTGGAGCGCCCCAGGTCGAGGAAGGCTGCCATAGACCCAAGAGCCAACTCTGTCCCCACATCTATTCAGGCAACACCGTCACAGGACCCAACGACATCAGTCACACCATCAAGGGCTCTTTCACCTGCATCCTTATATAATTTGTGTTACGTACCATCCCTGATTTTGTCTATTGTTAAATTCTTAATAAACACATACACACACGTGCCTTTTTCCCCACCACTTTTTTTTCAACTGCACATTATCAGATTTCCAACTGCACATTTTTTTCCCCAGCTGCACATTTTGTGTCCAACTGCACACTAAAAATCAACAGCCCCGCTCTAAAGGAGCTGCTTTTGAGTTCTGACGGAAACCCGGAGCAGATTCACCGCCCCTCCGACATCAGAGCCATCAGCCTCAACTGGGAAGATTTTGTTGACAGCAGAGGCATTGCTAGATGTTGACGGATGGAGTCCTGGCTCTGAATCTATTTCACAGGGTTCCGGAGTATCCACTGATTGCCAAATTGCAGCTGGGAAAAGGAAGGGTTAACTCTCTCCTCCCCACATGATGCAAACCTCCCCCCCACACACACACATAAATCTCCCCCCTGCATGGCAATTTAAATCACAAGAAGAACGTTTTCTGTTGGCTGGGAGTGATCTGGGCATGTTGCAAATTAACTGAAGAATTTAATTTATTTGAGCCGATTTGGATGAGAAGTGAATCGGCTGGCGTTGCCTTGTGTGAAAATCAAAGAAATCCTTGCAATGGTTTCTAAATTTGCATGTCTGGATAACCGTTAACATGTGCCAATTTTATGCAGGTTTGTGTCCTACGGGCTTGGGCCTCGAATCTTTTACGTGCCTAGCAGCGCCCCTGGGTGCCAGCCAACTCAGACTGCTGCAACTCCTTTCGCTCCAAGGGGAAAGGCAGTATTGCTTAGGGTGACCATATGAAAAAGAGGACAGGGCTCCTGTATCTTTGACAGTTGCATAGAAAAGGGGATTTCAGCAGGTGTTGTTTGTATATATGGAGAACCTGGTGAAATTCCCTCTTCATCACACCAGTTAAAGCTGCAGGAGCTATACTAGAGTGACCAGATTTAAAAGAGGGCAGGGCTCCTGCAGCTTTAAGCATTGTGATGGAGAGGGAATTTCACCAGGTTCTTCATATATACAAATGACACCTGCTGAAATTCCCTTTTCAATACAACTGTTAAAGGTCCAGGAGCCCTGTCCTCCTTTTCATATGGTCACTCTATTTGTAATTGAAAACTTCCCCTCCGGCCAATGTGCCCAGCATGACCAGATCCAAAAGAGGGCAGGGCTCCTGCAGCTTTAACGGTTGCGATGAAGAGGGAATTTCACCAGGTTCCCCATATATACAAATGACACCTGCTGAAATTCCCTTTTCAATACGACTGTTAAAGGTACAGGAGCTCTGTCCTCCTTTTCGTATGGTCACCCTAGTATTGCTCCTGTGTTTGACTGGGTTAGTGAACAAGCAGCAGACTTGGGCCTTGATGTGGGAAAGGTCCTGGACCATGGCTTTGGTCCAGGTGTGCAGCCAGGGTATCCCTTTTGCAACTTGGTCGTCTGTACAGCACTGCCTCTGTCTCCTTTTTCTCCTTCTCCCATAATACTAGAACAGGGTCATCCCATGAAGCTAATTGGTGGGTGATTCGGGACAGAAAAAAAGGAAGGACTTCTTCACTCAGCACTACCACCAGATGTAGTGATGGGTGCCAATTTGGATGGTTTTAAAAGTAGGTGGGATAAAGTCCTGGAGGAGAAGGCCATCAAGGGCTACTAGTCAGGATACCTGCAGCATCAGAGGCAGTCTGCCTAAATGCACCAGTTGCTGGGGAACATGGGTGGGAGGGTGCTGTTGCACCATGTCCTGCCTTGTTGGTCCCTGGCCAATGGGTTGGCCACCGTGTGAACAGAGTGCTGGACCCTCAGTCTAATTCAGCAGGGCTCTTCTGATGTTCTTACGTTTATTGTTTAAGGCTATACACACTTTCCTGGGAGTTCCGTTGGGGATTGCTTCTGAGCAGACATGTATAGGATTGGATTCTAAGTGTGACTCATTGGGTCCACAGTATGCTATAACGGGTGCATGGTGATACACTATTGAAGACTTCCGTGTTTTCATTGTTGTTATAAAGTTTAACTCGCTAATCCACATTTGCTGCTTATTTATTTATTATCCAAATTTGCATTCCACCTTACAATAAAACCATCAAAGCAGTTCACATAATGACACTATGATAGTAAAACACAATAAAATTATCAGGTCTCAACAATAAAACTACAACTATACTGGCTGGGACATACCTCAGGGAAAGCATAAAGAGATAGTTTGTGGTTTGTATTCTCAGCTTTTATTTTTTTTTACTACTTCTCAGATGGTAAAAAAAACAAGATACATGTCCCAGCAAGTTTATACATCTCTCTCATTGGGTATATTCACAATTTTGCTTGTACAAAATGAAGGTATTTATACTTCTGGAGCTGTAATCCTATATGCACTTACCTGGGAGTAAGCACCACTAAACAGAGTGGGTCTTCCTTATGAGTAAATCTGCCAGGGTTGCTTTGTAAGTTTCATAAACAAGCTAAATGGTGCAAATTTACATGCAAAGTCAGGTAGGGCTGGGTGTCCTGGTAAATTTCTGGCGATTTGCATGAGATGGGCAAGAATTTCTGGCTGCCAATTGCATAACAGTAGCAGAATCAGAATGCCCTGGTTCAGACAACACGCTAAACCATGCTGCTTAACCGCAAAATGGTTAAGGGAATGCGAATGCATTCCCTTAACCATTTTGTGGTTAAGCAGCATGGTTTAGCGTGTTGTCTGAACCAGACCAATGACTCCCAACCCACCCACCCAAATGATAATGCTGAAATGAAGAAAGCTTGGGGGTTACCAGGAATGGGGTTTTGTGCAGGACAGTGAACTGTATTCATTTCTGATCCTCAGAACAAATTCCTAGGGTCAGAATTCTTTAATTTTAAGTAGAGCTGAAAAGGCCCTATGGAAGGAAGGAATCCATGACGTCTTCCCCTGGGTGGGAAGTGCAAAGCACCCAAGAGGGCTACAGGCTGTCAGAGAGAGGGCTGTACAATGAAAGGCAGGACATTTGAGCACGTTGCTGGGCTACCCCCTATGTATGGCAAGGGCAAAAAAAACAAAAAAAACCCAAGATCCAACCCATGAAGGTTTTCCGTAATTTCTTTCCCTTTGAATTTCTTTTCGAAAGCAATTTCTTTTCTATCAGATTGAATGAGAATGGTAGAAATTGTCATGGGATAAATTTTCAGCACAACACTAATTTAAAACGTACGTCTTTTGCACCAGACTATGCATGAATCATAGAATCATAGAATAGCAGAGTTGGAAGCGGCCTACAAGGCCATCGAGTCCAACCCCCTGCTCAAGGCAGGAATCCACCCTAAAGCATCCCTGACAGATGCTTGTCCAGCTGCCTCTTGAAGGCCTCTAGTGTGGGAGAGCCCACAACCTCCCTAGGGAACTGATTCCATTGTCGTACTGCTCTAACAGTCAGGAAGTTTTTCCTGATGTCCAGCCGGAATCTGGCTTCCTTTAACTTGAGCCCGTTATTCCGTGTCCTGCACTCTGGGAGGATCCAGAAGAGATCCTGGCCCTCCTCTGTGTGACAACCTTTTAAGGATTTGAAGAGTGCTATCAGGTCTCCCCTCAATCTTCTCTTCTCCAGGCTAAACATGCCCAGTTCTTTCAGTCTCTCTTCATAGGGCTTTGTTTCTAGACCTCTGATCATCCTGGTTGCCCTCCTCTGAACACGCTCCAGCTTGTCTGCGTCCTTCTTGAATTGTGGAGCCCAGAACTGGATGCAATACTCAAGATGAGGCCTAACCAGGGCTAAATAGAGAGGAACCAGTACCTCACGTGATTTGGAAGCTATACTTCTATTAATGCAGCCCAGAATAGCATTTGCCTTTCTTGCAGCCATATCGCACTGTTGGCTCATATTCAGGTTGCGATCTACAACAATTCCAAGATCCTTCTCATTTGTAGTATTGCTGAGCCAAGTATCCCCCATCTTGTAACTGCCTTTGGTTTCTATTTCCTAAATGTAGAACTTGGCATTTATCCCTATTAAATTTCATTCTGTTGTTTTCAGCCCAGCACTCCAGCCTATCAAGATCACTTTGAAGTTTGTTTCTGTCTTCCAGGGTATTAGCTATCCCACCCAATTTGGTGTCATCTGCAAATTTGATCAGCATTCCCTGCACCTCCTCATCCAAATCATTAATAAAAATGTTGAAGAGCACTGGGCCCAGGACTGAGCCCTGCGGCACCCCACTCGTTGCCTCTCCCCAGTTTGAGAAGGTTCCATTGATAAGTACTCTTTGAGTCCGATTCTGTAGCGAACTGTGAATCCACCTAATAGTTGTTCCATCTAGCCCACTTTTAGCTAGTTAGTTAATCAGAATATCATGGGGCACTTTGTCAAAAGCTTTGCTGAAGTCAAGATATATGACGTCCACAGCATTCCCACAGTCTACAAGGGAGGTTACCTTATCAAAAAATGAGATCAAATTAGTCTGACAGGATTTGTTCCTGACAAATCCATGTTGGCTTCTAGTGATCACCGCATTGATTTCAAGGTGTTTACAGATTGACTTCTTTATAATCTGCTCCAGAATTTTCCCAGGGATGGATGTCAGACTGACTGGTCTGTAGTTCCCAGGTTCCTCCTTTTTGCCCTTTTTGAAGATAGGGACAACGTTAGCCCTCCTCCAGTCGTCCGGCACCTCACCCGTCTTCCATGATTTTGCAAAGATAATAGACAACGGTTCTGAGAGTTCTTCCGCTAGCTCCTTCATTACTCTAGGATGCAGTTCATCGGGCCCTGGAGATTTGAACTCATTCAAGGAAATTAGGTGTTCTTTGACCATTTGTTTATCATTTGTTTATCATTATTTATTTGTTTATCATTTGCATGGTTCTAGTAAAAAAAAAACATAGTAGACCCCAACGCCTCCATACCCTTGAATGAAGTTACAAATGGGGCATTTTCTGTTGTTAAAACAGTAAAAGCATCGATAAGAAAGTAACTATAGTTTATAGTTCCATTTCTGCCAAAATCTCCACTTCTTCCCCGCAGGTAAAGAAACAAATTTGAAGAAGTTTACATTCTCTACAAGGAGATAACCCTTATCACTTGCTAAATGCTTGGCATATCACACCACTATTAAGTGACCGCCACAGCAGCCCCTCGAGAAGTTGGCAACCCAATTGGGTACTAATTTGAGCCTGCGTCTCTGGTGAGAAAGACAAAGACATGTGTTAATGATCTGAGTGTGATTTGCGAGATATACTCAATTTAATTGGAGCTGCCAAAACCAGGCCGGGTTGGGAGGGGGGTGTTTCTTCCCCCCCATGTCCAAATCTATGCTGCAAAGGGACAAAGTGAATACACATTGAAACGATTTGCATTGATTTGCTCCCACCCTTTCACATTTATTCAGCGACAAGCATGTGATAGGTACTTCAGTGCAGACCTTGGACGGCCGAACACCTGCAGTCTACGCTCCACTCCGAGCGCTATCAGTCAAGAGACTTTTCCATTTCCCCCCCTCCAGAACGGATTTTCTGGGGTTTCCAAGTGAGGCTTCTTTCATGGCGTTATCCTGCATCATTCACGGACTTTTGCAGGACTTTGCACTTCCCTGGGTGGGAAGTGCAAAGCACCCAAGAGGGCTACAGGCTGTCAGAGAGAGGACTGTACAATGAAAGGCAGGACATTTGAGCGCGTTGCTGGGCTACCTCCTATGTATGGCAAGGGCAAAAAAAAAACCCAACCAAGATCCAACCCATGAAGGTTTCTCCGAAATTTCTTTCCCTTTGAATTTCTTTTCGAAAGCAATTTCTTTTCTGTCAGATTGAATGAGGCTTACAAATTTATTTATTTCATTTATATCCTTTTTTTCTTCCAAGGAACTCATAATCCTCACAACAACAAAACTGTGAGGTAGGTCAAGCTGAGAGTTTGGGACAGGCCCAACGTCACCCAGTTGACCCTCCATGGCTGAGTGAGGACTAGAACGTGGATCTCATGATTCCCAGTCCAACATTCTGCCCACTACAACACTCCAGCTCTCTAACTGAAGTTGACAATGTAAGAACATCAGAAGAGCCCTGCTGGATCAGACCAAGGGTCCATCTAGTCCAGCACTCTGATCACACAGTGGCCAACCAGCCATTAGCCAGGGACCAACAAGGCAGGACATGGTGCAACAGCACCCTCCCGCCCATGTTCCCCAGCAACTGGTGCACACAGGCTTACTGCCTCAGATACTGGAGGTAGCACATAACCACCAGGCCTAGCAGCCATTGATCGCCTTCTCCTTCAAGAGTAGCCATTGACAGCCTTCTCCTCCATTAGGGTGACCATATGGAAAGGAAGACGGGGCTCCTGTATCTTTAACAGTTCTATAGAAAAAGAAACTTCAGCAGTTGTCATTTGTATGCATGTAACACCTCGTGAAATTCCCTCTTCATTACAACAGTTAAAGCTGCAGGAGCCCTGCCTTCTTTTGTGTCTGGTCACTGGGCAGGGCTCCTGCATATTAAACTGTTGTAATGCAGAGGATGTTTCACCAGGTGCTGTATGCATAAAAATGACAGCTGCTGAAATCCCTTTTCTATACAATTGTTAGAGATCCAGGAGCCCTGTCCTCCTTTCTGTATAACCACCCTAAAATTGGGCAATTAATTGGCCTAGTGCTATCTTGTCTTACACCATGAGTTTATATTCATTTAAGTAGCGGGACGGCCAACTTTTCAACTAGTTCCTAACCCTATGCTTTATTTATTGCATTTATATCCTGCCTTTTTTCCTCCAAGGAACTCAAGGCAGCAAACATAATTCTCCTCGTCTCCATTTTATCCTCAAAACAACAACCTTGTGAGGTTATCTGGGCTGAGAGTTTGTGACTGGTCCAAAGTCACCCAGTGGGTTTCCATGGCCAGGTGGGGACTAGAACCCGGATCTCCTGGCTCCCAGTCCAACACTCTAGCCCAGTGGTTCCCAAAGTGGGCGGTACTGCCCCCTTGGGGGCAGTGGGATTGCATAGGGGGGCATTAAGAGGCAAGGGGGCAGTGGGGGGGGGGCGCTAAGAGGCAAAGGGGCGGCAGGGGGGCATTTGAGGTGGTCTTTTCTGAGAAGTGCCTCTCCAGAAAGTCTAAAAACCCAGGGACATTTTTATGGGAGAAGGTAGTTTAGTCCCAAGCCATATAGGGGAAGAATCCACACATGTATTAATACAGTTTAAGAAGGTTCCTTTTAATGGTGAATTGTAATGTTTCAAAAGCACCAAAACGCTAATGAAGAGACATACCCTGCCTGGTGTGCCCCGCCACGCCGGCTGCAAAACAGAGGCATTCACTCTCTTTTCCCTCCCTCCCTTGGCAAGCCTGCGGCGGGTGCTTTGGATTTTGAATAAATATTCAACTAATTGTTACTGTTTTGAATTTTATTGTTATTATCTTCCTTAGTGGGTCAATGAAAACCTCTAATCTGAATAATGATTTTTATAGTGTAGGGTAGGGGGCGCTGGGCGTGAGTTTGTGGAACCAAGGGGGCGGTGACCTGAAAAAGTTTGGGAACCACTGCTCTAGCCATTACACCACGCTGGCTTTAATGGCAGCTTGGCTTCCAGCAGAAATTAGCAGCTAATGATTAGCTGGCAGGAATGTTGATCCATCTGCATTAAACACTAGACACTAGAGCTCCCCTGCTATTTTTTTTTGTTTTTTTTGCAGAAGCTGGTAGTCACAACGTCAGTGAGAGGGACCAAGTGGGGATGGAATCCTTGACGATCATCCAGCATAGCAACGCCAGAAGTGCTCAGACCTTTTAACCTTAGTGAATCAGATGAAATAGTAAGAACCTTTTTCATGCTCTGCGTGGAGATGCTGAAGACTAAACTTTGAACCTTCTGCGTGCAAAGCAGGGGCAATACCACTGTGCTACACAGCCCCCTGCCCAGAATTACTGGTGGATAACAATTCTTCTTCATCTTCGAACTGGAGAGGACTGCATTCTTTAAAAGTGGGCACATGTCCACCCTAGGCACCATTACCTCAGCAGAGGGCTCCAGCACTGACTCCTCCCAAGTGATTTCCCACAATGCCCTGCAGTAGCACTACATCTGGGGCGTTGTGGGAAATAAACATGGCCGCTCCCAAATGCTCTTAGAGTGTTGCCACTGCCCGCCACCCACTCCAAAGTAAGCCCCAGCCCCCCATCTTTTCTGGAGTTGGCCCTGGCCCTCCCTAGGCCTTGGCACTGAGCCTTTTTGTGCAGATTTAGCCAGCCCTACCATGAGGCAGAGTGAGGCAGTCACCTCAAGCAATAGATTTGGGGTATCCAGATACAAAAAAAACTTTGCTGGCTTTTGGGTACTATATGCACCTTGACTTTGGAACAATGGTCTCCATGGTCCCTTCCAACTCTACAATTCTATGAAAACTCCGACCATCTGGCAGGATTTGGCCCTAAAGTTTCCTCACCGTCCTTCTTTGTGTTCTTGGAACTCAGCCAATGGCTCCCAATCACCTGCCACACTTTCCTCCTCGGATACAAAAGGGAGAGATTGCGGCATCATCAATAATATCCTAGCCCATGCTCCACCGGCAGGGTGAGATACCATGCGAAGTTGGCCACTTTACTGAGGACAGGTTTTTTTATTATTATTTGAAGTAGGGTGACCATATGGAAAGGAGGACAGGGTTTGTATAACTTTAACAGTTGAATAGAAAAGGGAATTTCAGCAGGTGTCATTTGTAGGCATGCAGCACCTGGTGAAATTCCCTCTTCATCCCAACTGTTAAAGCTGCAGGAGCCCTGCCATCTTTTGTATCTGGTCACTCTAGCTTCTGCAGCTTTAACTGTTGGGATGAAGAGGGAATTTCACCAGGTTCTCCATGTATACAAATGACACCTGCTGAAATTCCCTTTTCAATAGAACTGTTAAAGACCCAGGAGCCCTGTCCTCCTTTCCATATGGTCACCCTATTTGAAGGAAACTTCTGTTTCAAGGGTAGGTAACCTGGTGTCCTCCAGACATTTTGTACTCCAACTCTTTAAATCCCTTACCATTGGCCATGCTGTCTGGGGTTGATGGGAGCTGTAGTCCAAACATGTAGAAGGCAGCAGGTTGCTTTCCCCTTGATTTGAAGGCCTGCCCAGTCCAGGTGCGGTTGAAGGATGAAGAAACAACATCACAGAGAGCCAAGCCGGGGACTTGAAGTTGCTCATCAACACTTAACAACCTGTATTGTAGAATGGAACAGGACCCACAGGTCTCCTCATCAGAGTCTTTCCCACTAAGGTAAGATGTCTTGTGTTACTATTTATTTATTTATTTATTTATTTATTTATTTATTTATTTATTTATTTCATTTTTATACCACCCAATAGCTGAAGCTCTCTGGGCGGTTCACAAAAATTAAAAAGCACAATTACAAAATACAGTATAAAAAGCACAACCAGCATAAAACCACACAGCAAAATTGATATAAGATTAAAATACAGAGTTAAAACAGTAAGATTTAAATTTAAGTTAAAATTAAGTGTTAAAATATTGAGAGAATAAAAAGGTCTTCAGCTGGCGACGAAAGCAGTACAGTGTAGGCGCCAGGTGGCTACATTGAAATTATCACAATTATTTCGAAGAACATCAGAAGAGCCCTGCTGGATCAGACCAAGGGTCCATCTAGTCCAGCACTCTGTTCACACAGTGGCCAACCAGCTGTCAACCAGGGACCCACAAGTAGGACATGGTGCAACAGCACCCTCCCACCCATGTTCCCCAGCAACTGGTGCACACAGGCTTACTGCCTTGGATACTGGAGGTAGCACATAACCATCAGTTTATGTATCTTATCTAAACCGCCCAGAGAGCTTTGGCTATGGGGTGGTATACAAATGCAATAAATAATCATCATCAGGGCTAGTAGCCATTGATAGCCTTCTCCTCCAGGAATTTATCCAACCCCCTTTTAAAGCCATCTCTCTCTCTCTCTCTCTCTCTCTCTCTCTCTGTGTGTGTGTGTGTGTGTGTGTGTTCCCCCGTGTCCATAAATTAGCATGTACAAATTTTATGCAGATCTCTGTCTCTTTTGTGCTCTCATTCTCGCTCTCTCATTAGGTGATGCAATTCCCTCTGTTTAGGTCAGCTTCCTGGTAATGGTTGTGGTGGGATTGTTATGCTCTTGCCTGGGAGCAGTTTGCACTCCGTTTGCAGGGGGTAATGGATCCTGCCAGGTGCAAAGTGGGCGAGATGGGAGTGAGACAAGGAGAAGGAGGAAGAGGAAGAGCAGGAGAAGAACCCTGTTTTATCCTACATCCAGTGGAGGCTGGTGACTCCGATGTCGATGGGGCATCTGCTCCAGGTTTCAGTCAGAACTGTAAAGGAGCACCTTGGATAGCTCCTTTAGAGTTCTGATTGGTTCTGGCTGAAACTCAGAGCAAAGGCTCCACCCCACTCACATTGAATTCCTGCACTGAGCAGGGGGTTGGATTCGATGGCCTTATAGGCCCCTTCCTACTCTAGTATTCTATGATTCTATGAGTCACCAGCCTCCACTGCCATCAAGTCACTCACGGGGTGTGACAAAGAAGTCATCAAATGTAAACAGAAGAAGAATTTGCTTTTAAACCACCACCACCCGCCTCTTGCATTCCATATGTTTTGGACTACAAAACCCACCATCCTTGGGGTGTTAGTGGAAGTTGTAGTCCCATACATCTGGACGGTGCCATATTGGGGCAACCTGGTTTACTCAAATATAGGCATCATTTCATAGAATCGCAGAATCATAGAATAGTAGAGTTGGAAGGGTCCTATAAGGCCATCAAGTCTGACCCCCTGCTCAATGAAGGAATCCACCTTAAAGCATCCCGGACGTATGCTTTAAGGTGGATTCCTGCATTCAGCAGGGGGTTGGACTCGATGGCCTTATAGGCCCCTTCCAACTCTACTATTCTATTTCACTAGAGAGTTCAGTGCTGGGTGACCATTTTGCTCCGGAGGTCCAGATGCCAGTGGTGGGCGTGTCCAAAGGTGCCAGTGGGTGTGGCCAGGGCCAGCAGATGGGACAACAAAGAGAAAGGGCAGAGTCATGGCCAAAGGTGGTGTTGCTGGAGAAGGAGAAAGGAAGGTGACAGGCAGCAGGGAAATACTGAGTGGACACATTTCATCACCATGTCAAGGAGGGAAAGGAGGGGTGGGCAGCTCTCCGTCGCTGGAGAGACTTCAGAAGAGTCTACGTGGACATCTGTCAGGGATGCTGTAGTTTCATTCTTCATTGATCGTGGGTTAAATTAGATGCCCTCCATGGACCCTTCTACGATAGGCTTGTACCCTTCCCCTGACAAGTTAGCTTTCTATAGGCAGGGAGTCTTTGACACGGAGGAGTCTCCATGCAGGGCTGACTCCATTGCACAAACAACCCGAGCGAGCAGCAATATTTCAAGGGGCATGAAAAGAAAGAAAGAAAAAAAGAACAGGATGCAATCGTGGTGATTTTTGGCATCTTTGCAGAAGAGGCTGGATGCACCCAGCTTTTAAAGTGCATGAGAGAGAGAAAACGAAATGAGAGAAATAAAAACTGCATCCCCTGTCCTTGGCGATGGGCTTGTGTGTACAATCTTTTTTTAAACATGCTCGTGTAAAAAAAATGTTTTAATTTATGTTTACCCCGAAACATGAGTTGGCTTTGATTCAAATGTTGAGCATAGTATGATTCCAAAACAACAACAACTTGGGCCCTGGATTGAACTGATTTGAGGTCTGGCTATAGAACGAATCATCCACAAGACCAGTTCTGTGTGCAGCTCCACCAAACAAGCTAACTCAAGTTTATTCCAGTCGGTTAAATCCAATGTTATCCCTATGTAGAGTAGACCCATTTTAGGTGCAGACTCGTCCCATTCATTTCAATGGGTCTACTCTACGTAGGAATAACGTTGGATTTAATTGCCTAGAATAAACCAGGGTTAGCTTTTCAATGTGTCTGCTCTGCATAGGACTAACTCTGGGTTTAACCCAGGGCGTTTAGGGAGAGAGGGAATTATTGCAAAATCTTCTTCAGATCCACATCCAAGCAGAACCTGAATGGCCCAAGAATGAACAGATTAATTTATTATATTTTTAATCTGCCCAATATAGCCAGTGTTCTCTGGGTGGACTGCAAACACAAACACACAAACATACACACACTCCTTTCCTGCAAGGAAGTTGGGTTCTCATCCTGTTAGCACTGACTACAGGGGGGGATGGCATGATGGAACAGAGCATGGGGGTGGGGGGAGGCCTTTTGAACCCCTTTCACATGTCTAAAGCCGGACAAAGTCAGGGTAAACAAACGAGGGCTCAGGAGGCTTAATCTTTCAGCCAAGCAAACCGGCATACTTGCAGGAGAGGTCGTTTGGGGGAGTAAAGGGGCTTGAGGGAGTTAGGGTGACCATATGGAAAGGAGGACAGGGCTCCTGTATCTTTAACAGTTGCATAGAAAAGGGAATTTCAGCGGGTGTCATTGGTATGAATGCAGCCCTGCCCTCCTTTATATCTGGACACTCAAGTCTAGCTCCTGCAGCTTTAACTGTTGTGATGAAGAGGGGATTTCACCAGGTGCCGCATGCCTAAAAATGACACCTGCTGACATTCCCTTTTCTATGCAACTGTTAAAGAAACAGGAGCCCCGTCCTCCTTCCCATAGGGTCACCCTAGATAGGTTCTTTCTCAGGATAAAATGACGCAGAATCAGGAGAAAGTTTCCAGATTCCAGAAGGCTTCTTTAGAAAGGATGTTAAGGAAAATGGGGAGGGAGAGAGAGAGAGAGAGAGAGAGAGAGATCATAGAATCATAGAATCATAGAATAGTAGAGTTGGAAGGGGCCTACAAGGCCATCGAATCCAACCCCCTGCTCAATGCAGGAATCCACCCTAAAGCATCCCCAACAGATGCTTGTCCAGCTGCCTCTTGAAGGCCTTTAGTGTGGGAGAGCCCACAACCTCCCTAGGTAACTGATTCCACCGTCGTACTGCTCTAACAGTCAGGAAGTTTTTCCTGATGTCCAGCTGGAATCTGGCTTCCTTTAACTTGAGCCCATTATCGAGCCCAGATGTCTGGGCATGAAGTCACAAAGTTCCAAGCTCCAGACAGGATTCTTTACTTGCTTTCTGTCTGATCACTCAGAGCTGTATGTATAGGGAAATGCATAGTGATGGGCGGTGGAAGGGGAGGGAATGTGATATTGGGTGATAAATTCAACTTTTGATTTTTCTTTTAAACTTTCTAGTCCTTATGGTTGCAGTGGTACCATAGGGCAGGACTCAGGGACAGATGTCCATGGCCGCAGCCCACGGATTGAATAAGGCCATGGGGCTTTATTCCGGGGCAATCCCCTGGATCGTCCCTGTGTGTTCACGTGATGCACAGGGGATCCTGGGATCAGCGAGGGATCATCCCTCCCTTGCCCGGGGATATGGCCCTACACTTTAGGCCCGCTTTTTCTGCAGTCTTGGGATGATCCCGAGACCGCGGAAAGTGTGGCCCACCATCACGGTTTGTCCCGGCTCCTTGCGGTTATTCGTGAGGAGCTGGGACCCGTGCACAGGGCGCAGTTCCTCAGGAGCTCTGCTCCCATCGAGGGTAGGGCAGGGGGAGTGGGTAATTTTTTAAAAAAATTAAAAAACACCTTTTGCGCACAAGCACTCGTGCGCTCCTTCCTCTTAAAAAATAAAACCACAAAATGCGACGTCCTCTCCCTCTGAGGTTGTCGCGCGCCGCGTGTAAACAGAGGGGGAGATCTCATGATAAATATATCGCGAGATCTTCACCCCTCCGTCGCGCAATAACAGGTAGGTATAGCTGAGGCCTAAGAGGACCCTCCAACTGCAGCAGCAGGGTTAGTTTATCACATTTTGAAGTGAAGTGAAGTAGTACCATCTAAGTACACCTCCCTCTTATTTATTTACCGTATTTCTTCGATTCTAAGACACACTCTTCCCCCCATATAAACATCTCTAAAAACGGGGTGCGTCTTAGAATCGCAGGTGCGATTATTATTGTTAGAATCAAAGCTTTTTTTCTGTTGGTGGTGCTGAAATTAGTGTGCGTCTTACAATCGATGGCGTCTTACAATCGAAGAAATACGGTATTTATTACATTTATATCCCACCTTTTTTCCTCCAAGGAACCCAAGGCGGCGTACATAATCCTCCTCCTCCTCTCCATGTTATCCTCACAACAACAACCCTGTGAGGTGGGTTGGGCTGAGAGTCTGTGACTGGCCCAAAGTCACCCAGTGGGTTTCCACGGCCGAGTGGGGACTAGAACCCGGATCTCTCGACTCCCAGTCCAGCTCTCGAGCCACTACACCACACTGGCTCTCCTCCTTCTTGCAATAACATTACGTCCAGAGCGAATTGCACTCACGTCCTCCTTGTGCGTTTCCCACAGGCATCTGCTTGGCTGCCGTGTGAAGTCAATGCTAGACTAGATAGACTCTTAATTGGATCCAGCAGGGCTCTTCTTATGTTCTTATGAATCTAAAATGACTTTTTACTGCCCGGTTGTGGCTGAATGAAATGGCCAGTGGTTGGGTGACCCACAGAGCAATTGGCTTTTCCCTTGGACCAGAACAACGGAGCTGTGAAAAATGAGAGAAATTACATGCTTCTATGCCAATTGCAGAGAGGAGACGAATTGCAGAAAATTTAGTTTGCCTGCCTGCATTTTTTAAAAAAAAATAAAAAAAATCTTTGCACAGAATAGCGAGCAAGTCGAATGATTAATGTCGCAATTCTAAGCAGACTTACTCGGGGTTAAACCCAACTGAATACATCGGGACATAAGCCGTAGCTAGACCTAAGGTTTATCCTGAGATCATCCACGGTTCGCCCCTACCTGAGCACTGGATCCCCTGTGTGTCACCTAGATGAACAGGTTTGACCCCTGGATGATCCAGGGATAAACCTTAGGTCTAGCTATGGCCTGAGTAAGCATGCATAGGAGTGGGCTGTCCACCATGCCCATGTTCAGCTAGGGGCAGGAGTGTGCTTGTCAAAAGCATTTTGGAAAAATCAACGATTTCTAAAGGCAGGCACGTCCCCTTAAATCATGGGTCCTCAACAAGGGGGGAATTCTCCCCCAGGAGGGGATTTTAGGGTTCCAGGGGGGAATTTGGGACCACTATTCAGCAAAGTATGATGTCCTGTAGATTATGTCTTCCTACACATGTTATTAAAAACGTCTCAGAAAAGTGTCATGTTGTCTGCAAAAGCCAGGCGTTTGCTCTCTTTTCCCTCCCTCCCTCACAATCCTAGAAGTTTCAAACTTCCCATTTAAAGGGGCAACGCAAAGCAGGGAAGCTAAATAGTAAATTTATTTACTATGAATAGTTTTATAGTAAAACTCTACTATAAAAATAATCCAAATAAATGTATATGTACTAATATAGAAAAAAATAAAAGATTTTCAATATTATATACATATTATTTTGGAATGCACCTTTTGAGTTAGACTATCTTGGGAAGGGGGGGAATTATATTCTGAACAATGGTGAAAGGGGGGAATGGAGCAAAAAAGGTTGAGAACCACTGCCTTAAATGAAAACCACTTTATGCACATTTTAGGTGCAGATTTAGAGCATCGTGAAACTCTTTGTCCCGGCACCTTAATAGTTGCAGTCCTGAGATATAACTGCTCAGGAACAAACCCCATTGAGTTCACTGGGGCTTATTCCCAGGTAAATGCGTATCTAGGATTGCAGCTTGAATGATCCACAATTTCAACTTTTACCCTGGCAAAGGTGTGAGATCCAGTCGAACAAACCTGTACAGGTGAGAGGCAGGAGGTGAGCAGAAAGCCAGATAATGGTGTTGCTTAGGCTTGGAGAAAGGTGAAAATGGAGGGTCTTTTACACCCTCTTAACAGCTCAGAAGTTATGTATGCTGTAGGCCCTGACTCTGCAAACCCACCAGGGGAATCTGTTTGCTTGTTATGATGATCTCACCAAATAGGAAATGTGTTTATTTATTATTTGATTAATACTCTGCCTTTCTGCCCCCCCAAAAATGGCACCAAGGTGGCTTACAAAAACAGTTTAAAATAGATTAAAGCAATAAAAGACATTAAAGTACAATAAAAACACACTAAAGGAAAAAAAAATAGCACCCAACTCACAGATCCCCACCTACAGGCCAAAGGCCTTCTTGGCTAAAGCAGTCTTTTGCCTGCTGACAGAAGGACATCAAAAAGGGGGAAAACCTAGCATCTCGTGGGAGGGAGTTCCACAGGCTGGGAATGGCCAACGAAAAAGCGCTCTCTTGCATTTCCACTAAATACACCTCTGACAATGGTGGTCTTGGAAGAAGGGCCTCTCCAGAAGATCTTAAGGACCAGGTAGGCACATGTGGGAGAAAGTAGGTCTTTGAGGGACCCTGGTCCCAAGCTGTATAGGGTTTTTTTTAGGTTGTAACCAGCACTTTGAATTCTGCTCAAAAATAGAGTCAGTGAAGCTGATGTAAACAGTTATGGTCAAGAGTCTGGCCGGAGCGTTCTGGACCAGCTGAAGTTTCTAAATAGTTTTCAGAGGCAGCTTCACATGGAGTGTGCTACAGTAATCCAAGCGGGATGTAACTAAGGCATGAGTGACCGTGGCCAGATCAGATATCCCTATAGGAATGGGTGCATCTTAGTCTCAGCTGTGCAAACACACTCCTGACCCCCATTAGACCCGGGCATCCAGGTTCAGGGCTGAGTACAACCAAACTGTGAGCCTGATTCTTCACGGGGCTGCAACCTCATCCAGCACAGATTCCTGATCTGCCTGTTCGACTGACCAGGAGCACCTCTTGTCTTGTCCGGATTAAACGTTTTGTTTGCCTCATCTAGTCCATCACCAACATGGCCTCCAATATCATCTGTACGCCGATGATACACAACTATATCTGTCATCTCCGGAACTTTCTCCTGATGTTCACGATCGTATCTCGGCATGTCTTTCAGATATCTCAGCTTGGCTGCTTCATCGTCGCTTGAAGCTTAACATGGCAAAGACTGAATTGCTTGTTTTTCCTCCTAAACCTTCTCCTCATCTCTCATTCTCTCTTACTGTCAATGATGTTACGCTTACTCCGGTCAAGGAAGCTCGTAGCCTTGGCTTTATCTTCGACTCCTCGCTCTCCTTTATTCCTCATATTGAGGCAGTAGCTAAATCTTGTCGATTTTTCCTGTATAATATTGCCAGGATTCGATCATTTTTGTCTGTCTCTTCTGCCAAGACGCTTGTTCATGCACTGGTTATTTCACGGTTGGACTACTGCAACCTTCTTCTCTCTGGCCTTCCTTCTTCTCACATCAGTCCGTTGGTTTCTGTTCACCACTCTGCCGCAAAGATCATCTTCTTGGCTCGCCGCTCCGACCATGTTACTCCGCTTCTGAAATCTCTTCATTGGCTTCCAATTCACTTCAGAATCCAATATAAACTTCTCCTGTTGACCTTCAAAGCTTTTCACGGTCTAGCTCCTTCCTATCTCTCCTCTCTCATCTCACACTATTGCCCCGCTCGTGCTCTTCGCTCCTCTGATGCCATGTTTCTCGCCTGCCCAAGGGCCTCTACTTCCCTTGCTCGGCTTCGTCCATTTTCGTCTGCTGCCCCTTACGCCTGGAACGCTCTTCCAGAACATTTGAGAACTACAAGTTCAACCACAGCTT
Organism: Elgaria multicarinata webbii; assembly: GCF_023053635.1. Classification (NCBI taxonomy): domain Eukaryota; kingdom Metazoa; phylum Chordata; class Lepidosauria; order Squamata; family Anguidae; genus Elgaria; species Elgaria multicarinata. The sequence continues at coordinate 12,202,570 of NC_086178.1, read as the reverse complement.
TTAAAGCTCAACTAAAAACTTTTCTTTTTCCTAAAGCTTTTAAAACTTGATGTTGTGCAGACTTCTACTGTTACTTTCTACTGTTAGTTTTTCCCTACCCTGTGCCTGCTTACCCTACCCTGTACCTGTTTGCATTCTCTTCCCCTCCTTATTGTTTTACTATGATTTTATTAGATTGTAAGCCTATGCGGCAGGGTCTTGCTATTTACTGTTTTACTCTGTACAGCACCATGTACATTGATGGTGCTATATAAATAAATAATAATAATAATAATAATGATGATGCAATTTAGAACCAGAACAGCTTCCTTCGTTTTTAGAGAGCCAGTGTGGTACAGTGGCTAGAGTGTTGGACTGGGAGTTGGGAGATCTGGGTTCTAGACCCCACTCAGCCATGGAAACTCACTGAGTGACTTTGGCCCCAGTCACAGACTCTCAGCTCAACCTACCTCACAGGGTTGTTGTTGTTGTGAGGATAACATGGACAAGAGGAAGATTATGTATGCCACCTTGAGTTCCTTGGAAGAAAAAAGATGGGTTATAAATGCAATAAATCAATAAATAAAATGGAAAGGTGAGATAAAGTTGGGTGTCATCAGTATACTGGTAGCACCGAACCCAAAAACTCCAGACAATCTCTCCCAGAGGTTTCATGTTCAGCCTTCCTCAACCTGGGGCACTCCAGATGTGTTGGACTACAACTCCCAGAATGCCCCAGCCAGAGCTGGCTGGGGCATTCTGGGAGTTGTAGTCCAACACATCTGGAGCGCCCCAGGTTGAGGAAGGCTGTGTTAAATAGAATGGTGGATAAGATGGAACCCTGAGGGACACTGCAGGCCAACAGCCGCAGTGTTGAACGGGAATCCCCCAGCACCACCACCAGAGATCGCCCCTCCAAGAAGGCTCAGAGCCACCGTATAACAGTGACTCTCTGTCCCATCTCGGACAGTCACCCCAGAAGGATACCAAATGGTACCAAAGCCACTAAATGGTCCAGCAAAACTAACAAGGACACACTCCCCGGTCCAGTTCCCAGTGTAGCTCAACCACCAACATGACCAAAGCAGTCTCTGTCCCATATTAATAACCCGGCCTGAAGCCAGATTGAAATGAATGTAGATAATCCGTCTCCTCGAGAGAGAGAGAGCCCTGGAGCTGAGAAATCACCACTACGTACTCTAGCATCTTGCCAGGAATAGAATATTGGGATCCAGCCAGAAATTATCCAACAGTGGGTCCAGGGAGGCTTTTCTTGAAGGTCTTACAGCCAACTTCTTAGGCACAAGATAGCATCACATCTTGCCATAAAGAGGCCTGCTGCACCATTGCATTTAACCTCTCAGCCATTCCCCTTGGCTGCTTTTATAAGCCAGGCGGGGCAAGGGCCCAACACACATGTGGTAGGTCTCCCCTCTCCAGATCATGTCCACATCCTCAGGCTATACAAATGGAAAAGTATCCATTGTAACTGGACAAACAGGAGCCAAAGTGACATCCACCTATATCGAGTACAGCATCCAGATCAGCATAGATACGACTGATTTTATGCAAATTGGTCACAGTGGGCTATCGAGTGGTCTTCATGTGAGCCAGAACCTCTGACCACCCAAGCTGGGGAACTCTGAGCAGAAGCCACACTGGCAGGGAAGTACCATTTCTTTGCCACCCCGATTGCCATGGCGTCGGCTTTCCAATGAGCTCTACCCCGGGTTCCAAGTTTACTGCCAATGTTGTTCTAGGCCACAGCTAGACCTAAGGTTTATCCTGGGATCATCCAGGGTTCGCCCCTGCCTGAGCACTGGATCCCCTGTGTGTTACCTAGATGAACAGGTTTGACCCCTGGACGATCCAGGGATAAACCTTAGGTCTAGCTATGGCCCTAGTCACCGTCCCACTCATTTCACCACCCACGGCACCCTGTGAAACCAGGGAGCTCATTTTGCTCCACTCCATGAGAGAGGATGCTGAAAAGCCGTTGTGTCAACCACCCGGACCATTTCTCCATTCCAGAGATTGTCCAGGGTTTCAATGGAATCGCCTGTCGAAGTGGCAGGAACATCCCCATGATCTGTCAGAAAGCCATCTGGATCCATCCAAAAGCCACCCAACTCATAAGAACATCAGAAGAACCATGCTGGATCAGACCAAAGGTCCATCTAGTCCAACACTCTGTTCACACAATGGCCAACCAGCTGTCAACCAGGGACCCACAAGCAGGATATGGAACAACAGCACCCTCCCCCCCATGTTCCCCAGCAACTGGTGGACACAGGCTTACTGCCTCAGATACTGGAGGTAGCACACAGCCATCAGGGCTAATAGCCATGGATAGCCTTCTCCTCCAGGAATTTTTCCAACCCGCTTTTAAAGCCATCCAAATTGGTGGCCATCACTACGTCGTGTGGCCCCTAGAGAATCCATTAGTCTTTGGGGGCTTTACCATCACCAAAAGGTAAAAATAGGGACTTCACAGGGGCAGGGACTAGAAAATAGGAACTGTCCCTTTTAACTGGAAACAGTTGGAGCATATGGTTAATTCTTTTGGGGGGTGGGGTGGAGGGTGTACAGGGGCGGGGAGGAGCCGGGCACAGAAATTGAATTCCTTCTCACTCTCCTGTGAAACCCGGGCACAAATATTTACCTCCATCCATCTCCTAGGCCTCCTTGTGTGGCAAGACTCCCTCCCGGGGAGGTGGGGCTGGGAACCCATCGCCTGGCAAACACCGATTCCCCGGGCATAACCGGTGTCATTAAATCTTTCCTTTCTGATGCATCCAATAATCCCCATGCCAAACAAGCCCCCTCCGCCCCTCCCTGGTTACTGACACAGGGACCAGGGAACCCCGTGGGCAATTGCAAAGACACACAGGAAAAGGGGAACAGCTGGTCCCCTTTGATCTCTTCTGATCTTGCAGACTGAGCTAAAAGTTAGCAAATCAGGGCCTAGAGTGGGAGATTGGGAAGAGGCAAATTGACAAAGGACGTGTGTGTGTGTGTGTGCGCGTGTGTGTGTGCGCGCGTGTGTGTGTCCATCCCACGCCTGCCCTGGTGGCTATTTGTAACCATCCCCTGGTAGAAATGAATAATCCCCGGCCTCGTCTCTATACCGAGCCAAACCAAATCCTGCAGACTCGATTGCAGAAGTAGTAACGCCAGGCTATTTGCGTTGACCCAAAGTCCGCATGTAAGTCAGAACCAGGCCAAAAGAAAAGGCAAGCTGTGGTCTAGAGCAGTCTTCCCCAACCTGGTGTCCTCCCAATCAGTTGGACTACAATTTCCATCCTCCCTGGCTGGGGAAAATGGGAATTGTAGGCCAACCCATCAGGAGGGTGCCAGATTGGGGGAGATTGCTCTAGAGTAAGGTTGCCGACACGTCTTCAAAATTTTGATGGAGTGTTTATATTTTGGGAGCTCTGTTCATAGTAATGACCAGAAAATGATTTTTTGAGGTTGTCTGTAGGGTGACCATATGGAAAGGAGGACAGGGCTCCTGCATCTTTAACAGTTGTACAGAAAAGGGAATTTCAGCAGGTGTCATTTGTATACATGCAGCCCCTGTGGAAATCCCCTCTTCATCACAAAAGTTCAAGCTGCAGGAGACCTGCCCTCTTCTGTATCTGGTCACTCTAGTATAGCTCCTGCAGCTTGAACTGTTGTGGTCAAGAGGGAATTTCACCAGGTGCTGCATGCCTACAAATGACACCTGCTGAAATTCCCTTTTCTACACAACTGTTAAAAATTCACATTTGCTAAATATACATAATTGAATCTATAAAAACATCTCATAAGATAATTTGCGTTTTTAGCATTTTAGGGATTTTGAACTCTACTCCATAGGTCCTTACCTATACCTCCTTTCCATAGGGTCACCCAACACAAAATGACATCTACAGTTCATGTCCACAATCCTCAGGCATGAAGATCAACCCACAGTCCTTTACACGCTTATTCCCCTACAGATGTGCTTTTGTAGGATTTTTAGAACAGCTGAAGTGACCTTTGAACCAGGCAACTTTATGCACATCCCCCGGGAAGTAAACGCCATTGTGTTCAATAGGCCTTACTCCTGGGTAAGTATGAACAGAGTCACAGCCAAAAACATGTATCAACCTTTCTGTTCCTAAGCAGAGGAGTTTGCACCTCAGAATAAGTAGACGGAATCAAAACTTCTGATTCAACAAATAAACGCTGGGAACGCTCCTTTTTGCAGATGATGTATTCACAAAGGGGAACAGAATGATGTCAGCAGAGCCAGCGGGGTCACTTAAAATTCCTTCCCCCTTGCATCACGCTACTCCAGGTTGCTAAAAACAGCTGTCCTGAGCTGGTTGAATGTTGTTTCTGGATCTGTTGAGTAACCTTCTTCAACTTGGTGCTCCCCTCCCACCAGCTGGGGCAAGGAGTTGTAGTTTACTGCAATGGATTACTGCAATGCATTATACGTGGGGCTGCCTTTGAAAACGGTCCGGAAACTTCAACTGGTACAAAACAGGGCAGCACGATTACTAACAGGGACTGGCCGACGAGACCACATCACGCCAGTCCTTTTCCAGCTTCACTGGCTGCCAGTCCAGGTCTGGGCTGATTCAAAGTGCTGGTATTAACATTTAAAGCCCTAAACAGCTTGGAGCCAGGCTATATGAAGGAACGCCTCCTCCCATATGTACCAGCCCGGACCCTAAGGTCATCCTCAGGGGTCCTTCTCCGTGAGCCCCTGCCAAAGGAAGTGAGGCAGGTGGCTACCAGGAGGAGGGCCTTCTCTGCTGTGGCACCCCGGCTGTGGAATGAGCTCCCTAAGGAGGTTCGCTTGGCACCTACATTATATGCTTTTAGACACCAGGTGAAGACCTTTTTATTCTCCCAGCATTTTAACAGTCTATAAATAAATTTTAACTTGGTGTTTTAAATTCGTAATTTTGCATTGGTGCTGTTTTTATCTGGTTGAGCTTTTATATGGTATTTTATATTACAGTTTTATACTGTTGTTTTATACTTTGAATGTTTTTAATTTTTGTGAACCGCCCAGAGAGCTCCGGCTATTGGGCGGTATAGAAATGTAATAAATAAATAAATAAATAAATAGTCTAATACATCGGGATTGAACCAGTTTGTGGGTGGCTGCCGTACAGCAAATCACCCACTTGAACGGGTTCAATGGTCAGTTTCTCTTCCATGGGGACCCTGGGAATGGTAGATGGTTCTCCAAGTGCTAGATTAGGGTTTCTCATTCTCCGCACCTAAACAAACTAGTTCCCAGGATTCTTTGGGGGAAACCACAATCTTTTAAAGCCGTGGGGCTTGCTTCTGAGTAAATATGCACACACTTGTATTGAAAGTGCACCAGAGTGAGGCCATGGGCAGCAGCCTTTGAGGAGCCAGGAGAGAAACCAGTAGTCGAGGCTGAAGTAAGCCAGAACCAAAGGATAAACCAGAAGGCAGGAGCAAGGAAGTCAGGAGCAAAGGGCAAACCGAGAATCATAGAATCATAGAATAGCAGAGTTGGAAGGGGCCTACAAGGCCATCGAGTCCAACCCCCTGCTCAATGCTGGAATCCACCCTAAAGCATCCCTGACAGATACTTGTCCAGCTGCCTCTTGAAGGCCTCTAGTGTGGGAGAGCCCACAACCTCCCTAGGTAACTGATTCCATTGTCGTACTGCTCTAAAAGTCAGGAAGTTTTTCCTGATGTCCAGCTGGAATCCGGCTTCCTGTAACTTGAGCCCCTTATTCTGTGTCCTGCACTCTGGGAGGATCGAGAAGAGATCCTGGCCCTCCTCTGTGTGACAACTTTTTAAGTATTTGAAGAGTGCTATCATGTCTCCCCTCAATCTTCTCTTCTTCAGGCTAAACCTGCCCAGTTGTTTCAGTCTCTCTTCATAGGGCTTTGTTTCTAGACCTCTGATCATCCTGGTTGCCCTCCTCTGAACATGCTCCAGCTTGTCTGCGTCCTTCTTGAATTGTGGAGTCCAGAACTGGACGCAATACTCTAGATGAGGCCTAAAGTATTGCGTCCCAGGAGCTAGGAAGACCTTAGCCCTGTTCAGGTGTTCAGTTCCGAACACATGAAGGGGCAGCGCATAGTTCAACTATGGAATTCGCTGCCACAAAATGATGGCCACCAATTTGGATGGCTTTCAAAGAGGGTTGGATAAATTCCTGGAGGCGAAGGCTCTCCATGGCTACTAGACCTGAGGGCGATGTGCTACCTCCAATATCAGAGGAAGGATGACTATGTATACCAGTTGCTGGGGAACATGAGCGGGAGGGTGCTGCTGGACTCGTGTCCTGTTTGTGGGTTGACCACTGTGTGACCAGAATGCTGGAATAGATGGACACTTGGGTCTTCTGATCCAGCAGGGCTCTTCTTATGCATGAACCTGCATCTGATCCAGAATGGTTCTTCTTATGTTCCTATGACTAACAAGAACGAGTAGAGCTCATTCTATTTCCTTGTCAATATATACACCCCGGCTGATGCATGATTTGCATCAGTCAGAAGTAGGCTGCTTCTATGCATGTACAGTTTCCAGAAACTCTGGAACGCTTGAGACTGATCCCAATTAGGGTGACCATATTTGGGAAACCAAAAAAGAGGACACCTAGTGTGTGTGTGGGGAAGCAGCTTTCTGAGTCCTGCAGAAAGTACGTTATTCCCCCGCCACCTTAAAGAACCTGATTGGAGTGGAAGAGGGGAAAGGATTTCATTCTGCACCACCACCATCCACTCCAATTGGGGCCTTTTCTATAATGTCCACGAATGACCCACTTTCCCCTTTAAGACCTCAATTGGAGCTCGGGGTGGGGGAATGATGTGCCTCAAGAAAGCATGTCATTCCCTCCTGCCATGCTAATGGCAGCCTTAAAGGGGAAGGTGTGTCATTCCAGGACATTATTGAAAATTATAGAAAATCCCCCCTGACACCATGGAAAGAACAAAAACCAGGACAAATCCGGGAAAATCCTGACAGTTGGTCACCCTAATCCCAATCCCATGTCACCCAAGACCAGCCTGCATGGGAGTAGCTAGGTTATGGGGCTGACCCAAACATTCCCCTTGGATTCTCCATGCATTTGGTCTCCTTGTTGCTCAAGCAAGGCTGAATTGGGACAGGACACTCACTTGTAGCCCTTCCTCTCCAGTGGGGTCTGGTAGCTCCAATATCAATGGGGTGGTGAATTCGCTCTGGGTTTCAGTCAGAATTAGCCAGAACACTGAAGGAGCTCTCCTAGGTGCAAAGCCCCACGGATTTACTACCCCACTGACTTTGGAGCCACCAACCTCCACTGCTCGGTCATGTTGTCTGGGGATGATGGGTGTTGCTCTCCAACTTATCTAGAGGGCACCAAGTTGGTACGCTGACCTAGATAATACCCCTGACCTAGTGTCGCTCAGGGCTACCGGTGCCTACCAGCTGTAGCCCAACTGGTAGCCACCCGCTGGAGAACAATCCCAGAAGCATTGCAGAGCTGTCCCTGAGCCCAGATTGGGGTAAATAAGGTGAGGATAAGAGCGCACGTTTGCAAGAAGGACGTCTTCTGGGAGGTGATTGGGAAAAGAGATGTGTCTCTTTTTACATAGGATGGAGTGTTTGAATCCAGCACAATAATAATAAAAAATAGTAATTAAAAAAACATTCCTTTGATCAGAAGTGTGGGATGCGTAGGGTAAAATCCAATGTAAATCCTAATTAGAGTAGACTTACTGAAATGAATGGGACTTAAATTAGTCATGACTAAATTAAATTCATAGAATCATAGAATAGCAGAGTTGGAAGGGGCCTACAAGGCCATTGAGTCCAACCCCCTGCTCAATGCAGGAATCCACCCTAAAGCATCCCCAACAGATGCTTGTCCAGTTGCCTCTTGAAGGCCTCTAGTGTGGGAGAGCCCACAACCTCACCAGGCAACTGATTCCATTGTTGTACTGATCTAACAGTCAGGAAGTTTTTCCTGATGTCCAGCTAGAATCTGGCTTCCTTTAACTTGAGCCTGTCATTCCGTGTCCTGCACTCTGGGAGGATCGAGAAGAGATCCTGGCCCTCCTCTATGTAACGACCTTTCAAGTATTTGAAGAGTGCTCTCATGTCTCCCCTCAATCTTCTCTTCTCCAGGCTAAATATGCCTGTTCTTTCAGTCTCTCTTCATAGGGAGACACTCTTCCATTCATTTCAATGGGTATATTCGAAGTAGAACTTATTTTACTCCTAATCCAGTCCACATTGTTCTGTATTTATCTGTCACTGCCTATTGCAGGGGTTGGGAACCTCTAGGCCACAGTCTGGATGCGGCCCGTGGGGCCTCCCAACCAGCCCACAGCCTCCCTCTTCCGCCACCACCACCACCACCGTCACCACCACCACCCCACCTCTTGTGAAGCAATCATTCCAATTTGCTCCAATGGAAGGCTTTTTTCCCCCCAACCATAATTGCAGCAGGGGCAGGATTTTGAGGGAGACCCAGATGGGGAGGGAAAGGTTGACATTTCACTGTCCAGGCATCTTGACACCACAAAAACACACACAGAGAGAAATTCCCCCTCTGCACAAGCAGCATTTAGACTGGGGAGGCGGGAGCCTTCCATTGGAGGCAGTGGAAGACTTTCCTGAAGCCTGATTGCAGTGAGAAGAACTCTCTCTCTCTCTCTCTCTCTCTCTCTCTCTCTCTCTGTGTGTGTGTACGAATGTGTGATGTGCGAGAATGGTTGAAAGCATGTGTTATGCAAGGATATGTGTGTGAAATGCGAAAATGAAGCAAACATGAACCGCCCAGCGGGCTCTGGCTATGGAGCGGTATAGAAATGTAATAAATTAAATAAATAGGCAAAGACTTTTCCTGGTGTAAACTGATGGCAACTGATACACCTGCTCTATTTCAACTTTATGCATGGTGTGGAGAATGCGGATATAGAGGGATGTTTTTCTTCCTCTCTCATAATGCTAGAACTCTTAAGGGCTCATCCCATGGAGCTGATCTGTGGGAGATTCAGGAGAGATCAAAAGAAGGACTTCTTCACACGGCACATAGTTAAACTATGGAATTCGCTACCACAAGATGTAGTGATGGCCACCAATTGGGATGGCTTTAAAAGGGGATCAGACGAATTCCTGGGGGAGAAGGCTATCAGTGGCTACTAGCCCTGATGACTACATGCTACCTCCAGTAGCAGAGGCTGTAGGCCTATGTACGCCAGTTGCTGGGGAACATGGGTGGCAGGGTGCTATTGCACCATGTCCTGCTTGTGGATTCCTGTTTGACAGCTGGTTGGCCATTGTGTGAGCAGAGTGCTGGACTCTGCTGGAATCAGTTACCTAGGGAGGTGGTGGGCTCTCCCACACTAGAGGCCTTCAAGAGGCAGCTGGACAAGCATCTGTCAGGGATGCTTTAGGGTGGATTCCTGCATTGAGCAGGGGGCTGGACTCGATGGCCTTGTAAGCCCCTTCCAACTCTGCTATTCTATGATTCTATGATTCTATGACTAGATGGGCCTTTGGTCTGATCCAGAGGGGCTCTTCTGATGTTCTTATGTCATGCTACCGCTAAGGTCACAGGATCGGGTTCAGTACCAAGCTGGCAACCGCAAAGGCACATTCAAACAGTGGGGGCCTTTAGATCAGAAGTGCTGAAGCTCTTTCAGCTTAGAAGCTCTTGCACACACACACACCCCATGTGCCACGGGTGGGTGGGGCTGAATGCAAAAGAGGCAGGGCCAAAATCAACCCAAAATATGCCAGCCTATTTTAGCTTGAAGCACTTCCCGTCATTAGCTAAGCCTCAGGACAGGAATTTCAACATTCTAGAACGGGGTGGGAAAGACGTACAAAAGCTGGGAATCCACAAAAACAGTGGTTGGTGGGAAGGGGCGGGGCTGTGGGAAGGGGCGGGGCCATAGGGGAACCCTAGAGTGCCATATCTGCCCCTGGGAATAAGGTTCTGCACCTCTGACCTATACATAGGAAGTCCCCATGGCTGCCTCATACGTTGAAAGCGCCTTCTCACGATTCGTCTACTCCAACTTAACTTTTAGGAATTCGACTGCGTGCAAAATGCTGAAATGACACTCCAGGATCCAAGTCCTGTGTATCTTCCCCGAAGTGATGCAGGATCTTTTCATCCAGGCTGAAAATCAGCAGGAGCTTTTTCATGGCATGTTCCCCCCCCCTTAAATTCATAAAAAAATATGTATAATTAAAATAAAATAAAATTAACACTTTAAAAAAAATTAACTTCGGAGTCGAGGTTCACGTTAAGAAATAGTCCCGAAGAAATGAACCCAGTAAGGAAGCCTCTTCCCGAGGTCTTTGGCTTCAGAACACCTGGCGAATGCCTCCCCCTTCGGAGCCCTCCCTCTCTGCCCGCCCCCCACCCCATCGCTGCATGTTACTTCACAGGAAGTTTCTACAGGCAATCCCAGGGCACAGCTCAATCACGCCGGAGCAGCTTCATGCTGAATATGAGGAAAATAATAAAGTCCATGTGTTGCAGACAAAACACAGCTGGTCCCCTCCTGCAGCAGCCCCGGAGCCAACCCCAGTCCTCTTCCCCCTTCCCTCCCGCCTCACCTCTGCTACCTTGCGACTGGGCTTCAGATGTGGGATGTGCAAATACTGCCCCCAAATCCAGAATTCCCAGGCCTCAGGTGAATTATTACCTCTCTTTCTCCCCCCGCCTCTCTCTGTTTCTCTCAATTTTGCAGAAAGCATCTCTCAGGGGAGCAGGCCTCAGCCAGCAGGAGCCGCCAATGTGCAACCCAGTTCCTTATTTCCAGGGAACAGGACTTGGATCCTTGCCACGGGGATTTGAAGGAGAGAAAGATGTCTTCATTTCCCCCCCTTTGCTGACTCATCGCTGCTTAAAGCACTTGCTCGGTTTCAGAGGTTCAGAGTATCTTGTTTTTTCGCAACCAGATCGCTGGAACTCTCCTTGTGGGTCTTTACCCCACCCCACCCCAGTCCAGAAAATACCTTCCCATGCCTAAGGAACATCTGATGCAGTAGGCTGTTGCCTATGAAACCCAGTGCCACAATCCCTCGATTTGCCTTTAAGGGCTTTCCCCAATCCAGCGGTCTCCAGATGTGTCAGACAAGAATTGCCATCCCCCCAAGCCAATGGACACATTACCTGGGGATGATGGGAGTTATATTCCAACACATCTGGCAAGCACCAGGTTGGGGAAATGCAGAATTATCAACTTGGTTGTTTTAGAATGATTTCATATTGGCTTCAGATTAATGATTTAGCAATTCTTTAACATTAAATCCAGAGCCTATGATAGTATGGGCAGATTTAGAAGTCGTTAAGGACGTAACAATGTAGGGTGACCATATGGAAAGGAGGACAGGGCTCCTGTATCTATAACAGTTGTATCGAAAGGGAATTTCAGCAGGTGTCATTTGTATGCTGAAATCCCCTCTTCATCATAGCAGTTAAAGCTGCAGGAGCTATACTAGAGTGACCAGATACAAAAGCGGGCAAGGCTCCTGCAGCTTTAACTGTTGTGATGAAGAGGGAATTTCACCAGGTGCTGCATGCATACAAATGACACCAGCTGAAATTCCCTTTTCTATACAACTGTTATAGATACAAGAGCCCTGTCCTCCTTTTCATATGGTCACCCTATAATAATGCAAGTGGGATCAGACCAAAGTCCATCTAGTCCAGTATTCCAGATGAGGCTTCTGGAAAGCTTACCAGCAGAGCCCAGAGGCCTTGGCTCACCCCTGTCCTCTGTCTCCAGCATTACATAGTCACAGTGGCTGATAACAAGACCCTTTCCTCCTCCGTAAATTTGACCAAACCTTTAAAACAAGCAGTGGAGAACATGTGGCGCTCCAGATGTTGTTAGACTCCAAATCCCATCAGCCCCAGCCAGGTTGGCCAATGGCAGGGATGGTGGGAAGTTCATGATCGATGGCCCTGTTCTTCCCTTATTTGTCTTCTCCCCCACCCCAATCTCAAAGCCCCCAAACGCATTAATTGGCCTTCCCTTTCCTCATCTTCTTGACTTAAGCTGTTTGCCTGCTGTCCATTTACAGGTCAAAGTTACTTTATTTTTAGTACCTGGTGGACCTCTTCATCCACCCAAACCTTGCCTTCACAGGTGTTTGAAGTCACCAGGAGCTCCACACACGCCCCCTGCTGGAGGACAGTTCCTCTCCAGTTTCTGCTGATGGGCTTGACTCCGTAAGGAGGTAGGCCCTTCCTGGCAGCACTCCGTTCCAGTGTGTGATCCATCCAAACTCCCAGTTTGTGATCTATGCTTCTGCTCTATCCCAACGATGGGCAAACTGGGCTTGCTGGATCCAGTTTCTTTGATTAACAAGAACCCAGATCTACCAAATACAGCTTGGTGCAAAAGACAGGCACTTACAACTCAAGAATGCTGAGCCCAGGAATTTGTCTTGTGTGCCAGAACTAAATAGAACTCTCTATCCTTCTGGGCAAGTGTCCATTCTTGGTTATGCCAAACTCCATTCCTTTTTCAGTGGTATGGTTTTGGGAAGCGGTGGAAGTGATTTCGTTGCTGCTCTTGTTAAACAATGGGGCTTCAGAAACCCTTGCAGATCTCTTGTGAGTCATGCAGGGATCTACCTGTAGATCCAGATCTGGATGAAACCCAGCCTGAAGGTTTCAGAAGGAAAATGGAATCACGAGAGTTATGTGCAGGGAGTCATCATTGATGGTAGGGGTTTGACTGGCAGCAGATAGGGTCTGAAAGGCTTTTGGTGGACCCAGGGCAATTCTAAGGCCTTAGCTAGACCTACCTGTTATCCCGCGACGGAGGAGGGAAGATCTCATGTTGTGTTTAATGCGAGGTCCCTCCTCTGTTTACATGCAACAACCTCAGAAGGAGAGGCGTCGTGCCCGCCATTTTTAATTTTTTAAAGGACCAGCAGCGCACGAACGCTCATGTGCAAAAGGTACGTTGTTTTTTTTTAAAAAAAAATTACTTTCCCCGCTCCCCCCATCCTACCCCCGATGGAAGAGTGGTGCACCTGAGGAGTACTGCGCCCCATGCTTAGCTCCGGTAATGGGCATTGGAAGCTGTGCCTTCCCCCAACCTTCCAAATGTTCTTCATGTGGACACGATGGCCTTATAAGACCCTTCCAACGCTACTACTAGTTTATGGTTTGGACTACAACTCCCATTATCCCCATCCAGCATGGCCACCATGCTGGGCGGTGGGAGTTGTAGTCCCACATATCTGGAAAGTGCTGGGTTGGGTAAGACTTTTGGCACAGGGCTGGTTGTTCCTAGACAAAGTATCTATGTGTAGGTCTTGTGATGACTTCTGGTCCAGACCTTTCATAGAAAGCAATAGTACAGGGCACAGATCATAGTGGGGGGGGGGGGGAGGAGGAGGAGGAGGAGGCAGGTTTCTATATGAAGTGGGGGGCACTGGGTGCGGAAGGTTTAAAGGGCCAAATCCATAATGGGTGGGGGAGTTGATGTCCAATAGGAGGAAAAATCCAACTCTTGAGTGTTACGGGTGTACTGTATACTGTCATGCCCTATTATGGGATGCTGGCAGGTTGGTGGTGTGGGGTGGTCTTTGGCCCTTATGAAGAGAATCTCATAGGAACAAAGGACGCTGCCTTCGACTGAGTCACACCGTGGGTCCATCTAGGCCAGTAGTGTCGACACTGACTGGCAACAGCTCTGCAGTGTTTCAGGCAGGCGTTTTGCCTGTCCTGCTTTGGAGATGTGGGAGATTGAAGCTGGGACCCCTCTGCATGCAAAGCGAGGGCTGTACCACTGAGCTAAAGCCCCTTCGGGAGACTGTAGAGAAGTAGATCCCACGAAGAGAGCCTGCGGTGGGATGGAGCGGGGGTGGGGGGGCATTAGGAGATGTCTTTGGCATGAAGTACAGATTTGGAGACAGGCAGAGGCCAAGGACAAATTTTGGCACAGTGATCCGTGGTGGTAGTTGTGGGTGTGTCCTCTAATAGGCATTGTGGGAAGTGGAGTCAGAGAATCATAGAATCATGGAATCGCAGAGTTGGAAGGGGCCTACAAGGCCATCGAGTCCAACCCCCTGCTCAATGCAGGAATCCATCCTAAAGCGGTGGATACATGGGTGGCCATGTATCTTCTTTTACAGAGGACAATCCTCTATTTGAAGAATTGCCAAAGGACCAGATTCGATTTCATTTAGAAACCGTCTATTTCAGCCTCCTCCCGATGTGTCGGACTACAACCCCAAACATTCCCAGTTGGCTGGTGGATGCTGGGAGTTGTAGTGCAACATATTTGGAGGTCGCCAGGCTGGGAAAGGCTGAAACAGAGGATGGTCTCCCAATTCCAGTTTCAAGATAAAGAACCATAAGCAGTACCATTGTCCATCACTGGTTCACAGCTGAGCAGCAGAACACCGGGAGCCAAAGTCCTCCATGCTATGGTGAGATGTGCTATATTTCTGTTGAAATGATAAGGATTTCTAAATTTGCATCTATGCATAATAAATGTGTGTATGCAAATTTCATGCAAATCGCCATCATCTTCGGTCCTCTCTTTGGGTGATGCATTTCCTCCTTTTTGGGTGATCCACACTGGTCACCCTGGGGAAAATCCAACATAAATCCAGTTTAGAGGAGTCCCATCGAAATGAAAGTTAGTCGTGACTAATTTCAGTAGGTAGTGTGTAAACAGGACTTGTGCTGGATTTAACCCTCTGCGGCGCTGGGTAGGTGCGTGTGCGCGTGACCCGATGTCGGCGCGCAGCCTGCGAGGGAGAGAGGCGACAGTGTAACAGACGCACGGGTGGGTCGGTGGGTGTACACATTTGGGGGCAGAATGGGGCGTACTGTGGGATGGAAATAATGATGATGATGATGATGATGATGATGTATTTCTTACCCGCCTCTTCCTTTGGATCGAGGCGGAGTGGGGCGATATGGGGGTCCTAGGGGAAATTTGCGGCCTTCGCGGTGGGAGGCTGCACTTGCCGAGCGAGAAAGAAGCCACCCAGCAGCCCGGGGCCAGACCCAGGGGGCCGCGTGTCCGGCGCGTCGCGCGTGGGTCCTTCTCCGCCCCCGCCCAGAGGCCAGCCAGCGCCGCGGGCGGAGCTTTCCCCCGCGCCGTCGGGCGCCTTGCCCCGGGCCTGGCCCGTCCCCCGCGCGCGCGCGTCGTCTCGCCTCGTCCGGTTCGCTGCCTCGCTCCCCCCGGCGGCGGCGGCTGTGCGGCGAGGAGTGGAGCGGGCGAGGCAGGCGACCTCCCCTTCCACGCGTCCCAACGCCCGTCCAGGGCTGAGCCGGCGGGCGAGGAGGAGGCGAGGCGCAGAGGGGGCCCAATCCATCGACGACGCCCTCCCCCCCCCAGCGGGGGTGCTGAGCGCGCCCCCCCCCCCGCTGGGGCTGTCCTGCGCGGCCGCCTTTTGTTTGCTCCCGGAGATGCCCCCTCCGCCGCGTTTGGCCCATGCCGGCGCCTATAAAACCCGCCGGGGCGCAGGGCTCGGCCAGAGGGGACGGTGACTCGCTCCGGGAGCCTCGATCGTCTCGCTGCCGCCGCCGCCGCCGCCGCGATGACCCTGCTGGGCGCGGCGCTGCTGCTCCTGCCGCCCCTCGCCCTCGTGTGGCTGGGCCAGGGCGCAGCCCGCGTTCCCAAGCCCCTCTTGCCCATCCAGCCCGAATCGGCGGAGCCTCTGCCCTCCAAGGGGGCGCCAGGTAGGAAGGGACGCCGGCGGACGGGCGGGCGGGCGAGCGCCTGGGGGCTTCTTCTTTCCAGCAGCAGCAACCCGAGGGGAAGGGGGGGACCCATGAAGAAGAAGGAGAAGGAGGAGGAGGAGGAGAAGGATAAGGAGAAGAAGATCTCCCGGGAAGGCGGACCTCCCGGCCCCTCCCTTGGCACGGCTGCCCGAGCAGCGGCGCCTCCATCTGGTTCCCATTGACAGACGGAGATCCCGTGCGCTCCGCTTGGCCGCGCGTCAGCCGCGCCGGGGAGGAGACGGGCGCTCGAGGAAATCGCTCTGCTGCTCCCCGCCGCCACCGCTGGCACCGCTAGGAAGGTCTGCCGGCCTGGGGGGACAGGCGGTGGAGGAATGCCCGTTGCTGGGCGTGAGCGAGACGGGGGGGGGGGTTGAGCGGTGTCAACGTGCAACAGGAGGCAGCTGGCATTGGAAGCGGCAACAGCAGCAGCGGAGACGAAATTGGCGTGAAAAGAAAAGTTCCTCGCCGCAGCCTATAACTTGCTTGCAGCTGCCATCTGGCTCCTCCGAGTCCCTGGATGCCCCCACCCAGACTTGTTGCTAGAAGTGTTCTCTGGGTGATGCGGGAGTTGAGTGAACGAGTTGGGCTGAAACTGCTAACGCCCTTCCATCCACCCACTTACTCATCCACCCATTCATCCATCCACTCAGCCAGCCCATCAACCATCCACTCACCTATCCACTCAGCCAAACAATCAACCATCCACTCACCTATCCACTCAGCCAATCCAACAACCATCCACTCACCTATCCACTCAGCCAATCCAACAACCATCCACTCACCTATCCACTCAGCCAACCCATCAACCATCCACTCACCTACCCACTCAGCCAATCCAACAACCATCCACTCACCTATCCACTCAGCCAATCCAACAACCATCCACTCACCTATCCACTCAGCCAATCCAACAACCATCCACTCACCTATCCACTCAGCCAATCCAACAACCATCCACTCACCTATCCACTCAGCCAATCCAACAACCATCCACTCACCTATCCACTCAGCCAATCCAACAACCATCCACTCACCTATCCACTCAGCCAATCCAACAACCATCCACTCACCTATCCACTCAGCCAACCCATCAACCATCCACTCACCTATCCACTCAGCCAGCCCATCAACCATCCACTCACCTATCCACTCAGCCAACCAATCAACCATCCACTCAGCCAACTAACAACTCACCCATCCACTCACTCATACATCTATCCACTCATCCCCCACTCACTCACCCCCGCCACTTTCAATTTTATTTAATTTTATGTGTTTCTTAGCCCCCTTTCCAGACTGTAGCTTTCCCCAGGTGGCTGACAACACAAGCTCTGCACTTCTATTTCAGTGTAAAAGTTTATAAAATCCTATATTAATTTTAAATCCAATTTAAAAATGAAACAGCAACAAAATATTGAAGTTTGGGGTTTTTTTCTTTTTTTACTTTCAATAGTTATTCAGTGACAGGGACTCAGCTCCCCCACCAGTTCTGACGGATCTGCAGTTCCAGGAACAGAAAGGGGGGACTTCTGATGCGATGTTAACTCCAGAGTCGTTTTTAGAAATTGAAGGGTGGGGAGGGATTTGGAGGAAAGGGAGGACACCCCAACTGAGCTACTGAAATGGCTTAAGTTCGTGTAAGTTGACTGAATGTACGTTTGTGGCCAGTTTATTTTCACCATTTGTCCCCCTTCTTCTGTTGCTTCCCCCGCCGCCCTGTCACGCCATGCCATGCCCCACCAAAACTGCCTTGGAATGTTAGATGTGGAAGCTCTGTGGGGCAGGGACCTGTCTTCTTGTTCATCCTCTCTAAAAGATCCATGTTCAGGGGTGGTCGAAGGCCCTGGAGAGATGAATCACTGCAATCATGGCAACACGTTGACATAGGTTGCATAGAGCGAGTCACAAACGCAAGATAGAGCATGTAGTACAGCCTTTCCGAATCTCCCATCCTCTAGATGAGTCGGACTAGAACACCTATCATATCTACCCACTGTCCATGCTGCCTGGGGATTATGGGAGTTGTGGGCCAATGCATCTGGACAGTGCCGTGTTGGGGAACTGTAATGTGTCATTTTGAAAAGGAGAGGTGCTGGAACCTGAGACAGCACTCCTATGCACACTTACCTGGGAGTAAATCAGATTAAACACTGTAGGGCTTACTTCTGACTAAACATGCCAATTGAAAATCAGCTGACTATATGACACACTCTATGCAAGTAGTCCCTCTGACTACTGATTCCAGATGTGGGGGTGCATGTGCACGCACTGTATTTCATCACTTTTAGGGAATATGCACTCTGTGCGTGGCCAAAGGCACTCTTTGAACAATACAGTGGCCTCCACAATGGAAACAGGTTCGAAGGGTAAGCTCTTGGGTGTGTCTCAGTTCAAATGAAGCCTTGTAAAACGTACATACATAGAAAGCAGTGGGGAGGATGTGGAGGGCTGCAGGAATCTAGGGTGACCACATGGAAAGGAGGACAGGGCTCCTGCATCTTTTACTGTTGTACTGAAAAAGGAATTTCAGCAGGTGTCATTTGTTTGCAGGCAGCACCTGGTGAAATTCCCTCTTCATCACAACAGTTAAAGCTTCAGGAGCCCTGCCCTCTTTTGTATCTGGTTACTCTAGCCAGAGAGGGCAGGGCTCCTGCAGCTTTAACTGTTGTGATGAAGAAAGAATTTCACCAGGTGCTGCATGCCTACAAACGACACCTGCTGAAATTTCCTTTGCTGTGAAACTGTTAAAGATGCAGGAGCCCTGCCCTCCTCTTCAAATCGTCACCCTACAGGAATCAGGATGAAACTTTGCAGGGTCAGAGGGACCCCCATGGCTTTAGAGGGGAGTTTGCTGGCAGCTGTAGTGGGGTGGAGTCATGAAAAATCTGCACTCCCCACAACTTGCAAGGGAAAGGGATTGGCTTATATGGAGACAGTGGAGGCTGGTGGCTCTGAAGTCAAGTAGGGCAGTGAATCCACTCCGGGTTTCAGTCAGAACCTGTCAGAACTCTAAATGAGCTATCCAAGGTAGCTCTATAGCAGCTATCCAAAACAGGGAAGTGAATTGGAGAACAACGAGGTGATCAAATCTTGTGTGGAGCTGAGAGATCAAGAAATCTCTCAGCTGAAGAAGAGAAGATTGAGGGGAGACATGATAGCACTCTTCAAATATTTAAAAGGTTGTCACACAGAGGAGGGCCAGGATCTCTTCTAGATCCTCCCAGAGTGCAGGACACGGAATAACGGGCTCAAGTTAAAGGAAGCCAGATTCCAGCTGGACATCAGGAAAAACTTCCTGACTGTTAGAGCAGTACGACAATGGAATCAGTTACCTAGGGAGGTGGTGGGCTCTCCCACACTAGAGGCCTTCAAGAGGCAGCTGGACAAGCATCTGTCAGGGATGCTTTAGGGTGGATTCCTGCATTGAGCAGGGGGTTGGACTCGATGGCCTTGTAGGCCCCTTCCAACTCTGCTATTCTATGATTCTATGAAATAAGGTAAGAGGAAGGGAGGGGGGCTACACAGGCAGGGGTAGAATCAGTGGAGGCTGGTGGCTCCGATGTCAGCAAGGCGGTGAAATCACTCCAGGTTTCAGTCATTATTATTATTATTATTATTATTTATTTATTTATTTATTTATATAGCACCATCAGTGTACATGGTGCTGTACAGATAACTCTAAAGGAGCTATCTGCTTGATCGACAGCTCCTTTATTTGTTTATTGGACTTCCATCCCACCTTTTTCCCTCCGAGGAGCACAACGCGACGTTCATGACCTTCTACCTCTCCATTTTTATCCTCACAACAACAACAACCCTGTGAGGTAGGTTGGGCTGAGAGTCTGTGACTGGCCCAAAGTCACCCAGGGAACTTCGCTGGCCAAGTGGGGATTCAACCCGTGCCTCCTGACTCCCAGTCCAACACTCTAGTCCCAACACCACACTGGCTCTCTGAATGAAACCCGGAGCAGATTCACCGCCCCACTGACATCGGAGTCACCAGCTTCCACTGCATGGTTAAGCCCCTCCCCTTCTTGTTTTAATTAAAAGATGAGGTAGCAGGTGATAGAGAAAGAATGTGCTCTGCTTTAGATGCTGGAGGGATGCTGCCAGTCAGAGTAGAAAATGCTGAAGGCAGTGCCCTGTATCCCTACATATTGGCATGGCACAGAGAAGTATGACTGGGGCACATGGGCCTTGAGGGACCAGCATACCTGCTTTGCAAGCACATGCTTCCAGGTTCAAGCCCCAGCATCTCCAGGACAGAGGACCTCACACAGCAGATTTGAGAAAGTCCTTTGCCCCTTGGGGGACACTGCCAGTCAGTATTGGGCTGGATGGACTCAGCTTCAATTGGGATTTTCAGGAGCACTCAAGACTCTCCCCCCCCCCCTTGCAGGCTGCTCTTTCGGTGGCAGATTCTACGCTCTGGAGGACACTTGGCATCCTGACCTGGGGGAGCCCTTTGGCATCATGCATTGTGTGGTGTGCTCCTGCGAACCAGTAAGTATAATTCTGAGTTTCTTTACCTTTTTTTCCAGGTATGGGAAGAGAACCAGGTGTTGTTAGACCTGAGCCCATAAAGCTCTGGTCATTGAATCATAGAATAGTAGAGTTGGAAGGGGCCTATAAGGCCATTGAGTTCAACCCCTGCTCAATGCAGGAATCCACCTTAAAGCATCCCTGACAGATGGTTGTCCAGCTGCCTCTTGAAGGCCTCTAGTGAGGGAGAGCCCACAACCTCCCTAGGTAACTGGTTCCATTGTCGTACTGCTCTAACGGTCAGGAAGTTTTTCCTGATGTCCAGCCGGAATCTGGCTTCCTGTAACTTGAGCCCATTATTCCGTGTCCTGCACTCTGGGAGGATCGAGAAGAGATCCTGGCCCTCCTCTCTGGGACAACCTTTTAAGTATCTGAAGAGTGCTATCATGTCTCCCCTCAATCTTCTCTTCTCCAGGCTAAACCTGCCCAGTTCTTTCAGTCTCTCCTCATAGGGCTTTGTTTCCAGAACCCTGATCATCCTCATTGCCCTCCTCTGAACCCCCTCCAGCTTGTCAGCATCCTTCTTGAAGTGTGGTGCCCAGAACTGGATGCAATACTCAAGATGAGGCCTAACTAGGGCTGAATAGAGGGGAGCCAGTACCTCGCACGATTTGGAAGCTATATTTCTATTAATGCAGCCCAAAATACCATTTGCTTTTTTTGCAGTCACATCACACTGTTGGCTCATATTCTGCGGAATAGTCCCAGAACTATTCCCCAGAACCCTAAGTGTCCATTGGTGTCAACGGAAGATTCCCCCCGCCCCATTTTATTTATTTAATTAATTATTATTATTATTAATTTCATTTTTATACCACTCTATACCTGAAGCTCTCTGTCCGGTTCCCAATCCAAATCATACAATACCAAACAATAGAATACAGATGATAAAATACAGCAACCCACAATTCAACAACCACCCATGGTTCAGCAACATGGTTCTACCCTCTTTGGCTTGTCAGGTTGTGTGAACCCAGCCCATGTCTGACTCCACCATTAGCAAGGTAGGAAATTAATATAATTAGGTGACCCTAATTCACTCCCATCAACCCATTTTATCTGTTAGTGTCTCTGTTAATTTGTTCGTTTTTATAT
This sequence comes from Elgaria multicarinata webbii, assembly GCF_023053635.1. NCBI lineage: Eukaryota > Metazoa > Chordata > Lepidosauria > Squamata > Anguidae > Elgaria > Elgaria multicarinata. Next base: position 12,181,232 of record NC_086178.1, on the reverse strand, counting down.
TTAGGTTGTGTGTTTTTTATTGAGTTGGATCCAGAGAAGAACCATTGAAATCAATGGGACTTACAATATGTCTAACTTCAATATGAATTCAATGGGTCTACTGGGAAGAGTAAACTCTCTAAGTATGACTAAGGGCTCACTCTTATGCATGTTTGGACAGAAAAAAAAATCCTACAACTTCCAGTATTGTCCAACCAGCATTCCCCATAGCTGGCTGAGGAATGCTGTGAGTTATAGGACTTTTTTCAGTCTAAACATACATAGGACTGAGCCCTAGGCCTGGATTGAACCCGTTATGTTGTCGTTTCGTTCTTATATTTTGCATAAGCTGCCTTTTGTACCATTGTAAAAAAATAATTAAGATAACAGGGTATAAACAAGCACATAAATAAGGAGATTGTTGAACACAAATCTAATAAATTCTGCATTTGCAATTGCAATTTATTGGGGGAACTGTCTGCGCCTTGAACTTGTTTACATGTTTCCCATCTGCAGTGGTTTAAAATACTCTGGCACGTACTTTGCTGCATGATATACTCCCAAAGCAATTCCCTGTAGTAAATCTGCTATAGATGTTGGTCCTCCTTGCAGGAAGAGGGCATTGCAGGGCTTTTGCTCAGGACTGGGATGGGGAATCATAGAATCATAGAATAGCAGAGTTGGAAGGGGCCTACAAGGCCATCGAGTCCAACCCCCTGCTCAATGCAGGAATCCACCCTAAAGCAGCCCTGACAGATGCTTGTCCAGCTGCCTCTTGAAGGCCTCTAGTGTGGGAGAGCCCACAACCTCCCTAGGTAACTGGTTCCATTGTTGTAATGCTCAAATAGTCAGGAAGTTTTTCATGATGTCCAGCTGGAATCTGGCTTCCTTTAACTTGAGCCCGTTATTCCATGTCCTGCACTCCGGGAGGATCGAGAAGAGATCCTTGCCCTCCTCTGTGGGACAACCTTTCAAGTATTTGAAGAGTGCTATCATGTCTCCCCTCAATCTTCTCTTCTCCAGGCTAAACATGCCCAGTTCTTTCAGGCTCTCTTCATAGGGCTTTGTTTCCAGACCCCTGATCATCCTGGTTGCCCTCCTCTGAACCCTCTCCAGCTTGTATATGTCCTTCTTGAATTGTGGAGCCCAGAACTGGACGCAATACTCTAGATGAGGCCTAACCAGGGCTGAATTGGGTCAAGAGAAGGGACCAGATACAGCCAGTATCATACTGCCGTTACACAAATCTATGGTGCGACCACACTTCGAATACTGTGTAAAGTTCTGGTCACCACTCCTAAAAAAGGATATTATAGAGCTGGAAAAAGTGCAGAAAAGGGCAACTAAATGTTTAAGGGACTGGAGCATCTCCCCTACGAGGGAAGGTTACTTCAACTGAGATTGTTTAGCCTGTGAAAAAAGGAGGCTAAGGGGAGATATGATAGAGGTGAACAAAATTATGCATGGTATGGAAAATGTGGATAGGGAGACATTTTTCTCCCGCTCTCAAAATATTAGAACCTGGGGTCATCCAATGAAGCTGATTGGTGGGAGACACAGGACAAATAAAAGGAAGGACTTCTTCACACAGCGCATAGTTAAATTATGGAACTCACGACCACAAGATGTAGTGATAGCTGCCAATCTGGATGGCTTTAAAAGGGGGTTGGATAAATTCCATTGGAGGCAAAGGCTATCAATGGCTACCAGCCCTGATGGTTGTGTGCTATCACCAGTATTTGAGGCAATAAGCCTGTGTGCACCAGTTGCTGGGGAACATGGGCAGAAGGGTGCTGTTGCACCATGTCCTGCTTGTTCATCCCTGGCCGATGGCTGGTTGGCCACTGTGCGAACAGAGTGCTGGACTAGATGGACCCTTGGTCTGAGCCAGCAGGGCATTTCTTATTTTCTTATACTGGAAGGAGGCAGTCCAGTTCCATTGTATGAGTCATTGCATGCCGATAGAGTAGACTCCCCCAATCTAACTGGCTGGGGGATATTGGGAGTTGAAGCCCCACAGATCTTGAGGGTACCAGGTTGGAGAAGGCTGTGATAGGGTATCCGAGCTGCCTTTCCCCAGCGTCCAGAGAAATCGGAACTAGTCATGAATGAGACTGCACCAAATAATAATGAATCAATAATGATGAATAATCACAGCACAGTCTTGGACTATTCACTAGATACTCGCTGGATATTTGATCTCAACATTTGGCATCTAAGTGGATATATAATGATAAATGGTATCCAGCATGCAATGGTTTCGGGGTTTTTTAGTATTTGATAGTTGACATAGAGTTAGCATTTGACGGTACCATATAGTTCCCATAGATCAGCATTTTACCTTTAAACATGTTTGACATTTAATGGTATGTTGTATTATCACAATGTAACAATGATGAGTATTTAACTGTATTTGGTCGGGGATGTGCAGCAATATTTAGTAGTTGATCACTGGCAGTGCTTGACCTTTCATATCTGACACCTGCCAAAGTCAAAGTAGTCAAGGAAAGTAGGGTGACCATATGGAAAGGAGGACAGGGCTCCTGTATCTTTAACAGTTGCCTAGAAAAGGGAATTTCGTCAGGTGTCATTTGTATGCATGCAGCACCTCCTGAAATTCCTTCTTCATCACAACAGTTCAAGCTGCAGGAGCTATACTAGAGTGACCAGATACAAAAGAGGGCAGGGCTCTTGCAGCTTTAACTGTTGTGATGAAGAGGGGATTTCACCAGGTGCTGCAGGCATACAAATAACACCTGCTGAAATTCCCTTTTCTATACAACCGTTAAAGATACAGGAGCCCCGTCCTCCTTTTCATATGGTCACCCTAAAGAAAGCCAAGAAGCCAAGTGTAACTGTGATGCCAAATTTCACTTTCAGAATGAGCATTTTGAATTTCCCTATTCAAAATTTTGGCGTATTTCCATGTTTTGTGACATTATTTCCCTCTCTCCATTGGGGTTTCTCCCTCTTTCACCCTTCTGCCCTTGAGCTTCCAGTTGACCCTTAACAGTGTGAGCACACCCCTTCAAGAACCACGTCACCGTGATACTTCCATCACAGTAAACTACTCCCAATCCCTGGTAGGAAATAGGAAAGCACCCATAAATCAGAAAGCACTGTGCTACAATGCAGTGCAGAACAACATATGGGCGGCAGTCCAGATTTCCCTCCTACGAGGCTCTCTGTGGTGTCGGTGGCCAAAACCAAACTTCCCAGTGCCGGCTGAGTTGCTGGCAATCTATGTTCCCACTGAGACAACAGCTGTACTTCCTTCAGGGGGCGGAGCTTGGTGGTCAAGCTCCACCTCCTGGAAGAACCCTCAGCTCCATGGGCCAGATTCAGATGGTTAATGGCAGTAGCGTTCAGCAGACACGACATGCCATGTTCCAAACTTTTCTCCGCATCGTGACTAGTGCTATAGTGGACCCCGAGCTCACAGGGATGTCTATTATTAAGCAGGGATAATTCCCTCTTTCCTCTGAGCGTAGCTGTGGGAGGGAGCGATTTTCCCAGCAATGACATATTCTTCCTTGTTGTAATGTGAAGTATTTGGAGGGCTTTGTTTTGAAAGGAGAATCAAGACCCAGGGCTTGTCTGTATGCCCTGTATACCCCATCGTGACTGTGCAGTGGCGCTGCGTTGTTTAAATGATGCAGCCACATCAGGCTTCCCCCCTCAGAACTGTGCTTCTTCCGGGCCCCTGGCAAGTGCCAACACATCCTCGAAGTCACAGCGTGCTTCTGCTGTCAGTTCAAACTGGGGGGAAAGGTTTCAGGAACATCTTTGCTGCCCCTGCACTGAAACCCCTTTGCTAAATCTGAATCTCTCCCCCACTGCTGGGGGGTGGGGAAAGATGAGGCTCCAGCTTCCTGCTGTGTAACTCTGTCGCTGCGCAGTGATGCTGCAGGGCTTTGGAGGAACGGGGAGGCAAAGTGGCGCCGTAGAGACACAGTCCCTGCTGTGAAAATTCCTAGAGCCGGTGTGTTGTTATGGATCAATGCAGCTGCCTGTAGTTTGGGGCTCTCCTCGGGAGTGTGGCTGCGGTGATTCTCATGAGGAGCGCATGCACTTAGAAAATTGCCACTGTCCCAGTGATCGTAACGGAGGACCTGAAACTTCAACGAAAGAGGAAAGATTCTCTGGAACTGACAGTGAGAGATTAATTGCAGCAGGGGGTTGGACTCGATGACCTTGTAGGTCCCTTCCAACTCTACTATTCTATGATTCTGTGAATCCCAAAGCACTGACCTTTGCGCAGCCCACGACCCATGGCAATGTGAGGGGATGCATCATTCTCCCCAGTGACCCAGGGAGTCTCTGGGCTGTGGGCCTTTCCCCTTGTAAGGATTGTCTTTCTTTCCTCCCCAGCAGAAGAATCGCCGTGGGAAACCGATGGGCAAAGTGAGCTGCAAGAACGTGAAGCACAACTGCCCCACCCCACCGTGCAGCGATGCCATTCTGTTGCCAGGACGCTGTTGCAGAACCTGTCCCAAGGGTAAGGGCTGGCGGTGCCGGCGAGTCCTGCCTTCGCCGAGGGCTCCGGCTCTCCAGATGTCAACCAGGTCTTCCTAGAGACGTGTGCAGCCCTCTGGCACTCCCCGAGAGTCATAGGTGTGCACAGCACATTTCATTAGGGTGTGCACCCAGGGACTATTGTTTTTTTAAAAGGTGAACATTTATTGAAGGCTCAATCATAAAGGACATTTTTTAACCATTTATTTATTAAACACTGTAGACACGGATGCCACACTCCACGTTCAGCTTGTCTGACCACGGAAGGGCCATTGCAGGTGGGGGGGGGATGTAGAGACGCTCCTCGTTCCTCAGCATTGGGGGTTTGTGGTGACACTGGGCAGAGGAAAGTCTCACAAGGTGATATTAGCCCACTGGGGCCCTCCACCTGGCCTCTTTGACATGCAAATCCCAGCAGAGTGATTCCTTTTTGCTCCGGCTTCTGGGAGTAATGGCGTGCTGTTGGGGGCAGGGGCGGCAGTAGGGCAGCTGGAGGACCATTCCCACTGCATCTGGATCCCCACTCAATGGCCCCTTCAATTCAGCGCTTATTGCTTGAGACTTTAGGGTGTTCCTGGGCACACCCGGCACACCCCTTGCGCACACCTATGCCAAGAATGTGGATGTTTTCACACAGGACTCACTGGCCTCGTTCTTCCTCAGTTTGAGCTCCACCGTTTCTGGCTGCAGGTGGGGCTCCCAAGACTGAATGGCCCTCCCTTTTAAAAGTGGGAGGAGGGAATGCATGGGCCCAACACTCTTTCTCAGTCTAAGAGTACCAACCTGCCCAGTCTCCGAGGTTGTCACAGGGTGTGTTCCTGGTGGTTCCACATGGACCCATGGCCCAATTGGAATCTGCCCGAAGAAGAGTCTTTACGGTGGTGGCCCCCTTCCTGTGGAACTCCCTGCCTTTGGAGGTCAGGCAGGGGTCAACATTGTGCTATTTCCAGCGCCTCCTGAAAACATATATATTTCAAGAAGCCTTCCTTGAAATATATATGTTTTTATCAGAATTCTCTTTCCTTTTCAAAATAGTAATTATTTTAACATGGTTTTATTTTATTTAGTAAAATAGTAATATTTTAACATGGTTTTATTTTATTTTTAATCTTATTTTGTATCTCTGGTTGTTCACTGTTCTGGAATCTGGCTAGATATAGAGTGGCATACAAATGTAAATAAATAAACCATCGTTTGTTAGATCAAGATTATTGAGTTGGATCTAAAGCAGGCCCATTTAATTCAATGGGACTTCTGTGATTCGTATCTGACTTCAGTTTGAATTCAGTGGCTCTACTGTAAGTATGACTAAGCCTGGATCCAAACCATTATCTTGTTTGTTTATTTATTGATTGATTTTATTACATTTTTATACCGCCCAATAGCCGAAGCTCTCTGGGCGGTTCACAAAAATTAAAACCATAATAAAACAACCAACAGGTTAAAAACACAAATACAAAAAAACCAGTATAAAAAGCACAACCAGGATAAAACCACACAGCAAAATTGATATAAGATTAAAATACAAAGTTAGAACAGTAAAATTTAAATTTAAGTTAAAATTAAGTGTTAAAATACTGAGAGAATAAAGAGGTCTTCAGCTGGCGACGAAAGGAGTACAGTGTAGGCGCCAGGCGGACCTCTCTGGGGAGCTCATTCCACAACCGGGGTGCCACAGCGGAGAAAGCCCTCCTCCTAGTAGCCACCTGCCTCACTTCCTTTGGCAGGGGCTCACGGAGAAGGGCCCCTGTAGATGATCTTAAGGTCCGGGCAGGTACATATGGGAGGAGGCGTTCCTTCAAATAACCTGGCCCCAAACCGTTTAGGGCTTTAAATGTCAATACCAGCACTTTGAATCGGGCCCAGACCTGGAGTGGCAGCCAATGAAGTTGTAAAAGTTCTTTCTTGATCTTTCATGCTGCTATTTTGTGAAGTGAACTGAGCCCCCACCTTGGCCATAAAGCTTACCAGGTGACCAATTACTATCTCTCAACCTAACCTTCCTCATACAACTGGGGAGAGGGTCATGTATGGCACCCCCTGAGCTGATTGGAAAAACATTTAATAAATCCATTAATCTAATTCCCAGGTCTTTTCAAGTTGTAGCAATTATACTAGATTGACATCATTCTAAATGTGTTGTGTGTGTGTGTGTGTGTGTGTGTGTATGCAAAGATTTAGTCAGTGTATGTGCATGTGTGTGTATTGTGACCCATGAGGACTAGGAACTTATTTTTTTGTGAGGGAAAAGGAAGAGGCAGGTTTCTCATAATTCTAGGCATCCTCGTTCTATACTGGAATGTGGGAAGCTTAGGGTGACCATAGTTGAAGTTGCAGGAGCTATGCTAGAGTGACCAGATACAAAAGAGGGCAGGGCTCCTGCAGCTTTAACTGTTGTGATGAAGAGGGAATTTCACCAGGTGCTGCAGGCATACAAAAAACACCTGCTGAAGTTCCCTTTTCTGTGCAAGTCTTAAAGATACGGGAGCCTTGTCCTCCTTTCCATGTGGTCACCCTAGAAGGTATGTGTATGGAATGCTTTTCCAGAACAGCCTCTCAGTCTGCCTCCTTCCCAACATGCATTGGCAGAAGTTTGCCAACCCACAGTTATGTCTGTTGCCGCTTATTTCCCTTTGAGAGCTACCTGTTTGCATGATCACGAAGGGGGAAATACGCCATGGAGGCTTATTTCCCCCCGCCACGTGTGCTGGTTGTGTGCCGGAGGGATTTGCTTTGTTACCCTTGTGAGCGGGCTTGCCATCTCGTGAAAACCTGCTGAGGGTGGCTTGTTGCCGTGGTTAACACGTCCCTCCGGAATCCTACAATAGCTCAGTCACTTCATTAAGCTCTATTTTACACACCTCTCAGATGGCAGACAGAAGGGAAAGCTACCCGAAGGAACGGCCATATGTTGCTCTCTTGTTTATTCGGGGTGTTGATTTTGTGCATTGAACAGTGTCTGCTTCCCCTGTATAGTCTATCTCCCCATTTGTTTGGGTCTGTTGTGATAACTGTGAAGAACAGAGTTTGCCTGTGGTTGTACCACCCTGAACACACCTGTTCTTGTCTGATGCCAGCACCTAAGCAGAGTTAGCAGCGTTTGGATGGGAGGTTGCCTGGAAATGCCAGGGGCTGCACGTTTCACGAGAGGCATGTTGGTGTAGGAGCATGATTCTTGCTTTGGGTGCGAGAGACCTGGGGCTCAAATCCCAGGCAAGCCCACACAGCTAGGGATGGGGATTCCCACTGGCTTGAAAAAGATTTATTTATTTATTTATTACATTTCTATACCGCCCAATCTCAGAAGCTCTCTGGGCGGTTCACAAAAATTAAAACCATGAAGAGCATAATAAAACAACCTACAATCTAAAAATACAAATACAAAATATAATATGAAAAGCACAACCAGGGTTAAAACCACACAGCAGAAATTGAAGACAGGTTAAAACACGGAATTAAGACAGCAAAGTTTAAATTTAAGTTAAATTAGGTGTTAAAATACTGGGGAAATAAAAAGGTCTTCAGCTGGCGATGAAAGGAGTACAGTGTAGGTGCCAGGCGAACCTCCCTGGGGAGCTCATTCCGCAGCCCGGGTGCCACAGCAGAGAAAGATAGATCCTGTTTAGATGACATGCTAAGCCATGGTGTGTAAGCATTTTGAGCTAAACATTATGGCTTAGCGTGTCACATGAACCACGGCTTAGTGTGTCTTGTGAACCATTCCTAGCCGTGGTGGTGACATAACCATGGTTTAAACATAGTTTCAGTCAAGGAAAGGCCTCCCTCAGCAAGTTCATATTGCTATGCCAGCATTATACACTGCTGATATGGCACTATTAACTTTTATTACTAGTTTACCTCTGATCTTTCTGAAAGCGGGATAAAGGGAGAAATGTGCGGGAGACATCCTGGAGGATGACGATGTCATGCAAAGGACCCACAAACTTCTGTAGTGACCAATCAAGACCGTGCACTAAATCGCTCGTGTAGGGACACCCTTCATGTCTGGAAAAGAAAGGGGCGGGGGGAGGAGTCATGGTGCTCACCTTATGTTTGAAGTTAAGAGCCCACTCATTTTTCCAAGCCTAGAAATATGAGAGGGCCATTTTTCCAAGCCTAGAAATATGAAAGGGCCATTCCATGACTGGGGAGGGCTGCTGCTCTTGTGCCTTTTTTGTCTGCTTCCCAGAGGCATTTGCCTAAATCAAATGCTGGATAGGCAGAACTTTGCTTTGTTCCAGCTGGAATTTTCATACCTTTAAGTTTTCTGCTAAAAGTGCTGGCAGTACCAACAAGACTCAATATTGTGGGTCCAGAAGATGACTTGGGACCATGACTTCTTTGCGTGTGGGTTAGTATGAAGGAGGGGCAGAAATATTGGTTGCTATTCAGAGCCAGCTGAATGTGGGGAGTTTGGCCGTCCTAAATGAGGCAGGGCGTGGGTACATCCTGCAAATGGTGTCCCCCAAATCCCCGGCTAAGTTGCATAGATGCTCGATCAGTGTGCACGGAGCGCTGGGCATCCCGGAAGCAGCCGTGAGCAGGAGAGAATTGTGTCAGTTCCCCCAGCCGGCTGCCTAGCTTCCCGCTGTGATGGGAGTCATCCTGTTGTTGCTTCGTTCCTATGTGATTTGCACAAACACATTTAACTCTGTCCCAATAAGGATTACATAATAACAGCTTTTGTATGGAGCCCTTCCCAAGTAGCTTGCAGACATGTTCCCTGCCAAAAGCTGCCTCCAGCTGGGCTGGCTGATCCTCAGACACGCTAAGGTGGAATGCTTGGATTCACGCCAAGGGCTGTCCATTGATTTCAATGGGACTACTCTGGCTCGAATCAAAGAATTTTTTCGGATTAGCCGTTTTGTAGGTCAGGTTGTAAACGGAAGAAGGGAGTGGGGGGGGATCTGACCTTGGGAGACCCACTTGTCGCTTGGGAAATTGGTCCAGGCCCTTTTCTAGTTGTGTAACCACGTGGCTGTCAGTCAGTATTAGAAACAGTGCATTGTAAGGAGAAAATTGACTTTCAGTTTACTAGAAAGGAGTAGAGCAGAGAATTTTGCAGCCCTACAACATTCCATTGGGGTATGATGGCATTTTCTACACATGGGCTCTGTGTAGACGGTTGCATGAGTCTGTCCTATACTTTGCCATGCATGAACAATGCATGCATGTCTGTTTTAGCACAGGCACATGGGAAGCTGCCACTCCTGGCAAGACAAACCACAGGGCAGGATTCATGCATTTATTTACACACGAGTGAGATTTTCATGTAGGATACTGGCCTTGTGCAGTCTTGTACAATCATATTTAGATTGCACCAATTTGACTAAAAGAGCCTTCCTGGCTGCTCAGAATAAAAATATATATCAAATATATTGTAAGTACAATCAGCTAAGCCAAAATAGTACCCAGGATCTCTTCTCGATCCTCCCAGAGTGCAGGACACGGAATAACGGGCTCAAGTTAAAGGAAGCCAGATTCCGGCTGGACATCAGAAAAAGCTTCCTGACTGTTAGAGCAGTATGACAATGGAACCAATGACCTAGGGAGGTGGTGGGCTCTCCCACACTAGAGGCCTTCAAGAGGCAGCTGGACAAGGATCTGTCAGGGATGCTTTAGGGTGGATTCCTGCATTGAGCAGGGGGTTGGACTCGATGGCCTTATAGGCCCCTTCCAACTCTACTATTCTATGGTTCTATGATTCTGCATTTATATTCCACCTTTTTTCTCTTGCAAGGAACCCAACAGAGCCTTCTTCCTCTCTGTTTTTATTCTCACAACAACCCTGTGAGGTAGGTTAGGTTGAGAGTCAGTGATTGGCCCTAAGTCACCCAGTGAACTTCATAAGTACCTGAGGTTTAGAAAACTCTTCCAAGTTGTCCTGCCTCACACACCCGCTATATAGTGAAGAAGGGCCTCCTTTTGGTGATTCTTCTGAGGCTCTGTGAACAGGAGTGAAGTGTTTTCCCATCTTTCCAATGGCAGCAGTGCTAACAATGCTTCTTATTACTATCTGGAACCATCCCCACCCCCCATCAGCTGCATGACATAATATCAGAATGAGGGCAGAAAACACTGCCCTCACTCTGATTTGACTTCATGACAATAGCACATAATGAATCAGATTTGGCTACGCAGTAACATCACAAAGCCAATTCAGAGTGGAGGCAAGAAACATTGCCCTCACTCTGTTTTGGCTTCATGACAAAATCATATAACAAAATCATATAAACAAATGAAAGAGTGAACAAGGTATAGGTAGATGTTTGTGAAATCTTTTGACTCTCAAGAATCTCCCCTTCTATGCTATTTTTTTTTTTTTAGTTTTATCATGTTTGGCTCAGCTGAATAAAAATGAATGTAGCTAAACTATCAGGAACATGGCATGCTCTAATTCAGCCTTCCTCAACCTGGAGCGCTCCAGATGTGTTGGACTACAACTCCCAGAATGCCCCAGCCAGGCATTCTGGGAGGTGCAGTCCAACACATCTGGGGCGCCCCAGGTTGAGGAAGGCTGCTCTAATTAGTAACCCCTTCAAAGTCCGGCAATAAAAGCTCATTTTTTCAGCTTTCCTGACCAGTGGAATGAGGCTGGCAGGCTTCTCTTTGAAGAGTGTTCCATAAGGAAGGTGTCTCCACAGAGAAGGCCCTACTTCTAGTAGAAATCAGTCTGGACTCAGATGCGGGGTGGCTGGGGAAGGAATCAAAAGCAAACTCTATGATGTGGAACAACATTGGGATGGGCAGCAGAGATGATCTTTTGGCTTGATGCTGCATTACATATTTGACACAGTAAAGTTAATTCAAGTTGGGCTTAAAATGCCAGTTTCACATGGTGAATATTTTGTTTTTTCTGTGCTCGAGGGAATCACGGTGAAAGCGAGACTTTGTCCCGAGAAGGTTAATTGCACAAGGCGTTCTTGGTGTTCTGGAGGCCGCGTGATCCCCTGTGGCCTCCCTCACCAAACAGTTTATGAAATACCACCCAAATATACATTTGGATATTATAAATAAAAGCACGTTTGGGCAGCGTTAATGATCACATGTGGATGTCATAAATTCTAGCAGTTCTGACACATTTCACTCCCAACCCAGTGCTGCTGTGTTCAGCATGAGCTAATTTCCACGTACGCTTGCAGTTAGGCGATCCATTTTCCACATGTTGTGCCAGGGACATTTAACAAGTCCGCTCCAATATTCGTTACATATTCAAAGCCACAATTGATGTGTCGAGACAGACACTGCTGATCATTCACATGTCTGTCCTGCTCACGTTTAAAATGGGGCGCAGGGAGGGGGGGGTCTTATTTGGACCTGGAAGGGGGAGTGTGGGAGAAAAACTTGGATTCTGTTATCTCTTTCCCTACTCCATCTCGCTTTGCTGCATTGCTTTCAAGCGCTTTTCTTCCCAACCTGGCCCACTTCTACCTTCATCCCACGTACCTGTTTCCCTCGAATTATCCCCTGCAGCGCTAAACTGGCATTGTTGTTATTGTTGTTGCTAAATCAAACCCCAGGTGGCAGTGCTCCTAAGATCTTTCGCAAAGGGTTTAAGAGGGGGAAAGTAAAAAAAAAAATCATTAAAAAAATCAACAGATGACCCAATCCAATTCAAATTTGGTATGCTTAAAGCTCTCCTTAATATCTATTACTGTGCCAATTTTGATGTCTTTATCTTTAAAGCTTACGCAGATGTAAGCATTTGTCTAATTTTTCTTTAAATCCTGCTCCTGCACCCCCAGTGGCCACTCGGAAAACAACAAATGATTCGCTTGCAATCTAGTAGCTAAATACCTCGATTCTTTTCCCTTTATAGCACAATTAAAGCAGGATGCATGGGAGTACTTCACAGTCAAAGCAGATAATAAACTGGAAAACTTCAGAGTACTTCACAATAAAAGCAGATTATAAGCTGGGAAACTTTGGAGTCCTTTGCACGCAATTCGCAGTGATTGCAAACAGTATAACGCTGGTGTGATAAAGCTCTTTTTCTATCTGAGCCAGAACTAGGAGAAAAGTAACCTGCAATGATCATAGAATCATAGAATAGCAGAGTTGGAAGGGGCCTACAAGGCCATCGAGTCCAACCCCCTGCTCAATGCAGGAATCCACCCTAAAGCATCCCTGACAGATCCTTGTCCAGCTGCCTCTTGAAGGCCTCTAGTGTGGGAGAGCCCACAACCTCCCTAGGGAACTGATTCCATTGTCGTACTGCTCTAACAGTCAGGAAGTTTTTCCTGATGTCCAGCTGGAATCTGGCTTCCTTTAACTTGAGCCCGTTATTCTGTGTCCTGCACTCTGGGAGGATCGAGAAGAGATCCTGGCCCTCCTCTGTGTGACAACCTTTTAAGTATTTGAAGAGTGCTATCATGTCTCCCCTCCATCTTCTCTTCTCCAGGCGAAACATGCCCAGTTCTCTCAGTGTCTCTTCATAGGGCTTTGTTTCCAGAGGAGAAATCATCCTGGTTGCCCTCCTCTGAACACGCTCTGAAAGCAGTATATAAGAGACAGGAGCCACACTACTGCTTTATAGCAGTATTGAAGTGCACTGGCAACTGTTGGGGCCCATTGATACATTCCATATACCGTTTTCATAGTGCTATATCCTGCTCAGTGTGGCGCCTGCCTTTTATATACCGCTTTCATACCACTTTCATAGTGGAATATCCTGCTTGGTGTAGATGAGCCCCCGGTAAATCCAATTTTTTTTATTGAAGCAAAACTTGCCACCATTTCCTGCTGTGTGCACGAAAAGCAGCGCGATTAAAAAAAACGCCCACTGAATGGGTCACGTGGTCGTTGCTTGCTTCCTCTTGTCTTCCCCATGTGAAGAAAGAGGAAGCTGGTCGTCCCTATTGTGGGACAGAAAAGCCACAGTACGGAAACGCAATGTCCCCCTGTCTGATGACGCTCAGAGTGTGTGGGGAGGTAAAGAGGAGAGAGTTTAATTCCCCTCAACTCCTCACCTCTTTTAATGTTAAAATAAAACACGCACCCCATTGTAGACATGAACAGGGCACAGTGCCAGCACAAGAAATGTTGTGGTCTAAAGCAGGCAAAAAATGGCATCTCACTTCCTATTAGCGCCAACCAGGGCTGCGTCAAGGGTAGGCCTGGTTAGAGGGGGCCTACTAACAGCAGCTACCCTGAAGTGGGTCTTCCTCTTCACTTCACAACCTATCAAGCAAGCAAGTGGAAGCAATGTCGAGAAAGAGGGCGAGAAACAAGAGCGGCTGGTGGCAATGACAGTGAGACCGTAGACTCCCTGAGGGAAGGGGACCATTGAAGGGGCCTTGCCCAAGGACCCTCCGTAACCTGGAGCTGGCACTTAGAAGTCTTGCTGCACAATTAAAAAATATGAGTTCTTGCCACCCCCCTCAGTCCTGCCGCCTGAGGTAGCCAGCTTCTCCTTGTTACGTGATAGGGCTAGGCCTGAGGGAACAGACACATGAAAGAGCAACACGGCTGCCTCCATCAATTCTAATCTGATCCTTGAGTCAGGGCTGCTGTCCTTTCCAGTGAACCACCCAGAGAGCTTCAGCTATTGGGCGGTATAGAAATGCAATTAATTAATGAAATAAATAAATTAAGTCAATCAGGCCCCAGAGCCTTCTTGGTGGTGGAACAGAACAGTCTGGGCACCTCCGTCTTTTATTATTGCTTACAAGTGAAGGGTGTTTTTGGCAGTCTTTTACGTCAGAGGAGGAAGTGTTACATAAGCAGTAATTGTGAATGGTTTGGTTTGTGGGCTTGGGGGGGAAAACTGTTTTAGTGGTTTTTATGATTTTATGCATGTTTTATGGCTTGCTGTGTTGTTTCTGTGTTGTGTGTTTGGGATTTAGATTGTTGTAGGATGTTTATTTATTTATTTATTACATTTTTATACCACCCAATAGCCGAAGCTATTTGTTGTAGTTTTAATTTTTGAGATTTTGGAAACTTGGCTAGGTTGAAAAGTGGGGTATGCATTTTAGAAATAAATAAAGAGAAATACAATAAAAACTGCCTGAGGTGGCAGGTTTTGGATTCCATTATAGGTGGCTAATGTCCAATTATTTCATGTGTTTTTATTACATTTAAAGAGCTTTGGCTATTGGGCGGTATAAAAATGCAATAAATAAATAAATCGAAATACATTTTACCACAGTGTATAGAGGCAGTGCCGATTTGATTTGTTTCCCTCATAGGCCAAAATGGCTTAATATAGTCCTGCAATTGGGTGGCCCTTAACACATGAAATCTCTCCTACATGGAAATGATCTCTGGAGATTCCATTGTGGTGGCGATGAACACCTATACACCCACAGACATCTCCCTTGGTGCCCGCCAAGGCCCCCTGCTTCTCCCAATTTGTTTAAGTTCGGGCTTGAGGCGGCTGCAAAGTGAAGGACCTGCCTTCCAGCCACCTTCATTTTCTTTACCCAGAATGCCTTTGGGTCCACATGGGCCTGGAGGATGTGAAATGAGTGTTTTGCTACTGGCAGCCATTTTGTGAATGGACACACGACATTATTTTGTGATAGCACCCAAGACATTTTCTCAAAAATATTGAATGTGCCCACTACCACCAGCCCGAAAAGGTTGGGGAGAGGGCATTTGAAAATGGCATTGGCGTGGCATGTATCTAATTCCCTTATTCTCCCCTGTTTTGTGATTTCATATCTGGAGCCAGAAATGGGGAGGGTGATGGTGGAGAATTCGAGAGCTGTTCTTGTATTATTCTTGATTCCGTCATGCCAAAAAGAAAATAAAAGAAAAATTTACTTCCTCTTGTCTCGTCATGCAGCCACTCCCAGCATTCTAGAGAAGAGACGCGAGCTGCTGTTTGACAACGTCGAGTATTTCCAGGATAAGGCAGGCGACTTGCATAGGAACTACAACGACCGCGCCTATCTCAGCTCTGAGGACTTGGTTCGAGATGACAGCCACATAGGTATGGGCAAGGCTTCGCATAGGTCTTCATTCCACTGGTGTGGTGTGGCGGTGGGCAGTGCAGCAGCAGTGTTGCAGTGTAGCTAGGACTCACAGGATGGAAGCATCATGACGTTTTGGTTAGCAGGGACAACAGTGTCACCTGCCACCCTGCTCAGCCCTCGCTGGTCCCTCTGAGCTTAGCTGCAGTCCTTAAGTAGCTGGGGAGGAGTGAATATATTTTCTCAGTAGCAATATATTGTTATGAGCTATATCTGTTGGAGGAAAATTCTGAGAGTGCCTTGGACTGCAAGAAGATCAAACCAGTCCATACACCAGGAAATAAAGTCAGACTGCTCACTTGAGGGAATGGTATTAAAGGCAAAACCGAAGTACTTTGGCCACATAATGAGAAGACAGGATACCCTGGAGAAGATGCTGATGCTAGGGAAAGTGGAAGGCAAAGGGAAGAGGGGCCGACCAAGGGCAAGATGGATGGATGATATTCTGGAGGTGACAGACTCGACCTTGGGGGAGCTAGGGGTGGCGGCAGCCAACAGAAAGCTGCAAAGCATTTTGGTGATGCTTGGCCTTGAATGGGCAGTTAAGACCCATGAGCTTTACACCTACTAAAACTGGTTTGTGGACTTTGAGATAAAGAGTTCCTTCTTGGCGTTGGGCAAAGAAACTCTTTGGGAAACCCTTGAGCTGGTGTGAGTTTGGAAGTGCCAAACTACTGAAAGATATTGAAACACAACATTTACCTTGTTTCCTGTCGTTGCTGCTGTTCCTTTCCTTCTTGAGTAGCGTGGATATTTGTGGAAGCATGTTAATCATGGAAACTGGGTCATTGTAGGGTGGTGGTGGTGGGGTTGTTAGATGTTTGTACTTCAGGGTATGTGTTTGGGGGGGGCAGGAATTCGCTGTCTTGAGTGGAGACTGTGGGTAATAAGGAAATCCAGAAATATGAACACTACTGTTGAAATATTATGACATTGTTTTATTCTCAAGACCTTAAATGAGGGGAAGGCAACTTGGTGCCCTCCAAATATTTGGAACTACAACTCTCATCAGCTCCAGCCAGCAGGTCAGTGGTCAAAGATTATGGGAGCTGTAGTCTGAAACATCTGGAAGGCACCTGGTTGCCTAATTCTGCCTTAAACCTTTGATGTGGAAGTGGCAGAGAATAAACCAACGTGGCTAGTTCTCAGGGTTCCTGAATTGCTTGCTCCTTAAGTGGGATCACTGAAACTATGTTTTTGCTCCCTAGATTTTGTGGCCTTGTTGATGGGTGGCTTGGAGCCGTGGGTGCCTGCGACCAGCGCGGTAGCAAAAGCCAGGTTCACACTTGTACGCTCTCACTTGATGTTCTCCATCAACTATGAGAGGTGGGTGAGTCCCATTCTTAGCACACACAGGCAGGCCTTCATAGAGCCGGTGTGTTGCTTCGGCAAAAAACCATGCGTTCTAGCTAAGGATGTATACATTTTGTTTGATCTGTTCTGTCTGTGTTTCACGGATTGTCAGGCATATTTCTCTATGGATGGATTCAGATTCCCACCCAACCCCTTTGGAAAAGTCTGCAAAAAGGCTATTTACAGAAATTTCACTGGCACGTACCGTTTCCTGTACTTTTCTTAGTACAGCGCACAATCAGTCAGCAGAGCACTCCCACTAAAAGATTCTTCACCTTGTGCTGAAGTTAGATGTAAGGTGCCCATGCATCCTACTTTACAGAAGCCAGTCCTTTATTTGAAGGTGTCCTCTATTCCAAAGCTTGCACAGTCCAAGTTTGGGTTAAAGATAAATATGTCCATTTTTATTGGCCGTTGAGGGAAATTGGATTCTAGACTAAGCAGGCCTTGGGTCTGGTCAAGCAGGGCTCTTCTTACGAAGCACTGAGTAATTTTTTACCTTCAGGATCAATCTGCTGTTCCATTCCTCACCCCTTTTAGTGTTCTTTTTCTTATTTATTTATTTTTGAGATAGGCAAGCATGCATATATGAATTTGGATACACCCATGTAAAGATAAATAACGCTACCATTTTGTAAGACGGCCTTGAAGAGGTTGGGTGGACATTATTAAAATTTGTAACATGTAACATGCTGGTCAGAAATAATCTTTTTATCTTATATGTGTCATTGATCTTTTATTGTGGAGAAAGGAAGGAAGGAAGGAAGGAAGGAAGGGAAAGTTGTGCCAACATTTTGGATGGCTTTAAAAGGGGCTGGATAAATTCATGGGGGATAAAGGTATCAATGCTTATTATTTATTTTATTTATTTATTTGTTACACTTATATACCGCTCCCATAGCTAGGGCTCTCTGGGCGGTTTACAGAAATTCTAAAATTGAGGTAAAAACAAGTATACAAAATTTAAAACTCTAAAACACAGAACATACACACATAAAGCATTAAAAACCGATTAAAAACTAAACATGTGGGTAATTAGGATGTGCCGCCATATGCCTGGGCAAAGAGGAAAGTCTTAACCTGGCACCGGAAAGATAGCAACGTTGGTGCCAGGCGAGCCTCATCAGGGAGATCATTCCACAGTCTGGGGGCCACCACCGAAAAGGCCCTATCCCTTGTTGCCACACTCTGAGCCTCTCTCGGAGTAGGCACCCGGAGGAGGACCTTAAATGTTGAACGTAGTGACCGGGTATATTCACGTCGGGAGAGGCGTTCCGTCAGGTATTAGTTTTGATGGCTTTGTGTTACCTCCAGTATCCAAGGCAGCAGGCCTGCTATGTACACCAGTTGATGGGGAACATGGGTGGATGGCTGCTGATACACTCAATGCACTTTGTGGGTTTCTGTGGGCAGCTGGTTGGCCACTGTGTGAACAGAGTGCTGGACTAGATGGACCCTTGGTCTGATCCAGCAGGGCTCTTCTGAGGTTCTTATGCCAGTACCAAACAATCTGTCATCTAGCCTACCACAACCTTGTGTCCTCTAGATGCATTGGACTGCAAATCCCATAATTTTTCATAAACAATAATAACAATAATTTATATAG
The DNA here is from genome assembly GCF_023053635.1 of Elgaria multicarinata webbii. Lineage (NCBI taxonomy): Eukaryota > Metazoa > Chordata > Lepidosauria > Squamata > Anguidae > Elgaria > Elgaria multicarinata. Next base: position 12,162,803 of record NC_086178.1, on the reverse strand, counting down.
TGCTTTCTAACATTATGGGAGTTGCAGTCTTGAGAGCACTAGGTTGAGGAAGGCTGATGTAACCTATCAAAGATGCTTGAGTAAAGGACAAATTGAGCCGAGCCTACTGGTCCGGCATTCCGGCCTGCCAGGTGCTTGACATGCTAACTCTATCCTTGCACACACATACACACGCACCATTATCATAATGCCCTTGTGAGATGACAGTGGAGCAGTCATGGCGCCTGAAAGAGAAATGTGTGAATGTCAAGTCCTTTTGGGGGGTGCTGTTGCCCTCATGCCCTGCTTGAAGGCTTCCCACAGGCACCAGGCTGGCCATTGTGGGAACCAGAAGGGCCTTGAGGTGGCCCTGGTTAGGCCTGGTTAGGCCTCATCTAGAGTATTGTGTCCAGTTCTGGGCTCCACAATTCAAGAAGGATGCAGACAAGCTGGAGCGTGTTCAGAGGAGGGCAACCAGGATGATCAGGGATCTGGAAACAAAGCCCTATGAAGAGAGACTGAAAGAACTGGGCATGTTTAGCCTGAAGAAGAGAAGGCTGAGGGGAGACATGATAGCACTCTTCAAATACTTAAAAGGTTGTCACACAGAGGAGGGCCAGAATCTCTTCTCGATCCTCCCAGAGTGCAGGACACGGAATAACGGGCTCAAGTTAAAGGAAGCCAGATTCCAGCTGGACATCAGGAAAAACTTCCTGACTGTTAGAACAGTACGACAATGGAACCAGTTACCTAGGGAGGTGGTGGGCTCTCCCACACTAGAGGCTTTCAAGAGGCAGCTGGACAACCATCTGTCAGGGATGCTTTAGGGTGGATTCCTGCATTGAGCAGGGGGTTGGACTCGATGGCCTTGTAGGCCCCTTCCAACTCTTCTATTCGATGATTCTATTCTTATGTTCTTGCATTGTTATGTTGGGGCTGGAGCATCTCCCCTATGGGTTCCAACAGCTGGGATTGTTTAGCTTGGGGAAAAAAGAGGCTAAGGGGAGACATGATGGAGGGGTACAAAATCATGCAAGGTATGGAGAATGTGGACAGGGAGATATTTCTCTTTCTCTCCCATAATAGTAGTACCCAGCGGCATCATCCCATGAAGCTGATTGGTGGGAGATTCAGGATACATAAAAGGAAGTACGTCACACAGCACATAGTTAAACTAGGACTCACTACCACAAGATGTAGTGATGGCCACCAATCTGGATGGCTTCAAAGGGGGTTGGATAAATTCCTGGAGGTGAAGGCTATCCATGGCTACTAGCCCTGATGGTTGGGTGCTCTCTCCAGTATTCGAGGCAGTAAGCCTGTGTGCACCAGTTGCTGGGGAACATGGGTGGGCGGGTGCTGTTGCACCATGTCCTGCTTGTTCATCCCTGGCCGATGGCTGGTTGGCCACTGTGTGAACAGAGTGCTGGACTAGATGGACCCTCGGTCTGATCCAGCAGGGAACTTCTTATATTCTTACGTTCAGAACAGATCCAGAACAGCTCTTCTTGTGTTCTTACGAGGTTCCAGGATCTTCTTCTCCTGCTGCTCCTCACTCCCCTCCCCCAGTCCTCTGGGCTTCATGGCTCAACATGCTGAGAGGCAGCTGGTATTCCTCTGGTATCATTACATAACAGCTGAACAGATGCTGGAGAATCCCAGCTTTGAATCTTCCCGTGTGCATCCCAGGCAGGAAAAAAAGCTCCTCCTGTCAGAGAGCTTTGGCTATTGGGCGGTATAAAAATGTAATAAATAAATAAATAAATTATTATTATTTATTAAAATCAAATTTGGGAGTGGGGAGGGGGAAATGCGAAGGAGTCCAACCAACAATTTCAGCATCTGCTTGTTCCCAGAGCCCAGCTGCCTCTCCCTGGCTTGCTCCAGGCGGGTGTCGGTGGGGGTCCTTCTGCCTTCGCTTGGCTCTGGGGAGCTGCAATCAATCATTCCCCCCTCTGATTGTTAAAGCTGCCTTCTGCCTGCTCCGGGAGAGAGTGGCGCCCAGCCTCTCCAGTGCGGCCGGCCCTCCTCTTTTTCCAGGCCTTTGCATAGCCGAGCGGTGACTAATTTCAAAATGCATGTGCGCATCCAAAAAGCGGCCCTCAAAGGCGGTTATTATTTCTAGCGAGGCCGAGCAACATTGCATCGTTCGAGGTGGGTAAGGGAGAGATGCTAAACCATGCCTCCGGCAGGGCAACATCCCATGTCCCGAAGGCAGATGCCGGCGGGGGTTGAATTTGGGGGAGCCCGGAAGCCCACGAGCGCAGCTGCCAGTTTGCCCATGGCGAATGTAGATCTTTTTCTAGAAACCGTCTGCCCCTGAGTGCCCTCACACGATGCTAGGGACCTCTCCGTTGCTCAGCCACGGAATGTGCGTGGTGCATGCAGAAAGTCCGCAGGTTCAGTCCCTGGAATGGGTGGCCCTGATGCCAGTGGGGGGAAACCGAAGGAGAGGAGCATCCAGAGCAGGTCACAAAGGAGCGAATTCCCGAGAAGGTGTTTCTCTCCTTTGCGACATCCCAAGTCAGTGGGGCAGCGAATCCACTCCGGGTTTCAGTCAGAACCAGTCAGAACTCTGCTTCGCACCTTGGAGAGCTCATTTAGAGCAGCGGTCCCCAACCTTTTTGGCACCAGGGACTGGTTTCGGGCACCAGGGACCGGTTTCATGGAACACCATTTTTCCACGGACCAGGGGTGGGGAGGGGCGGTTGAGGGGATGGCTTTGGGAAGCCCCGCCCCCCAACTCCAGCATCCCGTCTTCGCTTCAGCTGGGCAGCGAGATGGTGCCCCGTGCCCAGGTACACTGGGGTGGGGGGTGAAAGCAGCTCACCTGCACGGCCCGGTTCCTAACAGGCCACGGACCGGTACCGGTCCGTAGCCCGGGGGTTGGGGACCCCTGATTTCTGACTGGTTCTGACTGAAACCCTGAGTGGATTCACTGCCTCACTGACATCGGAGACACCAGCGTCCACTGGTCCTTGGCATCTCCAATTAAAGGCTCTCAAATAGCTCTGGCCCCGGAGAGCTGTTACTAGCCATACGGGCAATACTGAGTTATATAGACCCAATCCAAAGCAGTTCCACAAATGCATGGTAACTGGCCTTCAGAAGCCCAACCAAACTTAACTTGAGATGGGTTACCCCAGATTTCCCCGATCTGGTTTCCCTTACATGTGTTGGATTATGTTTCCCATCAACCCCCATGCCAGCATGGGCACGGCTGGGCACAATGGGAGTTGTAATCCAACACGTCTAGGGGGCACCCGGTTGGGGAAGGGCTGTGATAAACATTCTGTCCACAGTTTCAATCACAATGAAAAGAAAATCACTTTCACGTGATTTAAGGCAGAGATGCTTCTCCTGGAATGAAAACACTCCAGGGAGTGGATTTAGGTCTCGCTTCCTCACAAGAGGAAACGAATCAGAACATAAGAAGAGCTCTGCTGGATCACAGGAAGGGTCTACCTAATCCAGCATTCTGTTCACACAGTGGCCAACCAGCTGTCGACCAGGGGACCACCCACCCACCATGTTCCCCAGCAACTTGCTTACTGTCTCTGATCCTAGAGGTAGTACATAGCTGTCAGGACTAGTAGCCATGGATAGCCTTCTCTTCCAGGAATTTATCCAACCCCCTTTTAAAGCCATCCAAATTGGTGGCCGTCACCGCATCTTGTGGTAGTGAGTTCCACATTTTAACTACGCGCTGTCTGAAGAAGTAATACAATGCTAAGCAGGATTGAAAGGAGGGCTTGAAGTTGGTTATGTGGCTAGGTGAGCAGCAAAACCTGGTTAGCATTTATAACACCGAAGTGCCAAGTAACATAGGCTTGCATTCTTAAAGCAAGAACTCTCGTTGAATCATGTTATACTGGGATGCATTCCTGTGCTGAGGAATCTCCCCATACCTGTATCACGACAGCATTGCAGGTAAGAAAGCACATTTCTTTACAATTCAGAAAATCACATTCCTCATCTGGGTTGAAGAGCTTTCAGAACGAACCGTTAAAGAACGAATCATTAATTCAGAACACAAAAAGTGTGCTGTTGATTTAGGACATGGCTGGGCAACCTGTGGCTCTCCAGATGTTTGCAACAAGGATAGGGAGAAGGTAGATCGCCAGATGTTTGGTACTCCAAGTCCCTAACGGCATGGCCAATGGCCAGGGATGCTGGGAGCTGAGGTCCAAAACATCTGGAGAGCTGCTTCCTGCCCACCCATAGCCTTCAAGTGCCATCCTCCCTACTCTGACTTGGGCTGATAGGAGTTGTAGGCTAAAACATCTGGAAGGCCACAGGTTGGGGAAGGGGGGGCCAGTGCCGCTTTAAGATTAGCCGTGCTGGCTGACATACCCGCTTGGTCCCTTCCTGTTTGACCTGAAGGCTGGCAAATAAACAGACATTGCTAAAGCACCTTAAAGCGCCAGTACTCTTCCATTAGAAGGAAAGGCCTAGTGCAATCTTATACATGTCTACTCAAAAGCAAGCCCCATTGAGTTCCATGGGGCTTACTTCCAGGTAAGCGTGCATAAGATCAGAGCCTGAGCTATTTATTTATTTATTTATTACATTTCTATGCCGCCCAATAGCCGGAGCTCTCTGGGCGGTTCACAAAAATTAAAAACATTCAAAGTATAAAACAACAGTATAAAACCGTAGTATAAAATACAATATAAAAGCTCAACCAGATAAAAATAGCAGCAATGCAAAATTACAAATTTAAAACACCAAGTTAAAATGTATTTATAGACTGTTAAAATGCTGGGAGAATAAAAAGGTCTTCACCTGGCGTCTAAAAGCATATAATGTAGGTGCCAAGCGAACCTCCTTAGGGAGCTCATTCCACAGCCGGGGTGCCACAGCAGAGAAGGCCCTCCTCCTGGTAGCCACCTGCCTCACTTCCTTTGGCAGAGGCTCACAGAGAAGGACCCCTGAGGATGACCTTAGGGTCGGGGCTGGTACATATGGGAGGAGGCGTTCCTTCAGATAACCTGGCCCCAAGCCATTTAGGTACTCCTAGTTAAGCTGTCTCTGAAACTTCCAATATGCCTGGAGAAGCATAAAATTAGGGTGTCCATATGGAAAGGAGGACAGGGCTCCTGTATCTTTAACAGTTGCATAGAAAAGGGAATTTCAGCAGGTATCATTGGTATGCATGCAGCAGCTGGTGAAATTTCCTTTTCATCACAACAATGAAAGCTGCAGGAGCCCTGCCCAAGTGACCAGATACAAAAGAGGACAGGGCTCCTGCAGCTTTAACTATTGTGATGAAGTGGAAATTTCAGCAGGTTCTCCATATATACAAATGACACCTGTTGAAATTCCCTTTTCTATGCAACTGTTAAAGATACAGGAGCCCTGTCCTCCTTTTCATATGGTCACCGTAATAAAATAAGATAATGCCAAATCATCTGCAGGACAACCCAGACTGAATACTTGTGGACAGGATGCCATTCCAGCACTGCTGAGCCAGGTTGACAAAAATAGCAGTTTGGACTTCAAACAACACAGTGTGAAAACTCCATTCAACGGTTGAGTTTTTAGGAGGTACTCCCCATACAACATGTTCTAACTCCACTGTTGTGTGAGTGGGCTACCATGGAGTTGAGTAAAATCCATTGTGACATTTGATTGACAGTTCCTCCTAGGGTGACCATATGAAAAGGAGGACAGGGCTCCTGTATCTTTAACAGTTGTAGAGAAAAGGGATTTTCAGTAGGTGTCATTTATATGCATACAGCATCTGGTGAAATTCCCTCTTCATCACAATAGTTAAAGCTGCAGGTGCCCTCCTCTCTTTTGTATCTGGTCAAGAGGGCAGGACTTCTGCAGCTTTAATTGTTATGATGAAGACAAAATTTCACCAGGTGGTACATGCATTCAAATGACACTTCCTGAAATTCCCTTTTCTATTCAACTTTAAAGATACAGGAGCCCTGTCCTCCTTTTCATATGGTCACCCTAGTTCCTCCACCCTCTCTCCTCCCCCAGTCCTCCCGATGGTATCCCATCAGCCATTGCTATAAAAAACAATCCCGGCGGCTCTCTTAGAACGGCACTTGCTCCTTTCTCCACTCTTGCCAGGGAACTCTATAGCCAGTGGGAAAAGTCAACGCAACGAAAAACTCTACAGAGCCCTCCATGCAGCACACAACACTAGGGTGACCCTATGAAAAGGAGGACAGGACTCCTGAATCTTTAACACTTGCATAGAAAAGGGAATTCCAGCAGGTGTCGTTTGTAGATATGGGGAACCTGGTGAAATTCCCTCTTCATCGCAACAGTTAAAGCTGCAGGTGCCCTGCTCTCTTTTAAATCTAGTCACTCTGGTATAGCTCCTGCAGCTTTAACTGTTGTGATGAAAAGGGAATTTCACCAGGTTCTCCATATATACAAACGACACCTGCTGAAATTCCCTTTTCTATGCAACTGTTAAAGATACAGGAGCCCTGTCCTCCTTTTCATATGGTCACCCTACACAACACAACGTTTGTGCAGGAGCTTTCCTCTGCACAGCATGGATATTCAGCGTGGAGTGTTTTCCAAACCCCCCCCCCCACCTCCATCGTGGGGTGGAGTTTTCCCACCATAGAATCGTAGAATAGCAGAGTTGGAAGGGGCCTACAAGGCCATCAAGTCCAACCCCCTGCTCAATGCAAGAATCCACCCTAAAGCATCCCTGACAGATGGTTGTCCAGGTGTCCAGACAACACATTTCTCAACGGTGGTGTAAAAACTCCACCGTGGAGTTCTATAACAACTGCTGAGAAACGTGTTGTCTGAACTGAGCTGTTGATGAAACTCCAGAACCTATTGTCGGACTCCAGAGCCTATTGGCTCCTCAAAGCCTAGCCCAGGAAGCTGGTGGGGCATTCAGAAGCTAAGATTACTTGGTGGTGTCTGCCTAATCTTTTCCTGGTAAGTGTTCCCTGCACTTTTGGGAATTCAAAGCATGTTCTTGATGCTACCCAGAGTTCCAGGTAAGAACCCACGTCTCCACCCGCTGCTTGCTAGACCCAACTCACACCCTCTGCTTCTTTTCAAGTAGACTGAGCCAGCCGAGCCGTGTCCGTTTCACGGAGCCTGATGGGACCATCCTTTTTGAACACCCCGTGCAAAAGGGCACCTCTCCCCAAGACAACATGGTGAGTGGACACCGAGGAAGTTGTCACCTTCGTATCCCTCCAATGTGATTTTGGAATTCCTACGCTACTGGAGCAGCATGGCAGGAAGCCATGGGAGAAACATCATGGTGGTCCGTAGTTTGGGGATACTCCTAGATCCTACTTTTGCCGGTGGCCCAAGTGGCCATGGTGGTTCGGAGTGCCTTTTACCATCTTCAGTTGGCTCATCAAATATGGCCTCTTTTGGACAGGGATAACATTAGTAGCCTCAAGGCTGGATTACTGCAATGTGATCCAGGTGGGGCTGCCCTCCAGAAGCTGGAGCTAGTACAGAACACTGCATGCAACTCCTTTGCTGAGGGAACTGCACTGGCTGCCTATTCACTACTGGGCCAGGTTTAAGATTTTGGTACTAGTGTACAAAGCCCTAAACAACTTGAGACCAGGTTACCTGACAGAGCGTCTTCTCCCTTACCAACCTGCCCAGTCGCTGAGGCCATTAGAGGTCATGCTCCTGGTGGTTCCACATAGACCTATGGCCCAACTGGAGTCCACCAGGAGAAGAGCCTTCAGTGTGGTGGCCCCCTTTCTTTGGAACTCCCTGCCCCTGGAGGTCAGGCAGGCACCAACACTGCTGCTTCCTGCACTTCCTGAAAACAACTCTATTCCAGGAAGCATTCCTTGACTGACAACCGTAGTTTTTATTGGCATTCTGTTTTTTAAAAAGTATAATTTTAATGCTGTTTTAATCTTTGAATCAATGAAATAAATGCCCCATCTGTATTCTTGGTGGTGTTGTGGGAGGTGGCTGCATGGCAGAACATCCTGTCGCATGGAATCTTGCTTGGCGTCCAACCCTGCTTAAAGTGCACGGGCAAATCCGTTGGACTCTGACTACGCAACCAGTTCTGTGGATTTGCACGGTTGTACACACGTCTGGATAAACAGCCCTGTTCTTTCGTGCCCCTCTCTCCGACTGCCGTTTCTGTAGATCTGTGGCATGTGGCGGAACCTGCAAAAGCCCTCCATCCGGCTGTTGAAGTTGGATCAGCTGCGCATCGCCCTAGTCACTAGGTCTCACCCTGCCGGCGAGATCCGAGGCAAGATCATCAAACACCGGGCCCTCTTTGCAGGTAATCCGTAACCTGAGGAGCCAGGAACTACCCCCTGAATCCTTTCTCAACAGTGGATCCTTTCTTATCATTGCCAATCTCACTAATATACCCAGAGCCCTGATTCTAAGGCCTTTGCTAGACCTAACGGATATCCCAGGATGGAGGAGGGGTGAGCTTGTTGTCAGTAACACGAGACCCCGCCCTTGTCTACACGTAATGCGAAGCAACTCAAGTAGAGAGCCGTCACGTCCACCTTTTTTTTTAAGGAACAAAGCGCACAAATGCTTGTGCGCTAAGGTAAGGGGTTTTTTTTTAAAAAAATGGCTTTCCCCCCTGCCCCCCCTGTCCCCGATGGGCGCAGCTCCCAGCTCCTCACGAGTAATTGCACGGAGCCGGGAAAAGCCGTGAAAACGGGCCACACGCTTCCGGTCTCGGGCTCAGCCCTAGACTGCGAGAAAAAGCGGTCCCAAAGGAGTAGGCTTTATCCCGGGGCCAGGGAGGGTTGATCCCTGCCTAAGCCCGGGATCCCCTGTGCATCATCTGGACGCACAGGGGCGATCTTGGGTATCAGCCCAGGATAACTCCTCTTCTAGCAAAGGCCAAATGATGTTTCTCATGATGTAAGTTACTGCATTCTAGATCTAGAATACTGGAAGAGTTGAGACCATCCGTTGGGTCAAACCTAAAAGGGGATTGTCTTGGACATGATCTGTCTGGGCTCATGCCTTGCCTTCGAGAGCTTCCCACCAAGTAGCCCTCAGGCGCAGAGCCAGGCATTTCGTAATGAGGCATCCTAAGTGAATGGGAAATCATAGCAGAACAGAAGTACCAAGCACATTTGTAGCCACCAATGTGGTGTAGTTAGAATCATAGAATCATAGAATAGTAGAGTTGGAAGGGGCCTACAAGGCCATCGAGTCCAACCCCCTGCTCTGTGCAGGAATCCACCCTAAAGCATCCCTGACAGATGCTTGTCCAGCTGCCTCTTGAAGGCCTCTAGTGTGGGAGAGACCATGACCTCCCTAGGGAACTGGTTCCATTGTTGTACTGCTCTAACAGTCAGGAAGTTTTTCCTGATGTCCAGCCGGAATCTGGCTTCCTGTAACTTCAGCCCATTATTCTGTGTCCTACATTCTGGGATGATTGAGAAGAGATCCTGGCCCTCCTCTGTGTGACAACCTTTTAAGTATTTGAAGAGTGCTATCAGGTCTCCCCTCCATCTTCTCTTCTCTAGGCTAAACATGCCCAGTTGTTTCAGTCTCTCCTCATAGGGCTTTGTTTCCAGACCCCTGATCATCCTGGTTGCCCTCCTCTGAACATGCTCCAGTTTGTCTACGTCCTTCTTGAAGTGTGCTGCCCAGAACTGGATGCAATACTCTAGATGGGGCCTAACCAGGGCTGGCTAGAGAGGAATGTGATTTGGAAGCTATACATCTATTAATGCAGCCCAATATAGCATTTGCTTTTTTTGCAGCCATATCGCACTGTTGGCTCATATTCAGCTTGTGATCTACAACCATTCCAAGATCCTTCTCGTTTGTAGTATTGCTGAGCCAAGTATCCCCCATCTTGTAACTGTGTATTTGGTTTCTATTTCCTAGATGTAGAACTTGGCATTTATCCCTATTAAATTTCATTCTGTTGTTTTCAGCCCAGCACTCCAGCCTATCAAGATCACTTGTTAGAAGGTTGGACTGGAACTAGGGAGTTTGAAACTCTACTCGAGCTGTGAAGCTCACAGGATGATTTTGACCTAATTGCTTTCTCTCAGGCTAAGCTAGGGTGACCATATGGAAAGGAGGACAGGGCTCATGTATCATTAATAGTTGTATCAAAAAGGGGATTTCAGCAGGTGTCATTTGTATGCATGCAGAAGCTGGTGGGTTTCCCTCTTCCTCACAACAATTAAAGCTGCAGGAGCCCTCCCCCTTTTGTATCTGGTCAAGAGGGCAGGGATCCTTCAGCTTTAACTGTTGGGATGAAGAGGGAATTTCACCAGGTGCTGCATGCATAGAAATGCTTCCTGCTGAAATTCTTTTTTCAATACAACTGTTAAAGATACAGGAGGCCTGTCCTCCTTTCCATATGGTCGCCCTAGATTGTACAAGCCTGCCACCAGCGCCATCACAGTGTGCTCTTGCTCTCCTCTCTATTTTAGAAACTTTCAGTGCCATCCTGACGTCCGTGGACCCGACCCACCTCGGCATGGGAGGCATCGCTATGCTCACCCTGAGTGACACAGAGAACAACCTGCATTTTGTCCTGCTGACCAAGGGGCTGCTGGAGTCTGCGGAAAAAAGTGAGCAGGCTGCCGAGGGGAAGATCGTGGCGAGCATGCAGCCAGGCAGCTAAGCACGTCCTTGAGCAAGCCAGGATTAAGATTCACAGCCGCTTGGGCCTGCCAGATAAATGTTGGGTGTGAACCAGGGGAACCGGAGTCCAACTCCCACGCCAGCCAAGGATTCATTAGCAGCCTTCCACAACCTAGTTCCCTCCAGAGGTGTTGGATTGCAACTCCCATAATTCCCAGCCAACTTGCTGGGAATTATGGGCATTGCAGTCCAACACATCTCGAGGGATCAGGTTGAGAAAGGCTGCATTCGAGTCACTCGGATTATCTCCCCTTTCGGGTATCACAAACCCAAGGCCTCCGTCTTGTGGAGCTTGCTGTGAGGATCAGGGCCGGTTCCAAGTTTTGAGGGTCCCCAAGGCTGCGAAAAAAGACAAGTGGATTCCGGGGTGGGTGGGTTTGATAAATTCCTGGAGGCGAAGGCTATCCATGGCTACTAGCCCTGATGGTTGTGTGCCATCTCCAGTATTCGAGGCAGTAAGCCTGTGTGCACCAGTTGCTGGGGAACATGGGCAGGAGGGTGCTGTTGCACCATGTCCTGCTTGTTCATCCCTGCCTGATGGCTGGTTGACCACTGTGTGAACAGAGTGCTGAACCAGATGGACCCTTGTTCTGATCCAGCAGGGCCCTTCTAAAGTTCTTAGAACAAATTAAGCCAGAACTCTCAATAGAAGCGAAAATGCTGAAACTGCGATTAGCCTACTTTGGACATATAATAAGAAGAAATGATTCATTAGGAAAAACATAATGTAAGGAAAAGCAGAAGGTAGAAGGAAAACAGGAAGACCGGACAGGAGATAAATTGACTCCATAAAGGAAGACATGGACATGAAGTTACAAGATCTGGATAGGGTGGTTTACAACAGATGCAACTGGAGGTCGGCTTTGCCCCCAAATTGCACACTTAAAAAGTTGCTGACTTACATCGACTTCTTCATTTACATCGAGGCCACCGTCATCTGTTGATGGTGACCTCACTTCGCATCAAGGTCGGAGGGATGCGCAGGAAGGCTGGGCGGAGGGCAGGCTCGATGCGCTGAATGGCCACCGGTGCTGCCCGGGAAGCCCGTGCTCCCTCCTGTCGTGGGAGTTTACCACTCCCGCCTCGCAGCTGCGATGCTGCGGGGTTTTGAAGGAAGGAGTGGCAGTGCAACTCCATCAAGATACCCACCCGTCCCCAAGATTGAGCTAGGTGGACCAAAGGGAGAGGTGGGTAATAAATAAATATATTATTATTATTATTATTATTATTATTATTATTATTCGGGATAAAGCAACTCCTCTAATTATATATCTTATCCCCTCATTGTCAAGCACATTGCTCACTTAAAAGCATTATTACTTAACCTAGTGCAGCCTTCCCCAATCGGGTACCCTCCAGATCTTTTGGTCTTCAACTTTCATCAGCCCTAGCATGGCCAGTGGTCAGGAGTGCTGGGAGTTACGGTCCAAAGGGAATCTACACGTCGTACTGAAGGCGCCTGTGTGCCTCCCCGCCGGCCTCCTGCTACCGGGGTAAGAGCCACCCAGATCGGAGAGCTCAGCTGAAGCAGAAGCCGAGCTCTCTGACCCGGGTGGCTCTTACCACGGCAGCAGGAGGCCAGCGGGGAGGCGGCAGCGGCAAGGACGCAGACGGTTCCTCAGCCGCCGCCTCCTCTGCCTCTTCCTCCGTCTCTTCTTTCTCCGTCTACACCATCGTTTTGAGGGCGCACTGGAGGCGCACACAGGCGCCTTCAGTACGACGTGTAGATTCCCTCCTGGAGGGCACCTGGTTGGGGAAAACTGACCTAGTGGGGAAGGAAACAAGGTGGGCGGGTTCCACTGGTACGCAACCCATCGGACATCCGTGGCAATGAGCTGGTTGCGGAATGGATTGGTTTCATTGGGCGCCTGCCGATTTCGCTGCAGGAGCTCAAGGAGTCGGCACTTCATGCGTCGTGTTATTTTTTTCCATCCTTCCCAGAATCCTCCTGGCTGCCCCTGAGGGTGCAAATCCTGCACGAGGACAGGGTCCTGAGGGAAGTGCTGGCCAATGTCACCTTACAGGTAAGCTGCCGTCTTTTAACCGTGCTCCAAGCTGCTTGCAGCTTTCTCTCCTTGCTCCTCTTCGGCCGACTGAATACTTCTGTGGCTCTTTCGCTCCTTTTGCCACCTCAGGCCCCGGACTTTGCCGAGGTGCTGACGGGTCTGGGGAGCCAGGAGATGCTGTGGCTGGCACAGGGACAGCTGAGGATGACTGCAGAGGTGGAGGCTGGATCCCGGCGACAGATTGCTGGCCGCATCACGACCAGGAGAAGCTGTGACAGTGAGTGGAATCTCCCCAAGGTCTGGTATCCCGAGACATGGAGGAATGGTTTCCCCTGTTCGTTTTTCTGCCAGGGATCTCCTTTGTCTAGAGAGAGAACACATTTTCCTCCATCTCTCATTATACTAGACTCTAGTATTTGTGGTTGGGGAAAAGGGTTGGCCAGGGGAAGAGCCCAGGACCATCTGGGAACCCCAGTATGGCTGGATTGGTAACCCCAGGTCTGAGGTCCAACCCACCCACCCCAGTGAGTTGAGGGTCATCCAAGAAAGTTGACATTAGGTTCCAGGATGAACAAAAGGAAGCTCTCCTCCATTCAACATGCAATTAGTTTACGGGATTTATCGACCACAAGATGTGTCATGATTGGGCTTAGATGGGTCTCTCTCATCGGCTATTAGCCATGATACCCAAATGAAACCTCCATGTTCAGAGGCAGTCTAGCAGGTGCTGGGGAAAAGCAACCAGGGAAGTCCGCTGCCAATATGCCCTGCTTGTGAACTTTCCATGGGCATCTGTAGGGCTCCTCAGAGAAATATAGTCATGGATTAGATGGACCGCAGGCCTGATTCAGCAAAGCTATTTATTTATTTTTATTTAATTATTACATTTTTATACCGCCCAATAGCCGAAGCTCTGTGGGCGGTTCACAAAAATTAAAATCATGAAAAGCATAAAAAACAACCAACAATCTTAAAAACACATGGAAACTTTACCTGTTGAACTCCTGCAGCCCATGCAGGTTGAATAGGCCGCCTCCTGAGTAGTTCATAGAATCATAGAATCATAGAATAGCAGAGTTGGAAGGGGCCTACAAGGCCATCGAGTCCAACCCCCTGCTCAATGCAGGAATCCACCCTAAAGCATCCCTGACAGATGGTTGATGACTTCCCTGTATCGATTTGGGTCGCATCTGTTCTGCCAACCTGATTGCCATAAACACAGCCTCGTCTCTCTTGCTCCTAGCCATACAGAGCGTGCTGTGCGGAGGAGATGCCCTGACGCCCACCCAGACAGGGGCTGTGGGTTCTGCCAAGTTCATGCTGCATGAGAACGGGACTTTAGAGTATCAGGTAGGAAGCCATGCCGCCATCTTGGTTTTTATTTGATGCGGGGCCTGGGATTGTCAGGGTAATAAACGCTCTCTGAGCTTGCAGAGTCCTCTAGATCAGATTTGTTGGACTACATCTCCCATTATCCCCAGTCTTGCTGACTAGGGATGCTGGGGGGTTGTAGTCCAGCCCATCTGGTGGTCACCAAGTTGGGGAACACTGCTGTAGCTTATTCCAGAGCTTTATAAAGGGGGGAAAATGAACTGTACATTGGCAGTGGTGATAATGCACATATAAGTCAATTTTGCACCGACCCTGAACCGCTCTTGGGAAAATCACATTTCCTAACGGCTCATTATTGCCCAGGAGAAGGGAGGAGGAAGAGAAAACTCTCTCCCTGCTTGCTGTGGTTTGCTGCCACTTCCCACAAACCACCTGATGGGTGAGTGGTGTAGGAAGGGAGAAGGGAAGGAGTTAGGAATAGAGTGGAGGATGAGGGGAAGGAATGGGTTTCAGGCTGCCTTGATAGAAAAGGAGTCGGAGGGGAAATCCAAGCCATAGAAGAATCTGAGGACCGTAACGCTTGCCCCATCTTTGAAGCAAGCATTGTAAGCCCCTTCAGACTCAGGCCTTAGCTAGACCTAAGGTTTATCCCGGAATCATCCCGGGGTCATCCCTGTTCATGTAAATGACACACAGGATATCCTAGGAGCAGGCAGGGATGACCCCAGGATGATCCCGGGATAAACCTTAGGTCTAGCTAAGGCCTCAGTCTTCCAAGCCTAGAAATACAAGTCTCTGTGAAGTCTTTAACCTCTGTGCCTCTGTCACTACCAGGCGGTTATGGGATCCTCTCGGGCTGTGTCATCCCAAGGCTCCCATAAAGATTTCTTCCTTTTGTGGCTCAGGTACTCACTCCTTTGGGGGCTCTGCTCTCTTCCCACAGGTCCAGGTGGCAGGAGCAGGAAGCGAGGTGATTGGCGTCACGTTGGAGACCAAACCCCGCAGACGAAATAAGCGCAACACTTTATACGACATGACGCACAGCTACAGGGATGGCATGGTGAGCGTTGCAGTGAATATGGGAGAGGGGCAGGAGGCCCTGGATCGGGGTGTCCAACTTCTTTCAGCCCACGGACTGAATTCAGTTTCACAGAAGCTCTCAGGGGTGGCACTCCAGCGGCAAGCGGAACCAAAGGCAAAAGGGTAGGACCAAAAGACCAGCATACTTTAACTTAAAGCTCTTACACCCAGCAACTAAGGGTTCCTTTAAACGAGCAATCTATTTCATGGTTGTGATTGGCCACTCATGAAAGTTTGCGGGTCTTTTAAATGACGTCAGCAATGATCAGGACGTCTCCCGTGGTATCCCCTAGAAATTCCGCCGTGAAAGGAACCTCTTTTAAAGTGGTAACATCCTGGGGTGGGGTGGGGAAAGCAGGAACTTCCACCACTAGATGACACTCTCTCAGCGAAGTGAATGGAGGGGAAGTATTCAATTCAATTCAAACCACGTGGTCATTCCTCTCTGCCCGTGTAATGCAGCCCATAACAATCATGCCAAAAAGCAGGAAGCACAAAAACCTCAGGTAAGCAATGCGATTTCCCCTTAATGTAGAGACGCTGTAAGATTTAGGAGAGGCATTTCATTCTTTTTGAATTGGTGGGGGGACATGCAAATGTCAGAGTTCTCTGGATGAGCTTGGTTTCAGTTTACAGATAAGCGAGCTGTGTGTGTGTGTGTGTGTGTGTGTGTGTGTATTCCCTCTCAGACTATCCCCATTTTTCCAGGCCAGCGGGATCTGGGGACAAGTGAATGGGCGCGATGCCCACATGTTGCTGCAGAACGAACTCTTCCTAAATGTGGCTACTGAGGATTTTGAAGAGGGGGAGCTGCGTGGGCAGATCAACTCCCTGCTGTACAGCGGACTCCTGGCACGATACCAAGGTACCATTACAGAGAGCAGACAAAAAGCTGAGCCACCAAGCAGGAGTCCACCAGGTGGCTGAGCCCGAATGAGAGGGCCTCGGCCTAGTACATGTAGTTGTGGGGTCAGACAGACAGCTGCGGTCAGGCCAAGTGCAGGCAAGGGATCGTGCGTGCCAGGGACTGCAAGGGCGGGACAAGCAGAGAAAGGCAGGGGAAATCTGGCCCCTGCAGAATTTAAAATTCCACACAGAATTGAAATTCAGCCTACTTCTGAAATTTGGGATTAGAAAAAAATGCCTACATTTTCAGATTCTGAAAATTCACTTTAGAGGGGAAGAAAAGGTTGTCCTGAAGCTGCCCGCCCAAAAAAATTGGTGTTAAGTTTAAATCAGTATGTGACTACAGCTCTTCTTCCTTCTCCAACACCCCTATTTCTTGGCCTTATTGCCTCCTTCCGAGTTGCCAGGATAGCCACAGTTGGAAGAATTCCCCTTCCAGCCAGTTGTAGAAAGGTAAAGCAGGACTGTCAGGATCAAGAGTTTATGCCCCTGTGGTTCCACTCTCGGGGAGCCACCACCAAGAAGGCCCTTGCTGACATCTCCTGAAGGAGGAGGGCGTAAGATGTTGACCATAGTGTATAGGTAGGTTCACTCCAGGAGAGACACTCCATCAGGTATTTTGGTCCCGAGCTGAGTAAGGCCTTGAATTGGTCTCGGAATCAAACAGGAGGCCAGTGGAATACAACATTGGGTGGAAGGGCAGGTTTTGTTGCTGCTATTATTAAATAACTGGGACTCAGAAATCTTCGCCCGATCTACTGCCGTTCCCCCAGAGATCCACCAGGAGATCTGGTTCTGTCTTCTGCCTGTTAATGCCGACTGTTTACCTTCAGAACCTACAACAAAGGGGTTCTAAACACCCCGTGGAGTAACCAAGCTAGGTCCAAACAGCAAACATCAACACAGGCGAACCTGGACGTTGAAATTCATGTAATGTTTTATTGAGGAAAATTACAAAAAAAAAAAATTTAAAAGTAGCATGGCGGTTATAGGAGTGATTACAGGGAAAGAGAATGTAATAGGGATACGAGATTAATTAAATGAATTGCAAATGCCGTGAATTGCATTTCCCTGACCTAGTGGTTTTTGGCTCTGGCCTAGCTTGCCCCTTGAGGCCCAGGTAGTGGGCTTGGCTAATGCAGGGTGACCATATGAAAAGGAGGACAGGGCTCCTGTATGTTTAACAGTTGCACGAGAAAGGGAATTTCAGCAGGCGTCATTTTTATGCAGGCAGCCCCTGGTGAAGTTCCCTCTTCGTTACAACAGTGAAAGCTGCAGGAGCCCTGCCCTCTTCTGTATCTGATCAAGAGGGCAGGGCTCCTGCAGCTTTCACTGTTGTGATGAAGAGGGAATTTCACCAGGGGCTGCCTGCATAAAAATGACGCCTGCTGAAATTCCCTTTCCCATGCAACTGTTAAAGATACAGGAGCCCTGTCCTCCTTTCCATATGGTCACCCTAGCTAACACAGTAGAGCTTTGTCCTGCAGTCGTAGCCGGGCTCCGCTGAACACAGGCCAAAGGCAGTAGCCTGGCCCCTGGGTATGTGACTTCTGACCTTTGTGCCGCAGAGCTTCCTGTCCCCCTGGCCGGCCAGTTCGTGTCCCCCCCTGTGCGCACCGGCTCCGCTGGGCACGCCTGGGTGTCCCTGGACGACCACTGCCACCTGCACTACGAGATCGTGGTAGGAGGCCTAGGCAGGGCAGACGACGGCACGGTCAGCGCTCACCTGCACGGCTTTGCTGAGCTGGGAGAGCTCCGGGAGAGCAGCCACCGGGAGCACAAGCGGCTGCTGAGGGGCTTCTATGGCACAGAGGTGAGGTGTTTTGCGGAGGGCGCGGTGCCCCGAACCCCTTCTCCCCCCCCCCCAGCTCAGATTAAGGGATGCGCTGCCACAAATGGGGTGAGAGGACCTCTTTCAGCCTGAGGGCCAAATCTGGTTTCGGAGAAGCGCTCGAGAGCCGCATCCCATGAGTGGGCGGGGCCAAAGGCCAAGGGGTGTGGCTGAAGGTGAAAAGGGGTGGGGCCAAAAATGCAAAACAAAAAATGCTATTTTAGGTTGAAGCTCTTCTTGCTGTGGGGGGGCAGTGGAGGCTGGTGGCTCCAATGTCAGCAGGGTGGTGAATCCGCTCTGGGTTTCAGTCAGAACTAGTCAGAATTCTAAAGGAGCGCTCTAAGGTGCTTCCAGACTTCTGACTGAAACCCAGAGTGGATTCACAGCCCCACCGACATCGGAGCCACCAGCCTCCTCTGCGAACTAAAGACAACGAGTGAGTTTGTGGCTGAGATGAGGCACCAACTAGACCCACAGGACTGGAAGGGAGCTTGGAGGTCACCTAGTCTATCCCCGCTGCTCAGCGCAGGTCCTACGTGCAGGATACTGATTCCACGTCCCTGTCAGATGACTGGTTCTGACTGAAACCTGGAGCGGATTCACTGCCTCCACTGACATCAAAGCTACTAGCCTCCACCGTTGTGGAGGCAGGGCAGGTGGCATCAAAACAGCAAAACCGGCCAGCAATCTGTGTTTGGGGGGAAATGGGCTGGAGCCAGGTGAAGGAGGCATGGGCACGTGGGAAACCGTGGAGGACCGGATTAAGATCCCAGGCCAGAAGTTCCATACCTCTGCCCTAGAAGGGTTGTTTTTTTTAAAAGGGATTGGATAAATCATGGGGGAATAGGGCTATTGAATCCAATATTTCCCACGATAAGCAAAAAGAACCTCCAGTTCCAGAGGCAGTGTATCTCTCAACAAACCCCGTTTGTTGAGCTGGCTGGGGCATTCTGGGAGTTGTAGTCCAACACATCTGGAGCGCCCCAGGTTGAGGAAGGCTGCTCTAGGCGTATCTGGCTAGCCGCTGTCAGGATCAGAACGCTGGAAGTTAGTCCTAACCAGCCAGTTCATTCTTTTGAAGTCTTCGTTGGGCTGACTCCTGAGTTTCTCTGGGTTCTTCAGCTTCACTGACTTTATAGGCTGCCATTGCCCGCTAGAATGGGCTTTTACTGCTCAGGGCGGTGAAAAGACTGGGATGGATGTTCAGTAATGGGACTTTAGAGGGAAGGCAGACGCTGACCTTCTGTTTCCCTGCATCCATAACCCAAGAGCAAACCCCACTGTGAATTTATTTATTTATTTATTTATTGCATTTTTATACCGCCCAATAGCCGATGCTCATTAAGCCTCAGATAGGAGAGAGAGAGAGAGCTGGCCATGTTTCCAAGCATTCTAGTACCTCTTGAAGCGGTCAGATTCCCTCTTCACAGCAGACATTCTGCCCTTGGGCTAATACCCAGGAAGGACTTCTGAGAGAGGCCCACACAACTCGTGACCCACTATGCTGAAAGCAACTCACTAGCCATGGGTTGTTGTGTGTCATGTCCAGTGGAGCCTGCTGGCTCCGATGTCAGTGGGGCAGTGAATCCGCTCCGGGTTTCATTAGAAACCAATCAGAACTCTAAAGGACCTATCCAAAGTGCAGGTTGTTCCTTTAGAGTTCTGATGGAAACCCAGAGCGGATTTGTCGCCCTGCTGACACTGGAGCCTCCACTGGTATTGTCATGTGCTTCACAGACACTTTTCCTCCCCGTGCAGGCCCAAGGGGTAGTGAAAGACCTTGACGGAGAGCTGCTTCGCCATCTGTCCCAGGGCACCGCCTTCCTGCAAGTCAGTACCAAAGCGAACTCTCAAGGAGAGATGCGGGGCAAGGTATGTGGTGGTTCCTTCTCTCTCCCATCCCTTTATTTATCCTTGGAACAGCAAGGGGACTTCTGATTTGACCTTGAAGGTGCCCAGAGTGTATAGGTTCTTCTCTTTTTAGGTTCTTGCAGGCCTTTGAGCATGTGAAGAGAGCTTTTTCTTCTCTACGGGGCTGCAACCACAAGCAGCCCTTCAGAACATTTAGCATTGGGGAAGAAGGTGTTCAGATCAAATGACATCCCTTCAAGGGAACCCCAGCACCAGTTAGGAATTAACCACCGCAAGTAGATAAAAGTATATGAGCTCATGAGGAAGTCTGTCGTGTCACCGTTCAGCCATATGGAGATAATGGCCCTGTTCAGACGACCTGCTAAGCCCAGGTTTGGCCGCAAACCCTTGTGCAGCAAAATGTTAGCAAATGTTAGGGATGTGCTCCGCTTCTAATCGGACCGGCGAATTAGAAGCGGAGCGGGGTGCTTCGCCTCCCCTTAAGGCGGAGGCGAAGAGGATTGGGGCGCCGGCGGAGCGTGGCGAAGAGGATCGAGGTGAAGGCGGATCCTTCGCCTTGATCCGGAGCTCCGCCGGAAAGGTAAGTGGGGTTTACCGGGCCCTGCCGCTGTCGCTGTCGCCCATGCAGCGACAGCGGCAGAGCCCGGTAAACCCCCCCTCCTTTCCCTTACCTGCCTCCGTCCGCGGTCCCTCGGCTTCTTCAATTGAGCCCGCGGTTCAACCAGGAAGTCTAGGCCGCGGCCCAGACTTCCTGGCTGAACCGCGGGCTCAATTGAAGAAGCCGACGGACTGCGGACGGAGGCAGGTAAGGCCCCCCTCCCCCTTGGTCCCTTACCGGGCTCTGCTGCCGTCGCCGCCCAGCAGGGCCCGGTAAACCCCCCCCCCCCGCCCTCCTCTCCCAGCCTTACCTGGCACCACTCCCCTCCACTGCGGAGCTCCGATTCAGAGCCGGAGCTCCGCGGCGAAGAGGAGCGGAGTATGGGCGGAGCGGTGCAGAGCGGGCCGATCCGAAATTTTCGGATCGGCCCACGGGGCGGAGCAGGGGGTCCGTGCACACCCCTAGCAAATGTATTTAAAGCATGATTGTGTTGCCACTATGGTTAGGAATGGTGCAGACGACATGCAGAGCCATAATGTTTTGCTCAAAATGCTTAACCACCATGGTTTAGCATGTCGTCTGGACAGGGTCCATATCACTGACCTGCCGTACAGGGCTGTGATGAGGATTTGAATGCTTAAAACGCACAGTACAAATGCTGGGAGAACATAGTGTGCTGGTCTTTCTCCATGTGCTAACGTATTTGCCCCTCAAAAGCAAGGCACCATTTCAGGGACAAAACAGTTCATACAGTTTCAGTGGGGAGGAGTTGCTAACCATGGTGGCACTGGAAAGTTTCGTAAATATCTGAAGTCAGCGGCACACCGGTGAATGCTGCCCATCACCTAGAGATGACCAGTGTTCACATTTGTTATGTGTGACAAGTTGTGGGGATGTATTTGTAATTCCGAACAGCCATAAAATTCTTCTGGGATTGTCAGGATTCATTTATTTATTTATTTATTTATTTGTTGCATTTATATCGCGCCTTTTTTCCTCTGAGAAACCCAAGGTACATAATCCTCCTCCTCTCCATTTTATCCTCAAAACAACAACCCTGTGAGGTAGGTTGGGCTGAGAGTCTGTGACTGGCCCGAAGTCACACAGTCGGTTTCCGTGACCGAGTGGGGACTAGAACCCGGATCTCCCGACTCCCAGTCCATCACTTTAGCCACTACACCACACTGGCTCATCAAACGTTGGACATAAATACCATAAAGCCCATAAATACGGTCCTTAGTGGAGACCAGACATTTAATTCTAGCGCCTCTAGCAAAGAAACCTTCCAGTTTACTCTACTGCAGGAGTAACAATTTTTTAAAACCTGCAATCCAGGGAGGCAAAGAATGCCTCTTTCACGGTGTCTTGCACTACTGGGAAGGAGCATCAGGGTTATCGCACAACTTTCCTCAACCTGGTGCCCTCTGGATGTGTTTGAATACAACTCCCATCTTCCTCAGTCAGCATGGCCAATGTGAAGGCTGACTCCACATATGCACACACACGTTGTATCTATTTTTTGTTCTCTGTGATGCCCCTTGGCCAAGTAACAACCTCAAGAGGGACATACTTGGCTCTGTGGAACAGTGATTACGAAAAATGTGCCGCATTAGTTACAAGAGAAGGCTGCCTACAAAACTCATTCAAAATGTGAGATCCATGACTACGCAGAAACTAGAAGGGAAGGACCAAAATAGGATGAAAATGTTCTCAAAGGTGCCAATGAAAAATAACAATAGGGCATCCAACGCATTTCAGAAAGAAGAATTCCTTCGTCAGGGACAATATTACAATTCCAAATTGTAGGAACAGGGTAAACTAGCTTCTAAAGAAGGTGGCAGCTTCTCTTACACCAAGAGAGAGAGCCACCAGCTTTGGAAGCTGGTGTAAGAGAGAGAGAGAGAGAGAGAGAGAATCTTTGGATGCTGATTTAGCCTTTGCCTAGAACAGGGCTGGGTGAGTTGTGGCCCTCTGGATGCTTTGGCCTACAGGTCCCATGAGCCCTAGTCAGATAGGGAAAGGTGAGGCAGCTGGGAGTTGTAGGCCAAAACATCTGGAGGACCACAAGTCACCCATCCCTGGCCTAGATCCTTGGATTGTAGGATTGCCCCTGATGATGGAGCTCCCTGTTCTGAAACCCGTTGGATTCAATAACATACGTAATAAGACATTTTTCATTGTCACCTTTGAGAACGCATTCTCTTTTCTTATTCCAATCCCTATGACATAACAAACATTCAATTACATAAAGAATATTTAAAATCTATACCAATGGGGCGTCTGCCCAGTATTAGCAAATCTGAGCCATCTTTGCATAAGCACAGGGCAAACATGTGCAGCCATGTTTGTTTATTCTACTTCATTTGTGTATAAAACGGTGGTGGAGGTCAGGTTTTGACGAAAGCTGCGCATGGACGAGGAACCCTTCCGTCCCCCACTTTCCCTCTTTGCAGTATGTTGCTTCAGGCGCTTTTCCGCTTCAGCCTGGCTCCCTGCCAGAGTCAGAGAAAACCTGAAGACCAGAGCTGGGAGGAAAATGCAATGAAGCAATGAGCCTAGGGAGGTAAAACAGCGGAGAGAGAAGAGAGTTCAGACTCCTTCCACGTTTGCTGTAAATGCCAGAGCCTGACTACCTCTGCTAGTATGTAAATAAGTCTGGCGGTCGGGAAACAAAGCCCTATGAAGAGAGACTGAAAGAACTGGGCATGTTTAGCCTGGAGAAGAGAAGATTGAGGGGAGACATGATAGCACTCTTCAAATACTTGAAAGGTTGTCACACAGAGGAGGGCCAGGATCTCTTCTCGATCCTCCCAGAGTGCAGGACACGGAACAATGGGCTCAAGTTAAAGGAAGCCAGATTCCAGCTGGACATTAGGAAAAACTTCCTGACTGTTAGAGCAGTACAACAATAGAATCAGTTGCCTGGTGAGGTTGTGGGCTCTCCCACACTAGAGGCCTTCAAGAAGCAGCTGGACAACCATCTTGTCAGGGATGCTTTAGGGTGGATTCCTGCATTGAGCAGGGGGTTGGACTCGATGGCCTTGTAGGCCCCTTCCAACTTTGCTATTCTATGATTCTATGATTCTAAGTCAGTTATGTGAAGAGTTGAACGTTGCCCTGTTACACTGCTCTCAAATGCCATTGCTTAGGGAAGTGCAAAACTGCTCCACAACTTTCAAGACATTTTGCTACTCTTTTAGCCTTCCACAAAAACCCTTCAGGGGTTTTGCCCCCAGCAGGGACTTCTAAATTCTCCTCACATTTTTTTGCCTGAGGTAAAATTCACAGGCCTCGGTTGTTTTTGTCTGGACAAATTGGCTCCCCGGTTTCACTTTGGGCCAAATTGAGCAGCCGGCTGTGTCTCTAACCGTCGAGGTTGAGCAGAAGCAATTGAGTGTTCCCTGCTTTCTCGAGCTTGCATTTTGTAAAGGCGGGCTGGGGTGGGGTTGACTGAGGCTGTCAAAAAATGGCGCCGTCGGTTCCTTTCTTATCTAAACGTTGAAACTGGAATGCAATAAATGAAATAGAAGATCTTGTACTTGAGCTGGCCCGCTGAGGCGGAGCTGAGATTTTTGGATAGTCCCGGCCCAGATAGATTCTGGAATATCTCCATCCCAAGGCCGTTTTGGCCACTGTTTGAAAATCTGAAGCTGTAAAAGGCCTTCTAAATTGACAGTGACTGAGGTCACCGAGGGAGAGCGCTTCCAAAATTATTCTGTCCTCCTTAGCAAGTGGGGGAATTTAGCACCATGGCTAGCTGCCAGATACCACTGCAGCTTGCCAAGAACTTGAATGCTGCACAATGTAAGGGTTTTGCGTTCTTAACAACTGCTAGGAACAGGGTTGCTCTCCTTTCTTCCCCAAGAGAGGCCCACTGCTTTTAACCGTGACACAGCAGGCAGAAATTCAGTGGGTGAAGCTTTTCTTGGTGTGGAGGCAAAATGATGGGGAAACCTCCAGTATCCGAGGCAGTAAGCCTGTTTGCATCAGTTGCTGGGGAACATGGGTCTGAGGGTGCTGCTGCACCATGTCCTGCTTTCTTGGTAACACACAGGGGCAGGTAACACACACACACTGCTGCTCCCTGATTATTACTAGTAGTAGTAGTAGTAGTAGTAGTAGTAGTATCTCGCTTTTTGCCCAATGCTGGGCCTCAAGGCGGCCTTACAAAGTTTAAAACATACATGAGGTGGGGGGACAAAACCATAAACGTTTAAAATACACAACAAAATTATAAGACATTAACATAGATGGAGGGCCAGATTATTCTCCAAAGGCCTGCTGGAACAAAAAAGTTTTAGCCTGCTTCTGAAAGCCCATCAAGGAGGGAGCCAGCCTAGCTTCCCCGGGAAGAGAGTTCCAGAGCACTGGAGCAGCCACTGAGAAGGCCCTCTCCCATGTTCCCACCAAGCGCGCCTGTGAAGACACTAAATTTTCAATGATGATGATGATTTTGCTTTGGGGGGCACTCTCCAGAGTACAGCCCACGTAGCAAGGTCGGGAGGGTAAAAATGCCTCCCCAGACCTCCTAAAATTGTCTGCTCCTGTTTGAAAGGAACAGAAACTTCCTTCTGGGGGAGAAAACTGGGGCGGGGACTGCGACTGAGCAGGATAAGGGAAGTTTCTGCATCTGCTGGAGCAAAGAGGCTTCCAACCCTAACTTGCCTTCCTAGTCAACCATCTGTCATCATAGAGGTTGTGCCTATGTTTGGTTTAGACCAGTTTAATTGTGTCATATTCCTTCCAAGAAACAGAGGCCTAGTTCTCCCTGGGGTGGTACATCTGGCTCTTGAGTTGCACCATTCCAGACTCTCTGTGCTTTCCCAAATCAACAATCCTTTGTCGCGGAGATTTTATCACTCTAGGGTACATAATCCTCCTCTCCATTTTATCCTCACAACAACGACCCTGTGAGGTAGGCTGGGCTGAGAGTTTATGGCCCCGTTCAGACAACACGCTAAACCATGCTGCTTAACCACAAAATGGTTAACGGAATACGTCGTCCTTAATGCATTCAATTAACCATTTTGTGGTTAAGCAGCATGGTTTAGCGTGTTGTCTGAACCAGGCCATAGACTGGCCCAAAGTCACCCAGTGAGCTTCCATGGCCGAGTGGGGACTAGAACCTGGATCTCCAGACTCCAAGTCTAACACTCTAGCCACTACACCACACTGGCTCTCAGAGAACCCCTCAGGGAATCGAGGGAACTGTACTTCCGAGTGAGGGAGCTGAGAATTCCACGCTTAAGGATCCCCACTTCCCTCCCACTTCCCTGTCCTTCACAAAGCCACTGTTCCCAGGCCTCCCTGGAAAAGGAAATGAATCCCCGTGTCATGGATGAAAACAGGTCTCAGCCCGGTTTGTATTTGCCAAGAGCCTTGCCATAAGGTCAGCTCTGTTCCCAGGAAGAGTTTGCCCTTCTCTTTCCTCAGGATATAAGGCAGGCCTTGGCCAAACCAGGCTGCCATCCCCTTTGCCAGGCAATTCTCACTGCTAACTCCCTTGACGCCGGCAACGAGAAAAAGTCATTGCAGGGATATTTGCAAAAGGCTGACTCTCGTCCGCCTCGTGCCTCATCCGGGCCCGAGGCCAACATTGCCGACGGCTTCTCAGAAGCTGCGTCCGGCTGGGAGACCGCCAGCTGCCTTGGCTGGAAGCTCGGCACGTGGGCCTCCCTCCAGCTGCTCCTGACCCACGTTGGGGCTTGTCCTTGGGGCAGGGAAGTCACGGAATGCCACCTGTCCCGGGAAAGTTTGCGGGGCGTTCGGCACGAGTGGGTGCCGGACAGGTGGGTTGGCCTTGCTTCAAGGGCAGCAACATGGCATTTGCAGAGGCCACACAGAAGTTGCCTTGGAGAGATGCTCCATTGGCATGGCATCGGAGGTGTGGGTGGGGAACGTGGCTCGGTATCAGTGTGGTTCTTCCAGCTCACAGAATCGTAGAATAGTTGAGCTGGAAGGGGCCTCTAAGGCCATCGAATCCACCGACAGACGGCTGTCCAGCTGCCTCTTGAAGGCCTCTCGTGTGGGAGAGATGCTCCATTGGTATGGCATCAGAGGTGTGGGTGGGGAACGTGGCTCAGTATCAGTGTGGTTCTTCCAGCTCACAGAATCATAGAATAGTTGAGCTGGAAGGGGCCTCTAAGGCCATCGAATCCACCGACAGACGGCTTTCCAGCTGCCTCTTGATGGCCTCTCATGTGGGAGAGCCCACCCTAGGTCATGGATTCCATTCCGACTTTACTTGCATCATGGTGAGATGGAGTCCTGGGGGAGGGACAGCCAGGCCACTCCAGCAGTATTGCAGTCACGCATGTGGCGGCTCCCTGACTTGCAGACCACGTTGATCAATTCCCAGGACCGTGGGGCAGAAAAGAATTCCCCGCTGGCCCTGGGATAAGACAGGATGCTCCTCCTCTCCCTCTCACTTGGGTCTGTGCTTTGGGATGGCTCCCTGTTGGCGAAAGCTTTCGTTCCATACTTTGATACCCCACTTGCATTCTGACGGGCCCCATTTGTGTGTGCGGTTTAGGCCATGCAACCAAAGTTTCCATTGCCACCAAGGGAGGGGCCATAGCTCAGTGGTAGAGCACCTACTTTGCACGCAGGAGTCCCAAGTTCGATTCCTGGCTTCTCCAGGTAGGGTGAGGAAAGTCTGATGTCATAATAATAATAACAACAACAGCAGCAGCAGCAGCAGTAGCAGCCAGACATCTTAAAATTCGACTGGGTAGGCCTGCCGGAAGAGATCCGTCTTTATAACCTTTTTAAATTCAGAAAGACTATCAAGCTGGCGAATCTTTCCCAGCAGGCCGTTCCACAGTCTGGGAGCGACAGAAGAGAAGGTGTTCTGGGTAACGGTCGTCAGCCTAATTTTCACTGACTAAAGTAAATTCTACCCAGATGACCTGAGTGTGCGGGGTGGATTGTATGGGAGCAGGCGATCCCGCAGGTAACCAGGACCCAAACCATGCAGGGCTTTAAAGGTAACGACCAACATTTTATACTTCGCCCGGAAACTAATTGGCAGCCAGGGTAATGATTTTAAAACCCTAGAGAGCCGCTGCTGCCAGTCAGTGTCAACAACACTGAGCTAGATGGACCCGTGGTCTGACTCAGAATAAGGCAGCTTCTGATGGATGAGTGGTCCCATCCCATTCCACTTGCCTAACAGCCGCTGTTCTTTTAGGTGCACATTCCCAACCACTGCGAGGCAGGTGGCATCCAACTCGCCCCTGAGGATCCAACGGACAAGCTTCTGAGGGATCCAGACCCCCAAGACCCTGAAGAACTGAAGAAGGACCCCAACTCCTGCTTTTTTGAAGGACAGCACCGACCTCATGGCTCCCGCTGGGCCCCGGACTATGACAAGAAATGTTCCATATGTAGCTGCCGGGTAAGTGGGAAGAAGGCGAGGCAATAGGCCCTCTTTGCATCTTGGAGGACTAGAAGCTTCCCAGACACCTAGGGTACCTCTAGACAGCTTGTTTGCCCCACATTAAATGCACATTTCGGGCGAGTGACGCATCTGTCTTCCCGAAGCCATCTAGGGGCAAACCCCTGAAGCTCCACTTTAAAAAAAGTCATAGAATTACCGTGACTTTTCCGGCTTGGGGCGAGGTGACGCTGGCATCTGCCGTCTGTCCCTTTGAGTCATAGCTGCATCAGGGGGACTGCCCCAGTTGATGCCGACCCCTGATTGGTTGCATTGGTTGGACGGGGACATGGGGCGGGCCAGCGGGCCGAATGGCCTCTGGATCGCCTCCATGGAGCTTAGTAATGAATTGAATTGCATTATTTTTAAAAATAATAATAAACAGCTGTACATTTTAAAAAATACTAATAATAAGGGCCACGGGCTCACTGGGACAGTGCAGAGGTGGTGGTTCATCTCCACGCCTCTCTAGAAGTGTGCAATTGCACAATTAGAGAACTAAAAAAAAAATTAAAAAGAAAGGGGTAAAAAGAAAAACAGGGCGAGGAGGTGACTTCTCCCTCCAGGACTCCTTTGTTTTCAGATGCTGGGAGAAGGAGAAGGGAAACAATATTGGGGTGTGTGTGCAGGAACAGGGCACTGGGGGCAGGAGCAGCCCGTCAACCTCCAACACCCATACTTGCGCTGGGTAATCCATGGGTATTACCCTGGAGGGGCGCAATTGCGGGAATTTGGATAACGAGGTGCCACTGCGACCTTGTATGAACAAGGGCCTAGCTAGGATGCAGGTGTGGCATAGATCCATCAAAGCATCTGTGCTGCCCTAGATCCCACAGCAGGATATCTGGATTTCCAGAGCCGTGTGGAAGAGGCACCAGCGGGCTGAGTTGGTTTTGTGCAATTCCATGCAAACTGGGCCTGCTCCTTTGGGAAGAGAGGCAGGGAGAGGCTGCCCTTGTTATTAACAACATCTGCAAGCCAGTTTACCAATAAAAAAAATGTCCATGAAGGAATACAGAAACATTTGAGCATTTGCAAAGGAATTGTTAGGTATATGTAGGTGCTTTATACCAACTCCATCCAGCCCAATATTCAATGGTGCAGATAGGGAATTTTAGATCCCGGACTTCAAAGTGTGACACGCCAGCCCTGCTACTTTGGGGGGACTCCATGGGCCATGGGCCATGGGCCTCTGCCCCCAATTGCCCCAATCTGCTTGTATTGTCTGATGGGGAACCGCTTGGACTCAGACGGACGCCCCTTTCCCATCCCTCCTGGCTGAGATCCTCTAACTGGTGATGCCAGGGACTGAACCTCATAGTAACTTATGACACCCTTCCCCAAATCACTTTGCAAAAGTAGATCCGTGTGAAATGCAAAAGTAGATCCGTGTGAAATGCACGTGTATTTAAAGATGCCCGCTGTTACGGAGACGGAACATTAGAAAAGAGAGGCGCACGGCTTGAGAAGTGAAGTGCAAAAACCAAAAGAATCAGTGAAGTCATGATGGGGTGACAGCAGGCAGGTGGAAACCCCTCCAGCCAAACTTGACCCCAATGACCCCCAAATTTTCTAGCCAATCCAGGCAAGAACCATCTTGTTTGGCCCTAGCATATTCAGGACTGCTTTGAACATTACTTGGCACCTGCTTTAGGTATGTTCCCTACCCACCCACCCCCAGCAAATCCCAACAGTAAGGGCAACGAAATCTTTAGAAACACAGGGTTTGTACAGGTCCACTGACAGTCAACTGTGATACTGTTAGTTTTACCCTACCCTGTGCCTGTTTGCATTCTCTTCCCCTCCTTATTGTTCTACTATGATTTTATTAGATTGTAAGCCTATGCGGCAGGGTCTTGCTATTTACTGTTTTACTCTGTACAGCACCATGTACATTGATGGTGCTATATAAATAAATAATTAATAATAATAATAATAATAATAATAATAATAATAATAATAATAATAATAATTGGCCACAGCTTCCTTGTCCAGGGTTCACTCAGGCCCTTTCTACACCTCCCGGCCTTCCAGGAGGGAGGGGGAGGATCTCAGGATTTCCTGGTTCCAAGATCCTCCCTCTGGGTCCACACATGTTCGCCACGTTCAGGGACGGCGCGGGCACCATATTTTCTTTTAAGCAGTGGGTCCGGTCACACAGGAGCGAGGCCCTGCTCCATCAAAAATGTGAGTAGTTTTTAAAACAAACAAACACAAAACCGCCCCCAACCCCCCTCCCTGCCATCCCAGGGGTGGCAAAATTGCTGCCACCCCCTCCCCTGATGGGCACGGAGCCGTGCAGTATGGCTCCGTGCCCATTTCTGGTGCTGTGCTTACTGATGAGTAAGCGCGGCACCAGGCAGGTCGGGCACCCACACCTCCCACGGTCTTGGGACAGTCCTGAGACCGCTAGAAGAATCAGGTTTTCCCAGGGTTTCTTTATCCCTGGGAAAACCCGTGCCTGTCCCCCGTCCCCCTGAACACGGGAGTCCCTGTGCATCATATGGACGCACAGGGACTCAGCCGTGACCAGCCCAGGCTATCTGGCTGGTGTAGACACGGCCTCAGTCTCACACTTAATTTTGCTGCTGCATCATGTTTGAAAGAGCCCCAAGGGACCTTCTTCACCCGGTGTCCTGTTGCAGTCTCTAACAGTGACTGAGGATGTCCCCTTGGGATTTATTTTTATTTGTTTTGCCAGATTTGGGCCACACGGAAACTAGTGTGGACGCCTACCCTGTGCCTGTGAAACTCTTCCTCTGGAGCAGCTTTCTTTTACTTGGAACTCTCTGGATGTGTTGGACTACAAATCTCAGAATTCTGGGAGTTGTGGTCCAACACATCTGGAAGGCACCAGTCTGGGGAAGGCTGCTGTAGAGATTCACCAGACCCTGAGATTTGGTATTGCCTGCAAGTGTTGCAATTATCTTTCACTGCATCAGGATGTGTCTGGGGTTAGGAGACTGCCCCCTACTGCCTTATGAACAGGGATATTTTATAATACCTCCCCCCCGCCCCTGCTCATGGCAACATGAAGATTGCCAGTTTTCAGCCAGGCCTCAAAACAGCCATCATGAACGCAGTCTGCAGCTTTGGAACCCAGGATTCTGCCCATTGAACACCGAGGGATTTCTTCTGAGTCAGCAGGGATGGGTACAGTGTTAGGATAGTTTCCCAGGATGTGCAAAATCACAGTTTGTGCTCATTGTGAGACACACATAAGCAAGAGTTATGTATGCAAGATGTGCCCAAGAAGGGTGGTGGCAGTTGCTTAAGAAAGAAGAATCAGGGCAGGCAGCCCACCTTGCAAGGTTGTTGGGCATGAATTTATAAGCTTGTAAGAATGGCCATGCTGGGTCAGAACCTGGATTGGAAGCAAACTAGCTCACCAGGAGCAGAAGTGTTGGATGAGTGAGTTTTTGCACCTCTTTTCGAGTGCTCTCTGCCTTCAAGCCAAGCTCCTAAGGAGTTATTCTTCTCTTGTCTCCTTTTCCCACTCCACAGAAGCGCACTGTGATCTGCGACCCTGTCCTGTGCCAGCCCCTCAACTGCTCCCAACTGGTGCACCCGAGGGATCAGTGCTGTCCTGTGTGTGAAGGTAACGGGGGTGCAGAGCAGGATGGGTTTAGAGTTGCAGAAAGAGAGAGAGAGAGAGATGGGTGGGATTCTCCATTTGATAACCTTAGCACATTCAGGCTTGGTTCGCACGTAATGACAACCCAGAGTATAGGTTCTTGGAATCATAGAATCATAGAATAGTAGAGTTGGAAGGGGCCTATAAGGCCATCGAGTCCAACCCCCTGCTCAATGCAGGAATCCACCCTAAAGCATCCCTGACAGATGGTTGTCCAGCCGCCTCTTGAAGGCCTCTAGTGTGGGAGAGCCCACAACCTCCCTAGGTAACTGGTTCCATTGTCGTACTGCTCTAACAGTCAGGAAGTTTTTCCTGATGTCCAGCTGGAATCTGGCTTCCTGTAACTTCAGCCTGTTATTCCGTGTCCTGTACTCTGGGAGGATCGAGAAGAGATCCTGGCCCTCCTCTGTGTAGCAACCTTTCAAGTATTTGAAGAGTGCTGTCATCTCTCCCCTCAATCTTCTCTTCTCCAGGCTAAACATGCCCAGTTCTTTCAGTCTCTCTTGTTGAATCGTGGCTTGTTGTTCTGTACAAACCCTGCACTATGGTTTAACTATAGGTTGTTAGCCATGAACAATCCAGAATGAGAATCCCTGGTTTGTTGTTCGGTTGGCAATTCAGGGTGGTTCCTGCAGGGTTCAGACATAACGACAACCCACGATTCAACAACCCATATTTAACCCTTACTCTGGGTTGTTGTGACACACAAACCAGATCTCAGAGAGGGATTCAGAACTTGGGAGGGTGATGGAGAGGAAGATCAGAAAAACCTGGATTTTGGAACGGGAAGGGGGGGGATTTATGTAATTATAACCTGGGAAGAAGCAAAGGAGCCAACATCCCCACTATCTACTTTGAAAGGCAGGATGTTTCACACATTAATCCTGTCTATGCAGATTAGCACACCCAGTTTGGATTGTGTAGGGCGGGAGGTGGTTCTGGACCTGAGATGTGAATGAGGTAGTGAAGCAGCAATGGAGACTAAGGTCCCAAAGGTGTGCTCAGCCTTCCCTAGCCTGGCACACTGCAGATGTATTGGAGTGCAATTCCCATCATCTCTAGGATGCATGGCCATGCCTCAAGATCCCAATGCATCTGGAATGCCCCCAGTTGGGGTCGGCCACCCTAGGAAGTGAAGGGAAGGGGTAGAGGTACTTGTAGAGGGACGTAGGACTCCCAGAAGGCCTTGCAGTTTCCCCTCTGTGATCGATATGTGTCCCCTCATCATCTCATCTTTCACAGAGAAAAAAGAAGAAGGACAGAGAGCTGAGAAGGCCCGGGACAGCAGCGAAGGTAAGGGGATCGGGTATCTCTGACTCTCTGGCTGAGTATGCTTGCAAATTCTCTTCAAGCTCCAGAATTTTCACTGAGAATCAAGGATTCAAAGGACACATTTGCACGTGCCATCTGTCCCTAACCCGGCGCCTTCCAGGTGCCTTGGACTACAACTCCCATCATTCCCAGTCAGCGTGATGGGAGCTGTAGTCCAACACGTCTGGAGAGCACCATGTTAGGTTGGAGAAGCCTCCCCCGAAATGGACTGGCATACCCACTGCATTCATTGCGGGAGACCACGCTTTGTGTCACATTTCCATCAGAGCTCCGGCTGGCTGGGGACTCAGCAAGGCCTTCTCCGTAGTGGCACCCAGGTTGCAGAACTCCTCATCTGATTCATCTCCTGATTATCGGCATATTTACACAGACCTTTAAAATCCTTTTTGTTCCATTGCACCTTCGCTTACATTCTTCTCCACCATTTTTCTCTCTGCTGTATTTTGTGAGTTTTGCCTCTTTTCTCATTTTATTTCTTTTATCATTGGACGCACATCATAGATTGTTTTAGCTTATATTGTGGGATGCCTTTTGAGGGCCTTTGGACTGAACGGCAGGGTAAAAATAATTTTAAAAGTCTGCATTTATAGTTAAAAGTATTGGCTTTCTCAAACAACTACCCTCTTAGGCTATCTCTTCTAAACATGATGTATTTATTCATTTAGCTTTAATTTGATAAGGTACCCTATAAAATTTGATAAAGTGCCCTTTATAGTGTTATAGTACATAACACTATAAAAAGACAATTGCGATAGAATAACAATAAAATTACAAAATGAGAGGTGTGAGATCTATTCAGCCAGCAAACAAACAAATGAATCAGTCAATTAAAAAAAAATTTAAAATTTAAACCGTAAGGGCAAAAAAATAACATTTTGATTTGGTACCCCAAAAAGCCCAACCACCCAAAATCAATACCAATCATATCACCTTTGGGAGAGCATTCCAATGTCAGAGTGCCACTAGAGAGACGGCCCTGTCTGTGTTCAGACAACACCATAGTCAATGGTGGGGTAATAATCAACTCGACAATTGTTTATCTAGGGGGTGCTCCCCACAAAACATGATAATAATCAACCATGGTGTGAATTAGGATCAGCGTTGAGTTGACTATTAGTCCACGCTGAGTTGACTCACTCATCCCTCGTCCTCCCCACTTTCAGTCCTCCTGCTAGTATCCCATCAGCCATTGCTGCAGAAAATCTATCCTGCCAGTTGGACTAGAGTGGCAGCCGCTGCTTTGACCGCTCTTGCCTTGCAACTCTGTGGCTGACGCGATAACCAACGGCAGCTGAGGAAATCACCAACGGTGCCCTCCACACAACACGATAACCAATGGTGGTTGAAATCGCCAACTTTGCACACCGTTGATTATTTGCGTTGGTTATTTCGGCCAAATAACCAACCGTTGATTAAAAAACTGCCTCCACACAACACGATAACCCACGGTGGGTTAAATAACCAACAGTTGATTAAAAAACTCCCTCCACACAACACGATAACCCACGGTGGGTTAAATAACCAACCGTTGACTATTTAAACCACCATTGGTAATTGTGTTGTCTGAACCCAGTCCCTGTCTTTTGTTAACCACAAATGCAGGGGTATTGAACCAAAGGCAAAAGGCGCAGAGGCCAGACTACCCAAAATACCTAAGATACCAGCATATTTTAACGTAAAGGTCTTACAGCCAGGAACTAAGCCTTAGAGGGGGCATTTCAAGCTTTTAGAAATGGGAGGAAAAGGGAAAAGCTGGAAAATCACCAAATGATAGGCATTTGGGAGAAGGGGGGCATGTTCCAGGGCAGGGGGCACAACCAGCTGGAGCACTCTGGAAGGCCAGATGGGATCTCCAGGTGTCCCTGATTTGGCCCAGGGGCTAGGGCTCACTACCTCTGGCCTAATGTATTTCTCCCACTGGCGATGTTTGGAGAATATCTTCATGCACAGGCACTCCTTCAGGTATTTGGGCCCCAAGCCATTTAGGGATGTGCACCTCGGCTCCAAGCTACATTCGAGACTCAGGTGAGGCTTCCGTCTTTCCTTCGTCTGTATTAGGTTGTTACTTCGATGGCGACAAGACGTGGCGAGGAGCTGGCACCCGTTGGCACCCCGTGGTCCCTCCCTTCGGCCTCATTAAATGCGCCATTTGCACCTGCAAGGTGAGGTCATCCACCAGGCCACGGAGAGACATGTTGGGCCCAGGAAAGGACCGTGACCAACATCCCACCACCACCCTCTCTCTCTCTGCCTGTGCTTTATTGCTCCTCAGTGGATTTTTCGTCACTGGGGCAGTAAACTGAGGACTTAGCTGCACTGCCTGAGACTCCCATGTGGAAGTTTCTGTCATTGGCTGCACCTCAATACAAAAAAATAAGTAAATCCCTTCACATAGAAATCTAGCTTTTCAAGGAGAAGGCTACTAACTGAACCTTCTCCCTGACCTGTTAGTTTTCTGTTGCAGGGAATGTATGGCGGGTCATTCATTGAGGTGAGCCCCCAGTGCTGACGTGCTTCAACCCAAACACAAGTTTAAACGCCACAGTGAGATTAGGCCTAAACTGCAGAGTTTGCCTCTTGGTTTGTTGCTAGGCAACCAAGTGCTCCTTTCACTCTCTCCTTGACCAGAATTAAATGTCTGTTTGGAGCCACTGCAATGAGATTTGCTACATGTTCACCTCTGCACTGTGTGGGAAGTCCTCTGACTAGCATTGCAGTGGCCCTGCCCAGAAATTGGGATTAGCCTTTCAGATGCCCAAATAAAGATGAAGTGAAAATCTCTCACGTCTCTTTGGAGTCCTGAGCGGCGGTGCGTGGGGATGGAGCTGCTACAGCTGGCCTGGAGGCTACCAGGGGATTGGGTAGGAGTTGAGGAGAGGAATCCCCTTGTTATCTCTGAACTGTGATTGGAAATAACAAGGGGCAGTAGAGGATGGTGGCTCCCATGTCAGTGGGGCGGTGTGTTTGCTTGTGAGGAGGAGGAAAGATGAACGTAGCTGATGCCGTGGTCAAAGTGCCAATTGGAAGGGCTCCAGCCCTGGCAGGGCCCTGCCCCCTGTCATCACTCGACCCCTGGGGGAGAAATCTGGGGGCCCCAAGGCCCATTCTGGCTCTCTCACCCTGCTGTACTGTGTGTGAGCTGTTTGGAACTGCCATGAAACCCATCGGTGCATGCAGAAGCACACATACACGTGTGTGTGTGCTTGCACCTTAGCTGCTGTGTCTGGTGCTCTGGCCCTTTCGGTGCTCATGTTCACCCTCTGTTCTTGCCCTCCACACAGGGCGCCACGGGGGAAGTTCACTGTGAGAAGGTGCAGTGCCCACACCTGACCTGCAGCAACCCCGTCCGCGTCAACCCGTCAGACTGCTGCAAGCAATGCCCAGGTGAGCTCAGGGCGCCAGGCCAGCACCAGGCAGGATGCGCCTGCAAGGCCTTGCACTGCCACAAGTCTGGCATGTGCCTGGAGTGAGGTGTGATTGTGGATCGCTCTTGTGATTCCCCCAGCAGGGAAGTTGTGGCAAAAAAATATTGGACTGCCTTCTGAGTAACCTCTCTGTTGAAAGGCTTTATGTCATTTAAAAGCACATTCCAAACACACACATGCACACAACAGGTGTGTGGGTGAACTGTCTACTTTGATCCCCCGCCCTTAAAATGCCTGGTGTATTCATCCAATCGCATTTTAAAAACATGCCTTTTGCACTGTTCTTAAGCACTTTCAAATCATTTGGGGAGCGCAGACAGTCCGCTTTTGTGACTGACACGAGGGTCAGCCAATCAATGCTCTGCACAGCCCTGCTCTGGAATGGAGGAGGTAGCTTTGTGACTGACACGAGGGTCAGCCAATCAATGCTCTGCACAGCCCTGCTCTGGAATGGAGGAGGTAGCTTTGTGACTGACACGAGGGTCAGCCAATCAATGCTCTGCACAGCCCTGCTCTGGAATGGAGGAGGTAGCTTTGTGACTGACACGAGGGTCAGCCAATCAATGCTCTGCACGGCCCTGCTCTGCAGTGGAGGAGGTAGCTTTGTGACTGACACGAGGGTCAGCCAATCAATGCTCTGCACAGCCCTGCTCTGGAATGGAGGAGGTAGCTTTGTGACTGACACGAGGGTCAGCCAATCAATGCTCTGCACAGCCCTGCTCTGCAATGGAGGAGGTAACTTTGTGACTGACATGAGGGTCAGCCAATCAATGCTCTGCACGGCCCTGCTCTGCAATGGAGGAGGTAGCTTTGTGACTGACACGAGGGTCAGCCACTCAGTACTGTGCACTACTGTGCTCTGAAAGGGGTGGCCGTGCTAATGTTGAGATTAACACAAGGACCAGCCAAGCAGCACTTCTGTCCCTCCAAAAAAGAAAACAGGTTCCACTCAAGCCCAATCTAGGTGACAAGGTTGAATGCATGGTGAGAATACTTCCAAAGCAGGATCTCCAATGAAATGTTGGTGGCTTTCAAGATTGCTCGCTCACCGTAGTTTGAGGGTCCTTTAAAATGATATCACTCTCTAGGGCCTCTCCCATGCTTTGCAAGTGTTATCATATTTGTTTGTTTTTTCCTAATGAGGGAAATCTGGTATTATTTAGAAATGGCAGAATGAGAGTCTCGTGTAATTGGGCAATTTGACAGTGCCATCTAGTGGTTGTATAATGAAACATAGGAAGGCAAGAAAGAAAGAAAGAAAGAAAGAAAGAAAGAAAGAAAGAAAGAAAGAAAGAAGGAAGGAAGGAAGGAAGGAAGGAAGGAAGGAAGGAAGGAAGGAAAGAAAGAAAAGAAAGAAAGAGGAAAATCATGTGTAAGGTTGCCAATCTTACTTCCCAAAGAATCTGGAAGCAGAAGCCTCAGCAAAAAGTGTGGGATGAAAGCTTCATGTAGAAATGCCCACATTCCCAGAGTTTTACAAGAGGTCCGGATGTTGCTGTCTTCCACTGGTAACCCTCCCTTGTTTTCCCATTTCTTCCCCCATCTTTTTTTCTTTTTGAGGAAAACCTGTTAAGAAAGAAAAGATTAAATAGTGGCACAAGACCCTTTGATCCATAGCACTAGGACCCTGCCATATAGAGGTGCCCCTAGAATCATTTGTTGTTGTTGTTTATTCGTTCAGTCATTTCCGACTCTTCGTGACTTCATGGACCAGCCCACGTCAGAGCTTTCTGTCGGCTGTCGCCACCCCCAGCTCCCCCAAGGTCAAGTCTGTCACCTCCAGAATATCGTCCATCCATCTTGCCCTTGGTCGGTCCCTCTTCCTTTTGCCTTCCACTTTCCCTAGCATCAGCCTCTTCTCCAGGGTATCCTGTCTTCTCATTATGTGGCCAAAGTACTTCAGTTTTGCCTTTAATACCATTCCCTCAAGTGAGCAGTCTGGCTTTATTTCCTGGAGTATGGACTGCTTTGATCTTCTTGCAGTCCAAGGCACTCTCAGAATTTTCCTCCAACACCACAGTTCAAAAGCATCTATCTTCCTTCGCTCAGCTTTCCTTATGGTCCAGCTCTCGCAGCCATAGGTTACTACGGGGAATACCATTGCTTTAACTATGCGGACCTTCGTTGTCAGTGTGGTGTCTCTGCTCTTAACTATTTTATCGAGATTTGTCATTGCTCTCCTCCCAAGAAGTAAACGTCTTCTGATTTCCTGGCTGCAGTCAGCGTCTGCAGTAATCTTTGCGTCCAGAAATACAAAGTCTGTCACTGCCTCCACGTTTTCTCCCTCTATTTGCCAGTTATCAATCCAGCTGGTTGCCATAATCTTGGTTTTTTTGAGGTTTAACTGCAACCCAGCTTTTGCACTTTCTTCTTTCACCTTTGTCATGAGGCTCCTCAGCTCCTCCTCGCTTTCAGCCATCAAAGTGGTGTCATCTGCATATCTGAGATTGTTAATGTTTCTTCCTGCGATTTTAACTCCAGCCTTGGATTCGTCAAGCCCAGCACGTCGCATGATGTGTTCTGCATACAAGTTGAATAGGTAAGGTGAGAGTATGCAACCCTGCCGTACTCCTTTCCCAATCTTAAACCAGTCCGTTGTTCCGTGGTCTGTTCTTACCGTTGCTACTTGTTCGTTATACAGATTCCTCAGGAGGCAGACAAGATGACTTGGTATCCCCATACCACCAAGAACTTGCCACAGTTTGTTATGATCCACACAGTCAAAGGCTTTAGAATAGTCAATAAAACAGAAATAGATGTTTTTCTGGAACTCCCTGGCTTTCTCCATTATCCATCGGATATTGGCAATTTGGTCCCTAGTTCCTCTGCCTTTTCTAAACCCAGCTTGTACATCTGGCAATTCTCGCTCCATGAATTGCTGGAGTCTACCTTGCAGGATCTTGAGCATTACCTTGCTGGCATGTGAAATAAGTGCCACTGTCCGATAGTTGGAACATTCTTTAGTGTTTCCCTTTTTTGGTATGGGGATATAAGTTGATTTTTTCCAGTCTGATGGCCATTCTTGTGTTTTCCAAATTTGCTGGCATATGGCATGCATCACCCCCTATCACTGTTGCCTTTTGCTTTCCTTCTTTCTTGGGCTACTTCCAGTGTCTCAGCAGACAGCCATCTTGCCTTCTTGGTTTTCTTTTTCTTTGGGACTTTTTTTGTTGCCACCTCTTGGACAATGTTGCGAACTTCTGTCCATAGTTCTTCCGGGACCCTATCTACTAAATCTAGACCCTTAAATCTGTTCTTCACTTCCACTGCATATTCATTAGGAATATTAGTGAGCTCATATCTAACTGATCTGTGGGTCTTCCCTATTCTCTTTAGTTTGATTCTAAATTGTGCAATAAGAAGTTCGTGATCTGAACTACAGTCAGCTCCAGGTCTTGTTTTTACTGTCTGTATAGATGTCCGCCACCTTTGGCTGCAAAGGATGTAGTCAATCTGATTTCGGTGTCGGCCATCTGGTGAAGTCCATGTATAAAGCCGTCTTTTAGGTTGTTGGAAGAGAGTGTTTGTTATGCACAGTGAGTTGTCATAGGAATATTGAATTATAGAGCTGGGAGGAGCCTTGGAGGCCATCTAGTCCATCCCCATCTTAGTGTAGAATCTATAATGCAGGATGGAACTCCAGCATCCCTGCAAGATGGCTGTTGAGCCTCCACTTAAATCCCTCCAGCAAAGGAGAGTCCGCCATTTCCACAGGCAAGCCTGTTCCTCTGTCAAACAGCTCCTACTATTAGGACATTTCTTCTAACGTTGAGCTGAATTCCACTTCCCTGTAAGTTCTGCCCCCTAGTTCTAGTCCTGCCCTCTGGAGTGAGCAACAGGTTTGCTCCACCTTCTGCATGACCTGATTCTTCAGATCTTTGAAGACCTCTGTTATGTCACCCTTCATCTTCTCTACTCCAGGCATAGGCATGCGCAAGGGGTGTGCTAAGTGTCCAGGCACACCCTAATGTCTCAACAATCAGCGCTGAATTGAGGGGGCCATTGAGTAGGAATCCAGAGGAGAATCCAGATGCAGTGGGAATGGTCCTTCAGCTGCCATCCAGCTGTTCCACTGCCATTGCCCCCAACAGTGTGCCGTTGCTCCCTGCAGCAGGAACGAAAAGGAATCATTCTGGTGGGAGCCTCTCTGCTAGGAAGGAAAGGAAAGGAACCTCTCGTGCAAGCACTGAGTCATTACTGACTCTTGGAGGGACGGCAGCTTTCGCTGACGTTTTCTTGGCAGGCCTTATAGCGGGGTGGTTTGCCGTTGCCTTCCCTGGCCATTATTATCTTTCCCCCAGCTACCTGGGTACTCATTTTACTGACCTCGGGAGGATGGAAGGCTGAGTCAACCCAAGCCGGCTGCCTGAAACCAGCTTCTGCTGGGATCGAACTCAGGCCGTGGGGAGAGTTTCAGCTGCAGAAACTGCTGCTTTACCGCTCTGCACTACATGAGGCTCAGTTTCCCTGCTAGGAGCCACACTTCAAAGAGGACAGGAGGAGGGCCCAGAAGGCTAATATCACCTCGTAAGCCCCTCCTCCAGCCAGTATCACCAGAAAGCCCCACCCACTGAGAGCCAGTGCTAAGTAGTTGCTAAGATGTTGGACTGGGAATCGGGAGATCCGGGTTCTAGTCCCCACTCGGCCATGGAAACCCACTGGGTGACTTTGGGCCAGTCACGGACTCTCAGCCCAGCCTACCTCACAGGGTTGTTGTTGTGAGGATACAATGCGGAGGAGGAGGATGTACGGCACCTTGGGTTCCTTGGAGGAAAAAAGGCGAGATACAAATGCAATAATAAATAAATACAAATAAAATAATTGCTGGGACTTGAGGAGTGTCTCCTCATTCCCCCCCCGCCCCCACTCACCTGCAAGGGTTTGCCTGCGGTCAGGCAAGCCAAACGCAGAGTAGGGCATCAAAGTATACAGCGTTTAAAAGATAAATGAATAAAAATGATATCGTTTACGATTGAGGATTCAATAAATGTTCACCTTAAAAGAAAACATCCCTGGATGCACACACCTGCATGAAATATGCTGCACACGCCTATGGCTCCAGGCGAAATATCCCCACCTCTTCCAACTGTTCCTTATAGGACCTGGTTTCCAAACACACCTCTGTACACGCCTTTGGAAAAGCTCCTTTGGATTTTGTGTGTCGTTCTCCGTGACTTCATGGTGCAGGCATTTGGGACGGTTGGCAAAGGTGGGCCTGATTGCTCCTGCCCGTTCACACACACCCATATTCCCACTTCTTTTTGCA
Source organism: Elgaria multicarinata webbii (assembly GCF_023053635.1). Lineage (NCBI taxonomy): Eukaryota > Metazoa > Chordata > Lepidosauria > Squamata > Anguidae > Elgaria > Elgaria multicarinata. Next base: position 12,121,496 of record NC_086178.1, on the reverse strand, counting down.
GCCTCTGATATGAACTCCTCTGCGCTTTCAGACATGATGCAGGCAGATGGTCCGAGGGCCTGCAAATTTGGGCGACAGTGGTACATGCACAATGAGAGCTGGCACCCTACGGTACCTCCCTTCGGGGAGATGAAGTGCATCACGTGCTGGTGTCTGGTGAGTGGGCAAGTGTCCCTGTGGGGAGGAGGCAGTGGGAGGGTGAGAACCTGAGATCAAGACAAACCTTGGGGGTCTGGCTGAAATTTTGAGTTGGGCCAGGTTCTCTGGGTCCTGAGCCACATGTAGCCCATTGGACCAAGGGAATCATATCGGCTGTGCCTCTCCTCTACCCTAGAACTGGATCATTCTGCAGTAGGTTGGGGATGCTTGTATGATTGGGTTTAGGGTGACCATATGGAAAGGAGGACAGGGCACCTGTGTCTTTTACAGTTGCATTGAAAAGGGAATTTCAGCAGGTGTCATTCGTACACATGCAGCACCCGATGAAATTCCCTCTTCATCACAACAGTTCAAGCTGCAGGAGCTATACTAGAGTGACCAGATACAAAAGAGGGCAGGGCTCCTGCAGCTTTCACTGTTGTGATGAAGAGGGGATTTCACCAGGTGCTACATGCCTACAAATTAGACCTGCTGAAGTTCCCTTTTCTGTGCAAGTCTTAAAGATACACAGGAGCCCGGTCCTCCTTTCCATATGGTCACCCTAATTGGGTTGGCCCTGAGTAGAGCTCCAGGAGAGGGGAATGTGTGAGACGAGGACTCTAGATTTATTTATTTATTTATTTATTTATTTATTTATTTATTTATTTATTTTATTACATTTCTATACTGCCCAATAGCCAGAGCTCTCTGGGCGGTTCACAAAAATTAAAAACATTCGAAGTATAAAACAACAGTATAAAACCATAGTACAAAATACAATATAAAAGCTCAACCAGATCAAAACAGCAGCAATGCAAAATTACAAATTTAAAACACCAAGTTAAAATTTATTTATAGACTGTTAAAATACTGGGAGAATAAAAAGGTCTTCACCTGACATCTAAAAGCATATAATGTAGGTGCCAAGCAAACCTCCTTAGGGAGCTCATTCCACAGCCGGGGTGCCACAGCAGAGAAGGCCCTCCTCCTGGTAGCCACCTGCCTCACTTCCTTTGGCAGGGGCTCACGGAGAAGGACCCCTGAAGATGACCTTAGGGTCCGGGCAGGTACATATGGGAGGAGGCGTTTCTTCAGATAGCCTGGCCCCAAGCCGTTTAGGGCTTTAAATGTTAATACCAACACTTTGGATCGGGCCCGGACCTGGACTGGCAGCCAATGAAGCTGGAGAAGGATGAAGATGAAGTCTACACAAGATGATGATGACGTTTTGGAGGCCTGGATGGTTTTTTTTTTTTTTTTTACTGAGGAGAACACCATGCACACATCAGGTCTTGGGGTTTAGCTTTGGGCCAGGTTATAACAAGCCTGACAACAGACAAGCCTGGCCAACTTATCAGCATAAAAAGGCCTCCAATTAAAATGAACCATCAGTTAAAAACAGCAGAGGATAAAATGAACAATAGAAGAACCCCATTCAAAACACAGCTTATGTAGAGGATTAAAATGGCGTTCACGTGATGCCCCAAAGGATAACAAGGTGGACACCAGGAAGGCTTCTCTGGAGAGGGCGTTCCATAACTATCGGGCTACTATTGAAAAGGCCTCCATCCTACCCCCACGCCACACACAAGCCTTATCTCAGTAGGTGAAGGCACGTAGAGCAGTGTGTCTCATGACGATCGCTGGGCTCTAGTAGAAATATGTGGGGGAGAGGTGCTTTTTCAGGTACTATTTACCCAAACTGTGTGGGCCTTTTTAGGTTAACGTCAGCAGCTTGAATCAGGCCAGAAAATGAACTGGAAGCCAGTGAAGATGGAACAGTGCTGGCATAATATGACCCACATTCTAGCAGCCATATTTTACACTCACTGAAGCTGCTGTAACATCTTCAAAGGCAGCCACACAGAAGAACAGGGGAAGAGCCCTGCTGGATCAGACCAAGGGTCCGTCTCGTCCAGCATTCTGTTCCCACAGTGGCTGACCAGCTGTTGATGGGAATCCACAAGCAGGACATGAGCGCGACATCACCCTCCTGCCCATGTTCCCCAGCAACTGGTGTATATAGGCTTACCGCCTCTGATACTGGAGGTAGCACAGAGCCACCAGCGCTAGAAGCCACGGATAACCTTCTCTTCCAGGAATTCATCCAACCCCCCTTTAAAGCCATCCAAATTGGCGAACATCACCGCATCTTGTGGTGGAGAATTCCATAGTATAACTATGCGCTGTGTGAAGAAGTCCTTCCTTTGATCTGTCCTGAATCTCCCATCAACCAGCTTCATGGTGTGACCCCAGGTTCTTGTATTATGGGAGAGGAAGAAAAATGTCTCCTTGTTGTTATTATTATTATTATTATTATTATTATTATTATTATTATTAATTTATATAGCACCATCAATGTACATGGTGCTGTACAGAGTAAAACAGTAAATAGCAAGACCCTGCCGCATAGGCTTACAATCTAATAAAATCATAGTAAAACAATAAGGAGGGGAAGAGAATGCAAACAGGTACAGGGTAGGGTAAGCAGGCACAAGGTAGGGAAAAACTAACAGTAGAAAGTAACAGTAACAGAATGTTCACATTCCCCACACCAGACCTATGTAATAATAATAATAATAATAATTAATAATAATAATAATTAATAATACCATTTATATACCACCCCATAGCCGAAGCTCTCTGGATGGTTTACAAAGACTAAAATAGGGAACATTAAAAACAAATATTCAAAATTTAAAAGCATAAAAACAGATTGCATACAAGATCTATCGGGGTCAATTAAAAACTCAACATATGCAGTTAAAAGCCTGGGAGAAGAAAAAAGTCTTGACCTGCCGCCAAAAAGATAATATTTTTTTCACCAGACAAGCCTCATCGGGGAAATGGTTCCATAATTGGGGAGCCACCACTGAAAAGGCCCTCTCGCTATATAGAAGGACTTATTGGGTCAGGCATGGGATTTTAGCCCTGCAGAGATATTTGCCACCAGTGGAGGCTGGTAGCTCTAATACCAGAGGGGCGATAAATTCACTGCGGGTTTCCGTCAGAACCAGTCAGAATTCTAAAGGAGCTCTCCAAGGTGCTTCTGCCAGAACCAGTCACAACCTTGGATCACCGTCCCACTAACATTGGAACCACCACTGGTTGCCAAAACCTTTCTGTAGAGTCTCATCAGCACAAAGTTTTGGCTCTTGTGTAACTGCCTCTCCCCGCCCCCCTTTTCAGTCTGGGGAGACCCACTGCCGGCGCCAAGAATGCTCTACTGCCTCTTGCTCCAAAGAGGAGAAGGAGAAGGAGGACGGCTGCTGCTCCCAATGCGAAGGTGAGTGAGCGTGTTTCTGGGTGCAGGACTGTGCAAGGGGTATATGAGCCATTATGACTAGTAGCCACTGAAAGCCAGAGATGAATTTGGAAGGTCTTCCCCTTCCAGATCAACAGTTTCGTGATTTTCATGCATTATTGTCTGAATCTGGTATTGAAAACACCAAAGCGTCTCTTCGTGAGTGATTTGTGGGATTAATTTTGCCACTAGATGGTGATGTTTCATCGTACTTTATGGAGCATTACCCAGATGGGAAGTTTTCAATTACAAATCACCTGGTCACTATCTAAAGGAGCCTGTAGTGAATGCAGAAAAAAACCCAAGAAAAAAAAAGACTGATAAGGCTGTGGGTTTTTTCCTTAATGTAGAGATGCCCATAGTGAACTCCAGCTCCAGTTAAACAATGTGGATATCTCCGAAATGATGTGCCCAGTTCCCCCACCCCACCCCGGGTCTGATTAGCCTGCCTTTTCATCAAGGCTAACCCTACGCGAGAAGCAGAGTCCATTGCAAAAAGTAGAAAACGTAGCGCGGGCATCTTTAGGGTCAAGCCGCCTTCCCTCGGCTCCTGCTCATAGAATCCTAGAATAGTAGAGTTGGAAGGGGCCTATAAGGCCATCGAGTCCAACCCCCTGCTCTCTCCTTTACCGCTTCCGCTTCCTCTCTGTTGTCCTGCAGCCCCAGATCTCCTTCCGGAAGAAGCTCAAAAGACGCTCCAAGAGGACACCAAGCATTCCTGGGCACACTAGCCGGCCAGCTGGAGCCAGGAAGCCCGGATGCCACGACGGGTGTTGCCGAACGGCCGGTGGAGCCGAAGGCAGGGCAATTTGCAACTGGTGCTTTGCGAGGCCTCCCTGAACCTTCACGTTTTGTTGGCTTTTTTTCAAATAAGCGGGGTGGGGTTCTGATCTTGCCCCTCCGTTGCACGCCTGATGCTCTCTTGGCCCTCTGCTCAGTTGCAGCAACCTGGCTGTCTGATGCCTTCTGTGCTGCCAGCGTGGAAGGATTCGGAGGCCCAGGACTCCAAGCGGGGTGGGGGGGGGATGAGGGATGAGGAACGGCGACTGGATGCCAAGCAAAGCTGTCATCGCCTGTGAGGTCTGCGTGGCGCCGTGGAGGGTGCCAGCCAGAGCAATGAAGTCCTTCAAGGGGCAGAATCCTGGCACTGCCTGCCTACCTCGTAGGAAAGCTTGCACGGTACGAGGAACTCAACCTGCGATGCAGCCGGGGCTCAGACAGCTTCACCTCTTCAAGGGAGACCTACACGGCGCATATGCGCACACCCGCACACTCACACACACCCCAAAACTGGGAAGTGCCTTCGCCACCAGACTAGCTTGTATATAGTGTAAAATGGTCTTCCTTCACTGCATCTCTTGGTCTGTTTGGGGTTTTTTTTAGTTCGGAGGACAGGGGTTGTTCTTTGTGGTTGTGTAATTTATGGTTGCCGTGGGCACGGACCTCTTCCCTGCTCCTCTCAACGTTGAAGGACTGATGTTGGAGATTATGTATTTATTAAAAAGAAAATCGATGGAGAAAAGGCTTGCAGACTTTGGCCAATGTTTTGTGGTTCCTGCCATTCCTCCCGCCTCCTCCCAAGAGCTCCATCCCAGTGGGGCGTTTGCTCTTGAACATGCTGTTCAGTTTGCCCAAACAGCCCAATACGTATTATTTATTTCATTTCTGTATAGCTCAATAGCTGAAGCTCGCTGGGTGGTTCACAGAAATTAAAACCATAAGGTGCAGCTTAAGATATAAAATATGGAAGCTTAAAAAAAAACAATATAAAAGTACAACCAGGGGCACTTCCACACGTCGTACTGAGGCTGCTTCCATGCGGCCCCAGTGCACCCCGAAAACGATCGTGTAACTCGCCTGCAAAAGAGACGAGGTGCACTGGGGCCGCATGGAAGCAGCCTCAGTACGACGTGTAGAAGTGCCCCAGAATAAAACCAAGCGGCACTGCAGAGATTTAAAATACAGATTTAAAACAGCAGAGCTAAAAGACTAGGATGCTAAAATGCCAAAATACTGGGAACATAAAAAGGTCGCCAAAAGGAGTACAAGGTAGGTGGCCGGTGACAGGTGGCCCTCTCTAGGGAGCTCATTCCACAGCCAGGGTGCCACAGCAGAAAAGGCCCTCCTCCTGGTAGCCACCTGCCTCACTTCCTTTGGCAGGGGCTCACGGAGAAGGACCCCTGAGGATGATCTTAGGGTCTGTGCAGGTACATATGGGAGGAGGTGTTCCTTCAGATAACCTGGCCCCAAGTCATTGAGAGCCCTCCCCCCCCCCCCGCACCACTTTGGGGGCAGAAAGGGATAAAGTGCTACTGATCTGCAGCCATAGAGCAACCTGTCCAGTGGTTAGCTTGCAGTTCAGTACCAGAAATCCAAGCTTTGTGTCACACTTTAACTTTTTGTTGCATGATTTTATTTATTTACTTATTTTAGAATATTTATATACCCCTTCCTGCTTTGAAAATCCCGAAGCGGTTTACAGCATATGGTAAAACAGTATGTCATAAAAGCATAACCGTGTTTAGAGAAAACAATGGCTGGGAAAAGCCAGTGTGAACATTTTAATCATTGTTGGAAGCACGTGGTCGCCAGTGCCCGACGTGTCTCGGGGAGGAGGTCATTCCAGAGGGAGGGGGCCAACACAGAGAAGGCACTTTGCTGTGTTGATGCTAGCTGGGGCTCTGCAGAATGTTCCAACGCTTCCCCTGAAGATCGTAGTGATCTATTGGATCTATATTGGGGGAGACGCCCTTTCAGGTAGCTGGTGCCAACTTGAATCCTGCTGTGTTCTGTTGGTTGAATGACAGGGCTAGTTCTACCATTAGGTACAGTGATATAACTGAGGGTGACCCTATGGAAAGGAGGACAGGGCTCCTGTGTCCTTAACAGTTGTATAGAAAAGGGAACTTCAGCAGGTGTCATTTGTATGCAGGCAGCACCTGGTGAAATTCCCACTTCAACACAACAGTTAAAGCTGCAGGAGCCCTGCCCTCTCTTGTATCTGGTCACTCTAGCATAGCCCCTGTGATGAAGAGGGAATTTCATCAGGTGCTGCATGCATACAAATGACACCTGCTGAAATCCCCTTTTCTATACAACTGTTAAAGATACTGGAGCCCTGTCCTCCTTTCCATATGGTCACCCTAGCTTAGGCAGAGAGAAAGCAATTACCGTATTTCTTCGATTGTAAGACGCCATCAATTGTAAGACGCACACTAATTTCAGTACCACCAACAGGGGGGGGGAAACCTAAGACACACCCGCGATTCTAAGATGCACCTCATTTTTAGAGATGTTTATATGGGGAAAAAAGTGTGTCTTAGAATCAAAGAAATAGGGTAGGTCAAAATCATCCTTTGAGCTTTACAGCTCGAGTAGAGTTTCAGACTCCCTGGTTCCAGTCCAACCTTCTAACAACTACACCACATTGGCGGCTACAAAGGTACTTGGTACTTCTATTCTGCTATGATTTCCCACTCACTTAGGATGACTATATGGAAAGGAGGACAGGGCTCCTGCATATTTAACAGTTGTGTAGAAAAGGGAATTTCAGCAGGTGTCATTTGTATGCCTGCATCACCTGGTGAAATTCCCTCTTCATCACAACAGTTCAAGCTGCAGGAGCTAGACTTGAGTGTCCAGATATAAAGGAGGACAGGGCTGCATGCATACCAATGACACCTGCTGAAATTCCCTTTTCTATGCAACTGTTAAAGATACAGGAGCCCTGTCCTCCTTTCCATATGGTCACCCTACCTCAAGCTCCTTTACTCCCCCAAACGACCTCTTTTGTATCTGGAGTGACCAGATACAAAAGAGGGCAGGGCTCCTGCAGCTTGAACTGTGGTAACAAAGCAGGACGTTCCCCAGGTGGTGCATGCATACAAACAACACCTACTAAAATTCTCTTTTCTATACAACTGTTAAAGATACAGGAGACCCATCCTCCTTTCTATATGACCACCCTATAAAGGGGGACTCCTTTAGAAGGTCATGTGCATTATGACACATGCTTCTGAGTGTGGCAAGGCAACCCTGCTGTGTTTGGGGACCCTCCTGCTCATTCTGGTGAGTGGGGCCCTGCGCTTGTACCCCAACATCTGTGGCTGGCAGCACCATTACTTGCTTTTGCAGGTTTTCTGTGACTCCGATAACAATGGAATCGATGCACCCCCTGGTGGCAAGCAGAAACTTCAGATTTATCTACTCCAGTTTCTCTACTTCTCCCCTGCAACATTTTAGGGCTGGAGGGGCAACGGTGCATTTGTTCAGCATTCCATGAACAAGAATGATAAGAAAGCAAGCCTAACGAATGAGCTGCCTGCACAGAGTCTGGAGACATGGCCTGCCAAGATATTTTTGATGTATGAAATTCAGACACGGTTGATTGGCGCTCCCCCCGCCCCCAATGTCCTCACACCCATTGCATGTCCCAGCAGTTCTGCAATGGCAATGAACTACCTTGTAATTGCAGGCTGCCATTCCATTGGGATTGGAGACAAACCCTAGAGCACCCTTGCCCAACCTGGTGCACTCTAGTGCACTTAAGACTACAACTCTGTGGATGATGGGAGTTGCAGTCCAAAGACGTCTGCAGGCACCAGGTTGGGGGTGGCCGACCTAAGAGGCAGGCAGCTCACAGCGGGAGGCAACGACCCCTTTTTATAAGAGCCAAACTGGAGATTAACTTGCAAAACACAGTAGATAAGGAGTGAGCTCTGTAGTGAGCCCTGCTCTCAGAGGGTAGAATCATAGAATCATAAAATAGCAGAGTTGGAAGGGGCCTACAAGGCCATCGAGTCCAACCCCCTGCTCAATGCAGGAATCCACCCTAAAGCATCCCTGACAGATGGTTGTCCAGCTGCCTCTTGAATGCCTCTAGTGTGGGAGAGCCCACAACCACCCTAGGTAACTAATTCCACTGTCGCACTGCTCTAACAGTCAGGAAGTTTTTCCTGATGTCCAGCTGGAATCTGGCTTCCTTTAACTTGAGCCCATTATTCCGTGTCCTGCACTCTGGGAGGATCGAGAAGAGATCCTGGATCGAGAAGAGAAGCCGAAACAGCAACACCCATCCACACGAGGGAGGTGTCGGCAGGAACTGCAAAGTTTGTGGAAGCACAAAACATCTTTACAGCCCAATGGGCTGTTGGAGGCATGAAAACGGGGGGGAAGGGAGCACAGAAGGGAGTGAACCTAAACAGGGTGTGGCTGGCGGGCGGACTGGGACCTTGAACAGAAGCACCCCACAATGCAATATTTTGTTTCAGGATCTTCTTGCACAGAATAATTCACATTCACAACTACTGTCATGTTATCTTCGGTGCTTGTGTCTGAAGAGACCAATGCTAGCTTGATTCTTCTTTAATAATGTTTCATTGAGTTTAAAAAAAAATACAATGAAAGCAAAAACAAAACACATTAATACTAATTCAGAATCCCTCCCCATTTCCTCACCAAACTTGGTCAATTTCACACATAAAAATCTTCCATCTTTCATTTTCTTTTTCTATTCGAGGGTGGTATATTATTAATATTTTCTATTTCATTTATTTATATATAATCTTCTTTTCATGAGTCCCGCAAATTTCTATAAGCTTCTGCCAAAGTTATTCTGTTCGATTCTTTTTTTCACGTAGTCTATGTATTTTTGCCAGTCCTTCTTAAAAGTATCTCTTTTCTTTATTCCTCTATGTACGCTTAACTTCTGCGTGAGTTTTTGGTTTATTGCTATGTCCCAGATTTTCTTTTTCCACATTCTGTCAACATCCAGGCTGTCTTCCAGTTACTTGTTGTTAATTGCCTCGTGGCTGTCAACAAAAATCCAACTAATATCTTTTCTTTTAACACTCTATTTACTTTAACAAACATATTCAATAAAGCTAACTCTGGTGTTTTGCTAATCTTTGATCATTAATTTTTCCTGTTTCTTGAAAAATCTTATCCCAAAACTTCCTACATTCCCACCACATATGAATTTGGGTTCCATTAGTTTCACATCCTCTCAATAGATCCTTATTCATTTTTTGCCAACTTCACGGGTGTCAAGATACCACTTCTGAACTAGTTTTAGCGCACCTTCTTTTATTATTGTGGACAAATGCTTTCTCTCCTGCAAGTGTACAGGCAGGGTCACAGCCATAGGGACATCCCAGGTTTCATTCAACGCATAGTTAAAGCAATGGTATTCCCCGTAGTAACCTATGGCTGCGAGAGCTGGACCATAAGGAAAGCTGAGCGAAGGAAGATAGATGCTTTTGAACTGTGGTGTTGGAGGAAAATCCTGAGAGTGCTGTGGACTGCAAGAAGATCAAACCAGTCCATACTCCAGGAAATAAAGCCAGACCGCTCACTTGAGGGAATGGTATTAAAGGCAAAACTGAAGTACTTTGGCCACATAATGAGAAGACAGGATACCCTGGAGAAGAGGCTGATGCTAGGGAAAGTGGAAGGCAAAAGGAAGAGGGGCCGACCAAGGGCAAGATGGATGGATGGATGATATTCTGGAGGTGACGGACTCAACCTTGGGGGAGTTGGGGTGGCAACGGCCGACAGAAAGCTCTGGTGTGGGCTGGTCCATGAAGTCATGAAGAGTTGGAAGCGACTGAACGAATAAACAACAAAACAAAATGTGTGTGTGTGCCTGTTCAGAAGACACCTTAAACCACGGCTTTAACCATGGTGAATAAGGCCTCATTCACCGTGAATTAAAGCCATGGTTTAAAGTGTCTTCTGAACGGGGCCTGGGTGTGTGTAGGCCCTTTACTTGGGGAAAGAAAAAGCATGCAAGGCAGTTTCTCAACAGATCTGCTCCGTCCTTCCAGTCTTCTGCTCAATCATCAGCTTTTGGCTTGGGTAACTGGCAAGAACTAGGCCTGCCTCCTACCTACTGACTGGGCTGGGGTTTTACTGAGAGTGGTAGTTGAGCCCAACTGGAAAGCACAAGGTTGGAGAAGACATTTTTCTTCCGCTTTCTTAATGCTAGAACCCAGTGGGGTCATCCCATGAAGCTGATTGCTGGGAGATTCCCAGCTGAATTGCTGGGAAATTCAAGACAGATAAAAAGAAGGACTTCTTCACACAGAGCATAGTTCAGATGGCTGGTTGGCCACTGTGTGAGCAGAGTGCTGGACTAGATGGACCCTTGGTCTGATCCAGCAGGGCACGTCTTATGTTCTTACGGAATTCGCTACCACACGTCATAGTGATGGCCACCAATTTGGCTTTAAAAGGAGGTTAGACATATTCCTGGAGGAGAAAGCTAACAAGGATTACTAGTCCTGGTGGCTCAGTTTTATCTCCAGTATCAGAGGCTGTAGGCCTATGTACACCAGTTGCTGGGGAACATGGGTGGGAAGGTGTTGTTGCACTCATGTCCTCCTTGTGGGCTTCCCAGGGACAGCTGGTTGGCCCCTGTGTGAACAGAGTGCTGGACTAGATGGACCTGTGGTCTGATCCATAGAATCATAGAACAGTAGAGTTGGAAGGGGCCTATAAGGCCATCGAGTCCAACCCCCTACTCAGTGCAGGAATCCACATTGATACATCCCTGATAGATGGCTGCCCAGCTGCCTCTTGAATGCCTCTAGTGTGGGAGAGCCCACAACCTCCCTAAGGAATTGGTTTCATTGCCATCCTGCTGTAACAGTCAGGAAGTTTTTCTTGATGTCAAGCAGGGCTCTCTTTATGTTCTTATGGGAGGCTGCACTAGGCACTTTTTTTTAGATTTATAAAAAATAAACTTTATGGATGTTTGATGCCGCTAAATAGCATGAAACGTATTTGTTTAAATTCTGCCTGTTTTGCATCAATTCCCCCACCCCAATGTCTGGCTGCAGGATAGCATCCATACAGGTTAGATGTGATTCCCATTGTGTTTGCATTTTCTCCTCTTGCTGCGAACTTCCTGCATCAATGGCAAAAATCATCATAGAATCATAGAATCATAGAATAGCAGAGTTGGAAGGGGCCTACAAGGCCATCGAGTCCAACCCCCTGCTCAATGCAGGAATCCACCCTAAAGCATCCCTGACAGATGGTTGTCCAGCTGCCTCTTGAATGCCTCTAGTGTGGGAGAGCCCACAACCTCCCTAGGTAGCTGATTCCACCGTCGCACTGCTCTAACAGTCAGGAAGTTTTTCCTGATGTCCAGCCGTACATGTCATCTACCGTAGCAGGCCGGAAGATTGTTGCCGTGTTAGTATAAAAGGCGCAGCATCAGTCAAGGAGATCATGATCTTTTATCCAGCAAGAGCCTTCATTTCCAGAGCAACCATGTGACAAGTCCCCCGGTTTGGAGACACAAAAATAGATAATCCAATTCATTTCGGAAAAATGGCTGCGGCCGTACAGACCTTTTTTTTCTAAAGTAATAACCGAGGACGTGGGTGTCTTCGTCCGTCAACCCCATAGTGCAAGACCGTGAAACGTAGACACCTGAAATTTGGCATGCACACTGTGGGGACCATAGGGGTCTGCACCTTGAGTGCTTTTGCTTTTAAAAGGCATGCATACATTTTAATGTATTTAAACTTACCCGTGTGGTTGAAGCTTGTGATAACTTCTTCAGCCACTGGGAGGCAGACTTCCCTAACCAGCACATAGTGTTCCAGTCCAGTTTGGCGACATGGGGGTATGTATGCCTGATCCCTCCCCACTGCTGTGGGGCTTCCCTCTTCAGGGGAAGGGAGTGGACAGCTTCTCCCATAAGGGGCTGCAGGAGTGCACCGGACGTGCCTTCATTCCGACTTTGACAGCTGCATAAGTTTGCTTGAAGGTGTCACTAAGACAGACTGAGGGCTGTTCCGATCTGTGTGAATCCAGGTCCGCTTGCTAGTTGAAAAGTATAAAAGCCGCTGCGTCCGAACACTTCCAGATGTTTTCTGAATAACTGAGATCCTCTTTGGACGAACGGCTCGTTCCTGTGGACTGTGCTGCTTTTGCTTGCGTGGGTGAGGGACATAGCATGGGCGAATGCCAAGTTGTGGGAAGTCTGGAAACAAAGCCCTATGAGGAGAGGCTGAAAGAACTGGGCATGTTTAGCCTGGAGAAGAGAAGACTGAGGGGAGACATGATAGCACTCTTCAAATACTTAAAAGGTTGTCATACTGAGGAGAGCCAGGATCTCTTCTCGCTCATCCCAGAGTGCAGGACACGGAAAAATGGGCTCAGATTACAGGAAGCCAGATTCCGGCTGGACATCAGGAAAAAATACCTGACGGTTTGAGCAGTATTACAATGGAACTAATGACCTACGGAGGTGGTGGGCTCTCCCGCACTAGAGGCCTTCAAGAGGCAGCTGGACAGCCATCTGTCAGGGATGCTTTAAGGTGAATTCCTACATTGAGCAGGGGGTTGGACTTGATGGCCTTAAATGCCCCTTCTATGATTCTACGATTTTAAGACATCACAAGCCTTGCCAGAGAAAACTGGCATGTTAGAGAAAGGGTTCCTCTGAAGTTCTGTAGGAGACTTCAGCTCAATGGGAGAGCGCCTGTTTCACATGCAGAAGGTCCCAGGTTCAAAACCTGGCACCGCTGTTTAAAAGGAAACCCTAGAGAAATGATGCTAGTTAGAACAGACTGTTACTGCGCTAAATAGACAAAGAGTCTGACCTGGTCAAAAGAAGTTTTCTCAGCCCCTAACTTTTCTCTCAGGTATCTCGTTTTCTAGGTGTAAGACATTTTTAATCCTCAACCCAATACATCAACATTACAGTCAATATTGTTAGAAGAGATGTGGTCAGATTGAACATTCCCATCTTTGGTGGGAATGTTCAACAGTGCAGGAATTTTGGAACATGGTTGCTGATTACTGTCAGGAATGTTTTCATGGTAGACCCCATGTAACTCCCGAAGTTACGCTTCTTCATCCTTTTGAACCTAAAGACCCTGGGGATGCTGGGAACTGGAGTCCAACACTTCTGCAGGAGGCCAAGTTGGGAAAAGTTGGTGGAGAAAAATAGAACAATGGTCTGGCTTTGTGTAAGGCAACTCCTCACCTGGGTGTCCTCTGTTGGAAACAGAAAGCTGGGCTAGGTGGACCTTAGTATGACTGAGCAGTGCTCTTCATATGTTCAGCAACCCTTACCACCACCAGCATTTTCCTGGGCATAATTCAACCTTGCACAATTATTATTATTATTATTATTATTATTATTATTATTATTATTATTTATTTATATAGCACCATCAATGTACATGGTGCTGTACAGAGTAAAACAGTAAATAGCAAGACTCTGCTGCATAGGCTTACAATCTAATAAAATCATAGTAAAACAATAAGGAGGGGAAGAGAATGCAAACAGGCACAGGGTAGGGTAAGCAGGCACAGGGTAGGGTAAAACTAACAGTATAAAGTCTGCACAACATCAAGTTTTAAAAGCTTTAGGAAAAAGAAAAGTTTTTAGTTGAGCTTTAAAAGCTGCGATTGAACTTGTAGTTCTCAAATGTTCTGGAAGAGCGTTCCAGGCATAAGGGGCAGCAGAAGAAAATGGATGGAGCTGAGCAAGGGAAGTAGAGGCCCTTGGGCAGGCGAGAAACATGGCATCAGAGGAGCGAAGAGCACGAGCGGGGCAATAGTGTGAGATGAGAGAGGAGAGATAGGAAGGAGCTAGACCGTGAAAAGCTTTGAAGGTTAACAGGAGAAGTTTATATTGGATTCTGAAGTGAATTGGAAGCCAATGAAGAGATTTCAGAAGCGGAGTAACATGGTCAGAGCAGCGAGCCAATCAAAGACATTTCATAGAAACATACAATAGTGGAGTTGGAATCATAGAATAGTAGAGTTGGAAGGGGCCTACAAGGCCATCGAGTCCAACCCCCTGCTCATTGCAGGAATCCACCCTAAAGCATCCCTGACAGATGCTTGTCCAGCTGCCTCTTGAAGGCTTCTAGTGTGGGAGAGCCCACAACCTCCCTAGGCAATTGGTTCCATTGTTGTACTGCTCTAACTGTTAGGAATATTTCCTGATGTTCTGCCAGAATCTGGCTTCCTGTCACTTGAGCCCATTATTCTGTGTCCTGCATTTTGCAGGTCCTGGCCCTCCTCTGTGTGACAACCTTTCAAGTACTTGAAGAGTATTTGCTCCCTCTTCGGGCCTTCCCCACCCCCGGGTTGATTTGAAAAGTGTGTCTGCTCAATGTCTTCCAGATACACAAGGGTTAAAGACACTGGAGGCCGTGCCTAGAAAACACACGTGCGCGCACACACACGTACACACACACACACACACACACAGAGGTTGTCAACTCTATTAACCATTAACCGTGCTAACCCTGTTAGGTGCTGTACCAAACAGGTAACCAATTCGTGCCCAGAGGATGCATAAAACTCACAGCTGAAAAATTCCATAGCTCCAGCCTCATCTCTGTGGCCGTCTCTGTCACTGGCACAGTCCGACGCTAAGACTACAGCTGCATGCTTTGGCAAATCTACCACCCCGTGAGTCTGTCTGGACTGGAAGAGGAAGCTTCCGATGAATGGGGAACATTATCTGGGTTGCCCAACACAAAGCAGGAAATTAGGCATGCAAAGAGTTTAGATGAAGCATTGGTAAAATCATCCAAACAGGGCTTCCTCTTCTTTCAGGTCCTGGGCCAATCTAGAAGGCCCTTTTGACTGCTCCACAATCCCGCCCACCCCACCCAGCTACTTCATCAGTATGCTACCTTTCTTAGGTCAACGAAAAGGTCGCAAAAAATGTGCAAGCTTTCAAAATCTACAGATCTCTTCTTCAGGCAAGGTGTTACAGAAAGCAGGTTTGGGATGAGTGTGGGAGGCTCAGACTTGATGGTGAAATCACAATATCTGCACATTCAGAGTCCCAAAATGAAGTGGGGGTGTCTGCAGACATACAATTTAGGTTCTGCAGGTCATGTGATGGTTACTGGTTGGACCTGCAACTGCCCTTAAGATTGCTGGGAACCAGAAGTGGGCAAAGGTTGTGCAAGCTTTCAAGAACTGCAGGTCTCTTCATCGGGAAAGGTGTAATAAGAAGCAGGTTGTGTGTGTGTGGGGGGGGGTACCTTTGGTAGTCTTTGCAATGACTTCATGAGTTGCTTCTTTCCCAGCACTAGAGGAAGGAACACCCAGTAGATGCTGGAAAAGACTGTTTCTTCTTCTACCAGACGAGGAGTATCTTCCTGCTATTCCTCTGATAGGGTTACCACCTTTAAAAGCTGGCCCTGCTCCTATGCCCTTAACAGCAGTCTGAGAGCCCAGCTATGCATGGGAGATGTCTCCTGATGTCTTTTTTAAAAAATATTTATTTATTTATTTATTTATTAAATTTATATACCGTCCCATAGCCGAAAATCTCTGGGCGGTTTACAAAAGTTAAAAACAGTGAACGTTAAAAAAAGCATACAAAATTTTAAACCATCAAAAACATTAAAAAAAAAAACAGTATAAAAACAATCGTATCCATTTAAAACCAACAGTTCTGGAGTCCGTTAAAAAAAAAAAAACTTAGTGTTGTTAAATGCTGTTAAATGCCTGGGAGAGAAGTCTTGACGTGGCGCCGAAAAGATAACAATGTTGGCACCAGGCGAGTCTCATCGGGGAGATCATTCCATAATTGGGGGGCCACCACTGAAAAGGCCCTCTCCCTTTTTGTTTTTAAAGCTTAAAAAGAGCAGGGGAAGGAAGGTTGTTGTTCAGCTACAGTGCAGATTTCCTCGGATCTGTCGTCTCAGGCCAGGACACTTTTCTCGGACAGCTCCTGATCTGAAAAGCCACCATTCTTCCGCTGCAGCAACAAAACCCTGAAAGGAGAGACGCCGGTGTGAAATTGCCCAACTAGAATTTGTCAGCAAAATTGATTCTATATTGGTCTTAATGGAGATCGGGGATTTGTCTTCCACTACATGTGTTAATATTTCAAAGGTGGGAAGATTGCGTTATCACCAGTCACTACCGCTCTGAATAGTCACCCTGCTTATCTTGTGTACATTAGAAATGTGTATAGAAATGCCATGGACCCACAGTACCTGTTGCACTTCAGGGCCTTTTGCCCCCTGTCCCATTTAATTTTTTCCCTTCACTTTCTGCCCATGTATACCTGCCAACTGAGGAATAACACTCCATGCCTCTGATGAAGTGGGCTCTAGTCTATGAATGCTTCTGCCACAATAAATCCATTAATCCTTAATGTGCCACGCAAGACAGGTTGGACTTTGAAGGTCTGTATTGATAGTGCCCCTTATGGATGGCCCTACGGAAAGGAGGACGGAGCTCCTGTATCCTTAGCAGTTGGACAGAAATGGGAATTTTGGAAGGTGTCACATGTAGGAATGCAGTACCTGGAGAAATCCCCTCTTCATCACAACAGTTCAAGCCGCAGGAGCCTTGCCCTCTTTTGTATCTAGTCACTCTAGTATAGCTCCTGCAGCTTGAACTGTTGTGATGAAGAGGGGATTCACCAAGTGCTGCCTGCATACAAATGACACCTGCTGAAATTCCATAATAATAATAATAATTAATAATAATAATAATAATAATAATAATAATAATAATAATAATAATAATTTATTTCTTATCTGCCTCTCTGATTGGACTAAGATGGGGAACAACAGCAAGTATAAAATACATAAAATATTGATTAAAAACATAGCATGTTAAAAACATCCTAAAAGCATCCTAAAATTCTACTGGATAGGTCTGCCGGAAGAGATCAGTCTTGACTCTCAGTTCTTGAATGCTAAAAGACTGCCTAGCTGTTAAAAATACAGGACCTGTCCTCCTTTTTATATGGTCACCTTATGCATGCCTACAAATGACACCGGCTGAAATTCCCTTTTCTATACAACTGTTAAAGATACAGAAGCCCCCCTCTCTTTATTGTGAATATTAACAAAATAGAACAAAAAATGTGGAAAAAAATCCATATATAGGAATATCATTTACTGTTCATTTAAAAAAAGGGGGGGGGAGTTATGCATAGGTTTCAAGGAAAGCAGACGATATATCCACCACAAAGAGCCAGTGTGGTGTAGCGGCTAAAGTGTTGGACTGGGAGTTGGGAGATCTGGGTTCTAGTCCCCACTCAGCCATGGAAACCCACTGGGTGACTTTGGGCCAGTCACAGACTGTCAGCCCAACCCACCTCACAGGGTTGTTGTTGTGAGGATAAAATGGAGAGGAGGAGGTTTATGTACGCCACCTTGGGTTCCTTGGAGGAAAAAAGGCGGGATATAAATGCAATAAATAAATAAATAAAAATAAAATGTATTTATCCACTCGCATTACTCCGATATAACACCCGTTCCAATGTGGATAGCAAGATACAGGAGCCGTGTCCTCCTTTCCATCTGGTCACCCTAACTTATCCGGAGCAATGGCTGGTTACGTTCTGCCAGGGGACGCCTCCTCTGACCTACTCCGGCCCTTCTGTTTCTCTGCAGGGGAGCCCAACTGGGTGGTTGACAGGCCAAGTAATAATCCTTATCGCGATCATTAATGACTCCTTTTTATAGCAGGGTAAATTTACACTGCGAAGTCCAAACACTGAGCCTCCCAGGGCTGGATCGAGCCGGCGGACAAGTAGAGGTTGTGGAGAGACCTTGGGGGCACAGAACAGTGCTTCACGGAACTAGCTAAGGAGGCAGGATTTGAGAGCAAGCTGGTGGGAGGCAGGAAAGAAGGATCCCAGCTTGGCTAACTGGCTTCCTGCCTGCTAGTGGTGCCAGACCACCTATCACTTAGATGACTCTCCTTGCACACCTGTTTCCTAGCTGAATCAGCCCCACAAGCAGCTCTTTGGCAGGTGGTGGTGGGGTGATTCTGCTGGGAAACAGGTGTGGGAGGAGAGCCCTCCTTGTGTACCCCTTTCCTAACAGGATCAGGGCCCTGCCAGCCCACCAAAGAGTTGATTGGCAGGCTGGCAGGAGACCAGTTTTGGGGCTACGCAAAGTAGGGTGACCATACAGAAGGGTAGACAGGGCTCCTGTATCTTTAACAGTTGCACAGAAAAGGGAATTTCAGCAGGTATATGCATGCAGGACCTGGTGAAATTCCCTCCATCGCAACAATTAAAGCTGCAGGAGCCCTGCCCTCTTTTGTGTCTGGTCCCTCAGGGCAGGGCTCCTGCAGCTTTAACTAAATTCTCTTTCCTATACAACTATTAAAGATACAGGAGCCCTGTCCTCCTTTTCATATGGTCACCCTAACGTAGAGAAGACTCTCCTCTTCATGCAACCTGCATAGCGGAGTGACAGCATGTGTAGGGGAGGAATTGGGGTGCCAGGACACCTCCGGGAAAGCAGTGCACCCATGGTGGGCCCCAAAGGTAGCCTTTGTGACAGTGGAGGCTGGTGGCTCCGAGGTTGGTGGGGTCGTAAATCCGCTCCGGGTTTCAATCAGAACCAGTCAGAACTCTAAAGGAGCTCCCAAAAGTGGGAAGCCTGGTGACTGAAACCCAGAGCAGATTCATCTCCGCACTGACATGGGAGCCACCAGCCTCCACTGCTCTGTGGCCCATGAACCGTGGCAGTCCATCCCTGACTGAAAAGCTTCAAGGCAGGTGCAGGTGTCCACAGCCGTCCCTGCCTGCTATGGGCAAAGGTGAAGACCGGCTTGGCACAGCAAATCGGGAACAAGGGTGGCTGATTGGACAAGTGAACAAAGAGGTGAAAGGCGAAGTTGCCAACTTCTTTTTTTACTTGCCCTGCTCCTGAGCCTCTAAATAGGGTGACCAGATGGAAAGGAGGACAGGGCTCCTGTGTCTTTAACAGTTGTATAGAAAAGGGAATTTCAGCAGGTGTCACTTGTAGGCATGCAGCACCTGGTGAAATTCCCTCTTCATCCCAACAGTTCAACTGGAGGAGCCCTGCCCTCTTTTGTATCTGGTCACTCTAGTATACAGTGGCGGCCAAAATTGTGGGCACTTTTTGAATTTTTCATGTTTTGCAACTTTGCACATGAAATTCAAATGTTTGTATATCAATGGAAAAAAACTGATTCACGCAATACAACTATCCTGCTTCTTTTCCTGGGTGTCCAATCAAATCTTTTCTTTGGTGCTATTGCTCTGTTTACGATGCACACTTTTAATCTGAGAAATACTTCAAATATTCACACAATCTCCAATTGCCCTTCAGTTACAGAACAAACAGCAAAACTGACTTTCCTCAACTTGAAACATGATGTATCGCAGCTACTGCCATGTGATTGGTCCCCAGAACAAGGACTGTGATTGGCCAGTAGGGTTTGCAATTCCAATCGCTTCTTCACTCAATCACACCTGTTTGTTTTTAGACTAAAGTATTATTATTATTATTATTATTATTATTATTTATTTATTTATTTATTTATTTATTTATTTATATAGCACCATCAATGTACATGGTGCTGTACAGAGTAAAACAGTAAATAGCAAGGCCCTGCCGCATAGGCTTACAATCTAATAAAATCATAGTAAAACAATAAGGAGGGGAAGAGAATGCAAACAGGCACAGGGTAGGGTAAGCAGGCACAGGGTAGGGTAAAACTAACAGTATAAAGTCCACACAACATCAAGTTTTAAAAGCTTTAGGAAAAAGAAAAGTTTTTAGTTGAGTTTTAAAAGCTGCGATTGAACTTGTAGTTCTCAAATGTTCTGGAAGAGCGTTCCAGGCTTAAGGGGCAGCAGAAGAAAATGGACGAAGCCGAGCAAGGGAAGTAGAGACCCTTGGGCAGGCGAGAAACATGGCATCAGAGGAGCGAAGAGCACGAGCGGGGCAATAGTGTGAGATGAGAGAGGAGAGATAGGAAGGAGCTAGACTGTGAAAAGCTTTGAAGGTTAACAGGAGAAGTTTATATTGGATTCTGAAGTGAATTGGAAGCCAATGAAGAGATTTCAGAAGCGGAGTAACATGGTCAGAGCGGCAAAACTTTTTTTTGTACTGCAGATATTTGCATTCTGTTTTTTTGTTTTTTTTTGTATTGAATCCAGCATTAAATTCTCTTTCAATTGATATATAAACATTTGAATTTTGTGAAACAGAACATTTTCTATAAGGGCTCCTGTATCTAACAGTTGCATTTATTGTTTATTCGTTCAGTCACTTCCGACTCTTCGTGACTTCATGGACCAGCCCACGCCAGAGCTTTCTGTCAGCTGTCGCCACCCCTAGCTCCCCCAAGGTCAAGTCCGTCACCTCCAGAATATCATCCATCCATTTTGCCATTGCCCTCTTCCTTTTGCCTTCCACTTTCCCTAGCATCAGCCTCTTCTCCAGGGTGTCCTGTCTTCTCATTATGTGGCCAAAGTACTTCAGTTTTGCCTTTAATACCATTCCCTCAAGTGAGCAGTCTGGCTTTATTTCCTGGAGTATGGACTGGTTTGATCTTCTTGCAGTCCAAGGCACTCTCAGAATTTTCCTCCAACACCACAGTTCAAAAGCATCTATCTAAGGGAAATTCAGCAGATGTCATTTGTATATATGGAGAACCTGATGAAATTCCCTCTTCATCACCACAGTTAAAGCTGCAGGTGCCCTGCCCTCTTTTAAATCTGGTCACTCTAGTATAACTCCTGCACTTTAACTGTGGTGATGATGAAGAGGGAATTTCACCAGGTTCTCCATATATACAAATGACACCTGCTGAATTTCCCTTTTCTATGCAACTGTTACAGGAGCCCTGTCCTCCTTTTTACAGGAGCCCTGTCCTCCTTTTCATAGGGTCACCCCATATAAGCATGCAAAGTTGCAAAACATGAAAATTTCAAAAACTGTCCACAATTTTGGCCACCACTGTAGCTCCTGCAGCTTGAGCTGTTGTGACGAAGAGAGGATTTCACCATGTGCTGGAGCAGCATCTAATTTTAGGCAAGTGAACGGGCTTAATGATGCCTTCAGGGCCCAGCCATGCCAAAATCACAAGCCTGCTTTTTTTGTAGGAGGTTGCTGTTGAACCCCAAGGAAGAGGTGCCTACAGAGATAAAGCCCAGAACACAGAGGCTGTTTGTACACAGGGAAAGCAGCAGAGGTGGTAGCGGTGGGCAGAGGCAGGGCACAGAGGTCAGGACAAATTCCAGACTAACGTGGGACGGCATTTATATTCTACAGCAGGGGCGGGCAGGAGGACGCTTGGGTTCTCCTGGTAGAGATCTCTGAGTAGTTTGCAGCAGATCTGCAAGCATTTGGGACTGCCAGTTGTTTAAAAACAGCAACAATGAAAAGCTCACCCCTGCTACTGTGAAAAATTAGGCTGCTGCAGGAATTGAGTTTTGTACAAAGTTACTTTCTTTCTCTTCCGTCTTCTTTCTTTCTTTTACTTCTTCGTTCCTTCCTTTTTCCCCTTTCTCCTCCTTCCTTCTTTATACTTCTAAATTGGCCAATGACCACGGTACATTAAAAACGTAAAATACAAACAATAAAACAATGAACAAAAACAGCACGTGATAAAAACCAGCAACAAATACAAGCCCAAAGCATTAAACCAAAGTGAATCCAGCAGCAATAAAAGTACAGTGATCTAAAAACTCTAAAAACAGCTCTTACAATACCCGTGGAGAAAAAAAGGTCTTTCCCTGGCACTGAAAAGGCCGTGATGTAGACAACAGGTGAGCCTTTCTGGGGAGGGGATTCTACAGATGGAGAAGGGCCACCACCAAAAAGGCTCTAAATGGCTGCCTTCCGTAGCTGATGATGGGCTGTTTTCAGCTTGGGGGTGGGAGTGAGGGTGTCAGCCAGGAGAAAGTTGCCAGTTTCTTCCACTTACCTTGTCCCTTTGATAGCAGTATGACATTGGGTGACCATATGGAAAGGAGGACAGGGCTCCTGCAGCTTTAACTAGGGTGACCATATGGAAAGGAAAGGAAGACAGGGCTCCTATATCTTTAACAGTTGCGATGAAGAGGGAATTTCAGCAGGTGTCATTGGTATGCATGCAGCACCTGGTGAAATCCCCTCTTCATCACAACAGTTCAAGCTGCAAAAGCCCTGCTCTCTTTTGTATCTGGTCACCCCAGTATAGCTCCTGCAGCTTGAACTGTTGTGATGAAGACGGGACTTGCTGCACGCATACCAATGACACCTGCTGAAATTCCCTTTTAGAATCATAGCATCATAGAATAGCAGAGTTGGAAGGGGCCTACAAGGCCATCAAGTCCAACCCCCTGCTTAATGAAGGAATCCACCTTAAAGCATACCTGACAGATGGCTGTCCAGCTGCCTCTTGAAGGCCTCTAGTGGGTAACTGGTTCCTTTGTCGTACTGCTCTAACAGTCAGGAAGTTTTTCCTGATGTCCAGCCGGAATCTGGCTTCCTGTAACTATGCAACTGTTTCTATGCCACCGTTAAAGATCCAGGAGCCCTGTCCTCCTTTCCATATGGTCACGCTAGACATATCAATACTAAACTGTCTAGTAGAAAAACTCAGTGGTCTGTCTGCCTCTTTCCACACATTTCTGCAAGGGTTGGGGGTACATTCCGTTTAACTGGAATGGTATTACATTCTCCAGGCTCTGATGGATGTGCTTGAAATAGTCAAGAGAGATTCTCAGCTATCAGAAGCCGATCCCCTGAAATCTAGCTTCCAGTGATGAAACATCAGCCAGCAGCCCAGACTATTAGCCAGCAATCTGCCTAACCAAGGGATACTAGTTTTGAGGTCATGTTGATCTCTCTGATAGGTCTAACCATCTCCATCTGCTGGGTTGTGTGGCCCATTGAAACCAGGGGTGCTTATCACAGAATGAATGGAAGAGCTGTTTCACACGGCCAGGTTCCCAACAGAGGTACCTGGGGAATGGACAATTCCCAAAGGCAGCAGGAGGCCAGCTCTTTCGTCTCCACACACCTCAACAGCATGCCAAGAGTACAAATTCTTCAAAAGCATTTATTCTCGCAAGATGGACACACAGATTATGAAAGATCTCCGAAAGCTCCGTGTGTAGAACAGCCTGTTCCGTTCTGGGCACGTTGGGTTAAGAAAGATGCTGATAAAGTTGGGACGGGGGACGGGGATTGGAGAGAAAAGAAAAGCCAGAATACCGTAAAGGGCTTTGGGTCATGTGCAAAGATTAAAAACCAAACAGGTCTCGCCTGGCCAAATAATGGCAGGAAGTGCCCACGGGGAGGGGATCTCAGCAGGTGCTGAGCCAAGGAAGGGAAAACAACAAAGAGCACTGTGTGACCTTGATGAAGTTCAAGCGTTACTGTTTCTGGAAAAGAGTCATGCAGCACCTTAAAGGCTAACGCAGAACTAATCCACAAAAACCTATGCCACGATTTTTTTAAAAATGGAGACATTTGCTGCTACAGGACCCATTCCAGATGTTGCCTGCGGTGAAGGGAAGATGGCAACTAATGGATGAAGTAGGGTGACCTGCCTGCTTTTGTCTCTGGTCATGCTAGGCAGGGCTCCTGCAGCTTTACCTGTTGCGATGAAGAGGGGATTCCACCAGGTGCTGCATGCCTACAAATGACACCTGGTGAAATTCCCTTTTCTCTGCAACTGTTAAAGATACAGAGCTGTGTCCTCCTTTCCATAGGGTCACCCTAGCCTTAGGCTAACATGGGGCCCTATTCAGAAGAAAGTGTTGCCACCTTCCCTCCCACACCACCCCCAGGATCTGCTCACGTGCCTTTAGCAGCAGCAGCAGCAGTCTGATACACTGAAATGTAACAGGTGAGACTTTTCCTGGCATGGAGGAGGCATGATGGGGGAAAGTTCCTTCCATTTAATGTCTTGTGTTAAGCTGCTGTTAAAGGAGAAGGAGAAGGAGAAGGAGAAGAAGAGATCAAGGTCTCAAAAGGATACTGAAATCTCCAGCAGGTATGATGGCATTAGGAAAGGACGGCTACCAGGGCTGAGCGTATTACCCCAACATTAAAATCTCTCCACTGGCTGCCAATTAGTTTCCGGGCAAAGTAGAAAGTGTTGGTCATTACCTTTAAAGCCCTACATGGTTTGGGTCCAGGCTACCTGCGGGATCGCCTTCTCCCATATAATCCGCCCCGCACACTCAGGTCCTCTGGGGAGGGTTTACTCCAGTCAGCCAAAACTGGGCTGACAACCATTACCCAGAGAACGTTTTCTTCTGTCGCCCCCAGATTATGGAATGGCCTGCCGGAGGAGATTCGTAAAATTAACTCTCTCTCTGAATTTAAGACAGCTTTAAGGCTAGCCTTTTCCAGAAGGCCTGCCCAGATGAATGTGAATTTTTTTTTTTGAATTGTTGTACTAATGTTGTTTCCCGTCTCTATCCAGGTAAGAGAGACAGGTAAGAAATAAATTATTATTATTATTATTATTATTATTATTATTATTATTATTATTATTATTATTGTCAGCTCTTGATGTCAAAAGTAGTAGCAAGGCTTCAAACATGCCAGTAAGCCTTAGCCACAAATCTGTATAATGGGCGTGCTTTCACAATTCTGCTTGCCCTCTGGTGGGCTAATAAAGAAAAGGACCCAAAAAAAAGGACATTAGAGAGAACCAGTGAAGAAAAGGGCAACTGAAGTTAAGGGGCTGGAGCATCTCCCCTATGAGGGAAGGTTACAACAGCTGGGATTGTTTAGCTTGGAAAAAAGGAGGCTAAGGGGAGACATGATACAAAATTATGCTTGGTGTAGAGATGGTGGACAGGGAGACATTTTTCTCCCTCTCCCAAAATACTAGAACCCAATGGGGTCATCCCATGAAGCTGATTGGTGGGAGATCCAGGAGAAATAAAAGGAAGGACTTCTTCACACAGCGCATAATTATAGAACTCACTACGACAAGATGTAGTGATGGCCACCAATTTGGATGTCTTCAAAAGGGGGTTGGATGAATTCCTGGAGGAGAAGGCCATCAATGGCTAAAAGCCCTGATGGTTGTGGGCTACCCCCAGTAGTAGAAGCAGTAAGACTATATACACAAGTTGCTGGGGAACATGGATAGGAGGGTGCTGTTGCATCATGTCTAGGGTGACCATATTTGGGAAACCAAAAAAGAGGACACCTAGTGTGTATGTGGGGAAGCAGCTTTCTGAGTCCTGCAGAAAGTACATTATTCCCCCGCCACCTTAAAGAACCCGATTGGAGTGGAGGAAGGGAAAGGATTTCATTCTGCACCACCACCATCCACTCCAATTGGGGCCTTTTCTATAATGTCCACGAATGCCCCACTTTCCCCTTTAAGACCTCAATTGGAGCTCGGGGTGGGGGAACGATGTGCCTCAAGAAAGCATGTCATTCCCTCCTGCCATGCTAATGGCAGCCTTAAAGAGGAAGGTGTGTCATTCCAGGACATTATTGAAAATTATAGAAAATCCCCCCTGACACCATGGAAAGAACAAAAACCAGGACAAATCCGGGGAAATCCTGACAGTTGGTCACCCTAATCATGTCCTAGTTGAGGGTTTCCCATCAACAGCTGGTTGGCCACTGAGTGAACAGAAAGCTGATCTAGATGGCCCCTGGGTCTGATCCAGCACGTCTCTTCTTCTGTTCTTATGAGCTGCCAGCCTTCTTCCCAACCTTGAAGCTGCACAGGTGGGTGGAGAGAGCCCTGGCGGTTGCGTGGCAAACCCTGCCACCTCCCTAGTTATATAGTTGGGAAGAAGGCTGGAGGGGAGTAGGGGGTGGCACCTGTAGAGCCTTGGCCATGCAGGGCAAAAACAGGGCTCCTGAACTGGAAAAGTGGTCGGGGGTGGTGGTTGAACACCACCGCCTTTGGATGTTTGGGATGGCTCCAGACAGCGGCACCCAACCTGGCACACAGCAGCTGGCAACACCAGTTGCTCCAGAGACGGAAAGAACTGGGCATGTTTAGTCTGGAGAAGAGAAGATTGAGGGGAGACCTGATAACACTCTTCAAATACTTGAAAGGTTGTCACACAGAGGAGGGCCAGGATCTCTTCTCGCTCATCGCAGAGTGCAGGACACGGAAAAATGGTCTCAAGTTAAAGGAAGCCAGATTCCGGCTGGACATCAGGAAAAAATACCTGACAGTTAGAGCAGTATGACAATGGAACCAATGACCTAGGGAAGTTGTGGGCTCTCCCACACTAGAGGCCTTCAAGAGGCAGCTGGACAACCACCTGTTAGAGATGTTTTAAGGTGGATTCTTGCATTGAGCAGGGGGTTGGCCTCAATGGCCTTGTAGGCCCCTTCCAACTCTGCTATTCTATGATTCTAAGTTTTGTCTTGCCCAACAAGGACAAGCAAGAAATTGTGCCAGCCTCTGATTATGTACACAATTAAGACTGGCGGTCAGCCTTGAAGGGATGATGTAGACAACGTAGCTTAGAGATAGGCAACCTAATGCCCTCCAGACATTTTGGACACAGGATTGTGGGAATTATAGTCCAAAACAGCTGGAGAGCACCAGGTTGCATCCCTTGCTGCAACTGAAGCACTTTTGAACTGTATAAAATGCTCTATGAATCTTCAAGGTGAATTTACGTCCGGAGTTCAAGGTGGCATAGAGAGGGCTCCCGGGTGGTCTTCCATCAAGGTAATTGACCCGACTCAAAACTGCTTAGCTTCAGCAAAGTGAGTCCATGGTGTACCTTCAGAACAAATCTTTTGTCTGGAAGACGTTTCCAATTTAGAAAAAAAACCAAGTATTTTTACAGGGGGAGAAGAGGGACGTGCCAGATCCAGGAAATTCTGACAGGCTTTCGATAGTTTTTATGATGCTCTAGGGTGAAGAGGTAAAGTCCACAAGGAGAGGTAGGAGATACACTTCAGGTTCCAGCTGGCTGCAGGATGGAGGCAGGGCTGTGTGTGCCCAAAGGTAACCTGTGCTCAGGTACCTGCGTGGAATGCAGAAAAAGTAAAGCAGGCTTAAGGGTGCCGTCCTATACATGTTTAGACAGAAAAACGTCCTACAGCCGCCAGCATTCCCCTGCCCCCCACTTTAGATGTGAATGTGGCATGCTAGAGATACAAGTGATTGCCCTCTACACCTGGCTTGACCCTTATTTCCAGGTTAGTGCATACAGAAGAACAGCCTCCATTTAGAACAGGGGTGGTGCTGGATGGAGAGAAATGTTCTCACCTGGGCTGCGTCTTCACAGCACTGCTTTGGCTGCTCATTCCCTCGAAACACGGCAGCATCGTGGCTGCGGGGTGGGAACGTTAAATCCCCACAGCCAGGAGGGTGTGTGGGTTTGCAGAGGGGCTTGGGGCAGCGGGATAGGGAGGGAGCCCATGGTTGCCAGTAGAGAGGAGGTTTAAAGGAGCCCTTTTTAAAAAGGGCCGATCGCTTGGAAAGAAAAGGGAGGGAAATGGCGCAAAATAAAATAGAATTAAAATAATCCCAGAGGAGCTGCTATTCAGTGATGCATTTATGAGCCTGCACCCTGCCCTCTGTCAGGCCTTCCTGCACTTCTGGCAACCTATCTGTGGCCACGATCCGCCCCAGAATGCCCCCAGTGTAAATCCAAAGTAAAGTCATCACCGACAGATGGAAGAAAGACAATGGTGACCTCGCAGTAAAGGGGAAAAATCATGCTAAGTCCGTGACTTCTTAAAAGCGCACTTTCGGGGGAAAGACCCGTGGTGGCTGTGTTGTACAACCAAGGCAGCGCTACTGCGCAGCCACCACAAGGCATACGGAGTGTATCGACAGCCGCCTGCTACATCTGCCATTCTAGGCACAGCTGAATCACTCGAAGGCTGGACAAATCCCTGGCTTTTACGTTTCCTATATGCCAACCTTCCCCAACTTGGTGGCACCCTCCAAATGTGTTGGAGTATAACTCCCTTCATTCACAGCCATCATCCTCCAGCAGCGGGTTTGGGAAGGTCCTCTCTCCAAGGTGCAGTACTCCTAAGCCCATTTCTTAAGAGCGAAGTCCCATGGAAACCAGTGGGGCATACTTCTGAGTAACCTGGGTGAAAGGACGCATCCAGTGCAGCGGTCTTCCTTTCGCTCGTCCCCTTTGTCCCCCCCCCCCCCCTTCGTCCTTGCGCTAGCCTTGCTGGTGCATTTTCTCCCAAACGTTTCCTCCTTCCAGAGCTGGCAGCCTCCCAGTTTGTTTGTGTGTCTTGTTTTGCATTTTTATAGGCACAGGCTGTTGTGTGGGTGCCTTCGCACCCAGCCCCGCCCTGAGAGGTTGGAGGCAAGTAGCGGGAATCATAGAATCATAGAATCATAGAATAGCAGAGTTGGAAAGGGCCTACGAGGCCATTGAGTCCAACCCCCTGCTCAATGCAGGAATCCACCCTAAAGCATCCCTGACAGATGCTTGTCCAGCTGCCTCTTGAAGGCCTCTAGTGTGGGAGAGGCCACAACCTCCCTAGGTAACTGATTCCATTGGCGCACTGCTCTAACAGTCAGGAAGTTTTTCCTGATGTCCAGCTGGAATCTGGCTTCCTCTAACTTGAGCCCGTTATTCCGTGCCCTGCACTCTGGGAGGATCGAGAAGAGATCCTGGCCCTCCTCTGGGTGACAACCTTTTAAGTATTTGAAGAGTGCTATCACGTCTCCCCTCCATCTTCTCTTCTCCAGGCTAAACATGCCCAGTTTTTTCAGTCTCTGGGAAATCTCTGGGAAGGAAGGGAATTCAGAAGGAATTGCAGAGGAGTTGGCTGATTTCCGCTTCTGCGGAAAGTGATGGGAGGATGAACCTAATGGGGCGCCTCGGTAGGGCTTGCTCAAGAAATGTTGGCACTTAAGGCTGGCCATGCAAGCGGTGTGGCCTTCCTCCTACCGAAGACATAACGGATCCTTTCTACCCTTTGATGCAGGGTTGGGCAACTTGTGGTCCTCCAGATGTTTTGGCCTGCAACTCCCATCAGCCCTAATCTCCATAGCCAATGGGGAAGGATGATGATGATGATGATTGATGATGATGATAATAATAAAAGTAATAATAATGATGATGATGATGATGATGATGTTACCCGCCTCTCCCTCTGGATCGAGGCGAGGTACAACACAAATGCAAACATCATATAACTAATTAAAACATTTAAAACAAATACATTATTAAAAGCAGCACATTATTAAAAGGCAAATTTAAAATTCAACTGGTTAGGCCTGCCGGAAGAGACCAGTCTTTGTGGCTTTCTTAAATTCCGGAAGACTGTTAAGTTGACGAATCTCTCCCGGCAAGCCATTCCACAATCTGGGAGCGGCACCAGGAAAGGTCCTCTGGGTAATAGTTGTCAGCCTTTAGGCCAAAAGAGCCACAAATTGCCCACACTGGTATGCAGCTGCCATGGCTTGACCCAGCTTTTTCTCCCTAACTGATGCAGCAGCTCCCAGACTGTAAGCTGAACTCATCAGAAAACGGCAAAAGTGCTGGGGATAATAAATGAAAGGCTCCTGTGAGTCCGAAGGAGACGGGGTCCTCGGAATTTCTTGTACGACGTTTGTCGTACCACTTTGGATGTCATTGACGAGGCTGGAGGTTTGCTGTGATTTAGAGTTGACCAAACATCCCCAGTCTGGTGCCCTCTGGAATTGTTTGATTGCAACCCCTATCGTCCCCAGCCAATTGGGCCCTGCTGGCTGGGAATGATGGGAGTTGTAGTCCAGCAGATCTGGAGGGCAACCGGCTGGGGAAGGCCAACCCAGTCTGACCTTTGGTCTCGCTTAACTTGTGGTTGTAGGTCTGAATCAGACATGATCAGCATCTCCACTATGAGGGAGCAGTTACAACAACTGGGATTGTTTAGCTTGGGGAAAAAGGAGGCTAAGGGGAGACATGACGGAGGTGTACAAAATTATGCACGGTGTGGAGAAGGTGGCTAGGGAGACATTTTTCTCCCTCTCCCATAATACTAGAACCCAACAAGGTCATCCCATGAAGCTGATTGGTGGGAGATTCAGGACAGGTAAAAGAAGGACTTCTTCACACAGTGCATAATCAAACTATGGAATTCACAAGACACTGATGGCCGTTAATTTGGATGGCTTTAAAAGGGGGTTGGATAAATTCCTGGAGGAGAAGGCTTTCAATGGCTACTAGCCCTGATGGTTGTGTGTTATCTCCAGTATTCGAGGCAGTAAGCCTGCGTGCACCAGTTGCTGGGGAACATGGGTGGGAGGGTACTGTTGCACCATGTCCTGCTTGTTCATCCCTGGCCGATGGCTCGTTGGCCACTGTGTGAACAGAGTGCTGGACTAGATGGACCCTCGGTCTGATCCAGCATCAGGGCTCTTCTTATATTCTTATGATCTGTTTCCCACTGGTCTGGTTCACATGTGTATTATGTACCTCCCTTCCTTCTTTGCCCTCATTTGGCTCCCTCAGCCCAATGTGTGAACCCGCTCCCTTGAAAAGAACTGGAATTGATCTTGGGGGATATGTCAATCACCTCTGCAGTGGCTCATAAAAGCACGCCATGACATCCCTGGGGGATCCCGTCAACAGGGTACAAGCATGAGCAGGAATGAACCAGCTCCAAACATTCTACGCAAAGGGGGGGAAGCTTTTCAGTCCAAGAGCCCTAGAAAGACATGTCCCCCCCCACACCCCATTTCCACCCAACCACTGCAGCCCCTGAGAACAGAATTGGGCCCCAGTGCAGTGGAAGCTGGTGGCTTCAATGTCAGTGGGGCAGTGAATCCGCTCCGGGTTTCAGTCAGAACCAGGGGGTCTACACTGCGTACTGAAGGCGCTTGCGTGTGCCTGCAGTGCACCCCGAAAGCAACTGTGTAGATCCTGCCCTAAGAGGCAGAGGAAGAGGCGGAGGAGGAGGAGGCTGGGGAATCCAGCCGTGTCCTTGCCGCTGCCACCGCCGCCCACCTCCCCGCCGGCCTCCTGCTGCCGGCAAAAGAGCCACTCGGCGGAAGAAGGCGGGGCGGAGAGCGGAAGAAGGGGAAGAGGTGGGCGGCAGTGGCAAGGACGCGTCCGGATTCCCCAGCCGCCGCCTCCTCCGCCTCTTCCTCCGCCTCTTAGGGCAGGATCTACACAGTCGCTTTGGGGGCGTACTGCAGGCGCACGCAAGGGCCTTCAGTACGCAGTGTAGATCCCCTCTCCAGTCAGGACTCTAAAGGAGCTCCTTTAGCATTCTGACTGAGTCTGACTGAAACCCGGAGCGGATTCACCGCCCCACTGACATCGGAGTCACCAGCCTCCACTGCTCTAGGGCTTGCTGGGAGTTCGTTTGAAGCTTGCAAGTGGAGTTTGGGCTGTCTCCAGCCAGCCACTGAACTGTCCCGTCCATCCAGCACATCTGTGGACTCAGTTGCACTGGTACTGGGCACCCCCCACCCCCACCCCCTCTCCTGAACTGGAGTTGTCATCAGTTATAACAACACGGCAGCAATCTGGGTACGAATTTCCCATTGCAACAGGATAGCCCTGTCCCAGTGAGTCGATCATGACTGTAAGGTTAAATGCCACGCAGGGCTGGCGCAAGACCTCTTGCCCCATGAGGCAGGAGGTTGTGCCACTGCTCTCTCTCTCTCCTTTCCCCACTGGCTGTAGTGATGATGGCAGCCACCACCCAGTCCTCTTCCCATCCCTGATGGTGGTGGTGGCCACCTTTGACTTCACTGGCCACCATCTCCTTCCTCCTCCATCCCTGCTGTCCTCTCTTCTCTCTCCCCATAGGCCGCTACAACAATAAGAACATCAGAAGAGCCTTGATGCTGGATCAGACCAAGGGTCTACCTAGTCCAGCACTCTGTTCACACAGTGGGCTGTTGACCAGGGATCAACAAAGCAGGACATGGGTGCAACAGCACCCTCCCACCCATCTTTCCCAGCAACATAGGCTTTCTGCCTCTGATCCTGAAGGTAGCACATAGCCATCAGGGCTAGTAGCCATGGATAGCCTTCTCCCCCAGGAATTTATCCAACCCCATTTCAAAGCCATCTAAATTGGCGGCCATCACTACATCTTGTGGTAGCAAATTCTGTAATTTAACTATGTGCCGTGTGAAGAAGTCCTTCCTCCTATCTGTCCTGAATCTCCCAACAATCAGCCACTTGGGATGTCCCCACTGGGTTCTAGTATTATGAGCAGGGCCGGTGCCAGACTATTTTGCGCCCTAGGCAGGTGAGCTGCTTTCACCCCCAACCCCCCACCCCAGAGTACCTGGGTGCAGGGCGGCATCTTGCCCACCCAGCCGAAGCAAAGCCAGGACGCTGGGTGGGGTGGGCGGCTTCAGAACGGTGCACCCGGCCGGAAGCCGCTCTGGGAGAGTGACTTCAAGGCGGTTGTTCCAAAGCCGCCGCCCGCCCCCGCCCCCCCCCCCCCCCGGCGTTACAGCTTCGCTTCAGCTGCGCGCCCACCCAGCCGAAGCAAAGCCAGGACAGCATGCCTGTCCGGAAGCTGTTCTGGGAGAGCGACTTCTGGGCACGCCATTCCGAAGCCGCCCGCCCCGCCCGCCCGCCCCAGCGTCCTGGCTTCGCTTCGGCTGGAAGCCCAGCCAAAGCAAAGCCAGGACGCTGGAGCGGGCGGGCGGCTTTGGAATGGTGCGCCCAGAAGCCGCCCTCTCAGAACTGCTGTGGGAGAGCGGCTTCCAGTGCGGCATTTGGCACCCCCTTACCTTGGCGCTCTTGGCGGCCGCCTGAGTGGCCTCTATGGTAGCACCGGCCCTGATTATGAGAGAGGGAGAAAAATGTCTCCCTATCCACATTCTCCACACCATGCATCATTTTG
The DNA here is from genome assembly GCF_023053635.1 of Elgaria multicarinata webbii. Lineage (NCBI taxonomy): Eukaryota > Metazoa > Chordata > Lepidosauria > Squamata > Anguidae > Elgaria > Elgaria multicarinata. Next base: position 12,088,514 of record NC_086178.1, on the reverse strand, counting down.
CACACCTCAACAATGATGGTGGCCACCCGACTGCCCCGCTACCTCCTCCTGCCCTCCTCCCCCCACTGCCCCCTCTTTTCTCCCCCCCTCCCGGCAATGATGGCCCATCTCTCCTCCTCCTTTCCCTCCCAACAGCAGTGAAGGTGGTGGTGACCCCCCCCCATTCCCACTCTTTTCTCCCTCAGCAGTGGTGGCAAGACATCATAGACCTCTCCCTCAGTGCTTCGCCATCTGGGGTCCTTCCTGGGAGGGAGGCATTGGCGGGGAGGTGGCCCTAGAGATTGCCTGGGCCATGGAAGCATAGGTGATCTCCAAGGCCAACTCCTGGCCAACACCTTGCTCTAAGGAAGGGTCCTTTTCAGTGAGGCATTTGGACTGGACTCTCGGGAGAGCTGTGTTGGCCACCTCTCTTCTGAGTCTACCCACTCAAAGCAGCATTCTGAGGTGTCCTCAAAGCGAGGGATCGGGTGATGGCACTCCAGAGAGCTGGGCCAGCTGCTCTTCCCACAGCAAGAGAGTGGTGACCATGGTGTCATGTCTAGCCCTGTTCCCCCTAGTTTGGAAGAAAATGTTTCAGGTAATCAATCAGAATCAGACTCTGGTGTAGAGGAGTCAGCGCCAGACACAGGTCAGCCTGTACCAGTGGGGGAGAAAGCTCTCATGGGCTCTTCACCAGCTGGTGGTGAACTCTCTCCAGAGCTTATCTGGTCAAGGGCAAATAATACACAGTCAGTGGGAAGCCAGCGTTCTTCTGAAGGAGAGAGCACTGACAGGCTAGCCGATCCTAGAGTACGCCGCAGGCTAAAATGGGCGGAGCGAAAGAAAGGCGAGAAAAAGTCGGACCAGCTCGCATCACACCAGGAGCCGCCTCAGAACTAGCCTCTCTGAAGTTAATGGGTTTTGTGGAAAGGCTTTCTTCTTCTTGAACAGACAATTGCCTCGCTTAGTTTGCATAGTTTTTGCTAGTGGAAAGTTCCTAGAGGTTAGACTCTCTTCAGGCAGGAAGAGATGTTTATTGCTGAAATAAAACTTTGTGGATTACTTAACAGGTCTCATTATTGTCTCCCAAGAAGGCAGGAGGTTAAAAAGAAACATGACACATGGTTTTCTGGAGCACCGGATGGGGAGTGCAGTTTCCCCAGCAGCAGAATCTGCCACCCTAGGAATCTTCCGCCTGAGGAAGGAATTTCACCCCACCTCATGGAAGGGCCAGCCCTGATATTATGTCTATTATTATTTTAAAGTGTTTTGGAATTACCCTTAGAAAAAAGCACTGATTTAGGGTGAGTTTTGACCCTGGGTTACCTCTGATCTCAGTTTTCCTCCCTTCTTTCTTCGTTTCCACATGAAGCTTTTATCATGGCATCATCCTGCTTATGGAATTTTATGGGGGTTCAAAGACATTGTATTCCCCTTGTAATCCTCTGTTCTTTTCCCATCACTTCCTCAGTCTTATTTCCCCTTAAATCTGTTAAGGGGAAAGCGATGATAACAGTTGCACCACACCTTCTAATCGGAGCCATCTCTGTCTGCCTATCATCTTTTTTTAACGCAGTGATTTCAAAAATCACAGGCGGGCCTCTGATTGTCCCCCCCGACCCTGCCACTCTACACAGCCTCGTGACTTCATCCTGCACTCTTCTCCTACATGGACCATGCAGTGTTCGCAGCAGGAATTGTAGGATGAATCTGGAAAAAAGATTCCTACCTTTTTTTAAAAAAAGTAATAGTGCCTGTGTTCACAAGCACAAAACCAAGAGACAGGAAGCTAGATGTATTCAACTTCTGCAAAATACCCTGGTATTTCAGCGTTCAAATTACAGAACTCTTGTGTGTTGCATTTCCCCTCTTTGCAGAATTCCTGGCTACAGTCTCTTGGAGTAACTGTTTCCCTTACCTGCTTCCCGTTGGGGAGAAAAACACGTCTCCATCTTTTTTGTGGCTTCCAAGAAGGTTTGCAGAGTTTGGGCTCTGAGGTGGAAATTCCAGGAAATGAACATTCTAGAAGAGAAGCACCCATTAAGCAGAACTTATTTACAAACAAAACAGGAACCGGCACAACCCGACACTTGAGTAAGAAGCTCTTAAGAAATATTGTGTATATGTTTAACCTGAAAACAAACGCGCTCGGCCTTCCACCTGCCTAGCTCTAGTGCAGAACATGTGTTTTAGATGTAGAAGATCTTTGGTTCAGTCCTGGGGATGTGCAGGATCTCTGGCAGCCAGGCTGAACCCTGGGGTAGCTGACACGGTAGCTGCACGGAGTGCAGGACACGGAATAACAGGCTCAAGTTAAAGGAAGCCAGATTCCAGCTGGACATCAGGAAAAACTTCCTGACTGTTAGAGCAATACGACAATGGAATCAGTTCCCTAGGGAGGTTGTGGGCTCTCCCACACTAGAGGCCGTCAAGAGGCAGCTGGACAACCATCTGTCAGGGATGCTTTAGGGTGGATTCCTGCACAGAGCAGGGGGTTGGACTCGATGGCCTTGTAGGCCCCTTCCAACTCTGCTATTCTATGATTCTATGACTCGCCCACTCTGAAAACTTAAGAAGATTCGAATTGCTTTGCTGGATCACACCAAGGTCTGTTTAGTCCCCCCTCTGTTTCCAGCAGCGGCCAGCCAGATGCCTTCTGGCTGCCGTCTGCTTGGGTTGGCCAATCCAGAGGCCTGGGATTGCCTGCACATCGCTGTTCCATTCTCAGCCTGAGAGCTTGAGGGCATGGGGGGGGCATACCGATGTGATGCTGAATGTAATTAACTGCATTTGCGTCTTTTGTGAAATGAAGACTCGGGGAAAACCTTAGCAGCATTCCCAAGGTGGGGTGGGTGGGTTTCTTTTCCTACTCCAGTCTTCTCTGAAGCTGCTATTTGCATTTCAAGGGAAGTTCCTCTGAATTTTGGAGGGGCAATTTCTCTCTGTGACAGGGAAAGGATTAAATGTCCCTCCCCACACGCCCATGCCATGCCCACCCCTTCCACAGGGCTGCTGCTGTGGCTTTGCTGTGGCTGCTGTTTACATATCACAAACGCTGGCTGCCGGTTAGCTACCGAGCCACGTATTTAGGGTGACCATATGGAAAGGAGGACAGGGCTCCTGTATCTTTAACAGTTGCATAGAAAAGGGAATTTCAGCAGGTGTCATTTATATATATGGAGAACTTGGGGAAATTCCCTCTTCATCATCACCACAGTTAAAGTGCAGGAGTTATACTAGAGTGACCAGATTTAAAAGAGGGCAGGGCACCTGCAGCTTTAACTGTGGTGATGAAGAGGAAATTTCACCTGGTTCCCCATATAGACAAATGACACCTGCTGAAATTTCCTTTTCAATACAACTGTTAAAGATACAGGAGCCCTGTCCTCCTTTTCATACGGTCACCCTTCGTACAAGGTGATGTTATTATCCTATAAAGCCCAAAGGAACTTGGGACCAGAATACCTAGCAGACCGCTTTCCCTTATATACACCCAGACAACATTTACTATCTTCAGAGGAGGTCTTGCTGGTCATTCCGAAATGAATGGAATGTCACCATGACAACCTCAACCGGGGCCTTCTCTGTAGTGGCACCCATCATCTCGAAAAACCTTCCCCCGTGCGGTTTGGGAGGTGGAAAATGCAACATCCCTTAAACGACTCCTGAACACGTATCTTTTCACATAGGCTTTTCCTGGACTGCAATTTATTTTGATTTTATTTAGCATTTTTAACCTTTTAACTTTTAAATGTATTCGGATACTCGTTGCATGTTATGGTTTTAATTGTGAGATGCCCAGAGAGCCTCGGCTATTGGGCAGTATAAAAATGTAATAAATAATAATAAATAAATTGCATTCACACAATGAATATCTGATTTGGTTTGGCCCACCATCTAGATTAGCTTACTGGGCCAGGTCTCAGCCTCTGGGACAAACTACCCTGCACCGTGTGTGATCACAGATTGGTAATTTTGCAGAACCCTCATCAGGCTGGTTGCTGAACCACAGATCTATGCCTTCCCCAAGCTAGTGTGGTCCAGCTGTCATGTACTACAACTCCCATCATCCCCAAAAAGCATGGCCAAAGGCTGGGGAAGGCAATGAGTTGTTGAGGCCTTACTTCAGGGTGGGCACCTCCAGATGTTTTGGCCTGTAACACCCATGAGCCGTAGCCAGCATAGCCGACAGTGGTGGATGATGGGAGTTGTAGGCCAAAAATTCTGGAGGGCCACATGTTGCCCACCCCTGCTTTATGTCTTCTCTGGAAGCAGTAGCTGCAATGGGGAAGAATCTAAATGCTATCAAGGCTGTAGTCCTGCAGGAGGAAGAAAGAACAGTAACTTTTGGCTTTGGCTTCACTTCTCTTGCTGCAGCCAAGCTTCTTTGTTAAACACGCATATCGTTTGAACCGAGGAAGCAAGATAAATCAGATATCTGACTTGGGGAGTTTCTGGGTGATTTTTGATGCCTGCAGCAAAACTGTCCTGGATGTCTTTTTTTGTTTAGACTTGAAGACAGCTGGAGAGGAGGGGGAAAGGTTAACGCTTTCTCCACACTATTTCCCCAATGGAAATCTTCCTCCCTGACACACACACACACACACACACACACACACACACACACACACACACACACACACACCTTTTAGCTCTCCCACATTGTACTTTTCCACCCACTGCTCCGTAGCCTGTAGCAGGTTCAGAGGAGGGCATAACAGAACCCTTGCTGGATCAGACCAAAGGCCCATCCATTCCATTAACTGGATGTGTATGAGAAGCCCAAGCCAGTACATGAGAGCAGTTAACCAGTGGAGGCTGGTGGCTCTGATGACAGTGGGGTGGTGAATCCACTCTGGGTGGATTCACCACCCAGAGTGGTGAATCCCCAGCCTGGAGAAGAGAAGATTGAGGGGAGACATGAGAGCACTCTTCAAATACTTAAAAGGTTGTCACACAGAGGAGGGCCAGGATCTCTTCTCAATCCTCCCAGAGTGCAGGACACGGAATAACAGGCTCAAGTTAAAGGAAGCCAGATTCCAGCTGGACATCAGGAAAACTTCCTGACTGTTAGAGCAGTACGACAATGGAATCAGTTACCTAGGGAGGTTGTGGGCTCTCCCACACTAGAGGCATTCAAGAGGCAGCTGGACAAGCATCTGTCAGGGATGCTCTAGGGTGGATTCCTGCATTAAGCAGGGGGTTGGACTCGATGGCCTTGTGGGCCCCTTCCAACTCTGCTATTCTGATTCTATGGGTTTCCAAGGAAGCTTCGCACCTAGGAGAGCTCTTTTAGAGTTCTGACTGAACCTCTGAGTAGCCTCACCACCCCACTGACTTCAGAGTCGCCATCCTCCATTGGCAATCTCCCCCCACCCCCAAAACACACACATGCTGCCAGTGTTGTTCCCCTGCAACTGGGATTCAGGGACCTGCTGCCTCTGATCCCGGAGTTAGCATACAGTTGCAGTAGCTTACTGAGAGCCATGCGCTGGTGGCCATCCAAACAGAACAGGGCCAAGGCTTAAGTAACCTTCCAGTTGCCTAGCGCCATGACCCCAATCCAAAGTGCTCCTGACGCTGGCTGCTTTTACGGCTCTAAAAAGACACTGGGAGTTCTCAACAGGGACCGTTTGCACGGGACGTGTGGTCACTGCACCCGAGATCTCCATTGCAAGGCTACCCTGCCCGACACCATCAAATATAAAGCAGGATTCAATTTTTTAAAAAAAGACGAAGGTCACGGGGCCTGGTGTTTTCCCATGCTCTGGAGCCACAAGCTTGTGCAGCCTAACCATCTAACTAGTGTACGCCAAGCACCACTCGAATGGGCCATGGTTCACGGCCGTTGGAACAATGCCTGCAATAGAAATTTTGTTTCATTATCCTGCCATTCCTGATTGTCAATTCACTTTGTTAGCTTTGTGAATTGTGCGCCGTTTACAATATAGATGTGCGTTGTTGGTTTTTCCCCAAGGTGTTAGCTTTGACCTTTCTTTGAGTCTTTCGAAACCTGGGACTTGCATAAGGAAGGACCAAAAGAGAATGCAATCAAGCGTGTGCCCCTTTCACATGTAACATTGTAGGGTGCGGGTACCTGATTTTTAAAACCCAAAGGGATACACAGTTGAGGGGAACCGGACCCTGTCCTTCCTCGGTCTTTATCTCTCTGCTGCCCTTTGGCAGACGTCCCCAACCTGGTGTCTTCCAGACATCTTGGACTGCAACTCCCATCATCCACAACTAGCATGGTCAATGACTATTAATGACCATCAGCTCACTTGTAATCAGCTGGCTCATTGGGTCCCCAATCCTAATCACACCAAGGTTGTGGATTTGAACAGCATGCTGGCCATTGGGTTTATAGGGCAGTTGTGTAGGATACACCTTTCCAGGGCTATTAGCCTTAATAGCTAAATGGAACCTCCATATTCAGAGGTAGTGTACCTGGGGCTGGGGGCAAACAACAAGGGAATGCTGTTGCCTTCAGTGTGTGTTCCCTGATTGGCCACTGGGCTAGATGGGCCTTTGGTCTGATCCAGCAAAGCTCTTATTGTGCTTACAAGTGCCCTATTTTCTAGCTTCATATATACATAAGAACATAAGACGTGCCATGATGGATCAGACCAAGGGTCCACCTAGTCCAGCACTCTGTTCACACAGTGGCCAACCAGCCAGGGACCAACAAGCAGGACATGGTGCAACAGCACCCTCCCACCCATGTTCCCCAGCAATACTTATGGATAATACTTAAAATATATCCATGCAAGATAACCACGACAGTGAAGTACCTAAGGATGCAATCCTATGCATGTTTAGATAGAAAAAGTAGGCCTTTGTTCCTTTCTAAACTTGCATAGGATTGCATCCTTAATGTTGTACCAGTTTTGCCCCATCAACCTGGACTAGGAACGCCTATACATGTCAGGTTCTCTGGCAGCCTTTTTGGCATAATCTGTACAGCTGTTCTGTTTCAAAGAGGGCATCTTGAGCTGCACGGACCGCTTTTATTGGCTATTGCTCCCGACTGCATTAGGTCAGGCTTGTAAATGCTTTGATTTGGTTTGCATTATGACGTTTATGGTTCTGCTGCACTCTCATGAGGGGCGGGTCACTTTCAGTATTCGAAGAAGCAGGTTCGAAATCCATTTTTAAATTTTGGGGGGATGTACTGAAAATTGTTGCTGTTTTTAACGGCATTGTAGCTAATTCCAAAGCCTCCATCTTTTCATACATCAAAAGGGAGAGGGCCTTTTCAGTGGTGGCCCCTCAATTATGGAATGATCTCCCTGACGAGGCTCACCTGGTGCCAACGTTGTTAACTTTTCTATGTGTGGGACTAAGAACTAGAGATTTACTGGTAAGCTGGATTAGGGTCTAAAGTTTATTGAATTGCCAGATGCACTATTAGTTACAAATACTAATTTTTGTGAACCGCCCAGAGAGCTCCGGCTATTGGGTGGTATAGAAATGTAATAAATAAAAAATAAATAAATAAATACTACAATAGCAGGGTTGGATCCAGTTTTACACTTCCCCGTCCCCTCCTTCCTGAGCTGTAGAGCTGTCCAACTACTCCCAGCCTTCCCCAGCCAGCCATTCAACACCATCTTTGGAACAGCGGGAAACACTCCTGGGGTATCCATCCTGCCATTTTGCTTCCCATAATCTTGTGCGTTCCAGGAACAACTAGCCAGACCTGCTGTTGAAGGAGTCGCCCTCGACCGATGGCAGATTAAAGCAAGCATGTAGCGGCTACTAAAAGATCTCCTATCATGCTTCTGCCCACCAGCGCCTATAAGGGAAAGGAACTTGTGCCATAGCCAAATGCCCCCACGTTGCTCTCTGTTTCTGTAACATAGGCTGTAACAGGCGAAGGCTACAAAAGAGGACACATCATGGCTTGTTCTACAACGCACCTCCTGCCAAGCAGCTGTGCCCACTTCCAGGAATTACGCCTCCTGCAAAAACTGCTGGCCCATTGTTAATATGTCCACATTTACCCAAAAGCGTCTGCGAACTGGTGCTACAAGGATCCTTGTTCTGCATCCTAGTAAGCGAGAGGAAAAGGAAAGCATCTTTAAAGAGCCACTGTTAAAACTGGTCCAGCATGAGAGATATACTGACAGAAGGCCCCATTTGTCTGATCTTTTCTATTTAAAACTATATTTATGTGTATATATACATTGTGTCTGTCTTGCATATAAAGTTTTCAACAATAATACAGCAAAGATACACGGTAAAACACAGAAAAAGGAAGGGCAGCCTCGTTCACAACGCACATTACGCACTTCGCAAATGAAACAAGGCACAAAATATTAATTATTAACCTTAAAAGAATCAGCACGCCGACAGTCCAAAACAAAGAATACTTCCAGTGCAATTCTAGGCATGTTGACTCAGAAACCCCACTGAGTTCAAAGGACCTTACGCCCAGGTAAATGTATATAGGATCGCAGCCTTAGTTCACTGGAGATGCTAGATCTCAATATCATAAAGACAAGGTTTAGCAACAACAAATACCTTAGAGAAGGGTTTTTACAGTTTATTTATTTATTTATTTATTTATTTATTTATTTATTACATTTCTATACCGCCCAATAGCCGGAGCTCTCTGCAGAGTGAATCTAAATTGTATTTATTTATTTAAAATATTTACTAACAGCTTTTCTGCAAATCGGGGCTGTCAAAGCAAGGTGCAATTACATTCAATCCTATAAAATCAAAACAGAATAAAATAAAAATCAAAGCAGTCTTTTTAAACAGGAGCAAGCCATCTAAAAAGCAAAAGACCTGTCTGTAGTATCCCTCAGGCATAGGGACCATACGGGTGAGCTTACCTGCTCAGCCTGCCACTTGCCTTTAGACTACCAGGCAATAACATCAGAGTCTTTTCATTGCTGGATTCTTTTATTACTAAAACTTCTTAGAACAGTGACACCAATCCATGTAGTATCCCTCAGGCATAGGGACCATACGGGTGAGCTTACCTGCTCAGCCTGCCACTTGCCTTTAGACTACCAGGCAATAACATCAGAGTCTTTTCATTGCTGGATTCTTTTATTACTAAAACTTCTTAGAACAGTGACACCAATCCATGTAGTATCCCTCAGGCATAGGGACCATACGGGTGAGCTTACCTGCTCAGCCTGCCACTTGCCTTTAGACTACCAGGCAATAACATCAGAGTCTTTTCATTGCTGGATTCTTTTATTACTAAAACTTCTTAGAACAGTGACACCAGAGTGATCTACAGTTTGTCCAGTACAGACCCGCTTAGTGATCATATGCTCAAATCATTGCAAGAACACACGTCAGCAGATACATGCCTACAGGGCTTGAAGACTCTACATATTAATGGCTGGCCCAGGAGGCGCAAGCAGATTAGGCCTGAACTTTATCCCTATTGGCCTCTCAGAGACAGTATTCGAATTGAAAATGACTTGTTGCTGGTGGGACACAAAATCATCATCCCCCAGGGCGCCAGAGACAACATGTTAAAACTGCTGCACTTACCACACCAAGGGGTCAATAGATCTAAAGCACATGCTCGGGCATTGATGTATTGGCCTCGTATGAATGAAGAGATAGAACGGTGGGTCAACAATTGTCAGCCATGCCAGGAACATCAGCCAGCCAATCAGAGGGAACCAATGATCCCTCACGAGATCCCAGACCTGCCATGGCTAAAGGTAGCAGCTGATATTTTCGAGTTACAAGGTCACTCTTACCTGGTAGTCATGGACTACTTTTCTAAGTTCCCTGAAGTTCTCCACTTGACAGATAAAACAGCTGTGACTGTTGTTGCCAGATTGAAGGCAACATTTGCACGTCATGGTATACCTAAAGAGATAATCTGTGACCATGTACCATTTGCGAGCCAGGTTATGAGACAATTTGCAACTGAGTGGGGGATCACCTTGACACATTCGAGCCCAGCTTACCCCCAGTCCAACGGGCAAGCAGAACGTACTATACAAACCATCAAGCACATGCTATCGAAAACTCTACAAGATGGCGCTGATCCATATCTGGCTCTGTTGAACCTGCGTAATACTCCAGTAACAGGTTTAGATTTTGCTCCTGCCCAATTGCTCATGGGACGTTTACTACGGAGCACACTGCCAGCTATTACATCTGCCCTGAAGCCCAGGGTGCCACGTGGAGCGCACCCTAGATTACGAGATCGACAGAGGCAGCAGAAAGCATATTATGACAAGCACACAGCACCTCTTCCACCTTTGCAAGTAGGAGACAGGGTCAGGTTGAAAACAACTTTAGGTTGGATGCCAGCATCAGTAGCTCAGAAAAGAAGAGAGCCACGCTCATATGTAGTGGAGACTCCCCAAGGTCAAACTTATAGAAGGAACAGGGGGCACCTCAGGAGGGATTGCTTTTCCCCTGTGAGTGCAACCAATGTGGATCTAGGGGTTGCAGAGGAGCTGGCATCCCCTGAGGCAGTGGTCTTGCCGGAAGGACCTCAAGGTGAGCTGGAGCTATCGTCAGATGTAACAGCAGATGGAATCAAACGGACACGGAGTGGGCGAGAAGTGAGACTACCAGCAAAGTTTAAGGACTATGTTATGGGATAGTGGTGAAGAGCTGAGATTGACAAGTTAAGATTTAATTGAACAAAAGTTGTTGTTTTTATGGAGAAGGGGGGATGTGATATGTGGATGTATATACCTTTAAGAGGCCTGTAGCAGCTAGTCTCCAGGTCCTCATCGAAGGCCTGGGCGGAGCCTCTGTTTCTGTCGGTTGGTGTTGTGGGCCTTGCTGAGGGAGTTTGGTGTCACTGTTCTAAGAAGTTTTAGTAATAAAAGAATCCAGCAATGAAAAGACTCTGATGTTATTGCCTGGTAGTCTAAAGGCAAACGGCAGGCTGAGCAGGTAAGCTCACCCGTATGGTCCCTATGCCTGTTGTGGGCCTTGCTGAGGGAGTTTGGTGTCACTGTTCTAAGAAGTTTTAGTAATAAAAGAATCCAGCAATGAAAAGACTCTGATGTTATTGCCTGGTAGTCTAAAGGCAAACGGCAGGCTGAGCAGGTAAGCTCACCCGTATGGTCCCTATGCCTGTTGTGGGCCTTGCTGAGGGAGTTTGGTGTCACTGTTCTAAGAAGTTTTAGTAATAAAAGAATCCAGCAATGAAAAGACTCTGATGTTATTGCCTGGTAGTCTAAAGGCAAACGGCAGGCTGAGCAGGTAAGCTCACCCGTATGGTCCCTATGCCTGTTGTGGGCCTTGCTGAGGGAGTTTGGTGTCACTGTTCTAAGAAGTTTTAGTAATAAAAGAATCCAGCAATGAAAAGACTCTGATGTTATTGCCTGGTAGTCTAAAGGCAAACGGCAGGCTGAGCAGGTAAGCTCACCCGTATGGTCCCTATGCCTGTTGTGGGCCTTGCTGAGGGAGTTTGGTGTCACTGTTCTAAGAAGTTTTAGTAATAAAAGAATCCAGCAATGAAAAGACTCTGATGTTATTGCCTGGTAGTCTAAAGGCAAACGGCAGGCTGAGCAGGTAAGCTCACCCGTATGGTCCCTATGCCTGTTGTGGGCCTTGCTGAGGGAGTTTGGTGTCACTGTTCTAAGAAGTTTTAGTAATAAAAGAATCCAGCAATGAAAAGACTCTGATGTTATTGCCTGGTAGTCTAAAGGCAAACGGCAGGCTGAGCAGGTAAGCTCACCCGTATGGTCCCTATGCCTGTTGTGGGCCTTGCTGAGGGAGTTTGGTGTCACTGTTCTAAGAAGTTTTAGTAATAAAAGAATCCAGCAATGAAAAGACTCTGATGTTATTGCCTGGTAGTCTAAAGGCAAACGGCAGGCTGAGCAGGTAAGCTCACCCGTATGGTCCCTATGCCTGTTGTGGGCCTTGCTGAGGGAGTTTGGTGTCACTGTTCTAAGAAGTTTTAGTAATAAAAGAATCCAGCAATGAAAAGACTCTGATGTTATTGCCTGGTAGTCTAAAGGCAAACGGCAGGCTGAGCAGGTAAGCTCACCCGTATGGTCCCTATGCCTGTTGTGGGCCTTGCTGAGGGAGTTTGGTGTCACTGTTCTAAGAAGTTTTAGTAATAAAAGAATCCAGCAATGAAAAGACTCTGATGTTATTGCCTGGTAGTCTAAAGGCAAGTGGCAGGCTGAGCAGGTAAGCTCACCCGTATGGTCCCTATGCCTGAGGGATACTACACTGTCAAAACAGTACAGTTTTCACTGCCTGTCAGGCCCTGTTCAGAAGACACCTTAACGCCTTGTTCACTGTGGTTAAAGCCGTGGTTTAAAGTGTCTTCTGAACAGGGCCTCTAAAAGCTAACATCAGCTTCTCCATCATCACCTCATCCCATACCTGAAGATATTAGGATGACGATGTGGGGAACTTGAATGGCTAGCTGCATTCAAAACAGGGAGAGAGAAGTTTTTGCCAGAAGGATTTCCAAACCATGTATGTAACAAGGCCAGATGAAGATCTTATTTAATGTCCTGATTTGGAATTTGAAAAATTGTGTTCCGGAAATTAGAGGCTCTGGGTCACATGTGATGAAAAGTGCCCTAGAGCACTGCATCCCCTCCAGCGTTTTGTTGAAGTGGTATTATAGATGTAGTATTATAGGGGGGGGGGGGTTAAGTCGTAAAATACCAGTGACATAAAACTTTTAATGCCACATTTGTCAACTCTGGGTCTGCTGAGAGATCCCTGCACTAGAAAGCCATTACCTGGGGTCTCTCCTGACAAAAGCCCCGTGACAGATTGCTATAGGAGGGAGACCAATGAATTGGGTCAGAGCACTGGGATGCGAATTCAAGAGATGCTTCACTGCTTCTACTGGGTTATATTGCAATTATATTGCAAATGAGGAATGCAGTATAATATAAAAATAAAACTTTTATTGCCTCAAACAAACATAGCTTCTAACTAACTTCTCTCCAGCCCTGACAGACTCCTGAGAGTGCTGAGTCCCTGACTGCTGTGTCACCTCCTGATTGGGCGAGTATTCCTTCAATCAAAGTCTGTGTCCCTGACTTCCTCTTCCATCTAACTTCCTGTGTGTCTCACTTAGTTCTACCTATTGATACACTACCCACCTCAAGAAGTGCTGCTATCTACAACCTTGAAGATAATTATTTATTATATGTAGGGTGCAATCCTAGACATGTTTACACAGAAAAAGTCCTACAGCTCCCAGCATTCCCAGCTATGCTGGCCTGGGCATGCTGGGAGTTGCAGAACATTTTTCTGTCTAAACAGGCAAAGGATTGCGCCTTAAGGAACATTCTGAGTGCCAGTGTGGTGTAGTGGTTAGACTGTTGGACTGGGAGCCCGGAGATCTGGATTCTAGTCCCCGCTCAGCCATGGAAGCTTACTGGGTGACTTTGAGCCAGTCACAGACTCTCAGCCCAACCCACCTCACAGGATTGTTGCTGTGGGGATAGAAATTGAGAGGAGGAGGATTATGCACACTGCCTTGGGTTCCTTGGAGGAAAAAAGGGGAAAAAATTGATTGCATATAAATGCAATCAATCAATCAATCAATCCATCAATAATAAGGAACATTCAAATGACATAGTACACAGTTTAAGAGAGCAGCTCAAAAATAGAAACATAGGAATCATAGAATCACAGAATAGTAGAGTTGGAAGGGGCCTATAAGGCCATCGAGTCCAACCCCCTGCTCAATGCAGGAATCCACCCTAAAGCATCACCTTAAAGCATCCCTGTCCAGCTGCCTCTTTGGAAGCTGCCTTACACTGAGCCTTGGTCCATCTAGCCAAGTATTATTGACACTGACTGGCAGCAGCAGGTCTCCAGGGTTTCAGGCATTAGTTTTCCAGCTCTACCTGGAGAAGCCGGGGATCAAACCTGAGACCTTCTGCATGAAAGGCAGGGGCTCTACCACAGAGCTACTGCCCCTCTCCTTGTAAGGTAGGCCTCAACCAGGGATAGGCCCGGCCTGTGGGGCGTCACTTGAGGCCCCACTTGAAGCCCTGCCCGCTCAAAAGCAGGGCAGGTGCTACCATAGAAGCCACTCAGGTGGCCGCCTAGAGCACCAAGGTAAGGGGGGGGCGAATGCCACACCCGGAAGCCACTCTCCCACACCGGCTGAGAGAGGGCGGCTTCCGGGTGAGCCATTCCGAAGCCGCCTGACCACCCCAGCGTCCTGGCTTTGCTTCGGCTGGGCGCCCACCCAGCTGAAGCAAAGCCACACCCGCCCGCCCCCACTCCAGCGTCCTGGCTTTGCTTCGGCTGGGTGGACGCCAAAGCAAAGCCAGAACACTGGGGTGGGTGGGTGTTCTTCAGAACAGCGCTCCCAGAAGTCGCTTTCCCAGAGCGGTTTCCAGCCAGGCGCGCCGTTCCGAAGCCACCCACCCCCACCCCAGTATCCTGGCTTCGCTTCAGCTGGGCGGGCGAGATGGTGCCCGTGCCCAGGTACACTGGGGTGGGGGTGGGGGTGTGTGGAAGCAGCTCACCTGTCTAGGGCGCAAAATAGTCTGGCACCGGCCCTGCTCAAAAGGGAGGGGGATCTCTCCTGGTCTTGGGCAGAGGTCTTTTCAGAGAGTTGAGGGCTCTTGGGCATGGTGATTTCAGTGTAGCCTCTTAACCTTGAAGAGGTTTTACTTTATTTATTTATTTATTTATTACATTTATATACCGCCACACAGCCTAAGCTTTCTGGGCGGTTCACAAAAGCGCGGTTCCCCGCCCAGAGAGCTTGTGAACCGCTCAGAGAGCTTCAGCTATTGGGCGGTATAGAAATATTTATTTATTTATTACATTTCTATACCGCCCAATAGCCGGAGCTCTCTGGGCGGTTCACAAAAATTAAAAACATTCAAAGTATAAAACAACAGTATAAACCCATAATATGAAATACAATATAAAAGCTCAACCAGATCAAAAGAGCAGCAATGCAAAATTACAAATTTAAAACACCAAGTTAAAAAGTATTTATAGACTGTTAAAATGCTGGGAGAATAAAAAGGTCTTCACCTGGCGTCTAAAAGCATATAATGTAGGTGCCAAATGAAATAAATAAATAAAAACAGTAAATATTAAAAGTATACAAAATTTAAAAACCATCAGAGACATAAAAACAACAGTATAAAAACAGCAGCATCCGTTTAAAACAACAGTTCTGGGGTCTATTAATAAACAAACTTAGCGTTGTTCAATGCCGTTAAATGCCTGGGAGAAGAGAAAAGTCTTGACCTGGCGCCTGAAAGATAACAATGTTGGTGCCAGGCGAGCCTCATCGGAGAGATCATTCCACAGTCGGGGAGCCACCACCGAAAAGGCCCTTAGTGGTGTGTTGACAGAGAAATCTCTGCCTCTGCCCACTGTGGATGCTCTGTGAACAGTAAGAAAAAGAGAGTGTTGTATAGTGGTTAAAACAGGGGGTTTAAACCTCTTTCAGCCAGAGGCCTGAATCCTACTTTGGAGAAACTCTCAGAGGGTTGCATTCCTGGAGTTGTCAGGGCCAAGGGCAAACAAGATGGGGACGAAGGCAAGGGGGGTGGAGCCACAAATAGCAAAATATGCCAGTGCCTTTTAGAGTACAGGACACGGAAGAATGGTCTCCAGTGAAAGGAAGCCAGATTCCGGCTGGACATCAGAAAAAACTTCCTGACTGTTAGAGCAGTATGACAACGGAACCAGTTATCTATGGAGGAACCAATGGCTTAGGGAGGTGGTGGCCTCTCCCACACTAGAGGCCTTCAAGAGGCAGCTGGACAGCCACCTGTCAGGGATGCTTTAAGGTGGATTCCTGCATTGAGCAGGGGGTTGGACTCGATGGCCTTGTAGGGCCCTTCCAACTCTACTATTG
The DNA here is from genome assembly GCF_023053635.1 of Elgaria multicarinata webbii. Classification (NCBI taxonomy): domain Eukaryota; kingdom Metazoa; phylum Chordata; class Lepidosauria; order Squamata; family Anguidae; genus Elgaria; species Elgaria multicarinata. The sequence goes on along the minus strand of NC_086178.1, from coordinate 12,072,724 downwards.
TATGATTTTATGGAAGTTCTTCCTGCCAGTTACTAAGTCTTAGGAGAGGCATTTCTGGGGAACCCTTGGGAGCTGGATTAGGACCTCTAAGGGCTAGATTTCTAATTTCCACCACCCAGAAAGCATACTTGGCTAGTTGCTCTCAGCCCACCTCACAAGGGTTTTGAGAAGTAGGGCTGGGCCACGGCTTTGGATCCAGATCTGAATTCCTAGGCGTAGCAGTCTGCTTTGGTCCAAATCAGTCCAGATTTGGAGCAGTCCGAAGTGCCCCGAAGCAGGTCTGATTGATCTGAATCATTTTGGAGTTAATTGTCTTCTGTGATCATCTATGGCGACAGGAGACAATTATTTTGCTAGAGGAAATTATGTAGACACTGGCTGAGTTTGGAGGACACGCTAATCAACGTGTGTGTGGGTCATAGGAACAGAATGGAAAACAAACGTTGATTACCGTGTCATCCAAACTCAGCCACTATCTTCTAACAACCGCCTGAGGAAGGCCTTTGGATAAAATACAGGCCGAAACGTGTTGGGCTTCGTGAAAATAAATTATTTGCATTCCGAAAACCCGTTTCTCTTTTTTTTTTTTCCTCTGACCTAGCTTGGATACTCTCATCCTTTTGGTTTGGTTTTTACAAAACACGAAAGCAACTTAACAGAATACCACAAAACACCACATTGAACCATGTTGAAATTTCATAAAATCTGAAACGCAGAAGAGCGTAACAATACAACAAAGCAATAAAACATCAGCCTAAACCAATCACAGGGGGGGAAATGTAGCCAAGAGCAATCACTAAACCACAAACCAGAGGCAGCCTGAAACAGAAATGGATTCAAGGCCCACCTAGAAGAAGACCAGGCTGAGGTCAAACTTATCTCTCTAGAGCAGCCTTCCTCAACCTGGGGCACTCCAGATGTGTTGGACTGCATCTCCCAGAATGCCCCAGCCAGCTGGCTGGGGCATTCTGGGAGTTGTAGTCCAACACATCTGGAGCGCCCCAGGTTGAGGAAGGCTGCTCTAGACGGAGAGACCACCATGGGGTGGAGAAGACCGAGTCTTTCATCCTTGCCACCTGATAGTACCTACTGCCAAGACTACAAGCTGGACTTCTGAAACTGATTTTAGGGCATGGGCAGGCACAAATAGATCCAAGCTGTCTGTCAAATAACCTGGTCCCAAACCATGTAGGGCCTGAAAGGTTAAAACCAGCCCTTTCAATTGGGCTCAGAAGCAAAGAGGCAGCCAGTACAGTTGACATCATATTGGGATGACACGCTCTGATCCGCCATAAGCATTCAGACGGCCAGATTTTGCATAAGCTGAAACTTCCAACCCATCTCCAGAGACTGCACCATGTAGAGCGTGCCACATTGCAGTAGTCCAGCCAGGATGTGACCAGGACATGGGTAACAGAGACAAGGGCCCTTTCTACATCATTGTTTTTTGGAGGGATCATCCCTGTGTGTCCAAATGACACACAGGGGATCCTGGGATCAAGAAGGGAAGATCCCTCCATTTCCCCGGGGATAACTGAGGCCTCAGTTATTCCGGATTTACATGCAGTCCCGGGACGATCCTGAGGACCGCAGGCAGTGTGGGTGCCCGTTCTGGCTTCTTCCCTCTTCCCCGTGAGCAGTGGGGCTCATCAGAGGAAAGGAACCAGGAAGGGGGGGGGAGTCCAGGGCCATCAGGAGTGGGGTGTGGAGCGGGGTCGGGGCTTTCTGTTGGTTTTTTTTTACCTTTTAATTTTCACTGGTGCGCAAGTGTGCTCCAGCTCTGTCCCTTTAAAAAAAATATGGCAGCTGCGACATCGCACGGCCCGCTTAGACTGAGGGTGACGATCCCGGAAGCAGGTAAGTCTGGGATTGCCCTCTCTCCCTCCCTCTACACCCGTAGGTGTGGAAAGGGCCAAGATCTGCAAATCCCAGAAAGGATCACAGCTGGCTTATCAGACTAAGCAGATAAAATGCACTCTTAGGGGCTGTTCACGCAACACGCTAACCCAACCTCAGTAGTTGAGTGTGGGTTGTTTGTTGAACCTTGGGTTAGAGTGTTGTCGGAACCCAGGACATTTTCGCAGGGTGGCTTGTTAACCATGCAGTGTGGCTTATTTTTCTTGAACAAGCCACTAGGGTGGTTAACAAGCCATACCGCTTGGTTAGCAAGCCACCCTGCAGAAAATGTCCTGGGTTCAGACAACACGCTAACCTAATACTTCAAATACTTAAATGCTTCAAATACTTAAAAGGTTGTCACCCAGAGGAGGGCCAGGATCTCTTCTCGATCCTTCCAGAGTGCAGGACACGGAATAACGGGCTCAAGTTAAAGGAAGCCAGATTCCAGCTGAACATCAGGAAAAACTTCCTGACTGTTAGAGCAGTACGACAATGGAACCAGTTACCTAGGGAGGTGGTGGGCTCTCCCACCCTAGAGGCCTTCAAGAGGCAGCTGGACAACCATCTGTCAGGGATGCTTTAGGGTAGATTCCTGCATTGAGCAGGGGGTTGGACTCAACGGCCTTGTAGGTCCCTTCCAACTCTGCTATTCTATGATTCTAAGGTTCAACAAACAATCCACAATCCACCAATAACCCACACTCAACCACTGAGGGTGGGTTAGCACGTTGTGTGAACCCAGTCTTAGATACGGCTGCCACTTGCCCACAGAAAGACAGTGATGAGTCCAGAAACACCGCAAGCCGGGGGAGATTCAACCCCATCCATGATGGGTTGAACACCTCTATCCTGGTTTGTTGATTCCCCCAACTCATAGCACCCCTGACTTGTCTGGATTAAACTTCAGTTTGTTTGCCTTCATCCATCCCAAAAACTGCCTCCAAACACCGTTTCAAAAGTTCCACAGGCTTCCTGGTGGGATCAGTTGACGGATGTGAGAGGCAGAGAGGTGTGTCATTCGTGGACTGATGACACGTGACACTTTAGCCCAAGCCTCTGAATGATGTCCCCCAGCACTTTACCTGCACAGGGGACAAGACGGAACCCTGTGGCACCCCCAACATGGGGCAGATGTCCTTCAGAACATCTGGTGGAACATGATCCACCAGAAAGGACCAGAGCCACCTGTCCCTATCCTCCCAGGCAGCCCAGAACCCAACAGTATCAAAATCCAATGCCATCATTGCTAATGGTATCAAAAGCTGCCAAGAGGTCCAGGAGAGCTAATCGGATCACACTCCCACAAAGTTCTCCAGCTTAAGCCATCTGACAGGGTGGGCTGTCTCCATCCTCTAACCCAGTGGTTCCCAAAGTGGGCGGCGGCAGTGGGATTGCATAGGGGGGCGTTAAGAGGGAAGGGGGTGACAGGGGGGCGCTCAAGGCGGTCTTTTCTGTACCAGGAGTTTTGGTTACAGAAGGAAATTTCCGGTCGCTATCCTGCACTATGGAGAGTGGTTCAGAAGCTCGTGGTTGAATTTCTAACATATTTGGTGGAATGTGGTTTTAGTGTGGTCTGCCTACTTCTCTCCAAGCAATGAAATAGACTCCATATTACTAAACGTGGTGATTTAAGACTCATGTTAAGTGACTTTAAACCAGACATTGGGAAACTGGTATCACTTCATCAAGCCCATCCATCACATTAAGCATTTACAGAATAGTGAGGTGCTCTACCCTAGTTACTAAATGTGATATCTAATATTCTTGCTAAATGACTATCAGACTTTGAAAAGATGATATCACTGGATCAAGTTCAACAATTATGTTTAATTGAATAAACTAAAAAAATGTAATTGGATTTTGAATAAATATCCAATTGTTACTGTTTTGAATTTTATTGCTATTATCTTCCTAAGTGGGTCATTGAAAACCGCTATTCTGAATAATGGTTTTTATAGTGTAGGGCAGGGGGCACTGGGCATGATTTTGTGGAACCAGGGGGCGGTGACCTGAAAAAGTTTGGGAACCACTGCTCTAACCGGCCAAAGACTGGCTTGACTGCAGACGCCACAAAATAATTCATTAACACGTGTTTGTTAACACACACACACACACACACACAGACAGGCAGGCAGACAGACACACGCCCTATGTCCCAACTGACGAAGGCTCCAAGCCTTGGCAGCTCCTGGCCTCGGAGGATTCAACGGGACGACTGACTCCCGAGTAAACCTGGCTCCAATCCGATACACGCTGCTGAGCTGGCAGGAAGGCCCGATCGGACGTGCATCGGATGGGGACCGCGGCGCAAACGGCGCCGTTTCCCACCCCACTTGAATCCGGGCTGGGCTAAACTGGTCCCGAGCGGGGCGGGGCGCAGCCTGGGCCGGGGGTCTCCGGCTGCCCCGGGAGGCGCCTTCTCCGACCCGCGTCCCCGTTGCGTCCCGCGGGCGCCGGGCGCTCCTTTAAGCGCCTTCCCCCTGCGGAGGCGGAGCGGCAGCCGCGGGACCTCCCCCGGGCCTGCCCCGACCAGCCAGCCCAGTCCAGTCCCGCCCCGTGCTGGGGGCGTGGGGAGAAGGGAGAAGGGAGAGGAGAGGAACCGAGCGGAGCGGAGCCGAGGAAGCTAGGCGCTGCCGGGTCTGCCTGGAGAGCAGCGGCTGGCCGGGGAGCGGGGCGCCTGGAGAGGCGGCCGGGATGGCGGCGGACGGCGGCCTGGAGCAGCGGGCGCTGCAGTACGAGCAGACGCTGGTGAGTGAGCCGGCCGAGGAGGCGCTCGGACGCCCTCTCTGCAGCTGCCCCTCCGCCACCGCGGGACGGGCTTCTCGGGAGCCAGGGTTTAGCCCCAGGGTCGCTTTGCAGCGCTAGGCGCTCAGGGCGGAGAGAGTGGTTCTGACCATGTGCAGAGCGCCTGCCTTCCCCCGAAACCTCCCGCCTGCTGCGGTTGCCGAGGTGGTGGCAGCCCCGGGTCATGAAACGCGTGGGGGTGGGGGTGGAGGGGGAGGACTGTGTTAGAACTGGCCGTCCGAAGCCTCTGAGCATGGGGAGAGCGCCTTCCTCTCGCCGCTCCAAACAACGACGGAAGAGTGGCGCGGCTCCTTAAAAGACAGACACGTTTCTGCCACGTTAAGAAAACTAGGAGGTTCCGCGGAGACAGAGGGGGCTGCCTGAGCCCGAATCAGAACGGGGCTGGCCGGGGTTTTAGGCAGGAGCCTTTCCCAAGCCCCACGCGGAGATTCCGGGGATCGAACCCGGGACCTTCTGCCGCTGCGACGTGTCCCTTCCCCAAAGTTTGTTCTGAATGCCACAGCCCAAACCCGCTCCCGCAGGCAAGCCCGGCACTGCTGGGTTTCCAAGCCTTTGGTGAGCTCCACAACTCTCCAAAGAAAGAAATAAGCCGTGGGTTAAGGACACAAGGCGGGGGGGGGGGGGGGGGCGTGTCCTTGGCATCCTTTCTGTAGGGTGCTGGGCATGGGTTGGGGGACGAGTTGGAAGGGATTTGGGAGGTTGTGGGCTCTGCCAGGTCTTGCCACAATCATAGGCACCGCGCAGGCATTAAAAGGAGCACCTTTAGGAGTCGGTGGGGGTGGGCATGCCAGTGGTGGGGGTCCTGATCATGTAGGGGTTTTGCCAGCACGGATCTAGTGATGCAACAGGCTCACTAGGAATAAGGGACGAAGGCTAGGCAGGGCCCCCTCTTGCTCTAGGCGTGCTGTGAGGATTGAGCCCTGGGACATCGGTGATGGAGGAAAGCAAGGGTGCCTAAGGGCATTTTGGGACCAGGCTGTTATTTATGGATGCCGGCCAAGTTGAGCACCACTTGTGTGAGTTTGCCAACTCACCAGCGCCTGCAGGCGAAGAGCTGCTGCCCCCCCCCCATCTGAAGTGACGGGGCCTTTTCGGTTGTGGCACCTCACTTGTGGAACACTCTCCCTGGGGAAGCTGGGCACCGACAGGAGTGTCTTTTAGCCCTTTTATTTCCCCAGGGTTTTAACCCCAGGCATATTTCCCTCGCAAGTGCTGTGATGAGTTAGGGTGTTGTGATGTGATGTGCGATCGGTTCTTGTAAATCGTCCTGAAAAGTTTGATCTGACGGGCTGGCATCGAAATAGGTTGTTAAATAAATTAAAACAGCCCTGTGAGGTAGGGTACGGCAGAGAGATGCTCGCTCAGTGAGCCTCTTTCTGAGTGGGGACACGAACCCAGCCTTCCCCAAATTGGTGCATTGGGCTACAACTCCCATCCTCCCCCACCCACAATGGGAGTAAGCCCCATTGAACTCAGTGGGGGTTACTTCTGAGGAGACATGCATGGAATTTCGCTGTAAAAGTAGTTGAACCACATATATAGGACTGTCCCCTTAAAAAGCTGTTTAAGGGGGCAGTCCTATATATGGCTGGGGGATGCTGGGAGTTGTAGGACTTTTGTCTGTCTAAATAATCACAGGATTGTGCCTTTACGTACTACATTTTGAAGCAACTTCGAAGTAGTTAAGTACCACCCCCAGAATAAAAATAAAAACATTTTTAAAGGATCATTAAAGTGTTCCAACAAATTTGTTTCCTGGCGTTTAGGGACTTCAGACATTTATTTTAGTCCCTTAACCCAGCGCAAAATATTCTGAGCAAGTTGAGCTTGAAAGGAGAATGACATACATTGATAGGCATGCCTCATCAAGGCCCATCCTTAATCAGAGCAATGCATTATTTCACCTTTCCATAAAAGAAATAATTTCCCCTACTTCTCATTTTTGGAAAGTTCACCAATTAACAGTGCAATCCTATGCATGTTTGCTGAGTCCACTGTATTCAATTGAGCCAGCCCCAGCCTGGGGCCCTCCAAATGTGTTGTCTGGGGCATGCTGGGGGTTGCAGTCCCAACACATCTGGAAAGCCCTAAATTGGGCAACGCTGGCCTAGAGACCCACAGATTGGCCCTCCCTTCTACAAGTGATAAAAGTATTGCGTCCGGTTCTGGGCACCACACTTCAAGAAGGACGCAGCCAAGCTGGAATGGAGCGTGTTCAGAGGAGGGCAACCAAGATGATCAGGGGTCTGGAAACAAAGCCCTGTGAGGAGAGACTGAAACAACTGGGCCTGTTCAGCCTGGAGAAGAGAAGATTGAGGGGAGACATGATAGCACTCTTCAAATACTTAAAAGGTTGTCCCACAGAGGAGGGCCAGGATCTCTTCTCGATCCTCCCAGAGTGCAAGACACGGAATAACGGGCTCAAGTTAAAGGAAGCCAGATTGCAGCTGGACATCAGGAAAAACTTCCTGACTGTTAGAGCAGTACGACAATGGAACTAGTTACCTAGGGAGGTTGTGGGCTCTCCCACACTAGAGGCCTTCAAGAGGCAGCTGGACAAGCATCTGTCAGGGATGCTTTAGGGTGGATTCCTGCCTTGAGCAGGGGGTCAGACTCGATGGCCTTGTAGACCCCTTCCAACTCTACGATTCTGTGATTTTATGAAAGCAGGCCTGGAAACAGCAAACTCGATCCAGGCACCCTGTTCCAACTTCTTTCTCATGCACCAAGCTGAACTGATAGAGCAGAAAATGTAACATCCTTTAATCGCCTCCTGAAAACATAGCTTTTCACACATGCTTTCCCCGGGCTCTAATTTATCTGATTTTCTATTGCAGTCTTAAACTTCTAACGTTTTAAATTTATTGTATAGTTATAGTACTTTATAGTTTTAATTGCACACTGCCCAAAGAGTTGAATATAGAAACGCTCGTCCTATAGCCACCAGCAGAAAGCCTATTGATTTAAATTTGGGGCGGGTGAGAATTATATAGAGGATGACAGTTATGTAGGGATTTTTTAAAAAAATAATAATGAGGCAAGGACCTAGTGCAGAACATGTGTTTTAGATGTAGAAGATCTTTGGTTCAGTCCTGGGGATGTGCAGTATCTCAGGCAGCCAGGCTGAACCCTGGGGTAGCTGACACGATAGCTGCACGGAGTGTAGGACATGGAATAACGGGCTGAAGTTAAAGGAAGCCAGATTCCAGCTGGACATCAGGAAAAACTTCCTGACTGTTAGAGCAATACGACAATGGAACCAGTTACCTAGGGAGGTGGTGGGCTCTCCCACACTAGAGGCCTTCAAGAGGCAGCTGGACAACCATCTGTCAGGGATGCTTTAGGGTGGATTCCTGCATTGAGCAGGGGGTTGGACTCAATGGCCTTGTAGGCCCCTTCCAATTCTACTATTCTATGATTCTATGATATAGGCGGGTGAACAGTACCAGACAAGATGGACAGAGATTCATTCGTACACTCAAATCATTTCCCAAAAATGTTGGGTGTCAGTTTAAAAAACCCAACTAAAACAAAAAAAAAACAGCTGTGGAGGCTACGGTCTTGAGAAGAAGACTAACACATAGGTGGAGGGTTATTTAACCCTTTCTCCTCTGACCACTTTCCTCCTCAAAATCCCCCCTCTGATATTTTTTTCCCCTCCTGGAGAAATGTATATGGGTACTTCTATGATTTGGTGGGCAACTTGTGGTCTTCCAGATATTTTGGCCTACAACTGCCTCAGCTCTCAAAATTGGCCGTGCTGACTGGGGATGATAGGAATTGTAGCCCAATACATCTGGACGACACAAGGTTCTGGGAGGCTGCGTCACAGGCCAACGGCTACAGTAGAACCCAGAACGGTCTGTACTTTTGAATGCTCTCCTGTGTAAATAAAAGCGCCTTCTTTGAGATAAACTAGTTCATCGAGGAAGGCGCCACATCGTTTTTCTCCTTGGTGGTGCTAAATTACAAAACAGGGGGGATTCATGTGGGGAATATTTATAAAACACAACATATGCCTGGAGTTGGCGGTGATACTGTCCCAAATTATGCCATCTTCTTCGTCGTCACGCGAAGAATGGCTGTTAGATCCATCCCCCCACTGAGAGAACAGAGCTCCTGGCACCTTCTAAAATCATAAGACGTGCCTTGCTGGTTCAGACCGAGGGTCCATCTAGTCCAGCACTCTGTTCACACAGTGGCCAACCAGCCGTTGGCCAGGGATGAACAAGCAGGACATGGTGCAACAGCACCCTCCCACCCATGTTCCCCAGCAACTAGTGCACACAGGCTTATTGCCTCTGATATTGGAGGCAGCACGTAGCCATCAGAGCTAGTAGCCATTGATAGCCTTCTCCTCCAGGAATTTATCCCACCCCTTTTTAAAGCCACCCAAATTGGTGGCCATCACCACATCTTGTAGTAGTGAATTCCATAGTTCGACTCTGCGCTGTGTGAAAAAGTCCTTCCTTTTATTTGTCCTGAATCTCCCACCAATCAGCTTTATGGGATGACCCCATTGAGTTCTAGCATTTTGAAAGAAGGAGAAAAATGTCTCCCTGTCCACATTCTCCACACCATGCATAAATTTGTGTAGCTCTTCTCCTGGCCTTTACTTCTCCAGCTGGGATTCCTCCTCCTCCTCCTCCTCCTCCTCCTCCTCCACCACCTCAAACTTGTGTTAAATTTGTTCTTCCCAAATCCACTTTTGAGTTTCCCAAAAGCTAGGGTGACCACATGAAAAGAAGGAGATGGCTCCTGTATCTTTAACAGGTGTATAGAAAAGGGAATTTCAGCAGGTGTCATTTGTATGCATGCAGCACCTGGTGAAATCCCCTCTTCGTCACAACAGTTAAAGCTGCAGGAGTATAGCTAGAGAGACCAGATACAAAAGAGAGCAGGGCTCCTGCAGCTTGAACTGTCGTGATGAACAGGGAATTTCCCCAGGTGCTGCATGCCAACAAATGACACCTGCTGAAATTCCCTTTTCTATACAACTCTTAAAGATACAGGAGCCCTGTCCTCCTTTCCACAGGGTCACCCTACCAAAAGCATTCCTGATGCTTTCCCATGTTATGCCATGTTAACACCATTCAACTGCTGGCTCGCCGTCTTCTCTTCGCATATGCGGCACGGGACCCTCGTTAGACAGATTTAGCTCTTTTAATCTTCCTTTGTAATCAGTCCCTCCAGCTCCATAATTGTGTAGCTGCGGGCCTGTCTAGTTTCCTGCTGTCACGCCTTGGTTTTCTGTTCCTTCCTGTCATGATCCTCCCACCCACCCGAAATCTCAGCACTATTTTAAGACCCTTCCCTAGTCAATGCTGGAGGCTCAGTTCTTCCATCTTTAGCTCATTATCTTCTCGCTACTTATCTACTATTCCCTATTACCAGACTTTAGAGCAGCCTCCCCCAAATTGATGGCCCCTAGATGATTTGGACTACACCTCCCAGCATTCCTGTCCATTGGTCAAGCTGCTTGGGGCTGCTTGGAGTTGAAGTCCCCCAAATTTACAGGGCAGAAGTTAGGGAAGGCTACTTTAGAGCAAGTGTACACCGTCAACACAATCAAGGGGTCAATCTTTTCTTGGGTTGAGCTGGTTTTGGGTTTTATAGGAGGGCTTGAGAGCTAGAGTGAGGTAGTGCAGGCATGGATAGAAAGTTGTTCTTGAGATGTTTTGGACTCCAACTCCCAGCATTCCTGATCATTGGCCATGCTGGCAGGGGCTTCTGGGAGTTGAAGTCCAAAAAAATCTGGAGATCTACCTTCTGCCCACCTCTGATGTAGTGAATAGAACAGCCTTCCTCTGCCTAATGCCCTCTAAATATTTTGGACTTCAGTCCCATTGCCCCCCAACTAGCATGGCCAATAGTCAGGAATGATGGGAGTTGTGGTGCAAAACATCTGGAGGGCACACGCTTGGGAAGGCTGGGTTAGAATGAGAAGGACTAGGGAGACCCAGGGTCAAATCTCCACAGGATGGGATTGTATCTGCCACAGTTTCTTGCCGTAGTCCACCTTGCAGGGTTGTTTGGAGGGGAGAACCATGTATGGCATAGTCTGTTTGTAAGGGTAGCGGGGAGGGGAGAACCACGTGAGCTTCTTGGAAGAAAAGTGGAATATAAATGTAATTAATACACATAGCAAAGCCTTCATGTTTGAACACTTCCTTGAGGGAAAAGACTCTTCCTTGGATGTTGAAAACTCGCAAGGGCAGTGCATCCATTCACACATGCAAGCCATGTTTTGGTTGCGTGAATCAGCTTTGAATGCTGGGGGAAATGAATAGTACCACGCTAGTGTTCCGGATGGGAGTAATGTTGGATTTTGACTACTACACCCCAATCAGTTGAGTAGCACAGCCTACCTAGAAGGTTTGTTTTGAAGATAACATGGGATGACCCCATGGATATCACCTTGTACTATTTAGAGGAAGAAGTATCCAAGTAAGCCTGTATGCCCCAGTTGCTGGGGAACATGGGTGGGAGGGTGCTGTTGTACCATGTCCTGCTTTGTTGGTTCCTGGTCAACAGCTGGTTGGCCACTGTGTGAACAGAGTGCTGGACTAGATGGAACCTCGGTCTGATCCAGCAGGGCTTTTTTGATGTTCTTAAGGCTGGTGTGGAACTGTGGTCAAAGGAGTGACGCCTGTTGGAGCTTCTTGCCATGTTTTGAGATAGGATATTACCACAGAAGAGAGACAAAGCATTGAAGTCCCGATCCCATCCTTGTCCTGAACTTCCTGCCCCAAGCTCTCTGGACTTGACGGAGCGTGCGTGTTTGCGTGCGTCATGCCTGGAGATTGAAGCCAACACAAAGGGAACCCCCACAACGAATGCCAAAAAGCCAAAAGCAGAGCAGTAGACAAAAAGAAGGCTTTATTCAGTGAAAATAGATCAACACATTTTGGACCACACACAGGTCCTTCTTCAGGATAATCTAAGAAAACCCACAGCAATATGTAATATTTATAGACTCACATTTATAGACACAGGGACTATGTAAGTCTATAAATATTGTCTTGGAATTCAATGAAATGTGTTGAATTTTTTAAAAAAAAATGGAAGAAAAGCATAATTTTTGTCTGCTTTTGGCTTTTTGGCATGCTTGAAGACTGGCAAAACATTTCAGTACTGAAAGCTGGCAAAGTATTCCAGGTCCTTGGGGTCTGGAGAGCAATGGACCCTTCAGGCTTAGTGAGAAAATGCACCCATCTGGTCCAAAGTCCTTGCAGTATGATGGAAGGGAGAGGGTTTCGGGGCTTCTCTAGGAAGAATGATCAGAAGCAACCTCCTCCCTATGCCCTTGCCTGTGTCCAGTGTATATTTCATTCTTCCCCATCCTAGAGCTCTCCAGACGTGCTGGACTACAACTCCCCTAGCTGGCTGGAGGATGGTGTTAGTTGTAGTCCAACACATCTTGAAGTTGCCAAGTTGGGGAAGGCTGGCGTATGTCTTACAAAGCTATGAACTGTCAGTGGTGCTACTTCCAAAAACCTTTGGCGATCACACATGCGCTCAGGGTTGTGCAACCTAAGAAGAACCACAGTTCAGTGGGAAAGCATAGGTTCTGCATGTAAAGGTCCAGGGTTGGTTTCCTGGCATCTCCATAGAATCATAGAATAGTAGAGTTGGAAGGGGCCTATAAGGCCATCGAGTCCAACCCCCTGCTCAGTGCAGGAATCCACCTTAAAGCATCCCTGACAGATGGCTGTCCAGCTGCCTCTTGAAGGTCTCTAGGGTGGGAGAGCCATTTTTCCTGATGTCTGGCTTTCTGTAACTTGAGCCTATTATTCTGTGTCTTGCACTCTGGGATGATCGAGAAGAGATCCTGGCCCTCCTCTGTGTGACAACCTTTCAAGTGTTTGAAGAGTGCTATCATGTCTCCCCTCAATCTTCTCTTCTCCAGGCTAAACATGCCCAGTTCTTTCAGTCTCTTTTCATAGGTTTCCAGACCCCTGATCATCCTCGTTGCCCTCCTTTGAACACGCTCTAGCTTGTCTGTAGTGCCCAGAACTGGATGCAATACTCTAGATGAGGCCTAACCAGGGCCGAATAGAGAGGAACCAGTACTTCACGTGATTTGGATGCTATACTTCTATTAATGCAGCCCAAAATAGCATTTGCCTTTCTTGCAGCCATATCACACTGTTGGCTCATATATTCAGCTTGTGAGCTACAACTATTCCAAGATTCTTCTCGTTTGTAGTATTGCTGAGCCAAGTATCCCCCATCTTGTAACTGTGCATTTGGTTTCTTTTTCCTAGATGTAGAACTTGGCATTTATCCCTATTAAATTAAAAGGATTTCTAGTTGCAGAGTCTGGGGGGAGAGGTAGCCGCTGCCCATCAGAGCTCTGCAGTAGTGGGAGACCTACAGATCACTTTGTGGAAGTGCTGCATTAGTCCGGCCAACCCACTACTCCATGGGTGAGGAATGGGTGGTCCTCCAGGTGCTGTTGAACCCATGGCTCTCCGGGATTCAAGCAGGATCCTTCCCTCGCCCTACATGGAGGTGCCGGGGATTGAACCTGCGACCTTCTGCACGCAAAGCAGGTGCTCTACCACTGACCTAAGGCCCTTCCCAGCTGGAATTGTAGTCTAACAACATCTGGATATCACCAGGTTGGGGGCGAATGGTCTGCCTCTATTTGGAGTGCAGCTTCGTAGCTTCACATTCCATGACTCTGCAGTTGTACTCCGAAAACAAGGTGCTTGGTTGTCACATATTATGTGTGTCTTGGCCACTGATGAAACGGGAGAGTGTCACACAGAGGAGGGCCAGGATCTCTTCTCGATCCTCCCAGAGTGCAGGACACGGAATAACGGGCTCAAGTTAAAGGAAGCCAGATTCCAGCTGGACATCAGGAAAAACTTCCTGACTGTTAGAGCAGTACGACAATGGAATCAGTTGCCTGGGGAGGTTGTGGGCTCTCCCACACTCGAGGCCTTCAAGAGGCAGCTGGACAAGCATCTGTCAGGGATGATTAGGGTGGATTCCTGCATTGAGCAGGGTTGGATGCGATGGCCTTGTAGGCCCCTTCCAACTCTGCTATTCTATGATTCTATGATTCTATGTGTCTTTTGCCGGAAATCTTGTAGTATTTATTGAGGCATTAGGCAGGTATCTTCTGTTCTGATCTATAGACAACTTCTTAAAACAGTCCTTCATGCAGGTTTGCCCAGCCAGTATATTTATAGATTTACTCTCAACTGGTGATTATTTTATTGCTATCTTTTTATGTTTATATTATTATTATGTTAGCCGCTTTGATAGTTCACCTGAATGTGGTATATAACCCCGTGTAATAAAACCTAATGAAAATAAAAATAAATTGCAGAAACAACAAGTTGGGGGGTGCATTTACAAGGCTAACCAGTTTAGTGTAGCTCGAGCTTTTGTGGACCAAACCACAGATCCGATGCATGAAGTGTTGTCTTCAGCTGGCAGATATAAACACGTACAAGCACACGCATACACAGGTATGGGGCAGCAGCCCCAATCATCAAGAAATGCAAACAGTACAGTCTGTCACAATTCTATATGAAGTTTAAATACATACAAGATAAGCACAGTGACAAATCGCTACAGTATTTGCCGGTGATCATTCCGTCTCCTGAGCTTTGCTATGCTATTGTCACACCTCTAGTTGGGAGGGGAAACCACTGTTTTGACGGAAACCTAAATGAATAGAGTAGAGTGACCATATGACAAGGAGGACAGGGCTCCTGTATCTTTAATAGTTGCATAGAAAAGATAATTTCAGCAGGTATCATTTGTATATATGGATATACACCAGCCTTTCCCAAACTGGTGACCTTCAGAGGTGTTGGGACTATGATTCCCATCATTCTGAGCCACAATGTTGGGGCACTAGGGGAAGACATGGTTTCAGTTTAGGAAAACAAGAATAGAGAAGGAATAATTCAAAGTTCTGGTTATGACCTATAAAGCCCAATACGGCCCGGGTCCAGGTTATCTGAAAGACCGTATTCTCCCTTACAAGCCTGCCCATGCTTTAAGAACTTCAGGGCAAGCCCTTCTCTCAGTCCCACCACCATCACAGGCACGCCTGGTGGGAACGCAGGAGAGGGCCTTCTCGGTGGCTGCTCCAGAGCTATGGAACTCTCTTCCCAGGGAAGCTAGACTGGCTCCCTCCCTGGCGTGTTTTCAGAGGCAGGGGAAAACTTTTCTGTTCCAGCAAGCGTTTGGCGAATAGGTCCAGGTTATGTTAGCAGATTGTTGGTCCCATTGAAAGCAATGGGACAAGTTAGGCGTGATTTAAGCCTCATTTATTTCAGTGGTAACTAAGTTCAACTAACTCAGTCTGGATGCAGCTCCTTTGGGATTTCCACTGTGTTCTCAGTACACTCACAACACACATCCACAATGTATGTAGTGTTTTGAATAGCCTAAAGGGCTATATACATGCAAAAATATTCTTGCTATTGGGTGCAACAGACATATCAGAAGGATTCCAGGACTGATGCAGTAGATTAAAGATGGGACAACCAGTTACTTTCATGCTCACCTAAATTGTCCAAAACAACAGTTCGACGCTCATTTCAGCTCATTTCCCATTTTCATTTTCAACATGTTTTTCAGCTCATTCAGTTGGGAAAAGTGCACATAACCCAAAAGTGCACACTTCCCCCATTGACTAAAGAAGTAAATGTACAATTTTGAAAAATGTGCATTTCAAAGTGCACTAAAAAAATGGGGGGGGGGGAAGCATTTTTGCATGCAATCACAAATTCGGAAATTCGCTAACATTTCTCAAAAAAAGCACTTTCGCTTGGTTTCGTGTTTGGGATTGCCAACAGGACATGTTCTCATGATCTGCAAACAGAAACTAAATTCTCATGCATCCCTATGAGAGACATATCAGCAAGATCCACAGGACTGGGTCATCATGGCCAAAGTGTCCCGTAGCAGAGAATATGACACATCACAACCATATCAACATAGTAGTGGGGACTGGCTAGGATTAGATGGGAATAGGTGCTTTTAAAAAGCCAGATTATTAGTTGGCAATAGGTGCTTTTAAAAAGCTAGAGTCCTGAATATAGTTTCTGAATCAAGCACTTTTGGGCCCTACTTGTGATCCTATATCAACTAACTCTTCTTCCTGCAACTCACACTTTAAACGCCACAGAGGAAACAGAAAGGAGGGTTGAATTTGTAGCAGGAAAACAGTAGTTGTGATAAGGGCTAAATAGAATCATAGAATCATAGAATAGGAGAGTTGGAAGGGGCCTACCCTGGGTCATAGAAACCTTGGTTCAAATCCCCAGGTAACCAAGAAGCTCACTGGCCTACCCTGGGCCAGCGACGTCCGGCCTAATCTACCTCGTAAGGTTGTTGTAAGGATAAAATGGGGTGGGAGCTGGACAACACGTGCCACTCAGAATGGTATAAAAATGTAACTTCTAAATGCAAAAGCCTGAGCTACTTAGGGTCTGTGCATTTAGAAATATGGTGGTTTAAATGATGATGACTTTAAAAAAAAATCCTTGGGAAGATACTTCGTCTTCCTCTCGATCCTTTTTGCTGCCATTTTGCAAGATCGACTTCTATCCTGGGAATATAAGTGTAATTGAGCCGTCCTTCCTGTCTTTGTCATGGTGGGTTCTTGGTGGACTAAGATAGGCGAAATGGAGCTGCTGTGTCTATGCCCCTGAGGCGGGATGCTGCTGGTTCCTGCGACACATGTCTCTCTGTTTTTTCTCCCCGTTGCCCAGGGGCAGGAATCGCTCCTTCCTCCATTGACTCACTTCCATCCAGCCATGGGGGCTTTGGGGTTTTGAAAACAGCCTTATCCAGCCCCTTCAAAGGGGACCAACAGACAGGCCTTTGTGACATTAATCGGTTCAGGGATGGGGGTGGGGTGGGGATGGGGGCGTGGGAGACTTCCCACACTCACTAGCCCCTTCTTCCAGAGATGATGGCGTTCGGCTTGGCTGGTCTGAGCAAGGATGTTATGGGAACCAGCCACCTTCCCACCCTTCTGCCTTACTCCTTTTGAGGAAACTGGCAGGAACGTGTACCAAGTTGGATTCTTCCTCTTAAGAACAGAAGAAGAGCCCTGCTGGATCAGACGAAGAGTCCATCTAGCCCAGCATTCTGTTCACACAGTGGTCGACCAGGGAACCACAAGTAGGACATGGTGCAACAGCACCCTCCCACCCATGTTCCCCAGCAACTGCTGTACATAGCCACACTGCCTCTGTTACTGGAGGTAGCATATAGCCATCAAGACTGCTAAGCATTGATTGCCCTCTCCTCCAGGAATCTGCCTAACCGTCTTTGAAAGCCATCTAAAGTGGTGGCCATCGAGTTATGGCAGCGAATTCCATAATTTAACTATGTGCCGTGTGAAGAAGTCCTTCCTTCTTGATTCTATGGATTCTATGATCCATAGAATCATAGAACAGTAGAGTTGGAAGGGCCTACAAGGCCATTGAGTCCAACCCCCTGCTCAGTGCAGGAATGCAGCTGCCTCTTGAAGGTCTCTAGTGTGGGAGAGCCCACCACCTCCCTGAGTAACTGGTTCCATTGTCGTACTGCTCTAACAGTCAGGAAGTTTTTCCTGATGTCCAGCTGGAATCTGACTTCCTTTAACTTGAGCCCGTTATTCCGTATCCTGCACTCTGGGAGGATCGAGAAGAGATCCTGGCCCTCCTCTGTGTGACAACCTTTCAAGTATTTGAAGAGTGTTATCATGTCTCCTCTCAATCTTCTCTTCTCCTTCCTTTGATCTGTCCAGAATCTCCCAACGGGCATGATCACTTTGGGTTCTTGTATTATGAGAGGGGGAGAAAAATGTCTCCCTAGCCACATTCTCCACACCAGGCATGATTTTGTACACACCTATCATGTCTCCCTTTACTCACCTTTTTTTCCAGGCTAAACAATCCCGGGTGTTGTAATCTTCCCTCATAGGGGAGATGCTCCAGCCCCTTGATCATTTGAGTTGCCCTTTTCTGCACTTTTCCCAGCACTTCAATACCACTTTTGAGATGCGGTGGCCAGAACTCTATACAGTATTCTAAGTGTGGTCGCACCATAGATTGGTACAAAGGCAGTATGATATTGGCAGTTTTATTCTCAAGTCCCTTCCTAATTATGCCTAATATAGAGTATGCCTTTTGTACAGCAGCCACACACTGGAGTGACATTTTCATCGAACTGTCCACCACAACCCTACAAGGCCATCGAGTCCAACCCCCTGCTCAAGGCAGGAATCCACCCTAAAGCATCCCTGACAGATGGTTGTCCAGCTGCCTCTTGAAGGCCTCTAGTGTGGGAGAGCCCACCACCTCCCTAGGTAACTGATTCCATTGTCGTACTGCTCTAACAGTCAGGAAGTTTTTCCTGATGTCCAGCTGGAATCTGGCTTCCTTTAACTTGAGCCCGTTATTCCGTGTCCTGCACTCTGGGAGGATCAAGAAGAGATCCTGGCCCTCCTCTATGTGACAACCTTTCAAGTATTTGAAGAGTGCTATCACATCTCCCCTCAATCTCCTCTTCTCCAGGCTAAACATGCCCAGTTCTTTCAGTCTCTCTTCATAGGGCTTTGTTTCCAGACCCTTGATCATCCTGGTTGCCCTCCTCTGAACACGCTCCAGCTTGTCTGCGTCCTTCTTGAATTGTGGAGCCCAGAACTGGATGCAATACTCTAGATGTGGCCTAACCAAGGCCGAATACAGCACACCATTAAAATTTAATTGTAAAAATGCAAATACTTAATAAAAATACCATTGCACCTGCTTTCAGTCCCTGACATGTCCAGAAAACGGACTTTGAGTAGAAGGGCTAGAGAAGACCCCTGCCGAAAACCTTTAGAGCGTCCACTGGTCAAGGTCGAAGAATACTTGGTTAGTTGGATCCATAAGGCATCTCTGTATGTTAGGACATATTTTTGTTTGCTTGTCCTCCCCCACCCACGGCTCTTTACTGAGAAAAGGATCAGACAAGGGCATATTAGCTCTAGTATTAATGGTGTTCCTACTGAGATCTTTAAGGGTCTCTGCACATTGTGATGGAGTGTCTAAGTTTGACCAAGAGTTCCGTCTTGGTGCCATTTGCATGCCATGTTTGTTGAGCAAAGGTGGTTGGTGGGCACTTGATTGTCAGGCTCCAATGCCTGAGCATCTTTGGAAAGTATAACCCCCTTTTTTTTTGGAGGGGAGGAGATGAGATTTGGGGTCTGCCTAGGTTACTCCAGTTGATCTTGGGCATTAGCGTTTGCTAAGTATTACGGGTTTTTAATTGCTTACCTGCATTAGGCCTGCAATTTTTGCATTGATTGATGAGTGCAAGTGATCACTGAGAGCTCAGTTCACTACCACAAGATGTGGTGATGGCCAACAATTTGCATGGCTTTAAAGGTGGGTTGGATAAATTCTTGGAGGAGAAGGCTATTAATATCTACTAGTCCTGATGATTGTGTGCAACCTCTAGTATAAGAGGCAGTAAGCCTGTATACACCGTTGCTGGGGAACATGGGTGGGAGGGTGCTGTTGCACTCATGTCCTGGTCGACAGCTGGTTGGCCACTGTGTGAACATCATGCTGGATTGGATGGATTCTTGGTCTTATCCAGCATGGCTCTTCTTATAGAATCATAGAATAGGAGAGTTGGAAGGGGCCTATAAGGTCATCGAGTCCAACTCCCTGCTCAATGCAGGAATCCACCCTAAAGCATCCCTGACAGAAGGTTGTCCAGCTGCCTCTTGAAGGCCTCTAGTGTGGGAGAGCCCACAAACTCCCTAGGTCACTGGTTCCATTGTCGTACTGCTCTAACAGTCAGGAAGTTTTTCCTGATGTCCAGCCGGAATCTGACTTCCTGTAACTTCAGCCCGTTATTCCGTGTCCTGCACTCTGGGAGGATCGAGAAGAGATCCTGGCCCTTATGTTCTTAATTAATGCCTTTTTCTCCGTCAGACGCACACACGCTTTCACATTCTTCATCAGCGATGGGTTCTTGAGGGACTTCCTTCTTACGGCTCATATGGCTACGCTGACTGTCATCCCTGTGATAAACATAATGGAAAATATAAGTTTAATAGGATGTTTCATTCTGACCTGTGTCTGGAAGGTTGTTCGAAATGTTTTTGAGTTATTTCCTGCTGAAGAGACACTGTCCCCTTTCTATAGGGGGACTCTAAATGTGCAGTTTTGCAGAGTGTGTTTCCATTCTAATCGCAGAATTAGTTACTTAAAAGCCAGGCGTTTAATCAATTAGAAATATTTCAGTAGCTTAGAATGCAATCCTATGGATGTTTAGACTGAAAAAAAGTCCTACAACTCCCAGGGGGGAATGCTGGGAGTTGTAGGCCGTTTTCCTGTCTAAACATCCATAGGATTATGCCCTTATAGCACTAAAATTTATGCAAGTGTTTTAAAAAAACATTATAACCTGAACTCAGGGATGGATTGAGCCAGCCACCTAAATGCATTCGTTTTCTATTTGCCTATTCTAACAGAGCGTCTGTTGTCATTGTCACTGTCGGAAGTAGCTCAGCAATGCAATCCTGAATACGGAATAACGGGCTCAAGTTAAGGACATGGAATAACGGGCTCAAGTTAAAGGAAGCCAGATTCCGGCTGGACATCAGGAAAAACTTCCTGACTGTTAGAGCAGTGCGACAATGGAATCAGTTACCTAGGGAGGTTGTGGGCTCTCCCACACTAGAGGCCTTCAAGAGGCAGCTGGACAGCCATCTGCAGGGATGCTTTAGGGTGGATTCCTGCATTGAGCAGGGGGTTGGACTCGATGGCCTTGTAGGCCCCTTCCAACTCTGCTATTCTATGATTCTATGAATATGTCTACTCAGAAGTAAATCCCTTTGCATTCAGTGGTACTTGCTTCCAGGTAATGGGGGTAGGGTTGCAGTCTAAAATATCTGGGTTTGCATGGGCGAAAGCGACCTGGGTGCTCAAAAATAGTGGTATCCTTTGGTTTTTAAAGACTATTCTGAGGGTCATGCGGACCTTCCAGTCCCTACTGTAGCATGAAACAGTACAAATGCGTTGTTGTTGTTTTGAAAGAAAGAAAAAAATCACAAGTTAGCCAACATTATACAGATTTCTTTTCTTCTTTTTTTTAAACTGTACATGTCAGTGCATGCTGGTGGCTCTGGCGTCAGTGGGGTGGTGAATCCGCTCAGGGTTTCAGTCAGAACCAGTCAGAACTCGAAAGGAGCTGTCCTCTAAAGGAGCCAACCTTGGATAGTTCCGTTGGAGTTCTGACTGAAACCTGGAGCAGATTCACCGCCCCACTGACGTTGGAGCCACCAACCTCCATTGGTATACGTCATCAAAATAATAATAATAATAAAGATTTCCAAGCGATTGGCTCCTCTCTCCTTTGAACATGTGCTTCAACTCTCTTTTCCCAGAAGCAAGTTGTATTGCATTGGGGCACTCTTCAGTCTTCCCGTCTCTCCTCCAGCCCCCCAGCCCCCCACCCTGCCATCCTTGCTCCGCTCACTGCACACCAGTGTGCCAGACTCTCCTTGTCCGTTCCAGTTTTGCCGCTTACTAACCTTGATCTTTTCCCCAGTGGCTGCCTTATCACCAGAAGGCAATCTAGAGTCTAATCCCTTTTTATGACAGGTTTTTTATGCTCCCTCCAGTCAATACACTCGCCCAATTGCTGGCCTTGCGCAACATTTTCCAGGGAATAGAGACTCTTCCTCTTTCCCCTCCTTGCTTTCAGCAGAGATGCCTCAAGGTTAGAGTCTGGGTGGTGAAAGCCACGCAAGGAAGAATGAGGCAGAGAATTAAAAGAGCGGCGTTCCCAAATGGGCATCAAAACCTGGCCCACGCCGGACCTTTTCTTGAGCAAACTTCCCGGATTGAAAGCAAGGACATTTGGGTTCTTTTGGAATACCTGCCCTTGTGCCAAGGATCATGGCTTGAGTCTACCCATCCCATATTGTACATTGCTGAAGGCGTTTCTCTAGAGAAACGCCTTCAGCAATGTACAATATGGGGTGGCAAATGCAGCTGGCAAAATGCAGGCCAGTAGCAAATAAAAGGCAGAACTGCTCAACTCTTAGTTTGGCTCGACGTTCTCCCAAAAAGAGGATCTGTGTTCCATATGGCACAGGTGACAAAAAGGCTGAAGCTGCAGAAGGGCAGCTTGTGCTTGACAGACGATCTAAGCACCTCAAATGAGTTCAAGTCCCCAGAACAGTTGCATCCTCGAGTATCGGGAGAGCTAGCAGATGGACTCTCAGAACCTCTGTCTATTCCCCTTGAGAAATTCTGGAGAATGCGTGACGTACCGGAGGAGTGGAGGAGGGAAAAGGTTGCCCCTATCTTCAAAAAGGAAGATCCGTGGAATTATGAACTAGTCAGTCTGCATCAATACCTGGGAAGATTCTAGAGCAGATTATAACGTGCTTGATCCGTGCGCACCTTGACACTAATTCAGCTATCGCTGGAAGCCAGCATGGATTTGTCAAGGACTCAATGATCGAAGTGGCCCCTTCCAATTCCATGATTTCAGGTAGTTGGAGTTGACAATCCGGCGTTCTTCAGATAGTTTGGACTACCGCTCCCATCAGCACCAGTCGTCATGGGAGTTTTGATCAGGGTTTATGGGAACTGTATTCCAGAACATCTGGAGAGCACCATGTTGTCTACAGTTATAAAACTCTCTGTTTCTAGGGCTCTGAAGTAGCCCGACCCGCACTGCTTTTTGGACTGAGGTGTGTTTAGTCACTTGCACTGCAAGATCTCTCTTTTTTAAAAATGTCAAAATGTTTAATGGAATGATTTATCTCCCAGTGCAGCTGGTTTCACTTATTGCAGAACAGCTGGAACTCCAAACACATTTAACAATATTTACAATCTGGCTTGTTAGGAGGGGTTTTGATGCGCATGCGTTGATGTGTGGGCACACTAGAGTCAACAGGCACTTCTTGTACATCTTCAGAGATTTATTTTCCAGAGATCCAGAGCTTCTCTACACGCAGGAAAAAACAGGAAAAATCCCGCAACCTTACGGTGGTTTTCATCCTCATGGTATTCCCACCATCGTGACACGCTCCTTCACATGCGACCATGAGATTTGGAATTGAATACTTCCCTTCTTGGAAAGGCCCCATTAGACAGTGCCATCTAGTGGTGGAGAGATCCCTCAATATCCCGGATAATACCACATTATCTCTGCCTTTTTAAAATGCGTGATTTCCAGGGGATAGCACAGGCGACATCCTGGCAATTGATGACATCATGAGATGGACCTGCAAACTTCTCTGAGTGGCCAATCATCACCGTTCCATAAATCTCTTGTTTAGAGAAGCTCCTAGAGAAGAAGCATAATAAATTCTTCTGCTGCACTTGTGTGCACACTAGGAAAATGATGCAAGGGCACCCTCAACATTTTGTAGGGCCTTTGGGCTCCTCCGTCCCTCAATGAGTCATCGTCCTCATCACCATTGTCACCAGCTTGTCTTGTTCCTCATCATTGCTTGCTTCCTTGACAGACAGAGAGCCAATGAGCAAGGAGGCAGCGGCATCTCCTGCTCCTCTTCCTCACCACCAACGTTGTCTGGGCCAGAGCGAGAGGCAGGGAAACAAGAAGGTTGCATTGGTGAAGAGGTGGAGCAACTCCAGGGGGTTCTCATTCATGGGCCCCTGCTGGAGTGTAGACAAGTGCCCAACCAGTCCTACCCTTGATGCTGGCCCTGCTCAGTGGTTCCATGTGGTTGTAGATCACAAGCTGAATATGAGCCAACAGTGTGATGTGGCTGCAGAAAAAGCAAATGCTATTTGGGGCTGCAATAATAGAAGTACAGCTTCCAAATCGCACAAGGTACTAGTTCCCCTCTATTCAGCCTTGGTTAGGCCTTATCTTGAGTACTGTGTCCAGTTCTGGGCACCACACTTCAAGAAGGACGCAGACAAGCTGGAGGGGGTTCAGAGGAGGGCAATGAGGATGATCAGGGTTCTGGAAACAAAGCCCTATGAGGAGAGACTGAAAGAACTGGGCAGGTTTAGCCTGGAGAAGAGAAGATTGAGGGGAGACATGATAGCACTCTTCAAATACTTGAAAGGTTGTCACACAGAGGAGGGCCAGGATCTCATCTCAATCATCCCAGAGTGCAGGACACGGAAGAATGGACTCAAGTTATAGGAAGCCGGATTATGGATGGACATTAGGAAAAGCTTCCTAACTGTTAGAGCAGTACGACAATGGAACCAGTGACCTAGGGAGGTTGTGGGCTCTCCCACGCTAGAGGCATTGAAGAGGCAGCTGGACATCCACCTGTCAGGGATGCTTTAAGGTGGATTCCTGCATTGAGCAGGAGCAACCTCAATGGCCTTAGAGGCCCCTTCCAACTCTACTATTCTATGATTCTGTGTAGGGTGGCCTGATAGATATAAAAGGGCAGTGCTCCTGTGCCTTTAATAGTTGTGTAGAAGAGGGAATTGTCCTACCAGCTATGCCTCCTGAAATCCCCTCCTTCACACGGCCACAAAAGGCACAAGAGCCCTGTCCTCGTTTGCCCCCGGCTGCTCTAGCCCCACGGCCGGCGCTCGGGTTCCACTCGGTGCGGCACGCCTGCCCTACAAGCTGAAACCCGCTGACTTCTGCAAGGGAAGTGCTTCTGAACGGCATTACTTCCACCTAAATTGTCCCTTGGCCGGCCGGGCTCCCTGACCGTGGGTCCGTTGGGATTAAACTTCACAAGCTCCCGTTGTTCCCCGTGCAGCCGATCGGGACTGATTAGGGCGGACTGGGAGAGATTTGTTGAATAAATTCAGCATGACACAGATTTCTGCCGCAGTTCCCTTTGTATGCAGTGCTCTTGGCTCTCCGGGGCAGGGAGAGACCGGAAAACTGTGCCAGAGAGAAGAAAGACAAGTGGTTCCCCTGCCTGCTCCTTCTCTAAACTGTGAATGGTTGGATCTGGCAACCTGGAAAGGGGACCGCTGCTTTCCTCAACCTGCGCAAACGTTACACCTTTTAAAAGCCGAGTTTGTGGAAGATTCGCACCCACCCATTTCATCCCCCACCTGACCCTCCTCCACTCCAGCCCCCTGGACTGGAATCCTCTCTGGAGAATTTTGAGCTTTCTGAAATAACCTTAGAGGTGTTTTAGTTCAGCGTTGGAGGGTGTCTGTATGGAAACGCAGCGTTGGAGACACGGACGATGCATGTGGAATCATGAATTGCAGCCAGCTGTACAAACCTGTGGCTTATTTCCTTTGCGTTCTTTGTAAATTTGGGGCTTGCATTCAGGGATCTGCCGCTGATGGCTGGCCTTCGTAGCCAGGCTAAAAGGCGTGGTTGCCAGGCCCTTGGTCCTGGACATGCTGTGCTCTCAAAATACTAGAACCCAATGGGGTCATCCCATGAAGCTGAACCGTGGGAGATTCAGGACAAATAAAAGGAAGGACTTCTTCACGCAGTGCAGATTTAAACCATGGAATTCACTACCACAAGACGAAGCGATGACCACCAATTTGGCTTTAAAAGGAGGGTGGACAAATTCCTAGAGGAGAAGGCTATCAATAGCTACTAGTCGTGATGGCTATCTGCTACCTCCAGTAGCAGAGGCAGTAAGCCTGTGTACACCAGTATCCAGAGAACATGGGTAGGAGGGTGCTGTTGCCCCCATGTCCTGTTTGTTGCTTCCTGGTCAACACTTGGTTGCCCACTGTGTGAACAGAGTGCTGGACTAGATGGACCCTTGGTCTGATCCAGCATGGCTACTCTGATGCTCTTGTGAGTTCGCGCCTCCTGTTATTAGGTTAATAATGGGTTAATTTAGATCAGGAGAAGGCAAGCTGGATCCCATCTCATTTTTTGGACTATAGCACCCATCAGGCCCAGCCGGCATGAGCAGTGGTCAGGGATGATGGGAAATGTAGTCCAAAACGTGTGCTGGGACCCAGCTCGCCTACCCCGGCATAGATCATGTAAACATCTGGCCACCCCAAATACTACTTGTCTAGAAAGCTTTCAGATCCTACTGAAATCACACCCCAAGCCTAGCTCCAGCTTGTACTGCTTCAGCCTGGGGCACAGTGATGGTTTGCATCGATTTGTCCTCTCTGGCAGAAGAGTTTTTGCTTTGGGGAGTGGACTTTTTAAGCGTTTGCTCTGGAGTGCCGACGGTGGGGTCCTGTGCTTGATTCGCATGGGCCACAAGTGTATCGCCACGGATTGGAAATCAGTGTGGGCCTAGGGTGTCTCTTCCCACTGCTCCTGGATTACTGGACCATCTTGTGATTAGATCAGCGATTTGCACACTGTTTGCTGCGAGGGGAGGTGAAGGGTGCCTGGAAAAGACTTTCTACTGTTAGTTTTACCCTACCCTGTGCCTGCTTACCCTACCCTGTACCTGTTTGCATTCTCTTCCCCTCCTTATTGTTTTACTATGATTTTATTAGATTGTAAGCCTATGCGGCAGGGTCTTGCTATTTACTGCTTTACTCTGTACAGCACCATGTACACTGATGGTGCTATATAAATAAATAATAATAATAATTTCCTTCAGTCATATGCCAGCACGTGGTGCACAGAAAAGAAGATGCACCATTAGGGTGACCATATGGAAAGGTTCCTTATGCATAGGGTGACCCTATGGAAAGGAGGAGAGGACTCCTGTATTTTTAGCAGTTGTATAGAAAAGGGAATTTCAGCAGGTGTCATTTGTAGGCATGTCGCACCTGGTGAAATTCCCTCCTCATCACCACAGTTAAAACTGCAGGAGCTATACTAGAGTGACCAGATTTAAAAGAGGGCAGGGCACCTGCAGCTTTAACTGTGGTGATGAGAAGGGAATTTCACCAGGTTCTTCATATATACAGATGACACCTGCTGAAGTTCCCTTTTCAATACAGCTGTTAAAGATACAGGAGCCCTGTCCTCCTTTCCTTATGGTCACCCACCGTATTGGATGCATGTGAACCTCTTCAAGTGGGAGTTCCTGTGCAGCACTGAAATCTCATGCACACACACAGGGAGAGTCCATCACTAGCAGAGGAAACCCCAGGTAGTGCCACTTTCAGTGGGGCAGAGTTGGCTAGGGTGACCATATGAAAAAGAGGACAGGGCTCCTGTCTCTTTAACAATTGCATCAAAAAAGGAATTTCAGCAGGTGTCATTTATATATATGGAGAACGTGATGAAATTCCGTCTTCATCACAAGTGCAGGAGCTATACTAGAGTGACCAGATTTGAAAGAGGGCAGGGCACCCAGAGGGCACTCTGCTATTCTATGATTACTCTGCTATTCTATGATTCTATGTCAAGGATGCTTTAGGGTGGATTCCTGCACTGAGCAGGGGGTTGGACTCGATGGCCTTGTAGGCCCCTTCCAACTCTGCTATTCTATGATTCTACCTGCAGCTTTAACTGTTGTGATAAAGAGGAAATTTCACCAGGTGCGACATGCATACAAACGACAGCTGCTGAAATTCCCTTTTCAATACAACTGTTAAAGATAGAGGAGCCCTGTCCTCCTTTTCTTACGGTCACCCTAGGGTTGGCTGCAAGAAATGGTGTGGTGGTTTGTACCCCTGACCTAGGCAGTGACGTTATCCCAAGAGAGGGAGTAAGGAGGCACTAGGATTTCCTGACTCAGCTTGTTCTATAGTTCACAAACGTGTGGTGTTCCCAATAGAATCATGAATGCCCAGAAATGCCTGGACAATGGGGAGCATGGGATGCATAGGAGACAGTACTAGGTGATGTGCCCTGCAGATGCAAAAAGGGATGGCCACCCATTGTCCTGGGAACCGGTCGAGAAGATAGGCTTAAAATCTCTTCTGACTGTTGCGTGAAGCGGGCCTTCAGCTTTAATCTAGAACAAACCTTTACCCAGGCTTCCCAAACTTTGAGCTACTGGGGGGATTAGATCCTCAGAGGCTTTGTTGTTCAGGGTCACACATAGAGTCTCCAGGGGAAAGGAATTCCAAAAATGTGGAACGGCTGCCTGAGAATGCCTCTCTAGTATCCTTGTTGTTTGCGCTTGCATGGATGTTTCTGTTTGCAGGGTGTCTCTGTTAATGTAGGCGTGATAACTCCCTTGGGACACTTTGTCTCTAAGGCATTCCCGCTGGTCTCTAAGGGCTCAGCCCCAGCCTTGGGAATGAATCCACTGAAACACCCTTCCATATCCCTCCTCAAGAACCCACCTTTTATTTTATTTATTTATTTATTTATTTATATAGTACCAACAATGTACTTGGTGCTGTACAAAATATACAAATAAATATATTTCCTTTTCCAAGAAACCTTCGTTCCCACTCCATACTGCAGGGGCAGGTAGAATCGGATCTCCTGATAGATCTCCGAGGGGTTGGCAGTAGATCACCAAGGGTTTCTGACAACCATTACCCAGAGGACCTTCTCTTCTGCTGCTCCCAGACTGTGGAATGGCCTGCTGGGAGAGATTCTCCAATTTAACAGTCTTTCTTAAGAAAGCCATAAAGACTGATCACTTCCGGCCGGCCTCCCCAGTCGAATTTTAAGATGTCTGGCTGTTATTTAATAATAGGGTGACCATATGAAAAGGAGGCCAGGGCTCCTGTATCTTTAACAGTTGCATAGAAAAGGGAATTTCAGCAGGTGTCATTTGTAGGCATGCAGCACCTGGTGACATACCCTCTTCATCACAACAGTTAAAGCTGCAGGTGCCCTGCCCTCTTTTAAATCTGGTTACAGTATAGCTGCAGTATACCTCCTGCAGCTTGAACTGTTGTGATGAAGAGGAAATTTCACCAGGTGCTACATGCCTACAAATGACACCTGCTGAAATTCCCTTTTCTATGCAACTGTTAAAGATACAGGAGCCCTGGCCTCCTTTCTATTATTATTATTATTATTATTATTATTATTATTATTATTATTATTATAAAATAAAAGCTGTGGGGGACCATAGCACACTGGAAGAGCAAGTTGTGAGTGAGAGTGAAAACCTCTTGGTTTTGGGGATGTCTTATCCAGGCTGACTTAAGTCAGCAAGTTATATTAGAGCAGAATTTCCGTGGGGGGAGTTCTTCCCTTTTACCCAGCTCATAAGCCTAATGTCCCCCATCCCCACAACCCCTTTTCTTCAGCTTTGAGGCTGCATTGTGCAGAAATGGCCCTTCCCCCCAAGGTGAAATTGGAGGAGGGGGGAAAGCTGCTTCCCCCCCACACACACACACACCTTGGTGCCTGGCCCCTGTCTTCTCCCACTGCCTGTCCCCGAGCAGCGATTCTTCCTCTGCTTTCTTGGCTGACTGGCAGCTCTGTGTGTGTGTGTGTGTGAGTGTGAGCGTCCCTGTGTGGTTTCCCCTAAACGTCTTTTTTTCTTGGAAAATAAGAGCCCGGCAGGAGGGCCAATGACCACAAGTCCCCCACCCCCACCCCGCAGTGCTTGACTGCTGGATGAGCAAACGGGGCAGCTGGAAACATTGAGCGTTCTGGCGGAAAATGGTCAAATGGTTGTGACTCTTCACATTCGAGGCAAGAAAGGAAACACGAGAACTGAATCAAAGGGAGGTTGAGCTAGTCTGGGGTTCAGTTTCCCCGCAGCAGCCAGCCTGGCGCCTCTGGAAGCTTGCAGACAGGGTGCGAAGCTTGCAAACGGGGCACGTTTATCCCTGGCATCTGGGATTCAAAGGTAGACTGCTGCTGCTTGTGGAGGTTCCACTTTAGCAGCCGTAGTGAATAGCAGTGAATTGACTTGCCCTCTGTGAAATTTGCCCATTCCTCCTTTTATAAAGCCATCTAAGCCGCCAAGGGCAGCTGGCTTTCTCCTCCTCTGCCTGAAAATTTGGAAGTGGCATGTGTGCCATGTGCGTACAGCGTTATGTATACTCCGCTTCGCCTATGCACCTGTGACAGGAGGCTTGAGCCGCTCTGTGTGTATACGTACAGTGTACGGTGACAACCTCCGCGTGTGATGATACATTCGTGGGGGGCACACAGCTTCTGGCCTGGAGGTGACATCCAAGGATATAACCGTCATCATCAGAAGTGCCACCTTTTCGGATTCGGAGGGCAATGTGCAGTGATAGTACCCCAGTTTCTCATGCCTTCTGCAACTGGTTGAGACTGGGGACAAGTAATAGCGCTTAGTATTGCTGAAAGTGGTTTGGGAGAAGTTATGCTCCCTGTGGCATGCACAGCACCCATTCCTTTTGGTCAACTTCAGGCCAAACAGGCTTTGTAGGTTTCGGGGAAACCATTCAAAAACCTGCTGAGTCTGTTTGCCAGAGGCAATAATGGGATGAGCAAATGCCCCGTGAGCAGGGCTGTCATGGGTGGTTTCGAGGGATCTAGGATCTACCTCCAGCTTGATTGGGTTAGGGTGACCATATGGAAAGGAGGGCAGGGCTCCTGTATCGTTAACAATTGTATTGAAAAGGGAAATTCAGCAGGTGTCGTTTGTATGCCTGCAGCACCTGGTGAAATTTCCTCTTCAACACAACAGTTAAAGCTGCAGGAGCTATGCTAGAGTGCAGGGCTCCTGCAGCTTTCACTGTTGTGCTGAAGAGAGGATTTTACCAGGTGCTGCCTGTGTACAAATGACACCTGCTGAAATTCCCCTTTCAATACAACTGTTAAAGACACAGCAGCGCTGTCCTCCTTTTTATATGGCCACCCTAGCTTCGGTAGAAAGGCCCAAACTCTCTCCCTGCTGAGCAGAAGCGCCTTGCAAGGCCTCAGTGCAGCAACCCCCAGAAGGAACATCTGGAACGGGTCACCGTCTGAGCCAGGGGCCCCTGCCCCCAATTTGAGAGCAAGCCCTTTGTTTTTCTAGGAGAAATCGGCACGGCCCGTACGCCGCTCTCCGTGCAAAGGTTGCTCCTCTCCCAGTGCCAAAACGGTCAGGCTTCTCGGCTTTTCTTTCACGCGAGGAGGGCCTCCTCCCTCTGCGGTCTGAGCCTCCTGCTGTTCCCCTGCAACACCCCCACCGTCCTGCCTGCCTTGCTAACGTCTCCTAGCTCTTTGGTATTCCAGACCTGGGGAAGACGGAAAGGAACGGAAGCCAGGCCCTTGAACACTTGGCAGGGCCTAAAAGGACAGGCTGAGTGTAACTGCTGACCCCTCATCAGCTCTTTCCTGTTCGAAGGCCGCTGCTGGAAGATCCTAAGGACAGGAGGGGAACTCTAGATGTCATCTGGTCCAACCCCCTTTCTCTGAGAATGGACCCTCTGTCCCCTCAAGCCGTTCCAAACCGCTTCAGCCGCATGACTTGCTGGAAATCATTCTCTGAACCATGGACCGAAAGTCATTTTCTCGTTTTATTGCTTTATTATACTAATTAAGCAGCGGATGCCAACCCTTAAGGGGCGGAAGGACGTAGTTACAGGCCTGTCAAAATGGTCATACATCCTATATGCTGATAGTAAAATCGTTCTTTGTGTGTTGACAAAATTGGTACCATCCACTCACGAAAGGCAGGCTTTGGTGGACCCCGAGTTTGCAGAAATATAAAATAATCTTTGTGGGGGGAAGTTTAGGCCTCATTGGGCTTGGGATGCTGACTGGCTGTTGTGGAGGAGAGGAGGGGGAAACAGGTAGGGGGGTGGAATGGAATGGAATATCCTGTAAGGGGGCATGGCTGGCTGGAACCCTGAACTTCAGAATCCAATATAAACTTCTCCTGTTGACCTACAAAGCTTTTCACGGTCTAGCTCCTTCCTATCTTTCCTCTCTCATCTCACACTATTGCCCCGCTCGTGCTCTTCGCTCCTCTGATGCCATGTTTCTCACCTGCCCAAGGGCCTCTACTTCCCTTGCTCGGCTTCGTCCATTTTCTTCTGCTGCCCCTTACGCCTGGAACGCTCTTCCAGAACATTTGAGAACTACAAGTTCAATCGCAGCTTTTAAAGCTCAGCTAAAAACTTTTCTTTTTCCTAAAGCTTTTAAAACTTGATTTTGATCTGACTTTTATACTGTTCGTTTTACTCTACCCTGTGCCTGTTTGGTGCATTCTCTTCCCCTTCCTATTGTTTTATTATGATTTTATTAGAATGTAAGCCTATGCGGCAGGGGTTTTGCTATTTTATTGTTTTACTCTGTACAGCACCATGTACATTGATGGCGCTATATAAATAAATAAATAAATAAATAAATAAATAAATAATAATGAACTTAACACTGCAGCATTTTGTTGCAGGCTCCATTTGTGGCACCATATTTGGAAGTTGCCCAGATTGGAAGGTTCTGGCATGTAGAAAGCCAGTAGCCTGTTCCCACCCTTTCCTCAAAGCTATGCAGCACTTTGGCACCGAACGCCTTCTGGTATTGGGGGGCCCAGTGACATGCTTCTGTTTCCCAGAGCACCCTGGCTGAGATGCCCGTCCATTCCCTGGAGCAGGACTGAGGGCACGTGGGTCCCTCTGTGAGCCAGGAGATATGCAGCGCAGCTCCTGCTCAGCCTCTCTCAGTCCCTTTTTCGTAATACGCAACCTCTGAGTCACAGAATGGATTAGCGGCGGATCCAGGACCGGCCAGGCAAAACACTCCTTCCCGCAAGCCGTTGTCAACTTGTGGAATTCTCTGCCGCAAGATGCGATGGTGGCCCTGGGCTGAGGGGGCTTTAACATGAAGCAGTGGGGGCAGGGTGGGGGGGCAGGCCTGTTAGCCACGAGAGCTAAATGGAACCTCCAGGGTCAGAGGCAGTATATCTCTACATCTCAGTTGCTGCGGGGGGCAAACGGGTGTTATTGCCTTTGAGTCCTGTTTCTGGTCTTTGGTGATAAATGATAATGGCATTTATACCATGTGCTTTGAGTCTTCAGAGTGCTTCATGTATCACAACAGTGTCGTGAGGTAGGCCAGCATTTTCAGGCCCATAGTCCAGATGGTGGGGCTGAGACTGAGAGAACGAGGACTTACCTCAGGCCCAGTGGAGGCTGGTGGCTCCGATGTCAGTGGGGCAGTGAATCCGCTCCAGGTTCTGACTGAAACCTGGAGCGGATTCACTGCCCCACTGACATCGGAGCCACCAGCCTCCACTGCTTAGACCACCTAGTGAGCTTGTGGCTGAGATGAACCCGATCCACAGCGTTGGAAGGGAGCTTGGAGGTCACCTAGTCCATCTCCTCTCAATGCAAGATGCAGCTGCCACATCCCAGACAGACTGCTGTCCAGCCTTCTTTTAAAGGCCTCTGCTGTACCTCATGGGCGTTTCGGGCCTGGCCCGACCTGACCCAGCCGCACCACCCAGGCCCATATGGCCGTTGGTGAGGTCAGGCTGGCTGGATGGCGCAGATCGCCAGTGCCAACGAGCCCCATCTGCCCATTTCCGGCCTCAGTGCTGGGAGATGCATTGCACTGGAGAACAATGGCTATTGATCCTCCAGGCAGCCTCCTTATCTGCCTGGCATTGTTCTGGATGGGCCTTTTATATCTCTTTGGGCCAGGAAGAGGCCTCCCGGTTTGCTTTGCCTTGACCCCATCCTTTGTCGAAAGAACTAAGGCAGAAAGATGGGAAATGGGGGAAGAGGCAGGGCTGGAGTTTACGAAGGGTGTGTGTGTGTGTGTGTCACCCGGTCCGTTCCCTGGAGTTTATTTCCGTTTCTTCCACCCCTCCTCCCGAATGAAAGCTGAAGTTTCTAGTCCCTTTACTTACAGTTCAGTTAAAGGAAAACAGGCCAGTGACGTTCTAACAGTCTGCCCAATGAGTGGGAAAGCGCTGGGAAGAGTTGCAAACGAAAGAGCACACCACCGCCTGGTTAAAGTCTTAATTTTGTCGCTGTAGTTCAACAACTTTATCTTTCACAGGCTGCCGCTTTGAAATGGTGGGGGGTCGTGGCCATTGTGGGTTGGTTGGTTTGTTTTGCCATTCCTCTGTTGATGAAGAGCGTCATCAGATGGGGGGATCGTGTTTCCTTACCGTCATTTCTCCGCCCCTGCTCCCGTCCCACAATACTTCCTCTTTCTTCCCGGAGAAGGAAGAGGAAATAAACAAAGACCATTTGGCCCATTCAGGGGCCGTTCTTATCGCACCGCTTTTCCTGCACACAGCCAGAAATGGCGGCACGTTCTGTTTCCCCCGCCCCCACAAAAGTCGGATTTTGGGGGGTCTATTTTGTGACGGAAAGAAGGCAAGAAGGAGCAGGAGGCAGACGGCACTAAATACCGTGAGTGGGAAGTAGCGAGTGTGTGATAAAACGCTTGTCTGATGAACCTCTTAGATAGTGAGCATGCA
Source organism: Elgaria multicarinata webbii (assembly GCF_023053635.1). Taxonomy (NCBI): domain Eukaryota; kingdom Metazoa; phylum Chordata; class Lepidosauria; order Squamata; family Anguidae; genus Elgaria; species Elgaria multicarinata. The sequence continues at coordinate 12,038,844 of NC_086178.1, read as the reverse complement.
CATGCATGTATAAACACACACACACCACCCCAGTATGTAGCCTTTTAGTCTCCACTATTACCACTGCCACAACACTTCTAGCTACAGGGCCAGAGAATAGGCTTTTTGTTTCAACTCTTCTGGTCCCAAGGCAGGAGACGGAACCTGGCTTCTACCCCCGGGGGGCAGAACTAACAGCAAAATCTTTCAGCCTTCCTATGGCTGGCACTGACAGAGCAGAGCAGAGCCTATGCTTGGCTCCTAATGTTGGGTGCAGGAGCTGCACAAGTAGGGTGACCCTATGGAAAGGAGGACCGGGCTCCTGTATCTTTAACAATTGCATAGAAAAGGGAATTTCAGCAGGTGTCATTTGTATATATGGAGAACCTGGTAAAATTCCCTCTTCATCATCACAGTTGAAGCTGCAGGAGCTATACTAGAGTGACCAGATTTAAAAGAGGGCAGGGCACCTGCAGCTTTAACTGTGGTGATGAAGAGGGAATTTCGCCAGGTTCTCCATATGTACAAATGACACCTGCTGAAATTCCCTCTACATCACAACAGTGAAAGCTGCAGGAGCCCTGCCCCCTTTTGTATCTGGTCTAGGGTGACCATATGAAAAGGAGGACAGGGCTCCTGTATCTTTAATAGTTGCATAGAAAAGGGAATTTCAGCAGGTGTCATTTGTATGCATGTCGCACCTGGTGAAATTTCCTCTTCATCACAACAATTAAAGCTGCAGGAGCTATACTGCAGCTATACTGTGACCAGATTTAAAAGAGGGCAGGGCACCTGCAGCTTTAACTGTTGTGATGAAGAGGGAATTTCACCAGGTTCTCCATATGTACAAATGACACCTGCTGGAATTCCCTTTTCAGTGCAACTGTTAAAGATGCAAGAGCCCTGTCCTCCTGTTCATATGGTCACCCTAGCATAAGGAAGTGGATCAAAGGACCTTCGCCACAGGTGATGCAGGCCAAGTAGTCACTGTGCTTGACCGCCACCCATCCTGCCTCCTTTTGCTCAACAGAACTTGTAGCCGGGGCAGGGATGGCTGCGGAAGGAGCAGTGTCTCTCACAGCACGCAGGGGCTGAGATCAACCATCCCCCGGCTCCTTAACGCGCGTGTATCGGGGTGGCCTATTTTGAGCATGTGCACTAAGTGAGAATGAGGCCACTGACCTTTGCCTGAGATTTCTGGCTTTCAGACAAATGATTCTGCCAACTGGTCCAGAGGCTAAAACAACTGATCGTTGTGTGAGTCTTTTCCCTACTGGTTGGTTGGCAGCCCTGTGGGCAGAGAGCATGATGCACTCCATGTGGTTAGGTACAAGAGAGGCATCAAATCGTCGCAGTCGGGTTCGTTACTAAGCATCAGTGTAATGTTATGGGAGCGCTAGAAATACATTGATTTCTGCCCCCTTTCCGCAGATGTGGGGCAGTAGCACCATCAGTACATGTGCTGAGTGCATTGCCTAGGCTTCTGAGTAACTGCAGCACGCTTCTGGACTTCTGGGAGAAGAGGGCAAATATCCAGGCATCCATTCCCTGGCCTCCCCCTCCCCAAATCCTGCTCATCCAGAAGCCAGATCAGGACCTGCTGGTGGATATCTGTGTGACGAGCAAGGGTTCCTGGATCCCTATGGTTTTTAGCAGTGGCAAGAGCAAAAATGACTTTTCCGACCTAACTTAGGCTGCTGAAGTAAGCAGGGGTAGAATAGATTGAGATCATAGAATAGTAGAGTTGGAAGGGGCCTACAAGGCCATCGAGTCTGACCCCCTGCTCAATGCAGGAATCCACCCTAAAGCATCCCCGACAGATGCTTGTCCAGCTGCCTCTTGAAGGCCTCTAGTGTGGGAGAACCCACAACCTCCCTAGGGAACTGATTCCATTGTCGTACTGCTCCAACAGTCAGGAAGCTTTTCCTGATGTCCAGCCGAATCTGGCTTCCTTTAACTTGAGCCCGTTATTCCGTGTCCTGCATTCTGGGATGATTAAGAAGAGATCCTGGCCCTCCTCTGTGTGACAACCTTTTAAGTCTTTGAAGAGTGCTATCATGTCTCCCCTCAATCTTCTCTTCTCCAGGCTAAACAGGCCCAGTTCTTTCAGTCTCTCCTCATAGAGCTTTGTTTCCAGACCCCTGAGCTCAGTTCACTTCCAGTTGTGAAAACAAATTCCTAGGCCCAGAATATGTCCGGAGGCACCCTAGTTCTTTAATTCTAAGTGTTAGGGGTTTTTTTTGGGGGGGGGGGGGCGTTAGCACCTGGCTCTACTTGTTCCATCTTAGGGTTCTGGTACAAACAAAGTAGATTGGACCGGCCTGAAGTCTGTCCATCCCCTGACCGACAGGTGTTCTCCTGATGTGGCTGGACCAGTTTCTTTCCATCTTGTCATGTAGTTGAAAAGCCCTTTATACACCGATGGAGAAATCAGCACTTGAGTCCCAAGGACAGGGATGCTTCTTCGAACCCACCTGTCTGCTCCGCGTCTGCCTGGCCGTGCTCTTGACTCTTTCGCTTTTTTTTCTTCCTTCCCCAGATGTATGGCCGCTACACGCAGGACCTGGGAGCCTTCGCCAAGGATGAAGCGGCCCGCATCCGGCTGCAGCAGGAGCGCTGGAAACCGCCCCCCAAAGAGCGCCTGCGCCCCTCTGAGCTGCTGGAGTATGACCACGGTCGATGCGCCCGTTGCCGGAGTAAGGAGCCCGCCGTGTATCGGGAGAGGAAATGTGCACGTATTCCTGCAGCCTCTTTGAAAGGGAGGCATTGGCGCCATTTAGAAGACACCTTAAACCATGGCTTTAACCACGGTGGTTAAGCCAGAAAGCCTTAGTCACCGTGGTTAAAGCCATGGTTTAAGGTGTCTTCTGAACACGGCCCGGCTTTCTGGCTTAACCACTGTGGTTAAAGCCATGGTTTAAGGTGTCTTCTGAACACAGCCTGGCTTTCTAGCTTAACCACCATGGTTAAAGCCATGGTTTAAAGTGTCTTCTGAACACGGCCCAGCTTTCCGGCTTAACCACTGTGGTTAAAGCCGTGGTTTAAAGTGTTTTCTGAACACGGCCCAGCTTTCTGGCTTAACCACTGTGGTTAAAGCCGTGGTTTAAGGTGTCTTCTGAACACAGCCTGGCTTTCTAGCTTAACCACCATGGTTAAAGCCATGGTTTAAGGTGTCTTCTGAACACGGCCCAGCTTTCTGGCTTAACCAGTGTGGTTAAAGCCGTGGTTTAAAGTGTTTTCTGAACACGGCCCAGCTTTCTGGCTTAACCACTGTGGTTAAAGCCGTGGTTTAAAGTGTTTTCTGAACACGGCCCAGCTTTCTGGCTTAACCACTGTGGTTAAAGCCATGGTTTAAGGTGTCTTCTGAACACGGCCCAGCTTTCTGGCTTAACCCCCATGGTTAAAGCCGTGGTTTAAGGTGCCTTCTGAACGGGGCCATAGTGTGCATCGGGTGTGTGTGTGTCCAAATCCATGTGCAGATGCATGCTCAGCCTTTCATGCTCCTGTGGGGTGCTACATAGTTTTTTTGTGTACAGATAAAATTTCTGCTTTGCTGTCCTTTTATTTATTTATTTCATTCCTATACCGCCGAATAGCTGAAGCTCTCTGGGCAGTTCGCAACAATTGACACCACAAAATACATTATGTACAGTATAAAAGTTTAAATACATTATATCTAAACTTTAATAATGTGCTTAAGGTACATTATAAAGTTTAAAAGTTTAGAACAGTATATAGTAAGAGTAAAAACCAAGATAAAATCTTGCAGCAGCGCAAAGATTTGAAATACATTATATACATTATAAAAGTTTAAATACATTATATCTAAACTTTTACAATGTGCATAAGATACATTATAAAGTTTACAAGTTTAGAACAGTATAAAATAAGAGTAAAGACCAAGATAAAATCTTGCAGCAGCGCAAAGATTTAAAATACATTATATACATTATAAAAGGTTAAATACATTATATCTAAACTTTTACAATGTGCATAAGATACATTATAAAGTTTACAAGTTTAGAACAGTATAAAATAAGAGTAAAGACGAGATAGAACCTTGCAGCAGCGCAAAGATTTAAAATGCAGTGAGAGATTTAAAATAACAGAAGTAAAAGACTAAAATGCCTGGAAAAATAAGACCTTCACCTGGCTCTGGAAAGAGCAGAATGAAGGCTCCAGGTGAGCCTTTCTGGGTAGCTCATTCCACAACCAGGGTGCCACAGCAGAAAAGCCCCTCCTCTTGGGAGCCACCCACCTCACTTCCTTTGGCTAGGGCTCCCGGAGAAGGACCGCTGAGGATGATTTTGGGGTTCAGACAGCTATACTAGAGTGACCAGATACAAAAGAGGGCAGGACCTTAGCTAGACCTAAGGTTTATCCCAGGGTTGTCCTTGCCTGCTCCCGGGATATCCTGTGTGTCATTTACATGAACAGAGATGACCCCGGGACGATCCCAGGATAAACCTTAGAGCCTCGTGTGGCGCAGGGTGGTAAGCGGCAGTTACTGCAGCCGAAACTCTCCCCACAGCCTGAGTTCGATCCCAACGGAAGCTAGTTCTCAGGCAGCCGGCTCAGGTCGACTCAGCCTTCCGTCCTTCCGAGGTCGGTAAAATGAGTACCCAGCTAGCTGGGGGAAAGGTAACTGCGACTGGGGAAGGCAATGGCAAACCACCCCTCTACAAAGTCTGCCAAGAAAACATCAGCGAAAGCAGGCGTCCCTCTAGGAGTCAGCAATGACTCAAGTGCTTGCACGAGAGATTCCTTTCTTTTCTTTTCCTGGCTAAGGCGTAAGGCTCCTGCAGCTTGAACTGTTGTGATGAAGAGGGGATTTCACCAGGTGCTGCATGCATACAAATGACACCTGAAATTCCTTTTTCAATACAACTGTTAAAGATACAGGAGCCCCGTCCTCCTTTCCACATGGTCACCCTACCGGAGAAGGACTGCTGAGGATGATTTTGGGGTTCAGACAGCTATACTAGAGTGACCAGATACAAAAGAGGGCAGGGCTCCTGCAGCTTGAACTGTTGTGATGAAGAGGGGATTTCACCAGGTTCTCCATATATACGAACGACACCTGCTGAAATTCCCTTTTCAATACAACTGTTAAAGATACAGGAACCCTGTCCTCCTTTCCACATGGTCACCCTACCGGAGAAGGACCGCTGAGGATGATTTTGGGGTTCAGACAGCTATACTAGAGTGACCAGATACAAAAGAGGGCAGGGCTCCTGCAGCTTGAACTGTTGTGATGAAGAGGGGATTTCACCAGGTGCTGCATGCATACAAACGACACCTGCTGAAATGGCCCCTCCCATCCCTTACCTGACCTCCGCTTTCTGCTTCTCTCTATTCCTTCCTCCTGTGTTTGTCCATTTTTCTCTTTCTCTGGCTGCCCCTGTCTTTTGCAGAGAAGCGCTCCCAGCCACCTCTAACAATAGGCAGAGTATTCGTGACCTCAGCCTGACCAGCCCAGGGCCTCTGGCTGAATCCTTGGCATAAATTGGGCATGCCAGCACTCCGAGCCAGTGGGAGATACAATTTCGCACTGCTCTTTATTGGGTGCTCGGAGCAGCACAAAGGTCAGAGAGTGTTCACAATATCTCGAGAGCTGGACGCTCCCGCTCAAAACTGACCGGGGTTTCAAGTTCTCTGCTTTGTGTGTGAGAGGTGTGTTCTTGGGAAGGAGGCCATGCTTATCCCTCCTATATTTTATTTATTTATTTATTTAGGGTGACCATATGAAAAGGAGGACAGGGCTCCTGTATCTTTAACAGTTGTATTGAAAAGTTGTATAGAAATGTAATAAATAAGTAAAGTTATCCTTTAAACACCTCCTGAAAACATACCTTTTCAAAAAAGGTTTTTCCAGGGCTGTAATTTATTTTGATTTTTAACGTTTAAAGTTTTGCGTTTATTCTGACTTGTTGTGTTCTTGTTCTATTTTATGGTTTTAATTGTGAACTGCCCAGAGGGCCTCAGTGTTAGGGCAGTATAAAAATGTAAATAAATTAGGGTGACCCTATGAAAAGGAGGACAGGGCTCCTGTATCTTTAACAGTTTCATGGAAAAGGGAATTTCAGCAGGTGTCATTTGTATATATGGTGAAATTCCCTCTTCATCACAACAGTTAAAGCTGCAGGTGCCCTGCCCTCTTTTAAATCTCGTTACTCCAGTATAGCTCTTGCAGCTTTAACTGCTGTGATGAAGAGGGAATTTCCCCAGGTTCTCCATATACACAAATGACACCTGCTGAAATTCCATTTTCCATGAAACTGTTAAAGATACAGGAGCCCTGTCCTCCTTTTCATAGGGCCACCCTAATTTATTTACATTTTTATACTGCCCTAACGCTGAGGCCCTCTGGGCAGTTCACAATTAAAACCATAAAATAGAACAAGAACACAACAAGTCAGAATAAACGCAAAACTTTAAACGTTAAAAATCAAAATAAATTACAGCCCTGGAAAAACCTTTTTTGAAAAAGTATGTTTTCAGGAGGTGTTTAAAGGATAACTTTACTTAGTTATTACATTTCTATACCACCTAACAGCCAAAGCTCTCTGGGCGGTTCACAACAATTAAAACCCTAAAATGCAACATGATAAATTACAATATGAAAAATTAAGAACATCAGAAGAGCCCTGCTGGATCAGACCAAGGGTCCATCTAGTCCAGCACTCTGTCCACACAGTGGCCAACCAGCTGTCAACACAGCAGGACGCGGGTACAACAGCACCCTCTCACCCATGTTCCCCAGCAAGACAGGGATTCAGCACCCTGAAAATATTTACTTTTGTTTTAAAAACAAGTTTCTGGTCCTTATGGTTGCAAAGGTTAACTTGAAACTGTCTGTGCAACGCTTGGTCAGAGTTCAGAAACCAAAGAGGAGGTTCAGGAGTGGCTGCAAATAACCTGTTGATGGGAAAGCCACAAGCAGTGCATGAGTGCAACAGCACCCTCTTACCCATGTTCCCCAACAACTGATGCACATAGGTTTGCTGCCTCTGATACTGGAGGTAGCATATAGCCGTCAGGAGTAGGACTCATTCATAGCCTTCTGCCCCAGAAATTTGTCCAACCCTCTTCTAAAGCCATCCAAACTGGTGGCCATCACTACATCTTGTGATAGCCAATTCCATAGCTCAACTATGCACTGTGTGAAGAACTCCTTCCTTTCATCTGTCCTGCATCTCCCACCAACTTAAAAGTTTAAAACTATCTTAGCTCCTTCTTATGCCTGCTTAGGGATGACTTTGTTGGGCCATGGCCTATGAGCAGATAAGCAGAACTTCCTTTGGTTTACTTACGTTGTGTAGGGTGACCATATGAAAAGGAGGACAGGGCTCCTATATCTCTAACAGTTGTATTGAAAAGGGAATTTCAGCAGGTGTCATTTGTATATATGGGGAACCTGGTGAAATTCCCTCTTCATCACAACTGTTTAAGATACAGGAGCCCTGTCCTCCTTTTCATATGGTCACCCTAATGTTGTGGGGCAAAGAGGGAGGCTCCCTTACCCTGGGGGAGGGGGCAGCCAGTGTGGTGTAGTGGTTGGGGTGCTGGGCTGGGAGTCAGGAGACCCGAGTTCTAGTCCCCACTCGGCCATGGAAACCCACTGGGTGACTTTGGGCCAGTCCCAGACTCTCAGCTACTTCACAGGGTTGTTCTTGTGAGGATAAATATGGAGAGGAGGAGGATTATGTACACCGTCTTGAGTTCCTTGGATGGAAAAAGGCAGGATGTAAATTCAATAAATAAATAGGATCATAAGGACGCTTGGGTCATGTGAGGGTGGCATCTGACTCTGATGCAGTGAGCAGGTCTACAGTGGAAGTCACCAGCAACCCAAGAGGAGAAGTCTGGGCATGGCACCAGTTGTGTGTACAAACTTCCTTTCAGGGTTTTACGGACTCAAGGCAGGGAGATTTGCAGGGCCAGAAAAACTTGCTCCGTGCCTGCAGTGTTAGCAGGGATGGGCAAAGGGAGTTCCCAGTTCTGTCTTGCGGTAGGCCTGGGTGGACAGAAGGGAGATGATGATGTAGTGGTAGATCTCTCAGGCCCAGGAGCCAGATTCAGCCCACCTGGGGTCCCAGTCGAGCCCAGAAGGTCACATTCCTTCTCGTCAACCCAAACCCATTCTAAAAGGTAGAAATGCCTCTCTTAAGGATTAGTGATCAGGTGTAGGAGCTTCCAGCTGAAATATGCTCATGTTTGGGGCATTTGGAACATACCCATTTTTGCTTTTGGCCCCACCCACCATTGGAATGCGGCCCCCAAGCGCTTCTCCAAAATGGAAAATGGCCCTCGGGCTGAAAGAGGTTCCGCGCCCTTGCTCTAGGTGATTTGCAATCAATCAACACGGCTTTCTCCACTCCAGTAGCAGTTTTTAGGTCCAAATTAGCCTGTTTGAATCTGTACTAAACTCAGGTGTAGATTTGTTTGAATACACACACACACACACACAAGACACACAAATTTAATGGAACCCATTCCAGGATGCATCTCAGTGGGTACAGTGGACCATTGGCTCTGCCCCTTGGGCTGCCATTTTGCATCTGGCTCCAGCTGGGGGACCTCGGGAGCCCAAGTAAAAATACAGAGTCGTTCAGGGGGCCCCAAGGCGGTGCCTGTGGGCACCGCTGCATCTGTAGAGACCTCCAATGGTGCCCATGAAGCTTTCACTCCCTGCTGTCTTCAAAATTTTATTTTTAAGAAAGAAATCTTGAAAAATAGTAGGACGACAGGGTCTCCTTCTTTTTCCTGAAACTGCACTGGTCAGCTGTCAAAGGGGCAGGAAGAGACGGAAAGAGTGGCTTCCTGGACACCCCAGTCTTCTTCCACGTACACAAAGCTTTCCCTCTCTCTCTCTTTCTCTCTCTCTCCTCCCAGCCTCTAGCCTCAGTATTTCTCTTACCCAGGGCTGGGCAGAGGGGGAGGGCAGTGGGGCCAGTTGGCATGGGCCTACAATTTTGAAGAGGCCTACTCCGAGTCCCCCTGGTAGAGGCAAAGGGGGACCCTTTGGTAAAGATTTGTTACAAAGTAGCTCTCCTGTGAGTGAGCAGTACTGATTCCATTTTGAGACAGCCGAAAAGCCAAGGTGTCTTCACCACCACCACCACCACCACCCCATCTCCATCAGAGATGAGACAAAAACACATGGATGGGGCTGAGAGCCATCACAAAAGGCTAGATCAAGCGAATCAAGTCATACTTTTGGTCTGCAATGGTGCAAGAACGTTTGAATGGATTTGCAGTTTGGAACATTGACATTGACAAGGCAAAGTTGCTTGATTTTTCTGTTGTTGATGATGAATTTGCCCAAAGAAAAGCACGTAAAGCATTTCTGAATGAGAAGAAGTTATGTCTTATATACATCTTGAATAAAAGTGCTTGCCATTACCTTTTTTTAAAATAAATTGTTCTAGTTCATATGTATTTAGAACTGATTCAAAATACTTAATGAGTAGTTTGAAATGGGGCCTACATTTCCCACCTGGCCTGGGCCTATTACTAGGGTGACCATATGAAAAGGAGGACAGGGCTCCTGTATCTTTAACAGTTGTACTGAAAAGGGAATTTCAGCAGGTGTCGTTTGTATATATGGAGGAAGGAAAGGAAAGGAACCTCTCGTGCAAGCACTGAGTCATTACTGATTCTTGGAGGGACGCCAGCTTTCGCTGACGTTTTCTTGGCAGGCCTTATAGCGGGGTGGTTTGCCGTTGCCTTCCCCGGCCGTTATTACCTTTCCCCCAGTTAACTGGGTACTCATTTTACCAACCTCGGGGAGGATGGAAGGCTGAGTCTACCCGAGCCGGCTGCCTGAAACCAGCTTCTGCTGGGTTCGAACTGAGGCTGTGGGGAGAGTTTCAGCTGCAGAAACTGCTGCTTTACCACTCTGCGCCATGCCCTGCCCTCTTTTAAATCTGGTCACTCTAGTATAGCTCCTGCAGCTTTAACTGTGGTGATGAAGAGGGAATTTCACCAGGTTCTCCATATATACAAATGACACCTGCTGAAATTCCCTTTTCAGTACAACTGTTAAAGATACAGGAGCCCCGTCCTCCTTTTCATATGGTCAGCCTACCTATTACAAGCTTTGCCTGGCCCTGCTCTCACCTGACCCTCCTTTTTCTTTTCTGCTTCTTTGTCTAGCCTTGCAATTTCACTCCCCTTTCTAGCCTTTTCTCTCCTTCTTCACACACACATAAACACCCACCCACCACCTTAGAATCATAGAATCATAGAATAGCAGAGTTGGAAGGGGCCTACAAGGCCATCGAGTCCAACCCCCTGCTCAATGCAGGAATCCACCTTAAAACATCTCTAACAGATGGTTGTCCAGCTGCCTCTTGAAGGCCTCTAGTGTGGGAGAGACCACAACCTCCCTAGGTAACTGATTCCATTGTCGTACTGCTCTAACAGTCAGGAAGTTTTTCCTGATGTCCAGCTGGAATCTGGTTTCCTTTAACTTGAGCCTGTTATTCCGTGTCCTGCACTCTGGGAGGAGTGCAGGAGTCCCTTCTTGGACAGGGACTCTCTGATGCCAGACGAGGAGCGCCAGGCTGGACCTGGGATCAAGATATGGAAAACTTTTCCTTTTCTTTTGAGGCTGGGGACAGTGTGTGTGTTTATAGGATGAGCAGAGCAATCCTAGGTAGACCTACTCAGAAGTAATTCCCACGGAGTTCCATGTAAGCATGCATAACATTGCAGCCTTACATAGGTTTGTTGTTGTGCTGCTATAGGGCCAGATATGTGGATTGGTGTTGGAATTCTTCACCCTTCCTTTGCTTGTACTCAGTTTCTTGAGTGAATTACTTGTCTTTTAACTAAAGCTGCTGGGGAATATTGAGATGGACTAAAATGTGTTGGGTTTTCTAAGAATCCAACCTGCGGAATCCGCTCCATATCTGCCCTATCCAGGCCGTGCGGAGTCTGTGGACTTTCAGATATTTTTTGTTGCTTGTTATGACTTTTCCAAGTCCACATTTTCCATATGATTGCGCCACTCTGGAAGTGCTTTCGAGGCAGGGATTTTGTAAGATGCGAAACAGCCTTTAGACTTCTCCCAGGGGGCAGAGTTCAGATCCCAGCAAGTCCTTGGACTCCTGCGCTGTTTTCCTGCCTTTTATATAGAACCCTCAGAGAACCTGGCTTTGCAGAGCATTTTTCTTCTCTTTCCTGAAGATGAGAACAGATTCTCCCAAAGTGCATGCCTCCCTGTGCACACGCAAGGAACTTCACATATTGGAAATCTGACATGGGGATTGAGGCCCGGAGTGTAAAAGTAACGGACTATGCAGCAGGAGGTGTATAGAATCAGCACAGTGCGTCAGAAATTGCGCCGGAGCGGAACACTGTGAGCCTGTGCGTGTGCCGGGGATGGGCGACTTTCGGGGTCCCAGGGGCTACTTTCCACAAGAGCCTCCCGTGAGTCACACACTTGCTGTGCCCCTGAATTTTGGGGTGTGATGACAGCAGAAGCAAGTTGGCATTTTGCCACTGAAATTTGTCAGGAAACCACGGCGGGGGCTGCAAAAGGACGCATTTAGCTTGATTCTAAACTGTCTTTGTTCCTTTGCAGCCTCCATCGCAGTTTGCCACTGAAATTGGGTGGCCAACCGCTGGTTTTTCAAATATTTTTGCCTGCACTGCACTGCTGAATTCCGTGGCATGCAGAGATGGCAGCAAAGGTGGTGGAAGCTGAAATCACTCATACACACACACACCCGTAAACCTACCTTCTCATTGCTGTTGTCATCAGCTGCTCCTGCTCTTCCTCATCGTCGCTACCACCTGCTTGCTTGACGTGCAGAGAGCAGGTAGAAGCAGCAGCAACAACTACTGCTCCTTCTTCTCACGACCACGACGGCCTGGGCCAGAGCGAGAGGCAGGTGAACAAGCAGGACGCAGCAGTAGGGTGACCATATGGAAAGGAGGACAGGGCTCCTGTATCTTTAACAGTTGCCTAGAAAAGGGGAATTTCACCAGGTGTCATTTACATGCATTCAGCACCTGGTGAAATCCCCTCTTCGTCATCACGGTTCAAGCTGCAGGAGCCCTGCTCTCTTTTGTATCTGGTCACTCTAGTATAGCTCCTGCAGCTTGAACTGTTGTGATGAAGAAGGGATTTCACCAGGTGCTGAATGCATGTAAATAACACCTGGTGAAATTCCCTTTTTTAGGCAACTGTTAAAGATACAGGAGCCCTGTCCTCCTTTCCATATGGTCACCCTACACAGCAGTGAAGCAGAGGAGCGACTCCAGGGGGCTCCAGTCAGGGTGGCCCTGCTGGGATATGGGCCCCGGCTGGTGCCCAATTATGCCTACTCCTGGCCACAATAGAAACCGGGGAGGCACATGTGCTTCCCTCCACCCCCTACGGTGTGTTGCCAACTCCTGGTTATGTACCAGGGCCAGGCTGTGTGATGGAGAAAGAATTGAAACTGCCAGGCTGCCTAGGAGAATGGGAAGGGTTCCTGCAAAGCAAGCCACTCCACCGCATGCTTCAGCTCTTGTGTGCATGGTTGGCCCTGTGCTGGCTCTGCCATATTCCTCACTGGAGCGCCCCACACTCATGAGTCCTTGTCGGGGACCTGATGCTGCCTGCAGCATCGCATCCGTCCCAGCCCCGAGCGCATGTCACCTTCCCTTTGTGCCTGTACCGTATCAACTGCTTTAGTCCAGCCGTTTCCTTGATCTCCTATTCAAATTTGCGAACGCCTCTCTTGCGTTCAGAAGTTTTACAGTCCGGGAAGGCCAGGACCACACTATCTATTTCATGCACGTTTGCATCTGTGCAACCAAAAGGACAGGTTGAAAGGAAGCTCCTTAGTTTTATCTCTCAATTACTTTTTTTTTAAAGAGGCCAGTGTAGAAGCAGCAACTTTTAAAAAGTTTCTTCCAACCCCCAAATCCTGGGAGGGGGGGCTCCTTAACAATCCAGACCTTCCCCCCCTCTCCTTTTTCCCCGAGGGCCCCCACACCCACCCTGGCCGAAGATGTTCTGTCATCTTTCACGGGATCTGGCTGTTCCCGGTGCCTTAAAAATAGTTCCCTTAGCAACTGCCGAGATCGCGGCTTGCATTGTCCTGAGGCGAATTCTCCGGTTAAATGTCGCCAGCTCCCTGGGGCAGCTGCGGGAGCCAGGCCTGCTCAAAACTCGGCTGTCCCTGCCTGGCCCCGGGCGCGGCCGCCCTCTTCCCACCCGCCCCGGGGGCTGCGTTCTGTTGACCGATGCGCTTAGAGTGTTGCTCTAGCCTGACGACATGTTTTCCTAACTCTGCGGGTCTCCGTCCGTGGCCGCCTCCCTCCGGGCCCAGCTGTTGGCTCCCTGTGGCTAGCATAGCAATGGGGCAGCAGGAATATGGCAGGGCCCGGGCCTACCTTAAAAAGCCGGAGTGTGAGGTTGACCTCTCCGCTCACCCCAGGCGGCACGGGTGGAGGGCTTTGGCATGAGCGGAGGGGGGTTCTTGCCTTGTTCCTTCAGCTGTTGCAGCGTCAAGCGAGCGGAGCAGCTTGTGCCCGGAAACCCTCACCCTGACAACACAGCAGCAGTGTCCTTTCGTCTTTTTATTATTCTACCATTGCCGCCGCCCCCCCCCCCCCCGCGCAATAAAATGCCTGTAATGGAGGCATAGCAGCACAAAACGACTTGATGGCCAACCTCTCTCTCTCACTCTCCCCCTGATGCTTCCAGATCCTAAAGCAGGGGTGGGGAACTGCAGACCTGGGGGGCCAAATCCCGCCTTCCCCATCTGGCCCTTCGTAGTCCCCAGAGGGCCATGCTCTCTTTCTCTGACCCCACTCCCTTTCCCTAACCTAGGCTGACCATATGAAAAGGAGGACAGGGCTCCTGTATCTTTAACAGTTGTGATGAAGAGGGAATTTCAGCAGGTGTCATTTGTAGGCATCCAGCACCTGGTGAAATTCCCTCTTCCTTACAATACTTAAAGCTGAAGGAGCCCTGCCCTCCTTTGTATCTAGTCAGTCTAGTATAGCTCCTGCAGCTTTGAGTGTTGTGATGAAGAGGGAAATTCCCCAGGTGCTGCATGCATACAAATGACACCGGCTGAAATTCCCTCTCGATCACAACTGTTAAAGATACAGGAGCCCTGTCCTCCTTTTCATATGGTCACCCTACCTAGCCCTACTATATATTGCCCCTGGGGAAATTCATTTCCTCCAGCTACTGTACGGATTGTAGCTAAGCTCAGAGGGGGCAGGGAATCCCGGGATGGTGGCGGCAGATGACCTCAGCGCCCCTGCTAATAAATGAGTGCCAGTACTGCGCTCTTACGGACCCTGGCTCCACTACACCGCTGCTGCTCAGGGCTCAACTGGGTTTACATTGCTTCTCGATGGCTGCGGCCCACCCGCCCTGCCCTTCCAATGGGCCCCCTTGCCCTGCTGTCCATCGCCTGCAGTGCATTCTTCCAAATAACGTGCCCAGGCCTCAGCTACTCTGGCCATGGGGCAGTTCCTCGGCTCCAAATGTTCTCTCCTGCAAGGCCATAGAAGAGAAGCTGCCTTGCCCTTCCGAATTGCTCTCCTAGTGAGCTTGGACTCAAAGTCCGTGCCTGATGATCTCTGATAATCCAGAAGAGGAAGGTTTCGTCTTCTCTTCCTCCCCGTTCCCAAGTTCTAATCCTCCTCCCCTAATGCCATGGCTAGGTTCACACATTGTTCAAACTGCGTAGCAACAATCCCTAGGCCCCGAAGAACTGATCCTAGCATTCCCTGGGAAGAGGGGATGATTGTTAAACCAGTGTGAGTCTCCTTTCTAATTTGGGTGGAGTTTTCCCACCCCGCAGCCTTGTTTCAGAACTGACGATTGCACCAGGAGATGGACACCCGGAGTGCAACCCTGTTGATTTTTCCTGGACCGCTCTGTGGCTTTTAATACCGTCTCTCCTCCCCGGGTCTTGTTGCAGAGATGGGCTGAGTGGGCACTGCCCTTTAGAGGTACTACCCATTCTTATTTATTTATTTGTTGCATTTCTATACCACCTAATAGCCAAAGCGCTCTGGGTGGTTCGCAAACATTAAAGCCATCAAATACAGGATATAAAGAACATAATATAAAAGCACAACCAGGATAAAACCATGAATCCCATAAGGTGATGTGGGTTTCATGGCCTTCGGCCTGTGGGTGCCACGAAGTTCCATCTTGCCTCCTCCCATGCTTTTCAAGATCTGCATGAAATTGCCGGAGAGAGGGCCTGCTGAGGTTTGGGTTGAAGTGTCCATCTTCCTCTCATTTTCCATCAACTGATCCCAGGAAGACAGCAGTAGAAATGACAAATCAGGGTCTTCTGAGATCCATTCAGGAATGGGTGGGGCTGAACTACCTGAAATGTTAGACAGGTAACATGGAGCTGCAATTGGCCAGGGCGATCTCAGTAAGGATACGCAATGTATCCTGGGGGGGGGGGGGGGTTGCCTTTGCCCTGAAAGAGCCTGGGTGTTGTCTGGGGATACACCTTGGCTTTGGTACTTTCTTGGGTGCACAGCTCTGAACGGGGTGGGTGGGGGACGGACACTTTTCTCAACCTAGGCTGGTACATCTACTTCAGTCAATCAAAGTTAGGCTGACGGGTATTACCCAGAGGACCTTCTCTTCTGCTGCTCCCAGACTGTGGCCTGGCCTGCTGGAGGAGACTCATCAACTTGACAGTCTAGTAGCATTCAAGAAAGCTATCAAGACTGATCCATTCCGGCAGGCCTATCCAGGGGAATTTTAGGATGTTTTTAGAATGTTTTTAGAATGTTTTAACAACGTATATTATGTTCTTAATTCAGTTTTATGTATTTTATATTTACTGTTGTTCCCCGCCTCGATCAAAATGGAGAGGTGGGTAAGAAATAAATTATTATTATTATTATTATTATTATTATTATTAATTATTATTTTTCCTGTGGCCACCTTTTATTTTTGTAAACCACCTTAATTGCTTTAGATGTACAAACAGGGTAACAATAATAAATAATATTAAGTCCATGCTGGTGCCCTACCGAGGTGTTGGACTACAACCCCCATTATTCCCACCTGGTGTGGGTGTTCGACTGGGGAGGATGGGGGTTGTACTCCAACACATCTTGAGGGCGCCAGCTTGAGGATTTCTCTGGTTTCACTGCTTTCTAAGTAACCATTGCGCTCTTCTCCGTGACCCAGTTGATTTGAGAGCAGCAGAATTTGAACAATGGACTGAGAAACAATCTGTTCCTTTATCCCTAGATAAAGTTGGGGGTAGAAGTGGGGGCGGGGGACAGTCCTGGCCGTGACTATTGGCACTGAAGGTACAGAAGTTCTTTGTGGTTATCTGCCTTATCTTTCCAGCAACCTTGTCGAATTAGGTTAAAGCACAGAGACAAGAGAGCAGAAACCTCCACCCGTTAAGAGTTTCACAGTTGGGGAAGCGGAAGTGTGAAACTGTCTGTCCCATGCTTAGATGCCCAGGAAAAGGACTGGCATCAGTACCGGGCAACCTTGGGCAGTCTGACAAGACCCACCACTAACACCCACCCTGGACTACCTTCTTATCCCTCCCCCATCCTACCACTCCAACAGGGCCACCCAAGACATTTTGCTGCCTGAGGCAAAAGACAAAATGGCACCCCCTTCCATTCTAGGTACAAAAGTTGACTGGTGGTTGAATCTTTCTTCAGCATTGGCAACGGGACAGCATCCTTCACCACATCTGAAGGCAGCAGGCTAGCTTAGGGGGCGCAGGGCTGCTCATGTGGCCCACGGCTCTCTCCTTCAATGCCTTGCTGCCACTTCCCATCATCTGCCGCCTGAGGCAACTGCTTCACTCGGCCTAATGGTAGAGCCAGCCTTCCACTCCCAGTAGTGCTAGTCTGTTAGGCCTAGCTACCATTTAAAATACCCACATTGTCCCTGATGTAGCATTGCCCCAGGGCATTGTGGGAAATTAAAAAGGCATTCCAGCCCTCCACTGGCCACCAGAGGGTCCTTTGCCCAGGCCCCCCCTGAGACCTGGAACCATTCTCTGGGACTGCTTAAAATGTGTACCAGCTTCACAGCAAAAGATGGTTTGGTATCTTCAGTGAAGGGCCCCCATTTTTACGGGGAGTGGGGCGTTTACCACTTTGTTCTGCTCTATTCAGTCCTCATCTGAAGTAGTATGTCCAGTTCTGGGCACTGCACTTTAAGTAGAATCTGGACAAGGTTCAGCGGAGGGTATCAAAGAGGGAGAGCGATATGGAAAATAAGCTGTACGAGGAAAGGTTGAGGGAACTAGGCATTTAGCCTGGAGAAGAGAAGACGAATTTGGAGAGCTCCTGTAGAGTTCTGACTGGTTCTGACTGGAACCTGGCATGGATTCACTGCCCCATGGACATCGGAGTCACCAGCCTCCACTGGATAGGTATGCCAAAGATTTGCCTGAATAAAAACATCTTTGCCTTCTGGCAACAAAGAGGGAACCAACCTAGGCCTAACCTACACCAAGCAGGATATAGCACTATGAAAGCGGTATGAAAGCAGTATATAAAAGGCAGGAGCTACACTAGTGCTTTATAGCGATATTGAAGTACACTGACAACTGCTGGGGCCCGTGACACATGCAATATACCGCTTTCATACTGCTTTCATAGTGCAATATCCTGCTTGGTGTAGATTAGGCCCTATTCTCTCTTGGCAGGGAGTTTCAGAACTTGGGAGTGGCCACCGAGAAGGCCCCGTCTCACATCCCCACCAGACATGCCTCTTTTGGTGGTGGGACCGAGTGAAGAGGCTCCCAGAAAGTTCGTAAAAACCTGGGCAGGCTCATATGGGAGAAGGCAGACTTTTGAGGGATGCTTTCGTCCTAGCTTCCCTGCATCAAGTGGGGTTGGGTGGGGAGAGAATGGTGGCGTACAGGTCCTGCAAGCCCCCTTCTATCTCTGCTATTCCACCAGAGAACAGGAAAGAAAAAGGAAGAAATTGACAGCCCGTTTACTGTGGCTGTGTCAAGGGGCTGTTCTTATCAGAGCTGAGATTTTGTCAGCCTTACGACTACAGTTTGCATTGTCGTGAGCAAAACTTCTTAAGAACATCAGAAGTGCCCTGCTGGATCAGACCTAGGGTCCATCTAGTCCAGCACTCTGTTCACACGGTGGCCAGCCAGCCGTCGGCCAGGGATCAACAAAACAGGACATGGTGCAACAACTCCCTCCCACCCATGTTCCCCAGCAACTGGTGCACTCAGGCTTACTGCCTCTGATACTGGAGATAGCACTTGGAAAGCACTTTTTTAGAGCCCATGTCCTTATAAAGATGTTTCCTATAGCCCTGGAAGAGGAGGAGCCCGTCGTGTGTCGCTACATCTGGGGCGGACGGTCAACTCTCCTCTGGTGGGAGAGTTACTAATCTACATGTCTGTGAATTGTAAACAGTCCTGGTAGTAGCTCGGCTGTTGTCTGGAGCTGCCCCTTTCCAGCATGTAATTCCTCTGCTGAGGGAACTGCACTGGCTGCCTATTCGCTACCGGGCCAGGTTTAAGGTTCTTGTACTTGTGTACAAAGCCCTAAACAACTTGGGACCAGGATACCTGAGAGAGCGCCTTCTCCCCTACCAACCTGCCCGGTCACTGAGGTTATCTGAGGGCCTGCTCCTGGTGGTTCCACATAAGCCCATCCTCCGATTGGAGTCCACCAGGGGAAGAGCCTTCAGCGTGGTGGCCCCCCTCCTATGGAACTCCCTGCCTCTGGAGGTCAGGCAGGCGCCAACCTTGTATTCCTTTCAGTGCCTCCTGAAAACTTCATTATTCCAGGAATCCTTTCCTTAATGACCAGCCACGCTTCACTTAAAATCTATTTTAAAGTGTTTTGTTTTATTTTATTTTATCTTGTACACCGCTCCAAAATTTTGAGTGAGGAGCGGTAGATAAATATTGTAAATAAATAAATAATCATGAATAAAAGTAACTTCTCAGCTAAGCCTTTTACGCAAGCCAGCTTACATAATTAAAAGGCACGTGTGCACATGTTTGGATGGTTATGTAACCAGTTTCTGTGTGGAATTCCAAATCGCTGTCATGGAGCCTCATCATGGCCCACGCGTGTTTCCCTTTCATTCAGATGCATTGTTCAGGCTCACCCAAAGCCTTGCTTTTGGCTGGAAAACCCAGCGCCTCATTCATGGTTTGTGCCTCATAGGCTGTTGGCTTCGCTGTCTCTTCTCCATTCTGAATGGATGCCGTCGCCCCAGTCGAAGCAATTTTGTTTCACAGAATGTTCTAAAAAAAAAAAAGAATCTAAAAAAAATATTAAGTGCCGTCCTCCCCGCCCCCATGAAAGTAATTGGTAATTTAAAAGGAAAAGGAAAGAGAACTAGCTTTGGTGTTGAAGGGCTTCGCACAGCAACCCACAAACCCACAGACACTCAGCTTGCATAAGAACATAAAAAGTGCCCTGATGCTGGATTAGGCCAAGGGTCCATCTAGTCCAGCACAGCAGCCAACCAGCCATCGGCCAGGGATGAACAGGGCAGGACATGGTGCAACAGCACCCTCCCACCCATGTTCCCCAGCAACTGGTGCACACAGGCTTACTGCCTCGAATACTGGAGGTAGCACACAGCCATAGTGTAAGTTAACAACAACAACAGTTTATTGCTTATTAGCCAATCAGACCATGCACATACAGAAACATAATAAAATACTCCTCACGCCAGAGGTAATACCAAAATACAAAGTGTTAATAAAATGGCCAACAAGAGCAGGTTAAAAACATCTTGTAATCCTGAACAATATTTGTTGATGTATTATATTATATTAATAAGTTTAGTCTTTTATGGCTGCCAGTGACTTTCGTTTCTCCAGAGCCCGTTTGACAAATTTGGCAGTCCTATATTATTATTATTATTATTATTATTATTATTATTATTATTATTATTATTAGCATTTGTATACTGCCCCATAGCCGAAGCTCTCTGGGTGGTTCACATAAGATAAAAACACTTAAAAACAATATACAAAGATTAAAAACCACAAAAACAAGCAAAATACACATACATTTAAAACCACTATAACAACTTTAAAAACAATGAGTCAAAAAAACAGACCCACGGTCATTACATATTGCTAAATGCCTCGGAGAAGAGAAAAGTCTTGACCTGGTGCCGAAAAGATTACAACGTCGGCACCAGGCGGGCCTCGTCAGGGAGATTGTTCCACAGTTGGGGGGCCACCACAGATAAGGCCCTCTCTCTTGACGTGTAATAATCTGTATCAGCCAGTGGTGTTAGAGTTATGCTTGCAGAGGAGATATAATTGAACCCAACCATTAAGAGCTCGCTTCTCGGCCTTTTGGCTAAGATCAAGTGTAGTGTAAGTTAATACACTAGAGGCAGCTGGACAACCATCTGTCAGGGATGCTTTAGGGTGGATTCCTGCATTGAGCAGGGGGTTGGACTCGATGGCCTTGTAGGCCCCTTCTGGCTCTGCTATTCTATGATTCTATGAATACTGTGCTTACAGATGTTGCACATTGGCCTTTCCTAGCCTGGTGCCCTTTAGCTATGTCAGATCACAACTCCTATCATCCCCAGGCAGACGTGAGTCCCTGCCATGCATACATGCCCCTACATGTCTACATTGCATGCACTCTTCATCCTGAACTCATGGCCTGGAATTTGGGAATTTGTTAACTCTAGGACTGCTGTGCCCTATTTGGGTTAGTGGGTGTAGGGGTAGCCTGAAAGGCAGGTATTGGAGTCCTCATGGAGCCAGTGTGATCCAGTGGATATTGAGATTTGTACTTGAAAGGTTGTCACACAGAGGAGGGCCAGGATCTCTTCTCGATCATCCCAGAGTGCAGGACATGGACTAATGAGCTCAAGTTAAAGGAAGCCAGATTCTGGCTGGACATCAGGAAAAACTTCCTGACTGTAAGAGCAGTACGGCAATGGAACCAATCCCTAGGGAGGTGGTGGGCTCTCCCACACTAGAGGCCTTCAAGAGGCAGCTGGACAACCATCTGTCAGGGATGCTTTAAGGTGGATTCCTGCATTGGGCAGAGAGTTAAACTTGATGGCCTTGTAGGCTCCTTCCAACTTTACAATTCTATGATTCTATGACCTAGGTTTAAGTCTACTAAGTCTTCTGCCATGGACTTGTATGTGGCATTGGGCGAGACACCTGCTTGGTTTGCTGTCTATAAAGTGGAAGTAGGAGCATGGCCAACTTCCATGTGGGTGATATTTCTATCTCATTTGTAAGTGGAGGCTGGTGGCTTTGATGTCAGTGGGGTGATGAATCCACTCCGGGTTTCAATCAGAACTCTAAAGGAGCTGTCCAAGGTGCTTTACACCTTAGATAGCTCCTTTAGAATTCTGACTGGTTCTGACAGAAACCCGGAGCGGATTCACCACCCCACTGGATTGTTGCTGCCAGCCTCCACTGCTACTCATCTGTTGGTTGCGGCGTCCAGGGCAACGTACCAAATTTTCCAACTGCAAAAGAAATCCCTAAAATCAATAAAACAAACAACAAAATGATAAAACGAAGGTAAATGTTGCAAGTTAAACAAACAAGCAACTACACACACACACATACACCCCGGCAGAGATCAGTCCAGTAAAATGACATTAAGATAACTCAGCTTGGTAGGCCGGATGCCTGCTGGAATTTTTAAAAATGCCTTCCGTAGATGAAAGGTCAAGAGAGAGGGGGCGAAATTAATCTCCTGTGGCAGGGAGGTCCACAATCTGTGTGTGGCCTGAGAAAAGGTCCACTCTTGCCTCCAAGCTGTGCCTCTCTCGACCACCAGCACAACACGGAGAAGAATGGCCCCGTCCAGATCTTAAGATGTAGGCAGTCCCCAGGTAACCGTAGAAATAAGAAGTTCCCTGCTGGATCAGACCAAGGGTCCATCTAGTCCAGTATTCTGTTCACACGGTGGTCAACCAGCTGTCGACCAGGAACCCACAAGCAGGACATGGTGCAACAGCACCCTCCCAACTGGGGTGTGTAGGCTTTCTGCCTCTGATACTGGCTCAACCATTTAGGACCAGGTTTGTTGATCTTCTTTCAGCCCGAGGGCTGAATGCCATTTTGGAGAACTCTTGGGATCCACATTCCAGTGGTGGGTTGGACTGAAGGCAAAAAAGGTGGAGCCAAAGGTACTAAAAAGAGTGGCAAATCTTAGCTTAAAGCTCTCAGTGTCAATGACTAAGCCTTAGGAGAGGCATTGCAGCTTTTTTTTTAACCGGGTGGGGTGGGGACTGCACAAAACCTGGAAATCACCACACAATTGTGGTGAAGGGGAAGGGGGTGGAACTCTATGGGAAACCCCAGAGGGCCAAATTTGTCCCGAAGGCCTGAGGCTGCGTAACCCTGATTAAGGGCTTAAAAGGCCATAACCAGAACTTTGAATTCTGCTTGGAATCAAACTGGAAGCTGTTGTAAAAGAGGCAGAACGCGCACTCAGTGCTGAGCACCCATTAAGTGGTGGAAGCTTGCAAGCTGTGGCCCGGGAGGAGGACGAGAAGTAGAATCTCTTTGTGTCTGTTGGAGAATGCCCCCCTCAGACCTCCCTCAATCCTCTGGGACGCCTTTCTCCTGCCACCTCCCAACTTGCTCTTAAAAATGTCGTTTCTGAATTCTTGCAACGTCGTCGTTTTCTCCTCCACAGGTCTCGCCTCCTGTGTTCATGGGCCTCATATTTAATGTATCTCTGTATATCTACATGTTCCTTGCTCTCCACCCCTAACGTGCGCCTTTCTCTCTCCCCCTGCAGTCTGTACTGTGCGATGCCAAAAATTCCTCATCTCCAAGGTGGGCGAGGACTGGATCTTCCTCATCCTGTTGGGATTACTAATGGCCCTGGTGAGCTGGGCCATGGACTTTGCCATAGCCACCTGCCTGCAAGGTAAGGAAGGTGATGGACAGGGCCGGTGCCAGACTATTTTGCGCCGTAGGAAGGTGAGCTGCTTTCACCCACCCACCGCAGCGTACCTGGGCGTGGGGTGCCATCTCACCTGCCCAGCCGAAGCGACGCTGGGGTGGGTGGGCAGCTTCAGAACGGTGTGCCCAGCCGGAAGCCGCTCTAGGAGAGCGACTTCCAGGCGCGCCGTTCCGAAGCCGGCCGCCTGCCCCCCCACTCCAGCATCCTGGCTTCGCTTTGGCTGTGCACTCATCCAGCCGAAGTGAAGCCACACCCACCTGCCCCCCCACTCCAGTGTTCTGGCTTCGCTTTGGCTGGGCGCCCACCCAACCGAAGCGAAGCCAGGATGCGGGGGGGCGGGCGGGTGTAGCTTCACTTCGGCTGGATGAGTGCACAGCCAAAGCGAAGCCAGGACGCGGGGGGGGCAGTGGGCAGGGGGCTTCGGAACGGCACGCCCAGCTGGAAGACGCTCTGGGAGAGTGACTTCCGGGTGCGCCGTTCCAAAGCCAGCCACCCACCCCAGCATCCTGGCTTCGCTTTGGCTGGGTGGGCGGGTGGCTTCGGAACGGCGCACCCGGAAGCCGCCCTCTCAGAGCCGCTGTGGGAGAGCGGCTTCCGAGTGCAGCGTTCGGCGCCCCCCTTACCTTGGCGCTATAGGCGGCCGCCTGAGTAGCCTCTATGGTAGCGCCAGCCCTAGTGATGGAGGGCGGGGGGAGGTTAGCACTCCCGTCTGTAAGATGGGCAGGGCAGCTAGCTTCGGAAGACATCTAGGAAATAGAAACCAAATGCACCATTATAAGATGGGGGATACTTGGCTCAGCAATACTACAAACGAGAAGGATCTTGGAGTTGTTGTAGATCACAAGCTGAATATGAGCCAACAGTGCAATATGGCTGCAAGAAAGGCAAATGCTATTTTGGGCTGCATTAATAGAAGTATAGCTTCCAAATCGCATGAGGTTCTGGTTCCTCTCTATTAGGCACTGGTTAGGCCTCATCTAGAGTATTGCGTCCAGTTCTGGGCTCCACAATTCAAGAAGGACACAGACAAGCTGGAGCGTGTTCAGAAGAGGGCAACCAGGATGATCAGAGGTCTAGAAACAAAGCCCTATGAAGAGAGACTAAAAGAACTGGGCCTGTTTAGCCTGGAGAAGAGAAGATTGAGGGGAGACATGATAGCACTCTTCAAATACTTAAAAGGTTGTCACACAGAGGAGGACCAGGATCTCTTCTCGATCCTCCCAGAGTGCAGGACACGGAATAACGGGCTCAAGTTAAAGGAAGCCAGATTCCAGCTGGACATCAGAAAAAACTTCCTGACTGTTAGAGCAGTATGACAATGGTACCAGTTACCTAGGGAGGTGGTGGGCTCTCCCACACTAGAGGCCTTCAAGAGGCAGCTGGACAACCATCTGTCAGGGATGCTTTAGGGTGGATTCCTGCATTGAGCAGGGGGTTGGACTCGATGGCCTTGTAGGCCCCTTCCAACTCTGCTATTCTATGATCCTTTGATAAGACCACAGAGCTGGGCGTGGGTGTCCTTGGGGAGGGGGGCAGTCCCAGGTAGATGGTAAAGATAGAGGAGAATTTTGTTCAGTGCACAGTTTGATAAGAACACAACCCAATTTGCACGGCCCAAATCCTTGGGTCTGGATCGCAGAAGCTGTAATGAGTGGCTACCAGATGAGAAAGTCTCTCTTGCCCACCTGTATGCACACCCTCGTTTTGTCTCTCCGTGCAGCCCAGAAGTGGATGTATGGTGGGCTGGATGCCAATATCTTCCTGCAGTACATGGCCTGGGTCACCTACCCTGTGGTGCTCATCACGTTTTCGGCTGGCTTCACCCAGATCTTGGCTCCGCAGGCTGTAGGTGAGTCATGGGTTGGGATGTGGAGGAATCCGTCTTGGGATGTGGAGGAATCCGTCTTGGGATGTGGAGGAATCCGTCTTGGGATGTGGAGGAATCCGTCTTGGGATGTGGAGGAATCCATCTTGGGATGTGGAGGAATCCGTCTTGGGATGTGGAGGAATCCATCTTGGGATGTGGAGGAATCCGTCTTGGGATGTGGAGGAATCCGTCTTGGGATGTGGAGGAATCCGTCTTGGGATGTGGAGGAATCCATCTTGGGATGTGGAGGAATCCGTCTTGGGATGTGGAGGAATCCGTCTTGGGATGTGGAGGAATCCGTCTTGGGCAGGGGGTGGGGTGGGGGTGGCGGTGGTGGAGCTCACGGATTCTTCATCAGCTTGCTCCGTCCCTGACTTCAGCTCATTTCCCACAAGCTGGGCGAAGTCTGTCTGCACCGACTCAGACCAGTTTGTAGATTTTCCGTTTTTGACAGACTGGAGGAAGATCTCTCTGCCATAAGAGACCCAAGGAATTTCCCCAATGGACTTTATTATTTATTTATTAAAACATTTGTGTCCCGCCCTATATCACTGGGATCTCAGGGCGGCGTACAGATAAAAATATACAATATAAAACAATAAGTATACACAGCTGAAAACAAATTAAACCATTAATCAAGCTAGAACCAGAATAGAATTTAGAAGCCGTAAAAACAATTCAAACAGTTAAAACGATGGGCAAGCTTTTTTTTCCATCTCATTCGCAACCATCTGGGGGTATTTCGTTTCATTTATTACATTTTTATACCGCCCCCTGAGCCAAAGCTCTCTTCCCCTTCTCTCTCTCTCTCTGCCTCTGTCTCTCTCCCTCCAGGCTCTGGCATCCCCGAAATGAAGACCATTCTGCGGGGTGTCGTGCTGAAGGAGTACCTGACCCTCAAGACCTTTGTGGCCAAAGTGATCGGCCTGACGTGCGCCCTAGGCAGCGGGATGCCTTTGGGCAAAGAGGTGAGGGGGGCCCGTGGCACCGTTGTGCTACCGACGGCTTTGGGCCAGAGAGCTCTGGATGTGTCTGTATTGGGAGCACCCCATTAACTCCTTCCTCTTTTTCTTGCACAGGGACCTTTCGTTCACATAGCCAGCATGTGCGCCGCCCTCCTTAGCAAGTTCCTCTCACTTTTTGGCGGCATCTATGAGGTGAGCACCAGGTGGATGGGGTGGCACGGTGGTCCAGGGTGAGAGCTGTGAGGAGCAGGGCTCTGGGGCAGAGTGGTATGGCCAAGAAGCACAGGGGACCTGCTGTAATATAGCAGGCAGGAGCCCAGTTCAAATCTTAGTCCACCGTGTGACCATTTTGTCTTACCCTCAGTCCTCCAATCTGCAAAATGGGGGTAATAGTACAGGCCCGATTTACAGGGTTGTCGGCAAAGATTCCTGCGATAATGTATGGGTGGAGCTCTTTAGCCCTTAAGAAAAGCTCTACAGAATCTGTTTTATTGCAGTTATTCATAATTCTGGGAGCCGGTTGCTAGGAGATCTTTATTCACCCATTCTGGCAGCATAATTCTTGGCACAATTCGAAGCGTTGGTTTTACTTAGCCGGGGGTGAATTTGAAACTGGAGAAGAATTTACCACCCCGTTCACTAGCTTGAGTGTCAAGGATCAGTAAAAGAAAAAGAAAAGGTTTTGAAGTTTTTAGCCCTTGTGTCTAAAAATGCGTGCTGAAACCAAGAGATTTCTAATAGTTATGGGAAGAGGTGTAAGTGCCCTGCTGAGCTTCTTACTCCTCCCCATGGTTGACAAAGGCAGGGGTGCTCATGGGAAATGCCTTTTTCCCATGGTTCCCGATGGCCCCGGATTCTGTTATACAGGCTTGCGGCCATTTTTATTTTTATAATTTTATTATTTATTATTATAAAACATTTCTTAGCCGCCTTCCAGGGCAGAAGCCCTCCCAAGGTGGCTTACAACCATATATAAAACAGTATAAACATTAAAAGCAGTAAAAGCATAGACAGTAAAATATGAGTTAAAAACAATAAAAGCTAACTGGAAAAACTAACAATAAAAACAAGGGCAGTGGAAGCAAAATAGTGTTCATTTATGAGAAGGCCGTAGTAGAATAAAACTAGTACAACAAAAAGTCTTTTAGGATGCTGCATGGCGGGCCGCCAGTGGGAGTTTGTACCACAGGTACGGGGCCACTACTGAGAAGGCCCTCTCCCGTGTGGACACCCACCTACTTTCTCTCAATGGTGGGCAGGTGAGAAGGGCCTCTCCTTTTGATCTTAAGGTGCGGGCAGGCTGATATGGGTGAAGGTTTAAGTCTGGCTGGCTTCCACCTCCACTATTCCGGCAGGCCTATCCAGTGGAATTTTAGGATG
The DNA here is from genome assembly GCF_023053635.1 of Elgaria multicarinata webbii. Taxonomy (NCBI): domain Eukaryota; kingdom Metazoa; phylum Chordata; class Lepidosauria; order Squamata; family Anguidae; genus Elgaria; species Elgaria multicarinata. Next base: position 12,011,736 of record NC_086178.1, on the reverse strand, counting down.
TTTTAATAATGTATACTATGTTTTTAATTCAATTTTATGTATTTTATTGAGCCTCGTGTGGCGCAGAGTGGTAAAGCAGCAGTTTCTGCAGCTGAAACTCTCCCCATGGCCTGAGTTCGATCCCAGCGGAAGCTGGTTTCAGGCAGCCGGCTCGGGTCGACTCAGCCTTCCATCCTCCCGAGGTCGGTAAAATGAGTACCCAGTCAGCTGGGGGAAAGGTAATAATGGCCAGGGAAGGCAACGGCAAACCACCCCGCTCTAAGGCCTGCCAAGAAAACGTCAGCGAAAGCTAGCGTCCCTCCAAGAGTCAGTAATGACTCAGTGCTTGCACGAGAGGTTCTTTTCCTTCTTTTATGTATTTTATACTTTGTTGTTCCCCGCCTCGATACAAACGGAGAGGCGGGTAAGAAATATTATTATTATTATTATTATTATTATTATTATTATTATTATTATTATTATTATCGACCCCTGCTAATTTTCGCAAAGGGGGCTTTGGATGACATTTCTGCAAGTGCAAGGGGACCGATCCAGACTGGGCTATAAATGGCTGTATATTGAAATAGCACCTTCTCTGAACCTGGCTCAGTGTTAAAGAACCTGCTTCGCATGCAGAAGGTTCCAGATTCGATCCCCTGAAACCCTGGAAAGCCGTTGCTGCCAGTCAGGGTTGATAATACTGAGCTAGGTGGACGAAGGGCCTGGCTCAGTTGCGGTTGTAGCTGGTTTTGCTCCCTTCACGCTAGTCTCCCCCGGTTGCTTCCCCGCGTCATGTGCCGACCCTTCCCCCTGGCCGGAGACTCCCTCGCGGCTTTGGTGCGCCTCTCAATGGCTTCCTTTTTTGCAGAACGAATCCCGCAACATCGAGATGCTGGCTGCTGCCTGCGCGGTGGGTGTCGGCTGCTGCTTCGCTGCTCCCATTGGAGGTGAGCCTGAGCCGTCTCCACCGCCTATCGCCATCCTGGGCGGACCACCATCTTCCCTTTCCCAACGTTCTTGGGGCGAGAGGGTGTGGCAGGGGGCGGGGCTTCTAGGAGAAGCGGTAGCCAACTGACAGCAGCATGTGCTTTGCGTGCAGACGGTTTTGGGTTTGATACCCGGCATTACCAGCTAAAGAGCTTCATGGAACGCCTCTGGGAAAGGACCTCTCTCTGGAGCTGCTGTTGGTGGTCAGGATATATCAGACTGCCCCAACCTGGTGTCCTCCCAATGTGTCGGACTACAACTCCCAGAATCCCACAGCCAGGCTGTTGTAGTCCAACACATTGGGAGGACATCAGGTTGGAGAAAGACTGGGGTAGGCAATGCTGAGTTGGATTGACCAATGGTTGAACTCCGTCCAAGACATCTTCCTATGTAAATGCTTCTGGCAGAGCCTGGGGGCTGCATTTGGCATGGACAGTGACTTGACACCTTCAGGGTTTAATGCATTATTATTATTATTATTATTATTATTATTATTATTATTATTATTATTTACATTTGTATACCGCCCCATAACCGAGGCTCTCTGGGCGGTTTACATTGGATAAAAATGCTTAAAAACAATATACAAAAATGTAAAATCACAAAAACATACTATTTAAAACCACAAAAACATACAAAAACAAACCCAGGCTAATTACATATTGCTAAATGCCTGGGAGAAGAGGGAAGTCTTGACCTGGCGCCGAAAAGATGACAATGTCAGGGCCAGGTGGGCCTCGTCAGGGAGATTGTTCCACAATTGGGGGGCCACCACAGAGAAGGCCCTCTCTCTTGTTGCCGTCCTCTGAGCTTCCCTCTGAGTAGGCACCCGGAGGAGGACTTTGGATGTTGAGCGCAGTGTACGAGTAGGTTCATGTCAGGAGAGGCGATCCATCAGATATTGTGGTCCAAAGCTGTGTAAGGCTTTATAGGTTAAAACCAGCACCTTGAATCAGGCTCAGAAACATACAGGCAGCCAATGCAAGCGGGCCAGAGTGGCTCTTATGTGTTCAAACCTTCTGGTCCCTGTTAGGAGAAGTAAGAACAGCTCCTGTGACGTTTGCCCTGGGAAGGGGCGGCTTCAGGAGTTATAGAGAATCGGCTGTGTGGCGAGCGCAGCGAGGGATTTGCGCAACCTTGCAGGGGGAGCATCCAAAGGAGCAACTTGCAGGCCTCCTCAGCAGTGTGATGCGAGGGGTCGCAACCGAAATTTCACCTTGAGAGGGGAAAATCAATTGATTGTTTGGGATCGGGGGCGAGGGTTCCTTTTTAGGCAAAACTCCTGAGGAATTTCAAGGGAAGCCCAAACCAGCTGTGATAAGACTAGCAAGGTTTTCTCCAGCTACCTTCACCTGACCCACGGCCACTGGCTCTGAAGCAGGGATGCAGAACTTCAACGCTGAGGGCCATCACCAGCCCTCCTACGGTCTTGGGTGGTGGGTCCCTGGCCGACAGGGCTTTTCTTACGTTCTTTAGGCCAACCCAGGATGGAGCCCTGGGCCTGACTCAAGCAGAGTTGGGCGTTCCACTGCTCTCTGTCATTCCCATAACTCCTTAACATTATTATTATTATTATTATTATTATTATTATTATTATTATTATTATTTACATCTATATACCGCCCCATAGCTGAAGCTCTCTGGGCGGTTTACAAAGATTAAAACACGGAGCATTGAAAACAAATACACAAAATCTTAAACCATAAAAAGCATAAAAAACCAGATTACACATGATATCCATCTATTCCGGGTCAGTTAAAAACTCAACATATGCTGTTAAATGCCTGGGAGAAGAGAAGAGTCTCGACCTGGCGCCGAAAAGATAACAGTTTTGGCGCCAGGTGAGCCCCGTCGGGGAGATCATTCCATAATTGGGGGGCCACCACTGAGAAGGCCCTCTCCTTTGTTGCCGTCCTCCGAGCATCCCTCAGAGTAGGCACCCGGAGAAGGACCTTCGATGTTGAGCGTAGTGTTGAGCACATTAGTCACGCAGTCCAAATCGTCTGCAGAGTTTGCCTTCTGAGCCCAGGATCTCAGGATTAAAAGAAAAGGTTTTTTTCTCACACACCCCCCCCCCCAGTGTGGGTGAGGTGAAGTTCATGAGGCTGCACCAACCTGCTTTGCTCTCATGGGTTTCAGATTTTTCACTGTGAGACTGATGTGGCTCCAGTTTGGGACAGGGTGCGGGGATCCCTCTCTCTTTCTCTCTCTCTCTCTCTCTCTCTCTCCGATTGCAGGCGTAATGACATCTCCTTTCCCCCCTCTGCCACATGCTTGCCCAGGCGGGCCCTTCCACGCAGCCTGACTTCCTCGCTGCTTTGCGCTCTTAGGTTGGTGACTCTCTTCGCTTGTTCACCTGTGTGCCGGGCACCGTCTCCATCTGTGTGTCCCCCTGCCGTGTTGTGTCTTTCCCGGGGGCCCCGGGGTTTCCCAAAGGAAGAAGGCGAGGGGAAGAAAAGGGTGGAGGGAGACCGTTTCTGATCTGCATGGATTTCCCAGTTTCACATTCACTGGGGTGGAGCCTAGGAGAAGAGGTGCATTATTATTATTTTAATTTTAAGAAACCCCCAAAGGTCGTGGTTTTGACTGTCCGAGTGGCAACCTTTCTGTCTCCCAACCTGGTTTGCCTCTCTAAGAACAATCACACATACACACAAAATAACCTTCACTCACACACACTCCCTTAGATATGCTGCAGAAATTATATTTTTTGCACTTTCATTAGGAACCGAGTTCCCACTAAGGCCATTTTACTGTAGACGTTCCATAAGCATATTGGTTATACTCTAAGAATTATTGACCCCATTCAGAAGTCACCTTAAACCGTGGCTTTAACCACAGTGACTAACAGCCTTATTCACCATGGTTAAAGCCATGGTTTATCGTGTCTTCTGAACACAACCTGGCTTTTTGGCTTAACCACCATGGCTAAAGCCGTGGTTTAAGGTGTCTTCTGAACGGGGCCACAATTAGTAAATTCCTTTCTTTATTATTATTATTATTTATTTATTTATTTATTTATTTATTTATTTATTTATATAGCACCATCAATGTACATGGTGCTGTACAGAGTAAAACAGTAAATAGCAAGACCCTGCCGCATAGGCTTACAATCTAATAAAATCATAGTAAAACAATAAGGAGGGGAAGAGAATGCAAACAGGCACAGGGTAGGGTAAGCAGGCACAGGGTAGGGTAAAACTAACAGTATAAAGTCCGCACAACATCAAGTTTTAAAAGCTTTAGGAAAAAGAAAAGTTTTTAGTTGAGCTTTAAAAGCTGCGATTGAACTTGTAGTTCTCAAATGTTCTGGAAGAGCGTTCCAGGCATAAGGGGCAGCAGATTTAGCAATCTTGATGTATTATTATGTATGTTCTTTGTTTTGCTGCCTTTTGTTTTGTTGTCTTTATTTCAAAAAATTAAATTATTATTACTTTTTAATAAAAGAAAAGCAATCCGGTCTGTCGTAGTTGTGGGAAGGAAGGAATCAAGTGGACTGTTAAGAGTACAGATAGAAAAATCTGTCAATTTCAGTTTCTCATTTTTCTAGTCTTAAGTTCATTTCTTCGCAAGCTTTGAGAATTATTCCACTCTTATTTTTTATCTATTTATTACATTTCTGTACCGTCCACTAGCTGAAGCTCTCTGGGCGGTCTGTAAAACATAAAACACAGTCCCATAGTAAAACATAAGATGAAAACCACACGTTTAAAACAGAATGAAACCAAAATATGAACCAAGGAAAAGCCAGACGCAGTGCAAGCGTCTAAATCCCTGGGAGAATAAAAAGGTCTTCTCCTGGCACCAAAAAGGTCACAGTGTTGGCAGCAGGAGAGCCTCTCTGGGCAGGGGGTGCCATAATTGGGGTGCCGCCACCAAAAAGCTGCCCTGGAGGAAGTTTTTTGTGGGAAGGAAATGCACTGGTTTTCCTGTGATTCTCTCTTAGAGGAATAAACCTTTCCATGCAGGGCAGAGCTAGACACCCGCTGCTGTTGATCCAAGACTTTCCTCCTCACCTTTGCACTGCGTGTTTCCCTTCCTCACCTAATTTCATTGGCTGCTGGCTATAGGTTGAGGGTGTTGCATTTCTCTTGTAACCTCTACTTCCACCTGTACGAGGCAAGCCTTAAAATGATACTTCTTATTTTACTCGTTACATTTCATATCTCACCTTTCTGCTAAGATGCTCACGGTAGCGCTCAGGTTTCGCCACCATTTTATCCTCACAACAACCTTGTGAGGCAGGTTAGGCTAAGAAAGAGAGAGAGAGTGAGCTACATGGTTAAGTGGGGATTAGAACCCGAGTCTCCCAGGCCTGATCCAAGCCTCTAACCACTACACCACACTGCCTGACCTACTTTCAAGAAGCAACAGGGGTGGAACAGGAAAAAGGACAGGGGCATGTGGTCCTTTGGAGTCCCACCAGTATGGGGCAAGGGTTCCTCAGGAGATACCGTGCCCCCATGTTTTAAACGGGGTAGAGAGCATTCACAAGAGAAAGAGATTATATTCATCTTCTCGGTTGATCATTGATTACAAACCCGGCTTTCAAATCTGTCCCTCTAAAAGCACGTTCCGTGATTGTGGTGGCATGGTGACTTGTGTATGTGTGGATTTCAGGGAATGTGGTGTCTCCCAAGAGGTCATTGTCTTGTCCACGTTAAGCTGGCTATGAGGAAATAACGTCTTCGTTTAAGTAATTCTCAAAACACCGCTTGTACGGGATTGTCATAATATTTAGACCGGCAGCTAGAATGCTGGTGAAGCAGGGACCATTTATGGAGCAAAGCTATTTGAAACAATAGCCAAGCTTTTATAATATAATGGATAATATGTTATATTACAATATATATAATAGAAATTAACTGGTTTTTTGTTCAAATATTTATCTCTACCTTACCTTGCTATAATTTAAGGGGGCTGAAAGTTAAACAGCCTTCCTCAAACTGAGGCGCTCCAGATGTGTTGGACTACAACTCCCAGAATGCCCCAGCCAACTGGCTGGGGCATTCTGGGAGATGCAGTCCAACACATCTGGAGCGCCCCAGGTTGAGGAAGGCTGAGTTAAGAGAAGGGAGTGTAAGGGCGAAATTACACTTTTTTAAAAAAGCACGCTCAAAGTGCCCTGTTTGCCTGGAAAAGCAACCAGAAGGCACCCAAAGCCCCCCCCCCCAGTTTCCTGCCAAAATTCTCTCCCCTCAGCTGCTTTTTGCCCCCAGCGGTGGCATTTATAGTAATCAGCACTATAAATGAGAGCAAATAGCGTTGAGGTGGGGAAGAGAATATCAGATAGAAACGAGTGCAAGTTCCAATCTGAATTGGGCCCCTACCAGCTACTTTTTCTTCAAAAAAAGTGGACATCCGAAACAACTTTTTTTTTTTTTAAAGTGCAATTAGTGCCAGAAGCTTTTGAACTGTGGTGTTGGAGGAAAATTCTGAGAGTGCCTTGGACTGCAAGAAGAGCAAACCAGTCCATACTCCAGGAAATAAAGCCAGACTGCTCACTTGAGGGAATGGTATTAAAGGCAAAACTGAAGTACTTTGGCCACATAATGAGAAGACAGGACACCCTGGAGAAGAGGCTGATGCTAGGGAAAGTGGAAGGCAAAAGGAAGAGGGGCCGACCAAGGGCAAGACGGATGGGTGATATTCTGGAGGGGACAGACTTGACCTTGGGGGAGGTAGGGGTGGCGACGGCCGACAGAAAGCTCTGGCGTGGGCTGGTCCACGAAGTCAGGAAGAGTCGGAAGCGACTGAACGAATAAACAACGAAGTGACAGAATGTGCCGTTCGGCTCTACGTTTCTCTGGCGTTCGGAGCAGCTGCCAGTTTTGTGTATTTCTAGCTCAGTGATTCCCAAATTGGGGGCGGCAGGGGTGGTGTGTGTGTGTCGATTCATGGTCGGACTGGACCTGCCATTGAGTCACTGCCATTGGGACCAGCCTGTTGGAGGTCAGCATAGCAGGGAGGGTATCACTTCCGGGTCAAGCTGGTAGCTCCTTCTAAACAGGAAATCTGATTGGTCGACACACACCTGTGTGGTCCAATTACGGGACGGGAGTCTACCGCCCTGACCCTTCCGGGGTTACGTGGGATTCGGTTGCCAAAGCCATGCGCAGAGAGCTTGCGCGATAGTGTCACGCACACGCCGGTATTCCAAGTGAGGAGGAGTTCCAGGGGTGTAGTGCTTACCTGGGCTTGGCTTCCTTGTGAATTAGGTCACTGGAGGATTACTGTCGTTCTGAAATATTTGCGTTTACAAATACAGAGGTTGAGCATAGATGGGTGTGCAGCATGGAACACCCCAACAGGCCTCCAACACCGCTCCCAAATAAGAGCTCTTGGGGGGCAACCAGCACCTTAAGGTGTTTCAGAGCCCCTCATCCACAAAAACGCCACTCTCCTGTGTCCGACTCAATCTGTCAATGCAGTTCTTTTGTTCCCTTCTTATATGCAGAACTGGATTACTGTGTTCCTGAGCTGGAAGCGGGTGGTTAAGAGGTATCACCCTTTCAGATATTTTGTTAGCCGTCGTTAAGGCCAGCTGTTTAGGGGCTGGTGCGTCTCAGCATTAAAAAAAAAAATATCTACAGCAGCCCTTCCACTTCAACTGCTTCGGCAGACCCCCGTCTTAGAATCAAGCATCACCTAGTTGGAAAAGGGATCCTGGGAGGTCATCCAGACCAACCCCGTCCGATAACAGTAGAGAGGCAAGGCTAGAGCAACATCCCAGTCTACATCCTTGATGGGCAATGGGGGCTTTGAAACTGCAACTAGCAGTTAGGAAAACTCATTGCTCGCACGAAGGGCCTCTTGGGGAGGAGATGGGCCTCAGCCCACAAGCGAAGATTGAGATCAGGACTGGAGAAGCTGTGGCCTTCCAGTTGTTGACGGACTCCAGGTCCCATCAGCCTAGCCAGTATGGGCAGTGGTCAGGTAGGAAGGGAGCCACCATCCCGCAACATCTGTAGTTTCCTCACCCCTGACTTAGAGGGTGTTGACTTCTTCCCTCTTCTGTGTGTCTTCTTCAGGTGTCCTCTTCAGCATTGAAGTCACCTCGACCTTCTTTGCCGTCCGCAACTACTGGCGTGGCTTCTTCGCGGCCACCTTCAGTGCCTTTATCTTCCGGGTACTTGCCGTGTGGAACAAGGATGAAGGTACAATCCCCATTTCTTCCCTGCTCAGAACCGTCTCTGGCGCTTCCTTTTGAATAGGCCTACTTCAGGGAGGGTCACACAGTGAGCCAGGCCTAGGTCAAGGGGTCTTGGACGTGCTCCAGGACTTTCGCAAATGACCATAGGCAGGGCTGTATATCTTTTGACCTGCCACCGCTTTTCTGCAGCGTTGTGAACCAAGGGAGCCCAAATTTCAAGAAGCAGACTAGGTCGTGCAACTTGCATTTATTTTTTATTCTAAATGCATCAGACCAGCCTTCCCTGATCTGGTGTACTTCCAACGTGCTGAAGTTGTAGTCCAATACCAAGCCAGGGAAGGCAGCGTTATACCTTCCTAAAATCAAAGCAGCTAACTTCCATTTTAAAAATGTAAAAGAGGAACCCTCCAAAAGATGACTCCAGTTAAATACAAACAATGCCATACATTTTAAATCCAGAAGTTGATAACAGTTGCTTCATATATATATTTTTTTAAAAGTTGGCAGTACCTCTTAAAAATCTACAGGCTTGGGCTCTTGAGGAGGAAGTTACAGAGCACTGGGGCTACTACAGAGAAGACCATGCCTTAAATTCCAAACAATGTTGTGGATTGTACAGAGGAAACCTAAATCTGGATCTTTTAAGAAGAGCGTTATAGTTGGAAGGGACCATATGCAGAGTTCCCTCAATTTAAGCTTCCAATATGCAGATTTTCAAAGACTTCTAGTTGTTGTGGGCAAGAACGGATTAGATGGAATGGGCCCTAAGGACAGGAAGACCATCAGAGGTATGGTTCAGCCTCTCCCACCCGCTCTGCTTCCTGAAATTTCATGTCACATGTTCTCAAGCTTTCCTCTACTGCCTTAAGGACTAGAAACTTGTTTTGCATTTTTAAAATCGAGAGCTCAGACTTGCAGAATTTTGAAACGGTACATGAGATTGCAGACTTGTGAACCAATTCTGCGGACCTGCAGAGCCTATGCAGCTCTTGGTTTGTAGGTTGTAAGAACATAAGAAGAGCCCTGATGGATCAGACCAAGGGTCGATCTTGTCCAGCATCCTGGTCACACAGTGGTCAAACAGCTGTTAACTAGGAACCCACAACCAGGACATGAGTACAACAGCACCCTCCCACCCACGTTCCCCAGCAACTGCTGTGCATAGGCTGCCTCTGATACTGGACGTTGCACATAGCCGTCAGGACTAGTAGCCATTGATAGCCTTGCCCTCCAGGAATTTATCCAGACTCCTTTTAAAGCCATCCAAATTGGTGGCCATCACCACATCTTGTGGCAGTGAATTCCATAGTTTAACTCTATGCTGTGTGAAGAAGTCCTTCCTTATCTGTCCTGAATCTCCCACCAATCAGCTTCATGGGATGGCCCGGGTTCTAGTAAAATGACATCCCTCTCCACATTCTCCACACCACGCATGATTTCGTACACCTCTACCCAGTCCCCCTTTACCCTGTTTTCCAACCTAAACAATCCCAGCTGTCATAACCTTCCCTCACAGGGGAGGTGCTCCACTCCAGCCCCTTGATCATTTTCAGTTGCCTTTTCCCAGCTCTACAATATCTTTTTTTTAAAGATGTGGTGACCACAACTGTACACAGTATTTTAAGTATGGTTGCGCCATTGATTTGTATAAGGGGCAATGTGATCTTGGCAATTTTATTCTCAATTCTATTCCTGATTACGCTTAACAGGGAGTTTGCCTTTTTGTCGGTAAAGGAGACAGCAGTAGAGACACTGGGGTAGGTGAGATCTCTGGCGTCTGGGTTTCGGGGGCATCATCGCAGTCCCATAGAAAGGGCTGAACTGATTTGGATGGAGGAAGCGTCGACCAAGAGAAAGCTCAGGCAGCGTGTGTGATAATCCCTGCGTTCCACTTGGCATTACCCTTGCTAGATTCGACGTGGCTCTTGAGTTCCTAAAGATTTGGGACCCATTACCGCATCATGGGCATCATTACCCCAACATTCAAATCACTCCACTGGCTGCCAATTAGTTTCCGGGCAAAGTATAAAGTGTTGGTCATTATCTTTAAAGCCCTACAAAACTAGACTGACAACTGTTACCCAGAGGACCGTCTCTTCTCCCGCTCCCAGGCCATGGAATGGCCTGCCGGAGGAGATTCGTCAACTTAACAGTTTTTCGGTGTGTAATAATAATAATGATAATGATAATGATAATAATAATTCTTACCCGCCTCTCCCTCCTGATCAAGGCGGGGAGCAACATAGAATACAAAAATATTATAAAATATATAAAATTGATTAAAACATATAAAACTAATACATTATTAAAATAACAGCCAGACATCTTAAAATTCGACTGGGTTGGCCTGCTGGAAGAGATCAATCTTTATAGTTTTCTTATATTCAGAAAGACTGTTGACCCAGATGAATTTTAAGTTGTCTGATGGTTAATATTGTATTGGTTTTATATGCTTTAAATCAGTTTTATGCATTTTATGGAATTTTTTGTATTTAATGTTGTTCGCTGCCTCGATCCAGAGGGAGAGGTGGGTAAGAAATAAATAGATGATGATGTTGATGATGATGATGTTGATAATAATAATAATAATAATAATAATAATAATAATAATAATAATAATATATTTATTTCTTACCCGCCTCTCCCTTTGGATCGAGGCAGGGAACAACATTAGAACAGGAATCAATACATCTTAAAAATTCTTGATTTAACATTGATCTGGATAGGCCTGCCGGAAGAGGCTAGTCTTTAAAGCTGCCTTAAAATCACACAGAGAGTTAATTTTACAAATCTCCTCCAGCAGGCCATTCCACAATCTGGGGGCGACAGAAGAAAAGATCCGCTGGGAAACTGATGTCAGCCTAGTTTTAGCTGACGGAAGTAAGTTCTCCCCAGAGGACCTGAGTGTGTGGGGCGGACTGTATGGGAGAAGGCGATCCCGCAAGTAACCTGGACCCAAACCATTTAGGGCTTTAAAGGTGATGACCAACACTTTGTACTTTGCCTGGAAACTAATTGGCAGCCAGTGGAGTGATTTTAATGTTGGGGTAATATGTTCACCCCTAGATGTACCAGTGACCAACCTGGCTGCCATATTTTGAACTAGTTGAAGTTTCTGAACTAGGTACAATGGTAGCCCTATGTAGAGTGCATTGCAGAAGTCCAGCCTTGAGGTTACCAGCGTGTGCACAACCGTCTTTAGGTCTTCTGACTCTAAGAAGGGGTGCAGCTGGCGTATCAGCCGAAGCTGATAATAGGCACTCCTGGCCGTCGCATCTATCTGGGCTGTCATTTGGAGCGACGGATCCAGGAGCACCCCCAAACTGCGAACACCGTCTTTCAGAGGAAGTGTAGCCCCATCCAGAACTGGCTGACACACCTCCAAACCTAGAAGTTCTCTGTGGAAGCTGATGGCAACTATGGGCCCCAGAAGGCCCAACCTCTTGGTGTTCAAAGACTAATAGATCTAGATCTACAGCATTTAAGAACTGCTGCTAATAAATCTTGCTCTCCACTGCTCTACAATAATTTTAATAACTATCTGTCCCTGTGGTTCTGGAGCAATAGAATCTGTTGAACAGGTCATTTTGCATTGTAACATGTATGAGGAATGCAGAAAAAAAGTTAATCTTTCCTTTATTAACAGCCTTTTCTGGATGTAGCCCTACAATGTTGGTATTAATCTGTTTAAGGGATGTGTCCTCCCAGATTACTGAAAGGGTCTCTAAGTTTCTCATGACCTCAATGCAAATTGGAAAAATAACATTGCAATCCTTCTGAGAGAAGCAACTTCCCAAGCTGTATTTTGTTTTTATGTCACTTTTTATCTACCCTTTGTATGTTTTGGTGTTGATTTTGCTGGTCTGTGACCGTAATAAATAACAATGAATGAAACCTCCAAACCTACGTCAGATGATGATGTTGATGATGAGAAGCAACAGGTGGGGTACCGCAGGGCTCAGTCCTGGGCCCAGTGCTCTTCAACATTTTTATTAATGATTTGGACGAGGAGGTGCAGGGAACGCTTATCAAATTTGCATATGACACCAAATTGGGTGGGATAGCGAATACCCTGGAAGACAGAAACAAACTTCAAAGTGATCTTGATAGGCTGGAGTGCTGGGCTGAAAACAACAGGATGAAATTTAATAGGGATAAATGCCAAGTTCTACATCTAGGAAGTAGAAACTTCCTGACTGTTAGAGCAGTACGACAATGGAATCAGTTGCCTGGTGAGGTTGTGGGCTCTCCCACACTAGAGGCCTTCAAGAGGCAGCTGGACAAGCATCTGTCAGGGATGCTTTAGGGTGGATTCCTGCACTGAGCAGGGGGTTGGACTCGATGGCCTTGTAGGCCCCTTCCAACTCTGCTATTCTATGATTCTATGATTCTTTCCTTCCAGAAACCATCACGGCTCTCTTCAAAACCCGCTTCCGGCTGGATTTCCCCTTTGACCTGCAGGAGCTGCCAGCCTTTGCCGTCATTGGGTGAGGCTCGTCGGGTCGCGTGGTGCCGGGTCTTCTCTGCCTCTGTGTAAGAGCTTCCCTTCCCCCCCCCCCAGTCACCCTCTCTGATGCCTTCTTCTCCCCACCTAGGATCGCCAGTGGCTTTGGGGGAGCCCTCTTCGTCTACTTCAATCGCAAGATCGTCCAGTTCATGCGCAAGCAAAAGGCCATTAACCGCTTCCTCATGAAGAAGTAAGAGGCCCACGTCCCACGGCACGGAGACGGTTTTAAGCATGGGGTGGGATGGGAGGCTGGAGAACGATGGACGACTAAGCAGAGCTGTCTGGGGCATGCTGAGTGTTATAGTCCAACACTTCTGGAAGACACCAGGTTGGACGAGGCTGGCTTAGTCAGCCGATTGGTAGCAAGCGAGTTGAGATAGCTCCAAGGAGACAACTTGCTTGGAGAAGATCTGGAGCTCCACGGAGGCCTTTTATCCCCCTGGCTCCACCCACTTCCTGAAGAGTGGAGATCCTTAAAGGGGCAGTCCTCTGGCTTGGAGCGTTAGCCTAACACTCAGTCACCTCTCCATCAGCTCCTGCCTTGTGTATTGCCTGCTCTGGTGAGTAGGCACTAGGGAGTAGGAATGCAGCCAGGGTGGCTTGTTAACCATGCAATTTTTTTCTCAAACAAGCCACCTTGAGAGCTCATGGTTTGTTGTCAGAGTGTCCAGGGCGGTTAACAAGCCACACTGCATGATGAACAAGCCACCCTGGCTGCGTTCAGACAGCACGCTAACCCACGCTGCGGAAAATGTGTTGCATTCAGACAACCCGCTAACCCATGGTTCAGCAAACAACCCACGGTTCAAAGCAACCCACAGTCAGTCTCTGAATATGGGTTAGTGCGTTGTGTGAACAGCCCCTGAATTTGGAAGGGTCAAGGTATTTGTGTCAGTCATGGTATGGGCACTGTGGGACCCTGAATCTCTCTCTCTCTTCCTCTCTCTCTCTCTCCTTTCAGGCGCCTGCTCTTCCCTGCTCTAGTCACGCTCCTAATAGCGACACTGACGTTTCCGCCTGGCTTTGGGCAGTTCATGGCTGGCCAGGTAATTTTGCCGCCCTTTAGAGGTTCTCAAAGGGACCCTCACCACTCAGGGCTGACTCTACCACGTCGGCCGGGGCTCCCCGAACAGAGTGGCTCCAGAAGTGTCAGACTACAGCTGGCTAGGGATGATGGTAGTTGTAGTCTGACACATCTGGAGGAGCGCCTAATTGGGGAAGCTGGTATCTGCAGACCAGCCAGTGTGTGTGTGTGCTGTCCAAGGGGTGCCGGAAGCAGCATGTGAGCGTGGGCTTGTGTATTGCATGTGCCCGCCTCTCCCAGGTCCCCTGTACGCTTTACGAATCCTGGTGCTTCGTTTCCGCTTGGAAAGGGCAGTGGAGGTTGGTGGCTCTGTTGTCAGTGGGGCAGTGAATCTTCTCTGGGTTTCGGTCAGAACTCCAAAGAAGCTATCTGAGGTGCTTAAACCCAAAGCGGATTCAATTCCCCACTGACATCGGAGCCACCAGCCTCCACTGTGATGGGATTTAAGTGAAGCCTCCGTGGACTGAGGCAGTGTATCTCCGAATGGCAGAGGCAGAAACCCCGGGAAGCCTGTTGCCTTCATGCCTTGCTGTGTAGGCTTCCCAGCACCATCTGACTGGCTGCTACTTGAAACGGGAAGCTCAGCTTGATAGGCCACGATTTCCCTGGGGAGGGTATTCCAAGATACAGGGCCAACACCAAAAAGGCCCTGAACAGCTTTCAGCAGAAGGCCAGAGACCAGGGGCTTGGAGGTACCTACGGGCGTACAGGAGCATGTGGCCCTGCAGATGTTGTTGGACTGCAACTCCCAGCAGCCCCTAGGCAACATAGCCAGTGACAAGGAATGATAGGAGTTGCAATCCGGTGGGCCACACGCTCCCCATCCCTGGCGTGGGCAGTCCTTCAGATAGCCTGGTTCCAAACCATTTAGGGTTCCCCAGGCCAGCCCCAGCCCCTCCGGATTTGGGGCAGGCGCTGCGGTGTCCTCTGACCCTCTGCCCTTGTTTCGCCGCCCTTTGCCTCTCAGCTCACGCAGAAGGAGACTCTGGTGACCCTGTTTGATAACCGCACGTGGGCCAAGCAGGGCTTGGCGGAAGAGTTTGAGTACGGCGGGGTCTCTGAGGCGTGGAAGCACCCCCGCGCCAACGTCTTTGTCACCCTGGTGGTGTTCATCCTCATGAAGGTAGGGTGTGGATTTGAAATGCCCCCAACCCCCAGACACCCCCCCCTCTTCCTTCCTTCCTTCCTTGAGAGGGTGCCCTTAGCAGCATCTGTGAATGGGAGCCCCGCGGGTGCTTTGTAGCTGGGCATGATCTCTCCGGGGCTCTCTCCACCATTGGGCGGACTGAACAATCGTCCCTGGTCTCAGGGCAGTGGGGGGGCATGGAGGGAGAATCCTCAGGCCCTCGTGGGGTCCCGATCCGGCCCTCGTGGGGTCCCAATCCGGCCCTCATAGGGTCCAAACCCAGCCCTGGTGGGGTCCCAATCCGGCTCTTGTGGGGCTCCCGATCCTGCCCTCGGAGGTCCCAACCCAGCCCTGGTGGGGTCCCAATCCGGCCCTTGTGGGGGTCCCCAGAGGGCCCTGCCCCCTTTCCCTGAACCATTGGGCAGTTCCCTGGCTTTTGTGTGCCTTCCCCCCCCCCCCCGGTCAAGCCAAAATATGCAGGTAGTTTGGCCCTGCCCCTTTGCCTTTGGCCACACCCCTTCCCCCTTCAGTCCCGCCTGCTTCTGAAATCCCCTCCACCCCCCACCACCCCCCAAGAGCTCCTCTGAAACAGAATCCGTCCCTCAGGCCGGCCGGCCTTTGGCCTCATCCGGTGCAGCTGCTCTTCCACCCTTACGTCTCTCTTCCCTCTCCCCAGTTCTGGATGTCCGCCTTGGCCACCACCATCCCCGTGCCTTGCGGAGCCTTCATGCCGGTCTTTGTCATCGGTAAGCGCCCCCTCCTCACCTTCTCCCTCTCCCTCTCCCCTCGACGGTGCTGCTTAGGAGCCTGACGCCTTCCCGGAGAGGATCGGTGGTGCCGTTTGTGGCTAGCTGTTGACTAACACTGCCCCCCTTTGGGCTGATGGCAACACTGGCAACGGTGCATCCTTTCCCATAATTCCTTTGTGCCTTGGAGAGCCGTTCTTCCTCCACATGCCCCGTTGCTCTCTTCCACGGTCCTTTTGCTTCTACCGCATGGCAAGTTTTTCCTTTTGGGCAAATGTTTTTGCAAAATCTGAGAGCCGGCGAGATTTTTTGTAGAGCCCAGAGAAGAGGAGAACCTGGCTTCTAGGGGGATTGGACAGCTGATGGCTAGGCCCATATCTTCAGGCACCCGGTACCTGGGTTTTTGCACACCTGATAGTGAGGCTGAAATGGAGATTAGCCCCCCATCCTTCAGCAGGGAGGCCTTTTGCCAAGCGGTGAGCAGACCCCCTTTCTGCGACGTGTGTCTCTCTGCGCTCCATCCAACCCTGCGCACCTAGCAAGGTCTAACCCTGCCTCTGCTTCCCTGGGCAGGGGCCGCATTCGGGCGGCTGATGGGCGAGAGCATGGCAGCGTGGTTCCCAGACGGCATCCACACTGACAGCAACATCTACCGCATTGTGCCAGGGGGCTACGCAGTGGTGGGTAAGATGAACCTCTCTCGTACCATTTGGGGGTGTTCTGACGGGGCTCGTACACTGTCACAGTGCAGGAGGGAGGGTTAGGGTCTGGGCTGTCTTGCAGGGATCCCCCCCCCCACTGACTATAAGGTGGCCTGGGGGTACAAGAGCTTTTGGGGACAGCACAGGAGTTGGAGCAGAGCATCTAGATGCTCTCTGGGTGTCCCAGTAGTGCCTTGGCTTTCCAGGCTTCCTGCCTTGAGGGAGGGGGGAGGGCTGTGCACAGCCCTAACAAATACCATGGTCCTCCAAGGTTCAGGACCCATAAAAGGAAGCACTTTTTCACGCTCTGCGTAGTTCAGATGCGGAATTCGGTATCGCAAGGTGTGGTGGCCGCTAGCTTGGATGGCTTTAAAAGGGGGAGATGACAATTCCATGGAGGCGAAGGCTGTCGACAGCTACGAATCCTGATGGCTGTACGCTACCTCCAGCATGCCCCTGTGCACCGATTGCTGGGGAACATGGACGGGAGGATGCTGTTTGTGCTGCTTGTGGGCTTCCCATTGGGGGATCTGTTTGGCTGCTGGGGGAACAGGATGCTGGGCTAGAGAGGCCTTCGCTGTGGTCCAGCAGGCCTCTTTGCCCGCTCCCCTCCTGCGAAGTTCGAGGCCTGCTTGCGTTCCTGCAGCCAGGCGCCTGTCCGTGGCCATGGCTGCTTCCTTGCCGGGCTCATTGCCACGCTTGACGCCACCAGGTGCGGCTGCGCTGTCCGGGGCCGTCACCCACACCGTCTCCACGGCGGTCATCGTCTTTGAGCTGACGGGCCAGATCTCCCACATCCTGCCGGTCATGATCGCGGTGATCCTGGCCAACGCCGTGGCCCAGAGCTTGCAGCCTTCGCTCTACGACAGCATCATCCGGATCAAGAAGCTGCCCTACTTGCCGGAGCTGGGCTGGGGACACCAGGAGTAAGTGTGTGTTTGTGTGGGGGTGTTGGCCACTGGGCTGCAGAAGAGAGTCTGCTATGGACTTCTAACAGACCGGGAGCAGTGCAGGGCTGGCGTCTCCGAGGGGACTGGCCGACGAGACCACATCACGCCAGTCCTTTTCCAGCTTCATTGGCTGCCAGTCCAGGTCCGGGCCTGATTCAAAGTGCTGGTATTAACATTGAAAGCCCTAAACAGCTTGGGGGCAGGTTATCTGAAGGAACGCCTCCTCCCGTATGTACCTGCTCAGACCCTAAGGTCATCCTCAGGGGTCCTTCTCCGCGAGCCCCTGCCAAAGGAAGTGAGGCAGGTGGCTACCAGGAGGAGGGCCTTCTCTGCTGGGGCACCCCGGCTGTGGAATGAGCTCCCTAAGGAGGTTCGCCTGGCACCTACATTATATTCTTTCAGCGTTTTAACAGTCTATAAATTAATTTTAGCTTTGCTGTTTTAAATTTGTATTTCTGCACTGCTGCCGATTTTACCCTGGTTGTGCTTTTATGTTGCATTTTACATCATGTTTTTATACTGTTTGTTTTATACTTTGAACGGTTTTGATTTTTGTGAACCGCCCAGGGAGCTTCAGCTATTGGGCGGTTTAGAAATTCTATCAATCAATCAATCAATGTCAGTAGGGTGATGAATCTGCTCCAGATTTCAATCACCAGTGCACTCGGAGAGCTCCTTTAGAGTTCTGGCCGGTTCTGACCGAAACCGGAGGGGATTCACCGCCCCACTGACATCAGAGCCACCAGCCTCCACTGATCTGGAGACAGCCGGACTGGACCCCAGGTGCCCACAGGTCTCTGGGATGTCTTGCTCTGCTTCCACTTCCCCCAACCTCTTGGACTGCAACTCCCATCATCCCCAGACAGCATGGCTAGCAGCTGCAGCCCAACACTTCTAGAGGGCACAACGTTGGGAAAAAGCTGCTCTACTTCTTAGCCTGGGGCCCTTTTGCAGTTCATAAGCCACAAACCCACCGGGGTTTTTTCCACCCCTTTAGCTTACATAGCTTCAGGCTTTCAAAGCCTCACAGGGATGGTCGTTTGGAGCGGCTGAGAATTCCCTGCGAAATCCCCCCCCCCCGCCCCAGTCCCAGTCCTCGCTTGCAATCCCCTTGGACCGGGCCTTGAATCTGCTACACAGCTCTGCCCCGGCCGAAAGGGCACCTCTGATTGCGCCTGTTGCGTTTTCAGGAAGTACAACGTGCGCGTGGAGGACATCATGGTGCGCGACGTGCGCTACATCACCCTGAATTGCAGGTACCGCGATCTTCAGGAGGTGTTGCACGGGACCAAGATGAAAAGCCTGGCTCTGGTGGAATCAGCAGGTAAGAGAAGAGGGCGAGGAGGAGGAGAGTGTGGCTCTGGGTTCAACAGAGGAGAGAAGGCCATAGAACTCACTGCTTGCAGGCTAGATCCTCAAGAACACGCACTATATGTTGGATACCTTCAAACATAGAATCATAGAATAGTAGAGTTGGAAAGGGCCTATAAAGCCATCGAGTCCACCCCCCCTGCTCAATGCAGGAATCCACCCTAAAGCATCCCGGACAGGTGGCTGTCCACCTGCCTCTTGAATGCCTCTAGTGTGGGAGAGCCCACAACCTCCCTAGGTAACTGGTTCCATTGTCGTACTGCTCTAACAGTCAGGAAGCTTTTCCTGATGTCCAGCCAGAATCTGGCTTCCTTTAACTTGAGCCTGTTATTCCGTGTCCTGCACTCTGGGAGGATCGAGAAGAGATCCTGGCCCTCCTCTGTGTGACAACCTTTCAAGTATTTGGAGAGTGCTCTCATGTCTCCCCTCCATCTTCTCTTCTCCAGGCTAAACCTGCCCAGTTGTTTCAGTCTCTCTTCACAGGGTTATGTTTCCTCTTTAAAGCTCTGGCGTACCTCTCACCGAGGTGCTATAAGCCTGTGCTTGGGCTGTATCACATCAGCTTGCATGACTGGATCTTCCTCCATCGCACAACGATGACAACAAAATCCCTGGACACTTAAAAAAAACTTTGCACATCAGGGAGAAGGGTCCTAGCCTAGCCATCTTCCTAACGTGCAAGCTTTCTATGTGAAGGGCTACGGTTTTATTTTTGTTTTATTTTTTTGATGGAGGAAGATTCAGTCATGATTTCTCCTGAAGTGGTCCAGCTTGCTAACTCAAAGGTGGCTAATGTCGTGTGTGTGTGTGTGTGTGTGTGTGTGTGTACGTGTTTGTGTACTCCGTCCCAAGTTCAATCCACCCAGGGAGGCTTGAACTTTGCACTAAAAAGACACACCTCCAGTTCAAGAACCTGCAAATTCTGCCACCGGGTGGAATCAGAATTCTTTTTTTTTTTTTAATTTAATACTTCAACATACATCAATACAATAAAAACAATACTACATAGTACATAAATTGTTGGATATCATTTGATAACATATATTCTAACTTATTCTATTAACTTAATCATACTTAACATAAAAGTGCTCCCCTCCCCACTACGGGATCTTATTCCTCTTTCCAAAATCTCATTGTTTCTTCTGGAGGTGCTTTCCCACTCCCCTTAGATAAAACAAATTCTAGGAACTGTTTCCATATTCCCTCAAAATCACTTGTTTTTATCATTCCTCGTCTAACTTTTATATTACATGTTAATTTGTCATTAATAGCAATATCCCATATTTCTTTACACCAATCTTCTATATGATAATCCCCTTGAACCTTCAAATTCATAGATATCATTAACCTTGCTGCAGTTAACAAATTCGTTATCAATTCTTTTGTCTCTTTGCTACAATTTAATTCTCCATATAATGACAACAATGCCACTATAGGTGTCTCTTCAATCTCCATTCCTACAATTTCTTTTATCTCATTAAATACCATTTTCCACAATTTTTGTACAAATTCACATTCCCACCACATATGTAAATACGTTCCTTTTTTTTTTTTTTTTTGACAACCTCTCCAGCAATTTGCTGAGTTTAACTTATTTATTTTATTTAATCTCACCAGGGTTAGATACCACCTCCATATAATCTTATAATAATTTTCTTTTATCCTCACAGACATACTTCTCAACACTCTTTGTTTCCATATTCCTTCCCAGCTCTGTTGCCCTATTTGTTCCTTCAAGTCAGTTTCCCAAACCATCTTGCCAATACTTTCTGTCTCCCCCTTTTCAACTAATATTCTATATATTTCACTCGTTAACCCTTTTATTAATTTATTTTCCCCTTTCTCAATTTCTTTTTTTAAGATCAGCTCCTCAAATTTCGTAGTCGCTCTACACTCTCCATTATCCATTTCTTCATCCATTGTTCTAAATGAAAATAATTTAACCACGTTAAGTTTCTCTCTTTTAATCTCTCCATTAATTCTTCTTGAGTTCTCATCTTTCCTAGCCAATCTTTTAACGAAATCAGAATTCTGCGGAGAGCCGAACTACATTACGCTAATCACACCGTGTATCAGTGAGAGTTAGCTTTTTCTTTATCCCGACGGCCCTTCACTCAGGCACGTGGCCTTGATTTGGATCAAGACCACTGCACACCAGTGGGGGGTGGGGTGCAGATTAATCGTTCCCTATTACACAAAGACCGTTTGCTTCCGCGCCTCGCAGAGGCTTAACAAAAGAAGAAAAAGTCTCAATTGACGCAGTGGAGTTTTTTCTTTCTTTCTTTCATTAAATGTGGGGGAATTTAATCCTCCCCTCCTGGTGCACGGTAGTCTTGATCCAAATTGGGGCCTTGCATGCTTAAAGAAAACGCTTACTTTCAGCTACACCCTAAATTATTACTGTTATATGTAATTTGGTTGCAAATGACACACCAAGAAGGGAACACAGAGCAAACCCCCAAAGTTACCCATGATCTAGAAGAACAGCGAGAACACTCTGTACTTCTGCTTTCTTCGCTCGCTGAGTTCCTTGTGTATTTCTGGCTCTCGAAGGCTTAAATACTGCAGGTAAATAATAAGTATCGCACAGTTACAGTTGAGTGTTTTATTGATTATTTAATTGAAGGCGGCAAAATTAGCTCCACCAACTTGTCCCAACACCTCTTGCAGAAGAGCTGATGTAATATGCTATTTTCATGCCTCTATCGATTTTGGTGAGTGAACAGAGTAGCGACATTGACCTCATTTGGCCCAAATTCTAACAAAATCAGAACACTGCCGTGCAGTGATGCCTGTATCATTCTTTCATTTATTATTACATTTCTATACCGCCCCATAGCCCAAGCTCTCTGGGCAGTTCACAACAAGTGAAAACCACCCCGTGCTTTCTCTGAACACGTTGACTGGCCTTAAGCAGCAGCCACCGCTTCAGAAGTGACGCCGATGCGGGTTGGACAGGGAACGCAAAGCGTAGCACTTCCTGTTCCTGTTTGGCACCATCCTGTGCAAAATTCAGCATTGCCATTTCTCCTGGCGGGAACAGGTTTCTATTTTGATTCTACCTCCTGGATTATTTATTTATTTGTTACATTTATATACCGCCCCATAGCCGAAGCTCTCTGGGGGGTTTACAACAGTTAAAACAGTAAACATTAAAAGTATACAAAATTTAAAAACATTTTTAAAAAAACAGTATAAAAACAACAGTATCCATTTAAAAACAACAGTTCTGGGGGTCCGTTAAAAAACAAACTTAGCGTTGTTAAATGGTGTTAAATGCCAGGGAGAAGAGAAAAGTCTTGACCTGGCGCCTGAAAGACAACAGTGTTGGTGCCAGGCGAGCCTCATCGGGGAGATCATTCTACAGTCGGGAGGCCACCACCGAAAAGGCCCTCTCCCTTGTTGCCATCCTCCGAGCTTCCCTCGGAGTAGGCACTCGGAGGAGGACCTTAGATGTTGAGGATGCACATTTGGGCTTTACAGGAAATGTCTGCGATGTATAAGCAGTGGAGGCTGGTGGCTCCGATGTCGGTGGAGCGATGAATCCACTCCGGGTTTCTTTCAGAACCAGTCTGAATTCTAAAGGAGCTCTCCAAGGTGCAGAGCTCCTTTAGAGTTCTCACTGGTTCTCAATGAAATCTGGAGCGGATTGACCGCCGCACTGACATCGGAGCCACCGGCCTCCACTGTGCGTGAACAAAACCTTTCTTCTTGGTCCCCTCAACAAATTCCGCCCGCTTCTCCCTTGTCTCTGCAGAGTCCATGATCCTGCTGGGCTCCATCGAACGCACGCAAATTGTGGCCCTCCTAAGTGACCAGCTGAGTTACGCCCGGCGGCTGCAGTACAGGCGGGAGAAGGCCCAAACCGAACACAAAGCTACCGAGAAGAGCCAAGATGGCGGAGAGCAGCTCCAAGCGCCTGACACTGGCGTGCGCTTTCAGGTGAGGACGGAAAATGCCAGAAATGGGAGGGACGCGGAGGGGGGAGGGTTTGAATTTTGACAAAATGCTCTCGCCAGCGAGGGCCTGCGGCAATGTGGAGCGGGGCAGAGGAGACTGACTGCAGCGGCGTAGCCAGTGGCCGTCCAGAAGCAGTAGCCACGCCGCTGGGGTAGCCCTTCTTCTGCTCCCCTTCCTAACCTCTTCCCTTGCCTATCTTTCTTTCTCTCAACCCAGATCGTCACCGAGGAATCGTCCTTCGTCCCACCACGAAGCGAGGCCCGCAAACCCTTGAAGCCGGCTCTGAAACGAGCCCCCAGCACTTTATCCGAGAGTCCGTCAAGTGAGTCCTTGGTCCCTTTTAGTCCTTTCGTGGGGGTGTCAAACTTCAGGCCTGCTGGCCAAATCCGGCCTACCTGGTGACCCCATCCAATCCTCCGGGATCCCCTAGCCCAGCCTTCCTCAACCTGGGGCGCTCCAGATGTGTTGGACTACAACTCCCAGAATGCCCCAGCCAGCTGGCTGGGGCATTCTGGGAGATGCAGTCCAACACATCTGGAGCGCCCCAGGTTGAGGAAGGCTGCGGCCTAGCCAGTCATACCCCCTTCCCTGCTCCCTTTCCTGCTCCCTTTCCCTTATTCTAAAAGGTAGAATGGAGCAAGTGCTTCAAGTAGGGTGACCGTTTGGAAAGGAGGACAGGGCTCCTGTTTCTTTAACTATTGTAGAGAAAAGGGGATTTCAGCAGGTGTCATTTGTAGGCCTGCAGCACCTGGTGAAATCACCTCTTCATCACAACAGTTAAAGCTGCAGGAGCCCTGCCCTAGAGTGACCAGATACAAAAGAAGGCAGGGCTCCTGCAGCTTTAACTAGGGTGACCAAATGGAAAGAGGACATGGCTCCTCTATCTTTAACAGCCGTATAGAAAAGGGAATTTCAGCAGGTGTCATTTGTATGCAGGCAGCACCTGGTGAAATCTCCTCCTGCAGCTTCAACTGTTGTGACGAAGGAATTTCACCAAGTGCCTCATGCATACAAATGACAACACTGCTGAAATTCCTTTTACTATACAACTGTTAAAGATACAAGAGCCCTGTCCTCCTTTCCATATGGCCATCCTACTTTAAGCTAAAATACGTTCGTAGTTTGGGGCCCACTCATCTTTGCAATTCGGTCTCCCAGAATGTCTCCAAAATTGAATTTAGCCCTCAGGCTGAGAGAGATTCGACATACTTGCCCTAAAGGGTCACCTCCACGCAAGGCCCGAAATGATGCCTGACTGAATTTCTCTCTCTCTCTCTTTGTTTGTGGGCAGCTGGTGCTGTGGACCTCCCAGGCATCGCCTTGAGGAGCCTTTTTTGTGCTAACAACACAACAGCTGAAGCCACTGAGGTAAGGCCTCCTTGCTTCCCGCCTTGCCCTACATTTGGGTATGTTTCTGGGCAGAGGGTCTTCCGTTCCCTGGGCCACCCCTCACTTTCTCTCATGGCCGGACATGTTCCTGTCTCTGTCGTCCCTCTCCCATAATTCCTCTCTCTCTCTTTTCCCTATTTGTTTTTTCTCCTTATAAAATAATAAAAATTAAAAACAAAAAAGGATGAGAATTCGGGGCTGTCCGAGAAGCGCAAGTCGAAGCGCGTCCGCATTTCCGTGGCGGTAAGTGTGAGCCACGCCACGTCTGTACGACTCCTCCAAGACAATCACAAGGGCAGGGAATTTGACCTGCCCCAAATGTGTCCCTCGAGGTCTGGGACTGTGCTGAAGGTTTGTTTGTTTTTCAGCCTCAACCGCTGCCTAGCCAAGATATTTTGTTGGCTGAGGTGGACAGCCTAAATCAGGGGTGGGAGGAATATGGGAGATCCAGGGGGCATTTTCTGAAGAGCGTGGAATTTAAAAATAATATAAAAATGAGGCCAAAAAGTAATATAAAAATTAGGGCTGTGCACAGCCTCAGATCTAAACCCTGAATCCGAAGTGGATCGGGGTGGTTCAGGTGCTTCCAAACCGGATCTGAGGCGGTTCGGGTGAAGACCGAAGAGGTCCAAACCCGAAGCCGATTGGCTCTGAAGCTTCGGGCCGCCTCGGCACTTCGGAGCCAACCCCAAACCACCACCCCATCTCCTTACCTGCTATTTCCATCGCCGCCACTATCTTTCTTCTGGCAGCTTCTGGTGCTGCAGCCGGAAATAAAAGGGAGTAGGCCGTGCGATTTCTGGCAGAACCGGAAGCCGCCAGAAGAAAGATGGTGGCGGCAACGGAGGCAGCAAGTAAGCCCCCCTCCCCCCTTCCCCACTTACCTGCGTCTGCTGCTGGCACTGCCGGATGCAAGCCAGCGGTGGCGGACCCAGGTAAGCCCCCCTTCCCCACTTACCTCCGTCCAGCAGCAGCGGACACAGGTGAAGGGGAAGGAGGGCTTACCTGGTGCCTCCGCCGTCTGCCACAGCAGGTGGCAGAGGCACAAGGAAAGTGGGGAGAGTTTTCTGGGTGCCGGCTGCACAGCCCAGCTGCACAGCCGGCACCCAGAAAACTCCGAGTCGCCTCGGATGGTCCGAATTTTGCCTCAGCTTCGGCGGGTCGGGGCTGCTTCGGGGGCTCCAGATCGGCCTCCGAGGCGGATCAGGGGGTCCCTGCACAGCCCTAATAAAAGTGGCACTCCATAGCAGCTATGGAGCACTACAAAGGTCAAATTTAGCTTGCAAACACGTTGCAGTTGAACCTTTTGGTCCTCCATATTGCTATGGAAACCATTTTTGGGTTAAAAGGTCATTTCACCCCAAATTCAGAGGGGTAGCGGGAGTGGCCGGGCCTCATCAGCCAATCCCGGTTTAAATGGTACTTCCTCTCCACCCACCCATATATGTTATAGGGTGACCATATGGAAAGGAGGACAGGGCTCCTGTATCTTTAACAGTTGTGATGAAGAGGGAATTTCAGCAGGTGTCATTTGTATAGATGGAGAACCTGGTGAAATTCCCTCTTCATCACAACAGGTAAAGCTGCAGGAGCTATACTAGAATGACCAGATACAAAAGAGGGCAGGGCTCCTGCAGCTTTAACTCTTGTGATGAAGAGGGGATTTCACCAGGTGCTGCATGCATATGAAGGACACCTACTGAAATTCCCTCTTCATCACAACTGTTAAAGATACAGGAGCCCTGTCCTTCTTTTCATACGATCACCCTGTGTACACACACACACACACACACACACACACACACCACTCATTAAGATAGAACAATTTGAAGTGAATGGGAGTGGGGCAAGATCATGTCCCCGGGAGTACTTCTTCACACGGTGCATAACAGACTTGTGAAAGTCACCTCCATAACATCTGGTGAAAGCCACAAGTTTAGATGAGGGTGTGAGTGTGTGTGTGTTTTTTTAAAAAAAACTTTTACAAACTGAGACCTAATCCTCAGCGGATTTGCCTGTCACTATCTAGTAGCCATGATACTAGCTAAATAGAACCTCCATGTTCAAACAGAGTTTATCTCTGAGTACCAGATGCTGGATGTCCACCAAGGCATCCAGCTGTCCACCGTTGGAAGCAGAATTCTGTGCTGGATGGACCTTCCTTGGCCTGATCCATCAGGGCGATTCTGATGGGAAAACCAGTGGCAGCATTGAACTGAGAGAGAACTCCTGCCATATCTAGAGGCTGTAGTCTTTTCCCAGTAACTCGCACACTAGGGGGGAATCCGCACGTCGTTCTGAGATTGCTTCTAAGCGACCCCAGTGCGGCGTGAAAGCGAGCGTGTAACTTGCCTTTTGAAGAGCCGACGAAGAGACGTCCTTCCCGCCGCCACCCAACTCCCTCCTCGCCGGCTGGGACGGAGAGCTCGGGGGAAGAAGGTGGGGTGGAGAGCTTCTTCCGCTCTCAACCCCACCTTCTTCAGCCGAGCTCTCCTCGCCGGTCGGCAAGGAGGTCTGCAGGTGGTGGCGGCAGGAAGGACGTCTCTTCGTCGGCTCTTCCAAAGGCAAGTTACACGCTCGCTTTCACGCCGCACTGGGGTCGCTTAGAAGCGATCTCGGCACGACGTGCGGATTCCCCCCAAGTTATCTCTTACTGGATAACCTACAGCCCCAAAATGGAGCAACTGCAGGAGCCTTCAGCACAGTTTGGCCTCTTGTTTTGATTCATCTTTTCTCTTTGTAGCATCCAAAACTCCCCCTCCATTTCACAAACTAACGGATTTATATAGCAATTTCTTCTGGAACAGCCAATCATAAATTTTCATTGCCTCCATTCCTGCTTCACAATGACTTTTTTCCCCAGCTAATATGCTCCTGTCCTGTAGTGAAAATCTGCACCATTTCAATGATTTCGCTGATTCCGTGACAGCATTTAGAAAGCTTATGCTTTGGCTGGGATTTAGAAGCACTTGGGAGGTGGGGGAGGTGATTGGCCACCTATCCAGGGTTTTTATCCCTGCTCATCTTCTGATGCCACGTTTTCTCCAAGAAGTATCCGAAAAGAGACTCATCTGATCCATTATTTAAGAGTGGGTACACAGGAATCTGTTTTTCTGCCAGGGTGTGTGTTAAAAATGGAAGTCGGTTCAGCAAACACACATCTTGACGGTTAAATCTATATTGTTACATGCTCGGCATGGCAATGCAGCTGCTAAAAAAAATAAGTGTCCCAAAAGTGTCTCCCTGGAGGGAGGAGGTTGATATTGGAAGGAAAACCTCAGAATGAGGGTGGGCAGAGAGGCTCAGCGGTGGAGAGCCAGTGTGGCGTAGTGGTTAGAGTGTTGGTCTGGGAGTCAGGAGATCCGGGTTCTAGTCCCCACTCGGACATGGAAGCTCACTGGGTGCCTTTGGGCCAGTCACGGACTCTCAGCCCAACCTACCTCACAGGGTTGTTGTTGCGAGGATAAAAATAGAGAGGAGGAGGATTATTTACGCCGCCTTGGGTTCCCTAAAGAGGAAAAAAGGTGGGATATATATGCAATAAATAAGAATATTTTGAAAAGGCTGGAATTTGCCAGTCTTGTGCAGAGCCTGGTCACACAATGCAATCATCACGGTGATGCTGCCCAAAATGGCAGCTCCATGACAAGCAACCCCGGCTTGGCCATAACTTAGGGTGACCATATGGAAAGGAGGACAGGGCTCCTGTATCTTTAACAGTTGTATTGAAAAGGGAATTTCAGCAGGTGTCATTTGTACATATGGAGAACCTGGTGAAATTCCCTCTTCATCACAACAGTTAAAGCTGCAGGAGCTATACTGCAGCTATACTGTGACCAGATTTAAAAGAGGGCAGGGCTCCTGCAGCTTTAACTGCTGTGATGAAGAGGAAATTTCCCCAGGTACGACATGAATACAAATGACACCTGCTGAAATTCCTTTTCAGTGCAACTGTTAAAGATACAGGAGCCCTGTCCTCCTTTCCATATGGTCACCCTACCATAACTGTCTAGAAAAGAGCGACTTGCAGTGTGGACGGTCACCATCCACATTGTGAGTCTTGCTGTTCCCACTAGTGGTTGCCAGGAGCATGGATTGGGGGATTATCTGAAGTGTGGCACATACGTGGTTTCTGTGGCCCATATCAGAATCCTAGAAAAATCTTGGCTTTTGTGCCCGTATACTAAACTTGTAAATAATCAAACAGAAGATAACAACTTTGGAGTCTTACCCTTTCTTTCCAGGCCAGGGCTATGAGATCCACCGTTCACACATTCCTTTTTTTTTTTTTTTTTAGGTGTACATTTTTATATCAGCCTTGTAACAAACGTTACTAGCCTGCAATTTATTTATTTATTACAATGCTGCCGAGACTGGCAAAGGAAGGAAGGAGAGCTATATTTCTATGCTGGGTGCGGAAAGAGGGCACTCCTTTAGCACTCCTGGAAGGAATTCCTAGTCACGCATGGTGACCAGGTAGTGCTAAAAAATGATCTGCTTTATATGTAAGGATGGGATCAACTCCCTGTTTGGAAATACCATACAGGTGCGCTGATCATCCAACCAGGATGACCCCTGATCATCCAGCCAGGATGATCAGGGGTCTGGAAACAAAGCCCTGTGAAGAGAGACTGAAAGAACTGGGCATGTTTAGCCTGGAGAAGAGAAGATTGAGGGGAGACATGATAGCACTCTTCAAATACTTAAAAGGTTGTCACACAGAGGAGGGCCAGGATCTCTTCTCGATCCTCCCAGAGTGCAGGACATGGAATAACAGGCTCAAGTTAAAGGAAGCCAGATTCCAGCTGGACATCAGGAAAAACGTCCTGACTGTTAGAGCAGTACGACAATGGAATCAGTTCCGTAGGGAGGTTGTGGGCTCTCCCACACTAGAGGCCTTCAAGAGGCAGCTGGACAAGCATCTGTCAGGGATGTTTTAGGGTGGATTCCTGCCTTGAGCAGGGGGTTGGACTCGATGGCCTTGTAGGCCCCTTCCAACTCTGCTATTCTATGATTCTATGACTGCAGAGCCTGGATTGATTCCTGACAATAAGATCTATACAACAGTGGAACAGTCTACCTACAGAGGTTGTGGGTCCTCCATCTCTAGAGGTTGTTAAGAAGAGGCCGGACAGCCACCTCTCATGGATGATTTAATTGGTTTTTCTGCACTTTGCAGAGGGTTGGTCTAGATGGTCCTTAAGATCCCTTCCAGCTCCAGAACTCTACATTTCTACACCTCCCTACAAAGTGTGCACTCAGCGGCCATCTAGACTTTGTTGCCGTGTAATGTGTAGAATAGCCCTAAAACCTATTAGTCTGCAGGTGAGCACAAAGTTCCAACCTGTAGGCCCTAAGCAGAAACCTACCTATTGGCCAACACCCGTGTGCATCCCATGACCATAAAGAAGTCCTTGCATGGTGAGAGAGGATATTCACCACTCCAGAGAAAGCCTTCCCCAACTTGGCACCCTTCAGATACGTTGGTCTACCGTTTCCAGCGTCCCCCTGCCTGCTACTCTAGAGTTGAGCCATAGAAGAGTTGGTTCTGGATATACTGTGCAGGATATACTGGCTCTTGCCACACGAGGGCGCATTCCGACAGCATATTCACCGTCCCAAATTGGTGATCCTGGATGGTAAAAATTCCCTTTGACTGCATCAAAACACCGTGTCTGAAATGGGCCCAGTTTAAACCCAAATGATTCCCCCTTGCCCCTCACAAAGCTGGACGCGGCAGCCTCGTCTTCCCCTCTTGGCTGCCTGCTACTCCTGCATGCCCAATAATCTCTACCCTTAGTGCCGAAACCTCCTTGCCCAGTCCACACGTTGTGTTCCTTCCCCAACTCGGACGCTCCCCCTGCAAGGTTGTGACAACTGTGTCTCTTCCTCTCTCTTTTGATTGTAGGACGAATACGAAGTGGCTGGCGAGATGACCCCCACAGAAGTGAGTATCCTTCACTCATTTAAAAAAAAAACTATGGGTGGATGAGGGCGGCTCTTCTGAATTTTTGCTGTGTCCCAACCAGTGTCCGCCTGGAAGGCCATTACGTTCCCTGCATAATTTAGGTTTGGTTTTAAACCACTGATGCCCAAAGATGGCGTCGCGTTCGCTATAGCTTGCTTGCTTGAGTGGCCAGGATCAGCCGCTCCAGGAACTTTAAGGTTTCTCCTGCTCTCTGCTCTCTGCATCATCACACGGGAAGGGGGGAATCGCGTTTGCTTACCTTCGCTCCTCTGCCTGTCCTTTTTTCGAAAGAGGAAGTAAACAACGTGCCCGTGGCCTGTTCAGTGGGCCGTTTTGATGGCGCTGCTTCTCCTGCACACAGCAGGAGAGAGCGGCAACTTCCGTCTTTAAAAATAAGTCGGACTTACTGGGGTGGAGTTTTTTTGTCGCGCGAAGAAGGCTAGAAAGGGCAGGAGGCAGACGACGACGGGAGAGGGAGCCGCGAAAATCCGTGAGTGCCCAGGAATGAGTGTGCAATAAAACACTTGTCTGATGGAGTTCTTAGGGTGCCGAATATTGTGGTTGGGCTTATCTGGGCATGGGGGCTATATGGAAGAGCTTATCACAGGGCACACGATCCCCTCCTGCCCCATGTCTCTTGTTTTGCATCATCCCATTAGGTATTGAAAACTTTATTTAATATTGGCTTCAAGGGTTAAAAGATGTGTTCCTTTTCATAATATGTTCCTTTCATATATTATTATTATTATTATTATTATTATTATTATTATTATTATTATTATTATTATTATCTTTATTTGTGTCCCGCCTTTTGCCCAATGCTGGGCCTCAAGGCAGCTTTACAAAATCAAAACATATACAGGTATATGCTCCACCCAGTCCTTCGGCTTACCACGCTCCTTTTGCAAAAACGGGATGCCCTACCTGCGTTGGTTAACAATTCCCAAATACAGGAGAGCATTCTCGCTAGCCAGACTTAACGTCCTTCCCTCTAAACTTTTAGATGGCAGATACAATAAAACCCCACTCCCCGACAGATGCTGTCCCTGTAAAAATACCGAGGTGGAAAACGTATCACATGTGTTACTGGTTTGTAGATTTTATCAAGGGGCTAGGAATGGTCTTCTGAACCCCATTTTGCAATCTTTTCCTGGTCACCCAGCTGAATTCCTAATGTCCCTATTACTTCGGAACTCAGGCAAATCAATCACCGAGCAAAAACTTGGCCATTTCTACTAGATCCTCTATGATTACTTGTCCTTTTAATAGTTAAATGTACTCTCAGTCCTTTTGTATGTAACGTTGGCTGGAATGTTCGTATATTTTTATTTATAGCTTTTACCTGTACTTACTTTGTTACTTTCCAACAACAACAATTTTATTGCAGTCAATAGTCCATTCATAGAATCATAGAAACATAGAATAGCAGAGTTGGACGGGCCATCGAGTCCAACCCCCTGCTCAACGTAGGAATCCACCCTAAAGCATCCCTGACAGATGGTTGTCCAGCTGCCTCTTGAATGCCTCTACTGTGAGAGATCCCACAACCTCCCTGGAATCAGTTCCCTAGGGAGGTTGTGGGCTCTCCCAAACTAGAGGCCTTCAGCTGGACAGCCATCTGTCAGGGATGCTTCAGGGTGGATTCCTGCATTGAGCAGGGGGTTGGACTCGATGGCCTTGTAGGCCCCTTCCAGGTCTGCTATTCTATGATTCGGTGAATGGTCTATTGACTGCAATGAAATTGTTGTTGTTGGAAAGTAACAAAGTGAGTACAGGTAAAAGCTATAAGTAAAAATATATGAACATTCCAGCCAAAGTTACATACAAAAGGATGGAGCGTACATTTAACTATTAAAAGGACAAGTAATCATAGAGGATCTAGTAGAAATGGCCAAGTTTTTGCTCGGTGATTGATTTTCTCGAGTTCTGAAGTAATAGGGACATTAGGAATTCAGCTGGGTGACCAGGAAAAGATTGCAAAATGGGGTTCAGAAGTTTTTTTAAAAATCTATAAGTAAAAATATACGTACATATCTTTTGGGCTTGCTCAGCAGAGGATGCTGTGGATGGCATTCACAGTTAGGGTTTTGCGGACCCGGCTGGGTCCACCCCGCAAACGCTCGCACCCCCACCCCCGCTCACACAGCCCGACCCCACAAACCGTGCCGCGTGAGCCCCGGGATTTATTTAATTCATTTTATTTCTAGACGAACCCATGCCCGAAGCTCTCTGGGCAGTTAATCCCAGCACTTTGAATCAGGCCCAGACATGGACTGGCAGCCAGTGCAGCTGGAAAACTACTGGCGTAATGTGAACTGGTTGGCCAGTCCCGTTAACAGCCTTGCTGCCCTGTTTTGGACCAGCTGAAGTTTCCGGACTGTTTTCAAAGGCAGCCCACGTATAGCGCATTGCAATAAACCAGACGAGAGGATATCAAAGCACCCCACTCTAAATGCCCTGAACTTTAATGAAGTGCATCTTTGCGGGTTCCCTTCTCCTTTTGTTCCTCTGCTGGTGCCTTTCCTTCCTGCATTCCCCCTCTCTAGGTTCCTGGCACACCGCAGTACGTTCGTACCACAATCCTGCAGCCGCTTGAATATCTGGGAAGTCTGAGGATGCAGCAGCACTCAGCTTCTTGCATAATTGAAGCCTGTAGATAATTAGCTCTCCGTGTGGTTAGACTGTCAAGGGAAGCTGGGTTTTGGGGTTTTGTCTATGGCAGCGACCCCATGTTAATAAATGCTTGTCTGCAGTCACCTTGAATCTTCCCAAACAGGCAGCTGTTTAGGATACAACCAAAACACACTGAAGAGCCAGTGTGGTTGTAGTGGCTAAAGTGTCAGACTGGGAGTCGGGAGTTCTGGGTTCTAGTCCCCACTCGGCCATGGAAACCCACTGGGTGACTTTGGGCCAGTCACAGACTCTCAGCCTGACCCACCTCACAGGGTTGTTGTTGTGAGGATAAAGTGGAGAGGAGGAGGATTCTGTATGGATCTGCCACCTCTGCCTGGGTTTTGGGGACCCCCTCCATATCACAGCTCCCCCGCCCCGTTTGGCAGGGTCTCCTGACACTCTTTGTAGCCTTTTCATGCAACTGCTACGGAGAGGAGGGGAGTGGGGAAGTCTACCTCCACCAGCACGGTTGATCCAGGTTAAATCTGGATCCAACCCACAGTGGTTTCCATGATGCACCGCTTATATTTTGGGGGCACCTGAGAAGCAGCCTCAAAATAGCCCATTTACATGGTAGTCGTTATAAGTTATGAAGTCGCATCAATGTAGGAGCAAAACCTTCTACCAGCAGAGGACTTGTGAGCTGCCAACCACATCAGTTTCGCCGCTTAGCCTGGCCATGACATTGACTGTCCTGTAGGATTGGGGGGGGGGCTAAACTGGGCCCCCCCGGTATAGTTTATCTGGGAAAATCCCAATGTAGAGAGTCTGTTAGCCTCGTTGCTGCTTGCATTCAGAACGTGGGATGGTTTGCTCATTGCAGGACCAGAGAACTTGCCAACTGCGTGGAAATAGGAAAAATGGTTTGTATGCATTTTTCCACCTCTGTGGCCAAAAACTGGCGAATGTCCTCTGCCACTGCCACCCCGCCACCTTAAATCATATTTTTATTATAATTTCTGCATGTTCTAAAAAATAAAATACACAACTTTGAAAAACAACAACAACCAAAACATGGATTATGTATTTCTTCATCAAGCATACAACTACTGTCACAAACAGTTCAGGCTAGGATTTCAGCAATCTAGCAAATACAATGTCCACCTGGATAAAGTTAGAGCCCGGCACCCTGGTGCTCTCCAGAAGTTTGAAAAACACCTCCCGTAATCCCTTCCCATTGGTCCTACTGGCTCCCATTGGCTAGGAGAGTTGTAGCCCAAAACATCTAGAGGGCACCAGGTCTCCTGTCCCTCAGAGTGTTAGGCTAAGCGTGGGGAGACTCGGGTTCAAATCCCCTGCTCAGTCATGAAACTCACTGGGTGACTTTGAACCAGCCACTATCTCTCACCCTAACCTATCTCTCAGGGTTGTTGTGAGGAGAAAACTGGACAGGAGAACGATGTAGACCACCTTGAGGTCCTTGGAGGAAAATGGAGCTGTTAATGTAATAATAATAATAATAATAATAATAATAATAATAATAATAATAACCCGCCTCTCCCTCTGGATCGAGGCAAGAAACAACACTAAATAAAATATAATACAAAAAAATTGTTAAAGGAGCATATAAAACCAATACAATATTAAAATAACTATCACAGCATCTTATAATTCTTAGGTTTAAAATTCATCTGGGTAGGCCTGCTGGAAGAGACTAGTCTTTATGGCTGTCTTCAGTTTGGAAAGAGTGTTAAGCCGATGAATCTCCTCCGGCAGGCCATTCCACAGTCTGGGGGCAACAGAAGAAAAAGTTCTCTGGGTAATAGTTGTCAGCCCAGCTTTGGCTGACTGGAGTAAACCCTTGCCAGAGGATCTGAGTGTGCAGGGCGGATTGTACGGGAGAAGGCGATCCCGCAGGTAACCTGGACCCAAACCATGTAGGGCTTTAAAGGTAATAACCAACACTTTATACTTCGCCCGGAAACTAAATGGCAGCCAGTGAAGTGATTTTAAAGTTGGTGTTATTATGGTCTGGCCCACGTGCTTGGCCTGGCTGGTGTCGCCTCTGCTGGCTGGCCTCTTGACCGGCTTTCTCAACTTTTCAGATCCTGGAATGGGAGGAGCAACAGATGGAGCAGTTTGTCAACTTCAACAACAGCAAGATTGACCCTGCGCCTTTCCAGCTGGTGGAACGCACTTCTTTGCACAAGGTGGGGGCAGGGAAGGGGGGCAGCGCAAGCAGGTTAGATTTCGCACTGGGATACCGCACAAGGACCCTCCCGGGGAAGGCTTTGCTATGCAGCATGCACACTGAACACCTTTTCTTCTTGTTGCTGTTGTTGTTTTGAAGTGCAAGTTTCTAGACCTCAGGGGCGGTGGAAATGGCTTTAAAATGTGCAGCCCTTGGCTACCACTCTCTCAGAATCCCTGGAAGGCCTGGCCTAATTGGGATTTCAAAGAGGGCCAGGGAACAAACTTCACTGCGCACGTAGCCGTATACCAACCCTCTTCCTGTGATAAAACGATGCAAAATAAGCAAAATGAAGGCAAAGCTTTTAATTTGTATAATGGAGACAGGCTGCACTTGG
Organism: Elgaria multicarinata webbii; assembly: GCF_023053635.1. Classification (NCBI taxonomy): domain Eukaryota; kingdom Metazoa; phylum Chordata; class Lepidosauria; order Squamata; family Anguidae; genus Elgaria; species Elgaria multicarinata. The sequence continues at coordinate 11,976,614 of NC_086178.1, read as the reverse complement.
TGTGGGTGTGAGTCCAGCACATACATGGTCCAGGGTGCAGCTGAGAGATTGGGCCTGTTCAGACGACACGCTAAGCCCTGGTTAGGCCGCTAAGCCTTTTGCAGCAAATGGTTAGTGAGCCTGTTTAAACTGTGGTTAAGTAGCCACCGTCGTTAGGAGTGGCTCACACAACACGCTAAGGCAGCCTTCCTCAACCTGGGGTGCTCCAGGTGTGTTGGACTACAACTCCCAGAATGCCCCAGCCGGGGCATTCTGGGAGATGCAGTCCAACACATCTGGAGCGCCCCAGGTTGAGGAAGGCTGCGCTAAGGCATCACGTTTCCCTCAAAATGCTTAACCACTGTGGCTTAATGTGTTGTCTGAACCAGGGTCCCTCTCTGGTTGCACAAGCAAGAGTTAGCCAGAGATGGGAAGGTGAGCCGGCACACGCACACCCTGGAGGGAAGGGTCCATGCCATGAATTCGAAGGGTGCTTAATGGAGGATCCCGATCTAGATATGTGATGGTGGAGCCGTGGGGCGTGCGGAGTTCTCTGCTGATCCTGCTTTTGTCTCTTCCAGACCCACACCATCTTCTCCCTCTTGGGTGTGGATCACGCCTACGTCACCAGCATCGGGCGGCTGATTGGCATGGTGTCACTCAAGGAGGTGAGTATTATTTATTTATTTATTTATATTTCTTTATTTATTTATTTATTACATTGATATCCCGCTCCACAGCCGAAGCTCTCTCTTCGCCCCACAGCCAAAGCTCTTAAAAGTTAGAACAGTAAACATTAAAAAGTATACAAAATTTTAAAACCATCAGAGACATAAAAAACAACAGTAGCCATTTAAAAACAACAGTTCTGGGGTCCGTTAGAAAACAAACTTAGCGTTGTTAAATGCTGTTAAATGCCTGGGAGAAGAGAAAAGTTCTGGCACCTGAAAGACAACAGTGTCGGCGCCAGGCGAGCCTCATCGGGGAGATCATTCCACAGTCGGGGGGCCACCACCAAAAAGGCCCTCTCCCTTGTTGCCATCCTCCGAGCTTCCCTCGGAGTAGGCACTCGGAGGAGGACCTTAGATGTTGAGCCCAGTGAGCAGGTAGGTTCATGTCAGGAGAGGCGTTACGTCAGGTCCCAAGCCATGTAGGTCTTTATAGGTTGAAACCAGCACCTTGAATCTGCTGAGCAGGGAGAGAGCTTAGGAGGGACGCCCCTTCCACCTGACGATACATGTGCCCCCCTCACCCCGCCCCAGTGGAAGGGGGCTGGCATAGGATCCTTCGGCTCAGACGTCTGAGGTGAGCCTGGCCCTGTTTCCCCCAGTGATGCGTTTGCCGGAACTGGCGAAGGGCAAGGAATGGAACGCAGAGCCCTCCATTCTCGAGGCCTAGGGGCTGGGCAACTGTCCCCGGGCGCTCTGCGAAGCTGAGGAGGTAGCTGAGCCTTGCGGAGTCACCCTCCAAGTCCAAGGATGGGGCTCTAAAGCAAAGGCCCCCTTTCCGCGACGAGGCGAATGGGTGGAACCAACCGGAATTGGTTCGTGATGCTATTCAAGGCAGCGTCAGCATTTGGACTGGGCGCCCTTCAAGCCCACATTAACTGCAAGATATTGGTATATATCATATTACGTCTTCGTGCCAACCTCTTCCTTTGGCCGTGAGCTGAATGTCGAGATTTTATTATTTATTATTTATTTATTTTATTACATTTATGTACCGCCCCCACAGCCGAAGCTCTCTGGGCAGTTTACAGCAATTAAAAATGGTAAACATTAAAAGTATACAAAATTTAAAAACTATAAAAAAAACATTTAAAAACAACAGTATCCATATTTTAGGACATCTAAAATGCAATTCGACATGAAAGAATCACAACCAAACATTTTGCTCTTTTATAAACGCATCCTGTAAAATAGTTCCTCTGGGCTAAAATCAATCTTTGTCGATATATATATATATATATATATATATATATATATATAATTTTTTTCTAAGCTGCCTTGAATATGATTAATCTAGAAAGGCAGGATAGAACTGTTGAAGTGAATAAAATCGATGTAAAAATAAGGAGAAAGCGGTTCTCCCCCCGTCCGCACCCCCAACAGTAACAGTGGCCTCCCTTTCAGGGATGTTGTATGGATGACAACAACATCCTATGTGCTAATGCTGTGAACACTGTGAAAACGTGCCTATTGTGACCCCCTCCGCCCATTGCTGTGCGGCTGCTTTTTCTACCTCTGTTAATGAGAAATGTCTTGGGTTTTTTCCTGCTGTCTTTCGCCTCGTTCTTTCTATGCCTGCTGAACTGGCCAGCTGAAAAGGGTTCTTAAACATGCTTAAATGCAAATAGTACAAGCCAGGGAAGAATGGCCACCCTGCCTCCGCTGGCCTGTGCAGATGCTGCGTGTGTTTGTACTTTCAGAGTAGGGGCAGGGGTGCAGGTACTTCTTCACACAGTGCTTAGTTAACCTATGGAACTCACTACCACAGGATGTAGTGATGGCCACCATTTTGTATGATTTTAAAAGGGGGTTGGATCAATTCCTGGAGGAGAAGGCTATCCATGGCTACTAGTCCTGATGGCTATGTGCTACCTCCAGTATCTATATGTACCAGTTGCTGGGGAGCATGGGTAGGAGGGTGCTGTTGTACCATGTCCTGCTTTGTTGGTCTCTGGCTGACGGCTGGTTAGCCACTGTGTGAACAGAGTGCTGGACTAGATGGACCCTTGGTCTGATCCAGCAGGGCCCTTCTCATGTTCTTATGTATTCATGTGCCATGAGTAGCGGAAGGGTGTAGCAGGATAAGCTGTATCCCTAGCTCAGTGGCACAGCAACAGCCTGATTGGATATCCAACAACTCTTTAGAGTTCTGATTGATTCCAACTGAAACCTGGAGCGGATTCACCACCCCACCAACGTCGGAGCTACCAGTATCCACTGCCTGAACCTCTGAAGAGCATCTGGCGGTCCGAGTCCGACCATAGTAGACTAGACGGATAAGTTCTCTAATGCCCATACCCTGATTTCCTCATCCATCCCGTTTCTTCTCTCTCTCTCTCTCTCTCTCTCTCTCTCTCTCTCTCTCTCTCTCTCCTAGTTACGAAAAGCCATTGAGGGTTCAGTCACCGCCAAGGGTGTGAAGGTACGCCCGCCACTGGCCAGCTTCCGGGACAGCACGACCAGTAGCAGCGAGACAGAGGTTACCGAAATCCACCAGCTCTGGGACCGGCGTCACCGGCATTCCCTCCCCCGCGAGTCCAGCCCTTCGGAGAGCGATGACAAATGCCAGTGATGACAGACGGAGTGCTGCTGCTGCGAACCGGCCGGCGGACCACGCGGCACCGGCGCACGGGGGCCGCCTTCGTTCCAGCCGGAATCCTTGCGGGGTCCCCTGGGCCACATTCCAGACCGGGGCCCCACGGCCCCACCAAGATGCTTTCCGAAGGCCGCCCGGATGGAAAAAAACAGAGAAACCCCAAGGCTGGCGGGGCAGAGGAAGGGCCCGCTCCCCATGCTGAAGCCATGCGCTCGCCCCTGACCCTGCGCTGTCTCTGAAGGCGAGGAGCTTGCAAAAGCAATTCTTGCTGAGGCCGAGAGAGAGGTACTTCTCGTCACCACAGCCCACAACTCAGCGGGGCGCTGTCTCACCGTATTCTCCAAATCCAGCGTTCTTCCCCTTGATGCAGAAGCCCACGCCCCCTCGCTCTGGACACTGGGATCCTGTTCTAAATCGCGCCCCGTAGCAGTAGTTCCTCTTATCCTGCCCTCGGTGTCGGGGGTTCCTCCAGACCACCACCGCTCTGCTCCTTCCTTTCCAAAAGCCTCTCTCTATCTTGGAAAGGGGCGCGGGGTGTGGGTGTGTGCTTCAGATGAAGCAGAGACCTCACATGGAGAGAGGGTTGGGAGACGGACTTTGCGAGGTGAGGTGCTTAAAAAAAAACGTAGATCCCCTCTCGTCGTCTCTGGTTCCTTGTGCAGGTCACTTCTAACCTGAGGAGCACCATGAGTGGGCCTCTCCCATCCGTGAGTTCAGGGTCTACCTTCTCGCTCATCTTTCTTGACCCCTCCCCAGTTCTGTCACTGTCCTCCCCCCCCCATTTACATTCAGTCAGTGGGTCTTGACCTTCTGGTTTAGGGGAAATCCTGCTATATAATGAATAGGCCATTATTATTATTATTATTAATTCATTGTCTGTGGGGACAGAATAAAGTGAACACTGGATCTCTTGAGCTACTGAGCCCTGGGGGGAAGGGAGGGGGTCCCCTCTTTCTCTCTCTCTCTCTCTCTCTCCCACCCCCCCGCCCCATTATCTCCCGATAAGGACTCTGAACCGCTGTGCCTGCCCCGACTCCTCTCTGAGGCACCCACCCTAGGCTTGAATCCAGAGGTGCGGAGAGGTAGCATCTGAGATGTAAATACAGAAGGTGTTTTTTTATATTAATTTAATAAAAAAAAAAGATTTCACATAGAGTTCTAAAATCAACAAACGCATGGGTTTCTGGTGTCTACAGGTAAGCCGCACGGGGGTCCAGGAAGCTTCGGCCTGTTTGGTTTGGGCAAAAGAGGGCCGGCAAGGCCTGGATCACACACACACAGGTGGATTGAAAGCCGGGGAACCGACAGAGGGAGGTTAGTTTCACTTAGGGCGTAATCCTATGCATGTTTAGACAGAAAAAAGCTCCACAATCCCCAGCCCACCATGGAGTAGAGCACAGCAGGCATGCGGCGGGGGGGGGGGATTTCTCCCTCGTAAGAGGGGGTTGGATAAATTCCTGGAGGAGAAGGCAATTAATTAATACTGATGACTATGTGCTTCTTCCTGCAGCAGAGGCAGTGAGCCTATATCCACCAGTTGCTGGGGGACATGGGTGGGAGGGTGCTGTTGTACCATGTCCTGCTTGTGGGTGGGTCCCTGGTCAACAGCTGGTTGGCCACTGTTAGGGTGACCATATGAAAAGGAGGACAGGGCTCCTGTATCTTTAACAGTTGTATTGAAAAGGGAATTTCAGCAGGTGTCATTTCTATATAGGGAGAACCTGGTGAAATTTCTTCTTCATCACAACAGTTAAAGTTGCAGGAGCCCTGCCCTCTTTTGCATCTGGTCACTCTAGTATAGCTCCTGCAGCTTTAACTGTTGTGATGAAGAGGGAACTTCACCAGGTTCTCCATATATACAAATGACACCTGCTGAAATTCCCTTTTCTATGCAACTGTTAAAGATACAGGAACCCTGTCCTCCTTTTCATATGGTCACCCTAGCCACTGTGAGCAGAGTGCTGGATTAGATGGACCCTGCTTCTGATCCAGTAGGGCTCTTTTTATGTTTTTATGCTTCGGTCCTGGGAAAATAACTCTTCTGAAGCTGGTATTTGCGGGGGGAGGGGGATTTCCTCACTGGCACCAATTGGAAATTTGCACACACACGTACGCATGCGTACACAACACACATGGAATGAATAGCACCTTCGAAAGATGATTTTCCTCAAGATGAGGAAAGGGCTCCAACATTGCTGATGTTAATACTGATCTCTGAATGACCCAGTAGCCTTTTTTCAATGTAAAGATGCTCCAATGTCATTTGGGCAGAGATTCCGCTCCAGTTTCAGTCAGAACTCGAAAGGAGTGATCCAAGATGAATCCACTCCGGGTTTCAGTCAGAACTCTAAAGGAGCAATCCAAGATGAATCCACTCCAGGTTTCAGTAAGAACCAGTCAGAACCCTAAAGGAGTGATCCAAGATGAATCCACTCCGGGTTTCAGTAAGAACCAGTCAGAATTGCAAAGAAGCTATCCAAGATGAATCCGCTCCAGGTTTCAATAACCTGTAAGAACTCTAAAGGAATGATCCAAGATGAATCCACTCCGGGTTTTAGTAAGAACCAGTCAGAACTCTGAAGGAGGGATCCAAGATCAATCCACTCCAGGTTTCAGTAAGAACCAGTCAGAACTCTAAAGGAGGGATCCAAGATCAATCCACTCCGGGTTTCAGTAAGAACCAGTCAGAACTCTAAAGGAGCGATCCAAGATCAATCCACTCCGGGTTTCAGTAAGAACCAGTCAGAACTCTAAAGGAGAGATCTAAGATCAATCCACTCCGGGTTTCAGTAAGAACTAGTCAGAACTCTAAAGGAGTGATCCAAGATCAATCCACTCCGGGTTTCAGTGAATAGCCCCTTTAGAGTTCTGACTGGGTTCTTACTGAACCTGGAGCGGATCCTCCACCCCACTGACATTGAAGCCACCAGCCTCCAGTGGGTAGCGTGTCCTTTGGCCCTGTGTTTACCCCTTCCCAGATGCTAAATCCTTGCTCTGGCACCACTCCCGCTTTTGCTTCCACTTAGGATGGTCCGTGACAAATCGCCTCTGCTGCCTTGGGACGGCAGCCGGGCTCAGCTGCTGCCGCGTGGCCACCTTGCTCCGCTGCTGCGCAGTTCTTGCACTCTCCCGGCTTTCTCTGAGCTAACGCAGGAGGTGAACCTCTCCCTCGGGCTTGAGCCGTGTGCGCAGCGACGCATGGAGGCGGCACGCGCCACAGCCGCCTTGGCCTGTCGTCACCGGGCTGCCTGGGGCCGCCACGCACCACACTGCTGGGAGGCCTGTGACCCTCCGACCTCTGGGCCTGCCAGCTGCCCTGACTAGCAACAGCTGGCTCCCCTTGTACTTGCCGTGTGGGGCTCAGCTCTGCCCTGAGAAGGACTTTGTTGCCGCTGAACGAACTGTCTGCTGCAGAAAACACTGAGCACGGCATATGGGAGGAGGGTGGTGGTGAACAGGAGAACACGCCCAGGCCAAGGGACGCCGTGCCTCACGGGTGGCCCTCGAAGGGGGTCAGCGCCTCCCCAAACAAGGAGCTCATCACCCCTATTGCTGGACTCCTGCCACTGAAGGAATGGCACTCTTCATGTATGGAAGTGAAGTATATATAAATTATTATCTCTGCTGCCCTTCGACAGTTCAGATGCAGGATATGCATTATGCAGCTACCCATGGACTCTTCAAGATGCCAACAGACCCGTGACCATCCACTGAGGGGCGAAAGGGAAATATCTGATATGCAGCAGAGAGAGAGAGAGAGAGTTGATTTATTATTTAGAATCATAGAATAGTAGAATTGGAAGGGGCCTATAAGGCCATCGAGTCCAACCCCCTGCTCAATGTAAGAATCTACCTTAATGCATCCCTGACAGATGGTTGTCCAGCTGCCTCTTGAAAACCTCTAGTGTGGGAGAGCCCACAAACTCCCTAGGTCATTGGTTCCATTGCTGTACTGCTCTAACAGCCAGGGCGTTTTTCCTGATGTCCAGCCAGAATCTTCCTGTAACATGAGCCTATTATTCCATGTCCTGCACTCTGGGAGGATCGAGAAGAAATCCTGGCCCTCCTCTGTGGGACAACCTTTCAAGTACTTGAATGCTATCATGTCTCCCCTCACACAGGGTGCCTAATAGAAAAAGAAAAGAAATTCTAAACACAAATTAATATTTTTCAAAATTAATCTGTCCTTCTGTAGTATAGGTCTAAAGTAAGTTTCCCCCCATTTATTTCAGAAATAATATGTTTAGGAGGGAAGTTTTAGTATGAAATAGACCAATTTTTCTTTCTTTCAGAGATCTTAAAATATGGGACACATTTTGCCCACTTCAGGGCAGTCTATGCACCCTGTACATCCCGTGGTGGCTGCACCGTGGTGCTGTATAGTTCATATGACGCAGAGTTTTGTCTGGTTCAGACAGAAACCCGGAGCAGATTCACTGCCCCACTGACATGGGAGCCACCAGCATCCACTGCCTGCCATCACAGTATGTGTAGGACATGGGAGTGCAACTTCCAGCCTACAGAACCTCATCTAAACCACAAAGACTACTACCATTCCTCCTTGCTTTCCAAGTCCTGCCTGCTGGAGGGATCCCACCCCACCCCAAGGGAAGCGCCATTGTTATCTTTAATTTGAGATAGCAGCAGGAAAGCAGACAGCGGGGAACTTGGCCAGCACTGGGATAAACGGACGTTATAGCAGCACGTCAACTTCCATCTGCATGGTGCGTGTCACCCCCATAGGAATGACTGCATGAAACTGGGGACTCAACCAGCACTGCGCAGGGGAATGTCTGTGCTTCCCAGCATGGGCTGAGCAGGCCCATAGCCAGCCTAAAAGTTCAGGGAGGGGGGAGCACCACAAAGAGTGGGGGGGTGGGGGTCAGTTTATCTGGCATGCAGACCTTTTAAAGACAAATTCTTTCTGTTCCGCCATAATCAATGCCCTGCATTCCAGCTCAATATTTTGCACCAGAAGGAGTGGGCAACCAGATTCAGGTGGGGGTGTGAATTGTCCCCCACTGGGGGGGGGGCATGGGCCAGATGACTTCAGTTGGCACGTCCCCATCTAAAACTAGTTGCTTGCTCCTTCTGGTGCAAAATATTGAACTGCAATGTGGGGCACTGATTATTGCAGAACAAAAAGGAGCCCATGGTGGGATCCCAGCCACCCCACCCTTTGGGGGGCACCAAATCCTGGGGTTGCGTTCCTAGGCCCCACAATTTATGTGAGGGCTACTGTTCTGGGGAAGCCTCATTGGAGGAGCCATAGCTTCGTCGTATAGTGCATGATTTGCCTGCAGAATGTCTCAGGGAGGCGGAATCTAACCCTTTGGGTCTCTCTTAGTTCCTCATTTTTCCCGTTTTAAATTCCGTCCGTCCTCAACTTTCAGGGATGGGTTGTTGTTCTTTTAAGTTTGAATGAAAATTCAGTCGTATTTTCATGTGCATTTCTGCCAATACGTGCGTTATTATATATTACAGTGCACCTTTGGAAAGACTTGCCCAATCCTTTGGCATACTTTTAAGGTTTTACGTTAAAGGCTGCAATCTTGCTTAGTTGTGTTTTTTTTTATATATATATATATATAGAAATCTTTTCTCCGCTGCCCCCATCCCCACCGCCAGAAGCCAAATTCTGTGCTAGATACCCAGTTCCATGTTGCTCAGCGGGGATTTCGTCACACGGGAACTGGCCTCCATTCATCGTGGGAGGATTCTAGGAAAGCAGTACTGTGCTCTCGGCCCGAGGCCATATCTTACAGTTCTCTCCTTCCAGATTGGAGGAAAATTTTCAGTTCATTTCTTCTTTCTTTTTTTGCCAGGACTCTCTCTCTCTCTCTCTCTCTCCAACAGAGTCTGGGCAGGCCTTCCGGGAGCTGCGCGTGAGAATGCTGAGCCAGGGATTCTTTGGATGGGACTGGAAAGGGGAACGGAAATGAAGCCAGCAGGGCTAGAGAGATGTAATGAGCAGCTAGCGTCTCCTTGGAAAGAAGCCTGGAGCCAACAGCTCCTCTGCCAAAGTCATGTGCAGCCTTTAAAAAGAGATTTCTAAAGGGGGTTGGTCAGTTGGGGGGGGGGGAAGCAGCTACTATTACTTCCAGATTTGCGGGTGCAGGTTTAGGTTAGGGGGATGTCATCATAGTAATGAAAATGCTGTGTGCCCAGTGGTTTGGAAGTGCAGGAGCTCATCGTGACCGTCCCTATAGCCACGCCCCCAAGGAGGGGCCAAAAACGTAGGCAACGACGTTGGCCTCCATCAACAAACACATTCCAGCTACGGCTGTGCACGGACTCCCGCCGATTTGGTTTGGATCGATTCGGACCCATTTCAATTTGCTTCGGATCCAAAATCCAAATCGAGATTCGGGTTTTAGATCTGAAGCAAATTGAAATGGGTCCAAATCAATCCATAGCGAATCGCCGGTGTGTGTGTGTGTGTGTGTGTGTGTGTGTGTGCACAGCCGTAGCAAGATTCAGATTTCCAAATTATTCGGATTTCCATGATACAAACATGAAATTTGGATGCCTTACAGACTAGGGCTGTGCACGGACCCCCCGATCCGATCTGCACCCGATCCGCAAATTCTGGATCGGGCCCGTTCCGCCTCACATCAATCCACCTATGGTCTGCTCCGCTGCGGAGTTCCGGATCTGAATCGGAGTTCCGCAGCAGCGGCAGTGCCAGGCAAGGCCCCCTCCCTCCTCCCCCTTACCTGCATCCATCATGTTCCAGCAGTGGCTTCACCTGAGCCCAAAGACTCAAAGCGGAAGACCAGGCCGCAGTTGCGGCCTGGTCTTCAAGTTCGAGTCTTTGGGCTCAGGTGAAGCCCCCACCGGACCGCGACAGAGGCAGGTAAGCCCCCCATCCCTCTTCCCCCTTACCTGGCTCTGCTGATGTTGCCACATGGACTGCAGCAGCGCCAGGTAAGCCCCCACTTACCTTTTTTTCGGAGCTCCGAATCGAGGTGAAGGATCTGCTTGGTCTCGATCCTCTTCGCCTCGATCCGCAGCCCCCCCGACCCGCTTTGTCTCCGCCTTTGTCAGAGGCGAATCAGGCCGCCTCGTTATTGCTTCCACGCTCCGAAGCGAAGCGGAGCACAGCCCTATTACAGACACTGTGGAGGTGCTCATGTCTGCTAAATTCCAGATAGGTGCAGTGGTATTTGTGTAACCAACTGGTAAAATTTGATTATTATTTTTTTCTGGGAAAAATGGAGGGAGGGGAAGGAAGGGGGAAGGATTGGAACAAATACACTAGAAGACTTTTTATATATAGAAATTTTGTATTTTTTTAAAAAAAAAGACAAGCAGAAAGAGAAATAGAGGCATGAGGTAACAGTGAGAGAAGGGGGAAGACTCAAGAAAGATTCAAGTACCAACACTCCAAAACACACACCAACAACAAACCCAAAACACCCTACTCAAAATCCAAAATCTTTCTGTTCTGCAATAATCAATGCCCTCCCCCATTCCAGCTCAATAATTTGCACCAGAAGGAGTGGGCAACCAGATTCAGGTGGGGGCGTGAATTGACCCCCACCGGCGGGGGGGGGCATGGGCCAGATGACTTCAGGGGGCACGTCCCCATCTAAAAGTAGTTTCTCGTTCCTTTTCCATGATTGAATTCTACCCTTGGCTGAAAGAGGCTTGGCACACCTGCTATATAGGAATAATGCCATTCCCTCTACCTAGGTAGAAATAAAAAAGAAAGGATGCAAAATGTATACAGTGTGACAAAGAGGCACAAGGCCTGGTTGTCCGAACAAAATGACAGTGTAAATAATAATCTGTTTAGTTGTAAATTCGTATGGTTTAATGGTGAAATTTGCACCATCACTTGGGGCGTATTTGAATATTAAAGGGAGACATCACTTGATTTAAACCAATGATTTAAATGGGTCTATCATTGATTTCAATCTTAATCACCTTGATTTCAATCAGGGTGCCCTGCCCCACAAATGCTAATCCACCCCCCAATTACACGCGCGGCCACGTGATTTGTATTGAATACTTCCCCTCTCTGCGTGCTCTGTTCACCTCCATTGAGACCGCTCCTTCTAGTGGTGGAATTATTGCACAACGCTAGAGTTACAAACTGGGAGAGCCAGCTTTTTTTCGGATATTACCACATTAACTGTGGTTCTTTTAATAGCGGGATTTCCAGGGGATAGCACAGGAGACGTTCTGGTCGTCAACGACATCATGTAATGGACCCACAAACTTCTGTGAGTTGCCAATTATGAACGTGAAATAAATTACTCATTTTTAGGACCCCACAGACGCAATTCGGATGAGAAGCAGAGGGCTTGCAGGTGATGTGGGGAGGGGGGGCAGGGAGAGAAAGAAAACAGGAGATGTTTGAGCGAGATGAAGGGCCTCTCCAGCTCTTGCTGTGCTTTCTGTGGTTTCTACAACCAGGGCAGGTGTGTGTGTGTGTTTCTTTGCAAGTCCCATGGCAGGCTGCAGAGATTTCATTAACAACTTCTGCAAAGGTATCCATACCTCTACAGGTAGCGGACGTGGAGGCAGAAACCAGCATGCACGGCTAGCAGAAGTTTGGGTGTTCTGCAACGGCGCATGACGGAACAGGTGCTGACCAAAGCAAGCATCAAACTAGTGGCTGGACAAATCTATCAAAAGTGGGGACGACTTTAGGACATGCTTTTCCAGGCATGACCAGGAGGGCTACTAGAGCTTGACCTCGCTGCGATAGACGGGTGGCGGAGCCAGGAATTGCCGCCTGGCAGTGATGATCAAGTTGCCAGCATCGTTCAGAGAGCAACTGATGGACAGGGGATCCATGTCTGCTGGGAGTTGGCACTTGTGGGTGAAGGTGTTAGAGATGGTGCCGTCTTCTGCCACCTGCAGAGCAAACAAATGCACCGGCTTAGGCATTCCTCACAAATCGATCCTTGAATTCTCCTACAGGCACAACCCAAATACTCAGCCCGCATTGGCTAAAAGGGAGGTTTTGTTTTTTAAAAAAAATGGCACCGTGAGCACAAAGAGGATCAAATGCTCCTCAAGAGGTTCAAATTCTAGAGGTTCAAATGGTCTTCGAAGATGTGTTCCCCTTCCAACCAAAATCTCTATAACTTACGATTGCTTATGTGAGTGGTTAGGAAGACAGGAAGGTGCCTTAGATTGAATCAGTCCAGTGAATCTGGTCTGAATTTCAGTCAGAACATTGCACCTTGGACAGCTCCTTTTAGAGTTCTGTCTGAAATGCAGAGCAGATTCACTGACCCACTGACATGGGAGACACCAACCTCCACGGGCTGTCAGAGGACCATCCTCAGTTTGAAGATGTCCCTTACTCATCTCCAAGGTTCCTTCCAATGCTGTAGTTTTATGATTCTGTGATTCCAGGTGTGAGGTGAGACCAGTGGAGGTTTACGGCCCTGATGTCAGACCTTTAGAGTTCGGACTGAAACCTGGAAGAGATTCACCACCCCACTGACTTCAGAGCCACCAGCCTCCACTGGTTCTGTCTACACCAGTTTTGGGCAGACTTCAGGCTGATGGGTCCTACTTGTTTCCCCTCCTAGCTCTCTGAAGTCCAGCAACTGGAGCCAGGTGGCTTGGGGCAGGGCGGGATCAGATGCAAAATGGTGGATCAGGGCTTGAGCCAACCACACTGTGGCCCCATTCAGAAGACACCTTAAACCATGGCTTTAACCATGGTGGTTAAGCTAGAAAGCCAGGCTGTGTTCAGAAGACACCTTAAACCATGGCTTTAACCATGGTGGTTAAGCTAGAAAGCCAGGCTGTGTTCAGAAGACACCTTAAACCATGGCTTTAACCATGGTGGTTAAGCTAGAAAGCCAGGCTGTGTTCAGAAGACACCTTAAACCATGGCTTTAACCATGGTGGTTAAGCTAGAAAGCCAGGCTGTGTTCAGAAGACACCTTAAACCACGGCTTTAACCACAGTGACTAAGGAAATAAGCTTTATTGACCATGGTTAAAACCATGGTTTAAGGTGTCTTCTAAACACAGCCTGGATTTCTGGCTTAACCACTGTGGTTAGAGTCCTGATTTAAGGTGTCGTCTGAACGGGGCCACTGTGTTCCATAAGCCATGCATATGCTGAGAAGGACTTTATCGGAATGAAAACAGGCCAGGGATGCTAAAAGCCAAATTAAAATGTTGAAGAAAGCATTTTTGTTAAATCACATGAGGAGTTGGAAACGATTGATTGATCTACTGGAAATCACCCAGAGATGTACCAGCAGGTCCCAATAGGTCCAGTAGGTCCATCTCTGGTCTACACAGACCACAGGCAGCTCTGCAAAGTCGCACGGACGTTTTTCTCATCCCTATCTGGAATTTGAACCTGGGGCCTCTCTTTCTGACTGGGTTCACCTGACATGGAGGTGGTGAATATTTTATTTATTTATTTTATTACATTTATATACCGCCCCATAGCCGAAGCTCGCTGGGCGGTTTACAAAAGTTAAAAACAATGAACTTTAATGAACAATATGCCACAGTGGCTGAGTTTGGCAGACACGCTGATCAACTGGGGTGGGTGGGTAATAGGAACAGAACGGGAAACAACCGTGGATTAGCGTGGCGTCCGAACTCAGCCAGTGACTTGTTAACCACCCCCAACGCGTGCCAGCTCATTTCCCTAATTACTCTTGCTAGGTGCAGGTTATCAGGCCATGTGAACCTGGCGAGTCTTAGTTGTTGAGGTGGTTAACAAACCAACTAGTAGGGGTGTGCACGGATCCCCCACTCCGCTTCATTTTAAGATCCACCATTTTCGGATCGGCCTGCTCCGCCCCGCCCCCACTCCGCCTGTGCCCACTCTGCTCCGCTCGGAGCTCTGGATCCGGATCGGAGCTCCGGTCCCCCCCCCATGGGGGGGTTTACCGGGCCCTGTCGCCGTTGCCACAGGGACCAAGGGGGAGGGGGGCCTTACCTGCCTCCGTCCGCGGTCCGTCGCCGTCTTCAATTGAGCCCGCGGTTCCACCAGGAAGTCTGGGCCGCAAGTGCGGCCCAGACTTCCTGCTGGAACCACGGGCTCAATTGGAGACGCTGACGGACCGCGGACGGAGACAGGTAAGGGAGAGGAGGGCGGGGGGCGTTACCGGGCCCTGCTGCTGTCGCCGCATGGGCGACAGCGACAGCGGCAGGGCCCAGTAAACCCCACTTACCTTTCCGGCGGAGCTCCGGATCAAGGTGAAGGATCCGCCTTCACCTCAATCCTCTTCGCCACGCTCCGCCGGCCCCCCAATCCTCTTCGCCTCCGCCTTAAGGGCAGGCGAAGCCCCCCGCTCCGCTACTGCTTCTCCGGTCCGATTAGAAGCGGAGCACATCCCTACCAACTAGACACCACACTCTGTTGTCAGGTGGCTGGCCGGTTTGTTCAAGGAACCCAGCCATCCTCCCACACTGGGTTCACACATCACAGCGACGGTAATTGGGGAAATGAGCCAGAACATGACCAGCCACTATAGCTTATTAACTAGGGTGACCATATGGAAAGGAGGACAGGGCTCCTGTATCTTTAGCAGTTGCATAGAAAAGGGAATTTCAGCAGGTGTCATTTGTATATATGGAGAACCTGGTGAAATTCCCTCTTCATCACAACAGGTAAAGCTGCAGGAGCTACACTAGAGTGACCAGATTTAAAAGAGGGCAGGGCACCTGCAGCTTTAACGGATGTGATGAAGAGGGAATGTCACCAGGCTCCCCATATATACAAATGACACCTGCTGAAATTTCCTTTTCAATACAACTGTTAAAGATACAGGAGCCCTGTCCTCCTTTCCATGTGGTCACCCTACCTTAGATCGCAGCAATGAACTGAAGCGAGTGGGAAGAGAGACAGACAGGCAGACAGGCAGACAGACCCACATCCAGCAGACCCACATCCCCCCCCCCTTCCCCATCACTTCGGAGCAACCTGGCTCTGCAAGCCGGCACTCACCTTCTCTGCCTGGATGACAATACAGTAGTTGTAGGTGGTGACCACAATGTCTTGGGGCTCAAACTGGCTGACGTCGGCCATGACCTGGTACTTGTCCCCGTTGGCGATCACGTTGCTGCTGCCCAGAGCGGAGGGGTGCGCCGGTGGGGGCGAGCCTGCACAGACAGCAAAGAGTGCAGGAAGTGCGGGACAGTCAAGCGCGCGACTGGCCACTGCGGCCAGGCTCCCGGGGATGCATGATCCGGACAGAGGCGGGGTGGGGGGAAGAGGAGGAGGAGGAGAAGCGCCTGCCAGAGGTGAGGAAGCAGGCAGGCCTCCCGTGGCTTTCAGAAATGGGCAAGAAAGAGATGTTCAACAGGTGCAGCTTGTCTGCCCCCGGCTTGGCAAGCTGTACTTTCTGAATTGGGGATGGACCCGTGTGTGTGTGTGTGTCATACAAGTACTCATATAAGGATAGGGTGACCCTATGGAAAGGAGGACAGGGCTCCTGTATCTTTAACAGTTGCACAGAAAAGGGGATTTCAGCAGGTGTTGTTTGTATATATGGAGAACCTGGTGAAATTCCCTCTTCATCACAACAGTGAAAGCTGCAGGACCTATACTAGGGTGACCAGATTTAAAAGAGGGCAGGACTCCTGCAGCTTTCACTGTCGTGATGAAGAGGGAATTTCACCAGGTGCTGCATGCATACAAACGAGACCTGCTGAAATTCCCTTTTCTGTGCAACTGTTAAAGATACAGGAGCCCTGTCCTCCTTTCCATATGGTCACCCTATACAAGGAGGAAGACATGACACTTGCAGTGGAGGCTGGTGGCTCCGATGTCAGTGGGTGGTAAATCTGTTCCGGGTCTCAGTCAGAACCAGACACAGGAAGCTACCATGTGCTGAGTCAGAACCTGGGTCCATTTATTTATTTTATTTTTTACATTTTTATACTGCCCATCAGCCAAAGCTCTCTGGGCAGTGCACAAATAAAAAAACGCAAAATAAAAGTATAAATTTAAAACATTAGAAGTTTAAAAGGCAATATAAAACCAACTACATTAAAGACTAGGGAAAGCCTGTGTAAAAATAGGGTGACCATATGAAAAGGAGGATAGGGCTCCTGTATCTTTAACAGTTGTATTGAAAAGGAAATTTCTGCAGGTGTCATTTGTATATATGAGGAAACTGGTGAAATTTTCTCTTCATCACAACAGTTAAAGTTACAGGTGCCCTGCCCCCTTTTAAATCTGGTCACTCTAGTATAGCTCCTGCAGCTTTAACTGTGGTGATGAAGAGGGAATTTCACCAGGTTCTCCATATATACAAATGACACCTGCTGCAATTCCCTTTTCTATGCAGCTGTTAAAGATACAGGAGCCCTGTCCTCCTTTTCACATGGTCACCCTAGTAAAAAGGTATATCTTGAGGAGACATTTAAAAGATATTATGTTTTCCACCTCCTGAATCACACGAGGGAGGGTCTTTCAGAGGGTGGGTGCCACCACACAGAAGGCCCTGCCGCCAAGGTTCTTAATTTAGCCCAGTATTGTCAGCACTGACTGGTAGCAGCTTTAGGGTTTCAGGCAGAAGTCAGAACCCTAAAGGAGGCTGTCCAAGATCCACAGCAGTTTCCATCACTCGCGACTGGTTCTGACTGAGACCTGGAGCGAATTCACTGCCCCACTGACATCGGAGGCACCAGCCTCCACTGCAAGTATCATGTCTTCCTCCTTCTTTCCCACATCGTCCTTCAGAAGGGAATGCTTCTTCTAAGTAGGGTGACCATACGAAAAGGAGGACAGGGCTCCTGCATCTTTAACAGTTGTATTGAAGAGGGAATTTCAGCAGGTGTTATTTGTATATATGGAGAACCTGGTGAAATTCCCTCTTCATCACCACAGTTAAAGCTGCAGGAGCCTTGCCCTCTTTTAAATGTGGTCACTCTAGTATAGCTCCTGCAGCTTTAACTGTTGTGATGAAGAGGGAATTTCACCAGGTGTTGCATGCATACAGATGGCACCTGCTGAAATTCCCTTTTCTACGCAACTGTTAAAGATACAGGAGCCCTGTCCTCCTTTTCATATGGTCACCCTACTTCTAAGGGGATGCTATTCTATGTACTTGTACTTGTATGATATCAAAGCAAAGCCAGTATGGTTATGCAGTGGGGGCTGGGATTTGATTGACCTTCTAGGGATCCCAGTGCCTCTGAGTGTGAAGAAATTCAGTCTCCCTTCCAGCCCTGTAATTCCTGACTCTAAAGTAGACTTATCAGTGGGTTGGCTGCCTTGAGACAATGCATCTTAAGACCTGACAAAGGAGAATCAATAGCTGGTGACATTCTGGTGATGTCTTTCAGGAGCTGGCGTGGCCCAAGAAGTCATAGGTCAGGTGTTGGTAAACACGGTGCCCGGGTGCCCTTTTGTGGCATCTGCCAGGGTTCCCTCCCCCCCCCCCCACTTTACCTTAAGAACAACCACAGTAAATGTTCTTACCTAGACTGGCATTGTTTCAAAGCAAAGTGAGTGCTTTTGTATCTGATCAAGAGGGCAGGGCTCCTGTAGCTTGAACTGTTGTGAGGAAGTGGGAATTTCACCAGGTGCCGCATGCCTACAAATGACCCCTGCTGAAATTCCCTTTTCTATGCAACTGTTAAATATACAGGAGCCCTGTCCTCCTTTCCATATGGTCACCCTAGACATGACACATTAATCCGTAAAGTTTAGTGCAAAATGTTTAACCACAGTTGCTTAGCGTGTGATCTGAACAGGGTCTTCCTCTCTGAAGGTAGTTGTGTACAGGGCCCCACATCTTCATAACCAGCCAAGGTCATCGTGGCTTCTGCTGCCTTCTCTAACCTCTCTTCCCATGCACAGAGGCCGTCCTGCGACGGCTGACACTCAGCACGCCCAGAATTCCCTGCATGCCTCGGTCATGAACGCGCCACAGTCCGTGTCGCTTATCAGAGGCTAGCAGTGGCTACGTGAGTATATTTAGTAATATACTCATGTAATAAATAAATAAATAAATAAATAAATAAATAAATAAATAAATATTTATTACATTTCTATACCGCCCAATAGCCGGAGCTCTCTGGGCGGTTCACAAACTGCAGGAGCTCCATTGGCCAGGCTGGCTGGGCATGATGGGTGCTGTAATCCATCCAACAACACATCTGCAATGTTGGGGAAGGGTGAGTGCCCTTGTTACTCTGCTTTGCCTACCATATAAGACGTGTGGCATGTTCAGTTTGCAAAAGCCTCAGGGCCCACCCTGGCTTGCCTCTGGTTCCACAAGCCCAAAGAGGAAAAGGGGGGGGGCACCGAAATCGCTCACCTGAGTAGCCGTAAGACTCCCGGGCCCTCCCGGTGGCCCCGAAGATCCCGTGGGGAGGGTCAAGCAGAGGTTCGAAGCAGCCCTGTGCGGTGGGGCTGTAAGTACTGATGTGCTCTGAGCGGAAGGTGGACGAGGATGAGCTCCGGGTGGAAGACATGGCCCCGGCGACGGTGGCAGCTCTGTGCTGGGACCGAGGCCTGTGTGCTTATGTGAAAGGGGGACTGCATGAGCCGGGGTGGGGGAAAGGCACAGCCTTGTCCTTGGTGAGTCCATCGAATGTCCATAATTGGCGTAGCCTCTTGCGTCCTGTTCGCTGGAATGCGAGATAAGGGAGTCTGCATTCTCAGCGGCAGGCAGTGAAGGGTGATGAGGAGAATGGGGCAGGGTAACACACACACACACCCTCTCTCTTCTCACCTCCTCAGTCTGCTCCTTAGTCACCCGCGTGACTGGCTGCCTGCACCGCTTTCACAACAAAAGGGCCCCTCAGACAATGGCTGCGGCCGGCCGGAGGGGTGTCAGGGCCATCCCCAGGCGTTTGGCTGCCCGGCACAGAGCATCAAATGGCACCCCCCCCTCCCTCACCACAAGTCAAGGTGTGCAGGACCCAAAGCCAGGCATGCGATTTTGGAACACGAGGCCGGGATTTCCACACGCACCTCTCCGCATCCTTGGTGGTGGAAATACAATAATGGCCCCGTTCAGAAGACACCTTAAACCATGGCTTTAACCGCAGTGGTTAAGCCGGAAAGTCAGGCTGTGATCAGAAGACCAGCAAAAGAAAAGGAAACACCAAGTAACGCATGAGAAAAAGCCAAAGGCGAAAGGTGGGAACGGAGATCTATTACAAGTTATTTATTGGTGAGTTGCCGACGCGTTTCGGGCAAAGTACTTCTTCAAGGCAATAACGATTGGAACGGTTGGAAACAAAGCCCTACGAGGAGTGATTGAAAGAACTGGGCATGTTTAGCCTGGAGAAGAGAAGATTGAGGGGAGACCTGATAGCACTCTTCAGATACTTGAAAGGTTGTCACACAGAGGATCTCTTCTCGATCCTCCCAGAGTGCAGGGCCAGATCTACACCATGCAGGATATAACACTTTCAAAATGGAATTTGTCCTTGATCCAAACAGTTGTCAAACCGTTATAAAACCATTATAAAGCAGTAGAGTAGAGCCTGCCCTGGACACGGAATAATAGGCTCAAGTTACAGGAAGCCACATTCCGGCTGGACATCAGGAAAATCTTCCTGACTGTTAGAGCAGTACGAAAATGGAACCAGTTCCCTAGGGAGGTTGTGGGCTCTCCCACCCTAGAGGCCTTCAAGAGGCAGCTGGACAGCCATCTGTCAGGATGCTTCAAGGTGTATTCCTGCATTGAGCAGGGGGTTGGACTCAATGGCCTTTTAGGCCCCTTCCAGCCCAACTATTGTATGATTCTATGATTCCTTGGTGTGACAAGGCTCACCCACATACTAGGGATGTGCTCCGCTCCGATTAGGAGCGTAGAAGCAGTAGCGGATTGGCCTGCTCCGCCTTACCCAGAGGCGGAGTAGGAGCGGACCGCGGACCCCCTAGAAGCAAGGCGAAGAGAAGCGACCATTTTTCGGAGCTCCGAGTTCAGGCGGAGCGCTCCGGTCGCCATCTTGAAAACATTTCGCCATAGGATTGCATTGCGGCAAATAATCGCGCATAACTACGTTGTTTTTGAAGCTATCGTTCTGGAAATTCTTGTGCACAGAGAGTCGTGGATGGGGGTCATTTTGAGACCACTCTCAACTTTCTGCGTTGTCTGGGTCGCGGGCTATATTTTTGTGAAAATCGGGTCAACCGCGCGGCTCAAACTGCATTTTCGGCTTTTCGCCCATAGGATTGCATTGAGGGAAAGAATCGGGGATAACTGGGGGGGGGGGTTTAAGCTATCGTTCTGGAAATTCTTGTGCACAGAGAGTCGTGGATGGGGGTCATTTTGAGACCACTCTCAACTTTCTGCATCGTACGGGTCGCGGGCTATATTTTTGTGAAAATCGGGTCAACCGCGCGGCTCAAACTGCGTTTTCGGCTTTTTGCCCATAGGATTGCATTGAGGGAAAGAATCGGGGATAACTGGGGGGGGGGTTAAGCTATCGTTCTGAAAATTCTTGTGCACAGAGAGTCGTGGATGGGGGTCATTTTGAGACCACTCTCAACTTTCTGCATCATACGGGTCGCGGTCTAGACGTTTTTAAAAAATCGGCGGGAAAAATACCTTTTTCAAAGGGCTGAGGGGCAGAGTCAGCTCCCGGTCATGATGATCCCAAAGTTGGAGGAGGGCATAGGCAAAACAGGTAACTTGGGATTCTGGGAAACTTCTCTTTCTTCATCTGAACGGACTTTTCCCCGTGTTTTTTAACACAGTAGCCCCACCAAATGCACAAACACAACCTGAAATCATATACTAAGCCAAGAATAAGAGATAGAAACACAGCACTGCTCCCCACCCTAACCTTGGTGAACAACTGAATCGATGTGGTGCAAGGGGATGAGCTCCCCTAGGGCATCTCATCGTGGACGTGCCCCCACTCTCTCCTGCACTGGAAGGCCATTAGAGCCTTCCAAAGAGAGTAAAACGGTGGAGCAATGCCTATCATGAGTTGAAGTGAATGGTCACTTTTCAGTGGTGGAGCAATGCCTGTTCTGAGTCGAAGTGAGCGTTTTACTTCTTCTCGGAGCTGTGGCTGTCAGTGTCTTGAACTGGCAGCTACTTCCCCCTCCCCCGGGCACGTCCCCCTATTGCTGGTAAAAGACAGATATAGCCTTTTAAAAAAAGTTCTTCTTGTTGTTTATTGAGCAACACTGCTGCTTTTAATTCCAC
The DNA here is from genome assembly GCF_023053635.1 of Elgaria multicarinata webbii. NCBI lineage: Eukaryota > Metazoa > Chordata > Lepidosauria > Squamata > Anguidae > Elgaria > Elgaria multicarinata. Next base: position 11,955,196 of record NC_086178.1, on the reverse strand, counting down.
CCCTCCTTTGTTTATTGATTGATTTATTCCATTTTATATGCATTACTGGCTTATCCTTGGCTCACTTCCTTATGCCCCCAGAAATGCCAGCTGCATGCCTGCCTGCCTTCCCTCCCTCCTCCCCTGCCCACCTCGCAGGGATGGTGTGTGTGGGGTGCCCGATTTTCAAAACTTCGCCAAAAATCAGGGGATGATGGGATTGCTTTGAAACTTGGCATGCGTGTGTATATCCCCATGAGGTGTCATGGTGCCAAACATGAGGTTTCTAACTTGAACAGAAAAAAAGTTGTATAATTTTTTAGCTTTCAATGCAAGCCTATGGGGGGGGGGGGAAACGGAGCTCCGGATCCGGATCCGGAGCTCCGGGCGGAGCGGAGCGGAAGTGGGCGGAGCGGGGGCGGGGCGGAGCGGCCCGATCCGGAAAATGGCGGATCTGCAAGTGAAGCGGAGCGGGGGGTCTGTGCACACCCCTACCACATACCCACACACACACCCAAGCTGGCTACAGCAACACCTTCATCTCCAGTTATCCCGGTCATGGTTGAAGAGTGCGGAGCGTGTATTCCTAGCAAGAGCGATTTAGCTTGCTTAGTCCCCGGTCAAATTACAGTGGTTGGCTTGTCTCTGCACCCGCGTGGTTGCCTCAATGCAACTGTACTTGGCTAGAGATGCTGGTGGCACTGTGATCTTTGGATCAGAGAAATGCACAGCGCATGGGTTTGGCGTGTGACGGCCTCATCTCTGTCCTCTTTCTCTCCACGAGGTCTGCAGCTGTAGTCTCACTGCTCCCCCAGCGTTAGGTGGGCAACTTTTTGGAAAAGCCACAACCCCCATCCCCAGTTCAGTCCCCTGTTGACCCTTGATGTGCCCGTGAAATCCCGATGTGCGCCATCTTCTCCATTTACTTCAACAGAGATACCAAATATCAGGGATGTCAGACCTCTTTCATCCCATGGGCTGGGTTCCATTTCGGAGAAACTCTTGGGGGAGGGGGGCACATTTCAGTGGTGGGCGGGGCCAAAGGCAAAAGTGGGCGGGCCCAAAGATACGAAAACCACCAGCATGCTTTAGCTGAAAGTACTTCCTGCCAATAACTAAGCCTTCAGAGAAGCATTGCAATATTTGAGAATGGTGGGAGGAGGGCACAAAATCCAGGATCCACCCAATGATCAGCCATCGGGGGGGGAAGGGGGCGTGGCCACCTGGGGACCTTGGAGCGGGGCCAACATCAAGAGCAGTCATGGTCGGGCAGTTGTCCTGGGCCCTTATGCCAGTGGTGGCCCATTGATAAGAGCTGCTCCTCCTGGTCACCATTCCAACTTCCTTGTTCACCTGCCTCTGATGATGGTGGTGGGGAGGAGGAGGAGATCATAGAATCATAGAACTGTAGAATAGTAGAGTTGGAAGGGGCCTCTAAGGCCATCAAGTCCAACCCCCTGCTCATTGCAGGAATCCAGCTCAAAGCATCCCTGACAGTTGTCCAGCTGCCTCTTGAAGGCCTCTCATGTGGGAGAGCCCACCACCTCCCTAGGTAACTGGTTCCATTGTCATACTGCTCTAACAGTCAGGAAGTTTTTCCTGATGTCCAGCCAGAATCTGGCTTCTTGTAACTTGAGCCCTTTCTTCCGTTTCCTGCACTCTGGGATGTTCAAGAAGAGATCCTGGCCCTCCTCTGTGTGACAACCTTTCAAGTCTTTGAAGAGTGCTATCATGTCTCCTCTCAATCTCCTCTTCTCCAGGCTAAGCAGGCCCAGTTCTTTCAGTCTCTCCTCACAGGGCTTTGTTTCCAGACCCCGATCATCCTCGTTGCCCTCCTCTGAACACTGCCTACTGGCTCATGGGCTTTCTGCCTGTCAAGCAAGCCGGTGGTAGCAACGCTGTGAAAGAGGCTGAGGAGCAATAGCAGCTGGTGGGATTGGTGGTAAGAAGGTAGATTCACTGAGGGACGGGGCCCATTGAGGGTTTCTAAGGCCCTCCGAACCCTGGGGCTGCGCTGTTCCAGAGGGCTTCATTAGGAACCCAGGTGGTCAGGATCTGGCCCCTGAGCCTGAGTTTCTGCATCCTGCCCAAAATCCAAGAGAGCATTTGTCTCTATGCGCCAAACTCCTTGCACTGGTGCCAATCAATAACCACATCTGCAAGCATGTACACAAAGTATGTGACACATTCGTGCTACAGTCTCTCTCTCTCTCTCTCTCTCTCTCTCTCTCTCTCACACACACACACACACACACACACACGATTGTGGCCATCATTGCATCCAAACACACACATGGCTATATATCTCATGCTGATGTAAGTCTCTTCAACCCAGTCATCATCATCATTATTTATTTATTTATTTATTTATTTATTTATTTATTTATTTATTTGGCACCATTGATGTACAGTGCTCTATTTGTTTACACACATTCTCACTTGTCAACCCACAACTGCGATGGCCCAGTCATGGGTGCGAGTCACCTCTTAATGGGAGGCATGCAGAGGCGCCGTAATTCAGACTTGCCCACACAACTCTCTGATCCGAAAGCCTTGTCCTCTCTAGTCCGGTCGTTTTCAGAGTCTATTCTTTCTGTGTAAGGTGGCCAGATGTCCTACAGAGGACAACCCTCTATTTCAGCCTTTCCCCAAGGGGATTGGACAAAGCCACAGAGGAGAAGGCTATCAATGGCTACTAGTCCTCATGGCCATATGCTACCTCCAGGATCAGAGGCAATAAGCCTATGTGCACCAGTCGCTGGGGAGAATGGGTGAGAGGGTGCTGTTGTACTCATGTCCTGCTTGTGGGTTTCACACAGGTTGGCCACTGTGTCAATCGAAGGCTGGAATAGATGGACCCTTGGCCTGAAGGGTCCATCTAGTCTGAAGCCTGGAGAAGAGAAGATTGAGGGGAGACATGATAGCATTCTTCAAATACTTGAAAGGTTGTCACACAGAGGAGGGCCAGGATCTCTTCTCGATCCTCCCAGGGTGCAGGGCACGGAATAACGGGCTCAAGTTAAAGGAAGCCAGATTCCGGCTGGACATCAGGAAAAACTTCCTGACTGTTAGAGCAGTACGACAATGGAACCAGTTCCCTAGGGAGGTTGTGGGCTCTCCCACACTAGAGGCCTTCAAGAGGCAGCTGGACAAGCATCTGTCGGGGATGCTTTAGGGTGGATTCCTGCCTTGAGCAGGGGGTTGGACTTGATGGCCTTGTAGGCCCCTTCCAACTCTGCTATTCTATGATTCTATGATTCTATGATCCAGCAGGGATCTTCTTAGGTCCTTAAATCTGGTACAAAGTCAGAGAACCACAAAGAGGGAGACCTTGCCCTTGTACAGTCAGCACCTGGTTGGCCGACTGAGCAGATGTACGGCTCACTCTCCCTCAAGATGGTGAGATGTGTTCTATTTCTATTTAAATTATAGTTGTTATTTCTAAATCTCCATCCAGGCATATAAATAAGCATAAGTGGCCAGCCTATTTCTGGGTGATCTTGGGTGTTTGGGGAAGTTTATCAGGCAGGGGGAGGGAGCTCAATGAGAAACTCACTACCAGCGGACAGCCTCCCCTGAATAACTGCTTGCCCGACGTGTTCTGGGACACACTCTCAGCTCACTTAAGTCAATGGAAGGCCTGGGGGGCAGTCATAAATCCAGGTGACCCAGAATCCTCTCTAAGGGCTTGTCTGTAAGGCTTCTTTACCCCGACCTAAATGCACATATTCGCATTTTAGGTTACATGACGCAGCCATCCATTCGCCTCAGAGCTGGGTTTTCACTGCAATAATGCGCATATTTGCATTCGCGATTTACCACGACTTTTAGATCGGGTCCAAGTTTGCACCACATTATGGCTGTGTGTCTTTGGGGGTGTTATGCCGGATTTTGACCTGTGGGCGGAGCTTTGAGGGTAGGATAACTTGATTGGCCCATTTCCCGATTTTGCACCAATGCACTGCCTCCCTCGTTTGTGCTGATTTTAGTTTGAAGTCTCTCTCCGGAGCTCCGCAGAGAAAGCTTCTTAATACAAATTCAGATCTATCTATCTATCTATCTATCTATCTATCTATCTATCTATCTAGATAGATAGATAGATAGATAGATAGATAGATATAGATATAGATATATTCCTTTCCCTTTGTAGCTTCATCCCTGTCCCCATCGCTCCTGGTTTGTGGAGGGTGTTTCTTTGAATTTCCTTATGGGGAGCAATGGGAACAAAGTGGGAAACAGCCAGCCAGCCTCCTTCCTTTCCCTCTGTAGCCTCGTCCAACCCACGCTCCTGCTCAGTATGTGTGTTATATTAGTCTGCGGAGCTCTGCAGATAAGATTTATACCTTCATTGGCTTCTACTCTTTATCATTGCACATGGCATAATGTGATAATGTGCATGTGCAACAGAAAGCTCTAGTGTGGGCTGGTCCATGAAGTCACGAAGAGTCGGAAGCGACTGAACGAATAAACAATAATAATAATAATTCAGGAAATAAATTGCTGCTGCTGCTGCTCTTTACCTACATTTGAATCAATGAAAAATCAGGTTTTTATTTATAGATGAGGGCCAGGACACAGATGGGGCTCTGGAAAGGTATAAAGTTTGAAACCCACCAGCCAAATCAAGGAGGCAAGTCGTGGTTACTTGAAGAAGGATGCCATGGCAAGAAGCATAGCTTGTAGGAGCACTCCAAGGAGACAGAGAGACACACAGACCAGTCAGGTAGAACCAGCCTTTTAATGAATTACAGATACAAACAGAACAGAACAGACACTCGTACCAGCCAGGGGCATACACCGGGAGCAGGACGGGGCAGGAATAGGGACACACAGAAACAATATTGTGCATTTAGGGGAAATGGAGGGAGAGTGCAAGGGCTGGACAGGATCGGGGCAAAGGGGGGGGGGAGGAGAGGAATGTATAGGCTTTGGGACAGAGTTCTGCACAGGCGTCAAGGGGGGGTAGAGTGGGTGGTGAAGAGGAGGCTGCACAGAGATCAGAGGTGGGTCAGGGGTACGTGCTACAGTTCCACGGAGTGGACTGACTTGGCACAAAAGTGTGGCAAATGATTCGGGAGGGGGGAGGGAGCAGTGTTGACTTCTCAAGCATCCTTGATTGGCAGGGGCATCCTTGAACTGAACGTACCCCCACCCCACCCCACATGCCCCCCCCTTATGCATCGTTCTCTCTCATTGCAAGACCCCTCATCTTCCACCGCCACCCTTTTAGGCTGTGCCACAACTGTGTCGGAATAACTGCAAGGGACCACTGCGGTCCCCGACACGCCTGGCGCACACCTACCCTCTCCTGGCATGCTGTTAGGAAAGACAGGCCCTCCCTGTTCCCCTGGAACAGACATCCCTACAAGCTGAAAGGCAGGACTTGGGACAGAAGAGAGGCCGGTGCGAGGGTTATGAAGTGCCCTCCTTGACTAACAGGAGCCCCATGCCCCAGGCAGCATTGCCAAGTCTTTAACAACAGCCAGCAGCAGCAGCCCAAAACCCAAGAGAGTCATTAGGAATGTGGCACCCTGTTCCACCCACAGAAGTTCACGGATCTGGATACCCTGGCGCAACTACTACGTTCCAGCTGGCTCAGTGGCCCTATCCTGCCCTCTGAGGAGGGCCTGATGAAATGAAAACGGGATAGGCAGCAAAGCAAAGGGGCCAGTGTGCCTGATCGTCTTTATAAGGGGGTCCTGGACTATATTCATGCTCATGGGGCGGCTTCCCTGCGGGAGCATGCGTGCATGCGTGTCCCGGTTATGGATTCATCTCTGATGTCGGTGCCGATGTGGGGCGCATCACACGTGCATCGGCACTGCTGGTCTTTTGCGTGCACTGTCCGTTTCTAGGAACATTTCGCCGTGACCACACTTCCAATACAAACGTAGGGTGTCCAGATGGAATCATAGAGGAGAGGGGCTCTGTTAACGGCTCTGCCAAGGAGGAGAAATGGACATGACGTAGCCCTGCAGGTTGGGAAAACGCTGGAGGAACCCAAGGTGAGCCTTGCAGGAGGGCGCAAGTGGCCTTCCCAGGACCCTGCTTCCGACAACGGTAAATCACTTGCCCTTGTGAAGGTCACAAGCAGGACCCCAAAGTAACATCCCCTCCCCTCTTTTCTGTCCCCAGCATCTGGCATTCAGGGATATATTACCTCTAAATAGGGAGGTGCCATTTCCTCTGAATGGAAGAGAACTAGGAGAAATCCTGGCCTGTTTTGCATCACCTGTCTTGAAGAAGCTACAGGAGAGGTGGGATTAACCATTAAAAAAAAACATCCCAAAACCAAAATAGTAATGTGCAAAATGGCTTAAAAGTAGTTGGCATGGCTTCTTCTCTGCCCCCAGAGAGCTAGGAAGTACAGTTTCGAGTACAGTGCAGAAATATCTCAGCAATTTGGGTTGCCAACTTTTATTACCTACCCTGCTCCTGTCCTTTTAGCATCAACTTGACTCAAAGAAATTCAGTGAGTGTCCCTCCCTGCACCCATCCCCAGCGAAGAGATAAAGCCGTGGCAGAGGGGAAGCTTCATAGGCTAAATTCCTGTGAGTTGAGCAGATGCTGCAGGGCCAAGCATAAAATCTGGCAACGCTACCAAGAATTTCAGCTCCTAGGATTTGTGGTGGACAGAAAGGGAGGCCATGCTTTTTAAACCGTGGGTGGGTAGGTGTATTCACTACATAGGTATGTGCATGTATGATCAGACCTGTGCTGAAGCATATCATGTGCGCATGCACAGAAACATTCATGCAGATGCTGTACCAATGGAAGGGCGCAAGCCAGTGGCTTGCGTCTGTGTGTCCCCTTCCCCATTGCATATGTACACCATAGATTTAAAATTGGTTTAAGAGACCATTCCTCTCCCCGGGGAACTTTGCTATAGTTCAGTGCGGAGGGGTTACGAACCTTTCACAGAGAATTCTCCACACCCTGAGCACACTACAACCCCCAGGATCCTTTGGGAGGAGCCATGACGTTTAAACTGGTATGAAAACCAATCCGGTTATTTGTAGTGTAGATAGACCCAGCACAAATTCTTCATCACACCAAGTCAGTTTTCCTGGGCCTGCCTCCCTGGAGTTTAAGAGCATCACTTTCGGAGACGCTTAGGCTAACCGGGGCGAGGTCAACCAGTCCTGTGCATTTGGGGAATTATTAGGGGCAGAAAGGCGAGTTGGGGATCACAGTATTTCCCACCCTGAGTGGCCAGGGTGGAGAGCGGAGCGGCAAGGAAAGAAACTCCTTAGAAAACCCAGCCACAGTAGGGGCAGCAACGCCCATGAAGACGGCAACGCGGAGACGCACACATACAAAAATATAGAAAAGTTCTGGGGCGGGGCGAGAGGACTGGGCCACTCCCACCAACCCACGCCCTGCTCCTTGCTTCCTCCCGTGCAAGGGAGAAAGCGCATCACCGAGCACACTGATGCGCCCACGCTCTTCCCTTTCCCCGGTTTTTCCGTGGGTCCACAGTAGAAAATTCGAGACAGTAAAAGCCAAGAAGTGTCCATTTGGGCCAGTGTGGAGATATATATATATATATATATTTCTTTCTTTTTTCTTTTCTTTTTTTCTTTTTTTTTTTAAAAAGGCATAACAAATCAAGCATCCATTGCATTCCACATTCCATTTCAGCCCTACACCTTGAGCCAGAGATGTCTGGAAGGGAACGGGGAAATATCTAGTCAAATTGTCTTAAGAATCGTAACAGTTTTGCTTTAAGAGTATCATTTGCCATGCCACCTGGACAGCATAAAAGGCGCTTCTTCTCCCTGGAGCATGGAGACCGGAGTGCGCCATGTGCTCCGAACCGGCCCGGAAGGCAGCGCCTCGAGCCGGCACTGCCCTGTTTTCGTTATTTTGCTTGGGTTTCTCCCCCCACAACCCCACCAAGACATTCTCATGCAAAGAAAACAAAAACAGGCCACAAGATAAAGAGAGAGAGAAAATGCAGCAGGCAAAATCCACGAAGCCACAGAAAGGGCCCCTCAGGCGTAAATGGTTGAATCAGATGGCACGGTGGAGGGGAGGAAGGCCTGGGAGGGGAGGGGGGACCCCTTTCGACCCGCCTCCCCCTGCCCGATGTAGAGCCACGCCACCTCCCAGAGGGGGGAGGAACCATCCCTCAAAGAGAGCTGATGGGCCACAGAGCAGGGTTGAGGCTGGATGCCACGGAGTGGGACAAAATGGCAGGTGAAGCATGCCACGGGTGGAACAGGGCTCACTGCTCCTCTTGCTTGTCCCCCACCTCCTCCTCCTCCTCTTCTTCGTTGTCATCAAGCGACACCACGCCTGAGGAGGCCACGTCGGACACTTTCCTCCGGACCTGGCAGCTGTCCCCGTGGACTTTGTAGTCCTTGCACGGGATCCCCTCGTCCTCCGTGGGCGAGAGGCAGGACTCGGTGAACGACATGGAGTACATGGAGTCCTGGCACTCGAGCTGTGCCAAGCTCCGGAAGGCACATTCTCCGGCTGTCTGTGTGGGCAACGTGGAAAGGAGCACCTCTTCCCCGCCGGACACAGAGCCCAGCAGCTTGGCGGCCAGTTCCGATGGTGAGCCCAGCTCCTTGAGAAGAAGGCTGTCCTCCAGGCTGCAGAGGCTGGAGCACAAAGTCTCCGGAGAGATGGTGGTCTGGGAGGAGTCGCTCTCGGGGTCGCAGGAGCCTTGCCGGGCGCTCAGCTGGCACAAGCGGCTGTGCAGGAAACCTTTCAGCAAAGTGCCGGGTGGGAGCTGGTTCACTGCATCTGCAATACAGCAAGGTGTCAGGAGCTCAGGGCAATGAAGAATCGCCAGGAAGGTCACTAGCGTGACCCTATGAAAAGGAGGACCGGGCTCCTGTATCTTTAACAGTTCATTTATTTATTTATTTATTTTATTACATTTTTATACCGCCCAATAGCCGAAGCTCTCTGGGCGGCTCACAAAAATTAAAACCATAATAAAACTACCAACAGGTTAAAAACACAAATACAAAATACAGTATCAAAAGCACAACCAGAATAAAACCACGCAGCAAAATTGATATAAGATTAAGATACAGAGTTAGAACAGTAAAATTTAAATTTAAGTTAAAATTAGTATTAAAATACTGAGAGAATAAAAAGTTGCAGAGAAAAGGGGATGTCAGCAGGTGTCATTTGTGCACACGCAGCACCTGGTGAAATCCCCTCTTCATCAGAACAGTTAAAGCTGCAGGAGCCCTGCCTAGCGTGACCAGATACAGAAGAGGGCAGGGCTCCTGCAGCTTTAACTGTTGTCATGAAGAGGGAATTTCGCCAGGTACAAAATGACACCTGCAGGTACACAAATGACACCTGCTGACATCCCTTTTTCAACACAACTATTAAAGATACAGGAGCCCTGTCCTCCTTTCCACATGGACACCCTATTTGAAGAATCGCCAGGAGGGTCACGTCAGGACTCAGGTGAACACACAGGGAGAGGACGCCAAAAACAATGTTACCAATAAGAAGCCTGGTGCGTTTCAGCCTCTCTCTTTATTGCTAGGCCTTCTTCAAAGGACTCCAATAACGTCTGCAGAGATATTTTTTTAAACCACGCATTGTCTTGCAGTGTAAACACTGGCAGCAGCACAAGACAGTCTGTTGTAAAAAAAGAAAAATCGCTGCCGACGTTATTACAACCCTTTGAAGAAGGCCTAGCAACGAAGAGAGAGGGCGAAACATGTCGGGCTTTTCATCTGTAAAATGGTTTCTGGCATCCTGAGTCTACGCTCTCCCTGGGTGTTCAACTTGGACGTTCACCTGCCTTGCCACTTCAAGACTCAAGTGAAGCCTGCAGAACGGAAAGAACGTAAGGCCTCGAGGACAGAGGAGGCCACCTTCCCACCGAATGACGCCACTGATCCAGCAGGGTCACTGTCGGGCAAGGTTTCTCCTCAGGGTTTCAGGTAGGATTCGTTCCCAGCCCTATTTGGAGTTCATAGAATCATAGAATAGCAGAGTTAGAAGGGGCCCACAAGGCCATCTAGTCCAACCCCCTGCTCAATGCAGGAATCCACCCTAAAGCATCCCTGACAGAGGGTTGTCCAGCTGCCTCTTGAAGGCCTCTAGTGTGGGAGAAGCCACAACCTCCCTAGGGAACTGATTCCATTGTCGTACTGCTCTAACAGTCAGGAAGTTTTTCCTGATGTCCAGCCGGAATCTGGCTTCCTGTAACTTGAGCCCGTTATTCCGTGTCCTGCACTCTGGGAGGATCGAGAAGAGATCCTGGCCCTCCTCTGTGTGACAACCTTTTAAGTATTTGAAGAGTGCTCTCATGTCTCCCCTCAATCTTCTCTTCTCCAGGCTAAACATGCCCAGTTCTTTCAGTCTCTCTTCATAGGGCTTTGTTTCTAGACCCCTGATCATCCTGGTTGCCCTCCTCTGAACACGCTCCAGCTTGTCTGCATCCTTCTTGAATTGTGGAGCCCAGAACTGGACACAATACTCTAGATGAGGCCTAACCAGGGCCGAATAGAGAGGAACCAGTACCTCACGTGATTTGGAAGCTATACTTCTATTAATGCAGCCCAAAATAGCATTTGCCTTTCTTGCAGCCATATCGCACTGTTGGCTCATATTCAGCTTGCGATCTACAACAATTCCAAGATCTTTCTCGTTTGTAGTATTGCTGAGCCAAGTGTCCCCCATCTTGTAACTGTGCCTTTGGTTTCTATTCCCTAAATGTAGAACTTGGCATTTATCCCTATTAAATTTCATCCTGTTGTTTTCAGCCCAGCACTCCAGCCTATCAAGATCACTTTGAAGTTTGTTTCTGTCTTCCAGGGTATTAGCTATCCCACCCAATTTGGTGTCATCTGCAAATTTGATCAGCGTTCCCTGCACCTCCTCGTCCAAATCATTAATAAAAATGTTGAAGAGCACTGGGCCCACAGATTATTGGGAGCAACACAGTGAGGAAAGCATGGGACCGGGGGAGGCTACATGTGTTCTAGGGGCCCTGGTTAGGCCTCATCTAGAGTATTGTGTCCAGTTCTGGGCTCCACAATTCAAGAAGGACGCAGGCAAGCTGGAGCGTGTTCAGAGGAGGGCAACCGGGATGATCAGAGGTCTAGAAACAAAGCCCTATGAAGAGAGACTGAAAGAACTGGGCATGTTTAGCCTGGAGAAGAGAAGATTGAGGGGAGACATGATAGCACTCTTCAAATACTTAAAAGGTTGTCACACAGAGGAGGGCCAGGATCTCTTCTCGATCCTCCCAGAGTGCAGGACACGGAATAATGGGCTCAAGTTAAAGGAAGCCAGATTCCGGCTGGACATCAGGAAAAACTTCCTAACTGTTAGAGCAGTGCGACGGTGGAATCAGTTACGTAGGGAGGTTGTGGGCTCTCCCACACTAGAGGCATTCAAGAGGCAGCTGGACAACCATCTGTCAGGGATGCTTTAGGGTGGATTCCTGCATTGAGCAGGGGGTTGGACTCGATGGCCTTGTAGGCCCCTTCCAACTCTGCTATTCTATGATTCTATGATTCTAGGGGGCTTTAATCAAACTCTAAGGCAGCCTTCCTCAACCTGGGGCGCTCCAGACGTGTTGGACTGCACCTCCCAGAATGCCCCAGCCAGCTGCTGGGGCATTCTGGGAGTTGTAGTCCAACACATCTGGAGCGCCCCAGGTTGAGGAAGGCTGCTCTAAGGAGCTGCAATCAGCTGCAATATTCTGGCAAAATGGACAATTGTTCAATAAATGCAGAAAGGGGATTCCAGTCTTTCCCACTTGCTACTTCTGTGTTCGTTGCATTTAAGGGCACATGTGCAGTTCACAACTGACAGCCTCAAAGGCCTGCTTTGCCATTTCAATTCTTTTTTGGTAATAGAGACCCCCAACCTACATGTGCCGCAGAATATGGTGGTAGTGTGGTTTATAACACTATTATGGGCAGATGGGGGGTGACCTTTTGGGGGGGGGATGCTCCCTGCAAATGGAAAGCTAGCTCTTAAGGGCTGAGCAAGGACCTCTCCACCTGCTGTGCCAGTTTTCTATCTGCAAGGAGTTCTTTTATGTGGAGAAGCATTCTAAGGTGGTATTTATTTATTTATTTATTGCATTTCTATACCGCCCAATAGCCGAAGCTCTCTGGGCAGTTCACAAAAAGCTCTCTGGGTGGTTCCTGAAACATTATCCCTGAGGGAATGTGCCCCTTGGTAGCAAAAGGGTTCCCCATGCAACTGCTGCAAAGAAGTTATATGGGGAACATGATAGCACACTTCAAATACTTAAAAGGTTGTCACACAGAGGACGCCAGGATCTTTTCTCGATCCCCCCAGAGTGCAGGACACGGAATAACGGGCTCAAGTTAAAGGAAGCCAGATTCCAGCTGGACATCAGGGAACACTTCCTGACTGTTAGAGCAGTACAACAATGGAATCAGTTGCCTGGGGAGGTTGTGGGCTCTCCCACACTAGAGGCCTTCAAGAGGCAGCTGGACAAGGATCTGTCAGGGATGCTTTTCCTGCCTTGAGCAGGGGGTTGGACTCGATGGCCTTGCAGGCCCCTTCCAACTCTGCTATTCTATGATTCTATGATTCTATGAATTGCAGGCTGGTGGTGCCCATCGCTAAATTTGGTCTCTCTCATATTCTCCAAGAACATCATCAGACCGGGGGTGGGGGGGAGGGAATCGTGTTTCCTTACCGTTGCTTTTCTGTCCCACAATAGGGACAAGCAAACAGTGACCACGCGCCCCATTCACTGGGCGTTTTTATCCCACTCCTTCTCCTGCACACAGCAGGAAATGGCGGCACCTTTCGCTACAGCCAAAAAAGCCAGATTTTCCGGGTATTTTTTTTTTTGGACGGGGAAAACAAGCAGAAGGAGCAGAAGATGTGCGAGAGGCATATGCGTCATGAAAAGGACCTGCGAAAATCCATGAGTGCCCAGTAATGAGCATGTGATAAAATGCTCATCCGTTGACACTCCAACTGTCCCAATCTACCAGGAACAGTCCCCATTTCCTGGTACCTGTTAGATGCAAAGCATTCCTTCAATCTGGAGTGGTTAAGTATCTATCAGTATGAAAGCAAAATCGGACCACCCCAAAAATAAGGCAGTGGTTTCTGCATATTCAGGGGACCCCCTAGATATAAAGAAGTATGTAAGTTTGAAAGTTAAAAAGGGAAATAATTTTTAAATGGCCCCAAAGGCCCCAAGAACTGGTGAGCTTCCAAAACTTATGGAATGTTGATGGCAGCTGAGCCTACAGAAATACGCAATATTGGAGTAACTCATGCCGACTACCTACTGGCTTAAAAAAAAACCCGACGATGTAATTATGAGTGTAGGCTCCCGCTTGCGAAAGAAGTTTCGTGACCTCCAGAAATATTTTGACAATATTTGGGCACGGTCAAAGAGCAGTCAGTCAGTTTGACACAACTTGAACAGTCAGCTTCCATTCTAATCCGCTGCGCGGTGCAGCCGCCTTCCATATAGATTACGTCCCAAACATATCGGAGCGAATTTTAGCTATATGCATCTAACCCTGGGAGCCTTTTGATTTATTGCGGCTTGAAAGAATAACAAGAAGAGACTTTTTTTAAAAAAAGAAAAGGGAACAAAAAGCCCGGATTACTATAATCCTCTACAGTGGTGGGTGGGTGGCTCTGTGCCGTGGGGCTGCAGTCCACCCACCCGCGTGCTACCAGCGAGAAGCAGCGTCCCCATCCATGCTACTGCCTCCTCTCTCTCTCTCTCTCTCTTGCCCACTCATTCTAATTATACAAAAGAGAAATTAGAACTTCCCTGAGATGCAGCACGCACGGACAGATTACCACTGACTTTCTTTGATATGCAAATGGACCCAGATTCATTGGCAGTTAATTGTAGAGAAAAGAGAGCTTTTGTTTGCACAGAAGGACGCAGATTACATGCTCCACCGATACACGTGCGCCAGCTGTGGGGGCTCATGGTCGGGCGCAAAGTCTTCTGGCGGCCCAGAAAACTGTTAGGCCAAGCCAAGGGCAAGAGATCACTGGTGGGAGAGAGAGAGAGAGAGAGAGAAAGAGAGGGAGCAAGACTTGAGGCCCAAGCGGCAACATTTGGGGCTGCCATGTGACGTCCGTGTTCCTGCAAAAGACATTCAGGGCTTTATTCGGGGCCAGTTCTCAAACCAGAAATTGATGGCAGAGGTTGGCCGAAACCGCAGAGTGCACCAAACGGGATATTCACACATTCAAATGCTTTCTCTCTGACTTCTTCATGGGACACATGTCGATTCATGGAAGACGTGCAGGGAAAGTCAGGTGCCAGGCACCCAGTAGACAGTGCCGTGCCCCTTTGGGGGCTGTTTTCCCAGGGTACCATTAATGGATCTTCCTTTTTTTCTAAAAAAGTAGGGTGATGGGGGTTCGGAACCCCAAGCGAACCCTGTCACCTGGAGGAAAGGCCTGCTCCTTAATTCTAAGTGTGCATGGGGGGTGGCTGCCGTCGCTCAGTGGTGAGGGGAAAGGCACTCTGTACATGCCTAGGGAGCTGTCTTCACGGCACTGGGTTGGCACCACCTCCCTCTGAACCCCCGTGCTTATCCTCTCCTTGGGTGATCCTGACGCCAAACAGGGAGCACAGGGTTTCTGGGTGGCCCTCTGGGTACTGGTGCCGCTCCCCGGCTCTTTCTGGTGGAAGGCGACTAAGCACCGATCGCCATCCACCCGGCACCACCCTCAGATTGCCCTGGCTTGGCCCCGGAACGACGTCAGGCGGCCAAAGTGCTGTACTAACATTGCTCTGATTGAAAAAGTCGGGTTAAATCCCCAACCGTTTCCATCTGCAGCTTTGTGGGAAAAGCCCCCGGTGGCTGCGAAGCTGCGCCTGTGTTGTCTAACTGACGCAGCGCAGATCCCAAGTCACTGCGGGGCTTTCCCTGTGCCTAGACAGCACCTAGGGCAACACTTCTTTAGGACATAACAGCTCTTCATATCTGTTTCTTCAACAAAAGGGGATGCAGCCTGTGGCAGGAGCGGTGCTAAACAGGCGTGGCTCAGAGAGGAATGGAGCAACTCTAAGACCACCGCTGGAGAGGTCTTTCGGCAGGTATTTATTGCAACGGCAGGCAAAGGAGGCAGGTACACTTCTGATTCCCTGATGCTGCAGCCAAGCCACATGGGGTGGTTAATGCCAAATTGTTCATCCGGTTTGTGATACTTCTGGGAGATCTGGCTCAGCTTTCAGCGAGTGGCTTCTTCCCTGAGGGGCGCACCACATGTGTACGCAAACCCTTCCCCCCAAAATACAGGGGGAGGTGGTATTCCTGGACAGTCCACAAGGAGCTGTGAGAGAGAGAGAGAGATGTGCCACCACCACCACCCCCTCACTTACCAGCTGGCTGAGTTGTGTCGGTGGGAGTGGCAAAATCCTCATCATAGGATTCGTCGTTGGAGTCATCGCCATCCACCGAAGACCAGGCTCTCAGCTTGGCTTCGGCGATAGCAAATTGCTCAGCTACACCTAGGGAGGAGAGAGAGCTGTCAGTCACAGAAAGAGAGGCGGAGCCTGGCAGAAACAAAAGGTCACGGGACAACATCTGGAACAAGGGTCGGCTAAGGATGCTGGGTGATGGGCCAAAATACGTGGTTTTCCCAGCCGTGGTGATGCAGTGGGGGAAGCTTAACCTGTTACATTTCAGACACCCAGTTCACAACTCAGAAAATGTGCATATACCTTTAAATTCTGCGATGCGAGAATCAACAAGGCAGTCGCACCTTCTAAGGATCCCTCCTTGTCCCTGTCATCCAGCCCCGTATCTCTGCGTGCTGTAATGTCCAAGTCTCCAGGTGCATCATGCAGCAGGTAAAGGAAGGGGATTGGAATTACAATGCCCAGGAGGGAAACTGAGATTGTCTTTGTTTTCTCTTGCATCGCAGAATTTAAAGGTATATGCTCGTTTCTCAGGTGTAGCCTGGCAATCCTCAGGGTCGCCCGATTGTAACCTGGAGCTTCTATCTGTCCCTTTAAATATCTTCACGCGACCAGTGAGATTGCAGCTCATGCGGTGTTCCTCCAATCCACTTCCCAGGTAGTGAGGAGGGTTCTGGTTCTATCTCCCAGGGGAAAGAGGGTGGGTGAAGGGACCGGTGGTGCAATGAGGCAAAAGACAGCAACACATCATCTTCTCACCCCATGAACGTTTAAGGCATCAGCAGGGAACCTCCAGCCCATGGGCTACATTTGGTCAGCTGAGCTTCCCAGTCCAGACCGTGGAGGAAGGCCTCCCAGGGGGCGTCTATATGATACCGCTTTGTAGCTGATTCTGTCAAACCCCTACAGCGTCGCTGCTGCGAGGCGAAAACTATAAAGGCAGACGGCAGGAGGGATCGTGGGCTATCCGGCCAGGAACAACGCAGCACCGGCAGACATTCGGCTCGTCAAGGCCGCTTCCGCCCCCCTTCCCTGCCTTCCCACGCTTACCCTGGACTTGGATCTGACCCCAGCAGTGCCCACTGGCTTATCCCAAAACGAGGCCGCCACTGACAGAGGGAGAAACAATATAGTGACCTTGGTGCCACTAAACAGATAGCAATAAACCACACGACGTAATAGCGCAGTTTCAGGAGTAAAAGTCCGCTGTGGCTGCAGGTTGGTGGCTGCGTCCCATAAACAATGCAGCGCCGCTGTGCAGCCATGATGGGGTATACGGGCCGTACAGACACACCCACACCCAGCCCTGTCCTTTCTCCAGGTCCTGCCTGCTCCCCTGACATCATCCCTACCTATCTATATATTTCTCTGTGCAGAGAGAGGCTTGAAGCTTTCTCTGCACAGAGAAAGCAAAAGCAGGTAGGGTGGGGATTGATGATGTCAGGGGCTTTGGGGTGAGCCCCCTTTCCTCAGGCCAATAAAGGTTCCTCGTCCCTGATTTAAAGAGACAGGTGGGAACTCCAGTTTGCAAACTGGCAGCTGTACCCCTAAGAATGGAAATTCTTCAGCCAACTTATTGATTTAGGCAGGTTTCCAACTCCCCCAGAGGAAACTCACCCGCCCGAAATTCCATCGTCGATTTTCACGTGGTTCATTGATCTTAAATATATGCAAATTTAAAACTGCCTCTTGCCCAAGGCGAAGCTGAGATGTGACAAGAACCAGGCCACTAAAAAAAAAAAAATCCAATTGCCTAAATTCTGTTATCAGGAGAAGTTGTGCAAACTAGGAAAATTAGCATGACTCTGCCTCATTTGCATGGTTTATGGCAAATGGGGGATGTATTTATTTAGGGTAGGGTCTCCCTAACCTGGGCAGGAAGGGGGGGGCTGGTATGTCTGAACTATTGGCAAGAAATAAATCGTAGGGGCAGAGAGATTGGTCCAGAGGAGGTACAGACATGCGGCGTGCATGGATCCCTCAGGCCTCTCACCATTCATCCGCTTTCAAGGACGCCCACCCTGAAGTCTGCTCCTATGGGAATGTAAGAACTGCCTCCACTGGATCAGACCAAGCTCCACCCAGCCCAGTATTCTGTCTTCACCACAAGCAGGGCATGAAGCCAACAGCCCCAGGATTATCTATTCCCAGCGCTTGTCCTTCAAAGGTAGACTGCATCTAACATGGAGGTTCCATTTAGGTATCATGGCTAACAGCCATTGGCAGCCCTTCCCTCCCCCGTGAATTTGTCCAATCCCTATTAAAGACATCCAAGCGAGCGGTAATGAGTGCTAGAGTTTAATCGATGCCTTTTGTGAGAAGGAGTACTTTCCCTTTTGATGCCTTGCATCTACTCCCAGCTGATTCCATTGGCTGACTCCAAATTTGAAGATTAAATCTTTTCACTCTTCCTTGGACCACCCAGGTCGGTCCACCACTCACTCAGGGCCCTTTGCACATTACACAGCATCACTCATGTTCCCCACTAACTGGACCTGTGAGGGAGCCCCAGTCAATCCCAGCCCCATGGCAACTGTACCCATAGAATGCACCCCATTCCAAGCAAGCGTGTGTCACATCCAACATTGTTGTAGGTGCACATAACACACTGAACAGGTACAATTTAACTTTTGAAAAAGTATGTAAAAGCAGCCCTGAGATTTCCCAGTTAATGTTCTTGGGCAATTTTTCCCATGGAGTGCAATTCCCATAACCCCCAGCAAGCATGGAAAGAAGAAACTTTCCCATCACCTTCAAGTCCTAGTTCCGTACATCACTGCAATGCTTTGGCAATTATACACAGATTGGAATTGACCTGCCACACACACACCCACACACACACACACACACACACACACACGGCCAAAGCCCATTGACCACTGCCTATTCATATTCCCATTTAAAGTAATATTGCAAGGTAAATTAAAGTGGCAACCCTTTAGGGTAGTTTTCAGATCCTCATATCTGGTCTGAGAACCTGAATTTCCCATTTCGTCCTTTAGCCAGGCTCCCCAGCACCACTGGTACCTGGAAAGCAGACCAGCTCTGAGCATATGCAGAGTGCCCCCTGCAGTCAGCCCCACGTGGACTTAGGACTGGGCTCTGACACTTCTGTTTCCCACCCAGTAGGCACCATGAGCAGCAGCCAAGAGTCCAGGGTGCACAAGTGGACAGAGCTGCACATTTCGTTAATTTCACTTGTCGGTAAGCAGCCGAAGCCTTGGCTGAAACGGGGCCTACGTGTGGCCAATTTGGAGACGCAGCTGCCTGTGTGCGTCACCTCCTGGGGAGGAGGGTGGGTGCGGAAAGAAGCGGTCACTCCCAGCTTCAGGCCCCAGCCATTGCAATTAGCCCAGAATTTGCCTGGGAAGCACAGGTTGAATCACAGCAAAAATGTAGCCGGCGAAAGGGCCCTGAAGGCAACCAGCAATTCACCGCCAATAGGAACAGAAGCCGAGTGACCCACAGATGAGGAGGGGGCTCTCCTGCCTTTAATAGTGGCAGGGAAGCAGCCGTCACAGCAGGCGCAGTTTATCATGCAGGAGAAAGAAGGAAAAAAGAGAGCAAAAACTATAACTATTATCTGCTTGTCACGCTAGATCAGTCTGTCCTCTTGCTCTCTAGATGGGTTGGACTACAACTTCCATCACCCCCAGCCAGCACGGCCAATGCGTCTGGATGAGACCCAGCACAGGGACCAGGTGAAGAATGCAGGCAGCCCTCTTTGCTCCTGTAAGTCTCTCCACGCCCTTCGCTTGTGGGAGCCGCTAGGAAGAGGAAATAGGTTCCCTTTCACAGTCTCTCCAAAAGTAAAGGCAGGTAAACTCAGAAGCTGGCTTTCTCTAATTAAGAGGGTATTCCTGGGATTCTGGCTCTTTTTTGACCCGTTGAGAAGGAATGACAGAGGTAGGGCAGAAGGGTAGATGGCGCTCGTTCCAAAGAATAAAGCGCGGCCGACCCCGGGGTCCCACTAGCTTTCTTTCACCAGTTTCCCTCCATCCGGCAGCCGATTCAAAGCCACTTGAAAGCATACGGACTAGAGCTGGCATCGCTTGCCACGTGCCCTTTGTAACGGTGCCACGACCCAGGCCTGACACGAATGACCTTGGCATGACATGACTCAGGAAAAAGGGGTATGTGAGTGGAAGCGCTTCCAGTGCGTAATTCCTGACCCATTGCCTTTGGACTGAAGTTTGCTAGAACTGTTTGACCTTCGAAGACGCTCCCTTGTCTCTTTGGCAGCCATTCGGTACTGCCTTCGCCCCTCTTTAATGGAACATAGCACATCTCCAGTATTCGAGGCAGTAAGCCTGTGTGCACCAGTTGCTGGGGAACATGGGCGGGAGGGTGCTGTTGCACCATGTCCTGCTTGTTCATCCCTGGCCGATGGCTGGTTAGCCGCTGTGTGAACAGCGTGCTGGACTAGGTGACCCTTGGTCTGATCCAGCATCAGGGCTCTTCTTATGTTCTGATCGTCCCCGTAGCCTTTCCCTGGTTTCACAGTGCATTAGAGTTCATTGAGAGGCACTGAAGTTCACTGCGGTGCATGTCATGGTCATTTCTTTCACCGACATTGGGAAGAGCTCCCGTGGGGGTGGGGGGGAGATGACACTGCCTGTACTGAGGGACTTCCAAAAGCAGGGAAATGAATAACCCCAGGGACGCTCTATGGTCAGTCCTTCCCCTGCTGAATTGAGCGCTCTCAAAGGCACGCCTGTGGATCTGAGTTGCTCTGGCAGCAGAATTGTCTGTCACTGTTTATCCATCCCCACGTCTGTCTCTCCCCACAGTTTGTCAGGCAGTGAACAGTTCAGCCCTTGAGGCAGGCCGGGTGCTTGGGTGACAGTCATGTCCTTCGACAGTCCCTTTTGTTTCTAAAGCAAGGGACTTAGCAGGCAGGAGGACAGCTGCTCCGTTGTCCTAGCTCATGCTCCATTTCGCCCTGGGAGCACAGAGAGCTCTGGCTCAATGAAGGCAGCCTAACCTCCTGAGGAGAGGGGCAGGGGACGAGGGAGTTAATGATTCTCTCCTGGGCTCCGTTTCCCTGGTTCCTGAATCATTTGGTGACTCAGCTGGCGGCCTTCTGTGTTAGGCTGAGCTTTTACAAGGGCAGCGCCAGCCTCTCCTGCTTGCACGGGAGGAGGCAGGGGGTGAGGGAAGGGATGGAGCAGAGGCGGTCAAACCAACAGCAGCTTGTCCAACACCCAAGCCCCTCCAACCTGCAGAGGCACCAACCCATTTTTCAAGACCAGTTGTCCGCGCCAGAGGATCCATGTGCTGCGAAATGTCTGTCAATGCTTTGGGCTGACTCAAAAACTCTGAAAAGTGGACTGAATGGGGGACTGAGCAGACGTGGGCGGGGTTTCGGTGCAGACTTAGCAAATGTGCCTGGTGCCCGATTTTTCTCCCACAGCAAGCTGATGTTTTGACTTTGCCCATGGCTATGGTTTCTAGGACTTGGCTAGGAGAGGTGCGGTAAAATATCAGCTCACAATGTAGACATCAAAATCCACAGCAGAACCAAATGAGTTCAGATTTTTTTGAATTCTGCCGTGGAGCGGATTTTTCCAAGTTGTTTTACTTTCTGGAATTTTATGCAGATTTAGCCGTTGAAAAATACATAAAATAAAAAAGACACTGGCTGAAAATGCGTATTTCATAGGTGAAAGCATGAAAATGCATATTTGAGGGGAGGGGAATTTGCACATTTTCACAAATATGATTTTTTTGAAAAAGCAAATTTGCGCAGAAGCGAATATGCGCAAGTTCAGGAAATTGGAACAAAAATCCAATTCCAGAAGCGGACGATGAACTGAAAGGCACCTGACAAACCAAGAAACACAGACAGAATGGATTTTACAAAATTCAGAGCTACTGATGAAGAAATTGCTTGACCACCCCAACGCGCGGGGGCTTACCCTGGGCTTGTGCACTGCATGTGAAGACCCCCTTTCTTCTTCACCCCAGTGGCTGCCTGCTCATCATAATCCTATATATTAATAGGAGACTTAATGATACCTTATAGACATGGGGGAACCGTATGGTTTGCAGAAGTACAAAACGACTTTCGGAGAGGGGGAAATCCAACTTCCCCCAACAACCGAAGTAGGCTTGGGGTGATAGAATGCAGGCTGGCTGTTGGAGGAGGGGAAACAGAAAACCAGGGAGGAGCAGAAATGGAATGGAGTTTCTTGGAAGGTTGACAGGAACCCTGAACCAGAACACGCCACATGGCAGGTCCTGCATTATTATTATTAGTAGTAGTAGTAGTTACACAGTGGCTGTCAATGTACATGCAGCTCTATAGCATCAGCAAAACAAATAAAAAAACAGGCCCCTGTCCCAAGGAGATTACAGTATGAGAATGGGACAGGAGAGGGACAGAGGGAGGAGCAAAACAAGAAAAGCTAGCATAACAGGGGAGCAATGAGATCAAATGCAGTTATACGTACTGAGATTTCTGCGTTTTCGTCATTCATAATAATCGGTCTGAATCGCCCATTCAAGACTAAACCAGCCCAAACTATTTTGAATTACAACAGGGATAGATCACGGCAATATAATGTTGCTGAGAACACCCACGATCTCACACACACACACCAACAGCTTGCGTGAGGATTGTAACTAAACTCAGAGGAAACGAGGAAGCCTGAGGGGGGTGGCAGATGATGTCATGCCTGCTAGTCAAGAAGTCCTGGCATGTTGACCCTGCAAGTCCTGGCTCCGGTACAACACTCCCAAGCATCTAGTTACAAGATGTCCTTGCTTGCAAAAGTTTAAACTGTGTTTGTGTGTGCGTGTGTGGTTTAGAACAGAAGAATCATAGAATAGCAGAGTTGGAAGGGGCCTACAAGGCCATTGAGTCCAACCCCCTGCTCAATGCAGGAATCCACCCTAAAGCATCCCTGACAGATGCTTGTCCAGCTGCCTCTTGAATGACTCTAGTGTAGGAGAGCCCACAACCTCCCTAGGTAACTGATTCCATTGTCGTACTGCTCTAACAGTCAGGAAGTTTTTCCTGATGTCCAGCTGGAATCTGGTTTCCTTTAATTTGAGCCCGTTATTCCGTGTCCTGCACTCTGGGAGGATCAAGAAGAGATCCTGGCCCTCCTCTGTGTGACAACCTTTTAAGCATTTGAAGAGTGCTATCATGCCTCCCCTCAATCTTCCCTTCTCCAGACTAAACAGGCCCAGTTCTTTCAGTCACTCTTCATAGGGCTTTGTTTCCAGACCCCTGATCATCCTGGTTGCCCTCCTCTGAACACGCTCCAGCTTGTCTGCGTCCTTCTTGAATTATGGAGCCCAGAACTGGACGCAATACTCTAGATGAGGCCTAACCAGAAGAAGAGCCATGCGGGATCAGACCAAGGGTCTTTCTAGTCCAGCATTCTGTTCACACAGTGACCAACCAGCTGTCAACAAGGAACCCACAAGCAGGATACGGATGCAAGAACACCCTCCCACCCATGTTCCCCAGAAACTGGTGCATTAAGGTTTGTAAACCTCCCAGAGAGCTTCGGCTATGGGGTGGTATATTATTATTATTATTATTATTATTATTATTATTATTATTATTATTATTATTAATAATGATGATGATGATGATGATGCCTCTGGTACTGGAGGTAGCATATGGCCATCAGGACTAGTAGCCACTGATAGCCCACTGCTCCAGGAATTTGTTTGTTTGTTCCCATACCCCCTCAGATTAGAAAGGCTGTCAGCACCTGTGATGACTCTATGTTACCTCCGGTATCAGAGGCAGTATGGTTGTGTACACCAGTTGTTGGGGAACATTTTCAGATTGGTTCTGTTCTATGCCCTGCTTATGGCCTTCCCAGAGACAGCTGGCTGGCCACTGTGCTGTCCTGTGGCCTGATCCAGTACGGCTCTTAAGGGACCTTCTTTCTGGATTTGTACAGAATAAAACCCCACTCCAGACAGCACAACGTCTTTCCCCTCCCATGCAGGTCCCACCTGCAGCAAACCTGGCCTCCTGCTCTCCTTCGCTGAGGTCCGAGTAGGAGTTGAACGTGCTTTCCAGAGCCACCGGGGAATCCACGGGCTTGCACCACCCCTTCCACTCAATGAGGTGGGCAACCCTGCCTTGGGCCATGGCCGTGGGCTTCGTCACATGATCCTTCACCACCTGCGAAATGCCTGCGAACAGAGGAAAAGGGGGTTAGCTGGGGATGCCCCAAACTGACATTGAGATATCTACTTTGCGGTGAGGCTCTCCATCCCATAAATAGACTTGCAGCCACCTTCCGGAGGCGCTGACCCTTAAGGGACGGGCCGTAGCTCAGTAGCTCACTGCTTTGAATGCAGGTTCAATCTCCGGCATGTCATGGCTACTTGCCCTGATGGCTATATCCTACCTCCAGTATCAGAGGCAGTCTGCCAGTCGCTGGGGAACATGGGCAGGAGGGTGCTGTTGCACGCACGTCCTGCTCACGGGTATCCCAGGGGCATCTGGTTGGCTACTGTGTGAATGGAACATGGGACCAGATGGACCCTTGGTGTGATCCAGCAGGGCTCTTCTGATGTTCTCATCTTCAGGTAGTGCAGGGAAAGACTCCTGCCTGAAATCCTGGAGAGCCATTGATGCCAGTCAGGGTTCACAACACAGGGCTAGATGGACCAGTGGCCTGGTTCAGTATAAGGCAGCTTCCTAAATTCCAATGCTCTCTGTGTCATAAGAGACACCCTGGTAAAAGGGAGAACCACTGAAAAGGCATCCTCATAATAAGAGCCAATTTACATGTGATGCTCCGTCACAGGTAGCTTGGCTGTTTCTGACTCCCCCATTCCTAGGGCGACCATATGAAAAGGAGGACAGGGTTCCTATATCTTTTGTATGCATGCAGCACCTGGTGAAATTTATTTATTTATTTATTTATTTATTTATTTATTTATTTATTACATTTCTATATCGCCCAATAGCCGGAGCTCTCTGGGCGGTTCACAAAAATTAAAAACATTCAAAGTATAAAACAACCGTATAAAATTCCCTCTTCATCGCAACACTTAACAGCTGTAGGAACCCTGCCCTCTTGACCAGATACAAAAGAGGACAGGGCTCCTGCAGCTTTAACTGTTGTGATAAAGAGGGATACCAATGACACCTGCTGAAATTCCCTTTTCTATGCAACTGTTAAAGACACAAGAGCCCTGTCCTCCTTTTCATATGGTCACCCTACGTATTCCACCCTCCACAAAAGCAGCAGACCTACTGTGGGGTGAGGTGGGGGAGGCTCTTAACCTTTCCATTTGCTGTGGGTTTAAGGGACATGAAAGAAAGGGGTGTTTGCT
Source organism: Elgaria multicarinata webbii (assembly GCF_023053635.1). Lineage (NCBI taxonomy): Eukaryota > Metazoa > Chordata > Lepidosauria > Squamata > Anguidae > Elgaria > Elgaria multicarinata. The sequence continues at coordinate 11,930,529 of NC_086178.1, read as the reverse complement.
CTACTCCTGTCACACAGATGTTCCTTGAGGATGGCTGCCCAGCAACCTTGGCCGAAATTGCCAGCAATTCCGAGGGGCTTCCTGTGGATTTGGCAACACGGCAGCCACTCCAGGTAGCCAAACGTCTTCATCTGGCTCTAATCCGGCTTCTGGCTCTGCCAGTCCATGATGCCCCCAGAGGAAACAGAAGTGGACCTCAACCGCCAGCAGGAAGGAAATCCAGTTACAAGATGTCCTTGCTTGCAAAAGTTTAAAGAGGTGGTACTTGTGTGTTGTATACTATGTTCATTTCACCACCCTCTCAGATTAGAAAGGCTCTCAAGGACTGACGTCACCATGGCTACATGGGGAGCAGTGGTTAGGCTGGGGAAACTCAGGTTCAAATCCTCACTCCGGACGTGAAGCTTACTGGGTGATCTTGAGCCAGTCACTTTCTCTCAGTCAAACCTACCTCACAGGGCTGTTGTGAAGATAAACTGGGGGAGGGAACATGAATGCCTCCCTAAACTCCTTAGAGGAAGGGTGAGAAAGATGCATCATAAACAGTAATCATAGACAAGTCCTACTCCCTACCTCCCTAATCTTTACTACTTCTGACAACCTTCCGTAATGGCCATGCTAGCTGAGGATAATGGGAGTTGTACTCCAACACATCCGGAGGGCACCAGATGGGGGAAGGTCACTATGGGACAATAGCTTAATCCATTCTCTCCCATTTTCCACTAAGCCTTGTTTCCATACAATGCCTTGTGCAATGTTAGTTTTGTTAGCATTCCTATGGAAAAGCTGGATAGAAATATAACATCCCGTTAAAACAAACAAACATATCAGTTGTCATACTATTACAACAATATCAGTTGTCATGTTGTTATCATGACAACTGAGGTGTCATCATTATCATCGCCATCATCATCAGTAAATACACCTAGGCCATAGCTACATGGGGCTTTATCCCAGGGTGATCCCCAGGATCGTCCCTGTGTGTCCACATGACGCACAGGGGATCCCGGGATCAGGGAGGGATGATCCCTCCCTTGCCCTGGGATCTTGCCCTCCCCTTTAGGCCTGTTTTTTCCGCAATCTCGGGGTGAGCCCGAGACCGCAGAACATGGGGCCAAGCGCCGCAGTTTGTCCCAGCCCCTCGTGATTCCTCACGAGGAGACCAGATCCATGCACAGGGCGCAGCGCTTCTCAGGAGCACTGCGCCCACCGGGGGTGGGGTGCAGGGAGCAGGGAAAGAAAATTTATTTATTTATTTATTTATTTTTATTTATTACATTTATATACCGCCCCACAGCTGAAGCTCTCTGGGCGGTTTACAACAGTTAAGAATGGTAAACATTAAAAAGTATACAAAATTTAAAAACCATCAAAAACATAAAAACAATAGCATAAAAACAACAGTATCCATTTAAAAAACAACAAGTCTGGGGTCCATTAAAAACAAACTATTTATTTTTAAAAAAATTACTTACCTTTTGCGCACGACCATTCGTGCGCTGCTGTCCCCTTAAGAAAAAAGAAAAAAATGGCGGGCATGACGTCTCCCCCTCTGAGGTCGTCGCACACCACGTGTGTACTGACAGGGAGATCTCATAATAAAAATATTGCGGGATCTTCACCCCTCTATCCCGCTAGACTGCTAGGTCTAGCTAAGGCCCTAGTCTACACATATGGTACAGTCCTGAGGTGACAGATTGGACTGTACCTCTTCAGGCTGAAGGCAGATGTCAAAGGACTCAAACACAGCCTTCTCCCTGCTGTAGCAGTTCTTTTACTTGCATGGAATATTTTTTACATGGTACATTAAAATAATAAAATCACCCACCCCCAGTCTGAAATGGTACAGTCCAATACACCACTGCAGGAATTTCTGACTTCATTCTCCTGCATTTGTACACCAAACCTCAGAGTTGCAAAACTGAGTTAGAAACTTGAGTACAACCCACTCCTAATGTTACAAGCCATTAAAATCTGATTTTGAAACACACTTTGGGATTTATAGCTTCTGCATGCCCAGAAAGTGTCTAGTATTTCAGATGTCACACGTTTGTTTCAAGTGACAGCTGTCAGGTAAAGCAATATGGAGGTGATACAATGCAGGTGACACCTCACTCCAAACCATAACCAGCAAAAAATGTATAAGCAAACAGATAACAAATGTATAAACAAACATCTGCTAAAATGTGAGACATTTCAGCATAAAATATCGGCTGCAGTCATGAAAAAGCGTCTGCTACCACTTATAAACAGAGCCAAAACCAATCACGAAAAGACCAGAAACAAGTCCCAGCGGGGAATTATTCACAATCAACACCTGTGTTAAACAACCCATCAAGCCTCATTAATAAACATCATGGCTTGTTTCATGTCATCCTTCACATTGATATCAGGTTTCAGCTCATCAATAAACAATTGATCCTTGATGGTACTCCTTTAGAATTTCTGTTCAATTACCACCACAGAGATCTTAACTGAGGCTGGCCTACCAGCACATTTCTCCATCGTAGGAAGAGACCACAGCCTTGTTTCATTATGCTGAATATCAGCCAGGTGCTCCTTTCATCTTTTTAAGAGAAGTCTTCCAGTTTCCCCAATGTGAAAGGAGTTACGTTCTAAACACTGGATTTTATAGATAGCACCCTTAATTGTGCACTCTGGCTAACCTTCCACACACATCAAACTTATTTGCAAAATTTATATACCACTCCCCATCCAAAGATTTTGGAGTGGTGAACAACAAAATAGAATAAAAGAATAACAACACCATATTGAAAACTACAATTTTTAAAAGAACAAAGTTCTGATAAAACCCAACGCTCCTAAAAACCGCGGCCAGTCATTCACGGAAAACTTCCTAAAACAACGACATTTTCAGGAGGCGCTGGAAGGTAGGGTGACCATATGAAAAGGAGGACAGGGCTCCTGTATCTTTAAGAGTTGCATAGAAAAGGGAATTTCAGCAGGTGTCATTTGTATATATGGAGAACCTGGTGAAATTTCCTCTTCATCACAACAGTTAAAGCTGCAGGTGCCCGGCCTTCTTTTGTATCTGGTCACTCTAGTATAGCTCCTGCCCCTTTAACTGTGGTGATGAAGAGGGAATTTCACCAGGTTCTCCATATATACAAATGACACCTGCTGAAATTCCCTTTTCTATGCAACTCTTAAAGATACAGGAGCCCTGTCCTCCTTTTCATATGGTCACCCTACCAGAAGGAATACAACGTTGGCGCCTGCCTGACTTCCAAAGTCAGGGAATTCCGTAGGAAGGGACTCATATAACCACGACTTCACAAGACGTCGTTTCAATGTTACTGGAGCAGTGCAAACATTAGCCTTGAAAATCACCACGATTTGTGAACAAATCCATAAAGAGAAGACAGTCACCTACACCTGGTAGCTCACATGTTAACTTTGTACTGCTCACCCATTCTTGCATCAATCGCTTTATCTGTGCGTGTTATAATTGTAATATCATTGATAATGACGTTCACTTCTGTTTCCTCGATTGTATCACACACTGGCACAACCAGAGGCTTGGAGCTATCATGTAATGGGTGACAGACAGGCCATGGTTGCTGTATCAACGCCCCGGCTTAGCTCACCATTGCTGGATAATTATCTGGGCACATTTAAGAGGCAGCAATCTGCCATAATTGATCACAGCAGTTTCGCAATTCAGGTTAGAACTGTAACCATCGCAAGGATAATGTAACGCGAGAGTGCTTTCATTGACAAACCCACCGGCAGTTCGTCAGACATCTTGCCCTTGGTTGACTAATGCTGTTACCAATAAAGGGGATCAAGGTAGGCAAAGCTGAAACCCTCAGCAACGTTCATAACAGGCAGGTCCCACAACATTCAAAAACGAATCATTTGGGTGTCCTTGTGTAACTGGGAAACTGTAAAGGCCTTCTGCAAGGTACGCTTGCAGAAGGTGCCCCAGGTCTGCTAGGGGGCTTTTGGTACCATTGACCCTGGAGTCTTGCTGGATTTATTTAGAGAGCAATCCTATCGCCCCTAGACAGAGTCAGGTGGGGTGGAGCATAGGATAGTTCTGATTCCTGGATCTGAGGTTGGAGTCAGTGCTCCCCTTACAGCTAGCATGGAGAGAACTGCATGGACTGCTTCTCCAAGGTTGCAAAGGTGACCGCGGAGGGAGTCACAGAATCATAGAATAGCAGAGTTGGAAGGGGCCTACAAGGCCATCGAGTCCAACCCCTTGCTCAATGCAGGAATCCACCCTAAAGGGAAGGGAAAGGGGCCATGCTGGTGGGCGTGGAGGGGCAGGGACAGCTTATGTCATGTGCCCCCCAAAAAGATGTTTTATACAGGCATCTGGTTTTAGTCCTGTTTCATCGTATGTTTTGACTTCGTCAGAAAAACAGTTCCGTTATCGCCATGAACGAGCAATACCGTGGGAGTGTAGGGGTTTGCAAACTTTAAATAGTCCTTCCGTCCTGGTTTTTTTTTTTTTTTAGTTTAAGCCCTCAAAAGGAGGTTTTTCTCAATCCCCGGCAAGTAATCCAAAACACTTCAACGGCAGCAAGTACTGTGAACAGCTGTGATACATGACTACTGACTACGTCCTGGCTGAACTTCTACTGAATTGCCAGCCACTACTAATCATGAGAGGCCCTTCTGTGCTTCGCTTACAGGTATCCAGCAGTTCCGTTCCTCTCCAGACCTTGGAGGGCAGGCTGTTCCCAGAAAGAGCACAAGTTGCTCAAGGCCTCCCTTTATCAGAAACAGCTGGATGTACTGCTGTGTGCCCTGCACTGGGAGGTGCTCCTATGCAACCTCGATGAGATGAATGGGGGATATGCAAGCACATGAGCACTTGTGAATCTCCTTTTTAGAATATGGGAACATGACTCAACCTGAGTGAAGTAGTTAGTGGAAGAGATAAAGAAATCGTTTCAAACCTCTTAGAATCATAGAATAGTAGAGTTGGAAGGGGCCTATAAGGCCATCAAGTCCAACCTCCTGCTCAATGCAGGAATCCACCCTAAAGCATCCCTGGCAGGCGGCTGTCCAGCTGCCTCTTGAATGCCTCTAGTGTGGGACAGCCCACAATCTCCCTAGGTAACTGGTTCCATTGTCGTACTGCTCTAACAGTCAGGAAGTTTTTCCTGATGTCCAGCCGGAATCTGGATTCCTGTAACTTCAGCCCGTTATTCCGTGTCCTGCACTCTGGGATGATCGAGAAGAGATCCTGGCCCTCCTCTCTGGGACAACCTTTTAAGTATTTGAAGAGTGCTATCATGTCTCCCCTCATTCTTTTCTTCTCAAGGCTAAACATGCCCAGTTGTTTCAGTTTCTCTTCATAGGGCTTTGTTTCCAGACCCCTGATCATCCTGGTTGCCCTCCTCTGAACACGCTCCAGCTTGTCTGCGTCCTTCTTAACAGATGCTATGTTTTCTAAGTGCTTGCTCCACTTGGAAGGTCTCATGTGCAGGTGTCACTGGAATGAATAAGTGATGTGCAAGCACATGGGTGTTTCGCATCCCCATTCATTTCAGTGGGGATTTCACAGGAGACATTCCCAGTTGCTTGTGTCCTGAAAACTTTAGCATCTGTTAGGAGAATCAAAATGGTTTCCACCTCTCTGGCATCACCCACTTCATTTAGGTTTGATCACATTCCATTATTCTAAAACGGGGATGCCCACATCAAGACATATTCTCCGCCCCTTACCGTGCAGGGAGGACCGTGCGAGAGCCGCAATCTCTTGAATGGTGAGCGCTCGCCGGGACTTGGGTAACATTTCGACAGTGTCTTCAACATTTACCTTCAAGAGAATAGAAAAACAAGGTCAGAGGAGGCCTCACAGAGGATTCGAACCAAAGCCCCCATCCTGTAGTAAAGTGTGTGAGTAGGAAGTAAACTTTGAAACACTGCTTTGCATTAATAACAAATATTTATTTACAAGCTTTCCCCAGTTTACCTTAACAACAGCCTCTCTAACCGACACCAGGATTTGGTTGTGGGAAGAAACTCAGAACAAGATGTAGTGATGGCTTTAAAAGGGGGTTAGCTAAATTCCTGGAGGATAATGCTATCAGTGGCTACTGGTCCTGATGGCTATGTGCTACTTCCAGAAGCCTAATGTACACAAGTTGCTGGGGAACATGGGCAGGAGGGTGATGTTGAACTTGTGCCCTGCTTTTGGGTTCCAAGTCAACAGCTGGTTGACCACCATGTGAGCAGAATGCTGGACTAGATGGACACTTGGTCTGATCCAGCAGGGCTCTTCTTGTTTTCTTATGTTCTTAATTTCATAGAATCATAAAATAGCAGAGTTGGAAGGGGCCTACAAGGCCATTGAGTCCAGCCCCCTGCTCAATGCAGGAATCCACCCTAAAGCATCCCTGACAGATGGTTGTCCAGCTGCCTCTTGAAGGCCTCTAGTGTGGGAGAGCCCACAACCTCCCTAGGTAACTGGTACCATTGTCATACTGCTCTAACAGTCAGGAAGTTTTTCCTGATGTCCAGCTGGAATCTGGCTTCCTTTAACTTGAGCCCGTTATTCCGTGTCCTGCACTCTGGGAGGATCAAGAAGAGATCCTGGCCCTCCTCTGTGTGACAACCTTTTAAGTATTTGAAGAGTGCTGTCAGGTCTCCCCTCAATTTTCTCTTCTCCAGGCTAAACGTGCCCAGTTCTTTCAGTCTCTTTATTTATTTATTTATTTATTTATTTATTTATTTATTTATTACATTTTTATACCGCCCAATAGCCGAAGTCTCTCTTCATAGGGCTTTGTTTCCTGACCCCTGATCATCCTGGTTGCCCTCCTCTGAACACGCTCCAGCTTGTCTGCGTCCTTCTTGAATTGTGGAGCCCAGAACTGGACGCAATACTCTATATGAGGCCTAACCCGGGCCGAATAGAGAGGAACCAGTACCTCACGTGATTTGGAAGCTCTACTTCTATCAATGCAGCCCAAAATAGCATTGGCTTTTCTTGCAGCCATATCGCACTGTTGGCTCATATTCAGCTTGCGATCTACAACAATTCCAAGATTAAACTGGACAGTTGGGGAAAAGATGCCACATAGGATTCCCAACTTCTGAAATCAAACATTCTGGCTGCTGGGCTGAGCTTGTGGGTGCAGAACAAAACGGTCCACAGGTGGAGCTCAATGTGTTTTGGAGGAGTGGGAAACAAAATGGCAGAGTGCACAATAACACAGCTTGAGTCACTTGCCTTTGTCGCAAGAGCCAGAAAGCCAGTCCTGCCTGGACCAGCTACTTTTGTTCTAGTCAGTTGGCAACCTGTACTTGGAAGCCCAGTTCACTACTACTAGGCTGATCGACCAATTAAAAACCAGCGGATTAATCACCTGCATTCTAGCGGATTAATCAATGGGTTAAATTTAAACACATTTTCTTATGACCAAAACTTCAGTCCAGGTGCCGTTTTGAAGGAAGGATGAATCAACTTCCAAATTCGAAAAGGAACGCTCCCGCCCATGGAAGGAAAGGCCATCTTTAAACTTTGTCATTCCACACTACAAGGAATGCAGAGGTTCCCCGAAACAGGACAAGGAGCAACGAACAAAAGTGACATGAAATCTAAGCCCCGTGGATTTAAATTTGCCTTCGCCAAGCAAAATTGACCTTCAATTGATTCGTCAACTGAAGTTTTCCTATTGATAAATCTACCAATCGAACTGAATAAGAGCAGCTCTACAGGATCAGACCAAACGCCTATCGAGTCCAGTGTCTGGTTTTCCAGAGTGGTCAACCAGATGCCCCAATGGGAAGCCCACAATCAGGCCATGAGGGCAACAGCATCCTCACAACCATGCTCCCCTGCGACTGTTATTCAGAGGCATGACGTCTCTGATCCTGGAGGTAGAACTCCCATGACTAAGAGCCACTGATGGCATAATCCCCTTTTAAAGTCTTCTACATTGGTGACTGTCGCCACATCTTCGAATCATAGTAGAGATGGAAGGGGCCTATAAGGCCATCGAGTCCAACCCCCTGCTCAATGCAGGAATCCACCCTAAAGCATCCCTGACAGATGGCTGTCCAGCTGCCTCTTGAAGGCCTCTAGTGTGAGAGAACTCACGACCTCCCTAGGTAACTCGTTCCATTGTCGTACTGCTCTAACAGTCAGGGAGTTTTTCCTGATGTCCAGCCAGAATCTGGCTTCCTGTAACTTCAGCCTGTTATTCCGTGTCCTGCACTCTGGGGTGATCGAAAAGAGATCTTGGCCCTCCTCTGTGTGACAACCTTTCTTGTGCCAGTGAATTGGAGGAGATAAATAGTTCCCCCATACACGCATGCAGGAGTGGAGAATCAGCACACCCTGGCAGCATGACCACCGAGGATTTTACACATTGCTCATTCCGCACACAACATCCCCAAAGCGAGGTTGGAGAACAATGCGCCCAAGCGGCAATCTCAATCAGGTAGTGAACATTTTGAGCAGTCCGTGTTAGCGGTCTCCGTTTGAGGGCAATGCACATTGCCCTGCAATGTGCAAAACGTTTGATCAGTTGACACGCACCAACTTCCCATTGGCGATGATTCATATATTTTGATTGTGTCATTCCGTGCAAAATCCCCCATGCGCTGGCTTGGGTACGAATGCTGGAGAAATTTGAGACGGACAAAACTGAGTTCAGATTTCTAAGAATCCATCCTGTAGAATGCACTGTGGACCAGCCTCCCCATCCTGCATGGAATCTGCAGACTTCAATATATATTACTTTCCTGAAATTTACGCAAATTCATTTGTAGAAATATATGTACATTTCTGCTGAGACCTATGCCATGCTAGAAAATATATGCAGGGAAAAGTCGAATGGAATGGGGGACAATATGCTAAATGTTACGTACTAACATAAATTATGTAAATTGTTGCAAACTTTCTTATGGAGTTACTTGCGTATTTTCTGCCTAACAGGAAAAAATAGAATTCATCTGTGAATGGACGCCAGAACGAATGACACTACACAATTCATGAAACACATGTGTGTTTGTGTGGGTGGGGGTGTTTCTCAAAATCTAGACAACCCTAGCTGGGAGTCATGGGAGTTGTAGTTGAGCACATCTGGAGAGTGGTCATAGAATCATAGAATCATAGAATAGCAGAGTTGGAAGGGTCCTACAAGGCCATCGAGTCCAACCCCCTGCTCAATGCAGGAATCCACCCTAAAGCATCCCTGACAGGTTGTAGTCCTACTGCCTCTTGAAGGCCTCTAGTGTGGGAGAGCCCATAACTTCCTAGGTAGATTAGTGAAGGCTGTAGTAAGGGTTGGAGTCCATAATCACTAAAGTCCTTTCTGCCTTCTTGGCTGTTTTCAAAGAGGCTTACGTAAGGTTCCTTTTTTCATAAATAATTTGCAAGACTGGATCAACAACACACAAGTTGCAGCAGGCTGTAAATGACACTCGCATGGGAGGTGTTGTAAAAGCCAAATGAATGAGAAGTAATATATGGCAGGGGAAAGTGTGGAAGGCAGGAAAAGTCAGTCGGCTTAAGAGTTCCCTTAGGAGCACCTGTTGGACCACACCAAAGGGCCGTTTAGCCAAGCATCCTGTTCCCAACAGTGGTCAGCCAGATTCCTTGGGGAAGCGTAAAAGCAGAGCATGAAGGCAACAGCGCGTCTCCTGTTTGTTTGCCTCAGTATCTGGTCCTCAGAAACTCAGGAGTATACTGTGAATATGGAGGATCCAGAGGGAATCTACACGTCATACTGAAGGCGCTTGCATGCACCCCCAGTACACCCCCAAAACGATGGTGTAGATTCCTGCCTACCTGCAGCCCAGAAGAGACGGAGGAGGAGGCAGCTGGGGAATCCGGCCGCGTCCTTGCTGTTAGCAAATGTAACTCCATTTTAGAAAAATCTTGCTGTGTGACTTGGGAATGAACTCTGTTTCACCCAAACCCCCTGTGCTATGTAAGTTGTTTTTCAGAAACAGCAGTTGAGGAATCGGTTTGAACCAAACCCGGATGCCTGTTGACATTTAGTCAGAACCAGCACAATGTACACATTTTTAGAACAATGGTGGGAGAGAGGCATATGTAATGCTAACTATACCACGTATACATTTTTAGAATAATGGCAGGAAAAGAAGCATATGTGATGTTAACGGTATAAATAATTGTAATTTCTTGTATTCAGGGTCCGAATAGCTTTAGAGCTTTTCGCACCCAGCGCTGCAGCCTGAATAAATATATATATATATCCTCCAAACTTGATCTGTGCATTTCTATGGGATCCACCCTTAGGAAGAAAGAACCAGATATTTGTCTAACAAATTGGTGATGTGACTCGGATTATCTTTCTAAGTTGGATCGCTGTCGGCCGTTCTGTCAAAGAGTGGGGCAACTAGGGTGTGGCCACAGGACTGAATTCAGTCCTTCCTCTTTGCCTCAAGACCACAGACTGACCGATGCCGATGTCCAATTAGGCAAGGATCTGAAAGTCTGACAAATTTAGACACAGACCGGAGGCTTTGGAAAGGCGTCTTAAGTTGGCAATTAGACGTAATTGCATATTGGTTCGCAATTAGAAATAGTTGCATTGTATTGTTTGGCAGTTAGACGTGACTGCAATATTGTCTTTGGAGTTCCCGGGAACAGGGGTAAGTGTAATTCTTTTCTTCAAATTGGAAGTTCAGACTTGTCTGAATTTCACTTGGGAAGACATGGGAGTTAAAGTCCCAGTCTGTAGAAGAAAGTTCCTTAACCCCACTTGGTTATATGTTGGGAAATTTCTCTGTCCTTTGTGGTGTTGTGCTAAAAATGTTTGTTGTGTTAAAAATGTTTGTTGCGTTAAAAATGTCTGTTGTGTTAAAATGTCTAAAGATGAATTGATTAAGTTTTGTGTTTGTGAATGGCCAATTTTTGGCACTGGATAGAGACCAGGGGGGTCTTTTGATGACATCACAGCCTGCCCCCTCTTGGCTTTTAAAAATGTAAAATGCAAAGGTGTAATATTATGTTAATACAGAAATGGTTTAAGGAGTTAAAGTCCCATGTTTTACCCCAGAGTGAAACCTTTGCACCCCCCCTTCTCAAGGAGGCAAAGATGATCCCTTTGATCATCCCCCTTTGAAACCTAACCCCAAGAATAAGGTTCGCGCTCCCAGCAGGGCATCGCCTGCAGTCAATAGAATTAAGACAAAAGAAGTTAAAGCCCCCCTTCCTCTGACTCTGATCAAGAGGAGGGAGCGTTTGCCCCGTCATGAGTAATGCCGCTCCGCTTGCGAACATATTTGCTTACTCTCTCTTCTTCACGTCAAATCTGCACAATTGGAAAAACCAGAACCCCTCATTTAGCGAAGACCCAGAGAAGTTGGCAAGTCTGTTCGAATTTATAGGAGTTGGCGGGGGGGGGGGGGGCTCAGCGGATGCCGCTGATTCAGCTCATGCCTCAGGCAGATCCCAGCAGGGGAACTGGCCAGGCAGAGAGAGCACCGCCTATTACAATTGTATAGTAGCCGGTTTAAGATAGATTGTTTCGTAAACCAGTGAACCTGTCTAAAGTTTTTGAAATCAAACAGGAGAAAAACTGAGAGCCCTTCCGCTTTTTTTTTTGGAATGGCTGACAAATACTTTTAAAATGTATTCTGGCATAGAATCATAGAATAACAGAGTTGGAAGGGGTCTACAAGGCCATCTAGTCCAACCCCCTGCTCAATGCAGGAATCCATGGATCCCTTGACATGGGTCCTTTGGATGATGCCAACCAAAGGGTAATAGTGAATCAGTTTAGATACAACACAGCTATATATATATATATATATATATATATATATATATATATATTATGCAGAAGATAGATGGAGTGTATGGGAAAGGAATTGGAGAACTTTTAGAAATTGCTCAAGCAGTATATGATCGAAGGGATGAGATAGATGAGAAGAACCAGGTGAGGCAACAGGCAAAATTTATTGCCCTAGCCTTAGAGGAGAAAGACAAAAAGAAAGTTAGAAATCAGGAGGAGGTTCAAGAAGGCAGGCAAGAAGGCAGCCCCTTGGCAAGAGTCAATGTGCGTTTTGAACAAGGACAATGAAAACAAGAATGCCATATTTTAAAGGCAAAATTGGAACATGAAAGTCCCAGAGGAGGGTCTGGACCAACACCAGTTCTTTATGAATCCCAATGAAGGGGATCCGGGTCGGGCTCCCCCATTCTTTAAACTGATTCAGCCAGCACCGACCCAGTGGTTAAGATTAAAGTGGGGGATAAGACCTTTACGCGCCCTCTACTGACCAAAGTTGGAAACACTCACTTGAAACATGCAGGACATCTGGGCTGAAAATGGGAAGAGAGATGAATAAAGCGTTTTTAAGACCTTAAATCAGCATTACAGGTGCCACCCGCATTAGCCTTACCCGATTACCGGAAGCCATATCGCCTGTACGTGCACGAAAAGAAAGGAGTGGCCTCAGGATTGCTGTGCCAGAAGCTGGGACCTTCATGGAGACCGGTAGGCTATTATTCTAAAGTCTTAGATCCTGTAGCTAAAGGTTGGCCTGCATGCTTGAGAGCTGTCACTGCCACCGCCCTCCTCGTCCAGGAAGCGGACAAGCTGACCATGGGAGGAGAGATGGAAGTTCTTGTGCCACATGGAGTGCCCCAGATCCTAGGATCAGGAGGAGGAGATAAGTATCTCAACCCTGCACGGCAGTCAAGGTATGAAATTGGATTATTGTTAACTGAACGATTGACTTTTAAGGCCATTGCCTCTTTAAATCCTGCAACATTGTTACCTGAAGGAACCTCAGAGGAGGGCCCCGAGCATGACTGTTTAGAGACTTTAAGTCTAGAATCCAAGTCTAGACCTGATTTAAATGATATTCCCCTTGAGCATCCTGATGTGACTTATTTTGTTGACGGCTCTAGTTTTGTAACTGAAGGGAAAAGACACACAGGAGCAGCTGTGGTAACCAGTGAAGAAATCATATGGCAAGAGAGATTACCTCCACATTTCTCTGCACAAGCCGCTGAATTGATTGCTTTAACGCGAGCCCTCGAGTTTGGAACAGGTAAACGCTTAAATGTATATACAGACTCTCGTTATGCTTTCTCTGTATTATATGCGCATGGTGCCTTATGGAAAGAAAGAGGTTTCATCACTGCCAATGGACAGCCTGTCGCGCATGGAGGTCTCATCAATGACCTGTTACAAGCCCTGATGCTTCCCCTTGAAGTGGCTGTGATGCATGTGCGAGCCCACGGACGTGCGCCCGAAGAAAAATTGAGAAAAGGAAATCAGAAGGCAGACCAGGCTGCTAAACAAGCTGCCCTGCAAGGAGAAGCAGGAATTTTCCTAGTTCAACCCGCCAAACCGTTACCACCTGTATATGAACCCTCAGATGACGCCCTGGCTCAAGAAACCAAAGCTCAAAAGAATGAGACTGGTTGGTGGATAACCCCTGAAGGACTTGCAGTACTGCCTCGATTGATCATGAGAAAAATCCTACAAGATCTTCATCAGAACCTGGGACATCCTGGAGCCAGCAGCATGGTGGAACACCTGCAAAGAACAACCATTAGAAAAGGGATGCACCAAGAAGCCCAAAGAATAGCCGCAACCTGCACCATCTGTCAGAAGACCAACATTCCCAGACGACCCCCTCCAGCGATGGGAGGAAGACCTTGCCAAAGGGTTTAAGTATTTGTTAGTTTTTGTTGATCAGGTCATGGGTTGGATGGAGGCCTTTCCTTGTCAGAATAACCAGGTTAAATCTGTAGTTCAAAAGTTAATGTCAGAAATTGTAACTTGCTTTTCCTTACCTGAAGTCATAGAAATCAGATCAAGGAAGCCATTTTACTTCTAAGATAGTGCAGGGGGTAGCTAAAAGAGCTAGGGATAGATTGGAAGCTCCACACTCCTTGGAGGCCACAGGCCTCAGGACAAGTGGAAAGAATGAATAGGAAGAACCCTTGAAAGAAACACTGAAGAAAATCCAGCTAGAAACCTCTCAAAATTGGGTAGATGCCTTGCCCCTAGCCTTAACGAAGCTTAGGAGAATGCCTCGCAAGGGTTTAAAGACATCACCTTTTGAATTGATGTTTGGGTTTCCACCGCGTGTGCTGACTGGGATAAGGGAAGAAGTTAAGTGGGAAATGGGAGACCAGATGTTATTTGGTCATATAACTGCCCTTCAGTCTGTTTTAACACAGCTCCACAAGTACGCCGCACCCTTCCAGCGATTGCCACTTGATGTCCCGATCCATCGCTTCCAGACGGGAGATGAAGTGTTGTTGAAAAGGTGGAACCCAGATTCTGACGGCGTACGGTGGGAAGGACCTTATTCAGTAGGACTTGTAAGCCATTCAGCAGTTAAGTTAATTGGACTAAATAAATGGACTAAATAAATGGACTCATTGTTCTAGAATTAAAGCCTACAGGCCACCCCTGCCTCCTTCGAGCCTCGCATGCTCGAGGGACACGGGCAACCTTGAGGACAGCAACCCTCCCTCTCTGAACTCACCGGAAGCAGCTCAGAGCATAGGACAAGAATCCAACAAGGATCAAGACAAGCGTGTTAAGTATACTTGTATACCTCTTGGAGGCACCAAAGTTAAAATTGTGAAAAATTAGTAGATGGGTGGGCCTCCAAAGTGTGCACTATCATACAGCAGCTGAACCAGTCATTCAAAATTTTGTAAACCCACTGCCCCAAGGAGAACTGAACAACACTGTTGTGTGGACACAAGGAAAAGGGCCTCAGAAAAACCCCTACATCTTTCAGAGGTTAGGGACTGTAGAGCCCAAAATCTACTGGCCTTTGTGGTATAGGCGGCATCCAAAGAATTATCGGCCTCGGCCCTAAATTAAAATTAAGTGTGTAACCACTTTAAAAGTAAAGAGTCTCAATTAGATACTCCCATTTGTGTACACCACGATCGGCACCCATCAAAGTGTGCCATTTCCACGATAGGCCATGTCTACTTTTAAAAGATTCAGAAGCATGGCCTTGGTCCTGCTTGAATGCTTGATCCTAATCCAGACGGGACAAGGAAACTGGTTCAAAACACATGCTGAATATATGTTTAACCAACATGGACAAGATGCAATTTTGTTTTATGAACATCCTCTTACTGTAAGAGACTTTATCATGATACCTAGTTTAATTACTGATCCTGACATGGTTGTAGGAGCTCTGCAAGCCACGCTAGGGAATAAAGGAGCAGGTACTCTTTTTACTAAAGTAAGTAGCAGTGAATTCAGAGCAAACCCACACTGAAAGTTTAAAACCAATAAGTACACCAAAGGAATGTGTTTTTGTTGTTCACACTCAGGAAGTTAGAATAACAAGACCAAAGATTGGGGAAAATAGAAGCCATTCTATGAACGATTAAAGAATTATTCCTATTGTTCTGATAAATTTTGGTTGTGGGGACAGAGAAATACTTCCATGTCTATTAACTCCCCTAATCAAACAACCTTTTCTGATATATATCCTGAATACCCAATGTTTCAGGCGAAATATTCAGGAAAAGGAGGAAGTATTTGCTCTGGATGGCAAGCCAGAGACCCCAATTTATGGTTCTTTTATAAAGGATGGGCCACTAACTATCACCCTGGAAACTACCAATGTGTGGGCGTTGGGTATCTGACCATGCCAGTGCAAGTGGTAAAACTTGCTGGAATCAGAACTCGGAGAGAGACAGGGGGCTTAGGACAGCTAGTAGGACCCATAGGAAAGAATTGTAATGACATGGTGATTGTAAGAAAACAAATGTCTAAAACAGAACCATCAAGAGTAGCAGGTGGATTATTCTCTGGAATCCTAACATTAGGAGCATATCCTGGCATCATTGCACAGGAAAACCGCAAAAGTATATTAGGCTTGACCTGTCGCTTAGAGAAAACTATAAATGCTACTGCAAGAATGATTAGAGCAATGCAATCTGAAATAGAAGACCTTAGTCAAGAAGTTGGACAGCAGCGTTTTGTATTAGATTATATTTTGGCCAAACAAGGAGGATATTGTAAGATAGTTGGTAAAGGGTGTCGAGTCACCTTTCAAGATTTAAATAAAACTATTGAAAATGAACTTGAGAATCTCCAACATATGAATGGCCAAAATACAAGAGGGATCAGCGGACCAAATGATTGGTTTAATTGGCTTACCAGCTGGTTACCTGATTTAAGTTGGCTCAAGGGATTGATAATGATTATGTTAGCCGTATTGTTTGTTTGTCTAGTATTATCTTGTTGCTTTCCCTGTTTAATGGCTCTTATTCGCCACATGCAAAAAAAACTTGATGCAAAACCAAATGCTTGTAATGTATGAACAAATAGATGAAAGAATCAATGATAAACTGTGATTTATGATCTATAAAACGCTTTAGAGGAGGGAGAAATGTTAGCAAATGTAACTCCATTTTAGAAAAATCTTGCTGTGTGACTTGGGAATGAACTCTGTTTCACCCAAACCCCCTGTGCTATGTAAGTTGTTTTTCAGAAACAGCAGTTGAGGAATCGGTTTGAACCAAACCCGGATGCCTGTTGACATTTAGTCAGAACCAGCACAATGTACACATTTTTAGAACAATGGTGGGAGAGAGGCATATGTAATGCTAACTATACCACGTATACATTTTTAGAATAATGGCAGGAAAAGAAGCATATGTGATGTTAACGGTATAAATAATTGTAATTTCTTGTATTCAGGGTCCGAATAGCTTTAGAGCTTTTCGCACCCAGCGCTGCAGCCTGAATAAATATATATATATATCCTCCAAACTTGATCTGTGCATTTCTATGGGATCCACCCTTAGGAAGAAAGAACCAGATATTTGTCTAACATTGCCACCGCCCTGCAGGTAGGCAGGAATCTACACCATCGTTTTGGGGGTGTACTGGGGGCGTATGCAAGCGCCTCCAGTACGACGTGTAGATTCCCTCCCACTTAGACATCATGGCCCTGTTCAGAGAGCACACTAAACCATGATGGTTAAGCATTTTGAGCTAAACATTAGGGCTTAGCGTGTTGTGTGAACCATTCCTAACCATGGTGGCTACATAACCACAGTTTAAACACGCTCAATAACAACTCGCTGCATAAAGGTTGGCGGCCTAACCATGGCTTAGTGTGTTGCCTGAACAGGCCCCATGATCAAAAGCCTTCCTCATAGGCTTATCTTCCATGAATTTGTTGCCGCCATCTCCTCCTCTTCCTCCCCCCCCCTTTTTTTTTCTTTTTTAAAGCCATCTAAGCTGGTGAGCAACACTGCCCCTTGTGGAGTGGAAGGGGACTCCAGGATCTTACTTTTGACAAATGGCTTCCAGCATAAATTCTAAACACTTCTGTGTCCCGGGTGGATCACACAGACATCAGACACCCACTGCCAGGGCTGGATTGGGCTGGCAAGGGCGTGCTCAATAGCTCCAAGCCCAGGCCCCAAGGTCAGCAGCTTCAGCTGGAATTCTGCACTGCAGCAAGATGGACCAACTGGGTTTCAGGGGCAAAATGC
The DNA here is from genome assembly GCF_023053635.1 of Elgaria multicarinata webbii. Lineage (NCBI taxonomy): Eukaryota > Metazoa > Chordata > Lepidosauria > Squamata > Anguidae > Elgaria > Elgaria multicarinata. Next base: position 11,913,071 of record NC_086178.1, on the reverse strand, counting down.
CTTCTGGAGAGAGGCCTCTTTTACACCAAGGACCTTTGGTGGGCTTAGCTGGTGGTGCTCTGATCAATGCCAGGCTGATGGGTCTGGCAGATGCCATCTTGATTTCCCACCACGCACCAGAGTGATATAACAATTTATATTTATTTACTTTTTATTTATAATATTTTTATCCGGCACCTCAGCCAAAAAGGCTCCTGGAGCAGCTTGCAATAAATCAGTAAAGAAGACAGCCCCTGCCCTCGGGCTTACATTGTAAATAAATAATCATAAAAAAAGACATGGCACACGAGGAAAGTGGGATGGGGAGGGAAGAGGGGGGGAAAGAAATTAAGGAGACTGTTTTGCAGGACTGATAGGAAGGCCCTGCTCCCCCCCTTCTCAACTCCCAACAAAGGGCAGACCAACAGCTCCTTCTTCTTCCCCACAGGGTCAAGATGATGGATAGCCCTGTGTGTGTATGGGGGGCTGTCCAACTGAAGCAGGCCCTGATGTTAATGAGGGCATAGTGGGAAAATTAAAATGGTGGCTCATGGCACCAATTGGAGTGCCACAGAGAGAGAGAGAGAGAGAGAGAACAGGAGGAGGGTTTTCCTCCATCGCCCTGCTAGATCCAGAACTTTTAAAAAATCATGTTGTTACACCATTCAGACTCTATTTGCTGCTTGCTGCCTCCTGGCACCTATCCCAACCCTACTGATGCCTCCAAAGCAGGTTGCTTCATTTTAAGGAGGGGGGTGTCAGGGACGGGGCAGGCAAAAGCAATGAGCCCCCAAAGTCCCCAACAGCTGCCTGAGGATGCCATGTGCTTAGGTGCAGTTTACTGTGTTGGCAAGCAGAAAGCCAATATGAAATTCCCATAATCCTACACCATCTAACCTGCTGCCCCAACTAAGCCTCCTTGCTAGCTCATATCTGGGTGGTGGGGTTTAAATCTATCATCTTGAAAACATGACTTATTAACCTGAACTGAGAAGAAAACATGTCAAAATGTAACAATTATTATATAGAACCTCTCTATATTAAAGGAAATTGTGTTGTTTACCTGGGGCTTTTGTGCTTCCTGGTTCTTTCGCATGACTGTTATGGGCTGCATTACATGAGAGGAGAGGGGTGACAAGGGGGTTGAATTTAATAGTTCCCCTCCGTTCAGTTCCATTGAGTTCTATTGAGACAGCGCCATCTAGTGGTGGAAGATCCTGCTGTTCCCCTGCTATTTCCACTTTAAAAGCAATTCTTTTTATCCTGGGATTTCTGGAGGATTCTGCAGGAAAGGTCCTGGTTGTTGATGACATCATGAAATCGACCTGAAAACTTCCGTAAGTGTCCAATCACAAGGGTGCAATAAATCGCTTGTTTAGAGGAGCCCATGAACTTTACAACCAAGTTTGCACCCATGTCTATTTTGTATCTAAGGCAAGTACCTCTATTGCCCCTTCTTAGGCCATGGTTAGACCAGGCCTATATCCCGGGATAGTCCCGGGATTATCCCTGTGCATCCAAATGACACACAGGGGATCCTGGGAGCAGGCAGGGACGACCCCTCCATTTGCCTGGGATAATCCTTAGGTCTAGCTAAGGCCTTAGTTATGCAACTGTGGTAGTGATGTGGCCACCAACTGGACAATGCACCATGAAAATGCGTCCATAACTCCTCCCTATAGTTCCATGCATCATGATTTATCATAGAATCATAGAATAGCACAGTTGGAAGGGTCCTACAAGGCCACCGAGTCCAACCCCCTGCTCAATGCAGGGATCCACCCTAAAGCATCCCTGACAGATGCTTGTCCAGCTGCCTCTTGAAGGCCTCTAGTGTGGGAGAAGCCACAACCTCCGTAGGTAACTGATTCCATTGTCACACTGCTCTAACAGTCAGGAAGTTTTTCCTGATGTCCAGCTGGAATCTGGCTTCCTTTAACTTGAGCCCGTTATTCCGTGTCCTGCACTCTGGGAGGCTCGAGAAGAGATCCTGGCCCTCCTCTGGGTGACAACCTTTTAAGTATTTGAAGAGTGCTCTCATGTCTCCCCTCAATCTTCTCTTCTCCAGGCTAAACATGCCCAGTTCTTTCAGTCTCTCTTCGTAGGGCTTTGTTTCCAGACCCCAGATCATCCTGGTTGCCCTCCTCTGAACACTTGCTTCCAAATGTGCTTAATTTTTCACCATGTTTTTTCCCCCTTTTTCTTTTGTTTGTTTTCCTCATAAGCTACGGTGTCGCCCTCTCCAACGGCACGTATCTGGCTTAAAAAGGCTATCCAAAGCAGCACAGCGAGCTCTGCCTACTTCTCAAAATTATATGGATTTCAGAGCTGATGTCAGCACTGGCAGGCAATTCGTCGGGGGGGGGGGAAGGGGGTTGCTGGAATAAAACGGAGATGGCACGGAATTACAGAGCCGACTGGCTCAGTTAAATTGTGTGTGTCAATCAATCTTTTCCTGCAGCACTAAAAACAGATTAGATACTTATGTGAGAGACATACAAACAGAGAGAGAAAAAGAGAGAGAGAGAGATTGCACATGCATGAGATTTAAGTGAGATCTAGGTGCAATGGCATCTCGTCTGTGCATGCACAAAATTATTATCATTCCCTCTACTTCCAGTATTTACAGCTGAATTCCATTGCTTATGCAGCTAAAATAACATCCTAGGCTTAGAGAAACACAAAGGTTTACAGAAGTACAAAAAAAAAATCTTTAGCAAAAAGGCCCTAAGGGGTGAAACCCCCCAAACAGCTCAGTGGTAACATAATGCTAACTGACTGTTTGGGGGGAAACTTGAGGGGGGGAAATGGGGAGGGGGGAGGGAGAATGGAATATCATGGGAAAGGCTGTGGCTGGGTGGGTGGGTGAAACTTTTTGTTTCAGGTCCCGCTTGTCTTTGATAACATCAAAGTAAAAATTCAGCAAAAATAACAGTCCCCTGACCCCAAGGAGATTACAATCTAAAACTGACAAAAGAGAAGACAGCAGAAAAAGTGGCAAGGATGGCGCGCGAATGAGTAAAATGTTCGTGGGCTGCTGGCCAACTTTCAGTAGTAAACTCTGAACAGGAGGCGGATTCTTCTAGCCATGTTAGCAGCACCCTGCTGTTTCAAAGGGTTGTCTGGCCCGATGTGCAGGTAGCAGGAAGGAAAAAAGACGAGACTCACAGCATTTCTACCAGCCAAGCTGCCGGTCCCTGGGATACAGAGGCAGCTGGGTGGAATGCGCAAAACGCTGTCGTGATTTTATCGGAGCCCGCAAAGGAAGGAAGTAAATCTGCAGTGTGTGGCGGAACGATCAGTAACAACGGGACGGGAAACAGAAAGTGCGATAATGGATAATGCTTTAGTCATTAAAGTATCTTAACGTACAGCAACCACCACCCTGGCAATCTCCCCACATGGCGTGGCGCCAGCTCTCACGTTTGCCTACAGTGGTGCAAAGAAAACAAGAAGAACAAAGCTAATGCAAATGGCTCTCGCCGAACGTGATGGAAAACTATCCCCAGCTGGGATGGGACGGCTAAAGGCTTGAATCTTGTGGAGACAGCGGACGGGGGCTCGCTGCAAACCCATAAGAGAGGGACCTCTTTGTGAGCCACGGGGACAGACCAGAATGAGATGCAAAAAGTGGGGGCAACTGCACTGCAAGGAGACACACACCCCAACGTCGCAATCAGGCCTGGTGCCAGACTATTTTGCGCCCTAGGCACGGCGCACCCCACCCCCCAAAAAAATTGCCAACCTCGATTTTTCAGAACAGATGTTTTGTAGAAAAAATAAAAAGCACAAAACTTGAACTTATGTTTTTTTCTTCTTAAAACAGCTAATTTGTATAAAACTGTAACCCTTAAATATCAGTACTGCGCCCCTCTGAGGTCTGCGCCCTAGGCGGCTGCCTAGTTGGCCCAATGGTAGCGCCGGCCCTGGTCGCAATCAGAGCACATACAGAGGGTGTGAAAACATTGGCACCATTATCATGTTAAAATATGTCTTTGAGTTCCTTTGCCACATCATAAGAACATAAGAAAAGGCTGGATAAGACCAAGTGTCCATCTAGTCCAGAACTCTGTTCACACAGTGGCCAACCAGCTGTTGACCAGGAACCTACAAGCAGGACATGGGTGCAACAGCACACACACACACACCTATGTTCCCCAGCAACTAGTGTATACAGGCTTACTGCCTCTGATGTTGGAGGTAGCACATAGCCATCAGGACTAGTATCCATTGATAGCCTTCTCCTTTAGGAATTTATCCAAATCCCTTTTAAAGCCATCCAAATTGGTGGCCATAAGGTACCAGGACAATCCTTGCTCATAGCCATGTGTTTTGTGCTCAATGATTCCTTTATTCTATGGAACAAAGCAAATGGGCTTTATTCTGGGGACATGGTTGACAGGCAGGGGGTCAAAACCTGCTCACTGCTCTAAACAGTGTTGTATGGAATATATGGAACTGCCCTCTGCCCTCTCCCCAGGCCCCCAGTTATTATTTATTTATTGCATTTGTATACTGCCCCATAGCCGAAGCTCTCTGGGCGGTTTAAATAAGATTAAAACACTTAAAAACAATATACAAAAATTAAAAGCCACAAAAACATACAATATGCACATACATTTAAAACCGCTAAAACAACTTTAAAAAAAAAACCACGATGAGCCTAAAAAAACAGACCCAGGCTCATCACATATTGCTAAATGCCAGGGAGAAGAGAAAAGTCTTGACCTGGCACCGAAAAGATAACAATGTTGGCGCCAGGCAAGCCTCGTCAGGGAGATAGTTCCACAGTTGGGGGGCCACCACAGAGAAGGCCCTCTCCCTTGTTGCCGTCCTCTGAGTATCCCTCGGATTAGGCACCTGGAGGAGGACCTTAGATGTTGGACATAGTGTTCGGGTAGGTTCGTGTCGGGGAAGTTATTATGGGGGCATGCTGCGGCTCACTGTTCTATTGCACTTTTCAATGTACAAAATACTTGACGGTTCTCATCCCATTAAATCCCGCTCGTAACAGCTGATGAATTCCTTGAAGCTAAGGGATAGGTGGGACCTGCCTTACCCATCTGGTTTCCTCCAGTTGTGTTGGACTGCAGCTCCCATAATCCCACAGCCAACATAGCTTTTGCAAAAAGCCATTTGTGGGTAGGGCGTGGGGGAGACTGCTGGGGAGAGGAATTTAGAAACATTTCACATGTTTCTTCTAACTGGGGAAAATAGCAACTTGAAGGAGGGAGCCTCCTCCCTCAAGTTTCTATTTGCCCCAGTAAAAACAAAACAAAGAACATATGCATGCAACAGTAACTTGCGAGGGAGAGGGGAGGGATTTGCATTGGAAAAGTGAAGCAGTGGGGAAAGGCTTAAAACCTACCACTCTGCGTGACACAGTCCCAATTCAGGCACCCCTCCCACGGTTGTTATTCACAAAAGAAAAATATTAAAAGGGTGGAGAGATATTTCTGTATCTCCAGCGTCATGTCTAGCTGAGCCCTAAGAAACAGCGTGGTGGTTTTATGGAGATTTGAACGCAGGCCTTCAGCCTGGAGTTCCCCTATACACACATTCAACACTTCTTGTAATGCACCATAAAGGCTTCTGTTTTGCACCCAGAGGCCATCTCGGGCGTGCAAAGAAGCCTGCCACAAGGGCTGCAACTAGTAGGATTTAAGATTTTAGACCCGGGACACAATGATCTGAGGGAGAGGTGGGTGCGTTTAGACGGCTACGTGAATTACTTCAGTTGTGAAGCACGCCAGTTGTGAAGCATTTCTCTTCTCCCTACCATCCCACACTTCACAACTACTTCCCTTATTTGTTGGAGTGAAAAAATACTCAAAGGAAAACAAAAACCTGTTTGCCATCCCTGAGAAAGAAAGAAAGAAAGAAAGAAAGAAAGAAAGAAAGAAAGAAAGAAAGAAAGAAAGTAAGTTTCTCTGAGCAAGTGCATTGTTGCATATGAAACTCACTTAAATCACAGCACTATTGTGACTGCAGGAATACAATGGGTTTTGCTTCTGCTGCTAAATACATTTTCTTGGCAATAAGTGTTGTTTTGTTGTGGGAAAGAAAAGAACAATATTTTTTTTTTAAAGTAATAAATAAGAGAAATGATGTACATGCATCTGCAATGATGTACATGCCCAATGATGTACATGCCCAAATAAGAAAGGATCCTGAAGCAAGCAGTGTCAGACCCTTTGGGTCCTGGGTTGCCCATTTATTTATTTAGAGTAATTTTATCCCGCACCTCAGCCAAAAGGCTCTCGGAGCGGCTTACAATGTATCAATAAAGAAGACAGTCCCTACCCTCAGGCTTACATTCTAAAAAAAGACATGACACACAAGGAAAAGTGGATGGGGAGGGAAGAGGGAGAAAAATGACAGCACAGGGGCTGTCTACCATTGTCTCTGGATCACCTGCTGCTCTCTGGGTGGTCATATGGCCGGGGGGATGGGGACGGATGGGCTTTGGCCCCAAAGTCCTGCCCTGGGTGCAACATTGCCTGCAGCACAACATGCAACATTGGAGAGAACAAGGCCCTGCAAAGACTCAGGCAACAGGTTGGGATGTTGCAGAGAAAGTGTGCAGGAGTTACTCTATATAAGCTTGCTAACCGGACACCCGTCCCCCCGGACACACAGTGGAGGCTGGTGGCTCCGATGTCGATGGGGCGGTGAATCCGCTCTGGGTTTCAGTCAGAACCAATCAGAATCCTACAGGAGCTCTCCAAGATGCTCGGCGGATTTACCGCCCCACTGATATCGGAGCTGCCAGCCTCCACTGCAGACACAGATATACATAACGGGGTGGGGAGGGCATGAAGGAGGTAAAACAGCAGCATTGGGTGTCTATTCCCACTGCTGCACAGACAGCACGCCAATTTAATTTCTGAATTTTGTCTCTCTCTCTCTCTCTCTCTGTGTCACTGTCTCTGTCTCTCACTTCGTGCTACAGAAGGCCTTTAAGAGACAGGCCCCCAAGCCACGGCTAAAAGGCAAAAAGCACACACGCCCTCCCCCCACCATCCTTACCTGGCCCTTTCTGGCTTCCTCCCTCCCAGCCGTCAGCTCAGCAGCCCCAGAGACCGGCAGCCGGGGGCTTCTTCGCAACAGTTTCTGGACTTGTCGCTTGCAACAAGGTGCATTTCCATGGCAACCAGTCACCATGGACTGATTTCTCCCAGGATACAGGCCTGGCTTTGTACTGACGTCAGCGCAGCGGCACGGGAGGCACTCTCACTAAGGAACCACGCAGGCCGTGGCGGGAGCCGGGCTGGGGAGGAAGCAGGGCCAAGGGGGTGAAGCTGGGCTCTCCGTGGGGTGGGGAATTTGTGTCTGGGTCACTTCAGACAGCTCACGTGGTGGAAAACCTCTACACTCTGGGGAGAAGCTGCAACAGGCAACAGTTGTGCAGGGGTCTCAGACAGACCTCCCTTTCTTTCAATTGCTACCCCAGAGGTGGGCAACCTTTTTTTCCTCTTGAGGGCTGCATTCCCTGATAGATAAACTGTTGGCAGCCCCATGGCAGTGAGCTGGGCTGAAATCTCTATCTAACACTCCCTTTTCTCTCTCTTTCTGGCACCACCCCTCCTCTCTCTCTCTCTCTCTCTCTCTCTCTTTCCTACCCAACTAGGGATGTACAAGAATTTCGTTTCCGTTGGCAAATCATGCAAACTTGCCCCATTCGTGACCGCAAACATTTATTTATTTATTTATTTATTTATTTAGTACATTTATATACCACCCCATAGCCAAAGCTCTCTGGGTGGTTTACAAAAGTTAAAAACAATGAACATTAAAAACAGATATACAAAATTTAAAAATTCAAATTTTGTAGACAGCCAAAATTTGTGGGCCCCTGTACATCACCCACTGGGAAAAATACCTCATAAATGAAAATACACTTAGTGAAATCCTTTTACCTCTTCTAAATTTACTAGGGAACCAAGGAAGCTACATCTAGGTTTAGTTTGCATTGCCAGCGTAATAAAGTTTTCTTTTCAAAGCCTTTACCAAGTAACTGAGGGTAAAAAAAAACACCAAAAAAATGAATTTTTAAAATGTCCCTCTCCACATTATGACCGTTATACTGTTTTATAATATTGGTTTGTGTATCCCTTTTAGTGTTTAAATGTCATATGTTGCTTTCTCTATTTCAACATATTATATTATTATTATCATTATCATCATCATCATCATCATCTATATATATATAGCCCCATAGCGGAAGCTCTCTGGGCGGTTTACAAAAATTAAAAACAATGAACATTAAAAACAGATATACAAAATTTAAATCCACCAAAAGTATAAAAACAATATCCATTTAAATCAACTATTTTCGGGTCAGTTAAAAACTCAGCATATGCTGTTAAATGCTGTTAAATGCCTAGGAGAACATGTTCAAAAGTCCATTCCCCAACCCCAACCCCCCCCCCAGAAAACATTTACATGCTCACAAAACTCAACCTTGTATTCGAAAAATGCTTATTTTCTTCTTCTTCTTTTTCAAAATGCATGTTTTGAAATGCACTTTTAAAAAAAAAAAAGTGTTTGCATGCTTTAGTCGATGGGCGAGAAAGTGCATGCTTTTGAAAATGTGACAAACGGAATAATAAGTCACGAACAACAGTGGAAGCAAGCCGAACCGAGTGAAGTTCGGAAAATTTCGGTGAGCTCCAACATCCCTACCGCTGAGGGAAGGGGCAGATCATTTTTGCCAGAAGTCTGAATTGATCACATGCAGAGGGATTTTGGAATTAGATGGAAGGCTGAATAAAATCCAGCCAAGGGTCACATGCAATTCTAGGGCCGCAGGTTGCTGACCCCTGCACTCCGTGATCCATTTCACTGCCAATGGCTGGGATTGAACCTGAGATCTTATGCATGCAAACCATGTGCACTTCCACTAAGCTACTCTGCAGGACAAAGCTCTGTCATCTCCCTCACAGCACTGTGTAAAATGCAGCCCTGTGTAGCCCTGATAGTTGTGTGCTATCTCCAGTATTCAAGGCAGTAAGTCTGTGTGCACCAGTTGCTGGGGAACATGGGCGGGAGGGTGCTGTTGCACCATGTCCTGCTTGTTCATCCCCGACCGATGGCGGGTTGGCCACTGTGCGAACAGAGTGCTGGACTGGATGGACCCTTGGTCTGATCCAGCATGGCACTTATGTTCTTACGTTCTTATGCTCTTAATGCTTGGCTCAACCACCCTCCTTAGTGCACCCGCGTGGGCTACATCCCTCGTTATTTTAATACATTTATTATTTTAAAACTAATTATAATGATTGCAGGCTGCAATCGCTACCTTCTGCTTTCGTTGTCGTATTTCTCCTGTGGTTTACATTTTAATTGTTTTATTCTTTTAGTATTGCTAGTCACCCCCACTCTGCATACACAATAATTGCAGGAAAGGGCAAGATATACGTTTGCAAACAAATAAATAAATATTTCTATTGTGCCTTTTTAAGCCCTAAGGAAACACTCATCGTGACTCACATCAGCAATGAACAGTAAAAACAATCCAGACACTAACCATAAAACTATTAAAATAGAACATAAATGTGACAGTAGAGAAGACATTAAAACAATAGAGAACCAAACTCCCCACATCCTAAATTCAAACAACAGATAGATCCCAACACCAAGCAGCAAAACTAGCAGATTTCGCAGGGAAAATCAGACTGCACTGCTAATTTTCATTCAAAAACTCCCAGCATTATTCACAACATTCTGGCAACCAGCACAATGTTCTGGTTTTATACAAAACATTGGGGCAACAGAGGCGTTGAGGGTTAAAGAAAAAGACTGAATTGTTGGGGGGGGGGTTCCTGGTACGTTGGCAACCCTACAGATGGACTTGATAGGTTGCTGACAGAAACCAATGGCTGACAGAATGCACCGTCCTCGCTTTCCAATTCAGTAATTTGCCACTTGCTTTCAGGCTACTCTGTGGAATAGGGAACATTTGTTGGTTACAGAGAAAGATATCTCTGAAGCAGTGGAGGCTGGTGGCTCCGAGGTTACTAGTGCGGTGAATCCACTCCAGGTTTCAGTTAGAAGCGGTCGGAACTTTAAAGGAGCTGTCCAAGGTGGACAGCTCCTTTAAAGATCGGACTGGTTCTGACTGAAATCTGGGGCAGATTCACCGCACCACTGACATCGGAGCCATCAGCCTCCACTGCTCGGAACTCCAACCCTGGGCAAACCACCACTGTTTTCCAAACAGACTGCTTAAATACCACTGGAGTCGAAGAGATTCAGGCAGCTCAACTGAAGAGGATTACAGCCTTAGAGACTTATCCATAGCATTCGGTGGGACGTGTTCCCAGATCAGCGCGTACCTAGGAGCGCAACCCTCGCATTTTATTCCGGTGCCTTCTGGAAAAGCATCCACCCACCTGCGCTCCAAGCCAACATCACCAGGAAAACGATAACAACAACAAAAAGATGGGGCTAGATCTGCCGTTTTCTGGCACGCAGCACCTGTGTCGCTGTTTGTTTGGGTTGCCACGGCACCAGAAGCAGTCAACGAGAGATCCGGGACATCAAATAGACAAGTAGCTCTTTGCCCTCATGGGGCTCCCCTAGGATGCTGCCTGGGCCCATCTAAGAATCGGAACCAGCCCAGCCACGGAAGCAAAGCGAGCAGCTGGCTGGGATGGCAAAATTCCAGGGGCACCAGCAGCAGCTGGCCAACCAATTTGGAACAAAGAGAGACACAGCTTGAGCTTTTGGAAGAGGCGCAGGGAGGCAGCTCAGCTGCAATCAGCCGGGTGATCTCCCTTGCATTCCAGGGAACGCCATAGAGAGCGGTCTGATCCTTACTGGCCACCTGGAGCATAGAGACAGGTGTAAAGTGTGTGTGGGGGGGGGTTAAATCCATGGCAGACATTATCAGTAAAAATAAAACAATACTCTCCCAATCAAACCCTGGTTCATTATGTCTGCTATTGCCATGTTATTTATTTATTTATTTATTTATTTATTTATTTATTTATTTATTTGGAATATTTATATACCGCTCCCCATTGAAAAATTTCAGAGCGGTGTACAAGGTAAAATGAAAATAAAAACAGAATAAAACAGTTAAAACAAAATTTAAAAGAAGCAAAAACAGAAATCCAAGGCTGCATGTTAAAGGAAGGCTTCTTGGAATAAAGATGTTTTCAGGAGGCGCCGAAAGGAGTGCAAGGTTGGCGCCTGCCTGACCTCCAGAGGCAGGGAATTCCACAGGAGGGGGGCCACCACGCTGAAGGCTCTTCCCCTGGTGGATTCCAATCGGTGGATGGATCTAGGTGGAACCACCAGGAGCAGGCCCTCGGATGACCTCAGTGACCGGGCAGGTTGGTAAGGGAGAAGGCGCTCTCTCAGGTATCCTGGTCCCAAGTTGTTTAGGGCTTTGTACACAAGTACAAGAACCTTAAACCTGGCCCGGTAGCGAATAGGCAGCCAGTGCAGTTCCCTCAGCAGAGGAGTTACATGCTGGAAAGGGGCAGCTCCAGACAACAGCCAAGCTGCAGCATTCTGCACTAGCTCCAGCTTCCGGAGCAGCTTCAAGGGCAGCCCCACATAGAGCGTGTTGCAGTAATCCAATCTTGAGGTTACCAATGCCTGTACCACCATGGTCAAGCTATCCCTGTCCAGGAGAGGCCGTAGTTGGCGAACCAACCGAAGATGGTAAAAGGCACTCTGAGCCGTGGCGGCTACTTGAGCCTCCAACGACAGAAATGGGTCTAAGAGTACCCCCAAACTACGAACCTGTTCTTTCAGAGGCATGTTGCATGGCATATGATGAGACACACTGACCCTGTTCAGACGACACACTAAGCCATGGCGTTTAAGCATTTTGAGCTAAACATTATGGCTTAGCACGTTGTGTGAACCCTTCCTAGCCATGGTGGCTACATAACCACAGTTTAAACATGCTCAATAACCATTTGCTGCAAAAGGGTTAGCAGCCTAACCATGGCTTAGTGTGTCATCTGAACAGGGTGAAAGGAGGCAAGGGCCATGGTTCAGTGGTAGAACACCTGCTTTGCAAGCCGAAGGTCCCAGCTTCGATTCCCGGCATCTCCGGGTAGGGCTAGAAAAGAATCCTGCCTGAAACCCTGCAGAGCCATTGCTGCCAGTCAGTGTCTGCAATACTAGGCTTGATGGACCAAAGATCTGTCTGACTCAGGATATGCTCCAATGATGGCAAAAATCACTTTGCCAAGGTCAGCAAAAACAAAACAAAAAATGTGTGGGCTAGAAACTCCAGACAACGTAAGAAAAGCCCTGCTGGATCAGACCATGGGTCCATCTAGTCCAGCACTCTGTTCACACAGTGGCCAACCAGCCATCAGCCAGGGACTAACAAGCAGGACATGGTGCAACAGCACCCTCCCACCCATGCTCCCCAGCAACTGGTGCACACAGGCTTACTGCCTCGAATACTGGAGATAGCACACAACCATCAAGGCTAGTAGCCATTCATAGCCTTAGCCTCCAGGAATTTATCCCACCCCCTTTTAAAGCCATCCAAATGGGTGGCCAGCACTGCATCTTGTGGTAGTGAGTTCCATAATTTAACTATGCGCTGTGCGAAGAAGTACTTCCTTTTATTTGTCCTGAATCTCCCACCAATCAGCTTCATGGGATGACCCCACTGGGTTCTAGTATTTTGAGAGAGGGAGAAAAATGTCTCCCTGTCCACATTCTCCACACCATGCATAATTTTGTACACCTCTATCATGTCTCCCCTTAGCCTCCTTTTTTCCAAGCTAAACAAACCCAGTTGATGTAACCTTCCCTCATAGGGAAGATGCTGCAGCCCCTTCAGCATTTTAGTTGCCCTTTTCTGCACTTTTTCCAGCTCCATAATATCCTTTTTTAGGTGTGGTGACCAGAACTGTACACCGTATTCTAAGTGTGGTCGCACCATAGATTTGTATAAGGGCAGGATGATACTGTCCGACTACAAAAGGCCCAGAAAACTTAATGGAGAAATTAGAGAAAGCAAAGGATGAAGTAAGATGAATGAGAAAGACATTAGAGCAGAGACAGCAGGTATACAATCCTGCTAAAAGAGCCACAGGTGGTACCGTGTAGCGATATAATCCCTACCTGCTGGGTGCCCCCCTCCCCCTGGCTTTTCTTCCAGACAAGTTGAAACACCTCCCCAGCCCTCTGCAGAGATTTATCAGCACAGCCCACCACCGCTACGGCGTCAAGTGACACTTAAGCCTTTTACCGCTTGGCTAGAAGGCACCTTCAATTTAAATATCTGGCCCTCTTTTTTACACCACAGAGAAGAGACACATTCCAGACTTTAAAACGAAGAGGTGTGCAGCTGCTATGAGGAGGTTGAGGGGGCGAGGAAGACAAATTCCAAAACAGGGATCATTGGGGAAAAGAAGAGAAAATAAAACTGCCCGTATCATAATTCAAATCTGTGGTACAACCGCACTTGGAATACCACGTACGACTTTTGGTCACTGCATCTCAAAAAAGGATATTGTAACGTTGGGGAAAGAGAAGAAAGGGGCGATCAAAATGCATGGTATTAAAATTATGCATGGTGTGGAGAACGTGGAATGAGAGAAGGTTTTCTCGTTCATCCCATAAAGCTGATTTGCTGTTCAAAAACTTGTACCACTGTCTTCAATATGTTTTCTCTGACTTGCTAATAGCAACAGCAATAGACCTGAAAAATCTGTTTAATATTTTCTAGAAACATGCCAGGTTATGAGTGCATCTGTTAGAAAGAACCCCGGGTCATTCCATGAAGCTGAACAGTTAGAGATTCAGGAAAGATAGGAGGAAACACACACCACAGTATTAAAACGTTGGGATTGGCTTCCACGGGATGTGACCATGGTCACCACTGTAGAAGTCTTTAAAGGGCATTATTCACATCAATAAGGCTGTCAATGGCCAGTAGTCATAATGGCTATATGCCACCACCAGGATCAGAGGCAGTAAGCCTCTGAATTACTAGGGTGACCATATGAAAAGGAGGACAGGGCTCCTGTATCTTTAACAGTTGTTTAGAAAATCTTTGTAAACTGCCCAGAGAGCTTCGGCTATGGGACAGAATATAAATGTAATAATAATAATAATAATAATAATAATAATAATAATAATAATAATAATAATAATAGGGAATTTCAGCAGGTGTCATTTGTAGGCCTGCAGAACCTGGTAAAACTCCCTCTTCATCAGAACAGTTAAATCTGCAGGAGCCTTGCCCTCTTTTGTACAGTGACTAGATACAAAAGAGGGCAGGGCTCCTGCAGCTTTAACTATTGGGATGAAGAGGGAGTTTCACCAGGTGCTGCAGGCCTACAAATGACACCTGCTGAAATACCCTCTTCATCACTACTATTAAAGATGCAGGAGCCCCGTCCTCCTTTTCATATGGTCACCCTACAGTTGCTGGGGAACATGAATGCTATTGTACTCATGTCCTCATGTAATGTAGGCTTCCCAGAAGGTATGTGGGAAATAAGAATGCTGCAATAGATAGGCCTTTGATATGATCCGATATGGTTCTTATGTTTTATGCTCCCGTAATGTCAATTGTGCCATTGTTGATGCTGAGTCTTCTGGCTAAATCTTTCAGGATTCCAGGTTAGAACCATATTCCCCAATCTAAAAGTCCTTTCCTCTGCACTTCCAAATCTAAACTTACTCTGCCTTCTGTAGGGTGACCATATGAAAAGGAGGACAGGGCTCCTGTATCTTTAACAGTTGCATAGAAAAGGGAATTTCAGCAGGTGTCATTTGTACGCACGCAGCACCTGGTGAAATTCCCTCTTCATCACAACAGTTAAAGGTGCAGGAGCTATACTAGAGTGACCAGATTTAAAAGAGAGCAGGGAACCTGCAGCTTTTACTGTTATGATGAAGAGGAAATTTCACCCGGTTCCCCATATATACAAATGACACCTGCTGAAATTTCCTTTTCAATACAACTGTTAAAGATACAGGAGCCCTGTCCTCCTTTTCATATGGTCACTCTACCTTCTGCCCACTTACTATTTGGCATAATTATCTGTGGATTAGGGCAAATGGTTATGCTGAAGCTAAAATGGTCTGGGTTTGGTCAGTCACTGGATGGGAGACCTTCAAGTTCCTCCAAAATATGCTCTAAAGTTCTAAAAGAAGGAAGGAAAAGTAGAAGGTATTGGACTAGATACACCAATAATCTAAAAGATCAGCTACATTTCTATGATCTGCAGGTGCTCACGTTTGCCTCTGTGCCATGAAAAGCTCCACCAGGTGATTTCTGCAGACCTAGCTGCTGTTCAAGCCATAGCAGTAGGCTGGTCGAGGGGGGGGGGTTCTTTGGTCAGTTGGCAATCCCTCATGCTTCCTGGATCCATCCTGAATGAGCGTTTGGAAATATCAAAATTCTGGCCAGGCCAAGCCAAGAACCTACTGTTTCAACTTATGAGCCATTTAGAATGCTAGGAGCAGCGACCACCCGGGACTAGGCAATTGACTTAATCCCAGCGTTTGAAAGAAGGCCTCCCCAGGAGTGCGTTAAAAACCCAGCTGCTAATGTCAGACAGGGACAGCTCACAGGGAATAGGAAATAGAGCATGAGGGATGAGATTCTTTCCTGGTGTGATCTTCAACAGCTGGTTTCGCTGGGTAGAATAGCAGCCTTTTCTTCCTGACAGGTGCTCTGCAACTTTAACAGCTGCCTAACAAGTAACAAAACAAAAAGGGAAAGGTATTCAACAGGTAGACTTTTGCCTGTCATTGAATCTCCAGTCTTGGCAAAGCTGCACCTGTTCAATTAAGATGCCGTTCTTAAAAGAGCAGATACTATGCCAGGGAAAAAGAAGCCTCATTTGGCTCATCAAATCTACATCTTGGAAGGGGTTTGCCATGAGAACCAAAGGTAGTGCTTCTTTCCTCTCCTTATTTAGGGTGGCCATATGGAAAGGAGGACCGGGCTCCTGCATCTTTAACAGGTGTATAGAAAGGGGGAATTTCAGCAGGTGTCATCTGTATGCATGCAGCACCTGGTGAAATTCTCTCTTCATCATAACAATTAAAGCTGCAGAAGCCCTGCCCTCCTCTGTCAAGAAAATAGTAGACCAGATGGACCATCAAGCTGACGTGGTATAAGACAGTGTCATGTGCTCATGACTCCGTACTTTCCCTGCCCCCTGTACCACGTAAGAGAACATAAACATCCCATCATGCACCAGCCTGCCCTGAGCTCCACACGCAACCGAGTGCAGCACCGACGCTTTCTTCGCAAGGGCCTAGAAGCAGAGCAATTCAAAATGGGCACCTCGAGAAAATCCTGGCTGTCCACAGAGCTTTGGCGAACCAGCCTGCGCACCAGTGAGGTCCGGGTGTGGCCCAGGGGTGAGAGGGCAGGCAGGGACTTCACCTCGTTCCACTCCACGTGCAAAGTAGTGTCCACAGCCACTGCAGGGGAGAGCAGAGAGTGAGATCAGCCTCCGGAGGCAACGAAAAGGAGTGAGCAAAGATAGGTGGCTCTCGTCTGCCCTTGCTTGGTGGAAGATCATAGAATCATAGAACAGTAGAGTTGGAAGGGGCCTACAAGGCCATCGAGTCCAACCCCCTGCTCAGTGCAGGAATCCACCTTAAAGCATCCCTGACAGATGGTTGTCCAGCTGTCTCTTGAAGGCCACTAGTTTGGGAGAGCCCACAACCCCCCTAGGTAACTGGTTCCATTGTCATACTGTTCTAACAGTCAGGAAGTTTTTCCTGATGTCCAGCTGGAATCTGGCTTCCTGTAACTTGAGCCCATTCTTCCATGTCCTGTACTCTGGGAGGATCGAGAAGAGATCCTGGCCCTCCTCTGTGTGACAACCTTTTAAGTATTTGAAGAGCGCTCTCATGTCTCCCCTCAATCTTCTCTTCTCCATGCTAAACATGCCCAGTTCTTTCAGTCTCTCTTCATAGGGCTTTGTTTCCAGACCCCAGATCATCCTGGTTGCCCTCCTCTGAACAGGCATTGTCCAGGTCCAGAGGCTGTGTGCCACTGCATACCAGCTGCTGGGGAATAATCCCCCCAAAGGGCTATTGCCTTCATATCCTGCTTGTGCTTTTCCCAGAGGCACCTGGTTGCCTTCAGTTTTAATAATCTCTTTCATTTTTATCTCCTCCCCTTCTCTAAGGAGTTCAGAGAGGCACACTTGGCTCTTCTGTAGCTTTCTCCACCCGCATGTTCTCACAGCAATCCCATGAGGCAGGCTAGGCTGAGAGAGGGTGACTGGCCCAGAGATACCCGGTGAGCTTTATGGCTGAGGGGAGGACTGGAAGAATTCAGATCTCCACGGTCTTAGTCCAATGCCCTAACCGCTATAACACACTGATTTCAATTCTGGCAGAAAGCGTGCCAATTGAAGACTGGAGGGTAAATTTTCTTAGCTCCCACTTGCACGAGCAAGCATGTGCAGAAAGGAAAGTCATGCCTATTTTCTTTTCTCCCCCACTCACTGTGCATGAGAGAGAGAGAGAGAGAGAGAGAGAGAGAGAGAGAGAGAGAGAGAGAGAGAGAGAGAGAGAGAGAGAGAATGAATACGAATATATCAATCAAAGATCGAGGAGCAGTGTTGTATTTTTAACCTTGTCGCAAGAATAGAATATTCACAAACATTCCAAAGCAGAAGCATGCACACACAAAAAAGACATGCTGGTTGAAGATTAAGGAACAATTATTATTTATTTTCTCTCACCCTCCGCATACCATTTCTCTCTCCGCATGCACAGAGAGAAAAGGTGTGACTATCAAAGAGAAGCATATGTACACGTATATATATATACGCACCTACACACAGGGTTTCTCCCTCTCCCTCTTTCCTCCACCATTAGCTTGCTTGAAGGCTGCTGCTAGTGACAGAGGGGAGGGATATGTCCCCCACGCGTCTCTTGACAACTTGACCCCCCCAGGCTGCCTGCACCTGTCCAGGGGAAGAGAAATTAGGGCCTAATCTACACCAAGCAGGATATTGCACTATGAAAGCAGTTTGAAAGTAAGGCAGGAGCCACACTACTGCTTTATAGTGGTACTGAAGTGTACTGACAACTGTTGGGGCCCATTGACACTTACGTACTACTATATACCACTTTCATACCGCTTTCATCGTGCTATATCCTGCTTGGTGTGGTTCCTGCCTTTTATATACCACTTTCATACCAGTTTCATAATGCAATATCCTGCTTGGTGTAGATTAGGCCTAGGGTTCTTCTCTCGTCCATTAGTACAGCATTGCTGCTTCTGCTACTCATATTTCTTCCCTGGGGCTTTCCAAAGGAGCCCTACAGTTCCTGGCTGCACGGAGCCCTGTGCCAGGAAGGTATTCAGACTTCAGGGACTGTTTGTGGCGCTGCTTGAAAGCTGAGCAAAGCAGCACAATAAAGGAGAGGAAACGGCTTTCCTATCTGTCAAGGGTGACCATATGAAAAGGAGGACAGGGCTCCTGTATCTGTAACAGTTGTAACGAAGAGAGAATTTCAGCAGGTATCATTGCTATGCATGCAGCACCTGGTGAAATTCCCTCTGGTCAAGAGGGCAGGGCTCCTGCAGCTTTGTTGTGAGAAAGAGGGAATTGCACCTGGTGCTGCAGGCATAGCAATGACACCTGCTGAAATTCCCTCTTCATGACAACTGTTAAAGTAGGGTGACCCTATGAAAAGGAGGACAGGGCTCCTGTATCTTTAACAGTTGCATAGAAAAGGGAATTTCAGCAGGTGGCATTTGTATATATGGAGAACCTGGTGAAATTCCCTCTTCATCACCACAGTTAAAGGGGCAGGAGCTATACTAGAGTGACCAGATACAAAAGAGGGCAGGGCACCTGCAGCTTTAACTGTTGTGATGAAGAGGGAATATCACCAAGTTTTCCATATATACAAATGACACCTGTTGAAATTCCCTTTTCTATGAAACTGTTAAAGATACAGGAGCTCTGCTCTCCTTTTCATATGGTCACCCTAGTTAAAGATATAGGAGCCCTGTGCTCCTTTTCATATGGTCACCCTACACTACTGCTTTAAAGCGCTTTATAAAAGCACTATAAAACTGTTATAAAGCGCTTTAAAGCAGTAGTGTAGATCCGGCCCCTATGTCTGTCCACCTCTCCTAGGCAAGCAAGGCCTTGACCAGCACCCGTTTCCCCCTGGGAACCAGGGCCAGTGGATATTTTCAGTAGACTCAAGTGGTAACGCTTTTCCTGTTCCAATTCAGACTACAGGGGGAATGGATTGCCTCTTGGCATGTCTGCATTTAGGACAGGGGTGGGCAATTTTGGGGGATCTAGAGGCCATTTTCATTCCTCCCCCACCACTGCTGCACAGATTGCAGGGCGTCCACACATAAAAAGCACCCCAAAATGAGCAGTTTGCTGTCAATTTCAGCAGCAAACCACTACAGAGAGCTAAAAGGGCCACATGTAGCATCTTTTCTAAACGTTTACAAAAAGAGCATCTTAGGGAGAAAGCTAGGTTGAATCATATCTGGCCAATTTTCTATGTTCAGGGAGCGTTGGGTTTTTGTTGGGTTTGGAGTTTTGGTGGGGCAGCATTCAGACATGCTGCAGTACACACACACACACACACACACACACATACACACACTCCATGCCTGAAATAATACACACACACCGGGGATGGGGGGACGGACAATTTGCACTTGATTCTTCCGAAGATATAAATAGACTTTTACTTGGGAAAGTACATAATTGCTCAAGAGTCTCCAGCAATTTCTGGGGCTCTCCTTAGCACACACAAAAAAGGGGGAAAATAGGACTTGGGGTCCCGATCCCCATCCCCTCCCTGAGTCCTTCTGGCTTTGTATCTTGCTATTCCAGCCAGGGATACAGCCCAGGAGGTTATATCAATTTATCCTCACAGCAACCCCGTCAAGGTAGGTGAGGCTGAGAGATAATGCTCTTCTCTGAGAAAGTTGCCCTGTAAGCCTCATTGCTGGGAAAGGATTTGTCCCCCAAGACTTCCATTGCACATCATGGATTCTCTGTGCATGTTGCCAACTGGATTTTCTGTGGCCTATACATTGTACATGGATTGAGGCACTACTGTCCCATCCATAATCTATTTGCAAGTACCGATGCTTTTTGTACATATATTATGTGTGGTAAGGTTACTTATTATTAGACGAGGTGGATGGGTGGTCTTCTTTAAGAACATAAGAACATAAGAAGAGCCCTGATGGTGGATCAGACTGAGGGTCCAGCTAGTGCCACACTCTGTTTACACAGTGGCCAAACAGCCATCGGCCAGGGATGAACAAGCAAGACATGGTGCAACAGCACCCTCCCACCCATGTTCCCCAGCAACTGGTGCACACAGGCTTACTGCCTCTGATACTGGAGGTAGCACACAACCATCAGGGCCAGTAGCCATTGATTGCCTTTGCCTCCAGGCTTTATTTCATGGGGTTTTTTGGTTTGTGTGTCCCCTTTAAGACAAGCCATGTGCTTTAAAACCATAGCTACAAATGCATGATGGCTTTGTACACTGCACTTGAGGCTGCAGTTTTAATACACGTGGCAGCATCACTGCCAAGCTGCAGCTTGCTCTTGAAATTAATCAAAACACACACACATAAAGAAGAGAGACCACCTGGCCACATTGTCTAAGAGTAAGTGTTACTATTTTACTCTGTGAAATATTTGACAGCATCTGATTTTCCAGAAACGCCGAGAAACTGGACAGCCCTTTAAATAGCGTAGTCACTCGGGTAAATTCGGACACATGGCCATCCCAGCCACACAGCTGAACTGCAGCCGGGTGGGGTGGGGTGGGCAGGGGGCCAGCAGCAGTTCGGCATAAGGTAATGGGGCTGCTTCAGGCTCAGACCAGCAAGGTTAAACTGTATCCCCTTCTCGGCAGTCCTGTCCTCAGGTCTAGGAGCGATTCAACAATACCTAGCAGAGGTGATATGTCTAAAAGAGACGTGGGGGGGGGGAGAGAGAGGAGGAGAGAGAGATGGATGGTGTTGTTTGGACAGGAAATGTTATTGGAAGAGGAGAGGAAGTCAAAAGGCAACAAAGTAAGTCTGGTGGGCGGAGCGGAGCGGGACGGGGCAGGGAGGAAAGAGCGACTAATTGATTCACACCTTGGAAGAAGGGACGCCTTAAACTGACCTAAGACGGACTAAATAGCAGCGCCCAAAAGCCGGGAAAAGGCGCTTTGAAAGTACGCCTGTGTGCACCAATGAGCTTCGGGGTGCACTCCAGACACAAGCAAGCGATTTCGGAACGACGTGTGGATCCACCCAAGCTGAGGTAGTTACAGCACAGGTCTGACATTTTTTTCAGAAGAGCGTCAGAAGTGTCCTGCTGGATCAAAGCAAGGGTCCATCTAGCCTAGCATTCTGTTCACACACCGGCCCACCAGCTGCCCACGGAAAACCCACAAGCAAGACATGTGTGCTAGAGCACCTTCCCACCCATGCTGCTGTTTATGAGTAAACTGCAGCCAGAGTGCAACCACTTTGACACAAGCCTGCGTAGTTAAACTATGGAATTTGCCGTGATGCGATGCCGTGATGGCCACCAACACGAGTGTCAGTAAAAGGGGAGTAGACGAAATCATAGGAGACGCAGCTATCAATGGCTAGTATTTATGATGGCTATATATGACCCCACACACACACTAGGATCAGAGGCAGTATGCCTCTGAATACCAGTTTCTGGGCCACACGAGAAGGGGAGGCGAGCACCCTTCATGCTCCACTTGTGAGTATTGGGGGGGGGACATCTGGCTCGCAGCTGAATTATAGAATCGTAGAACAGTAGAGTTGGAAGGGGCCTATAAGGCCATCGAGTCCAACCCCCTGCTCAATGCAGGAATCCACCCTAAAGCATCCCTGACAGATGGTTGTCCAGCTGCCTCTTGACGGCCTCTAGTGTGGGAGAGACCACAACATTCCTAGGTAACTGGTTCTATTGTCGTACTGCTCTAACAGTCAGGATTAGGCAAAGCCCAAACTGATCCAGTAAGGCAGTCTTTCCCAGTCTGATGCCCCCCAGATGTGTTGTACTGCAACTTCCATTATCCCCTGTCTGTGGTAAAGTACCTGGGAATAATGGGATTTGCAGTCCAATACACCTGGAGGATTATTTATTTATTTATTTATTTATTTATTTATTTATTTATTAAGACATTTGTATCCCGCCCTATCTCACAAGGATCTCGGGGTAGTGTACAGATAAAATCAATAAATAACAATAATAATAAATAACAATAAATATACACAGCTAGAAACAAATGAGGTTGGGGAGAGGCTGAGGGCAATCTTGTGTTTTCCTTGCAAGCCGGCACAACGTGACTCCCTTCTATACTTCTTGCTTTCACCTTTGCGTGGGCAAACGCACAGCAATGCGCTGTTTGTTTTCCAGTTTGCTAAACTTTCTTTATGTAGTTAATAAACAGACTGGGCACGTTGCTGAAGATTTCTCTCCCATGGCTGGTTTCACACAATGCGCTAGCCCGCACTGAGTAGTTGACTGTGGGTAGTTTTTGAACCGTGAGTTATTTGTCGAACCGTGGGTTCGCGTGTTGTCTGAACCCAGGACATTTTCCTCAGGGTGGCTTGTTAACCATGCAGTGTGGCTTATTTTTCTTGATCAAGCCACCTTGAGAATCCATGGTTCTTGGGCTGTTCAGGGTGGGTAACAAGCCGTACTGCATAGTTAAAAAGCCACGCTGACCAGACAACACGCTAACCCATGGTTCAACAATAGCCCACGCTCAACCATTGAGTGTGAGTTAGTGTGTTGTCTGAGCGCCCCCAGTATCTTGTTTTTCCCCTTAATAGCTTTTCCTGTCCTCATCTCCAAACACCACAGTCTTCTGCTTCTCCCTCACAATTAACTGCTGATTCCAGGCCTTGCAAATATACAAGTAGAAGGCCCTGACCCCCGACTATCTGTGCAGACTAATGCTGCAATCCTATGCATGTCTTCTCAGAAGAAAACTCTGCTGAGTTCAATGAAACTTGTGTACAGAACTGCAGCCAGGCTGGCTGTTCGGGATCATATCATTATCTATCATTTTCTCTAAAAAGACAAGAAGTCAGAGCCTCCCATGGGGAGCAAAACTGACAGGCAGCAGGCATAATCCATAGAGAAGGACCTCATCATGCAGGTTGTGATTTATATGGAATTTATAGCCGCAGGGTGTTCTGACACCCACTACCATCCAGAGCTCTGAACTAGGGTTTGTTAAATACATGGAGGATGCATCTATTGATGGTTGCTTGATGTGATAGTCCCCAAACGACATTCCTCCGTTATCAGAAAGGGTGGTCCGCTGCTTATCTGATGCTGAGGGGAAACAGCTGTGGGTGTTTCTGGCCACCATACGCAATCTGGGAATGTCTCCAACAAGAAGGCATTCTGGTTGGCCTCCAGCACAAGTCGAAGTGACCATTGATTAGATCCAGCTTTATGATTCATACAAATGAGAGCTGCAACAAAATGTTGCAGTCCAGAACGCTGCTAGTCCAGGATCCAATCCATTCAATTCCCCCCAGTTGTCAGTCCCTCTCCGGCCCCTCTCAGCAGTCAGCATTCTGTGCACCTGCGTACATTCAGTCCCCATTGGGCTCTTTTGGGGGGGGGGGATTCTACTTTTTTTCCCTTTCGTTGCTGATCCCTCCCTTTTGCGCAGGGGTGGTGCCATTTTGGCTATATAAGCCATGAGACTCACTGCCTGCGAGAAAAGGAGGGCTTGGTGTTGCTATTTAAGAAGAAAAGCTCTGTCCAGCTGAGTCAGATCAAAGTCCATCTCCTCCCTCATTCTTTATCCAATAGCAGCCAGCCTTACAACCAGGACTATAAAAATTAAGAACAAGCTGTCCGTGCACGGAGGCAGGAGACCTCTGAATAGCAGCTCCCAGGGACAATCAAAAGAAGGGGGCATCACATCCCTGTGTGCTTCTAAGGGGCATATGGTGTACAACGGTTGGATGCAGAATTGTGGACTAGATGGGTATGTGGTATGATCAAACAAGGCGATTCTTTCATTCTGGGCAAAGAGCAGGCAAGAAAAAGGTCAATGGGGGACTAAATAAAAGATGCCCCCCATGACACAGGGCTGTAGTTCCAGAGCTTTTCTCAACAAAGCTGTTCATTTGCTGCTTCTACTTTCAGTTTTGGCGCAGCACTGAGATCCAAGCACTACAAGGAGCTTTTCCTTTCTTGCTTTTCTGCTACATAACCTCTAGGTGGCACTGTAACATAGCAGAATAGCACCAAACCACAGGTACAAGAAGTGTTTTCTTTCCAGCATCGGAAATAATACCCCATTTTCCCTGCTCGGGGGGGGGGGGAGGGAAAAACTGTTTACAAACTGTAGCGAAAATAAGGCGGGGGTGTTCACAACATCATCTAAAGAACCTGTAAAAAATCATGAGCACACAATAAAGGCCTCATGTAGAAAAGTCCCCAGTCATGAGTAGGTGTCGATGAGCTCCTGGTTAGATGCAAATATGAATGGAAAGCGGACAGGGCCCTTTTTTAGGGTGTGAGGACGTTTAGGGAAGCTTAACAAAGGTTAAGTAGGGAAAGTGATTACAGAAAAATTGCATCTAGAAAGCTTGACTTAATGCCCTAAATCTAGGGTGACCATATTTGGGAAACCCAAAAAGAGGACACCTAGTGTGTGTGTGGGGAAGCAGCTTTCTGAGTCCTGCAGAAAGTACATTATTCCCCCGCCACCTTAAAGAACCCGATTGGAGTGGAGGAAGGGAAAGGATTTCATTCTGCACCCCCACCATCCACTCCAATTGGGGCCTTTTCCATAATGTCCACGAATGCCCCACTTTCCCCTTTAAGACCTCAATTGGAGCTCGGGGTGGGGGAATGATGTGCCTCAAGAAAGCATGTCACTCCCTCCTGCCATGCTAATGGCAGCCTTAAAGGGGAAGGTGTGTCATTCCAGGACGTTATTGAAAATTATAGAAAATCCCCCCTGACACCATGGAAAGAACAAAAACCAGGACAAATCCGGGGAAATCCTGACAGTTGGTCACCCTACCTAAATCTATTGACCCAATCAATTCTGCTGAGCCCTGAGAGTCCATTGGTGCCAAAGGAAGGTTCCCCCCCCTCAATTTAATTGCCATACAGGGGGCAATTTTCAAGCAGAGGTGCAGCTGGGGAGGGAAGGGTTAACACTCCACTTCCCACATGCTTAACTCTGCAAAACAACAACAACAACAACAAGAAGCATGGCAATTATGATTTTAAAAAATCCCGCACCCTATTTTCCAAACTGAAAAATAACTGAAGAATTTATTTTATTTGAGATCGTTTGGTTGGGAAATTAACGGGCTGGCTTTGCCTCCTGTGAAATTTAAATAACTCCCAGTAAGTCTTCCTAAATCTCGATAGACAGGTATAAATTAGCATGTGCAGATTTTATGCAGATTTGTGTCCTCTGGGCCTGGGCCCGCAATTTTTGTGAAATGCCAGCAGTGGCCCTGTATTCACTACTCCCGGGTTATATAGAATGCCGTCGTGGTCAGCAACGCTGACAGCAGGGCTCCTGCGTGTGTCCCAGAAGATAAAGGCTTTAGGAGCTGCTGCGTTGCAGCTTGCTTCGCTAATAATAACAGCCTCACGTATCCCTATCCGGCTGCCTGCCTGATGGAGCCACCTGTTATCATGAGCCTGAGAGCAGCACTTGGGTTGGTTTCAGCCATCCTTGCATGCCAGCTCCCGGGCAGGTTTTGCACACGGTATTAGGACGGCAGAGGAAGAACGCCTTCCCTTGCGTGTGGCTGCACGCACGCACACTCAGCAGTCTTTTCGGAATATATACCCTTTCCCCACTGATCTATCCCTATTAGATCACGCTTGCAGATAACTCCAAATAAAAGGAAGGACTTCTTCACACAGCCCATAGTTAAATTATGGAACTCACTAACACAAGGTGTAGCGATGGCCAACAATTTGGGGGGCTTTAAAAGGGGGTTGGATAAATTCCTGGAGGCCGTCGATGGCTACCAGCCCTGATGGTTATGTGCTATCTCCAGTATCCAAGGCAGAAGCCTGTGTGCACCAGTTGCTGGGGAACATGGGTGGGAGAGCGGTGTTGCACTCATGTCCTGCTTTGTTGGTCCCTGGTTGGCCGCTGTGTGAATAGCCAACCCTTGGTCTGATCCAGCATGGCTGTTCTTATGTTCTCATGTTCTTACTTTTATTAGCCTATGCTCACTCACACATGCCTACTTTATGCTAGAGATTGATAATAGCATTTTCAGAGACCGATTGAAAAGTGATCACTCAAAAGTTAAACTGTGTTTGCCTCTGGGCACAGTGTGTGTGTGTGTGTGTGTGTGTGTGTGTGTGTGTGTGTGTGTCTGCCTGCCTGCCTGCCTGCCTGCCTGCCTGCCTGCCTGCCTGCCTTCAAACCCTTTTGACAAGAGGTGGTAGCAGACCAAAAGAAATTTGGGTTCACATCGCAAAAAGAGAAAAGCTCTTGCAAATCACTTTCAGCTCTCTTAAAAGCCACTGTCTTGTCTCTAGCCTGTCGGCTGAAGTAAATGAGCTACAGAATCCAAGAAGATGTATTCGTGGTCTTGTTGGGATTGTACAACTTCACAAAAAGGGAGAGAAGTCTCAGGATGCTATAAAAAAGTTTCGGCTTCTTGTTTTTTAAGCCTGCTTCAGGCGGCTGTATAAGTACATACAAAAAGCAAGAATAATAAACTTTTCTATTGCATCCTGTGACTCTTTTCCCTTTTGGGGTACATGTTGGATGCTCACCCGCCCTGCATTCCCTTTGTATCACTTCAGCCTATGAACATAAGAAGAACCTTGCTAGATCAGACCAAGGCCATGGCTAGACGGGGCGATATCCCGGGGATTGCCCTGGGATCATCTCTGTGCATTCACATGACGCACAGCGGATCTCGGAGGCAGGGAGGAGTGATCTCTCCATTTCCCGGGGATATCGCCCTACGCTTCTGTTGCAGTTTGTTCCGGCTCCTTGTGAGTAACCGCGAGGAGCCAGAAGCCGGGAATGGGGTGCAAAACTCCTCAGGAGCTCTGTGCCCATTGTGGGGGAGCGGGAGCAGGCTTTTTTAAAAAACAAAAACGTCACATTTTGCATAGGAGAACTCCTGCGCTCTTTCTCGAATAAAATAAAAATAACAAAATGGCGGGCACGATGTTTTCTTCCTCCTGGGACGTTGTGCACTGCATGTAGACTGAGGGGGGGGTGATCTCGTGATCATAAAACCATGAGATCATTCCTCTCAAACCCCCTCGTCTAGCCATGGCCCAAGAGTCTATCTAGTTCAGCATTGTGTTCACACAGTGGCCGAGCAGCCGCTTGTGGGAAGCCCAAAAGCAAGTCATGAGGGCAATGGCACCATCCCGTTCATGTTCCCCAGAAACGGGAATACAGAGGTATACTGCCTGTGACGCTGGAAGTCACATGCAGTCATTATGACTGATAGAGTTATCCTCCATGAATTTGTCTAGTCCCCCTTTAAAGCTGCCCAGTGCTTGTTCGTTCTCTCTCTCTCTCTCTCTCTCTCTCTCTCACACACACACACACACACACACACCACCACCACCACCACCTGAAGTGGTACAGTCCAGCCATTGAATGCATCACGTGAGACCCTTAATGGGGTAGCTCAGCTTTTAGGCATCCTAGTTAAATTCCACCCAAATGCTGCTTCACAAAAGCCGCTAACTAAGCACAGAGGTCCCCAGGTGGTTTGGCTTCCTGGAAGCAATCGCACCGGTGGAATAATGTATGAATGAATGGAGACGAAAGAACATCTTACGATACTATCTGCAAACAATACAACACGTGACGGAACATTCGCTGTAAGCCAAATCCAGGGACAAAAGGTAGCAAAATTCCTGCACAAAGCACCATTTGCTATAGGTAGTCATTGCAACGAGATGGGGTTCCTTTAGTTTTTGCAGAAGCCCTGGGCCAAAACAGACTTTGCGCGGAGATAGAGAATGTTTGTGGGGGAAAGAAGGAAGGAAGGAAGGAAGGGTGAATCAAGCCAGGATTTCCTTCCAAGAAGAGACTACATCTGGCCGAGTGAGTCTCCCTCCCATGCAAGGGACACTGCGTTCCTAACGGACGAGCCGTTAATTTTCTAGAGTGCTGCCATCATACCCAAAAGGTGCCAACAATTTCTGCAGAAATAACATCCTTCCTCTTCACCCTTCTACTGTAAGAGAAGAAGAAGAAGAAGAAGAAGAAGAAGAAGAAGAAGAAGAAGAGGAGGAGGAGGAGGAGGAGGAGGAGGAGGAGGAGGAGGAGGAGGAGGAGGAGGAGGAGGAGTCAAAGTTTTAACCGGAGACCTGGCATCATTCCAGGGTGGGGGCTGTAATAATTGCCCTTCCCGGATCAGCATCACAGATTTCTGAGCAGATGGACAGGATGAAAGACAGCCCTGAGGGCCAAGTCCTGCAAAAATCTCAACAGTGCCAAAAGCAAGGGTGACAATGTGGCCTTTTGCCTTCCAGAAATAGATGTAATGAGAAGGGGGAGGGGGAGAAAAGGCCTGCCTCATCATCCTGGGCACAGACAGGAAGATATGGAGCCCCACATTTCCAGGGGCAGGGGCTGGTCCAAAGGCTTAATGCAGGGCTGCAGTGTTTAAATCAATTAAACAGTGTTGTTGTTGTTGTTGTTTTAAAAAGGGGGGGGAATGTTTACCTTACACTGCAATGTAAGAACCTGATTAATGGGCTTGTAGTTTCTTTTTTCTTTTCTTTTTAAAAGGAACATCATTATGTTTAATATGCCAAGGGTGACCGTATGGAAAGGAGGACAGGGCTCCTGCTAGCTTTTATTAGCCAAGAGGGGCAAGGATCCAATACGGAGGTGGTTGCACAAATCTGTCCAAGCACCTTGTCAATGTCCTCAAGCTGCACCAACTGAAACTCATCCAAGAAAACTGGACAAGGCTGTGCTCTGGATATCTCGTCTGATTCACCTGCTATAACTCTGGAGTCCAAGTCCTAGCAGATGCAGGAGATGCAGAAATAGAGGCCTTCAAGAGGCAGCTGGACAAGCATCTGTCAGGGATGCTTTAGGGTGGATTCCTGCACTGAGCAGGGGGTTGGACTCGATGGCCTTATAGGCCCCTTCCAACTCTGCTATTCTAGGATTCTATGAGTCTATGGTTTTATTCCGGAAGTGCCTAGCAAATAGATTACAGTGGGCCTCAGAAGGTTCTCTGGTCTCCTTGGGGCCAACATGCAATAGCCCCCGGACAACTCTGAAAAGCTCTTCTGGGCAGCAGATTGATATTTCTATAGTGGCAGCAAAGTATTGGTTTTTTTTTGTTGTTGTTGTTGTTTTGCTGCCCTCACTGTCCTCTTGACCAGATCCAAAAGAGGGCAGGGCTCCTGCAGCTTTAACTGTTGTGATGAAGAGGGAATTTCACCAGATGCTACATGCCTACAAATGACACCTGCTGAAATTCCCTTTTCTATACAACTGTTAAAGATACAGGAGCCCTGTGCTCCTTTCCATAGGGTCACCCTAAATATGCCTCCTCATTGTTATTATTTTTAAAAATGCAGGTTGAAATCCTGCACCTTCAAAGAGATATTTCCCCCATCTCTGACATCCAGGAGAGTATACTTTATTTTGGTTTTACATGATATTTTTAAACTTGTTAAGCGTTATATTACGTTTTGATTTGTTGCATTTTATTTATTTATTTATTTACTGATTGATTAAAACATTTATAACCCACACTACATCATTGGGATCTCAAGGTGGTGTCCAGATAAAATTAATTCAAACAGTATGAAACAATAAATAATGTGCAAAGCCAAAAACATATCAAACCATTAACCATGGTTTTAATTGCAAACTGCCCAGAAAGCCTCGGCTGTTGAGCAGTATAAAAATAAATTACTTTTAAAATGGCTCCAGTTCAAACAACATATAGCATGCATCATTTTTTAAAAAAAAAAATGCTTTCAGGTCAATTGTTTTTACTCATGTACATTTAATCGATCAGTCAATCATTAACATTTCTTCGACTGCGTGAAAGCCTGGACATCCTACCCAAGACTTCCCTTTCAGCCTCAGAACACAGTCCTAGGAAGAGTTGGTTCAATTGAAGAAACCTTGAACACTCTTTAACTTGTGGTCTGACCTCCCGAAAGCCAATTCACAAGTTCTGAGAGCGGCGTGGGAGCACTTGGCCGATGGTCTTGAGTCATGCCACTCCGGTGAGCTGGCAAGGAGCACCCAAGTGGGTGGCTGAATGATGTGGTTCTTTCCCACACCCTGCTGGCACGGGGGGGGGGGGGGCGGCAACCACATCATTTGGCTGCATGAACAGTGTCAAGTATAAGAGTTCTGCAATGCCGAGAAGCCCTGCAGGCTGTAAGTAGATTTAATTAAAACTAGTTTAGAATGTCAGAATCTGAGCAGGCTTATCTCTGTCCGGGTTCTCGGGGGAAGTATAGAAGAGAGAGGTTTTGTCGTCCCACCCTCCCCTTTAGCCTTGGGGCTATAATGCTTCTGTGAGAACTTGATAGAGTGTTTAAAGGGGGGGCTTGTTGAAAGAGTCACTCAGATTATAGCATCGTCTTGGTGGGCCCTGTTTGGACACGGGCATGATTTACAAACCGAGCCTCGTATGTCAAGTGGTTTTGAACAGGCCTAAAACACCTCCCTTTATAAGCTAGAGCAAAGGTGAGTAGCCTTTGCTAAGATCATCTTTCAACTCATGGCTTGAAAATAATCTCTCTCTGTTTGGATCCATCGTCATTTAAGACTTCAAAAGCACTCTGCGCATAGATTCTCTTCTATTTGAACTTTGGATTTCTAAGTACTGTGAGGCTTTTCATAGACTTGAACTCACATTTGCTGTAGATTTATTTATTTATTTATTTATTTATTTATTTAATTACATTTATATACCGCCCCACAGCCGAAGCTCTCTGGGCGGTTTACAACATTTAAAAATAGTAAACATTAAAAGTATACAATTTTTTAAAAAAAAACACACATAAAAAACAATATAAAAACAACAGTATCCATTTAAAAACAATTGTGGGGTCCATTAAAAACAAACTTAACGTTGTTAAATGCTGTTAAAATGCTGTTAAAAATGCCTGGGAGAAGAGAAAAGTCTTGACCTGGCGCCGAAAAGATAACAATGTTGGCGCCAGGCGAGCCTCATCGGGGAGATAATTCCACAGTCGGGGGGCAACCACTGAAAAGGCCCTCTCCCTTGTTGCCATCCTCCGAGCTTCCCTCGGAGTAGGCACTCGGAGGAGGACCTTAGATGTTGAGCGCAGTGTACGGGTAGGTTCATTGTAGATTGTGTGTTTGTGGTCAGCTCAGCATCACGGCAGGCTGGGATTTGACTGATGGACTTTTCCTCCGCCAGACTCAGGTGGCAGGGAGTTCCTGATGCTAAAGTATATGCACAGAAGTTCTTGTGCCTGAGATTTTTACCTTCCCTGTGATTGAGAGCTCCATCCACGCCGGGAGTTAACACGCTCCCTACCTCACTTCTCCGCCTGTGTTTTCCTTCCTCGAGTTACTTCCTCTTTCAAGAAGAGGAAGTACAGAATGAGCACGAGGCCCATTGAGTCCGCTGTTCTAATGGCGCTGCTTCTCCTGTACACAGCAGGAGAGAGCAGCGATGACGAGTTTAAAAAAAACATGAGACTTAAAGAGGGTGGTTTTTTTGTTGCTCGTGGAAGGCCAGAAGGGGTGGAAGGCGCGCGGGAGGCAGACGACATCATGGGAGGGACCTGAGCAAACTCCGTGAGTGCCCAGTAATGAGCGTGCAATAAAACGCTCATGGGATGGAGCTTTGAGTGTCAGTTTGCCAGCACGCGAGTATGCTGGGGATGGGGGACCGGGGGGGGGGAGGGGGGACAGGAATCCACCACAAACAGCACTGAGAGCTGCAATGGATCAGTTCTCAGGCAACTAGCTGCTGCACCGTTCCACTCATAATGCATTCATCTGGCATGAGAGAGAAGAACTAAACAGGAGTGATCGTGTAGAGATGTATACCATTTCCATTAAAGCTATGGGAACAAACAAAAAATCCAGATTCTTTTCTGGATTTTTTTTTGTGGGGGGAGGATTTTGGGGGGAAATGGGGGGGAAATGCACTAAGTGTTTTTGTCTGTTGTTCATCACTCTTTGCCGTTCTAGTCACTCTGTTACTTTAGGAGCATAAAATGCGTTATGTTTTGCTCATTAGCATTGAAAACATTTTTAAAAATTAAAAGGAAACTCAATGATTAAATTTGTCACTGTTGTCTGAATAAACCTTTCAAATTTAAGGAACCAAACATGATAGTTTTTTTAAGTAAACCAAGTTAAACATCATACAGGGACTGCTTGTTGAAGTCCCTAAAAAACGTCTGAATCACCCTAAAAACTAGAAGAAGCAGGAAGGGCTCAGGGCAGAAGGCCAAAATAGTTCAATTTTTCAGAAAACAACAACACTAAAAGTCCTTCGGGGAAATTGGAGGGAAAACAGGGAGTGGGGAGGGGTCCTGATCCCCCCCCCAACTTTTTCCCAGCCTTTCACATCTCTATGGAAGAGCTTTAAAATGTTTTTTACACTGAAGTAACAGTTCATTAGGCTAACACAGCTAAAAAACCATAATTTTTAAATGAACAGAACCCCTTTGTCTGCTAGACCAGGCCTATATCCCTGGATTGTCCTGGGATCATCCCTGTGCATCCAAATGGATTCCAAGAGCAGGCAGTGATGACCCCTCCATTTGCCTGGGATAATCCTTAGGTCTAGCTAAGGCCTGAGTGTGGCTTTTGGCAGCCAGGGATGTCAGACTGAATGATGGCTGGCTGCATTTCCACTTCCTTCCTTCCCTCCCGCAAAAAAGTCTTTCCTATCCAGACGGCAGCTCCTATTGCAAGGCAGAGCTTTAAAAACTTCATAGCACTTAGCACAGATGCAGTGCTTTAGAAAATGCCCAAATGCTCAAAGCACAGTTCTATGTACATTATTTCACAACAGCCCTTTAAGGTAGCCAGTGATTATTATTCCCAACTTAAAAATGGGGAGGAAGGTTGACCTGGAGAAACAAAAGAGGCTGGCTTAAGGCTCCCCAATGACTCAACGGCGGAAGCAACATTTGAACCAGGGACATCCTGTCTGATGGAGAGCCCTTCATCGGTGGCTCTTTCCAGAGCTAGAGATGAAAATGTAGAACTGGGTCTTGTGGGAGAAATCTGCATACCTGCCAGAACTTGGGGAAACACCAGCATAAGAAAGATCCATAGTATGGACTTCATCCACATGGCCTATATCTTTAACAGTTGCATAGAAAAGGGAATTTCAGCAGGTGTCATTTGTATCCATGCAGCACCTGGTGAAATTCCCTCTTCATCACAACAGTTAAAGCTGCAGCAGCCCTGCTCTCTTTTGCATCTGGTCACTCTAGAATAGCTCCTGCAGCTTTAACTACTGTGAAGAAGAGGGAATTTCACCAGGTGCTGCCTGCCTACAAATGACACCTGCTGAGATTCCCTTTTCAATGCATCTGTTAAAGATACAGGAGCCCCGTTTTCCTTTCCATACGGTCACTCTATCCAAGAGGAAAAAGCCACGTCCTTCACGGAACTGGCGTCTGAACTGAACAGTTTTATGTCAATGCTCTGGCAGATTGGGAAAATGACAGACTGAGCAGAAAGCTTTGGCAAAAGACAGAGGAAGTCAGCATAACTGGTTCCTCTGTTCCATAGGGGATGCTAAAAAAAAAATCAATGAAAAGCAGGAATGTGTGTTTTTCTATACCCTCTGTGGGAAAGAAAGGTTATGCGGGAGGCTGGGGAAAGCATGCTCTTTGGCTGCTGAGGGGAGACCATCAATTATTTCAGCGTGTGGTTTTTATGATTTTTTTCCATGCCTGTAGAGGGTTGCTTTCGTAGTTTTGATTCTCAGGGCACCCTCCTATCAACTCGCCCCCAGTCTTGCCAAGGAGAAGAAAGACGCCCCTCCCTCTCCCGAAGGAGCCCACGATTTCCCATGTCACCCCAAAAGCCCACCATTTCCCACAAGAGGCAAGAAGTGAAGCCTAAAAAGGAGGAGGAACATCTCAGCGCATGCGATGCCCGCGAAAGCACATAAGAGGCCGTGCCGCTGATTGCTAGGGGAACAGCATTGCTATCCACACCAACACCGCTGCAGGGACGCACGGCGGCTGTGAGCCGGAGCCGGAGGACTCTGTGATGGCAGAATGGGCTGTTTCGACTCCCCCATGATTAAAGGGTTGAGTGGTACATGTGGGCAAATTATGGGGCAGAGCCCACGCGGCCTTTGCAGCACCTCAAAGGGGGAAGATTTCGCCGGTGTTCAGGAGCAGCAGGGTCTAAACGCCACACAAAGACTCAAAAAGCTCCACCGGGCAGAATATGGGATATAACCTCTGCCGGGTAAGGTAAAACTCTACGCAATCGAGGCTGGTAGCTCCGATCTCAATGAGGCAATGAATCTGCTCCGGGTTTCATTCAGAACCAGTCAGAACTCTAAAAGGAGAGTTCTCACTGAAACCCAGAGCAGATTCACTGCCTCACTGACATTAGAGCCACCAGCCTCCACTGACCCTACCCCTGCCTGTACTTGTTTCTCTCCCTCTCCCCTTATTTTTTGATCTCTGAGGTCCACACATGCTCTGATCACCTCTTTTCTTGTTCTCCAGCTGTTTCCCAGTTTTCTTGTTATGCTGCTCCCTATGACAGTGCTATAAACATGTTTCTTGATTTGCAGAATAACTTCCTCCTCCACCCCTGCACACACACACACACACACCCCTATCTTTTTTATTCTACCATGAGGCCCACTTGAACAACGGCCAATGACTACGCCAGGACCTATTTGGGTCTCTCCCTACACCCCTGTTTGATGTGAGGGCAGGGAGAGAAACAATCCCTCTGTGCTTGTTTTAAGCCAGGGGGCAGCCTTATGGATGCTGCCAGAGCAGGCTGTTGCTTCCGGTAGGGTGACCACGTGGAAAGGAGAACTGGTCTCCTATATCTTTAACAGTTGAGCTTTGAAATAAAGATGTTTTTCTTTTCTTTTCTTTTGCATCCTGAGAACCTGTTTTTCCCTTTTTTCTGTCCTGACTTGGATGCTCTTCCCCTGGCTGGTTTTTTTCTTCCTTTGCTGAGCAACAACCAACACAGCTACACCATACATATCTTCCACCCACCCAGCCACCCCACTTTCTGGAGCTTTTTGCTAGTTTGTACAGATTGAGCAGGTGGGAAGCAAGCTGGCCCACACGCACACACAGCGCGGGTTCTAAAGCAGCAGCACCATATGAAATGGAGGACAGGGCTCCTGCATCTTTAACAGTTGCATAGAAAAGGGAATTTCAGCAGATGTCATTTGTACGCGTGCAGCACCTGGTAAAATTCCCTCTTCATCACAGCAGTTAAAGCTGCAGGAGCCCTGCCCTCTTTTCTATCTGATCATTCTAGTATAGCTCGTGCAGCTTGAAGACAATAATATTAGCATGCACTATTACTAAGGAGAAAAGGTGAGTTGGTGCAGGGGGCTTTCAACCAGGTGAAAAATTGCAGATTTCATAAACACATGGCTGCTAGCTTTCTCTCTGTTTTCCAAAAGTACTGGCTATAGCACTTTTGGAGGTAAAGGTGGATGGAGAGTGAGATTCCTTCCACAGTAGAGACTTTTATAGTTGGAATTAAAAGAATAGTTCCACAGAGCACTCAATATATTACCCTGCAGTCATCATTGTCCCCACCCTGGCCAAGATCTTGATGTTTACTCAGAAGTAAGGGCCTTCCAAATGTTTGTTAGAACTTTCCTGTTTGCAAGCGTTTCCCATTTTATTGCTTCCAATTGATCAGGACTGGGCTATCAGCAAGAAATAGCCCCTCTTAATTTCCCCTAATATTTGTTTCTGTTCCTGCAGGGAAGAAGGAAGGCTTAATTTATTATTTCGTATCATTTTATTTTATTTTTATGCCAGGAAACCAATAAATCTCATCCCCCATTGCTATGACCCTCTGCCCTCAGATTTTCCAGTTTGCAGCAAAAAATTATGATGAGGACGAAGCACAGGCTACCTCCTTTGGAAAGGGACAGTCAGTGTTTTAATTAGGGCCCTCCCTGCCAAAGGACACAGACCTGGCATTGTCCTCTGACTCAGAGGATGAGTCCCTGGCAAAACCGCCATCTCCCTAGCCTTGCTCCGTCTACAAAGTCTCAGGCTACAAAATCAAGCGAGGTTCTTTTAACAGCTCAATAAGCTCCTCCAGGAGGGGCAGAACTGGCCACAGTACAGGTCTTGCCACCCTACAAAAGGCTTTAGTTGGCTTTAGCTCCCTGCTGAGACAACATCTTCCTATTGTGGTAGTAGGAGAGAGTTCCAGGTGCAGGAGCTATCCACTTGGTGCTATCCAAGTGTTGTAAACTGCCCAGAGAGCTTCGGCTGGGGGGCGGTATATAAATGTAATAAAATAAATAAATAAATAAATAAAATCCAAGGTCCTATTTTCTTCTTGTCTTGTTCTTATTGCTCTTAGATGCTATCAGCATCCCCCCGAGATCCTCAAAGGTTCATAGAAGGGGACACCCACACCCACCCGTGGGAACAGAAAGGAATACTGAAGCAATGGGGAGAAATTGTTTGATGGGCAAATAGGCAATTCATCACTAATCCCCTAGTTGTAGTTAACAGGGAAACAACGAAA
Source organism: Elgaria multicarinata webbii (assembly GCF_023053635.1). Lineage (NCBI taxonomy): Eukaryota > Metazoa > Chordata > Lepidosauria > Squamata > Anguidae > Elgaria > Elgaria multicarinata. The sequence continues at coordinate 11,876,387 of NC_086178.1, read as the reverse complement.
TGGGCAGGACCTGCAAAGAGGAAACTTAATTAAAGGTACAGGAGACCTGAAAAGCCTCAATAGCTACACTGGACAGGCTGGCAATATAATCGTATTTTATTGGCAAACATGCACAGCTGGGGGTGGGGATGGACACAGAAAATGCTAGATTGGTAATAAAATCACCTGAAAGCTCAGTAACAAGTAAATGAACAAATGATGGCAAGTTTGGAAGGAAAGGATTAGTATAGAAGCAACTTCAGAGTCACAGAGATGTAGGACATTATAACAGATAATACTAAAACTTTCATACATTTCTAGTAGTCTCTCTTCCCAATGGGCCTGTTCCGACAACACAGTGAGCCATGGTTAGTCTTTTGCAGCAAATGGTTCACACAACATGCTAAGCCGTGTTTAGCTCAGAATGCTTAACCACTGCGGTTTAGCGGATCATCTGAACAGGATCAATGGCTGAAGGTGCAAACAAGCCAAATGCCCAACGAAGCCAACAGTGTGCTGGGTTAGACAGACCCTTGATCTAACTGGCAAGATGGTGCTCATGAGCTTGGGCAGCACCAAAAGCCTATCTGAGCCTTCCCCAACCTGATGCCCTCCAGATGTTCTAGAGACTACAGTGCCCAGCCTTCCTGACTATCCTAGCTAGGACTGATGGGAGTTGAAGTCCTAGACTTTTATTTATTTATTTATTTATTTATTTATTTATTTATTTATTTTATTATTGCATTTATACCCCGCCTTTTTTCCTGCAAGGAACCCAAGGCAGCATACATAATTCCCCTCCTCCTCTCCATGTTATCCTCACGAGAACAACCCTGTGAGGTGGGCTGGGCTGAGAGTCTGTGACTGGCCCAAAGTCGCCCAGTGGGTTTCCATGGCTGAGTGGGGACTCGAACCCGGACGCTGGCCTATCTCAAGGAGCAAAACCCCACCTCGGGATTTGTGGGTTGGGGATGAGGGTCCGCCACGTGCTTGACTTGCAGAAGGTCTCATGTTTGATGCCTGGAATCTCCCCGCAAACAGAATCTCCAGCAGTACACAAATGAAGGCATTGGACTAAGACTGTGAAGGGCCACTTCCAGCCAGATCAGACAGTGCTGTGCTGGATCGATCAATGGCCTGACTCAGGGTGAGGCATTGCCTTCATTTGCCACCAACCCCCGATCGCCTAATGAAGGAACCGTTCCATAATACTAACCTAGGAAACAACCAACTTACATACACATTGCCCTAGGAAGGAAATCACTGGCTGTAATACACCCATGCTGCAAAAGATTATTTCGTTCTGGGAATCCTATCCATTAGGAGGGCACGCAGTAGTCTGCACTGAATCAAAGGAAAGCTGGTAATGGTTTTTCATTTATTTTCTCCATAACAAAATCCAAGACAAAGCAATAACAATGTTCCTTAGAAAAAGAAGCAAATAATTCCACACACATGCCAATAGCGTCTGAGCTGTGAAAGGCAGCGGGTTCTCTCTCAAGCCCACCCACCTTTCAGCTTATCATTGTTCCCACGTTCAATCCATCTGTCTCAAGACTCCTACGCTGAAACACTTGAGTTATAGCTGAGGTGAGCAGATTGACCCGGGGAGTATAACCATGCAGTCTCCTCCCTTCCCTCTCTTTGCACCCCAGGGTCCTTGTAAAAACTATAAAGAAGCTACTTGCTTTTAGCAAGTTTCTAACTCTCATGGTGGCAAAAATAAATCCAAATATGTGATCGACAGTATTACCAGTGTTGTTTTCTGTACTGAACGCGTCAACCTGATGGCTTCTCTGAACTGACATTTCACCTCCTTGACCATTTCCGATTTGGAAAAGAAGCAAGACAAACACCTGAATTCTTATTTCTATCTCCAGAATTCGAGGCAATAAGCCTGTGTGCACCAGTTGCTGGGGAACATGGGTGGGAGGGTGCTGTTGCACCATGTCCTGCTTGTTGGTCCCTGGCCGATGGCTGGTTGGCCACCGTGTGAACAGAGTGCTGGACTAGATGGACCCTTGGTCTGATCCAGCAGGGCCCTTCTGATGTTCTTATGTTCTTATTTTAAAAAATAAGGTGAAAATCTTTATTGCAATTGGAAGTGCTAATGGTGACTCTTTAATTTCTCGTAAGCTGGGAACCCATTTTCCAGGCAAGTCTAAACCAAGGATTCTCAAACCTTTCCCCAAGTCAGGAAGCAAGTGGTTTTGGGATGCCCAAAGTGCAGCTTAGTTTACAGTCTTATGGAGCAAATCCTAATAAACTTGCTTCTCAATTATTGTAATAGAGGGGCTAAGAGACATTGCACAATTTTATGTATGCGACAAAGTAAGTCCTACTGAGTTCAGTGACGCTTACTTCCAATTAAGCATGCATATGTTTCCAGCTCAAGCTGCAAGCCCAAACACATTTACTGGGAAGCAAGCCCCTGTTGAACTCAATGTCACGTCTGAGTGAATTTGTATAACATTGCACAGTAAGCGGCGAAATCAGAAATTCCCTGTTTCAGACAGTGCCTTTGCCACGCATTCAACAGGTGGTCTTTTTCAAACTATACCCCTTCTGTTTCAGACACTGTCACCACCACCACCCTGCCTGATCTGCAGTATGGAGATAATAATACTGGTCCACCTTACAGGGCTGCTGTACAGATTACTCAACCGATGCATGCAAAGTGGTTTGAACACTCCAAATCAGGCTTTCCCAACCTGATGTCCTCCAGGTATTTTGGACTTGGACTCCCATCAGCCCCAGACAGCCTAGCCAAAGGTCAGGAATGCTGGGAATTGTAGTCCAAAAGATCTAGAGGTACCTGTGGTACCTGTGTGATTGAAAAGGAGGGTTGGTGTACTTTGCAACCTCAAGAGGATGCACAAACTCAGAGACTGGGCTGGAGAGGTGTCCATTGGGAGCCCTATCTCATATGAAAGTCTGGGTTTGAACTAGATCGAGGCCCTGAGAATAACAGAAATCATAGAGCCGGTTCCCTATGCATGGCCAAAATGACGTGATCTCTCCACCACTTGACCACTCAGCATGTGCCATGGAGGCAGCTGAAGGTGTGAGCTACCTCCACTGAAAAGTATATTTTGGGTCTGATCTCAGGTGACGTGACAACTTGGCGGTCCGTCTGTGGAGGTTCATAGAAATATTGCTAGCCACCCTCAGGGCTTTTGAGTGCAATGGCAGAAGAGATGGAAGAAGCTAAAGTCTAGTCCCTGGCATATAGGCAGATCCAAAATAACCCAAACCAAAATACTGGTGTATTTCCCTTGGCCATAGAAAAAAAATCACCGTTTTGCATCCAAAGCAAATAGGTGAGAAGTTTTGTCAAGGGGACATCTCTGCTCTGCGATCTTCTATCAGTTGTATACTGCTTTAACTGCAAAAACCCTGGAATCCGTGGTTGGTTCTGAAGTGTTGAACATTCTCTGTTAAAGAGCCTGGCCCCTGCACAAACCGTGGAGATGACTACTAAACTAGGTCAGGGCCACAACCCTATGCACATTTACTAGGGAGTAAATCCCTCTGAAACCAGTAGGATTTTCTTCTGAATGAGCGTGCTTAGGGTAGCACTGTATTTGTATGGGCAGACATGACAGAGGTGTACAAAATGATGCATGTTGTGGAGAATGTGGATAGGGAAACATTTTTCTCCCTCTCTCAAAATACCAGAATCAGGGGTCATCCCATGAAGCTGATCGGTGGGAGATTCAGGACAAATAAAAGGAAGGACTTTTAACGTTAAGACCTTTCTCTTCTCCCAGGCAGTTCACAGCATGTGCTGAGTTTGTTTGTTTGAACTGACCCCAGAATAGCTGTTTTTACAAGGATACTGATGTTTTTATGCTTTTTTATGTTTTTAAACTTTGTATATTTGTTTTTAATGTTGACTGTTTTTAACTTTTGTAATCTGCCCAGAGAGCTTCGGCTATGGGGTGGTATATAAATGCAATAATAAATAAATATATAAATAAATAAATAAATAAATAAATAAATCCACACGACGCTTAGTTAAATTATGGGATTCACTACCACAAGATGTAGTGATGATCACCAATTTGGATGGCTTTAAAAAGGGGTTGGATAAATTCCTGGAGGAGAAGGCTATCAATGGCTACTAACCCTGATGGTGAGGCGCTATCTCCAGTATTCGAGACAAAAGCCTGTGTGCACCAGTTTTGGGGGGACATGGGTGGGAGGGTGCTGTTGCACCACGTCCTGCTTTGTTGACAGCTGGTTGGCCACTGTGTGAACAGAGTGCTGGACTAGATGGACCCTTGATCTGATCCAGGATGTCATTACTTATGGTCTTAAAGGATTGAACAAGTATCGCTTAGGACTAACTCTAGGCATAAGATACTGACCCTCAAGGCGGGGACCTTCTGCTAGAGGCCCTCATTGCTTCCCTTCTGGCCCTAATGACTGAAACTAGCTATGGGCTAACATAATGTCCACAGGAGCTCAGCCACCCCTCCGTCCCATGGCATTATCCCCAAATGCAGGCCACTGCATTAAGGGAACTGGAACAATAGAAACTGCCTTCTACTGAGTCCATCTAGCCCAGTAGTGTTGACACTGACTGGCAGGGGCTCTCCAATATGACAGGCAGGCGTTCTACCTGCCCTACTTAGAGGTGCTGCAGATGATCTACCGCTGAGCTACAGCACTTCGCATACTGGACTCTTGCTTGAATAAGAAGGACAAAAAGAAGGACTCCAATGATGCCGTGGTGCCTCCCAAGGCTTGGTCCTCACAGCCATTTTTAATGGCAGGGCTCAGCTCTGGAACAGGTGGACTGTGGGTGGACAAGAGCATTCCTGAGCACATGCAAAGCATGCTCCCCGACCCCACAGATGATTTTGGCCCAGTCGCTCTCAGCCTATTGGGTTGATAAAAGGGCCATATACATAGTGCTGAGGTCCATGGTGGAATGGGTGAGATGCAAGTGTCATTTTACAAAGTTGGGGAGTGACGTCCAGGCCAGATGGTGGTGTTTCCACCACCCTGGCATCTCTTTCTCTCGGAAGAGAGACGGAGGCCTAGAAGTGAAAAAAGTAGGAGGGGAGAAAGTTAGGAATCTATTCTCCTAAGAAGAACCATACTGGGTCAGGCCAAAGGTCTACCTAGTCCAGGATTCTGTACCCATGGTGGCCAATCAGGTGCCTGCAGAAAGCCCAAAAGCAGGACATGAGCAGAAGAGCACTATCCCTTTCCTGTTCCCCACCACTGGTATACAGAGGCATACTGCTCCTGATACTTGAGGAAATATATAGCCATCAGGACTAGGAGCTATTGATACTTCCCATAAATTGCCTAAGCTGTCAAAGTTGACGGCCATCACTGCATGTCCTGGAAGTGAATTCCATTGTTTAACTATGCACTGTGTGGAGAAGGGCTTCCTTTCGTCTGTTCGGAATCTCCAACCTTTTCGCTTCATGGGACGGCCCTGGTTCTAGCAATGTGAGATTCAAGGATGTGCATTGGCTGTGAACACACAAATCGAGGAAACTTGCCATGAGTGGTGATATTCTGAAGAAGCGGTATGATTTGGGCGGGTGGAAGGGGGGGATGAAGAATACAACATGGCCATGCCAAACAGAGGGTCTTTCTGGAGCCTTCAGCCCAGAAATGCAAGCAGAGGCTGCAGTCAGACAGACACAGACACACTGCAGAAGGATCCGAGATGAGAGAGAGAGAGAGAGAGAGAGAGAGAGAGAGAGAGAGGAAGAAGAAGAAGAAGAAGAAGAAGAAGAAGAAGAAGAAGAAGAAGAAGAAGAAGAAGAAGAAGAAGAAGTGTGATGTTAGTCCACATGGGCTGAGGATTAGGCAATGCAAGTGAACACTATTATACAAGAACATAAGAGTTGCCTTGATGGACCAGGGCAAAGTATTCTTTTACCATCAGCAGCCCGCTGCATGCCCAACAAAGGAGGCATGAATGCAAGAAAACCCTTCTCTCCTGTTGCCTGTTCCTAGAATGTGATATTCATAGAAGAAAGGACCTCTGAACATACTGAGAGGGAGGCATGTGGACATTTGGGTCAAGGATTTCTCTGCTAAAGGGGCATACGGGGCACCCAGCTTCAGAATTCTGTCCCCAAGATGCTCACTTGCCATAGGTTTGATTCTTTTCAGTGCCAGGTGAAGATCATTTTTTAAATTCTCTTGGGTCTTTTAGCTTTAAATACATTAGTATTTTTTCTCTCTCTGCTGCATTATAAAATTGCATTGCTATCCTTTTATAGTTTTGTCTTTTTTTATTGATGGGTCTCAATTTCCTGTTAGAAGCCGAGCTTAGAATCCGCGCTGGATTTTAAAAAACACACGGGACATGAAGTGTTCAAAAGCCTCCATCTGTACACGCCGTTTGCTAGGTTACAGGGCTTCCTCTCCTGCACCCAGAAAACTTTCTGCCAACTGTTTCTTGGACTCCAGGGCACCCTAATCCTAAACACTCTCATTTGACACTGCTTCAGCGACGGACTCGAACTCTGGGCTGAAAACAGCTGCTGCAGCCCAGAGGGATGGCCGGCGTGCCATTGGGAGATGGGGCAGATTCCAAACAGAAGCCCCACTTAATAACCTCACCAGGGCTGGGAGGGACACGCGTCTCCACGGGCGGCGTGAGCCTCCGAGTAGCCTCATCAGTCACCCCATCAAAGGGGTCCTACTCCGCATGGCTCCCAAATGGTGACCTTAAAAATACCCCTCTTTCAAGCAACCCCACTGCTTTGGCTTCGGCTGTCCACTTGGGGAACGGACCTGCCGCCGTGGGCCTCCCTCCAACTTGCACCAAGTCTATGCCGCCGAGCCAGTGGCTCAGAATCCAAAGACCTTCTCTCTTCCCCTGTCCTGATGCCCAGAGAAGGCACCACTGCCTGCCTTGCCATGCAGGAGGAGGGCCAAGCCTGGGCGTTGCTTCTCCCCCACCCCCCCTTCCTGCTTCTGGGATGGGAATTGGGATTGGGACGAGAAAGCGGCCGTGGGGGGGGGGGAGAGAGAAGGGGGGGGGCTAAGGCTGAAGGTCTGCTAAGGAGAGCGGTTCCTTGGCAACAGCCAGTCTGCCCTCGCATGCTAATTGCGCCGGGCTCCGGCCGTGGCTGGCGGCGCGGGGTGCGGGGGGGGGAGGAGGGAGGGAGGGTGAAGGAAGGGGGAGGGAGGTTTCCAAGCTCTGGAGGAAAAACAACCCTCGAACTGCTGGAGGGCTGCGGCGCCAAGCAACCCCTGCGAAGCCAACCGAGCGAGCCATCAACACCTCGGCCGTGATTTCCACGCCGAGCAAGCCAAGGCACCCGGCTCGCCCTTCCTCTGCTTGCTCGTGGAAGCAGGAGAGCGGAGCTGGGCTGGGCTGAGCTGGGCTGCACCCCACCCCTTACATATACACACCCCTCCAGACAGGATCAAGCCCCCACCCCGCCCCACAACACACGCTATAAAGGACACATAAGCTGCTCCCCCCCTTCCCCCGCGCGCCATCTCCTTTTCCAGGGAGCTTCCAAGCACCTGCATCGCCCCATCGTCTGGCTGGACTGGCACCTGGGGGGCGCATCCACGCTGCCCCCCCTCCCCACTCCCGCCGCCTCCCCCAACCCTGCTGCCACCGCAAGGAAGGCAATCTTACCGATGGTGGTTTTGGAGCCAATACAGCCCATAATCGACGGGGGCAATTTAGGATGGTAGTAAACCTTTGCTCCAGACCGCATACATTGCCACAGTACCTCATGGGCTGGGAGCTGGCAGGCAGGCAGGCAGGCAGGCGGGCAGGCAGGCGGGCGGTGGAACCAACTGGAGAAGCGATGTCTTTTCCCGGAGCTGGACTGGTGACACAGAGAGAAGGGGGGATTAAGAAACGCACAGACACGCATGCAGACACACACACGCACAATCTCCAGGAACCTCTCTATCTCTCTGTCTCTGTCTTTCTGTGTGTGTGTGTGTCTCCTCCTCCTCGGTTTCTGCCCCCTCTGAGAAGCTGGCGTCTCAGGGACACTGAGGCTGAACCGTTTGCACGTTCAACTACGTCACTGATGCTGGCGGAGGGGAGAGAGAGAGAGAGAGAGAGAGAGAGAGAGAGAGAGAGAGAGAGAGAGAGAGAGAGAGAGAGAGAGAGAGGCTGCCTTCACTCCAGCTTCAGCACCCTGGACAGCAGCAAAATTGGCTTCAAGGAGCGCTGGGCAGTTTCAGTACCTTGGACAGCATCCCCGGAGTTAATGCCATGGGGCAGCTGGGTGACCCATGGCAAACTGGTACCCGATCCATCGTCTGCTGTGTCAGGCTTGCTGAGCCAAATGCGTGCCCGCTAATGCCCACAGCTCCTATGTGCGAATTGGGGATGCTTAAATCCCCCCCCTCCCACATCACCTACCTTCAGCTATGCCACTAATAGATTGCTTGTTCCACCTAAGCAATAGGAGTTCCTGGTGCCTGCAAGAGAAGGTGCTAGTCCCCAAGAAAATGTTGTTGGTATGCAACAGGCATGGGCAACCCGCTTCTCCTACCAGCCACCCAGAAACACAAACATAGCAAAGCCCCCTTGCTCTAAAGCCCGTGGCTGGTCCCCTTTTCTGCTTAAGAGCATAAGAACATAAGAAGAGCCCTGCTGGAACAGACCAAGGGTCCATCTAGTCCAGCATTCCGTTCACTCAGAGGCCAACCAGCCATCGGCCAGGGATGAACAAGCAGGACATAGTGCAACAGCACCCTCCTGCCCATGTTCCCCAGCAACTGGTGCACACAGGCTTATTGCCTCGAATACTGGAGATGGCACACAACCATCAGCCATTGATAGCCTTTGCCTCCAGGAATTCATCCAACCCCCTTTTGAAGCCGTCCAGATTGGTGGCCATCACTACATCTTGTGGTAGTGAGTTCCATAATTTACCTATGTGCTGTGTGAAGAAGTCCTTCCTTTTATTTGTCCTGGATCTCCCACCAATCAGCTTCATGGGATGACCCCATTGGGTTCTAGTGTTTTGAGAGAGGGAGAAAAATGTCTCCCTTTCCACATTCTCCGCACCATGCATGATTTTTGTACACCTCCATCATGTCTCCCCTTAGCCTCCTTTTTTCCAAGCAAAACAATCCCCGTTGATGTAACCTTCCCTCATGATGCTCCAGCCCCTTGATCATTTTAGTTGCCTTTAAAACTCCTCTACCCTCTTCTTTATGCAAATGGAAGATGAATTCATAATCGTGATTCCAAATAATATGTGGGGTGGTTTCTTTTCAGCCAAGAATATTGTAGAATGATCCAAGCTTTCTTTTTTTCAAGCTCTATTAAGTGGAGGCTAGTGGCTCAGTGGGGCTTTGAATCCACTCCAGGTTTCATTCAGAACCAGTCAGAACTCTGAAGGAGTGGTGCTTTCCCACCTACAGAAGGCCAGTTGGCTGTGTCCAAAGGAAGGTGACGAAGATGGTGAGGGGCCTGGAGGAAAGGTTGAAGAAGTTGGGCAGGAGGCTATATAGGACAGCCATCTCCAAAAATCTGACTAGCAGTCACAGGCACGGTAGAGCAAAGTTGTTTTCAGCTGCTCCAGAGCAGCTTTCCCCAACCTGGTGTCTTCCAGATGTCTTGGAATACAAATCCCATCATTGCCTGTCACCATGGCAAATGGGAGCACACTGTCTGGAAGATGGTGGGAATTGTAGTCCATGATATCTGGAGGGCACCAAGCTGGGGAAGGCTGCTCCAGAGGCTGGGGCCTAAACCAACCCATCTGAATTTGAAGGGAAAGGATTTTGACTGAACATTCGGTAGAATTTCCTGATGGTGCAAGTTGTTCAACACTGGACCATACTAACTCAGAAGGTGGCGGATTCTCCTTTGTTTGAGGCTTTTAAGCAGTGGCTGTAGGGCACACATATCAGGGATGCTGTAGGACTGGATCATCAGTACAGGGTTGGACCAGTTGCTGGGGAACATGGGTGGGAGGGTGCTGTTGCACCATGTCCTGCTTGTTCATCCCTGGCTGACGGCTGGCCGGCCACTGAGTGAACAGAGTGCTGGACTAGATGGACCCTTGGTCTGATCCAGCAGGGCCCTTCGTATGTTCTTATTTATTACATTTCTGTACTGGAGGTCTCTTTAGATGATGTGGAATGACTGAAGCTTCACCTTATCAATATCTGTTCAAAATGCAAAAAAAATGTATTTGAGCACCCTTGGCAAAATATTAAAATGGTTCCAAACTAGAGTTCTGATAGCCAGTGTAGTGTAGTGGTTAGGGTGTTGGACTAGGACTCGGGAGACCCAAGTTCTAGTCCTCACTTGGCCACAAAGCTCACTGAGGCCTTAGCTAGACCTAAGGTTTATTCCGGGATCATCCCGGGGTCATCCCTGTTCATGTAAATGACACACAGAGGATTCCGGGAGCAGGCAGAGATGGCCCCGGGATGATCCCGGGATAAACCTTAGGTCTAGCTAAGGCCTGAGTGCCTTTGGGCCCATCACTGACTCTCAGCCTCACCTTCAGAAGGTTTTTGTTAGGATAAAAGGGGGAGGAAGAGGATTATGTAAGCCACCTTGGGTTCCTTGCCCCCCAAAAGGCTAAATACATAAATTTCTTTAGCCATTTTGGTCTGGCAGCTGTTTCTCCCCCTATCTGAAGGGTTGTGACAAACTGGTATGTTCTCATTCACCAGCCAGTATGCTCTAGTGTCCTTTTGCCCAGCAAACCTTTTCAAAAGACATTGTGTTTGTGATGGAAACGGCCTTTGACCGTGCCCTTTTGTATAATGGAGATTTATATTGATGAATAATGCAATGGAGATACTACTTTCTCCCTCTCCTGCTAGTCCCATGTGGCACACGGTAGGCACAGAAGGCCCTGCGAACATGCACAAGAAACAGAAGGGAGGGGCCCATATGTTAGATCAATGTTCTTTTCACCCAAGGACGAGATCCAAACAGCCCTTAAGCACGACTCCACCATTCCAGCGACAGAGGGTTCAAAAGCGCTTTATTGATTAGTAATCAAGGCCTGGTCTCTTCAAAGGGAGCAATCAGACAAAAGACATAGAGAATATGGTACAGTATTAAAGCTTTCAAGGGGCAGGGCCCAGTAGCAGCAAAAACTTCCTGACTGTTAGAGCAGTGCGACGGTGGAATCAGCTACCTAGGGAGGTTGTGGGCTCTCCCACACTAGAGGCATTCAAGAGGCAGCTGGACAACCATCTGTCAGGGATGCTTTAGGGTGGATTCCTGCATTGAGCAGGGGGTTGGACTCGATGGCCTTGTAGGCCCCTTCCAACTCTGCTATTCTATGATTCTATGATTCTACAATGGTGAGCTTTAGGCACTGGCAATGTAATTTTATTTTATTTATTTATTGCTACATGGAAGGGCTGCACTTCAGGGGCAGAGCACATTGCATGCAGAAGATCCGAGGTTCAGTCCTTGGCAGGTCCTGATAGGGCAGAAAACGAGGCCTCCTTGTAACCTTGAGGCACCACTCATCAGTGACCACAAAGCTGAACTAGGAGGACCAAAGAACTGTCTTTTTATAAGGAAGCTTCTTACGTTGGACTTGATGCCTTATTTATTTATTTATTTATTTATTTATTTATTTATTTGTTGCATTTCTATACCGCCCAATAGCCGGAGCTCTCTGGGCGGTTCACAAAAATTATAGGACCCTTCCAACTCTACTACTCTATGATTCTATGTGCCTACGGCTGTGATACCAACAGGAATGTGGGATTTAAGCATAGTACACAGTGCACATCCCCATATGGAATTTATCATATTCCTGAGAATCCAATGGCCAGGAAGCAGTTGGATTACTCTGTGGCTCCCATCCCAATGGGCCCCAGACCTAGAAATTGTCTTGATCTAAAAAGACTATAGGTAAAACCATGACAGTCCGGACCAGAGCGAGCCGAAAACATTACACTGCCTGAGGTGAATATAAGAACATAAGAACAGCCAGGCTGGATCTGACCAAAGCTCCATCTAGTCCAGCACTCTGTTCACTCAGTGGCCAACCAGCTTCCCACAGTCAACTCACAAACAGGACATGAGTGCAACAGTGCCCCCCCACACCCATGTTCCCCAGTAAGTGGTGTACATAGGCATCCTGTCTCTGATACTGGAGGTAGCATATCTCCATCAGTAGCCATTGATAGCCTCCTCCTCTAGGAATTTATCCAAACCCCCTTTAAAGCCATCCAAATTCATGGCCATCACTACATCTTGTGGTAGCAAATTCCATAATTTAACTATGCGCTGTGTGAAGAAGTCCTTCATCTTATCTGTCCTGAATCTCCCACCGATCAGCTTCGTGGGAGGACCCTTTTGGATTCTAGTATTATGGGAGAGTGAGAAAAATGTCTTCCTGTACGCATTCTCCACTCCATGCATAATTTTGTACATCTCTATCATTTCCCCCTTTGCTGACTTTTTCTCTAAGATAAACAATCCCAGCTGTTGTAACTGTTCTTCGTAGGGGAGTTACCCAAGGCCCTTGTCTTTTCTGCATTTTTTCCAACTCTACAATATCCTTTTGTTTTAAGGTGCAGTGACCAGAAATGTACACAGTATTCTAAGTGTGGTTGCACCATAGATTTGTATAAGGGGTGTATGATAGTGGCAGTTTTATTCTCAATTCCTTTCCTAATTATGCCTAATATAGAGTATGCCTTTTCTACAGCAGCCACGGACTGGACTGACATTTTCAGTGAACTGTCCACCACAACCCCAAGATCTCTTTCTTAGTCAGTCACTGCTAGGTCAGTTCCTATCAAATACTACTTGAAGTTGGGATTTTTTGCCCAATGTGCATCACTTTACACTTGCTTCTATTGAACTACATTTGCTATTTCGATGCCCATTGTCCAGGTTTGGACAATGGCCATTGAACAGGGGGTTGGACTCGATGGCCTTATAGGCCCCTTCCAACTCTACTATTCTATGGCCTTAGCTAGACCTACCAGTCTAGCGGGAGGGAGTGTTGGAGATCTTGCGATATTTTTATCGCAAGATCTCCCTCTCTGTTCACACGTGGCACACAACAACCACAGAGGGAGAGGCGTTGTGCCCGCCATTTTGGTTTTTTTCTTAAAGGGGAAGATGCACATAAGCGCTCATGCGCAAAAGGTAAGGTTGTTGTTTTTTTAAAAAATCCCCGCTCACCCCACCCCATCCCACCCTCGATGGGCGCAGTCATCCTGAAGAGCTCTGCACCCTGTGCGTGGGTCCTGGCTCCTCGCGAGAAACCGGGACAAACTGCGATGCCCGGCCACACCAGGACCAAGGAAAAACTGGGCTCAAAGGGTAGGGCGAGATCCCGGGGCAAGGGAGGGATCCCCCCTCCCTGATCCCGGGATCCCCTGTGCATCATGTGAATGCACAGGGATGGTCCCGGAGATCACCCCAGGATTTTACCCTGTCTAGCTAAGGCCTATGATTCTATGATATCCTTTTGGAGCTCTTCACAATCCCTTTTTGTTTTAACAACCCTAAATAATGTGGTGTCATCAGCAAATTGGGCCACGTCACTGCTCACACCTAATTCTAGATCATTTATGAATAAGTTGAAAATCTTTGGTCCTGATTTAGAGATCCCTGTGGGACCCCACTGTTCACATCCAATCATTGGGAGAATTTACCATTTATTCCCACTCTCTGCTTTCTGGTTTTTTTTAACCAGTTACAGATCTATAGTAGCAGTTTATTATGGTCACAAGACCAGAAAAGTAGAAAAGCGCTGTGAATACAATGATATAAAAGTAGTTACAGTTGATTAAAAGTAAAAATTTAAAAATTTAAATTAAAAAATGCACATGTCCCACTCATAAAAATACAAGATCTAGTAAGTAAAAACATTGTCGGACATTTAATATCATCCCACGCCAACAAGCAATTGCCTCTCCTCTTATTCCATGACTTCTAAGTTTGCTCAGGAACTTTGTCAACCAATGGCAGCCCCATCCAGTCAAGTCAAAATACGTAGTACTTTGCCAAGTTATTTTGGCAAATGAGGCAGAAAATTTCACGAGCACCTCTCCCCATCCCTGGCAGTAAAAACACAATAAGAATAAATTCAATAATTAACAATTTCACTGCCCTTTCATCACACATAAAATCTGCTGTCTGAAGTGGCCTGCCTCACTCTGCCTAATGGTAGAACAGGCCCTGATTCCAGACATAGCCATGGACAAAATGAGGGAAAGACAAAATACATACATACAATTTTTATGGGATTTCTCTCACCCTCATGAATACGTCTTTTTATGAAACAGGTGAGATTGCCCAAACCTTGTTGAGACAAGTAGAAACAAATTGGATCAATACCATTTCTGGGTGTGTGTTTTTTCCTTTGGTGAAACAGCAGTAGAGCCTAGATCAATAAAACATTTGCATTAATTCTTCAGTGAAACTGCTATATCTTCTCAGCCTATGCAAGCCACATACTAACATACAGAGAGACCTGTCTATTACAAGAATATGAAATTAATTGAAACCACAAAATAGATGCAACTGACAGAAACCAGTTTTGGAACCTGGAGAAATCTCCCATTTTAAAAGTGATTATACTGCATAGGGTGAATTCTTTGATTACATGACACCTTTTGATAAAGGTTTGCAATATTACATGTAACTCATAGAGGTTTTACTCACTAGTTTTGTGTCCTTTTCTATGGGCTTTTAATTACACAGCTGAGAGCAGTGTGTGCTAGTAATAATGGGCTTAAACACAATTAGCTCTGTACTGAATTATGACCTTCCTATTTAATTTTAGTATATTGGTATTTGCACGTAGCTGTTTCTAATAAATCTATTTTAGAGCTGTGCACAAGTGGCCTCTTGAATTTCTCCACCCCATTTGTGGGTACAGAAATTGGGGGGACAATTTCACCAAATTTCTCCAGTGGGAGGAGAAATTCTCAACAATTTCTCACAGTTAGGGCTCACCATTGCCACGGGCTGTAGCATTTCTTTCTTTCTTTCTTTCTTTCTTTCTTTCTTTCTCTCTTTCTTTCTTTCTTTCTTTCTTTCTTTCTTTCTTTCTTCTTGGTTTTGTAAATACTGCCACAGCATCAACTGTGTTGGCAGGCTGATCACCACCACCCCTCACACACACAACTTTTGCATTCATCACAACAGAGGTGTGAGAGGCATGCTGTGTTGTGTTCTAACTCCAGGGAAGAGGTGAGGCTACTGCTGAGCTAAAATCTGTCCTCCAATATATATCTATATTTATATCTATATCTATATCTATATCGATAGATAGATAGATAGATAGATAGATAGATAGATAGATATAAAGTTTCTATCCCCCATGAATGAGTCTTCTGTTGTTCTGTCCCATTCTCTGGGTGGTTTATCGTTTATTTTCGTGGTGCTTTTCAGCTTACCCATCAGTGCTAGCCTCTCAGGCTGCCTGAGCTTCCTGATTTGAAAAGGCCCCTTGGGAAGAATTACCTCATGATGGCTTCCCCTGGGCTTTAACTGAAGTGTGGGAAGTCAAGGAGGCTGCCGGGCTGCCAGGGAGATGGCTGTATATTGAAAAACAGGACACTTGGACACCCTCTCTGGCCACACACTGAGCTCTAGAAACTCTAACCCTATCCCATGGGAATCCTCTGAAATGTCTTCACCATTGAATTTCTTTTCGAAAGCAATTTCCCTCCAATCAGTTTGAATAAGAATAGTCAAAAAAGAATGTGGGAGACGTTTTTAGCACAGAACTAATATATTTTATTAAGATACTGCTAGTTTTGCCTGGAAATTCAACAGCTTTTTTTTTCTTGTCAGACTGCTAGTACCTGTACTATTCTTGGTCAGAAGAGAGGTACATGAGAGAAAATAGAAGTACGTGCCTTACCCAAATGTGGAAACGCCTTTCTTTATGTACAGAGATTGTTCCCCGGTTTGCCTGTCAACCTGGGGGTTCCTTAATCCAGTTGTGGCTGCCTGGAAGCCTAATTATTGCAGAAGCTTCAAGAACAACAGCAACATCCACAGGAACATTTATTTATTTATTTATTTATTTATTTATTTATTACATTTCTATACCGCCCAATAGCCGTAGCTCTCTGGGCGGTTCACAAAAATTAAAAACATTCAAAGTGTAAAACAACAGTATAAAACCATAATATAAAATACAATATAGAAGCTCAACCAGATATAAACAGCAGCAATGCAAAATAAATTTAAAACACCAAGTTAAAATTTATTTATAGACTGTTAAAATGCTGGGAAAATAAAAAGGTCTTCACCTGACGTCTAAAGGCATATAATGTAGGTGCCAAGCGAACCTCCTTAGGGAGCTCATTCCACAGCCAGGGTGCCACAGCAGAGAAGGCCCTCCTCCTGGTAGCCACCTGCCCCACTTCCTTTGCCAGGGGCTCGCTGAGAATAGGGTGACCATATTTTGGAAAACAAAAAGGAGGACAACATGGTCGCCCCCAAGGGGGCGTGTCCAGCACCAAGGGGGCGTGCCCACCCGAACATAGCCTTGGTCACATGTCTGATTTTACAGCACACATTTCTCTTCTTCATAACATCTTAATGTTAAAATCACTGAAATAAAGAACAAGTGAGAGATTCAATGTATCTGAAATTAACTTCACTCACTCCTACTTTTGTAGGTTTTGCTGTACTTTGAAGCTTTTGCTATACTCTTTTTGTTATTTTATTTATTTATTTATTTATTTATTTATTTATTTTATTACATTTATATACCGCCCCACAGCCGAAGCTCTCTGGGCGGTTTACAACAATTAAAAATAGTAAACATTAAAAGTATACAAAAATTTAAAAAACATAAAAACAGTATAAAAACAACAGTATAAAAAGTGTTACATTCCCCCCTTCCCTCAAATATTTTTTGTATCTTCACTCATTGCAAGCTGCTGTTGTTAACAGGGTTTGCTACTGGCCCCAGATCTGTTTCAAATTTGGTATGGCTAAAGCTCTACCTAAAAGCTATCATGGTGCCAACTTTCAGCTCTTTATCTTTAAAAATGACAGTTTAAAAAATAATAATTTTAAAACCTCATTTTTAAAAAAATTCCTAAAAAATCAATGGATGAACGGATCTCTTTCAAATTTGGTGTGGCTAAAGCTCTACCTAAATCCTATCATGGTACAAAGTTTCATCACTTTATCTTTAAAAATGACGATTTTAAAAATAATAATTTTAAAACCTTAATTTTTAAAAAATTCCTAAAAAATCAGTGGATGAACAGATCTGTTTCAAATTTGGTATGACTAAAGCCCTTCCTAAGAGCTACCATTGTGCCAAGTTTCATGTCTTTATCTTAAAAAATGATGGAGTTATAAGCATTTTTGTTAATTCCCATTAGAGCTGCTCTTTGCAAAAATCCGGATTTTCCCCTCCACCTCCCGGATCTGCCGGTTTGCAGCAAAAATCCGGGCAAATCCGGGTCATATGGTCACCCTAGCTGAGAAGGATCCCTGAGGATGACCTTAGGGTCTGGGCAGGTACATATGGGAGGAGGCGTTCCTTCAGTTAGCCTGGCCCCAAGCCGTTTAGGGCTTTAAATGTTAATACCAGCACTTTGAATCGGGCCCGGACCTGGATTGGCAGCCAATGAAGCTGGAAAAGGACTGGCATGATGTGGTCTCGTCGGCCAGTCCCTGTTAGTAATCGTGCTGCCCTGTTTTGTACCAGTTGAAGTTTCCGGACCATTTTCAAAGGCAGCCCCACGTATAACGCATTGCAGTAATCCAAATGAGAGGTTATCAGAGCAACTTACTCTGAGCCACCTTGGTCTAGCTAGCCCTTGGTTCATCTGGCCTAGTATTGTTGACACTGCTCTGCGGGGTTTCAGGGAGGAGTTTTCTAGAAGGAGGCAAGAATCTACGGGCCCATTCAGAAGACACCTTAAACCATGGTGAATAAGGCTTTTTGCTTTATTCAGTATGGTTGAAGCCATGGTTTAAGGTGTCTTCTGAACACAGCCCAGCTTTTTGGCTTAACCACCATGGTTAAAGCCATGGTTTAAGGTGTCTTCTGAATGGGCCCAATATCTATATCTAGAGTGTAGAGCCCACGTTACCATGGGCACTAGTAGTCTGAGGGAGAAACATTATGTGCCCTGAATCCCATTATGTCAGGCCTCTAGAAGCTGTATGGAGGTTACCTTCCTTCAATGCTACTGAGGATGTTTGGCCCTCGCTTCCTCATGCCCATTACCACTGAATGGCATCTGCTGCTTCCCCTTAGGCCTCAAGCCCGCCTCCTTCCCTCTTCTCCCACATTTCAAAACCCAGCTTTTCCTCCTATGTTGCCGCCTCAGAGCGTTTGCGTCCCCCTCCACCACCATCCCTGCCTCCAATATGGCTGCTCTGAGAATGGGCTCAATAATAATAATACCATATTTCTTCGATTCTAAGATGCCATCGATTGTAAGACACACACTAATTTCAGTACCACCAACAGAAAAAAAAGCTTTGATTCTAAGAAATAATAAACGCACTCGCGATTCTAAGACGCACCCTTAGGGGAAAGAGGGGACAGAGGCTTAATTTTTTAAAAAAACCGCTTATCTTTCGGGGCACACATGGCCCCTTTAAGACGCTGCAGGGCTTCCCTCGTCCCTACGCGTCGCCCCGCCTCCCTGCCGGCTTATCCCGGCAGGTCTAGCTCAGAGTCACCGGAAGAAGGAGGTTTACTTCAGAGCTAATGAAGAACGTTCTAAAGAAGAGTGTGCCTGGGTAGAACGATAGAAGAAAAGGTATTTCGATTGACTGGGCTCAAGTTGCATTTTGTAACGTAGCAAGGGAGGACGCAACAATGCACTTAAACAACGGTGTAATGAATAGTGTAGATCCTGCCCGTGTAGGGCTTTAAAGGTAATACCCTATTTCTTTGATTCTAAGACGCACTTTTTCCCCCATATAAACATCTCTAAAAATGGGGTGTGTCTTAGAATCGCGGGTGTTTCTTAGGGGTTTATTTTCTGTTGGTGGTACTGAACTTAGTGTGCATCTTACAATCGATGGCATCTTACAATTGAAGAAATACGGTAATGAACACTTTATACTTCACCCAGAAACTAATTGGCAGCCGGTGAAGTGATTGTAATGTTGGTGTAATAGAGTCACCCCTAAGTGTACCGGTGACCAACCTGGCTGCCATATTTTGAACTAGTTGAAGTTTCCCGACTAGGCACTAAGGTAGCCCTATGTACAGTGCATTGCAGAAGTCGAGCCTCGAAGTCACCAGCATGTGCACTACCGTCTTCAGGTCTTCCAACTCTAGGAAGGGGCGCAGCTGGCCCAAGGCCCACCCACCATCCTGCCTTTGTGTTTTCTCCCTGCATGCCTGTGCAGCATGGAGCTATGTGGGATCTGTAGTTCCCCAGCCACCTCAGGCTCCTGGCCAGGGTGCAAAATTATATTGTTTGGCTATTAAAGCTCAAGCTTTGAACTTTTGGGAACTTTCAGATTTTTCTGTATGTCTACACTGCTCAAGCTTCAGTTTAAAACAAAAATGAGCGAAATCAGTCTGGTAGAGCTCAGGTAATAAGGCTTACACTACCATATTCTTATATAAGACATCTATACCTACAGTATACTTATATCATTGATATATCTATCTCCTGCTCTTACATAGTGCTCCCAATGGTGTCCCATCCAGACTACTGACCAACTACCTTAGCTTCAGTCCTGATGTTCTCAAACCATCCATTTAAAGGGATCCCAGGTAGCACATCTGGAAAAGACCTCAGAGTTTGGAGAGCTGCTACCAAACAAGGTTGACCAGCCATCCCCAACCTGATGCCCTCCAGATGTTTTGGACTACAACTCCCAGCATTCCTAAACCTTGGCCAATGTTGGCTGAGGCTGATGGCAGTTGAAGTCCAAAACATCTGGAGGAGGAGGCTGGAATATACCTTATTTGTCTCAAATAGTCTGGCAACAGAAACCAGTTTCATATAGTCAAAGTCATATGATTACTGTAGGATAGTGGGGTTAAATTCTTAACGGAAGATTAAAAACAGGAAGACTAAAAACAATATATTATGAGCTAGTGTATGAGGTCCACTTTCATGCCAAGGCTCTGCAGCATTTCCACTTTGACACACCCAGCCTCATTACCCTTTTCTGTTCTTCTTTACCTGCATCTTTATCTGGTACTCAGGCATCCAACTATAGACCTTGGAAACATAGATATCTGTGTTGTGAGTGTCTATAAGACCTCCAACTATCACTCACTGCAGAGTTCAGATTAATGCTTGGCCTCTTGAGACTTACTTAGGACAAGAGAGAACAGAGAAATGCCAGCTGTATCAATACAAGGGGACTTTGGCTCAGCACTTGTGACAACCACAACCCTCAATTTCTGTGCTGAACTGTGCACGCTTGAGAAAGCAAGCTGGGTGTCAGGGGAGAATTGCAGCCACTAAGTACCTGATGCATCCATCTCAGACAAAGCCTGGCAGCTTGTAGAGCTATGCACCACCAGCCAATGGAAGGCATTGATTGTTAGGCAACTCCGTGTCTCTTCATGAGGACAAAGTCCCTTTTATTTGCTGTGGGTCATAAACTCCCAATAGCTCAGCAGGTGATCAATAAGAGGTTATTGAGCCTTTTCATGTCCTGCACTGACCAAGCTACAGGCATGGAGGAAGGACAAGCATGCAAGGGAGACCAGGGCCAGATCTACACTATTGCTTTAAAGCGCTTTAAAGCAGTAGTGTAGATCCGGCCCAGCTCTGTGAACACAAGGGATGTCCCAGCTGATGAAACAGCTTAGCCCCAGTGACAAAGCATCAAGGCAAAAGGTCAAAGCAGACAGGTGCGTGAAGCACCTCTGTGAGAAACAGAAGCTGAGGGAAGAGCTAGCCTGGAGTATATAAATGGTGAGAGATCCAGAACAGGCAAAAGGAAGGACTTCTTCACACAGTGCAGAGTTAACCTATGGGATTTGCTGCCACAAGATGTAGTGATGGCCACCAACGTGGACAGCTTTAAAAAGGGGATTGGACAACTTCGTGGAGGGTGATGGTTTGTGGGTGCCTCTGATGCATCTGACTGGCCACGGTGGGAAAAGGATGGTGGCACAGACAAGTCTCTGGTGTGATCCAGCAGGGCTCCTCTTATGCTATAATGACAGTTATCGTCACATAGTGAGTGAAGCACTGAACAGGTGCCGGCATCTCAAAGACAGCTCAAAAGGTCTTCAGCGGGGCCTCCGTATTGTTCTGCACTCAAAAGGCACCTGGCTGGCTTTATGGAGCAATTTCCTTTTGGAACGGAGAACATTAGAGGCATAAAGGTGTCTTTGTAGTCAGGTGTTTTTTTTTACAAACTGAGCAAGCAGACAGAGGTACAGGAGCAGGCACACAGGTAGTGCAGTATCTCCTACCCAATCTCTAATCAGCCCATCCGAATCATGTCATCCCTAAATTCTCTAAGCAAGAGCCATTTTTCACTCCTGCCCCTTTGTAAGTATGGGCGACCGCTGAGCATATTCCAAGCTGCTTGGGACAAACAGGTTTAGGCTCTGAATTCAATATGCCTATATTGCTGCCATTCACCGCAGAATGATATTTGGGATGAAGAGCCTAGAGCAATGCAGCACAGGACTCTTCCAGAGCAAGGGTACCACAGAAGGGCTTACCTCCAGCTTCATCTTCCACTGCCACTCCTACACCAGAACATCTTCCAAACCCTGAATCAATCTTCCCCAAATTGATACCCTTCAGATGTTTTGGACTTCCACTCCCATCAGCCCCAGTCAGCATGGCCAACGGGCAGGAAGCCTGGGCATTGTAGTCCATGTCATCTGGAGGGCAAGGCTGCCCTAAATGGTGCCACCCATCCCATCAAGCAGCTAAAAACAACATGGAGATCAATGGGGCAACGTAGACATGACTAACAGAAGAACCATTGATTTAAATAGAGCTTAAGAGACAATTAACTGTCTCTGGCGAGGGGCCAATGAGTTAATTGATATAGTGTGTTAAACACATGCCCTCCCACGCACACGGACATCCAGGCTGCCTCCAGGCAGAGGGCTCCTAGCGCTTTGTGCTGCAACTCTGTCCTTTTCTCCCTGAGGGATCTGACATGGAAAGAAAGAAAAATTTGGAAGGACTGAGAGGAAAATGTGGAGGGTGGTGGTGAATTGTGGAGTTCTGGGCTCCACAATTCAAGAAGGACGCAGACAAGCTGGACGTGTTCAGAGGAGGGCAACCAGGATGATCAGGGGTCTGGAAACAAAGCCCTACGAAGAGAGACTGAAAGAACTGGGCATGTTTAGCCTGGAGAAGAGAAGATTGAGGGGAGACATGAGAGCACTCTTCAAATACTTTAAAGGTTGTCACACAGAGGAGGGCCAGGATCTCTTCTCGATCCTCCCAGAGTGCAGGACACGGAATAACGGGCTCAAGTTAAAGGAAGCCAGATTCCAGCTGGACATCAGGAAAAACTTCCTGACTGTTAGAGCAGTACAACAATGGAATCAGTTACCTAGGGAGGTTGTGGGCTCTCCCACACTAGAGGCCTTCAAGAGGCAGCTGGACAAGCATCTGTCAGGGATGCTTTAGGGTGGATTCCTGCATTGAGCAGGGGGTTGGACTCGATGGCCTTGTAGGCCCCTTCCAACTCTGCTATTCTATGATTCTATGATTCTAGGACCCCTTGTAAAATCCTGTGAATGAGGCCCAGAGATTGCATGATAGAAGCCTCATTTGGAAGCTCCCTCAACAGCAGAACATATACTCTCCACCACCACCCCGCAAACTTACAAAGCTTCCTTACACGGAGGCAGACCATCCAGCAACGGCTCTTTGGGATTTCAAGAAGTTTTTCCAGCCCGGGATTGAACCTGGGACCTTCTGTATACAAAGCAGCTGCTCTGTCACTGAGCCAAAGCACTTCCCCGCGGAATATTTTAACTACTATGCAGAACAGTGGGAGAAGGTCTATTGCTTTCCTGTTCAGCTCATGGGTTCCCAGGGGCAACTGTTTAGCTACTCTGAGATACAAGGTGCTGAGCTAAAAAGGCCCTGGATTAGATCCACCAGGGCTCATCTTACATCCTCATAATTCTGTAGTCAAGAACATCCGGCCCATTTCATCCACGCTCTTCTGGATCCATCTGTGTTATTGGCAGTATCTGTCCATGTACCCACAGTCATTGGCTGTAGCAAATGGTAATCTGCTTTGTGGAGGAGAACTTAAATGGGTTCAAAACAAGAATTCCTTTGCTGGATCAGACCAAATCCTCATCTAGGCCAGCATTCTGCCTCCTCCAGTATCCAGTCAGATATCTTTGGCAAGCCATGATAATAGCCCCAGCCTGTCATTTTCTCCTAGCACCCAGCACTCACAAATATGCAACCATGGAAGCCCCATTTATCTTATCATGTCACATCTACTGACCTGACTAATAATTAGACTCTAATCCTTTTTATTATTAAACTATGGCTAATATATATATATGTGTGTGTGAGTGTGTGTGTCAATGACAAATCTCGATAAAATAGTTAAGAGCAGAGACACCACACTGACAACAAAGGTCCGCATAGTTAAAGCAATGGTATTCCCCGTAGTAACCTATGGCTGCGAGAGCCGGACCATAAGGAAGGCTGAGCGAAGGAAGATAGATGCTTTTGAACTGTGGTGATGGAGGAAAATTCTGAGAGTGCCTTGGACTGCAAGAAGATCAAACCAGTCCATACTCCAGGAAATAAAGCCAGACTGCTCACTTGAGGGAATGGTATTAAAGGCAAAGCTGAAGTACTTTGGCCACATAATGAGAAGACAGGATACCCTGGAGAAGAGGCTGATGCTAGGGAAAGTGGAAGGCAAAAGGAAGAGGGGCCGACCAAGGGCAAGATGGATGGATGATATTCTGGAGGTGACAGACTTGACCTTGGGGGAGCTAGGGGTGGTGACGGCCGACAGAAAGCTCTGGCGTGGGCTGGTCCATGAAGTCACGAAGAGTCAGAAGCGACTGAACGAATAAACAACAACATGGCTATATATTTATTGAATTTCTATCCTGACTTTTTTTCCTCTTGCAAGGAACCCGATGCAACTTATGAGGTCCTCCTCCTCCTCTCCATTTTATTCTCACAACAACAATCCTGTGAGGTAGGTTAGGCTGTGAGTTGGTGGACTCTCCCAAAGTCACCCAGTGAGCTTCATGGCCAGGTGGGGACTTGAACTGGTGTCTCCCCAGTCCAATGCTCTAACCACTACACCACACTGGTTTCTCTTACGAGGCCCATAAGTTAATGATGCATTGTGTGAACTTCTGGTTCTGGTTCCTCTCAGTTTTCTGGCAGATTCCTGTTTAGGCAACACCCTAGACGGAAATCATTAGGGTTTGCCTACAGCCATCTTTCTCCCCCTCCTTCCCCAGCTAAGCGAGGACTAAGCTTTGAGGACTTTTCATTCTGCATTTGGCACCAGCCAGTGACGCCAACGCCAGCCCTCGTCTGGGCGCTTATGACAGAGGTGACGTGTGGGTGACAGAACGTCACATGATGAAAGGCAATGACAAATGTGCCCAGTCAAAGGAGGTCCAGGAGGGAACGCCGACAGACATCCATAATGAAGCAGTGGCTGAAGGACGGAGGCAGGCAGGGAGCACAGCACGCTTGGCCACCAGGACAGCATGACCTGGGACAATGGGCCTGTGGGATGCCCAAAACATGCGCTTCTCAACTGCATTAAAGCGAAGCATGCAAGGCTGTTCTTGCTGGCCATCTCATGGTCAACATCACTTCCATGCTATTGTGCACAGTGACAAAGGGGAATGCTACACAGAAGTATTGCCTCTGTTCTGTTTCCACCCATGACCAATCAGCCATGCGCTTCTGGAAGTTCACAAGCAGGTTGCGAAGACGACAGGCTTAGGGTGACCATGTGGAAAGGAGGACCGGGCTCCTGCATCTTTAACAGCTGTGTTGAAAAGGGAATTTCAGCCGGTGCCATTTGTATGCGTGCAACACCTGGTGAAATCCCCTCTTCATCACCACAGTTAAAGCTGCAGGAGCTATACTACAATGACCAGATGCAAAAGAGGGCAGGGCTCCTGCAGCTTTAACCAATGTGATGAAGAGGGAATGCCACCCAGTGCTGCACGCATACAAATAACACCTGCTGAAATTCCCACTTCATCACAACAGTTAGATACAGGATCCTTGTCCTCCTTTTCATATGGGCCTTTGCTAGACTTACCGGATATCCCAGGATGGAGGAGGGATGATCTTGTGTTGTCAATAACACGAGATCCCAGCCTTGGCTACACGTAACGCGAGGCGACTCAAGTAGAGAGACGTCGCGTCCGCTTTTTTTAAAAAAAAAAGGAAGAAAGTGCACGAATGCTCGTGTGCCAAGGTAAGGGTTTTGTGTGTTTTTTAAAAAAAAAAGTTTACCTGTTCCCCCCACCCTGCCCCGATGGGTGCAGCACTTCCGGGGAGTGCTGCGTCCCTTGCGCGGCTCCTGGCTCCTCACAAGTAATTGCATGGAGCCGGGGAAAGCCACGAAAAAGCCTGAGACTGCGAGAAAAAGCGGGCCCAAAGGGGTAGGCTTTATCCCAGGGCCAAGGAGGGTTGAAAGAACTGGGCCTGTTTAGCCTGGAGAAGAGAAGATGGAGGGGAGACATGAGAGCCCTCTTCAAAGACTTGAAAGGTTGTCACACAGAGGAGGGCCAGGATCTCTTCTCAATCCTCCCAGAGTGCAAGACACGGAATAACGGGCTCAAGTTAAAGGAAGCCAGATTCCAGCTGGACATCAGGAAAAACTTCCTGACTGTTAGAGCAGTACGACAATGGAACTAGTTACCTAGGGAGGTTGTGGGCTCTCCCACACTAGAGGCCTTCAAGAGGCAGCTGGACAAGCATCTGTCAGGGATGCTTTAGGGTGGATTCCTGCATTGAGCAGGGGGTTGGACTCGATGGCCTTGTAGGCCCCTTCCAACTCTGCTACTCTATGATTCTATGATCCCTGCCTGAGCCTGGGATCCCCTGTGTGTCATCTGGATGCACGGGGGTGATCCCGGGTATCAGCCCGGGATAACCCCTGGTCTAGCAAAGGCCATGGTCACGCTAAACAGGTTTCCCCTGTCAACTGTCTCCAGCATCTGGTGTTCAGAGACAGACCGCCTCTGGGCATGCAGAAGAGCCGAACTATGTAGGTCAGGGCTGAGCATTTCAAGAGAGGCAGAGCTGCTGCTGCCACTCCGTGCCTCTCTTTCTTCTTGGGAAGGTCTAGTTTAACGCAACGTTCAATGTGACATCATTGCACTACTTGTGGCCCCGCCTCTGCTGCTACCATCCAGTGAAGGGAGGGAGAGGTGGGGCAATGCATGGGGCAATGACGCCCTGTCATGCATTGTGTTAAACTGGACATTGCAAGGAATTGTACAGGATGGGTGTGTCTATGAGTCTCATAAGATATCACTTTGGACAAAGCAGAACTGCAGGCAACCATCAAGTGGGAGCCAGGAGCAGATGGGTCTGAGCTATCCAGAGAACAAACCAAGAGCCAAGACAGGCTACCCTTGCCCAGGCAATGTCCCAGCCAGAATATGAAGCCATTACAGGAGGCAACGACCCACCCAGGTGGGTAGAACCCCTCCCATATCTGGAAAACTATTACCACTCAAAGTGGAATAGTACCAGGCCAGATGGATCAATGTTCTGACCGAGGGCCTTGCTAGACCTACCAGTTAATGCGGAGAGGAGAAGGAGCGAGGCCGCGCTACAGCTAGCGCGGGCCGTTGCCCTTTTCTACATGTAAGACGTGACGGGGGGGGAAGGAAAGCCCCGTCGCATCCTGCATTTCAAAACATGTGCGCAGGAGCGCGCCAACGAAAAGGTAAGTCCTTGGTGTTTTTTTAAAAAGGGTTCCCCGCTCCCCCTTGCCCCCAATTCCCCCGCCACAATGTATGATGCCCCCCGCTTGTCCCCCTCGCTCGCCCGTCCGTCCGCTCACCCTCCCACTCACCCCCCTCGCCCGCTCGCTCGCTCGCCCATCCACCCCCCCCGCTCACCATGTCCACCCTCCCGCTTGCCATGTCCGCCCCACGCTCGCCCATCCACCCCCCCTGCTCACTATGTCCACCCCCACGCTTGCCATGTCCACCCCACGCTCGCCCATCCACCCCCCTGCTCACCATGTCCACCCCCACGCTTGCCATGTCCGCCCCACGCTCGCCCATCCACCCCCCTGCTCACCATGTCCACCCCCACGCTTGCCATGTCCACCCCACGCTCGCCATCCACCCCCCCGCTCACCATGTCCACCCCCACGCTTGCCATGTCCACCCCCCGCTCGCCCATCCACCCCCCTGCTCACCATGTCCACCACCCCGCTCACCATGTCCACCCCCACGCTTGCCATGTCCACCCCACACTCGCCCATCCACCCCCCTGCTCACCATGTCCACCCCCACGCTTGCCATGTCCACCCCACGCTCGCCCATCCACCCCCCTGCTCACCATGTCCACCCCCACGCTTGCCATGTCCACCCCACGCTCGCCCATCCACCCCCCTGCTCACCATGTCCACCCCCACGCTTGCCATGTCCACCCCACGCTCGCCATCCACCCCCCCGCTCACCATGTCCACCCCCACGCTTGCCATGTCCACCCCCCCGCTCGCCCATCCACCCCCCTGCTCACCATGTCCACCACCCCGCTCACCATGTCCACCCCCACGCTTGCCATGTCCACCCCACACTCGCCCATCCACCCCCCTGCTCACCATGTCCACCCCCACGCTTGCCATGTCCACCCCACGCTCGCCCATCCACCCCCCTGCTCACCATGTCCACCCCCACGCTTGCCATGTCCACCCCACGCTCGCCCATCCACCCCCCTGCTCACCATGTCCACCCCCACGCTTGCCATGTCCACCCCACGCTCGCCCATCCACCCCCCCGCTCACCATGTCCACCCCCACGCTTGCCATGTCCACCCCACGCTCGCCCATCCACCCCCCCGCTCACCATGTCCACCCCCCCCGCTTGCCATGTCCGCCCCACGCTCGCCCATCCACCCCCCTGCTCACCATGTCCACCCCCACGCTTGCCATGTCCACCCCACGCTCGCTCATCCACCCCCCTGCTCACCATGTCCACCCCCACGCTTGCCATGTCCACCCCACGCTCGCCCATCCACCCCCCTGCTCACCATGTCCACCCCCACGCTTGCCATGTCCACCCCACGCTCGCCCATCCATCCCCCCGCTCACCATGTCCACCCCCCCGCTTGCCATGTCCGCCCCACGCTCGCCCATCCACCCCCCTGCTCACCATGTCCACCCCCACGCTTGCCATGTCCGCCCCACGCTCGCCCATCCACCCCCCTGCTCACCATGTCCGCCCCCACGCTTGCCATGTCCGCCCCACGCTCGCCCATCCACCCCCCTGCTCACCATGTCCACCCCCACGCTTGCCATGTCCGCCCCACGCTCGCCATCCACCCCCCCGCTCACCATGTCCACCCCCACGCTTGCCATGTCCACCCCCCCGCTCGCCCATCCACCCCCCTGCTCACCATGTCCACCACCCCGCTCACCATGTCCACCCCCACGCTTGCCATGTCCACCCCACACTCGCCCATCCACCCCCCTGCTCACCATGTCCACCCCCACGCTTGCCATGTCCACCCCACGCTCGCCCATCCACCCCCCTGCTCACCATGTCCACCCCCACGCTTGCCATGTCCACCCCACGCTCGCCCATCCACCCCCCTGCTCACCATGTCCACCCCCACGCTTGCCATGTCCACCCCACGCTCGCCCATCCACCCCCCTGCTCACCATGTCCACCCCCACGCTTGCCATGTCCACCCCACGCTCGCCCATCCACCCCCCCGCTCACCATGTCCACCCCCCCCGCTTGCCATGTCCGCCCCACGCTCGCCCATCCACCCCCCTGCTCACCATGTCCACCCCCACGCTTGCCATGTCCACCCCACGCTCGCCCATCCACCCCCCCGCTCACCATGTCCACCACCCCGCTCACCATGTCCACCCCCACGCTTGCCATGTCCACCCCACACTCGCCCATCCACCCCCCCGCTCACCATGTCCACCCCCACGCTTGCCATGTCCACCCCACGCTCGCCCATCCACCCCCCTGCTCACCATGTCCACCCCCACGCTTGCCATGTCCACCCCACGCTCGCCCATCCACCCCCCCGCTCACCATGTCCACCACCCCGCTCACCATGTCCACCCCCACGCTTGCCATGTCCACCCCACACTCGCCCATCCACCCCCCCGCTCACCATGTCCACCCCCACGCTTGCCATGTCCACCCCACGCTCGCCCATCCACCCCCCTGCTCACCATGTCCACCCCCACGCTTGCCATGTCCACCCCACGCTCGCCCATCTACCCCCCCTGCTCACCATGTCCACCCCCACGCTTGCCATGTCCACCCCACGCTCGCCCATCCACCCCCCTGCTCACCATGTCCACCCCCACGCTTGCCATGTCCACCCCACGCTCGCCCATCCACCCCCCTGCTCACCATGTCCACCCCCACGCTTGCCATATCCACCCCACGCTCGCCCATCCACCCCCCCGCTCACCATGTCCACCCCCCCCGCTTGCCATGTCCGCCCCACGCTCGCCCATCCACCCCCCTGCTCACCATGTCCACCCCCACGCTTGCCATGTCCGCCCCACGCTCGCCCATCCACCCCCCTGCTCACCATGTCCACCCCCACGCTTGCCATGTCCACCCCACGCTCGCCCATCCACCCCCCCCGCTCACCATGTCCACCACCCCGCTCACCATGTCCACCCCCACGCTTGCCATGTCCACCCCACACTCGCCCATCCACCCCCCCGCTCACCATGTCCACCCCCACGCTTGCCATGTCCACCCCACGCTCGCCCATCCACCCCCCTGCTCACCATGTCCACCCCCACGCTTGCCATGTCCACCCCACGCTCGCCCATCCACCCCCCCGCTCACCATGTCCACCACCCCGCTCACCATGTCCACCCCCACGCTTGCCATGTCCACCCCACGCTCGCCATCCACCCCCCCGCTCACCATGTCCACCCCCACGCTTGCCATGTCCACCCCACGCTCGCCCATCCACCCCCCCGCTCACCATGTCCACCACCCCGCTCACCATGTCCACCCCCACGCTTGCCATGTCCACCCCACACTCGCCCATCCACCCCCCCGCTCACCATGTCCACCCCCACGCTTGCCATGTCCACCCCACGCTCGCCCATCCACCCCCCTGCTCACCATGTCCACCCCCACGCTTGCCATGTCCACCCCACGCTCGCCCATCCACCCCACGCTCACCATGTCCACCCCCACGCTTGCCATGTCCACCCCACGCTCGCCCATCCACCCCCCCGCTCACCATGTCCACCACCCCGCTCACCATGTCCACCCCCACGCTTGCCATGTCCGCCCCAC
This sequence comes from Elgaria multicarinata webbii, assembly GCF_023053635.1. Taxonomy (NCBI): domain Eukaryota; kingdom Metazoa; phylum Chordata; class Lepidosauria; order Squamata; family Anguidae; genus Elgaria; species Elgaria multicarinata. The sequence continues at coordinate 11,846,022 of NC_086178.1, read as the reverse complement.
GCTCACCCATCCACCCCCCTGCTCACCATGTCCACCCCCACGCTTGCCATGTCCACCCCACGCTCGCCCATCCACCCCCCTGCTCACCATGTCCACCCCCACGCTTGCCATGTCCACCCCACGCTCGCCCATCCACCCCCCTGCTCACCATGTCCACCCCCACGCTTGCCATGTCCACCCCACGCTCGCCCATCCACCCCCCTGCTCACCATGTCCACCCCCACGCTTGCCATGTCCACCCCACGCTCGCCCATCCACCCCCCCGCTCACCATGTCCACCCCCCCCGCTTGCCATGTCCGCCCCACGCTCGACCATCCACCCCCCTGCTCACCATGTCCACCCCCACGCTTGCCATGTCCGCCCCACGCTCGCCCATCCACCCCCCTGCTCACCATGTCCACCCCCACGCTTGCCATGTCCGCCCCACGCTCGCCCATCCACCCCCCCGCTCACCATGTCCACCACCCCGCTCACCATGTCCACCCCCACGCTTGCCATGTCCACCCCACACTCGCCCATCCACCCCCCCGCTCACCATGTCCACCCCCACGCTTGCCATGTCCACCCCACGCTCGCCCATCCACCCCCCTGCTCACCATGTCCACCCCCACGCTTGCCATGTCCACCCCACGCTCGCCCATCCACCCCCCCGCTCACCATGTCCACCACCCCGCTCACCATGTCCACCCCCACGCTTGCCATGTCCACCCCACGCTCGCCATCCACCCCCCCGCTCACCATGTCCACCCCCACGCTTGCCATGTCCACCCCCCCGCTCGCCCATCCACCCCCCTGCTCACCATGTCCACCACCCCGCTCACCATGTCCACCCCCACGCTTGCCATGTCCACCCCACACTCGCCCATCCACCCCCCTGCTCACCATGTCCACCCCCACGCTTGCCATGTCCACCCCACGCTCGCCCATCCACCCCCCTGCTCACCATGTCCACCCCCCACGCTTGCCATGTCCACCCCACGCTCGCCCATCCACCCCCCTGCTCACCATGTCCACCCCCACGCTTGCCATGTCCACCCCACGCTCGCCCATCCACCCCCCTGCTCACCATGTCCACCCCCACGCTTGCCATGTCCACCCCACGCTCGCCCATCCACCCCCCCGCTCACCATGTCCACCCCCCCCCGCTTGCCATGTCCGCCCCACGCTCGCCCATCCACCCCCCTGCTCACCATGTCCACCCCCACGCTTGCCATGTCCGCCCCACGCTCGCCCATCCACCCCCCTGCTCACCATGTCCACCCCCACGCTTGCCATGTCCGCCCCACGCTCGCCCATCCACCCCCCTGCTCACCATGTCCACCCCCACGCTTGCCATGTCCACCCCACGCTCGCCCATCCACCCCCCCGCTCACCATGTCCACCACCCCGCTCACCATGTCCACCCCCACGCTTGCCATGTCCACCCCACACTCGCCCATCCACCCCCCCGCTCACCATGTCCACCCCCACACTTGCCATGTCCACCCCACGCTCGCCCATCCACCCCCCTGCTCACCATGTCCACCCCCACGCTTGCCATGTCCACCCCACGCTCGCCCATCCACCCCCCCGCTCACCATGTCCACCACCCCGCTCACCATGTCCACCCCCACGCTTGCCATGTCCACCCCACACTCGCCCATCCACCCCCCCGCTCACCATGTCCACCCCCACGCTTGCCATGTCCACCCCACGCTCGCCCATCCACCCCCCTGCTCACCATGTCCACCCCTACGCTTGCCATGTCCACCCCACGCTCGCCCATCCACCCCCCTGCTCACCATGTCCACCCCCACGCTTGCCATGTCCACCCCACGCTCGCCCATCCACCCCCCCTGCTCACCATGTCCACCCCCACGCTTGCCATGTCCACCCCACGCTCGCCCATCCACCCCCCTGCTCACCATGTCCACCCCCACGCTTGCCATGTCCACCCCACGCTCGCCCATCCACCCCCCTGCTCACCATGTCCACCCCCACGCTTGCCATGTCCACCCCACGCTTGCCCATCCACCCCCCCGCTCACCATGTCCACCCCCCCCGCTTGCCATGTCCGCCCCACGCTCGCCCATCCACCCCCCTGCTCACCATGTCCACCCCCACGCTTGCCATGTCCGCCCCACGCTCGCCCATCCACCCCCCTGCTCACCATGTCCACCCCCACGCTTGCCATGTCCACCCCACGCTCGCCCATCCACCCCCCCGCTCACCATGTCCACCACCCCGCTCACCATGTCCACCCCCACGCTTGCCATGTCCACCCCACACTCGCCCATCCACCCCCCCGCTCACCATGTCCACCCCCACGCTTGCCATGTCCACCCCACGCTCGCCCATCCACCCCCCTGCTCACCATGTCCACCCCCACGCTTGCCATGTCCACCCCACGCTCGCCCATCCACCCCCCCGCTCACCATGTCCACCACCCCGCTCACCATGTCCACCCCCACGCTTGCCATGTCCACCCCACGCTCGCCATCCACCCCCCCGCTCACCATGTCCACCCCCACGCTTGCCATGTCCACCCCACGCTCGCCCATCCACCCCCCCGCTCACCATGTCCACCACCCCGCTCACCATGTCCACCCCCACGCTTGCCATGTCCACCCCACACTCGCCCATCCACCCCCCCGCTCACCATGTCCACCCCCACGCTTGCCATGTCCACCCCACGCTCGCCCATCCACCCCCCTGCTCACCATGTCCACCCCCACGCTTGCCATGTCCACCCCACGCTCGCCCATCCACCCCCCGCTCACCATGTCCACCCCCACGCTTGCCATGTCCACCCCACGCTCGCCCATCCACCCCCCCGCTCACCATGTCCACCACCCCGCTCACCATGTCCACCCCCACGCTTGCCATGTCCGCCCCACGCTCACCCATCCACCCCCCTGCTCACCATGTCCACCCCCACGCTTGCCATGTCCACCCCACGCTCGCCCATCCACCCCCCTGCTCACCATGTCCACCCCCACGCTTGCCATGTCCACCCCACGCTCGCCCATCCACCCCCCTGCTCACCATGTCCACCCCCACGCTTGCCATGTCCACCCCACGCTCGCCCATCCACCCCCCTGCTCACCATGTCCACCCCCACGCTTGCCATGTCCACCCCACGCTCGCCCATCCACCCCCCCGCTCACCATGTCCACCCCCCCCCGCTTGCCATGTCCGCCCCACGCTCGACCATCCACCCCCCTGCTCACCATGTCCACCCCCACGCTTGCCATGTCCGCCCCACGCTCGCCCATCCACCCCCCTGCTCACCATGTCCACCCCCACGCTTGCCATGTCCGCCCCACGCTCGCCCATCCACCCCCCCGCTCACCATGTCCACCACCCCGCTCACCATGTCCACCCCCACGCTTGCCATGTCCACCCCACACTCGCCCATCCACCCCCCCACTCACCATGTCCACCCCCACGCTTGCCATGTCCACCCCACGCTCGCCCATCCACCCCCCTGCTCACCATGTCCACCCCCACGCTTGCCATGTCCACCCCACGCTCGCCCATCCACCCCCCCGCTCACCATGTCCACCACCCCGCTCACCATGTCCACCCCCACGCTTGCCATGTCCACCCCACACTCGCCCATCCACCCCCCCGCTCACCATGTCCACCCCCACGCTTGCCATGTCCACCCCACGCTCGCCCATCCACCCCCCTGCTCACCATGTCCACCCCCACGCTTGCCATGTCCACCCCACGCTCGCCCATCCACCCCCCTGCTCACCATGTCCACCCCCACGCTTGCCATGTCCACCCCACGCTCGCCCATCCACCCCCCCTGCTCACCATGTCCACCCCCACGCTTGCCATGTCCACCCCACGCTCGCCATCCACCCCCCCCCCGCTCACCATGTCCACCCCCACGCTTGCCATGTCCACCCCACGCTCGCCATCCACCCCCCCTGCTCACCATGTCCACCCCCACGCTTGCCATGTCCACCCCACGCTCGCCATCCACCCCCCCTGCTCACCATGTCCACCCCCACGCTTGCCATGTCCACCCCACGCTCGCCATCCACCCCCCCTGCTCACCATGTCCACCCCCACGCTTGCCATGTCCACCCCACGCTCGCCCATCCACCCCCCCGCTCACCATGTCCACCCCCACGCTTGCCATGTCCACCCCACGCTCGCCATCCACCCCCCCCCGCTCACCATGTCCACCCCCACGCTTGCCATGTCCACCCCACGCTCGCCATCCACCCCCCCTGCTCACCATGTCCACCCCCACGCTTGCCATGTCCACCCCACGCTCGCCATCCACCCCCCCTGCTCACCATGTCCACCCCCACGCTTGCCATGTCCACCCCACGCTCGCCCATCCACCCCCCCGCTCACCATGTCCACCCCCACGCTTGCCATGTCCACCCCACGCTCGCCATCCACCCCCCCCGCTCACCATGTCCACCCCCACGCTTGCCATGTCCACCCCACGCTCGCCATCCACCCCCCCTGCTCACCATGTCCACCCCCACGCTTGCCATGTCCACCCCACGCTCGCCATCCACCCCCCCTGCTCACCATGTCCACCCCCACGCTTGCCATGTCCACCCCACGCTCGCCATCCACCCCCCCTGCTCACCATGTCCACCCCCACGCTTGCCATGTCCACCCCACGCTCGCCCATCCACCCCCCTGCTCACCATGTCCACCCCCACGCTTGCCATGTCCACCCCACGCTCGCCATCCACCCCCCCTGCTCACCATGTCCACCCCCACGCTTGCCATGTCCACCCCACGCTCGCCATCCACCCCCCCTGCTCACCATGTCCACCCCCACGCTTGCCATGTCCACCCCACGCTCGCCATCCACCCCCCCGCTCACCATGTCCACCCCCACGCTTGCCATGTCCACCCCACGCTCGCCCATCCACCCCCCCGCTCACCATGTCCACCACCCCGCTCACCATGTCCACCCCCACGCTTGCCATGTCCACCCCACACTCGCCCATCCACCCCCCCGCTCACCATGTCCACCCCCACGCTTGCCATGTCCACCCCACGCTCGCCCATCCACCCCCCTGCTCACCATGTCCACCCCCACGCTTGCCATGTCCACCCCACGCTCGCCCATCCACCCCCCGCTCACCATGTCCACCCCCACGCTTGCCATGTCCACCCCACGCTCGCCCATCCACCCCCCCCGCTCACCATGTCCACCCCCACGCTTGCCATGTCCACCCCACGCTTGCCATGTCCACCCCACGCTCGCCCATCCACCCCCCCGCTCACCATGTCCACCCCCACGCTTGCCATGTCCACCCCACGCTCGCCCATCCACCCCCCCCTGCTCACCATGTCCACCCCCACGCTTGCCATGTCCACCCCACGCTCGCCCATCCACCCCCCCGCTCACCATGTCCACCACCCCGCTCACCATGTCCAATACCCCCTCCACCCCTCCCCCAAGGCCTGATGGGTACAGCACTCCTATGGAGCACTGTGCCCAGTGCGCGGCTTTTCCCAGCTACTCGCAAGTAAGCGAGCAGCAGGGAAAAGCCACGGAACTAAATAGACCTAAAATAAAACCGGGCCATAAGCGGATCCGGTTTTCCCGGGTCAAGGGAGGGTTTAGCCCAGCCTGACCCCAGGATCCCCTCTGCGTCGTCTGCACGCACAGCAGGGAGCCCGGGCCTCGCATGGGGCTAAACCCTCATCTAGCAGCAGCCTGAGTGTAAAGCAGACTCATGTGTTCCATATATTCACACAAACAAAGCCCAGTTTTGCCTTCAAGTGTACATTGAACACAAGAGCTGAAGCATGTAGGATGCCTTCAAACACCTTTTTTTATTTAAATCATAGCAACACTTTCTATTTTTAAGTCTACACCTGAGAAACATAACGACACTTCCATTATCTTTGTCCTTGGATCCTCCACAATGGATCCCTTGGTAGCAGCTTCATGGATCAAGTCTTCATGAAAGGGTTTGCTGTTTAAAGAGGGTCTAAGTGGAGGGGGGGAGTTGTGAGTGACCTTCCTACAAGAAACTTGCACTTAGGGTGACTTATAAAATGTACATTGGGACAATAAAAAGCAAAACACCAGCCTGAAATGTGCAAAAACAGTAAATAGGAAATGCAGCCCAATCGGAACCAGAGGAGGAGGAGGAGCAATACACAGCAATACTACAAATGAGAAGGATCTTGGAGTTGTTGTAGATCACAAGCTGAATATGAGCCAACAGTGCGATATGGCTGCAAGAAAGGCAAATGCTATTTTGGGCTGCATTAATAGAAGTACAGCTTCCAAATCGTGTGAGGTCCTGGTTCCTCTCTATTCAGCCCTGGTTAGGCCTCATCTAGAGTATTGCGTCCAGTTCTGGGCACCACAATTCAAGAAGGACACAGACAAGCTGGAGCATGTTCAGAGGAGGGCAACCAGGATGATCAGGGGTTTGGAAACAAAGCCCTATGAAGAGAGACTGAAAGAACTGGACATGTTTAGCCTGGAGAAGAGAAGATTGAGGGGAGACATGATAGCACTCTTCAAATACTTGAAAGATTGTCACACAGAGAAGGGCCAGGATCTCTTCTCAATCCTCCCAGAGTGCAGGACACAGAATAATGGGCTCAAGTTACAGGAAGTCAGATTCCGGCTGGACATCAGGAAAAACTTCCTGACTGTTAGAGCAGTACGACAATGGAACCAGTGACCTAGGGAGGTTGTGGGCTCTCCCACACTAGAGGCCTTCAAGAGGCAGCTGGACAACCATCTGTCAAGTATGCTTTAGGGTGGATTCCTGCACTGAGCAGGGGGTTGGACTCGATGGCCTTGTAGGCCCCTTCCAACTCTACTGTTCTATGATTCTATGAGGAGCAGCAATCAGAATCCATTATCAACCATCAATTAGGAAAGCATGCAAGAAAAGATCGTGTTGATGGAAGGAAATCAAAACTGTCTCTTGGGAGAAGAAGTCTCCTTGGATAGAATGCTCCTCTTGATAGGTGTCACCACAAAGAAGTCCCTTTTCCTTGCCCCTAATTTTACTTCAAAACAAGAAGTAGTTCAGAATGGGGATGGGAGAACCAAGGAAGCTCAAGTTCCCCAAGATTCTCTGAACGCCACTCAGGTCGCTTTCGTTTTCATTGGTGACCTGTTTTGACTTTTTTTTCAAACCAGAAAAGCGCACATTTCTCTGCACATTTTTTTAAAAGTGTGTGTGTGTGTGTTTAAGTGGCACTTCCCCTCCCCCCATTAACTAAAGCATGAAAATGTCGGGTAATCACTCTACTTAAATGTGCTGTAAGTTACAGACAGTACTAGTGAATAGCAGAGTATACAACGGCTCTTGGTCAGGACGCAGCAAAGGCCAATAATATAAGGCAAGGATTCTTTGCGGTTATAAAAATAAATCCTTTACTGACAGATATAGTTTAGTTATGGCAAAACAATGTACAAATACTCACACATGGTCACAGAAATACAGCTTACATCAAGGATCACAACGATGAGAGTGGTGATTGAGAAGTGATTAGCAATGGTTCAAAAACACTCTCTTTTATAGACAGCTCTGTGCAAATGATGCAACCACTAATTGGCAATCATAGAAAAATGACACTATGCAATAGTCCAATAATTCAATAACTGTCCACCTGCAAAGTTGACCTTTCAGTGATTGTCTTCTGCTGACTCTGCAGAAATAAAGGAAAAGATAAAAACAGAGTCCATTCCAGGACTCAACAGAAAATGCATATTTGGGGGGGCAATGCACATTTTAAACTGCACTTCTTTTTTTAAAAAAAGAAGTTTGTTTAACATGATCGCAAGCCTGAGGATCAGTGAGCATTTTTCAAAAAATGTGCTCCTGGTTGCATTGGTGTTCATGTTCGGAGTTGTGCACAGGATGAATTCTGATGATTCACTTACGGAAACAAAATTCTCGCACATCCCTACACAGGAGTAGGGCTGATAAATGACAACCTTATTGCAGTTTCACTGTTCAGCTGCAGCAGGGGGCATTGAGCTTCCAAGAGAGAAGGGGCTGCAGCTCCAGCAGAGAGAAGCAAAATTTTGTAAAATGATGAGATTTGGCAAACCTTCAAATTTCTGTTTTCAGATTCTGGTGTTGACAGCTTCAAACTTTAAGGTTTGAATTCTGAAACTGAAATTCACCATCCAAATTATTATTAGTAGTAATATTATTAGTATTTCTATACTGCTCCATAGCCAAAGCACTCTGAGTGGTTTACAACATAAAATCTACACTTATGGTGTCTTATGCAAAAGCTGACCCGTTTTGATGGAATAAATGGAATGAATACTGATTTTACTCTGTTCTGTTGCAAGCCAGGCTGTTCAATCTACTGTGAAATAGATCAAACACAGATTGGGAAGAGTGGGCATTGCAGGACTTTTCCCCATGTAAACATGCATGGGGTTGTGCCCTAAAACAGCATTCCCTTCTCACACATGATTTATCTTTACAGACATGGTTTCCATCTATTTCTTAGCTCAAGGGAAAGTAACTCCTTTCATTTCACCACCTACTTGAAAGGGACTCCTTCACACAGATAGTGTTTCCATGCAAGTTGGACTTCGCATCCTATCAATTGACTTCTAATTTTCATGGTCCGTCGTTTGTAAAACCTCATATTTCCGCCGTTGTGCAAAGCAGAATGAATAACACGTTCAGTGTTTTGTTTGTATTATTATTCGGGAGGGGGGGAATAACAATAAATTAAAAATCAAAGAGGAGAGCCAGTGTGGTGTAGTGGTTAAAGTAGGGTGACCATATGGAAAGGAGGACAGGGCTCCTGTATCTTTAACAGTTGCATAGAAAAGGGGATTTCAGAAGGTGTCATTTGTATGCATGTCGCACCTGGTGAAATTCCATCACAACAGTTAAAGCTGCAGGAGCTATAATGCAGCTATACTGTGACCAGATTTAAAAGAGGGCAGGGCACCTGCAGCTTTAACTGTTGTGATGAAGAGGAAATTTCCCCAGGTATGACATGCATACAAATGACACCGGCTGAAATTCCCTTTTCTGTGCAACTGTTAAAGATACAGGAGCCCTGTCCTCCTTTTCATATGGTCACCCTAGTTAAAGTGTTGGCCTGGGAGATAGGAGATCTGGGTTCTGGTCCCCACTCAGCCACGGAAGCTCACTGGGTGACTTTGGGCCAGTCACAAACTCTCAGCCCAACCTACCTCACAGGGTTGTTGTGAGGATAAAATGGAGGAGGATTACGTACACCACCTGGGGTTCCTTAAGGAGGGGGGAAAGGTGGGATTTAAATGTAATAATAAATAAAATTTGAGATGGGGGTTCATTTCAGATGTAGGAGGTGTGGCCCAAGCAATCCTATTCACCCCATTTGCTCTCTCAAGAGCTCTAGGAATCGAGGCCTCTTCACCCACAGGAGGGCCAGCCATAGAACTGGCAGTAACTTTGCCCCACGATTGAGGTCCTGGCAATGCCAGCTCCAAGTTTTGAAGGGCCCTTGCTGAGTCTCTACTGTCTCGCTGCCATGGTCACCAGATGCTCTTTCTCCTCCTCCTCTTTCTCATCATTGCTAGGGTGACCCTATGGAAAGGAGGACAGGGCTCCTGTATCTTTAACAGTTGTATTGAAGAGAGAATTTCAACAGGTGCCATTGGTATGCATGCAGCACCTGGTGACATCCCCTCTTCATCACAACAGTGAAAGCTGCAGGAGCTATACTAGGGTGACCAGATTTAACAGAGGGCAGGGCACCTGCAGCTTTGATTGTTGTGATGAAGAGGGAATTTCACCAGGTTCCCCATATATACAAATGACACCTGCTGAAATCCCCCTTTCAATACAACTGTTAAAGATACAGGTCCTGTCCTCCTTTCCATAGGGTCACCCTAATCATTGGTAGCACCTGCTTGCTTGGCAGGCAGAGAGCCAATGAGCAAGGAGGCAGTGGCATCTGCTGCTCTCCCTTCTCCCCGCCATCCTGAAGTAGATGGGCAAACAGGTTGCATGTCCCTGGGAGCTCTTGCTAGTGCCCCTACTGGGCTGGGGGCCCTCGGCAAGGGGCCAACTATGCCCACCCTTCCCGCCAGCCCTGCCCCCTGCCAAGAATTTGTTCAGCACATACATTCCCCTCGCCCTCGGGGGAAAGAGTCTAAGTGGCTTCTGAGCCAGACGCAACGCTTTTCTGCGTTGCCCACAAACAGTTGAGCTGCTCCATCAAATGTACTTTCCTCCGGGGATGCCATTACTCAGCCTTGATGAGATGAATTCAAACAATGAAAACACCTTTGCGCAGTCTTTCCCAGGCTTTGTCTGCCTCGGAGACATTGCCCAAGAGAAGAGAACTTAGCAATGCCCACTTAGCGGCAGAAGGAGAGGGCCTTGAATTGCATGGGTCTTTTGAAGTGAGGGCCGCGTTGGAACAATTCCCTCTTACGCAACGGGGCTGGAGTGCCAGTCCTCACTTCAGCAACATATGTTACTGAACAAGTGGGTTTTTCATGCCCCCTTTCTGCTGTTTACCAGAGAGGCAGCTCCTTTTATGATATTAGGGGGACCATATCAAAAGGTTTGATTGATAACTGGCAAATAGAGGGAAGAAACGTGGAGGCGGCGACAGACTTTGTATTTCTGGGCGCAAAGATTACTGCAGATGCTGACTGCAGCCAGGAAATCAGAAGACGTTTACTTCTTGGGAGGAGAGCAATGACAAATCTCGATAAAATAGTTAAGAGCAGAGACACCACACTGACAACAAAGGTCCGCATAGTTAAAGCAATGGTATTCCCCGTAGTAACCTATGGCTGCGAGAGCTGGACCATAAGGAAAGCTGAGCGAAGGAAGATAGATGCTTTTGAACTGTGGTGTTGGAGGAAAATTCTGAGAGTGCCTTGGACTGCAAGAAGATCAAACCAGTCCATACTCCAGGAAATAAAGCCAGACTGCTCACTTAAGGGAATGGTATTAAAGGCAAAACTTAAGTACTTTGGCCACATAATGAGAAGACAGGATACCCTGGAGAAGAGACTGATGCTAGGGAAAGTGGAAGGCAAAAGGAAGAGGGGCCGACCAAGGGCAAGATGGATGGATGATATTCTGGAGGTGACAGACTTGACCTTGGGGGAGCTAGGAGTGGCGACGGCTGACAGAAAGCTCTGGCGTGGGCTGGTCCATGAAGTCACGAAGAGTCAGAAGCGACTGAACGAATAAACAGCAAACATGAAAAGGAGGACAGGGTTCCTGTATCTTTAACAGTTGTATAGAAAAGGGAATTTCAGCAGGTGCTATTTGTATGCATGCAGCACCTGGTGAAATTCCCTCTTCATCACAACAGTTAAAGCTGCAGGAGCTATACTAGAGTGACCAAACAGAAAAGAGGCCAGGGCTCCTGCAGCTTTAACTGTTGTGATGAAGAGGGAATTTCTCCAGGTGCTGCAGGCATACAAACGACACCTGCTGACATTCGCTTTTGTATGCAGCTGTTAAAGATACAGGAGCCTTGTCCTCCTTTCCATATGGTCACCCTAAAGATAGCCAATCCCAGTCAATCACTGGTGACCTTCAATTTTTTTTAAAAAAAAAAAACCTATTCCTGACCTTTGGCTTTGCTGAAAGAGACCCCAGAGTGATCAACTAGCCCATACTCAGATTCCGTAACATTATTTTATGTGCCATTTCTGTCTGCTTCCAGTTGTGTACTTCATTGATTGTTTTGTTTTAATTTTTGTATTGTTAGCTGCTTTGGGCATCTTTGGATAGAAAAGCGGAAGACAAATTTGTTAATCCATCTGTCTGGCTTCCTTGTTCAGCTGCTTTGGAGCCAAATTCCAAAAATGCATTTTAAACTTAGGGGAGTTTAAAGGCTTTTTAACTTTTCTGGGGGGTGCAAAATTTCCACTTGTGCTAATGTGAATTTGTGCAAGTGAAACAAAATTCTTATACATCCCTTAAAAATAATAATCCGATTCTGTCAATGACAGCATGACAGAATGAAAGACGCCTGCCAATCCGTGAAACACAAAATAGAATGCATCCGTCCATCTCTGGATCACACCCCATAGCTTCAAAAACAGGAAGCAACCCAGCCAAGGATGCTGAGGACGTGAATGGCCATACCTTATAAATACCCCCAAGGGTGGGGTAGGTGGGTGGATTTATCATTCATTTCTGCTCATTCTGTTTTACCTTGGGTAATTAGGACCAGGCCAAATTTGGAACAGTCCAAATTAGGGCTGCCACTTTTTCCCCCCTCGATAGAGCTGATGTGCCTTTAACAGATGCAGGATCGGCCAAAATTCAGCATTCAAACCTTTTTACATCAGTACCTCTATTTATTTATTTATTTATTTATTTATTTCGTTTTTATACCGCCCAATAGCCGAAGCTCTCTGGGCGGTTCACAAAAATTAAAACCATGAAGAGCATAAAACCAACCAACAATCTAAAAACACAAATACAAAATACAATAGAAAAAGCACAAAAATTGAGATAGGTTAAAATATGGAATTAAAACAGCAAAGTTTAAATTTAAGTTAAATTAGGTGTTAAAATACTGAGAAAATAAAAAGGTCTTCAGCTGGCAACAGAAGGAGTACACTCTAGGCACTAAGCGAACCTCTTCCCCTGTTGTATTTCTGTCTGTCACACAGGCTGTTAAAGGAACAGAAGATAAGCTCTGAGGGGGAAACAACCACAACAGCAAGTGAGGCCACTTCCTTATTCGTATCCTATGGCTGACCAACTTCTCAGTGAATTTGATCCCAGTTTCCTTGGGGATTTTGCAAACATTGCTACTTCAGTTGCTATACTCTCTTTAAGAACGTGTTTGCATGACAGCATTAAAACTGGGACTGCCAGTCTAGCTTCCTCAGGACCCCTCCTGCAAATTTCAGGGGAAACAGACCAGGATATTTAAGCCAATGTTAAAATAGTTCAAAGTCTGCTACAGCCTTACACACACACTCACACTGCTTTTCACCTTCCATTTAGCTGGAAGGGTCTCCATTGATCTCTGCATCCACGCAAGTTTGCACAGGCTTGCAGCTTTTCCCGACTGACTTTGCCTGGGTGCAGCAGTCGCCGTCTCGCGTGAACAAGCACGTCCCAACTTCTGCTGATACTGAAGAGAGTTTGTATCTGACGAATCTAATTAGAGGGATTTATTAGATCCAATAATCAAACAACATCCGCATGATGTATGGCGTTTCCGCCACTTGGCTTTCGCCGGGGGCAGCCCCTTGGACCAGGACTTGAGGTAAGGAGAGTCCCTGACCTTGGAGTATCCTACTGACCCCCCCATTCCCCCCCCTTTGCACTCTACCTGCCTGCACTCCTATTTCTTTCTAATGCTTCTGTAGATGCCAACAATGGCAATAGACCGGCTCATTACTTTTTCTACTGCACTATCTATTCTCAAATTCGTTCTAAATATTTAGATCGAGTTTTTTAGAGGGGAAAAGTCCAGCTGGTCCGATTCAGAAAGAATATATTTTTTGTTTACATGCAATAAAAAGACTGCCTATTGTCATTGGCTGACTTCGCTCTTACAACCCAAAGGTACCGAGCAAAATTTCTGACCTTGTACAATGTATGATTTGTTTTAGCATTGTTTTGACTACACTTGTCATAACCGCTGGTTGAAACAATAACGCTTTTTTTACCTACCTGCCTGCTTATTAGAGGGTGATATGGTGGGGCAGGGGATCATCAATACTACCAACTTCTTTGTATTGCCTCTTCCCCCATGCTTTTAGCTGCCTGGCATGCAGAACATTTTTACAGGTGAAGCTTCCCCTGGCATTTTCTCAACCCCTTGCAACAAGCCTGTGAGGTAGGCCAGTGTTCTCATCAGGGAAAGCTGAGAAATGCTGGCTTGCCTAAAGCCACATCCAGTAAATGTGTGGCTAAACCTGAGATTTGAACCGATTGCTCTGTACCCACCATTCCTAGCTCATCATTCATTCTTTCCACTGCTAGACTAGTGCTGCCTTCCAGCTTTCTGCAACTGGGAAGCTTAACTAGAGAATGCGAAGGTAGAAACAACTGGGCATGTTTAGCCTGGAGAAGAGAAGATTGAGGGGAGACATGAGAGCACTCTTCAAATACTTAAAAGGTTGTCACACAGAGGAGGGCCAGGATGGTCTTCTCGATCCTCCCAGAGTGCAGGACACGGAATAACGGGCTCAAGTTAAAGGAAGCCAGATTCCAGCTGGACATCTGGAAGAACTTCCTGACTGTTAGAGCAGTACGACAATGGAATCAGTTACCTAGGGAGGTTGTGGGCTCTCCCACACTAGAGGCCTTCAAGAGGCAGCTGGACAACCATCTGTCAGGGATGTTTTAGGGTGGATTCCTGCTTTGAGCAGGGGGTTGGACTCGATGGCCTTGTAGGCCCCTTCCAACTCTACTATTCTGTGATTCTATGATTATCTTGAGCCATTGGTCCTAATAAAGCCATTGCCCCATTGCGGATTTATTTATTTATTTTTGAGAATCAAGATAGGTTACTTTGCTGCTCTTTGTGTCCGAAATGTTCCATGTCTCAGAGCGCTGATGTGCTGCAGAAGCGACTTATAATGGAGAGAGGGAGCCATGTCCTGGCAGAGGAAGACGCCTTCTTGCAAGGTGCAGGAATGAAAGGCAGATAGTGCACTCCTATGCCTGGTTACTCAGAAGTAAGTCCCTTTACGTTCAGTGGATCTTATGTCCAGGGAACTGTGCAGAGGTTTGCACTGCACTGTAATTCTCCAATACTGCCAGACTGAAGGGAAGATCGGAACTAGCCAATGCATCAGAGCAGTTGACAGGCGTTCATATAAAAGTAGGGCAGGAAGGACCAGCCTTCCTCAAACTAGCAAATCCAGATGGCTCGGATTACAACTGCCATCCTCTGCAGGCAACATGCTGGCTGTGGATGATAGGATCTGTAATCCAACAATCTGGAGGGCACAAGGTTGGGAAAGGCTGATTTACAGATGGGCTGGACAGAAAATAGTTCTCCAGATGTTTTGGATTTCAACTCCCAGCATTCCTGGCTTTTGACTATGTCGGCAGGGGCTTCTGGGAGTTGAAGTCCAAAACATCTGGAGTTCTACCTTCTACCCATGCCTGATTGAGAAGGTTTGGTCATTGATTTTAGGATCTTATCGACTCACTGAACAAAGTCACTAGACTAGAACTTGTCAAACACAAATCTCTGGCTTTGAACAACTGTATTCCTGATGATGAAAGTGACCAAGCATTTAATTTCTAAAGAAGAGGTATCAGGGGTCAAGTCTCTTGAGAAACATTCCACCACCACCCCAACCAGGCAGCAAAAACGTCAGGGGGCTGCTATCGAATTTCAGTAGCAAAATAGCTATAGAAGGCTAAAACTATCCAAGCTAAACATGGCCATTTTTAGCCTTGTGTCGCAGTTTGCCAAATTGGTCACAAATCCAGCTGCCACTTCTGGGTTTGGTGGCATGGCGGCAGCAGAAATGCAGCCCGCATGGGGGTCCATGGTGCAATACACTCAACACTCCCCCTGAAGACACAGGTCCGCTGCTTGGGTGTACTTCTGGATTCAGCCCTGAGACTGGATGTCCAGGTTTCGGCAGTGGCCAGGAGTGCATTTGCACAGTTAAAGCTAGTGCGCCAGCTGCGCCCGTTCCTAGAGATGTCGGACCTGGCCGCGGTGACACATGCCTTAGTTACATCCCGATTGGATTACTGTAACGCGCTCTACGTGGGGCTGCCTTTGAAGAGTGTTCGGAAACTCCAGCTGGTTCAAAGAGCTGCAGCCAGATTGTTGACCGGGGCTGGTTACAGGGAGCACACAACTCCCCTGTTAAAACAGCTCCACTGGCTTCCAGTCTGTTTCTGGGCACAATTCAAAGTGCTGGTTATGACCTATAAAGCCCTATATGGCTCGGGTCCAGGTTATTTGAAAGAACGTATTCTCCCTCATGAGCCTGCCCGTGCTTTAAGATCTTCTGGAGAGGCCCTTCTTTCAGTCCCACCTTCTTCACAGGCACGCTTGGTGGGGACATGGGAGAGGGCCTTCTCGGTGGCTGCTCCAGTGCTCTGGAATGCTCTTCCCGGGGAAGCTAGGCTGGCTCCCTCCTTGATGGGCTTTCGGAAGCAGGCTAAAACTTTTTTGTTCCAGCAGGCCTTTGGAGAATAATCTGGCCCTCCATCTATGTTAATGTCTTATAATTTTGTTTTGTATTTTAAACATTTATGGTTTTGTTTCCCCACCCACCCAATGTATGTTTTAAATTTTGTAAGGCCGCCTTGAGGCCCAGCATTGGGCAAAAGGCGGGATACAAATAAATATTATAATAATAATAATAACAACAACAACAACAACAACACACACGCACACACACACCTCAGACCACCCTAAAGCAGCTCTCCCTTGCTCTAGGGCAATGGTCTTCAACTGGTCTAGACCCGAGACCCACCCCAGACTCCCAACCTGCAACATAGGACCCACTTGCACAATTTTCTCCACGCCCAACATGGCAGCAACAGCATTGCTGCTGCGACCCATCTGGACTGACCTCACAACCTACTTTTGGTTTGCGACCCGCCGTTGAAGACCACTGCTTTAGGGCCTGGGCGGACAACCTTGTCTCTATCGAGATCTGCATTCCCTCAGTGTTGGGGGCTGCAGGCTAAGGCTGTCCAGGCCTGGAGCCAAAAATAGGTGGGCCAGCCCCCTTTTTCTGCCACCCCCCTTTTCTCCCTCCCCATATTGAGTGTTCTCCTGGGGACGGAACAGATCACTCTAGCCAGGGGGCGGAACAGATCGCCTGCAGAGGGCTTTTGAAATCAAAGCAACATTCAGCAGAGGCCCTGGAGCTGCAAGTTACCCACCCCTGCTCTGGGACCCACCTGACAGGGAGGTGCAGGTATTGTCTTTCTACCAGTGCTGCTCCCTCCTTGCCGTCCTTTACTGCTGCTTCCCTTTGGCGTTTTTTCAAAGGAGATGGCTTGGATGGTTCTGGAGGAGAGCAAATGATAACTGTCCGCCTGGGCAGTTCTGGGCAAAAATCCTGCTTACAATTAGGCAGCTGAAATCTCATTAACGCTGATGGGAACTGGGAAGCCTAACACAGGGTGCAGGCTCACAGCCACAGTTGGGCGGATGAGGTGATGTTTTCATTGACAGCAGTCTCCTAATAATGAACATGTGAAGCTGCTTTAGAGTGAGCTCATCCTCAGAGTGGTTCTCCAGGGTCTCCGGCAAAGATCCTCGACTCTTCTGCGACTCATGATCCAGGCCTTTGAACCTGGGACGTTCTGGCATGCAAATATGAAAAGCCACAAGTTCTCATGCAACGCCATTGAGTTTTTGACCGTCGGCTGGTACAAAGCAACGCCAGAGGTGAAATGCCATTGCATGTCGGGTCGCAGAGGCTGTCCGCTGTCAAAAACTGAAAGCCAACGTTCAGCAAATATTGAGTCTCTGACGAATATTTAAGGGGAAAGTCCACAGTTATGGGGCAGAACACGTGCTTTGTAGGAAGGTGGTCCCAGGTTCAGTGTCTGTGGCCGTGTCCAGGGAAAGATCTCGGGCTGTGGAGGCTAGGAGATGAAATGTCAGCAGGATGGTGAATCTGCTCTGGGTTTCAATCAGAACTAGTCAAAACTCTAAAGGAGCTCTGACTGGTTCTGTTAGAAACCCAGAGCGGATTGACTGCTCTACTGACATTGGATCCTTGCACTGAGCAGGGGGTTGGACTCGATGGCCTTATAGGCCCCCTTCCAACTCTACTATTCCATGATTTTATGATTCTATACTTAATACTGGACTGAAATGTAAAGATTTAATAATATTCATGTTGACAGCTGCCCATCAAACAATCACACAGCAGTGGAAAAAACTGGACAATTTGAACTTATCTTCACGGTATCGAAATATATGGCCTGCGGCAATATCAGAAAAAATAACTCATGACTTGCTTCAAATTCAAGGGAAATCAGAATCAACATCGTTTGATGACATATAGGGGAGATTCGTTCAATATGCATCACATTTGAATGTACAGCAATGTATGCCTGTTTCAGCTCTGAATATACGGACATTGTAACAACAAATGAAGGAATATTATGATTTGAGGTTTTCTGTGTTTGTTTTTCTCTTTTTCTTTTTCCTGTCTCCTTTTTTCCTTTATATTCTCTCTCTCTCTCTCTCCCTACTTGATTAAACTTCCTTCCCCTAGAAGTTGTATCAATCAAACTTTTATTTTTTCCTTTTTGTATATTATACATATTCACATAACTGTTGGTTTGATACTAATTGTTAGGGGGTTGTTTGTATTCATTCCTTATTTTTGTATCACTTTAAATAAA
This sequence comes from Elgaria multicarinata webbii, assembly GCF_023053635.1. Taxonomy (NCBI): domain Eukaryota; kingdom Metazoa; phylum Chordata; class Lepidosauria; order Squamata; family Anguidae; genus Elgaria; species Elgaria multicarinata. The sequence continues at coordinate 11,827,725 of NC_086178.1, read as the reverse complement.
AATAATTTTTTTTAAAAAAAAATATGATTCTAAGATATCAGAGCCACCAGCCTCCGCTGGTCTCAGGTACACAGCTGTGCAAGACTCTTGCCCAAAAGCATAAAGAGTAGAGCAGGGGGGGTGGACAGACAGTGGATCTGGTAGGCTGCTGGATGGTTTTCAGGCATGGCTTTCTGAATCCCAAATGTCTGACAATTGCAACAACAAAAAAGCTCTCTCTGCCCTCCAGTGAACCTGCAGGAAAAGAATGCTTGTGGGGAAACCCAGGAGTAGATTTTTGCATTAAAGGACTTGATAGTGTGTGTGTGTGTGTGTGTGTGTGTGTGTAAGAAATTGTGAGTTTGATTCCGGTACTGATCACAAATCTTTGGACTGTGCCTCCACGCCATTCCTCAAATCGTAGCACCTGTCTGATGCCGGAACCACTATTTTGTTCTTGGATCTGTTTGGTAGACCTCAGGCTGGGTTCTAATAAGAAGTAAGGAGTTCTCACAGGCCTAAATTCTGCCCACCCCTGACGTGGCAAGTCCCTGAGCGGATCTACACAGAGTTGTGAAGGCGTCCTGAAGGCGCTTGCGTGCGCCTCCAGGGCGCCCCGAAACTCTTTGTGTAGATCTGCTACCTGTGTCCTGACTAAGGGTAAAGCAGTTTCCTTGGAGACTGTTGGCATAAACATTTGCAAAGTTACTCAGTGCAGCACAGCGGATGGATTGTTATGTGAATTTGGTGCACATGGGCGATAGTGGGGATGCCTGAAACCCCGGAGAGCTACTGCTGCCAGTCAGTGTCGACAATACTGGGCTAGATGGACTGGTATAAGGCAGATTCCTGTGTTCATTGCTCTCTCTCACTCGCGCACACACAGAGTTACACTGCATTCGTATTCAATAGTGCACACAAGGGAGAGATCATGTTTGCTGATGCCACCGCAGGACACGACGCCAGCATTCTCCTGCGCTTTGCTTCCTGCGGAGTTCATCGCAGGCGGAAGCATCCCGAGAAGAAACGGATCAGTCCTACTGCTCTGGCAATATTTGCACAGGGAGGGAGCTCAGGAGAAGTGCTGGGTGTGGTCCTTGCTGGCAGACAGGCAGACAGGAGCTAGAAGGAGCAGCCTCCAAAACATCTGTCATACAGAAAGCCTCTTCTCATGAGCTTTGGTGAAAACTAGCATGTTTATTGTGGCTCCAGTAGACCAGAGTCCAGTTCCTCATGAGCTTTGGGGCCGCCATAGAGATGGGACTGGGAAGCTGTACTGCAGCCTCCAGCATCCAGGTGCCCTTCAGATGTGGTATCACACAAGCTTTATCACACCAGTGTTATACTGTGCAGTCACTGTGAATTGGGTGCAAAGGACTCTGAAGTTTTCCAGTTTATAATCTGCTTTGGCTGTGAACTACTCCCATGCATCCTGCTTTAATTGTGCTATAAAGCCAAAAGACCCGACCTATTTTGGTACTACTTTTGGAGTGAATCATTTGTTGTTTTCCGAGCGGCCACTGGGGGCGCAGGAGCAGGATTTGCTATGTTTAAAGAAAAATTAAACAAATGCTTACATCTGCGTAAGTTTTAAAGATAAAGACATCAAAATTGGCCCAGTAATAGATATTAAGGAGGGCTTTAAGCATACCAAATTTGAATTAGATTGGGTCATCCGTTGATTTTTTATGATTTTTTTACATTTCCTCCCTTAAACCCTTTTTCTGGTAGGCAAAGGATCTTAGAAGTGCTGCTGCCCAGGGTGTGATTTAGCTAGCAACAACAACAATGATGACAGCTAAACACTGTAGCTAAACACTGTAATTCAATGGAAACAGGTACGTGGGATGAAGCTTAACAACTCCCAGAATCCTCCAGCCAGCTGGGAGTTGTCAGCCAACTCCTGTGGAGGGCTCCAGGTTGGGGAACGCTGCCTTACTGCATCCACAGTGCTCAGTATACAAACCTCTGGATTGGGGCCATGGATTTTTATTGCCCTAAGAGGCACTATACCAGCCTTCTCCAGCCTAGCGCCCTCCAAACGTGGAGGACTACAATTCCCATCCCCCAAGCCAGCAATCTCCAACAGCCTGACTACTGTCAACTTCTGGATTTTCTTCTGGGTTTGTCTGCCTTTGCAGGGCCACATTTCTGCACTGGGCTGCAGCTCTGGCTCCTGATATTATACCAAAACACACAAGGGCTGCAGTTGATAATAATCAAATAATCCTGCATTGAGCAGGGGGTTGGACTCGATGGCCTTGTAGGCCCCTTCCAACTCTGCTATTCTATGATTCTATGATTCTATGAAATATCAGGAATACCAACAGGCACACACCTGATCAGCTGATGGACCATTTCTTCGCCACTTGGAAGCTAATGAATTTTCAGCCAGGGCATAAGAAAGAATTTCCCTATCTGGTAGCTTGAAGCAACTTAGGGAGGACTGTCTCTTGTTGACACCCCCACGGCTCTTGACGGCACATGGTGACTTGAAAGAATATACATCTGAGGAAGTCTGAAATGAACTGACGAAACGGGAAAAGATAGATAACCGGAATCCTGTCATAATTAATAATACAGTATATTAGTCTGTTGTTCTATCTTATTGCCAAGGTTTTACAAGAAGCAATTATTGCCTTATCTTGCCTGGTTTTGCCTTGTGTTGCATCTTTATAACGTTGCATACTTGAATTGTTCTATTTGAGAGCACTATATAAAATAGAAGTCATTATTTTTGACCCTGTATATCACCACGGTTTGATTATATTGTTAACATTGTTATGCAGTTGTGTGCCTGTTGGCATTCCTGATATTTGATTCCTGACGTTATACTGCATGGGTGGAAGAAGGGTGAACGCAGCCGTGGCCTAAAGCCAGGGCAGGATCCGGAAGGAACTGGAGCGTCAGAGGGAAAAGGGTAGGGGGCCGCTTCCATGGGAATTTGCCCGCGCTCCCGTGCCCAGTTTGAGTTTTGCATTCGACAGCAGCTGCACGATAACAAAAATTAAAAAACATCAGCAGCCCCTTAATAGCATCATCTGCGTTGCCCTGAACAACAGATGCAAGCAGGTTTTGGGAACCGTGGTGCGCAAGAAAAGGGTAGACCTTTTTTTTTTTAAGCATCCATGTGCAATCGTGGGGGTGGGAAGAAAAGGCTAAACTGTTTTTTTTGGTTTTATTTTTTTTAATGCTTGGGGAGAATTGCTTTAAGCAGCCAAATGCTTTCTCAGGCTGGAAAATCAATGTAAAAGCTCCATTCTGTAAGGAGGACTCACAACACTCCACGGTTAATGCTCACGTCCGAGCGAAATTCACCACCTGGGTACACGTCAATATCTTTGCTCGCATGGTTCTGCTTTGGCCTTTCCTTCCCTGTGGTGGAAATTTAAGATACCATCTATGCCTACTTAGCTGGGAGGAAGCTCCATGGAGACTTACTTCCGAGTAGACCTGCCTAGGCTGGCACTGTAAGCTCTTCGGAAGATGGAAACGTCTTCAGGGACCCTGTGGCCAAGCCACACTGGGCAAAAGGTGACTCTCCAGATGTTTTAGATGTTAGCTTCCAGCATTCCTGACCATGCTGGCAGAGGCTTCTGGGTGCTGAAGTCCAAAACTTCTGGAGATCTACCTTCGGGGGGGGGGGATCCTGCCTGAAACCCTGGAGAGCTACTTCTGCCAGTCAGTGTCGACAATACTGGGCTAGATGGACTGGTATAAGGCAGATTCCTGTGTTCATTGCTCTCTCTCACTCTCGCACACAGAGTTACACTGCATTCGTATTCAATAGTGCACACAAGGGAGAGATCATGTTCGCTGATGCCACTGCAGGACACGACGGCAGCATTCTCCTGCGCTTTGCTTCCTGCGGAGTTCATCACAGGCGGCAGGCGGAAGCATCTTGAGAAGAAACGGATCAGTCCTACTGCTCTGGCAATATTTGCCCGGGGAGGGAGCTCAGGAGAAGCGCTGGGTGTGGTCATTGCTGGCAGACAGGCAGACAGGAGCTAGAAGGAGCAGCCTTCAAAACATCTGCCATACAGAAGTCCTATGAGCTTGGGCAAAAATGTCTGCCCAAGCCGGCCATAGATCAGCTTGTTCACAGACGGGCCATCAACATTACGTTTGGTTAGGGATAGACAATGGACACTCTACAGTGCAACTGGGTCTTTAAGGACTTCCTGTTCATCCTGCATCATCACAGCCATTGATCCCCAAGAATCTCCTTTTCTAAGCACCTCAACCCCTTTCTCCCACCTGAGCCTAGACCAGCCTTCTCCAACCTGGTGCCCTCTAGATATGTTCGAGTGCAACGCAGTATTTTAACAGTCCATAAATTAATTGTAACTTTGCTGTTTTAAATTTGTATTTTAAATTTGTATTTTTGCGTTGCTGCTGTTTTTACCTGGGTTGTGCTTTTATATTGTATTTTATATTATGGCTGTTATATACTGTTGTTTCATATTTTGAATTGTCTTAATTTTGTAAACCGCCCAGAGAGCTCCGGCTATTGGGCGGTATAGAAATATAATAAATAAATAAAAATAAACTCTCATAATTCCCAGCCAGTATGGGCAACGGCCAACTCTTTCCACCTCCGTGTAAACTACTAAAGAGGCTTGGGGAGACATTCCCCACTCCATCAGACGTAGTTGAGCTAATCAAAACAAGCATAAACACACACACACACTCACGCACATACTGTCCGTGCCTTGACGTGTCGTGGGAACCCAGACAGCATGGCTCGTTGGAGGGGGAAACAATCCCCATATAATCCATGGGCCTTGAGGGTGGTTTAACTCTCCAACAAGCCATGCCCGCCTGGGTTCAGATGACACAACAAGCCACCTTTGCCTGAACAACCTATGGTGGCTTGTTTAAGCTAGGGTGGGTTGTTGTTCATTCTGAGACACAGAAATCCCCTTCATCTTTGCAAGAGTTTCTCCCCTGCCTTTCCCCAGCTTGGTGCCCCCAGATAATTGACTAAGGCTAGATCTACACAAATAGCGGTATCGAAGTGCACTGATAAATGTCGGAGCACAATCTACATCCCATATACCACTATCATAGTGCTATATTCCGACTGTGGAATGCCCTCCCCTTGGAGGCCCGATTGCCACCAACATTGATTGCATTTCGACGCCAAGTAAAAACAGGGCTTTTTAACAAAGCCTTTGATGGTTAAACTCACTGGCACATGGTTTTAACTGTTTTAACTGCATCCATTGCTTTTAAATTATATATCGTTTTAACTTGGATTAGGGTTTAATTTGTTTTTAGCTGTGTATATTTATTGTTTTATACTGTATGTTTTTATCTGCATGCCACCCTGAGATCTTAGTGATATAGGGCGGGATATAAATATTTTAAATAAATAAATAAATAAATATATCATTTTCTATTCCGCATTCGGAATGATTTGACACAAGGTGTAGATTTGGCTGTATACAGCTCAGAGGATTCCTGACCAATGGCCATGCTGGCTGAGGCTGATGGGAGTTGAAATACAAAACTCCTGGAGGGCACCAGGTTGGGGAAGGTGCCAAGTGCACACAATTGCATTTTTAGCAGAATGGGGAATGTGTGCCCAGCAGAAGCTGTTGCACTGCAATTTCCATCAGTCCTAGCTGGCATAGCCAATGGTGAGGGATGATGGGAGTTGCAGACCAAGGACATCTGGAGAGAGACGTGTTTTCCCATCCCAGGTATACATCACATATCTATCTATCTGTCTGTCTATCTATCTATCTATTCAGACCTGCAGATCACACTGGACTGCAGGTCATTATTGAGCATACACACAGGGACAACGTTGGGTTTTGCTTTTACATGTGTGTAAAGAGCCATCGGCTCCTGTGCAGGAGGCACAACAATGCAGGTGAATGGGAGCGAGCACCTGGGAGGTGCGGAAGGAATGGGGAACTCCAGCAAACCCCCCCCCCCCCCGGTGCTGTTCACGCTGCAGTCGTGATGCAGACTTAAGTAGCTCTTGATCTGTTTCTCAGGATCAAGCAGACACAGCCAGCATGGCTGGCCCATCAGCCCTGGCTCAGTTCAAAATACGGCCCCTGTTAAAATTAATTGCCAGTTAGAGTCCTAGGATAAGATACTTATTTCTGGTTTATTTCACCCAGGAATAGAGCGGCTGAGTTGGAAAATGGATGATGGCCCCAGGTCAGTCGAGGGCTCTTTCCTCACCTCCTGTTCACTCATGTAGCAGTTTGCATTTCTTTAAAAACGCCCTTGTGCATCAACCCATCCAGCGAAGGACTTCTCCATGGTGCAGACAATTCTGGGGCTCACGCGGGCCATTGGCAACCCTTTTGCACTGGAGGCTGGTGGGTCCGATGTCAGCGGGGCGGTGAATCCACGCCGGGTTCCAGTCAGAACTCTAAAGGAGCTGCCCAAGGTGCTTCACCCCACTCATGCCGGAGGCACCAGCCTCCACTAGTGGTGGCCAAGGGGTGGGGGGAGGCGGGAGGAGGAGGCAATGGGGAGGTATGCATGGGAAAGGGAAAGGTGAGATGAGAAGGAGGCAGTGACGGAGGCCAGAATGGATGAGGAAGGGAAAGAGGAGGAGGAGGAGGAGGAGGAGGAGGTGGGGGAGTGGTGGCAGCTGCCCCCAGGGTAGGCAAGAGAAAAGAGAGGGTGGCAGGGTGTCTCCCTGTGTTGCACCAAAAGTAAGCCCAGATGGTCCTGGCTCCTGGGAAGGAGGGGACAACTTCAAGGGGTGGACAGGACCAAAAGCTAAAGAGGGCCAAAACACTAGGCTATCTATAAAACACGAAGGCGATGCATGGCAACGCGTGGCACGCTGGGGGTTCCAAGCAAGAACTTTCTGTTGCTAAGCAACAGGCGCTATAAGAAGAACTTTGTGCTGCTAAGCAACACAAGGATACATAAACACAGCTGATAAAGCCTGCATTGAAACATATCATTGGCGAACCAGTGGGGGGGAGCAGGGGGGGGAGCGGCTGAGAGGGGATAATCCAATGGACTCTTGGTAGGCCTCGCAGCTGGCCGGTGTACACAGGGTGTTAGGTAAGTCCTGTGGGTGGGCAGGTGCCCAGGGGGGCAGCGGCTAGGTAGCGGCTGGGAGGGGGGAGCCCAGAAAGGAGGCCAGGTGGTTTGCCAGTGCACATGCAGGCCTTGGGTAAGTCCCGCAAGTCGGCGGGCAGGCAAGTGGGGGGGGGAGCGGCTGGGAGGGGGAGCGGCTCAGAGGAAGGGGAGTCCAGGCATCTGCACAAAAGCTGGAAAAGCATGATACTGAACAATAAAGTACCAGTATGCAGATGGTCTGCTCCAGTCAAGCTAGTTTTACCTTAAATGTCTTATTATGAGTAACTAAGCTTTAGGAGAGGCATTGCAACGATTAGAATTGGACAGGGGAGAGACTTGCAAAAGCCAGAGAATCACCAAGTTGGTGGTCAGGGGCAAGGGAGAGGGACAAGGGAGGTTCACATTAGGTCCCCGGGGTGGGGGAGGCAAACCTGGCCCACAGTTTGAAGCTCACCCCCCCCCCCGCCCTACAAGAACAGCGTGTGCCATGACTTCTGTTTTCACTGGGGAAACCATGGTAACCTTCTGAAGATCCCCAGTTTTGCACAAATACCGTTTGGGTGGGGGGGGGGGTGAAGGCCTTCGCACCGCTTCCCAAATATTTTCTAAAACGCTTGTGCCTCCCTCCAGTTACATTTTCCAGACCTTCCCGAGCCTAGAATGTTTAGCACCCTCATCTCCTAAGGAACAGCTTGTGTTCGTCTAGCCCAAAGATCTGCCGATTGAGGCAAAGGGATATTACAGATTCTGGAAGCTCAGCCAACGATCTATTTACAGAAATTATGTTCCGTGATGAATTTTGGGTTGCAGCTGCTAAGCGAACAATATATCCAAACAAGGCTGAACAAATGCTGCTGATCGTTGGATGGCTTCTGTTTACAAAAAACACCCATCGGCCAGTAATCTGGGGAGACTTTCCAGGACATGGGGCGGTAGGGGTTGTTTCGATGCTCTTCTCAGCACAGGTAAGGCCAATCGATAGCCATAAAAAAAATTTAAAAACCCACCCTGCCCAGTCAAGCCCCCTCAAACTCACCTGGGGAGAAGGAGGATCCATCAGCCCGCCACGGCCCCATCTCATACACCAGGAGTTCACTGCACAGGGAGAGGTTGCAAGATCTAGAGGCCTTCAAGAGGCAGCTGGACAACCATCTGTCAGGGATGCTTTAGGGTGGATTCCTGCATTGAGCAGGGGGTTGGACTCAATGGCCTTGTAGGCCCCTTCCAACTCTGCTATTCTAGGATTTTAGGATCTCGAACTTGTACGGCTTGAGCATGGGGCCTTGGCAGATGGATGCTACAGGTAGTGGATTCTGTGTACCATGAATAGCAGTAGAGGACGAGATGCTCAGAGCACAACTCACTGGGTAGTCCTCCGACACGAGCTCCATCAGAAGGACCAGAATCAGCGTAAGACCATAGAGATCGCTTTTCAACAGTTATTCGTGCTGTGCTACCCTCCTTTCAGAAATGATTACAACTTCTTGGGCTGACTCTAAAAAAAGGTATGGAAACATCAGTTAGTTCAAAACAGGGCAGGTAGACAGAGAACTTTTACTGACCAATGTGATCATATTAAGTCATATTATGCTGGAGCATCTCCCCATGAGGGAAGGCTGCAACGGCTGGGATTGTTTAGCATGGGAAAAAGGAGGCTAAGGGGAGACATGATAGAGGGGTACAAAATTATGCATGGTGTGGAGGAAGTGGATAGGGAGACATTTTTCGAGAACCCGGTGGGGTCATCCCATGAAGCAGATTGGTGGGAGATTCAGGACAGATAAAAGAAAGGACTTCTTCACACAGGACAGAGTTAAACTCTGGAATTCGCTACCACAAGATGTGGTGATGGCCATCAGTTTGGATGGCTTTTAAGGGGGGGGTGGATAAATTCCCGGAGGCTGTCGATGGCTACTAGCCACCTCCAGTATCCAAAGCAGTAAGCCTATATACACCAGTTGCAGGGGAACATGGGTGGGAGGGTGCTGTTGCACCATGTCCTACTTGTAGGTCCCTCGTCAACAGCTGGTTGGCCATTGTATGAACAGAGTGCTGGACTTGATGGACCTTGATCCAGCAGGGCTCCTCCTGTGTTCTTATGTCAGTATTTTTCCATCTGCGCCGTCTGCCAATCTGTCACAGGGCCTAATTTAATATACTGGTTTTAACCTTTAAAGCCCTAAACTGCTTGTGGCTGAATTACCTAAAGGAACGCCTCCTCCCATATTGACCTACCCAGGCCTTAAAATCACCATCTGAGGCCTTCCTTCAGGTGCTCCCACCTTATGAGGTGAGGCAGGTGGTTGTGACAGAGACTTTTTGCTCTTGGAGGGCTCTTACTCCCTGCTTCCAACTGGGAGCAACAGCACAGCAGGAGATTATCCCACGTTGCCTGAGGGGGGACCAGGTCCCAAAGGCAGGTTTGCAACCTGATGTACCCCACCATCTCCATCTGGTCCCTCACTGACTTCCACAGCCTCGGTCATATTCCCCCTGCGCGCGCATGGGAATTGGAATAATGACATCTTCGTTATTATTATTTTAAATTTGTATTTTTTTCTCTCTTGAATTTGGCAACCCACTTAACTTGGTGACCACCTAGTTCGCCTCTATGGATGGGCCACCTCTGATCATAGCTCTTACTCATGACCTCAGGAGGTCTTCTGCCTAATGCAGCCAGGGCCAGACTTTGGGTTCTGTTCAGACTTTGTCTGTTGAAAATGAGCAGCTGAGGGACACCAAAAGGGGAGAGTTCTGTCACGACCAGCCGGCCACCACGGTTTTGCAGGGCCGGCCCTACCATAAGGCAGAGTGTCATTTTCAACAGACAAAGTCTGAACAGAACCCAGACACTCTGCCACAGCTTCTGCGCCTCAAATGTTCACTCCAGCCAAGACAGACACATGGGAGCCCGTAGTTTGTGTGTCTAAGGAGAGGCTTTAACCAAAGCCTCAGCTGCCATTCACATTCTAGAAGAAGAAGAAGAAGAAGAGGAAGAAGAAGAAGAAGAAGAAGAAGAAGAAGAAGAAGAAGAAGAAGAAGAAGAAGAGGAGGAGGAGGAGGAGGAGGAGGAGGAGGAGGAGGAGGAGGAGGAGGAGGAGGAGGAGGAGCCACTTTACCTGTGCCTTGGCTTGGCAGGTCCTGAGCCCCTGGGCAGAGCCGATGTCATTGGCCCTTCTTCAACCCTTGGGGTAAATCTATGAACAGACTGTTAAACATGACTTCCCCACCAGGACTGGCCCTACCATTAGGATGAATGAACCAGTCACCTCAGGCAGCAGACACTGGGAGGCAGCAGAACTTCATGCCAAGGTACCTTCCCTTGTTTGTAGTCCAGCCACCTGGACTATACTCCTCCTCGAATGCGACGCCCTGAACCCAACAGAAAACCAACCGTAGGTGCTGCACAGGCAAGTACCGCTTGTTCCCGAGCCGTGGGTACAAGCCTTCTGTTAATACAATCGAAAATAGCACTGGCCTTTCTTAAACGTCATCACTTTGTTGATTCACGTTCTGCTTGCTCGCCAGCCGAATGTTTCTTCTCGGGAATGTCGCTTCCCCGATCCCACTTTGCTGCATACGGCGGGTGGGGGGAAAGCCATGCAATCGGACAAAGAGCCAGTTCAGACATATATGGAACGGGAACCCTATATATGGCAACGAGCAGCGTAGGGAGATTTGGGGTCCTGGGAGTTCAGACTTTGGGGGGAGCGATGCAGCTAATGTGTTGCTGGAGCCAATAAAACTCCTGAAACGATTGAAAAGCCTGGCAACGTCTTAAGAAAAAGCAGAGAAAGAGTTCTAGCTGGTTAATTATCCATCTGGGGAGACAGTTAGTAGGAGAGGTATACCTTTCCTTATAGTCTGTACAGCATTGGTGGAGCTATGTGATTTTAGAGCCTGCACCTAATGGTTTTATGGGCCACAACTTTGGACGGCCAGGTGTGTTACTTCAGTTGTGACTCACACGAGTAACATTTCTCTTATCCCCACGGCTCTGTTCACACCACGGCCAAGTGCTTCTACATTCCTGATACATTGGGCAGTGGGGGGACAGACAGACCCTGGTTTGCCAACCCTGAATTTGAAAGAAAGAAAGGGGGAGAGAGAGAGAGAGAGAGAGAGAGGGGGAGGGAGGGAGGGAAGGAGGGAGGGAGGGAGGGAGGGAGAACGAAACAAAGAAGAAAGAGAGAGAGAGGAGAAAGAAAGAAAGAAAGAAAGAAAGAAAGAAAGAAAGAAAGAAAGAAAGAAAGAGATAGAGAGGAGAAAGAAAGAAAGAAAGACTCTGAAGACTCTGTGCAGTTTTCATTTTAAGCTCACTTAAATCATAGCACCGTTGTGACTACAGAAATAAAACAGTTTGCTTCTGATGCTAAACATATTTATGTGGGAATAAGCATCCTTTGGTTGTTGAAAAGGCTAATATATTTTTAAAGTGCAAATAATAAAACAAGCATCTGTACATGTTATGTTCAGGCCTGGTTGGCCGCCCCCGACTATAAAATGTCTTCAAGAATAAGAAGAAAGGATTCTGTGACAAGTAGCCTCAGCGCAGCTGGCATCTAGGGTAAGCCTGATGGGGCACTTGCTGGTGGCCCACACGACCCAGCAGGGCCCCACTGTCAAGATCCCCTGGGACTTGCCCCTCCTCTTCACCCTTGCAACTTGCTTCTCACTTAGGCCCAGATAGGCATGTCAGAGAAATCCGCAACGGAACCAAATGAGTTTGGACTTCTATGAATTTGACCCGCGGATTCCACAGCAGACCAGCTTTCCCCCTGTCGGGTGGAGTCCATGGACTTCCAGACTGTTTTCCTAACCTTCAGGAGTTTTGCGCAAATTACGTCATAGAAAAATAAGCACACGCAAAAAGAAGTCAGCCAAAAATGTGCGTTTCTCACATTGGCTAAAGTGTGAAAATGTGCAGGGGGTGGGTGGGGCTTTGCCCATTTGTGCATGTGCGAATTTGCACAAATTTGAATACCCGGGGGGGGACGGTCCGATTCCGTCAATGGGCACATGACAGAACAAAAGGTGCCTGTCAACCGGTGAAACACAGAACAGGGTTTGCACAATCTGTACATCCCTAGGTCCAGACAGTCGTGGTGGTGAGAAGGAGCAGCAGCGGAGGCCTTAACCTACTTGGTCTCTGCCCGTCAAGCAAACAACGGGCAGCAATGATGAGGAAGAGGTTGAGGAGCAAAAGCGGCTGTTGACAATGGTGGTGTCACTGAGGGAGGGGCCCCATGGAGGGTGTCTTGCCCCAAGGACCCTCCAAAACCTGGTGCCGCAGCTGCATCGCTGCTGCAAAGCTAGGGTGCAAAACGCAGGAGCCAACAGGCCCCTTTAGGAATGGGAAACAGAGACTGGAAGGTTTCTGTCTGGGTTACAAGACTCCTGGCGTGCTGCGGTTTTGGCTCCATGTTTTATCCCTGGTGCTGAGCTTAATAAATTAAAACAGGTCTGGGGAATTTGGGGCCTCCAGATGTTGCTGGACTCCCATTTCCCATCGTCCCCAGCTAGCCTGACCAATGGGAGTTGTACTTCAACCGAATCTGGAACCCCACACATTCCCTGCAGTCCTGAAGTTAAAAACTAATAGGCCTGTTCAGACGACACGCTAAACCGTGGTGAGGCCGCTAACCCTTTTGTAGCAAATGGTTAGTGAGCGTGTTTAAACCATGGTTATGTAGCCACCATGGTTAGGAATAGTTTACATGACACGCCAAGACATGTTTACCTCACAATGCTTAACTGCTGTGGCTTAGCGTGATCTCACTGAAGATGCCAGGACTGGCTGAAGGCATTTTGCAGCCTGAGGCAAAAGGCCAGACTGGGGCCCTCTCCTAAATTCCACATACAGCAGCCAATCGGAGTCAGAGTTGAATCTTTCTTCAATGCTGGTAATAGGAGTGCCTCCTCCACTGTGCCTGACGGCAGAATAGCTATGGGGGTGCAGGCAGCCCTTGCAACACAGAGAGCTCTAACCTGAAACATTTCACTGCTTCTAGCTGCCCCCAGCCATCAGCTCCTGGAGGCAGCTGGCTCACCTTGTCTCCCGGTAGGGCCAGCTCTGGAAAATGCCAGCAGTTCTGGTGTCCCATGATTAAAATGTGCTCGTTGGGGATAATATTGACTCTGTGAGTTCTGAGTTACGTTTTCAATGCAAGGAGCAAAAGAGGGGTGCTGATTAACATGGAGTCGAATGTATTTTTAGGCCAAAGCTTCCATGCCATCAGCCTTGGGCATATTACAATTTTTAAACAGGTGATTCCAAGGAGGGAAGACTCAGGATGGGCAGAACGATCTAATCCCGTTTGTGACAATTTTGCATGCATTCACTGCTCAGTCTATTCTGTCCTGTTATTGTGCAGGTTTTTTTAAAGGAAAAAACCCATTAGAATGTCCACATTTTAATGGAATTTTAAACATCTCCTGCACCTACGAGGTGGTCCAAACACAGCCCTTTATTTTATTTTTTCTTTCTTTCTTTCTTTTTTACAATTTTTAGCTGCTCCAAGTAGCTAGAAAGTGACATGCCTTCCACTGAAAATGCTCCTTGCATGCCCTGGTGGCACATCATGAGTTCCCGCCCCTCCCTGGGGGTAATTGTACAGCGGAGAAAGGTGACCTACCCCCAGAATTCATCTGGGATAGATTGGGATGGTTTCATGTTCTCTTCGTCAGTAACTCATTTTAGCTTATAAAGATAGACCAGAACAATGGCTAATCAGTTGCCCTTAACCCTGGACGAAAGTGACTACTCTAGAGGAAAGATAAAAACAGCTATTTTGGTAATGTTGGATAATTTCAGCCGGATGAATAAAGACCATTTGTATTCTCTTTGTTCAGTTAGAAACCTCATTTGATGCAACCATTTTATTTGAATTGCTGTTTTACCAATTGCTGCTTTAACATTGATAGAAATATTTCAACCAGAGAATAGACTATTAATCATTTCAGTGTTAAATTCAGTTCCTCACATAATCTCATTTTTATCTCCTGCTATCTTATTGCATGTTAGGTTAATAGTGACTCATTGGGATACTTATTTTGTTGTAACAATCAATGTCTTATATCTGGAACTGTTTTAGCCAATTACCTCCCTTTGAATTTCACCTTCATTTCTAGCTCGTATGCTTGGAAACCCCAGCAAAGTTGTGTCCAGTTCTGGGCATCACACTTCAAGAAGGATGCAGACAAGCTGGAGCGTGTTCTGAGGAGGGCAACGAGGATGATCAGGGGTTTGGAAACAAAGCCCTATGAGGAGAGACTGAAACAACTGGGCATGTTTAGCCTGGAGAAGAGACGATTGAGGGGAGACATGATATAGGGTGACCATATGAAAAGGAGGGCAGGGATCCTGTATCTTTAACAGTTATTATTTATTTATTTATTTATTTATTTATTTATTTATTTATATAGCACCATCAATGTACATGGTGCTGTACAGAGTAAAACAGTAAATAGCAAGACCCTGCCGCATAGGCTTACATTCTAATAAAATCATAATAAAACAATAAGGAGGGGAAGAGAATGCAAACAGGCACAGGGTAGGGTAAACAGGCACTGGGTAGGGTTGAAAAGGAAATTTCAGCAGGTGTCATTTGTATATATGGGGAACCTGGTGAAATTTCCTCTTCATCACAACTGTTAAAGCTGCAGATGCCCTGCTCTCTTTTAAATCTGGTCACTCTAGTATAGCTCCTGCACTTTTAACTGTTGTGATGAAGAGGGAATTTCAACCTGTTCTCCATATATACAAATGACACCTGCTGAAATTCCCTTTTCTATGCAACTGTTAAAGATACAGGAGCTTTAAATACAGGAGTTAAAGATATATCCTCCTTTTATATGGTCACCCTACATGATAGCACTCTTCAAATACTTAAAAGGTTGTCACACAGAGGAGAGGCCAGGATCTCTTCTCGATCATGCCAAAACACGGAATAATGGGCTGAAATTACGGGAAGCCAGATTCCAGCTGGACATCAGGAAAAACTTCCTGACTGTTAGAGCAGTACAACAATGGAACCAGTTACCTAGGGAGGTGGTGGGCTCTCCCACACTAGAGGCCTTCAAGAGGCAGCTGGACAACCATCTGTCAAGCATGCTTTAGGGTGGATTCCTGCATTGAGCAGGGGGGGTTGGACTCGATGGCCTTGTAGGCCCCTTCCAACTCTACTATTCTATGTTTCTATGACCCAGAACATGTCAATAGTGCTGGTGCACCATGCACATATGTCTAAGCTAGAGCAGGAGCTATGGTGGTCCATTATGCCCACCCAATACTAAATGAGTCACAGGCAGTAGTCAGCCTTTGACAGGATTTGGCCCATGGACTGCTAGGAGCAGACAACCGAAACATCAACTCAGTGCTAGCGATATTTCTCTTAAGAGGTAGTAGCATTGTTTGTATCACCTCAATAAAGCAAAGGCATGGGATTCCCCAATATTAGAAGGTAAAGGGAGGAAAGAATACCCAGAGCTGGATAACATAGGGTGACCATATGAAAAGGAGGACAGGGCTCCTGTATCTTTAACAGTTGTATAGAAAAGGGGATTTCAGCAGGTGTCATTTGTATATATGGAGAACCTGGTGAAATTCCTTCTTCTCACAACAGCTAAAGCTGCAGGAGCCTTGCCCTCTTTCAAATCTGGTCACTCTAGTATAGCTCCTGCACCTTTAACTGTTGTGATGAAGAGGAAATTTCACCAGGTTCTCCATATATACAAATGACACCTGCTGAAATCCCCTTTTCTATACAACTGTTAAAGATACAAGAGCCCTGTCCTACTTTTCATATGGTCACCCTAGATAACATTTCAAAGTAGGGAGAAAGGAAATGAGCTCTAAGAGTAGCAGTCTGAACATCAAAGAAACAGAACTTCTGGGTAGATGGTCATCAGGGAGTCAGTTGGTTTCTGTTCACCACTCTGCTGCTAAGATGATCTTCTTGGCTCGCCGCTCTGTCCATGTTACTCCACTTCTGAAATCTCTTCATTGGCTTCTAATTCACTTCAGAATCCAATATAAACTTCTCCTGTTGACCTACAAAGCTTTTCACTGTCTAGCTCCCTCCTATCTTTCCTCTCTCATCTCACACTATTGCCCCGCTCGTGCTCTTCGCTCCTCTGATGCCATGTTTCTCACCTGCCCAAGGGTCTGTTAGTTTTACCCTACCCTGTGCCTGTTTACCCTACCCAGTGCCTATTTGCATTCTCTTCCCCTCCTTATTGCTTTACTATGATTTTATTAGATTGTAAGCCTATGCGGCAGGGTCTTGCGATTTACTGTTTTACTCTGTACAGCACCATGTACATTGATGGTGCTATATAAATAAATAAATAAATAAATTATAATAATAATAATAATAATAATAATAATAATAATAATAATAATAATAATAATAATACTTCCCTTGCTCGGCTTCGTCCATTTTCTTCGGCTGCCCCTTACGCCTGGAACGCTCTTCCAGAACATTTGAGAACTACAAGTTCAATCGCAGCTTTTAAAGCTCAGCTAAAAACTTTTCTTTTTCCTACAGCTTTTAAAACTTGATTTTGCTCTGACTTTTATACTGCCTGTTTGGTGCATTCTCTTCCCCTCCTTATTGTTTTATTATGATTTTATTAGAATGTAAGCCTATGCGGAACCGGTCCTTTGCTGCCCTCTGGTGACACTGGATGCAAACCACACGCTTACACAGAATAATATACCATCACGAGGCTCACTGTTTACACTGGATCATCCTAGTGTTGCTGCACCACTTTGAACATTTTTCGCTGCACTCGCCTGCAGTAGTCATAAGGACATGCACAGAGGAAAACATGCACTGGCAAGACTGTTTTGAGAGTATTCAGGTATCCATATATTCTATTATTTAAGACAGGAAAATCTCCATATAGATACACACACATACAACTATCCTGGGCCAGGTATTTGGGCACAAATGTAGCTTTTATAGGGCTGTGTACACATCACAGTTCCACAGCACTGCAGGAAAGGGGGAAGGCTACATCCCAGGTTTCACGCATAGGCGTACACAGCACATTTCTTTAGGGTGTGTACCCAGGGATGGATGGGATAGCATTGGTGGGGCTTTATGGTGACACTGGCCATTTCATACCTGCTCCTGGGAGCAATGATGTTCTCGTAAACAGCAGTTCGGCGTGGCAGTGGAGCAGCTGGGGGGGGCACTCCTGCTGTGTCTGGATCCCTACTCAATGGCCCCAATTCAGCACTAATTGCTTGAGACATTAGGGTGTGCCTGGACACACACAGCACACCTCTTGTGCACGCCTATTTCACGTACAGCAGTAATGAGTTGCCAGTGGTTACTGTGGTTGCGCAGATATGCATGAAAGTATCAGTGGCTAGCAAGCTGAGATAAGATTCTTGATGGATAAAGGCAGGTCTTCTGTGCCCAGCATGGTTTCTTGCTCCTCCTTGAAGGCAAACAAAAATCAGACTCATGCAAAGTTGCTTAATTTGCATTTAATATACATGTCAAGGATCTAGCCTCTCTCCATGTACTATTTTCAGTGTTTTTAACACCAAGTGTGTGTATTTTAGTATTTTCATGATTTATTCTCTTAGTCCATGCAATTTTGTAATTCCTGCCATGTATATTGTTGGATTTTATTGGTAGTGTTTATCATTATCGTATAGTGCCCAGAAAAATTGATTTCCGAGAGGATGATTAATAAATAAATCCCAGGGCCAGACAGAATAAAAAATGTCAGTCCTTGATTATGTGCTTGAGAAGTTTGGCCAGAAATGCCAGTGACAAAGGACGTTCTGTGATGTTCTTTGCTGGAACAAGTGAAGATAAGGAGATCTCCCCATCACTAAAAAAAGAAGAAGTCTTCAGCCTCTTTGGGGAAATCTAGTTCCATTATAAGGGCAGGGTACAAAATAAAATAACCCCACAGATAAAACCCTGAGCAGAAAGTGAATGAGTAAGAGAGCTCTTTCTCAAGGCTACAGGCGTAGCACCAAATCCCTTCCGAAGTAGGGCTTCTGCCTAGGAAGATGATCACTGTCCAATTGGATCACAGATGCAGAACTGAGGACCACCAGTGGGGAGTGAGTCCTCCAGCAACATCTTGAACTTCTCCATGATTGTAGGTGGGAAGACATATAAAACGCTGAAGCCAGGCTGGGCATGGACTCTCTTAACGCACTCAGAAACACATTGCCCGCACTGCTTTGACCGCCTTATGAAAGAATTCGGGAGAATGGGGGGGGTATAAAAGTGGTTTAGCAACATCTTACAACAGCCTTGTGCCCTCCAGACATGCTGGACTGCAACTCCCAACAGAGGATGGGGATGATGGGCACTGCAGTCCAAACCATCTGGACAGCACCATGTTAAGGAAGGAAGGCTTGAAACCTGGTGTAAGCTAGGACCACGGCTGGGCGGCTGGAACTGACTTTGGAATTAGTTGGGGTTCGGAAACGCCTTTCCTTTTTTGTAAGAACAGGCTTACTTAGAGGTGTGTTTGGGCCATACAGGTCTCCCTTGCTTAATACGGTCTGGGGTTAAAGGGATCGTGGATCCTTTCGAGACCTTACAAAGATCAGCCATTGGCGCCAAGGTGGTCAGGTGGGTAGAGACACGGTCTGGGACACCACTCCTTGCACATCTTTGCTCTTGGACAAAACTCCTTGCACGCTTGACAAGTCCACACCTGTCCCGAATACCAACAACACAGGGAAGGAGCAGGGACGAATGGGCCCCAGGTGCTTGGATGCAGATATTGGTTTAGGCGCAAAAGTACTGCAGTGCAGATTGTGGCCAAACCCTGCCGCCGTGAGGGCAGCAGCTCGACCTGCAGGCATAGCTGATGGTTCTACAGACCCATCATCTGGGATGTGGCCCTTCCTTAGAAATGCCCCCAGACAACTCCTTGCTGACAGCACAGAGCCTGTAGCTGGTAGGGCTGGTCTGCATCATTCTGGGGGTAGAGGCGGGATTTAAATGGAGATGGGAGGGCCGTGAATGCACACAGAAAGGGACACCAATGAACAGGTGGCCATCAAAAATCTGGGTAGGGAAGGCAGTATTATTAGGGATCCAAGACCCTCCCTTACACCAGGTCAGATCCTTGGTTTCAGTGGCCAACCAGAGGCCTATGGGAAGCTATTTCCCTTACCTGCTGTTGGTCTTTGGCTACTGTATCCACAGGCATGCTGCTTCTGATAGCATAGGGCCATTGTGACTAGTAGCCACTGAGAGCCTTATCTTCCTTGAATTTGCATAATCTTCCCCTTTTAAGAACTGAAGAGCCTTGTTGGATCAGACCAAGGGTCCATCTAGTCCAGCACTGTTCACACAGTGGCCAACCAGCTGTCAACCAGGGAAACAGTGCAACAGCACCCTCCCACCCATGTTCCCCAGCAACTGGTGTATATAGGCTTGCTGCCTCCGATAATGGAGGTAGCCATAGCCATCACAACTAGTTGCAACCCATAAGCCTTCTCCTCCAGGAATTTATCCAAAGACTTTGAAGTTGTCAGCCATCGCTACATCTCCTGGTAGTGCATTCCAATCTGACTGTGGAAAAGGTACCTTTTATTTGTCCTGAAACTCATGGGATGATCCTGGTTTCTAGTCTTATGAGAGAGTTATGTTTTTGGATATAGCGACAAGAATATATACATTATTCCAACGGTGGTTGTACCATAGATTTGTATGGATACTTCTTTTATTTCCATTTCCTTTCCTAACGTTCTCCAAAACTGAATTCACCCTTTTCACAGCAGCCGCACACAAGTTTTCATTCGAGTTCTTCACCATGAGCCCAAGATCTATCCCAGTCCATCACTGCCAGCCCAGCGCATTAGTGTGCATCTATGTGAAGGTGAGGTTCTATCCCAGGCATCATTTTATCCTTGCTTACATTGAATCACGTTTGCAATTTATTGGCTCATTCACCCAATTTAGCGAGATTTTTAGATTTCTTCACAAGCATTTTGTTTTTAGCCACCAAGAGGCGGCTGGTGGATCAGGGTCTCCTCCATTTCTGGCATTTTGTTTCCTGGATTCCGAATTACAAAGAAACTTCCTTCAGACAGTTCAGAGCTTTGAGAGACAGAACCTTACAGCCCTTAAGCCAGGGGTGAGCAACCTTTTGGGCTTCCACAAGCTGGGATTGCAACTCCCATCATCTTATAATTGCTTACACTGGCAGGGACGATGGGTGCTGTGGTCACAAGTTGCCCACCCCTGCCTTAAAAGCAAGTGAATTCTGGGCTCGGGGGGGTGGGGGGGCTCAGAATATGCACCATACACATCTGGGTTCTCTCCACTCCTCCACCTGCGGTCTGAAATGGTACAATCCAGAATTCTAGCACCAGTCTATCATCTCCTACTGTGGGGAAAGAAACTTGGCTCCTCCAAGTTGTTATGGACTCCTCTCTCATGCAAGCACTGAATCATTACTGACTCTTGGAGGGACGCCAGCTTTCGCTGACGTTTTCTTGGCAGGCCTTATAGCGGGGTGGTTCGCCGTTGCCTTCCCCGGCCGTTATTCCCTTTCCCCCCAGCTACCTGGGTACTCATTTTACCGACCTCGGGAGGATGGAAGGCGGAGTTGGCTGCCTGAAACCAGCTTCCGCTGGGATCGAACTCAGGCCGTGGGGAGTTTCAGCTGCAGAAACTGCTGCTTTACCGCTCTGCGCCACAGCTTCTATAATCCTGACCACTGGCCGCACTGGCTGGGGCTTACAGGAGTTGTAGTCCAAAACATCTGGAGGACACCAAGTTGCCAGCCTCATCCTACTGTATCATATTTCGTTCAGCTCTTGGGTTTGGCCTTCTAGAGAGCCAGATATTTAATTCTACATTTAAGACAGCAATCCAGCAGGGGCAAACACTGTACCGATGTAGCGAACGACATGTGGCTGGAAGAAACTTAAGCCCCTGAACAAGGGGAGCACTTACCAAAGACCCTGGTTTTGGCAGACATACGAAGATCCATGCTAAAACTTTACCTACCAGCAGCAATTTGCCTTTTAACGCAAAATCCAAAACTGAAACTGGAACAAGGCGCTGAGCCTCCTGGCGCAACCCACTCTGGATACACCCTCCCACACTGATGGCAAAAGGTGAACCAGCAGCATTGTTCTGGATACCCAGTAACTATACATTTGCAAACAAGTGAAAGAGCTTAACTCTGCTCCCAACATGGCAGTGCCAACAGAAAATATGGAAGCCTCCGGAAACAACACCCTTCTTGTTCATTCCGGCATTGGACAACCACAGCGGACGGAGACCAGCATGCCACAGGCCACGTCGATTTCCACTGAGCATAATTTGGGACCAGGATACCTGAGAGAACTGCCCGATCACGGAGGGCCTGCTCCTGGTGGTTCCATGTGGACCTATGGCCCGTTTGGAATCCCACCCCCCAGGAGCCTTGAGTGTAGTGGCCCCTTCTCTGCGGAACTCCCTGCCCCTGGAGGTCAGGTAGGCACTAACAGGAGGCGCCGGAGGCTGCTTCCGGCGCCTCCTGAAAACAACTCTTATTTCGAGAAGCCTTCCTCCTCCGACTAGCCACTGTTGTTCTGGTTCCTTCGTTTAAAATTGAACAATTTTAATTTGCTTTTTAAAGTCTTTCTTTTTTTCTGTTTATACCTATGTTCACCGCTTCAGAATCTGTTTTAGATATTGAGCAGTGTATAAATCTTGCAAATACATAATCAACGATTTGCCAGCGCTTGGCTTCTTGGAAGTCACGGTATGTCAATATAAGGCTTCTAGACATCAGTGTTGGAAACGAAGGCTCCGTTAGGAGGACACCATGGCCCAGATCCGCCCCTTGGGGCACCGCACCCTCCCAATTCATTCCCCCCTGCAGTTCAAAGTTTCCATAAAGCCGACTTCTCGCCTCTCGTCCCGTTCATCTCAGCCCCAACGTGCTCCTTTGCCTGCTAACACTGCCCCAGTTAAAAACCACCTTGCAAAACGCCAAACGCTGCAGTTTAAAATATCAGACCATACTCTGGCCAGCATATGAACATGTGACAACGCTGTTGTATACGGAAAGGCCGTAGCGGTTGCTAAGAAAGGACAGCTCATCCCCCGATATTCCACTGCTAAGATCAAACCAGCGGCTGCTCCATCAAGCCCTGCAGAACCGCTTCTAAACAGTGGGTCTCCGGGGGGTCAGTCTATGGTCTTGCATTAAACCTGGACCCTACCACTGAGCCAGGCCCCCTCGCAACAGGTCCGGTTCCCTGCATTTCTTAAATTTGCAAGGAACCTATCAGAAACCTTGGCGCTCAGGCCTCACCTACAGTGGTGGCCAAAATTGTGGGCACTTTTTGAAATGTTTTGCAACTTCGCATGCTTATAGAAAATGTTCTGTTTCACGAAATTAAAATGTTTATATATCAACTGAAAGACCTGATTCACGTAATACAACAATCCTGCTCCTTTTCCTGGTACCAACTCTTTTCTTTGGTGCCATGGCTCTATTTATGATGTACATACATGCACTTTTGAGAAATACTTCAAAGGAAGTATTCAAAGGAGGGCCTTCTCCGCTGTGGCACCCCGGCTGTGGAACGAGCTCCCCAGAGAGGTCCACCTGGCGCCTGCACTGTGCTCTTTTCGTCGCCAGCTGAAGACCTTTTTATTCTCTCAGTATTTTAACACTTAATTTTAACTTAAATTTAAATTTTACTGTTCTAACTCTGTATTTTAATCTTGCATCAATTTTGTTGCATGGTTTTATCCTGGTTGTGCTTTTTATACTGTATTTTGTATTTGTGTTTTTAACCTGTTGGTTGTTTATTATGGTTTTAATTTTTGTGAACCGCCCAGAGAGCTTCGGCTATTGGGCAGTATAAAAATGTAATAAATAAATAAATAAAAATATTCACACAATCTTCAATTGTGCTTCAGTTAACAGAACAAACAGCAAAACTGACTTTTCCCAACTTGAAACATGATGTATCGCAGCTACTGCCATGAGATTGGTCCCCAGAACAAGGACTGTTATTGACCGGTAGGGTTTGCAAATCCAACCCGCTTCTTCACTCAATCACACCTGTGTTTGTTTTTAGACTAAAGTAAGCATAACTATTTTTTGTACTGCAGGTATTTGCATCCTGGTTTTTTTGTATTGAATTCAGCATTACACTCTTTCAACTGATATATAAACATGTGAATTTCATGAAACAGAACGTTTTCTATACAAGCATTCAAAGTTGCAAAACATGAAAATTTCGAAGAGCGTCCACAATTTCGGCTGCCACTGTAAGTCAGACCCGCCTGTGGAATTCATCCCACAGCACTGGCCCTTCTGGGATGTTGGCAACAATGACACCTAGCAGAACTTCATCTCTCCCGCCGTGATTTCTTCAGATTTCATAGAATCATAGAATAGCAGAGTTGGAAGGGGCCTACAAGGCCATCAAGTCCAACCCCCTGCTCAATGCAGGAATCCACCCTAAAGCATCCCTGACAGATGGTTGTCCAGCTGCCTCTTGAAGGCCTCTAGTGTGGGAGAGCCCACAACCTCCCTAGGTAACTGATTCCATTGTCGCACTGCTCTAACAGTCAGGAAGTTTTTCCTGATGTCCAGCTGGAATCTGGCTTCCTTTAACTTGAGCCCGTTATTCCGTGTCCTGCACTCTGGGAGGATCGAGAAGAGATCCTGGCCCTCCTCTGTGTGACAACCTTTGAAGTATTTGAAGAGTGCTATCATGTCTCCCCTCAATCTTCTCTTCTCCAGGCTAAACATGCTCAAAGACCCTGGGTTTTGAGACCAAAGAGCGCTCTGCCTTTTTTCTTTTTTCTTTTAAAGGCCTGGCAGGGTATCCCCCATAGCGCTGGCCCAAGTAAGCTTATGCAAACCTCCTCGCCCGGTACAAGCCGGGCACAGCAACGCTATTCTCTCTTGCCAGGCCTGCCGCGATGAGGCAGCGATGCGACATTAGTAACACATCACCTTTCATTTAGCAACGTTCTCTTTTTTTATTTCCAGTTTACGGTGAAAAGATGCTTTTGAATCTTCAATTAAATACTCCATAAAGAAAAGGAAAAAAAAGAAGAAAAGAAAAGAAAAAATATTTACAAATTCATGTGACCGGTAATTGAATCCTCGTTTCATTTTTGCTTGTGTTTCCCACCCTCGCCACTTTATTTTAATTACAAGCGCAGCTCCTTGAACCATCCAGCACAGACGAAGCGGATCGCACAACCGTGGCCTCAGTGTGGGGGCATGTAGGGAAGGCGGTGGGCTTAAGCCGGGAGGCTCAAGGATCCAACGGAGCACTGATTGGAGGGGGCCGGGGGGGGGGGACGACCCCCGGAACTGCACCCCCACCCCCACCCATTCCTCCACCGGCGCCACTCCAACGACTCCCAAGCGAGGTGGGTTTTCGAAGTGATTCTCTCTCTTTCTCTCTCTCTCTCTCAAAAAAAAAAAATCCATCAAGAGGTTTTGCGTAATTCCAGGCGGTGATCCAAGGGGGTGTGTGGGGTTGAAGCGTCGGGTACAGGAGGGCAAAGTTTGCGGACAGCAAAGTCCTATCCTCTCAAAAGATTTAATAAGTCTATATTTATATTTTATATATATATTTATATAATCTCTCTATATTTCAGCAATAACTGGGAGGGGGGAGACGGGGGGAGCAGTGGCATCGGGCTCCCCGCCCCCCCCCCTCCGCCACAGACATGTGTTTCGGGCGCTTTGCACCTGCCAGAGTTGGGCCCCCGCTCATTAAAATCATCCGGGTGCCCGGGGCGCTGGCCCAGGGGGCTGAGCGGAGTGCCCACAGCGACACCTACCTCCTTCAGCATCAATTTATTATCGTCAGACACAAACCAATACAGGCTGTTAAAACAAAAAACAAAAAATCCCAACCAAAAAAAAAATAAGGAAAAAGGAAAAGAAGTCCAGGGTGAGGGTGAGGGCGGAGGTGTGTGGACGGCGGTACTCAAAGTCCTGCGTATCCTTCCCCACACCGCCACCCCAAAGGAGTCCAAGGCTCCGGGGAGGGGGCAGGGCAGCCTGGCAGGCTCAGCCCGCCCCCTCCCCACGTGGGGGGGAGGGGAGCTCAGTTGTTGTCCGATTCGTCCTCCGCTTCGCGCAACCAAGTGTAAAAGGCCGTGACCGACTTGAGGGCGACGCCCTTGCCCTGCTGCTCGGCGGCGTCTTTGCTCGACTCCCACTTGTAGAAGGCCTCCTCTTTCACCACGTCCTCGTCGTACAAGGCATCGAAGAACATTCGGAGAAGATCTGGAAGCGGGGAAAGGGCGTCACGCGGCAGGGAAAACACAGGCCACCCCCTGGGATTAGCCTCCTTCCGCCTGGGGCTCTCTGCACCTGTTGGGACGACAACTCCCAGCATGGCTGGCTGGCTGGGGCATGCTGGGAGTTGCAGTCCAACACATATGGAGGCCATGCTGGCTTCTGGGTTTCAGAGGGCCGCTGAGAAAGGCCACCTCCTCCTCCCTCAAGGGGTCTACCTCCGCACCGCCATGGTCACCGGCTGCTCTCGCTCCCTTCCCCACCCTCTTTCTCCATCATAGGATAGGAGAGTTGGAAAGGGCCTATAAGGCCATTGAGTCCAACCCCCTGCTCAATGGCTCCCACTTGCTTGCCTGGCAGGCAGAACGCCAGTGAGAAAGCAGGCCACGGCATCTGCCACTCCTCACCACCACTACCACCACCACGACTGCTGGCCAGAGCGAGAGGCAGATGAACAAGCAGGCTGCCATTGGGGTGGGGGGTGGGGAGGGTGCAGGAGCAACTCCAGGGCGATTCTTGACAGCGGACCCCTGCTAGAGTTTGGGGCCTTGGCAACTGCCCAATCATGCTGCCCCCTTGATGGCGCCCATGTCTTGGGGAGGGCTGCTTGATATTCTCGCCTTTCTCATCATTCTCGCCTTTGGACAGCTGAAGAGGTCTCCTGATAACTACTCAAATCGCGGCTCAGCCCACCCCAAAGCTACTGACTCTTACCCAGAGCAGCTTTCTGAGGCACGAGGGAAGAAGCAGGCCTCTCTGAAAAGTCCCAGAATGCCGAGTGTGAAACTGATGCTCCAGGCGCCATTTCCTTTCCCCCAGCAGAAAGGAAATGTGCACCAATTCCCCACTGGGGATCCTGGAATGGGTATTCCCACTCCTCGGCAGGAACGCATGCCCTACCAGGGATTGGGAGAACCTGCTGTCACCTCCCCTGCCCCCAAGGTAAGGTTTGGGGCCTTTAAGGCAGTGGCAGGTTACGGGGCAGGAGCTACAGGGGCTTCTCTTTCATGTTTGTTCAGAACACAAGGGAATTCTTTAATGACTTCAGAGGAAAAATCCATTACCATAACCATACCAAATGTATCCATCGAATTTAAATTTTCTAGATGAATTAGAATTATCTAATTGAATTATCTAGCTTGTTTAGCATTGGATACTGAATAATCAGTTGGCAAAGGTTTTAAAAGTCCATTCTTGTGGGAAGCCAAGTCTCTGAAGCCTTGAGAACTTCCAGGCAGATTCCAGGCACATGGAACAAGCAGATGTGGGAAAGAGGAGCACGGCAGACCAACACATCTGGAGAGCGCCAGGATGGGAAGGCTGCTGGCTTTTTTTTTTTTACAGATGTGGCCACACCATGAAGGCATTCCAATGCTGGCAGCTTCATTTCCCCAGAGGCAAATCTTTTACGAGTCCACAAGAAGGGAGGCAAAGTATATTGACCTCACCCCAGCATATATGAGCTGCTGTTCACGACCAGCTCATGTCCCCTGCCCTCAACACCTCTTGGATTACAGGCAGCCCATTCCAACCATGTACCCCTCTGTGGGCCCGTTCAGAAGACACCTTAAACCATGGCTTTAACCACAGTGGTTAAGCCAGAGAGCCGGGCCGTGTTCAGAAGACACCTTAAACCATGGCTTTAACCACAGTGGTTAAGCCAGAGAGCCGGGCCGTGTTCAGAAGACACCTTAAACCATGGCTTTAACCACAGTGGTTAAGCCAGAGAGCCGGGCCATGTTCAGAAGACACCTTAAACCATGGCTTTAACCACAGTGGTTAAGCCAGAGAGCCGGGCCATGTTCAGAAGACACCTTAAACCATGGCTTTAACCACAGTGGTTAAGCCAGAGAGCCGGGCCATGTTCAGAAGACACCTTAAACCATGGCTTTAACCACAGTGGTTAAGCCAGAGAGCCGGGCCGTGTTCAGAAGACACCTTAAACCATGGCTTTAACCACAGTGGTTAAGCCAGAGAGCCGGGCCGTGTTCAGAAGACACCTTAAACCACGGCTTTAACCACAGTGGTTAAGCCAGAAAGCCGGGCTGTGTTCAGAAGACACCTTAAACCACGGCTTTAACCACAGTGGTTAAGCCAGAAAGCCGGGCTGTGTTCAGAAGACACCTTAAACCACGGCTTTAACCACAGTGGTTAAGCCAGAAAGCCGGGCTGTGTTCAGAAGACACCTTAAACCACGGCTTTAACCACAGTGGTTAAGCCAGAAAGCCGGGCTGTGTTCAGAAGACACCTTAAACCACGGCTTTAACCACAGTGGTTAAGCCAGAAAGCTGGGCCGTGTTCAGAAGACACCTTAAACCACGGCTTTAACCACAGTGGTTAAGCCAGAAAGCTGGGCCGTGTTCAGAAGACACCTTAAACCACGGTTTTAACCATGGTGAAGAAGGCTTTTTTCTTTATTCACCATGGTTAAAGCCATGGTTTAAGATGTCTTCTGAACGGGGCCAATGTGTAAGACTTAACTCAGACCTGCCAGACCGGGCTCCTTCCTCCAGCACTAGCCCTGTGACCAACCCCCCACCCCACCCCTCATCAGGCCTCTGCAACAGACAAGCTTGTGACGGAGGCCCTCCGCCTACTAGGGCTGCGGGTCGCTCTCCTGCACGGACTACTTACTTGCCGGCTGGTCCAGCTTCACCACGAGGGCCTGTAACGCGTAGAGCGCCTGCAGCTCCTTATCTTCATCACTCAGGTATTTCTGCAGCAGCTTGGCTCGGCTCTTTATCACAGGACTGTCCATCCGGTACGGATTCTCGACTGCAGCGGAGGGGTAAAAGGGAGAGGCGGGACGCGGCTCAACCAACGGTGCACATCACAGCTGCAAAGAGCCGGTGAGCATGCTGCCTCGCCCAAATCCAGGAGACGTGGAGGCTCCAACGGTATTCTACCATTGCCGCTGGCCCCATCCCTCAACAGCTGGCCCGAAGCAGGCCTGCCACGCTTCTCCAGATGAGCCACTGGGCCACGGCTGCTGCGGCCACCAGCAGCTGGCAGGACCCCACTTCTCACAACCTCAGTTGATGGATGGAGGCCATTTCCTTGACACCGGGGACAGGGAACGTGCAGCCCTCTAGATCTTGTGGGGCTGCAACTCCCTCACCACTGGTGATGCTGGCTAGGGAAGATTGGAATTGCAGTCCAACACCGTCGAGGGCCACATATTTCCCACCCCTGCAGGCACGGAGAGCCGACGTGGTCTAACGGACAGAAAGGCGGACTTCAACCGTCAAGACCTGGCCTGGGTTCAAATGCCTGTTCTACTTAGAAGCACACTGGGCACCCTTGGGCCACTCTGGTCAAACTCTCAGCCTAGCCTACCTTACCAGGTTGTTGAGAGGATAAACGGGGGGGGGGGGGGGTCAGAGAAAAACAGAACATCACACTGAGCTCCTTCGGGGAAGCCAATGTAGTATCGGAATTAAAAAAAAGCAACCTGGCAGCTGGATTTGGGATGCCAGCTGCCACGAGTGCATAGGAAAGGTGACAGGAGGCTAGGAGGGCGTGGGCCTGCCCAACCATTTGGCAAGCCTCACAGACCCACCGGATAGCAGGCTTGTGAGTACCTGGAGCGAATTGAGATTCCCAGCACTGTCAGAGTTTATGTTTCTAGAACATATGACTATAGCGCACTGGAATAGCAGTATATATGCCGCACAATTCAAATCCAGAAGGGTGCTTGATTAGGCGTTTAGATGGGAGCCAGGCGTTGCCCCTTGGCTCTCACCCTGGCTGGGATCTAAAAATGCACTTGCGCTCACCACGGCTGGGTTGATAGTTTTCATTCAGGTGTGATTCCCCACCTACTCTCCTAAGCCAGAACAAGACCAGAGGATCTCTCAGACCTTGGGCTCACGATGGACAGGAAGAAGCAAGAAGTCTTGCTCTTCTCCAGGAGAGTAAGAGGGGCACAAGCCTGGATGAGGAGGACAGAGGCTTCTCCCGAAGTCACACTGGACGGCCGTGGAGGCATCACGGGTGCATCTACAGCTCGGCGTGACATGCAACCAAGACCAAACACCACTCCCCAATCACAAGGCGGAGGAGTGTTGGTGCGGACGAATCACAAATAGTGGAGTTGGAAGGGGCCTAGAAGGCCACGGAGTCCAACCCCCCTGCTCATTTTGACTGGCTACCAAGGCTGGCCCATATTTCTCTTTTGTCCTTGCCAATTATCCTGGGTTTGTGAAACTCCTAGCCCAAGACACTCTTTTGCTCTTGGAGGGAGACGGTTCATACAAGAATCAATCTAACAGCACTCGCATAACCCAGGGCATGTTTTTTCCCCCCTGATGCTGTGCCTGGAGGAGGAGGAGGAGGAGGAGGAGGAGGAGGAGGAGGAGGAGGAGGAGGAGGAGGGAGAGGAACACTTCTAAAGACGGGACTCCACAGCCACCATCCATGGCTTGACATGCCGCCATCCCCTTAATGTATCTCCAGGCAAGGAGCACAGATTTATGGAGAGCCTGGAAAGGAAGCGGAGCTGTTTTGGGCTTGGTGGGCCAAAGCTATATAGACTCTGCTGTTAGCTGACAAACCAGTAACCCAACCCAGCAGCACAAGAGAGCCACAATGCAACACCCGCCCTCAGACAGACACACACACACACAAACACACGGCATGTGCAAATGGTGCTTACAGACAACAGCCGAATGGCACACCGATGTCATCAGGGCCCTGACGAACATATTGGATGAGATCTGCTGATCACTCAGGTTGGCCTAGTGGAAGAGAAGAAGAGGCTAAAAGAACCAGAAATGCTCCCCTTGCTGGACTAAGTAAGAGTTTGGGGATATACCTTTAAGGGGGAAAAACAGGCAAGGCCACCACCGCCACCGGATGTTGCTTCACCACCACCACCTCCACCTGAGGCCCTGCGTTAGGACGCTTCCAGTTTGCCCTGAAGGCCTTTGGGGTGAGGGAGATACCTAGATTTTGCCCGCTGTGCCTCAACCGTCACCTAAGCAGCAGAGGAGGATGGGGAGGCAGCGACTCCATTCCCTGAGCACAATGCTAGCGGTGCAGCACTGAGCATCAGGCCCGTGGTGACCGGTCACATCCAGAGAGGCTTTGCTGGTCTTGTGACCGTAATAAACTACTACTACTACATCCAGAGAAGCTGTTGCTAATTTGGACTGGAACTCCTCCCCACTGGGCCATGATGGTTGATGGAAGGGTCTCTCCACTCCGTTTCAGGAAGCTACAAGTCCTAGCTAACCATCCTTGGAGCTCCAGGTGCCCCCTAGGAATTCCTGTCCAGCCATCCCCCACCCCTACCCCAGCTGAACCTGGAACCATTCAGAACATGTCCCCTTAGTTCTAGGGATCCTTCAACAAGGAGCTTGGCTAGTAACTCGCAGATGAATCTGAAAGGGTGATTAAACTGCAGAAAAGGGCGGGTTCCTGCAATTTCCCCATGACTCCCAGCTGGGGAAGAGGGAGACAGGCCGACGACGCCAGAATCCGCCCCTCCAACTGAAGCCGTCGGCACCTCTTTGAGGCTTTCCATGCGACCCCAGACAGACCACTCCACCTAACTGGCCTGGGCAATAAATAAACCAATGAAGTAACACCCTCACCTCGATCCAGTCGTATATTCTTTGGTTATTTGCATTCTCTTTCAATAGCTTGTCTAGCTGCTTGCACAGCTCTTCGGAGGTGAGCTCCTTGCGGCTGGGTGCGTCTGAACTGTCACCCATGGTGTACTCCACTTTCTGAAAACGGAGGGGGGAAGGGGGAAGAGAGCTCATCAGGGCGAAGGGCCACGGCCGGACCCACACACCCCTCCCCACGGGGGTCCCCACGAACGAACCGCAACCGTTTGAGAAGCTGGGTGTCATGGCGCTCGTCCCGCTTACCTGCTCCGTGATGAACTTATTGATGTCCTGGTCCTCCGGAAGGAACTCCTTCCAGCTCAGGCCCCCTTCTCTCCACAGGGTCCCCGCCTTCTTGTGGCTCTACAGAGAACAGCGACCGTCTTAGGGGCCGTTTCACCAAAGACAACTGCGGACCTGCTCCGCCACCAAGCTCACGCCCAAGGAACCCTCCCTGGCACATACGCGGCAAACACGTGCTCGCCCCACGCTCACCCTCCGTATGTTTTAGTTGTGCACTTCAAACACAGCAAGCTTTCACCCTAAAAAAAGGTGGTGTGGGTTCACCCCGTCGCCACCTACAGAACGGGAGGGACTGTCACCCGCTAGAAGCGCAGGTTCCTTCGTTCCAGGAGGAGACCAAGACGGCCTTCATCCTGGCTAACGAAGCAGGATGGCTCCATTTTATATTTGTGTTGTAGCTTGCAGAGTGGTAAAGCAGCAGTTTCTGCAGCTGAAACTCTCCCCACGGCCTGAGTTCGATCCCAGCGGAAGCTGGTTTCAGGCAGCCGGCTCGGGTCGACTCAGCCTTCCATCCTCCCAAGGTTGGTAAAATGAGTACCCCAGTTAGCTGAGGGAAAGGTAATAACGGCCAGGGAAGGCAACGGCAAACCACCCCGCTATAAGGCCTGCCAAGAAAACATCAGCAAAAGCTGGCGTCCCTCCAAGAGTCAGTAATGACTCAGTGCTGGCACGAGAGATTCCTTTCCTTTGCCTCAATCCAGAGGGAGAGGCGGGTAAGAATTATTATTATTATTATTATTATTATTATTATTATTATTATTATTATTCTCTTATTATTCCATCAAGAACAGCCCCCCCCCTTCCATGTGGCTTCTGCACCTTCCCCCTTTATGTCTGGCAATCGGAGCCAACTGATCCAAGCCCGCGTTGACCCTGTTGAGATGACCAGTGATTAAGCATTCTGAGCTAAGCATTACAACTTAGCAGGTTGTGTGAGTCACAACTTAGCATGTCACGTGAACCATTCCTAACCATGGTGACTACGTGACTACAGTTTACGAACACACTCGCTAACCCATTTGCTGCAAAAGGGTTAGCGGCCAGTTGTCTGAACAAGCCGATACTCTAGATGGAGGGGGGGGTAGGTAGGATGGGAAATGGTGTGAGCTCGTTGTTTTTTGAAAGAGGCCAACCACCACATGCTCCCCCTAGAATCAACAGGCAAAGGTGAACCAGGCTAGGAAACACTGCCGAGTCAGCATGAGACTGCATGTCCGTCCGTCCCCCAACACTTCAGGGCTGCCCACTTAGCAGACCGATTCCCAGAGGAGAGTTGGGAAAAGGGCAGAAAAGGGCAACTAAAATGATTAAGGGGCTGGAGCATCTCTCCTATGAGGGAAGGTTACATCAAGAGAGACTGAAAGAACTGGGCATGTTTGGCCTGGAGAAGAGAAGATGGAGGGGAGACATGAGAGCACTCTTCAAATACTTCAAAGGTTGTCACACAGAGGAGGGCCAGGATCTCTTCTCGATCCTCCCAGAGTGCAGAGCACGGAATAACGGGCTCAAGTTAAAGGAAGCCAGATTCCAGCTGGACATCAGGAAAAGCTTCCTGACTGTTAGAGCAGTACAATGGAATCAGTTACCTAGGGAGGTGGTGGGCTCTCCCACACTAGAGGCCTTCAAGAGGCAGCTGGACAACCATCTGTCAGGGATGCTTTAGGGTGGATTCCTGCATTGAGCAGGGGGTTGGACTCGATGGCCTTGTAGGCCCCTTCCAACTCTGCTATTCTATGATTCTAACTGGGATTGTTTAGCTTGAGGAAAAAGGAGGCTAAGGGGAGACATGATAGAGGTGGACAGAATGATGCACGATGTGGAGAATGTGGACAGGGAGACGTTTTTCTCCCTCTCCCATAATACTAGAACCCAGTGGGGTCCTCCCATGAAGATAATTGGTGGGAGATTCAAGACAGATAAAAGGAAGGACTTCTTCACACAGCACAGAGTTAAATCATGGAACTCACTACCACAAGAATAAGTGATGGCCACCCATTTGGATGGCTTTAAAAGGGGGTTAGATAAATTCCTGGAGGCAAAGGCTATCCATGGCTACTAGCCCTGATGGTTGTGTGCTCTCTCCAGTATCCGAGGCAGTAAGCCTGTGTGCGTCAGTTGCTGGGGAACATGGGTAGGAGGGTGCTGCTGCACCGTGCCCTGCCTTGTGGGCCCCTGGCCGACAGCCGGTCGGTCGGTCGGCCACTGTGCGAACCGAGTGCTGGACTAGAGGGACCCTCGGTCTGATCCAGCAGGGCGCTTGTTCTGTCCTGATGACTCACCATCCCTTTGCAAAGCAGGCCCAGGATCTCCAGCAGCAGAGTTGTGGCCTTGCCAATCGGTACCAAAGGCTTGGCGATCTCCCTGGAAAAAGCACAAGGCGCAGCGGGGTCAGGCACCTGAGCCAAGCCTCACCGGGAGGACGGGGACGGGGACGCCGGCTCACCTGAACAGCTCCTCCATGGGGATGCCGTCTTCTTTCAGGATGGGCGTGATGATCTCCGCTAGGTACAGCCAGATGTGGGGGATATCAATCTCCATGTCCTCCCCGATCTCCAAGATCTCATGCAGCCTACGGGTGGAACGCAGGGGGCACGTGAGGGTCTCCCAAAGCAGCCCACCACGTCAGCTCACGGGGGCTCCAGAGGGCCACCTCCCCCCCCCGGGGCAGGAGGGTGCCGCTGAAGCCGCCCTTCCCGTTCTCTCCCGCCGCCGCCGCCACCCTGCCAGGCTCCATTACCCTTTGTAGTACTGCTCCTTGGAGAGGCCGCCTCCCTTGACCAGCTGGTAGAGCAGCAGCCCCATGTGCTCGCGGGCGATGGTGCTCCGCTCCAGCGTGGACTCGATGCCGTTCCGGACGAAGATGTAGAGCTGAGAGGAGCAGCCCAGCTCCTGTACGCACTGCAGAGCCTCCTGCAAAACGCGGGCAGAGAGGGAGAGGCGCTCAGCGCACGAAGGACGCCCCACAGCCCATCTGGGGGCGTCAGGAAGCCCCCTGGCCAGAAGGTGCAAGTCCAGCAAAAACCCCAAGTGGGCACTGTTCTCCTTAAAGCAGGGGGCGGGGGGTAGTTCAGTCCAAGGGCCTGATTCAGGGTAGGAGAAGCTCTTGGAGGCTGCATTCCAGTGGTGGGCGGGGCCAAAGGCAAAGGGGCGGGGCAAGGGCAAAATGGGATGAGCCAAAATACCAGCATATTGTAGCTGGGGGTTGGACTCGATGGCCTTGTAGGCCCCTTCCAACTCTGCTATTCTATGATTCTATGCTGGAAGCTTAAGGAGAGGCGTTTCAACTGTTTAGAGTGGAGGGAAACTACGTAGAAGCAGTTGAGAAACCACCCATGGGCGGCTGGGGGAAATCAGCACGGCCTTCTGGGAAACCTCAGAGGGCCGGACTGTAACCCCCGGAAGGTTGGGTTGGTGCCGGGGCCTGAGATTCTCCACCCCTTCCTTAAAAGGTGCCATGTGGAATATACAACAGGGCACGGAATAATGGGCTCAAGTGACAGGAAGCCAGATTCTGGCTGGACATGAGGAAAAACATCCTGCCTGTTAGAGCAGTACAATTGAACCCATGACCTAGGGAGGTGGTGGGCTCTCCCACACTAGAGGCCTTCAAGAGGCAGCTGGACAAGCATCTGTCAGGGATGCTTTAGGGTGGATCCCTGCATTGAGCAGGGAGTTGGACTCGGTGGCCTTGTAGGACCCTTCCAACTGTGCTATCCTATGATTCTATGATCCTCATTAGGTGAAACAATGTTGTTCTACTGTCACCTCCAAAGAGCTGAAAGCATCCTACATAGGGAACATCCCATTTTACGGATGAGTATACTGCACTGGCTCTCCAAGGAACGGTGATCAGCTTTCCTCCATCTAGCTGACATATCAATCAACTCACACACTGGCCCGGTCCGCGTAATCCCAGGGTGGCTCATTGACTACCCTGCACGTGCCAGCTATTGTGCATCGTTACCTTCTCCAGGTGCAGCTACTTGTGTCGCCCGAACCCAGCGAGGGTGGCGTGTTGGGATGGTTAATGAACCAGCCAGGACCCATGGGCCTGTTGTAGGGGGGCTTGTTGGCCAGCCCAAACCTTGCTGGTTTGGATTGATGCAAGAAGGGGATTCGAATTGGGCATTTGAGGCTGCAGCCCAATGTAGCTAACAAGGCTCGGCGGGCTGTGGTGACCGGGCAAAGGCATGTGGGCAAACCTTAAACTAGTGGAGTTGAGAGTCATGGCGGCTCATGACCCAACCCGAGCTCTCTTATTGCAATGGGGGGGGGGGGGGGAGAAACTGTGGACATTTGCACCAATGTGTTGGCTGAAGAACTTTTAAATGCCTGGCTGTAGAGCCACTGCGCATTGCAGATGGTAGCGAGGGATGCGCAAGGGCATACCTTCCACTGACACGGTGCCGGTGCACCCTATTATGCCTGAGAGTGAGCCCTATAGGCCCAGCAGCCCCCCCGCCCACCACCCCAAAGACAGGGCATCACAGCTGCTGCTGAGTCACAAGCGACATGGCCGTGTCTTTCAGGCCGCTTGTCCGCCATGACTCTCCTTCTCATCAAGGAAGCGCTGCTAAGCTCCCAGAAATCCCAGAAATCCTATGGGTTTCCCAGCTTGAAAGCTATTAAATTTAGCTGATTCAAAAGGCAAACGATTTATCAACTGAGGTTCTTTAAGCTGCTGCCGGTCTTTCCAGGTTTCCATATAGGAAGGCCCGTCAATACCCAAGGTCTCCCAGCGAGCTGAGCAGGAATTCTAACCTACTCTTTGTTACCTCTCCCTCCCCACCCCAAAAACTGAACACGATCCGTGCATCGCACAGCCCCCTGTTCAGCTGACACCAAACCCTGACACCAGCAGCAAATGCCGAAGGCTGAACACACTGGAAAACCTTTCCATCCCAACACGCGCTCCGTTCAGCTTCTGCCACTTCTCCCTGGCACAAACCTTCATGTCGTTGATGTGCAGGTACTCCTCAATGATGGCTCTGGCTTTCTTCCCCAGCTCTTCTTCAGACAAGGCCGGTTTGGCGGGAGGCTCTGGGGCTACGGGTTCACGCTTTGCTGCAAAGGGCGAGGGGAGAGGAGAGAGAGATCAGTGCTGCTCCTGCCTGGCCCAGAACCGGAGGGGGGCGATCGCATGCTATCTGCCCGCGACTCACGTGGCTCCCTGCTTCGGTCCCGCTCCTCCGTCATGCTGGCCACTTTGCGCACGCTCTCGAGGACGCCTTGCCGTTCGCGCTCCCGACTCCTGTCATCCATCTCTTTGCTGAAGCTGCGCTTGGTGATGGGGCCCCTGTTTCGGTCAGACCGCTCCGGCCTCTCCGATCGCTCCAGGCGGTCCCCCCTCTCTGGCCGCTCGCGCTCCAGGCGGTCTCCTCGCTCGTTGCCCTTGTCAGAGCGGTCGCGGCTGCTGCTGTTTCTGTTAGGGAGATCGCACAAAGCTAGCACCCGACCGCAAGCCAGACGCTGGAGAAATGACACATCGCCGCCAGGGCCCCGAACAGGCAAGGGCACGAGTCTTCCCCAAGGAAAGCCGGAAGGGAACATTCCCCACCAACTGACTATGCTCTCACTCAAGACGAGCGCAACAGGGAAAGCAGAAACACAGAGGAAGACCCTCCACGGAGGAAGCAAATGGTGGCCTTGTACTGACCACTGGAGTACCGAGAGGAGCACAGCTCCAAGGGCTTTTTTCAGACCAGAAGGGGCGACACCATCTGCTGGAGTGCCTGAATAGTCCTGCCCCCAACACCTGCAATCCACTCCACTTAAGGAGGCGACGCGTGGCAAAAGCGCCCCCTCAAACCCGCCGCCTCCAGTTTGCTCCAGGCTAACGAACGCAACGCCGGGGGCCACACGAAGCCGGGAAGCAGGACTGACCTTTGCACCACCCGCCGAACGTCCTGGCTCTCTCCTGGAGCTGACTGTTGTAAGGCTGAGAAGCGATTCAAGGTACTCGTGGCTGGTCGGCTGGAGTCCGACGCTGGGCAAAAGGAAGGACAGCAGGTCAGAGGACCAGGGGAGCCGCAGGAAGACCCCAACCCACCCCCCGACCCACTTTCCAAACCCGCCTTACCTGGTTCAGCAGGCTTGGCACCCGAACCACCGCTGCTGCCTTTCCCCCAGCTCAGACGCCCACCAGGCGCAAAGAGCTGGTTGTTGGTATCGATTGAACCAGGCTGTGGGAAAGGGGGGGGGGAGGAAGGGAGGGGGAAAGACACCGGGGTCATTTGCTGGTTAAAGGAAAGCTGCTGCAGAGGAAGCACATAATGTGCAGAACGTCATCTTGAGAATGCAGACTTTTAACCACAATATCTCTAGTCCTCATGATTCGGAGAACAGCCTCGAAGTATGTTGGCAAGGCACAATGATGCAGGGAAGTAAGATTTGGGGTTTTATGGTGTATTGACTTACGGAATCAGAACATTGTGCCAAACAATGATATAGGACTCGAGAGAGCTCAAAAGTCAGGGCTTCCGACCGTCAGGATGTGGGGATTGATGCCCTATGTACCTGCAGCCCCTCCTCTTCCTCCTCTCAAAGCTCCTCCTCCTCCCATCTTCCTCAACTCCAACCACTGCTATAGCCGCCTGTCTCCAAATGTATTCCTCATCCCTTTCCTTCCCTGCTGTTGTTAAGAACTCCTCAAGCCTTTTAAAAGCTGGATTTTGGAAGCAGAATTAAGCCAAGTCACAATTTCCATCCGCAGCAGAGAAACGAGGCTCCTTGGCACAGCGTTGGTTAACCTCAATGCAACAGCAGCCAAGGGCACAGAGATAAGCGTGCGTGAATCCTGCTTTCTGCTGGCTCGGGCAACCTTATATCAAGCGGGTTTTTTAAAATTCTAGCATCCACTGCGACTGAAAGGGATTGGGGGTGTGTGTTGTTTCATCAAAAGCAGAGACCGTGAAGCCCCTAATCTCCCCATCCCCACCCCGCCTCCATCCCAGCAGCTCACCTTGGTGATCTTGGTGATCCTGCTGGTGTCAATCGGTCTGTTGCCCTTGCTGATGGGAACGGTGTTCCAGCCGTCATCTGAAACGAGGCTCCCTCGCCCACCTGCGGAGGCAGTCTGGTCAAGGCCTCTCCTTTGCCACGAGGCAAGAGCAGCTCACGTCCTTCCCAGCCAGCACGGCCACGGGCTGCGTCAGAGCAGGGGTCTGGGCCGACGGGAGCGCAAACGCAGCGCTGCGACTCCGGTTGGAGCAAGATCGCCCCCTGTGACAATCTCACCGCTTGGTGCCGGGTGGAGAACGTACGAGGGCTTCTGTTGGGTCAGACCCATCGTCTAATGCAGCCAACGGCCATGCTGGGTGGAACTGATGTGGGTTGCCATCCAACACATCTGGAGAGCACTGGGTTGGGGAAGGTTGGTCTATCTAGCCCAGCATTCTGTTCCCCAAAATGCCTCTGGGAAGCCCACAGGCAGCCTCCCCCGCCCACAACTGGTACCCTGTAGCATTGAGTCCCAGTACTGGGGAAAAGGCGGGATATAAATAAATATAATAATAATAATTCTGCCTCTGAAGATGGGAGGTTCCATTGAGTCACCAGGGCTAACAGCCATTGATAGACCAAATGCGGAAAGAGACACACGCTCTGGTGCTAGTGGAAAATCTTATCTTTCCAAAGAGGAAAGTTAAGTCTTTCCTCTTTGCCCAGGCCTATGGTGGAACATCTTAATCACCCACATGTTTTGTTTTTTGTGTGTTTTTTAAACAGTTTTTAATGCTTTATGTGTGTATGTCCTGTGTTTTAGAATTTAAAATTTTGTATACTCGTCTTTATCTTAATTTTAGAATTTCTGTAAACTGCCCAGAGAGCCTTGGCTATGGGACCGGTATATAAGTGCAATAAATAAATAAATAAATAAATAAAATCTTTAATGAACGCTTCTTCAGTAAGCTCTACGTGTTTCGGATAAAGATCCGTCCTCAGGAGCTGGAGGAAGACACGAGCTGCTGAAATATAAAACAATAACCGAAAGGCCCTCAGCTTCGCCTTTTTCTTTCGGGTGTCCCTGCCAGGAACTGTAGAAGTTCTGGAAACAAAGCCCTATGAAGTGAGATTGAAAGAACTGGGCATGTTTAGCCTGGAGAAGAGAAGATTGAGGGGAGACATGAGAGCACTCTTCAAATAATTAAAAGGTTGTCACACAGAGGAGGGCCAGGATCTCTTCTCACTCATCCCAGAGTGCATGACACGGAATAATGGGCTCAAGTTAAAGGAAGCCAGATTCCGGCTGGACATCAGGAAAAACTTCCTGACTGTTAGAGCAGTACGACAATGGAACTAGTTACCTAGGGAGGTTGTGGGCTCTCCCACACTAGAGGCCTTCAAGAGGCAGCTGGACAACCATCTGTCAGGGATGCTTTAGGGTGGATTCCTGCATTGAGCAGGGGGTTGGACTCGATGGACTTGTAGGCCCCTGCCAACTCTGCTATTTTATGATTCTATGAGTTGCTGTTTTTTAGATAATACAGTTCTCTAAAAAGAAAGAAAAAGGAGAAACTGAGGACCTTTCGGTTATTGTTTTATATTTCAGCAGTTCGTGTCTTTTTTCAGCTCCTAAGAATTTTTATCCGAAACTCGTAGAGTGTAATGAAGAAGAGTTTATTAAAAATAAGATTTTCCACGAGCACCACAGTGTCTCTCTCTTTCCGCATTTGTTGTGTGGCGCTTTTCCCCTCTTTTCTCCACATTTATAGACCAAATCAATCAACATGCAGCCGATGCGCCCGGTAGAGCACTCCAAGCAAAACAATTGATCACTAATAGCGCATCCAGTTTATAAATTTGTGTATAGGTTAAAAAAAAAAAATCTAAAAATTATTTTTTTAAAAAAATATATAGCTTTAATTTTTTTAAAAAAACATATACGTATATAAACAGATTTTAAAATGTGAAACATTTCGGTATAAAACACCAGCTTCAGTCACAAACAAGAGTTTGCTACAATATCCCTTATAAGCTGAGCCAGAGGAACAGGCCAAACCATTATCCTAAAATCTGTTTCAAAAATCTGAAACCTATAAAAGAGAATATTAATTATTTAAATGTTAAGATTTTTTTTAGAACTGAATTTTTAAAAAATCTATAGGGAAAAAAAACTATAAACTGGATGCGCTATTAGTGGTCAACTGTTTTGTTTCATTTATAGACCCATCCGTCATGAAGTTGTCCGATCCCTTTTTAAAGACAGCTGGGCCAGTGGTCACCGCCACATCTTGTGGAAGAGAGTTCCACAGCTTAACGGTGCATTGCAGCTTCTCACTCCTGCACAGCCAGCCGCAATTCAAGAACTTTGACAAATGCCCACCCACCCCTCTCTCTCTCATTTGCTCTTTCTTACAGCTGCATGAAGCAAGTTGGCGCTACAAAGCAACAACGGATCTGGAAGCCGAGAGCTTCTACAGATGAGAGGGGGGGAATCGTGTTTCCATGCAGCCGCTTTGAATCGTGCTTTCCGTAATGAGCAGCTTCCTCTTCCTTCAGACAGGGAAGAAAGAGGAAGCCAGCGACGACCGCGTGGCCCATTCGGTGGGCGTCCTTTTTGCTCTGCTTATCCTGCACATGGCAGGAAATGGTGGCACATTTCGCTTCCCCACACAAAAAAATCGGATTTACCGGGGTCTATTTTGTGACGGAAAGACGACCAGAAGTGCACGGGAGGCGGACGTCATCGCCAAAAGGACCCGCAAAAAAACATGAGCGGCCAGTAAAGAGGGTGTGAAAAAAGGCTCGTCTGGTGATGCTCTGAGGTGGCCGCCAGTCCCTCCTCCGGCCTCCCGCTCACCTGCGGATGATGGGCCCGGAGGCCCTCTCCTCTTATCCTGCTTGGACATCAGTTGCTGCACTTTAATGTGCTCACGGTGCTCCTCCATCTCCGCTTCCTTGTGGATCTGGTCAATGGTCTTGGGACCCTGGTCCCCTCTCCTTGGCACCCAGGTGTTCTGCAGGAGGCACAGGGAAAAGCAGGGGGAAGAGAGGTTACAGCATCCAGGACGCTCAGCAGCAGCAAGGCCAACGGGAAAGAGAGGCGGGCAGGCAGGCAGGCAACCAACTCCCTCTGGGCTCCTCCCTTCCCGAACCGACCTCAGTGGCGGCAGCGGTGGATCCCCCCTGACCCTCTCAAGGCACTTTCCCCCCACTTCCGGAACCCTCCGAGTGCCCAAACACAAAAGCGCTGCAAGTTGGATGGTTGCAATGTCTTTTATTCAAAGCACGAAGCGTTTGGTGTGTGTGTGTGTGTGTGTCTCTGTCTGTCTATCTATCTATCTATATTTTCTCAAGGGTGCTCTTGGCAGAATCTACTCACTCTTTTTCAAGGTAAAACACAAAAAAAACTCCAGTTGTACGATACACATCCCTCAGAGGATGCTACTGATGGGAGTTGTAGTCCAGGCACCCAGCACTGCTTGGTAAGAGCCTATGCCAGCCTCCCCCAGCCTGGAGCCCTCCAGATCTGTCGGACTACAACTCCCATAACCCCCCAGCCAGCGTAGTCCAACAGATCTGGAGGGCTCCAGGCTGGGGGAAGCTGGCCAATTCAATGTGCCTACTTAAACCAATATGGATTTTCCTGCTGTCCCTCCTTTGCAGGCAGTCCTTCGCAACGCGCCACCTCGAGCTGCACCGTACAGTAACAATCTGGTGCGTGCACACACAAACACACACACACACACACAGCAGCCTTTCCAACAGCCCGGCCCCTCTGCGTCTGGCCATTTCCATGCCATCTCCAAAGCAGCCACCTTTCTGGGACCAGGGGCCCGTCGGGCCTCACCGTAAGCGGTGGGGGAGGAAGGTCGCGCCATGCTCCCGGCCAGCACCCTCTCCCCGGATTGTGACCAAGCATGTAGCAGCCTTTGGCAAAGGAAGGGTCAGCATTGGGAGCCTCCCTGCATTAAATCTAACTGCCCGTGGTGCTTTCAGCCCGTCCGCCTAAGCCGCACAAACCGAGGGCTGCAGGTGAGCACGGTGTCTAAAGGGCTCGCAGGACAGGGAAGGAAGCGTTGGCTTGCGCTGCCGCCGGTCCCGCCCTGGGAGGGAAAGGCGGGTCTTGCACCTTACCAGGAGAGTCAGGCTGGCCTATCCCAGGAAGGGGGGGCGGAGCTCTCATCTAGCCCAGGGGCCAATAGGGAGATACAGTCTGCACCTTACCCGTCTGAGGTCAATCACATCCTGCAGCATGAAGCGGATACGTGAGGACGTCTTCTTCTCCTTAATGATCTTCTCCATCTGGTTGAAGTACTGGTCCATTCGAGGCTGGGAAGGGGGGTGGAAGGAGGAGGGGAGAAGTGAGAGTGGCCAGAGGCACCGCTTCAGCCCCAAGCGGAGCGGCCGCCACAGGCGGTGGGTGTCAGGAGGCTTCGGGAACAACCAGAGCAAGATCCTTATGGGCTGCCATGAAGACTAAACTCATGGGATTCAAGGGGATAAAGCAGGCACTATGCAAGTTCTCTGTAGCAGCTTTCTCTAGGGCAGGGATGGCCCATTTCACTCACGCCCACCCATAGATGCATGTGCATAAGTGAGACAGCGTAGGAGGCTGATTTGTCTCAGCTGTTTAAGGACTGGTAAAGATCCAGCCCAAGTGCCTAATTCTCCTCTCCACTGAAGCTCGGCTGGGAAGATGGCTCCCCTCCAAGCTCCAGTAGCCATCTCCTTGCCGGAGCACCTGCAGAATGGAAGACGCAGGGTTGGGTAACCGTTGCACAATGCTTCTTCCGTTGCGGACGCCCCTCCCTATCGGGAAGCGAGATGCAATCTGATCTCGGGAGAAGCGGCGTGCGACTGTGACCCGGCTCTGTTCCTTTGACGAGCGGGGCCTCTCCGCCAGCTCCTGCCACCCTCCCCGTGTCAGACGGTGGCCAAATGGGAAAAGTGGTGCGATAAATACATCCGCATTCCCTCTCTGGCACAGGGGTGGGAGTGGGGATGGGCAGATGGAGGGGAGAGGGCTGAGAAAAGCGACGCGGATCACAAGCCATCAATTCTACCCTAAAGAAGCTAGAACAGCCCCCCCCTCCCTGTTGCAAAGTGTTATGCCCTATGAAGAGATGGAGGGGATGGACTCAGGGGAGGAGGAAGCAGAACCGGTGGAGACAGAGGCTAGCGTCACGGCTGCAGAACTGGACTCTGCCTCCACTTCATTCTCTGAGTTGGCCCCGCTCCCAGCTGGCACCAGTTCCACAGCCGTGACACTAGCCTCTGTCTCCACCGGTTCTGCTTCCTCCTCC
The DNA here is from genome assembly GCF_023053635.1 of Elgaria multicarinata webbii. Classification (NCBI taxonomy): domain Eukaryota; kingdom Metazoa; phylum Chordata; class Lepidosauria; order Squamata; family Anguidae; genus Elgaria; species Elgaria multicarinata. The sequence continues at coordinate 11,784,263 of NC_086178.1, read as the reverse complement.
CCTGAGTCCATCCCCTCCATCTCTTCATAGGGCATAACACAAAGCCCCTGAGGACAGTCCCTCGGCAGAAGTCAGGGAGGCGGGGGAAGACAGAAACCACCTCTATGGATTCCACTGAGCTCCAAGCCGAAGACCTCGGAAGGGCAAGAGCTCAATGTGTGACAGAGCACATCCTTTGCAGGGAGAAGGTTCAGACCCCGGCTTCTCCAGGTAAGGCAGGGGAAGAATCCCCCCCCCCTCGACAATGGAATCAGTTACCTAGGGAGGTTGTGGGCTCTCCCACACTAGAGGCCTTCAAGAGGCAGCTGGACAACCATCTGTCAGGGATGCTTTAGGGTGGATTCCTGCATTGAGCAGGGGGTTGGATGCGATGGCCTTGTAGGCCCCTTCCAACTCTGCTATTCTATGATTCTATGAAACCCCAGAGAGCTGCTGCCGCCACTCAGTGTTGGCAATTCGAGGCTACGTGGACCCCCTGGTCTGACTCAGTGCAAGGGCAGCTTCTTATGTTGCTATGTTTAAAAGGGGAGAAACTGTAGCGCAGTGGTAGAGCCCCTGCTTCCCATGCAGAAGGTCCCAGGTTTGAACCCCGGCAGCTTCAAGTAGGGCAGGATAAAGCTGCTGCCTGAAATCCTGGAGAGAGCCTTGCTGCCTGTCAGTGTTGACCATACTGGGCTAGATGGACCCAGGGTCTGACTCAGTGTAAGGCAGCTCTAGATGTATCACACCACATGTCCCACCACTCCTCGCTGGCGTTCGGGTCCGACAGCCCCGGAGGGCTTTCCGAGACGGACACCTGACGCCTCGAGGCCTACCTTGGCTTTTTCGAAGTCCAGGTCTTTGCCGATGGTGGTGAGCAGCCGGCACAAGCACTCCAGCGACTCCTCGTCGTGGTTTTTGAGCAGCTTCACCACGCAGTCGTGCATGATGGCTTCCGTCAGCATCTTCAGCTTGAAGAGCTCCCCGATAAACTTGATGTTGCCCAGGGAGCGCCGGCGGGCCTTGTCCCGGGCGTCGTCCAGCTCTTCCTTCAGGCGGGCTCTCTCCTCAGGCTAGACAAGGAGACGGGGAGAAGGGAGGTGAGGGCGGCCGAGCTGGAATCCATTTTTGGAAACTGGAACTCGCTTGGAGTTCACAACTCCATAATTTAGTCTTAACTGTTATTAACCAATCGTATCTCAACTCCTATATACCGTTCTCCCCCTCCCCCGCTGTTTAGCCTCACAACAACCCTGTGGGGTGGGTTAGGGTGAGAGGTAGTGAGGGGTCCAGGGTCAGCTAATGAGCTTGGGGGGGGGGGGTTGAACCTGCGTTCCTGTTCATGCATCAGTTCAAGAAGTGCGGATTTGGCAAGTTTGCGTTAAAATGCAAACCCGGTTTATTTCTCACCAATCCCTAGTCATGTGTATAAAGAGCAACCTGCGTTCTGAGGTAAACGTGCAAAGCAAGGACCCACAACACTGTTTCCAAGAACAGGGACCGCGATCAGGATGTACCTCCTGGGCATCCACCCTGGGTCTTAAAGGACTCCCAACGATACAGGCATCTCCATGTCTACCCATATCTTATTCCTCCTCCAATGGAACAAGGGCTTGAAGAAGACCCTACAGCCAGCCAAAAGTCATCAGAACAGATGAAAGGAAGGACTTCTTCACGCAGCGCATAGCTAAACTCTGGAACTCACTACCACAAGATGCAGTGATGGCCACCAGTTTGGATGGCTTTAAAAGGGGGTTGGATAAATTCCATTGGAGGCAAAGGCTATCAATGGCTACTAGTCCTGATGGTTATGTGCTACCTCCAGTATCCGAGGCAGTAAGCCTACGTACACCAGTTTCTGGGGAACACGGGTGGGTGGGTGCTGTTGTCCTTATGTCCTGTTTGTGGGTCCCTGGTTGAGAGCTGCTTGGCCACTGTGTGAACAAAGTGTTGGACCAGATGGACCCTGGGTCTGACCCAGCAGGGCTCTTCTTAAGTTCTTACCTCTACTCCTCTGGGCTAGAACAGTCTTAGCTTTCCTTCCCACCTAACCATGGAAGTGTTCTAAAATACTTGGATCCTTCCAGTGCACCCAGTTCAAGCTCCACAGCCCCCTGGGGGGTTCGAACACAACTCACACCAGCCTCGTCCATCTCCTTCTGCTTCTTCTCAAAAATCTCGTCGTCGTCTTTGTCTTTCTCAAACTCTTTCTGGCACCGGTTCAGGAGTACCTTGCGGAAGTTGACCATCACGGTCGGTTTGTCAGTAGTGGGGACTTTCAGCTAGAGAAGGGACGGACGCAAATCACAGCGAGGTTTCAGAGAGCTTCACAGTTACACCCTGTCCCCCAGCACAATGGGATAGAATTTCCAATTATGCTTCCAGTGCACTAGTACCTGTCTGTGAACAGCATAGAATAAGACCTCTAACATAAAGTAATGATGCTTGGTCAAGTTCCTGAGAATTGCTGTTCTATATATGCCCCCCAAAAAAAATCAACAACACCCAACCCTGAGCATTCTAGATTTCATGGTTGCAGAAAAAATTCTGAAAACAGGCATGCAGCTTCAGCTAAAAGAGGGTCACAAAAAAGTCTGCATGGTGAGAGTCAGCGTTTAGGATCCTTTAAGCAAGGAAACTAGGGGTGTGCACAGACCCCCCAATTCGCTTCGTGCCCTGATCCTCTTCGTGCCGCTCCGCCCGTCTCCCACTCCGCGGAGCGAGATCCGGCTTCGCTGCCGTCGCTACATGGACAGCGGCGGCGGCGCAAGGTAAGTCACCACCACCACCACCCGCCCCCTTACCTGCTTCCGTCGCGGGCTTCAGTTGAGGCCCCGGTTGAAGCTGGAAGGGGCCCCGGCCTTTACTTCCGCCTTCAACCGGGGCCTCAATTGAAGCCTGCGACAGACGCAGGTAAGCGTCCCTCCTCCCTGCTCCCTTACCTGGCGCCGCCTTACCTGGCGCCGCCGCATGGATGGCAGCACCAGCGGCGCCAGGTAGGCCAGCCCCCCGACCCCGACCCCTTACCTGCATCCGTCACGGCTTTGAAGCTGGAAGGGGCCTCGGCCTTCACTTCCGCCTTCAACCGGGGCCTCAACTGAAGCCCGCGAAGGACGCAGGTAAGCGTCCCTCCTCCCTTACCTGGCGCCGCAGCCGCCACCGCCACATGGATGGCGGCGCCGGCAGCGCCGGATGACTCCACACACACACCCTTACCTGCAGGCAAAGCTCCGGATTGAGGCGATCCTCTTCGCCTCGATCCGCAGCCCCCCTGACTCTCTTCGCCTCCGCCTTTTCCGGAGGCGAATTAGGCCGCCTCGCTCCTGCTTCTCTGAACCGAAGAGAAGCGGAGCACATCCCTAAAGGAAACACACTTGAAGGGAAACAAGTCCTTTGCATCCCCAGAGAACCGGGACCCAGAGCCTGGAGCACTTACCCCCATAAGGCAACGGCACATGTTGGCATAGGCAACGGAGAAGTTTGGCTCGGAGATGGCCTTCTCAAAGATGAGGTCAATGACGCCCTTGAGGCGCTCCTCTGTGTCAATGGACAGCTCTGTCACCTGCTTCATCAGCTGCTGGAACATCTGCGGTGTCAGCTTGTTCAGAATGCTGCGCACACGCCGGAACAGCTCCTGTGGGGAAAGGGACACCAAGAGGCGATGAGCAAGAAGAGCCTGTTGCAGAAGAAGAGCCCTGCCTTCTCCGCCCAATGCGCCCCTCTGAGCAGACAAGCAGTTCCAAACAGCCCCTGGCCCACAAGGGAATGGCAGCAACGGAGAGCTCTGGACAGGGGCCGGGTTGTCGGAACAATCTTCGTCAGGTCGGGAAGGGTGTATTTGAGCCTCCGCAAGCCAGGGGGAACAGGTCCACTGTAAAGCCCTCTTCCAGAACAATCCAGAGAGAGGTGGGGCAGGGTTACACGCAGCACAGGTGCAGATGGAGAGGGCATTTTTTCACACCCACGCCACACTTGCCCTCCAGGCTGCCCCCTCCTCCTCTCCCCACAACTGAGCCTGCAAACACGGGGCGGGGAGATGCACAGCAACGGAGGAGGCATGGAACAGGAGAGCTGCTGTCCATCCCTCGGCGCCGAGGGGTGCGCTCAGCTGGACAGCCTCATCAGCTGTGCGGGCTGGAAGGAAAGCAGACAGCTGGCTTTCACGCAGGGGCTGTCGTAGCCTGCGCTAGAGAGGAGCGCTCACATTTCTCTGACTCCACCTCCTCCTCGGGGGAGCTGCCAGATTCTGGCTGGACATCAGGAAAAACATCCTGACTGTTAAAGTAGTACAACAATGGAACCCATGACCTAGGGAGGGTTGTGGGCTCTCCCACACTAGAGGCAGCTGGACAACCATCTGCCAGGGATGCTTTAGGGTGCATTCCCCCTTCCAACTCTACTATTCTATGATCTCTTACCTTTTCCCTTCGAGGCCCCATGGTGCTGGTGCAAATGCCTCAGCTGACAAGGAATTGGCAGGGGCTGCAGGCCAATAACCCCCGTCCCATGCTGGCTTCCTTGTCACCCTCTGACTCTGGTAACACCCGCTGCTCGCCTGCATTTTACTAGCCCTTAATACAGCCTTCCTCAACCTGGGGCGCTCCAGATGTGTTGGACTACAACTCCCAGAATGCCCCAGCCAGCTGGGGCATTCTGGGAGATGCAGTCCAACACATCTGGAGCGCCCCAGGTTGAGGAAGGCTGCCTTAATTCCATTTAGAGAGTTTGTTTTGTTTTTAAATCCGTCCCTTTTCTAGAACTCACTTGGTCTTACTGTCGGGTAGGAGAAGGGTAATCCTATTATACCCAAGGCCAAGCTGAATCCCGATGACTCAAGCTGGCCGAATAAGACCACACACACCCCAACCTCCCTGCAGCCAGCTAGCAGGAGACTTCTCAAAACCTTTCTGCTCCGTCTCATGAATCCCGACCTGGGTTTTGACGTTTTCGGGATCCTCCGGCTCGCTGGCTCGCTTGCTGCTGGGCTTCCAGGCTTTCTCAGCCTTGTTGAGCTTGACGTCTTCGTTCAGAGACACGTTGGGGATAATCTTCCGGAACTCTTTCCGCTGGCTTTGCTGGGAACGGCGCGGTCCTGGCCCTGCAGGCTGTGGAGGTGGAGGGCGGGGAGAAACCCAGGAGTGATGTCAGCACTTCCCAGATGCCAGTAGGCCCAGCCCCCACGCTCAGTAACGGCTCTGCAAGTGCCGCGCTAGCCTGTTTCACAGCATGCTTGGCTCTAACGGACGGGGGAGCCAACTGAGAGCTCCTTCAGCTGCCTACTCAGATCCTCAGCTCCATCACAGAGCATCAGTGGCCCAGACACGATGGCACTAACTAGGAGTTCATCATGCAGGCAAGGCAGTCAGAGAACACCTGCCAGAAGTCAGACAAGGGTTGACGATACGTACTGGTCCACGGTTGGGCGGGGCTGGGCGGCCCAGATTGGCGAAGGAGGGCGTGAAGTCCGGTCCACAATTCATGGTGTTCAGGCGCACAGGATCCAGAGGTCGGAGGGGCATTTTATTTACCTGTTACGTCAAGAGGCAGGGAGAGAGAAACACAAAAGGCACCAGGTCTGAGAGTCTGAGCAGGGGCAAGCTTCGAGCGGATCGCTTGCCTCTAAACGGATCTAAAATTCCACTTCTCGGAAAACACCGCAGGCCAAATGCCAGCCGGACCGCCAGTTCCTCCTCTCTGCCCTATGGGACCCTACGCTGCCGTTCTTTCCCCCACCCCATGTGGCAATGCCAAACCCGCCTCAGGTTATCCTGACTAGGGTGCACTCTGTGGCTACACCACACAAGAAATTCGACGGAGGCGTCGGCCCAACATCTGGTGCATCTAATCGGAAATGGGAGACTGACCTTTTCCAGGACCACCTCAGTGATATGGGGCAACCCTTCGGGCTTCTGCATGCTAGCAAAGATGAACTGGAAACCCAGCAGGAACTCCCGGTCATAGCTCTTCTTCTCCTCCGGGTTCAGGGGCTTCCACTGCTCTGTTAAGGGGAGGAAGGTGGAGAGCAACACATTGAAGGGCACTGCCTCTTTTACCACAGTTCACACTCCCACACTAGAGGCCTTCAAGAGGCAGCTGGACAACCATCTTATCAGGGATGCTTTAGGGTGGATTCCTGCACTGAGCAGGGGGTTGGACTCGATGGCCTTGTAGGCCCCTTCCAACTCTGCTATTCTGATTCATGCCAGGAGGTTAGAAACTCCCCAGCGCAGCAGGAACAGGAACATCTTCACTCATTCACAGGGCAACAAGGATTGCACATCCATAAGCATCATCACAACCCATAATTTTTGGACAACTGAATGACCGTGATTGCCAGGAACCCGCCTCTCCCTCAAGTGGGGAGGCCTTGCTCCTGACCTCAAATAGTATCATGATGTGAGGTCAGGGTCAATTGCCTGCTCCACAACTTCGCTCCAAGCTGGGGATGACGGTGGACAGATTTGTTTCTTGGCCCTCCTCTCCAACTTGGGGGGTGGCGGTGGGGAGGCTATCCGTCCCTACACTTGCCACGTGCTTTGGAGGGCCTCAGAAGGCCACGGTTATTGCGGAGGCAATCTCTGCCAGAGGAGATTGCTGGAGCGTGTTCAGAGGAGGGCAACCAGGATGATCAGGGGTCTGGAAACAAAGCCCTATGAAGAGAGACTGAAAGAACTGGGCATGTTTATCCTGGAGAAGAGAAGATTGAGGGGAGACATGAGAGCACTCTTCAAATACTTCAAAGGTTGTCACACAGAGGAGGGCCAGGATATCTTCTCGATCTTCCCAGAGTGCAGGACACGGAATAACGGGTTCAAGTTAAAGGAAGCCAGATTCCAGCTGGACATCAAGAAAAACTTCCTGACTGTTAGAGCAGTACGACAATGGAATCAGTTCCCTAGGGAGGTTATGGGCTCTTCTCCCACACTAGAGGCCTTCAAGAGGCAGCTGGACAACCATCTGTCAGGGATGCTTTAGGGAGGATTCCTGCATTGAGCAGGGAGTTGGACTCGATGGCCTTGTAGGCCCCTTCCAACTCTGCTATTCTATGATTCTATGCGGGTGACAGCACACTTGCCATGGCAAAACAAATCTGCCAACCACTAACTATCACCTTCCCACAGGCGCCTGGCAGATGCTCTCAGTCGCCTTACTCACACCCTTCTCTCCTTTCGGACTCTTGTAGTCGCACATCCTGATCTTCCAGCCCATCTTGATGATCTAACACAGACAACTAGCTCTCTCTAGGCAGGGACTGCCTGGCTTCTCTGCTCTGAATAGAACCTGGCAGCCGCAGCTGCTGAACAAAGGCTGCATAGCAATCGCCGTCGCTCTTTCTGTGTAGCAGCTAGAGAGTCACAGTACCTTCCCTCCAAGTCAGTTTGGGGTGTTTCTGAAACTAAACTCTTGAAGATGCAGCACACTGACAACACCAACAACCCGCCCACCAAAGCCGCTTCGTGCAAGTGCTGGTCTCTGGCTCCAAGAGAGTCGGTGCCGCAGCGGCACCGCATCACCGTGCGTTCTCAGCGAGCTGCAATTCCAAGCACCTCGCCACGTCACTTTCAAAACCAACCCGGCTTTGCCTTGCCAGAGAAAACAAGGAAGTCACTGCAAAGAGCTGCTGGAATTCCTCTGTGTCCTTCCCCTCCCAACAGCAAGGAAAAGTTGCTATCCCTGAAGGAGAGGAGGGATATGTACAGCCTAGGTCAGCCTTCCTCAACCTGGGGTGCGCTCCAGATGTGTTGGACTGCATCTCCCAGAATGCCCCAGCCAGCTGAGCTGGCTGGGGCATTCTGGGAGTTGTAGTCCAACACATCTGGAGCGCCCCAGGTTGAGGAAGGCTGGCCGAGGTGGTTAGCTTCTTGGCGTTTCAGGCAAGGAAAGGGCCGTCAGGCCACATGGCTCTCCCCACTAGCTGTTGGAACCAGGAGCCGATACATTCACAGTACAGCTTCTGCGAGCACGATGCCCTGTTAAAAAGGGTGCGACATGAACCAGCGCTCAACATTCAATTGGCAGGAGGATTTCTATGAAGCCGCCGCAACAGCCCATGAAAACCCAACCGTTCCCGAGATCACGAGTCTGCTCAGATCCTCAGTTCCATCACGGTGTGTCAGTGGCCCAGACACGATGGCTCAAAATGGAGGTCATCACAGGAGACTCCACGAGAGCAGGACGATGACTGCCGCCCAGCTCAGGCTCACCTTCCTTGTAGCCGTACTTCTGGTCCGCCTGCTTGACCTTCTCGGGGTCTAGTTTATCCTCCTTCTCTTCCCAGGTCTCCTCGGCCTCCTCCGGGGAGCGCACCGGGGCAGGCTCCTCGGGCTCCGGGGCTGGCACAGGGGGCTTGTTCTCCGTCTCAGAGCCCCCCTCACTGACCTAGCAGGGCAGGCAGAGAAGAGCAAATCCAGAACAGGCCAAGGACAGGACCCAACATAGAGCCACAGCTGGTGGGGCTCAGCCAGACAAGATGCAGCTGAACCCGCAAGGAGACATCCCCAGCTCAAGACAACAAAACCCATTCCCCTCCTGTAGGTAGTGAGATTCCACTTGCAAGATCCTGACTCCCAACTCAAGCCCTTTAACCCGACAGAGGTTCACACAACCAGCATGAACATCTGTGCTACTGAAAGCAAGCAGCTCCCATGGCTTCCCCCCACCCCCCACAAGGAATCCTGGGAGCTGTAGTTTTGCCAAGGCTGCCAAGTGCTCCTTCCATTCCGGATGCCCTCAAGACAAGCCCTCACCTGGGAACAGCAAGGGCTGGCAAACATCCTCTCCAGCTTTGGAATCCCCACCATCATGAGGCCCTGTGAAAGCGCCAGGCCTTCCACCGACAATGCCCTTTCAATAAGGAGCCTGTCTAACTAGCATAACTGTTGGCAGATGTAACGCACCTAATGCTTCTTTAATTCATATGTTTTGGCAATGCTCAGTAGTTGCCCCCTTTTGGAAGGAGGTTGTAACAAGGATAAACTTTGTACTGGAACAAGTCTTTAATATGAAACGATGTGCATGTCCTCCTAAACTACCTACCAGCTTCTTGGAAGCTCACACATGGCCAGCGCAGATGGATTTTCAGAGCCCTTATGACCGCTAAAAGACTTATACTATCGCGTTGGAAGGACAAATGCTCACCTCCCATAATGCAATGGGCTGAGGACTAACAACGCTATCAACATCTGAACGGGTGTTATACAGGCGTGACTTGCGAGTGGATAAATACATAGATATATATGGTCTGCGTTTCTTGAAACTTATGCATAACTCTCTCACCCCCTTTTTGTTAATAAACGGTATATCTGATGGGGTGGGTGGGAAAGGATGACATTCCGATATATGTAATGTTTCTTTGTTTTTCTTAGAGTGTTTTTTGTTTGTTTATTCTGTTTTGATAATATTCACAATAAAAACCAGAGGGGTGGGGGGGGGGGGAGAGAAGAGAACCAAGCATTTGAAGGCAGAGGAGGAGACTGTTGTTAACGGTGATTTCTGTCACCAGATTTAATGCATTTATACATTATGCACACACTTGTCTTGGCATAAGCACTATGCGCCAGTTCAGAATACCCTCCAATGGCCTCCTCCAAATTGGCGCCTTCTGGATGTCTTGGACTACAGCTCCCAGCATTCCTGACCATTGGCCATGCTGTTAGGGACTGGTGGGAAGTAGACTTCAACTCCTATCTGTCCCAGCCAGCATGGCCAGTGGTCAGGAGTGCTGGGAATTGTAGTCCAAAACATCTGGAAGGCTGCCCTACCCTTTTATAACCGGTTCCATTTGCAAGAAATTAGAGGTCTGATACCTTATTTTCATCTTCCAGGCCAAACCTGGACCTGGAAGACGTTAAAAACTATAGTGAACGTCCCCTTCCTGGGCAAGGTGCTTGAGCGGGTGGTTGCGGGACAACTCTAGGCACTCTTGAATGAAACGGATTATCTAGATCCATTTCAATCAGGTTTCAGGCCTGGTTTTGGAACGGAAACTGCCTTGGTCGCCCTGTGAGATGACCTCTGTCGGGAGAGAGACAGGGGGAGTGCGACCCTGTTGGTTCTCCTGGACCTCTCAGCGGCCTTCGATACCATCGACCATGGTATCCTTCTGGATAGGTTGTCTGAGCTGGGAGTGGGAGGTACTGCGTTGCAGTGGTTCCGCTCCTACTTGGATGGCCGATTCCAGAAGGTGGTGCTGGGGGATTATTGCTCTGCACCATGGCTCCTAAGCCATGGGGTTCCACAGGGCTCTATCTTATCCCCTATGTGGTTTAACATATACACGAAGCTGCTGGGGGAGGCTATCCAGAGATGTGGACTGAGGTGTCATCAATATGCGGATGATATCCAGTTCTACCTTTCCTTTTCATCAAACCCAGGTGAGGCAGTGGCTGTTCTGAACCAGAGCCTGGGCACGGTAATGAACTGGATGAGGGCTAACAACTGAGACTCAATCCAGACAAGACGGAGGTACTGTTAGCGGGTGGTTAATCTGTCTGGCGAGGTGATGTTTACCCTGTCCTGGACGGGGTTGCACTCTCTCTAAAGGACCGGGTCCGTAGTTTGGGGGTGCTCTTGGATCCAGAACTGTCACTTGAGGCACAGGTGAACTCAGTGGCAAAGAGCACCTTTTATCAGCTTAGGCTGATGTACCAACTGCGTCCTTATCTGGACGGAGATAGTCTAGCTACAGTTATCCATGCTCTGATAACCTCTCATTTGGATTACTGCAATGCATTATAGGTAGGGCTGCCTTTGAAAACGGTCCGGAAACTTCAGCTGGTACAAAACAGGGCAGCACGGTTACTAACAGGGACTGGCCGATGAGATCACGTTACGCCAGTCCTTTTACAACTTCATTGGCTGCCAGTCCAGGTCCGGGCCCGATTCAAAGTGCTGGTATTGACATTCAAAGCCCTAAACAGTTTGGGGCCAGGTTATTTGAAGGAACGCCTCCTCCCAAATGTACCTGCCCGGACCTTAAGATCATCTACAGGGGCCCGTCTCTATGAGCCCCTGCCAAAAGATAGCTACTAGGAGGAGGGCTTTCTCTACTGTGGCACCCCGGTTGCGGAATGAGCTCCCCAGAGAGGTCCGCCTGGCGCCTACACTGTACTCTTTTCGTCACCAGCTGAAGACCTTTTTATTCTCTCAGTATTTTGACACTTAATTTTAACTTAAATTTAAAGTTTACTGTTCTAACTCTGTATTTTAATCATATATCAATTTTGCTGTGTGGTTTTATCCTGGTTGTGCTTTTTATACTGTATTTTGGATTTGTGTTTTTAACCTGTTGGTTGTTTTATTATGGTTTTAATTTTTGTGAACCACCCAGAGCTTCGGCTATTGGGCGGTATAAAAATGTAATAAATAAATAAATAAAATGCTGGATAGGTTAATCAAGCAACAATCAATTATTCTGTTCTATCCCAGTGTGAATAATCTATTTTGAATGCTTGGAAAGGTTGCGTTTCACTGTTAATGGCTTTACTGCGGAGACACAGGAGTTTATCACAGCAAACGAGGTATTGGTTATGATAAAAATGACAACCTATGGTGATAAAACAAGGATATGAACGTGAAGAGAGGTATTTAACAGCCCGAATGAAAGAACAACAGCCCCCACCCCCCTCAGTGTTTTGAAATAAACTAACATTATTCAAGTGATGGGGATGGATTGAAGGTTTCACTAGCCGCTGCTGGAGCTGGTGGTGGAAACACACTTGCCACCTTCTACAGACGTTTTTTAAAAAACTGTATCCGTTCGCGGTCAACATACAATTATTTCCATGCCTTCACAAGGTAAGCATACCTTCATGAGCAGTTTTGTTAAGTTTCTTTTGGGGAGAAGAACATTTTTAGCGGTTTTTAAAGGGTATAATTTGGGGAAATGAGGGGGGATATTTCTTACTATGTTATTTTGTCTTGACTCTCCTTGGTATTTGCACAATGTATACTGGTCATGGGGTTGGGGGAGAGAATCAGAGAGATATGCAGGATACTGAAGTCCCTTTCCGTGACCTCTGGTCAGCTGCCCTCCCCCCGTCTGGCTTTGGAGGTTTCATAACGAAAGCCAAGCTTTTCAAAATGCTGAAATCTGAAGCCAATGCCTACGCTTGCTCGGTGTAGCTCTGGAATCCAAACATCTCTTCTTACATTACCACTCGCCCCACCCCTTCCTTTAAAAACAAACTTCCATTTAAAAGCACTAGCCTGATAGCTGCAGGCATCACATTTTTCCTCCTCCCTCCCAATCCCCTTTCCTTTTGTGTCATGGTTTTTTTTTTTAAGATTGTAAGCCTGTAGGCAGGGAATGTCTTAAGAAATATTTTTGTAAGCCGCCTTAAAAACCCTTTTTTGGCTAAAGGGCGGGATAAAAGTGCTATAATGAATGAATGAATGCCAGCGAGCGCATAGAATTCCATGCAGGCAAGTGAGTAAGGCAGCAGAGGAGAGCTGTGGCGCTCCGTCCTTCCTCCGCCTTTCTGCTGGAGTGCTCCGTCCTTCCTTTGCACCCAGAAGAGAAATGCAGCTTTCCGGCCCTCCTTTGGGAACAAGTGACGTGAAGGACCGGCCTTCACCCATTATCAGCCTGCCCGTACTTTAAGATCAGAAAGAGAGGCCCTTCTCACCTGCCCAGGTGGGTGTCCACACAGGAGAGGGCCTTTCTCAGCAGTGGCCCCCATACCTGTGGAACAAACTCCCACCAGAGGTCCGCCATGTACCATCCTTGCAGGCTTCTAATGTTTTAGTTTTAGTTTTTACTGTTGGCTTTTATTGTTTTTAACTGATACTTCATTGCGTGTGCTTTTATTGCTTCTAACGTTCATACTGTTTTTCTGTATTGCTGTAAGCCGCCCGAAAGGCGGCTAGGAAATGTTTTAAATGAATTAAATAAATAAAATGGAAGCCCAATTCAAGGTGCTGGTTTTGACCTATAAAGCCTTACACGGCTTGGGACCACAATACCTGACGGAACGCCTCTCCCGACGTGGATATACCCGGTCACTACGTTCAACATCTAAGGTCCTCCTCCGGGTGCCTATTCCGAGAGAGGCTCGGAGTGTGGCAACGAGGGACAGGGCCTTTTCGGTGGTGGCCCCCAGACTATGGAATGATCTCCCTGACGAGGCTCGCCTGGCGCCAACGCTGCTATCTTTCCGGCGCCAGGTTAAGACTTTCCTCTTTGCCCAGGCATATGGAGGCACATCTTAATCACCCACATGTTTCGTTTGTTTTTTTTAACGGTTTTTAACGCTTTATGTGTGTATGTTCTGTGTTTTAGAATTTTAAATTTTGTATACTTGTATTTATCTCAATTTTAGAATTTCTGTAAACCGCCCAGAGAGCCCTGGCTATGGGAGCGGTATACAAGTGCAATAAATAAATAAATAAATAAATAAATGTGTCAGGCCCCAGCGGGCTAGTTAAAACTACACAAACCAGTAACTTCTGTGGGAGTAAAACACAAATAAATATGCACGATCTGTGAAAGACTGCTGTTGCCATTCACAGAACTACAATTCCGGAGGATTCCGGAGGCGGCAACGGGCAATCAGAGCATAGTGAGGCGCCTCTAAGGGGCAGTGGCCCCAAGCTAGAGGACCACAAACATCCTTCCACTCTACCTGGCAAAAGAATGGGGCTGTGGCTCCCGTCTTCTGCCGAGAGAGGGCCACCTACCTCTTTGAACGCATCCAGCAGGTCTCCCACGGCCTCCTTCTTGTTCAGGTCCTTCAACTTTCGCTTCTTCTTTGGCACTGATATGGCCACTAGACAGTGGTAAAGAGGGGTTGGGGAAGATGAACCACTAGCCACAGAATGACACTAGAGCAGTCCCTGCCACTGAATGGCAGCTGCCACTCGTTAATGGGGGTGGGTGGGTTGTGTCAGTAGCTTAAAACAGGATGAAAATTAACCACATGCAGTCAATTCATAAGGGGGACGTTACGTGGGATGTTATCTTTGCGCCCCACATTCGTTTAAGAAATGTCCTGGCCTACTTGCCATCTACGCACGCGATGCTGCTGAATAGGAATCTTAAGGATCCTAGAATAATAAGGCTGGAGAAAAGTGCAGAAGACCCTCGATACATTTGGGATTATAGATCCTTCCTGTGCAAGGGTCTTCTTCCAGATCCTCTGCCACAATCCGATGCATGTTTCAGCAGGAAAAAAACTTCTACAACTCTACAATTGGGAGTTGTAGGAGTTTTTTCCTGCCGAAACACGCATAGGATTGCAACCTTAGATAACCAGAGTTACAACCCATAAGCCTTTGCTCTTTCTACTCAACGTAGGGCACCTATCTGGAGCAGAGCATTCCAGCACCGGCTGAAGTCCCTTTCAGGGCTCCTGAAAGGAGCATGGATGTATTTGCAGAGAAGCGCATGAACAGAGCTCAGCAGGCAAACTTCATCTCCCACTGGGCTCCTGATAGCCAAGGGCTCTCTCTTCCCCCCTCATGTCCCTTAATTGTACCTAAACGCATTTTTTAAAAAAATCTCTCCTCCAAAATCCTCGACGCACTAACTCAACGTGTCTTAACATCCCTTGCCAGGGACTGAAGGCATCCAATAGTGTTTCAACGCTGCCAAAGGCCAAAGAGAAAAGGCCCCAGGGAGCTGGATTTTAATTTGGCCTTCAGAGAAACCGTTTCTGTGAATTACTATATGCACTAAATGTCTACACAAGGATGGGCTACTTGTGGGCCTCCAGATGTTTGGACCTACAACACCCAGCATCCCTCGGCATGAGCCATGCTGGCTAGGGCTGATGGGAATTGTAGGCCAAAGCACCGGGAGGGCCGCAAGTTGTCCACGCTGGGCTCCCCGAAGTATCTGAGGACTGCTGCACGCCGCAGCTCTCGTAAAGCTTGCGATCTCCTTGCTCTTCCCCTGGCTGCTGCTGGCACTGCCCTCACCTTGCGTGGTCACCTCCTCGGCCTCCAGCGGCACAGCTGCCGGCTGGGCACTCTGCTCTGGCATCTCGGCCAGCTCCTCGCATTCCTCCTCCTCTTCTTCCTCTTGCTCGGGCTCCTCCTCTTCGGCAGGAGGCGTGGCCAGCGGGGCCACCTCCTCCTCGGCCTTCACCTCCTCGGGCTCGGAGATGGGGCTGACGTCCGATTCGGGCTGCTCCTCGGGCTCGCTGGCCTCCTGCTGGCCCGAGACCCCCAGCCCGTAAGGCACGGCCAGCTCCTCGGGCTGAGCGATGGGGGACTCCACGGCTGAATCTGGCTGGGGCGGGACGTCCGCCGGCGTGGGCTCTGGCGTTTCCTCCTCCAACACTCCATTGGACTCCATCGGCCCCTCGGAAGCTTCCTCCAGCGATGGTGGCGGGGTCGGGGGGCCGGCCGGCAGCGTGACAGGATGCTCCTCGGACTGAGGCGCCTCCTGCTGGGTAGTCACTGTCTCCGACGGCGCCACCTCTTCCTCCGTCGGCATTTCGGGCTGGGAAGGAAGCTCCAAAATTGGGCTAGCAGCTGCCTCCTCCTGAGTCTCTGTGTCCAGGTCGGGGACTTCCGGAGGGAGCACGGGGCCCCCTGGCACTGTAGTGGTGGCGCTAACGGGCTCGAGGATATCCGTGGGGATCTCCGGCGGCTCCTCTGTAGTGTCCACTGCCACGGGGCTCTCTGGGCGCACCAGCATCACGTCAGCCGGCAGCACAGCCTCCACCTCCGGGATGAGGGGCGGCGGGGGAGACGGGGACGCAGATTTACTAGCCTCCAAGGGAACCGGTTTACTTACTAATGGGCCGGTCTTGGGGCGATCATCTGCAAAAGGAAAGAGAGGAGTTGTTGAGTGTTGGGGTGCAAAGGGGGGGCTGTCCAATCTCAAAGGGCAAGAGCAACAGGGGTGGCCAAGCTTCGAAGAAGGGGCGTAGAGAACCTCAGGCCAGAGGGGTAAACCTGGCCCCTCAGGGGTCCCCCAAAGGACCTCAGCCACTTCCCCTGGCCCCACTTATTGGTGATGCTGACTGGGGATGATAGGAGTTGAAGTCCCAAAGATATGAAGAGCACCCGGTTAAGAAGGCTGCTTCTAGGGGATTCTACGGCAGGGATAGGCAACTTGAGACCCTCCAGATGCTTTAGACGTCCAGCCACTGAAGGTTTTTTATTAGTCGATGGACCACTTGCCTTTTTAACCAATTAATCGGACAAACCAAAGCCACGCTATAGCGGCGACAGACACAACATGCAGCGAAGTGTCTGAGCTTTTCCTAGAGCAGCTGGGCACCATTTCACGCTCCAGCCCCGGCCTGTAGTTCCTCCGAAAGGCCTGCCTCCTAGTGGCCAGAACAGAGAACACCTGGGATCGGAGGCCATTTTTGCGTATTACCGGAAACCGTAATATGAGCTGCTTTGGGGGATTATACTGCAGGGAGTGGAAAGGTGAACCTGCATCTCAAAGAGTTACTCCAGCCTTCATTAAGAGAAGATCCTCTGTCAAGAGATAGAATTCATAGAATAGCAGAGTTGGAAGGGGCCTACAAGGCCATCGAGTCCAACCCTCTGCTCAATGCAGGAATCCACCCTAAAGCATCCCTAAAGCATCCCTGACAGATGGTTGTCAGATGCTCTTTTTAATGTCCTGTTATGCCACCAGAACCAAACACACCAAGAACTGTGCCGTGAAGTCTCAGCCCCACTGATAAGTCAACTATTAATATCAGGGCCTGCTCCAATTGGTCTCTCCCCCGACCCCCATTGGGATAACTGTCATCTTGGCCCTGTGGGGAGGAAGAAAGAGCAAGGGGACAGGAGCAGGCAGAGGAAACATCGGGGCCTGCTCCAATTGGACTCCCCTCCTTCAGGAGCAGGAAAATCCCATCAGCCCTGTTGCTGGTCTACTTAATTTTTTTTCTCTCTCTCTCTCTCTCTTCTTCCTCTTCCCTCCTGAACTCCTTTTCCTTGTGTGTCATGTCTTTATCAGACTGTAAGCCTGGGGCAGGGGCAGGGGCTGTCTTCTTTGCTAACTGATTGTGAGCAAGCTCAGACAGCCTTTTTCGGCTGAGGAGCAGAGTATAAATATGATAAATAAATAATTCCACCAATTAAGTACGATAACGTTTGCAGCGCTGGTAAAGAAGGCATAAGGAGTTACAGGGAGCCGTGCCGGACACAACACTGGCAGTATCTTTATTCGGATTAGCAACCTGCACAATTCTAAACTGGGGATGACTGGTTTTTTGCAAGGCAAGATTGTGATGAAAATAATCAGAAATGTAACAAGTCGACCGGAATACAACGAGGACAGTATTCAATACTGAACTTGTTCTGGAATTGTTTTGAGTTACTGTTTTTTGGCGATGAAGTCAACAGTTATGTCGGGTGATTTCCTGGCTTTTGTGCCATTTTCCCCTCCCTCTAAAACAGTGGTTCTCAACCTGGGGCGCTCCAGATGTGTTGGACTGCATCTCCCAGAATGCCCCAGCCAGCAGAGCTGGCTGGGGCATTCTGGGAGTTGTAGTCCAACACATCTGGAGCGCCCCAGGTTGAGAAAGGCTGCTCTAAAAGGTCGAAATGACTTTCCCAAGGCGTGTCTGCTGGCCGTAAGAGCTTTAAGCTACACTGTGCTGGTATCTTTGCCCCACCCACCACTGAAATGCGGCCTTTGAGAGCTTCTCTGAGATTGAATTCAGGTTGAAAGAGTCACAGGCTTAATTTGCCAACAATGAAACGGGACCACGCAAAGAGCATTTTGCTCAGTTTTATGGAGGCTCCTATGTTTGCGCAAACCCTTGGCAGGAAAGAAGCAACGCTGCATGGATCTTCAAGAATCCTAAATAATTCCGTTACGGAGGCAGGAAAAAACGGGCAGCACCCACTGCCAGGCCAAACGCACCGTTGCCGTCTCTGAGGCTGTTCAACAAGAACCAAATATGTGCATTTTTTTAAGGTAAGCCGATGTCAATTTGAAATTCGAATGCTGTTTGGCGTCAATTCAAATTGGCAACAAAACTGTAAGGCTGAATCCAGCCACCTGTAAGGAAATATACTAATGAAGCACATTTCACGTATCTGCTAAGTTTGCATGAACCGTCGTTGACGCCTCACCCACTGACAAACCACGTTCGAGCTCAGATTTGGTGCCTCTCCATCTCTGCCTGGTGTTAGTTCCCACCAGGCACTCTAGATAGATGGAGATAAACATCTCAGAATCAGGATGCTGCATTGTGCATGGGGTAAGCTCTCCATCAAGGGTACATTAGTTTTATTTATTTATTACATTTATATCCCGCCGTTTTTCCTCCAAAGAACCCAAAGGAAGCATACGTAATCCTCCTCTTTCTCTCCATTTATCCTCACAACAACAACCCTGTGAGGTAGGTTGGGCTGGGAGTCTGTGACTGGCCCGAAGTCAGCCAGTGACTTCCCATGGCCGAGTGGGGACTAGAACCCGGATCTTCCGACTCCCAGTCCGATACTCTAGCCTCTACACCACACTGGCACAAGATATATTGTCCCAGGCCCTCAGTGGTCACTTCCTGGAACTCTGTCCACCTCCTATTAGCTGGACAGAGGAAGAGAGAGAAAGCCACCGTCCCTATGCTCCATTAGACTTCATACCTGGCCGGACAATAACAGCTACATGGGGTGTCTCTCCGTTGGCCTGGGGCTCTGGACCGCTTCCGGCCTGTGAAAGCAGAGGGGCAAAGAAGGGTTAAGGAAGGGCAGGGGGGCAAGCGAAGACAGGTCTCCTCTCCACCCCACACAATAATTCTTGCGACTGTTTCAGTTACATCATTGAGGTCCACAAGTGCGCTCGCCTTTAGCGAGCGCATTTTAAAATCTGAGCGCACCACTCCCTATGTGCCGCACAGGAAGAAGCACGGGCTCTTCCTGTCTTGCTGCTGGAGAGGCTCAGAAAGCATATGATAAGCTGAAGGCTTGCCTCACCTGCTGTGCTGGGCCTTTGGGGTACTCTGAGCACCTCGAAATCTCACAACGAAGAAAAGAAACTTCCCCCACCCACCCCCCATGGCCTCCAAAGCCTAAATCATGGCTAATTTTTATTTCGTTTATTCATTTGTGGCATTTATATACCTCTGAGTAATGCATTTACTGTAGTCAGCCAAAATTTGTGGGCCCCTGTACATCACCCACTGGGAAAAACACCTCCATAAATGAAAATACGCTTAGTGAAAACCTTTCACCTCTTCTAAATTTACTAGGGAACCAAGGAGGCTACATCTATGTTTATTTTGCATTGCCAGCATAATAAAGTTTTATTTTCAAAGCCTTTACCAAATAACTGAGGGTAAAAAAAAAAAACCTGAATTTTTAAAATGTCCCTCTCCCCATTATGACCGTTATACTGTTTTATATCCGTTTTACTGTTTAAATGTCATATGTTGCTTTCCCTATTTCAACAAATATTATTATTTTCATTTATATACCGTCCCATAGCCGAAGCTCTCTGGGCGGTTTACAAAAGTTAAAAACAATGAATATTAAAAACAAATATACAACATTTAAAACCATAAAAAGCATAAAATACAAACAAAAACAGCCAATATCCATTTAAAGCGACTATTCTGGGGTCATTTTAAAAAACCTCAGAATATGCTGTTAAATGCCTGGGAGAAGAAAAAAGTCTTGATCTGGCACCAAAAAGTTAACAACGTTGGCGCCAGGTGAGCCTCGTCAGGAAGATCATTCCATAATTGAGGGGCCACCACTGAAAAGGCCCTCTCCCTTGTTGACAAGAGACAATAATAAGGAAAGGAAAGGAAAGGAACCTCTCATGCAAGCACTGAGTCATTACTGACTCTTGGAGGGATGCCAGCTTTCGCTGACGTATTCTTGGCAGGCCTTACAGCGGGGTGGTTTGCTGTTGCCTTCCCCAGCCATTATTGCCTTTCCCCCAGCTAACTGGCTACTAATTTTACCGACCTCGGGAGGATGGAAGGCTGTCGACCCGAGCCGGCTGCCTGAAACCAGCTTCCGCTGGGATCGAACTCAGGCCGTGGGGAGAGTTTCAGCTGCAGAAACTGCTGCTTTACTGCTCTGCGCCACACGAGGCTCAACAATAATAAACAAGAGACAATAATAAACTTATGGAAAAAAATGACCTCTGTTACCATCGATACCTCCTTCCTATCGCCTTCTAGCTCTAACAAAATATTTGGCTCACTCAAGTAAATTCCCACCCAATACAGGGCAACAGCAACGGCAACAACAACAACAACAATAATAATACACCCATTGCCATGGCTCACATCTCTCTAAGGAAAGGGTCCCCAGAAGACTATGGACCAGTTAGAATATAAGAAGCGCCATGCTGGATCAGACCAAGGGTCCATCTGGTCCAGCACTCTGTTCACACAGTGGCCAACGAGCTGTTGACCAGGGACCAACAAATCAGGACATGGTGCAACAGCGCCCTCCCACCCATGTTCCCCAGCAACTAGTGCGTACAGGCTTACTGCCTCTGATACTGGAGGTTGCACTTCACTATCAGGACTACTATTCCCCAATCTGGTGGCCTCCAGAAGACTTGGACTACAATCCCTAGCATTCCTGATCATTGCCCATGTGGGCTGGGGCTAACAGGAGTTGGTCCAAAGTATCAGGGGGAACCAGGTCGGAGAAGGCTGACCTGGAACCCCCACATATAGCTGCAGCCTTACGGAATGCATTTTTACAGCGTCCCAAAACAAATAAATAATAATTAAAAAACCAATTCCCCCAAAAAAAGATTCCTAAAGCAGCACAGATGTATCTGTAGAGGAGGCAGGTCACATTTTCAATCTGAGGACAGCTGGGCTGCATTGCACAGGCATTTTAAAGGTTTGAATCAATCACAAGCCACTGCAGAGAGAAGGAAGTAGAGTAGCTCTCTGTTGAGTAAAAGAAATAACTGAGCAGCACCCATAGACTGACTAACTACAAAGCACTTAGAGATATATTCGATGCCGAAGGGCATAAGGAACGAAGGCCAGCTCACAAAGCTAACGCTTCCCCACCTCACGAGTAGCTGCAGCATGTCCTTTGGCACTCAGACGCCTCTGACCCTGTGGAGAATTGCTAGCGTGAGCCTATATATCCCAGTTTTCACATTCACAGCACCACAATGATAGGAATTGCAAATGCTGTGGATGGACCAATTTATTGTGTTATCTTCCTGTGTGAGCTTCACCACAAGGACGGGCCACAGTCACTCACACGCAGGGGGAATCTGGCAATGTGGATTGGCCCCAGAGTCCTTATCCAAGAAAGGTCAAGAAAAGTGGAACATGGTCCAAGTATGAGGGACTCCTTAACTGTAGAGGATGAAGAACAAAACGGAGGAGGAGGAGGAGGAGGAGGAGGAGGAGGAGGAGGAACATCTCTTACCTGTGGAGGAGTGGGGGTAGAAGAAGTTCTAGCTCCAGACATTATTTCCTCTGTGATATCCTTGCCGCCCTGATTTGGATCTCGTATTCGGATCTGTCAAGTCATGGAAGAAGAGACAAAACTTGCTATAAAGCAGGATAAACAAAAGGTTTTCTGCTTGAGAAAAGGTGTATCGATAAGAATGCACTGTCAATTTCCTTAAGCAGTTTCTGAATGCTGAAACATAACCTGCTCACTTCCCCCCTCGAGGTAGGAACAGAGATATCTGCAGCTCAGGTTGGGACTGGGCGCATGGGCTGGCCGGCCCAGTGCACCCAAGCAGTGCACAAGACCAGGGTCAAGGCATAAAAAGAGATCAGCCGTGCAGGATCAAACCAAAAGGTCCGCTTAGTTCAGCATTCTGTTTCCAAGGGCGGCCAGCCAGGTGCCAACGAGAAGCTCGCAAGCAGGGCACAAAGGAAGCAGTTCTTTCCAGTTTGAGCCCAGCACCTAACACTCAAAGATACGCTGTCTCAGAACATGGAGGTTCCATTTAGCTATTAACAGCTATTTGATTAAGAAGAGCCGTGCTGGATCAGAACGAGGGTCTATCTAGCACGACATTTTGCGCCCATAGCGGCCATGGGAAGCCCACAAGCAGGACATGAATTAGGCAGCACCCTCCCGCTCATGTTCTCCAGTAGCTGGTACTGAGAGGAATACTGCCTCCGATACCGGAGGCATTATATATCCTCCATGAATTTGTCTATTGATAGACCTAACCTCCATGGATACGTCTAAACCCACATTATAGGCAACTCCACACCTTATGGCCGCGCGGCCCACCAAAACACTTACAAGCGCAGGGAACCTCGGAAGCAGGGAGCAAAGAATCAGCCTGTCTGGCTACCGGCGGCCTACGTGGAGGCCTGAACTCAACCTACGACGACTCGCGCTTGGCCAGGACCTCACACCACCCATGACAGGAGGTCAACCTCGCTCAAGCCAGCTGCCATGTCCGTTCGAAGCTTGGCTGACTTCCCGGGCTCTCCCACCCGCCTTCCCGCCCTACCACAGGGCTGAGGCCAGGAGGAAGCAGACTCCTCCTCCTGGCCCTGAGCGCCCAGGGTGGGTGGCTGCAGGAAGGAGCAAAGGGAAGACAGATCCTTAGCAGCAACCGATGAGGTCACAAGCGAGCTCTGTTTGGCAGCAGCTGAGTGAGCAAAGGCAAGGCTCAGGCGGCCAGCCTCCTCCCGGGGCACTCGGGGCTTGCGACCAAGACACACTGCCCCTTGGGGAAAATGGAACACGGCACTGGAGGAGAACAGGACATGAAGTCTCCCCCCTGCGCCCTCTCCCTAATGGGGCAGCCCTTCCCCCCCCATCTTTCCCAATAGGATAGGACAGTCCATGCATTCTGACGCATCCTGAGCCATGTCACAATGCTCCGGGAAATGCACTCGCTCATTGGCTAGGGCCCCTCTTCAGTGGAGATGGTCTCCATACGTTGCCACATGGCAGTAGGCTCAGGCGGTGTTTGTGCGTGAAAGCTTTTGGGGAAGTGCTGTAGCTCAGAGGGAGACCACGTGCTGTATATGCATAAGATGGGCCCCGGTTCAGCCCCCCGCCTCTTGGACAGCGAGGCTGGCGGATCTCTCACTGAGAGCCTGAACCACCACTATCGGGCAGAGTGCATGATGCTGGGCCCACTTGACCAATGGTCTGATTTAATGGAAGACAGCGTCATACAGATTCACCTTTGACTGATCTATTGGATTTATACCCTACCCTTCCTCATAAAGAGCCCAGCGCAGCTAACAGCTGATACAAAACACAGTCCACCACATAAACAACATTTATGTACGAAGTATTAACGTTCTGCTGAGGCTCAGGGACGCTAAAAAGGCAACCAATCTAAAATGCATTTACACTAAGTTACAGAATTAGGGTTAAGGCAAGGCCCCCTAGTTTAGATGGATTTTTAAGGGTCAGATGACTTCACGGAGAACAGTTCCACCTATTTCTAATAGTCACAATAGTTGAACGCAGAACATCTCTACTGAAATGCACAAAGCTTCTCATCTATACTCTCCAAATCAGGGTGGAGAACCTTTCCTAGCCACGGGGACTTGTGGCTAACTCTCTGGAGCCACCACACCACCCGTGGGCAGGGCCAAAGCAAAAGAGTGAACAGAGCCAACTGACTCTCTCACAAACCTACAATGGGGGGGGGGGGAATCTCCCAGTGGTGCCAACGAAAAGCGGCTTACAAGTTTCAGGTGCTGGTTTTAACAAATAAAAGCTTACACGGCTTGGGACCACAATACCTGACGGAACGCCTCTCCCGACACGAACCTACCCGTACACTACGCTCAACATCTAAGGTCCTCCTCCGGGTGCCTAATCCAAGGGATACTCGGAGGACGGCAACAAGGGAGAGGGCCTTCTCTGTGGTGGCCCCCCAATTGTGGAACAATCTCCCCGATGAGGCCTGCCTGGCGCCAACATTGTTATCTTTTCGGCGCCAGGTCAAGACTTTTCTTTTCTCCCAGGCATTTAACAACATATGTTGAGTTTTAACTGACTCCAGAACTATCTTTGGCCTGGCTGCGAGTTTAAAAGTTGTTTTAAATGTTAGCTGTTTTTATATTTTTATGGTTTTAAATTTTGTATATTGATTTTTAATGTTCAGTCTTTAAATCTTTGTAAACCGCCCAGAGAGCTTCAGCTATGGGGGTCAGTATATAAATGAAATAAATAAATAAACAGGTGAAATTAAAAAAAATAATTTCCCTGCTCCCAGTTTGGGCTGCTGGTGGTGGTGGGGAATAAACTGGCTACCCGTGGGCCTCCCACCCCTGAACTAAATGGAACCTCCATGTTCAGGGGCAATATATCTGTTATTTTCCTGTCCTGCCTTGTGAGCTTGTATTGGTCATCTGGTTACCCAATATTGGAAGAAGGACTAGATGGACCCTAGTCTGATCTAGAAAGGAATTTTGGACCCTAGTCTGATCTAGAAAGGAATTTTGAAACAAAGTCCCAGTGATGCCCAGTGTAGTTATTGCACACATTATAGCAATGCTGTTGGAACCTTTTGCAATCCAATGACCGCATCCTATAGCCTAAGGAAAAAGGGGTGCAAGTATAACACCAGGGCATTTTTGCTTAAAGCTCTTACTGCCAACAACTTAGGACAATTGGACTGGGGAGAACTGTCCCCAAACAGTTTGGAAACCACCAACTCATGGTCGGGGGGAAGGGGAGTGACCACATGGGGAACCCCGGAAGGGCTCACCAGTTGTCCACCAGGGAACCACAAGCAGGACACAGGTGCAACAGCACCCTCCCACCCATGTTCCCCAGCAACTGGTGCATATAGGCTTCCTGCCTCGGATACTGGAGGCAGCACACAACCATCCGCGCTAGTAGCCATGGATAGCCATCTCCTCCAGAAATTTATCCAACCGCCTTTTAAATCCATTCGAATTGGTGGCCATCACCACGGCTTGTGGTAGCGAACTTCATACTTCAACTCTGCACTGTGTGAAGAAGTCCTTTTATCTGTCTTGAGCCCCCGCCAATCCGCTTCATGAGATGACCCCGTTGGGTTCTAGTATTATGGGAGAGGGAGAACAATGTCTCCCTCTCCCACGGTAATTATTATCAAGCCAAATAATAATTACTATTTACATTTCTATACTGCCCCATCGCCAAAGCTCTCTGGGCAGTTTACAAAGATTAAAATATTTAAAACAATATGCAAAATTTTTAAACACACAATAGACAGTACATAAGGCAACATATATCTAAAACAACTTTTAAGCAATCAGCCGAACTCTAAAAAAAAACAAATCTAGGGTAGATTTAAAAATATTTTTTAAAAAATATTTTAAAATGACATCTGTTAAAATGACATCTGTAATCTTCTTGGGCCAGGAACCCGTTTGCTTATTCAGCTCTGTGAAATGCCATGAATGCTGAAGGCGCTGTATAAATCGCCACCAGACCTCTCCACACCCCAATGAGCCGTTCCCCACCAAACAAGAGGTAAGGAGGCAGTGATGTGGCGAGTATCCCCCTCCTGGTAGAAGGGAACGTTCTAAGGCAGGACTGAGCACACGCTGTCCATGTGCCCTGTGTAGCACGGGATCCGGTTTCAGCCCACGCTCCAGCCCACACTGTGGACGTGCTCATCTCCATAACACAGCCACATGCATTATCACAGGGATGGGTTTCCCCCCCCCCAACTGGAAACACTCTCTGTCCAGTTGGAAAGCTAACGCATAAAACAACAATGAAGTCAAGCAAGCCAAAATCTGAATGAGTGCGAATACTTGGCTGTATCGTCCCTGTGCCAAGCTGCACACAAGGGCGAGCCCTCAAGATGACTTAACACAGACACTTCGATCGACCCTTCCATCCTCTTCGCACCAGACTGGCTGGCAAAAGATTAAGAGGGCTGATTTTCCCTAGTCTTTCAAGAGAGGTTTACAATCCAGACAACAGTTATGACCAGACCCTAACACTAACACTACGAGGTGGCTACCAGGAGGAGGGCCTTCTCTGCTGTGGCACCCCGGCTGTGGAATGAGCTCCCTAAAGAGGTTCGCCTGGCACCTACACTATACACTTTTAGATGCAGCGTTTAGAATCATAGAATAGCAGAGTTGGAAGGGGCCTACAAGGGCATCGAGTTCAATCCCCTGTTCAATGCAGGAATCCACCCTAAAGCATCCCTGACAGATGGTTGTCCAGCTGCCTCTTGAAGGCCTCTAGTGTGGGAAAGCCCACAACCTCACCAAGCAACTGATTCCATTATCGTACTGCTCTAACAGTCAGGAAGTTTTTCCTGATGTCCAGCTGGAATCTGGCTTCCTTTAACTTGAGCCCGTTATTCCGTGTCCTGCGCTCTGGGAGGATCGAGAAGAGATCCTGGCCCTCCTCTGTGTGACAACCTTTCAAGTATTTGAAGAGTGCTATCATGTCTCCCCTCAATCTTCTCTTCTCCAGGCTAAACATGCGCAGTTCTTCCAGTCTCTCTTCATAGGGCTTTGTTTCCAGACCCCTGATCATCCTGGTTGCCCTCTTCTGAACACGCTCCAGCTTGTCTGCGTCCTTCTTGAATTGTGGAGCCCAGAACTGGAATAATAGAAGGCAATAATAGAAAGCAATAGCCAAGTGGACGCCACAGTTGTGACGGCTGGAGAGAAGGCCCGCCAGCTTCTCAGTGATGGTTTCCAGCCTGTGGAATGCTCTCCCAAGAGGGGACTTGCCTGGCACCTACATCAACTTTTCAGCGCTTGGTTAAGACTTCTTAAATTATTCACCCAGGCTGCTAAATAACGTTGAATCCTGAACAGACTGATTTTATCCTGTGGTTCTCAATGTTTCTTTTGATATGGTATTTCTAGCGTGGACTTCCTCAACCTGGCAGCCTCCAGACGGGTTGGAATACAACCCCCATCACCCCCAGCAAGCACAACCATTGTCCCAGCTGGCTGGGGGTGATGGGAGGCAGAGTCCAGCACATGTGGAGGGTGCCACACAGGGAAAGGCTGCTCTCGCCACTAAAATGCTAGCGTGAGATTCCTCTCGCAGCCCTATGTGCCAGTCTGGCGCCACTAATATGCACGTCCAACTATGGAATTCACTCGGATGGTTGCCAACTCGGACGGCTTTAAACAGGGATGGGACAAAATTATGGAGGAGAAGGCTATCAACGGCTACCAGTCCTGGCGGCTATATATTACCTCCAGTATGCCTCTGAATACCACTTGCAGAGAAACAGGAGCAGAGGGTAGCTATTGTGCTCATATTCTATTTATGGGCTCCCCAAAGGCTTCTAGTTGCCCACAGTGGGACTAGACAGCCACGGTGGACTAGACAGGCCTTTGGCCTCATCCAGCACAGTTGTGCATGTTTTCTTATGATGAGGAGAGACATTTCCCTCGGGACACAGGAGCCGCCTCGCTGGATCACATCAAAGTCCGTCTCTTCGAGAAGCCCAAGACAAGCTCAACAAGCAGGCCATGAGTAATACAGCCTCCCTGTTTTTAATCCCCTACATCAGGTACTTGAAATTAAATTGCTTCTGTACAAGGAGCAACCTTCCCCAACTTGGTGATGGGAGCTGTAGTCCAACCCACGTTCAGAGTTGGGGAAGGGCAGAGGAGGGCAACCAGGATGATCAGGGGTCTGGAAACAAAGCCCTATGAAGAGAGACTGAAAGAACTGGGCAACTGGAGAAGAGAAGATTGAGGGAAGACATGAGAGCACTCTTCAAATACTTGAAAGGTTTATTTATTTATTTTATTTTATTTATTTATTACATTTCTATACCGCCCAATAGCCGGAGCTCTCTGGGCGGTTCACAAAAATTAAAACCATTCATAATATAAAACAACAGTATAAAACCATAATATAAAATACAATAAAAAAGCTCAACCAGATAAAAACAGCAGCAATGCAAAATTACAAATTTAAAACACCATGTTAAAATGTATTTATAGATTGTTAAAATGTTGGGAGAATAAAAAGGTCTTCACCTGGTTGTCACACAGAGGAGGGCCAGGATCTCTTCTCGATCCTCCCAGAGTGCAGGACACGGAATAACGGGCTCAAGTTAAAGGAAGCCAGATTCCAGCTGGACATCAGGAAAAACTTCCTGACTGTTAGAGCAGTACGACAATGGAATCAGTCACCTAGGGAGGCTGTGGGCTCTCCCACACTAGAGGCCTTCAAGAGGCAGCTGGACAAGCATCTGTCAGGGATGCTTTAGGGTGGATTCCTGCATTGAGCAGGGGGTTGGACTCGATGGCCTTGTAGGCCCCTTCCAACTCTGCTATTCTATGATTCTATGAGGGATGACATGGAGGTTCGGTTTAACCGCAGTGGCTAACAGTCATTGATAAACCCACCCTTGAACCTCATTCTTCTCATGAAGCCAGCTCAGTAAGTGGCTCTTGGGTCAGCAAATGCCCTGAGTTAAATCGTGTGTCACGTGAAGCTCCCCCGTTTGCTTGCCCACCCCACTCCACTCCACTGGATTGAAAGCTACCAGCCAATCACAACTCCCTGAGATTAGGATTATGCTTCTGCCCAGACTTCTCCAACCTCTACTTCATGGAGGTATTTCGGGGAGAGACTAGCATTTCCAATCAGCAGTGACACGATCTTCACGAATGAGGAGGCAGCAAAACAAATACCGAGCGGGCCCTGCCAACTGGGCCAGTACCACCGTCAGTGAACTCGCCCTCCCCGAACCTTTCGCCCCACCTCCCCTAAAAATCGCCAAAATGGCCTCCCATTTTTGCCATCTGCAAACGGGGCAGCCAAAACGGGAGGCGGAGGGAGCATTTTGCCTGGGCACCTCTGCCATTTGAATGTGGCGCATTGCAAAGACCCATCTCAACGGTTGTGCGAACCGGCTTTCGGCACCACTGGAAACTGAGGCTGAGTGGAACTCCCCCAAGGCCGTACAAATGAAATCTGTGGCAGACACATGACTTGAACACCACGGCCAACTGCACTACAGGTGATGTTGCAATTCCCAGACTAGAGCACGTGAGGAGGAGACAACGGGCACAGGGGAAGCAGCGGCCCACCCATAGCCCCCTCTGTTCTCACCAAGGCCTAATCTACACCAAGCGCTATGAAAGCGGTATATAAAAAGCAGGAGCCACACCAAGCAGGATACAGCGGTATGAAAGCGGTGTATGGTCTGTGTCAACGGGCCCCCAACAGTGGTCAGTGCACTTCAATACCACTATAAAGCAGTAGTGTGGCTGCTGCCTCTTATAAATCGCTTTCATACCACTTTCACAGTGCAATATCCTGCTTGGTGTAGGTTAGGCCCAAGTCTGCAGTATGCCCATTCAGAAGTGAGTCTGGCTCTGAGCTGCTCGTTCTCAAAAACATCCTTCCCTGAAGGAAACTTTTCGTACACCTCGTCAGCCGAGGAAGCCCCGTACGGCACAGAGGACTCTAGGAAGCCCAGAAAAGCCCACACCGCGACTGGCCAGGCCTGCTGGTCCTCCGTGTCACCTCATGAGCTGTGTGTGCGTGTGGCCAAGCGCCCGCCCGCCTCTGCACTCTGCAGGCAAAGATTGGCTGCGATGCGGGACGAGTCCTTCAGCAAAGTTTTATCAGCCATTACCCACCTTCGCACTGAAGATCACACTAACCGTCCAAGGAAACCCAGGGTGACCCAGGGCACATTTTGAAATGAGTGGTTCCAAAAAGCGGATGATTGCGCAAGGTGGCAGAGGCACTGTGAATCACAAAGGGAACTGCTTCTGCAATTAACATTAATCACAGGACACGCAGCAGCAGCGGCAGCAGCTCCACAGGGAGGAACGTCCATGCCTCCAGCGCGTCCTCCATGGGTGTGCACTTCTCTGACGCTACACAGCTCATGCAAGGGGAGGTCACTTGCTCATGTGGTTATTTGCAGTCAGAGCAGATTCGTAACCTCCAAATTGGCTTCTAAACAGAGGCTAACTGCAGCACGCTGAGGCTGCCTCACCACCGGGACACGGCATATTCTTCCCGGTAGACAACAAGGGGATGACCTGGAGCCCAGCCTCAGTTTTAACGCAGACAACGAACAGCACATAGCAGAGCCACCATTACCCCTGGGCGGCACACGACCATATCCTCACAGCCGTCGAAATCAACCCTATTCCAGAGTAATCAATCCAAAATAAATACCGCTTCCAAAGTCGGCGTTTCTCAACAGCTCACCAAGATCATCACTGCATGTTACACGTAAGCATATTTTTTTTGGGGGGGGGGGAGAATAAACATGGAGAGACCCACTTTTTCATTGTGTCTAGAACAGTGGTCAAAGTCTGTAAAGAGAATTCTTGTCTATATTGTGTGGTCCTAGCGGCTATAAGCAGTTCGGTCTCTAGGAGAACACACTTGCCAGATCTGGGTCCTCTGCAGCCAGTCACAGTGACTAGTTGTAGATACAGAACGGCCCCTTCAGAAGATCCCACACATGCACACATCCCTGCTCCAAAGAATCCTCCCAAAGAGGACACGATCCAGAGTGGGACTTGGGGATGTGTGCTTTCTCCCCACCCTCCTCCCCCAGGTACACAGAACGCAACTTCTGAACCAGGAGAAACCCATTAAATTAAATGTGCAGCGTCTATAAGGAAGGTCTGCTCAGGAATCTTGACATTTGGGCACGTAATACAGCCACAGACAGCTATGCTGCAATGTCATCATTCCTCTAATGCTGCTAGTGACACAGGTGTAGCTACAGCATGGTGACAGCCCCATCAGTAACGCCTTACTTGATCCATTATTGCTGCCTTTTCTGTGCCACTATTTGGCTCCACAGAGCCCTGAAGGCAGCTCAAGACGAATCCAGAACCAGAACAAAAAGTGCCTTCTTCCGAAGTCACCAAACTATGAAACTACCATCAGTAATTTTAAAGACAGCTAAAAGCAGCACTAGAATAAGCTAATTTTCCAATAGTTTTGTGAGCAATAAAAATCACCACTTGTCCTCCAAACAACTGCTGGAATAGTTTTTCACCAAAAAAAAAAAAATTCTCTTAGCCTAGCACGACAGTTCATATCTGGGCAGTGAGTTCTGCGTTGAGGGCTCCACTACTGAGAAGTCCCCGCCCCTGATCCCAACCACCTTGCTTAAGATGAAAGGCGGTCCCAGAAGGGCAGGGAGTGGCTCATACGGGAGGCAGCTTTCCCCAAAATTACCCTGGAACAGTCCGGTCCTTTGTAAAGAGAAGACTCAGCATGCCTACTGGTCTCACCTGGTTCTT
Source organism: Elgaria multicarinata webbii (assembly GCF_023053635.1). Classification (NCBI taxonomy): domain Eukaryota; kingdom Metazoa; phylum Chordata; class Lepidosauria; order Squamata; family Anguidae; genus Elgaria; species Elgaria multicarinata. The sequence continues at coordinate 11,753,178 of NC_086178.1, read as the reverse complement.
CTTCACAGACGTTACCAGCACAGAACTGGATCATGCAGAAGCCGCTTTCGTACCACAACAGGCATTGCAGAAATCGGGGCCCAGAAGGCATACGGGCACGCATTCGCACCGCCTCTCTCTGCACGGAACTCCAGCCTGTTTTCCCCGGGGGCAATTCTCGAAGCTGCACTGAGCCACATTCCGGACTCTTGCACTTGCTGAACTCTGACCCATATTGCTACATGCTTCTCGGCCGGCAATTACACAAACACACGCAGAGGCGCCCCCGCCCCGCCCCCCCCAGAGTCCCATCCTGCCAAATCCACACAGGAAGCCTTCCAAGGCCAGAGGAGCAGCTATGCTCTTTCATCAGGCTGAGTAAAGGTTTTCTACACCTTTAGCAACTGCTCCCTTCCTCTGCAATGGGCCCCGGGCACCCCGCTAAAGAGTTAAAATGTGCACCGAATCCAGCACGGTGGACAGAAGCAGCACGCTCTGCGCATAAAGGCACAAACAGATCATTACTCAGAAGAGAGGGTTAGGGTTAACTGGGCCGCTGAAGCACAATGCGTTTTAAAATGCCATCTAGGTCTCTCCCGACGGAGAGAGACAGTTGACAAGGGAAGGGGCGAGAATTTTCCTGCCCCCAGCTCTGCCCGTCTTGGTTAGGAGAGGAGACAGGGCATCAACCAGGAATTAACCTGTGCCAGGGCTGAGCCTTGGAATCTATGGCCAATACCAGGGACTAAACACCTGGAATACACCAAGCAACTAAGCGGGTCTGAGCTTCAAAAGAGCGACTTCCCTTTTCCACTAAATAATCATCTCAAACTCAGGATTAAGGATCAGGATTTTCATGGCAGATGAAACAGCTTCTTGGCAAACTCACCTATGATACTGTCTGCATTCAGACAACACGATAATCAACGGTGGAGTAATAATCAACTTGCCAGTAGTTTACCTAGGGGGTACTCCACACACAACACGATAATAACCAACCATGGTGTGGATTAGGATCAGCGTTGAGTTGACTACTAGCCCATGCTGTGTTGACTCACTCATAGAATCAGAGAATCAGAGAACAGCAGAGTTGGAAGGGGCCTACAAGGCCATCGAGTCCAACCCCCTGCTCAGTGCAGGAATCCACCCTAAAGCATCCCTGACAGATGGTTCTCCAGCTGCCTCTTGAAGGCCTCTAGTGTGGGAGAGCCCACCACCTCCCTAGGTAACTGATTCCATTGTCGTAGTGCTCTAACAGTCATCTCCTGCCCTCTCTCCCCTCAGTCCTCCTGCTAGTATCCCAACAGCCACTGCTGCCAAAAAAACTGCCCTGCAAGCTGGACTAGAACGGCAGTCACTGCTTTGACCGCTCTTGCCTTGTGACTCTGTGGCTGACAAAATAACCAATGGTGGCCAAGGAAATAACCAACACCCTCCACACAACATGATAACCAACGGTGGTTCAAAAGTCCACTCTGCACAGCACTGGTTATTTCGGCCAAATAACCAACTGCTGGTTAAAAACTCCCACCACACATGGTGGGTTAAATAACCAACCGTCGACTAATTAAACCACCATTGGTTATCGTGTTGTCTGAACCCTGTCACTGTCTGATATCAAATCAGGCCACTAGTACATGTAACCAAGTACAGCTTGTTGTGTGACTGGCTTTGGCTCTCCAAAACCCTAGGCTGAAGTCCTTGCCTACGCTGCACTTTACCATTCAGCGATGGTCCTTCATGGGCACTTGAACTTCTGCACTGCCTTTTCAGAAAATCCAACTCACCCTCCATCTGAACAATACCAAAGGCTGCATGTACTTCCTGTAGCATTGATCCTAGTCCTGGGGCAATCACAAGCTGCTCAACTGTCAGGGCCCCTTCTTTCTTGAGGCTGAAGGCTGCAACCCCCAGAACACTTACTTGAGAGCAAGTCTCAATGACCTCAGTGGGACTTACTTCTGAGCGCAAAGGATCCCAGTGAGCAGCGTACCCTGGACCCACATATATATGCGTCTTCCATCCCTTTTAAACTTATGAGTCACTTCCCCAGGACAGGAGTTGGCAACCAGGTGCGCCCCAGATGGTTTGGACTACAATCCCCATAAGCCCTTGCCAGCATGGCCAATGGGGGGGGGGGGCATCAAGTTGCCTACCCTTGCCCTAGAGCATGAACTTACAATCGAAGTGGAAAAATGTATCTGAATTTTACTTATTTATCTGTTGCATTTATATCCCGCCTTTTTTCCTCCAAGGAACCCAAGGTGGCCTACATAACCCTCCTCCTCTCCATTTTATCCTCACAACAATCCTGTGAGGTAGGTTGGGCTGAGAGTCTCTGACTGGCCCAAAGTCACCTAGTGGGTTTCCATGGCCGAGTGGGGACTAGAACCCGGATCTCCTGACTCTCAGTCCAACACCCCACACTGGCTCTCAATTTTAGATGAACTGCATCAAATTCCTAAGTTCCCGGGCAACCACAATGCCTGGGATTTTCCCCCCCCCCCAGCTTCACACACTGACAAGTGCAGTTACTAGAGAGGGGACATGAGAGGGGTAAAACCAACCAACCAACCAAGAAAAAGAAGAAAGGGGGTTTTGTACAATGGAAATTTTTAAATCCCACCCGGCAACCAACCTGCAGCTTCTGTCTTACCGTCTTGCGCTCTCGCTTTGGCGGAATGGGTGGAATCACAACCTGGGTAGTCGGGAACTGTTGCATGCTCTGGGCAGGATAATAGGCACCAGCTGGGGGAAGAAGAAGAGAAGTTAAGACACTGCAGTCCCAGGATCCCAAGGGCCAGAAGGCCATGGCTGTGCGAGTCTAGCCTTGAGGAACTCTAGAATCTCGCGCGCCTGGAGAATGAAACACAAAGCAGGGCCATCCAATAACACAGCCAAGTACTTCTGTCAGTGGGGGTCCCCAACACTGCTGACCAACACCCCCCCACACACACACAATCCCACTGGCATAGCAGCAACTAGCAACCGAGGCAGGAGGCCCAAGACTGCCACATCCATCTCTATCCCTGCTCTAGAATTATTATTAATTGTTATTATTATTTACATTTCTATACCGCCCCGTAGCTGAAGCTCTCTCAAATCTTGGAATCCCAAAAACCTGACCCAACAGGTTCAAACACCACTCTGGCATTCTTTCCCCATGATACTGAGCGTCCCTAAACCACCCCACTTCCCCACTGCAGGCAACCCTTATTTTGAAGCTGTGACACCATGCCCCAGTTCAGATCCAAGCGCACCAAAGAGCCTCAGCTTGTTAAATCTGCAGCTTCATTTCCTTGGAGGCGCAGAAGGAGGCCAAACCAGACTACGGTTGTGGTCTGGAACGATGTTTTCCAGAACGCTACGGGCCACCTCTCTCAGTTCTCCGCACCCACCCACCCAATTCCTGTCCAAACCAGCCACGTGAACGGAGAGGATGCAACTATCTTTTGCGATCCCAAGACAAGGAAGGCAGGAAAACAACGAGGAAGCAGGCTTCAGCCCATGGCATCTCCTTCCCTGCTCCCATAACCATCCTCTATGTCTCATACCCTTCTCCCCACTGCCATATATACAGCACCTACCCCAGTGCTCCTATGGCACAGAGAACCAAAACTGTTTCGAGCCTAAAGCTCTGAGAGCCAAAAACCATGGAGCCAGAGGGCATCGGGGGGATGGGACGTAAAGCCTAGAAACATGTGGAGGGGCAAATCACGCGGAGAATCACCGCCCCCACCCCCACCCAAAGCAGCCTTCTTCAACCAGCATCTCCAAAGATGTCTTGCACTAAAACTCCCATCGTCACTCGCCATGCTGGCTGGGACTGATGGGAGTTGCAATCCACGCCATCCAGAGGGATTGCGGGACGCTGCTCTAGAGGAGAAAGCTTGCCAAGTCTGTAGCCACAAGAACTCTATGGCACCTTTAAAGATTTAACCGGCCCAAGGCTTATTCTAGCCCTGAACTGGCTTATTGTAGCCTGAGCTTCCCTAGCAAACAGCCTGCTTATTAAGAAGATATAAAGAAGAGCCCTGCTTGATCAAACCAAAGGGCCATCTAGTCCAGCATCCGGTTTTCCCATAGTGGCTAATGGGGCTCCTCCAGGAACCCCACAAGAGCTTTCCCACGGAAGTTCCCCAGCGACTGGCATTCAGTGGCATACTACTTTTAAATTTGGAAGCCACGTAGCTACTGGAGGTGAGAGCCACTGATAGACAAATCACCCTCCCTTTTAAATTCCAGAAATTAATCACAAGTTGTGCGAAGATCCCAGGTTAGAGGACTTGCGGTAGAAGAAGAATTGATGAGGAATGGGGGACCCACACCCCTTGGAAAGGTGCGTTAGGATGGGAGGAAGAAGGTCCAGCCAAAATTGCAAAGCCGCAGAAAGCCCCCATCGTATACACAATGCACAGAAACCATAAAGGACTAAGCCCTGTGGGAAATAACAGAGGCTTCCCAAAGCTGCGCCCCCAATCTCTCTCACACATCAAAATCCTATGAAAGGAAAACAGTGGATGCCAAATGCTTGGCCCAGCTGCCCCAGGAACGAGGCTCAGCGGACTATTCCAGAGGTGTGCGATCAGCCTTAGCAGTAACCCCAAGATCTAGTGCTGAACAGAGAGGCCTCTCAGCAAGTGGAGGCAACCATGAAACTGGACTATGCCTTTCTCAGAGCTTCGCCAGCAGTGACTGGAAGATGGACTTAGCCTAACCCCGTAAGATAAAAGGCCATGTGGAAGACAAGGGGGAGATAAAGAAAGAGTCTAAACTTCTCACAATTCAATAACGTAGGAAGCATCCTTATACTGTCAGAGCATTGGTCCATCTAGCCCAGTAGTGTCAACACTGACTGGCAGTAGCTCTCTCAAAAGTTTCAGGCGGAATTCAGGTGGAGAAGCCAGGAATCGAACCTGGGACCTTCTGCATCCAAAGCACGTGCTTTACTACTGAGCTACGACCCACTTTCCTAAGCAGTGGGTGTTCTTAACAGCTCCAGTCTGCACCACGTGCAATCCAGGGTGGCGATGAAGCTAAACTCCCAACGGCCCAGGGCCCAGACACCGCATATACTTTCCCCAGCTTTCCCATGCACTCAATAAGGGCTACCGACTTGATGAACATCCTATTTCCAATGCTCTACAAATGAATGCCTGCTTTAAAGCCGTTCAAATGTCATGGTTACCTGAAACAGAACAGAGGCCACAGCCGTGGCTTCCCACCAGGCAAGACAAACTAGGTATAGCCAGCAACAAGGGAGAGAGCCTTTTCAGTGGTGGCCCCCCAATTATGGAATGATCTCCCCGATGAGGCTCGTCTGGTGCCAACGTAGTTTGTTTATTTATTTATTGCATTTATATACTGCCCACAGCCGAAGCTCTCTGGGCAGTTTACAAAAGTTAAAAACAGTGGACGTAAAAAACAAATATACAAAGTTTAACAACCATAAAAAGCATAAAACAACAGTATCCTTGCAAAAAGAACATTGTTATCTTTTCGCCACCAGGTTAGGACTTTTTCTCTTTTCCCAGGCAGTTATCAACATAGGCTGAGTTGTTTGTAATTAATTGCCCCCAGACTAGTTGTTTTAAAAGGATATTGTTGTTTTTATGTTCTTGATATGTTCACTGTTTCCAACATCTGTAAAACGCCCCGAGAGCTTTGGCTATGGGGCGGCATATAAATGTAAATAAATAAATAAATAAATAAATCTGCCAGACGTTAAAACTTGGAAAGCAAAAGGAAGGTAAAGAATATCAGTGAAGGGCCAAGGAGTATGGTTTGCTGCCTTGCTGCCATAGCCAAGGCAACATGGATTGATCAGTGCCTGGACCGACAATAGCCCACGACAAGCCACTTGGGGAGATAGAATCATAGAATAGCAGAGTTGGAAGGGGCCTACAAGGCCATCGAGTCCAACCCCCTGCTCAATGCAGGAATCCACCCTAAAACATCCCTGACAGAGGGTTGTCCAGCTGCCTCTTGGAGGCCTCTAGTGTGGGAGAGCCCACAACCTCCCTAGGGAACTGATTCCATTATCGTACTGCTCTAACAGTCAGGAAGTTTTTCCTGCTGTCCAGCCGGAATGTGGCTTCCTTTAACTTGAGCCCGTTATTCCGTGTCCTGCACTCTGGGAGGATCGAGAAGAGATCCTGGCCCTCCTCTGTGGGACAACCTTTCAAGTATTTGAAGAGTGCTTTCATGTCTCCCCTCAATCTTCTCTTCTCCAGGCTAAACATGCCCAGTTCTTTCAGTCTCTCTTAAGTCCTACCTAATCTTTAAACCAACTTCCCTTCTGGGATCTTGTAGGCCCCTTCCAACTCTGCTATTCTATGATTCTATGATAAGAGTAAGCATGGTTGAGAAGAGATCCTGGCCCTCCTCTGTGGGACAACCTTTCAAGTATTTGAAGAGTGCTCTCATGTCTCCCCTCAATCTTCTCTTCTCCAGGCTAAACATGCCCGGTTCTTTCAGTCTCTCTTCATAGGGCTTTGTTTGTTTCCAGACCCCTGATCATCCTGATTTCTAGAGGGAGGAAGGAACGCAGGCCAGCCCAAGCCACAAGGAAAAAGTGAGCGTGAGCTGCACAGGAAGCCTCTTCCCACCGCCATCTTGGCCCTCCCCGCAGTCAAGGCGTGCACCACCCTAAGGCCACACGCCTCCCCCAACGCTCCTAAGCGCCAACCCCACAGCCTATAGACTGCCTGCCTGCGTCAGACCTTAAGACCTTGGGAAAGGAAAAAAACAGCCACTGCTGCATCAACTGGTCTAGCCCGTTCTGAGCATATGGAGGCAGCATACTGGCTGTGCTGAGTCATCTGGCCTAATAAACTTTATGGGTGGGGAGTGCAGTGCGGCACCTTCACAAACCGACAGCCACCCCAGCCGTGACGCAAGCTGCCTGAGCAGGCTGCAAGCAGGGGAAGTGAAGTGGACACAGTGGGCGTCCTCCTGAAGGGCCCGCCCGACGGACCGGGGGGGGGGGGGTTAGGGGGGGGAGAGAGGGTCAGGCTCGTCTTCTCCTGCCCGGGAGAGGAGAAAGCAAGAATTGCTGAACTGCAACTTGCCACTCCGGACGTAAAGCACAGAAGCCATTTCGAGGTCCCAAACCGGCAAGCCGCTCCCCCCAGAGGCTCCAATTCTACAAACCCCTGGGCAGAGGGGAAAGGGCCAGCTGGAGGGCCAGGCTCAGCCTGGCCGCTGCACCTCAGCCCGCTACCAATGAGGCCAAAGGCACCTACCTTTCTGAAAGGGGCGTGGGCAGGTGCTTTTGGCCACCGCAGCTGTAAGGAAGCTGTGACATTCAGGGGTGGGACGGGATGGAGGCTTCACAGCTCACATTTCTGAGTTTGCAGGCGCCGCCTGGGACAGGTCCAGGATAAATATAGCAAAAGCCCTCGGTGAGCATGTGAGCACCGTGTGAGGAGGGGAAGGGGGGAGGGCCCAAAACCCAGGCAACTCAAGTCACCAAAGAACTTTGGGGAAATATTAAATCCAGGGTAGGCGAGGGGCGAGGGGGTATTTCAAGAGTGACAATTCTGGGCAGCAGCACACACTTGAGGGATAGGCTACCGCCCTTTCTATGCCTGCGTATAGCCATCACCATACCTCCAAATAGATAATGGCATGGGGACACCTAGTGAAAGCGACTTAAGGGGCAACTGGACCAGCAGCTGTCAGCAAACCACCCTTTATATGTCCATGCTGTCTGTCGCAGCGATCCCAAAACAGGCCAGGGCTAAAGTCCGCCCAGCTTCTGGGAGGCGTGTTAAATATTAAACTGGTCCCACCAGAAACTGGAAAAAGAGAGGAGAGGAGGGTATAGTCCTCAGCCTGCCTAAACACACAGAGGCATGATCCAGAGTTCTCTCATTGTGGGTCACTCTGGGAACCCTTTTCTTGGGTTGAAGAGCAGGCTAAAAACATTCAAAGCAAGCTTCTAGAGGGAAGGCAAGCTGTGCAGCAATCGTGACCAGTTGCCACTAGGTTTAAACGGATTTCCATGGAGAAAGATGCTCCTGCTAGATCGTTTCCTAGGCCCCCTGCCAGGACACACCTGCCTCCACCTTCCAACAGATCTGTCGTTTGCAACTTGGGACCAATTCTAACAATCTTTCGTCAAGAGGTTTCCAAAACATCCAAGAATCCGCACTGTGGATGCCGTTGGCATTCGGCTTGCCACTGTGGGAACAGAAATCCGAACTAGACTGGCCTTTGTTCTGATGTCTTCTGTGTTCTTACTTTTGTAACATTAGAGACGGCAAGACATCAGCAGAAGACCTCTGGGGCAATCTATGGGCAATGGGAGGGCAGGATGGATGAGCTAAGGAATTAACAGAAAACCCTTAAGAGTGATGGTGGCACTGGAAAGAAAAGCTGAACCAACAAAAGCCAGCAGAAGAAACTAAGATGGAAACTCAGTCTAGACCTACTGACCCAGTTTGCATGTAACGACAATACATGGGTTGTTTAACCCAGAGTTTTAACCCATGGTTTGTTGTTGGGTTAAAACTCTGGGTTATTACCCCCTCAAAAAAACCCAGAGTTCCAAGTTTGCACATTATGCTAAACAGCCCAGGAATGACGTGTTCCTGAGTTGTTTTCTAAATGGGATGCAAAGCAAAAGCAATGAGCAGGCGGAAGGCAGCGTGCGTGTTCACTCACTCTTGTGTGGCCAAAACCGAGCGTGGGTTAAGTAATCATGTCTGAACAGGCCTCCATACAAAAAAGCCAAAAAAACCAACGGAAAAACTGTCTATCAAACCCACAGAAAACCTCCCTATAGAAAGCTAGCACATCAGGCATAAGGGTAAGGCCAGCCTTCTCCAACCTGCTGGCTGGAGAATGCTGGGAATTGTAGATTGACACATCTGGAAGGCAACAGGTGGAAGACGCCTGGGATGGGCTATATCTCTTCTCCCTGACATGCCTGTTTTCTATTATGCAGGGAATTCATCATATGAAGGAGTATTCAGTCCTGTCTGAAATGGTAGAGCCCAGTTACAGGTTTGCTCTCTCAGTGGGAGCTAAGCTTCCCATCACGATCCCTACTTATTCTTTCCCTTTCCGGCTCACTCGCAACCCCTCTCCTTGCTGCCATTATCCCTTTCCTTCCTTCCTTGATGAAAAACAAAAACCCTCCACATTTGTTTAAAGGGCACAGATGAGATCAGCTGCAAACTGATGGAGTTTATATTAGGTTCTATTATCACTCCTCCAACTCATGCAAATCCCCATATATTTATGTATTGGAAATATACATTCAACACTTCACACAGAGTAAGGTGGTAGATTCCCAATACTGTAGCAGGGCACAGGTGAAGGGTCACATTTTTAATGCTCCCTGCTTGCAGTAAACTAGCACCCTAGAAACAGGACTCCATTAACTGGCCGGCGAGATCACATTACGCCAGTCCTTTTACAACTTCATTGGCTGCCAGTCCGGGCCCAATTCAAAGTGCTGGTATTGACATTTAAAGCCCTAAATGGTTTGGGGCCAGGTTATTTGAAGGAACGCCTCCTCCCATATGTACCTGCCGGGACCTTAAGATCATCTACAGGGGCCCTTCTCTGTGAGCCCCTGCCAAAGGAAGTGAGGCAGGTGGCTACTAGGAGGAGGGCTTTCTCCGCTGTGGCACCCCGGTTGTGGAATGAGCTCCCCAGAGAGGTCCGCCTGGCGCCTACACTGTACTCCTTTCGCCGCCAGCTGAAGACCTTTTTATTCTCTCAGTATTTTAACACATAATTTTAACTTAAATTTAAATTTTACTGTTCTAATTCTGTATTTTAATCTTATATCAATTTTGTTGCATGGTTTTATCCTGGTTGTGCTTTTTATACTGTATTTTGTAATTGTGCTTTTAACCTGTTGGTTGTTTTATTATGGTTTTAATTTTTGTGAACCACCCAGAGAGCTTCGGCTATTGGGCGGTATAAAAATGTAATAAATAAATAAATAAATAAAGCATCTCGCCCTAATGACACAGAGAAGGAAGGCCATCTAGACAAAGCCAATACTTGATGTAGGGAATCCAAAGCTAGACCATCTCCAACAGATGGCTGCCCAGCCTCCAGTGAAGGACAGCCCAACAGACCACTATGTAAAGGGGCTAGCTTTCTGCATGAAATTTTCTCATGACAAAGCATTCAAAAACGTACACAGCGCCTGCTCTCTCTCGAGTGGTACAGTCCAAAAGCTCCACCAACGTACTTCTCCTTTACGAGCAGATTAGCACAGGAAAGCGCTGCAGAGCCTTCCGAGGGCTTAAAGCAATTCACACGCGTTATCTCAGAAACCCTAACACAATGGCCTTGTAATGTAGGCCAGTAGGCTCATCCCCGCAGTACAACTGGCAACCTGACACTAACAGATAGCAGGCTTGCATTAGCTCACCTTGCGAGTTCATGAGATGAGATTTGAACTGGGCAACCTCCTGGCTGACATCCCAATCTCTCCAAAACTATGCTGCACTAGGTGCCCCTTGCACCTTTGCAACCATCTAGGAACATGCAAAACCCACGGTCTCACCCCAAACCATGGGATCAAGTTTCTGGTACAGAAACATTTGAACCCTCCGGAATCTCGCTTCCAGTGTTAAGTGGACAAGTTTCCAGTCCTCGGGGGAATGAAAGTGCTAAATTCAACACCTGAAATAGCTCCTAGAGGTCCAGAGGCAAGATTTAAGGTAGGGCTTCCTCAGACTCTTCTAAAGTATCTATTGCTCAACAACGTCCCATGTGACTCCTGCTCCTCAAATATTCTAATCTAAAGGGAGAGCCTGGCAGAGAAGAAACAGCTTTGGGGTGGAGGTGGAGAAGAGTCCATGCGCACGCAGAGAAAGCAAATCTGAAGCCCGGACAGAGGCTGCTTTGAATCAAGGTGCGACTGAACTTTGTATCAGTTTTCAATAAATCACAACATTTGAGTTTCTGCACACAGGATTTGACAGGAAACCTAGAAGCCCCCATTTCCAGGCTTTTCACCAGCCTTCCCCAACCAGGTGCCCTCCAGATGTTTTGGGCAACTCCCAGGATTCCTGACCATTGGCCAAGCTGGCTGGGGCTGATGAGAATCGAAGTCCAAAACATCTGGAGGGTGCTAGGAGTGTGTGGGGCTGATGTTCATAACCGAGTCCCACTTTGCCCTTTTAAGGGTTGGGTCAAACTAATCTTCCCTCCTTCTTACAACGTCCTCCCTCCCTACTCCAAATTTTCTGGACTGGGGGGTGCTGAATGTCGGCCGGATGCAATTCTTAGGTCTTCAGCCGAGGACAATGTCAATCGATGATCATCCTTTAGCTAAGCAACGCCACTGAACAAGCGAAAATCGCAAAGGTGACTGAGCCTGAGATACCCTGTAATGTAAATGGAGTTGAGGAGCACGAACAAGCATAGAAGCAGCTGGGAAGCCATCAAGGCTCAGCAAGGGGGGGGGGGGGGAGAAAGCGCCACCCCCAAGATGCCCAGTTCTACGGACCACCCAAAGAGCTCTGTGATCTCACCCACACTTTCACACGCATCCATCCCCTTACCATAGGTGCTGAATTCTGTGGGGCTGGCTCCAGGGTAAAAGCTGGGGGCACCGGGCTGGACAGGATATTGCTGAGGCGGAACAACGTACGTGGAGCGGCCCTAGGTCAGAAAGAAAAGAACAAGTACAGAGGGTGAGCACCCAAACTTATGCCTGGAGGATGGAGAATCGCGTAAGCGGAGTAGAGTTGCAGTCATCGGTCTACCGGATCAAGCGGAGCAGAACTGGCAGGATTGGAATAGACAGAGAACAACGGACCACCCCTTGATAGCAGGGGCCACTCAGGTAAGGCCTTGCCTATCCCAGCAGGGCCTCCTAAAGCACAGGACACCTTCACGCTGCTGCTCTCAGAAGATTACATCAAGCCTTCCTAGAGAGCTTACTAGCTAAGAGAGGCTGTGTCCAATCCTGGCTTTTCTGTTTCCACCTTAACTGAGCCATGCAGCAATTCATTCAATTCACTCCTAGAATCATAGAATAACAGAGTTGGAAGGGGCCTACAAGGCCATCGAGTCCAACCCCCTGGAATCCACCCTAAAGCATCCCTGACAGATGGTTGTCCAGCTGCCTCTTGAAGGCCTCTAGTGTGCGAGGGCCCACCACCTCCCTAGGTAACTGGTTCCATTGTCATACTGCTCTAACAGTCAGGAAGTTTTTCCTGATGTCCAGCTGGAATCTGGCTTCCTTTAACTTGAGCCCGTTATTCCATGTCCTGCACTCTGGGAGGATCGAGAAGAGATCCTGGCCGGTGCCCTGTCTGCTGGGTTCATGGGAAAAGGCAGGCACAAAAGCCTCTCAGGACCATTTGCTCATGGGCTTTGTGCTTCCCTGTGGTTTCACCACAGCACCTTAAAATCAAGTCACAGGCTCATGGGTGGTATGTGCCTTTAATCTGCCACCTCTGGGTAGTGAGCTCCAGCAGCCATGTTTGCGCGCTATCATACAGCTTGGATATTTCATTCCACCCCAATCCCCTTATACTTGGGGGTCGGGGGGGGGGCAGAGACTCACAGCGACAAAAGTCCATGAAGCTGTGGTCTAACAACATGGTGGAAACTTCCTTTCAAGGCCAAGTTTGGAAGGCTTGCGCGTTTGGGATACCCTGCTTTAGGCATTAGACGAGGCCATTCGTAGGACGCCTTCCAAATCTAATGAAAAATGCTGGCAGGCAGCAAGGTTGTGAGCGACCATCGCCTGAGAGACTCAGCAGGGAGGCCCACACACAGGTATATGACCACGGAGCCCTCAAGATATATGGCCTTCCCCACCCACCCTTAGGACATTATGGGAGAAAGTGGCAGAGAGAAGGGATGCAAGCGTCCCAGAGGCATACAGAAGTTCTCACGGCAGGTGAAACCACAGAATGGGACACTTTGAGGAGGACAAGGAGGAGCAACTGCAGGACTCTCATAGAGTCATAGAATAGCAGAGTTGGAAGGGGCCTACAAGGCCATCAAGTCCAACCCCCTGCTCAATGCAGGAATCCACCCTAAAGCATCCCAGACAGATGGTTGTCCAGCTGCCTCTTGAAGGCCTCTAGTGTGGGAGAGCCCACAACCTCCCTAGGGAACTGATTCCATTGTCGTACTGCTCTAACAGTCAGGAAGTTTTTCCTGATGTCCAGCTGGAATCTGGCTTCCTTTAACTTGAGCCCGTTATTCCGTGTCCTGCACTCTGGGAGGATCGAGAAGAGATCCTGGCCCCCCTCTGTGTGACAACCTCTCAAGTATTTGAAGAGTGCTATCACGTCTCCCCTCAGTCTTCTCTTCTCCAGGCTAAACATGCCCAGTTCTTTCAGTCTCTCTTCATAGGGCTTTGTTTCCAGACCCCTGATCATCCTGGTTGCCCTCTTCTGAACACGCTCCAGCTTGTCTGCGTCCTTCTTGAATTGTCCTTCTTGACAATTAAGGAAGAGGAACAGAAGGGGGGACCCACAAAGGGTTGCCATCAGGAGTAAAGAAATCTTAAATTAACTGTACAAATACTTTAACCCATTAAATCTGTACACATTTTCATATAAAAGCACACAATGGCTACAATTCACTTTTGGGTGTTTCAGCAGGCGTCTGTGAGGTATTCCCCCCTTTCTTTTGGGGTCTATCTATAGCTCCTGAAAGGACCTATATATATATTTAAATATATAGACATTTTAAATCTGCTCCCTGATAAATTGGGGTGACTTTCTTAGCAGATTAAAGTGTTTTGAAGTTATTGAGTAAGCTTTGCAGCCCTAGCAGAGCTGACCTGCAACTAAGTGCCCTGGACCAGCAAACCCAAGGCCACCCCCATGTTCCACCACGATCGTGAAAGCCGACCAGGAACGCTCTCCTAAGTACACCAATACACGCATAGAATCAAATCTGCCAGAAGGCGCACACACACACACACACACAGGCGTTCTCAGTGGTCATCCCTCCAATGTGGGCGACTTGCCTGATGTGATTTCCTGAAATGGTGCAAAACATTAGGATGGACAAGGAGACAGGGGATAAAATAATTTGCATGCTGCTACCCACCCCATGCCCTGGGAATAAAGTGGCCTAAAAGTGCCATGAAATAAAGAGTCAGTCCACAAGTAGGGCTGTAAAAGCACTGGGGATATTTGGACTTGTTAAATCACTTCCGTCTATGCTTTTCGGATTGTCACCTGTCTTTCCTTCAGTCCTCCGCTCATTGAGGGAATCGGAATTTTTTGTGCCAGAATTTCCTTCTACTTCTGCTAGTCCCCCCAAAATTGTGGGGGTAGTCGTTTTGCAAATCCATGTTACTCTGAAAAAGTGAGTGTCTTGTGAAATCTGCAGCTTGGATTCATGGAAATCCAAAAAACATCTGAATCCCTTGCGGATTTGTCCGGCATCTCTTAAAAAGCCCAGGTGCAGTTTCATGTGCTCAGTCAGGGATGACACGCACGCATGACTGGGCCTGGGAGTCCCGGGGACCCCCCTCCCCACGTCCAGCCCCCGGACATGAGCGCAGAACCCCGCCAGCGCACTTGTGAGACTCCCGCCTTTACCCTTGCGTCAAAGGGCCTCTTAAGGGGGGGGGGAGTGCGCAATTTACAGAGGCTCCCAAAATTGCACAATTCCCCCCTTGCATCAATGGAGGCTACCAGGAAGGGGAAGAGCACAATTTCAGCGTGGGGGCAGACACCTGCCGAGCACTCACTGGGGCAAGGAGAGCCTCAGAAGAAATTTGAGGGGCAGGCACCTGCCCAGGCAAGCACAGGAGGCTTCGTTCACCTGTATGCTCAATAAGCAAGACATGGATCACATCAGGCATGCCAAACCTGGGCTGCTGTGGTTGCCAGCGTGTCATTTCTGACCAACGCATTCAACGCAAACGATAAGATGCCCCCGCCCCCCGCTATGCATATGAATGTTGCGTATTGCGTGAAACGTATCTCCGACATTGCCATTAGAAATGTCCTAATCCAATTTAGGATGCAGCAGAGGGTAACTGCTGTTTGAGAAGGGCATTTTGACAATATACCTTACGTCTCTAGATTCTGCCCATGGGGCAGTGGCCAGTGAAAGGCCTCCCCCATTATTTCTTTCGCTGCCTTAATTTTCTCTACCGTTAAGGGGCGGGGGGGGGGAAGGTTTTTGCAAAAATTTACGAGGAAAACTCACCAGTCTGAATTGGAGAAAATCTATTTTCTGTTCACATTTCATAAAAGGGCGACCTTCCTGGTTGCGGTGAACTTCACCTTTCAGTTTTTAAACTTTGAGCTAATTTCCCACCCACCCTGCTGGATGATAAATAAGCTTTATCGATTATGAATTGTTGTCCTCGAGGCATTTTTATGTATTTCTTCCCTCTCTCTATCTCTCTCTTTTGTTGTAACAATACAATTGTTCTGCATTTATCCATTCATTCCATTAACACGTTTATATGCTTAGGTTATCTTATTGACCTTTTGCTTGGAATAACTGTACCTTTCTTTTTCTGGTCTATTGACTGCAAATAAAGGATTGATTGATTGACATTTATCAGGAACGGCCGCATGCACGTGCAGAAGCAGTGTTACATATATATGTGCATTTATTTAACTAAACATGGCTACCTTCTGACAACCAAGGCAGCAGTGCCCACAGATAACCATAAGAACCACTGGAGCAAGGACTAGGCAAGCTATCTGTTAACAGATGCGAGGTTACAGTGAGGAAGGGTCGTAAGCCTACCCCCAAAAGGCTACCGGAGCCCCATCGCAAAGCAAGCTAGCAGCGGATTCCAGGCGACGTGGATCCCTTGGGGAAGTGCAACAAGCCCTCCGCGTCAGCCCTCCACGGAGAAGACCTCAGGACCCAATCTAGCCCTCACCTGTCCGGGGATGTAGTAGGCGCCTTGCGAAGCAGGGTAGGAGATCTGTGAGGGGATCATCATCACCTGGGAAGCAGCTGGATAAACATGAGTGGGTGGGCCAGGCCGAGCCGACGCGTTACTCTGCACCCGGGAAGCACTTGTCGGAGGCTGGGCCCTGCTCTGGTAGAAATGCTTCAAGAGAGAAAGGAGAGAGGGGCATGCTTAGTTAGCAAGGCCTGGCCTGAGAAATCCCAGAGGTACAGCTGCTTCCCCTTCGCCAGTCCCGCCGCCGCCGCGCCACCCCCACCAAGACTCGGGCGGCGGCTCTGCAAATGCCACCGTGTTCAGGAATCTGCCTGGGCTGAAAGCATAGAACAGGGCTGCTAGCAAATGCGACGCCTGGCAGCTCAGGCGGACTCCCTGCAAAACCAAGCAATGGTTTTGTGTTTGTTGGGTTTTGGGGTTGTTTTTTTTAAGAAGAAAGCCAGTGTCAAGCCCAGAAGAGGCCGCAGAGGAAAAGCCTGACATGTGGGCCGTTTCCGTACAACAGTACATGTCCTGCTCCAGCTTTCCAAGAGTAAAGATGTGGGGTCTCTGTGCTAAGATGACGGAGTTCCCGAAGATCTAATCCTCCAACGGCCCTGGACAGCAACTAGTTTACCTGGAGGGCCGCTCTGAGAGAAGCAAGAGAATGGTGGCAGCCTGGCACCTCAACCTCCACTTCGCAAGGGTGGCCAGATGGCAAATTCGGTGGCTGCAACTAAGCAGGTTGGAGGTGGCTCAAAGTCTTCTTCCCCAAATAAGTGATAGGGCTCTACAAAACCAACCCAAACCCAGAGGTGTAGCGAGGATACATAATGCAAGTCACCCAACCTGCCAATGGGGCGAACTGCCACTTTCTCCAAAACCCACAATTATAGCACTGTGGAGCACATCCGACAGGAACCAGCAACGCTAGGCAGGTCCAAGCTCAGGCGACCTTTCCTAAGGTTTACATGACTAGCCCAAGAAGCTGACCTTCAACCGAATCAGGGATTCTAGAGAGGTGCTGTGGCGTACAAACAGAGCGAGTCCCAGGATGCAACAGAACATCACGTGGAGCCGGAGGAATAAGCAAGAAACAGCCATGAATTCTGGAGCCTAAAGACCAAA
Organism: Elgaria multicarinata webbii; assembly: GCF_023053635.1. Taxonomy (NCBI): domain Eukaryota; kingdom Metazoa; phylum Chordata; class Lepidosauria; order Squamata; family Anguidae; genus Elgaria; species Elgaria multicarinata. Next base: position 11,736,212 of record NC_086178.1, on the reverse strand, counting down.
CGCTTTGCAAGGTTGTTGTTTGGTGTGTGTGTTTTTAAAAAAAGGATGATCCAGAGGCAGCCAGAGCTGGACAGAATTCTCTTGCCCCTTTCCAGAATGCGAAGGAAGACCATTATGGATCAGTGATTCGTGAGACTCCGGTTCCCAGATGTCTACGCAAAAAGGTGAGGAGATACTGAGCCAAAGGCTTGTGTATCCCCGAGGCCTGAAAAACCATTGTTTTAGCTGCACCACAAGCTACACACTGGAGCAGAACAGACACTAAGCAACTTACACTCGGGCTCTCCCTCTCCCAACCGGTTGAGTGTTATAGAAAAGGCATTACCTGAAGAGATCTGAATCCTCCCTGTTAGCAAGCACGCACGCACGCATACGCACACACAAGGAGAAAGGGGAGAGAGAGAGAGAGAGAGAAAGAGAGAGAGAGAGAGACAGCAGTTACCTATGACCAGACAAGTCAACAGGCCCAGAGGAACAGCCCAACACTGAGCAGGGAAGCAACAGCAGCCACATGAGAAGGAAGCTTGGTTTGGGGGGCGGGGGTGGAGGGGCGGAAAGGAGACAAGGTGATAAAGAAATGGGCTGGGACTTGTCCCCAAAAGATTGTCGTGTAAAACAACGCACTACCAGAGAATGATGTCAGAGAGGACAGCCAGCGGAACCTCAAGACAATGTTACTTGCCAAGGTTTTACACCAGTCCCCCGAGAGTTCGATTAAATTCCCACTGCCTGCGCAAGACTGCAGAAACAAGGGGGCTGTTGAACAGCTGGGCAGGCCAAAATGCGCAGCAGCGCAGACCAGAACGTGCAGCAGCGCTGATGCGCTGCTCTCAGCGTGGTGGGTCACAATCTGTGCCAGTCTGCCTAGTAGCATCTTCTGCATCAGCTTCCAAGGGTCCAGTCCTCACTTTTGGAGCGCTCCATTCCCGGGTTTCAACTCCATTCCCTCCCTTGCCTCCTCATGTCTCCTCTCCATTGGCTATAATCTCACCTGTGGTCTGATCTCCCCCGATATTTTCCACTTTGGGGAGGAGCCGGGAACACATTTTAATGTTTCCTGCTGTACCCAAATGGCAAAGACCATCTCACACATGTGTTCTGCACAGCACCTAGACACTGTAGGCTCTAGGAGAGAACCTAGCAATCAGAATTCATCTAGAGCACCTCCCAGAGAAGGAGGCAGCAACCAGCAGAAACAAATCCAGTGGTCAAGAAATGCCTTGAGAAGCACAGATATCATAATAAACGCCATCTTATAATAAATACTTCATTGGAGACATGGATCACACCTAAGAAAAATAAAACACCCTAACCTCTGGCATTCGTGTTGAATGAATTATTTAATTTGGATCACAACCTTGGGGGCTCTTTGATAAACGGAAAAGTCATGAACGTGATTGCTAGAAAGATTTATTAAAGCACAGTTTTATCATATGTGCTAAAGCAGATAAACCCTTTCTTCCCAGGACCTTCAAATTAGGCTTTGGGCTCACCCAAAAATATATTTATAGAATCATATCATAGAATAGCAGAGTTGGAAGGGGCCTACAAGGCCATCAAGTCCAACCCCCTGCTCAACATAGGAATCCACCCTTAAATGACTGCTTACTATGCTTAAAAAACAGAAACAATTAGGAGACTATTAAAAATGCTATCTAAAATTTATCGTAACCTTTCAAATCTTACTTGGACTGGCATAAATCATACATGATGAAATGGAGGATAAAGCTACAGATAGGAATACCAGATGATGCCTGACATATTTTATTCTCCAAAGCAGTTCTTCTACAGCCTGGTGCTCACCGGTTTATCTACAACCAGGTTTCCCATTTTCAATTGGTTTGGATATCAGAGATTTAAGATGACCATGCAATGGCACTGAATAAAATTTGTAATTTTATATATATATATATATATATATATATATATATATATATATAAAAAGTAACCAACGGTGTTAGATTGATTTCACCCATAGGGGTTTCACCGTTGTGTAGTCTCCTTCAACAACAGTAGCAGAAACACTGAAATGTTCATTTAATTTTTGAAAGTTTTTGTTTCGTTTTTTGCTGGACAACGTAAAAATGATTTTCCTTGCATGGGATCCAATACTATACGTTCTCATTGCCACAAGACTAGTATATGCAAAACACTGGAAAGTGATCTTTGCACCCGGAAAAAAACCTGATTGCTTAAGGAAATGATGGGATTTGTTTATTTTGAGCTTACAGCTTATCGAAGATCACCAATACAGTATGAAAACATGAGATCATTTTCAGTTCGACCGCACGTTATATAATTGCGGGATTACACGTTGTAAATAGTTACATGCAGTATCTGAATATCGGATTGTTTTTCTTTGTATATTATAGAGGATGGTTTGTGAATACTTGTTTTCATGTCTTCAGCAATAAACTGGGGTGGGGATGAGGGAGTCAAGAAAAGCCTTAACTTTCTTCTGCTAAGTGTTCCCGTGGCTAAGACGAGTCTCCACTGCTGGAACCACATCCCATTTCTGCAGGAAAGGAACATCTCCTGGCTGTTCCCCCCACCCATAACAAGCACGGTCCCAGCCTCGTGAACCTTGGGCAGGGCCTCAAGGACGGGAAGAAGCACTCATGTGGCAAGGAGTCCCAAAGGACCACGTGTGGGGACCGCCAAGAGCAAGGTCACCCTTGGTCCCTTCCAAGCATTGGCGGAAATGAGCTAGGATTGGGGATGTGTCCAAAGCAATTTGCACACACCACAGCCCGGTTCCAGCCCCAAACAGCTCATGCCGTTCAGGGGTGGGCCAAGCGGGAACGTCAAACAGACCTGATGAGGCAGAGAAATGGGGAATCCAAACGGCAAGGGGGCACGGCCACAGACGAGAGGCTGACCTGATGGTGGACTGCCCAGACGCCACCGTTTGCTGTAGCAAGGAGCGACTGAGCTTCTCGCCATGGGCGCCATTCACAACGCCCAGAGCTGCAACTACATCCCCGAAGGACCAGGTATTTAAAAAAACATGGCTCAAGTTCTCGCTAGGCCAGTGGACACGGAGCCATGGAGTGGAGCTGCACCACCCCTTGACCTTCCACCTGGGGCAGGACCCTACCAGACACTTTGCTCTGCAGTTCCTCACAGTACGGCACGTGCAAATGTCATGGAAAATGGCCACCATGTCTAAATGAACACAGCGGTGCAGTCGTGCAAGGAGCCATGGCAACCAGGGCTGGGGTGAGTGTAATAATAAATCAGTGGTTCCCAAAGTGGGTGGTACTGCCCCCTTGGGGGCGGTGGGATTGCATAGGGGGGTGTTAAGATGCAAGGGGGCAGCGGGGGGGCACTAAGAGGCAAGGGGGTGGCAGGGGGGCGCTCGAGGTGGTCTTTTCCGAGAAGGACCTCTCCAGAAGGTCTTAAAACCCAGGGACATTTTTATGGGAGAAGGTAGTTTGGTCCCAAGCCATATATGGGAAGAATCCACACATGTATTAATACTGTTTAAGAAGAGTCCTTTTAACGGTGAATTGAAGTGTTTCAAAAGCACCAAAACCCTAATGAAGAGACGTACCCTGCTTGGTGTGCTCCGCCACGCCGGCTGCAAAACAGAGGCGCTCGCTCTCTTTTCCCTCCCTCCCACGGCAAGCCTACAGCGTGTGCTTTGGATTTTGAATAAATATTAAATTAATTGTTACTGTTTTGAATTTTATTGTTATTATCTTCCTTAGTGGGTCGTTGAAAACCGCTATTCTGAATAATGGTTTTTATAGGGTAGGGTAGGGGGGCACTGGGCATGAGTTTGTGGAACCAAGGGGGCGGTGACCTGAAAAAGTTTGGGAGCCACTGTAATAAATCGTAACGGATTGTCTTCAAAAATTGAAAGGTAGCACGGAAGCATTCCACCCTTAGCACATACACCATCCTTCCCCAACCTGGTGCTCTCCAGATGTGCAGTGCATCACATCTGGAGGGCACCAGGATTAGGGAGGCTGATATATACAAAGTTTTCACATGTTCAAAGCACTTTGTTAACTCGGTAATACTGAAAACACTTCTGTGTTTTAGGCCAGTGTCATCAGCCAAAGGAAGCTGGTGCGAAGAGATGTCGGCTTGCTACGGTCACATACTGAGAGTATGGCAGAGGTAGGATTTGACCCACGGGCTTCCTCATTCACAGCTCAGTCTCTTATGCAGAGGCTCGATGGGGGTCTGATGTGGTTCAGAGGCTCCCTGCTGAAGACCCAGGCCTCCCGCACTTCCACAAGAAAGGTCTGTCTCAAGAATTGTTAGTCATGATCTGGTGATTGGCCACCAAGCTTGGAAAGCTTCTTATCCTGGCAATTCCGAGCCTAGCAAAAGAAGCACCATGGCAGACAGAGTACAAATCTCCTTGGTCACCATGTTTGGTGGTATTCAACAACAGGACACATGGATCTTGTCCTATCATTGAACCAACAAGGTACTGAATCCAACAGGGGAACATGAATTCACTCAGAATCCCAGCCAAGGCCTAAGTATATAAGGGGGTAAGTAAATTAAGGGTTCTACAAAGCATCTCCTGGGCAGATTTGTGCGGGGAGAGCAAGTAGCTGTATCGCATGGGAGGAGCATGCAACCTCTTTGGTCAAAGTTCTCACTAACGGAAGCTTGCAAGACCCAGTCTAAGGCAACCTTGTCTCTTTCCCCTTGCCTGCTGCCAGACCAATGGCTTAGCTGTCCCTCGGTGAGCACCCCGGTACAACAGAGACATGGAAGCTACCATAGCCAAAGGGATGCAGGGTGAGATAGACATTTTGAGGCAACAGAGAGGCTATATCCTTCCTGCAAGCGCCAGGAAGCTTGCTGGCAATGTGACGGTCACAGTGGGCCGGCCCAAGAATGAAGTCCACAGCCCCCGCAAAAGGCAACACACAGGAAGGCTAACAGGGGGTTGGGTGAGAATAAGCAGGCAGCTCCAAAATGGTTCTGAGAACAGCCCCCGGGAGGGACAGGCAGATCGCTTCGTGGGACGGATGGAGGAGGCACCGATTAGGGAAGCAACGTAGGCAGAAGAAGCGCCTCCCAAGCAAGAAATGCAGTAGCCGAGAAGCAGCCCATCCTGAGTCAGGCATCATGCAAGTCACAGAGGAAGGGGAGAGGGTGCTGTGTTACGGACACCGCAGGCAAACTGTCCTTACCCACACCTAGTCATCCGTTGCCCCGGACGATACGGCAGTTCTTGCATTGCTGCTGAGCATCTGTGCCATAAATTCGCCCCCCCCAAACACACACACCTCATCTTCGATTTTACTCTTTGATGAGATTCATTTCCTCCAAAGCTTAAGGAATTGGGCAGCAAGGTCCCCTTTAAAACACAGTTCTTGGCATTTCTGCAGCACTTCGGAATGTCAGAAATGCCTCCCCTATATTTATCTCATTGCGCTCCTTACAACTCCTCTGTCAGTTGTAAGGGTATTATTATCCTCCTATTGAGGGTGGGGAGCTGAGAGGGAAGCCTGCCTGAGGTCAGCTGGCAAGTTCGTAGCAGGTACCAGATCTGAACCAGGGACTTTTTAGCAACTGTGCCGCATCCGCTACCCTCTTTGTAGGCCAGACCAAGCGATCAATAGCCAATAATAATAATAATAATAATAATAATAATAATAATATACCCCTTGAGCCAGTTTCCCTGCAGGGTCCGAGCAAAGCCCCCATGTGGCTGCACCCCCACCAAAAAGGATTGCATACAGCATGCAGTGAGGGGAATGGGGAAGGGTTAGTACCTGCTGATGTAAAGCACGAGGCCCTGCTGGAAACTAAGATAGGAAAGAGCGAGGGGAGAGGAGACAAGAGCAGAGCGTCACTGACAGTTACAGGCATCTCCCCACCCCACCCCACACGCCTCACTCCCCAACGTGGCCTGGCTGCCCTCGGCGGCCCCCCTCAGGACACGAAGCGAGGGCGGGGCGATTCCCACCACGCCTCCGCCTTCCTGGCTGGCTCCACGGTGCTCATGCAAACCAACGTCCCCACCCGGCACGCGCTGCAGAGGCATTCCTGAGTCAGCGGCGCCTGCAGACCGAGTCAGCCTGCAGGGCTCCGTGCGCCCAGCAAGCCCTGAGCCACGAGCAACACGGAAGAACCTGTTCGGCAGCACAGCAGAGAACGGGATCCTGCCACCAGAGAGAGTCTTTGTGGCCCAAGCAGCCGCCGCCACTGCCGCCGCCGCCACTACCACCCCCTTACCTGTCGAGGCTGGGAAGGCGTATTCATTTGGGTAGCTTGCGCTGGGTTAAAAACCACAGGTGCCGTCTGGCCAGGAGGAAATGCTGACTGCTACGAAGGGAGGAAGAAGAGGAGCAGGTTAGCAGCTGCAGGAGCTGCCCCCAACCCCCAACCCCCGTCTAGGCAGCACACGAGCAGCAGGGAGCGTTCAGGTGAGCAAGACGCACGCTGCGACCCTAAGCCGAGGTTCACCAAGGGGATAAAAATGGCTGCCCAGTTAATGGGCTGTTAGATCAAGCCACAAGCAGAAGGCAAGTGAGCCGCCCAAAGATGCATTTGGAGCCGCTCGCGCCGAAGAGGGGCTCCCTCCCAAACCACCAGCGGAAGAGAAGAGCAGCGGAAGGAGCCCGTTGAGTGGGAAAGAACAGTGGTCCCCCCCCACACCTTTAAATATCACAGGACAGAGGGACAAGACGGCCTGGGAGGGTGAATCCTTACCTGTGGAAGTCCAGGAGAAGGGGAGGGGTGTGGGGCTGATGGGGTTCCTCCTGAGGGCTGTGGAGTTTTGTTCATTTCACGTGGTGCTGCATAAGGATCCCCTTGCTATCTGTTGAGGTGGAGAAAGAGAGCGACATCATCACACTGAACACAGAAGGAATCAGACGCGACTAAAGGCTCAGGAGCGAGCTTTCACTGGGACAAGGTTGAAGGCAAAACTGCACCCCACAGCAGATGGGAAGGGTATGTGAGAGCAGCCCAAAAAACAAGGACGGACCGACGTCTGGGTCTCATCGGAGGAAGCGTGGAATGGCCTGGGCACGCAAGAGATGGCTCTCACGTCACCACATGCATGAGACCAGTGTGCGGAACAGAACAGCAGCACCTATAGCCAAAATTCAGGTGAGCGCTGTAAGGAGTGCTGCCAATTAAGAGCACCATCCAGCCACCGGCCTCTTTCAGTACCAAGATACAGTTGCCCACCACACTTCCTTGGGTCATATTCCACCCCAAGAGGCTCTCTATTTTTACAGTGCTGCCCGCAGTAGAGTATCCTGGGCTCCGGTAGCCCCACAAATTGTGGGAGGTTGATTTCGGTACATGTAGAGAAATGGCACTCAAAAAGTTCTGAAAGTTAATGCCAGGACAGCCTGCATTCCGAATATCTATACTGTATGGAATCAAACACAGAATTTGGCCTCCTGGGAACCTGCTTGCACTTCCATTAAAAAAAAAGGAAAGGAGAAAAAAGACCATGTTTCTAGCCAGCATGCTTGCAGTACCTAAAATTAAGGAAGGAGGGGAGATGTCTGAACTCTGGTTCATACTGATCATTCCCAGAGGCATCATCTAGACCACATTCATTTGATGGCAATGCGCCCCCCCCCCCCCTCGTCCCCATCCCCACACTTTTCCTCTATGTCTCCTGCTTTTAAGGCCTTGGGTGCAACATCTTGTCAGCTTGCAACCAACCCTAGTTCATATTTCCTCCAAAAAAGCTTGAATGAAGAGTTGCTGAGCTAAGCACCAAGGCACTGGCTGAAAGAGGATGTCCAGCAGCGATGCTTGATCCCACTCAGGCAAAACAGCACTAGAAATGGAAGGATTCACTCCCACATCGAAACCTACCAGACACCGAGCAAAGCGGCACTCTCACGGACACGCAGTGGAAGCAAAACGACTTTGGGCCAGAGCCGTGCCAGAGTCCATCTCTCCTGGCAAGACGAAGGATGGACCATCCTTCGTCCAAGGCCTTGAGTTTCTCAGATACGACCCACTGAGTCACCCAGTCTGCTTTACTGATCTGCACGGGGTAGGACTGGACGTGGCCGCAACAGCCTCCACCGCTCACGTCCTGTGGGCCCAGTAACAACCCGTTCTGAAAACCACCAACTCAAGCTGCCGTGTCTAAACGGATCCCGACATCAGGCCGTACACTGCTGGGAAGACCATTCCCTTTCACAGTATTGGGTTTTTCTCCAGCACATTCCGGTGCACAGCGTCTCACGCAAGCAAGATGACTTGTCCAAATGCAATTCATGGCCGGCCAGAGACTTCAACCGCAGCCGGCTCCATCTGCAAACTAAACACATGAACCCACTGCACCACCATGACCCCCCATTACACCCCACAGCACAACCTCCCTGCATGCTTGGGACACTGAATGAGGCTGCAGCTAGAACAAACAGGAGCCCCTCGCCTGTTCGTACAGAGGAAGGGTTCCGTCTCTTCTCCCTGCTGTGCTCCCCAGTCCAACAGGCCGGATCAACAAGCTCTGACCCAAACACACACCCAGGCACGTATTCTAAGGTACAAGAACCAAATTCTCCCAGGTGGGATTAAGGAGGAAACAAAAGCAACTGACTCCTACAGAATACAGGGCATGTCCACTCCACCTCCTGACAAGTTTTGTCAGGAGACCACATCACGCCAGTCCTCTTGCAGCTTCATTAGCTGCCAGTCCAGGTCCGGGCCCGATTCAAAGTGCTGGTATTAACATTTAAAGCCCTAAATGGCTTGGGGCCAGGCTATCTGAAGGAACACCTCCTCCCATATGTACCTGCCCGGACCCTAAGGTCATCCTCAGGGGTCCTTCTCCGTGAGCCCCTGCCAAAGGAAGTGAGGCAGGTGGCTACCAGGAGGAGGGGCTTCTCTGCTGTGGCCCCCCGGCTGTGGAATGAGCTCCCTAAGGAGGTTCGCTTGGCACCTACATTATATGCTTTTAGACGCCAGGTGAAGACCTTTTTATTCGCCCAGCATTTTAACAGTCTATAAATACATTTTAACTTGGTGCTTTAAATTTGAAATTTTGCATTGCTGCTGTTTTTATCTGGTTGAGCTTTTATATTGTATTTTATATTATGGTTTTATACTGTTGTTTTATACTTTGAATGTTTTTAATTTTTGTGAACTGCCCAGAGAGCTCCGGCTATTGGGCGGTATAGAAATGTAATAAATAAATAAATGAGTTTTGCTCTACCGACTGCTCTCTTAGGGAATGGGGGGGGGGGCAATTAGAAGCCTCCTGAATCTCTGCAGGCTGAAGGGCAAGTGCACACAAGTGTGCAAACACACACACACACAAAGTCAAGGTGCAAAGGCCAGACTCCCGCCAGGAGTTCAGGCAGTAAACAGCAATACAGCCATCCTGTGGAATCTCCTGGGACCGGAAGCCTTTGGGTCTGCACAGGGCCTAAAGCCCTCAGCAGCACAAAATGAGGTACAGCCAGGGCGAGGGTGGGTGGAGGTGTCGCCAAGGCAGTGCAGCCAGGAGAGAGGTCCCTCTTCAGTCCCTCTACTCAAACAGACCTAGAGCCCTGCTGTAACCTGACCCTTGGGCTGCTGCAGTCAGCATTTCAGGCTACAAAGACTTGTGGGGGAGAGAAGGAAGCATACGCAATGCAAAAAGGGACGGGGGGGGGGGAACCCACCCAGGACAGGCTTCTGCAGGGCTCCAATTCAGCCCACAACACAGCCGAGCAAGTTCTTGGCTGGGTGGGCCCTACTAAGGACACCTGAGCTCCAATTCAGCCAGGATTTCGATCCTGCAGATTTCACAGAGCGCTGGCAATAAAGCTGAAGCGTACGTGGGGTGAGGGTGGGAAAAGGATGAGGGTGGCGCAATCTCTTCGCTGCTTCTGGGGTTACAGTTACCAGCCCTCAGAAAAGGGCTTTCCTTTCTCCCTGGTCTTCCCAGCTATTACTAGTTTGGAATGCCATTATTTTAATAGAGTCTGCCTTGGGTGGGTGGGTGGGTGGGTGCTCATTCAGAGGCCGGGGAGGTTCCAGGGCCACAACTGCACAGCATGAAACAAGACTGTCATTCCTCCCCCCCCCCCCCCACAGCCAGCCACAGTGCGGTACAGCATCATGCACAAGCACACAGGGAGGGGGCACACTGCAGACCTTCTCATGGAAAGCCACTCCACGCAGCGCGATGACCTATCACGGGACACCGCCCCAAAAGGCCCTCAATTTCCAGACGTGGGAACAGAAACCATCCCTCCCCGCAACCCCATAAATCACAAGATAGCCCTTCTTAGAAAACGGATATGCCAAAGAGCTGGGAGGAACCCGGCCATTGCCTCAGGGGAGGCCCGTGAACACCTGAATTGGCCCGACACCCCTAAAGAGCCAGCGTGAAGTTGTGAAGAACACAGCCAGTGGTGCCCCAAGGTCTGGGGAGAGGTAATTCTGGGTGAAAGTCATTCTCCCCCGTCAGCACACACAGACACACAACCCTCCGCTCCAAGTAGGCTTGGTGAAGCTCTCTGCCAAGGACTCCTCCCTCCCAAGGCCAAGACATTCCCTGAGCGCAGGCCCAGCCCCAACAACATTCAACTACGAAGAAAAAGATTGGGAACACAATCTACACCCCCCCATCTCTCCCTCTCTCTCTTGCACACACACTCACACAGGCACACCACCACCCCAAATCCATGACAATGCTAAACCGAGCCTTGTCGTGGCCTCCATGTGGAAGTACCCCCCCCGCACCCCCTCTCCAGCCCAAACACCCAACTCAAAGCATGCACAGAAAAGACCCAGCCGGTGGAGATGGGAAATACTCACCCCTAAGTAGGAAAAACCCCGGGCCGGTTTCGTAAGCAGCGGAGACTTTTCATCTGCCAGACTTTGAGAAAATGATGGGGTGGGGGGTGGGGAGAGACTATCAGCCTGCAAACCTGCTGGTGCGCGGCGGGGAGGGTCGGGCTCGCCAAACATGGGCAAGGCAGGGGACAGCCCCCCACCCCCACCCGGGGAAGGCCAGGAACATGAGTGCCGGGAGCTGTCGGCGGTGTCAGATCGCAGAGTCTGCTGCAGTGCAGAGACACCGAGACAGAGAGAGGAGAGAGAGGAGAGAGAGAGGCAGGCTGTGGAGAACCAGGGAGCACCCAAAACCCCACCCACAGTCACAGCCATTCGGCCCCAGCACTGCCCAAACCAGTCGAGAGAAAATCCCACGCCTACACGCCTGAGTCACTCGCATTGCACAGGCAGGAGGAGGAGGAGGAGGGAAGAAGGCAGGCAGGCAGGCATGCTCCTGGCCCAACCCAGCACAGCCGCTCCCTCCTGACAGGGCCAAGCAACCAGACACCCACCTGCACGACTCAGGCAGGCACCAGGCAGATGGCAAAAGGCAGCCTGGATACTGCGCCACTTCAGGGCGCCGACACCCACGGGAGGCCTTCCTGCGCTGAGGAGCGCGCCCTGCTTCACCCTGGGAGCAGAGGGGGGCTTCACACCCCCACCGCACCGCCTTGAAAAGCAGCAAGGACAACCATGCCTGGAAGGGAGGGGGCAGCAGAGGTGTCAGGATTGGACTCAAGGGGGAGAGAAGTCAACGCAGTTAAGTCAACTTGGGAAGTAGAAGACCAAGTGTCATGGGGGGGGGGGGTCAAGCAAGGAGACAAAGTTCAACAACAGACCGCTACAGTGATGCAGGATCATGTCTTGGCACATCAAGGGGACAGAATTGGAGCAATTGAGATCAAATCCCACCGTAACTACAAACACGGTGGCCGTAGGCAAAAAGTCATTCTCGGCCTCAGTTTTCCTATCTGTAAATTGGGGAGAAGCACGATCGATCCACGCCCTGTTTGCACAACAGAAGACTATAATGCACTCTGTAATAATGCAACAACCGGCAGCCGTTGTCTCTCAATGCTTCTCTGGAGAAAGCGCATCCCGCCAACAGACGGTTCCTCACAGCCTAGCAGGCTTCATGGACCAAGCATATGCAGAGTGAAGCCCTCCCGTTCCTGCTTACAGTTCAAGAAAGGACAGGCCCCTGCTATGCCCCCTTAGAGGAGGATTTTACAGAAGCGGAGGGGTTCAAAGGCAGAAGAAAGTGGAGGCGGACACCCGCGAGCTCAGCTAATACAACTCGGGGGCACTACAAGGCAGAAGCTAAAGGAATTTAGTGACCGCAACCTCACCCATACGTCTCCCCACCCCCTCGCCAAAGAGAATCCCACAAAGGCATGCTACAGTATCATCACCGCTTTGCAAAGAAGGAAAACAGCCACGCAGCTAGGAGACCCTCAGCGTTTACCACTCTTGTACTCAAGGGTACATCTGAAGCACAAGTAGGCCTGAAGCCTCCCAGGGCAGAAATCAGGAGAGGCAATTCCCAGGGGTCACGGAAGTGGGTTGCCATGGCACTGGGCAATCAGCGTTTGGAGCAATCCGGCAAAGGAGTGTTGGGAGGGAACCGCCGGTACTTGGGTCATGACCAGGCCTAAAGAGTGATTACACCGGGTTAAAGAGACTACAAGCCGCATTTCCACGCTGAGATTGCTGCAGAAAAGCGGAAAATAAATCCCTGCCCAGAGACAGAGCCTATCTAAGGGGACTGGGGCAAAGAACTCATTTGCTAGTCTAACCCCAAACGCTCTTAGCTTGGATACAGAAGACCCGCGGACACCCCGAGACAGGGAAAACCACTAACAAGAGTCATCACTGCAGTCCCTTCACAGGAGGGGTCCGTTCATGGCGTGCAAAAGATGCTTTCCCCACCCCCCCAAGTAAGAATAGGGTGAGGCTACATCACAATGGCCTGCTTTAGGCCCAAACCCCACCCAGAATGCACGACACAACAGCACGACATTGATGTGGGCAGAACTACAGCTCAAGCCACAATTTTGCAGCTGTGACAGCAAGGCTATTTTTTTCCAGTGGCCACTCATAATGATCAGAAGGTGCTTCTTTCTTCGGCTCCGTTGTTTAGGCCAGTGTCTCTCAAAACTGGGTTGGGAAGAACAGTGCCAGGCAGAATTGTTCACAGGCGCATAAAAGTGGAGGCCGCAAGGCCATTTGGTCACTGCAAAAGGGAGGAATGGGGCCACGGGTCTCTGGCTAGGACATCTCAGTCCCCTCCAGATAGCTCACGGTTGCAAACGGGAGCAAGGCAAGAAGCTCAGGACAGGGAGGGGAAGAGGTGAAATATCAAGTAAAAGCGTTGATTAGTAAAATCACCATTTCATCACGTTTGAGAAACAGGGCAGGGCGCTCCACTCCCATCACTAAGTGTAACCACTGAATTATTAACTCTGTTCCACAAAGGGCACTGCAGTCAAGGGGGTACCCACAACTTCATTTTAAGGCAATTGTTCCTGCTGAATGCCAGCAGTCCTCTATTTAGCAGGGGGCTGGACTAGATGGCCTTACAGGCCCCTTCCAACTCTACTACACTACTCAGCCTCCACAAAAGGGTCCCCACTGTGCCATCTCTGGAGGGAAGGGGTGCTACTCCCCAACAACTGTGTCCCACAATAGTGAAGCAACAGCCACCTGACGGCCGTCAGATTCACACGCACCCAAGACTTGAGCCATTCAAGGTCTGTCGGCATAATATTGATTAGCCCAGCCAGCACCTTTAAACTAACTCCTCGAAGGTTAAAAGACTGAGATAGCAGAGAGCTGGAGACTTAAACTTCAGCCACAAGGCAGCTACTGGGTTTGATCAGGCTGTTCTGCCCAAGGCCCCACCCTGGCACTTTAGGGTTTATATACATCAAGCAGGAAATGATGGGTGTGAATCTAACCTATTCAGCTAATTGTTATTCTAACCTCTTCACCACTTCAACTGCTCTTTACCTAGAAAATGAAAGGGAAGAGAAAGAAAGAAAGAAAGAAAGAAAGAAAGAAAGAAAGAAAGAGAGAGAGAGAGAGAGAGAGAGAGAGAGAAGAACCAGTCAAAGTGTCTAGTTCCTGCAGTCCCTAAAAGTTTCATTCTGCCCCAACATATGTGAAAAGTGTTTACTCAATTTTGTTCAGAGCCAGTTTCTAGAACTTTGTTTTTTCTTCAAGCCCTAAAAGGGGGTGGGGGTGGGAGGTTGGGCTTGAAACCTTGCTCACAGATTCGACTGCCTTTGAAGAGTGTTCGGAAACTCTAGCTGGTTCAAAGAGCTGCAGCCAGATTGTTGACGGGGGCTGGTTACAGGGAGCACACAACTCCCCTGTTAAAACAGCTCCACTGGCTTCCAGTCTGTTTCCGGGCACAATTCAAAGTGCTGGTTATGACCTATAAAGCCCTATATGGTTCGGGTCCAGGTTATTTGAAAGAACGTATTCTCCCTTATGAGCCTGCCCGTGCTTTGAGATCTTCTGGAGAGGCCCTTCTTTCAGTCCCACCTTCTTCAGAGGCACGCTTGGTGGGATCATGGGAGAGGGCCTTCTCGGTGGCTGCTCCGGTGCTCTGGAACTCTCTTCCCGGGGAAGCTAGGCTGGCTCCCTCCTTGATGGGCTTTTGGAAGCAGGCTAAAAAAAATTTGTTCCAGCAGGCCTTTGGAGAATAATCTGGCCCTCCATCTATGTTAATGTCTTATAATTTTGTTGTGTATTTAAAATGTTTATGGTTTTGTTCCCCCCCCATGTATATTTTAAACTTTGTAAGGCCGCCTTGAGGCCCAGCATTGGGCAAAAGGCGGGATACTAATACTAATACTAATACTAATAATAATAATAATAATAATGGTCATTCAACCAATCTCCTCTGTTTATCCCTTGTCTGAATCCTGGACAGCCCACCCAGTTAAGACCAGAACACCGCTCTCCAGTCTTCATATGCTGACCCCTCGCCTACAAGAGCTGATGCAGCAGAGGCCCCCAGGTTCAAATCCCACCTCTGCCATGAACTCATTAGGTTTAGAAAAGCCAGCTTCTCTTGGCCTCCTCTCTCCAATGTGCAACACAGGGATAAATAAACGCCTTCCTTACAAACCCAGTTTGCAGTTCAAGGCCAGCTCATCATGGGTTATTTAACCACAATGAGACGTGCCACAGCTGTTTTAATTGCAAACCCTCCCCATCGGAGTGGCACCCAGTCATCATGGGCTATTTGAGGGTTAAACCACAATTTGCAGTAGGGGTTAAGCGAGGGTTGTTTAACCCTCGAATAAACCACAATGACCAGGTTTGGATGACATGGCACAACACAATCAAAATGGCAGCCACACACACACACGACAGATCATCCTGGATTATATAACCCACAATGAGCTGGAAGTATTGTGTGAACTGACCCATAGGGTTGCTGTGGAGATTACTTAGATACTACATGCCACTTTCAACATTCCAATGCATTAAAATGACTGCTATTATTAATTATTAGATCCCCTCCTCCCATGGGAGCTATTTCCTAAAAATTCTCAGCAAGATGCAGTTGCCACCCCCCAGCAGAAATGGCAAGCAAGCCAACACCCACAGGTGGGGACAGGAGATGTAAAATCAATAATTTTTAAGATGTATTGATTCCTGTACTAATGTTGCTCCCCTAAAAGGCCATCGAGTCCAATAATATATTATTATTATTATTATTATTATTATTATTATTATTATTATTATTATTATTACCCCTGGGATGCCAACCTGTTTTCCAGAGGGAGGGTTTTATGATGATGCAAGCTATTTTGGACAGGGACTGCAGCTACTCTCCACAGGCAAACAAAGCCAATGTCCACCCTGGCCTAAGGCTGGCTTGGACACACCCAATCTTGCCAGGCTATTATTATTATCATCATCATCATCATCATCATCATCATCTATATACCACCCCACAGCAGAAGCTCTCTGGGTGGTTTACAAAGATTAAAACACGTAACATTAAAAACAAATATACAAAATTTAAAACCATAAAAAGCATTTTAAAAAAAAACAGATTACATACAATATCTATCTATTCTGGGTCAGTTAAAAACTCAACATATGCTGTTAAATGCCTGGGAGAAGAGAAAAGTTTTGACCTGGCGACGAAAAGATAATAATGTTGGCGCCAGGCAAGCCTCATCAGAGAGATCTTTCCATAATTTTTTTTTGGGGGGGGGGGGGGGGGAACCACTGAAAAGGCCCTCTCCCTTGTTGCCATCCTCTGAGCTTCCCTCAGAGTAGGCACCCGGAGGAGGACCTTAGATGTTGAGCGTAGTGTACAGGTAGGTTCATCGAATCATAGAATAGTAGAGTTGGAAGGGGCCTAAAAGGCCATCGAGTCCAACCGCCTGCTCAATGCAGGAATCCACCCTAAAGCATCCCTGACAGATGCTTGTCCAGCTGCCTCTTGAAGGCCTCTAGTGTGAGAGAGCCCACGACCTCCCTAGGGAACTGGTTCCATTGTCGTACCGCTCTAACAGTCAGGAAGTTTTTCCTGATGTCCAGCCGGAATCTGACTTCCTGTAACTTGAGCCCATTACTCCGTGTCCTGCACTCTGGGAGGATCGAGAAGAGATCCTGGCCTTCCTCTGTGTAACAACCTTTTAAGTATTTGAAGAGCGCTATCATGTCTCCCCTCAATGACTTCACAATTTCAAGAACTGCACAGGCCAGACTGCCAGCCGTTCTAAAGTACAGCCCAGGTGAGCATGACAGTCAGGCCCACTGAATTAATCTTTGGCCAGCTGTGCTGAGGGCCTCCGAAACATCCTTACATAATCACCGGCTGCCTCACCACACATTCAGGCTGCGTTCGCATGAACAGGAAATAGCGTAAGGTGCTTCTGCAGAAGATAAGGCCAGAGGGCTTGTCTTATTACTGTCCTGGACAGGACGACTTTCCCAAGAGAAGGCCCATATTCACTAAAGCCAAATGGGAATTTCACAGAGTTGTCCTCTTGGAAACCAAGAACACTGCCCCAGGAAGGCATGGTGCAGGGCCTGTGCTGGTCAATAATCGAAACAGCTAAGGAATGGGGTAGTGGCTCAGCTTTTGAGAGGGGCACATTTTCCTGCTCCTTCCCCGCTTGGTATCACTTAACATTATGCAGAGGCAAACCAGTGCACTGCTCAGCTATTCCCAGCGCCAATCAACTGGGCAGCAGGAGGGAGGAGGCACAATGGGGCCTCGTCGTGCAGGGAGGGGAGGTTCAAACCTCCCTGTCCCCACACGCTGAGATTCAGGATGGGTGCACACACGCTCGTGTGGGGTCTGGCATAGGAACAGGGTGCATCTGTCTGCAAGAGAGGGAGGAAGGCTGTGTGGGCTGTCTGGGTGTGCGGAAAGGGTGCATTTGTGGTGTGACTGGTGATGAGGAAGCTGTGTGTTGAGGGATGGGGAGGCAAAGTGTGTGTGTTTGTGTGTCCGTGTGGGAGAGAGGGATGCCGACAAGTGTGCAGCCCCCAACCCAGTGCAGCCCTCAGGGGCAAAAAAGGTCGCCCACCCTTGGTTTATGTCAACGTGGCTTCAGATAGGTTTGGAGTGCTGCAAGAGTGCTGGCCCGCTGCAATCTCCATCCCCAAACTTGCCAATGTTTCTGTGCTAGAACTGACGGAAGCACAACAATGCATTTCCAAAGCCTTGCCAAAGAGGCCCGGTGGGGGGGATATAGTCCTGCACCACCACCCCACCAAGGGTTTCGAAAGCTTCAGCATCAGACAAGCACCTCCTTCTTTGACAGGGCGGTAGACGGAAACCAGGCACCTTATGCCCCTTCTGAGTCAATTTAGGAACCGGAAGAAAAAATTGCATCTGATATTTATGGGGAGAGGGGGGGGAAGACAAGGAAAAAAGGGTTTCATCAATAGCTGTGGGACTGACTAGCTGGTAAGTCAAAGGCCAGATAGAAAAAAACAAGCATGCCATTTATTGTAGATGGGGGAAAGTATGCCTGACGTGCTTAGAAGACAGTCCCCCACCCCCAGGTGAAACAGTTCCCAAAACAGCTTGCACAGGCTGTATTATTTATATATTATTTATAAGATCATCTACAAGGGCCCTTCTCCGTGAGCCCCTGCCAAAGGAAGTGAGGCAGGTGGCTACTAGGAGGGCCTTCTCCGCTTTGGCACCCCGGTTGTGGAATGAGCTCCCCAGAGAGGTCCGCCTGGCGCCTACACTGTACTCCTTTCATCACCAGCTGAAGACCTTTTTATTCTCTCAGTATTTTAACACTTAATTTTAACTTAAATTTAAATTTTACTGTTCTAACTCTGTATTTTAATCTTATATCAATTTTGCTGCGTGGTTTTATCCTGGTTGTGCTTTTTTATACTGTATTTTGTAATTGTGCTTTTAACATGTTGGTTGTTTTATGATGGTTTTAATATTTGTGAACCGCCCAGAGAGCTTCGGCTATTGGGCGGTATAAAAATGTAATAAATAAATAAATAAATAAGTAATATATTTCATTTATATCCCGCCTTTTTTTTCCTCCAAGGAACCCAAGGCGGCGTACATAATCCTCCTCCTCTCCATTTTATGCTCACAACAACAACCCTGTGAGGTAGGTCGGGCTGAGAGTCTGTGGCTGGCCCAAAGTCACCCAGTGGGCTTCCATGGCCGAGTGGGGACTAGAACCCGGATCTCCCGACTCCCAGTCCAACACTTTAGCCACTACACCACACTGGCTTTAGGGGGGCTGTGGCATGATACATACTGGTGGGCCCCCTCCTACACCAGAGGGTCCCTCTGCCTTGGCAGGCTTAGCTAGCGGCAGCGCTCTTTGGTTTGACACCAGGCTGCTGCTTCCTTAATTATTCACCAAGTCCCAGATGTGTTACTCCAAGGCGTTGTCAGAAATTTAAATCATGGCCCCAAGTGCTGAACACTTGGGCGGGGTGGGGGGGATAAGACAGGGTTCAGAGCCGGTATTGGTGGTGGGCCTTGTCAGCCATTCTGGGGTCTCGTGGCTGCCACCACAGCACACAGCATGCTACATGACGACAGCCTGACCTTATATTGGCTCACCTGCTTGGATCACCTGGATCGTGCTATAATCTGACAGGCACCAGATTCAACCCTACTCTACTTGCATGCACTATAACTTGCGTCATGTAGGTTAATTTGGGGATTGGTATGCCAAAAGTTATGCCTCAGTCATGCTGAGCAGCAGGCTCAGTTGTAGTACCCATTTCAGAAAATAGTCAACAAAGCGAAGGCTGTGTCTGATTTTGTGACACAGAATTGTGTAATGTAATACATTTTCAGGATTTATTTATTTATTTATTACATTTCTATACCGCCCAATAGCCGGAGCTCGATTGTGAATGAATCTGCCAGATTCAAGAAATATCTAGCAAAGGTCTTGAGCAAGTCACATTCTCCATTTGGTTTTCTGGCTGCTTACGGCAGCTTGGTAATCACTAGTTCAGTCAACTCATTCCACAGGTGTTCAGACAGAAATCTGCAAGTACCCTGCCTTTTCTAACTTCCTCCAAACCATCTCATAAAAGCATCCCTTTCCCATGAAGCCTACTGTTTGACCACATAGTTCTCATCCCAACTGAAAGACAAAATGCATGAAACCCCATTTGCTGATATTTGTCCCCTTTTGAGCCTGCCTCTCTCCCCTTTGTCATCTACCTCCACAAAAGAAACTTAGATTGTAAACTCTTTGGGGCAGAAATTAGTCTTTTTCTCTTACAACACCATGTAATCTCATGGAATGTAAAAACAAATACAATAATGATGATGATAATTTCCCCCAATTTATAGCAGCATTAGTATATATCCCTTTTTTCCATGTTGTTTAAATTAAGCCCTTTTCCAATTGATTTTCACCCCCAGTTAAGATGGGAAATGTTCATTATGGGGCCTGTAATTCAATCTCCTGCAGGACAGGAAACAGAAGGCACCAAATGATAAAGATCTTCCTTTCAGACTGAAAACGTACACATAAAAAGGTCCTACTTATTAGACAAAAGCACACTTGACTGCCTCTCAAAAACTTCTTCCTAACCACGTGCTAGAATAAAGTTGTGCAACCACCTTGCTCTTCTGTTCACAGCTGCAGTAATACAAAGTGTTCAAGAGATAATCCAAAAATCAATAAAGTACATTATAAGATAAAGGGCAAGAGCTTAACCCTGGGATTGCATCAACATTGTGAAAATTGGGCCTGGTTTTGGGTGGAATATTGGGGTAACATTGCCCTTTGAGCGCTCTTAAGCCAACCTAATTTTTAGGTTGAAAATTAACCTAAACCATCAAAGAGAAAGACACATCTTCAGGATTTCAACACATTATTCATTATTATCATCATCATCATCATCTCTATACTACTCCATAGTGTGTTTCACATCTTCCATCGGTCCCACAAAGCCCTAATTCCTATATAGAAGATCATACCCTTTTACTCTGCTTTACTGCAAAATTATTACTATCCCTGGTTCTGTGTTTGCAATATACAACACCAATTACAATCCTTGCTCCGTTCAAACATACACTGGGGTGGGGGAGAAAAATCACTCCTTTTGCCACTTTTTAACTCCAAGTATTACAGGGTGGCAAGAGGTCACCTAATCTGTATAACGCGATATTAAGTATTACCAATAGTGGTGTCAAAAGCACCGGTCTCTCCATTCCCAAATAATAATAATAATAATAATAATAATAATAATAATAATGATGATGATGATGATGATAGCCAAGGAGTCTTAGCTCAACGGTAGACAGAGATGTAAAAGTTCTGGAAATTTTGCAGAGATGGGGAAAAATACATAAATGTTGAGCAATATTGAAATATGTACTTCCTTACCAATCCTAAACATATTTTACAGCTTTAATAACACAAAATGCACTGCTTATAATCTAGTTAGCATATAGAATTGTACTATTTGGCATATTTATGGAATTTACAGGGCAATATTTCTATTTAAATACTTTTCTGGAATTTTGTTTAGCGTAAAAATCTGCCCAAGGCAATTTACATAAAAGAATCCTATCTACATTTACTCAGGACTGCAGACTCAGAAGTATAAATTTCTTGCAGTGTAACATGTCTACACAGACGTAAGCGCTGCTGAATTCAATAGGGCTTATTCCCAGGTAAGCAGGTATAGGACTACAGTCTTAGTTTTGTATAAGCAGAACTGTGGATATGCCCAATACGAGAGAGGGGTGGGGGGAAATGTTGCTACGCTTGCTACGGAAGTATCCTAGATACTTTTATCTGTGAAGTAAGAAAAATAAACGTTGAAAATAAGGACCACAAATTATGTAGAAAAGTCTATTATTTATACAGAAACATAGCCTCATACAATCACAATATTAATGACAAGCAGCGTAACTGAAGATAAAGTTAACTTTATAACAACCTTGAAACACTAGGATGGAGCCAGACCCTGACGCTGTTCAGACAACACACTACGCCACAATGGTTATGCACTCTGAGCCAAACGTTATGGCTTAACATGTCTTATGAGCCATGACTTAAGCATGTCGTATGAACCATTCCCAACCATGGCAGCTACATGGTTTAAACATGCTCACGAACCATCTGCTGCAAACAGGTTAGTGACCTAACCCTGGTTTAGCGTGTTTTGTGAATAGGCCCTTTGTCATACTTTAGAGTAGTCCCACTGAAATCAATAGTTAGCCATGACTAACTTAAGTCCTATGATTTCAATGGGCATGCCGAAGACTGGATCCAACCCACTCAACTCCAGTGTACAAAGAAATCATCGATCTCTAAAGTTGTAGAATTGCATCACACAAACATCTTCATTCTGCATATTTTGAGTGAGTAAAACTTTTATTTAAAAAAAAAACTTTTTTATACACATTCCCAAAGAGGAAATGTTTCATAGGAGTGGGGGTTTCTCCCAGTGTTCTTCAAAACCTCCATTTTTTCTAAGGAAAAATGAAGACCTCAGGATGAAAAATACCTAATCCCCCGGTCATTTCCCCCACCCCCCATGCCTTCACATCTCTACTGGTGGTGAACATATTACATGTATGCACAAGGCCCTTGGTTTGAGACTGTTAAGGGACTTCCAGCACAGGCTATTTATCTGCCTTCTCCACCGTCTCAGTTGGATGTGACTCTTACAAGCCTCAGCTGATGCCTGACCAAAAAGTAAAGAAAATAGAAGACAAACTGGCAAGACCTGCAGGCAGCCTGCGCTATGTCCAAACTGATGCTAGATTTAGGATATTTTTCCTAACATTGGAAGCCATTGTACTACGTCCTTATTTCAAAAAGGAACAGTGGCATGGAAATCCCAAGGCAAACTTCTTCCCCAAGAACATATACTCAGGGTCATCAAATGCAAGCTTGTTACTCTTTAATATCCCATAATCACTTCCTCGCATTCACGGCTAGAGTAGATATTCTCCTACTTTTTCAACGAAACGTTTAAGGGTGAAATGAGGATTTGGGGATTATAATTCTATTTTAACGTCGATGTAGAACTTCAAGGCATTTCTCGTAACATCTTAGTAACCCTTACAACCAGCAGGGCAGTTACTGTTACATCCCATATTGCAGCTATAATAACAAAACGGATGAGACAAATTCGTGGAGGATGGGTTTAGTCATGAAGGCATTATGGAACCACTAAGTTCAAAGGCATTACGCCTCAAAATCCCACTGCTTGTGGGCTTCTCATAGGCTCACAGGTCAGGCACTATGAGAAGCAAGACTACATGAAACTTTAGTCTGAACCAGCGGGCTCATATATTCGATTTCAGGGGCTTTGGGGACTAATTGCCTAAGAGCATACATTGAGTTCATTGCTGAGGTGACATTTTAACCTGGGACTTCCTGGCTCACACTTTCCACCACAAGACTACTCCACCTCTCAAGGGAGTTAAAGTGATAGTTATTCCAGATTAACAGAATTACAAGGGAGAGCTCTTGTGTCTTTCGCCTGGGGCAATATCAGCCTTTCCAGAAATGTCCTCTCTAAGAAGGCATGTGGACAGATATACAAGAAACCCTGGACTGGCAGGATTTTCTCCAGCTGATGAAGTAGAGAAGGAGGAAGCACTTTGCTCCCTCACCCAATCATTAGTCTCTTCCTTGTGGTGCTCTTGAAGGTAGGCACTCTGCTCTTTCTCCTATGAGGCAGGAAGTGAGCAAGGAACAGATAGAATCATAGAACAGCAGAGTTGGAAGGGGCCTCTAAGGCCATCGAGTCCAACCCCCTGCTCAATGCAGGAAGCCACCCTAAAGCATCCCTGACAGATGCTTGTCCAGCTGCCTCTTGAAGGCCTCTAGTGTGGGAGAGCCCACAACCTCCCTAGGGAACTGATTCCATTGTCGTACTGCTCTAACAGTCAGGAAGTTTTTTCTGATGTCCAGCTGGAATCTGGCTTCCTTTAACTTTAAGATAGCAAAAGGCTTCACCTCTGAGGGAATGTGATTGGGAAAGGACTTTTACAGATGAGATGGCAAGGCTCAAGATTATAAAATGCAAACACACAAAGCAGACGGAGGGCAGTGTTGAAAACAGTATCTGGTCAAAACACGGTGGACTTAGGGACCCTTCACAGCTTCTGTTTAAGGAATCGCACATACCTTACACAACCACTGAGTCAGGCTTTTTGAGGCAGGTACACTCAATAAAATACAAACATGTGCACTCAGCACCTGACACTACATGCCAGACAATTTCCTACACATAAGTTATTATCTGTGACCATGCTTTGTCTCGGGTGAAGGGGACTACTGGAGTTAGATGAATGGTGTTAAATCCTTGGACTTCAGAAAACCCGAGCTAAAAAATTCAGCTTGGCCACAAACTCACCGAATGGCCTTGGGGAAGTCACACTCTCACAGCCTCAGCTCCTGAACTGTGTAATGAAAACAGTAATATTTATTATTTGTACAGCACTTTTTCCACATTTTATGTCAAAAACCTTTACAACAGCAATGTAAGGAAGGCCAGCATAATTAACCTTGTACTTCAGAAGGCAAGCGGATAGCAGCTTGCAAATATAAATAAGTTTCTATTTTGCCATTCTTCCATCATGGAATTCAATAATGTGCAGATGGGGAATTCCAAGCGGTCACCTATCCAGGCACTGCCCCATCAGACCTGCACAGCTTCAACAAGGTTGCTACATCATGATCCTTCCAGACCATCTCTCAGGAGAGGTGAGATTATTTGAACCAAGGTCTTCATGGGTCACATCTCAATCTTGTAATCTAGCATATGCATGGGACTAGTTCCCATCATCCCCAGCCAAAGCACTATGTTGGGGAAGGCTGTTAGAACCACTCCACTTGCAGTAATGTAATTAACCACCTCAGAGGATTGCTGCGACCCCATACAATTGGGAGTAAAGCAAAGGGACTAAATAAACTGCATGCAACAGTAGTTGAGCGAATCACACCACTTCGCATGCAGGGGAACCGCTTCCCAGAGGACGGGGCAAATGACTTATCCCTTAGCACAGCTCCATAAGTACAATGATGGCATCATACAGATCTGAACTACTCCAAGTTAAATATATCCCAAAGCAACTAGGAGGACCCTCATTTTGACTTACGGCTCTCACAAGGTACCACGGATTTTTAAAAAGACTGGTGGTAGTTGCTATGTACTACGATGCTTCCTATCCCTGTGCAAACTGGTTCCTATTTTTTTTAAAATATAATTATTCTGGAGGTTAGGAATTCGAAGTATTTCCCCATCCCTTTCTTTGGAAGAACACACCCATGTCCTCTGGAATTATGAAGAAGAGCCACGGTATTCCTACATTACAGAAGGTGCCTCTTTCAACTATGTAGATAATGCCTTAGGATGTTAAGGAATGAGCGCCCTCACTTACCCCTTGTCCTCATCTCACAACCATCCCAGTCAAAATGGCAGCGAATTCCATCCACCCCCACTGCCTGAAGCAAAGTAAAGAGCTGTTTAGCATGAAATGTGAATTGCAAGTTACCAGCTTTCCTTGTGAATTGCCCTCCCCTGGCAGGGGCAGAGCAAACACAGCAACCAGGAAATGTGCAATCGAGGTTCAAGATGTCCTCCCCCCCACCACAATTCTTTCCAAGACAGTTGGGGTTGCTCCACACTGTAAATCCCCTTTAATCCCCATACAACCCCACCTTGACAGCACGCAGCCATCCCATAAGGAAAAAGTGCCACGAACAGCCACCCTTCCATGATCTGAACATAAATTACATCTAAAAAAATTAGCAGAATAACATCTGAAATTTCAGATGAGCAGAAGTCCAAGTGAAACCCGAAGGAAATCTGGTTATTTAAGAAATTGCTGAGTAATTTTCTGTTCTCAGTGATAATAGGACAAACATATGTTTAGGGAGCAACGAGGAACAGCCCCACCCCGAATTAAAAACCCAAACAAATCGCCGCCGCCCGCATCAGAGATCTAACAGGGGGCATTACAAAGGGGATGGACAGTTCGGGGAGATGCAAAGGTTTATTTACCCTCCGCCTCTTTACAAAGGACCGGATGATAAGCATGAAGGAGAGCCTTCCATTTGGAATAGGGGTGGTGGGAAGACGGCAACTCGCGAGCAAGGGCGAGCCAGAAATATTTGGGGGGTGGGGTGGGGGTGGCGAAGGGAGGGGGCGGCCTCAAATACAAAATAACCAGGAGCCCAGACCTTCATATTCATGAAAAACCCCAAATCCAGACACCCCGGTATAGGATGGAGGGGGGAGGGGAGGACGCAAGCCCACCGGTAGCACATGGGAGCGCGCGCGCGCACAAAATACCCCTCCGACCCCAGACTTTCCTACACTTTCTCCCTCCTCGGGGCTTTATGTTCCCGTTGCACCCAGGCCCGGGCAAGGATGGCAGGTAGGCCCCGGTCCGCCTGCTCCAAGGACACGTGTCCCAGCCGGGCAGCCCCACAGGGGAGGGAGGGAGGAAGAGAAAGAGGCAGCCAGGCCCATGCGGTGGCGGCTGCCGGGCGGTCTGGAGCGGGCGCGTTGGAGAGGTGTGGGGGCAGAGCCAGCAAAGCCCCTCCGGACACCCACCCACCCCCCGCAGCGGATCGTACCCGATTTGAGCCGCGAGCACGTGGGGCTGGCCCGGATCGCAGAGGCGGACGCCGATCCCGAGGACCGGCGCGGTAGCAGCAGCAGCCAGCGAGGGAGGGAAGGAGGGAGCAGGAGGAGGAGCCGCGCCAGGGCCAGCCCAACAGCGGCTTAGGGCAGGGCCAGGCGAAGGAAGGAAGGAAGGAAGGAAGGCGAACACGTGGGGCCAGCGGCTGGAAAGACCGGCGGGCTTCGGGCCTAGCAGGAAAGAAAGGCCGGCCCAGCCCTAGCGAGGCGGTGAATGGGCCTCCTGCTCCCTGGAGCGACGCGTGCCAAGGAGAGTTCCTGGCCCTGCCGCTGCCTTACGGCCCGGTTTACGCACCGCGGGTGGGTGGGCTGCCCGTCCCCACGTGCGCGCAGCCCGGGAAGAAGAATCTGCCGGCAGGGCTGCTGGGAAATTTAGGAGCCCCGCTTTTTTCAGGCCAGTCCGCCAAGGATCGGGGCTCCTAAACTTCCCAGCAGCCGTACCGGCAGGCTCATTTCCCTCCCCGGATTGCCAGATAAGCCTCCCAGATCCGTACAAAAAGCGAGCGAGAAGGAACCCCGTAAACGCGACACATTTAGGACAGGCGGCGGTGTGTGTGTGTGTGTGCTCTCTCCCCCTCTATGACGGTGTGGAGACCTATATGTGTGTATGTTCCAGCCATGTGGGTTGTGAACAGCCATGCAGATACGATACCCTTAGGGGCAGGAAGGCTCAGAGACCCACCTATATTCCAAATAGATGAGGGTGGGTGGGTAAAACACAGCAACCCCTGCCTCTGTAGCACAGTATCCTGATACAAGTTCTGTGGGATGGCTGGAGCCCTACAGCTTTCAAACACGTAGGGAATATCTGGAAATGCCAGATGTGTGTTGTAATAACAGCAGGCCAAACTGAGCCCACTCAGGAATCTACAGAGATGCATACTAAAGTCCTCCAGCACTGCATTCATATAGGGCAGAAAGAAATGACCAGCCCCTGTGAGAATTACAGAACAATCCTAAGCATATCCACTCGGCAGTACACTATTGAGTTTAATAGGGCTACTTCCCCAAGTAAACATGCACAAGATCACTCTTGCAGGGCTTGGGCAGCAGTGGCACATCTGGGCCTTATATGGGGCAGGCGTATTTCAGAGGAGTGACTCTATTGTTGCGTAAGATGATTGGTCCTCCCAGTAAAGGATCTTGTTTATTGACCTTCAGTCCTACACGTACACAATAGGAGACTGAGAGGGCAAACATGGAACAAAATGAACAATTCCTCTATATACATACTAAAGAAAACAAAGGTACATTCATACGCCTCTCCGGATCACATAGATTACCCCCAACACACTTTCACAACCCTTTAATTAATGTTTATGAGTGGGATGGGGATTTTAATCCACATTATTTTAGAGTACAAAAAGGGGCTAGATTCCAGGTTAAAATGTCAGAATGTGGAGTAAGGGAATCAAGGACACATCCCAACTTGTAACTTTCAGGGAATTGTGTTTACAAGGAAACTGACTCCTAGCTCATTGCTAGAGGAGCTAAATGTGCCTTCTTTGTATGTTAGGGCTAATTTTTTGGAATGATCTAGAGTTAAATGGGAGAGGAGGGAATTACAACTGGAGGGCAAAAGAGGCAACCTTGCAGATGCTTATGGATGTTTTATACCTGGGTGGGAAACAGGATACAACTCTCCAGAAACAGTCTGAAAGACTTATATGTAAGGAACACAACAAGGAAGACCAATGTGATTTGTGAAAAGAAATCAAAGAACCTTTAAGTTTTGAAAGGAAAACTTTATAAAGGTCTAGTCTTGTATTTCATACAGATGATGGGGTAAAGTTTTCAAGATGCAGCATGATGGTAAATCCCATGCTCCAGAAAAGTATAACCTTAAAAATATACGGATTACTATAAGTTTTGGGATCTTTTAGACTTGGTTATGAAATCTGGCTTGTTCATGGTCACTGGCTGAGAAATGAAACTGGTTATAGGACCTCAGACTTCTTATATACTGTTATGCAGGATAAAGTCCAAGACCTATAAATATTGGATTAAATGCTACCAATACTGTAACTACGGCTGATAAGGCTGGCTGCAGTGTTTAGACTCTCACCATTTTGTGCAAGAATGTGGCAAAAGCGTTTAGATAATGTGTGTGTTAGATTCTGGGCCCTATAGATAAGCTGGGAGGGGACTTGAACAAATGCCCATAAGAACATGATTACTGAATAGCTTAGCCTGCTGAGAATATAATGTGGGATAGTAGCTGGTCTTCAGTTTCAGACACCTTTAAACATCATAGTGTTGAGTTTTTACTCCACTCATTAATTTGCTAAGTTTATCAGTAGGGCCCGAGCTCTGTCAATACTTGCTTGGCCCCACAGACACTTGGAAGGACAAGATGCTGGAGCTGGATGCATAGATGGCAATTATGCCACAAAGAGAGGTGGGAATAAAAATTTAAGACCCAAATCACCACACAATCTGTGATCTGTAAGTGGTACTGCTGAAGGAATAGGACTTAATGCCTTAAAACACTCTGTAATTCAAGGGAGGAAAGGGCTTCGAGTTCTACGGATGCTTGAGGAAGAATGCTAGGAATTCTGCATATGGACTTATTCACCATTTTTATAGCATTTCTGGGATACAAAATTATTTGCAATTCTTCATTTCTGCAGGAACTTGGCACTTCTTGCAATGCAGTTTAAGAGAGGCAATTATAGAACAGAGATTCTCTAGAAGCTGGTGTAGGGGCTTTGATCCCTTAAATATTATACTGTAATTACAGGTAGAAGGGGGTGTGGAGGGCTGTTTATACTGCTTGCTCCTTGGAAACGTTGTAAACTTGGATTTTGGGACCTACAGATTTTATTACAAGAGTGATTATGCTTGTAAAGCTCAGGCTTCTTCAATGCTCTTATGTAGAGCTTGAGAAGACTGGTAATTGAACTAAGAATCTATAGCTGTCATACAAATGCGATATTACTTTCAGGATGAAGACTCCATCTAAACCCCCCAAAACTAGGGAAGGTTCCTAAAAAGCCCTAGCCTTTCTACAAAGCAAGATTAGACCTCGACCTCTGTACTACCCCATATCTATGACGTATTAGGTTGTATAGTTAAGCCCTAAAGAGCCCTGAACATGATGGAGAGAAAGTACAGAAAGTGATTGTACTGTGAATTAAATATCATGATGGATATGACCCAAACCAAGCTTGGTTCTGCACTTCAAGCCTGTGATGCCTGGATTTCAAAGGGGGTGAAGAGGAGGAAAACACACTTAAACCACTATGTGCTACCTCCAGTATCAGAGGCACTATGTTGCTGGGGAACATGGGTAGGAAGGTGCCGTTGCACCGTGTCCTGTTTGTGGGTTCCTGGTCAACAGCTGCTTGGCCACTGTGTGCACAGAGTGCTGGACTAGATGGATCTTGGGTCTGATCCAGCAGACCTGTGTTCTTACTAGAGTGCCCCACTGTATGGCCCCAACCCCAAATCCATCATATGGGGAGGGGGGCGAGAGACAGATAAACAATGGGGTGATTCCTTTGAAGGAAAGAAAGGAGATCATCAGAGATCTGAAAACCCTCTCGATTTTGTGTGTGTGTGTGTGTGTTTAAAATAGGGTTAGATGAGTGGATAGATCGGTGGCGAAGGCGAAATGCTTTCTGCATATGCTTAGGAGCCCTCAGGCCGCGGAGTGAGGCTGAAGGGCAAAAGATGGCGAGCAGCCCACAGCCCGGCTCTGGTGGCCCAGCATACCAGACACGGACGCGTGTAGCAGGAAAGCCAAGGAGGGCAAACGGGCGCGGGGCGAAGACCGGCCCGGCCCGGTCCGGCGGGGGCAGAGGGGCCCACGCGGCCTGGCCTGACCGGTGTCTCCTTCCTTCCTTCCTTCCGTGGCTCCCACGTGGTGCTGAGGCGAGGCCTGGAGAGGCAGGCAGGCAGGCAGGCGCGGGGCGGGGTGGGGGTAGGGAGCGAGCGAGCGAGCAATGGCGGCCGAAGCCCAGGCGGGGCGCGACGAGGCCAGGGCGGCGAGGGGAGCCCCGAGGGGCGGCCCGGCCCGGCCCGGCCCCGCGCCCCCGCCGCGGCCTACTGGCGCCCCCTCCCCCGCGGCGGCCCCCTGCCCTCGCTCCCACCGCGGTTACCTTCAGTCTCCTTCAGTCCGGGGAGCGGGGCCCGACGCAGCCGCAGCGCAGCCCAGCACGACCATTTCCGGAGCCGCTCCGAAGGGAGGGGAGGGGCGAAAGGGGGCAGGAGGAGGAGGAGGAGGAGGAGGGAAGAGGGGGGAGGGCCGGTCACGGGGCGAGGGAGGGAGGCAGCGAGAGGCGGGGCCCGCCTGAAGCCGCTCTGGGGGAGGGGGCAGCAAGCGGGATCGCCCCTCGTCACGTGGCCCCTCGACGGGCTTTGGCAGAGGGAGGGTCAGGTGACCGCGCCTCAGCCCCGGCTTTTGGGGATTCCTCTGCCATGTGACCCGCCGCGAGGCAGCCCACGCCTGCGTCACGTGGCCCCGAGGAGCTTCCGTTTCCTTTCCCTTCCACCCCCCCCTCCGTTTTTTCATCCATTCTGAAGCACAGTATGGCCGGAGTGACACGTGTTGGCAGGGGAGGGGCGGGAAGTGGGCACTTGCACAGGTCTGCTCCGAAGCAAGCCCCAATGAGTACGTTAGCCGGTGTGTTCGTTAACCTGGCGCCCTCCAGAAGGGGGGGGAAGAGGTCGGATTGCAACTCCCATCATCCCCAGTAGGCTACTGGGAATGATGGGTATTGCAACCCGACCCCCTCTGGAGGGCGCCGGGTGGGTGTAGGATCGCAGGCGAAGAGGCAAATCCCATAATTCAGTGGATCAGCTTGCACAGAGGACGGGAGGCTCCAGCTGGGGTTTTGCCGCCGCCTCCATGGCACAGCAGGCAAACTTGCCTTCTCTCGCCACCTTTTCCCTTCCTTTCTGGGACCTGCGTGTTTGACGTGTGGGGCACGGTGGTCCCCACTTCCCTCGCTCTCCCCACAATCCCATTTTCATCTTTCATGGCATTTTGCGTCAATTGAGCCAAGAAGGGTAGTAGTATTTGTTTATTGCATTTATATCCCACCTTTTTTCTCCTTACGGAACCCAATGCGGCATACATGATCCTCCTCCTCTACATTTTTATCCTCCCAACAACCCTGTGAAGTTGTTGTTGGGAGGATCTCTGACCAGGATCTCTTCTCGATCCTCCCAGAGTGCAGGACACGGAATAACGGGCTCAAGTTAAAGGAAGCCAGATTCCAGCTGGACATCAGGAAAAACTTCCTGACTGTTAGAGCAGTACGACAATGGAACTAGTAACCTAGGGAGGTTGTGGGCTCTCCCACAATAGAGGCCTTCAAGAGGCAGCTGGACAACCATCTGTCGGATGCTTTAGGATGGATTCCTGCATTGAGCAGGGGGTTGGACTCGATGGCCTTGTAGGCCCCTTCCAACTCTGCTATGATAAGTAGGTTGGGCTGAGAATCTGTGACTGGCCCAAAGTCACCCAGTGGGCTTCCATGGCCAAGTAGGGACTAGAACTCGGATCTCCAGTCTCCCAGTCCAACACTCTAGCCACTATATCACACTGGCTCTCTAAATGAAACCTCCCTGGTCAGAGGCAGTATAGCCACTGAATATTAATGCTTAAAAGATAAAGCAGAGGAAAAGACTTACTTCCAAATTAGAGTATTGCAATTACAGAGTGCCTATGTGGGACTACCTCCGGGAGCATCAGTTGATCCAGAATGCAGCAGCAAGGAGAGCATATAGTACTCAGCTGCACTGGCTGCAAGTTCATTTCTGGACATAATTAAATTTTGATTACCTTTAAAGATGTAAATGGCTTCAGCACCTCCTCTCCTATGAACCTGCCAACTCCCTAAGATCTACTGTGGGGAGGTTCTCATTTGTGTCCCAACAGCGGCTGAGGCATGCCTGGTTGGGACCCAGGAGGAGATTATCTCTAGCACGCCCTACCACAGGAAGTCCATTTATCTCATCTTCTCCATGCTTTTTGCTGCCTAAGACTTAATTCCAATAGGCACTTGACCTGCTGGGCTAAGGATTTCATAGAATCATAGAATAGCAGAGTTGGAAGGGGCCTACAAGGCCATCGAGTCCAACCCCCTGCTCAATGCAGGAATCCACCCTAAAGCATCCCTGACAGATGATTGTCCAGCTGCCTCTTGAAGGCCTCTAGTGTGGGAGAGCCCACAACCTCACCAGGCAACTGATTCCATTGTCGTACCGCTCTAACAGTCAGGAAGTTTGTCCTGATGTCCAGCTGGAATCTGGCTTCCTTTAACTTGAGCCCGTTATTCCGTGTCCTGCACTCTGGGAGGATCGAAAAGAGATCCTGGTCCTCCTCTGTGGGACAACCCTTTAAGTATTTGAAAAGTGCTCTTATGTCTCCCCTCAATCTTCTCTTCTCCAGTCTAAACATGCCCAGTTCTTTCAGTCTCTCTTCATAGGGCTTTGATTCCAGACCCCTGATCGTCCTGGTTGCCCTCCTCTGAACACGCTCCAGCTTGTCTGCGTCCTTGAATTGTGGAGCCCAGAACTGGACGCAATACTCTTTTCTTTGTGATTTCTTTGTGATGCTTTAGCCATAGGCCATGGGATCAGAATACGTAAAGGTCACAAATAGAAATACTAACCAAAATAAATGAGTGTATTCATTATGAAAGAACATCTTGTCAGCAAACAAAATGAAAGCTTTCCCCAAACATCTAGCCCTCTAGATGTTCTAAACTACAACTTCCATCAGCTACATAGCCAATGGACAGGGATGGTTAGCACTGTCCCCCAGATATTTTGAACTGCATCAGTTTGGGGAACTTTAAACCATGGTTATGTCACCACCATGGTTAGGAATGGTTCACATGACACACTAAGCCATAATGCTTAGCTCAAAATACTTAACCACTGTAGCTTAGCATGTCGTCTGAACAGGGTCAATGAGTTGATGTTTAATTTTTGAACTGACTGTTTACTTATAGGTTTAAGGTGCAATCCTATGCATGTTTAGGCAGAAAAAAAGTCCTACAACTTCCAGCATTCCGCGGCCAGCATGGCTGGCTGCAGTACGCTGGGAATTGCAGTTTGCCCTATCTAAACATGCATAGGATTGCATCCTTATTGTAGTATTTTTATTAGATTTTTCATATTGTTGTCTTTTGGTATTTTATTTGATATGTTTGTATTTTGCATGGTGTTGTTAGCCGCTTGGTTTTATACTGTTGTTTTATACTTTAAATGTTTTTAATTTTTGTGAACCGCCCAGACAGCTCCGGCTATTGGGCGGTATAGAAATGTAATAAATAAACAAACAAACAAGGATACAAATAAACCATGATGGACTTTCACTTGCAAATGTTGAAAAGTGTCTTTGTAAAACCAAGGTGGGCAGAGTTTGGATTTCAGAGAATAAA
The DNA here is from genome assembly GCF_023053635.1 of Elgaria multicarinata webbii. Classification (NCBI taxonomy): domain Eukaryota; kingdom Metazoa; phylum Chordata; class Lepidosauria; order Squamata; family Anguidae; genus Elgaria; species Elgaria multicarinata. Next base: position 11,702,886 of record NC_086178.1, on the reverse strand, counting down.
GACCTTCCTTAAACTGCTAAAGCCCCAATCCATTAAACGTTATTCCAGGCCCTTGGGATTTTTTTTTTAACAAACTACAGGCGGGGAAGAATCTGTGGTGCATCTGAATCACATTGCACACTCATTATCTTGCACTCTGGTTTTGATCAGATGTAGCAGCAGACGAATCCAGTTGTCTGTCAAGAGATGCCTCAGAAACACGTACAGTTAGTCAACAGACAAGATAATTGCTTGCTGTTACATTGACGCACATCGTACAAATTCTCTGCAGTGGTCACTTCACACCATCTCCCAAAAGAAGCATGAGTATGCGAATTGACGAACGTTTGTTTCTTTCCTATGAGATAGTGCTTGTTCACTAGCATCCAATGCTGAAGTCAGGAGGGAGTGTTGCTCTTTCCTATGGCAGTGACTCAGCGATTAAGTTAGTTAAGCATGGGCTAGTTCTTTTCCTTGAACCAACATTGCTCCCACACTACCTCCACAAAGCCTGGTCTTCAGTTAGAAAAGAGAAAATATTCCCAGGTGCCTGCAAAAAAACACGTTTTATTATGCCCAATGCGTTTCAGAAAGGGCTTTCCTTCCTCAGGGAGGGCTTATCTTTCTCCAAATACGTCGTAAAGAATCTTTCCAAAGCTTTCTATGCATTAAAATGCGCCATCCTGCCTTTCCATTGCCTTTTACAAGACTTATACCTTTGCTCCCAAGACTGGACTCCTTTCTTGCCGTTTCCAACACACATGGTTCATTTCAGTTGTAGCTACATTGTCTAATAGGGAGGTGAGGAGGACATTCAATTCTCCCCGAAGATATTTGAAGCCTGCGTTTGTTGGGAGTTTTGGCTGCCAAAATGTTACTCATACTTTCTTTAAGCTTGGCTCCGTCCCTGGCCTTGCTCAGTGTCAGCACTTCTCTCAGCTCTGCTCAGTTTTAGGCATTTGATGCGGTGGAACCTGGAGAGAGTAGAACAGGGGGCAGGATCCACCACTCCTGATCATTTCAGCTTGCTTTTTTCCATTTCTAATGTTTCTAACTTTTAAAGACCTCCAGTCCTGGTAGTACAAACCTATACATATTTACGCAGAAAGAAGTCCCATCGAGTTCAGTGGGGCTTAGTTCCAGGTAAATGGATGCAAGATTACAGCCTGAGATCCTCAGGGGCTGAATGTTCCATTTAATCCAACATTTTAACCCAACCCAACATTTTAACAATCTATAAATACATTTTAACATGGTGTTTTAAATTTGAAATTTTGCATTGCTGCTGTTTTTATCTGGTTGAGCTTTTTTATTGTATTTTATATTATGGTTTTATACTGTTGTTTTATATTATGAATGGTTTTAATTTTTGTGAACCACCCAGAGAGCTCCGGCTATTGGGCGGTATAGAAATGTAATAAATAAAATAAATTAAAATAAAATAAATAAATAATCCCATCCACCACCTTCTTGAATCCTGTGTTAATGTCTTTCCCCCCACCCTAAACTGAACTATACTGAAACCAGAATTCCCCTGCTCTTCCAAATAAAAGCCCACAAGAGCCTAATTAAACAGAAAAGAAAGCATATTTTACTTATTTTCTGATTTTAAAGAAGGGGCTGGTGAACTCTTATAAGCAGAAGGGGGGGAAGTCGGTTTTCTAGTGGTTAATAATCAGTATCCTACGTAAGGCATTACCTGGCTCCTCTCCCAAACCAGCACCATCAAATGCCAATTTGTATACATTTACTCAGGCTCCATGTTTTTTGGGAATGTAGCGTACGCATGGTGCTGCACTGCTTTTTCGTTGAAGTTATACCTCTAGCTATTGCGCCTTAAGGAGAGCGTCTGTAAAGCAGTTGGCTTGAAAGCAAACGACCCCTGGGCCCTGGCATTGGGTGCCTCCCTTTGTTTATTTAAGAAAAGAGATGTTCAAACACCTCAAGCCATACTGCAGATGGTCATATGTTGTCTCAGGTGTGAGACTTTGAGGACTGGAAACAGAGAATAAAGACATCCAGCCCCACAGCAGTGAGGGAAAGATGCGATCTGCCTTCTTCCCAATCAGAGCAATGGAAGTGTCTGTGTGGCTAGATTTAGATGACTATCCTGCAAACTCCCAACTGTACATAGTATCTTTTTTAAAACACAAACAAACCCAACAGCAACCATGCCTTGGCTGATCAGATATCTGATACCAAAGCAAAGGTCTAGTCTGGCTATCTAAAAGCTGCAAGAGTGTGTGGTGGCAGCAGAGACTGATCCAATGAAGTTTTACTGAATATCCTGGAAAGTACCCAAAGCCCCACGGTGTCCTGGGCTTACATCCTCTCTGAATATTCCCTGATCAAATGAAGCTGCAAAATACATCTTTAACTTAACATTTCACTCCTTAAATCAGGGGTAAGGGAAACCTCCAGCCCCATGACCCTCTTTGGATTCCTCCACGGGGCAGGGCTTAGCCTTCAAAGCCTTGCGCCCTTGAGGAAAACCCCATTTATTATTGCATTTATATCCCGACTTTTTTTCTCCAAGGAACCCAAGGCGGCGTACATAACCCTCCTCCTCTCCATTTTATCCTCACAACAACCACCCTGTGAGGTGGGTTGGGCTGAGTGTGTGTGACTGGCCCAAAGGCACCCAGTGGGTTTCCATGGCTGAGTGGGGACTAGAACCCGGATCTCCTGACTCCCAGTCCAACACTCTAACCACTACGCCACACTGGTTCCCATAACCTCCGATCTTAGGTAACAGCAGAGATGCAGGCAGTGGATGGCAGCACATGGCCCTAAATGAAGAACAGACCAGAGCGATGCAAAGCTGAATACATTTCTTGCAGCTATATTTCTTTGATGACAGCTTATATAACCCAGAACACGTCGGGATTGTAGGAACATTTTTTTTTATCCCATACATCATTTGTACCTCTCCAATCTGCATCACTGTTTGGATGTTACTACGTTCAGTATGTTTGCCAACGTATGCCGAGGTCTGAAAAAGGTAGAGTTTGCAAGCTGTATTTAAACAATACTGCAACCAATATCAGTGATTCTTATTAACAGCAGGTTTTATATAGAACTGTTCCACAACTGCACCACTTCAGACAGCTACAGAAGAATTGCTTGATTAAATGCCTCCCCCTGAAATACAACTCCATGATTATAGAAAACTAGCACTTCATGAACAAGTGATACAGCATGGTGTAGGAGTGTGTCAGCCTGGGGATCAGGAGACCTTGGTATTAGTCCCCACTCAGCCATGGAAGCTCACTGGGTGACTTTGAGCCAGTCACAGACTCTCAGCCCAATCCACCTCACAGGGTTGTTGTTGTTGTGAGGATAAAAATGGAGAGGAAGATTACATACAGAGCCTTGGGTTCCTTGAAGGAAAAAAGGCAGGATATAAATGCAATAAATAAATAGCTAAAGTGTAAACTTCTCTCCAATACAAAAAGCAGCATATATGAAGAATTGCTATTTTGCAGGCAACAGGGTGCAGGAAAGAGATTTTATTTATGTATACCTCTAGCACTGTATAGAAAGGCTATCTTTTCTTTTAATTCAGGGCGTGAGATGTCAGCTCCTCACTCCCAAGTAGAAAAGGGAAGAACTGCTGTGAGTAAAACAAACAAGGGAGAGGACTTCACAGAGTTCTAAGTCCCAGATTACTGAGCTGCCACAGCCCATGGACAAAGTCAAAGTTTAGAAGGCTGATCATGCATCCAGGGACCATGCCTGCCCAAGCATTTCACCCAGATCACAGTTGTGGTGTGCACAGGCAGGCATGCGGTGGTAGGACCCACAATTAACTTCTTAAAAAAAAAAGGTGGTTCTCACAATATGCCGCCCTGCTCCATCTTGCCTTTGCCAGCCCCAATTGCCAATTCTACCCCATCTCAGGAGTACGCACCCTGCTTGGCCGCAAATGCAGGCGTATTGGGAACTTTTACCATCTTCGGTTGGTTCGCCAACTGCGGCCTCTCCTGGACAGGGATAGCTTGACCACGGTGGTACAGGCATTGGTAACCTCAAGATTGGATTACTGCAACGCGCTCTATGTGGGGCTGCCCTTGAAGCTGCTCCGGAAGCTGGAGCTAGTGCAGAATGCTGCAGCTCGGCTATTGTCTGGAGCTGCCCCTTTCCAGCATGTAACTCCTCTGCTGAGGGAACTGCACTGGCTGCCTATTCGCTACCGGGCCAGGTTTAAGGTTCTTGTACTTGTGTACAAAGCCCTAAACAACTTGGGACCAGGATACCTGAGAGAGCGCCTTCTCCCTTACCAACCTTCCCGGTCACTGAGGTCATCCGAGGGCCTGCTCCTGGTGGTTCCACATAGATCCATCCTCCGATTGGAATCCACCAGGGGAAGAGCCTTCAGCGTGGTGGCCCCCCTCCTGTGGATTTCCCTGCCTCTGGAGGTCAGGCAGGCGCCAACCTTGTACTCCTTTCGGCACCTCCTGAAAACATCTTTATTCCAAGAAGCCTTTCTTTAACATGCAGCCTTGGATTACTGTTATTGCTTCTTTTAAATTTTGTTTTAACTGTTTTTATTCTGTTTTTTATTTTCATTTTACATTGTACAACGCTCTGAAATTTTTCAATGGGGAGCGGTATATAAATATTCCAAATGAATAAATAAATAATAAACTGCAGAGTGGAGTTGACTGTACTCCACCCCTCTTTGACACCTGTCCTGCAGGGCTTTTGGTTCCTAACCCTGACAGTGGTTTGGTATTTTCATGTGGTGGGGGTGCCCTAGGCCACACTGCAGCCACCAAAAGGCCAGACACGACCCTCTGCCCTTACATCTGACAGCTCCACTGTAGCGCAACACCTTGTGGATAGAAACCCTTCAAGGGCAAATCCATTTTGATATTGTAAGGTAACGTCATACTGTCTCGTCCTTTGGACCGAACTTAAATCAGTTAATTCTGAGCTTCTACCCAACATGCATTGGGCCACTGCAGTTCCGTAGCCTCTGTTGAAGCCTTCTCCTCTCTCAGATCCTTCTAGTTCCTTGGTCCCAAATACTTTCCTTTGGCTGGGAATGCAATTCCAAAGTTCTATTCATGTTTACCACATACACCTACCTTCCCTCCCCCAAGCAAGAAAACAAACTCAATGAAAAATTACCCTGCTGCTGCGTCCTTCCCTAGAGTGGCTCAATTTCATTGCTGGCCTGGAGGAATCTGGCAATATTCTATGTATTAATGCTGGGTAATGTAGAAGCCATCGCAGAAAAGTTTTCTGATGTCCTTCCACTTGGAGAGGCCTCTGCTTGGCATCAAATTGCACTGGTTACGTGGATTAGCTTTGAAATCAAAGGGAGCTGAGATTTGGGGACTTTAGTGCCCTGCCTGTGTCCTCCAGGAATCCTTCATTGCTTCATCTCTCAAGCACCCCAATCTCTGCCCAAATATTCATAAGCTCTAAAGACCCCCAAGCATTGTTGTGAAAACGAGGCCATCCATTCAAGTCAACAATAACGCCAGATACACAAGCTGCTTAGTAACTATTGTCCAGGTTGCAGTTGCAACCTTTAAGACTACAGGCAACTCTATACAAAGGAATAAGGCTCAATCACTTTGCCATCTACCTTCCCCATCCCTCACCTAAGGCAAAGAATTCCTGGTTTCCTCTATTCCATTCCGAGCCCTCTACCAGTAAAGCAAACAGAAAGCCAGGCTCACTCTGAAGTCAGTTTATTTTCCTAGCATGAACTCTTTTTATAACAAAAAAAAGAAAAAAGTGGAGGAGGCTAGTCCCTCCTCACAGTGCCACGTCCCCGTCCCTCCCTCCCCCACCCCCATCCCCAAACACCTCAGGGAATTCAGACATCGTAGTTGGGATTCTTGCGCAGGATAACAAAGCCTTCCAGGATGGGGGTGACCGGTAGGTGCTCTTCTGTGGCCAGCTCTGCCCGCTCACCGTGGGCCAGCAGCACCGGCGTTGTGTGGGTCTGGAAGCCAGTGATGGTCTTTGGCTTGCCAGCCTGGCCCACCACGTCCACTGCCTGATAAGGAAGCCAAAGGTTAGAGGTAGTCAACAGGTTGAGATCGGGCTCCCCCACCCCTCAAGTCCAAGGCTTCTTTTAACACTGATTAAGGGAAGCAAGGAAACAGCCCCACCCACCCCCTTGGAGGCCCGACTGGCGCCGGCACTGGCTTAATATCGGCGTCAGGTTAAGACACGGCTTTTTAAGAAAGCCTTTGACGGCTAAATCCACCAGCCTGCAGGCTGTCTTGTTTTAATTGGATTTTACGGTTTTAAAATTTCACACTAGTTTTAACATATTAATGGTTTAATTTGTTTTAGAATTGTATATTTATTGTTCTATTTTATATGCATGACTTTATCTGTAGGCCGCCCTGAGGTCCTTGTGATATAGGGCAGGATAGAAATGTTTTAATAAATAAATTCTAGTAACCCTCTTCTCAATCAGGGCCGTGACTCTCTGAAGCTGCCAAACCCCCAACATCCAGTGGGATTCCCCATGCAAAGCAGGCAGCCCCCGGCCTCAAGAATCTAGCTTCCCGTTCCCAAGCTGCTATTCTGAGCCTGCTTACCTGCCCCACGCGCACGGACACCGGCAGGGGACGCAGCTCCTCGTCGAAAGTCACTAGCATGCGCGGCTGCATGGCAGCCACAAGGCCGTACAGCACGTAGTGGGACTTCCCCAGGATAACTGGAAGAGAAAGGAGGACAAAATCCAAGGGCTTGTGGGGACTGGACCAATGGGCAGGTGCACTCACTGTGCTATCCAGTCACAGGATGAAGTCTGCTCACCTGGATGAGACAGAGCTAAAAGGCCTGGGAGGGATGAATTTGAGTTTTGCTTTTCTAACCTATCCTATCTCTTGACTCAGCCACCATTTTAATACACAACAGAACACAACCCAGCTCGTCCATGTTGATATTTTGAAATTGTTTAAATAATCAGCTGTATATTTTACAAAGAATGGGTGTAGTTAAAGATTGAAAGTAGAGAAATGCAGCAGCAAATTAGGCAGGCGTCTGTAATGAAGGCAAGAAACACCTGAGTTAATTGATGTCAGTTTGCTAACAGTTTAAAAAGGGAGTGTCTTAAACAGTTGGTAGGAGGGGGTCGGACGGAGGAAAAGAATTGGCGAAAGGAAAATTGCTGCAGAAAAGGAGTTGGAAGCAAGGTTGCTGATACTGCATCGTTTGGCTGGCACGGGAGGAAAGCTTCAAAGCAAAAGGCCTGAAAACTGAAACTCCCAGAGACTAATTGCTGGTAGGAAAGATTGTTTAAAAGTTCTCAGAAGAAAGGAAGTAGAACTATGCAATGAAATGAATTGTATGTTGTTCTATTGCCAATGCTGAAAAAGTAAAGCTATACTCCTATTAACCTACTTGGTGTTAAGAACTTATCTTTACAGCAGCGTGAGGGAGTAAGCTTGAATCCGCTGACTCCTTCCTCTCGGGTGAGGAAAGAGTATAAACACAACCCAACAATCCACATCCAAGCAAAAAACCTCAAGGAGACTCTGGTTCCAGAGCCGTAAACAGGAGCTCTTTATAGAAGCAGAACAATGGTCCCACCCAGCTCAATAACTGTCCTCCCTGAGCTCTCCCGGATCTCGAGTAGAGCTCTTGCCCAGCCTGCTGAAAACACTAGAACAGCCTTCCTCAACCTGGGGCGCTCCAGATGTGTTGGACTACAACTCCCAGAATGCCCCAGCCAGCTGGCTGGGGCATTCTGGGAGATGCAGTCCAACACATCTGGAGCGCCCCAAGTTGAGGAAGGCTGCACTAGAAGATGCTGGGGGAACCCTGTGTGTCGTGGCTCCTCCCTTGCATCTTCCTGGATGTCTAGAGAGAAGGAATTCCAGAAGTCGATACTGAGCCTGTTCAGACAACACACTAAACCATGGTTGGGCCGCTAACCCTTTTGCAGCAAATGGTTAATGAGAGTGTTTAAACCATGGTTATGTAGCCACTATGGTTAGGAGTGGTTCACATGCCATGCAAAGTCATGGATCACATGACACACTAAGCCATCATGTTTTAGCTCAAAATGCTTAACCACCGTGGCTTAATGTTTCGTCTGAACAGGGTTGCAGAGAACTCCTCCATCAGCTCTCACTGTTCCCAACTGATGTGTGGTGGGTACTATTACAGCAGGCCATAGCAATCATGGCTGTCAATAAGGGATGAAAGCAGTCTCTTGTGCTCAGCCCGAAACCTCTAATAACGGCCCCTGCCTCCAGTCACAGGCAGCACCAATCCTTGAAAAGAGCAAAAAGGTGGAAGCAGCACTAATCCTTGAAAAGAGCAAATCCCAGTACTTACTATTACGCACATCCAGGAAGGACACTAGCACAGTCAAGAGGCCAGCCACAGCCACCTGGCTCATGAGCTGCCGATCGCTGTGGTACGGACAGAGGGTGAGTGTCCCTTTCCCGAGGTGTGTCAGGCCCTGCAAAACAAAGAGGATAATCTAGTGGTGAAGAGTGAACCCATGGCTGGGGCTGGACGACTGCTCAGCTCCGACTCCACAGCCAACGAGTGTGCCAAGAGGCAGCCTGCCCACTGGCTCCCTTGACAGGCAAGAGGACTGAGCTCCCACACCTCCTCTCCCATGGTCGTCACTAATTCAGTCCCAACCGCCAGTGCAGTGGGGTAAGGCAAGAGAACAAAAGGGAAGGAGAGACTTTGAACTGCCGTGCTGGGTCAGAGCAGAAGGTCCATTGAGCTCCGTGTTCTGTCTGTGTCCAAAGCCAAGGGAGAGTCACCTGCCAATCAAGGTTGCAGCAAGCCAAGCACCAGGAGTTGTAGCCACAAGTAGACCCACCTCCAGCCCTTTCCCCAGCTTATTTTCAGAGAGCCAAAATATTATTCGCTACTTCCGATTATTCACTACTTCCGATCAAAGACACGCGAAGTCCTTATTCCTCTCTACTCAGCACTAGTGAGACCACACCCGGAGTACTGTGTACGATTCTGGCACCCCACTTCCAGAAGGACATTGACAGGTTAGAACAGGTTCAAAGGAAGGCAACACAGATGATACAGGGGCTTGAGGACAGGCTGAAGGAACTTGGGATGAGAGCCAGTGTGGTGTAGTGGCAAAGGTGTTGGACTGGGAGTCGGGAGATCGGAGTTCTAGTCCCCACTTGGCCATGGAAACCCACTGGGTGACTTTGGGCCAGTCACAGACTCTCAGCCCAACCCACCACACAAGGTGGTTGTTGTGAGGATAAAGTGGAGAGGAAGAGGAGGATATTTGCCACCTTGGGTTCCTTGGAGGAAAAAAGGCGGGATATAAATGCAACAATAAATAAATGTTCAGTCTGGAGCAAGAACACTGAGGGTAGTCATGACAGCAGTGTTCAGGTACATAAAAGGGTGCCACAGGGAGGACGGTCAAGAACTATTTTCTAGGGCCACAGAAATTAGGACCTGAAATAATGGGTATAAATTACTGATATTAAATATTAGGAAAAGCTTCCTGACGGGAAGATCGGTACAACAGTGGAACGGTCTACCTATGGAGGTTCTGGGTTCCCCATCTCTGGAGGTTTTTAAAAAGGGGCTGGACAGTTTAACCGGTTTTCCAGCACATTGCGGAGGGCTGAATTAGATGATCCTTTTGGTCCCTTCACAATTCTATGATTCTACGATCTCCTCACATTCCCTTTTTGGTCAGGATGTTGGTCTACCATTCTGATTTCAATTGCCCCTTTTTTAACATCCCCTAGGGCAGCCTTCCTCAACCTGGGGCGCTCCAGATGTGTTGGACTACAACTCCCAGAATGCCCCAGCCAGTGGCTGGGGCATTCTGGGAGATGCAGTCCAACACATCTGGAGTGCCCCAGGTTGAGGAAGCCTGCCCTAGGTCCAAGATATCCAGGGCTGTGGGCGTGGGCCGATTCCATGCTTCTGGAAATCTCAAAAGCCGGAAGAGTGTGGCTGCATAGGGTTTCCAGTGGTCGGGGCAATGGCTTCCGTGCTCTGCAGATCCCTCCTTGCTCTTCCCCATGAAAAGCAACAGCAGATTAAATGATGCAGAGGCGTTGCAGAATTATGGAAAGGGCGAGAAATCATGTGAATTTGCTCAGTTTCCATAATTTATACAAATCTCAAACTGCCCTGAGTACAGCCTCTTCTTCTTCTTCTTATTATTATTATTATTATTATTATTATTATTATTATTATTATTATTTTGGGGCAGAGTATAACCAACTTTATTCAACTGATAATGATGGGTATTACTTGAATTTCTCAGTCACTCCCCTGGATCATAAGGCAGCCTTTGCCTCCCCCCCCCAAAAAAAGAGTTGACAGTTCTGCAAACATTTCTATGACTCAGACATCCTTGCAGAGTAGTTAAGAGACAATTCAGAACCCAACATTCCACATACGTAGCTATAATGGGTCCCGATGGGCCCAATCTTTTATTTATATAATGTATTATCCTCTTTCCATTACGAGCATTTAAGGCAGGCAGCCGACGTTTTTACTAAACCTTCTCCCTAATGCACATGGGAGATTTTAAAAAGTATCTACCGATTCCAACTCATGGGTGGCTGCCCCATGTGCTCTTTTTCAACCAATCAGTTTAGAGCTCCCCAGAGTCTGCTTCAGTAACTTACTGACCCGGCTCACGGGTCATCACAGGCCAAATAACCCAGCTTGTCATGGGTTATTTGACCCATGATGAGCTGCAACAGCCTCAGGCACCAGAATGAATATACCACCCCCGCTTGGGGGCTGACGTGTTGCACGAACCCAGCAAGCACTTGTTAAACAACCTTCACATGATACTAAAGCAGACCATGGGTTATAAGTAACTCAAGGTGGGACGTTATGTCGTGCAAACAGTCCTACTATCCTGCAACTTCAGCATCGCCCTGGGTACCTCATTTTTACTGCTGCTTTCAGACCTCTTTGGTGAGGGACTGAAGTCCATTTTTTCTTTTAAATAAAATGCCAATTAGCCCTCTAGATCAACCTTCCCCAATATGGTGCCCCCCCCCCCGATGGTCTGAAATACAGCCCCAACCAGGATTATGAGAGTTGTAGTCCAACATGCCTGGAGGGCACCAGGTGCAGAAAAGGGCAACTAAAATGATCCAGGGGCTGGAGCATCTCCCCAATGAGGGAAGGTTACAACGGCTGGGACTGTTTCGCTTAGAAAAAAGACAAGTAAGGGAATAAACGACAGAGGTGAACAGAAGTATGCATGGTGTGGAGAACACGGAAAGGGAGTCATTTTTCTGCCTCTCCCCTAATACTAGAACCCTACGGGGTCCTCCCATGAAGCTGATTGGTGGGAGATTCAGGACAGATCAAAGGAAGGACTTCTTCACTATGGAATTCTGCCACAAGATGTAGTGATGGCCACCAGTTTGAATGGTCTTAAAAGGAGATTAGGGAAATCCAAGGGTGATAAGGCTATCAACGCCTACTAGTCAGGAGAGCTATCGGCTACCTGCAGCATCAGAGGCAGTTTACACCAGCTGCTGGGAACGTAAGTGAGATGGTGCTATTGCACTCATGGCCTCTTTGTGGGCTTCTCACAGGCGGCAAATTGGCCACTGCGCAAACAGAACGCTGAACAAGATGTGCCCTTGGTCTGATCCAACATGGCTCTTCCTAAGTTCTTAGGGTTAGGGAAAGCTGCTCTAGATCACCTCAAATACTTGCTTGTTCACTCTTAAAGAAATCTGTCGGCTGGCCCATTATTATTATTATCATTTATTTATATAGCACCATCAATGTACATGGTGCTGTACAGATAACACAGTAAATAGCAGGACCCTGCCGCGTAGGCTTACAATCTAATAAGTTGTAGTAAACAATAAAGAGGGAAGGAGAGTGCAAACAGGCACAGGGAAGTGTAAACAGGCACCGGGTAGGGTGAAGCTAAACAGTATAGAGTCAGAACAAACTCAATATTTAAAAGCTATAGGGAAAAGAAAAGTTTTTAGCTGAGTTTTAAAAGCAGTGATTGAGTTTGTAGTTCTCAAGTGTTCTGGAAGAGCATTCCAGGCGTAAGGGGCAGCAGAAGAAAAAGGACGAAGCCGAGTAAGGGAAGTGGAGGTCCTTGGGCAGGCGAGAAGCATGGCATCAGAGGAGCGGAGAGCACGAGCGGGGCGATAGTGTGAGATGAGAGAGGAGAGATAGGCAGGAGCTAGGCCGTGAAGAGCTTTGAAGGTCAGCAGGAGAAGTTTATATTGGATTCTGGAGTGAGTTGGAAGCCAATGAAGAGATTTCAGAAGTGGAGTGACATGGTCAGAGCGTTAGGTTATCATTTCTGAAATGTTGTATTTAAAGTATTGGCACTGATGTGTTTTGTGTGAATTTGTTTTTGCTGCTATATTTTTTTTTTATTAATGTTAGATTTCTTATGCATTGTTTATCCGTTATTATGAAAGTGTTAAGCATTTTTAAATAATCTTTGCTGTGCAGTGTTGCCACTGTATGATGTAAACGGAGTGCAATTTTTATGCAAAAGGAACTTACAAATAAACCCGATGCTGCTGTGTTAGTATTTCCCCAATTATTCTAGAACTAATATTTACTTCTGTTCAGACAGTGCAAAGCCCCTCCTCAAACGCCTTTGCTAGCTTAAGAACATAACAAGAGCCCTGCTGGGTCAGACCAGGGTTCCACCTAGCCCAGCGTTTTCTGGTCACACAGTGCCCAACCAGATCCCTGTGGGAAACCTATAAGCAGGAAATGAGTGCAGCAGCATCCTTCCCCGCCCATGTTCCCCAGCTTCCTGTTTCCGCTGCAACCAGCACAAACTCCCTGCTCCAGTTTCTACACAACGGCCCCACCTTATCTTTCCACCTTCATCTCCTGACGTTTTAGCCCTGTGACCTCCACTCGTCCAATTCTACCACCTTCAGCCTCCTGAAATTCTCCTGAGCTTTTCCTCCCTTGCTACTCCGTTGGCTGGTTTGCCTTGCCTCTTCTCTCTCCCTTCCAATTCAACTTCAAAACCCAACTCCTTCTTCAACAAACCCTTTGGCTTAATCCCTCATTCTTCACCTTAAACGACAGCACCTCTAAATACACTGACACAGAGCCATCCCATTACACTCCAAGGAATATAAGAGCAGGCCTACTGGACCAGACATCTAGTCCAGCGTCCTCTTTCCCACAAAGGCCAGCCAGATACTTCTGGGGAGTCTACAAGGCCAGAAGGCCCTCTTCTACTGCTGCTCCCCAGTCATTGGGATTCGGAGGCATAATGCCTCTGATCCTAGAGGTAGCATACAGTCATCTTGACTGGTAGCCACAGATAGCTTTATCTGCAATGAATGTGCTTCATTCCCGTTTAAATCCGTCCAAGTCGGCAGCCATCACCAAGATCATCCCTCTGTCGACATCTAGATTGCTGGCCGCTTGGGTCAGGGGCCTTAAAGCTTTTGTTTGAGTGACTCTGTGAAATGCCAGGAACATGAACTACAGAAATATGGCTGACAATCAGCAGCAGGACTGAACCAAGATCAGGCAGGGGGAATTTTTCACAAACATTTCTCCTCGTTGAGGAATGTCTGCCTCTTTCTTCTGGCATTTTTTTTCAAGGTGGACACAAAAAAAGGGGGGATGAGCATGGAGCAAAAGCACAGCGACCCCCACCTCCCACTCCCGCTCCTCTGCAGCCCCCCTGGCTCCAGGACCCCAGAATGGACCTCTTAGCAGCTCTAATAGCCCCGCTGCTGCTGCCATAGCACCCTTTTTAAATTTTCAAATGGCTCCTGCTCTGCCTAGGGAACAGTGGCACATGGTCCTAAGCAGAACAACTCCTATTTGGGAACAAAAACAAACAAACCGTGTCGAATTTCAGGCCCTCACAAAAGCCTCGTTTTGTGTGGAAAATGTTAATCATGGCAAGTTTGGTACAGCCTGACAATAATACCAGGCATGTTCATCTATACATTTAATCGCTCTGAATGTCATCATACTATCCATTTACTCGGGGAAGAGGTTAAGCTGAGCCATTACCTGAGCCAAGCGCACCATGAAGAGGTTATTGGGGTCCTTGGCATGGTATTGTGCCAACTGCCTCAGCATTGCAGCCAGACGGGCGTTATTGGTCCCTGCGGAGTAAGGAAAGACGGGATCAGCAGGCAACAAAGTCAAAGCAAAAACAGCAAACCTCCACGTCAGCTTCAGGGAAAGCCGCCCGGGGTGTGTGTGTGTTTGTTCTAGGCAAAGGGGGCCGGTGGAGTGATAAAAGGGGGGCGACCTTGGCCGAATGGTTGATTAAAATTTGGGCATGTATGCGGGGGGAAAAAAGCACCAAGTAACATGGGCGCAAAAGAGCCAGGGTCTGGTGCTGGAAGAATTCGTACAATTTTTTTTTTATTTGTATCCAAAGGTGCTCAATGTTTCGGACTATGATTAAAATATAGGACGTAGTGCTCATGGTGAAAATTACAAATTTGATCAGCGTAAAGGAGGGCAGAGAGTTAGCGTAAGGGAGGGCAGAGCATGTTCAGAGGAGGGCAACCAGGATGATCAGGGGTCTGGAAACAAAGCCCTATGAAGAGAGACTGAAAGAACTGGGAAAGTTTAGCCTGGAGAAGAGAAGATTGAGGAGAGACATGATAGCACTCTTCAAATACTTAGAAGGTTGTCACACAGAGGAGGGCCAGGATCTCTTCTCGATCCTCCCAGAGTGCAGGACATGGAATAACGGGCTCAAGTTAAAGGAAGCCAGATTCCAGCTGGACATCAGGAAAAACTTCCTGACTGTTAGAGCAGTACGACAATGGAATCAGTTACCTAGGGAGGTTGTGGGCTCTCCCACACTAGAGGCCTTCAAGAGGCAGCTGGACAACCATCTGTCAGGGATGCTTTAGGGTGGATTCCTGCATTGAGCAGGGGGTTGGACTCAATGGCCTTGTAGGCCCCTTCCAACTCTCCTATTCTATGATTCTATGATTCTTTTCTTGAAAGATTGGCCTTTTTTATTATATACTGGTCCAATGAAGTGCAAGAGAGTGCTAATCCATCTTCCCAATTAGGGACATAATGAGGCAGTATAGACTGCATTTTATACCAGACTTTTTTTTAATTTGTAAAATGGAATATGAAACGCCTATTATTTATTTATGCGATTGAATGCTTATAAAATAAATACATAAACAATTCAAAACAAACAGCCAGCAAGTTCCCACGTTAGTTTCGGGGAAAGCAGGGGGCGGCTGTTGCAGGCAAAAAGGCGGGGAGGCTCCACTCCACCAAATAGGAGGAGCTCGAAAAAGGGGGCTTGCTGGGAGTCCAGCCTTTAATCTCAAATATGGAAAGGTTCGGTAGCCTTTAGCTTGGTCAATGCATGGCTTTAAATCATGGTAAAAAAAAAAAGAGAGTAAACTTTGAAGCGAATGCTCAGAGTGGCGGCGTTACAGGCCAGGAGCTTTGGCGGCGGCAACGGTGTGTGTGTGGGGGTGTTGGTTGGTAACACATGCTTTGCGTGCAGAAGGTCCCAGGTTCAACCCCAGGCAGCATCTCCAGGTAAGGCTAGGGAAGAATCCTGCCTGCAATCCTGGAGTTCCGCTGCCAAACAGCGTTGACAATTCTGGGCTGGATAAACCAATGGTCTACGTTCCTTATGATTTCTACGTTCCTATGACTGCTGTTATTGCCTCTCCATCGTAGAGTTGGAAGGGGCTATTCATGCCATCGAGTCCAACCCTCTGCTCAGTGTGTCCAAAACACCTGCTCGCTCAGTGTGCCGGGTCTTGTAAATCTCCGGAGGTTTGAAGAATAGGCAATTCTGCAAACAGTGCCGTGTGGGTTTTTGGAAGACGTTTCACACCAACTGGCAGGGATCCCCTGTTTGTCCGCAGAGCACTGCACCGGCCACCGGCCAAGATTCTGGACCTGCTTACCACTGCCCACCATGCCCATGGCAAAAATGGAGTTGTAGGAGACTTCTGGGTCAGCGTCATGGGAAAACTTGCTGAGGGTGTCGAGGATGTTGAGGCGGGGGTTGGAGACCGAGATGAGAGCCAGGGCTAAGGGCACAGCTCGGCGAAGGGTAGGCTCCCCGTATCGCAACTGCAGGAGAAGGAAGAAAGGAAAAGTTAGGCTCCAGGGTGGCTCTCTGAGACCAGCTCTGCAGAGCCCGGCATGCTCTCAACTAACCACCCCGGACAAAAATCCAGTCCTACTACCACGAGTGTCCCCGTAGCAGCAGGAGGCAAACCAGCTTCAATATCCATGAGCTCCAAGGGCAACAGGAAGTAACCGGCATTCGGACCTCTTGGGAGTCAACTTAGAATTCTCTTTGCAGGGCACAGAACAGCCTCAGACGGACAGAGAGCAGCACCCACCCAACTTATCAGGTAAAAAATCAAGGGCTAAAGATTCAGCCCACGTCAAAACTGCTGCTTTTAGCCCCGGCGTTTTGTCGTTTCGAATCGCAATCCTTATCCCATCTAAATTCTCCGGAATTTGGTTTATTTAGGCTCACAACAACCCTCCTGGATATTGATGGCATATGATATCCCCTACATACTGAGGGCGGGCACAGCAGCAACGTTAGTATTTCTTTGACTGAGGTCACTCTCGCTTCTTGGCGGTGCAGCAGAGTGGAGACCACCCAACAAGCACGGGGTGGGTGCGAACTGCGACATGCATCAAAGCCCAGTAATAGTTTGGACCACATAAATGTAGAGCCTAGGACCTGCGGGCAATCATGCATTGGGTAGGACAAGCTTTCACTCTGCTCCCCCAGCTTCAGCAGGTTCTCTTGGCACACAACTCTTCTAACTCAAAACTCTACCTTTGGGTAAGACATAATACAGCCAAGCAGTATTACAAAAGCTCTTCAGCCCTGTTTAGCTACTAAATTCTTAGCCCAGTAGGAATCTCCAGGGACCTGGCTTGGCCTGTGCTATGGACACAAAGCAGATTTTGAGTCCAGAGGCTCTCTCCCTTCTCCCCGAGGTACCAGAGGCTGTGAGAGACAGCATTTGGGGGGAGGGGGGCGTGAATGTGCGCCCTAACAATATTTCGCTTGGTATGAACTAATTACCATTTTGGGGTTAGAGGAAAAATCTGATCTCAGGCTAGTTTATAATTCTGGAGGGCTTTGATCTGTCTTCTTTAAATCTGAAGCTTTTTGTAAGGCTTAAAAAAAAAACACCTTTCAAAGCTGGGAAATGGTTGCCGGAATCCCTTAGCCACTAGCAGGCTTATTAATTCTAGTAGTAGCTAGACTAGCAGGCATATTCATTCTTTGCCATTCCAGTGCAGATGATGGCATGACCCCATCTGACGACACAGGCCAATCTCAGGTACACACAAGTCCCAGGGGGCCGATAGCTCCCCCTGCACCCCCAAAACGGCGGAAGCACATTCCCCCCCCATCATCATCATACTCACCAGGTGACCGAAGGTTCGCAGAGCCATCTCAGCCCCAATCTCCTCCCCCATAGCGATGAGCGCAATCCCCAACACTGCTACTCCCTGCAAAAGGAGAGAGACGTACTGAAAACCAAAGGATATCTCACGACGAGGAAACGTGATTCCCCAAAAGTGAAGTGCGGCACCGTGAGCCGCTTGGGCAAGACCGACAAAACTGTACTGAGTTAGGAAGGGAGGGAGGGGTTTCCAGTGAATAGCCACCATCCCTCGCCCCCCCGGCCCACAAAGTCAACACTCCACTTTGTCAGCTGAATTCTGGCTCTTTGCCACTCAATATTTTAGACCAGGACGCCGTTCACTCTGTAACTGCGCTGGGCCAGCACAGCCGTTGAGTTGGAGCACAACAGCCTGAGAATCTCACACTTCTAGTCCTTTAGGCTTACATGAGAAATACCCAAAGAACATTTCAGATGCCCGGTGTGAAGATGTCTGGAGAGAGCTTCTGTTGGCAGCGGCCCCCAACCTTTTCGGCACCAGGGACCGGTTTCGTGGAAGACAATTTTTCCACGGACCGGGGTGTGTGTGTGTGTGTGTTGAGGGGATGGTTTTGGGAAGCCTCCCTCCCCATTCCAGCGTCCTGGCTTCACTTCAGTGCCCAGCCGAAGCGAAGCCAGGACGCTAGGGCGGGTGGGCGGCTTCAGAATGGCGCGCCGTTCCGAAGCCGCCCCCCTCCCCCAGCGTCCTAGCTTTGCTTCAGCTGGGTAGACAAGATGGCGCCCCGCACCCAGGTAAGCTGGGGTGGGGGGTGAAAGCAGCTCACCTGCGCAGCCCGGTTGCTAACAGGCCATGGACTGGTCCCAGTCCGTGGTCCGGAGGTTGGGGACCCCTGGATTAGGGGACAAGGCTTCAGGGCCCCATCTGACTGTTTCACACACCCCATGGTTAGCAGAATCAGAACACATGACGCAAAGCCAGACGAGAACACCAGTTGAATACTGGCAACTCGTTGTCAGTAATATTTTGGAGAAGGGATGTAACTTAGAGCTACAGAAAACATACTCGGCATGTAGGTCTCAGGTTCGAACCCTGGCATGCCCTGGGCTGGGAAAGACTCTGGGATTGTTTTTTCGCAGCAATGACTGATGGGATACCATGAGGAGGACTGAGTGAGGAGGAACTGTCAATCAAATATCGCGTTGACTTTTACTCAACTCCACGGGAGCCCAAAGTCAGACAACGGTGGAGTTAGGACATGCTGTGCGGGGATGAACAGGAGCCCTCATCCTACCTGGTGGGCCCCCATGTCAGCAGGCGTCTCTTTCTTCTCCTTGTCTTTCTTCTCCTTCTTCTCTTTCTCCTCCTCCTTCTCTTTGGAATCGAAATGCTCGCTGCAGATGTGGAGGAGCTGTTGCACCTTCAGCACATTGCCGGATCCTGGAGGAAGGACATGAGGTGATGAGTAGAACAGGCTTGTTACCCGACTCCCAACCCCAGGAAGGAAGAAGAACCCAGACTCACCTGCGTAGGCACAGATGTCCACTAAGGTGTTGGCGAAGCTCCGGAAGGGCTCCGACACGACCTGCAGGGCTGCCAGGATCGCTTCGATGGCCTCCCCCTTGCCTGAAAGGAAACAGAGGTGCCCCCATCACAACAGAAGCTCAAGGCAAGCTCAAGTTGCTTGGGGATTTGGCTAGCCGGGAGGCAAAAGGTCTACCCATCTCTCGCCCAATGCAGCAAACCTGGCTGGGGGATGCTGGGAGTTGCAGTCCAACACCTCTGGAGGGTACCAAGTTGGGGAAGGCTACCTTAAAGAACAGCAAGTTTATTATGGCATCAGGTTAGGCGGATGAAGTTTATGTCATTGTAAATCCATCAAGTCTTTAAAGACTCCATCCTTTTTGCGGAGACAAACTAACACGGCTCCCCCTCTGGATATCTAAGCAAGACTCTCTAGCTAGACTCCAGCCCAATCTGCGCAGGGCGTCGAACCAGGAGCAACGCCAAAAACATCCTCCGCAAATGGATTTTCCGAGCCCCTTGTGACAGCTAAAAGACCGGTGCTTATTATGTTGGAAGGAGAAATGCTCACCTCCCGCAATGCAATGGACTGAGGACTTAACAACGCTATCAACATTTGAACGGGTGGCATATAGACACCACCTGCGAGTGGACATACACGGACATTTGGTCTGCTTTTCTGGAAACCTTTGCATAACTCTTCTTTCCCCCCCCCCCCCTTTTTATGACTGGTGTATCTAATGGGGGGGATGTAATATTTGTTTGTTTTCCCACAATTTGTTCTCTGTTGTTTTGTTAAACTCACAATAAAATAAAAAATAAAGACCATCCTCCGCTAGCCCAACATTTGGAAGACACTTTTGCTGCTCACACCTGCAAGTGCTCCAAAGGACTTAGGTCACCGTTCCTCAACTTGGCGCCCTGCAGATGTTTCAGACTTCAACTCCCAGAATTCCTGACCACTGGCCGCCCCAGCTGGTGCTGATGGAAGTTGAAGTCAAAACATCTGGATGCTACCGAATTGGGGGAAACCTGGACTTTGGGAAGCCGTTGGCCACAACATCTGGGTTTTTCTTGCTTTAAACCAGGATTATGTGCTAGGGAGAGTTTTCTTCTTTTTTTGCAATCCAATAAAGAAGACTGGGGCCAGGGTCTAGAGCCCTGCGCATGTGTGAGAGGAATTCCCTTTCCCTTCTTCATGGATGAGGGGAGGATGGCATGGCAGGCTGTGACTGGAACAGGGAGGTTAAAAGCACTTCTGCAGGAGGGCAGAGTTGCTCATAGCCCTTTAGATCCGGTCCAGAAAAATGACTGGAGCTGCGGCTGGGGGCAAAAGACAACCTGAAAGTATTTCAGGAAAAAGATAAATAATCCATTAACGAAAGCTAGGCTGGGAAGCGGGACACTGAAAACTACCGGGAGGTAGAGATAGGTTAAAGACTTAACCGGGGAAAAACCTCCTAGTTAAACGCCAGTGAGAAAATGAACAAGCTGTACTGGGAAGGGGAAAAGGTAGGAGGGAACGGAACGGTCAAGGACCTAGAGGAACGTCTACTGCCCTGCTGTGCCCCTGGCCAATGCAGCGCCTGCTGCTGTCTTCCCCTAGACTGTTCACCCTCTCTGACACTGGAGAGCTTTCCATGACCCATCTCATCCAACCTTAAGTGGTCAGGAGAAGCAACTCTAGCAATACTTTTCTCAGCTCAGGTCAAAAACGCTGCAATCGAACAGGAAGGACATCTACCCTCAGAGTAGCTCCCCTAGCTTTAACAGCTCAAGGGTGGCAGTATGCCTGGGTACAATAGTGCAGAGCCACTTTCCCGGCCCAGAAAGGAGCCCCTGGGGGGGGGAGTGCTGTTGTGGCTGCCTCCCCACTTTGAAAAGGCCAGGGAAGGTAGCTGTGATGCTCTGCCAACACCATTTCCAGCCTGCCGGGGGGACGACGGACGACGACACACACTAAAAGAGAAAGGCATGACGAGCTGCCATTCATCTGCGGGCAAAGACTACCTGCCCATTGTGCAGAGAAGTAACACAGAAGGGCAACCATGGAGCACTGGGGCCTCCAACATGCTCCCCATGGGCACCAACGCTGCTCCAGGCATTGTTCCTCTTGCTGCCCACCAGGCTCACTGCCCCATCTAATTATCATTTGATTTCTTACGGTTATTTTTCTAAAGAAAGAAAAAGCCCACCTTACAGGTTGGAACAGGTTCAGGGGAGGGCAACAAAGATGTTAACAGGGGCTTGAGGACAGGCTGAAGGAGCTTGGGATGTTCAGTCTGGAGCAAGAACACTGAGGGGAGTCATGGTAGCAGTGTTCAAGTCCATAAAAGGGTGCCACAGGGAGGACGGTCAAGAACTATTTCCCAGGGCCACAGAAATTAGGACCTGAAATAATGGGTAGAAGTTACAGCTACCTAGATTCTGATTAAATATAAGGAAAAGCTTCCTGACGGTAAGATCGGTACAACAGTGGAACAGTCTACCTACAAAGGTTGTGGGTTCTCCACCTCTGGAGGTTTTTTAAAAGTGGCTGAGCAGCCACCTCTCATGAATGGTTTAATTGGCTTTCCCGCACATTGCAGAGGGTTGGACGAGATGACCCTTGTGACCTCTTCCAACTCAACAATCCTATGATTTATTTGGATTGGAAAGAGTGGGTTTGCGTTTCAGAGCTTAGACCCCCCCACCTCTACCTTGAACTTAGGTTCTTAGGCAACTTGCTCTTCTTTTACCTTCCGGAAATCAGTTTTTTGTGACTGGCCACGCTCACCCTGGTGGCCATTTTATGAATGTGCAAGCCCCCCAGGAGCCATTTTGTGAGCGTGACCACAAGCAAGGCTCTCAAAACTCCAGGGCCCATTGGCCATCCTCGGACTGGCTCTGGTGAGTGAGCTTACCCAGGTGGTTCAAGCCCAGGCCAAGAGGCAGCCATCTGGCATACGTGTCCTTCAGCTCCGTCTCGGACTTCTCCATGATGGTCTGGAGGATGGTGGAGGTGACATCGCCGTTGCAGGAGCCCACGGCAATCATTCCGCAGGCCAGGGCTGTCACACCAGCCACCTGGGGAGAAGTGCGTTTCAGAACACTATCCTCACGGCTGGCGGCGTTTTGGAGGGGGCGACATGCGGGAAGCTGCCAGCCGGATTCTTGCCGGCCACGCTAGTTCTGGATGCCCTTAATGAAGACACTAGATATGACCCCACCCAACCTCTTGAGATCACCTACAGCAGCCTTCCTCAACCTGGGACGCTCCAGATGTGTTGGACTACAACTCCCAGAATGCCCCAAGGGGCATTCTGGGAGATGCAGTCCAACACATCTGGAGCGCCCCAGGTTGAGGAAGGCTGACCTACAGAGACCTTGGTCCACAAGCCTCCGCACGATCAGAAGATTAGACCAACAGTTTTTTATTGGGAGGATCCATTTTAGATTCCCATTTCCACATTTGACTTAGGGAAGGTCGGAACCACACGCCAGGCTTGCCGCATAAACGTCGAAGTCAGCTAAAGGCCTACTGACCGCAGCTTTTCCCGTGAAGCAGAACTCTACGCTGGAGCAGGAGAAACTCCAAATCTGCTGCTCCACCCACATTCCACACAAAGGCCCCCCCCCCAAAGACGGCTGCCGCACTTTCCCCCTCACCTCCATGTTAGATTTGGAATCGCCCATCACGGGAAGCAGCAAGGTCAGGACGTCTTCTCGGTTGGACCCAGCGTACGCCAGCCCCAGCCTGCAAGAGAGCACCGTGTCGCCTGAGTGTTTCGTGCTGCGTTCCGCGCAGAAGCACGCGGACGCCTAGGCAAGCCCTTACCCAAAGATGGCGCCGATCCTGATGGTGTTGCTGTTGTGGAGGACGTAGTCCGAGAGCAGCGCAAGGGCAGGGTCACACTCGTTCCTCACCCCAGAGTTCACAATACCGCAAGCCAGGAGAGCCCCGGACTGCAGGAAACAAAAGGGGGAAAGAAGCACCGCCGGTATAACACAGGACGGGACAAGAGATATCTGGCATGCTAAAAGCCCTAACGAAGAAGTAGAGGTGGAAGGGGCCATTAAGGCCATCAAGTCCAACCCCTTGCTCAGCGCACAAATCCCTGACAGATGGCTGTCTAGTCTTTGCTTGAATACCTCCAGTGCTGAAGAGCCCACCACCTCCCTAGGCGGATGGTCCCATTGTTTGTTTATCTTGATCATTCGGAGGTTTATCTTGATGTTCAACCAAAATCTGCCTTGCTGTAACTTTAGCCCATTATTTCCTGTCCTGCAGTCTTGGATGATGGAGAACAGGCTGTGCCCCTTTTCTCTACTTGAAAGCCTTTAGGTGCTATCATATCACCCCTCAACCTTTCCTTCTAAAGCAGCGGTTCTCAACCTGTGGGTCGGTACCCCTTTGGGGGTTGAATGACTCTTTCACAGGGGTCGCCTAAGACCATCGGAAAACACATATTTCCGATGGTCTTAGGAAAATGTATTGACTGAACTATGTCATGTATCATCTTTTGTGTTATTAAAGCTATTGTTATATATTATTTTCATTAGCAAACCATCCTATGACAATGGATCGTGTAGAGAAGAACGAAAATAATTTTATGGTTGGGGGTCACCACAACATGAGGAACTGTATTAAAGGGTCGCGGCATTAGGAAGGTTGAGAACCACTGTTCTAAAGGCTAATCATACCCAGTTTCTTCAATCTTTCCTCTTAGGACTTAGTTTCTAGGCCCTGATTATCTTCGCTGCCCTTCTCTGAACTTGGTCCAATTTATCCGAATCCTTCTTAAAGTTTAGTGTCCAGAACTGCATACAGTATTTGAGATGAGGTCTGAACAGCGCAGGTTAAAGTGGAACTATTATTTCCCATGATTTTGAAACTATATTTCTATTGTTGCAACCTAAAATTGCGTTTGCCTTTTTTGCAGCCACATCACACTGCTGATTCGTATTCAGCTTACGACTAGCTACAACTCCAAGATCCTTTTCACACATACTATTGCTAAGCCAAATATCCCCCATCTTAGACTTGTTCATTTGATTTCCTTTTTTCCTAAACGAAGAACTTTGCACTTGTCTGTTAAACTTCATTCAGTTACTTTCTATCCAGTTTTCTAACTTATCAAAATAAGTTCGAATTCTGTTTGACTCCTAGGGTACTAGCTATGCCACCAACTTCATGTTCTCTGTAAATTTGATTAGCATTCCTCCCACCTTTTCCTCCAAGTCATTAATAAAAACGTTGAAAACTACAGTTGGAGTGGATTAATAGCACCAGGGATCTTCAACAGGGTTCCCCGCCATCTTTGTGTCAGTGGGCACATTTGAAATTTTCAGATGGTGCTGCAGGAACTCTCAAATGTGTGTCTGCCATGGGGATGGGGGGCTGCCCATTCATAAAATGGCTGCCATGGTGGGCATGGCTGGAAAATAGAATATTTTCAGCTGAGGTAAATTGTACCACAAACGAGAAGTCTCCAAACGCTGTTGACCCACAGGCGGGTGAAGAGAACTGAGGGGATTAGGCGGGAACCCATGAGCGTGCTCAGTGGACGGTGGGGGAGGGGTTCCTGCCTAAAAGACTTTCAGCTAGAGAAGTTTCCAAAGCTGGCCCTGCGCAGGCCCGGAGCCCATGTGTGTGATGCATAGAGACCACGAAGAAGAACAAGACAGCTCCAAAACACAAAAGCTCTCTTTTAAACCCAAATAAAAGCATGCTAGCCTTCCAGTTTAAATATATATATAATATATTAAAATAACATCTTAATAAAATGAGGAGGGGCAAGGAGCTTGACGGGTGTCAGGAGATTTGGCCATGCCCAACATGGCAGCCATTTTGTAAGAGCACTCACAACGCTCTCAAAATTCCAAAACTCTCCTCTGAGGGAGCTTTGGAGGAAGGCAGCCATGGAGAAGGCCTTCTCAGTAGTGGCCCCCTGACTGTGGAATGCTCTCCCCACTGAGGTCTGTCTAGCAGCAACATTGTCATCTCTTCAACACCAGGCTAAGACTTTCCCCTACTCCCAGGCATTTGACAGCATATGATAGGGCGTTTTAGATTTTTTTCATCAGGTTCCGGTAGCTTTATTATTGTCTTTAACTTGATTTGATTTATCGCATTTATATACCGCCCCACAGCCGAAGCTCTCTGGGCGGTTTACAAAAATTAAAAACAGTGAACATTAAAAAGTATACAAAATTTAAAACCATCAAAAATATAAACAGTATAAAAACAACTTGTTTGGAAACTGTTGGATATTTCTGAATGTGTAAAGGTATTATATTATGTTTTATCATGCTATGAACTGCCCAGAGACCTTTGGCTATTGGGAGGTATGGAACTTAAGGAATGACTGAATGAAATGTGTCCACTGACACTGGGACAAAAACAGGTTGGAGCCCCCCTGGTGCAGACAATCCTAGATGGACCAATGGTCTGGCTCAGTACATGGCAGAATTCTATGTTTGTAAGAAGAGCTTGTCTTATTTCTTGGCTAAGGGCAGACTGCTGAGTGCAGCAATGCTCAGGCTGAGAGGAGGGCTACCCACCTTGATGTAGTCTTCTGAGGAATACAGGTATTTGTCGATCTGTGTAAGCCCTCCATCCACATCCCACAACAGGATCATCCCTAGTGAGGCCGCCGCACTCAGCATGCCTGCAGAAACAGATACAAAAGCTTCTTAGGATTGTGCCAGACAGTGGATCATGCTCAAAGTTCATCCACACATTCATCAGCCCATAAACACTTTTTATCAGTTGCTGCATTACATGTAGCCAACGTTAAAATCTGTTATTATTATTACCCGCCTTTCCCCCCAATACTGGGACTCAAGGTAGTTTACAAGATTAAAACATATAAGATTAAAATATATAAATATAAATTTACAAATATAAAAATAGAATTAAACCTTTGTAATATTAAAAGCATTTAACATATTTAAAAAAGCAAGTAACAATTAAGAAATGCCAATACCTTAACACAGATCCAGAGTATTCCGAAAGGCCTGCCGGAACAAAAAAGTGTTTGCCTGCCTCCAAAAGTGTAGCACAGAGGGAGCCAGCCTAGCCTCCCTGGGAAGGGAGTTCCAGAGCCTTGGAGCAGCCACTGAGAAGGCCCTCTCCTGCGTACCCATCAGGCGTGCCTGAGATGATGGTGCGGGGCTAAGAGGAAGGCCTCCCCTGAAGATCTCAGAGCACAGGCACACTCATATGGGAGAATACTGTCTTTCAGATAACTGAGCTGTAAAGGGCTTTATAGGTCATGACCAGCACTTTGAATTGTGCCCGGAAACAGACTGGAAGCCAGTGGAGCTCTTTTAACAGGGGAGTTGTTTGTTCCCTGTAACCAGCCCCGGTCAACAATCTGGCTGCATCTCTTTGAACCAGCTGAAGTTTCCGAACACTCTTCAAAAGGCTGCCCCACATAGTGTGCGTTACAGTAATCCAAATGGAATGTAACGAAGACATGTGTCACTGTGGCCAGGTTCGCCATCTCTAGGAGCTAGTGCACTAGCTTTATCTGTGCAAATGCACTCCTGGCCACAGCGGAAACTGGGACATCCAGGCTCTGGCCTGAATCCAGAAGTACACCCAAGCTGCGAACCTGTGTCTTCAGGAGGAGTGTAGCCCCATCCAGCACAAACTGAATGCCTATTCCCTGATCTGCCTTTCGACTGACCAGTAGCACCTCTGACTTATCTGGATTAAGCTTCACCCTCATCCAGTCCATTACTGCCAGCAGACACCAGTTTAACACTGATACAGCTTCCTTGGAATTGGACGGAAAGGAGAAGTAGAGTTGGGTGTCATCAGCGTACTGGTGGCACCGCACCCCAAAACTCCAGACAACCTCTCCCAATGGTTTCATGTATATGTTAAATAGCATGGGGGACAAAACAGAACCGTGAGTGACTCCACAGGCCAATGGTCAAGGAGTCGAACAGAAGTCCCCTGAACCACCATCTGGGTCCATCCCTCCAGGATGGGATGGAGCCATTGTAATACAGTCCCTCCGAGTCCCATCCCAGTGAGGTGGCCCAGAAGGCTACCAGAACACCACTGAAAGGTCCAGCAAAACCAGCAGGGACAAACTCCCCCTGTCCAGTTCCTGGCATAGGTCATCCACCGAGGCAACCAAAGCTATTTATATTCCATAACCAGGTCTGAAGCCAGATTGAAAATTGATCTAGATAATCTGTCTCATCCAGAAATCCCTGGAATTGGAAGGTCACCACACACTCAATACCTTGCCCAGAAATGGAATACTGGAAACTGGCCAGTAATCATCCAATACGGTGGGGTTCAAGGAGGGCTTTTTCAACGTGGGTCTTACCACTGCCTCCTTCAAGCAGGCCGTACCCTGCCTTGGCGAAAGGAGGCGTTGACCACTCCAATTACCCACTCAGCCAGTCCCTCTCTGGCTGCTTTTACGAGCCAGGAAGGGCAAGGATCTAATACACACATGGTGGTTCTCACCTCTCCAAGTATCCTGTCCACCTCATTCGGCTGTACGAACTGAAAACTATCCAATAATATTGGACAAGCAGGGCCCAGAGTTATACCCAATGGGTCTGTATCAACTATAGCATCCAAGTCAGAGTGGATCTGAGCAATTTTGTATGCAATTTTGTATGCTGGGCAAATTGTTCACAGCAGGCTGTCTAAAGGCCTGAACTCTCCTGTTGGGGGACTAGTGTATAAAAGGCCCCATACCACCCGAAACAGCTCTGTCGGGATAGTGGCAGAAAAGAATTGTTTTTTTGCTGCCCGTACTACCATGGAGTAGGCCTTCAGATAGGCTCTAGTCTGTCCGATCGGATTCACTCTGAGTTTTCCACCAACATCGCTCTAGTCACCGTCTCACTCATTTCATCCCCGCCAGTTCCCTGGAAAACCAGGGGGCTGGCGTGGGGCTCCATGTCGTGAGAGAGGACGCTCAGGAGCGATCCTATCCACCGCCCTGGTCATTTCTCCAATTGTGGGAATACCTTCAAAACCCGCATTTTGGGTGGCATCGATTTATGTTTTTTTAAAAAAGCACAGAACAGAACACAAAACAGGTAAACTGTATATTGAAGAAACAATACATAAAATCTAGGTACTGAGGAAAACCCTGGAGACGTGCCCTGACACCTAATATTCCTGTAGCTTACAAAGGAAGTCTGTTTTGCATACAAAATTCTGTCAAGGACTCGGCCGTCAGAGGCTGCTTCAGGATGTACATTTGATCAAGCCTGTATAATTTCAGGTCTTCCATACAATTTCAATTTTCAGCGCCATTTCAGAAATGTTCTACAGGAGAGCAATTTTCTGTCACGGTTAGAGATGGACGGACTCACCGCCACACGTTTTCGGCAGGCACTCACCAAGCTGCTGCTGCCGCCGCCGCCACTCCCTCCCTCTCCGCCACCCAACCAGCTCGCTACGCCTCTGCGCTCACCCGGATCTGCTCACTGACTGGCCCTGTGGGCCTAGCGAGACCAGCAGGCACCCATCCCCTGAGCTAGCCACCATTTTGCATGAAAATGGCGGCTCACAGGAGTGCCCATCACTGCCTGCCAACCCCTCAGTCTCTCTTTCCTTGCAAGGAGGCCACAACGAGTTGGTGGGAAGTGTTGGGGATTGGGGGGCAGGAGTCCCCGTTGCCACTTGGCTAAACCCTCATTCTCGCTTTCCTTTAAGCAAGGAAGGAGAGCACGGAGGATTGGCAGGTGGCGGCAGCAGGAGTCCTCCCCAACTTGCACTCAATGGCTCCATCTCCCCTTCTTGAGTCCCGGGAGGGGGGAAAGATGCCATTTAGCAGACTCCCCAGAGGGGCGAAGGGTTGAGAGGGGGTCTTTTCCATAAAGGCCGTTCTATGTAAAATCAGCTTTTACAGAAAATCCCCACCCCACCCCACCCCACCCCACCCCTCAAACCTTCATGTGCTCCGTGTAAGCGGCGGCAGCCACCATCACTAAACAAGCACATGCCTCTCTGCTGGAAATGATGGGAGTTGCAGTCCAACATATCTGATCTAGATGTGACAATAGCAACCATATTTGCTTATTCACCCATCTTTCCCAACTGCGTCTATTTCTGACCTTAGCGATGAATTCACTGGCCTAGAGGTTCCTGGCCCCGTAGAAGAAGTACTACAGGAAAACCCCATCACTACCACCACCAAGAGCGCCACTCAGTCAGATCTTACCCTAGAATCAATTAGGCGTTGGGGAGGACCCAGCACTGTGGCAAAGGGTCTCCAGCTTAATCCTCCCCCAGCCCTCTCCCAAGCAAGCCAGCTGCTGCCCGCTCCTCTCCCCTCTCACCGTGGTCCTTGTTCTTGTACAGCCACTTGTTGCCGTCATCCGTCAGCAGCTTGTCCTGCCCAAAAGCGGCGTTCACAAAACCGTTCACAAAAGACGAAGCCAAGTTCATGCGGGCCGAATCCACCTGAGAGCCGCTGCCGCCGAACCCTGCAGGAGCAGAACAGGAAAGGGTGAGCCGCTCGCTGACGCGGCACGCAGGCCAGGCGCTGCGGCCTCCGCCTAGGACGGCTCGAACGCTCCTCGTCTCAGCGGACCATCCCCATCTCTCCCCCTGCCAGCCAATGCGAAGCTCTCAAGAGAAAGGAGAAGAAGGCACAGCCTGGTCTGAGCGTGTTCAGCGGAGGGCAACCAGGATGACCAGGGGTCTGGAAACAAAGCCCTATGAAGAGAGACTGAAAGAACTGGGCATGTTTAGCCTTGAGAAGAGAAGATGGAGGGGAGACATGAGAGCACTCTTCAAACACTTAAAAGGTTGTCACACAGAGGAGGGCCAGGATCTCTTCTCGATCCTCCCTGTGTGCAGGACACGGAAGAACGGGCTCAAGTTAAAGGAAGCCAGATTCCAGCTGGACATCAGGAAAAACTTCCTGACTGTTAGAGCAGTACGATAATGGAATCAGTTACCTAGGGAGGTTGTGGGCTCTCCCACACTAGAGGCCTTCAAGAGGCAGCTGGACAGCCATCTGTCAGGGATGCTTTAGGGTGGATTCCTGCATTGAGCAGGGGGTTGGACTCGATGGCCTTGTAGGCCCCTTCCAACTCTGCTTTTCTATGATTCTATGAATGGCAGCTTGCTTAATACGAGAAGTCACCTTCATTTAGTGATTAAGAAATTGCACAGCAAGGCACAGTACTTTGCAATATATAAGATGCAAGACTGATGGGGTGTAAAGCGGGGATGCTTGGCCACTGTATCCTTGGGGGCCACTCAATTCTCAAGGCAATAGTCACGGGGCAAAGCTGAACCCTCTTCCCTTGAGTGGTCGGCCTCAGAAATAAAGCTGCCCCCACCATGCTCCCCAAAGATGGAGGGCATGAGCTCAGGCGTAATTACATATTTCTCGATGACTGTTATAATGCCTTATAAGTGGGGCTGCCAGTTGAGAATGCAAAATGCTCTGCTTCTAACCTGGTCACCTACAACTTGCATTGTAGAACTCCCTCCCAATTTGCCAGACCATTCTATTGAGAGTTTCAGGGTACAATCCTATGCATGTTTAGATAGAAAAAAACCCCACAGCTCCCAACATTCCCCAGGCAGGTTTTTTTTCCCTGTCTAAACACGCCTGGGATTGCACCCTTGGAAACTTATTTCAGACCCTTACAACCCCACGATGTGTTTAGCTTAGAAATTGTATTATGATGATTGAGACTGATCAGCCTCAATTTGTTTTATGTCTTTGATGAGCGACCAGAGCCAGAAAAGCAGTGAACAATTCTAAAAATACATACATACAAGTATATTCTTTTACATATTATGAAACATAAGCAATCCATCACAAAGATTTAATGAGAACCTGAAAACACTTTTTTTTTTCATTTCTTACTAATGAAACCACTTGCATAAAACTTGGTAGGCCCACCAGGGTCAAGTTGCCAGGAGCCTTGATCTGGTCCGCAACACACCAACTGGCCACCACCAGTATCCAAGGATTACAGATCGACCAGCGGCAGAACAAAGAATTTAAAGGCACTGTCCTGGATAAAAAGTTGCTGTCTTGACAGCAGCGAAGCATATCTCCCCACAAAAGCACACAGTTTGAAAAGCACTTCTGGTGTAAACCCATTAAGGATTTGCAATTCACTGTCTAAAACAGCCTTCCTCAACCTGGGGCGCTCCAGATGTATTGGACTACAACTCCCGGAATGCCCCAGCCAGCTCTGGGGCATTCTGGGAGATGCAGTCCAACACATCTGGAGCGCCCCAGGTTGAGGAAGGCTGGTCTAAAAGTTGTGCATTCTGCAGCAGTCTAACTGCTTAGTTAAACAGTTCCCCCGTTGCACAGCAAAAACTGCTTCCGAAATGTGATACAGGCATTTGGGGATGGGGGAGGCGGAGGGGAGCCAACTCAGAAACCGTTTCCCGTACAAAATGAAAGAGAGACTTCTTCTGACAAGAAAGCACACATGCATGCATCAAGAGGACTCACTGGATCCGGGCCATTATATAAAGCAGCACTGGGACAACTGGAATTAGCACTAACATTGAAGGTTTAATCTGAGCACAAGCCAGGGCAGTGACAGGAATTATATCAGCAATCCCAGATACAACCCAACAGGCCTTGAACTCAAAGCCAGCAGCCGCTGTACCCCACACCACTTTGAGCGCAGCACTTACGGTTGTTTTCTAGATGGGTTTTGTAAATATCGTCTGGGACCTTGGGCTCCATGATGTCCAGCTGAAAGCAAAAGGAGGAGTTACTCTTCCCTGCCATAAACACGGCACACCCAAGGCTTCTCTCGACACATCGGCCAACGTTTGGGGTGACATGTCATCTAGGGCAGCCTTCCCCATGTAGGTCCCCCCACCCAATGTGTCGGACTACAACTCCCAACATTCTCTCATGGCTGACCAGGAAGAATGCTGAGAACTGTAGCCCAACTCATCCGGAGGGCACCAGCTTGGGAAAGGCTGAGCTAGTTCCAGGGCCGGCGCCAGACTATATTGCGCCCTAGGCAGGCGCGTTCTGAAGCCGCCGCCCCCACCCGCTCGCTCACTCCCGGCTTTGAAGCCAGGATGCTGGGGCCGGAGTGTGTCGCGGGCGAGATGCAGCAGCGACGACGACGCAAGGTGGGGACGCCACCGCCGCGAGCCGGCCCACCAACCCCCTCACAGCCGCCGCCGCCTCCGGGACGTGAGGAGCCGCCGAGGCCGCCCCCCGCCCAGCTGCTGCTGCTCCCACCCACCCCCGTGGGCCGGTCATGTCCAACCCCAGCATCCTGGCTTCGAAGGAGCCAGGACGCTGGAGTTGGGCGGAGGCTTTGGAACAGCACACCCGGAAGCCGCTCTAGGAGAGCAGCTTCCGGGTACGCTCTTCGGCGCCCCCGTGTGGTTGGCGCTCTAGGCGGCCGCCTGAGTTGCCTCTATGGCAGCACCGGGCCTGGCTAGTTCATCCCCAATGGCAGCTGAGCAGATGCCATGGCAGGATTTGCAACAAGGCCAGGCGCCTCTTTCGCCCACTTACTCCAGTTCAGCCTCATCATTCCCCAAAATCACACACATTATCCTCTGTTCATTCTCCTAAGGTGTGAACACTCCAAACCCAGCCAATCCTTCGCAGAACACCACAGCACTGCCGACACCAAATCCAGAATCCAGGGTTCGAAACAGGACTTAGGAGTAGGACTGCTGTCTCTCAATGAGCCAGAAACACTGAAGTTGACCAGTTCACCTCTGTGTCCCACTCCTACCAATACCGTGCCCATGATGTGGGACACAGAGGTGAACTGGTCAACTTCAGTGTTTCTGGCTTGTGAAGAGACAGCAGTCTTGTTTCAAACCCTGGATTCTGGATTTGATGTGAGCACTGCTGTGGTGTTCTTTGAAGGAAGAGCAAGGAGTGGCCTGTGGGGAGCTTGCTGGCCCTGCAGGGTGGCTGGGTTTGGTGTGTCCACACCTTAGGAGAACGAGGGAAGGATCATGTGTGCGATTTCGGGGAACGGTGAAATCAAAGGAAAGGTTTGTCGAAGATTGAGGGACGCGGATACTTGAGTAGCCTAAGGGAGCTACCTACTGTCTCTGCAGAGGCCACCAGTGAGGGAGGAAGCAGCAGCCAGGCACCTCTCCACCGTGCCTGGGTCCAGCTCCAGCTGAGAGCCCCCTCCCTCCTGCTACCAACTGTCTCTGCAGAGGCCACCAGTGAGGGAGGAAGCAGCAGCCAGGCACCTCTCCACCGTGCCTGGGTCCAGCTCCAGCTGAGAGCCCCCTCCCTCCTGCTACCAACTGTCTTTGCAGAGGCCACCAGTGAGGGAGGAAGCAGCAGCCAGGCATTTCTCCACCGTGCCTGGGTCCAGCTCCAGCTGAGAGCCCCCTCCCTCCTGCTACCAACTGTCCCTGCAGAGGCCACCAGTGAGGGAGGAAGCAGCAGCCAGGCACCTCTCCACCATGCCTGGGTCCAGCTCCAGCTGAGAGCCCCCTCCCTCCTGCTACCAACTGTCTCTGCAGAGGCCACCAGTGAGGGAGGAAGCAGCAACCAGGCACCTCTCCACCGTGCCTGGGTCCAGCTCCAGCTGAGAGCCCCCTTCCTCCTGCTGTCAACTGTAACTGCTGAACTTTGCAACTAAGATTGTAGTGCCTGAATTTGCTTTCCTTTCCCCCCTCCTCCTCCTCCCTCCCAATCCCCGTTCCTTTTGTGTCATGTCTTTTAGATTGTAAGCCTGTGGGCAGGGACTGTCAAGAAATACTTTTGTAAGCCGCCGTGAGAGCCTTTTTTGGCTGAATAGCAGCATAAAAATCCTTAAATAAATAAATAATAATAAACAGCAAAACAAAGTTTGAAAACCCAGTGCTGCCTTCTCCAACACATCAACCGCAGCCAGCATGGCCAGACAGGGCTGTTGAGAGTTGATGTCCAAACCATCTAGAGGGCACAAGGTTGGGGAACGTATGGATTACTGCAATGTGTTATACGTGGGGCTGCCTTTGAAAACGGTCTGGTGCGAGTGGTCTTCAACTGGTCCAGACCCATGACCCACCTCGGATTCCCAACCTGCAGCATGGGACCCACTTTCCCAATTTTACTAACTATGCCTATATATTTTAAATATGTGTATGTTTTAAATAACTCTTTTAGCCTGTTCGTATAATGAACAAATGACTGTGATTTTATGGTTTAAAATTAATTATTGTTGGTATTGTTTCTATTGGGTCTGTGACCGCATAATAAAAATCTAATCTAATCTAATCTAATCTAATCAACTGGTACAAAACAGGGCAGCACGTTTACTAACAGGGACTGGCCAACGAGACCACATCACGCCCGTCCTTTTCCAGCTTCATTGGCTGCCAGTCCAGGTCCGGGCCTGATTCAAAGTGCTGGTATTGACATTTAAAGCCCTAAATGGCTTGGGGCCAGGCTATCTGAAGGAACACCTCCTCCCATATGTACCTGCCTAAGGTCATCCTCAGGGGTCCTTCTCCGCGAGCCCCTGCCAAAGGAAGTGAGGCAGGTGGCTACCAGGAGGAGGGCCTTCTCTGCTGTGGCACCCCGGCTGTGGAATGAGCTCCCTAAGGAGGTTCGCTTGGCACCTACATTATATGCTTTTAGATGCCAGGTGAAGACCTTTTTATTCTCCCAACATTTTAACAGTCTATAAATAAATTTTAACTTGGTGTTTTAAATTTGTAATTTTGCATTGCTGCTGTTTTTATTTGGTTGAGCTTTTATATGGTATTTTATATTATGGTTTTATACTGTTGTTTTATACTTTGAATGTTTTTAATTTTTGTGAACCACCCAGAGAGCTCCAGCTATTGGGCGGTATAGAAATGTAATAAATAAATAAAATAAAATAATATCTAAGCCATTTCGTCATGCATTCCTTAGCAGCCTTCAGAGAACTCACCTCCCTGGCCAGAGCCAGAAAGTTGCTATTGAGCTGGACATTGGACATGATTTCTGTGAGATCCTCGTACTCTTCTACGTCCTCACTTAGACCCAGAAAGACCCCATGGCGACCCAGCATGAAAGCCATTTGCTTTTGAACCACCCTGCAAAAAGAAGGGCAGACAACACAGATGTATCAGCACCACGGAGTGGGAAAGCAACATCCCATTGCGCATGGTAACAAGGCTTGCAGAAAACTCTCTGCCATCTTCCTGTCTGTCAGCCACCAGAAACACCATAGATCAGCGGCAGAAAAAGTGCTTTGTGTATTTAAGGCTTCACAGACAATTTTGGATAAAAGGAACTCGAAAAAGGCAGACTTCAAACATTGAAGGACTGTTGATTGTAAACCACACGGGATTAGGTCTGTAGAAGTCTCCGCTGCTCATCCTAGCTTGTCCCCAAAAGACAAGAAAATACATTTTTGTCTAAGCAAGATTTTTATCTCCCATAGGAATTCATCATCAACTGACCTTGGCAATAAACTTCAGATTTGTTTCGTTGTTGTTTTAAAAACTGCTTACGTATTGCTTTTACCTTTGCATATCTATTGCTTAATTGTTCGAAGCTGCCCTGGTTTTGCAAAGAGCAGGAAATAAGGATTTGAAACAAACAGATCAATCCGCGTCTGACATGGCAGGGCCGATTTCTTTTTGTATGTAAAAAAAAAAACCCTGCGATTCTGTGCTAAAAAGTCACAAATTCAGCAGTCAGAACACAAAAGCAGAGAAAATGACGCAAAAGAAGCAGAAATGCAGATTTGCTCCATTAAAAAAAAAAACATATATGGGCTGCAGAATTTAACATGGGGCATCTTGGCACAGGGTCCTGATTCAGTCTCTCTCATCTCGTACCCCAAGATGAACTAATGGTCTACTTTTTATTTCATTCTGAATCTCCTTTCCTATGGTCCACCAATGTATTTAGGTTTTCAAAGCAAGAGGTTCTTTTCACAGTTAAGGAAGAGCTAATCTTTATTAAGAACGTAAAAAGCCCTTGCAGATCAGATAAAGGTCCAGCTAGCCTGAGACTCTTTGAAAGAATCCCAGCAAGCACTAGGATGCCCACCAGAAAGTACTCAGTGGCTCAATGGTAGGCTTTGGCCTGCCTTCCATTTGCCTCGGTCCTATTCTTATTCCCTGTCATATTCATTTACATTTTTATATTCCACCCTTCCTCCAAGGGGCTCAGGGCAGCATATATGGCTCCTCATGCTCCATTTTATCCTCACAATTATCCCTGTGGTGAGATGAAGAGATCATAGAATAGCAGAGTTGGAAGGGGCCTACAAGGCCATTGAGGCCAACCCCCTGCTCAAGGCAGGAATCCACCCTAAAGCATCCCCGACAGAGGGTTGCCCAGCTGCCTCTTGAAGGCCTCTAGTGTGGGAGAGCCCACAGCCTCCCTAGGTAACTGATTCCATTGTCGTACTGCTCTAACAGTCAGGAAGTTTTTCCTGATGTCCAGCTGGAATCTGGCTTCCTTTAACTTGAGCCCGTTATTCCGTGTCCTGCACTCTGGGAGGATCAAGAAGAGATCCTGGCCCTCCTCTGTGTGACAACCTTTTAAAGATTTGAAGAGTGCTATCATGTCTCCCCTCCATCTTCTCTTCTCCAGGCTAAACATGCCCAGTTCTTTCAGTCTCTCTTCATAGGGCTTTGTTTCCAGAGCCCTGATCATCCTGGTTGCCCTCCTCTCAACACGCTCCAGCTTGTCTGCGTCCTTCTTGAATTGTGGTGCCCAGAACTGGACACAATACTCTAGATGAGGCCTAACCAGGGCCGAATAGAGAGGAACAAGAACCTCACGCGATTTGGAAGCTATACTATATTAATGCAGGCCAAAATAGCATTTGCCTTTCTTGCAGCCACATCACACTGTTGGCTCATATTCAGCTTGCCATCTACAACAATGTAGATTGGCAATTAGCCCAAGGTCACCCAATGAGGTTTATGTCTGATTTGAACTCGGATCTCCCCAGTGCTGATCTAAGCAGTCTTTTCCTTTCTGTGTGTGTTCCGCCATGCCATTTCTGCACCAGGACAACTTGCCCCATCTCTATTCACCCCTGTCTTAAGAAGTCGCCCAGCAATGAACAAAGATGGAGTGGGACGTTCCAGCAGGAGTTAGGGCAGAAGACAGCTTTAAGTCCATTCCCCTCCCTGATCTGTGAAGTGAATGAATGTGTACACAGCAACCCACGGCCAATCCTTCAGATTTCCTTCTAGCTACGTCTCTGCTCTCCCAGCCCCCAATCCTCAGGGCCCAGACCTAGACGAGGGTGACACATACACATCTTTGCAGGAGATGAAGATGTTCTCTGCTAGTTCCATGTCATTCAGCATGAGGGCCAGGCGCAGGGCTTCTGGGTAGCGGTTGAACTTGCGGAAGATGCTGAGGGCACAGCGGAGGAGGGCAGAGTTCTCAGGCTCAGGGACGTAGCTAACACAGCTTCAGGACAGAAAGAGAAATAGGTGAAGTTTAGCTGGCACTGAAAGGAAACAGGCCCCTTCACTTAGTATGGGGCAGGAGCAGCAGCAAACACTACAACCGCACACACAGGTGCTCTCAGCTGCACACTGGACCAAAAGTTTTCATCATCATAACCCCACGAAAGTGTTGAAGCAGGCATTCGCCTTCAAAGCTACCTATCAACAGCAAGCAAGATCCATCTATACTGGTTGGACCAGACTCAGGAGGAAGCTGCTTTCAAACCGCAACAACGAAACGCCTTAGGGGCTGATGAGCTACAAGAAAGGAAAGCTGCAGTGGGATTCCACAACCAGAGCTCAGCATTCCAATTCTGCAGTCTGCTTTCCAGTGCAAGCCATTTGCCACATGCAGACACCATTAGGATAGAACATCAGAAGGAAAGGAAGCAGCAGCAGCCAGGCACCTCTCCATCGTGCCTGGGTCCAGCTCCAGCTGAGAGCCCCCTCCTTCCTGCTGCCAACTGTCGCTGCTAAGGCCATCGGAGGGAAAGGAAGCAGCTGCTGAACTTTGCAACTAAGAATCTAGTGCCTGAATTTGCTTCTTCTTTTTTTCCTCCTCCCTCCCAATCCCCTTTCCTTTTGTGTCATGTTTTTTAGATTGTAAGCCTGTGGGCAGGGACTGTCTTAGGAAGTATTTTTGTAAGTCACCATGAGAGTCTTTTTGGCTAAAGGGCGAGTTAAAAGTACTATAATAAATAAATAATAGAACTACAAGTCACACTGGCCAGCTTACATTTCCAGAAGTCCGGCAGGTAACTCTTCCATGCAAAGCAGCATTCAAGGGGGAGGGCGGGGCATGATTTACAGGAGAAGCAGCGAACAGGAGGAGGGCGCTTAACCTCCCCTCCATTCACCACGTTTCCCCTGCAACTCCTCCCACAGCCCAGCCACGGTTCCATTGCAGTCTCAAGCCTGGAACACCGCCAGTGGGGTGGAGGGAGTTGCAGGGGGAAAGAGGTGGGCAAAGAAAAGGTTAAAGATCCCTCCTTCTGACCTGCCATTTCGCCCCTGCAAATCACTCCCCCACACACTCCCCAATGACACATCACAAAGGCGGCTGAGCATTTGGAAACACAAGTTGGTCAATGTAGTTTCAGGATTAGTTTTACTGCTTCAGACGACTATAGACAGCTGGAATCATCAAACTGGAAAGCAAAGACTGGCTGGCCACGAAGCAAAAGAACAATACTGTTCAAGTTCTCCGTCGCCCTTATTTACTCCTTCAATTACGCGCAAGAGCATCTCCCATCAGCCCTTTGACTCTTTTCCAGCATACTCTGCCAATGGCTGCATATCTTCCCCCACGCGATTTCTTCGGCTGCTTCTCTCTCCTCCGCCCTTCTTTGTGATCTTAGAGCAAAAGTGCTCAGCTTGTGGCTGCCCAGATTTATTTATTTTTGGCCTACAACTACCATCCGCCCTAGCCAACAGAGCTAATGGTGAGGGATGATGGGAGTTGTAGGCCGAAACTTCTGGAGGGCTACCCCAGACCTTGAGCAAAAGATTAAACCACCTTGGCTTAACTGATTTTTTGTGTGTGGCCATAATGGACACCTCCCACAGATTTAGATCTTTCTTAGTCCTATATACCAAACTGCGAGTCCCAATATCAGATCAAATCAGCACACTCTTGCTGTCCAACACGCAAAGCGTCGTCCTTTTCAAGCCAACCAGAAAGAACCACGAGACTCTGAATACCCTTAACTCCAGGACCCCAACCCAGCTCCCAGCAGCTCTGCACATCTTTCACACACACACAAAGCCAATCTCATCTCAACTGCCTCACCTGGTCAGGTAGAGGCAGACTTTGGCATAGGCATTGTCATCGATATATTCCTCCAGCATGTCCATCTGCTCGATTTCCATGAGCAAGTCGCAGGCCTCGTGCTCCGCATTGTGGGCCATGTTGTAGGGCACAATCTCCTTCACCAGGGTCAGAAGTGTGTCCTTCTGGGTCTTGTCTGCCTCTTCTATTTCCTGCCACTCCTTGGCCACCTCGCCAGCTAAGTGTCTGTCGAGAACAGGAACCATATTTATTTATGATTATTATACTGCACAGGTTTATAGCCTGCTTTTCAGAAATGGTTTCCTTTTTTTTCTTTTCTTATTAGTTTTCCACATTAATTAGACATACAACATTACAATAAAGAAAACATCAAACAACTACACAACATACTACATACATGTTGAATAAATGTTGAGTACATATGTATTGAGTAAATATAAACTATAAAATATCATACCATAACATAATCATTCTTAACATAAAAGTGCACCCTCCACCTCAGGATCTATTCCTGATTCCAAAATCTTATCGTTTCTTCTGCTGGCGGTTTCCCACTTCCCTTAGTAAACACAAATATTAGGAACTGTTTCCAGATTCCTTCAAACTCATTTATTTTAGTTATACCTTTTCTCCACTTAATATTACAAGTCAGTTTATCATTAATAGCTATATCCCATACTTCTTTATACCATTCTTCAATAAGGTATTCCCCTTGAATCTTCCAGTTCCTAGCTACCATCAATCCTGCTACAGTCAGCAAACTCGATATCAACTCTTTAGTTTCTTTTCCACATTTTATATCTTCAAATAGTGACAGTAATGCAATCTTTGGTGTTTGTTCTATTTTCATTCCCGCTATTTCTTCAATTTCAAAAAACACCATCTTCCATAATCTTTGTATATATTTGCATTCCCACCACATATGTAAATACGTGAAATTGTTTTCAAAGCGGGTTACTTATCACGAAATCAGAATAAAATCACCAATAAAACTAGAGTAATGATAATACGCTATTAGCGTAGATTGTAACTGGGTGTGTTAAAACAGGGAATTGCCATTAAAACAACGTCTTAGTTACAAAAGGCTGCCTGAAGAGAAGGGTGTTGATAGCTTGCTGTCAATAACTGACTCCAGCATTTGAGGGGTATCCAGCAAAAATGACCCTCAAAGGCCACCCCACAAAAAATGCATTGCAGTAGCCAAACTGAGAGGTTACGCGGGCAGAAGCTATGGTGTTCAGAACTGTACAAACCCACTGCAAAACAGCAACTGCTAGAAACAACACTGGCGCATAAACCCATCAGCCTTCAAAGTCAAACATATCAGCGACAGCCACACGAGTCAGAAAACGGTGAAGACGTTTCTGTTGTGCAGCATTTAAAGTCCCTGCACTGCGATCTAATGACTTCCAACAAGCGTGTTGCTCAATCTCAATTCTTTGGTGAGAATTATGTATTTATTGCACATGTATTTGCTCAATATTCTGCTTGTGACGGTCACATTTTCAAAGAATTTAACAGTTTTGACAAGGATTAGGAGGAAACCATAAGGCTCTAGAGGCAGGCGCAAGCAAAAAACTAACCAGGGTGGCAGAGAGAAAGGGAGAACAAGGGCCTGCATAACCCTGAAGGCGCCCACACCACGAGTTTAAGTAACGTCCACTAGGTTCTGAGTTTTCACTAGGAAACTTACATCTCTATGCTTCTTTCTGCAACCATAAGGCCTAGAAACTCTCTAATATAGCCAACCCCAAGGATGTCAAATTCAGTGCCAAATACTAGATTCCAATCTCTTGCAGTTCTACCGCAGCCAGGAAGAGTATGCCAAAAGTGTTGATTTACTACGTGGCATTTGGACAATCTCTTGCCTGTGAAATCTTTGCTAGGAAAGTGTGCCCAGTTTTGGACACTGTAATGTGGGCTACGCAGGTACCCTAGGATGTGCAGCTTTGCCAAAGAAGCAACCTTATAGGGTGGATTATTCCACAACTGGTCAATACCAACAGCTACTCAGAAGCTACTACACACTGCAACATTAATATAGAAATCTACTGCAGAACAGGGGCTAGACAAATCAAATGACAGCGGAGAATCCAGCAGTCATAGAATCATAGAATAGCAGAGTTGGAAGGGGCCTACAAGGCCATCGAGTCCAACCCCCTGCTCAAGGCAGGAATCCACCCTAAAGCATCCCCGACAAATGCTTGTCCAGCTGCCTCTTGAAGGCCTCGAGTGTGGGAGAGCCCACAACCTCCCTAGGTAACTGATTCCATTGTCGCACTGCTCTAACAGTCAGGAAGTTTTTCCTGATGTCCAGCTGGAATCTGGCTTCCTTTAACTTGAGCCCGTTATTCCGTGTCCTGCACTCTGGGAGGATCGAGAAGAGATCCTGGCCCTCCTCTGTGTGACAACCTTTCAAGTATTTGAAGAGTGCTATCAGGTCTCCCCTCAATCTTCTCTTCTCCAAGCTAAACATGCCCAGTTCTAAACATGCCCAGTTCCATCTCTTTCGTGCTTCAGGCAGAAGGTTAACTCCACAGCCCAAACATTTAACGTTAGTTAAATGATAGGCTATGATCTGCCTATCAGCTTTATCATCAAGATAATCAGGAAGAGGAGTTACCTGTAGAGGAAAACTGCAACAGCCACATGGCAATGAGAATTCTCTGGATGGACAAAAGCCCGTTACATGCAATGGAAAACATTACTGACCGCTATGGCCAGTTATAGTATAAAGGCACACAGTGAAGCAACTGTGCTGAAGCTAAGCAGGTATGGGTCGGGTCAGTGCCCAGATGGGAGATCACTTGGGAGCTCTGTGTGTGCTGCCTTGAGCCACCCAGAGGAAAGGAGAGATGTAGATTAATAAGCACAAGAAATGCACCCCTGAGTTCCATCTGGTCTCATTCTTCATTCACTGCTTACCTGACATATTCATGCCCCCATGAGGCCAAGGGCTCCTGGGATCCCACCAGCCGGTATTTCAGACACTCTCGTTCTCCACTCATCGTCATGGCCAGGACAGATATTATGTCAGCTGCAAAACGCTGGAAGCAGAGAGTGGGTGTTAGGGATGCATTACTAAGCTTGCGGACAGATGAAGGGAGGGCAGCACTGAAAGCAAGTTTGCGGTTTGCCTGAATGAGCACCAACCATCCTGAATACAAACCCAAGTGGCAAGCTACATAGCGCTGCTAGCTCCACAAGCAGTTTTCCCTCCTTGCTAAAAGAAACTAGCTATCCTTTAAGGCTAAAGAAAAGCACAAGACTCCTTGGTAGAAAGTCTGCACACCTTTCTAGCGAACAAGCATACCAATTGCACTTAACCCTAAACCCTCCCACAACAAAGCGGGGCAAGGAGCTTGCAGTCCAGACTAGGAGAGCTCCTTTTGTTCCTCACTGATGGGACTTAGTCTACCTGCCAACCACATTCCTCTAACGTTTGTCGGACAGATGAAAGCAAGACCAGGACAGCACTATCAGTTTCTCAGGTCAGATTATGATGTACCTTATTCTCCCCTGCAGCCATGGCCTCGTAGATCTCCTTCAACTTCCCATAATGCGGCCGAAGGAACTTCAGGGGTTTGGGCACAGAAGTCATGGAGGTTGTAGAAGAGCGGATTTGCCTGCGCAGCTCCTCCAGGGCGGGCCGATAGAGAGATGTGTCGTGCTCCTGGAATCAAATCAGCTGCTCTCAGGAAAAAAGCATGCGCACCTCAAGAAACCCCCGCAAGACTGTCTCTTCTATCCAATAGTGTCAATGATACTCAACACACATCTTTGCCATTGGAAAACTTGACCTAGAGCCAGGTCAGTTCCAACAGGTATAGGGGATTTCTTGCAGACAACATTCCACACTGTCCAGCAGGAATCTGCCCAAGCACTGAAGACAGACATCAAAGGCCCACCTGGTACCTTCTTTGCTAAGCTTAAGGTGTCAGGTTATGACCTCTCAAATTTGCCCAAACTTAACGATCAATAAAATCCAATTTTATCCCTTGAGTTTTTTTTTACAAAGACTACAGTTTTATTTTATGATGATCCTTTTATGGTTTCATTACTTGATCTGATTTTTATCTGTTTCTTTCTTTGATACGTTTGTTTTATTCATTTTTATTTTGTACTACTTTGGAAAGTATCTATAACTATAACAGCAAGTTTT
The DNA here is from genome assembly GCF_023053635.1 of Elgaria multicarinata webbii. Lineage (NCBI taxonomy): Eukaryota > Metazoa > Chordata > Lepidosauria > Squamata > Anguidae > Elgaria > Elgaria multicarinata. The sequence goes on along the minus strand of NC_086178.1, from coordinate 11,659,689 downwards.
AAAACTTTGAAACAAAGAGGAGCAAAGCAAGTAAAAGTCATTTCCAACATTCTTTCTAACTAATGGCTGATAAAAAACTAGAAAGGCAGAGTTTCAGCAGCAGATTTCTCAGCCGAAGTTTATTTTGATCCATCTGTGGGATTAGCATTTAAGGAAACATGTTTATTTTTAGGCTACTTTTTCTGGTATGTTGCTGTAATACAAAATGAAAAAGAAATTTTAAAGATAGCCTTTCTATCTAATATTGAGAGGTAACTTCCAATTCTTAAATCTTAAGTTCTTACTTGCTTCAATATCTCCCAAAAAAGCACCTACATATACAAGTTTATTTAAATATGATAATTATTGTCTTTCAGTTAATCAACTAAAACTGTTCTGTTCATGGCTCTAATTAAAACATCATAAATTTTATAACTGCAATTAGAATTCGGCATGGATGAGACCGTGCTGTGAACGAGAAGGGAATAAAACTGCTACCAGCACAGATGGCAACTTCCAACATGCACCCAGCAATTGCAGAGTGAATACACCACATACAGTGCTTGTTCTTCTGCTGAAGGGATGCGTTGCGACACTTGGCCTTGGAAAAACCATGTGGAAGCACAACACTTCGCTATTAGATTTCCACATGCTCCTGGTCAAGAACTCAGTACTTACCCCCAGGCGCTCCACAAGCATTTCCAACTCATCCTGTAGCTGTTTGTCTTCCTCAGACTGCAAGGAATGAAGGTGTGAAAGGTGAGATCTCTACGATAATCTAACACCCAAAAAGCCCACAGTCCCTCAACTACACCTTCCATCTCATCTGGACTGTAACCGAAGTTTGGAACAGGAGTGCAACAGGGGGAGCTCACCTTCTCCTAACCCAAAAGATCCCCACTTGATGAGCCAAACTGCTGATCAGAAAAGACCCACTGTGATCCAGTTTTAATAATTCACACAAATGAAGGTAGAGAGGCAAGAAAATCAAGCACTGGGAGCAATATATGCCCAACTCTTTCATCAAGCCAAAGGGGAAAGACAGCTGGTTTACAACAAAAAAAGTTCCAAGACAGTCACAAATACCAATGTTCATAAGCTACTTCAGTGTTAGCAAATGGGAAGAGTATAGAAGGAATCCACTTACTTATCACTGTCCTAAATATTTAACTTCTCTCAGAGGACTATATCTCAAGAACAAAGTTTGTTTTGAATACAAGATCCCTGTTTCACTCCACAGATCTGTTTAATGAACTCAGGTGTGCAGAGGTGGGAGAATATTTTGCCAGAGCTTCCAAGGACGCAAGCTCATGCATGCTTAAGCAGAAAAGTCTTATGACTTCCAGCATTCCCCAGTCAGCCAGTTGTAGGATCACCAGCTGTAGTGGATTCTATTTAACACAGATGAAAAGCTAGTCCTAACTCCTTGTACTAGTCTCTCCCTCACAAAAGCAGCAATGCCAGATCTAGCCCCATTTCACCTTACTCGCAGAGGACGGAACCATCATAGAACCATAGAATAGCAGAGTTGGAAGGGGCCTACAAGGCCATAGAGTCCAACCCCCTGCTCAAGAACATAAGAAATGCCATGCTGGATCGGACCAAGGCTCCATCTAGTCCACCACTCTGTTGACACAGTGGCCGACCAGCAACGAACAAGGCAGGACATGGTGCAACAGCTCCCTCCCACCCATGTTCCCCAGCAACTGGTTCACACAGGCGTACTGCCTCGATTAATGGAAATGGCACACAACCATCAGAGCTAGTAGCCATGGATAGCCTTCTCCTCCAGGAATTTATCCAACCCCCTTTGAAAGCCATCCCAATTGGCGGCCATCACTACATCCTGTGGTAGTGAGTTCCATAATTTAACTATCCTAAACTCCTGACACACCCACTCAGCAGCAGAGATTGGGTCAGACTTCACCTCCGCTCTCATTGCTGCCTCTAGGAGCAGGAAGAAGCCAGGGATGCCACATAAAACAGGGGGGGGGGGGACGACACTTGTCATGTAGGCAGGCCCGACCCCCCCCCTCAAAATAAAAACGACGTGCTGCCAGGTACATATCACTAACCATCAGGTCATTAGCCATCATTTCTCTCTAGCACATCCACGTACGCCACAGCCCTCCTGAGCGAGGGGCCACACACCCCTCGTTATATAGGGCAAGGAAATCAGGGCTGATCGCCTAGTCCAGGCAGATACAAGGCTGCTTTTTAAGGATTTGGGGGCGTGGGGCTGAAAGGCAAACCCCTCTGGCACCCGCATGCTGCTAAGCTAAGGGAGGCAAAAAAACACTCTGCACACGCTCAGCCGCACTTGGTTCCCCCCGGGGAGTTCTGCACATGCTCTGGGAGATCCAAGCCCCTTTGGAAATATCGCCCATTCCAAGGCGTGCCGCGGGATCTGGTGACAGGCCCCAAGCGGAGGGAGGGAGGGAGGCCCACCAACGCCACCGGTTCCCGGCTCTGGGCCTGGCAGTGACTCAGCTCGGCTGCCTGCCTGCCTGCCTGCCTCCGCCCGGCCCTCACCAGCTCCTGCTCCTTGTCCGCCACGGAGGCGTTGGGGTCCTTCTTCTCCTTGCTCCAGGGCCCCGGCGGCTTGTCGTCTCCGGCCGCCGCGCCCGACCCGCTCGTCTGAGACCGCTTCTGACAACCGCCGCCGCCGTCCTCCATCGCGAACCGCTTCCTCTCAGAGACCGAGCGGGGGGGGACACTGCGCAGGCGCGGGGCGGGGCCTAAGCGGGCCAATCCGCGGAGAGCGAGGGGGAGGGACAAGGCGCGCGAGGACCGAGCGACGTATTACGAAGCCGACGTTTTTGCGAGGGCGGAGGGAGTTGGGGGCGGAGCCTAGCCGGAGGAGGAGGAGGCGGGGCGACGGGAAAGACCACGCGGAGACTGGACCTGCTTAGGAAGCCGATGAGCGTCCCCACCCCGCCATTTCCCAAGGGCTCAAGGCGGGTAGCCTCTGAGCGCCGCTTGTGACAGCCCTCCTGCGTGAGCTCTTGTCTCAGCGCTTCTGCTATCTGGTGCAAACACTGGTTTTAGTCTGGCTTCCAGATTAGGGTGACCATATGGAAAAGAGGACTGGGCTCCTGTATCTTTAACAATGGGAATTCCAGCAGGTGTCATGTGTATGCATGCAGCCACCTGGTGAAATTCCCTCTTCATCACCACAGTTCAAGCTGCAGGAGCCCTGCCCTCTTTTAAATCTGGTCACTCTAGTATAGCTCCTGCAGCTATACTCCTAGCAGCTTTTATAATCTAGCTATACTCCTGCATCTTTAACTGTGGTGATGAAGAGGGAATTTCACCAGGTGCCGCCTGCCTACAAATGACACCTGCTGAAATTCCCTTTTCAATACATCTGTTAGAGATACAGGAGCCCCGTCCTCCTTTCCACATTGTCAGCCGAATCTTAGATATACTGTTGTCTGGCACTGGACTCCTGCTGCTGGCTCTCACCCCAGCCTTGGCAGCTTGGCTTGATTGATTCATGAAACAGATCTGGCAAAAGCTGACTTTCCTGGCCATTCATACCCTTATAGGCACCTTGACAACTTCCGCTGTTAATCTAGCCATACTGTGGATTTACAATTTCGGGGGCACAAGGATGGTGGTCCGGTCACTGCCCAGAGATGGTGCCTTTAAAATAAAGTTTAAATGCTCCAAGCCACTGGGACACAATGCTATAAGCCTGAGCAGTCAGGAAGCAGGGGAGGGGAGGAGACTGGTAGAATGTAAGCCTGTGTGCACCAGTTGCTGGGGAACATGGGTGGGAGGGTGCTGTTCCACCATGTCCTGCTTGTTTATCCCTGGCTGATGGCTGTTCAGCCACTGTGTGAACAGAGTGCTGGACTAGATGGACGCTTGGTTTGATTCAGCAGGGCTCTTATGTTTTTAATGGCAGTGCATTACTTAGGCCATTTAATTGTCAGTGTTCCTTTAAAATATCAGTAATAGACTAAGGTTTATAATTAGTGAATTCTTTTGTTTCTTCAGAGATTGTGATGAATTATTATGGATGCCCTTTTTGTTGCCTTTATTTTGTTAACTTGATTTCAAAATAAAATTCCGTGAGAAACAAAAAAAAAGAAGAAGAAGAAGAAGAAGAAGAAGAAGAAGAAGAAGAAGAAGAACAGTGTATGATCAATAGACTCCACTTTCTTGGAAGAGCCCTGCTCTGGAGTGCACCTTTCTCTGTCATGTTAAGCAAATGGGGGACTCCTAACTTCTATGTCAGAATAGGCAGATGGGAGGCTTTCTTTGTAGTCTGTCTCCATCTCTGCTTTAGAATACCTCCCTGCCTTAGTTAGGGTGACCATATGAAAAGGAGGACAGGGCTCCTGTATCTTTAACAGTTGTATTGAAAAGGGAATTTCAGCAGGTGTCATTTGTATATATGGAGAACCTGGTGAAATTCCCCCTTCATCACAACAGTTAAAGGTGCAGGAGCTATACTAGATTTAAAAGAGGGCAGATTACCTGCAGCTTTAAGTGTTGTCATGAAGAGGAAATTTCACTAGGTTCTCCATATATACAAATGATACCTGCTAAAATTCCCTTTTCTATGCAACTGTTAAAGATACAGGAGCCCTGTTCTCCTTTTCATATGGTCACCCTACATTAGAAATGCCCTTCTCAAGAGCTGAAACATATGAGCAGAACAGTTGCATAGTGCAGGTTTCGCTGGGCTGTACCATTTTGGATGGTGATATTTGAATCCTTAAAAAATCCCTGTATATACCAAAGCCACATGCCAGGGCGACAGCTAGGCTGTGACTCTTAGCTCAGGCATTCTCATTTGTATGTGCATGGAGTTTTATTTATGATGAGTATTTAAAGGTATGACTCCCCCCCTCCCCAAAATTATACAACCCAGTAAAACCTGAACCTGCTGACTGTTCTAATCATGTCAAGGCCGCCCCTACCATTAGGCAAAGTGAGGCAGTCAGCTCAGGCAGTAGGAGATGGGTGGAGCAGGGAAGTTGTGAGACAGTGCTCTACACCTGGAGCTGTATGCCCCAGGTGTAGTGGAGATTGCTGTCCCATTGCTATTGAACTAAGATTCAACGGTAGGGTGACCATATGAAAAGGAGGACAGGGCTCCTGTGTCTTTAACAGTTGCATAGAAAAGGGAATTTCAGCAGGTGTCGTTTGTAGATATGGGGAACATGGTGAAATTCCCTCTTCATCACACCAGTTAAAGCTGCAGGAGCTATACTAGAGTGACCAGATTTAAAAGAGGGCAGGGCACCTGCAGCTTTAACTGTTGTGATGAAGAGGAAATTTCACCAGGTTCCCCATATATACAAATGACACCTGCTGAAATTCCCTTTTCTATGCTACTGTTAAAGACACAGGAGCCCTGTCCTTCTTTTCATACGGTCACCCTATTCAGCGGGCAATCTGAAATGGGCAGCAAAATATATTCAGCCTAACCTGGATCATGTCTTTCAGCTCTCAGGCCCTAACTTTTGTATTCCGATGGAAATTCAAGATCTAGTTTTTGCACTTGACATGAACTCTTTCTGCTCTGATTTGTTTTATCCTCTGATTGTTGTGGTGGCTATGGCTTTATTTTGACTTTTTAATGGTAAGCTGCTCTGGGTGGTTATTTGCCTGAAATGTGATCACATGTTTTACAATATATGTATAAATATGTAATTAAACATATTGCTATGAAGGTATATTTAACACTGCAACCTAACTAGGAGTTTGCAAAAATCCACTTTTCTGAAGCCTAGTGCTGTAATTATTTTTGTGCACTCTCTCCCTCTCCATGCTTCTGTAATTTCACAATCACTTTACCTTCCATTGTCATATTCCCTAGCACTATAATACCCGAAAGAACTGGGCATGTTTAGCCTGGAGAAGAGAAGATTGAGGGGAGACATGAGAGCACTCTTCAAATACTTAAAAGGTTGTCACACAGAGGAGGGCCAGGATCTCTTCTCGATCCTCCCAGAGTGCAGGACACGGAATAATGGACTCAAGTTAAAGGAAGCCAGATTCCAGCTGGACATCAGGAAGAACTTCCTGACTGTTAGAGCAGTGCGACAATGGAATCAGTTACCTAGGGAGGTTGTGGGCTCTCCCACACTAGAGGCCTTCTAGAGGCAGCTGGACAAGCATCTGTCAGGGATGCTTTAGGGTGGATTCCTGCATTGAGCAGGGGGTTGGACTCGATGGCCTGGTAGGCCCCTTCCAACTCTGCTATTCTATGATTCTATGATTCTATGAAAGCCAATATTAACATTGCAATCCTGGACATTCGGAAATACAACTCACTGCGTTCAATGGGACTTATTCGTTGGTAAGTGTGTTTAGGATCGCAGCCTAAGACTGGAATGTTAAAAGACAATGATTTTCATAGCTGTCCCTTCAAATCAGGAATGGCCCTGTCATTAGGTAGGGTGAAGCAGTGGCCTCAGGTGGCAGATGCCGGCAGGTGGCAGCAAGATGTTGGCACTGTGTTCTTTACAGCCTGTCCTCTGCTCCCTAAGCGATCTTGCTGTCTTCAGGTTCAGTGGAGCATGCTCACCCATCCTCAGGGTTGAAGGAACAGCCTAGTCAGCTTTTGTACATGACATTATAGAGTGCCATCTTGTTCTTTTGCCTCCAGCAGCAAAATGTCTTGGATTGGCCCTGCTTCAAATACAGCTCGTATGATATTTGTTTATTGATTGCATTTTTATACTGCCCAACAGCCAAAGCTCTCTGGGCCGTTTACAAAAATTAAAACCATGGAAACCATTCAAAATATAAAACAAACAGTATAAAAGCATAATATAAAATACAATATAAAAACACAACCAGGATAAAATTGAGCAACAATGCAGGAATTTAATGCAGATTTAAAATACAAATTTTAAACAGCAAAGTTAAAATTAAGTTAATAGACTGTTAAAATGCTGAGAAAACAAAAAGGTCTTCACCTGGCATTTAAACGTGTATAGTGTAGGTGCTAGGTGAACCTCTTGAGGGAGCTCATTCCACAGGTGGGATGCCACAGTAGAGAAGGCCCTCCTCCTGATAGCCACCTGCCTCACTTCCTTTGGCAGGGGCTCACGGAGAAGGACCCCTGAGAATGACCTTAGGGTCCAGGCAGGTACATATGGGAGGAGGCATTCCTTCAGATAGCCTGGTCCCAAACTGTTTAGGGCTTTGATACTTTTGTATTCGGGCCATTAAATGCTGTCTGCCTCAGTTCAAGAACTCTGAGAGCAGCCAAAGATCCATTGTTTCTGTTACAGTTCGGATTGCCTCTTAGAAGAGCTAGATGGAGTTGTTCTTAGTATTTACATTTGTTGCTGTATACATCACAAATAATGGTTTTTAATGGTGTGTTTAGATAGGTAGTTATGTTAGCCTGTTGTAGCAAAAACTCAGTGGCCCCGTTCAGAAGACACCTTAAACCATGGCTTTAACCATAGTGAATGAGGCTTTTTGAATTATTCACCATGGTTAAAGCCGTGGTTTAAGGTGTCTTCTGAACACAGCCTGGCTTTCTGGCTTAACCACCATGGTTAAAGCCATGGTTTAAGGTGTCTTCTGAACACAGCCTGGCTTTCTGGCTTAACCACCATGGTTAAAGCCATGGTTTAAGGTGTCTTCTGAACACAGCCTGGCTTTCTGGCTTAACCACCATGGTTAAAGCCATGGTTTAAGGTGTCTTCTGAACACAGCCTGGCTTTCTGGCTTAACCACCATGGTTAAAGCCATGGTTTAAGGTGTCTTCTGAATGGGGCCAGTGCTTTGCATCTTCAAGATGAAACAGATTTATATCTAGTCCACAGAGGCATGTTTCACAATGCATCTGGAGGCCTTTAACATCTAGATCAGGGGTGACTGCACACCCTTGGGAGTCATCTGTCTGTCAGGGACTGTATGCTGGTGCTGGATGCCGCCAAGCCAGTGGTGAGCAGTCCCTCCCCCCCCCCATCCAGCAGGAGAGAGAGAGAGAGAGAGATCATGGGATCATGGGAGAGAGAAAGAGAGAGAGAGAGAGAGAGAGAGATCATTCTTGCACGATATCCGTGGGCTTTCCATCCTGGTCTACAAGATACCTGGCTGTTTGTAGTATACTCCATTGCACCAGCTTTACAACAGCTTTTCATACTCTTGCCTCACCTATTTTACACGCCCTGCAATGATGCTCTCCTACACAATCCACACTTCCGAAAGAGTTTTTATTTACCTGCAGCTCCGCCAGATGGCACTCCTTGCAGCAGAGGGGAATCATGTTGCAGCTGAAACATCCGCCCTGTCCATCATTTTTTACATCAGTGCTCCTCCTGCCTGATTCACACAACCATTTTCAGAGGCGGGGAGGCAGATGTGGTTTGGGGAAATACAGTCTAATCCCCCCCCCGCACTGGAAGATGGTGAAATCGTCCTGCAACTGCTTCATCATTCATGCCCGTTTCCAGATGTTTCACTGTACAACCAGATTTCATGGCAAAATGCAACGGCTAGCATTTGTCTTCAACTTGTATGCAGAACACATCATGCATCATCCGCATAGTTAAAGCAATGGTATTCCCCGTAGTAACCTATGGCTGCGAGAGCTGGACCATAAGGAAAGCTGAGCGAAGGAAGATAGATGCTTTTGAACTGTGGTGTTGGAGGAAAATTCTGAGAGTGCCTTGGACTGCAAGAAGATCAAACCAGTCCATACTCCAGGAAATAAAGCCAGACTGCTCACTTGAGGGAATGGTATTAAAGGCAAAACTGAAGTACTTTGGCCACATAATGAGAAGACAGGACACCCTGGAGAAGAGGCTGATGCTAGGGAAAGTGGAAGGCAAAAGGAAGAGGGGCCGACCAAGGGCAAGATGGATGGATGATATTCTGGAGGTGACAGACTTGACCTTGGGGGAGCTGGGGGTGGTAACGGCCGACAGAAAGCTCTGGTGTGGTCTGGTCCATGAAGTCACGAAGAGTCAGAAATGACTGAACAAATAAACAACAAAGCACTTGTCTTAGGAAAGGTGGGGCAGCCCCCAAAGCCCTGTCAAACAGTCTATGGAACTGAGCCCTAGAGATCACAGCGTGATCCCAAATCTTCCATTACTTGGAACACTAACAAAGAGGATGCTTTATGAAGTGTTGCAGTAAATAGGGATCTGACAACATGTATCGAACAGTTGCATGAAACTTTATCCCAACACTCTTTCTTTCTTTCTTTCTTTCTTTCTTTCTTTCTTATGAAAAGCAGCACCAGGGGGCTGCAAACTTGACCATAAAGATTTCATCACACCCCATAGGAGATGAAGAGAAAGGCTATTTAACCATTTCCCTTCCAGCCATTTGGCGAGACCACATCACGCCAGTCCTTTTCCAGCTTAACTGGCTGCCAGTCCAGGTCCGGGCCCGATTCAAAGTGCTGGTAATAACATTTAAAGCCCTAAACGGCTTGGGGCCAGGCTATCTGAAGGAACGCCTCCTCCCGTATGTACCTGCCCGGACCATAAGGTCATCCTCAGGGGTCCTTCTCCACGAGCCCCTGCCAAAGGAAGTGAGGCAGGTGGTTACCAGGAGGAGGGCCTTCTCTGCTGTGGCACCCCGGCTGTGGAATGAGCTCCCTAAGGAGGTTCTCTTGGCACTTACATTATATGCCTTTAGACGCCAGATGAAGACCTTTTTATTCTCCCAGCATTTTAACAGTCTATAAATAAATTTTAACTTGTTTTAAATTTGTAATTTTGCACTGCTGCTGTTTTTATCTGGTTGAGCTTTTATATTGTATTTTATATTATGGTTTTATACTGTTGTTTTATACTTTGAATGTTTTTAATTTTTGTGAACTGCCCAGAGAGCTCCGGCTATTGGGCAGTGTAGAAATGTAATTAATAAATAATAAATAAATAATTTTTTCTATGCAAACATAGCACACCCAAACATGTTTTTTCCCCTCCGTATGGAAAACAAAGAAAAGAGACATGTATATTTTCGCCTACAGGGAGAAAAGCAGCTGGGGGAAATTTATTTATTTATTTATTTCATTTCATTTTTATACCGCCCAATAGCCGAAGCTCTCTGGGTGGTTCACAAAAATTAAAACCATGAAGAACATAATAAAACAACCAACAATCTAAAAACACATCTAAAACTTATTTTGAGTGGGGAAAGTTGCCTGAAGCAAAAGAATTAATGCCTCCTCCTCACCCACCATTCATTCACTATTAGCGTAGTGTAGGGGTGGGCAGACCTGAAGCTGGTGGGATCTACCCTGGGATTTTTTATTATTGAACCCCACAATCCCAGAGCCAGATGCAAAAGCCCTACACTTAAAATTAAAGAATTCTGAGTCCAGGAATTCATTTGAGAACCAGGCCAGAATTATTATTTTATTATTTATTGCATTAATATTCCACCTTTTTTCCTCCAAGGAACCCAAGGCAGCATACATAATAATCCTCCTCTCCACTTTATCCTCACAACAACAACCCTGTGAGGTGGGTTGGGCTGAGAGTCTGTGACTGGCCCAAAGTCACCCAGTGAGTTTCCATGGCCAAATGGGGACTAGACATGATAGCACTCTTTAAATACTTAAAAGGTTGTCACACAGAGGAGGGCCAGGATCTCTTCTCGATCCTCCCAGAGTGCAGGACATGGAATAATGGGCTCAAGTTACAGGAAGCCAGATTCTGGCTGGACATCAGGAAAAACTTCCTGACTGTTAGAGCAGTACGACAATGGAATCAGTTACCTAGGGAGGTTGTGGGCTCTCCCACCGTAGAGGCCTTCAAATGGCAGCTGGACAACCATCTGTCAGGGATGCTTTAGGGTGGATTCCTGCATTGAGCAGGGGTTGGACTCAATTGCCTTAAAGGCCCCTTCCAACTCTACTATTCTATGATTCTCTGACCCCAGATCTCCTGACTCCCAGTCCGACACTCTAGCCACTACACCACACTGGCTCTTATAGTTCCTCCACAAAAGAATCCACTTTCAGCAGTAAAATACAGTGTATATTTATGGGGTGGGAGCATTTAATTGCTTAATTAAACGACCTGGAGTCAGAAATGCTTTCTGGTTTACTGCAGTTTACCCAGATCTACCTTCTCTCGGCCATTGCTATAGTAGTTAGAGTGCTGGACTAGGACTGGGGAGCTCAGATTCCAATCCCCAAATTCAGGCTACCAATTGGCTGCCAGTCAGGATCAAGGGGGCAATATGCCTCTGTGGGCTGGGGAACATGGATGGGAAGGTGCCATTGTCTTCATGTGCTGCATGTAGGCTTCCCAGAGGCAGCTGGTTGACCATAGTGGGAACAGAAAGCTGGGCTAGATAGGCCTTTGATCAGATTCAACAGGGGGCTTCTTATGTTTTTAAATTCCTACTCAGTTATGAGACTCACTGGGTGTCCTTGGAAGGCAGGAGAACCATGCATGCCAACCTTCTCCAGCCCGGCGTACTCCAGATGTCTGCTCCAGACTGGCCACGTGGGTTAGGAATTATGGGAGCTGCAGGCCAACACATATTTGCCATAAAAAAGCCTCTCTAATGCTTTGACAGTTCACACTACACTAGAGCTGCATTTGCAGTTTAAAGGAAGAAATAGCCATTAATCAGGTCTGGGGAAAAATAAGGAAAATATTGGAAGGCAGCAGATTGGCAACAACATTGCCTAAATTCTCCACAAAAAACAGAGTGAAAATATTGCATGAAAACAGAAAAGGATAAATAGCATGTTATTAGTCCATTCCTAACTACTTTAATTTGGATTAACCAGCTCTCCTTACACACCTGAGCATTGTATTTAAGATAAGTTGGTTACAGCTTCCCAAATCTTTAGGGCAAAAGTTGGCTAGCCAATTCCTCTACTTTTGCATTAATAGACAGGTCAGAGCTGATTCCTGGCTGCTCAGCTAGATGGCTCAGGAACTCTGGATAAGCTGTTAATCTTGCAGGTGTAAAAGGGGGTGCAGGAGGAGGCACATATTACCAGGTACTAGGAATAAAATTAAGGGCAAGAATTCATTATGCATCTGACCACCTGGACACTAGTGATCCAGGAATGCTGATGCCACAATATATCAGCTAGCTTTTAAGGTATTGCCAGACAGAAACAAACTTCAAAGTGATCTTGATAGGCTGGAGTGCTGGGCTGAAAACAACAGAATGAAATTTAAAAGGGATAAATGCCAAGTTCTACATTTAGGGAATAGAAACCAAATGCACAGTTACAAGATGGGGGACACTTGGCTCAGCAATACTACAAACGAGAAGGATCTTGGAATTGTTGTAGATCACAAGCTGAATATGAGCCAACAGTGTGATATGGCTGCAAGAAAGGCAAATGCTATTTTGGGCTGCATTAATAGAAGTATAGCTTCCAAATCACGTGAGGTACTGGTTCCTCTCTATTCGGCCCTGGTTAGGCCTCATCTAGAGTATTGCGTCCAGTTCTGGGCTCCACAATTCAAGAAGGACGCAGACAAGCTGGAGCGTGTTCAGAAGAGGGCAACCAGGATGATCAGAGGTCTAGAAACAAAGCCCTATGAAGAGAGACTGAAAGAACTGGGCATGTTTAGCCTGGAGAAGAGAAGATTGAGGGGAGACATGAGAGCACTCTTCAAATCCTTAAAAGGTTGTCACACAGAGGAGGGCCAGGATCTCTTCTCGATCCTCCCAGAGTGCAGGACACGGAATAACGGGCTCAAGTTAAAGGAAGCCAGATTCCGGCTGGACATCAGGAAAAACTTTCTGACTGTTAGAGCAGTGCGACGGTGGAATCAGCTACCTAGGGAGGTTGTGGGCTCTCCCACACTAGAAGCCTTCAAGAGGCAGCTGGACAACCATCTGTCAGGGATGCTTTAGGGTGGATTCCTGCATTGAGCAGGGGGTTGGACTCGATGGCCTTGTAGGCCCCTTCCAACTCTGCTATTCTATGATTTATGATTCTATGATTCTATTTTCGAGTTTCCAGTTCTGACTTCTAGAGCTAAGGATCCCCACTGTAAGAATGAATCATGATCCCACAGGGGCAAACTCATTAAACACAAATGTGCTATATAATTGTTCTACGCAAAAATCGCCCCAGGACTGCAATCCCACACAGAGTCAGTTTTTAGTGATTGGGTGATAGCAGACAAATAATTAAGGAATGTCTCTAAGCAAGTACAGAAAGCCTTTTTTCCCGGTCTTCCCAAAGAGAGATTCTGGATATGCATAGAACCAAGCTGTACATGTGATAAGCTGCCCCAGCGGTCTACCTGCCCACCTTTGTGCCTTCTGCCAGGGCACCTTTAGAACCATGACTCCATCCCAGAACGTCCACACGTTCAGGGGCTGAAGCGGGTGTGGGTTTTGCTCAGAGCCCATGAGGACTAACAACTTAGGAGTGGGGGGTGTTTTTCAAGGAAAGCTGCGCTCCGATCTCTCCGTCCCTGGCAGGGAAAAAGAATTCTGGGAGGCAGGCGGGTGCGCCAAGTGTTGGGGCGGGAGAGATGAGGGTGCGCGCTGGAGCCACCCAGGCCGCCCGGTGGGCGGCCGAGTCCGCGCTCGATGACCTTCGCCGCCGGCGCCACTGCAGGGCCCTCCCGCGCTGCGCTGTTGCGCGGCACTGCGCGCGCTAGCTTTGCGGTCCGGGAGACCGGCTCGTCATCGCCCCTCTCCGTGCGCGCCGCGCCGCGGCGACGGGGACCTTCCCAGGCGCTCTCTCCCCTCGTGGCGCGCTGGGCAGAGGCGGGCTGCCGGCTCGCGGCCCCCCTGGTGGAGCGGCTCAGCATGGCCCACGCGGCGGCGGAATCCGCCGCCGTTGCTGCTGCTGCTGCTGCTGCTCCCGCCGCCGCCGCCGCCCGGCTCGCCCCCGGCTGGGTACTGAGCTAGGAGGAGGCAGCGCCCGGTTCCTCTCCCCCCATGATCGCCAGCATGAACGTAGCCCTTCAGGATCTCGGCAACAACGTGAGTAGCGACGGCGGCTGCTTTCGGGGAAAGAAGCAAAAGGGCCTCCCGGCTGGGGCTGCGGAGTGGGTGGATTTGTTTTCGAGGAGCGCCGATGGCCGGGCGGGGCAGGCAGGCAGGCGACCCCGCGCGTAATCGCCCCTTTGCCACCTGCGCTCTCCCGATCCAAAGAAGCCAATAAGCGCTACACCAGGGAGCTGGTGGGGGTTGGGTAAGGGGAAACGAATCGCCCCCAACTTTCTTTTTCCAGGACCCTCCATTGTGCCCCTCTCCCCCTTTTTAGGGCAGAAAGCATAATTAGAATTGCTCATATAGCGGTGCGCGTACACACACACACACACACACACCCCTCTTTCAGTCTGGGGTGGTGCTGGTGGGTTTTTTTAAAATTTATTTTTATTGAAAGAGCTCTTTAAGGCAGCCTTCCCCAACCTGGTGCCCTCCAGATATTTTGGACTTCAGCTCCCATCAGCCCTGGCTAGCGTGGCCAATGGTCTGGAATGCTGGGAATTCTCATCCCAAACATCTGGAGGGCACCAGTTGGGGAATACGGCTTTAAGGAGTGGCGTGTTTACGGCCCCATCCTGTCTATGCAACCTACCATGCTTAGTTGAAGGCAAGTCTCTAAGCAGTTCAGTGGGATTTACTCGCAAGTAATTATGTGCGTAGGATTGGAGCCTTACCCTTTGGGGAAAAGTCACCCTTAGCTGCTACTATTGCTTCTATATATTGGATTGGATCTCTCTCTCACACACACACACACACCAGCCAGCATCATGGGATGCACTTCCAACAGGCGTCCCCATCTCTAGCCAACACTGATTCCATGGCCCAAACCTCAAACGCCTTGTTCCTCCTTCCAAAATGTTAATCCCAGGTGCACGTATATCTTCCCGCTTCCTCCCAAGCACAAATTGCCCCTAGGCCTGAGATTAGGCCCCTAACCCTAGAAACTTGCTCCTTTGTGGTGGCTTGCAGGCCAGGACTTTGTGGGCATCAGGAGGAAAAAGCAGTGGTCGTGTGGTTAAGGACTCTTGTGATTTTCCAAAGGCACTGTGCCCAGAGAGCCCATGGGTGTCTTGAAGCTTCAGCGCTAAACGTCTGATGGGTTACAGGGAAGCAAGAGTCAGAGGATAGGGGATCAGGAGCCTGGCCTGGGAGGTGCTGGGTTTTCTTCAAAATCACTTAGCACCAATTCGTTATCCGACAAGACTCTGTAACCACCCTGCAGTGTAAGCGTGATAAATGGGCGGGGTTTTTGATCATAACCGATAGTAGAATCTAATCTAGAGCATTGGTGATGGGGTGTATGGGGGGCAGGAGGTGTTGGTTATTTCAGAACAAAGAGCAGAGCCTCTCAAGGGTGTGGTCTTGCGTGTGCAGTGTCAACTGAACTGCGTTCCTGTGAAGTGCTGAAATACGGTGCTGAAACTCTTCCTAAGACCTTTCCCAGGGGTCCAGCCAATCTCAGAGTCCATGGCGGGCTATTCTGGTCCTGCCTCCCCCCACCATTATGTTAAATCCAATCGAAGAATTGAATTTGGGGAACAAGCTAGGGAGAGGGTTGCAGAACCCTTCTTTCTGCACAGCATGGGTCTCATTCACTAGCTCACTGAAGGGCAACCTAAGGATGTGCAGGGAGCATCTTCTGTCCTCTTGCAAGTACTGAAGGTACGTCTCAGGTTGACCGTTATGACCTGCATAGGTAAAGGGAGCCCTCAATCCATTTTTGGTTTCCCACAAATCCTGTGGCATGCTTCTACCTTGCCGTACTCTCTTTGACACCCACACACATGCACCACCTCCCTAGGGATCCAAGCCGAGAAGTTGGGTGCTACTCTTCTACCAGAAGCATTCACCCAGACATCGAGATCCACCTGAATCCCTCCCCCTGCATACCTGTTGAGAAGACCTGAGAATGATAGCATGGTCTGACTGTTAGCAGTGGTTGTAGCATCAGCTCCCTCGGATCCTGGATGGGCAGAATTTGAGACGTGGCTTCTCCCGATGTTCAGACCAAGAAAAGAAAAAAACACCAAGATGTGTTTATTTATTTATTTGTTACATTTATATCCCATCTTTTCCTCCAAGGAGCCCATGGCATTGTACATGATTCTCCTCTCCATTTTATCCTCACAGCAACCCTGTGAGGTAGGTTAGGCTGAGAGTCAGTGACGGGCCCGAAGTCAGCTTCACAGCTCAGTGGGGACTTGAACCCGGGTCTCCCCTGTCCCAGTCCAACACTCTAACCACTACACCACACTGTGTTGTGGGGGGTGTAGCTGAAAAGAACCCAGGGAGAGGGGTGGGGACTTCCCTCTACGATCCCTTGCGCTTCCCTTTCCCGCAGGGGTAATCTGGGTGTTGCCCCATGAGTGCATGTGGGCATGAAGACTTCTTTCCATGTTTAGTTAGCTGGAATGTTCTGCAGTCTCCTTTGAAGATTTCCTCTATACCAGTGCTGAGCATCCACCCCGTGGGAAAACTTGCAAATGATCCGAGCTCCTTTCCCCCAGGCTTCTCTGTGGAGTACCCAGAGGTGCTGTGCTCCTTGGAGAGCAAGAGCAGAGATTGGGAGTGCTCCTAATTTTAAACAGGAAAGGACATTTGAGAGACTGTCCCTGTGCGGCCAGAGGCTTGGCTTTTGGGATGTCTGTCTCTCCAATATGGAATAATTATGTGGGCTGGTTGACCCAATGTAGAGAAAGCTTTAAGGCAGCCTTCCTCAACCTGGGGTGCTCCAGATGTGTTGGACTACAACTCCCAGAATGCCCCAGCCAGCTGGGGCATTCTGGGAGATGCAGTCCAACACATCTGGAGTGCCCCAGGTTGAGGAAGGCTGCTTTAAGGTGTTTGGGCCTATAGAAATCAATGGCGCTGAGTCCCTAAAGCAGGAGTGTTGAACCTCTTCCAGCCCAAATGCCGAATTCCATTTCAAAGAATTTCCGGGGGGGGGGGGGGCACGTTTCAATGGTGGGAGGGGCCAAAGGGGAAAGAGGGTGGAGTCAAAATACCAGCATATTGTAGCATAGGGCCTGATGAGACGATACGCTAAGGCATGGTTAGACCGCTAACCCTTTTGCAGCAAATGGTTAGTGAGGGTGTTTAAACTGTGGTTATGTAGCCACCATGCTCAGGAATGGCTCACGCAACACGCTAAAAAATGGTTCACCCCACGCGCTAAGCCATAATGTTTCACTCAAAATGCTTAACCACTGTGGTTTAGCGTGTCATCATCTGAACAGGGTCACAAGCTCTTACTGCCAATTACTAAGCTTTAACTGAGACAGTCATTAAGAACAAGGAGGTGGGGGAGTGTGCAAAATCTGGAAAGCTACCAAAGAATTGGTGGTCGGGAAAAGAGGTGGAGTTGGGTAAGGTATATGAAAAGGAGGACTGGGCTCCTGTATCATTAACAGTTGTATTGAAAAGGGAATTTCAGCAGGTGTCATTTGTCTATATGGGGAACCTGGTGAAGTTCTTTCTTCATCACAACAGTTCAAGCTTCCTCATCTAGAGTATTGCGTCCAGTTCTGGCCTCCACAATTCAAGAAGGACGCAGACAAGCTGGAGCGTGTTCAGAAGAGGGCAACCAGGATGATCAGAGGTCTAGAAACAAAGCCCTATGAAGAGAGACTGAAAGAACTGGGCATGTTTAGCCTGGAGAAGAGAAGATGGAGGGGAGACATGATAGCAGTCTTCAAATACTTAAAAGGTTGTCACACAGAGGAGGGCCAGGATCTCTTCTCGATCCTCCCAGAGTGCAGGACACGGAATAACGGGCTCAAGTTAAAGGAAGCCAGATTCCGGCTGGACATCAGGAAAAACTTCCTGACTGTTAGAGCAGTGCGACAATGGAATCAGCTACCTAGGGAGGTTGTTGGCTCTCCCACACTAGAGGCCTTCAAGAGGCAGCTGGACAAGCATCTGTCAGGGATGCTTTAGGGTGGATTCCTGCATTGAGCAGGGGGTTGGACTCGATGGCCTTGTAGGCCCCTTCCAACTCTGCTATTCTATGATTCTATGATTCTATACCCTGCCCTCTTTAAAATCTGGTCACTCTAGTATAGCTCCTGCAGCTTTAACTGTTGTGATGATGA
Organism: Elgaria multicarinata webbii; assembly: GCF_023053635.1. Lineage (NCBI taxonomy): Eukaryota > Metazoa > Chordata > Lepidosauria > Squamata > Anguidae > Elgaria > Elgaria multicarinata. Next base: position 11,641,696 of record NC_086178.1, on the reverse strand, counting down.
AGAGGGAATTTCACCAGGTTCCACATATATACAAATGACACCTGCTGAAGTCCTCTTTTCTATGCAACTGTTAAAGATACAGGAGCCCTGTCCTCCTTTTCATATGGTCACCCTAGACTTGGGGCTCTGAAAACCCTGGAGGGCTGAATTGGGAACTTGGCTGAGCTGGATTTGGCCCATGGGGCTGAGATTCAACACTTCTACTCTAAAGCTGTAGCTTTCGAACTTTTTACCTTCAGGGAATTCTTTCCACATTGATGTGTGTGCTGAGAAAAGCACGTGTTCATTCTAGATGATTAAGAAAATAAAAGCCCTGCTGGATCAGGCCAATGGTCCGTCTAGTCCAGCACTCTGTTCACACAGGGGCCAACCAGCCACGGATTCTGAAGCATGGGTGTACAGTCAGCTCACATGGGGTACTGGCCAGGCCGCACCGAGCCTCACTGTTGCCCTCTGCTATGCGTGAACTCAACATTATATCCGACAACACTGTCCTGCAGCTGCACATTGCAAGGGAAGAATGGGAGGTAAAAGAGAGCAGCTGAATTTCGGGGGAAGTTTGTCTGTCATTACCAACCTTCTCATGGAGGAACTCCGGATAAACTTTGAAGGAAACCCAGGGCTCCCCTGAAAAGATGCAGTTTGAAAAGCCACTGCTGAAAATGACAGTTCTGTTGGGGGAATACAGTGGGCAAAATGTGAAAGCTGAAGTAAGGGTGGAGAACAAATTAGGAAAACAAATAGTTTACTTTTCATTGATCCTTTATGGGCAAGGAAAAGAAGGAGCCAAGGAATTCCAAACTACCGGAAAAGAGAAGAGAACGGGTGGGGGACAAGGGTGGAAGTGGATAATGTTATTTTTTTCAGGAGATGGGCATCCCTCAAGCTGGTAGAGTGGGTGGGTATCCCCTGCCAACATGTTGGTAAAGCATATGCGCCGATGTCAACGGTTCCCAGGAACTTTCCTCTGCGATTCTGTTTTCCTCTTCCTGCCAAAAGTTTGTTCATCACAAAACGGAGCGTGTCTCCTGATTCAGCAAGGAGCTTGTTTATTTGCAGAAAGCCCTGTGCACAGTAGGAGGTGAAGGTGACACCTTCTTGGGCCTTGGCGCCTCGCCATCTCAGTGCCGCGGAAGCAAGAGTGAAAATGTAATCTCTTTTTGTTAAGGGAAAAAAAAGAAAAAGGAATTGAATGGAAAGGTCATGATTAGGGGGGAGGAAAGCAACTCATACTTTATGTTTTCCAGCAATCTGAGGTTGTGATAAGCTTGAAAATTCAGAGCTTTGCACATTTGGGCAGTTATAGTCATCTCAGTAGGATGTTAACTCTGAAACCTAATGATACCCGTCGATGGACTGGCAACGCTTGTGCAGTGGCTGATCTCTAAGCCTGAGGCAGTCCTCCTGTTCACCCCAAACAACTCCTCCAGGACACACAGAGGAGGGCCAGGATCTCTTCTCGATCCTCCCAGAGTGCAGGATATGGACTAACGGGCTCCAGTTACAAGAAGCCAGATTCCGGCTGGACATCAGGAAACTTCCTGACTGTTAGAGCAGTGCAACAATGGAATCAGTTACCTAGGGAGGTTGTGGGCTCTCCCACACTAGAGGCCTTCAAGAGGCAGCTGGACAAGCATCTGTCGGGGATGCTTTAGGGTGGATTCCTGCATTGAGCAGGGGGTTGGACTCGATGGCCTTGTAGGCCCCTTCCAACTCTGCTATTCTATGATTCTGTAACACAGAATCGTTGGTACAAACCCACTGTAGCCTGAAAGAGCAACAACGCTTAGATGTGATGACCAGACAGAATCAATGAAACTTTGTGTTAAATGATACAGCAAAAGGCCTCCTGTGCTGGCTTAACCGTTTGGATCATCTGGCGTGTGTACACTGCAGACATTTGAGTTTAATGGAAAGGATTTCACCTCTGCAATGAGCAGACCTGAAGCCGTCTTACCATCCAGTGGTTCTTGCAGTTGGGACATGGGACATATGAACCTCTCCTGGGCACATGGGGATAGAGCATGAGTGCTCTCCATCATCAGTTGTATGGAGCTGCTTGGTAGATATACAAATTTCAGCAAGGGGAGGCACACTTTGGAGTCATACTTCACTCTTACATTTGATAAGGTTAACTTTTAAAGTGTGGCATAAGTAAGAACCAACTTTCTTCACAGGAGCCTGCCCAATTTGCGGCATGTCTCCTGATTTGGAAGAAGGCTAGCTCAGAACAGCAACTCACCCAGAAAGACAGTGGCAGCCCTCCTCTCAGGGCAAGCGATCTCATTGTGTCTCTGTATCTGGATGATCGAATGCTGCCATCAAACCTGCTGCCGGAGATAGAACAGAATCTGCAGAGGCTGATGGGAAGGATGCAAAGTCAGAACAGTGGATCATGAAGAGATACCACAAACATCCTCGTGAGATATTACATTGGGGTCATGGGGACTTTTAATTGGCTATTTATTTCTTATGGCACAGAAAAGCGGTTCTTTTCCAACATGCTTTTTGGGAATGGCTATAGTAGTTAGCTACTAAAAAACAAATATATATATAGCCATGCTGGTTCATGGGAACCCCCAACTCTATCCACCATTAGGCAATACTTTTATTAGGGCTAACCAAAATGTCATAGAATCATAGGATAGCAGAATGGAAGGGGCCTACAAGGCCATCTAGTCCAACCCCCTGCTCAATGCAGGAATCCACCCTAAAGCATCCCTGACAGATGCTTGTCCAGCTGCCTCTGTGCAAGTTTTGAGTTCTCCAGAACCCTTAATCAGGCTAGGTGGTACAAAAAGCAGGGGATGGGGGAAGAAAAAGAAGGGGCAGAAAATGTGGCCAGATGTTGCAGCCTTGAGGTCTTCAGCTTCGATCCAGACTCAAAATGGAGATCCCAGAGAGCTCCGGCTGTTGGGCGGTATAGAAATGAAACGAAATAAATAAATAAATCCTGATGAATTAGTCAGTGGTTGGTGTTGCCGGTATCAGATTACACCCAGCAATGCATTCTGGACAGGGGAGCAATGGTTGATTGCTCTTTCTGAAAACATAAAGGCCAGCTGCAACTCAGATCTGTCTCTTGCCTTGGGCAAAACCCACAGGTTCCTGAGTTGGCATAGAACAGAAGGAAGACAACAGTAGGGAGACCATATGAAAAGGAGGACAGGGCTCCTGTGTCTTTAACAGTTGTATTGAAAAGGGAATTTCAGCAGGTGTCATTTGTATACATGGGGAACCTGGGGAAATTTCCTCTTCATCACAACAGTTAAAGTTGCAGGTGCCCTGCCCTCTTTTAAATCTGGTCACTCTAGTATAGCTCCTGCAGCTTTAACTGTGGTGATGAAGAGGGAATTTCACCAGGTTCTCCATATATATAAATGACACCTGCTGAAATTCCCTTTTCTATGCAACTGTTAAAGATACAGGAGCCCTGTCCTCCTTTTCATATGGTCACCCTAGACAACAGTCTTTGTATTAGTGGCATATGTCCATGCCCTTTCTGAGCATTAGGGAACCGCATGTCATTGTCCTCCATCTCTGGCCACGCTGTGGCCTTAAAATCCTTTTAGGGAGCAGCCACCCTGCATGCTTGACCACAGGGGAGAGCTTAGCCAACAATAAGGAGTTCTTGGTTGTTGCCTCCTCCTCCTCCAAGGCTCCTTGAAAAATGTAGCTCTTCCTTTCCCCGAAGAATTTTGACTAAGGGTGCAATCCTATGCATGTTTAGTCAGGCTGGATGGGGATTGCTGGGACAGGATTTCTTCGCTACTCTTTGATCTCCTTGTCAGGATTAACGGATCCCCTCCATATTCCCTGTTTTCATTCTCTGTCTGTCCCATGTATAGTTAGATGCATCTCTTACTTGAGTCCTGTGCAGAGACCAGATAATGTTCACCCCTTGTGCACGCGCGCACACGCACACACGTATTTTCACCCTGGTCTTCTGAACTTCTGTCATCACTGCAGGAGAGCAGCAGACTCCCTCTTGAGAGTTCCTGTTGTGGTGCTGCGTGAGGCTGCTCTTCAGTCCTTGGTTGTACAGCTGTGCCTGTTTTCTGAGAACTTGTCATCTGATACCTTGAGATACCTTGTTGTTTTCTTGCTTTCACCCATCCGATTTTCCTAGCCCTCATGTTGTCCCCGGAGAGAAAACTGGAAATCTGTGGGGCTATGGCAGATGAAGGCTTGGGAACCAGGAAGGGCTGAACAGGAGGGTTGGCTTTCAGAGCCAGTGTGGTGTAGTGGCTAGAGCATTGGACTGGGAGCCCGGAGATCTAGATTCTTATTTTTATTTTATTTTATTTATTACATTTTTATACTGTCCAATAGCCGAAGCTCTCTGGGTGACTTTGGGCCAGTCACAGACTCTCTGCCCAATCTACCTCACAGGGTTGTTGTGAGGATTAAAAAAAAGGTGGGAAAAACCATCTGGAGCTCCTAATTCTCTCTTTGCTTATCAGTATTAGTCAATTTTGCACATATTCCCCAGTATCTCAGGCTGTGATTGGGTCTTACAACATTGCCTTCTAAAAAGCTAGAAGCTGCATATAAACCTTTCAGGATCAAGCTGGGCCTACTTCCAGTCATTTTACTGTAGGTTCACTACCAGTGAGTCAGGCCTACCTTATTTATTTATTTATTTATTTACTTATTACATTTTTATACTGCCCAATAGCCGAAGCTCTCTGGGCGGTTCACAAAAATTAAAACCACAATAAAATTGTTCCCTTCAGCTAAGGCCTGTTCAATCCCACCTTTGAGTCCCATCCTCACTTGCTGTCCCATTTGCCTCGTACCTATACATGTATTGATTTATTTCCATTTCATTTACAATATTTATATCACACTCAATTATTTATTTATTTATTAATTACATTTCTATACCGCCCAATAGCCGGAGCTCTCTGGGTGGTTCACAAAAATTAAAACATTCAAAGTATAAAACAACAGTATAAAACCATAATATAAAATACAATATAAAAAGCTCAACCAGATCAAAACAGCAGCAATGCAAAATTACAAATTTAAAACACCAAGTTAAAATTTATTTATAGACTTTTAAAATGCTGGTTCTCTGGGCGGTTCACAACTTTCTTCATGGAGGAAATTGGCTTGGTGTGTGTTAAGCAGGTGCAAACGGCCTCCGTATTGTGACTGCAATACCTGCGCTCTCTGATATGTATTTTGAGGTGCTTTTTCTCTCAAACCATTTATACCAAGGGCCAGTCTTTGTCTTTGGCCTTAGCTAGACCTAAGGTTTATCGTCCCAGGGTCATCCCTGTTCATGTAAATGACACACAGGATATCCCAGGAGCAGGCAGGGATGACCCCGGGACGATCCCAGGATAAACCCTAGGTCTAGCTAAGGCCTTTGTCAGGTGACGTCCACTGCTTTGACATGGCCACATTTTCTGTGGAAAGCTCTAGCGCTGGATGAAAGTGGAAAGGTGCAAAGACAGGAGGAGGTGGCGGCTGCAGAGGCATTGCTAGGGGATGGAGCCCCAGGTTGCCAAGAAACGCAGGACAAGCCGCTGAGAAGCAAATGTGACACTCGTCAGGAATACTGATGACGAAACAGCGAACGAGAGAGCCATGGCAACTTGCGAAGGATGAAAGGCCTCTTAGCTCTCGGGGACAGACGCCTCCTTTTTGCCAAGCTGCGGAGATTGTACCTACACTAGAACTGTTCAGAGCATTGGATGGGAAGTGGACGTGATCAACACTCTGAGCAGAATAAATAAAATAACCCTTCTGGCCAGGCTGAGGCCTTCACCTCCCTGGGCAGGGAGGGATGTCAGCTGCAGAGACAAGAAATCAGCATCTTTTAACAGCTGAGGAGGAAGAAATTCAAGAAGTTGCAAAAATCAGACACCGTGGAAGTGAATAGGGTTGCCAAAGGACAAAGAAACAAATCACCTGGTCTGCCCTTATTCCTTTAGAAGTAGCTTGAGTTGCACAAATCAGCAGGGAAAGCTCTTCGTGTTAGGGAGTTAAATGTGCATCTTCGGGAGCGGATTCAAAAGTTGGCAACCCTAGCCGCAGAAGAGGAGCCACGCCATTTCAAATGCCATTTATCCAAATTGATAGACCAAATTAGCAGCAGCCTATTGTGAGAATGCCATATGAGGAAGCCTAGACAGAAAAGGGTTGATTTCGATTATTTCCTTTGAATGTAGAATTTGATGGCTCTTGCTACCAAACGTGAATATCTTTTCTTGAACATTTTAAGGTCAATCAGTCACTGGGAAGGATTGGACTTAATTTTAAAAGTCCATGTGCGAATCTAAAGAGGTGTTTGGGTGGGGAAGCAGTGAGAAAATGATTTCTCCCATAGAATTGCCACTCTAAACAGAACCTTTAATATTTATTTATTTATTTATTTATTACATTTCTATACCGCCCAATAGCCGGAGCTCTCTGGGCGGTTCACAAAATAGCTGCATAGAATGCAGAAATTCAACCACTGACTGCATCTTTCTTCACTGCTGTGGTCATCCGGAGTTTTGGAGTGCGTTGTCATCAGTACGCTGACGACACGCAGCTCTACTTCTCCTTTTCATCTTCATCAGGTGTAGCTGTGGATGTGCTGAACCGGTGCCTGGCTGCGACAATGGACTGGATGAGGGCTAATAAACTGAAACTTAATCCAGACAAGACTGAGATGCTGCTGGTGGGTGGTTCTTCTGATCGGATGGGGGGGGGTGTTCAACCAGTTCTGGATGGGGTTGCACTCCCCCTGAAGGAGCAGGTTCGTAGCTTGGGGGTTCTCCTAGAACCATCTCTGTCACTTGAGGCTCAGGTGGCCTCAGTGGCACGGAGTGCCTTCTATCAACTCCGGTTGGTGGCCCAGCTACACCCCTATCTGGACAGGGATAACCTAGCTTCAGTTGTCCATACTCTGGTAACCTCCAAATTAGATTTCTGCAATGCCCTCTACATGGGGCAACCTTTGAAGATGGTTCGGAAGCTGCAGCTTGTGCAAAATGCGGCGGCCAGATTGATAGCTGGAACAGGGAGGTTTGAGCATATAACACCGATTCTGGCCTGCTTGCATTGGCTGCCTATACATTTCCGAGCCCAATTCAAGGTGCTGGTTTTAACCTATAAAGCCCTACATGGCTTGAGACCACAATACCTGATGGAACGACTCTCCCAACATGAACCTACCCGTACACTGCACTCAACATCTAAGGTCCTCCTCCGAGTGCCTACTCCGAGAGAAGCTTGGAGGATGGCAACAAGGGAGAGGGCCTTCTCAGTGGTGGCTCCCCGACTGTGGAATGATCTCCCCGATGGGGCTCGCCTGGTGCCAACATTGTTATCTTTCAGGCGTCAGGTCAAGACTTTTCTCTTCTCCCAGGCATTTTACCATTTTAACAGCGTTTAACAATGTTAAGTTTGTTTTTAATGGACCCCAGAATTGTTGTTTTTAAAATGGATACTGTTGTTTTTATACTGTTGTTTTTATGTTTCTAATGTTTTTTTAAATTTTGTATACTTTTTAATGTTTACCATTTTTAACTGTTGTAAACCGCCCAGAGAGCTTCGGCTACGGGGCGGTATATAAATGTAATAAATAAATAAATAAATTTCTGTGCCAGGAAAGGCAGCTTCTGTGCAATGTCTGCCTGCTAAAAGTGCATAACCTCAGTCAGGATAAAATGTGGCAACCCAGCATTTCTAGTGTAAACTCACCTTTCCTTCTGTGTTTTCTTGATTCTTCCCACATACACACATCTATACTTTCTGTTTCTTTGACAATTTCTTAAATTTGGGGAAATGTTTAAGATCTTACAAACTTTACATTCCTGCAAATGGGCAAAAGATCTCAAAACAAAATAGCCGAGCACAAAAGCACATTCCGCGTGGACAACGATACCGAAAGGCCTAGTGCATTTCAAGCTGCGTCCAGCTGTTCTTCAAAAGAAATCAAATTAGAATCCAGTATACGAAAGAAAGCTTGTTTGCCAAATGCGAAAGAACGGTTTTCAGCGCAAAAAGCCTTATGCTCTGAATTCAAAAGCCACTGAGCCAAAAATGAATTCAATTCTATGTACTTCAGAGTTCCCTTGAGGGAGAGGAAAGGAAAGGAACCTCTCGTGCAAGCACTGAGTCATTACTGACTCTTGGAGGGACGCCAGCTTTCCCTGACGTTTTCTTGGCAGGCCTTAGAGCGGGGTGGTTTGCCGTTGCCTTCCCCGGCCGTGACCCTTGAGGGAGAACCTCCTAATAAAACTATAGTTCCCAAGGTTCCTTCGGAGAAGATTTAGAGTATTAATATGATTTTAAAGTAGTTTTGTGTTGTTGGTGTAGATGGGTCCTAGATGTGGTGGGTGCTGTTTGTGGGCCCAAGAGTCTGACTTGTTTATCCTTCTGCTATTTGTGTTTTCTCTTGCATTTTGCTTTCTTTCTTCAGATGGCTGAGTATAAACGAGCAATGTTCCAAGATGATGAAGCTCCAGATACTGTTGGAGATGGAAGCACATCTCCCGACGGCGTGGAGGTAATAATAATAATTTATTTCTTAGCCGCCTTTCCAATTGGATCGAGGCGGCGAACAAAAACAAGCGTAAAATACACAAAACACTGGTTAAAAACATAGCATAGGCTGAATTTGGCCTTCCAGGGACAGGTTTTGCATGAACAATCTGTGTGATGTGCCTGGGACTTGCTCTTTGGACTGCCTGAGTCTCCCCAGAGGAATTGCTCCGGCTGGTGCTTGACAACACAATTATTATATTAAATTAATAATAATGGCACTGTCTTGGCTGTCTGCGTAATTACTGTGCTGAATCTACTTTCTGAGTCGGAATGGAGAAAGAGAGAGAGAAGGAAAAAGCCTGATTTCAGCAGGAAAGGAAGCTAGTTCTAAAAAGCTTTCATAAAGGACATGGAAAACAGATTTGCCCAAAATCCTTGGTTGCCCTCCAAAGTCACCGATAGTACCAGTGATATATGATTATGACTTTAATCCTTACGGGAATCTAGGGAGATTTGTTTTGTGGGGCAAATTTAATACTCTCATCTACAAAGATTTTATTTTTCATAATATGGGGCTTATGTATGAAATAATTAAAAATCAAAGGAGAGGTATAAAACTCCATTTAAGGTACGAGTATCTTCAGATCTGGTTTTTTTTAAAGAATGTAAAACAATTTTTTAAAAGGCAACAGTAAAAAAAAAAATCATAGAGGAAAAAAAATCTTGAATATTTACAAACTGAATTTCATTGAGAACCAGAAACAGTCACACCACTTATAGTGAGATGGGTTCAAGATGTTCCAAATTGTTATTCCCATTTAAATATGGGTGTAATTAAGGAAGGGAGAGTATTTTCTTTAAACTTACCAATAAAAAGAAAAGAAAGAAAGATATAGAGTAAGAATGCAGGAATAGCTAAGTAGAACCTCCATGTACAAGGGCACTATAGCTCTCATCAGGTGTTGCTAAGATCAAGCAATAGAGGAAAGGATCATTATTTCCATCATGCACAGTATGTGCATTCCGCAGGGTCACGTGTCTGGCCATTGTTAGAACCAGGGTGCTGAACAAAGGAGTCTGGAATGATTCCCCTAGGCAGTTTTTACATTTTTATATGCATTCTTTTGTTTACATATTCCGGAACTGAACTCTAGAATTTGGAACAGATCCTGGGACTAAGCCCCCTAAGGCATGTCCACATTATTGTTCTTATAGGGTTTGGGTGCGTTCATTGAGTGCAAGGGTGAGCAGATTTCAGGCTTACAGGATCTTCTTTGTTGTTGTCTTTAACCAGAACTGGAGCCCAGTGCAAAAGAAATAATACACTTAGAATCAAAGAATTCTGAGCCCAGTATTTGGAATTTGTTTTTGAGTCCTAGAACTGAAGGAAGCTCACAGTCATCAACACAAAAATCCACTTCTGGTTAGCCCAAGCTTTCTAGACTGGGCGAAATCCCGGGTGATGCACATGGTGCACAGGGCACAGGGGATCCCGGGATCAGGGAGGGATGATCCCTCCCTTGCTACAGGATCTCGCCCTCCACTGTAGGCCCATTTTTTCCACGGTCTTGGGCTGATCCTGAGACCGCAGAACGTATGGCCAGGCGCCGCGAGGCGCCGGGACTGGCACAAGGGGCGTAGCGTTCTGTGGGAGCACTGCACCCATCGGGGGTGGGGTGAGCAGAGAAATTAAATTATTTTTTAAAAAAATCCTTACCTTTTGAACACGAGTGTTTGTGCACTGCTGCCTCTTTAAGAAAAAAATTTAAAAAGGCAGGCGCGATGCCTCTCCATCTGAGGTTGTCGCTCGCCACGTGTAAACTGAGGGGGGATCTCATGATAAAACCATCGCGAGATCTTCACCCTTCTGTCGCGGACTAACAGGTAGGTCTAGCTAAGGCCTTAATTTCATCAGCATGTTGGTTTGATCGGCTCATGTTGTTGCTATTATTAAACAGCTGGGAGCCCAAAATCCTTGCTGTTCTATTACAAATCACCCAGCGATCCTAAACTACTTTCTGACTAACTCTGATTTAGCTCACTGGTAAGGGCACATGACTCCTGTGCACGCTCACACCCTAAGTCATGGTCCTTGAAGGGAAAGGAGACCTTTTATAGGGTGACCATATGAAAAGGACGACAGGGCTCCTGTATCTTTAACAGTTGTATTGAAAAGGGAATTTCAGCAGGGGTCTTTTGTATATATGGAGAACCTGGTGAAGTTTCTTCTTCATCACAACAGTTAAAGCTACAGGTGTCCTGCCCTCTTTTAAATCTGGTCACAGTGTAGCTGCAGTGCAGTATAGCTCCTGCAGCTTTAACTGTTGTGATGAAGAGGGAATTTCACCAGGTGCGACATGCATACAAATGACACCTGCTGAAATTCCCTTTTCCACACAACTGTTAAAGATACAGGAGCCCTGTCCTCCTTTTCATAGGGTCACCCTACCTTTTAGCTATCCCCATTGCCTGTTTCAGACATCACCAGTCTCTTCAATACCATGGTTTGGAGCTTAGGAACAGGCTTTGGGCTCACATGCCCTTTCCCGTTTGGAGGATTGGATTGGTGATATCTGAACCAAGCCAATGTGTTCAGAGGTGCGCGATGGGACCTGGCCAGCACAGAGCATGTGAAAACTATTCTTTGTCTGTAAGACAGGTAGCGTGTTGACATTATCAAATGCTCCCCATGACAAGAAAAATCCTACATGTAGGAGACTAGCTTATTTGATTTGATTTTGATTTGATTTATTATATTTATATACTGCCCCATAGCTGAAGCTCTCTGGGCGGTTTACAAATATCTGCACAAGTTTAATGACAGTACAAAATACCAAAACAAACATGCGTAATACATGCATCAGCGAGCCAATTACTTACTGGCATTGATCCTTAAGTTATACACATGAGCATAAGGAGATAGGCCACAGCTAGACCTAAGGTTTATCCTGGGATCATCCAGGGTTCACCCCTGCCTGAGCACTGGATCCCCTGTGTGTCACCTAGATGAACAGGTTTGACCCCTGGACGATCCAGGGATAAACCTTAGGTCTAGCTATGGCCATAGTTCTCTAGTTTGATTCAGATCAACAGAACACAGAATTGGTCAACACATAACTACTGCTAATAGGTTCCAATCCATTTACTCCGAAGCCATCTTATTAAACTCAACTGGACCACTCCAGAAGAAATGGCTTATAAATTGCAGCCGTAAACCAATTGGCTCACAAAATGGTTACTCTTTATAGAAGAGAATGGCAAATACAGTTCTGCTTTTACTCTTATACAGGTTACAGAAATATATTTCTTGTTCAAAACACGACACACAGGATATTTATTTCTGCTTGGAGAAGTACTCTCTACTCTGCTTAACTAGGGTGACCATATGAAAAGGAGGACAGGGCTCCTGTATCTTTAACAGTTGTATTGAAAAGGGAATTTCAGGAGGTGTCGTTTGTATATATGGAGAACCTGGTGAAATTCCCTCTTCATCACAGCAGTTAAAGCTGCAGGAGCTATACTAGAGTGACCAGATTTAAAAGAGGGCAGGGCACTTGCAGATTTAACTGTTGTGATGAAGAGGGGATTTCACCAGGTTCTCCACATGTACAAACGACACCTGCTGAAATTCCCTTTTCAATACAACTGTTAAAGATACAGGAGCCCTGTCCTCCTTTCCATAGGGTCACCCTAGCTTAACATCAGGGTTGATGGTGTTGGTTCCTGGTTGCCAGCCAGCAGGACACACTTCTCCATGTTTGTCTGTAAACTGAAAAGCCTGAACTAGCCAGAATGTTTCATCAATTGAGCGGCCAACAGGGAGATCGTTTATTGTGATCTGACACAAGATCCCCTTATCATCAATGATAAAGAGGCCCCTGTAAGAAATGCCTTCGTCTTCTTTTAGTACTCCATACTCTTTAGCAATTGCACGGTTTGTGTCGGACACCAAGGGCATCCACATGCTGCCCAGCCCTCCCTGTTTTTTAAGTTTGTTTATCCAACCAAGATGACAGAAGTGGGAGTTAACAGAAACACCAATCGCTTTGCAGTTGATTTTCCTAAACTCATCAGACCAGTCACTGAATGAAATGATTTCAGTGGGGCAGACAAAGTTGAAGTCAAGCGGATAGAAGAAGAACACAATGTATTTCCCTCTGTAGTTAGAAAGTTTGATATCTTTGAATTGCCCATCAGGCATTACAACTGTAGCCTGTGAGTCTGGGGCTGGTTTCCCAATGTAAGCCTTTCCAGAAGACATTCTGAAAGAAGCTAAGGCGAAACTAGCTGGTTCTGCAAAAGCCCTGCCAGCAACAGCAACGAACACGAACATGGAGAAAGCTACACTAGAACCCTTCACCCAAGATTCCAGTTTTAGTCTTCTGTATGTGCAGAATGTTTTGCTGTTTTTGTTTTTAATGAGCATTTAGTGATGGGATCCCTCCCCACCCACCCCCACTGCCGAGTTACAGCTCAGGACATTTTACTATCCGAATTGATGTTTTCTGGAGAGTGGACCAGAACTGCACAAAGAAAGTTTGCAGTCAGGGGTTAAAATAAGGTTCGAATGTTACTTCTATTGAGTTTTCTCCCCATCATGCGAGCTAAAACCCAGTCTCGTTTTCACCAGCCACTAAGGCCGTTGCTAGACGAGGAATTAGCCCGGTGTGAGGCCCGGTCTCCCTCCTGTGCATCCAGATGACTTACAGGGGATTCTGGAGTCAGGCCGGGCTAAGTCCTCCCTTGAACCGGGATAAGCGGATCCGCTTATGGCCTGGCTTTTCCGCAGCCCTGGCCTGAGGCCAGGGCTGTGGAAGGTCTAGCAGGGTCTGTGGCTTTTCCCGGCTGCTCGCTTACTCGTGAGTAGCTGGGAGAAGCCACGGACTGGGCACAGCATTCCATAGGAGCGCTGTGCCCATCGGGCCGGGGGGGGGAATCACGGGGAGGGGAGATGGGGGCCGGGGGAAAGAACGGACCCAGCAGGAGAGATGTGGGGGAGAAGAACGGGGACAGGCATGGCGGACGGGGACAGGAGAAGAACGGGGACGGGGGGAGGACGAGCGGGCAGGGGAGGCATCAGACATCGTGTGTGGGGGGAATCAGGGGGAGCGGGGAACCCTTTATTTTTTAAAAAAATCACTTACCTTTTCCGTTGGTGCGCTCCCGTGCACATGGCCCTTTAAGTCTTAAAAAAACTGGAGGATGCGACGGGGCTTCCCCTTACCCCGTCGCTTGTTACGTCTAGAAAAGGGTGACGGCGCACACTAGTTGCAGCGTGCCGTCGCTCCTACTCCCCACCGGATTATCTGGTAGGTCTAGCAAGGTCCTAAGATGGGATGCTGTCATGAAGTCACCTCCTTTGCAGGAGTGGTATGATGGCTGCAAGGATTTATAGATTCCTTCCAAGACCAGCAGGCTGAGTGATGGCCTCTCCAGGAAATGGATGAGGTAGACATTTCCCCCCCCCCCTTCCAGTTGTGCCCAGTATGAATGCCTGGGAAGTAAGGAAGGTGATGGTGTCAGATGTGCTACTACACTTTGGTGGTGACAGCTACCAACAGGTAGGACCTGGGTAAAACAGCAGCCCATAGCACATGTCAGCAGTAACAAGCCTAGAGGTTAAAAAGCAGCTGTGCCCAAAGCAGTTCTTGCAACTTGTAAGAATTGGTGCCTGGCCTTGTTTCTTCCTCCCCCGCCCCTCTTCCCTCCCCTCCCCATGCCTTTTTCCTTGTGTGTCATATCTTCTAATACTAGAGCCTTGTGTGGCGCAGAGTGGTAAAGCAGCAGTTTCTGCAGCCGAAACTCTCCCCACGGCCTGAGTTCGATCCCAGCGGAAGCTGGTTTCAGGCAGATGGCTCAGGTCGGCTCAGCCTTCCATCCTCCCGAGGTCGGTAAAATGAGTACCCATGTAGCTGGGGGAAAGGGAATAATGGCCGGGGAAGGCAACGGCAAACCACCCCGCTCTAAGGCCTGCCAAGAAAACGTCAGCGAAAGCTGGCGTCCCTCCAAGAGTCAGCAATGACTCAGTGCTTGCATGAGAGGTTCCTTTCCCTTTCCATATCTTCTAAACTGTAACCCTATGGACAGGGACTGTCTTTCTGCAGATCTTTGTAAACCACTCCCTGGCTAAAGAGCCAGGGAAAAAGAGCTTTAGATAAATAAAGGTAGAACCTTTCCCGGCTCATGGAGACCGCCGATATTTCTGACAATTCGATCTCTCGCTTTGCCTTTTCTTCCCTTCTTCTTTCATAGCCCGGCTTCGTTTTTGCCTTGCAGGTGGGCTTCAGGAAAGGGGATGGCCCACTGCTGAGTCGCCTGGGCTCCCGAACCCAGCTGAAGTTGGTGCTCTTTGCCCTTTCTCTCTTTGTGGCTCTGCTGCTGCTGAGTTCGGTCATTGCCATGGGCATCCAATACAGCAAAGGTACGAGCGGCGGGCGCACCTGGGTTTCAATGTCTTGCATGGGTCGCACGCCGCCCTCCATCTCCTTCAGCTCTGGAACAACTATTTATTTATTTATTTATTACATTTCTATACCGCCCAATAGCCGGAGCTCTCTGGGCGGTTCACAAAAATTAAAAACATTCAGAGTATGAAACAACAGTATAAAACCATAATATAAAATACAATATAAAAGCTCAACCAGATAAAAACAGCAGCGATGCAAAATTACAAATTTAAAACACCGAGTTAAAATGTATTCATAGACTGTTAAAATGCTGGGAGAATAAAAAGGTCTTCACCTGGCGTCTAAAAGCATATAATGTAGGTGCCAAGCGAACCTCCTTAGGTAGGGTGACCATATGAAAAGGAGGACAAGGCTCCTGTATCTTTAACAGTTGTATTGAAAAGGAAATTTCTGCAGGTGTCATTTGTATATATGAGGAACCTGGTGAAATTTTCTCTTCATCACAACAGTTAAAGTTACAGGTGCCCTGCCCCCTTTTAAATCTGGTCACTCTAGTATAGCTCCTGCAGCTTTAACTGTGGTGATGAAGAGGGAATTTCACCAGGTTCTCCATATATACAAATGACACCTGCTGAAATTCCCTTTTCTATGCAGCTGTTAAAGATACAGGAACCCTGTCCTCCTTTTCACATGGTCACCCTATCCTTAGGGAGCTCATTCCACAGCCGGGGTGCCACAGCAGAGAAGGCCCTCCTCCTGGTAGCCACCTGCCTCACTTCCTTTGGCAGGGGCTCATGGAAAAGGACCCCTGAAGATGACCTTAGGGTCCGGGCAGGTACATACGGGAGGAGGCGTTTCTTCAGATAGCCTGGCCCCAAGCCGTTAGGGCTTTAAATGTTAATACCAGCACTTTGAATCGGGCCCGGACCTGGACTGGCAGCCAATGAAGCTGGAAAAGGACTGGCGTGATGTGGTCACGTCGGCTAGTCCTTGTTAGTAACCGTGCTGCCCTGTTTTGTACCAGCTGAAGCTTCCGGACCGTTTTCAAAGGCAGCCCCACGTATAACGCATTGCAGTAATCCAAACGAGAGGTTATCAGAGCCTGGATAACTGTAGCTAGGCTATCTCTGTCCAGATAAGGGCGCAGTTGGTATATCAGCCTAAGCTGATAAAAGGTGCTCTTTGCCATGTCCAGGGGAAAACCTACCCCTGCTTGTAAGGGAAGTGCCAGGGGCAGGAAGAGAGAGAAAGCTGCAAGATTGTTCCTGTAAATTTATTATTTATTAATTTATTACGTATTTAATATGTAATTAAACGGCCAAGGCTCTCTGGGCAGCTTACAATTAAAACTATAATATACAAAATCAAGATTTAAAAATGTCATATAAAACCAGAATAAGTTATATTCTAGGGAAAGCCTGTCTAAAAAGATATATTTTCAGGAGGCGTTTGAAGGATGTTACATGTTCTGCCTTGCGAATCGCACGAGGGTGGGTTTTCCAGAGGGTGGGTGCCGCTACAGAGAAGGCCCCGGCCATTGAGGTTCTTCGTGACGACACTCTTTTAGTCTCGGAATGACAAGCAGGGCCTCCTCTGACGATCGTAAATAAGGGAAGGCGGTCTGCTAGGTACCCTGGTCCCAAGTAGTTTAGGGCTTTATCGGATAATAACATAACGTAAAGGGATTTTAAACTTCCTGCACCCAGAAATCCCTCTTGGCATTAACCTGTTGGGGAGCTCGTGCATATCTGTTGTGGACCCGCTGCCTGTTACTGGCCGGGGCTATTCTTCACCATTGATTGCCTTCAGTGTTCATGTCACATTACAGAGTACCAGAGCACAAGTCCCTGCCCCAAAGAGGTTACAATCTAAAATTCAGCACAGGGGGAGACAACAGAAGAAGTAATCTGGAGGCAGGAGTAAACTGGGAACTAAGATGTGGTTGTTTCGGTTGTACATGCTAGGGCTTAGTTCCAGGCTCAATGGTTGGCGTCCTGTGCTAACCAAGAGTGCACTTTGAAGCTCTCCTTTCATTGTGCATTCTAGGGGTATACCTGCAAAGGTGGACAGGCTGTCATTTGGGCAGGGCTGGCCCTCACCTTTGCCACCCACACCCCCAAGGTTCACATTACAGCATTTGTCCCACCGTTTTGCTTGGAGCCAGGTAGGGTGTGGCTAAGTGCTGAGCCACGCGTGGCAAACTCTCCCTATCCGGAACCTTTGCCATGTGGTGGTGCATCATCATAGTAGACTTTCCTCTGCTTACAACGTGGAGCAGGGGTGAGGAAGCTCTCAGCCTGACAATGCTACGACATGTGAGGGGAGAAGTCATCGCGGGGATCCCCTTCCCGGCAGCATCCCCGGGTCAGTGTAGGGAGTTGCCCAGCTCTTCATGGTGGCCTTTCTAGGCAAAGACCGCCATCCATAACGATGCTCCGAATTCCTTCCTCTGTCACTTCTCTGTGCCTCTTGGTTTGGGCCAGTAGGGCCTAACTTTAGGTGTTAGCGCCTGAAGTGGAGAAGATAATAAAACAGGGTTGCGGAACCTCTTTCACCCCAAGGGCCGAATTAAATTTCAGAGCCATTCTCGGGGGCCGCATTCCATTGGTGGGCGGAGCAAAGGCAAAAGGGGTGTGGTCAAAAATGCCAGCATGTTTTATCTTAAAGCTCTTGCTGTCGGGGGCTCAGCCTCGGGAAATGCATTTTACCTTTTAGAAGAGGGCAGGGTAAATGTGTGAAAAACAAATCAGTGGTTGGGGGAGCCAGGGGGAGGGGCCTTCCGGGAGCACCTAGAACAGCCTTCCTCAACCTGGGGCACTCCAGATGTATTGGACTACAACTCCCAGAATGCCCCAGCCAGCTGGCTGGGGCATTCTGGGAGATGCAGTCCAACACATCTGGAGCACCCCAGGTTGAGGAAGGCTGACCTAGAAGGTAAGATTTGGTCCCTGGGTCTGACGTCCTGCATCCCTGCAATAGAGGATGGCAGGTTTTTTTTTAAAAAAGTCTGCAGTTGGACACAAAATGTGCAGTTGGAAATCTGATAATGTGCAGTTGGAAAAAGCGGTGAAAAAAAATAAGACACGTGTTGTGTATGTGTTTATTAAGCATTTAACAACAGACAAAGTCGGGGATGGCACGTAACACAAATTATATAAGGATGCAGGTGAAAGAGCCCTTGATGGTGGGACTGATGTTGTTGGGTCCTGTGACGGTGTTGCCTGGATAGATGCGGGGGCAGAGTTGGCACTTGGGTCTACTGCATGGTCTGGTCGCCCTGTCTGTGTCTCTGTCCTTTGTACTGTTGTTGGTTAGCATCTGCTTCAGGTTAGGAGGTTGTCTGTAGGTCAGGACCGGTCTGCCTCCCAAAGCTTGTGACAAGAAGTATCTGATGCTGCTGATGGGTTGGAGTTCACTGATGATCCGTTCAATTGGGGGCTGTAAGTGACAACCAGGGGTGTACTTCTCTTGGTCTGTCGTCCTCCCTGGGTATCCCTATATTCTTGTCAATCTGTCTTTACGTTTAAGGTGCTACTTGTGTTGGGGATCATCTGTCCAGTCGTGAAAGAGAAATAATGTGTTTGGCTTGGGCAGGGACGGCGGTGTGTGTGTAAGTCTGATGGGGCATTTGTGCAGTTGGAAAATTTGCTTTAAAACCCCCCTGGAGGATGGGGCTTCTCCGTGCAGGATGCTGCTCTGATTGCGTGCGCCTGTTCCTTCCAGATCCCTCACACACCACGTGCCTGACTGAAGCTTGCATCATCGTGGCTGGTAAAATCCTGGAGGCTCTGGACCGACAGACCCACCCCTGTGACGATTTTTACCAGTACGCCTGTGGCGGGTGGATCAAGCGGAACCCGCTGCCAGATGGCCGCTCCAAATGGAGCACCTTCAACAGCATTTGGGATCAGAACCAGGCCATCATGAAACACCTGCTAGGTGAGACGTTCCTTCCCCTAGAGGTGGGCAGGGGAGGACTCATTCCACCCTTTCCTTTGGGTGAACTGCCTCCTTTTACCCAGGGGAGACGTCTGCCCAGCACCCGCTATGTGCCTCACTGGCTGTGTGCTTCCCTCTCCAGAGAATGCCACTTTCAACTCCAGCAGCGAGGCTGAGCGGAAGACCCAGCGCTATTACCTCTCTTGCTTGAAAGAGCAGAAGATTGAGGAACTGGGCTCCCAGCCCTTGATGGATCTCATTGAGAAGGTGAGCTTGGTCGTGAAGCAGCCCCGGCAGGTTGTGCCATGAAGGCAAGGGGCTCTCGGTCCAGCGAGTGAGACCTCGGCAGTTCTGCACTCTCACTGGTCGGCCACGCTGGGCATGAACTTAGTCAAGGACGGTTGCCTCATCAGCCCCAAAGAGCAGAAGAAACAAAACAGTCAGAGCTCTAAAAATGTAAGACTTGCCTGGCTGGATCAGAGCATCTCGATCCAGCATTCTGTTTCTGATAGCCAGCAGTGCCTCTGGACACTCACAAGCTAGTTATGGAAGTGATGGCCATTCCCTGTAGTCTATCCTTATGTGTAGTACTCAGATCTATACGGCGTGGTTCTTCACAGGGGGTGCTTCCACACAGGGGCTTTAGCGTGGAATTGTTATAGTTTGGTCACTCGCTGGAGTGTGTTCAGAGGAGGGCAACCAGGATGATCAGGGGTCTGGAAACAAAGCCCTATGAGGAGAGACTGAAACAACTGGGCATGTTTAGCCTGGAGAAGAGAAGATGGAGGGGAGACATGAGAGCACTCTTCAAATACTTAAAAGGTTGTCGCACAGAGGAGGGCCAGGATCTCTTCTCGATCATCCCAGAGTGCAGGACACGGAATAACGGGCTCAAGTTAAAGGAAGCCAGATTCCGGCTGGACATCAGGAAACACTTCCTGACCGTTAGAGCAGTACAACAATGGAACCAGTTCCCTAGGGAGGTTGTGGGCTCTCCCACACTAGAGGCCTTCAAGAGGCAGCTGGACAAGCATCTGTCAGGGATGCTTTAGGGTGGATTCCTGCATTGAGCAGGGGGTTGGACTCGATGGCCTTGTAGGCCCCTTCCGACTCTGCTATTCTATTCTATGATTGTTACTGGGCATCCACATGAGACTGTCATCCAATCAGTGACATGATGTATTTTCCCTGTGCTGCTTCTGCCTTTTCTCAGACCACAGAAAGTCTTAGCTTCTCCCCACCCCCATGAAAATGGAATAGGAACGCAATCTCTGCAGGTGGAGATGCCTTTAGTGCTACACTTCCACTGTTGTTGTTTTTGAGGGTGAGGTTTTATTGTGGGCAGTGATGTGCTGGAAAAGTGAACCTACCACAGCTTAGCACACCGTGAATGAGGTAGAGCAATTGCAGGGTAAAAGCTATATCTGGAAGCCCTCAATGTTAATTTCTCTTACTCACCATCCATCCATCTATGTATACATCCAAACACACACACACACACATCTTGGCAGCGACCAGAAAGTTGTTTTTCTTAAAAACTTGGAATTATTATACTATCACATTCTCGCACTATGCCACCAAAGTTCCAAAAGAAAATTAACATCATAGCATTATGGCGTTATAGTGCTCCTCGAGTGTAAAGCCCACGTCACCATGGGTGCTGGGCGTCCTGCTCCCTCCCTGCTTTTTTGCCCCTCGGTCCTCTCGCCATGGAGGGTCTTATGAATAGTGAAAATATGGCCCGTGCGTAGGGACTTCCTCCCCTTCTGAAATTCGCATGCAGTGTGTTCCCCCCACCCCTGCACTCCCCCTTCTCCCTCCCACTGATGCTTGCGCAGCTGTGCCTGGGGCCTGCCTTCGTGCAACACTGATTGGCTGAGCAGGGCTGTCTGTCATCCCGCTGGAAGAGGGCTGCCCTGCATGTTTGGTGCGGAGAAAATAAATTGCTATTAAAGCTCGAGCTTTGAACTCCTTTGAACTTTCGAAATTTTCTGTACATCAACACTGCTCAAGCTTCAGTTGAAAACTACAAGTTCAACCACAGCTTTTAAAGCTCAACTAAAAACTTTTCTTTTTCCTAAAGCTTTTAAAACTTGATGTTGTGCAGACTTCTACTGTTACTTTCTACTGTTAGTTTTTCCCTACCCTGTGCCTGCTTACCCTTCCCTGTACCTGTTTGCATTCTCTTCCCCTCCTTATTGTTTTACTATGATTTTATTAGATTGTAAGCCTATGCGGCAGGGTCTTGCTATTTACTGTTTTACTCTGTACAGCACCATGTACATTGATGGTGCTATATAAATAAATAAATAATAATAATAATAATAATAATAATAATAATAATAATAATAAAACAAAAATGAGGAAAATCGGTCTGGTACATCTCGAGCAATAAGCCTTACACTACCTATATATTCCTATATAGATACTTTTCTTTCATTAAAAACGAACTAAGAGTGAGGTACGGTGGCCATGATGGCTGAGAGAGATGGGAATTGCAGTCCAATGCATCTGGAGGGCATCAGGTTTTGGAAGGCTGGTCTAGTGACACAGAGCTTCAGTACCTTTGCATCTGATTATAAGGGACTAAAAAAATTAATTTCTCTATCCCTAATCTTTGCATCCTGGCTTCCTCAGATTGGAGGATGGAACATCACTGGAACCTGGAACCAGACCAATTTCATGGAGGTCTTGAAACTGGTGTCGGGAACATACCGGGCTTCTCCGTTCTTTACAGTTTTTGTGGGCCCTGATTCCAAAAGTTCCAACAGCAACATCATCCAGGTAATCGCAGTCCCATCCCACTGTCCCCAGTAGCACCGCTGTGCAAATGAGCATAGATCCAAAGGGGGAGGGATCATTTCCACTGCCACAAATCTGATCTCATCCCATTTGCTGTGTCCCATAGTTGGGCCAACGACAAATCTACCCGTGACGTTGATGCGAGCAGAGCAATCACAGTGCCTAGCGTGAGGAAGGAGGCTGGCTGGGAATGGGAGTCTTCTCCAACCCCCTTGGTTTGGAGGTGTCTGGGTGGGAATGTATTCCCCTCTCCTGTGTTATAGGGGACTAGAAGGAGCTGTAGGGGCGGGTCAGGGCTGGACATTCTGGAATCTGGATTAATTGGTTTCGTTTTGTGTATGGCAGCTGGATCAGTCCGGCCTTTTCTTACCCTCACGGGATTACTACCTGAACAAGACCGCCAATGAGAAGGTAAGAGTTGCAATGGGGTGGGTGGCTGGGTAGGCCCTTCCAGACCCCAACAGATTTCACCACCACAGCCACGTCCTGTAATCTGCACCTGAAGTGAGCACTGTGTGCTAAAAAATAATTAACATGCTGCACACAATAATCTGGATTCTCAGTTATGAACATATTTCTATGCTGGGTGGTATTTTGCACAATTCTGCTTTTGCTGGTCATGTATGGGCAGTGAAGTGGATAATCTTATTCAGCCACCCCTCCCACTTTGTATAATTCAGCAGGTATTGCCCACGATCCGTGCTATTGGTGCAGGTTGGGCATTTTGACTGGACAAAAGAAGACTTTGTTCAATTCACCAGTTACATCTTGGTCAAAGACTGACAAAGCATTAACCTCAGGCAGTATCCAGTACTGCTGCTGTGCTTCTGCTCATTCCATTGCACCAGTGAGACCCATGTTCGCGCTGGCTAAAGCAACCCCACAAGCTGCCAGAATCCAGACTTCCTGGATCCAATCACAGGTCACAATAAAACCTTTTATTGCAGTGATTCCAGCAATTCACTATAAGCCTTTACCGTCTCCATAAAGATCCACAGTTAACAGTTCACAATGAAAGTCCTTGATCAGATTCAGTTCATTAACATCACAACTTAAGACTCAACCGCCCTAGGTTCAGTAGGCAGAATGAATCCAAACAGGTTCAGAGAGTTCTAGAGCTTCTTTACATGAGCAATTTATTGCACATTTGGGATTAGCCACTCAACAAAGTTTGTGGATCCTTTACATGAGACTGTCAACCTTCAGAACGTCTCTCATGCTTTACCCCAGTAGTTTCACTTTTTAAAAAATATATCGTGGGATGTCCCCAGTGTTTAAAGCCAGCATAGTGCTATAATTCTGCCACTAGATGGTGCCATTTTATTGAACAGAATAGCATTACAGAGAGGGGAAGTTTTCGAAATCATGTAGTCGCCATCTAAAGAAGCCAGCTGTAAACGTGGAAAGTCTTCAGAAGAAGAAACCCTGGTAAGGATGCGGGAGTTTTTCCTTAATGTAGAGACAGCCCTAGTGAAAGCGAGGAAGCTTTCCAAGCATTGGTTCCAGCAAAGTCTACCGCTGGTTCCTCTGGGTTAAATACAGGGGAGTGGCCATTAAAGATCAGTACTGGACATTCGATAGGAACCCTGAAAGGTGTTATAGAAGAATTGCACAAAAATGTTTGTGCAAGTGAATATATTTGAGTCCAAACAGATATAAGTACCTCAAAGGAATTAGAAATATATCAATAGAATTAGGAATATGGAACTTACAAGTAATTAGGGTGAGCATATAGAAAGGAGGACAGGGTTCTGTATCTTTAACAGTTGTCTAGAAAAGGAAATTTCACCAGATGTTATTTGTATGCAGGTAGCACCTGGTGAAGTTCCCTCTTCATCATAAAGCTGCAGGAACCCTGCCCTATTGACTGGATACAAAAGAGGGTAGGACTCCTGCAGCCTTAACTGTTGTGATGAAGAGGGAATTTCATGCATACCAAGGACACCTGCTGAAATTCCCTTTTCTATACAACTGTTAAAGATACAGGAGCCCTGTCCTCCTTTCCATATGGTCACCCTACAAGTAATACTGGTTTCTAATTTGCTTGAAACACTTCTTCAGAAAAATGTTCTTAAGACACTTCTTCAGAAAATCACTTCTTTATTGTTTTCTTCAGAGAAACACGTCTTTGCAGTTCTTACAGTTCTTATTCCAGTTAGTCTCAGTTGGTTCTAGAGTTAACTAAAACAAATAAGAATTTTAAGAATTTTATCTACACATTGAAAGCATGCGAAGATTTATATACTGGGGCTGAGCAAAATTCTCACTATCAAGGCAATGAGGAAACTCCCTGGAGAGAACCTTCCGCCAGGAGATAAATCTCAACTCATATGCATCCTCCTTCGTTTTAACTTTTAATTGTTAAAAAAAAAAAAAAAAATCAGTTGGTAAACAATTAAGTTTTATATAACCAAATGAAAGCTCCTTAGAGAAGTATTTCCTTTAGAGGCAAACGGGCTACTGAAATCAGAAGTGTTTCCTGCAGTAACCTTCTTCAACAAGATTTTTTGTTGTTGCAGCATTAACGTTAAGCAGTAAGTTCTTTTGTAAATGATCTCATAGATCTCATGCTTATAGTTATGAGCAGTGTCAACATTTATAGTGGACAATGCTCATAACATCTGTGCAGACTTTCACGTACATCGTAAGAGTCCTTTATAAATGTAGGCACTGCTCATGTTGACCTCAGTGTTTGGAAAGTGAGGAATTTTGCAATCCATATGATCAAAACAAATTCAGTCTGAGATCATTTACAAGTTGCAGCACCTCTTTTGTTGTATATGTATATGGTATTTGGTGCCCGTGTCCTAAACGATACATTGGACAAACCACAAGATCGTTAAGATCATGAATCAAAGAACACAAGGGCTCAGTTCGGTCAACACAATAACCACGAGTGGTTTTAATGGTCAACTGTCAGTTGAATGGCCAACGGTTGGTATTTGTGTCGTCTGTCGGGCAAAAAACACCCCACGGTTGACTTTTTCCTCAAAACCACCCCCCTGGAGAAACACAACCGACTGCAGAGTTGACTTCTCACACAACCGTTGGTTTTCGTGTTGTCCGAACTGAGCCAGTGGAGTTTTCTGCAGGGTTGAGTTGACTTTTCGCCTGGCTACAGAGTTCCCAGGCAAGAGCGGCCAAAACCGAGCCGGCTGCTCTGCTACAACCAGCACAACTTGCAGAGGCTGCTGGGATAGCACTGGGAGGACTGAGGGAGGGTGGGGGCTGTGTCAGTCAAATGCCGGGTTGACTATTAGTCCACTCAGCACTAAACCCAACCACCCACAGTTGTGTGTAGGAACATGTTGTGTGGGGAGTACCCGCAAAAAAATCCCACTGTGAGTTGACTGCTTCACCTACCACTGACTAAAGTGTTGTCTGGATGCAGCCAAGAGCAAGATCCGCAGATCTGTGGTTGAGGCACCATTAACCTTCCATTTTAGAGAACAGCATCACCAGGTCACTGATCTGAGATTTTTTGCGTTAGAACATATTCGCTCCAGCCCTATTACACATATGCCATTAGATGTATTAATTGGTGTTCTGGATTTACAAACCATCCACAATGGCACCCAATGGTCTCAATGAGAAACTGGATTTATCTATATTTTTGTAAAAGATATCCCAACTATCTGCCATGCAAGAGTAATAATTTTAAAATCAACCAGACGCTCGTCACTTGGTTCTGTCGTTTGTAATAGACTCAGCTGGTCCAACTTCAGACTTCACAACGATAACGCTGGGCCTCTGAGAATCTTATAGATTTTCTCACAGCTGGCTCTCTTGACCTGATATAGAAGGCGGGGCAGGGCCTCTATTCACAGCAGTAACCGAAATATTTTTGTTGAAGAAGGATATTGCAAGAAATGGTTCTGGTCTCAGCAGCTCATTCTCCTCTAAGGAGGTTTTATGCTGGCTCCTCAACGGCCTGCCGATATCCCGGGGAAATGGAGGGAACATCCCTCCTTGCTCCCGGGATCCCCTGTGCGTCATGTGGATGCACAGGGATGATCCCAGGGTGATCCCCGGGATAAGGCATGGTGTAGACAGGCCTACTGGAGTATTCTGGATTGTGGCGGCAGCTGACAATCGGGTACAAATTTGCCATTATTTCAATTGCACGTAATTAAGCCATCCGTTGGCAATATTTCGGTGGTCACTTGACCATCTAGTCAGTCCCTAAATATCAGGAGCTGATAATTAAGTGGACCTGTCCGCATGGTGGAAGGCAGTGGAGTGGTTTTAACACCATCAAGAACAATGGTACTGGCTTCCACTAAGTTTTCTTACACAATTCAGAGTGCAAACTCTGATCGCCCTTTCCAGCGTGGGACCCATAGGAACCTGCCTGGATGTCTAGATCAGATCTTGGGGGCTGGGGGCATTGCCACGACACAGGCTCTGAACAACAGACCCGGCCGAGGCTACTCCCTGCTCAAGCCAAGCACCACCGCTTGATACGCCTGAGGCAAGGGATAAAAACCACCTTCCTCCAAACTATGTGGAGAAAGGGGTTAAAATGGAGATGGATTTTAATATATATAATAATGCGCTGTGAGTTATATCTGCTGTGCTGAATGATTGTCAGAGTGGGTGTTAAATGTGTAAACTTAAGATGATAAATGCCAAACAGACATGTGGGATTTTTGTGGTAGTTTAAAAACAAAATAATCAAAATTTATTTTTAAAAGTTCACAAGCTTTGTTTCAACTAACAACATTTGAAAACCTTTTTGAAACCTTTCATACAATCCTGTCACTCCTTCACATACGCGCATTCCTTTTTCTCACACAATCACTCTTGAACTTTCTTTATTATCAGTATTGATTGATATACATCCACTACATGCACACTACACTCTAAAGACACCACTCTCTACACTGACCCTCAAATTTCCCAGACCTTAAGTACCATAAACACAGAGAGCACTACAGACTCTAAGAGTACCTAACAAGTCCCCCACAATCCCCTCAGTCCTTCCCTTATATATCACTCCTCCCCGCTCCCAAGACATTCTAACTCCGCCCACTCAGGCCAACATTCTACAAACCACAGACTTATAAACCGCAGGCATACATTTGGAATTGACTTGTGGGGTGTAACGCCACAGGCATCTCCTGGTGCCCCTTCTTTTAGAGGTGAGGTAGCTGAAAACTGGAGAGCCGGCCTTTTCTGTTTGTGCAATGCCCTCCCCAGACACCGAGTTTGCTTGGCATAAATTCTGTTTCGTTTTAAGCACCAGGTCAAAGCAAGTATTATTATTTTTACCCAGGATTTTAATTGAACGGTGATGGTGATGTTTTATACCGCTGCTGAAATGTGATCCTGCAGGATTTTATGGGTATTTCACCAGGTTTTACGTTTTCTTCCCCTGTTTTGATCATTCTGCTTTATTGTTCCCTTGTTTCATTAGCTTGTATTTTATGGCGTGTGTTTTTATTACTTGTAAACTGCCTTGTGAATTTTGTTAAATTGAAACACGGGATATAAATACCTCAAAGAAAGAAAGAAATGCTTTCAGGCATGTCTTAGCAGCCACCAGAGGCTGGAAACTAGCTTTAATTTTTTTTAAGAAAAGAAAGGCTGAGATTCTCAGGTGAGCAAGTTGTGGAATATACAGAGCTACAGCCAAGGTAAAGAAAGATGAAGGCAAGGGGAACTAATGCAGGGATCAAGATGGTTGGTTGTGGGTCCAGCATGGCACTTTGGCCCACTCAAATGCAGGACACGGAATAACGGGCTCAAGTTACAGGAAGCCAGATTCCGGATGGACATCAGGAAAAACTTCCTGACTGTTAGAGCAGTACGACAATGGAACCAGTTACCTAGGGAGGTTGTGGGCTCTCCCACACTAGAGGCCTTCAAGAGGCAGCTGGACCACCATCTGTCAGGGATGCTTTAGGGTGGATTCCTGCATTGAGCAGGGGGTTGGACTTGATGACCTTATAGGACCCTTCCAACTCTACTATTCTATGATTCTAATTTAATTTAGGAGAGCACCCAATCCATGTGATTCATGCCACTGCTTGGCTGTCTGCTAACCTCTTGCTAATGGGCAACTGAGCCATGGAATAAAAAAAGTCAGCCTGGTCCCTTCACTTGCTGGGCCAGGGAACAAAGTGACATGATTCTAAGTCCTCCCGCAAGATGTGAGACAATCAGGTCTGTTGTGCAATCCACAAAACCATTATTACGTAAACAGACACCTCTTCACACCTGAAGGGAGTGTGAATGCTAGGAGCTATCTTATAAGCTTAATTAGTCTTAACAAAGCAAGGCAGTTGCCTATCAACTAAATAGACAGTTTCCTGCAGTGCCCAACAGGCTTTTACGGAACCCTTCCTTCAGGGAGGCTCTTCAAGTTGAAACGTCTGGCGAGTGGCCAACCCAGCGGACCGCTTCCCACCTCCTCCCACCTCCGCTCACTTGACCCTACTGCGGACTCTGGAATGCCTCAACTTTGATGTTTTCTCCCCCTCCAACAATGACTGAGTACCCGGGGTTGGGGAGGAGGATGATCTCTGAGCCTGGGCGTCCAGTCCAATAAGCTCCTGTCAAGGTTCCTCCTTGACTCCTGGGGAGTCTTGGAGAATTTCCTCTTGGCTGGTCTTCTTCTTCTTCTTCTTCTTCTTCTGCTTCTGCTTCTGCTTCTGCTTCTTCTGCCTCTGAGTCCGATCCAGCCTCCGAAACCCACTCACCCACACTAGAGAGAACAGGCCTGATCCTGACACAAGGAAACTTGAGCGCAGGTGGGCTACCTGTGGCCCTCCAGATATAACTGGAATACAGCTCACTTCATCCCTCACCACTGGCTAGAGCTGATGGAAGTTGTAGGCCAAAACATCATCCCTGAGCCAGAGAGCGGTGGTGGTGGTACAGTAGGATTGCTCCATCCTTTTGCCTCTGTGTTTCAAGGCACACAGCACCTTGCTAGGAAGAACCAGACCAGCGGATAGGTGTCCCCCTTATTATAGCACTTCCTGTCTTAGGGGGCCCAGTGGTGCAGCCTGGGTGCACAGGGCCAGCCAAGAGCCTGAGAGAGCATCTCTGCCAGGAAGATGTGCCAAGCTGTGGTTTTGATCGCTTGCCACGTGGGGCAGGCTGCTCACCAGACCACCCATGTTATCATCATTGGTATAGCGCAACCGTTCCAAACCTGGCGCCTTCCAGATGAGTACCACTGAAGGCTGGCATAGTGCGCTTCCAAATGTCTGAAGTGCTTCACATGTATTATCTAAGTTGGGGGTGAGCAACTTGTGGCCTTCCAAATGTTTTGGCCCTATGCAAATATGTTCAAAAATTGTGGAAGATGGTGTTTTTGGAGATTGAAGAAATTGTGGGAATGAAGATAGAACGAACACCAAAAGTTGCATTACTGTCACTATTTGAAGATTTAAAATGTAAAAAAGAAATTAAGGAATTGATATCGAATTTGCTGACGGCAGCAAGATTGATTGTAGCTAGGAACTGGAAGATTCAAGGGGATTATTGTATTGAAGAATGGTATAAAGAAGTATGGGATATAGCTATTAATGATAAATTGACTTGTAATATTAAATGGAGAAGAGGTATAGCTAAAACAAATGATTTTGAAGGAATCTGGAAACAGTTCCTAATATTTGTGTTTTCTAAGGGAAGTGGGAAACCACCAGCAGAAGAAAGTATGAGATTTTGGAATCAGGAATGAGATCCCGAGGTGGGGGGTGCACTTATATGTTAAGTTTGATTATGTTATATAGATACGATATTAATGTTAATCAACATTTATGTAGTATGTTGTTGTTTTTTAATTGTAATGGTGTATGTTTAAGTATTGTACAAAATAAAATAATAATAATAAAAAAACCCAAATGTTTTGGCCTAAACTTCCAGTATAGCCAACGGGGAGGCATGATGGGAGTTGTAGGCCATCTGGAAGGCCACAAGTTGCCCACCCCTGATCTAGTTATTGTCTTTACAACAACCCTGGAAGGTAGGTCAATATTAGCCACTGTGGGAAACAGGATGAAGGATTTTGTTCTGACCCAGCAGGGTTCTTCTTAGGTTCTCATTATTATTATTATCCCCTGTATTGCAGATGTGGGGAAGCAGAGAGAGAGAGAGAGAGGCTATAGCTAGACCAGGCGAAATCCCAGGGCGATCCCCGGGATCGTCCCTGTGCATCCACATGACGCACAGAGGATCCCGGGATCAGGGAGGGATGATCCCTCCCTTGCCCCAGGATATTGCCCTTCCCTTTAGGCCCGGTTTTTCCGTGGTCCTGGGACGAGCCCAAGACCGCAGAATGTGTGGCCAGGCACCACGGTTTGTCCTGGCTCTGAGCCCATGCGGGGTGCGGTGGGGTGAGCGGGGGAAAAACATATATATATATATATATATATATATATATATATATATATATATATAAAAACCTTACCTTTTGCGCACGATCGTTCGTGCGCAGCTGCTTCTTTAAGAAAATTTAAAAATGGCGGGTGCGACGCCTCTCAATCTGAGGTCGTCGCGCGCTGCATGTAAACAGGGGGGATCTCGCGATAAAACCATTTTTTTATCATCGCGAGATCTTCACCCCTCCGTCGCGGACTAACAGGTAGGTCTAGCTAAGGCCAGAGAGAGAGAGGGGGAGTGGCTTGCCAAAAGCTCCCTGGTGAGCTCTTTGCAGAGGTGAGATTTGAACCAGGGGCTTCCTGATTCTCAGCTCAGTCTCTTTAGCCATTGCACCACACCAGTGCAGTCCTGGCTTCTTGCCCTGCTAGCTCCTGGCACCCCAAGTTCAAATGCTGAAGGATTATAGTCCTTTGAGGATCCAGCCCTCTATACGTCCTCCTTCCTGGATGGTGGAAGAAGATGGTGGGGGCCCAGCCTAATACCTGTTGGCCCTGTTTAGGGTGACCATATGGAAAGGAGGATTGGGCTCCTGTATCTTTATCAGTTGTTTGGAAAAGGGAATTTCAGCAAGTGTCATTTGTATGCATGCAGCACCTGGTGCAATTCCCTCTTCATCACAACAGTTAAAGCTGCAGGAGCTTTAACTGTTGTGATGAAGAGGGAATTGCACCAGGTGCTGCATGCATACAGCTCCTGCAGCTTTAACTGTTGTGATGAAGAGGGAATCGCACCAGGTGCTGCATGCCTACAAATGACACCTGCTGAAGTTCCCTTTTCAATACAACGGTTAAAGATACAGGAGCCCTGTCCTCCTTTCCATATGGCCACCCTAGCATGTCAGTTTGAAAAGTGTGGTCAAGACGAGAGGAGCGGAGGGGAAGGGGTGCTGTGGTTCCTTTGATCGTTCTCCTAGGATGCCACCAAGGCCCTGGAATGAATGACCCGGATGTTTTAATCATGTATGCTCTGTTTTAATCAGTTTTTCATGTGTTTTATGTTCATTGTCGTTCCCCACCTCGATCCAAGTGGAGAGGTGGGCAAGAAATATTATTATTATTATTATTATTATTATTATTATTATTATTATTATTATTATTATATTATTATTATTATTTGCACTCCCATGGCAGGTACTGGCTGCCTACCTGGACTACATGGTGGAGCTGGGAATGTTGCTGGGTGGAGCCAAAGCTTCCACGGAAGAGCAGATGCAGCAGGTGCTGGAACTGGAGACGCAGCTGGCCAACCTCACCGTGCCCCAAGACGAACGGCGAGACGACGAGAAGATTTATCACAAGCTGAACATTGCCGAGCTACAGGTGGGGTCTGTCTGGATAAGGGCGACAGCAGGAGGGCCCTCGGGGTGGGGCGGGGGGACGGGCCAGGGCAATTGGCAGAGGTATTTGCATCAGCATTTGTGTTGGGCTCAGCTACTGCTGAATGGGAGGGAAATGGGATTCTTTGGAAAGAGGTGATAATATCCCTTAATTTGGGTAAAGATCCCAAGGGCATAGGAGAGCAGACTTTAGGCTTTCTGGGTCTGCTTTGTTTTCTTCAGTAAGGTCTGCCAGTCTGGTGCAAAAGAATTCGGAGCCCAGGATTTATTTATTTTTAATTACCAGGACTGAATGGAGCTCACAGTCTTTCCATGTAAAAATCCACTCCTGGTTACCCGAAGCTGTCTTCATTTCAACAGAATAATTTTTGGACAGGAGGGGAGGAGTTATTTCATTGGTGCAACTGTTAGGTAATTGGGAGTCAGAAAACCTTGCTGGTCTGTTGCAAATCACCCAGACATCGACAAGTAGATCCAGATCTACCTTCTGGCCACCCCTGCCATAGTGCCTTAGGAGCTCCAGAGGGAAAGGTCAAAGGACATACAGATACACCAGTAGCGTTGCTACTATGATTTGTGTTGTGTGCAGAGGGGTTTTGAGGTGGTAGCGATGGAGCTTTTAGCAGTGATTGGCTGAGCTGCTCCTTGTCACAGCAGTCAGCAGATCCTACAGAAGGAGGAATGAAAGAAGCTTGGAGCTTGGAAAGGAGGAGATTGGGGCCTTAGGAGGCAATAAGCCAAGGAAAGGGTGAGAAGACTACGAAAAGAGGGTTAGAATAGACAGGGGTATAAACTAGAGGAATGGAAATGCTAGCATGAGCTTAGGCGATTGGGTGATGTAAAAATGAAATAAATAAACCTGAGCAGGGAGGGAACAAGGATGGACAGAGAAGGCAGGTAGGTGCACATGGGCAGGAGCTATAGCGGTGAAGTTCACATAGTGATTTCATAGACTAGTAAAGTTGAAAGGGGCCTATAAGGTCATTGAGTCCAACCCCCTGCTCAATGCAGGAATTTGAAAGAGCCAGCCAGAGTCTGGGCTGCAGGACTCTAGTTTTACATTTCTTAAGCATCAACATCAGGTTATTTGTTGCCCTCTTTTGTATCTGGTCACGCTAGGCAGGGCTCCTGCAGCTTTAGGTGTTGTGATGAAGAGGGAATTTCACCAGGTACTGCATGCATACAAATGTAGGGTGACCCTATGAAAAGGAGGACAGGGCTCCTGTATCTTTAACAGTTGCACAGAAAAGGGAATTTCAGCAGGAGACATTTGTATATATGGAGAACCTGGTGAAATTCCCTCTTCATCACAACAGTGAAAGCTGCAGGAGCTATACTAGAGTGACCAGATTTAAAAGAAGGCAGGGCACCTGCAACTTTAACCGTTGTGATGAAGAGGAAATTTCACCAGGTTCCCCATATATACAAATGACACCTGCTGAAATTCCCTTTTCCATATGGTCCTCCTATGGGGAGCAGGGGAGCCACCTGCTCCCCTTATGTCAGCGTTCCCCCTCGATTGTGGGGAAGGATAACGCCTTCTCCAAGCCCTGATGGGTGTCTTCTTCAAAACCTCCCAAGGTAGATCTCCATCTCTCCTGGAGGCGAAGGCTATCCCAAGGCAGATCTCCGTCTCTCCTGGAGGCGAAGGCTATCCATGGCTACTAGCCCTGATGGTTGTGTGCTATCTCCAGAATTCAAGGCAATAAGCCTGTGTGCACCAGTTGCTGGGGAACATGGGTGGGAGGGTGCTATTGCACCATGTCCTACTTTGTTGGTCCCTGGCCGATGGCTGGTTGGCCACTGTGTGAACAGAGTGCTGGACTAGATGGGCCCTTGGTCTGATCCAGCAGGGCTCTTCTTATGTTCTTATGAACATCCATGGAGGGAATCTCCAACCAGCCATCCTGGGCTCTTACCAATCCAGCTCCCTAAGAAAGAAACGGTCAGCCAGTCCTAATAGTTCACACTACTGTTATTTATACAGTCCCGTCCATGTGCTTGACATAAACAACAACAAAACTCTTCTCTTCCTGAAGGAGCTTCCAGTTTAAATCTGAGCAGTGGAGAGACAACAGGAGGGAAGAGAGAGTTGGAAATAGTAGGGGATAAGGGTGCATAAATGCATAAACGTTGCATTTCGTTTGGGGACGGAACACAGGAATGTAAGAAACTGCCTTACATTGCGTCAGACTATAGGGCCATCTAGCCCAGTATTGTCAACACTGACTGGCAGCAAGGGCTCTCCAGGGTTTCAGGCAGGATGTTTTCCATCCCTATGTGGCGACACCGGGGATTGAACCTTCTGGATGCAAAGCAGGAGTTACGGCCCCTCCTGGGGAAGGCTGAGGGGTCCAGCCAGAGGCTTCACAGGAAAAGTGGGTTTGAGGAGGGTTTGGAAGAAAGAAGAGACAGCGGTGGCACCATGGAGGGGTTTGGGGAAGGGGCTCCAGACGTACGAGGCCAATAACTTTGTGTAAGGCCCTGCCCTCTAATACCCTCCACTGCCTGCCCGCTTTGCTTTTCCTCCCACGAGGCCTTTCAGCACCATCTTGTTCTCGCCCCTTCCTCCTCCCTCATTCCTGCCTCTGGCAACCTCCTTAACTGAAGACCTGCTTGGTTTCGTTGCATAAGCCACCATCCGACCACACAGGCAGCAAACAACCTCCCCCCTCCACACACACACACACACACACACTCCTGCTTCTCAATTAGGATTCCATCCACGCGGCGGTCCAGCCTTTGTGAATGTAAGCAGCGCAGGAGCCGGTCCGCTCTGCATTCCAATCAGCCTAGAGAGGAAGCTGTGATGCCGAGGCCAGCCTCCGGGCCCGTCATCAGACGCAGATCCACTCCCACAGGCAGGGCTGCAGGCTCCCCCTCCCTTCATACACATAGCCCTTGAGGGAAGGAGGGGTCACTGCTTCCCCAAAGGGCCACTACGGTGAAGAGGCAACAGCCCGTCCATGAGTTGCGAGGTGATGCAGGCAAATGCCCAAGAGAAGTTGGACGCCTCGCCTCGCTGATTCTCTGCGTGGTGCTCTGGTCTTGTGAATGTTTGGGGGGGGGTGTCTGCGATGTAAGAGACCCTTACACTAAAATAGGGTGATCCTATGAAAAGGAGGACAGGGCTCCTGTATCTTTAACATTTGCATCGAAAAGGGAATTTCAGCTGGTGTCATTTGTATATATGGAGAACCTGGTGAAATTCCCTCTTCACCACCACAGTTAAAGCTGCAGGAGCTATACTGCAGCTATACTGTGACCAGATTTAAAGAGGGCAGGGCACCTGCATCTTTAACTGTTGTGATGAAGAGGAAATTTCACCAGGCTCTCCATATATACAAATGACACCTGCTGAAATTACCTTTTCAATATAGCTGTTAAAGATTCAGGAGATGGAGGGCTCCCAGCACCACCAATTATTTTATTTATTTATTTATTTATTTATTTATTATACTTATATACCGCTCCCATAGCCAGGGCTCTCTGGGCGGTTTACAGAAATTCTAAAATTGAGATAAAAACAAGAATACAAAATTTAAAACTCTAAAACACAGTACATACACACATAGAGCATTAAGAACCAATTAAAAACTAAACATGTGGGTAATTAGGATGTGCCGCCATATGCCCGGGCAAAGAGGAAAATTAGAAGGCACTGTGCAGCTAATTCCATCTTTTTCACCTTAACGGATGTTCTGCGGTAAGAAAAAAAAGATGGAAGAGGCAGTGAGAAAACATGGGAGGGTTACAAGTGGAAAGTGATGTCATCTTAGACCTCCAACCACGATAAAATTCTGTGAATGGGGCAGGTGGATGGTGCGATAAAAACCTTTTCTTGAAGCACCCAAACTCCATTCTGGGGGGAAACTGAATAGCTGCACAATGGCCCCATTCAGAAGACACCTTAAACATGGCTTTAACCATATTGGTTAAGCCAGAAAGCAGGGCTGTGTTCAGAAGACACCTTAAATCATGGCTTTAATCACTGTGAAAAAGGCTTTTTGCCTTTTTCACTGTGGTTAAAGCCATGGTTTAAGGTGTCTTCTAGACACAGTGTGGCTTTCTGGCTTACCATCATGGATAAAGCTATGGTTTAAGGTGTTTTCTGAACACGGCCAATGTCTTTTGAGAGTTGCCCTCCATCTAGAAACACACCTGGTGTAAAGTAATCTCTTAGGGTGCAATCCTATGCATGTTCAGGCAGAAAAAAAGAGTCCTACAACTCCCAGCATGCTGGCTGCAGAATGCTGGGAGTTGTAGGACTTTTTTCCCTGCCTGAACATGCATAGGATTGTACCTTTGGAATGTGAGATAGAAATCTCAGCTTAGTCACAAATCCAGGATCAATTCCTATGGAACGTTTTGTACACATGCCCAAGCACAGAACACATGAGCAGCACATCAAACGAGAAGCACACCTATGTGTATGATTATCCCCATTCCTCCTTGAAGCGTGTGTGTTTTAAGGAAGGGAGACAGAGACCCTCCAGACGGGTTGGTCGACAACTGGGAATGATGGGAGTTGTAGTCTCACATATCTGCAAGGCTCCAGGTTGGGACAGGCTGAACCAAACAATGCATGTGAAGCCTCTGAACCCTTGAAAATGCTACACGAAAATTGTTTTAAGTATTTTAAAACACATTTGACATGGTGCCCATGGATCCCATGCTCTGCCACTCACACCTGAATACATACAATGATGTGGGAGCCAACCTTTAGTAGATGTATTAGGCAAATCATTATTTATTTTATTATTGCATTTACATCACACCTTTTTTCCTCCTTAAAGTAGCAGACATAATCTTCCTCTCCATTTTATCCTCACAACAACAACCCTGAGGTAGGTTGGGCTGAGAGTCTGTGACTGGCCCAAAGTCACCCAGTGAGCTTCCATGGCCGTGTGGGGACTAGAACCCGGATCTCCCAGTTCAACCCTCTAACCACTACACCACATTGGTTTATCACTTGCACTCAGGAGAGGATTTCTAGAAGTTGCTTCTTTGCTTGGGAGGCATTTCCTCGCCTCCCCAATGTAAGAATGTACACCAACCGAGAGAAAAATGACATAACTACCTATTAATAATAATAATATTAGTAACAATAATAACAACAACAACCACAACAATGACACTATAGCCATGTTCAGAAGACAACCTTAAACCATGGCTTTAACCATGGTGAGTAAGACTTTTTGCTTTATTCACCATGGTTAAAGTTGTGGTTTAAGGTGTCTTCTGAACACAGCCTATGAAGTATATAACAAGATAGGTTCAGCTCCCAAAGGAAAAGTCCCTCTTGATTCTGAAAAAAAACAGCAAAATGAGTACAAAGGTAGGACGGAAGGACATCACTGGGCAAAATTACGCTGACTGCCAGCATAGCGTCTCTGACCTTTTCAAAAATCAAGGTCAGAACCAGCCAGAGGAGGAGAGGAAAACAGCCTTCTTCTCACATGTGGAAAGAACATTCCGGATATGTCCCAGGAGTGTTTTTCTCACTGACTGGAGGCAGTCGTCCTGCAACATGGCACCAGATAGCAGTACCCCCTATTGTTCAGGGGGGCAGGGGAGGGAGATGGCTCTGCTTGCTAATTCACACCGCTTGCTCTAGCACCGTTTGCCCCAATTTAGACTCTGAAGAAGCGAAAGTATCAGTGTGCTAATGAAGGATGAAAAGAGGATAGAAGTAACGTCTCTGCTTTCTGTCTTCTACACTGTCTGTTTGGGAAATTGATATAGCAAGAATTATTTTGGTGGTTGCCTGTTGTAGAAATAGAGAGAGAGAAACTTATCTAAGGGCACGATCCTATGCATGTTTAGACAGAAAAGAAAATCACCTACAATTCCCAGCATGTCCCAGGCAGCCATGCTGGCTAGACTGGTAGTTGAATCTATCTTCAACACTGGTAGTCCGATAACATCCTCCATCCTCTCTGAAGGCAGCAGTTAACTTCGGGGGTGCAGAATAGGCTGCATCACCCATAACTCTCCGCATCTGCCACCTGAGGCAACTGCTTCACCCTGCCTTAGGGTAGGGCCGGCCCTGCATCCTGGCCCCTGTGCCCCTGCCGCTCCTTGCTCACCATTCTGCTTCTCTGGTCTCCAGGCAATATGGCAAAACCAGCTTCCGTTATTACCCTTTGGTTGCCAAGCAACTTGTCACCATGGCAACAGGGAGATGTGAAACCCTATCTGCGAAGTGATGCTTCAGGCTGGGAAGTCCAAGCATCACTTGTATTGGGTGGGGCTGGATTTGGTCACCTGGGAAAGAGAAGTCAGGAGCAAATGCACTGTTCCCCAGCTACTGTAGAGCGGGGTTTCTGCATTAACATGGGCAGAGAACGGTGATGCTCACACTCCCAAAATCCTTCTCGGGAGGACTCAAACCCAGCCCCTGAAACTTGCGTTCAGTGCTAGGAGTCATTGCTAAAACCTATAAAAGAATAATATCTTTGAGAAACTGCACATATACAGAGTTCATTGCTCACTACTACAAAACGTAGCGGTGGCCACCAGTGTGGATGGCTTTGAAAGGGTGTTAAATAAATTCCTGGAGGAGGGGGCTATCAGTGGCTACTAGCCCTGATGGCTATATGCTATCTGTAGGGGGAAATTGTTATCCCTCTCTGGTACAATTTCAGTATTGGCATACCATGCTGAGATGTGCTAGAACAAAAGGATAACACTTTAGCCTTGCTAAGAAACACTATCTGCAGTAGCAGAGGTAGTATGCTAGTGTCACTAGTTGCTGGGGAACATGAGCAAAATAGAAGGTCGATATCCCAGGAAACTGATAGCGGTAGTGTGTGAGGGGTGTGTGCCAAAATGGAACCTCACCTGGGGCCCCAAAATACCTTGAGGCAGCTCCGCTATCCGCTTTGCACATTTCAGGTTGTTCCTTGGGGCTCGTCCACATGGGTGCTTTGCCCCTGGATTGCTTCGGAGTGGTGGCAGGTGAGTTACATGACACAGCCGCCACTCTGAATCAATCCAGGGGCAAAGCCCCGAAGCTCCACACCAAAGATTTTTAGATTGGACGAAGGTGTTGTGTTTCTCAGAAAACTCCTGCTTTCAATGGGAGGCAAATGACGAGGCTTGCTAAGTAACCCACAAACCTTTTATTAAGCAACAAACATCTCTTCTACCGGAAGAGACTCTAACCTCTTGGAAACATCCCCCTAGGCAAAATTATGCAAACTAAGCAAAACAATTGTCCACTCAAGAAGAATAGGAAGCCCAAACGCCCGTAACTTCAGAGAGCCTGGTGCGGAGGCAGGTTCTGGCGCAATCCTAGTCAGACCGACTTTCTCACGCCTTCCGCCCCGTGCATTTGAGCTTCCGGCGGACCCTAGCATCAGCTAGCTTGTCGGGACACTCACCTCCGGAAGAAACCTCACTTCCCACTGAGTGTGTAGGATTTGGCCTTGAGGAGATAAGCTCTGGAGAGGGCTGACTCCCAGCTGGGGAATCGCCCGTGAGAGCTTCCTCCCGCACTGGTACAGGCTGGCTGGTGTCTGGCGCTGCGTCTTCTAGTACTGAATCTGATTGATTACCTGAAACATCTTCTCCCAAAACATGGGCAGTAGGGTTAGACATGACAGAAGGCTCTGCGCCTCTGTGGAGCCTTGTTAAGGAAAAATAAATAAAATTTAAAGGGGGTGGTGGTTTGGAAATCCCTCCAGGGAGGGAGCACCCCCTTCCTCCCCCCCTGTTTCCCCCTCCCGTTACAAAAGCACGTCAGCCCCATTTTCCCATTAAACCCCCCACTTGCCAGAGCAGAGGGGGCATGGATGCTCCCAGGCGCCCCCAGACCTGCCTCGTGAGTGCTCGGGTGGGCAGGCATGGCAGCGGGAAACTGAACTGTGCTCCTTCCCATGTAGGAAGGCGCTAGGAAGGAGCGTCAATGCAGCTGTGCCACCGGGTACAGCATTAACGAACTCGTATAGACAAGGGCTTGGACTGCTGGAAAAAAATGGATGATCCTCTAGTTTCAAAAATACAAAATCCAGCAATGATCCAGATCTGTCTCCTGTCTTAAGGTGCAGCTGAATGGACCTCTGCTTTTGGAATAACTTCAGGATACCCCTCATGCACCTGCAATTAGGGGGGGCAAAAAAAGTTTAGTTTGTCTTTGTCTTTTCCAGGTTCTTGCCCCCGCCATCGACTGGCTGGACTTCATTTCCTATTTCCTCTCACCGTTAGAGCTCACTGATGCTGAACCTGTGGTGGTTTATGGCAAGGAATATTTGGAGCAAGTGTCCCAGCTCATCAATAACACTGACAAAAGGTACCGGAGAAAGACCTTTGCCCACCTATAGCCAGGACTGTGTGCAACCCGTACAGCCCAATCGGAACCGGCCTTTGGACCCTAGAACGAGTGGCGTTCTTAGCTATGCTGTTGCCACTGATACTGGGTTGGAAACAACGAGATGTATTCATTTAGACAATTTATGAATTGCTCTTCACCTCAAGCACCCAGGGCAGGTATAACATAAAAGAATAGAACAGAACAAAAGAATTCTACAGTAAAATCTAAAAGACCAAAAAACAAACAAAAAGCCACCTCCATTCAATAAACTGAACCATAAAACAACAATTAAAAGCAGCTTTTCAACATGCTTGAATGTAAATTAAAAAACACATCTTTGCCTGGTGCCAAAAAGTCAACAGAATGGGTGCCGGGTGAGCTTTTTTGGGGGCTGTCATGATGAAGAAGACCCTCTCTCTGGTCACCGCATGCCTAACCTCGGTGGTTGGGAGACAGTCCCTGATGGCTACTATAAAGTTTGGGCAGGCTCATGCGATAGAAGACATTGTCTGAAAGGACAGGAAGAGCAACTGCTTGGGTCTAGGCAGGGTTTCCCAAGCTATGCAGTCCTGTTCATTGCACGAGTGTTTAATTTTGTAAATAAATCTTGCCGAAGTAGCCTCTTGTGCTTCTCTTAGCAGACATAACAGAATCTACTTTTCACATTTAAACGTGGAAGCTCATAGTTCTGCGGGTTTGAAACTGGGCTTTTCGAACCTGATGCCAACGCCACAAAATCAGGAGGCATAATGATTTTGCCTTTCCTTTTCTCTTGCCCCTGCCCCCTTCACACCAGCAGGTAGCATGTCGTGTTTCTCAGAAAACTCCTGCTTTTGATGGGAGGCAAATGACGAAGCTTGCTAAGTAATGCACAAAGCTTTTATTAAGCAACAAACATCTCTTCTACCTGAATAGAGTCTAATGTCTTGGAAACTTCCCCCTAGGCAAAACTATGCAAACTAAGCAAGGCAATTGTCTGCTCAAGAAGAATAGGAAGCCACTTCCCAAATGCCCATAACTTCAGAAAGCCTGGTGCGGAGGCAGGTTCTGGCGTAATCAAACTGACTTTCTCACACCTTCCTTCCGCCCCATGCATTTGAGCTTCCGGTGGACCCTAGCATCAGCTAGCTTGTTGAGACGCTCACCTCCGGAAGAAGGCTCACTCCCTACTGAGTGTGTAGGATTTGGCCTTGAAGAGATAAGCTCTGGAGGGGGCTGACTTCCAGCTGAGGAATCGCCCATAAGACCTTCCTCCCCCCCCTCCCGGTACAGGCTGGC
This sequence comes from Elgaria multicarinata webbii, assembly GCF_023053635.1. NCBI lineage: Eukaryota > Metazoa > Chordata > Lepidosauria > Squamata > Anguidae > Elgaria > Elgaria multicarinata. The sequence goes on along the minus strand of NC_086178.1, from coordinate 11,600,745 downwards.
TGGTGTCTGGCGTTGCGCCTTCCAGTTCTGAATCTGATTCTGATTGATTACCTGAAACATCTTCTCCCAAAACAGGGGCAGTAGGGTTAGACATAGCATGAGAGAGCACACCATCACCCTTAGAGGTTGCCTTAAAAATTGAAATTATTTTTAAAAACTGGAGTCTCGGGGCATGCAGCCAGCCTTTGGCGTGGATGGTTCAGGTCCCAACTGGGTTCCTGGCATGCCGATGAGTAGCCAAGCTCGAATCTTGAGCTCGGCTTGTCCATCCCCATCTGGCCTAAATAAATGGTTAGGGAAAGGATGTGAGTCTTGGGAAAGAGGGCTTCAATATGGCCCTGTTCTTTCTTTTGTAGCGTCTTGAACAATTACATGATTTGGAACCTGGTTCAGAAAACCGCCTCCAGCCTCGATCAGAGGTTCGAGACAGCCCAGGAGAAGCTGTTGGAGACCCTGTATGGTACCAAGAAGGTAAGCGCCTGCTCCTGGGAAATAAAGCTGAGGATTGGAGAATCCTTCATCTGGGCTGTGTCGGAAGCAGCCCTCGGTTTGTAGGCCTATGGAGCTCTCAGCACCTAGTTGGGTCACCTGAGCATCAGCCGTAGTCCACCAGGTCTGGGTCCATCTGTCTGCTTTTGGAGCTGTCGGTTGGGCAAGGACCCCCAGCTACAGGGTCTTTACAAAACAGGTGCCCCTCCCTCTCCCCAACACATGCCCACGTTAGGAACTCCCGAGCTTTGCTTCCACTCGGGTCTCATCCTCTTTCTCTCTCTCTTTCCCTGGAGTCCTGCACCCCTCGCTGGCAAACCTGCATCTCCAACACAGATGACACTTTGGGCTTTGCCCTTGGGGCATTGTTCGTAAAAGCCACCTTTGACCGACACAGCAAACAGATTGTGAGTATCCTCAGCCAGGTCGGTATGTTGCCGTCTGCACATCCCTCTCTGCCAGGCTGCTTTCCTCCTCCTAGTGCCCCATTCACAAATCCTGAGGTGGCAAGGGCCTCTATGCTGTGATCCCTGGGTCTGTCTTTCTTTTTTTCACTATTCTTAGGAGAAAAAAAGCATCTCAGGGGAGGAATGGAGTGTTGAGGGAAAGGGAAGGTTAAACAGTGCCTTCCCTAACTTGTGCCCTGTTATTCCATCCGTCGCTGCTTCTCTACCTATAAAGCTGAATGTATGTGTGTGGGTTTCTATGTCCGGAAATGTTTACCCACTTCCAGATCATAGAATCATAGAATCAAAGAATAGCAGAGTTGGAAGGGGCCTACAAGGCCATCGAGTCCAACCCCCTGCTCAGTGCAGGAATCCACCCTAAAGCATCCCTGATAGATGGTTGTCCAGCTGCCTCTTGAAGGCCTCTAGTGTGGGAGAGCCCACAACCTCCCTAGGTAACTGATTCCATTGTCGTACTGCTCTAACAGTCACGAAGTTTTTCCTGATGTCCAGCTGGAATCTGGCTTCCTTTAACTTGAGCCCATTATTCCGTGTCCTGCACTCTGGGAGGATCGAGAAGAGATCCTGGCCCTCCTCTGTGTGACAACCTTTTAAATATTTGAAGTGTGCTATCATGTCTCCCCTCAATCTTCTCTTCTCCAGGCTAAACATGCCCAGTTCTTTCAGTCTCTCTTCATAGGGCTTTGTTTCCAGACCCCTGATCATCCTGATTGCCCTCCTCTGAACCTTCTCCAGCTTGTCTGCATCCTTCTTGAATTGTGGAGCCCAGAAGTTTGGGGCACTGATAGGTCTTTTTGCACAGTGTACCAAAAAAATCTAAAAAAATGAAATATTTGCAGTTTAACTATTTTTAAAGGATTTAAAACAAATTGTGGGCTGACACACCTAGAACTCCCAGCCATGCGTGATCCCCCGAGATCTCTGAAACGTCTTCACCTCCCAGTGTGCCTTGCCCGGAACTGCCTGCGTCCACTGAGAGCCACTTCCCTGCTCTCCTCGGTGATGCTATTCCTCGAGAGAGCGGGGATGAGCGGAGGGAAGTGGATTAATGTTATTCAGGGACCCGAGCAACGCCGGGAATATCTGCTAGTTACATAATAATAATGAAAAATATTGGCTGGGGATGAGGACACGCACCATCATCGGACTACATTTAAAACTGAGCAGGACGTTTAGTGATCACAGGGGAGCTAGGCACAGTTTTTTTTTATCACTCTCCATTTTTAGCAGAATCTGGGCAAATTACGTGCATTCATGCCAATTATTTGCAGTTCATCCAGGTGCAAAACACTGCGGGTTTTAAAAAAAAAACACAGAGAAATTTTGGCACTGGGAATAACATACTGGGATAGGGTGATCCTAGGACAGCCTTCTTCAACCTGGGGTGCTCCAGATGTGTTGGACTGCCTGGGGCATTCTGGGAGTTGTAGTCCAACACATCTGGAGTGCCCCAGGTTGAGGAAGGCTGCCCTAGGAGGAGGGCCTTCTCTGCTGTGGCACCCCGGCTGTGGAATGAGCTCCCCAGAGAGGTCCGCCTGGCGCCTACACTGTACTCCTTTCGTTGCCCGCTGAAGACCTTTTTATTTTCTCAGCATTTTAACACTTAATATAACTCAAATTTAAACTTTGCTGTTTTAATTCTATATTTTAACCTATATCAATTTTTTGCTGCGTGGTTTTAATCCTGTTTGTGCTTTTTATATTGTATTTTGTATTCACGTTTTAAAATTGTTGGTTATTTTTATGCTTTTCATGGTTTTAATTTTTGTGAACTGCCCAGAGAGCTGCAGCTATTGGGCGGTAAAAAAAATGTAATAAATAAATAAAGGAGGACCGGGCTCCTGTATCTTTAACAGTTGTATTGAAAAGGGAATTTCTGCAGGTGTCATTTGTAGGCATGCAGAATTCCCTCTTCATCACAACAGTTAAAGCTGCAGGAGCTATACTAGAGTGACCAGATACAAAAGAGGGCAGGGCTAACTGTCGTGATAAAGAGGGAATTTCACCAGGTGCTGCATATATACAAGTGACACCTGCTGAAATTCCCTCTTCATCACAACAGTTAAAGATACAGGAGCCCTGTCCTCCTTTCCATATGGTCACCCTATACTGGGAATGGGATGAAGAATTATGGGAAAAGCACTGATGCACTTCCATTTTTTTCCTACATCGTTGCCTTCAGGCTGAGGACATGATTGCTGAGATCCGCACAGCCTTTGAGGAATCACTGGACCATCTTGACTGGATGGATGAGAAAACTAGACGAGCTGCTAAAGAGAAGGTGCCCTCCCCCACACTATTTATTTGCTTCAGAGTTTGGTCCCTGAGAATCATGCCATCATTATATTATTATTATTATTATTATTATTATTATTATTATTATTATTATTATTATTATTATTATTATTATTATTATTATTATTATTTCAAAGTTTCTCCTGGCTCTGCCCTTCTGCAGTAGAGTATATGCAGATGATACCACTTTGATGGCTGAAAGCGAGGAGGAGCTGAGGAGCCTTATGACGAAGGTGAAAGAAGAAAGTGCAAAAGCTGGGTTTAGAAAAGGCAGAGGAACTAGAGACCAAATTGCCAATCCGCTGGATAATGGAGAAAGCCAGGGAGTTCCAGAAAAACATCTATTTCTGTTTTATTGACTATTCTAAAGCCTTTGACTGTGTGGATCATAACAAACTGTGGCAAGTTCTTGGTGGTATGGGGATACCAAGTCATCTTGTCTGCCTCCTGAGGAATCCGTATAACGAACGAGTAGCAACGGTAAGAACAGACCACGGAACAACGGACTGGTTTAAGATTGGGAAAGGAGTACGGCAGGGTTGTATACTCTCACCTTAACTGTTCAACTTGTATGCAGAACACATTATGCGACGTGCTGGGCTTGACGAACCCAAGGCTGGAGTTAAAATCGCAGGAAGAAACATTAACAATCTCAGATATGCAGATGACACCACTTTGATGGCTGAAAGCGAGGAGGAGCTGAGGAGCCTTATGACGAAGGTGAAAGAAGAAAGTGCAAAAGCTGGGTTGCAGTTAAACCTCAAAAAAACCAAGATTATGGCAACCAGCTTGATTGATAACTGGCAAATAGAGGGAGGAAACGTGGAGGCAGTGACAGACTTTGTATTTCTGGGCGCAAAGATCACTGCAGACGCTGACTACAGCCAGGAAATCAGAAGACGTTTACTTCTTGGGAGGAGAGCAATGACAAATCTTGATAAAATAGTTAAGAGCAGAGACACCACACTGACAACAAAGGTCCGCATAGTTAAAGCAATGGTATTCCCTGTAGTAACCTATGGCTGCAAGAGCTGGACCATAAGGAAGGCTGAGCGAAGGAAGATAGATGCTTTTGAACTGTGGTGTTGAAGGAAAATTCTGAGAGTACCTTGGACTGCAAGAAGATCAAACCAGTCCATACTCCAGGAAATAAAGCCAGACTGCTCACTTGAGGGAATGGTATTAAAGGCAAAACTGAAGTACTTTGGCCACGTAATGAGAAGACAGGATACCCTAGAGAAGATGCTGATGCTAGGGAAAGTGGAAGGCAAAAGGAAGAGGGGCCGACCAAGGGCAAGATGGATGGATGATATTCTGGAGGTGACAGACTTGACCTTGGGGGAGCTAGGGGTGGCGACAGCCGACAGAAAGCTCTGGCGTGGGCTGGTCCATGAAGTCACGAAGAGTCGGAAGCGACTGAACGAATAACAACTCCTGTCATACAATGGCACTTGACCAATAAAAAACTGGAGAAGGAAGCGTGGAAAATAAATTTCTTTGCATGCAGTTTTATTTATTTTTGTAGAGTAGAATTCATTGTCAGGAATGGTTGCGTATTTCACAGTCAAGACAGAACGGGTTCCCAACCAACAGGTGTTAATGGATTTGAAGTCTTTTGAAGTCTCAGAAGATGTCTGGAAAGGCCATTAACGAGGTGCTATTCCAGGCATCAGCATGGCTTCTTCCCCGCTGAAAATAACAGGATTGTAACTCCAGGGAATGGGGGCGCAGGTACACTCTGCTCCAAAGGAACCCCATGATGATGGGGGTATCTTTAAATGATGTTTCTTTTAATATATATATATATATATATATATATATATATATATATATATATATCCTATTTGCTGTTCACCACTCTAAAATCTTGGATGTGAAGCAGTATGCAAATTTTGTAACTAATAAGTAAATAAGGTACAGGGATTTGGAATATGAAAATAGCAAGGATCCCTGGCGATATGACCCAAGGAAAAGGAATCGCGGGCTTTAGACCCGTCCAACATTTAGCTAAGCGCCCTGCAGGATCAGACCAAAGTTCCGCCTAGTCTAACACCCCATTCCCAGATGCCTCCAGGACGTTTCCTAGCAAAGTGAGAAGGTAACAGCCCTCCCTGCCTGTTTTCCTCCACACCTGGGACCTCTGAATACGGAGGCTGCATGTTCACCAGCCATCAGGGTGCAGCCCCTGCACATTTTAGCAACTGGTTGCACGAGAACTACTGTACAGCCCGCTTCCTCCGGTCACCCGCCGCTGTGAGTCTCATCGGCCGCCCATTTCTCTCTCTGCAGGCGGACTCCATTTATGACATGATCGGCTTCCCAGAGTTCATCCTAGACAACAAGGAACTGGACGATGTCTACGACGGGGTATGAGCCATGGGGCAGAGGCGGGAAGGGCAGGGATGGAGGTCAGTGCCTGGAGGCTCCCCTCAGCAGGCCCGTTCCCCTCGCCTGCTTTCCTGCTGTGCTTGGCAAGAGCCGGTGTGTCAAACTAGACGTGATTTTCATCAGGTTCTTGCATCACGTGCTTGCAGTTGTCCATGTGGAGCAGGGAGACGCTGTAGGCCAGGAGTGACCTTCTGCATTCACGGCATGCCCTTTGCTCTTTTGTTCTTGCTCTTCTGTCTAGTACGATGTCTCTGAAGACTCCTTCTTCCAGAACATGTTGAACTTCTACAATTTCTCTGCCAAGTTCATGGCGGACCAGCTGAGGAAACCCCCCAACCGGGACCAGTAAGGATTTTCTCCATATGTTTTGCCACCTTTCCATTCGTTGAAGGGCGGGAGGGGGAGCGTGAGCTAGGTGGAGCAAAGAGAGAGAGAGTGTGGTATAGTGGCTAGAGTGTGGGACTGGGAGACCTGGGTTCTAGTCCCCACGCAGCCAGGGAAGCTCACTGGGTGACTTTGGGCCAGTCACAGACTCTCAGCCCAGCCTACCTCACAGGGCTGTTGTGAGGATAAAAATGGAGAGGAGAAGAATTATATACAGTGCCTTGGGTTTCTGAAGGAGGAAATAAGGCGTGATATAAATGTAATAAATAAATAAATTGCAAAGGGTCCTCTGGTGAACTCCATCCTTCACTGGGGGCCCCTGGCCATAGGCTTACCTGGTGGTGGCTGCAGCCAGTTATGAGCTGTCGTTTTAAATGTCCCTCGATGTAGCAAAGGGCATATCAGAAGTCCATGCAGCGTGGTATAACGCAGTGGTCAACTGGTCCAGGCCCGAGACCCACCTCAGACTCCCAACCTGCAACTTGGGACCCACTTTCACAATTTTCTCCATGCCCAACATGGCAGCGACAATTTTGCCACCACCCATCTGGACTGACCTTGCGACCCACTTTGGAGTCGCGACCCACCAGTTGAAGACCAGTAGAGTGGTTAGAGTGTTGGACTGGGAGCTGGGAGATCTGGGTTCTAGTCACCACTCAGCCATGGAAACCCATTGAGTGACTTTGGGCCAGTCACAGACTCTCAGCCCAATCTACCTTGCAGGGTTGTTGTTGTTGTGAGGATAAAATGGAGAGAAGGAGGATTATGTACTCTGCCTTGGGTTCCTTAAGGAGGAAAAAGGCGGGACATAAATGCAATAAATAAATATACTTAATAATAAATACTTCCGTTCCAGAAGTATTGGTTTAAAAATACATCATGGAAACATGAGGGAGGAGAGCAGGCATTTGGGCCTTGTAATACAAACTAGGGAATGGGATCTGGATGAATGCAAGTAAAAAAAAAGTCACCTAGTTTTACTTTGGTTTTCGTTTAAGGGAATGCTTTTACTTTGAGCAGGGGATAGGGTGGGGTGGGTGATCCCGATGGGGAAGTTCAAATGTACAGAAATAAAATGAGCACACCTCTTTCTGGATGGCATCAACGTCATAATGCAGGTGTTGGATTGCATGACGGAGTGCTTTCTGCTTTAAAAACAACGGACAAATAAAACCAACCTTTCCCTGCATGAGAAAAGTGAGCACCCCGGAGAGAAAGCTAGGCTAAAGACCTTCTTCCTGACGTGCTGGTTTTTCAAATGAAGGGAGGTATTCCCCCCCCCCCCAACAGAGGAAGCCTCAGAAGTCAGAAAGCGCTCCGCCATGTGATCTACCTGCAGTTTCAGTCAGCTCTGAATCTTGTCCACTGGGGTCTTCCAGGATGGGCAGCTGTGGGATCCTTCCTGCTAGGTACTGTCCTGCCTCCTGTGAACTTTCTAATGTGTTTCTTGCCTCCCCAGGTGGAGTATGACCCCACAGACAGTCAACGCCTACTACCTGCCTACCAAGAACGGCATCGTCTTTCCTGCGGGGATCCTACAGGCTCCCTTCTACGCCCTCAACCATCCCAAGTGCGTCAGGCTGCTCTGGCTGTGTGGTAGCAGGCTTGGCACAGAAGGGTTTCGTGGTGGGCCGGCCAGGCTCAGTTCTGACCTTTCTGGTGTGAAACTGCCTAGATTGCAGGGAAGCACAGGGGATAGGTGCTGTGTGGGGAATTACATCTGTATGAAGATGGGACCCTGATAGATTTGAATGCTCAGATGACAAACATGCAAGCTTCCCAAGGCCTCTTTTATTTATTTATTATTTATTTCTTTAAAACGTTTACATCCCGCCCTATATCAATAACATCTGTAAGGCCATGTCCCCTCTGAACAGGAACTAATTAGGCCCTTTCTAAACCTCCCGGTGTTCCGGGAGGGAGGGGGAGGCTCTCGCGATATCCCGATCACAAGAGCCTCCCCCAGCGGGCACACGTGGTGGCGACATCCCAAGAGGAAGCAGGGACATTGCGGGTGCTGGTTTCCCCCCCCCCCAAGTGGGGCTGGTCACGCAAGAGCGAGGCCCCGCTCCAGCGAAAATGTGAGTTTAAAAACGAAACAAAACCGCTCCCCAAACCCCTTCCCTGCCATCCTAGGGGTGGCGAAATTACTGCCACCCCCTCCCCCGATGGGCACAGAGACACACGGTGTGGCTGCGTGCCCGTGGCACCAGGTGGGACGGCCGCCCACACCTCCCACGGACTCGGGATGGACCTGAGACCACGGAAAGAATCGGGTTTTTGACGGGTTTCTTTATCCCTGGGAAAACCCATGCCCGTCCCGTCCCCCGAGAGTCCCTGTGCGTCATTTGGACGCACAGGGATTTGGACATGACCAGCCTGGACTATCTGGCTGGTGTAGACACAGCCTTTGTCATCAAGAATAAGCCTCCCCTTGCAGAAGGCCCACGTTGGAGTCGCACTGCTACTTTGCAAATCGTGGCCCCAGAAGCTTAGATGCTAGTTGTTTCCAACTGCAATTGTGGAAGGAAACCAGAGAGTTGTAGACTCAAACCTCCTTTCAGATTCCTGATACAGTAGCCATTTAGTCTGGAATTGCCATCCTTCAATCACTTACTTTTGACAGACCATCCAGACATGACTGGCATGAGGTAATGTGGCAGAGTCTTCTGTGTTGTCCTCCCATCTTTTTAAAGACGTGATCTGTGGCAATATCTCCCTGCTGCACCCGCTCTCCCCTTGCCCCACGCACACACACACACACACAGACACTTTCAATGCAATTGCAGTTCTAGACTATCCAGTGCCTTCAGCTAAAAGCTTCCTTCTCATAATTTCTATCCCAGCAATTAGTTCCTGTTCAGAGGGGACATGGCCTTACAGAAATGCACCTTGACTGGCCTTTAGTCAGTCGATTCCTGTTCCCTGCTGGGGATAGAGAAGCTGTAACAATTGATTTCCTTCCATTATTTTTCATTTTTGTAATGTAAAATAATAAGGACATAAAGAGAGCCATGCTGGATCAGACCAAGGGCCCATCTAATCCGGCATTCCATTCACACAGTGGCCAACCAGCTGCCAACCAAAAACTCACAAGCAGGACACAAGTGCAAAAACGCCCTCCCACCCATGTTCCCCAGCAACTGGTGCACACAGGCTTACTGCTTCTGATACTGGAGGTAGCACACAGCCATCAGGACTAGTAGTCATTGATAGCCTTCTCGTCTAGGAATTTATCTCCTTTTAAAGCCATCCAAGTAATGCTGTTGCAGGATGTGTATGTATATCGTGGAAGGAATCTGACCCGTTTTGGGCTATCGTGTCTGAACGTGTCTTTATTTGCTTTAAACCTGTCGCTCCCCTGCCTATCTGCCATGTTCCAAAGGTTGGCTTGCTGGTGACATAACCTCTGACTCTCCCACCCCCCTATTTCTTCCCTTGAGGGCCCTCAACTTTGGAGGCATTGGCGTCGTGATGGGGCATGAGCTTACCCACGCTTTCGATGACCAAGGTAGGAGCAAGCTGCATGGGTCAACGGGACTGACACTTGTGGCTTCTTACATCTCCCATCCGTGCGGCATCCTCCTGTGACAGAGAGGTCCTTTCTTGGCACCGTCATTCATGGGCCCTTGGATCCGTAACAAATCACGATCAAGTTAGCGTGGAACCTCTGGCGCACCTTTGTTCTTTTCCAGCTTTGTGGGCTCCGTTCCGTGGCGCTTCCGAGCACCTCTTCCCCGATCTAATGTTCTCCATGGCGTAGCCAGCTTGCGCCTTTTGCCAGCATAGGCACAGCAGACCATAGCCAAGGCTCTCTGGGAGGTTTACATAGGATAAAAACACTTCCAAACAATATACAAAAAATTTAAATCACAAAGATATACAATTTAAAACCACAAAACCACACAAGAACAAACCCAGGCTCATTACATATTGCTAAATGCCAGGGAGAAGAGAAAAGTCTTGACCTGGCGCCGCAAAGATAACAATGTTGGCGCCAGGCAGGCCTCGTCAGGGAGATTGTTCCACAATTGGGGGGCCGCCACAGAAAAGGCCCTCTCTCTTGTTGCTGTCCTCCGAGCTTCCCTCGGAGTAGGCACCCGGAGGAGGACTTTGGATGTTGAGCACAGTGCCTGGGTAGGTTCATGTCGGGAAAGGTGATCCATCAGGTATTGTGGTCCCAAGCTGTGTAAGGCTTTATAGGTTAAAACCAGCACCTTGGATCGGGCTCAGAAACATACAGGCAGCCAATGCAAGCGGGTCAGAGTGGGTCTTATATGTTGGAACCTTCTGCTCCCTGTTAGCACTCTGGCTGCTGCCTTTTGCACAAGCTGCAGCTTCCGAACCCTCTTCAAAGGCCGCCCCACGTAGAGCGCATTGCAGTAATCTAACTTGGAGGTTACCAGGGCGTAGACAACTGAAGCCAGGTTATCCCTGTCCAGATAGGGGCGGAGCTGGGCCACCAACCAAAGCTGGTAGAAGGCACTCCGTGCCACCGAGTCCACCAGAGCCTCAAGGGACAGAGATGGTTCTAGGAGAACCCCCAAGCTACGATCTTGATGTTCCAAGGTTCGGATTCTCACCTTCTGTGGGAAGCCAGCCGTGCCCAAAGCAGCGCAGGAACCAAGCCTGGATTTGCTGCTGCTTCTGGCATAGCATGCAACGTTTTGTGCCGCCGTAGGAACCCGCTGAGAGGGTTGAGCCGGGCCTTTCCAAAAGGCTCCCAGCGTCGTTCTCCGCGGGGCTGCTAGTGCATTCATGCATCCCAGCTGCATCCCAGGCCCACTCACGCCTTACCCGTGGCAACTTCCATATCTCCCTTGCCATCAAGATGCCCTCTCCTCCCTGCTGGGCGCTGCTTCCCTATCTGTTTGACCTCCTGTCTCCCCAGGTGACACCTCCCGTCATATCACCAGGCTTCTTTGTGCTGCTTTTGCTCCTGATCCATCTGCTTGGTGAGAATTCATTATCTCTGCATGAGTGGGTCATAGCTGGCAGCTAGGGTCCCCACCCCACCGCCTCTCTTAATCTCACTGCTGCTTAAGGCTACATGGGGATCAAACTTCAACCATCATTTCTTTGTAGCTGGGCAGCTCTTCATTTGACCAGCCACCCATCTCTGTTAGCATTGCCGTGGCAGGTGCTTTCAGTGTAGGACCCCAAAGGGGAGGGAGGGAATCACAGGGTGCCTGGTGGAGACGCAGTTAAGGATCCCTATTGTATGGGGCAACTGTTCAGAGGTATAATTCAAGACAGCTACCGAGGGGCCAAGGTCCAGGGAAGAATGGAATATACTCCACAGATCTGTTTCAGTACAGAAAAAGCATGGAATACAGCACCGAGCGTGGAATTAGGCTCCTGAGTATCTCAGCTTTCGTTTTAGAACAAAACAGGTTTCTAGTCCTTACGGCTGAGAAGTCACACCTGAAAGTGTGTGGGCAATGCCTGGCAGAAATGTCAGAAAGTAAGTGTAGACGAATAGGTGTGTGTGTGGGGGGGGTTTATTGGTGAGAGGGCAGAATATGATTGCTTTGCATGTCACGTGACTTGTGCAGAATAAGCAAATACATGCAAATTGTCCAATTTGCATAACATATACAGAGTGCGCTGCAGAATTCAGCAAAAAGTGGGCTACGTCACAGAATTCTAGTGTTTTGGGGTGTGTGTGTTAATGCAGAGAATACACTGCATTCACTGAAAGAACTTAATAAACAAAAGCATTGTTAGTTCGGAGTAACTCAGTGGTAGCTGTGCCATAATTCAGCAGTCCGGGTTTAATCTCTGGCATTAAAGGATCTTGAGTGGCTAAAGACCTTTCTCCGAGGCATTGGAGAGCCACCACCAGACGGAATCCATACTACTGGGAAAGACGGACCAGTTTGAGGCTACTTCCCATGTTGCTAGGATCCCTTGTTGTTTGGAGCCAGTGAATATCTGATTGGAAACGCACAAGGCAGGTCGTTGTCCCCCATCACGTTCTTTGGGGGCATCTAGCTGGCCGCTCTTGGGGACCGAGTGCTGTACCAGATTAACTTTTGAGTCCGATCGAACAAGACAGTTCTATTTCTTCCAGGCCGAGAATATGACAAAGAAGGAAACCTGCGTCCCTGGTGGCAGAACTCATCGCTGGAGGCTTTCAAGAACCGGACAGAGTGCATGACGGAGCAGTACAGCAAGTACGTCGTCAACGGGGAACACGTCAACGGCAAGCAGACCCTGGGCGAGAACATTGCTGACAACGGGGGACTGAAAGCAGCCTACAATGTGAGTAAGCCGGGTTGGGAAAGGTGTTCATTCCCCACCCCTTCCCACCCTCAAAAAAGAAGGAGAGGCAGGCCAGGAGAGGAAACCAGGTGGGTCTGGAGCTGCCTCGCATCTCAGTTTCCAGTGGCCCTGAACCTGAGAGCTCAGGTTCTCTTGCGGCTTTCTTGCAGGCTTATAAAGTCTGGCTGAAGAAGAATGGGGAGGAGAAGCGCCTGCCCTCCGTGGACCTCACAAACCACCAGCTCTTCTTCTTAGGATTTGCACAGGTAACCACTTGCTTGGGACGAAAAGTGGAGCAATGGAAGCATTCGTTGCCCAATGCTCCACACACACACACCCCTCGTAGACATGCTGCCACTGTCCATATCCTTCAAGTTGTAATACATGAATTGTCCTGCCTGATCTAAAAACCATGGGCAGGGCACAAACTCCCCTGTATCTCAGTGACAAGAGAGCTAAGGCCCCGTGTTCATTCCCGTGGATCTCTGGTTAAAGGCGTTCCAGCAGCAGGGCAGGAAAAGGCATGGAAGAACTTCTGGAGAAGAACAGAAGCCACCACTGACAGCCCTGCCATTACAGGCAACATTGACCAGGTTCTCGGGGCAACTTTCTCCTGCTGGGTCTAAAGACTCAAGTACCGCTTTCACCTTTGGGAATTGGAGTCCCCCACAGTCAGATGGGTTGGTGGAGCAAAGACCTGTACGGAGATAAGAACAGAAGGGGAGCGATGCTGGATCAGACCAAGGGTCCATCTAGTTCAGCACCCTGTTCACACAGTGGCCGACCAGCTCGCTCAACCAGGAAACCACAAGCAAGATACGGTGCAACAGCACCCTCCCACCCATGTTCCTCAACAACTAGTGTATACAGGCTTACTGCCTCGGATACTGGAGGTTGCACTTGGCCATCAGGACTCGTAGCCATTGATAGCCTTCTCCTCCAGGAATTTATCCAACCCCCTTTTAAAGCCATTGGAAATGGTGGCCATCACTACATCTTGTGATAGTGAAGTCCAGAGTTTATTTATGTGCTGTGTGAAGAAGTCCTTCCTTTTATCTGTTCTGAATCTCTCACCAATCAGCTTCATGGGATGGCCCCATTGGGTTCTAGTATTATGGGAGAGGGAGAAAAATGTTTCCTTGTCCACATCCTCCACACCATACATAATTTTGCTCACCTCTATCCTGTCTCCCCTCAACCTCCTTTTTTTCCAAGTTGAACAATCCCACCTGTTGTAACCTTCCCTCCTAGGGGAGATGCTCCAGTCCCTTGATCATGTTAGCTGCCCTTTTCTGCCCTTTTTCCAGATACATGGAGGTGCCACTTGAAACTCATGACCAGCCTTGCAAACAAGGCACCCAACCCCCTACACACCTTCTCTTGTACCCCCCCCCCCCATGGCTTCTCTCTGTTTTCCTGAAGACAAAGCACTGAGACTATGAGCAGCCATGGATTTGGAGGTTTCAAACTTTGTATTCTATAACAGGCTTAAGAGGGAGGATCAACATTCCGAACAATGCAATTGAATGCATGTATTGTGAATTTTCCATATCTGCCCTCCCCTCAGCACCGCACCTCCCCAATATCTTGTCTTTCCTCCCATCCCGAAATCATCACAGTAAACACTTGGCTCCTACAGATGTGGTTCAAAGTAAGCAAGTGTAAGATGATGCACGTTGGGGCAAAAAAACCCAAATTCAAGTATAACTGAATGGGATCTGAGCTGGCAGTGACCAAACAAGAAAGAGATCTTGGGATAGTGGTGGACAGCTCGATGAAGATGTCCACCCAGTGTGCGGCCGCTGTAAAGAAGGCAAACTCCATGTTAGGCATTATAGGAAAAGGAATTGAGAATAAAACAGCCAGTATCGTACTGCCCTTATACAAATCTATGGTGTGACCACACTTAGAATACTGTGTACAGTTCTGGTCACCACACCTAAAAAAGGATATTATAGAGCTGGGAAAAGTACAGAAACGAGCAACTAAAATAATTAAGGGGCTGGAGCATCTCCCCTAGCAGGGAAGGTTACATCAACTGGGTTTGTTTAGCTTGGAAAAAAGGAGGATAAGGGGAGACATGATGGAGGTGTACAAAATTATGCCTGGTGTGGAGAATGTGGACAGGGAGACATTTTTCTCCCTCTCTCAAAATACTAGAACCTGGGGTCATCCCATGAAACTGATTGGTGGGAGATCCAGGACAACTAAAAGGAAGGACTTCTTCACACAACGCATAGTTAAATTATGGAACTCACTACCACAAGATGTAGCAATGGCCACCAATCTGAATGGCTTTAAAAGGGGGTTGGATAAATTCCTGGAGGCGAAGGCTATCCATGGCTACTAGCCCTGTTGGTTGTGTGCTATCTCCAATATTGGAGGCAATAAGCCTCTGTCCACCAGTTGCTGGGGAACATGGGTGGGAGAGTGCTGTTGCACCATGTCCTGCCTTGTTGGTCCCTGGCCAATGGCTGGTTGGCCACTGAGTGAACAGAGTGCTGGACTAGATGGACCCTCGGTCTGATCCAGCATCAGGGCACTTCTTACGTTCTTATGTTCTTACTCTGGCTCAGGATACTTTAAGAAGGGTCTCCCCATCCTCAGGAGTGTCATTCCTTTGACGCACAATGGGCTCACGCGATTCTCATGGTCCACACTTGCAGCCACAGTGTTCCACTGAGTTTCCTCGCCTGGCTGGGTCCTGACAGAGAGAATGTCTTGCTCACAGCAGTGTGACAGTGGAAGCTGGGATGGAGGTGAACACTTGCCCCCAACTTACAGCACGTTTCTCTGAATCTAATTCGTTTTTAAAGTCAGAATTGCCACTGCACTGTTTTTCTTGGCATGGAGCTCAAAAGGAAATTTTCCATTGGGTGTGAACTAGACTCAAAGGTGGAATCGCATGCTGCAAATCATATCATATCATACATAAATACATAATAATAGAGTTGGAAGGGGCCTATAAGGCCATCCAGTCCAACCCCCTGCTCAATGCAGGAATCCACCCTAAAACATCCCTGACAGATGGTTGTCCAGCTGCCTCTTGAAGGCCTCCAGTGTGGGAGAGCCCACCACCTCCCTAGGTAACTGGTTCCATTGTCGTACTGCTCTAACAGTCAGGAAGTTTTTCCTGATGTCCAGACGGAATCAGAGGCTATGGTCCAAATATGGGGTTGTGTCTGACCACCTGGAAGCAGCTGTTATTCACATACGTCAACAAGTGAACGCCTAATTCCATGGCCAGCCTTGGCATATTTTCGTAACCTCCAAGGGGGTTGTCCGGTTTTCCAAGATTCTCTCCCTCTCCTATGCAAGAGTGCGTTTCTGTATCTGCTGAGCTTCTAATCTGGCTGTAGTCGGGACTCAGAATCCTTCGACGAGATAACCAGAATCAGTTCTGTATCTCAATTTTGATTATTTTGCATAATCTGCAAGGTCACCCTCGGTGAGCTCCACTGAGTTCAGTGTAACTTACTTCCCAAGTGTGCTTTGGATCACAGCCCGATTCCGCTAGCTTTTGGAAGGGACATGGAAGAAGGTCGGGTGCTCAAACTCCCGCTCAGGCCTCCCGCTGGCACCCCAACTTCTGAGATTCACGAGGAACCAGTTGTGTGTTGTTGTCAAAGTGTTTCTCAGTCCAAAGGGATAGACATCCTTTTCTGAGAGTGCCGTGGACTGCAAAAAGATCAAACCAGTCCATACTCCAGGAAATAAAGCCAGACTGCTCACTTGAGGGAATGGTATTAAAGGCAAAACTGAAGTACTTTGGCCACATAATGAGAAGACAGGATACCCTGGAGAAGAGGCTGATGCTAGGGAAAGTGGAAGGCAAAAGGAAGAGGGGCCGACCAAGGGCAAGATGGAGGGATGGTATTCTGGAGGTGATGGACTCGACCTGGGGGGAGCTAGGGGTGGCGACGGCCGACAGAAAGCTCTGGCATGGGCTGGTCCATGAAGTCACGAAGAGTCGGAAGCGACTGAACGAATTAACAACAAAGAAATGTCTATGTGCTTTTTAAAAAGGAGAGAACATGGCAGGTTCCTCAGGGTGCTGAGTCCTGGACCAAATCCTGTTCTTGTTTGGGGCAAATGCGGAGCACATACAACCCTAGTGAGGTGGGAGAGGCCTCGGTGTTGCAACGATCTTGGTGGGGAGGGAGGTCTAGATCCATGAAGTAGCTGAAAGCAACCCTAGCCAGCTTAGCCAATGTTGAGGGATTATGGGTGTTGCAGTCCCTCGAAACCTGTAGGGCCGCGTGTTCCCCATCCCTGGTCCTCCCCATCCCTGGTCCTACCTCCTTCCGACCCCAAGAACATATAACTTTATCCGTCGTAGAGGGGTATAGTTGGTATAGTTTCTATTGGGTCTGTGAACACATAATAAAATGTATGTAACTCCGTGCTCAGGGTGAAAGAGATTTGACGCTCCTGCCCTCAATGCTCAGAGGCCAGAATATTTCATGTGCTAGTGGTCTTCAACTGGTCCAGACCCAGGATCCACCTCGGATTCCCAACCTGCAGCATGGGGCCCACTTTCCCAATTTTACTAACTATGCCTATATATTTTAAATATGTGTATGTTTTAAATAACTCTTTTAGCCTGTTGAACAAAAGACTGTGATTTTATGGTTTTAAATTAATGATTGTTGGTATTGCTTTTATTGGGTCTGTGACCGCATAATAAAAATCTGAATCTACCCGTCGTAGCTGTGCTGCAGAGCAAATGCTAATCTTCTCCTTCTCCTTCCTGGCACAGGTTTGGTGTTCCGTGCGGACCCCAGAGAGCGCGCACGAGGGCCTGGTGACTGACCCGCACAGCCCTGACAAGTTCCGGGTCATTGGCACCCTCAGCAACTCCCGGGACTTTCTGGAGCACTTTGAGTGCCCCGTTGGCTCTCTCATGAACCCTGGGAAACACTGCGAAGTGTGGTAGAGGAAGAGGGAACGAAAGGAGAAGCTGCCACTGGCGGGAGTCTGTACATACATACAACTGCCCCTGGCACAATCCAGCCTGCAGGAGCCAAGCTAAGCCCCGGCACTCACTCCCTGGGGAGCAGCTAGCGGCCTTGCCCGGTCGGCTTTGGCCAGCGCCGGCTCCTTCCCCTTTGGCCCCAGGAAAAGGGTGAGCTTCACCAGTGCTCCCTGCTGAGTCCAGCTCTCTTGGAGCAGGAAGGGGCAAAAGCAACGCTTCACCCCTCTTAGCTATCCTCATCGCTTGCTCCCTCCGTGGGCCTTGCACAGAACCTCCAGCTCGGCTTCTTCAGCTTTAGTTCCACCATCTTCAACTTAGCCAGAACACGCCTCCCTGTGTCTCACTGGTAGCCTCTTGACTTCCCGCCGTGTTTGTTCCACTTCTCCAGACCAGCTGCAGTCCCAGAGCAGACATCACTTGGCTTCGTTAAGTGTTAGTTTTCAGGGGTGGGTCGAAAGGTGTTGTGGTTTTTGGAGGCCGGAAGGGCTGATTCGTGTGTGTGTGGGGAAACTTCAGCCGTCTGGTGGGTCTAGAGTTCTAGAAGCTGCAAGTGCAAAATGAGAGCCTTTGAAACTCAGGGTGCCCCAGGACGGATAGGCATCTCGGAAGAGCCCTCCCTGCTGCATCAGAACAAGGTCCATCCAGTCTAGCATTCTGTGCCCAGCAGGCCAGCCTGATGCTTCTGAGAAATGTCCAAGCGGAGCACCCAGGCCACAACTCCTCTCCTTTGGGTTTGTTCTCACCCTCTGCCTCCGAACGTGGAGGTCCATTTAGCTCCCAGTCATTGGTAGACAGCTCCTCCATGAACTTCTCTTACCTTGTTTTACAAAGCCGTCTCGGCTAGCAGCCCTCGCAGTCTCCTGCGCGCCCCAGGAGCTGGAGCATAGCTAAGATCTGGATGGCTCCACACACAGTATCCCCCGGCTGAGCTCCAGGCTGCGACAGTACACAGGGACGTTGCCCTATATTTTCGTCCAAGTCAAGAATCCAAAGAAGAGACAAGGCTCTGGTATAGGACAATTCCCTCTCCAGCTAGATTGGGATACGGAGCCAACGCATTGGGAGGTGTCGCGCACATGCGCGCACCCGGTCTCATCCAGTCACTGTGGAACAATGAACCTCCTCCTAGCTAGCGCCGTACCTCCCAAGCTTCTCACTCCTTATTCCCCTTCACAAAGAGAAATCCTGCCATTAGATTTCTGGGCAGGCACATCATGCTCCCCTTTGAAAGCACATCGACCGCAAGACAGCTGGGCCCCTTAGGAGACTCTGGTCACAGGAGACTGGCTTGCTTCCAGGATGTTTCCTTTAACCCGTTTCTAGGCTCCTTCTCAATTCCAAACTAGCTTGGCTTAGAAATCCCCAGATATGCTCCCATCTAATGAGCTTGGTGAGGACTAGTGCCTTGGATTAGTGTGTGAGAATATGTGTGTGTGTGTGTGTGTGTGCGTGCGCGTGTGTGTTTGGGGTGGGGTGGGTGGGGTGCTGTTGGTGTACTTAAAAGATTAAAAGCAGTTTCCGCTTGATTATTTCTAAGTGGCTTTTAAATATGAAAAAGATTTAAGTGGTGAAAAAGATTTAACAAATTGCAGGGGGGGGGGAGGTGAATCCGAGAATGCAAGCACCTGCTTTGAAAGCAGAAGGCTCCAGGTTCAATCCGTGGCAGTCAGTGTGGACAATACTGAGCTAGGTGGAACGAGGGTCTGTCTCAGTACAAGCTGCTTCTTAGGTTCCAGGGAGGCTTGAAATCATGGGTGAAGCTGGCTGGGCAGCACTGCACAGCAGGTGAAGTCTTAGGCTTGGACAGTCACATGACAGACGACAGGGGCAAATCCCTGCTCACGCCTAGTGCTAAACCTGTGACTAAAGTTTCAGACCGCAAGTAATGGTTGAATGCTTCCCATGCAAAAGCATTCCCTGAATGTAGAAAACTCTGGCATCACTCAGCCTTCTCATCAATGTGCAGGTTTTCTGTGTGCAGGGAATGTTTTCTGTGGTACGGCCAAAGGCAAAGTGATGAGAAGTAGACCTTCATAGAATCATAGAATAACAGAGTTGGAAGGGGCCTACAAGGCCATCGAGTTCAACCCCCTGCTCAATGCAGGAATCCACCCTAAAGCATCCCTGACAGATGGTTGTCCAGCTGCCTCTTGAATGACTCTAGTGTGGGAGAGCCCACAACCTCCCTGATTCCATTGTTGTACTGCTCTAATAGTCAGGAAATTTTTCCTGATGTCCAGCTGGAATCTGGCTTCCTTTAACTTCAGCCCATTATTCCGTGTCCTGCACTCTGGGAGGATCGAGAAGAGATCCTGGCCCTCCTGTGTGACAACCTTTTAAGTATTTGAAGAGTGCTATCATGTCTCCCCTCAATCTTCTCTTCTCCAGGCTAAACATGCCCAGTTCTTTCAGTCTCTCTTCATAGGGCTTTGTTTCCAGACTCCAGACCCCTTCGCCTGAGTGGCTTGGACAAATCATTCTGTCTCTGCCTAACTTGCTTTGGAACGTTGATGTGAGAACAGGCAGGATGGGTTGGGGCCATAAGTTAGTGGCATTGCACATGCTTTGCATGCAGAAGGCAAGTGGCTCAAACTCCGACATCTCTAGCCAAAAGCATCTCGGGTAGCAGGCCTTGCAGTGAAAATAAACACAGCCATTAGGAACTCTTCATTTTCAGTCTCATTTGGGATACTTTAGAAAGCAGGGGGCTGCGTCCTTCTCATTTCAAAGCCGTTTCTTCCCAGAAGAAAAACTATATAGTTTTATGCAGGATCAATTTAATTCTGAACAATTACAAAGTATAGCAAGGAGATAATGGGGCAGATCTGCTTCCTCCCCTGAACTGCAAAATCATAGAATCCTAGAATAGCAGAGTTGGAAGGGGCCTACAAGGCCATCGAGTCCAATCCCCTGCTCAATGCAGGAATCCACCCTAAAGCATCCCTGACAGATGGTTGGCCAGCTGCCTCTTGAAGGCCTCTAGTGTGGGAGAGCCCACAACCTCCCTAGGTAACTGATTCCATTGTATCAAAATGATGCTCACAGCTAGCCTCTTGCTACTGACCTAGAAGTACCTTTGTAGGCACCAACTGGAATCTCAATGGAAAGTTGCTCTTAACAAGTAGGAAGGAAACTTGCAATACAGTTCTTTAGTGGATTGTGGCAGCCACAACATCAGAGCTTATTATGGACCCTTAGCTCCCCAGCACAGATCTACTTTCCCTGGCAACATATGTACAGAAATCACTGTGGCTCCCGGCTGCTGTGCCTTGGGAATGGAGGATTGTATCCAACGTTAGACCTACTTGGAGTAAACCCACTGAAATGAATGGGGCTTAAGTTAGACTAACATTGGATGCTACATGGAAATCACAACCTCTCCCAAAGAACTTCTGGGATGGTGCTTCCCCAGTTCCCAGGACAAGTGTCCTCTGAGCATAGGTGGGTTGAGATCAAGGAGCCATCTTGGTTATATATCATGGTTCATCAACCCTGCTTTCCCCAAAGAATCTTGGGAATGATAGGCTAGTGAGGATTCTGAATATTTTCCGTTTGCCTTACACTGCAATTCTATACCCATTTACATGGGGGCAAATTCCATGGAACTCAATGAGGCTTCCTTTCGAATAGACATGTACAGGATTGCACTGCCCGGTCTCCCTCACAGGAATTAAAGTTCCCAAGATTCCCTGGGAAAGGAAATGATGACTGCATCGGGTTAAGCCTTTGGTGGAGATAGGCTATTATTAGCTGCTCTTCTTCCTGCCTCCACAATATTATAATTTATTAACATTCCGCCTTATTTGCTAAGGAGCCACCCAGAGAGTAGGTATGGTGGGTAGTGCTGGATTCTGACCAGGGAGATCCAGGTTCTGGATCACAACTCAAACTGGCGGCCTGAAGTCATTCCATCTCCCAAACTAACCTTCCTCTTAGGGTTGTTGTAATACAGGGAAGCGGGGACATGCCTCGTAGATCAGCGGTCTTCAGCTTTTTATGATCTGGAACTCTTCTTTAGCCCAAAGATTGGGGACACACTTCGTAATATTTCATAGAAGAGTTGGAAGGGCTCTATAAGGCCATTGAGTCTAACCCCTTGCTCAATGCAGGAATCCACCTTAAAGCATCCCTGACAGATGGTTGTTACCATCGGTTCATATGGTGGCAACTTGGGGCAGCCAGGTAGCTTTCCCCAGAACCTGGAGGGAGGGTTTCTCAAGGGTCAACTTTTATAGGAGATGTAAGCCTGTGTTTCCAGTCTGTTCCTGCAAACAAACCCTACAGTTCTGAAGAACAGCTGGATTTTATATCTTCAAAAATGGGGGCTCAACCGTTGCTTCTTTCTTCATACCAGCAGTCCTTTGCGCAAACTGAAACCATCACAGTGCCTGACAGAGCCCAATATGAGTATCCACAACCTCCTCCCACATGTCATCTTAACCCTGCGTTTGCATTGCTTCAACAACAACTATTGCTTTGTTTACAGTCTGCCTGGGGAATTCTAGAAAACTCAAAGTTTGTGTCCTTTGAGTTGGCCTAATAATGGTACTATCCTAACACAGGTTTTGGAATTTTTCTTATGGCCTGCGCACTTTTGCTTTTTACCAGCCTTTCCGTAGACCCTGCTCATACCGCTAAGCCATGGTGGTTAAGCATTTTGAGCTAAACATGGCTTAGTGTGTCATGTGAACCATTCCTAACCATGGTGACTACATAACCACCGTTGAAACATGCTCACAAACCATTTGCTGCAAAAGGGTTAGTGGCATCACCATGGTTTAACCTGTTGTCTGAACAGGCCCATAGCGACCGTATGCCGATTCTGTAAGAAATGCATCTGATTTCAAGCAGGATTATAGCTGTGCATTTAGAAAAACATTGTAGCCCTCTTTTTCACTGAAACCGCCACCAGTCGCTTACAATAACAAAAGTACACAATATATAAAACCAACAATGTTTCCCAATCTAATGCTTGCTTAATTAGGGTGGGGGAATCCTACTGTGTTCAAGGTACTTTCGCTTGGGTAAGTGTGCTTGGGGTTGCATGCAAGACTAATTGTTTATTTATTGCATTTCTCTACACACACCCAATAGCCGCAGCTCTCTGGGTGGTTCACAAAAGTTAAAACCATGAGACACAAATCAAAGTATAAAAGAACAGTATAAAAACATAATATAAAAATCCTATATAAAAGCACAACCAAGGTAAAACCGAGCAGCAATGCAGAGATTCATACAAATTTAAAAATATCGATTTAAAACAGCAAGTTTAAAAGTCGAAGATGATAAACTACTGGGAGAATAAGGTCTTCACCTGGCGTCGAAAAGAGTATAATGTAGGTGCCAGGCGAACCTCTTTAGGTAGGGTGACCATATGAAAAGGAGGACAGGGCTCCTGTATCTTTAACAGTTGCATAGAAAAGGGAATTTCAGCAGGTGTCATTTGTACATATGGAGAACCTGGTGAAATTCCCTCGTCATCACAACAGTGAAAGCTACAGGAGCTATACTAGAGTGACCAGATTTAAAAGAGGGCAGGGCACCTGCAGCTTTAACTGTTGTGATGAAGAGGAAATTTCACCAGGTTCTCCATATGTACAAATGACACCTGCTGAAATTCCCTTTTCAATACAACTGTTAAAGATACAGGAGCCCAGTCCTCCTTTTCATATGGTCACCCTAAACTTTAGGGTTATCTAGATCCCTCCCCGCGCGTAAGTACAGATTAAAACAGCAACAACACCATGTGCAGGAGCAAAGTTTGCCGTATTTTTAATTTTGTATTTATTATTTGGTTACGGCAGTTTTTACCCACTTTTCAAGTCGAAAGTACCCGCGGAGGGGGGGTATAGTATTAAATGCAATAACACCCACACACACCATAAACATCGCAATGCTACAGCAAGACCTGCAAGAAACGCTGTACATATGAGCAAAAATGCAGCAATTCCACCGCATCCCACCCCTACAGCAGCCTGCGCATTTTCAGCCCTAATTGTCGCCACGCACTGCACGCGTGGCCCTTTCGTGCCCTAATTAGCCGCTAGGTTTGATGGGATTCGTAGTTTCTAAGAACGTTCGACGAAGAGCCGCAGCGCATCACGAGAAGAACTCCCCCCCCCCACACACAAGAAGCAGAACGAGTCTTCGTTGGACTCATCATCGCTCGTTCTGGAGCAAAGCGTTCTGGGAGTTGTAGTCTTTAAAGGAAAGATGGCCGCTGCGGGGCGACGTGGGGTTGAGGTTCATTGGACTTCATTTCCCTTGCGCGATCGCGGCGGCGAGTAACAGCTGGCGTCTCGCCCAGCTCCCGAGCTCTGCTCTTTGGTTCCGCCGTGGAAGGGGCGACAAGTCCAGGATCAGGAAGATGGGGCAGTGAGTCCTGCGGCAGGAGGTAGGTGTCCATTACACCCTGGTAAGCCCCGCCCGGAGCCCTGAAACGAGTGCTAGTGCTAAGCCCTCTCAGCCCTGAGAGGCACGGAGTAACAAGACGAGAGTGCCTCTGAATATGTGCAGAGTGCTGCTGCTTTGTTGGAGACTGGGCTTGAAGGAGGTGGAAGCCCCGACATTTCTTTTCCTATAAATTAAATCCTGGGAAGCCCTGAGGTGCCCTTCACAGCTGCCAACCTTGACCAGTCTGTTTTGCTCGATGCAAACTTGCTGAACACACTAGATTCCTGGTCAGGAAATAGCTTTCTGGAAAGTGGCTTTGTAAAGAGAGCCAGGTTTGTTTGAGGAAGGCCCTGATCCCCACGGCCAGAAACGGCTTGCAAGCCAGCCAGCCAGTTGTGTTGCCCCCAAAAGGCCCTCCTCTCGCACCCTCTCTCTTGCTTCTGGATTGACCAGACTACTTCTGGATTTGCCTCCAGGGCATGAAGTTACTGATTGAGGGGAGACATGATAGCACTCTTCAGATACTTAAAAGGTTGTCACACAGAGGAGGGCCAGGATCTCTTCTCGATCCTCCCAGAGTGCAGGACATGGAATAATGGGCTCAAGTTAAAGGAAGCCAGATTCCGGCTGGACATCAGGAAAAACTTCCTGACCGTTAGAGCAGTACGACAATGGAATCAGTTCCCTAGGGAGGTTGTGGGCTCTCCCACACTAGAGGCCTTCAAGAGGCAGTTGGACAAGGATCTGTCAGGGATGCTTTAGGGTGGATTCCTGCACTGAGCAGGGGGTTGGACTCGATGGCCTTGTAGGCCCCTTCCAATATTCTATGATTCTATCCCGACGCTGATCCTTTTAGCCAGACCAGGCCCTACTCAGCTCTTTGGAGGGGGGGGGGTGTCCTGATTTTGTGGGACACCTTCCTTGGCCCTTCAGCCCTGCTCTTCTCCATCTGGATGCCCGGCTCATGAACCAAATGCAGGTTATTATTATTGGCTGAGTTTGTTTTGTTGAGCCAGTATTACACCCATCTCCCAGTAATTCTGTGTTCTTGGGGTGCTGCCAGGCAAGGCTTTTTATTGCATACTTCCTTATTTGCAGGATTTTACCGGGGGTCCAGATTTGCAACCCTCCTGTGTTTCCCCGCTGCTTCTTCCTCCTGGGTTCTTTCCACAGGAAATCCATTAAGGAGTTCAAAAAACAGAATTGCTCCACGGAATTGCTGTTCCAGTGGAGTTTAGCCTTTTGATAGCCTTTAGCCAGGGTGGTGTAGTGGCTAAAGTGTTGAGATCCGGGTTCTAGTCCCCACTCAGCCATGGAAACCCACTGGGTGACTTTGGGCCAGTCACAGACTCTCAGCCCAACCTACCTCACAGGGTTGTTGTTGTGAGGATAAAATGCAGAGGAGGAAGGTTATGTAGGGTGCCTTGAGTTCCTTGGAGGAAAAAAGGCGGGATATAAATGGCTTTTTAACAAAGCTTTTAATGGCTGAATTCACTAAATTGGCACATTGTTTTAACTGTTTTAATAGTTTTACTGCTTTTAAATTATATATTGTTTTAACTTGGTTTAATGTTTAATTTGTTTTTAGCTGTGTATACTTAGAATCATAGAATCATAGAATAACAGAGTTGGAAGGGGCCTACAAGGCCATCGAGTCCAATCCCCTGCTCAATGCAGGAATCCACCCTAAAGCATCCCTGACAGATGCTTGTCCAGCTGCCTCTTGAAGGCCTCTAGTGTGGGAGAGGCCACAACCTCCCTAGTACTGTTTCATACTGTATGCTTCTAACTGTACGCCGCCCTGAGGTCTTATTGATATAGGGCGGGATATAAATGTTTTAAATAAATAAATAAATAATGAAATAAATTAATGGCGCAGAAACAGAGCAAGGTTTTCTTCGGCCACCTTGAGGCCCAGTATTGGGCAAAAGGCGGGATACAAATAATAATAATAATAATAATAATAATAATAATAATAATAATAATAATAATAATTTTTATATTCTGATGGTGCCCACTCCAGGTGTCTTCCTTCAACATTGTCACTGCTACGGACATCTCACTCTTTCCTGTGTATCTCAGTCTCTAACTTTGCTTCTCTTGCAGCCACAGCAAACACGGCTCGATGGATAATTTGCCCCTCACACCGGGAGAGCTAATATGTTTGGGATCAAGCCTCGCCTTCTCTGGCCTCTTTTATTACCTGCACAGGAAGAAGGCCAAAGTGATGGCCAAGATCCAGGTGTGCCGTTGTACAGCTTGGAAGAATAGATCAGAGGAATATTTAGCCTTCCTTTCTCAATGGGGGATGATGGGAGTTGCAGTCCAACACTTCTGGAGCTCAGCAGCTTGTGGGAGGTTGACTTGTTTTTTATACCAAGTTTTCAAAACACTTCTTATATTATCTCAGTAATCCTTAAATAGCCTTGTAGGGTAGGCCAGCGGTATTTAGCTGCGTATTGTTGATTGAGGGGTGGGCTGAGGCCAGGAGAGCGAATAGAGCAAATCCCCCCCCC
The DNA here is from genome assembly GCF_023053635.1 of Elgaria multicarinata webbii. NCBI lineage: Eukaryota > Metazoa > Chordata > Lepidosauria > Squamata > Anguidae > Elgaria > Elgaria multicarinata. The sequence continues at coordinate 11,574,574 of NC_086178.1, read as the reverse complement.
CACACACACACCAATAATGCTAGACCTCTTGGTGGACGAGAGAGTTACAAAACTCACTACTCCGAGATCTCTAGATGGCTGCTAATGGAGGAAGAGAGGTCTATTCATGGTTATTAGCCAAGTTAAGTCCAGAGTACAGGTAGGGGACGGCTGTTGCAATTGTGCATTAATCGTGAGCTTCCCAGAGGCAAGCTGTTCCAGAGGCAAGCTGTCCCAGAGGTCAGCTGTTCCTGGATACAGAATGCTGGGCCAGAGGAACCTTTGAGCTGATCCAGTAAGACAGTTCTTCTTATGAGACAGTGAATTCTCCCAGGCTGCTTGGGGGATTTGTGGCTAAGGGGAAATTTAGGGTGAGTTGTGAAATCCCAGGATTTCAGATAGCTCTTAGACTGTCACTTTTATATACATTCTTCTCTTCTTTTTTCCTTTCTTATGTAGGAGGCTCCAAAGCTTCAGGTCAGTGCCAGTCTGCCCAGCATTCTCTCTGCCACAGGTAGCGGCTGCCTGCAGTACGTTGCCATTGAAGGTAAGAGACGGATTGCCTTGGTTTGAAGATGGAAGACAGACAGCCAGTTCCACAGCACCCCAATCCTGTCCTGTTGCCTTCAAAGCTAAGGAGGTTCTGAATTCTGCACCAAATTTATTTGTGCAAATTCTGCCAAAAGGAACAGCGAATATCTGGTGGTTTGTAAATAGCTCTTTGCCTGGTTACCTGCGGTGAGCAGGAATTGCCTGCAGATGACCAGGCAGAGAGGTATTTCTAAATGAGAAGAGCTTTGGATGGCAAGTCTCTGCTGGGAGTTATAAGCTTCTATATGTCTTGACTAGACCGGTGAGGTCATGCTAATCCCCCACAACTATTAAAGGCCAAAGTCTAGAGTTAAAAAAAGAAGCCAGAATTTGTGTAGAATGTTACAAAAATAGCCTTCTTTTGCCCTTTCTCCAACCCTTAAATAAACCCAGCGTAAAGCTGAACTGGAATTTCACTCAGAATTTGAGTTTTGATGTAATTTTTAAAATTATGAAACTATTGGATTTCACATTTGCCCTTTAGATATCAGAAGCCCAGTATACACAAGCACACACGACAGACCTTTTGCTCCCTGTTCATAAAACTACATTTATTAAAAATAATAATCCACAATAAAGGATGCTAAGCTCAGAGTGACAACCTGAGCATTTAAAATTATTCATAATTTTTCAGCTTTCTGTAATAATGCTCAAAGTACAATCAAACAGTAAAAAAACAGGTATTCACAAAAATAGATTCTTCACAATATTTGGTGCTCCAGCTGTAGCAGAAAGTACCATTATAGGGTAGTTGGAAATGAGGGGGGAAAGCGTTCATAATGCAGAGCTATCAGCTTTTCTCATTTTAGCTGCTAAAACCCAAATGATCAATTTTGCAGTACAGCTTTGTTTCAGATCTAGTGCCTGGTATCACTGACAGACACCTCTAAACATCCTCTGCTTCTCTCCCCTCCCATTTAGGAGTGGTTCAGCCAGCTGATGTGGCTTTGACTAGCCCATACCACCAGGAACTGCAGGGAGTGATAGAGAGACTGGTGCTGAAGGAACATCGCCTGATCTGGAACAGTTTAGCTCGGAGCTGGTAAGCAAGACTTGGGATGAGACGTATCCGAGGGCAGCCAGGGGTCTGTACCATTTGCTGGCATCTTCTGCTCTGTGTTGTACATCGGGGTGGGCAGAAATACGTTCTCCAGATGCTTTGGACTTCAACTCCCAGCATTCCTGACCGTTAGCCATGCTGGTAGGGGCTTCTGGGAGTTGAAGTCCAAAACACCTGGAGATCTCCCTTCTGCTGTACACGAGGCAGCCCTAGGGTAGAGTTGGTAGGGTTGGTTGTGCTGGCCTGCCACAGTTGTATTCGGGTATAATTCCAGGGGCTCAATTTGACCTATAAACAGGGCCGTGCAGATCTTGCACTGCAAAATAGCGAGCAAAGTGTCTGCACCAAGGTAGCCCAAATTATGTCCACCCCCCCCCAAATGCTGTATTCTGTGCGTGCATCAGTTTATAATCTTCCTTTCACTAGCCATGGGGAGGGGCAAGAAGTGATGTTATGGCCCTGAAACCCTGTCCCTTGATTTCTGGAACCTCTGTTCAGTCCCCACCATTTTGGCTACTGAAATGTCATCAGCCACAGCCTGCACACTTTCAAGCCTAGCTTAAGGTCTAGAAACCTGATTTTCAAAACACAAATTTATTTATTTATTTATTTATTACATTTCTATACCGCCCAATAGCTGGAGCTCTCTGGGCGGTTCACAAGTGATGGGGGTTGTGTTTTCATTTTTTAATAACAAGGTTCTTGAGATGCCAGCCTCTTTGGCCGATAGCAAATCCCGAGTGATTTATGCCCCCTTGCAAATTCCCTTGCAATCCCTGCTTGGTTTTGCTAATTATTCCACCCAGATTCCAGCTTAGAATGCAGGGACATGAAGAGAAGTTCTTTTTGGTTGCTACTACCTGGACTCTCTCACTTATTGTGACCCAGGAGGAGTTATGGTAAATATTAGTGACACACTGCTAGGAGAGTTTCTGGTTATGGGAAGTGGGCGATGCCAAGCTGCAGGCACACCCGTTGTTGTGCCACACATTACGTCTTGGCAGTGGCCAGTGCTGGCGTGTGCCCTGTGTCGAGGTAGCTAAGTTTCTCTTGTTAGAGAGAAGACAGCTGGAAGATTTAATGTGCGGAGACACAGCCAAAGACAGCGAAGATAACCAGAAACCACAGAACACTTGAATTCTTCAATAACATTTACTGAGGTTTTAACTTAGGTTGATAAAAAATATATTTACAGCATACATGGCGCATAACACAATACTCACAGCAACAGCGCATACACAGGAGAGAAGAAAGGTACATTCAAACACTGGACATATATATATACATCAGATTATCTGTACAACCAATTTAGCCACTAATTGGCAATCAAGTCACCTCACAAAATGGCCTGCCAAAGTCCAGGTGGTTGGCCTTGACATTTAACAGCCTTCTGCATAATCTTCTTCTGTGGGCAAACCTAAAACTGTGGATAATGGGAATCCTATCCCGGACACCCTGGTCATTCCTGGGCAAAGAAGCGGCTGATGTGTGATGTTTGCACTTTGGGTAGTGCACTGCTCTACGTCCTCCAGCAAAGAGGAATGCCACAGGCATAGAAGAGGCCGTGCGGGCGCAAGACACTGGCCTGCTACGGAAGCTAAGCAAAGCCTGGCCCTGTAAACTGCTTTTGTGAGTTCTGCTTATGAGGAAGAGCCCTAAAATCAAATGGAAACTGCCAACATGGTAGATTTAGAAGCCCTTTCTCTTTTTCCTTGAGGCACAGCTCTTTGTTTAAATATGAATGCACTTTTGCTGTGCCTGCGGCAGCCCTCAATAAGGCACAAGTGTGGCGTCCATTAGTTCATAATATTAAAATAGGTCTTGGCCAAGCCGTCATCCGAGGGGGAAGATGGTGGTGAAACATGTGACTTCATGCTGAGTTTCACAACTGTAGGGGCAAGCCCCCTGCCTCCTCTCCAAAGCCTTTATATACATTTATATACCGCCCCGTAGCCGAAGCTCTCTGGGCAGTTTACAAAAGTTAAGAACAGTGAACATTAAAAAGTATACAAAATTTAAAACCATAAACAGTATAAAAACAATGGTATCCATTTAAAAACAACAGTTCTGGGGTCCGTTAAAAAACAAACTTAGCGTTGTTAAATGCTGTTCAATGCCTGGGAGAAGAGAAAGGTCTTGAACTGGCGCCGAAAAGATAATAATGTTGGCGCCAGGTGGGCCTCATCGGGGAGATCATTCCATAATTGGGGGGCCACCACTGAAAAGGCCCTGTCCCTTGTTGCCATCCTGAGAGCTTCCCTCGGAGTAGGCACTTGGAGGAGGACCTTAGATGTTGAGCGCAGTGTACGGGTAGGTTCATGTCGGGAGAGGCGTTCCATCAGGTATTGCGGCCCCAACTGGAGGGTGCAAGCCCCCTGCCTCCTCTCCAAAGCCTTTGAGTCGGGCTGGGCTTGACCCTGGGATCCTCGAGTCACAAAGTGACGTGCAGGACATCAAGGCGTCTTCCTACTTCAGATGCTTCTCCACAGTTTAATGCAAAAAATAAATAAATCTCCTGGCCCAGAGAAAGATGGGGAGACTAGTTCTGATTCATACTGAACTGTGGAGACGCTCTCAAAGCAGCAAGATTATTTATTTATTCCTTTCATTCTAAGCAAGCTTCTAGCCCTTATGGTGGTGTCAATGCAATTGAGATTTCAGCAGAAAGCAGCTGGGTTTTCACGATTGTAGGGGCAAAAGAACCCATCTCTGGTTCTTTCCCTGCCCCCATGGGTGTCGATTGGGCGACCACGTTTTACTTAATTACCTGCGATGTAGCGTGGGTGGCTGTGTTGCTTCATGACCACCCTACAGCCCATGACTTGTGGTAGGGGGTGTGGTGGGAGGGCAGTATGAAGCCGCTCTGCACGCTGGGTTCAGACAATATCGCAACCTGGGCTGCATCGGAGAGAATTAAGTAAAATGTGTTTGTGTGATCGGCAGGGGACGGAACCAGCAATGGGTTCTTTCGCCCCCGCAATCGTGCAAACCCAGCCAATATCTGCTGAAATATCAGAGGTAGCCAAAGTATTTTTTTCCCCAATGAACAGGGCTTCAGTGGCCCCATCCCAGGATTTGCGGGATAAATCGTGCCAAACTTAAGCAACAGTTTGCTTTGTTTGCGTGATGTAAACTGTTTGCAGAATTTCGTTTTGTGTTTTTAAAACACAGGCTGTGCCCAGACCTAGCATTTCAATTTTATTTATTTATTTATTTATTTTATTTATTACATTTCTATACCGCCCAATAGCCGGAGCTCTCTGGGCGGTTCACAAAAATTAAAAGCATTCAAAGTATGAAACAACAGTATAAAACTATAATATAAAATACAATATAAAAGCTCAACCAGAAAAAAACAGCAGCAATGCAAAATTACAAACTTAAAACACCAAGTTAAAATTTATTTATAGACTGTTAAAATGCTGGGTGAATAAAAAGGTCTTCACCTGGCATCTAAAAGCATATAATGTAGGTGCCAAGCGAACCTTCTTAGGGAGCTCATTCCACAGCCGGGGTGCCACAGCAGAGAAGGCCCTCCTCCTAGTAGCCACCTGCCCCATTTCCTTTGGCAGGGGCTCATGGAGAAGGACCCCTGAGGAGGACCTTAGGGTCCGGGCAGGTACATATGGGAGGAGGCGTTCCTTCAGATAACCTGGTCCCAAGCCGTTTAGGGCTTTCAATATTAATACCAGCACTTTGAATCGGGCCTGGACCTGGACTGGCAGCCAATGAAGCTGGAAAAGGACTGGACAATTGGAGTCCAGTTCCATTCTGATGCGCGTTGTCTGTGCTACGGCCCCCTCACCCTAAGGCTAGAATAAGAACAAGGGATGAAAACGGAGGCGGTGCCGACCTGTCCGCCGTCCACCACGTATTCTCCAAGCACGGTCTGCACGTTGTTCGGGGCAGCGCTCGGGCTCCCTCCGACCGTGGCTCCCTCGGGGGCCCGGCCCGGGGCCTCCGCTCTGAGGGCTCTCGTCTCGTTGCAGGACCGACAGCGAGCGGGTGGTGCTGGAGCAGGTGCACTCGGTGCCTTTCGTCCTGGCCAATCCCAGCGGCAAGGCGGCGGGGCAGGTGAGTGTGGAATCGCCCTTCCAGGCCTCCGAGCTGCCCCTGGAGATGGTGTACGAGCGCTTCCAGCAGACCTCCCACGGCTTCAAGGACCTGCTCAGCCACTACCTGAGCGGGGAGAAGCCCAAGGGCTTCCTGGAGACGGAGGAGATGCTCTTGGTGGGGAGCAGCCTGACCGGCCTGGGCGAGCTGGTCTTGCACCCGGACGGCTCCCTCCACCTGCAGCCCCCGGCTGACGGCACGGGCTACTTCCTGAGCCGGGGCGACTGGCAGACGCTGCTGGCCGACATGCAGTCGGTCAGCAGCCTTTGGAAGTGGGCGGCGCTGCTGTGCGGCTTGGCGGCCACGGCCGTCGCCTTCCGCGCCCTCTGCCGAGCCTACCGCCACCGCCAGCTGAGGCTGCAGCAGGAGGCACAGCGGCGGGAATTCGAAGAGCTCTCGCGCCGCCGGGGCGCGGAGCAGCCGGAAGAGCTGCTGCCCGAGAACGCCTGCGTCATCTGCCTGACGAGCCTCCGCGAGTGCGTCCTGCTGCCCTGCGGCCACGTCTGCTGCTGCTTCCGCTGCTTCCAGGCCTTGCCCGCCCGCACCTGCCCCATCTGCAGGGGCCCCATCGACCGCGTGGTTCCCCTGTACCAGGCCTAGCCGAAGAGCCCCGGCGATGTTCGAACGCCCTCCGCTTGGAGGTGGAGGAGTGCAAGCTCCGTCGCTTGAGGTTAGCGAGAAGGCGCCTCTTCTCTGCTCCAGCCCCCCCACCCCCTCCGGGATCCTTACCGCTGTGAGGTGTGTGTCCGGAGCTGATATTGTAAGGAAGCTCATCTGGGACATTAGCCCTGCTCTGCTCACTGGAAGGAGCACTGAGTTGCTGGGAGCCGTGCCGATCTGTGGGACGTTTTGCCCGGAGCGACGAGCAAAACCCATGAGCCTCTCCAACTTGCCCTGTCCACGTGCAGACTTGGAACAGGAAACCAGGAAACCATGAGTAGGATCCTACCGATGCAGGAGCAGGTGAAAATCTTCAGCCTCGACTTGAGTTTCCTGCCTCCCGGAATTGGAGCCAAGTCCCGTTCTGAGCCAACTCCTCTGAGCCAGACTGTGAGATCCCTGCCTCTCTGCCTTTGATTGTGACCCTGAAGGAAGAGGGTGGGACCTAGTGGGTAGAGGCAGCACATGTTTTCTTTTCTTTTTAAAAGAAAGCTGTTTGCAGAGGCTGCCTGTTCTCACTTTGCACCGTAAGCCAGATTTCATTTTCATGGTACAGTTTGATTTTTATAGACTACCTCACTCTTTGGGCCACGTCCAGGTTGATATAAATGCTGCAGCCTCTGCGGTGTGTGTGTGTGTGTTGGTGAGGCTACAGGCTCCGTGGCTTTTCGATATAGAATCTGCCACGGGGACCAGTTTTTCCGCTGCCTCACCTTCAAGGCTAGCATTTAAATCAGCCAGCAAGTGGTTCTCTGCAGAAGCCCAGGTGGGGATGGAGCAAGCAAGGATCGCCTTGGAGCAAGCCTGTTCATGCAGGCGGCTCTGAGTGCAATGGGCTGGTTGTACTGTAGCCTGGCTCCCTTGTGGGTTGTACTCTAGCCTGGCTCCCTTGTGGGTTGTACTTTAGCCTGGCTCCCTTGTGGGTTATAGTCTAGCCTGGCTCCCTTGTGGGTTGTACTCTAGCCTGGCTCCCTTGTGGGTTGTACTCTAGCCTGGCTCCCTTGTGGGTTGTACTCTAGCCTGGCTCCCTTGTGGGTTGTAATTTAGCCTGGCTCCCTTGTGGGTTGTACTCTAGCCTGGCTTCCTTGTGGGTTGTACTCTAGCCTGGCTCCCTTGTGGGTTGTACTCTAGCCTGGCTCCCTTGTGGGTTGTACTCTAGCCTGGCTCCATTGTGGGTTGTACTCTAGCCTGGCTCCCTTGTGGGTTGTACTTTAGCCTGGCTCCCTTGTGGGTTGTATTCTAGCCTGGCTCCCTTGTGGGTATCATTTTGCGACTGAGCGCAGCCCAGTCCCTCTTCCTTGAGTTGGCCCATTGCTAAACAGCAGACATAGTTTAATCCCAAATTGCCAGCAGTCATCCTGGAATTGCTGGGATCCCTTTCCCCTTCACGCACAAGCTCTACAGCCAGAAAGTTGATCAAACTGTGAATGAATGTCTGACAGGTTGTTCAGCACCTTTGGCTGATATTTTGCTGACACAGACACTCTCCCTGGTCTGTCTTTTTCCTCCAAGATGATCAGCGTCGTGCTCCAAATGGACTGCAAGGACTTCGTCAGTCGCGTTAGCCTTTCTTCACCTGTAGATGGTTTGTGCCCTGCCCTGTGGCTGAGCAGAGTGCTCGATGGCGCTTGGCCAAGCCACGTGCAGTGAATGTGGAATCAAGATTTACTGATAAATTGAGCAATACATCAGGGCCTGTCTTGTTTCTTTAATCTAAACACCAATAGAATAGATGTTAAGGAGAGGACGGATGGCCAGACGAATCCAAAGGGATGCTTCGTATCTTTAGAATGTAAGAAATCGGGAACGTCGGTGCGACAGGTGGGGGGGTGCCACGGTGTCTCCCCAAGAACTCTCGGGCGTCTCCGTGAAATCTTGCCACGCTCAACACGCTTGCTTGTGTGAACTCAAGGCCCTTGACAGGTGGGAACGGGGGCGAGGAGCTGCAGGACAGGAAGAGGCAGGCTCCAAAATGCTCCTGCCTTTTCCAGCATCAGTCCCAACTAAGTTCAGCTCGGGTGTTTGCTTGTTTTTTGCATGTCACAAAGGGAAGAACAGCCTGACCCATCCCTCCCCCTCCAGTGTCCCTGGCCCCATTGAAACGTTGCTTGGAGCCTCGGTGCTTGCCCCCCAACTACCCTGGATGACCTCTACAGCATCTCTCCTCCTCTGACCACCTCCTACACTCAGGAAGGATTTGTGTGGTTTCACACCATTCTAGTGACATGCCAGGAGTCGCCCACTCATGAGCCAGGCCATCTTAGCATGCTGTGTAACATGTAACCCATCCTTCCAACCTAACCCTCTGGGTGGTAGTGTGTAAGTGGGGCCCTGAGAATACCAATGCTGCCCCTGCTCATGATCACCTAGGTGGATGCAGATGCAGCCTGCTGCCTTCAAACTCAATGAAGAGCAATGAATTTGGCCTCCATACCACTATGTTTAGCTTTTGTCGACCAAAGCTTTTGGGGTACTGCGGGACAGATAGGGGACCGCTTGCGTAAGAACCTAAGTGCCATGTTGAATCAGACCAGCACTCTGTTCACGGTGGCCAACCACTGTCGGTGAAGAACCAATGAAGCAGGACGTCGTGCAACAGCACCCTCCCACCCATGTTCCCCAGCAACTGGTGCACACAGACTTACTGCCTCGAATACTGGAGATAGCACACAACCATCAGGGCTGGTAGCCGCTGATAGCCTTCACCTCCAGGAATTTATCCAACCCCCCTCCCCTTTTAAAGCCATCCAAATTAGTGGCCATCACTACATCTTGTGGTAGTGAGTTCCACAATTTAACTATGCGCTGTGTGAAGAAGTCCTTTTATTTGTCCTGAATCTCCCACCAATCAGCTTCATGGGATGACCCCATTGGGTTCTAGTATTTTGAGAGGGGGGGGAACTCACTGTAGCAGGAGTTTGACAGTCTCTAAAAATATCAAATGCCTGCTGGATCAGACCAAAGGCGCACCTCGTCCAGCACTCTGTTCCCAGAGCGGCCATCGAGACGATTCTAGGAAGCCCACAAGCAGGACATGAATGCATTGACACCCTCCTGCCCATGTTCCCCAACAGCTGGTGTACATAGGCGTACTGTCTCTGGTACTGGAGATAGCCTAGGTACCATGGGAAGCCTTCCTTGAATTTGTCTAATCTCCTTTTAAAGCCATCTAAGTTAGTGGCCATCACTATATCTTGTGGAAGTGAATCGCACTCTATGAAGAAGGACTTCTTTCTATCTGCCCTGAATGTCCCACTGTTCAGCCTAATCCTGGCTTCTAGTATTAATGAGGGGGGGAGACGTTCACACACACACACACACACACACACACACACACCCCTCCAGTCCCTCCCTGCCTAGCTGCTGAGCCTTCCCCTCAGAAGCTGCAGAGAATAGGGAGAGATGAACTTGCCCCTATTTGCTGAGGGGCTGATTTTGGAGCCTAAATCAGGTCTTGAAAGCCAAACCGGGCAGTGTAACAAAGCGGGGTTTAAGGGTGAGGTTAGGTGAAGTGCAGAGGAAATGGAGAATGGCTGCAAGCAGCTGTATCATTCAGCTTTCTGGTGGGTACAAGCTCACGATGCCCCCAGCTGGCTATGAAAGAATCATCCATTGCAAGGTTGAGTCAGCATCCCTGAGCGCCTTCCCCGTGCCTACTTCAGCTCAAGCGAAAGAGCGAAAACCCCTCCAAAGAACAACTGAAGAAGAGGCGTGCGAGTTAAACAAGGCTATGCCAATTTACCTAATTATTCCCATTGTAGATGCTGGGGTTTTGTTTTTCAAACACAAATTTCCACGCCGCATGATCAAATTGGTCGGAGGAAGGGAGGTAGTAGCAGCCTCTTCGGTGGAAAGGCGTAGAAGAAATCTCACTGCTGAATCCACACGTGCACAGACTCCAGCCACAAAAGGAGAAGCTCAAAGCGATGAAACTGGACGGATTTATGAAGAGGGCTTAGATGTCAATTCTACATTTCTGTAACTGAAGGTCTAGCTTGAGTTGTGTGCTTTCGAAACATCTTTTAAATCTGAGATACCAAAAAAACCCAAAAACTCTCTTGGTAGAATCTCCTGCCACAGGTAGGTAGAATTTACAAGGAGGTAAAATGAATGGCAGAAGTCCAGGTGGAGTCCAGTGAAACAAAGAGGCAAGTGCAGAAGCTGGGGTGGTCCCAATCCTTGTAATACATGGTTGGAGACTCAGTTACAACATTGTTGGACATCAGGAAAAACTGGACATCAGGAAAGACTTCCTGACTGTTAGAGCAGTACGACAATGGAATCAGTTACCTAGGGAGGTTGTGGGCTCTCCCACACTAGAGTCATTCAAGAGGTAGCTGGACAACCATCTGTCAGGGATGCTTTAGGGTGGATTCCTGCATTGAGCAGGGGGTTGGACTCGATGGCCTTGTAGGCCCCTTCCAATTCTGCTATTCTATGATTCTATGATGTGCTGTGTTTAGGAGCTGGGCCCCCGTCTTCTATCTGGATAGGCCTTCCCCAACCTGGTGCCCTTCCCCAACTAAAAAAATCCCTGTCATCGCTGGCCAGCACGGTTCCACTGGCCAGAAGTCATAGTCCAAGGCATCTGGAAGGCTGATCTAGAGGTTATAAAGAACACACTGTACATGTTCTGAACTTGGTCTTCCCACACGCAACGATAACAGGCTTTTCTAAACCACTGTGTGTCAAAAGTGTTATCTCCTGAGCTTTATACCAACTTTTTCAGATAGGACAGTCTGTTATTCCCATATAGACACAGGCAGGTGGGGTTGAGTTTAAGACCCCGTGGCTTGCCTAAAGTAATCTAGGATGCCATCCTATGTACAATTCCCAGCCAGGCTGGCTGGGGCATGCTGGGAATTGTAGGTTTTTTTTGGTGTCTAAACATGCAAAGACTTGCACTCCTAATGATCTTGTACCTGGGGCGACATTTGAACCAGGGCCTTCCCAGCTCTTATTTCGACACTACTGCATCCGCTGCCGTATTTTCCTTGTATTTATATTCTTTAAAGGCTTGTGAGTTTGCCCACTGTTTTAGAACAAGCTATGCAGATGGTAGAAAATACAGGCAAAATGGAAGAGGCAAGAATTGCGGCGAACTGGGTACCATGTTAAGGACAAGGTGTATCCGCTGGTGAAGGTAAAGCTGGTAATTCTCAAGTCATGGGATGCAGCGCACTTGGAGGAGATTTGTGCAAAATTCCACGGCAGCCAGATTCCTTGACTCAGATGAAGTCTCTCTCTGTGTGTGTCCTGATCAGCCAAGACCTGGCTGGATTGAAAGCCCTTCCCATCCTCCCCAGAGAACCCTCCAAGAGACAGCTGGACAACCATCTGACAGATGTGCTTTAAGGTAGATTCCTGCATTGAGCAGGGGGTTGGACTCGATGGCCTTATGGGCCCCTTCCAACTCTACTATTCTAGGATAAGTTTCCCCCTCCCTGTAACCCCATCATCCCAAAGTGGGGAGCCATGAGCTCAGACTTAGCTGCCGTTGCTTAATTCTTAGAATGATTTCCTTGTGTATGGTTTTAGGAAGGGGTGGGGGCATCAGAGAGCTCCTTCGCCAATGTCTGTGTTTGGTTTATGGCCCCAATCCACATATCTATTCCTCACACAGCAGCAACAGGCTGTATGCGCATAACGTTGCGCAAAGATCTCTGCACGCTCACCTGTGAAACCGATGCCTTCGTGCTGGGATTGGGATGGGGGTGGTGGAGAGGAAGCTGAAGGCAGCATAAGCTTAAGAGGGAGAAACACAGACTCAAGCACTGTGTGAGGGACTATGGGTGTATTACTGCCTTCCCCAATCTAGTGTCCTCCAAGATGTTGGACTGCAGGAGGGTGGGAAAGGCAGGTGGATTATTTCAGGTGTAGTGGAACCCTAAAAAACAAAACCAGGCACACATTGTAAATGGATGACCCTCCATAGGAATGTAAATCATCTACACCAGCCTTTCTCAACCTGGGGCACTCCAGATGTGTTGGACTGCATCTCCCAGAATGCCCCAGCCAGGCTGGGGCATTCTGGGAGATGCAGTCCAACACATCTGGAGCGCTCCAGGTTGAGAACCACTGATCTACACTTTGGCGGTCATTTTGTTTATGATATCCTAAGCATGTTTAGGATCATAGAATAGCAGAGTTGGAAGGGGCCTACAAGGCCATCGAGTCCAACCCCCTGCTCAAGGCAGGAATCCACCCTAAAGCATCCCCGACAGATGGTTGTCCAGCTGCCTCTTGAAGGCCTCTAGTGTGGGAGAGCCCACCACCTCCCTTGGTAACTGGTTCCATTGTCGTACTGCTCTAACAGTCAGGAAGTTTTTCCTGATGTCCATCTGGAATCTGGCTTCCTGTAACTTGAGCCTGTTCTTCTGTAGCTAGAGAACGTCCTACAACTCCCAGGATTCCCCAGTCACAGCAGTAACAGGTCATAACTATGTGACATACTTTTCAACTCTTTATTTTAAATCGTTGATTAAAGGGTCTGCTTTCTGCCTTGTGTAGAAGCCTCTGCCCTTAGCAAAATGGCCCCGGAACCGAAGCTGGTTTTGCATCCGTGTGGCTGAGATAATAGAGCTGGCAACATCTGACAGAGAACATCTGGTAGCTTGTAGGCTGATACCATCCATCTCCAGCAGGGAGAGTAAGGAGACAGGCTTTGCATAGATGGGTGCTGGGTGGATTTGGCTTGCTGATGGACTAATCTTCATATCAATAGCTGCCTAAGAAAAAGTAGGAAGAGGCAAAACAGCAGCAGCACCCACCCTTCATTAGTTTAAAAGGGAAGACCTGAAGAGAATAAGCTGTTTTGAATCTCAGCATACAGACTGGCCAGGATTCCGTTAGCCAGGGAATTTGACTGAGCTTCTGTTGCTATGTAGGCTTATAGTGATGCTGAGAGTACATGGATGGATGGATAAATAGAGATAGATACTGTAGATACCTACATACATCATACTTGGGCCTCGCTGATTTAGGGTGCAATCCTGTACAAGTTTAAACCAGCATGCTGGGAGTTTTGTCCATTTAAACATGCATAGGATTGCACCCTAAATCACTCACTGATGGGGCTGTTGAAACTGTTGGGGTGCTTTATTTATTAACTCTGTCTTTCAGCTACAAAGAGTGCTCGGTTGGCTAGCAATAAAATATAAGATAAAATACATTATAATTTAAACAAAGTGTTATAAACACCACACACCAGTTAAAACCTACTTTAGCAGCAAGTCAGCTTAAAAGCCTGTCTGAATGGAGTGGGGTGGGGTGGTGAGAAAGGCTTTGCCTACCCCAGGAGAACAAAACAAAGACAAATCTGGCCTTGGACTTCCTGATCAATGAGTTCCAGAGGCTGGGAGCCACCACCAAGAAGGCCCTACCAGATATACTCAGTTGGCTAATATACATGGATATCGAGAGCAGCAATAATAATAATAATAATAATAATAATAATAATAATAATAATAATAATAATAAATGTGCCTCCTTTGGTGCTGGGACAGAGAAAAGGACATCTCCTGAGGATCTTAAGGGTCCAGGCTGGCTCATGTGAGAAAACCCTTCACTATAAAGTTGCAGAAGAACAATATAGGCTATTCCTGTCTAAAATTACTTCATTAAAAATGTGAGGCTTTGGTCAATGGAATTCTCTGCCATATGGCTCTCAACTATAAAAGCCTTTAATGGCTGCCCTCTGTACCTTTTTACAAACCCCGTAGCCTGGTTCCTCTGGCAGAGGTGTAGTTTTGACCCCACCACTAGAGACAGGCTCATAAGATGAACACAAGTATTTATTAAGGGAATTATTTCCACAAGGAAATAAAGTATTACTTTTCAAATAATAGGATCGGATTACTTAAATGTACTTAAGTATCTTTGGTTACGGTTCCTAATAAGTAACAAGAGTCTCTTGCCCATAAAAAAGCTCTCAAGAGCATTTCCCTCAGACCAGAATTCCCTAAACTCTACCCCACCCAATTGCTGACAACCAGGAACAGGTACACTGTGCAGCAGTCTTCCTCTGCTTCCAGCTCTTCCTGCTGCTTCTGGCTTCTTGAATTATTCATTTCCAAGATGTACTTGTTGAAGTTCCTCCTTGTCAGACCTCTGGCCTTCCGGTGCTGGGCTCTGCTGCCTTCTTGAAGCTTCACCACAACCTCCTCTCCTCATCCACCAGCTTCAGATTCCAGGTCTCCTCCCAGAAGAGTTCTCTCAGACCAACTTTCTTATTTCCTTGAGCCTCTCTGAGTTCTTCACCCTTTTGCCACCAGCTTCCACCACACTCCTCAGCCATTAACTTTCCTCCAACTAATTTTCCCTGTCTTCTGATCAAATGACCTTTTTTAAAATAACCTGGCCAGAATCTCTGGCAAAACATGTTTCTTATGGCACATCTAAATTGCCAGTCACATCTGTTGGCCCTGATGATGAATCCAAACTACCAGCTTGCAGCCTCCCATACCGGCTGTAACCATGGCAGCCATGACTGTTTTATGCCCTATATGCAGTAGGCTCTGGCCCACTCTGTTACATTACAACTTGGCTCAGAGGCAACTCAAGAGTACACAACAAGCTATGAAAACACACACATACAGTAAATAAGGGGTTTCTTTGCAAAGCTAAAGCCCTAGAATTTGTAAACCACCCAGAGAGCTTCGACTATTGGGCAGTAGTAGATCATTCTGGAAACTGGTTATTTCTTCTACAGAACAGTGGGCTCAGAATGTACTCCCAAGTATTGTGCAACTTCTATACTAGCTCAGAAGCCAAAATTGGATAAATACAATCCATGACACTTTTATTGGAAAAAAATATGAAAGAGTGGGTAGGTGGGTGGGTGACAGCATTTGTATATCGCTGCATCAAAATGGAAGGCAATTACCTCAACCATTTGAAGGTACACAATTACCCCCCCCCCCCAAATGATTAAGGTACTTCCAGGCTATTCAGAAAGCTGAAACTTGGTAGCTACTTTGTCCAAGGCACTTTGATTAGTAGAAGAGTCTGAAAGACATATTTGTAAGCCACACCCCCACCACCACAGAAGGTGAAAGTAGGCCACCTAGAAAGCTGAAATTTAGTAAGCACATTCACCTGTCTGACAAGGTGATGTTCACCCTGTTCTGGAGGGGGTTGAACTCCCCCTAAAAGGATCGGGTTCGTAGTTTGGGGGTGCTCTTGGATCCAGAGCTGTCACTTGAGGCACAGGTGAACTCAGTGGCAAAGAGCACCTTTTATCAGCTTAGGTTGATATACCAACTACGCCCTTATCTGGACAGAGATAGCCTAGCTACAGTTATCCATGCTCTGATAACCTCTCGTTTGGATTACTGCAATGCGTTATACGTGGGGCTGCCTTTGAAAATGGTACGGAAACTTCAACTGGTACAAAACAGGGCAGCACAGTTACTAACAGGGGATGACCAGCGAGATCACGTTACGCCAGTCCTTTTACAACTTCATTGGCTGCCAGTCCAGGTCTGGGCCTGATTCAAAGTGCTGGTATTGACATTCAAAGCCCTAAACAGTTTGGGGCCAGGTTATTTGATGGAACGCCACCTCCCATATGTACCTTAAGATCATCTACAGGGGCCCTTCTCCATGAGCCCCTGCCAAAAGGTAGCTACCAGGAGGAGGTAGGCACCCCAGTTGTGGAATGAGCTCCCTAAGGAGGTTCGCCTGGCACCTACACTATATTCTTTTAGATGCCAGGTGAAGTCCTTTTTATTCTCCCAGTATTTTAACAGTCTATAAATTAAATTTAACTTTGCTGTTTTAAATTTGTATTTTAAATTTGTATTTTTGCATTGCTGCTGATTTTATCTTGGTTGTGCTTTTAGAATCATAGAAATAGTAGAGTTGGAAGGGACCTAAAAGGCCATCGAGTCCAACCCCCTGCTCAATTGTATTTATATTATGGTTTTATACTGTTGTTTTATACTTTGAATGGTCTTAATTTTGTGAACCGCCCAGAGAGCTTCGGCTATTGGGCGGTACAGAAATGCAATAAATACATAAATAAATTGAGACATACATATTTCCAGGAAACTGTAAAAATGGGACATTTTTACGTCTAATTGGCAAAACATGGTCATAACGTCATAGCGGAGGCCAGCAATTCCAACAGAGTTCTGATTCCTCTTAGCGGACTTTAGGCAAGCTATGATTTGGGGGAGGGGGGACTTTTCGCTAGCAGTCAGCGACATGCATTTATGTTATGCCAGCTTCGTTTACTGATGTAACTATGCTCATGGCAAACTGATTGACTCATGGTGCTTTCACCTTCTGAGGGTATTTCTGTAGGGTTTGGTACATACAGAGGGTTGTGCATCACCCCACTGGTGGAGGGGCTGCCCTACCTGCTTGGCATGGAGGGAATTAATTGCTATTAAAGCTCAAGCTTTAAACTTCCTTGAACTTTTAGATTTTTCTGCATGCCTTCACTGGTTATGCTTCAGTTTTAAACAAAAATGAGCAAAATCAGTCTAGTAGAACTCGAGTAATAAGCCTTACACTACTATATTCTTATATAAGATCTTCTCCCGAATTCCCTTCACATACCTGATGACAATGCTCTATGAATGTTTATGCCATCATCAGAACTGGCCTGATTTTGCAAGTAATGCAAGTGATTGCTTCATTGCACCAATATGGGGTGGTGGTACCAAAGAAGATGGATAAATCATACCAGGCAAGGGTTGAACCCCCACAATCCTCTGCGACATTGCAGTGGCTCTTCAGGTTCACACCTTAGATTCTCCCCAAATTTGGTTCAGGAACTGTTTACACCAGTTTGCCCCAACTGGGTTCCTCACAGAGTTATTAGACTGCAATCCTCATCATCTCCAGCCAGCATGTCCAACGGTAGGGTGACCCTATGAAAAGGAGGACAGGGCTCCTGTATCTTTAACAGTTGCATAGAAAAGGGAATTTCAGCAGGTGTCATTTGTATGCATGCAGCACCTGGTGAAATTCCTTCTTCATCACAACAGTTAAAAGTGCAGGAGCTATACTAGAGTGACCAGATTTAAAAGAGGGCAGGGCTCCCGAAGCTTTAACTGTTGTGATGAAGAGGAAATTTCACCAGGTTCCCCATATATACAAATGGCACCTGCAGAAATTCCCTTTTCAATACAACTGTTAAAGATACAGGAGCCCTATCCTTTTTATATGGTCACCCTATCCAAGGGTCTTATTGGCAGGGAATGCTGGGAGTTGCAATTCAACACATCTGGAGGACACCAGGTTGGGGAAGGCTAGTTTGCACCATCACTTATTCCAGCAATGGCCGCCATTTCTATCCCTGCATCTGTGCCTTTGTTTACAAAGGGCAAGAGCTGTTCTGAAGTTGAAGCAAATTCAAGAGGAGGAAAGGCGCTGGGAGTTGCTACCTCAGGATCAAAAATTAAGTTTTCTGATTATGCAGGCAAACTGGAGGTAATGTTCCATTGGAGAAACCAGGCTAAAAGGACAAGTTATGCATTGTGTGGAGAATGTGGACAGGGAGACATTTTTCTCCCTCTCTCAAAATACTAGAACCCAGTGGGGTCATCCCATGAAACTGATTGGTGGGAGATCCAGGACAAATAAAAGGGAGTACTTCTTCACACAGCGCATAGTTAAATTATGGAACTCACTACCAAGATGTAGTGATGGCCACCAATCTGGATGGCTTTAAAAGGGGGTGGGATAAATTCCTGGAGGCTAAGGCTATGAATGGCTACTAGCCCTGATGGTTGTGTGCTATCTCCAGTATTCAAGGCTGTAAGCCTGTGTGCACCAGTTGCTGGGGAACATGGGCAGGAGGGTGCTGTTGCACCATGTCCTGCTTGTTCGTCCCTGGCCGCTGGCTGGTTGGCCACTGTGCGAACAGAGTGCTGGTCTAGATGGTCCCTTGGTCTGATCCAGCAGGGCTCTTCTTTTGTTCAGACTTGAACAAGTCATACAACTCCCAGCATTCTACAGCCAGGACTTTTCCCTGTCTAAAATGCATAGGATTGTGCCCTAAATAGACCTTTGTTCAATGCATCAAGCTCCTTAGTGAGACAGATGAGAAGTGGAAATAGTTGGACTGTTCTATATGCTTCAGATCCTAGTCCTGCTCTGTGCATGGAACAGAGCGGTTGGATTGCAGCACCCAAGCAAGGCCCCTGTATAGTGCGCCAACAGTCTCCTTGTTCTTCTGCTTCCTTTTGGCTGTGGGAGGCCATATGGTTGCTTCCCCACCATCACCACCACCAGCCAGATGCCAAAGAGTTAAAAGGGATCTGCCTCTTGAGCAACAATGCGCAAACACCACGCTCATTCTCAGGGTTTCTATGGCAACTCCACACTCCCCATCTCTGATGCTGCTGTGCTGCTTGATCATACAGCTTTGGCACCTCCGTTGCCTTGGCGATACATCCCTGGGTGTTCTGCTTTTCCAAAGCTTATGCCTTTTTGTTTTGTTTTGTAGAGAGGGTGCTCTTGGGAAGGCCTGGAGAGGGAGGAGGAGGAGGAGGGGGCAATGCATTGATGGGGGTGGGGGCACTGGATACAAAGGCAACAGGGTGACCCAACATGCCTTCTTGGCAACTCGCCTTAGCCTCTTCAGAGAGGAGGATCATTGAGACACTCCTGTCATCCTGCTGGTACAAAGAGAGCAAGCAAGCTTCCTCAAGCGTGGATTGTGGTACCTTGTGAAACGTGTTGGATTGGGCTACACATCAGTGCATGTGTTAAGTTGATGCCAAAACGTACAACTGCCTTTGCTTCGCTTTTTTTATATATAATAATAAAAAATAGCCACAACAAATGCTCCTAAAGGACACTGTTTTGTGTCGTTATTTAATAGTTCAAAGGTATATATATATATATATTTAAAAAAACGTTTAAAAGCAGGATTAAACCAGGAACCAAACATTTCAATCGAGATGTCAGTTAGGAAAACCCCCACACCAAACATTTTCAATGTATCCAAAAAGAAGTGCCACTTTCAAATCAATTAATGATCGATTAAGGGAAAACCTTAATTTGGATTAAGGGAAAACCTTAATTTGGTGTTCATCCAATCCCAGCCTTCTGAAATCTCTTTCCCTCTTCCCTCCACTAAAGGTGCGATCCTGTGCATGTTTAGACAGAAGAAGAAGGAAGTCCTACAACTCCCGGCATGGCTTGCTGGGAAATGCAGGAGTTTTTTCTGTCTAAACAGGCACAGGGTTTCCTAAATCTGAAATGGTGTCCAGACAGAATGGATGCGAGACGGTATCATAGACATGTGGAGGTGAGGGTGGGGCGTAGAGGCAGCCCCCTCTCTCAGCGTTTGAGCCTTTTCGTTTGCATTCCCGCACAAGGTATTTCAGGAATGAGACAAGTGTCAGCTTTTGGAGGTGGGTGGGTCACTGCTTGATTGTCAGAAGCAGGCAGAGAATGTCTGATGTGTGAAAGAACAAATGGGGAAAGGGAGGAAAAGCAGTAAACTTTTTCCTCACACTTCCTCTCCTGCTTGCCTCCAGTGGTAATAGCTCTGGTTCTTTTGCCTGTATGCGCTCAATACAGGAGATTTAACAGCTGATGAGGCGAGGGGGGAGGAATTAATTCCCAGAGTATGAGATTCAGAGGCCTGCAGGATTGACTGCCTCTTTTTTAAAGTAGGCTTTCAACTAACCTGTATTTCCTTGGTCCCAGAAGGGAATCCTCTGTCCTGTCATATTTGGCTTCGAAAAGCCAGTGCCGTCCAAATTCTCCCAAGTTCTGCCCGTGACCCACCAGATTTTAGGTTGCCAGCTTTTCAACTAGACCCCATGATTATGCATTTAACAGCAGCCAGATACGCAGCCGTTATCAGGTGAGAATGTTCACTTCTACATCTGCCCATCAAGCTGCTGTTAAAGGCATAAGAGCAGCCCAGGCTTCTGGCGATCAACTGGTTTTCCCCAGGCTGCCCCCTAACCTGCTACCAGGGGAAGGACTAACTGAGCGATAGAACCCCTTCTTTGCATGTAGATGGTTCTAGTTTCAATTCATGACATCTCCAGGGACCCCAAAGAGCTGGGCTGGGGAAAATCTCTAGTTACAGCTCCCACACGGTTACGTTATAGGGTGACCATATATGACAGGGCTCCTGTATCTTTAACAGCTGCGTATTTTATCCTATCTATCTTCCAAACAACTCTGGCTAGTATACATGGGGCGGGGGGGACCCACTGTCATTTGCCCTGCCCCCACCTTTTAAAAAATTCAGTTGGGAGCTACCATTTTAATTTCTCACAATGTTTCCCACATAGCATTAGTCCAGGATCTTGCAGGACATTTAAATTGTGGCTACACTATTTTAATTTCCCATGGTGCTCTGGAGGGAGACTTCGTCAGGTGCATTGTGGGAAATTAAAACAGCAGCTCCCATCCATCCATCACTGTTTCAGAGTGTTGCTGCCTAGTACTGCTCTAACTTCCTGACTGTTAGAGCAGTACGACAATGGAATCAGTCACTTAGGGAGGTCGTGGGCTCTCCCACACTAGAGGCCTTCGAGAGGCAGCTGGACAACCATCTTGTCAGGGATGCTTTAGGGTGGATTCCTGCATTGAGCTGGGGGTTGGACTCAATGGCCTTGTAGGCCCCTTCCAACTCTGCTATTCTATGATTCTATGATTCTACAGCCAGAGCCCACTGAAGTTGGAAATGTCTCTCTTGCCTGCCCCTGATTAAACTTACTGCTCACCTTGTTGCATGAAGGCGATGATCCTGTTCCCAAACCCTGTTTCTCATCTGCATGTTTTTCCCTTGATGCCTGTCCCATCACCAGCTGATGGCTCAGTGAGGCCTGCAGGCTTGACTGCCCCTTTCTCAAGTAGATAGGATGACCATATGGAAAGGAGGGCAGGGCTCCAGTATCTTTAACAGTTGCATAGAAAAGGGAAAATCCGCAGGTGTTATTTGTATGCATGCAGCACCTGATGAAATCCCCTCTTCAGCACAACAGTTAAAGCTGCAGGAGCTATACTAGAATAGCCAGGTACAAAGGACAGCAGAGTTCCTGCAGCTTTAACTGTTGTGATGAAGAGGGAATTTCACCAGGTGCTGCATGCATACAAATGACACCTGCTGAAATTCCCTTTTCTATGCAACTGTTAAAGATACAGGAGCCCTGTCCTCCTTTCCATATGATCCAGCACCGCAGATGGGCTTTCGCATCACCTTGGAACGCAGTGCATTTTCAGTGAGGTCAAGTTCGCACATTCAGCGCCCAGCCCTTGAGTGTAGAGAAATCCCCTGGTGCGCAATGCATGTGTGAACCGGCCAATCGCCCGGGCTTGTTCAGTGCAATCCGGAAGAAGGGAGGCAGGTCCCTTTGGCTGTGATGGATCATGGGCCGAAGCGCCAGCACATGTTTGTAAACAAGGAATAGGTTGCCCTCTTAGCCCCTCCTGCTGCTCCCACTTTTTCTTTCCCACTGAGGCCTTGTGATAGCGCCAATCTGGCCCCTGTTCCTCCCTCCCTTTGACACCCGCCCGGTGCTGCGTCTGGCTGGTCCCTCTTCTCGCTAACGCTCGTGCCGTCTGTTGCTACAGCAACCATAGTTATGGCGACAGACGAAGAGATTGCGGGCAATGAATACGAACGAGCAGGAGCAGGTGAAAGATTTCCAAACAGAAACGTAGCTTGGTATGTGTGAAAGGGCGCGTTGGGCGGGCTGGCAGGCCGGTCAAAGCTTCAAAGAAGAAGAAGAGACTTTGCAAGCTCCAGCAGCAGGTCTGCAGCAGCTTTCGGGTCAGTTCAGACATGCATGATGCCCTTCGCTGGATTACTCATCAGTTCAGGATTCGACACTTGGTGACTCATAGTACAATGTATGAAATGACTCCACTGGAAGACTTGGGTTGAAAAAGACAAGGAGAACGTTCCGTTTCCTGCCTTTGACGGCCGTTTGACACATGGAAGTCGCCACTGAGTGTCGTCAATAAACAATGGCCGCTTTGTGCCGTACATCACCCTGTGATGTTCAGAAAGAAGCAATGATCCCAGGGGCTTGAACTGCACAAGGCTTTGCTCTGCGTCGGGAGATGGGGGTGTTACAGCACAGGAGCGGCTTATGGCAGATAGGGCAAAAGCACTAATGAAGGTCAGGTTCAGGGAAAGGGGAGCCCTGGGCCCAATCCTAGCCACTCATGCGCAAGTGCAACACCGCAACTCCCCCCCCCCCACAGTTTGTGGAAGGTAGACGTGTGCAGATGAAAGGAGAGTGGGGTTCATCTACTTCCAATAGTTTTGAGGAAGGGGGAATTTTGGCCAATGCAATTTCTCTCACTTCTGCAGGACCAAGCTGTACCTGAATGTATGGTCATAATGGCAGGATTATGCTCCGTCTAGTCCAACAATCCATTTCCCTCAGTGGACAGACAGATGCGTTGGAGGGCTCACAAGCAATTCATGAAATGTATTGCATTATTTAAAAGGTTCTAATGATAATGTAAAAGAATAAGTCTTTAGGGCCCAGTTGAAGGTCTGTAATGAGGAGGCCTGGGGGACATCAATCGGATCAGAGTTCCACAAACAGGGGGCCACTACTGAGAAGGCCCTGTCCCTCAATCTTGCTGCCTATTTGTTTTTCCAAAGGGCACAGAACTAGGGCCTCTGGTGTCGATCTCAGAGTATGGGCAGGTTGGCATTGGCGAAGGTGGTCCTTCATGAAACCTGGACTCAAACTGTTTAAGGCTAATGCCAACTGTTAAGGCCATTACCAGCACTTTAAACTGGGACTAGAGACATACAGACAACCAGTAGATGTAGCCTGATCTGACCAGCTAGCCCCTATCAGTATTCTAGTAGCCATATTTTTCTCCTGGATCCATCTTCATCACTGGTCTCAGTGGCCCAGAGCGCCCATTATCAACTTCAGTTGAGACGCCAGCTACGCCTGTTCCTGGATAGCCTAGCCATGGTCAGTCATGCACTGGTAACCTCATGATTAGACTACTGTAATGCGCTCTATGTAGGGCTACCCATGTGTGTGTTTTGGAAGCTGCAGCTAGTGCAGAATGCAGCAGCTAGGAACGCCTAGCTCTGCCCACATAAAACCTGTGCTAAAAGAACTGCACTGGCTGCGTGTTAGCTACGGAGCCGTGTACAAGGTTATGTTATTATCTATAAAGGCCTAAACAACTTGGGACCAGCATATCTAGCAGACCACCTTCCCAGACGACATTTATGATCGTCAGAAGAGGCCCTGCTCATCATTCCAAGATGAACAGAATGTCGTCACGAAGAACCTTGATGGCCAGGGCCTTCTCTGTAGCGGCACCCACCCTCTGGGAAACCCTCCCTCGTGTGGTTCGGAAGGCAGAATATGTAACATCTTTCAAACACTTCCTGAAAACATATCTTTTTAGACAAGCTTTCCCTGGACTATAACTTTTTCTGATTTTATGTAACGGTTTTAAAGTTTCAAATCTTTATTTTTTTATATTATGTAAACTGCCCAGAGAGCCTTGGCTGTTGGGCAGTATAAATATGTAATAAATAAATAAATAAATAAATAAATAAATAAATAAATAAATACTAGAACCTGGAGTCATCCCAAGAAGCTGATTGCTGGGAGATTCGGGACAGATAAAAGGAAGGACTTTTTCACGTAGTGCAAAGTTAAATTACGGAATTCACTATCAATTCTTTATTACAGTCAACAGACCCATAAAACATGTAAAAACACATAATAAATATTTAAAATACATGGAATTAAAACAGAGTATGATTGCATGAAGCCTCCTTAAAGTTCTGTAGTAGAAGCAAAAGGAAGTCTTGTCACCATAACTGATCTGGTAAGGATTGCCTGGTTAAGAAATTTAGCTACTTAGAATCATAGAATCATAGAATAGCAGAGTTGGAAGGGGCCTACAAGGCCATCGAGTCCAACCCCCTGCTCAGTGCAGGAATCCACCCTAAAGCATCCCCGACAGATGCTTGTCCAGCTGCCTCTTGAAGGCCTCTAGTGTGGGAGAGCCCACAACCTCCCTAGGTAACTGATTCCATCGTCGCACTGCTCTAACAGTCAGGAAGTTTTTCCTGATGTCCAGCTGGAATCTGGCTTCCTTTAACTTGAGTCCATTATTCCGTGTCCTGCACTCTGGGAGGATCGAGAAGAAATCCTGGTCCTCCTCTGTGTTTGAAGAGTGCTATCATGTCTCCCCTCAATCTTCTCTTCTCCAGGCTAAACAGGCCCAGTTCTTTCAGTCTCTCTTGTTCGGTGGTATGCTTATTTTGGGGCCTGTAAAAGGCTGGTGCCAGACTATTTTGCGCCCTAGGCAAGGCGAGCTACTTGCACACCCCCAAATTGCGTGGAAGTCCAAACGTGTGCGCCGAGTGGAGAGCTGGGACTGGCTCACTTCGATTTGGGACCAAGCTGTCTGGAATTCACCGGGACTTACTTCCGTGTGAACGCAACCCACTATGCAGCCTGGCGTCCCGATCCCCTCCACACGTTTACTCAGGGGAATAAGGCTTCCAAGTAAGGAGACATAGGCAGATCGGGCCGCACTGGTGGTGCAACGCTTTCTCGGATGCAAGTCCTGTTGATCCACACGCGCAGGATGGGGAAGCAGAAGAGTTTGCCTTGCGAGGAGTCCATAAGTCCCTAGCTTTCCTGGGGGAAGGGAGAGGGAGTCCCACTTGCCCGCCTGCCTGGACATCACGGCCTGTTTGAGGAGAGAGGTGAGGCGACATAGTGCCCTTTCCTCGGGAGTAAGGCAGAGGCTGGCTTAAGCCAGGGTCAAGCTCGCCATGTGCTTTTTCTTCTTCTTCTGGCAGTGGCCTCCTGGCTCTGGGAGGGCGGCTTCCAGGTGGCTAGAGTGGCTCTGGGAGGGTGGCTTCCAGGTGAAAGTACGAACGTGGAGCCGCCGCCTCACCCCAACGTCTCTGGCTTCGCTTCAACTGGGTGGACGTGGGGTGCCATCTCGCCCGCCCAGGCCCAGCTGAATCCTTGGGCCAGCCCAGCTCACAGCCAACAACGCGCGTGAGTGCTGCGCTGCGTGGCGCCCCTCTTAGCTTGGCGCTCTAGGCAGCTGCCTGAGTGACCTCTATGGTAGCACCGGCCCTGGTCGTAAGGGTCACAGACAATCGTCCAGGTAATCGTTATGTGAAAGGATGGATAAGGGCTTTTCTTGCCTCCTGATAGAAGCTGCAGTTGAATAATACACGGGAGATAGATTCCACCTCCTCGTTGTTACAGGGGCAGCATCTATCTGATAGTGGGACTTTCCCAAATCTGCCCTCCATTACATAGCATTAAGCCTTGCTAGGGAGAATACCCTCCTATATTTGGGTATAGATAACCAGCTTAAATACAGAGGTACACTGTTCTGGTCGTGATCCCGTAGCCCCAAGGCATACAGGGAACGTGGGCCCCGTGCAGCTTGTTGTAGCTCCTGAGTAAGGAATTCACTATCACAAGACCTAGGGGATTGGACAAGTTCATGGAGGGGAAGAATATCATGGCTACTAGCTCTGTGCTACCTCCAGCACCAGAGTCAGGATGCCTATGTACACCAGTTGCTGGGGAACATGGGCAGGAGGGTGCTGTTGCATTCATATCCAGCTTGTGGGTTCCTGGTCAACAGCTGGTTGGCCACTGTGTGAATGCTGGACTAGATGGACCCTTGGTTTGATCCAGCATGGTTTATTATTTATTTATTTATTGCATTTCTATACCGCCCAATAGCAGAAGTTGTTCTTATGTTCTTATTTTGTACTAGTTGAAGTTTCCAGACTATCTTTAAAGGCTTTCGTACAGGAAGATGACGCAGAGGTTTTCTCTGTTGCTCCAGGGAACAGGACTGCAACCAATGACTGGAAGTCACAGTGAAGCAGATTTGGGCTAAACATTCAGAGAAATTTCCTAACTGGGAGGGCTATTAAGCACTGGAATACAGTGTTGCTGGTGGCTCTGATATCAGTGGGGCAGTGAATCGCTCTGGGGGTTCATCTACACTTGCAGCCCTTTGGGGGGGGGTCGGGAGGGACGATCACAGAGTTTTCTACTTCCGGGATCATCCCTTGGGGCCACTTGCCAGCGAGTTGCCCCGGAAGTAAAAAGGGACATTCTGGGGTGCCATTTTTTTTTTTAAAAAAAAAGAGGAGACATTTGCGCAATTGCACAGGCACAATCCTGCGCGAGGGTGAGATTAAAACACACACACACACACACAAAACTCGCACTGGAAGATGCCTTGTGCCATCCCCAAGATGGTGAAAATGCTCTCCCCCTCAACGCCGATGGCCACGGACTCCCCTCGGCACAGCTCCATGCCCGTTTCCCGAGCCCCGCTACTCATGGGGAAGAGGAAGGACTCCGGGAGGAATGGTCCCAAGACGGCGGAGAAAAATGATAGCAGTCCCAGCTATCCTGGGAGAACTGAATAGTTGTCCCTAGTTCACCCCGGGATCAGTTGTGCGTCATTTGGACACACAGGGACGATGTCGTGACCACCCTGGGATAAATGGCAGGTGTAGATTAGGCCTGGGTTTGTCAGAACTCTGCAGGAGCTATTCTTTTATTTATTTATTTTATTAATTTATTTTATAATACACAAACCGCATCCATACTTATTCTATAACCTTCGTTCCCTCCCCACGCTTGGTCAATTACATCAAATCCACTTAACATGCAAAGTGGAATTATCTCATTAGTTGTGACGAGTCCGACAAAATATTTCAAGGAGATTGTTGGTTGTCTGGGTTGTTTTTTATGAGTCCCATAGATTTCTATAGGCTTCTGCCATAGTTATTCTGTTTGGCTCCTTTTTCATATAGTCTATATATTTTTGCCAGTCTGTCTTGAAGGTGTCTCTTTTCTTTATCCCTGTATGTGTTCTGAACTTCTGTGTAAACTTTTCGTTTAATGCTATGTCCCAGAGTTTCTTTTTCCACAGCGATATTGTCAACTATTCAAGGTGCAAACCTGGTTCTGGTTCTGACTGAAGCCCGGAGTGGATTCACAACTGACATCAGACTGTCTGGGGGCAGGTATCTTCTTCACTAGAGACATTTAAGCAGAGGCTAGACAGACAGACATTTTTCAGGCATGCTCTGCAGCCACACCCTTCATGGTCGCTTCCAACTCTAGGATCCCTCTGTTCTTTGTAGGCCATGGTGCTCCATTCATGCCCTATTTCAGCATATTATATTTCCATAGAACAAACATCTCAAACTCATGGGACAGACATCCCAAAACCCATGTTCTGTTTTATTCCAAAGGTTCTTCCTGTTTCACATCCCCTCCTGATCTCCTCAAACAGTATCTTTTCCTTCCTTTTAAATTTTGGATAGCCCTCATTGCAAGGCATTTTTTGTCCTTAACTGCCTCTTACCGAGGAGTTCCCTTGATAGGCTGGAGTGCTGGGCTGAAAACAACAGAATGAAATTTAATTGGGATAAATGCCAAGTTCTACATTTAGGAAATAGAAACCAAAGGCACAGTTACAAGATGGGGGATACTTGGCTCAGCAATACTACAAACGAGAAGGATCTTGGAATTGCTGTAGATTGCAAGCTGAGTATGAGCCAACAGTGTGATATGGCTGCAAGAAAGGCGAATGCTATTTTGGGCTGCATTAATAGAAGTATAGCTTCCAAATCATGTGAGGTACTGGTTCCTCTCTATTCAGCCCTGGTTAGGCCTCATCTAGAGTATTGCGTCCAGTTCTGGACTCCACAATTCAAGAAGGACGCAGACAAGCTGGAGCGCGTTCAGAGGAGGGCAACCAGGATGATCAGAGGTCTAGAAACAAAGCCCTATGAAGAGAGACTGAAAGAACTGGGCATGTTTAGCCTGGAGAAGAGAAGATGGAGGGGAGACATGATAGCACTCCTCAAATACTTAAAAGGTTGTCACACAGAGGAGGGCCAGAATCTCTTCTCGATCCTCCCAGAGTGCAGGACATGGAATAACGAGCTCAAGTTAAAGGAAGCCAGTTTCCAGCTGGACATCAGGAAAAACTTCCTGACTGTTAGAGCAGTACGACAATGGAATCAGTTACCTAGGGAGGTTGTGGGCTCTCCCACACTAGAGGCCTTCAAGAGGCAGCTAGACAACCATCTGTCAGGGATGCTTTAGGGTGGATTCCTGCATTGAGCAGGGGGTTGGACTTGATGGCCTTGTGGGCCCCTTCCAACTCTGCTATTCTATGATTCTATAAGTCCAGGGGTGGAGAAGCTTGTGTTGCAAGTGGCTGAAGCAGTTCTGGAAATGCTGCCAGGGGAGGAGCTGATGACAAGACTTCAGACTAGCCGTGAGCAGTTTAGCAACCCCCCGCCAGTGTGACTGTGGGGGCTGATCCGTGTGGGATGTGTCAGCTGCACCTTATGGAGAACAGGGCTGGTTGTGTTGATCGCTGCTCCCCATTCGTTCCTCCCCAACCTGCAGATCCAAAAGTAGGTTTGCTACAAGAATTCCACCTAAAATGAAATTTAGTTCAGAATAAATGTGGAGTCCTTTTAAAAAATTATAGCCACAGTTACAAGCCATCCTATGCAGAGTGAAGTACATTGAAACCTAACAAATTGAAGGGGCTTGGCTGTGCCTAACCTCATAGGTTCTGGCTTCACCTGAAATGTGCATTGCATTTTTTTTTTTAACATGATCATGAGCAGGAACTAGATTCTTAGGCTGTACAGCCGTCAAACTACAAGAACCATGATGCAGTGTAACTGGTACTGATGCACAGAAACTAGAAATAGAATGTATGAAGACTCAAGACTACAAAAACCATTATTCAGTGCATAATGTGAAAGAAACGCACATGCATGCACACACCCAGAGCCTGTAAACATAAGAACATAAGAAGAGCTATGCTGGGTCAGACCAGGGGGCCATCTAGTCCAGCATTCTGTTCACACAGTAGATGATCAGCCATTTGACCAGGAACCCACAAGCAGGAAGCAAGTGTATCAGCACCCTCCCACCCTTGTTCCCCAGCAATTAGTGTACATAGGCTTACTAACTCTGACACAGGAGGTACATAGCCATCAGGACTAGTAGCCATTATGAAGAAATTCACCTCTGTCATTTCAGGGTATGGTTTCAAGCCATGTGTCTCCTCCTTTATCCACGCTGTTCAGCAGCACCCCCATCCCCAAATTTGGCTTCACTAACAATCATTTACCTGTCACTTCAGGTGGACGTCTGCAGGTGGTCATGAAGTCAGACAGGGTAGGATAGGGTCCATTACTTGACCAAAAAGAAAGAAAGAAGAGAAATGTTGATAGGAACGAAACAACCTGGGAGTTGATTTGCCAAAAGCAGCAGGAGGGTGGGAGATAAGCGCTTCCCTCCAGCCACTGGGGATCCCAGCACTGCATGAATGTCTGCTCCTCCCAAAGGTGCCACAGGAGCAGCTGTAAGGCCACATGGCTCACTGTGGTCTTTGCAGGCTGGGGGAGGAGTGCACAGCTTTCATGCAAGCCAGCCTCACTGCTGGGCTTCCAAGCTGAGCGATGGTTGGCTTGGGTTGCGTATGGCTTGGCCATTGCTGAGCCTCAAAGGTTCTTAGGTCTTGGCATCAGCCAGGGGTGGCCCAAGTTATTTTAATGCCCAAGGCAGAGATGGCGCCCCCTTCCAGTCCATGTACAAAAGCCAGCTAGACTGCTGATGGGACAGCAACTTCTACCACACCTGAAGGCAACAAGCTAGCTCAAGGGAAGACGGTGAGCTCCATCCGACGAGCGTTTTATTGCACGCTCGTTGCTGGGCACTCACAGATTTCTCGGAGGTCCCTCACATGACATCGTCTGCCTCTCTCACCCCTTCTGACCTTCCTTGCGCCGCGAGAAAAACCAGAAAAAGGCCGGTTGCTGCTCTCTCCTGCTGTGTATGGGAGAAGCAGCGTGATCACAACGCCCAATCATACAGGAAGTAACTGAGTGATGACAGAGAAGCATCCAGAGAGTTTCTTCCTAGGTGTGATGGAGCGTTGTGTGGCATGCAGCTCTCCCGTCCGACATCTTGCTGCCACCTCCCAGCATCTGCTGCCTGAGGTGACTGCCTCACTCTGCCTAATTTCAGGGCCGGCCCTGGCGCCAGTCTCCCCTAGCCTACTGGGTTACTTGGAACAACTGATTCGCTCCAGAAGTGTGGGACTGCTTCCACCACTTCTCATTCTCAGCTTCCACCACTTGGCATCCTCCCATTGCATTGGACTACAAATCCAAACAACCCCAGCCAGGAGTTGCTGGGGATGATGTGAGTTGTAGTCCAACACCTCTGGAGGATGCCAGTTTGGGGGAGACCAGCCTATAGCCTTCCTGTGTGGATCTCTGCTCGTTCAGTGACTGTCCGGAGCAGATTTGAACACCCACCCCACCCCCACGCGCTCTGGAATCTTCTCTCTCCTCGTCTCTCCTTGCCACAGCCTCCTGTTGGTGCGGCGGGAGGCGCCTGCATTCACCAGTGATGTCCAGCTGTCAAGGGCGGAGCTTCCTCCCATTGGCAAATCATGCCCAGGGCACTCCAGATGGACAGCTTGGGAATCGCCTGTCATCAACAGAACAAGAGGCTGCCATCAGCGGAGGAAATAAAAGCTCAGTGGTTGTGGGCGATCACCTTGTTCTTTATATTCAAGATACCATATGTGATTTCCCACTTAGAAAACAGAGAGAGACAGAGACAGACAGACAGACAGACAGACAGACAGACAGACACACACACACACACACACACACAGAGAGAGAGAGAGAGAGAGAGAGAGAATGTGTGATCACAGGGAGGGAGTAATAGACCACAGAAGTAGAATCAATATACTCTACTTCGTTGCCACCAGATCACAGATCAGCAACAGACTGTCAGAGAGCTGCTTACACAGATCTTCCTCTGTCAGGTAGATTAGGCTGAAGGAGCGACTGGCTCAAGGTCACCCAGAAAGCTTCATGGCTGGGCAGGGATTTGGACCCTGCCTGTTCCAGATCCATGTTACCGGGAAGAAACAAGGGTGCAAGGCAGGTCAGCATCCAGTGTCTAGACAAAAGACAACCTGTTGTAAATAATTTCTGCAGACATGGTTACAACCCCCTACCATAAAGCAAGAGGCCAAGATGCAGCAGGCTTTTTTTCCCTTTTCTTTTTACAATAAGTCTACAGCATCCTGAGATGTTTCACCATTTTTTGTTCCAGATCCGACACCTTATCCCTGAACCTCCAGCCTGGGGGCCCTTCAGAGTCCCCCATAAATGTATGCCTCTTCCCCCCCCCCCACCCCGGTCACACCTGATTTCCTCCAGCCAGGAATTGCTTTGTACTTTCTGCAGTTTTCCCCCATTCCAAGAGGCAGAAATGCCTCTCCTAAGTTTTTGGGCAGTAAGAGCTTTAAGAAAAAGAAAGGCTGGTATTTGGTGGCACAATCTTCTTGCCTCTGGCCCCATCTACCAGCGGAATACAGACTGCAGGAGCCTCTCCGAAATGGAATTTGTCCTCTGGGCTGAAAGGGCTTCTTTTGCCCCCTGCTGTATCCACACATTTCCCCCCCCCCCCCGCCTCTGCAGTGGCAGCATAGAGGTGACCCAGCCCAGTGTGCTTTATGACGGAGCGGGAATCTGAACCAGCATGAACTTTGGGGCTGGGGCGGGGAGGGGGGGACACATTCTCTTTGCCTTCTCCCTGCCTCTCCATCCCTTCAGTGCTTCCTCCAGCTGCAGTGGCAACAGCGTCAGGCCTGGCTCCAGAATGCCAAGTGGAGGAGGAGGAGGAGGAGGAGGGGCTCCGAGCTGCAGTCTCATTCAAGAGATTTTATGAATAAAAATGGGCGACGTGCCTGGCTGGCTTTTCAATGGATCGACTCGGGGCATCAGAGGAAGGCACTTTGCACGCCTTCCTGTGCCAACTGCCACAGATGCAGCTCCTGGCAGATACACATAGGGGCCGCGCACACGCAAACACACACACACACACACACACACACACACACACACACACACATACACACACACAGGGCAAAAACAGACAGACAGAGTTATTCACTGCTGGGCAGAATTGCACACTCTCTCGTTCCGCTCTAGGTGTTTTGCATATCCTCCCCAAACTAGTCTGGTAAACACTCATCAGCTGCATGTCTGCCGCCTTGACCATGTTAGATATCTAGCTCTTGACCATAGTAGCTAGATGAAGCCTCCGTGCCCAGAAGCTCTTGCCTCCAGGGGCTTCCCGGGAGCATCTGGGAGAACCAGGTTGATGGAGTAGACGGCCTTTATTCCAGCCCAGCAGGTGTCTTGCGCTCTTCTGACGCTTTTCCTGAATGCATTTAGACAGTGAGGCTCTGTGCTCACGTGCTCTTGCAAACCCACAACTGCTTGGTCCTATGCAGCAGGTGTGAGGAAGCTCTGGACCACGGCACTTCCCTGTCTAGCCTGATGGCCTCTCCCTAGATCCCTTCTCCTGTCCCCTGAATGGCGTGTGTTGTGTGCGTGTGCGTGTGTAGGAAGATAAAGTGGCTGGTGCCCCCTGACTGTAACACAAGATTAACTAAGCTACCCCTCTGGAATTTTTGTTGCTGATCCTGTTTCAACTTCCATGCATCCTCCCCAAATTCTTGCACATCCCCACTCAACTGTCCCGGCACACCTGCCCAAATCCACAGGCCCCTCGCGTGCCTGCATTTTGTAGGTCAGCCTTCCCCAACGTCCCCCACGGTGCCCTTGATACATTTCAGATCACAGCTCCCAGCATTCCTGATTATTAGCCATGTCAGCTGGGGCTGATGGGAATTGAAGTCCCAAACATCTGGAAGGCACCAGGTTGCAAAGGCAGCCGTATGCGATGCGCCTCCTTGACATGAGGGAATGCTGTGGGTCTTTTGTCTTCTCTGCTTTGCTGTCTTTGCCCAGAGATGCTCAGTTCACAAGCTTGCTGGAAGGGAGGGTTCACAGCTATCCCAGCCCTGATGCTGAGCAATGCCATTGTCCTTCTTTCACCAGCTTCCCTGGCTGAAGTGGGGCTGGTAGGAATAAGTGGAGGCTGGTGTCTCCAATGGCACTGGGGTGGCAAATCTGCTCTGGTTTTCCGTCAGAACTAGACAGAACTCTAAAGGAGCTATGCAGCAGTGGGGCAGCAAATCCACTCTGGATTTCTTTTAGAACCAGACAGCACTCTAAAGGAGCTATGCAGCCTTGGGGTGGCAAATCTGCTCCAGGCTTCCATCAGAACCGGACAGAACTCTAAAGGAGCTATGCAGCAGTGGGGCAGCGAATCCACTCCGGGTTTCCATCAGAACTGGACAGAACTCTAAAGGAGCTATGCAGCAGTGGGGCAGCAAATCTGCTCTGGGTTTCCATCAGAACCGGACAAAACTCTAAAGGAGCTATGCAGCAGTGGAGCAGCGAATCCACTCTGGGTTTCCGTCAGAATCGGACAAACCTCTAAAGATGCTATCCATGCTGCTTCTGCACCTTGGGTAGCTCCTTACAGTTCTGTCTAGTTCTGATGGAAACCCGGAGCGGATTTACCGACACACTTCCATCGCAGCCACCAGCCTCCACTGGTGGTGCTAGTGCCGCTGGGGTTGTTGTCGTTGTTGTTGTTGTCGTTGTTGTTGTTGTTGTTTTTGCTCTGGCCCCATCCCTTCGGGACTGACATCCCAGGCAGATATAACAAGCTGGGTGCTGCAGCCTCCTGCCCGCGGAATTTCTCAATGCAGCCTGGCAGACGGAGCGGCGGTGCGTTAAGGAGCTAGCCGTGGTGCTGAATATTAATCCAGCCCCGTTTGCGCCAAAGGTGGCTTCTCAGCAGAGCTCTGGCGCTGCTTCATCCTGGTTGGGGGAGAGATGGGGGAGCGGAAGGGGGGCGGGGGCGGGGGAGGGGGGAGGAGGAGCCTCCTCCGCCCGCGCTCATTGAGAAAACGCTCTAGTAGCATCCCTGGCCTGCTGTCTCTGCGACATCCACATCCCTTTGCAGGGAGAAGAATCACAGAGCCAAACAGGTTATGCAACCCAATTTTTGTCTTAGTCTGTAGCCTCAATGGAGGCTCTTTTAAAGTCCAAGTGCAGCAGGGAAGGTGATTGTTCAAGGACGGGGGAGGGTAATAGCTCCCACCACGACCCACCTCCCCCTGTTTTAATTTGGCTTTTGAAGACCTCCGTTGTCATCGGTGGAGGCTTTTTAATAGCCTCGCTTGCATTATGAGAGGGAAGTAAATTCCTGATGGGAGAAAAGAGCCAGGAAGTTCTCCATGCCTCTCCTAGAGCATGAGTGGAGGCTGGTGGCTTCGATATCGGTGGGGCAGTGAATCCACTCTGGGTTTCAGTCAGAACTCTAAAGGAGCTCTCCAAAGAGCACCGCCCCACTCACATTGGGTTGGATTCCAAATCAACACTCTACTTCTATCATGATGGGTGCACAAGGGGCCAACGGGTCTTGTAGAACAGGGGTGGGCCAAAGATAGATTGGGATCTACTGGTAGATCTGTGGGTGATCTGCAATAGATCAGCAAGGGTTCCTGACTTTCAGTTGTCTAACAGCAACAACTAAAAAGACCCCCTCCCCCCCAAACGCCTGGAGGAAATGCAGGGGTGGATTTTTGTGTGAAAGGACCTGTGAGCTTGGTTCTGGTACTATTCATAAATTCTTGGGCTGAGGATGTGAGCAGAGGCACCCTGTGCCTTCATTCTTACTGTCTATTCACCCAACTCAGTGAGTATTATTTTCCACCTGGCTTCAGTTGGTGGCCTTCTGGGTTCTACTAAAATGGAAAGAGACCTTGCAAGCCTCACATCTGCCTGTCCCTGCTGTACAAAACACGTGCCCTTTCTACACCTAAGGGTTTTCCCAGGAAAATGGAGGGATCATCCCTGCCTGCTCCCGGGATCCCCTGTGTGGCATTTGATGCACAGGGACGATCTTGGGATGATCCCAGGGTATAGGGCTGGTGTAGACATGCCCGTGGTCAGCCTCCTTGATTATAGGGCTCAACTGCTGACTTCGGATGACCAGACTGGGCTGGAGGAGGGAGCTGGAGTTTGAAGGATCTTGGAATTGTTGTAGATCACAAGCTGAATATGAGCCAACAGTGCGATATGGCTGCAAGAAAGGCGAATGCTATTTTGGGCTGCATTAATAGAAGTATAGCTTCCAAATCACGTGAGGTACTGGTTCCTCTCTATTTGGCCCTGGTTAGGCCTCATCTAGAGTATTGCGTCCAGTTCTGGGCTCTACAATTCAAGAAGGACACAGACAAGCTGGAGCGTGTTCAGAGGAGGGCAACCAGGATGATCAGGGGTCTGGAAACAAAGCCCTGAGAAGAAAGACTGAAAGAACTGGGCATGCTTAGCCTGGAGAAGAGAAGATTGAGGGGAGACATAATAGCACTCTTCAAATACTTAAAAGGTTGTCACACAGAGGAGGGCCAGGATCTCTTTTCGATCCTCCCAGAGTGCAGGACATGAAATAACGGGCTCAAGTTAAAGGAAGCCAGATTCCGGCTAGACATCAGGAAAAACTTCCTGACTGTTAGAGCAGTACGACAATGGAATCAGTTGCCTGGTGAAGTTGTGGGCTCTCCCACACTCGAGGCCTTCAAGAGGCAGCTGGACAAGCATCTGTCAGGGATGCTTTAGGGTGGATTCCTGCATTGAGCAGGGGGTTGGACTCGATGGCCTTGTAGGCTGCTTCCAACTCTGCTATTCTATGATTCTATGATTCTATGATGGAGGAGTCATAGTGATGGAGGAGAGAAGAGCCAGGTCATGGCCAAATGATAGCTAAGGTAAGGCGGAAGTCCAGGAAAACTCTTGAGGAGCAAAGAGAAAGGCAGGAAAGCAGCTTGGAGCTTCAAGGAGAGAAAGCCGATCCATTGCATGGACAGCCTCCTGGTAGAAGTCACAGGGGCAGAAGTGGGCGATAGGGACAGGAGTCACTAACAGCAGAGAAGCTTGGATGAACCAGGGAGGTCAGTGAAAGTGACGAGGCAAGACATCGAGACAAATGGCCAGGCGCGATGGCACCAATAATCCACCACACCGGTCTTATTTCAGATGATACATTTTGCTCTAATTAGACCATGCAGTCAAGCACAACTCATCAAGTGCTGAGCAATCAAGGGATGACCAAGCAAGTGACAACCATGCATGTGGGAGGGAGGGAGGGAGGGAAGGAAGGGGCGGCACTGCGTTGGCTCACCATTTCCCCCTTTTTCCTGCTGCCCTCACTGTTGCCTGCCTTTTCTCTATATGCTTCTTATCCTTGTCTCTCTCTCCCTAATGTTGTTTCTGTGACTGGCAGAATTTAGACCAGCCTTCCCCAACCGGGGGCCTTCCAGATGTATTGAACCACATATCCCAGCATCCCCAACCTGGGGAAGGTGAGAGCTGTTGTTCAAGGCATCCGGAGGGTGCCGGATAAGGGGGGAAAAAGGTTCAGTTTGTAACTTCCTTGGGGCATCATCTTTGATTGTTCATGTTGCCCCTAAATTGTGGAACAGCCTGCCGGAGGAGATTCATAAAATTAACTCTCTGTGTGATTTTAAGGCAGCTTTAAAGACTAGCCTTTTCCGGCAGGCCTATCCAGATCAATGTTAAATCAAGAATTTTTAAGATGTATTGATTCCTGTTCTAATATTGTTCCCCACCTCGATCCAAAGGGAGAGGCAGGTAATAAATAAATATTATTATTATTATTATTATTATTATTATTATTATTATTATTATTATTATGTCATTAAGGTCATGTTATCATACGAACGAATGGATGATCAGTCCATGGTTAGAGTGGAATAGGAACCAGCCTAAAAACGAAGAGTGGAGGGTCACTGTTTATGATGAGACCGTGAACGTGCTGGACCTCACTTAAGCTGATTTCTGTTGCATTTGTTATACGGGTGGCTTACACCGCCCCTAAGTAGCTTGTTAAATCCACAGATGTGGCAGGAAAACTGCCTTCAACATCACAGGCACGGTCGGATGACAACTCACTCTATTAGTGTGGGCGATAATGGGCTCCCCATTTTGATCACTGTCAGCGGTGCAGGAAAAGGATCCCTTATCGCCGTTATACACAGCTCATTCTGCGTCAAGGTGATGCAGATGTTAATTACTTTTCCCTTAAAATCCAGCAGCGGCATTGGTGGCAACACCAGGGGAAGATGAACGAGGCGTCTCCTCCCCCCCTGCTCCCCTCCCCCAAGAGAACCACTCAAGAAAAAGAATGATGGAAAGGGTGTGTGTGTGAGAGAGAGTGTGAGTGTGTGTGTGTGTGTGTGTGTGTGTGTGTGGTTTCTTCACCACTTTAACAAAATATATACATACATAAAGTTCTGAGAAAGCCCCTCCTTTTATTTTTAGCCGGAGAAGGCAGTAAGCTTAAATACTCCAGTTGCTGGGGAATATGGGTGAGTGGGTGCTATTGTACTATGTCCTGCTTGTGGGTCCCCTGGTTGACAGCTGGCTGGCCACTGTGTGAACAGAGCGCTGGACTAAATGGAGCATGGCTCTTCTTATGTTCTTATGATGGCTTTTCACACACTCACAGTCAGTCCCTGCACACATATTGAGACCCTGGTGCGCCCCCCCCTTTTCCAGCTTCATTGGCTGCCAGTCCAGGTCCTGGTCCAATTCAAAGTGCTGTTATTGACATTTAAAGCCCTAAACGGTTTGGGGCCAGGTTATTTGAAGGAACGCCTCCTCCCATATGTACCTGCCGGGACCTTAAGATCATCTACAGGAGCCCTTCTCCGTGAGCCCCTGCCAAAGGAAGTGAGGCAGGTGGCTACTAGGAGGAGGGCTTTCTCCGCTGTGGCACCCCGGTTGTGGAATGAGCTCCCCAGAGAGGTCCGCCTGGCGCCTACACTGTATTCCTTCCGTCGCCAGCTGAAGGCCTTTTTATTCTCTCAATAGTTTAACACTTAATTTTAACTTAAATTTAAATCTTACTGTTTTAACTCTGTATTTTAATCTTATATCAATTTTGCTGCGTGGTTTTATCCTGGTTGTGCTTTTTATACTGTATTTTGTAATTGTGCTTTTAACCTGTTGGTTGTTTTATTGTGGTTTTTGTGAACCACCCAGAGAGCTTCGGCTATTGGGCGGTATAAAAATGTAATAAATAAATAAATAAATAAATACTTCATGGAACATCAAGAAAAGTTACATAAGTAGAGAATATAAATACAGAGTAGAGGGGCAAGAAGAGCTTCCGTGAGGGCATGGAGTAAAATTAGGGTGACCATATGAAAAGGAGGACAGGATTGCATAGAAAGGGGAATTTCAGCAGGTGGCATGTGTATGCATGCAGCACCTGGTGAAATTCCCACTTCATCACAACAGTTAAAGCTGCAGGAGCACTGCCCTCTTTTGTATCTGGTCACTCTAGTATAGCTCCTGCAGCTTTGCCTGTTGTGAAGAAGAGGGGATTTCACCAGGTGCTCCAGGCATACAAATGACACCTGCTGAAATCCCCTTTTCTGCACAACAGTTAAAGATACAGGAGCCCTGTCCTCCTTTCCATAGGGTCACTGTAAGTAAAATCACAATGGTGTAGAGTAAAAGTCCACACGAAAAAAAAGTTGTAGAGGTGTGTGTCTGCATGTGTCTTAGAAGTGTCTGCCAATAACCCTTTATCTGCAACTTTTGGCAAATGCTCTTGCAGTGGTTGTAGCCGAGAGCTTAGGCTATTTGGGCAGTGTAGAAATGCAATAAAATAAATAAATAAATAAATAAATAAATAAATAAATAAATAAATTCACTATGACCTTCACTAGGCACCAGGGAGGATGTTCCCGCTCTTCTGCCTTCATCTTCCCAATGATTCCGGCGCCATCTGAATCGGAAGGAGGGATTGGTATGCAGCTGTTCATTCACTCCCTGCCAACGTAGCCTTTTGAGACTCAAAATATTAATGGGATGCTCCTCTTCACAGCAGCACCGCAAGCAGAGGGAAGAAGGACTTCCGCTTTCCTGCCCCCACCCTGATTGAACAGAGAAGCAATGCAGCAGGCAAGCGCCTTCCAGGAAATCTGAGCCTGAGGCTGGCCTCCCTATTAAAGGGCAGAACCCTATGCATGTTCAAGCAGAAATAAGTCCTACATAGGATTTTTTATTCATGATTATTTATTATTGCATTTATATCCCGCCTTTCCCCCCTCTGAAGGAACCCAAGGCGGCGTACATAATCTTCCTCATCTCTGTTTTATCCTCACAACAACAAACCTGTGAGGTAGGTTGAGCTGAGAGTCTGGGACTTGGCCAAAGTTACCCAGGGAATTTCCATGGCAAAGTGGGGACTAGAACCCAGATCTCCAACACTTTCTCCACTACACCATACTGGCTCTCTTAGGATTCTGCCCTAAGTATCTTAAGCCACAAGCTTTTTCAAATTGTACAGATTCTACAGCAACATGTGACCCAGAGACCACATACACCTAGGATGATGATATGAAAAGGAGGACAGGGCTCCTGTATCTTTAACCGTTGTATAGAAAAGGAAATTTCAGCAGGTGTCATTTATATCCCTGCAGCACCAGGTGAAATTCCCTCTTCATCACAACAGTTAAAGTTGCAGGAGCTCTACTAGAGTGACCAGATACAAAAGAGGGCAGGGCTCCTGCAGCTTTACCTGATGAAGAAGGATTTTTGTTTGGTAGTGCATGCCTACAAATGACACTGGTAGATGAAGGGAATTGGCACCAGTAGGAAGGTGGAAGAAAGAGAGGCGAGCTCTGGTGCCGTGTATAGATAAACAATGAACTTTTTATTTTTGTAATTATGTGAAAATGCATCATTACAAAAATAAGAAGTTCATTGTTTATCTATACATGGCACCAGAGCTCGTCTCTCTTTCTTCCACTTGCCTACAAATGACACCTGCTGAAATTTCCTTTACTACACAACCACGGTGGAGTCTCAAACAAGCGAAATGTAGCTTGTTTTTAAGTTAAATGCGGCTCTTTGGAGTTTCTATAGCCTGGCCACTGTGTGGGCTGATGCAGCAGTAGTCTGGCCCCTTGGGACAGTCTAGGAGATGGGGATGCTTAGTTGCTCACCCCTGAAATAAGCAGGCATGGCCCTTACCAGACTGTGAAGCACTGAATTTGGCTTGCAACATGGATTGAATTGCATCCCTGACATTTTCCATTTGAGTCTGTCCGTTAATATACTGGCTTGTATCGTAGAAGCATAGACCCACATGCCGGGATGCTTCTAGACTCCATAGACCCACATGCCGGGATGCTTCTAGACTCCTCCTCACTATGGCTGATTCAGTGGAGTGAAGGGGAGATGGAGCTCTTGCAACCCAACAGTTTTTCACCCAAAGATAGTTTGACTTACTCTGCACTGGACTCAAATAAATGGCATCTCCTTCATCTTGACTGTTGCGTGTTCAAACGTGAGTTTTTATAGAGCCTCTTCAGACAATATGTTAAGCATGGTTAGGTCAGCAAATGGTAAGTGAGCATGTTTAAACAATGGTTATGTATCCACCATGGTTAGGAATGGTTCACATGACACACTAAGCCATAATGGGCCCATTCAGAAGACACTTTAAACCATGGCTTTAACCACGGTGGTTAAGGCCACAGCTAGACCTAAGGTTTATCCTGGGATCATCCAAGGTTCACCCCTGCCTGAGCACTGGATCCCCTGTGTGTCACCTAGATGAACAGGTTTGACCCCTGGACGATCCAGGGATAAACCTTAGGTCTAGCTATGGCCTAAGCCAGAAAGCTGGGCCATGTTCAGAAGACACTTTAAACCATGGCTTTAACCACAGCAAATAAGGCTTTTTGCTTTATTCAGCCTGGCTTTCTGGCTTAATCACTGTGGTTAAAGCCATGGCTTAAGGTGTCTTCTGAACGGGGTCAACGTTTAGCTCAAACTGCTTAACCACTGTGGCTTAGTGTGTCGGCTGAACAGGGTCAAAGACTTTCATAGCCTTGGACTGCACATGTACTAAACTCCAGCTTTCTAAGCCATGGGGAAATGCCCTAACCATACTGATAGTCCTGACTGGCACCTCAACGGAGTGACTGAGGCCCAAGCATCACTCATGCCCTCATGAATGTAGGTGTGGGGTTGAAGAATGACCAAAGAGGTCCATGAGGTCACACAGAGTGACTCAGAAACTGGAGAAACAGGAAAAGAAACTTGCAGGCCAGATTGCCAACTCCTGGGGGGAGGGGGGCAGAGGTTCCCCCTCCCTGCCCTAAAGGTTTGATGGGTGGTGGTGGGATGTCACACTTTTTCATACTGCATAGGGTGACCATATGAAAAGGAGGACAGGGCTCCTGTATCTTTAACAGTTGTATTGAAAAGGGAATGTCAGGACATGTCGTTTGTACATATGGAGAACCTGGTGAAATCCCCTCTTCATCACAACAGTTAAAGTGCAGGAGCTATACTAGAGTGACCAGATTTAAAAGAGGGCAGGGCACCTGCAGCTTTAACTGTTGTGATGAAGAGGAAATTTCACCAGGTTCCCCATATATACAAACGACACTTCCTGAAATTCCCTTTTCAATACAACTGTTAAAGATACAGGAGCCCTGTCCTCCTTTTCATATGGTCACCCTACTACTGCACTGTCTTCCCCCCCCCCCCAAGTGCTCCATCTATCCCTGTTCCTATAGTGTCCACAATACTTTCACCTCCATCAATTTAGCTCTCAATATAAAAAGGAGTAAGGAAGGAAGATCCCCAGGATCTCTAGGTAGGGCTGGAAAAACGCCTGCCTGAAACCCTGGAAAGATGCTGCCAGTCAGTGTCAACAGTACTGGGCTACATAGACCAACTGTCTGCCTCCGTATAAGGCAGCTTCTTAGGTTTATCTGATAGAAAGAGAGTTTGCCACCCATTGTGAAGGTTTGAGACCTAAGGAGGCAAGGTAATAAAGTCAGGCCTCTAAGGCCTGGAGTTATTCTGTTGGGAGGGGGCATCCCTGAGAAGAGAAGTTTTATTTCTACAGTTAAGTTTCATTTCTTCAAGGTTGGGGGAAGAGGGTACAAAAAGTGAGGAGAGAGCCAGCTGAGAGAGCAGGAAAGGACGAGAGCATGAGGAAGAAGTAGCTGGAAAAGTCTAAATGCATCTAGGGTAAAGGACTTGTGGTTTTGCAACTTTTATTTTCTTTTAATGCCTTTGTATCCCTCAGCTCTATTGACTAAACACCTATATTTGTAATTTTGGTTGTTTTAATGTCCTAGTAAACTGCTGTGTTAAGCCACAAACATCTGGAGTGTTACTCACCCCATGTCTACCCCACATTACTCGGAAGGGGGAAGTGGAAGGTGGGGCTCTAAAGGAGGCAGAGATCTTTAAGGAGTTACTCAGAGGGTCCGGGACACAGAAGGAATCTTGACAGCTGCCACAGTGCATAAGATTTATCCAGGGTTACATCTGCAACCAATGACCTTGGCTCAACATACTTGAAGAAGCATAATGACACACACACACCCATCATCCCATCAAAAGCAGTGTGATGAAGAGAGTTAGCAATATGCTGCATTAATGGCTTGTTGTGTTCTGTTATTCAGTTGTTGTTTCTTTGAACTAAGACAAAAATGAACAGAAGGGGAACGTGCCATGTACCCAGCCCCTGCTTCAAGGAGCTGCTTCAGAGACAGGGATTTCAAAG
The DNA here is from genome assembly GCF_023053635.1 of Elgaria multicarinata webbii. Taxonomy (NCBI): domain Eukaryota; kingdom Metazoa; phylum Chordata; class Lepidosauria; order Squamata; family Anguidae; genus Elgaria; species Elgaria multicarinata. The sequence continues at coordinate 11,531,599 of NC_086178.1, read as the reverse complement.
AACAAGGCCATTATCTTCTCATCCAGATAATTCAAATCTCTTGTAAACAACCCAGATGTCTTTTTTCCTGTCCCAAATGGCTTTTGCTTAGTCTGCATTTCTCATATGGAATCAACCTTGTGACTCCATCGTAAGGTTTTTTGAGGGCATCAGCCTAGTGATGGAGCTTACAATAAAGACGGGTGGTCAAAACGCCGTACCCTTTTATTTACTTTATTTATTTATTACATTTATATACCGCCCCATATACGAAGCTCTCTGGGCGGTTTACAAAAGTTTAAAACAGTGAACATTAAAAACAAATATACAAGAATTTAAAAGCATAAAAACAGCAATATCGTTTAAAACAACTATTCTGGGGTCAATTAAAAAACTCAGCATATGTTGTTAAATGCCTGGGAGAAGAGAAAAGTCTTAACCTGGTGCCGAAAAGATAACAACGTTGGCGCCAGGTAAGCCTCGTTGGAGAGATCATTGTAGAATTGGGGGGCCACCACTGAAAAGGCCCTCTCCCTTGTTGCCATCCTCCGAGCTTCCCTCAGAGTAGGCACTTGGAAGAGGACCTTTGATGGTGAGCATAGTGTATGGGTAGGTTCACATCAGGAGAGGCAGTTTGTCAGGTATTGTGGTCCCAAGCTGTGTAAGGCTTTATAGGTTAAAACCAGCACCTTGAATTGGGCTCGGAAACGTATAGGCAGCCAATTCAAGCGGGCCAGAATTGGTGTTATATGTTCAAACCTTCTGGTTCTGTTATCAATCCGGCCGCTGCATTTTGCAACCTAGTAACAAAACATTCCTGGAAGAGATGCATCTTCCTCTCCTTTGCAGGGCTCATTCTTGGCAGCAATGGCAGTGTCTTAAGCCAGTCACATGTACTAGGAACGGATTCACATAAAACACAAGTCCTAAACTGGGTGCTTTGTCTTGAGTGGACGGGAACTCAGCTGACTGGATGCCCATTTAGGGTCCTTCATCTCTTCCTATATCTATGGTGTAGTAACTTGAACTTGCCAGCCTGACAAGACATCAAACCTCTTATGAGTAAAGGGAATGATTACAATTAGTAGTGTGACAATAACAAGCTTTTAGCTTATTAACGGTTTGATTTGTTTTTAGCTGTGTATACCTATTATTTTATATTGTTTGTATGATTTTATCTGTACGCCCCCCTGAGATCCTTGTGATATGCAGCGGGATAGAAATGTTTTATAAGTAATAAAATAAATAAGGAAAGGAGGACAGGGCTCCTGCATCTTTAACAGTCGTATTAAAAAGGGAATTTCAGCAGATGTCATTTGTATGCATCTGGTGAAATTCCCTCTTCATCACAACAGTTAAAACTGCAGGAGCCCTGCCCTCTTGACCAGCTACAAAAGAGGGCAGGGCTCCTGCAGCTTTAACTGTTGCGATGAAGAGTTAACTTTTTTAACCGCTTTGTTAAATAGAGTTTAATAAAGTGTATATATATATATATATAAAAGAGTGAATTTCACCAGGTGCTGAAAGTCCCTTTTCTATGCAACTGTTAAAGAAACAGGAACCCTGTCCTCTTTTCTATATGGTCACCCTAATATTAGAAACGCATCATGCATCCGTGGCAGCTGCTAATAGATTCCTGCACTTAGCACAGTGATCTTCACTATTTTTCAAGCAGAATCTAGTTTGGCTCTAAGCATCGCCACAGAGGCCACTTGGGGGCCTTTCCTGGGCCCTTGGGTGAGGGGAGGGCTCTCCTGGCCCCCCTGCCAAGCAGTGATGGTGTACACCAGACTTGGCTGTAGGCTTTTTAAAGCCCCTCCTCCTTCCTCCCCTCCCCACTGCCCAAGCAAGGCCTCCTCAGTCAGCTACCAGGCAGGCAAATTCCAGCCGGCTCACTTGCGCCTTGGATTGAGATGGATCTTTTGCTCGTCTCTGCAAAATCTCCTTGCTCTCTCTTTTTCGCACACACATTTAATTTCCCCTCCAGTGCATCTAGCCAACCGTGTTGCCTCTTGGGCTCCTCCCCTGCACAGCTCATTGGCTGATTGCTCCTGCATTGTCCCCTTCTCCCCCAGGCACCTCACAGCTGAAAAAAATGGCAGGTCCCCGCCCGCCCCCCTCAGCTCCCAAGCCCTAAAGCCGCCTCTGCTAGCCCTGATCTCAGCAGCCAGCCCATCACTAAAACAAACAAACAATAAGGAAAAGCTAGAGAGCTCCTCCTGAGCACGAGCAGTTACTGCAGAGAGAGAAGGAGTGGAGAAGCCTCACTAGTGCTCACTAGGACCTGCTACACTGGCCTAGCTGGTGTTAGAAAGTAGGGTATATAGAATCATAGAATTGGTGAGTTGGAAGGGGCCTATAAGACCATAGCTGAGTGATAGAGCCACATGCAGCAGGTGCCATTAAATAGGGGATCACGTAACAAGTAATGCCTGAGACCCGGGAAAGCCACTGCCAGTCGGAACTGAGTAGGCAACTTTTGGGGGCCTATGGGCACATTTAGCAGTTTGAGAAACTGTCCCGGGCACCACCGCAAAATGGCTGCCATGGGAGGCGTGGCTAGCCGCAAACGACCCAAAAGACCAAAAACAAGGTGGAGTTGGGGGCTGAGCCCCAGCACACTGAACAAGCCCCATGTCCTGCCTTGTGGGTCCCTAGTCGACAGCTGGTAGGCCACTGTGTGACCAGAGTGCTGGACTAGATGGAGCCTTGGTCTGATCCAGCAGGGCTCTTCTTACATTCTTAACTCACAGATTTCAGCCCCAACAGAAACCTATTCATAGAATCACAGAATAGTCATAGCATAGTAGAGTTGGAAGGGGCCTCTAAGGCCATCGAGTCCAACCCTCTGCTGAATGCGGGAATCTACCTTAAAGCAAAGCTGAAAAATGGCTGTCCGGCTGCCTCTTGAATGCCTCTAGTGTGGGAGAGCCCAGGACATCCCTAGGTCATTGGTTCTTTTGTCGTACTACTCTAACAGGAACTTTTTCCTGATGCCCAGCTGGAATCTGGCTTCCATAAAGCAAGTTAGAAATTCTGCAGTCTTTTCTTGCTCGTATTCTGTGTTCTCTCGTGTACTTTAAACCTTTCCTGTGGGACATGAAAGTAAACGTGGAATTAATAACTTTGCTAGGATCTGTATTCAGTGAATGTATTTGATCAAAACCCAGCCAAAAGCGCCAATTCCTTGGGAAACATCCGTGCATAAAGAACAGCCCTGCTGGGTCAGACCAAGGGTGCATAAAGTCCACATTCTACTTGCACAGTGGCCGACCACAGAAAACCCACAAGCAGGACATGTGAGCAACAGCACCTTCCTACCCATGTTCCCCAGAAATTGGTATGTCCTGCTCTCTTGCTTGTGCCATTTATTTATTTCATTTCTATAGCATCCAACAGCCAAAGCTCTCTGCTCAGTTCACAGAAATTATCATTCAGGCACACATGCCTGGTCCCTAGCTATTTCATAGAATCATAGAATCATAGCATAGCAGAGTTGGAAGGGGCCTACAAGGCCATCAAGTCCAACCCCCTGCTCAATGCAGGAATCCACCCTAAAGCATCCCTGACAGATGGTTGTCCAGCTGCCTCTTGAAAGGCCTCTAGTGTGGGAGAGCCCACAACCTCCCTAGGTAACTGATTCCATTGTTGTACTGCTCTAACAGTCAGGAAGTTTTTCCTGATGTCCAGCTGGAATCTGGCTTCCTTTAACTTGAGCCCGTTATTCCGTGTCCTGCGCACTGGGTGGATCGAGAAGAGCTCCTGGCCCTCCTCTGTGTGACAACCTTTTAAGTATTTGAAGAGTGCTCTCATGTCTCCCCTCCATCTTCTCTTCTCCAGGCTAAACATGCCCAGTTCTTTCAGTCTCTCTTCATAGGGCTTTGTTTCCAGACCCTTGATCATCCTGGTTGCCCTCCTCTGAACATGCTCCAGAGCAGTTAGCTACCACAGAGCAGGGGTCACCTTAAAATTGAAACATAAAGGGCTGACTAGTGCATGCTGGGAGTTGTCTGATTTTTTTTCCTGTCTAAACGTGCATAGGATTGTGCCCTAAGAATATTGTTTGAACCAGAAAGTCCCCGGTTAAAAGCTCACGTAAGCCATGAGATTATTAAGTGGCCGTAGGCAGGCTGCTCTCTCTAAGCCTCAGTCTGACCCATGTTGACCCACCTTACAGGATTGCTGTATGAATTACTAAGATAATGCATACTAAGTGTTTTGAACAATCAAAACATGCTAAGTAAATGTTGGTGTTTAATATTAGCCATGAGGGATAGAAACCGCTTGTTTGTATAAGTGAAGGGCTTTGCAAACTACTGGATTATTCTGCATTAAGGACCTATTTTGTGCTCCACAGTGCAATCGTAGCCATGCATGCCTGTGTTTGTGCTAGAATGGTGTGCTGTAATAATTCTTTCAAAGGATTGCCCTTTCCCCCTTAGCATAGACCCTGCCTGGCTTGAGAAATGAAGCAGTACCTCTCAGTGAGTTGTGATAACATTTCCTGCCCTGAACATTTAGGATCTCTGAGTTCTGTCTGTGGCTTGAATGTTGCAGACAGTCTGTGCAGCTTCCTAAAATGTGGGCTGAGCCTTCTGTACATCTCTTCCTGGACTATCGCTTTGTCTTGTCAGACAGGAATGAGGTGAGGAGGAGGAGGAGGAGGAGGAGGAGGAGGAGGAGGAGGAAGATGAAGATGGGCTTATGGTGGAGTTCAGTATTTGAAAGAATGGCTCATGAGATGGAAAAGATTCCGATCTTTGTGATAACAACCACCTCGACCCATAACCACACAACGAATAGGCTATCGCAGACCTGGAAAAGGTGCAGAAAACGGCAGCCAGCAAGTTCGAGCGGTTGGAGAAAGACCCTCCGTAAGGAATAGTTACAGTGTTTGGGGCTGTTTAGCTTAGAAAAATGCGAGTAAGGGGAAACTTGATAGAGGTGTACAAAATTATGCAAGGCGTGGAGAAAGTAGCCGAGACATTTCCCCCCTTTTCTCATATCATCAGAATGCAATGGGTCAACCCATGAAGCTGGATGGTGGGAGATTCAGGAGAGGTAAAACAAGAAGTCCTCCTTCACACAGCGCATAGTTAAAACTATGGGATTTGCTACTCCAAGAGGTAGTGATGGCCACCCATTTGGATGGCTTTAAAAGGGGATTGGACAAATTCATAGCGGAGAAGGCTATCAACATCTACTAGTCCTGAGGGCTCGGCGTTACTTCTGGAATCAGAAGCAGTATGCCTAGGTACGCCATGGGGAACATGAGTGGGGTGGTACTATTGCACTCATGTCCTGCGTGTGGGTTTCGCATGAGCAGCTGGTTGGTGAACAGAATGCTAGACTAGATAGACTTTGATCTGATCCAGAATGGCTCATCTTATGTTAACAGCAACATGGCCCACAGCGCCTGTTAGTGTAACCTCATTGCCTGCCTCTGTAGCTGTCTCCAGAGGGTGTGAGGGTGGGACATTTGCTTACATTGCTTGAATTATTCAGCCTGCTGGCCCCATTCCCTTCTGCTCCAGCCACACAGCCCCAAGAGTATTGCCATTCTTCCTCTGAACATAAGACTCAAGGTGTCCAAAGGCAATGGGAAGGAATTCTGAGTTTGCACACCCAGCTTTCTGGTGAAGGGGGCGCAGGGGGTCTCATTGCAAAAAGCCCCTCCAAAATCCAGCCTCTGATTCTGCAGGCTCCTCACGTTCCAGGGGTTTGGCTTCTCACCCACCCACACTTCCCCCACAAGGTGAGTACAAGCATATACTGACTGTGAAGGAGAGAAAAAAAGTTACTGAATGGGAAGGGCTCCATTAAGTAGGGTGACCATATGGAAAGGAGGACAGGGCTCCTGTATCTTTAACAGTTGTGATGAAGAGGCAATTCCACTAGATGTCATTTGTTTGCATGCAGCACCTGGTGAAATTCCCTCTTCATCACAACAGTTTAAGCTGCAAGAGCCCTGACCTCTTTTGTATCTGATCACTCCAGTATAGCTCCTGCAGCTTTAATAGTTGTGATTAAGAGGAAATGTCACCAGGTTCTGCAGGCATACAAATGACACCTGCTGAAATCCCTTCCATCACAACTGTTAAAGATACAGGAGCCCTGTCCTCCTTTTCATATGGTCACCCTACATTAAGGTGGGATGACTAAAATGCAATTACGTCTCCAACTGGGTTTCTTTCCAATCTCCACTGGATTTCAAACAATTTCTCTCATTCAGCCTTCCCCAACCTGGTATTTTCCAGATGCGTCAGACTACGATTCCCATCATTTCAGCCAGCATGGGAGTTATAGTCCAACACACCTGGATCATGGCAGGCTGGACACAGGCTGCCTTCTCCTTAACCTTTCTTTAAATATCAAAAGAAAAGGGGGGGGAACCAATTGCTCACTTTTCGAACCTTTCCCGTATGACCTGTCCTATGATGCTACCTGTGGCTTTCGTCCGCATCTTTTCCGTTTTGTCAAAACTCTTTTGGAAGTCCCACGTTAGGCAAACTGATGCAAGATACCATAAACAAAATTGCCAACATCAGAGGGCATGACGGACTTCTTGAGCCTGGGACGTGATGTTTCCGTTAACACAAGCCCAAATGGCATTGACCTTTATGGCCGCAACATCACAACTTTTGAGTCATGTACATAACGTGGTGAGCTGAACAGTGATGGAATTTTCCCATCCCAATTAACTGCTCCAAATGCCACTCATATTCCCAGTCAGGAGGCACAATGGGGAAGAAACCTCACACCTACGTCTGTTTTCATACTCAAAGCAATACAATGAATCAACACTCCTTTGCCCAATAATAATTTTAAAAATGCCATCCTTCATAGCAGTAAGTAGTCACCGCTGAATAGAAATAAAATCACGGAGCTAAAAGGAGTTTTGTAGGAGGCTTGGAGAAAACTTTCTTTCATTTCTTTGCTACAGGTGACTTAGAGGTTGGGTTGGGGTGTAGGCTTGTCCGTTTCCCCCAGCTGTTCTGCTCTGTAGATGTGGGTCAAACAAGAGATGGTCCTAACCCACTTTAGGACAAAGGGAAATTAGTGGAAGAGTTTCGCAATTCTGGGGCAAATGTTGGATAGGAGGTAAGTAGGGAAAGATGCTGATGCTAGGGAAAGTGGAAGGCAAAAGGAAGAGGGGCCGACCAAGGGCAAGATGGATGGATGATATTCTGGAGTTGACAGACTTGACCTTGGGGGAGCTAGGGGTGGCAATGGCCAACAGAAAGCTCTGGCGTGGGCTGGTCCATGAAGTCATGAAGAGTCGGAAGTGACTGAACAAATAAACAACAAAGGGAAAGTATCTTACGTGGATCGGAAACCATGTTTGGGATTGTCCAGGCCAGGGGAGAGAGCGTAGTCATGGGATCCCTAGCATAGATTGGGGCTGTTCAGACAACACGCTAACCCATGGTTAAGCTGCTAACCTTTCTGCAGCAAATGGTTAGTGAGCATGTTTAAACCATGGTTATGTAGCCACCATGGTTAGGAATGGTTCACACGATGCACTTAAGACCCTGTTGAAATGACACGCTAAGCCACGGTGGTTAAGCATTTTGAGCTAAACATTATGGCTTAGCATGTTGGGTGAACCATGGCTTAGTGTGTTGTATAAACCATTCCTAACCGTGGTGGCATCATAATCACAGTTTAAACACGCTCACTAACCATTTGCTGCAAAAGGGTTAGCGGCGTAACCATGGCTTAGTGTGTTGTTTGAACAGGCCCCAAGTCAGAGTTCACATGACGTGCTAAGCCATAATGTTTAGCTCAAAATGCTTAACCACCGTGGCTTAGTGTGTCGTCTGAACAAGGTCACTGTCTTTCCTAGTGATGAATTCTCTAAGAATGTGCCCCAAGCCCTACTTTGCCTGAAAAGGCCAAATACATTGATCACATTTGCAACCCATCTTTCCATCAAAGTCCTCAAGGTGGCAACCTGGGTCTACTCAATTCCATCCTCACAACAACCCTGCTGGGTAGCTTTGGTTGAGAAACTGTTGCCCACAGCAGCCTAGTGTGCTTTATAGGGAAGCGGAGACTTGAATCTAGGCCTTCTTTGTCCAAGTCCAACACTCTGCCTACAACAACCGTGTAGGGAAGTGTTTAAAGCAGGATTTCAGCCTGAGGATTGAATTCAGTTTTGGAGAAACTTTCTGACTGTTAGAGTGGTGTGGCATTGGAACCAATTCCCTAGAGAGGTTGATGGCTCTCCCACAATAGAGGCCTTCAAGAGGCAACTGGACAGCCATCTGTCAGGGATGCTGTAAGGTGGATTCCTGCATTCAGCAGGGGGTTGGACTCGATGGCCTTGTAGGCCCCTTCCAACTCTACTATTCTATGATTCAGGGGTGCAGTCTCACTGGCTTTGCTGAGCAGGGGGCAAAAAGAACAGGGACAAAATACCAAAAGTATCTGCATATTTTAGTGTAAGTCTTTTCAGCCTCTCAGAATTTTGGGGGAGGGGAGAACTACCCCAAAGCTGCAAAACCAACAGACAATGAGCTTGGGGTAGGGGTGGGCATTTGGGGAACACGAGAAGGCTGGATAAAGAACCAAGCAGAACAGGTCGCAGAATCGATGAACGATTCTCCGCCTTCCCTGCACTTGTCATACAGAGTATCGGATATCCTTAGAAATCTCACAGCTAGCTTAGTTCCACTTTTCAGGCCCTGACAGAAGTAGGGTGATGAGATGCAAAGTTGCTGCTGGGCCCCGTTTATAGCTGCACAGAAGATGACGCTTTGGCAAGCACAGGCTGGCAGGAGAAAAGCAGGAACTTCCCAAGATTCCATCTTCGGTACAGCTCTTAAGAGGCCCCATTCTCTTTTGCCTCTGGTCAGCTCTTGCCGGGGTGGGGGGTGGGGAGATGAAATCCTGCATATTCACTCAAAATAGCCAATCAGATTCTTTTGGCCCGAATCCCCTAGGAACGCTATAATGGAGCAAAATACTTCCTCTGCTCACTTGGGCAATTCTAGAAGGCGTTCCTCCACCTCCTGCAGTATTGCAGCGTGTTTAGCTGCACCTTTCGACTGTAGCCCACCACCTTAAACCATGGCTTTAACCATGGTGGTTAAGCCAGAAAGCCAGGCCATGTTCAGAAGACACCTTAAACCATGGCTTGAACCACAGTGAATAAGGCCTTTTGCTTTATTCACTGTGGTTAAAGCCATGGTATAAGGCAGCCTTCCTCAACCTGGGGCGCTCCAGATGTGTTGGACTACAACTCCCAGAATGCCCCAGCCAGCTGGCTGGGGCATTCTGGGAGATGCCGTCCAACACATCTGGAGCGCCCCAGGTTGAGGAAGGCTGGTATAAGGTGTCTTCTGAACATGTAACTATAGTAAGGGAGGCAGTGGTGGTGAAAATGTGAACAAAAGGAACTCAAAAGGCGACCACCGTAGAAACAAAATAAACCCAATGAATTAAATCGTCATTCAAAAAGTATACACACTTGTTTTTACTAGAATAACTATTTACAATCCAATACTAATACAAGTCTACAACAATCAACTATCACATCAGTGTAGCATTTCATTACATATCAATAGCATTCAATTGTACTTAACAATCATTTCAAACCAAATTTAAACAATCATTGCAGAAAATCCGACCCGTAGACATCAAACACTTTCATCTAATCACATCAACAGTATATTAAGACCAAATTTCGTCAACAAGGTTCATGTTATTCCTTGTTTCGAAGTATCTTCTTCAAAAACGTCGGTCTTAGTACTCTGTAAAAAATAACAATTCCAAAGTAAACACATTTGATTAGAGTTACTCCACAGCAACGGCTCTCATTTACTTCTTATTCTTTTGGCTGGTTCACAAGATAAGAACACCGCAAATTGCTTTATTCAGACAACTTACCGCCAACAGGCAGTGGAAATGTTAGCAGAACCACCTCCATTTTTAACAGGAAACTGTAAAATCTCCATTGCACACCAAGCAAAATGTCATAATGCCCTGTATGAGAATGTCTCCTTGTGTGCGTCCTTGCATCCTTGATTACTAATATAAACAAGAGTCCTGGCTCCAGCTGTCTGTGTCGAAGTTAACTTCTATAACTTACTGTCAGGCCAAAGGTATTGTTTACAGGACTGTTTAGCATAATTAGCTATGCCTCAGTGTTATGTTCTGATTGGTTAATGCTGCTACTGGGCCCTGCCCCTTGAAAGCTTTAATACTGTACCATATTCCCTATGTCTTTCGTCTGATTGCTCCCTTTGAAGAGACCAGGCCTTGATTACTAATCAATAAAGCACTTTTGAACCCTCTGTCGCTGGAATGGTGGAGTCATGCTTAAGGGCTGTTTGGATCTCGTCCTTGGGTGAAAAGAACATTGATCTAACAGAAAGCTCACGCAATCTCTCTTTATTAAGTTTTTCAAGATGAGACCATCTTCCGGTATTATATCTACACAGTATACAAAGAGCTAATTAGCTATATTTTTTCCTAAACAGGCAAAGGTCTGTGCCTTTGCACAACATGGCCTGGCTTTCTGGCTTAACCACCATGGTTAAAGCCATAGTTTAAGGTGTCTTCTGAACAGGGCCCCTGAATCTAAAGAACGGGTAGCTGCAACAGGGGAGCTGTGTCCAGATGCCCCTGAATGGGCAGTAGTATTTCCAGGAGCCTCGCACTCAAAGAGACAAAAGCGTGGATTGGAGGAGGAACCCAGGGGCCTGGCCTTTGTTTCGTTGTAGGAAATGCAATTGCCTTTTGGAAACCTGCATTGATTTCTGTGCTTCGCCAGTCGACTTCATGTCTAACGGAATCTAAGCAAACTGATCTATCGGGTGATGCTTCATAACTTATGCCCTTTAGCTTAGAACGATTACTTTGTGTGTTATTCTGGAGGCCTGAGCTATTCAGCACCCAGTCAAAGTAGATACTTTGGAATGATTGCCGAGATGAAACTAGAGCACTTGTGAAAGGAGTGACAGCTTATTGATAGAGAATGGATGCAGAATAACAATGCAAAGAAAGCTCACACATCTCTTCCGCTCACGTAGCTGGCAACTCCCAGAGAGCTGGCATTTGCTGGGGCCCCAAATCAACAGCAAACAGAGATCGTTCCTTTGAGCCTCAAGATCTCCAAGTTGGTGTGCACATTCCCCTTGGAGCGAGGCCAAATTGGTTAGGCCTCAGCTCCATCATTTATACGCTTTCTGATATTCTAGTACATGCCCCAAAGCATGGACTAATGAGTTACTTGTCCTATGACTAACAGATCCCAACATTCCAACATGGGGTGAGGGTGGGGTGGAGGGTTAGATTCTCATTTCCTCAGCAAGATAGAGCAGTAAAGCAAACAGAGAAAATTAGGTAGCTGCTTAAATTGAGGACTGCACTCTTGTCAGAGCCAGACAACTAGAAATTGTTAAGCCTGTGTATTGAAGCCTGCTTGCTTTATACCCATCTCTCTCACTATGAGAAGCCACAGCGTTGCCCAATACATCTAGGGCATGTACTAGAATAAGTTTTTAAATCTCTTTACTGGCTGCCAATTAGTTTCCAGGCAAAGTATAAAGTGTTGGTTATTACCTTGAGCCTTGTGTGGCGCAGAGTGGTAAGCGTCAGTTACTGCAGCCAAACTCTCCCCCCGGCCTGAGTTCGATCCCAGCGGAAGCTGGTTCTCAGGCAGCCAGCTCAGGTCGACTCAGCCTTCCATCCTTCCGAGGTCGGTAAAATGAGTACCCAGCTAGCTGGGGGAAAGGTAACTGCGACTGGGGAAGGCAATGGCAAACCACCCCGCTCCAAAAAGTCTGCCAAGAAAACGTCAGCGAAAGCAGGCGTCCCTCTAGGAGTTGGCAATGACTCAAGTGCTTGCACGAGAAGTTCCTTTCCTTTCCTATTACCTTGAAACCCTACATGGTTTGGATCCAGGCTACCTGCGGGATCACCTTCTCCCGTACAATCAGCCCCGCACACTCAGGTCCTCTGGGAAGAATTTACTTTAGTCTGCGAAAATTAGGCTGACAAGTATTACCCAGAGGACCTTCTCTTCTGCTGCTCCCAGACTGTGGACTGGCCTGCTGGAGGAGACTCGTCAACTTAACAGTCTTTTAGCATTTAAGAAAGCTATAAAGACTGATCTATTCCGGCAGGCCTATCCAGTGGAATTTTGGGATGTTTTTGGGATGTTTTAATAATATATACTATGTTTTTAATTCAGTTTTATGTATTTTATACTTATTGTTGTTCCCTGCCTCGATCCAAATGGAGAGGTGGGTAAGAAATAAAATTATTATTATTATTATTATTATTATTATTATTATTATTATTATTATTATTATTATATTAGAAACAAGAAAACTGCCCTTTAAACAGGCCTGTATAGATTTAATAAACAGCATATTGGACAACTGTGTAACTTCAACACCAGACCTAACTCCTCACTATTTCTAGCTCACTACACTTTGCCATCTAAGCCTCTCCATTGTCCCTTCCATTCTGCAACCACAACACACAATCACACCATCGGCCCCTTTCTCGCACTTGTAAAATTTCCCTTTGATTTATGATCGGTGTTTTGAACAACAGCAAAAGTTTTAATTCCAAAAACTCCATCCGGTTCTCGGTCTGTTCTCCCTCGGCATTTCATAACTTGGCCAGTAAAAGTGCAGGCAGGAGACAGAGAGAGCTATAATCAAAGGTGTCCTACATTCTCAGGAGGCTACAATAGACTCTCTCTCTCTCTCTCTCTCTCTCTCTCTCTCTTTTTTTGTTCTTTTGGTAGCTTTTGCTTGCTGGGTTGAATCAGAAATAAAATGAAATGAAATAAAAATTCTTCTCAATGGCTGTGTTTGAGGAGATGCTCTGTGATAGAAGTTGGGGGATATTAAAGGGCAGCTCACAGCATGATGGCTAGTTTCCTGTTCTATACGTTGTTTTTTTAAAAGTGAATTGAGGCTTTTTAAAAATATGTGAAGTATTAATAACGGAGACTTTGCACTGGAAGGAATCTCAACTACTTATATTGGGGCAGGAAGCCTTCCTCTATCAATAATGGTTATAATGGCAAAACTGAATATTTGTATTATTGTTGTATATGACTGTCACAGACCAGCAGTGTCCTATTTCAGACAAAATACCATTCCCCACTCCTCTTTGCTCTTCCCTTCCTTCTATTTCTCAGTTTCTGTGACTCTGACTGGGTTCGGACGGCATGATAACCAACGGTGGGTTAAATTGTCAACGGTGGGTTAAACAGTCAATGGCTGGCTATTGTGTTGTCTGTTGGGACCTCTTCACACCATGGTTGGTTATTCAGCTGAAATAACAAATGAAAATAATCAGCGTTGTGCAGAGTTGATTATTTGAATAACCGTTGGTTCTCATGTCGTGTATCAGGCACAGTTGACTATTTTGTCGCACACAGTTGGTTATTTTCAGCGACTACAGAATTCCCCTGGCAAGAGCAGCCAAAGCAGCGGCAGCTGCCACTCTGGTCCAGCCAGCAAAACTTGCAATGGCTGATGGGATACCAGCAGGAGGACTAGAGGGGGGGGGAGAGAGGGGGATGTGTCAATCAAACACACTGTGGGTTGTGGTGGACAGCTTGATGAAAATGTCAGCTCAGTGTGCAGCAGCTGTGAAGAAGGCAAACTCCATGTCACACATTATAAGAAAAGGAATTGAGAATAAAACTGCCTTCATTCAAATCTATGGTGCGACCACACTTAGAATACTGTGTACAGTTCTGGTCACCACACCTAAACAAATATTATAGAGCTAGAAAAAGTGCAGAAAGGGGCAACTCAAATGATTAAGGGGCTGGAGCATCTCCCTTATGAGGAAAGGTTACAACAGCTGGGATTGTTTAGCTTGGAAAAAAAGGAGGTGTGGAGACCGTGGATAGGGAGACATTTTTCTCCCTCTCTCAAAAAACTAGAACCCAACAGGGTCATCCCATGAAGCTGATTGGTGGGAGATTCAGGACAGTTAAAAGAAAGTACTTCACACAGCCCATAGTTATATACTATGGAATTCACTACCACAAGATGTAGTGATGGCCACCAATGTGGATGGCTTTAAAAGGCAGTTGGATAAATTCCTGGAAGAGAAGGCTAACCATGGCTACTAGCCCTGATGGTTGTGTGCTACCTTCAGTATCTGAGGCAGTAAGGCTGTGTGCACCAGTTGTTGGGGAACATGGGTGGAAGGGTGCTGTTGCACCATGTCCTGCTTTGTTGGTCCCTTGTTGACTGCTGGTTGTAACTTCCACTGAGTAGTGGATGAGTGGCTATAAGATTGCAGCCTTAAGTCAAACATACATTCTCCTTGCAGTAAAAGGACTTAGGAGCTAAGCCAAAGGCAGCCGAGGCAAAGAAGATTCCGAGAAGGGAGTTGGCGTCACGTCAGACAGGCTTCCCCAACTTCATGCCCTGCAGATGTGTTGGACTACACTACAACTTCTATCATCCCCTGACAGCATGGTGCCATCTGGAAGGCTCCAGGCTGGGGAAGTCTGCCATCAAAGTTCTGGGGAGATGTTTCAGGCCCATGACAAGCAACATTGTATTTATTGCATTTTATATCATGTTTTTATACTGTTGTTTTATACTTTGAATGGTTTTAATGTTTGTTAACCGCCCAGAGAGCTTCAGCTATTGGGCGGTATAGAAATGCAATAAATAAACAAATGAGGAAGACAAGAGTCTCATGGCACTTTCAAGAGAATAACAAATTTATTTGGGCATAAGGTTTGCTGGACTAAAGCCTTCTCCATGGAAGTAGCCAATGACACAGAGGTGGTTATTTGACCAGGTTAGCACATGCACAGGTGGCTTTAAGGTAGATTCCTGCACTAAGCAGGGGGTTAGACTCGATGGCCTTATAAGCTCCTTCCAGCTCTACTGTTCTATGATTCTGTGATTTATTTATTTCATTTCATTTCTATATCACCTTCATTTCTATATCACCTTGAGCTTCAGCTCAAGAGAGCTGAAGCTCTCTTGGTGGTTTGGAAAAATTTAAACCACAAGGTGCAGCATAAAATATAAAATATGGAAGCTTAAAACCACAATGGTCTGGTTCACACAACATGCTAAACCATGCCGTTTAACCACAAAATGGTTAATGGAATGCATTAAGATCAATGCATTCCATTAACCATTTTGTGGTTAAGCAGCATGGTTTAGCGTGTTGTCTGAACCAGGCCAATATAAAACTACAGCCAGAATAAAACTGAGCAGCAACACAGAGTTAGGGGGTCATCAGACAAATGTTTTATAGGCTGCTCATTACTGGGCACTCATGGATTTTCGCGGGTCCTATTCACGACGTCACCAGCCTCCCATGCATCTTCCGTTCTTTCTGGCTTTCTTCCCATGACACAAAAAGACCTCGGTAAGTCCAATTTACTTTAAAAAAATGGAACTCACCGCGATTTCCTGCTGAAGCCGGACCGGAAATTTGCGCAAATTTCCTCCATAAAGTTAAGCGAGACTGGAAATTTGCGCAAATTAGGACATTAGTGCAAATTGAACTGGAAATCAAGAACTAATATTTTCTGCAGACGTTGTGCTCACAGTCAAGGCATGCTCGCATGTTTTGCAAGTGAAACCAAAACTCTCATACAACTCAAGCTTCAGGATGCCTACGTCATGTGACCTAATGCACCCAGGCCAATGTGTATGTCAGGCTCTTCTATGCTTAGGTTGTCCTTTTCATTTCAATGATGGGAGCAGCTCTGTCCATCTCGTTCGGAGGTGGGGAACGCATGGCCTTCTAGATGTCCATGGACTGCAACTTCCATCAGCCCTGGACAGCATAGCCAATGGTGAGGAATGCTGGGAGCTACAGTCCCTCCATTCTGGAGGACCACACGCTCCCCATCCCTGGAGTAGTTCCTTCCACTGAAATAAACTGGCCAGCCTTGGTGTGAAGGAAACCCCATGTGTGCATTAGAACACGTGTGCACATGAGACATCGCCAGTGTGATGACACAGAGTACATGCTGTTCTGGTTTTGGGCAACAGCAGTTGCAGGATTAGGCACTGGTGGTCTCATTTAAGTATGAAAGCATATTATGAATACATAATTGTTGTTTCAGCTTAGGATCATCATTAATTCTTCTGGAAAGTCTGCATTCCTCTGCTTTCTCTATAACCCCATTAAATAGGCACAAGAAGAGATTCATTTTTGGCAGCAAGCTGCACAAAGATTTGCCCACCTGACAGTGGTTCCGAGGGCATTACGATAACAGTAGGAGCTTAAGTTTAAGAGTTTTCTTGACATCATCAAGTCCTTCCCCCCATCCCTGCTGTGCAAAGGCCTGATTCATCGCTGTGCCTCTTTTGTGTTTCAGGCCTTTGATGCTTCACAAGAAGATTTCACAAAGAGCAGCCAGCTGGCTTTCCCATCTCTGACATAAAAATGCCCCCAAGTTCCCGAATCTCAGTGCAGTTAATTTCATTCTTGGACATGTGTCTCTATCCAGAAGAACAGGTGCTTAGAGGGACATCGCAGACAATGCCAGGAAAATGCTTTTAAGACCATTGTTTTCCTCCCCTCTTTCATTATTTATAAAAATAATAGGTGGGGGGGGGAATGGAGAATATTGTAGAGCTGCTTCCCTTCATTATCGTTGAAAGGGTGGGTGGGTGGGGGGACTCAAGTGGAAGGCCACAAAAGGAGCATTGACATTTTGACGTCAAGGATGGAGAGTCCAAAAGCATTTCAAGCTGTAATGACCCTTCATTGGAGGATAAATTTTAAAACACAGTGACAATAAAAGAAATTATACACGCACACACACGCATGCATGCAAACACTCCGTCAGCCAAAGTTTCATTATTCCATTTGACTCGCTACTGGTGCTGGTATTGACATTTAAAGCCCTAAACAGTTTGGGGCCAGGTAATTTGAAGGAACGCTTCCTCCCATATGTACCTGCCTGGACCTTAAGATCATCTACAGGGGCCCTTCTCCGTGAGCCCCTGCCAAAGGAAGTGAGGCAGGTGGCTACTAGAAAGAGGGCTTTCTTCCCTGTGGCACCCCGGTTGTGGAATGAGCTCCCCAGAGAGGTCCGCCTGGTGCCTACACTGTACTGCTTTCGTCGTCAGCTGAAGACCTTTTTATTCTCTCAATATTTTAACACTTAATTTTAACTTAAATTTAAATCTTACTGTTTTAACTCTGTATTTTAATCTTATATCAATTTTGTTGCGTGGTTTTATCCTGGTTGTGCTTTTTATACTGTATTTTGTAATTGTGCTTTTAACCTGTTGGTTGTTTTATTGTGGTTTTAATTTTTGTGAACCGCCCAGAGAGCTTCGGCTATTGGGCGGTATAAAAATGTAATCAATCAATCAATCAAATACTTCTTGTAAGTCCCTTTTTTCAAGTGTGGACAGACTTCATACTTGCATGGTCTACTTGGTTTGTCGGTTTGTTTTAACTAAAGATCCACCAACTGGAACCTAGAGCAAACACACACACACTCTCTCTCTCTCTCACACACACACACACACACACACACACTTAGAATTTAAAAATTCTGAGGCCTATAATTTGTTTTAAGTACCCGAACTGAATGCAGTTCACAGGTTTTCCAAAAAAACAAAAACAAAAACAAAACCCACCTCTCTTGATTACTCTGAATTTTCCTCATTTCAGCAGTTTTATTTAGGGCCAGGTGGGTGTCTTTTTGATCCTGCAATCCAGCCCACCCCCCAACTTTTTTGAGTCACTGTCACATTTGGAATTTTGATAGTGTGTTGTGAGTGCTCTCACAAAATGGTTGACATGGGCGGGCTTGCCTATTCAAATGGCTGCTATGGTAGTCACAAAACACCCATTTCCCAGAAGGCAAACTGGTGTGCAATTAAAAGGAAAATAAGAACCGAAGTACCACAATAACCCTAAGATCCTAACTATGAAGCAGAAGTGAGGTCTGAGCTCCAGAACACCAAAATAGTCTTTTCAACCTTCAGAAAGGTGGCGCTTCAGGGGAACACTTCATTTTGCAGCATGCCAGCCTCCTAATTTAAAAAAACGGCTTAAAAAACACCCTTAAAATCAGGAAGGTCCCTGCTGGGCATCAAGACAGGTGCTTGCTGGCACATTCAAGTCCATGGGCACCATGTTGGAAACCCCTGTGTGAAACAATCGGAAGCCAGAAATCTTTGTTGATCTATTTCCAAACCACCCAGAGTTCTATCAGTAGATCTACATCTACCTTATGCCCATGCCTACCTTACTTCTTTATATTTTTTAATGCCCTGATCCAGCTGAAAAAATTTGCATGTATCGCTTGGTGGATTGAGAACCTGTTGGGTCATGAAGGCGATGTGACTTCAGATAAACACAACCTCCTTGAAACCCCCTAATTGCTTGCAAGGATTGTAGTGCAGCCTGCCAGCACTACATTAGATATCATGTGGATAAAGGTGATCCACCTAGACAAGGTCTACTTAGACTTTCAAAGGCTTTTGACAAAGTCACTCACCAAAGACTCCTGAGTAAACTTAGTAATCATGGGGTAAGTTGATGTCTTGTGGTTTGGCAACTCATTAAAGCACAAGAAACAGAGAGCGGGAATAAATGGTCAATTCTCCCCATGGAGGGATGTAAATGGGGGCCCCCACAAGGATCTGTACTGGGAACCGGTGCTTTTTAACTTGGTCGTTAATGATCTGGGCAGGATCTACATGTCAGGTTTTTAGCCTGTGTAAGTTTTTACTGGAACTAGGGACCTAAGAAATGTTAATTGGGATACTCATCTCAAGGCTTTGGAAAGAAGCCAGGATACTCAGGTGGAGGGTATCTGGGCAGAACAGCAAACTAGCTGATGCAATCCAGTGTTCACATTGCATGAGAACACTGTGATTGGTTCTCATCTGTATAAATATGTTATTGGTAATGAATCAGTGTGGAGAGTTTTTGTGGAGCATTATTCTGAATTGTTCTCTGTATATACTTGTACAGTAAACTTAGATAAGTAGTTAAAAGCTACTGTGTCTGAGTCTTCCTTCTTCATTGGACTATTCATTTGCTACCTGGATCCTCTGGTTCAGCTTGCATTATTTGCACTCTGTGCATGCTCTGCTGGTGTGAAACACATCACCCTCCTGACACTACACTGCTGCTTTAAAACAGTTTATAACAGCAGTGACAACTGTTGGGGCCCAGGACACACACCACATACAGTTTTCAAAACATTTTCAAAGGGTCATATCTTGCTTAGTGTAGATCTGGCCCTGGAGTTAGAGGTGAGCATAGAGCCCAGGCAGTCACTGGGCAGACCAGCGAGCTAGACCAGGTGATGAAACATGCAAGAGAATGATGTTAGTTCTCTGCCTCCATTGCACCCTTGGGAAGCTTGTCTGACAGAGCTCTTTTGAATGGCAATGGGGATGTTACACCTGAGCCCCAGGAAGGTGATGTTGGAAGCTCCATGCTCTATTAAGCTCCAGATTGGATTAGTGAATCACATTCTACATGGAGCTACCCTTGGTAACAGTTCAGAAACTTCATCTAGTACAGCTATTGGGAGGTATAGAAATGCAACAAATAAATAAATTTGTCTGCTGGAGTTCTAGCTAGTTTAGATGGAATTAGGTGGACATGATAGCACTCCTCAAATACTTGAAAGGTTGTCACACAGAGGAGGGCCAGGATCTCTTCTCGATCATCCCAGAGTGCAGGACACGGACTACTGGGCTCAAGTGACAGGAAGCCAGATTCTGGCTGGACATCAGGAAAAATTTCCTGACTGTTAGGGCAGTACGGTAATGGAATCAGTTACCTAGGGAGGCTGTGGCCTCGCTCACGCTAGAGGCCTTCAAGAGGCAGCTGGACAACCATCTGTCAGGGATGCTTTAGGGTGGATTCCTGCATTGAGCCGGGGGTTGGACTTGATGGCCTTATAGGCCCCTTCCAATTCTATTATTTTATGATTCTATGTTACATCTGTTCTGAAAGAATTACATTGGCTGCTGATTCCATACCAAGCCCATTTGAAGGTTCTAGTATTTGCCTTTAAAGCCCTAAATATCGGAAGGAGCACCCCCTCCCATATCAAGCTGGTGTGCAAACTGCATCTATAAGAAAAGTATTTTTTGTTCTACAACAGGTGTGTGTGTGGGGGGGGGTTCTACTCTGTCGTGGCGCCCTGACTTTCAAATGCCTTCCCATGGGAGCTATGGCTTGGTGTCAAAATTGTATTCCTTTCAATACCCAGTTAAAACCTTTGCTTTTCCCCACGCATTTAAAACTTGCAATTTTAGCTGGTTGCAATAGTTTTTATGCCTCTCAATGTTATTGTATTTTGATTGGGTTGAATGTTTGATTTTTTGTATATTCTGCCCTGAAATTTCTGAATGCAGGCATGGCGTATACATTTTTGAAATAAAAAAATAAACACACACACGTCCCATCCCTCCAGCTCGAGGGGGGGGTCACCTGCCCCCCTTTTTGCTTCCTGTCTTCATCTCTGGGTATGATTTTTAAAAAAATGTGCTCGTGTTCATAGTGTGGGGGCATTATTTTTTACTTTCCATATCAGGCACAAAAAATGTCTTAGGCAAACTTTGTCTGAGACCTTAAATCCACACTGATCAAATTTTTATTTATTTTTATAAAAATCCATGGTACAAATTTGCCTGGACTGCCACTCCTCCCCCATACACACACCCCATACCTGGGAAACCTCTTCCAATCCCAGATAGGTGTGTGTGTGTGTGTGTGTGTGAATAAGAGAGAGAGAGAGAGAGAGAGGGAGAGAGAGAGGAGTATGGCAGCATTGCCTAATAGTTGAAGGCAATCCTGGTCTCTATTTAATGACATTATGTTTTGCTTCACTATTGAGTCTTTGCCAGTGGAGCCTGGTGACTCAGTTTTCAGTGGGGCTGTGAATCTGTTCTGGGTTTCGGCCAGAACCAGTCAGAACTCTAAAAGAGCTATCGTAGTGCTGAACCCCTTGGGGAAACTCAAAAGGGAAACAGCTCCCACTGATCTTTGCATGTTGGTTCTAGACAATGGTGTTTTATCACATCTTTGGCGACATACAATGAAGATAAGAGTGGGGCTCCAAATACATACGAGCGGATCACGCGTGGAAATTCAGCGGTGAGGAGGAAAGCCCTCTGCACATGCTCCGAAGCACCACGTGAGTCGGAGCGTTCCGGAGCTGAGCCCCCGGCCCCCTTGCGAGCCCTATGGTTTCAGCGAAGCTTTGCTGATGCTGACAAGCAAGTAGCAAGAGCGGGGACGCGAGCAAGGCCGGCCGGCCTCGCCTGTGGTTGCAGAAAAGGGGAACACAGTGACGCTGGGGAGCGGGGAGGGGTCAGGGGCTCGGGGATCCCTGGGGGGGATCTGGGCCGGGGGGGGATTTGGGAGGGCCCGCGCCTGCCCGGGGCTCCGGGCTCCCGGGGCGTTGGGGACGGCCGCTTCCGCCCCGCTCTCCGGCCGCCTTTTGCTGCTGCTGCAGCCTCACCGCCATTCTTGCCTCGCCCCCGACGGGGCCGCCTCCTCCCTCGGCTGCCAGGCGGGCGGAGCAGGGGCGGGGCCAGGGGCGGGCCTTCCCGGGCAGGCGCCCGGCCGCTCAGCCCCGGATGCATGACTTCATCCTTCCGCCCGGGTTTCCTTTATGATGTAGGGCTCTCCCGAGCGCTCTGCTCAGACGCCGCCGAGTCTGCTGGACGCCGCACGCGCTCGCTCGCCCGCCCGCTCCCTCCATCGCCCGCCCGCCCGCCCCAACCGCACGGACTCCCGCCGACCCGCCCGGCTTCCCTCCCTCTCGATCTCTCTGGGTAGCGCCGAAGCAAGCGATCGAGCCGCCGCCGCCGCCGCGATGTCTGAGATCCTGCCCTACAACGACGACAAAGTGGCTCGCTATGGCACCGATTCGGAAGTCAGCGACATCTCCTTCAGCTGCCGCCTCCAGGACACCAACTCCTGGAGCAACCAGTCCAAGAGGCCCCCCAAGCTGGGCCAGATTGGCAGAGCCAAGAGAGGTAAGCGGCGCCCGCGCGCGGCTGCCTGGCTTTGGCGCACTTTGCGCGCGCGGCGGCGGCGGGGGGTGGTGGCATCGCCTCCACCCCCATAACACCATCAACACCCCCCCCCTCCTGGCCCCTGCCCACAAACGGGGAAGGGAAGGCGGGCAGGCCAACCAACCACCCCGCGAAACGGATCCCAGCGTCCTCCTCGGGAGTAAATCGAAGCTCCCCACCACCACTCCAAACCCGATGGGTTGGTTGACCCCCCTCCCCTCCGCCCGCACTTCCTTCGCCGTCTGTCTCTCGCTTTGCACCTGGGATTGTACATTCTAGCCGGATTGGTGCAGGCGGATCCTGCCGCAGAGGGACAGGGGCGGATCGATCACTGCCCCTCTAAAAAACCCACCGCCCGGCACACATCGAGATCCCCGTTTCCTCTGGCAGCTGGTCTCCGATCTGGCCCATTTGCCGCATAAATCCCACTCCTCCCCCAAACAAGCGCACACGCGCACGCACGCACACACACACACGCACATCTCCCCCAAGGCTAAGGTGCTCCCCCGGCGCCTCTAGCCTGTTCCCCGGGCTGGCTGCGCTCGCTTTTTAATCACCTTAGTTGGCGGGCTCTGCGCTCCATCTGGAAAAGGCAGGGAGCCATTTTCCTGGAGCGGATTTCGTTGCCAGATGTTGAGGGGGGGGTGGAGGCGGCGGCAGCGGCAGCGGCAAATCAAGCCCCATAGCAGCCCCCAAGGGACGGCAGGGCAAGGGGGCTTTGGTGGACCGAGCCCAGCCGGGGCGCCAAGAGGTGCTGAGCTTCTCTCCTGCTGCCCCTTCTGACGGTGTGATGTGTGTTTACTCTCCTGTCCCTGCAGTTGTGATTGAAGATGATAGAATAGACGATGTGTTGAAGGGGATGACAGACAAGTCGCCTTCTGGGGTATAAATCAGCACGGAAGGCGCCTGCACCCAGATGCAGACTGATCCCTGAATTTTTAAGCACTTTTGGCTGTGCATGTTTGTTGGGATTGTGGACAAACAAGGAAAGCAAAGGAAGGAGATGAGGCTGCTGGCAACACCCTCCACCCCCAACGCAGACCCCAACCCGAAGAGGTAACTGATGGGGGCCACCATCTCACCCTCCTCCGCATCAACGGAGAGCCAAGGGACAAAAAGACCTTGTCGCCCAACGCTATCCTGATTACCAATGCACGATGCCCAACCCCGGAGTTGCGACGTCCACGACCCTTCTAGAAGGAGCTTCCTTTTTTCTTTTCCTCTTTTTTGGTTGCGGAATGGAAGCTCTCGCGCCTTGGGGAGCTGTCCACTTCAGCACTGCCGCTCGGCGCACGCCGGCCATCTCCCTACGCGCCCGCTCTCGGGGAGCTGTCCATTTCAGCATCCTCCCCTGGGATGCTCCGGCTGCAAAGCCGTCCATGGCAGCGGCTTTTCCTGCGCCCATGCTGGGTGCTGTCTGTTTCCCTGTATTCCAGAACCTTCTATCCCGCACCCCCTCCCCCGCAATTGCTTCCACCCAGTCCACAGCAGCAGCAGCAACAACAGCAGTGTAGCGTCCCCTCTTTTGTCTTGGGTGACCCCAGGCCATGACACGAAGGTGCTGTTTCTCTGAGAGCGCTGAGCCACGGGATCGCCCAGTGCTCTCCATTTTTAAGGTGGGTGGTGGTGGTTCTCCTTTAGCCATGCACTTTACGCCTTTCCCTTTTCCGGGGGGTGGCTGTGTAGCTGACACCTGCATAGACATAAGATACGTATATACATATACAGACCCACACTAACAATAACAGTTCCATTGTATTTGGAGTCACCACTTCTGTATTTCCAATGGACAACCGCTCCATCCTACACAGTAGGTCCTCTGACCCCTACAAACCAACCCGTAAAAAAACCAATCCGTTTGCAAAATACCAGCAGTTTGGAAGCAAACCCAAAGCCAGCAGTGCTGAGTGGAAGACAGAGAAGGTTCGGATGCGGATGGACTATAATAATAATAATTCAAAAAGACAGTGATTGTTTTTGCTGTCAAGAGACATTTTTGCTCCATCTTTTTTGCATGAGCTTCCTGGTCTTGGTGCCCACGTTTCGGTGCCACTAGTCATTCCACTATGGCACGCTTCTTTTTAACAGAAACTCCTCATATTTGTATTTTTATATCCGAATATTTGTTAACAACAATCTGCTAATGTCTAATGTCAAAACGTTGCATCAAAAGATTGTTTGTATTTTTTTTCCCATAAAAAGAAAGTGAGACAAGATTTTTATAAGATGGATTTCCCTTCGGAAGGCAGATATATTGAAATAGTTGGCTATCTTAATTATATATCAGTATTGGACAGGACTTCTTGAATGTGTTTCAGGTTTTGCACACATCATCGTTAACAAGAAATGTATTTGAAGAGTCTTATACTGTGATCAATGGCTTTGTTGATGGACTTTGTAGGAACATGATGAATTTAGAAAAAAAACTATTGCACTGTTTATGAATGTGTTCAGATAACTTGCTGGTTATTTGATGCCTCTTTCTTAGGAGGAGATGTTCAGAGTTGTTTTTAATTTTGTACTTTAATTTAATTTATTTTTTTTAAGAAGCTAATTCTTGTCCATTGTGCATGAAAAACCATCATCTTTTCAATAATATACAATGACATTTTATGAAGACAAGCAAAAAATAATAATATTGTCATAACATTCTAAGAATGACCCATTGTAAATTTTAATGCCATTTTTCACTGTACTGGTGAACAAAACTCAAATGAATAAATACATACATGTACTGAAATGGAAGTAGACAGTTCTGAGTATCTTCCTTAGTAAAGATCAAGCACGATCTAGAAGCCAGTGGTTAGCAACACAACAGCTGCTACGGCAACTTCTCCACCAGCCAAGGACTCCAACCCATTGACAGAAATGGCTGAGAGATTGTTTAAAAAGCAATTACTGTTTTCTCTGGGGAATCATGTAGGAATCCTGCCAAGGACTGTGCTGAGCTATAGACCTTGACCCAGGTACTTTCTCTTTCTCTTTTTCTCTCTCTCAGGGCAAAAGGCTTAGGTTCTAGGAACCAGGCAGAGAGAGCCAGGTTTTGAGCCAGAGATATTCTAGCTATGGAAGCCTAAATCTCTGCAGTTGCCTGATTGGGATGGCAAGAACTAAATGACCTAGTTTTGCATGATAGACAGAAATAGAAATTCAAGCAGCTGAGCAGCTTGTTGGCTGTTAAATATTTTAGCAGAGCATCTCAAAGGAGCTGCCCTTTTCGCCTTTGGGAAAGGGACGGGGCTCTGTGGAGGAAGGCAACGGTGCAGAAATCGGCTCATTGGGGGCACCTGCATTGTGCGGGAGAGGGGATGCCTGAGAAGAGAAGTCTGCTGCATTTAGTCTCAGTTGAGAGGGTGGCAGGCTGATAGCAGCACAGAAGGGGTGGCCCAGGGAGAAATGGCCATGACCATTAGCAAGCCCTTTGCTGGAAAAGCTCACACTGGGAGCCATCCATGAGGTGCCTGGATCCATTCCAAGCAGGAGGCCTAGGGAACGTCCTTCAAGCCCTTGGGAAATGTTTGCAAACGAGGGACAACTCTAAGGAACTCTAAGGCGTGTTTATTTCTCCTTCTATACATCCTGGGATTGCTCTGGATGGGTTTTTGTTTTCCCCCTTTGGAAAACATTCATTTGGTTTCTTTAGTGGAATGCTGCTTCTGTTTTGTTTGTGCCGTTTAACTCAAAAGGACTCCTTTGCCAAGAAGTCCCTGCTGACTCCACTGATAATGCAACCCAGCAAGCTACAAAGCTATGCACTTGCAGAACTAAGGGCATGCAAAACTAGGGGCAGGGGGGGGGAATACAGAGAGCGATTACAGGTGCAAATGCAGGGCTAGACACCAACACACAGATGCAAACAAGGCAGCTGAACTGTTCAGCACACAATTAACTGGAACGCATACAGGCAGGCACGGATCCTGAAAGAGAGATCCAACAGCTGTATCATCAACACAGGTATTGAGAGCAACAGATGCACATGTAGAGGTAAGCGGTTATACATTCACTCTTAGGAACAATCGTATAGCATTGCACTCACAGCTACAGGCGTCAGCGGTGCGCACACACACATACTGTCAACTACACCTGAATAATCACAACAGAAATGCCACTCATTTCTAACCAAACCACCCCACCCCTGCAGTTTTAAAAGAGTAAGGGGGAGAGGGTGGGGAGTTAATTTCCGATTCTCTGAAATGTAGCTCTGCTGGTGAGGAAAACTCCCGTGGCTCCAGAAATTCTGGTTTTTTGGGGTGCCTGCTGATTGCTCAGTCAGAGATACATGGCTGTGTCCTTTGGCAGCTTTGCCAGCTTTTTTGCCATGCTGCAGTCTCTGATGACGCTGCTCCTAACGCCTCAGGCTCTGCTCAGCCCCAGCTGGCTCTGCACAAGGAAGTGCTTTACAATCAGACATTTTTTTTTATTCACAAGCTAATTCCCCCTCCTGAATAGCAACATTTAATTAATGGTATCACCTGACACCCGAGATCCCCAGGCAGTCACGGCTACCTGCTTCCTGGAGTCATCCACTTCTTCCTAGCAGCAGTGACTCAAGCAACCACCAGCAGCATCACAAGGACATGTCCAATATCCAGGGTCCTATTTACGTCTCTGCGCTCTGCATCATCATAGAATAGTAGAGTTGGAAGGGGCCTCTAAGGCCATTGAGTCCAACCCCCTGCTCAATGCAGGAATCGACCTTAAAGCATGCCTGAACGATGGCTGTCCAGCTGCTTTTTGATGGCCTGGAGTATGGAAGAGCCCACGACCTGCCTAGGTCATTGGTTCCATTGTCATACTACTCTAACAGGAAGTTTTTCCTGATGTCCAGCCGGATTCTGGCTTCCTGTAACTTGAGCCCATTATTCCGTGTCCTGCACTCTGGGAGGATCGAGAAGAGATCCTGGCCCTCCTCTGTGTAACCTTTCAAGTACTTCAGAGAATCATAGAATCATAGAGTTGGAAGGGGCCTATAAGGCCATCGAGTCCAACCCACTGCTCAGTACAGGAATCCACCTTAAAGCATGCCTGAAAGATGACTGTCCAGATGCATCTTGAATGCCTCTAGTGTGGGAGAGCCCACCACCTCCATAGGTCATTGGTTCCATTGTTGTCCTGCTCCAACAGTCAGTAGGTTTTTCCTGATGTCCAGCTGGAATCTGGCTTCCTGTAACAGGTAGAATTCACCACTGCAAGTTCTAGCGATGGTGGTATAGCGGGGGCTTAACCTTGGGGCCCAAAATCCAGGGCTCTGCAGCCCAGGGAGACCCCAAATGACCACCCAGAGGACATCTGAGGCAAACTCCATTTTATTCCTGTAGGCATGATAGTACTACAATTTAAATGAGGTTAAAAAGCAAAACTGCATCTTCTCAGATATTATTATTATTATTGTTATTGAAATCAGGGTTGGCAAATAATTTCATTGTTCTAACGTATCAGGAATGGCAGAAGCCGTTTTAAAGCATGGAATGGCAGTGGGCTGAGGTGGGGTAGAGTGTGGATCTCATCAAAGGCTTCTGGGAAGGCAGGGGTTCCGTTTTTGCATCCAGACCCTGATTCCTCAGTTGTTGCTTTATGATCGAAAACAAGGGTGGAAAAGAAAACATTTCTTTTCTTTTCCTCTTTCTGTTGAGGGCCACATTTCCTCAGGGTTACTTTGTAAGGAGCTACATGCCAGTCATAGGTGGGGGTCAAACCGGCAGTGGGCGGAGGCACCCCCCTCTCTCTGTCACTCCCTTCTGCTTCCTCCCTCCCCACCCAGAGGGTTGCCAGAATCCTGAACTGATGGCTTGCAAGAGGACTTCTGAAATTACACTGGGGGCCACCCAACCCTGTTCTAAAATCTGGAACTATAGAGAACAGGCAACTTGATGGCCAACGAAGCAATGAGCACCTGCTTTCTCTTTTACTTTGATCATGTTTCTTTTAGAACATGTGTGCTTTGTTCCATTAGGAATTATAAATTGTCCTTGGTTCCAAAACTGTGCTTGCTCCCACACTAGAGGCCTTCAAGAGGCAGCTGGACAACCATCTGTCGGGGATGCTTTAGGGTGGATTCCTGCATTGAGCAGGGGGTTGGACTTGATGGCCTTGTAGGCCCCTTCTAACTCTGCTATTCTATTATTCTATTATTCTATTATTCTATATTGAACAGATTTTGGGTTGCCTTGTGTCTCCAGGCTACAAACCTACTCACACTTACCAGGAAGCAGGCCGGATGGAGTTTCGGAGAGCCCTGTATACCTCCTAATACCACCGGACATAACAAGATGTAATAAATGTTCAGTCCTGGATCCTTTCCTGTTTTAGGAAGGTGATGCCAAAGCATAAAGGGATGAGATATCCTTAGCTTTCCTACATGTGAAGATTTGTTAGTCACCCATCACAGGCGGTTGCTGAGTCGGGAGAGGTAGCTCTCTCCAAGACCAGTAGCCCAGCTCTGGACAGAACACCAGTAGCCTGGGTTGCTTTTTAATAAGGATTAGATAAATTAATGGGAGGACAGACCAAGCAAACCGATATTAGCTATGTATTAGCAAAAAGAAACCTTCAGATCAAATAGCAAAATGCCCCAGATGTTGTAGGCAGGCAACTGGAAATAACCCTCAAGGCCAGCCCATGACATTTCACTGCCATAGCCAAAGGACAAAAAAGTGGCCCTTCACTCCACATGCAGAAACCTTCCGGACCAGTAGCCAGTGGAGGCTGGTGGCTCCGATGTCAGTGGCGCAGTAAATCCGCTACGGGTTTCCGCCAGAACTCTAGTGCACCTTGGATAGCTTCTTTGGAGTTCTGACTAAAACCCGGAGCGGATTTACTGCCCCACTGACATTGGAGCCACCAACCTTCACAGCCCCCTAAACTAGCCACTTGCCTTAGGGGTGTTGGTGGATACGATCCTGTTAACTGCAAGTCCAGTTGGCTTCTGTATGAGGAATGGGGAGGGGGAACGACCTTTTCCTTCACCTCCCGCTGCAAAATGTTTTGACTCTCCCCTACCTTTCTGGCCTGAAATCGAGGGTATAAAAGCTACATCCTGTAAACCATGTCCGGGTAACTTGGGGCCCTCCAGAAGTGTCGGACTATTCTAATATTTATCTATCACATTTATATCCTGCCTTCCCTCCAAGGAGCCTAAGGTACATGATCCTCCTCCGCTCCATTTTGTCCTAACAGTAACCCTGCTGAGAATCTAAAAGAAGGACTTCTTCACACAGCACATAGCTAAACTATGGAATTCACCACCACAAAATGTGTTGATGGCCAACAATTTGGAAGTCTCTAAAAGGGAATTCGACAAATTCCTGGAGGAGAAGGCTATCAATGGCTACTAGTCCTGCTATGGGCTACCTCCAGTATCCAAGGCAGCAAGTCTATATGCACCAGTTGCTGGGGGATATGGGTGGGAGGGTGCTGTTGCACCCATGTCCTGCTATGTTGGTCCCTGGTCGACAGCTGGTTGGCCACTGTGTGAACAGAGTGGTGAACTAGAATGACCCTTTGTCTGATCCAGAATGGCATTTCTTATGTTCTTATGTTCATGGGTTGATCTGTTGTGTGAACCCACGTGCACCAACGAAGCATGGTTTGTTAACCTCGAACAATCCATGAAGAGAACCTAAGATTTGCTGTTAGGTTGTGAAGCTCAATGGGACATGAGAAAGATGGAGCCCTCCCTGTACATTCCTTCCTCTTCAGGCATTGCATGTTGCCAACTACTAATCCTGATAGATATGGGCTACATCCAGTATCTGAGGCAGCAGGTCTATATACACTAGTTGCTGTGGAACATGGTAGGAGGGTGCTATTGCACCCATGTACTTTCCCTGGTCGACAGCTGGTTGGTCACTCTGTGATCCAGCAAGATGTGTTGATGGCCAACAATTTGGAAGTCTTTAAAAGGGAATTGGACAAATTCCTGGAGGCGAAGGCTAACCATGGCTACTAGCCCTGATGGTTATGTGCAACCTCTAGTATCTGAGGCAGTAAGCCTGTGTTCACCAGTTGCTGGGGAACATGGGTGGGAGGGTGCTGTTGCACTCATCTCCTGCTTGTTCATCCCTGGCCGATGGTTGGTTGGCCACTGTGTGAACAGAGTGCTGGACTAGATGGACCCTCGGTCTGATCCAACAGGGCTCCTCTTATGTTCTTAACCTGCTTGTTCACCTGCCTCTTGTTCTGGCCCAGACAACAGTGGTGGTGAGGAGGAGGAGGAGGAGCAGGAGATACTACAGCCTACTTGCTCACCATCTTTCTGCCAGCAAAGCAAGCCAGTGAAGAGAAAGAGTAGGAGCCATCGCAGCGAAGAAAGTAGCCTCGCTGACTGAGGGGGTTCCAAGGAGGGTGTCTTGCCAAAGAGCCCTCCAATACCTGGAGCGGCCCCTCTAACTAGCATAGCCATTGATGAGGCAGGGTGGTAGGTGCAGTCTAACAACATCTGGAGAGCCACAAGTCGCCCACCCTTGGTATAAAGCAGATTTTCATAGATTCATAGAACAGTAGAGTTGGAAGGGGCCTATAAGGCCATCGAGTCCAACCCCCTGCTCAATGCAGGAATCCACCCGAAAGCATCCCTGACAAATGGTTGTCCAGCTGCCTCTTGAAGTCTTCTAGGGTGGGAGAGCCCACAACCTCCCTAGGTAACTGGTTCCATTGCCATACCGCTCTAACAGTCAGGGAGCTTTTCCTGATATCCAGCTGGAATCTGGCTTCCTCTAACTTGAGCCCATTCTTCCATGTCCTGCACTCTGGGAGGATCAAGAAGAGATCCTGGCCCTCCTCTGTGTGACAACCTTTCAAGTACTTGAAGAGTGCTATCATGTCTCTGCTCAGTTTCCTCTTCTCCAGGCTAAACATGCCCAGTTCTTTTGCATCTTAACTTTAGAATAAACAGAGTTGTTCTGAAGGTTGGCCTTCCCTTTCTTGCTGAACTTTCCCTCGATTTCCTACAGGTCCTAAACCCATCCACTCACCCACAAAATCTTGCATGAAGAATTACCTACAGGTTACATAGACAACGGACCAATTTCCCCACCCCCAAACCCATATATCTTTTATTCATATCGCAGGACCTGGGCTTTTAAGGACACACACATACTGATTGCAGCTGCTGTGTGCGTGCGTGCGTGCGTGCGTGTGCTCACATCGATATGTATCTGTTGCATTTTCCCTTCAGGTAGCTGCAGACTAATGTCTAAGTGGTGGCTGGAGGGACGTACAGCAAGCAGGAATCTACCAGGAGATGAGGTGCAGCCTTACATCTTGTCTCTAGGCAGAAAGAAATGCCCTGCACGCTTTATAGTTTTCTAGTTCTTGCCCTAGGGGGCAAAAAATGGGGTGGTACTGAGCTCCACCGCCAAACTGTGCACGTCACTCCTACCCCAATTTTTCCTAGGGCAAGAATTAGAGGGCGGGGGGGGGGGGGGTAATCTAAAGCACGCATTGGCTTCCCATCTGCCTCTCACTATTCCCCACCCTGGGCCCATGGAGGCTTTCTTCACGACTCAGTGCCTTTCTAGAACAGCCTCTTTCAAACCAGGAAAGCAAAGCAGCAAGTGAAAACAGGACGGAGAGGAGAGGCAGGCAGGAGGACTCCGCTCCTCCAGGCGCAGCGCAGCATGAAGCAAAAC
This sequence comes from Elgaria multicarinata webbii, assembly GCF_023053635.1. NCBI lineage: Eukaryota > Metazoa > Chordata > Lepidosauria > Squamata > Anguidae > Elgaria > Elgaria multicarinata. Next base: position 11,499,966 of record NC_086178.1, on the reverse strand, counting down.
CCAGGCAAAGAACAAGCGCGGCGCTGCGGTCTCCATGCAACCCCCCCACACCCATAAAGCCTGTTAACAGATCACTGGTCAGGACTACCACTGCACAAGGGAGCACCAATGGATGATATCGATCTGTCCGTGGCTTCCGGCGGTTTCGGCGGAATATCTCGATTGTTTGCCTGGGTCCCCCACTGTGCTTGCTGGCAGTAATGAGGCCTAGGCTGTGTTTCGCACGAAGCCATCGGGGAACAGAGAGAGGAGGCAGAGGGAGAGAGAGAGAGACAGCACCCAGCCCCACCTTCCCTGCATCACCTCCCCAAAAAGGCCTCTGCAAACAAGGACAGGAAATGCTGGCTGTAGTCAAAAGGTTAACCAGAAGGAAAGTTTCTCTCCAGTGGCGAGAAAGATTCCCAGCAGCGATATAGAAGTTTGCCCTTCATGGCTTTCCAGCCCTCGGTAGACCAGCTGTTCTGTTCTGCCTCAGCTGCGAAACCCATCTTTCACAGGCCAAGCTTAGGATTCAGTCCCAGAATTTGATTTCATTGCTAGGGCACAGCCTTGGATGATAATGAGGCGGAAACAGAGAGAAATGCAACTCTGGGCATATGCAAAGTGCAATTTCCCTTGCCGTTGAATATAACTATTGTCAGCCCACACATGTATCTGCAGGGCCGGCCCCAGATATTTTACTGTCTGGGGCAAAAATGGTGGTGGGGCCCATCTCCTTCCAATGGTGCTTCCACCCACCTATGCCAAGGTTACGAATCATCAAAAAAGAGGTCAAAGGGGACACAGATTAGCATGAAATGTACATATGCTAATCAGATGAAAATCATTACAATTTAAATAGAAATACAATATATCTCACCATAGTGTGGGTCACTTAATTGGTGTGCCTTCCTCATTCTGCTGTCCAGGTGCTGTTGTGGAGGAACTCCAAGGCCCATTTCTTCCTTTATCTTTAGACCAGACCCCACCTTTCAAACAGAGGACACCCTCAAAGTAGGAGATAGTCCTTTGTCAGTCCTTCAATCAGAGGACTGACCACTTTTCCCCCCTTTTTTTTTTAAAAAAGGGAGAATTGGCCACCCCAGTACACAAAATCAACCAAATTATTTTGTCACGCGAAGCAGAAAATCTCACAAACACCTCTCCTAATCCCTCGCAGTAAAAATACAACAAAAAATAACTAAGTAAATGACTATCAGTTTGCTGTGTACGGCTGCTGAGAAAAAGCGCAAATTCCACGTTAGGCATAAATAGGAAAGGAATCAAAAATAAAACTGCCAGTAACATACTGCCCTAATACAAATCCATGGTGAGACCACACTTGAATGTACAGTTCTGGTCACCACACCTGAAAAGGGGTACCACGGAGCTGGAAAAAAGTGCAAAAGAGGCAACTAAAATGACCAACGGGTTGGAGCATCTCCCCTATGGGGGAAGGTTACAACAACTGGGATTGTTAGCTTGGAAAAAAGAAGCTAAGGGAAGACATGATGGAGGTGTACAAAATTATGCATGGTGTAGAGAAAGTGGATAGGGAGACATTTTTCTCCCTCTCTCAAAATACTAGAACCCGAAGGGGTCATCTCATGAAGCTGATTGGTGGGAGATTCAGGACAGAAAAAATGACTTCTTCAGAAGACAGAAACAAACTTCAAAGTGATCTTGATAGGCTGAAAACAACAGAATGACATTTAATAGGGATAAATGCCAAGTTCTACATTTAGGAAATCGAAACCAAATGCACAGTTACAAGATGGGGGATACTTGGCTCAGCAATACTACAAACGAGAAGGATCTTGGAATTGTTGTAGATCACAAGCTGAATATGGGCCAACGGGTCTTGTAGAACAGGGGTGGGCCAAAGATAGATTGGGATCTACTGGTAGATCTGTGGGTGATCTGCAATAGATCAGCAAGGGTTCCTGACTTTCAGTTGTCTAACAGCAACAACTAAAAAGACCCCCTCCCCCCCAAACGCCTGGAGGAAATGCAGGGGTGGATTTTTGTCTGAAAGGACCTGTGAGCTTGGTTCTGGTACTATTCATAAATTCTTGGGCTGAGGATGTGAGCAGAGGCACCCTGTGCCTTCATTCTTACTGTCTATTCACCCAACTCAGTGAGTATTATTTTCCACCTGGCTTCAGTTGGTGGCCTTCTGGGTTCTACTAAAATGGAAAGAGACCTTGCAAGCCTCACATCTGCCTGTCCCTGCTGTACAAAACACGTGCCCTTTCTACACCTAAGGGTTTTCCCAGGAAAATGGAGGGATCATCCCTGCCTGCTCCCGGGATCCCCTGTGTGGCATTTGATGCACAGGGACGATCTTGGGATGATCCCAGGATATAGGGCTGGTGTAGACATGCCCGTGGTCAGCCTCCTTGATTATAGGGCTCAACTGCTGACTTCAGATGACCAGACTGGGCTGGAGGAGGGAGCTGGAGTTTGAAGGATCTTGGAATTGTTGTAGATCACAAGCTGAATATGAGCCAACAGTGCGATATGGCTGCAAGAAAGGCAAATGCTATTTTGGGCTGCATTAATAGAAGTATAGCTTCCAAATCATGTGAGGTACTGGTTCCTCTCTATTTGGCCCTGGTTAGGCCTCATCTAGAGTATTGCGTCCAGTTCTGGGCTCCATAATTCAAGAAGGACGCAGACAAGCTGGAGCGTGTTCAGAGGAGGGCAACCAGGATGATCAGGGGTCAGGAAACAAAGCCCTATGAAGAGAGACTGAAAGAACTGGGCTTGTTTAGCCTGGAGAAGAGAAGATTGAGGGGAGACATGAGAGCAGTCTTCAAAGACTTAAAAGGTTGTCACACAGAGGAAGGCCAGGATCTCTTCTCGATCCTCCCAGAGTGCAGGACACGGAATAATGGGCTCAAGTTACAGGAAGCCAGATTCCAGCTGGACATCAGGAAAAACTTCCTGACTGTTAGAGCAGTACGACAATGGAATCAGTTGCCTGGTGAAGTTGTGGGCTCTCCCACACTCGAGGCCTTCAAGAGGCAGCTGGACAAGCATCTGTCAGGGATGCTTTAGGGTGGATTCCTGCATTGAGCAGGGGGTTGGACTCGATGGCCTTGTAGGCCCCTTCCAACTCTGCTATTCTATGATTCACACAACACATAGATAAACTATGGAGTTCACTACCACAAGATGTAGTGATGGCCAACTATTTGGATGGCTTTAAAAGGGAATTGGACAAATCCCTGGAGAAGATTATATCATAGAATCATAGAATAGCAGAGTTGCCTCCAATATCAGAGGCAGTATTCCAATGTACACCAGTTGCTGAGGAACATGTGCGGGAGAGTGCTGTTGCAATCATGTCCTGATTTTGGGCTTCCAAGAGGCATCTAGTTGGTCATTGTGGGAAACAGAATGTTGGACAAGATAGAACCCTGGTTGATTCAGCATGGCTCTCCTTAAATTCTTAGCTCCTTCAACTAGAGATGCTAAGGTTTGAATTTGGGATCCTCTGCATACAAAGCAGGTGCCTCACCAATGAGTTAGGGTCCTTCCTCTAAGTTATCCTTCTCCCTGAAATGCTTGTTTTCTACCTGCAGGGAGAGGATTTTGTTTTTCCAATCAGAGAGTTCAACCACACAGCCCAGAGTAGCAGTGCCACAGCCCTTCATTTAGGGTGACCATATGGAAAGGAGGACTGGGCTCCTGTATCTTTAACAGTTGTACAGTAAATGGAATTTCAGCAGGTGTCCTTTGTAGGCATGCAGCGCCTGGAGAAATTCCCTCTTCATCACAACTGTACAAGCTGCAGGAGCCCTGCCCTCTTTTGTATCTGGTCGCTCTAGGGCAGGGCTCCTGCAGCTTGTACTGTTGCGATGAAGAGGGAATTTCTCCAGGCGCTGCATGCCTACTAAGGACACCTGCTGGAATTCCCTTTTTCTATGCAACTGTTAAAGAGACATGAGCCCTGTCCTCCTTTCCATATGGTCACCCTACTTTATCTGTAGAATTGGTTCTGCTCATCCAAGCAACACCATTCGCACAGTTACTTCCAAGTGCGACCCATCTGAACATCTGAACCGGCATGATGTCTTTTCTAGAGACATCACACCAGCAGAAATCGTCCGGCCCAACCCCACTCTGCAGGTCCCAAATTCATGCCCAGCCAGGCCTCCCAGCTCCTTCCCATCAGAGGCATCGCAACCGAGCTCAGGGGAGATTTCTCCACCTGCTTTTAAGCAAGCTCTCCCTCAGCTTTTGTGGCAAACCTTCAGCGTGGAATCGACAAATCCCCGGAGAGCACATGGGAAACGAACCAACCTAATTAACTTCAACTACTCCCAAAGTGGCAGCTGAAAAGTGCGGCATACATTTCCTCCATCCGCTCGGTCCAAAAAAGAGAGATTAATCTAGGTCATGAGCGACATTAATGGTGTTGTGCACACAGATTCTTAGCCCCCTCCCCCCCGGTGATGCAGAGCTAATAGAAATAGTAGGGCGCATCATTGTTCTGATCAAGCCTGTGTGTGGGTGGCCAGGCACCTCACACCTCCTGTTGGTGGTGCAGCATCCCTGCTTAGCGGCTGCAGTGGCATCTTTGGCAAAAAAAAGAGAGAGAGAGAGAGAGAGAGAGAGAGAGAGGAGGGAGACAGCTGGATGACTAACCAGAGGACTGCAGAAATTTCCAAGCTCTTATAAAGCAGCAAGAAAAGGTGCTTTGCAGAGGATGCTGAAAGAGGTTCAGGTTGAACAGGGGGTGGGGGGAAACCATGGCAGGACAGAGGGACAGAACCAGAGGCCTTTCTACTGGCAGCCACAGTGGGATGAGAGCCGACAGGGCCCTAGTTCATTAGCAGTGCGTTTTAATCCCAACCCTTCTTTGAAGGTACTCAGGATGGTTTACAGGGTCCCCTCCCTCTCCATTTTACCTGCACAACAATCCTGCAAGGACGGCCAGGCTGAGAGATAGTAACTGTCCCGAGGTCAACGAGATAGCTTCACGACTGAGTGAGGATTTGAACCCATTTATGCTGGGTTCTGCTTCTAGCCCAGCCTTATTCATTCATTTCATAGAATCATAGAATAGCAGAGTTGGAAGGAGCCTACAAGGCCATCGAGTCCAACCCCCTGCTCAATGCAGGAATCCACCCTAAAGCATCCCTGACAGATGGTTGTCCAGCTGCCTCTTGAAGGCCTCTAGTGTTATTCGATTCTTCCAAAACACGGCACTCAAAGCAGCTTGCGAAAATGATGTAAAACAATTAAAACAACGGAGCCCATAAAAAAAAAAACAATAAAAACATAACGTTTATTTATTACATTTACATACCACCTTTCCCCCCCTCCTTAAGAAACTCATAATCCCCCTCCTCTCCCATTTTATCCTTGCAACAACCCTGTGAGGTAGGTTGGGCTGAGAGTCTGTGACTGGCCCAAGGTCACCCAGTGGGCTTCCATGGCTGAGTGGGGACTAGAACCAGGGTCTCCCGACTCCCAGACCGACACTCTAACCACTTCGCCACACCGGCTGTGTTTCTAGAGATTAAAAACAGCACCTAGCACAGACCCACTTACAGGCCAAAGGCCTTCTTGAATAAAGCGGACTTGCCTGCTGGTAGAAGGAGAGCAGAAAGGGAGTAAACTTAGTCTCTCTTGGGAGGGAGTTCCACAGCCTGGGAGCAGCCACCAAAAAGGCCCACTCTTGCATCGCCACCAAATGTGCTTCTGATGATGGAGGTCTTGAAAGAAAGGCTTCTCCAGAAGATCTTAAGGACTGGGCAGGCTCATATAGGAGGAGGTGTGACTTTCAAGTAGCCTGGTCCCAGGCCCTATAGAGCAGTGGTTCCCAAACTTTTTCAGGGAACCGCCCCCTTAGTTCCACAAACTCACGCCCAGTGCCCCCTACCCTACACTATAAAAATCATTATTCAGAATAGCAGTTTTCAATGACCCACTAAGGAAGATAATAACAATTCAAAACAGTAACAATTAATTGAATATTTATTCAAAATCCAATTACATTTTTTTAGTTTATTCAATTAAACATAATTGATGAACTCGATCCAGTGATATCATCTTTTCAAAGTCTGATAGTCATTTAGCAAGTATATTAGATATCACATTTAGTAACTAGGGCAGATTTGATTTGATTTGATTTATTGCATTTATATACCGCCCCATAGCTGAAGCTCTCTGGGCAGTAGAGTACCTCACTATTCTGTAAATTCTTAATGTGATGGATGGGCTTGATAAAGTGATACCAGTTTTCCAATGTCTGGTTTAAAGTCTCTTAACATGAGTCTTAAATCGCCACGTTTAGTAATCTGTTTTGCAGCCAGCATGGCGGGGCACACCAAGCAGGGTATGTCTCTTCATTAGCGTTTTGGTGCTTTTGAAACATTTCAATTCACTGTTAAAAGGACTCTTCTTAAACGGTATTAATACATGTGTGGATTCTTCCCCTATATGTCTTGGGACCAAACTACCTTCTCCCATAAAAATGTCCCCGGGTTTTAAGTCCTTCTGGAGAGGCGCTTCTCGGAAAAGACCACCTCGAGCGCCCCCCTGCTGCCCCCTTGCCTCTTAATGTCCCCCTATGCAATCCCACCCACCCCAAGGGGGCAGTACCACCCACTTTGGAACCATTGCTATAGAGCTTTATAGATTGTAACCAGTACTTTGAATTCAGCCCCAAAACAGACCAGTAACCAGTGAAGCTGCTGTTAACAAGAGAGTCTCTGGCTCCCTGTAAACAGCAACTGTGAACAGTTTTCAGAGGCAGCTTCACATGGAGTGCGCTACAGTATTCCAAGCAGGATGTAACTAAGGCCATGTGTGACCGTGGCCAGATCAGACGTCTCTAGGAATGGGTGCAGTTGGCATACCAGTCTCAGCTGTGCAAGCGCACTCCTGGCCCCCGTTGAGACCTGGGCATCCAGTTCAGGGCCAGGTCCGAGAGTACATCCAAACTGCGAGTCTGAGTCTTCGGGGGGTATAACCCCATCCAGCACAGGTTGAACCTCTGTTCCTGATCTGCCTTTCGACTGACCAAAAGCACCCCGTCTTGTCTGGATTAAGCTTCAATTAAGACTTACCCAACTCGGTGGTTTCCAGATGTCCATAATGTCCAGCGAACCACTGGCCATTCGGGCTGGTTGGCTGATGGAATCTGCTGTGGCAGCTGTGGCATTGATTTAGATGGTTTTAAAGAGGGATTAGACAAACCCATGGGACAATGGAGCTAAGGGTGCTTATTAGCCATTGTAGCTAAAAGCCAAGGTGGGCAGACTACAGGCTTGTGGGATCTACTTTGGTTCTTTTCCTAGATCTCTGAGGACCAGCAACGGTATTTACATAGTGGGGCAGACAAGGGTACCTCTGCAGCATATCCTCAGTGCAGGAATTTGTTTTCGTTACCAGAACTGAGCTTTTAGCCTTTTCCCAGAAAACCCCACTCTTAGTGCCTCACAACACATTTTTTTTGTTTCAGGAGAGAGAGAGAACAGCTGGAAGTCGGAAACACTTGCTGATCTATTGCAAGTCAGGCGGAGATCTACCAGTAGATCCCAATTAATCTTTTGCCTGCCCCTGGCTAAAAGGAAACATCAGGTTTATATACCATATAGCCGTATGAGCTATACTAGAGTGACCAGACACAAAAAGAGGGCAGGGCTCCTGCAGCTTTAACAGTTGCATAGAAAAAGGAATTTCAGCAGGTGTTATTTGTATGCATGTAGCACCTGGTGAAATTCCCTATTCATCACAACTGTTAAAGCTGCAGGAGCCCTGCCCTCTTTTGTATTTGGCCACTCTAGTATAGCTCCTGCAGCTTTAACTGTTGTAATAGAGAGGGAATTTTGCTCGGTGCTGTATGCACACAAATGTCACCTGCTGAAATTCCCTTTTCTATGCAACTGTTAAAGATACAGGAGCCCTGTCCTCCTTTTCATATGGTCACCCTACCTTTGTAAGAACAAGGCAGGGTGAGTTTATGCATTCAATACAAATTGCTCCCCCTGCCATGTCCATGGCGCACAGAACCACAAAACTCAGAAATGCAGGCACAATCTCATCCCCCCCCCCCCCGAGACTCCTGGATTCAACTCTGGGGACCCACTAGGTCACAATGCCATCTCTTCATAGTTGCATGGAATAGGGCCTTTCTAATTCCTGCACTACACCTTGGCTGAACACAGCCGGTCCGTTGATCCGTGTAGTCTAGGGCGACCATATGAAAAGGAGGACATGGCTCCTGTGTCTTTAACAGTTGTATTGAAAAGGTAATTTCAGCAGGTGTCATTTGTATATTTGGAGAACCTAGTGAAATTCCCTCTTCATCACAACAGTTAAAGCTGCAGGTGCCCTGCCCTCTTTTAAATCTGGTCACTCTAGTATAGCTCCTGCAGCTTTTAACTGGTGTGATGAAGAGGGGATTTCACCAGGTTCTCCATATATACAAACAACACCTGCTGAAATCCCCTTTTCTATGCAACTGTTAAAGATTCAGGAGCCCGGTCCTCCTTTCCATATGGTCACCCTAAGACACACAAGCCAAAAGAGACGGGCCAGTGGGAGGAAGAGGAGTAGTTGGTGCCTGGTAGGAAAACAGCTCACAGGCAACGAAAGTTAGAACCCCCCCCCATGGGTGTCTGGATTGAAACTCCCATCATTCCCAGGTTGGAGAAGGCGGCAGCGTTGGCAATGGGCATGGATAAAGATACAGCTGTCAAAGACACAGGAGCCCTGTCCTCCTTTTCATATGGTCACCCTAGTGTAGACTGTACACTAAAATGGAGGGAAGTGTTCTAAGATACACAGCAAGTAGTGGGAGAAACATGATTTTGGTTTCTTGCTCATCTCTAGCGCTCCAAGTTTCTGTCTGAAGCTTATTACTTTTTGCTTGGAAATCCCAATATAATCTATCTGCCAACTATAACAAGTTTACAGCTGAAATGTCGGTCCATTTAGTATTACGAGTCATTTACCAATAACAGTCACTAAAATATTTGAAATGTTAATTTTTCAATGTTTTTACCCACCAACCTTTCTGTAGGATATGAAAGGTAGTTCTTGAGTACACAACAACCCAAAAAATCTTCCTGTTAGTTATTTTGAAAAAAGCTTACAGCTGCAATTCTGTGAATACTTACTTCCACATCAGCTCTAATAAAGACAGAGGAACTTACTTCTGCATAAACCTGAACAGGATTCATAATGTTTAACAGCATTTAATTCTTACTTATCTTTTAAATCTGGCATGGGAAACCTCTATTCCATGGGGTCTTCTTTCCCCTAGGACAACTTTCCCCTAGGCAAAAGGTCTTATCTCTGCTCAGCAGCTGATTGGATATGACTTTTCTCCATTTCAGTGCTGGGCATGGAAAATGCCCCCCCCCCCCCCCGTTGATCTGCATGGATCACCTGAGGAAGTGGGGCTGGGAGGAGGGTGTGTGTGCACGAGAAAGAGAATGAAAATGAGGGGACGGGGATGGACATGCCAGGTGTAACGCCTCCTCCCATATGTACCTGCCCGGACCTTAAGATCATCTACAGGGTCCCTTCTCTGTGAGCCCCTGCCAAAGGAAGTGAGCCAGGTGGCTACTAGGAGGAGGGCCTTCTCCGCTGTGACTCTTTTCATCGCCAGCTGAAGACCTTTTTATTCTCTGAGTATTTAAACACTTAATTTTAACTTAAATTTAAATTTTACTGTTTTAACTCTGTATTTTAATCTTATATCAATTTTGCTGCGTGGTTTTATACTGGTTGTGCTTTTTTATACTGTATTTTGTATTTGTGTTTTTAACCTGAAGGTTGTTTTATTATGGTTTAAATTTTCGTGAACTTCCCAGAGAGCTTCCGCTATTGGGCGGTATAAAAATGTAATAAATAAATAAACAAACCTCATCCACTTTGGCCAATGGCATGACCGACTGCTGGCATGCAGACTTCAACATCCCAGTCTGGGGCCAATTCAGTCCACAGGGCTGAAAATGTTTTCCCAGGCTGTTTTGAATCGTATTAAACATTGGCTCATGAACCACAGTGGTAGGTTTTTCATGTCAGGCATTTTCCAAACTTAGGGAACACTAAGTTTGCCTTACAACAGTGAATTTTATTCCATAGCTTGTACGTGGCAGGTGTGTGGTGCACCTGCAGTCTAACTTGTAGTCCGCAAAAGCGCGCCCATTGCAGTTCCCCAACACAACTTTAAAAAAAAGTCCTCTGCCCCCATACATTTGAGAAAACACCTGGATAATATTTTTGTATGTCTAAGCAGGCCTACATTAACTTTCTCTCAAAGCCTACATCTCTTACATGACACTTTTAATGTGTAATCTTCTTTGCATTCTTTTTTTTCACCCTGCAAGGTAGGCCACTGTTCTTCCATTTCACAGACAGGGAACCAAGGCTGAGGAGTGGTGATCCAGCCAAGGCATCACCACTAATCCACAGGAGGGCTGGGAATTGAATTCAGGCCTCTCAAGCCTGAATTGTTAGCCCATCTGATCGTAACTGATTTGTTGTTGTTTATTCGTTCAGTCGCTGCTGACTCTTCGTGACTTCATGGACCAGCCCACGCCAGAGCTTTCTGTCGGTAACTGCTAATACACTCGGCAAAAGTGACAAAGAAGTATCAAAGTACAAGTGTCCACCCTTGCTTAAACAGGATATTAAATGTTTAATGGTGTTGAGAAATAATTTCAGAATACATTGCCTGAATCAAGAGATGTATGCAGATCACACATACCAGCAATGCTTTAAGGTAGCTTATTTTGCAATTGTAAGTGCTGCAAATCTGAGTCTTGAGTATTCTGCATTGATATGCACTTTGTCTCATTTATATAATTGCAACATTTACATTCTGAAAGAGAGAAAGATGGATGTACGCAGATTATGCCAACAGCCATGGACATCTTTTCAGAGGGAGACATCTCTGATTAGATCTTATTAAAAAATCCACACTTTTAATTCGCAATTAAAGGCAGGTGTTAAATCAATTAACGTTTTCAGCTCTGCTAAGAGAGACACAGGAAGCGGGCAAGGTGATGGGTCTCCTTAACAACTGCATTTGCAAAGCAGCATGCCTGTGAAGAGATCACAGATGCCATTGCAAATATCACTGCTTTACTGCAACTGTCTGTTAGTTAGAGTTTGTGAGCCCTGTAAACTTTGTGGATTTTGTGAAGAGTGGTAGCAGTTAAATCACATCCAGCATGCCAGAAGGAACCACTCCTTCTGGAAACTTCTAATGCCAGGGGTTGGGAGAGAGAAAGAAAAAGAGACATGAATGGTTGTTACTGAACATCTTTTGTGCAGAGCATAGGCATGCGCAAGGGGTGTGCTGGGGGTGCCCAGGCACACCCTAATGTCTCAAGCAATAAGCATCGAATTTAGGGGATCATTGAGTGGGGATCCAGACAGAGCAATCGCTTTGCTGGGAGCCGCTTTGCTGGGAGCTGCAGGAGGAGGGCCCCCAAAGGGTAACACCGCCTCGTAAGCCCCGCCTCTGGCCAAGGTCACCCCAAAGTCCCACCGATGCTGGGGCTTGAGAAACGTCTCCTCATTCACCCCCCCCCACTTGCAAGCCCAGAGAGCTTCAGCTATTGGGCGGTATAAAAATGTAATAAATAAATAAAATAAAACGGTCAGGCAAGCCAAACGGGTAGTAGGGCATCAGTGTCTACAGTGTTTAATAAATAAATGAATAAAAATAATGTCCTTTATGATTAAGTATTCAATAAATGTTCACCTTTGAAAAACCCCAAAACCTCTGGGTGCGCACCCTAATGAAATGTGCTGGGTATGCCTACGGTGCAGAGACGAGGACTCCTATGAAAAGAAGTGGAACCCACCCTAGTGCTGGGCTTCCCAATTATTAAAGAGGCAGAAACAGGATTAAAGCAATTTGCTTGTGGCAGAGGATAAAACAGAAAGCCTCTATCTCTGCCTCCCCGCTCACCACTCCAGATACACTCCTGTGAGATCTACATCAAAGAGTCACTCTTACTGACACACACACACACACACACACACACACACACACACACACACACACACAGAGGCCGTTCCTGTCCCTTCCTCTCTCTCCATCGTCATCCAAGATGGATGGGGAGCATTAAAATGATTCACCGGTTGTCTGGCAGTTTCATTAACATCCACAAAGAGCAGAGAGCTGGACTTCCTCCAGAATTAACGAACGGAGGGGGTGGGAACAGAGGTAATGAGGCAGGGGTTCTGCCAGGAAGCAGCTGAACATAATGCTCTTTGACACAAATGCCCTTTGCGTGCCTGCGCTGCCGAGCTGTGCGCGGCCTGCCCTAGACCTCCATGGAGCAGCAACAGCAGCAGCGAGGTTTCAAGGGGCACAGAGCTTGCAAGGCACAACCTGTCAGGAACCACGTAACTCTGGTCCCTGACTGGCTGGCCCTGGGCACAGCCTCTCAGCAACCCGTACAAGAAGAGCTCCCCGAAGAGTCTGGTTTGCTCACACAGAGTTATTTCCCCCTGAACTGCCTTTCCCTCCTCGTCTTGGAACCTTTGTCCCATCCTGCCCTGAATCCACAACTTGGATACTGACCCCAGTGTGTTTCTGGGAACTAATTTTAGCTTTCAGCGCTCTCTGTACCAGATTGCAAACTTATGTTCAAGGCGCTACAGGCTCGGTGCTTAAAATGTGACGTTCCGTACCAACATAACCCGAGAAAAGCAGAGCCCCTGCCACTTGCATAGATCATGCAAAATAAACAAAATGTGCAAGCTCTATTTAGCAAAATTTGTTTTCATCAGTGCCTGGAGTAAAGGCCTTATTGAACTTAATCGGGCTTATTTCTAAGTAGACACATAGGATCGCGCTGTTATAAACATCTAAACCCAACATTTTTAGGAAGTTTAATTCAGTACTCAATGCTATCTATATTGAATTCAGCCAAGACAGTCCTAAGTAGCCCTAAATCAGAAAATACCACTCACATGGATGGCTAACTTAAATAGGATTCTCCTTTTCCAGTAGTGTATACCACATCTCCAAAATACTGGCACAACCTGTGTGTGCGTGTGTGTGTTTTAAAAAGAAAGGAAGAGTTCTAGACCTCATATTTATTATGAAACTCAAAGGGCAAAGATAACTCATATTAAGCATGCAGAAACTAGATGGATTTGAGCGCAGTTTTCAGCATTCTTTTCCCCTCTCCATAGCAAATCAACAATATCATCTGACCATGTCCAAGAGTCCTTAATGCTTTGGCACAATGACGTTCACAGCTATGACCAGAAGCAAGGTGGATACAGGAGCCCAGTATCTTTATTAATTGTATAGCAGAGAGAATTCCACAAGTCACAGCATTTCATTTCTGCTAAACAAACTGTGCCTACCGCCAATTCCATCGCCTCTGCAATTATTTTAGAAACAGGAGCCCCTTCCTCCTAGTTAATTTAAATCTGAGGCTCCTTTCCTGGTATGGGACACAGCCCACCGAATCCAGCCTCTCCTAAATTTGGCACAAAACATATCCAATACAAAACCCAGAATAAAGCGCAAAAATCCATTCGTGCACACATACTTAATTTGCATAAAGAATTCAACTTGCTGGATTCTGATTTCAGGTAGTAGAATTTGGGATATTTCCATGGGATGGAGTATTTCCAGATAGGAAACTCAGCACTGTGTGTGAGAGAAAGAATTGTCCTAGGCCTTGTCCTACCATGGTCATAGCCAGGACCAAAAGAAAACAGGGGAAATGCCTGCATTTGGCTGTGCTGGCTGCCATTTATTTTAGAAGTCGGGGGGACTGAATAAAACCACTCCAAGGGCCTTGCTAGACCTACCAGAAAATCCGTCTGGGAGGAGGGGCGACGGCGTGCTACAGCTAGCGCGTGCCATCGCCCTTTTCCACACGTCAACACGCAACGGGGCAAGGGGAAGCCCCATCGTGTGCTCCGTTTTTCCGCCGTTTAAAGGGCCATGTGTGCAGGAACGCACCGCTGGAAAAGGTAACTGTTTTTAAAAAATAAAGGGTTCCCCGCTCCCCCTGATTTCCCCCCACGATGTGTGTTGCCCCCCCTGCCCACTCGCTCGCCCGTCCTCCCCCCGTCCACCATGCCCTGTCCCCCGTCCCCGTTCTTCTCCCCCCTTCCGCCATGCCCTGTCCCCGTCCCCGCTCGTCATGCCCCGTCATGCCCCCCTAACCCTAACCGTCCCCGTCCGTCATATCCGATGCCCCCTCCGTGCCCCCCCATGATTCCCCCCCTGGCCTGATGGGCACAGCACTCCTATGGAGTGCTGTGCCCTGTCCGTGGCTTCTCCCGGCTACTTGCAAGTAAGCGAGCAGCCGGGAAAAGCCACGGACCCTGCTAGACTTTCTGCAGCCCCGGCCTGAGGCTGCGGAAAAGCCGGGCCATAAGCGAATCCGCTTATCCCGGGTTAAGGGAGGCGTTAGCCTGGCCTGACCCCGGAATCCCCTGTGCGTCATCTGGATGCACAGGAGGGAGACCGGGCCTCACACCGTGCTAACTCCTCGTCTAGCAACCGCTCAAGTTCCAAAGATGGCAGAGAAGACAGACTCAGACGCTGGGTCTTGAGAGAGAATTGCCTGTTCCGAGGCCTGCTGATAAATTGAGCCATATTTCAAAGCACCACCCTCATTACAAATGAGGGGGGAAATCATGTCACAGTATTGAGATTTTTTTAAAAAAAAATCTGAGAGATTCTAACATTCCACACACACACACACACACACACACCTTTCCACGAACTGGTTCACAGCCCTTAGGTGCAAGCAGAAGAGAATATTTGGAGGAGAGAGAAAAGTTCTTTTCCTGCAACAGAGTTGGCGGCAGAAAACGTTCCCATCCAGTTCCACGGGGAATTGGCTCCTGTTGCCAACTGCAGAGATTTTCGTTTTTAAAAAAGCATTATTAAAGATGCAGGGATCACCCAAAGTGACCTGGAGAAATTGTGTCACTGGCAGCTGAACAGCAGGTAGATTGCCACGTGGATGGATGGCTTTGCCCCACGCTCATTTCCCCCCCGGGTATCACAGTTCAATGGCGGAAAGGTAATCCTCGCTGTCCGAGTCCTGGAGGTAGCATGTGGGTGGAGGAGTGGCGGGACGCCGGTGGAGGCTCCGCCCCAGGGCCAGGTCTGCAGGGGACGGCTCCTCGCCCTTCGTCATGACATAGAGGAAGTAGTGGAAGCTGTGTCCGTACGGGACGTGTCGGATGGACCAACCGTAGGCAGGCTGGGCATAATGGCGCTTGCGGAAGTGCGGCTGGGCGAAAGTGATGGAGATGAACCGCCCACCTGCCCGTAAGACTCTGCTGACCTGGGAGGGAAAAGAAGGGCAAAGTTACAGAGGGCTCTTTGCTAGGCTAGGACCACCCCTACTTCTCCCACACCCAGGTCTTATGTTGCCTTGGTGTAACATTGTTTGCGCGGTTTATGTAAATGGTTCTTAAAACTTTGAACGCTGTATTTTAATGTTTTTAATCTTTGTAAAGATTACATTTCTATACCACCCTCAGCTATGGGGCAGCATAGAAATGCAATTAAATAAATAAAAATATGGACGCCAGTCACTGACGCACACGGCTCCCACTTGGTTTTGGCAGAACAGTTCCAAGTTTCTAGCCTTCACGGCGACAAAGAAATCGCTTAAACATATAGGGAGCTCAAAGCACCTAACTTTGGCTCAGACAGTGAGGCACTCTGTGTGTTTGCAATATTGGGAAAGACCCAAGTGGCAAAAGGCCCTGAAAATGTTCCCCTCCCCCAAAGTTGCTCCCTGCTATTATTTGTACATCTCATTTGGTGTGTATCATTCAATAGTCCCTCTCCCATTTGTCCTGGTAATACCAGTACTTCGATTTTTCAGACGAGTAGCCGTAGCTGAAAGACACCAATCCCCCCCTCCCCCAAGAACAAAAAGTGAGTCTGTCGGACATCAGGAAGAACTTCCTAACTGTTAGAGCAGTACGACAATGGAACCAATTTCCTAGGGAGGTCATGGGCTGTCCCACACTAGAGGCATTCAAGAGGCAGCTAGACAGCCATCTGTCAGGGATGCTTTAGGGTGGATCCCTGCATTGAGCAAGGGGATGGACTCGATGGCCTTGTAGGCCCCTTCCAACTCTGCTATTCTATGACCTTGAAGACCAACCAATTTATTGTACCGCAAGTTTTCGTGGACCAGAGTCATCAGATGCAATTCCTCCAAGGTCACTAAAGGAGTGGAGCTGAACTTGCCACAGGTAAGAGGTAGGTCCTGGGAAGCAATACCAACTCAGGGGATGGCTTCCCTCATTGTTGCACATCTGAGTTTAACCATATGGGTGTGCACACATTACGTATTGATTCTAGGAACATGTTCCCGTTATATACTGGCTACATTGAGACACAACGTGTACGGTGTGTCACCATGCCCTTTGGTTCGATATTGTCTGTCCTTTTAGTACTGTTGTGTTCCTGATGTAGGATGTATGAGTTTTTGGGTCCACATACACTACTTACTACATGGACATGTTTGAAATAAAAGGTTTATACTTCCAATTCTGAGTGCATAATTTTGCTCCTTTCTATAATATGAAACCCTGAATAGCCTCTGCCAGTTAGTGCAGGCCAGGAGTTGAGAACGGGTGGGCCTCCAGATGTTGGTTGGACTCCCAATTCAGCCCCAGACAGCAGGGCCAATAGTCAGGTGGGATGGGAGTTTCTGTCCAACATCTGGAAGACCATAGGATCCACACCCACCTCTGTAGATGATGCTGAGCTAGAGAGACCACTGGCTTGAGTTGGTACAATTTATTTATTTATTTTATTTATTTATTACATTTTTATACCGCCCAATAGCCGAAGCTCTCTGGGCGGTTCACGAAAATTAAAACCATCATAAAACAACCAACAGGTTAAAAACACAAATACAAAATACAGTATAAAAAAGCACAACCAGGATAAAACCACGCAGCAAAAATTGATATCAGATTAAAATACAGAGTTAGAACAGTAAAATTTAGATTTAAGTTAAAATTAAGTGTTAAAATGCTGAGAGAATAAAAAGGTCTTCAGCTGGCGACGAAAGGAGTACAGTGTAGGCGCCAGGCGGACCTCTCTGGGGAGCTCATTCCACAGCCGGGGTGCCACAGCAGAGAAGGCCCTCCTCCTAGTAGCCACCTGCCTCACTTCCTTTGGCAGGGGCTCACGGAGAAGGGCTCCTGTAGATGATCTTAAGGTCTGGGCAGGTACATATGGGAGGAGGCGTTCCTTCAAATAACCTGGCCCCAAACTGTTTAAGGCTTTAAATGTCAATACCAGCACTTCGAATCGGGCCCAGACCTGGACTGGCAGCCAATGAAGTTGTAAAAGGACTGGTGTAATGTGATCTCGCCGGCCAGTCCCTGTTAGTAAACGGGCTGCCCTGTTTTGTACCAGCTGAAGCTTCCGGACCGTTTTCAAAGGCAGCCCCACGTATAACGCATTGCAGTAATCCAAACGAGAGGTTATCAGAGCATGGATCACTGTAGCTAGGCTATCTCTGTCCAGATAAGGGCGTAGTTGGTATATCAACCTAAGCTGATAAAAGGTGCTCATTGCCATGAGTTCACCTGTGCCTGAAGTGACAGTTCTGGATCCAAGAGCACCCCCAAACTACGGACCTGATCCTTTAGGGAGAGCGCAACCCCGTCCAGGACAGGGCAAACATCACCTTGCCGGACAGATGAACCAGCAGATTCAAGGCAGATTCTATGTGTAAGCGCAAAAGCATGTACACGCATGTGACAAGAGGAAGGCCTCGCTGAGACCTCCCTAACCAGGTGTTCTCCCGGTGTGACGTGCTGCAATGGCTATTGGCCATGTTGGAAGTGACAGCCGCCCCTTTGGATGGCTTTAAAAGGGGGTTGGATACATTTCTGGAGCAGGCTATTGGTGGCTACTAGTCCAAATGGCTATGCACTACCTCCAGTATCCGAGGCAGTATGCCTATGTGCACCAGTCGCTGGGGAACATAGGCGGGAGGGTGCCGCGGCACTCATGTCGTGCTTGTGGGTTCCTGGTCGGCTGGACTAGATGGACCTTTGGTCTGGTCCAGCAGGGCCCTTCTTGTGTTCTTAAGTTGTAGCCCAACACATCTGGAGGGCCCCAGGTGGGAGAAGGTTGGCCCAGGTGACTGCCCAAAAAGGCAGTCTTTACTCTTCACCTCTAGCAGCAATGAAACCTAAATACAGTTTAGCCTAGCAGCTGGGGTATCTCCAGTTCAAACCTCAACTCTGCCATAATTTCTCTAGGTGGCCAGAAGCAAGTCACTCCCTTCAATATGGCGATAACAACACTGGCCTACTTTATAAGGATGATTGAGTTCCTGCATGTGCAATGCAGTGACCACCCAAAAGCACTACATAAATGCTCAAGGGGGTTAGCAGCTCACCCCCACCCACAGTTACCCTGGCCTGTCTATCCCCACCCTCCACCCTGTCTTTTCTCCCTGTCAAACTTCAGACTGTGAAGTCCATAGGGCGGGGACTTGTCTTGATGCACCCCACACTATTCCCACTGTATCTTCCCTTACAATCCAGTTGAACTTTGGCCTCTTCTGGCTGCTTTGGGGCTTCTAGGGTGAGGGAAGAATCTGTCCAGTAGTCATCCAGGAGCAATCCAATGGTTTCCAATGAACAGAAAGGCTACGACTCCTTATACAGTTCTTGGGCAACACCAATACCAGGGCCTTCCTCTCCTGGGTTTGGCAAAATGGTGGAAAGCAATGGAGCTGTCAAATTAAAAGCAAGGAGCAAGGTGGCTTGGGAATTGGTGAGCAAGACGGATCAAGAGGTGGGTGGGTGGGCTGCCCAGGGTGCTTAAAAACCTGGGACCAGATTCATGGCCCATCTAGGGCTGAAACAGGACTTTGCGACCCACATATCAGATCCAACCTCAGCATCCTTCTCCCAATTGCGGATATAGCGGTCCTGAGCCGTGTAAAGCTGTATAGGTTAAAACCAGCATCTTGAATCAGGCTCGGAAGCATACAGGCAGCCGACACAAGCTGGCCAGAGTGGGTCTTACATATCCGAACATCCTGCTCCCCCCGCTATCCACCTGGCCACTGCATTTTGCACAAGCTGCAACTTCTGAGCCCTCTTCAAAGGCAGCCCCACGCAGAGTGCATTGCAGTAATCTAGCTTGGAGGTTACCAGAGCCTCGACAACTGAAGCCAGGTTATCTCTGTCCAGATAGAGGGGTAACTGGGCCACAAACCAAAGTTGGTAGAAGGCCCTCCGTGCCACTGAGCCCACCTCAGCCTCAAGTGGCTCCTGAACCTGGGACCTTCTGCATGAGCTCCAGACCCTCCTCTGAGCATGTTCAGAGGAGGGCAACCAGGATGATCAGGGGTCTGGAAACAAAGCCCTTTGAGGAGAGACTGAAAGAACTGGGCATGTTTAGCCTGCAGAAGAGAAGGTTGAGGAGAGACATGATAGCACTCTTCAAATACTTAAAAGGTTGTCACACAGAGGAGGGCCAGGATCTCTTCTCACTCATCCCAGAGTGCAGGACACGGAATAATGGGCTCAAGTTAAAGGAAGCCAGATTCCGGCTGGACATCAGGAAAAACTTCCTGACTGTTAGAGTAGTACGACAAAGGAATCAGTTACCTAGGGAGGTTGTGGGCTCTCCCACACTAGAGGCCTTCAAGAGGCAGCTGGACAACCATCTGTCAGGGATGCTTTAGGGTGGATTCCTGCATTGAGCAGGGGGTTGGACTCGATGGCCTTGTAGGCCCCTTCCAACTCTGCTATTCTATGATTCTATGATATTTCAGTAATAAAGGCTTGATTAAGACATCTCCGCTTTCCGGGGCAGGCTCATAGAAGGGAGCAAGGCACCCCGCTTTCACCCTGACTCAACACACACACACACACACACACACCCGGTTTCCACGGCTGCCTCCCGTTCTCCCCTCCCCCTCAGAACATTCCCGAGCCAAGATCTTAAAGAGACACTGTGTCCAAGGTACGGCTTGTTTGAAGCCGAGTGGACTTGACCCTTTTAATCATCATTTTCTCCTCGCTGGAACTAAGCTCCTGCTAATAGGATGGAAAAGAACATCAATTTCCTTGCTTGGCTTTATCCAAAGTCAAAGGCATTTACGGCCAGTGCCGGCGTGCTCAGCATGCTAACTCCGCCATTGGGGCTCGCTTGGCGCCTTTCTCCCCCCCCCTTCCCTCCCCCCCTCACACCGCCGAGCAGCTCCTGCCGGTACAAGCAGCCTACCCAGCAGAGCCCGGAAACACCCCCGCACGCTGCTGCCCGGGGCCTCCTGTGACAGGTGGGAATTGAATGCCCTTCATCTGTTCATGACTCACCAGTTAACCAGAACAGCCTGTAGTGGAAGGCTGGAACAGTCCTTTTAGAGGAGTGGGGATTTCTGCAGACACAGAGGAAGACAGGCACTCAGTGTTGCCGGGGTGTGTGTGTGTGTGTTTCGACGCGCTCCTTCAGTAACTCCTATGCAGGATTTCAGGGGCCAGACTGCAAGGATTAGGAGGGCCCCTGAGCTCCCCCATATTCTGGGGCCCACTCTCCCTCGTGGGACATTTTGCCTGGCCTGGGCACCTACAGAACTGCAGCAGGCCACATGCTCTAGCATCTGCTTATCCTGCACTGACCCATATTCTCCGGACCAGAGTCAGTATTTTGCATTGACTCCATCCGGAGGGGGGGGGGAATAATAAAGGGGGGGGGAATAATAAAGGGAGGGGAGTTGCCATTGTGTTTGGAACAAACAACCAGTACATTATATGCGGTAGGAATATATGCACCATCGGCAGCGAGAAAAAAGCCGTGAACTTCCACTGTGGGAAACTTCAGATTGCTTAAGCGATCTGAACTGGGCTGAGACCCTCGTCTGTAGAATATTTCGAGCAAAGGGTGCCCCAGCCTTGAAAATCAGGACTCGACAGATGCCAAGGAGCAAAAGTACCGCTATGCTGGATCAGACCAAGATCCATCTAGTCCAACAGAAGCGGCACAGGTGTGTGTGTGTGTGTGTGTGTGTGTACCCCAATACTGTCTATACAACAATGCAGTACGACAATGGAACCAGTTATCTAGGGAGGTTGTGGGCTCTCCCACCCTAGAGGCCCTCAAGAGGCAGCTGGACAACCATCTGCTAGGGATGCTTTAAGGTGGATTCCTGCATTGAGCAGGGAGTTTGACTCGATGGCCTTAGAGGCCCCTTCCAACTCTACTATTCTATGATTCTGTTCCAGAGGTAGAGTGCACCCCCAGAAACCAGCCTTGGCACTCACCAAGGAGAGAGAACGGGTTTAGGGGGGATTGTGGAGGGACCCTGAAAAAGAGCGACTGCGGTTCTTCATGTGTTTGCAGTGAGAACAAGAAGGGAGGTGTGTGTGTGTGTGTATGCATACATGCACGCATAATAGACACATAGGCTATGAGCATGCTCATCAGAGAGACTGTGTGAGTGTGTGTGCTTGTGTGGTGATCCAAGGTGTGAGAGAAAAAGAGAAGTGGGGGAATAAATTGGCTGGTAGAGCAGGAAGGGAGAGAAAAAGAATTTGCCTTCTGTGGAATAGGTTGTCACACAGAGGAGGGCCAGGATCTCTTCTTGATCATCCCAGACTGCAGGACACGGACTAATGGGCTCAGGTTACAAGAAGCCAGATTCCGGCTGAGCATCAGGAAAAACTTCCTGACTGTTAGAGCAGTACATCAATGGAACCAGTGATCTAGGGAGGTTGTGGGCTCTCCCACACTAGAGGCCTTCAAGAGGCAGCTGGACAGTCATCTGTCAGGGATGCTTTAGGGTGGATTCCTGCATTGAGCAGGGGGTTGGACTCGATGGCCTTATAGGCCCCTTCCACCTCTACTATTCTATGATTCTATGTTCCCCCTTTTGTGCCTTTCCCCCCTAAATTAAGTAGCTCCAAACACTGTAGCCTTTCCTCGTAGGGGAGTTATTCCAGCTCCCGTGATCATTTGGGCTGCTCTTTCCTGGTAGGTTCATCTTCTGGAGCTCTGGGAGCAAGTGAGGATAAGAGACAGTGAAAGCCAAAAGCAGAGACACTGTATGCCAAAGAGGGCTTCACAAACCCACGTGTGTCAGAGAAAGGCTCTTGGCTTGCTGGACTCAAAACCAACTCTTCTCTTTACAAGGGAAGTGTCCAGGCAGGAAGATGTAAAGGAATGGCGGAGATTAAGATTGGAGAGCAAACTGCAACCTTCTGAAACAACCCAAGGAGGTGACATCATTGACACTTGTGTAGAGCAAGAGGTGTTAAGTGAGATAAGTGTTAAGTGACTTCCATTCGTATTAAGTGAGATACGAATGGAAGTGAAATAAAATTCGGGGGGGGGGGCACGGGGGCGTGGCGCGTTATTCCAATAGAAACAGATGGCAAGGGATCCCTCAAAGATGCACCCAAGTCTAAGCGCAGGAATGAAGAGGCCCATGGCACCCACAGCCCCGGAACAGGTTTCTTTCACACACAAAGACACAAGGCAAAAAATGGAAGAGAGGAGCAGATGAAAGATCCCGAGCGGACCCATCACCCTCACTGAACAGGATCCAGCCTGGTACTCTCCCCCTGCCAGTGAAGCCTGCAGTTAACAGAACAGGAAAGGCTGTTGCTTAGAGACAGTTGCATGGAAGTTTGCCAGTTGGCAGCTACTGCAGAGTGTCTGGGGGACCGTAGAGCGTTGCTCCTAGGAGAAGTGGCTCCAGAATATGCATCCGCTTCCTCTGACACTTTGGGTTTGCTGTACAAAGCCAAGGTTCACACACCCCATGAGGGCAGCGGATCCATTTAGCTCTAGGTCTACCAATCCACATTGTACAGAGAGACCTAGGGCGTTACTAGACGAGGCTGTAGCGCGCGTTACCTTCCGCAGTCGTGTCGAGGCTTCCAGATGACGTTCACCAGGATCCGTCGTTATCCTGCAGTGAAGCCTCTTTCTCCCGACTTTAAAAAAGTGAGTTCTAGTGCGCCTTTTCCTGCCGTCCCGTGCTAATTCGGAGTACGTGTGGGAGGATGTGAGGTCACTGCGGTCCGCACTGGTCAGGAAAAGGCGTGCTAAGGGGAGTGGCCAGCGGCTTCGGTCAAGCCGCCTCCGCCATTTGCGCCCAGCCCACCAGCTGGGTCAGCGCGGCGGAGCGGCTTTTTTTTTTATTTCCACAGTGACATTTTGCGCAGGACTGGAGGACCGGAAAAGTGGCTGGTGCGCTGCTGGGGCATGTGCGCCTGTTTTTTCTACTGCAACCTCTGCGTGGGTCAGTTTTCGGAAAGCCGGGCATCCCACAGTCCGCCTTCATGGGGAGTTGGTGACTCCTCGCAGTGGGCGTACCAGGCTGGCAGAGGGCAGAGCTGGTTGTGGGCTGCTGCCATGGCTACGGTCAGATGTGGGTTGGCTCCTTGGGATGGGGCAGAGGGCACAGAGGCAGTCATCGGCGCCGACACCTCAGAGGCATGATGGGAGATGTAGGCACAGAGTGCCCATGCAGACGATTGACCTCGGGTCATATTACACCTGCCACGACCCCCATCAGGAAGTGACCGCATCAATGTTGACCCTCAACAGCACCAGCAGCACTTCAGCTGGCACTGGCACTGCCGCCGCCGCCGCCGGCTCTGCCGGCGGCATCGCTGACGGCTGCGCAAGTTTGTGGTCTTTCGGACTTGCGCAAACCGTGCGCCGAGCGAAAAAAAAAGCCGCGGCAATCAGGCCGGTGTGGCTGCGCAACCGTGCTCGCGGTGGCAGCAGCACAACCAGAGCAAACTTCCGCCACAAATCGAAGGCAGGTGTGGAGCATGAGGCGTAACGGCTGAACGGGAAAAGCCGCTTTCACCGCTCCTCAACGACGGAACACCCGGTAGGTCTAGCAAAGCCCCTAGTTGTCGCTGAGGTGGTAAACCTGCATCTGGGCTGTAGCAGTTCAAATCACAGCAGGTGGAACCCTGCCTCACTGAATGCTCCCTCCCTCCCCACAAAAATAACACATTAAAATTAAAATACCCTGCAGGTAGAAGGCTAGCATGTCAGGGAGAACGAATCTAGCCTTCTGCTCAAATTGCTTTTCTTTTACAAAAGCGCATTGAATGACGTGTGCCCCTCCGCTTGCATTCTGAAATGGTATAGCCCAGATAAAGGTTTACCACCTCCACGTGTGAACAAAAGCAGAATGAGGTGCTAGAATTTTGGCCGGCACAATTTCACACTGTAGGTGGAAGTGTCGTATTTTTAAAACACATATAAAAGAGTTCCTAGCATGTAGCAAGCTGACATCTCAGGGAGATGGCAGCTCTAAGCCTCTCTCTTTGATGTGCAAGTTTGCTATTGCTGGGAGCTTTTTATATAGGTATTCAAAATCTTATGACCACCCCCACCTCGTTCTTCATTATTCCAGTTTCCAGGAGTTCTACAGGCACCTTTCTTCAGAGCGTCTACTTTGCAACCATCATGATGTATGTAGAGCCATTCATGGACTTTACAAAAACACAGGTGCGACAGGTCCTCATGTCAAGGGTTTTACAATCTCAAGCAGATGAAAGAGGACAACTGAGAAAGGGTGGTGGGTCAGAATAGAACAGGAAGGATGCACCATTATTTCCATTACACCTGCTTTGGCTCAGTGACATGATACGGCAGTCTTCCCCAACCGGGTCCCCTCCAGATGTGGTGGACTACAACTCCCAGCATGCTGGGAGTTGTAGTCTACCACGTCTGGAGGGCACCCGGTTGGAGAAGGTTGTAATAGGGTGTCAGGACTAAGGGAAAATCCCAAAGACCTCCTGGGAAAGGTAACTTACAGCACCATGAAGTATTGGGGGGGGGTGTTGGTGGAGAAGCTCTTCTTCCTGTACCCCCAAACCCTGTACCCCCAAACCCTGCAGCCCCCTGACTGCATGCAGCTGTCCCTCCTGCCCTTCCTCTCTCTTGAGACAGCCAAATGGGAACAGAGACCCCCAAATCCTTTTAAACAGCGCTGTCACCGCAGCCTGGTTGACCAGCTCCGAGGAAAATGGAAGCACACCCAAAACGCCCATCCTCGTGCCCAGCGCCCGTTCAACAGCAGAGGTCAACTGGGGATGTCGCCGTACAGACCCACCCCCCCATGCACGGAGGAAGCGCAGCGTTCGATATGGTGGTACGGCAAGCCGGCAGAGAGCGGCCGGGTCTCAGTAAAGAGGGCCTGGGACCCAGGGCGGGGCGGGGGGGGGGAAGCCCACATTTTCACTGCAGGGAAGGATTGATCCCTGGCTCGCTTCTGCCAGAGATGCACATGGGGCCCGCGCATGACAGAATTCCCCAAAGGCAGCGGAGTGGAGGGGTGGGGGGGGAGAGAGAGAGGCTGACCCATGGAATCACCCGCAAAAAGCACTCAGGCAGAGGATCGGCAGGGTGGGAAATCAAACGGAAACGGGGAATAGCCTCCTCCCGCTCAAGGCGAAATGACCCCGGCTGCCCTGGAGTGGCTAGCTAGAGCGGGCGCTTGGCCCAGGCCTGCAAAGCCAACCCCGGTGGGGGCTGATGTCAGTCAAGCTTTGCCCCCCCCCCCAATTATGGGTCTACCGGCCCACCTCCTCCTTGGAAAGAGAGATGCAAAAACGGCAGGCAGGGAGGAGAGAGAGAGAGAGAGAGAGAGAGATAGGGAGGAGTAGCATTAGACATCCTGCCTCCAAAACACGGATGACGAGCAGCAATTCCCAGCACCCCCCCACCCCCAACAAAACACACACTGCCAAATTCAATACGGTTCCTGCTGCTTTGGACACATCATGCCAATTAATAATGGCCCAGAGGCATCGCCTACCCCAATGGCAAGGCTGGGGCCTAGTCAATACGGAGCAGCGTTTCCATGGAAACACAGAGAAAGAGCTGGTCAGAACTTGGAGGGGGGGGCAGAAGAGAGACACTCACTAAGCTAATGAGATGGAACTGGGGAGGAAAGTGGGAAAGCCAGACAACCGGGGGGGGGGGGGCAGCGGGAAGCGAAGAAAGGGAAAAGAAGACCTATAAAAAGACATGGCATGTCCCCCCTTCCTAGCCAAAATCCCCCCAAGGCCTAGCGGGAAGGACTACAGGTTTATCCCCAGGATGGGAGTTTGAGGATTCCTAACCTGTGTGTGATTCTTACCCATGGACCCACCCCCACCCCAAGCTAAATTCAACGGAAACGGCTCTGAGCCACCCTTCGTTGGAAAACAGAGGAACCAAGCCCGCTGCCCAAATTACTGCCATCTGCAAGCAGCCACTTTATGACAGAGAGGCATCGCCATGGCAACAGGGGCCATTCAAACTGGGTCATTTTGGGGGTGGGTTGGGGGGGGTGCCATATAGGGAGGGTGGGGGAAAGAGAGCAGAGATTTTGCACCTTAATGTGAGAGATGCTGAAGAGTGACTTGGGGTGGGTGGTGGGGGTGGAATAAAGCCAACGAGAGGCAAGGAGTCATCCTGGGCCGACAGCAAATTCTGGAGTAGCTTTGGCGGCTCCAATGCTCCCCATCTCCTCTTCCCCCAGAACTATCTTCACCTATTCAACTCCCCCCCACCCCTTCAAGGCATTCCAACTTTTAGATTCTGGAAGTGACACCTTTGGGTGCATTGCACAAGAATTCCCCCCTCTAACAGAATGAAGATAAGAACAAGAGCCCTGCTGGATCAGACCCAGGGTCTATCTAGTCCAACACTTTGTTCACATAGTGGCCAACCAGCTGTCAACCAGGGACCCACAAGCAGGACACGGTGCAACAGTTCCCTACCACCCATGTTCCCCAGCAACTCATGTATACAGGCTTACTGCCTCTGATACTTGAGGTAGCACATAACCATCAAGACTAATAGCCATTGAAAGCCTTCTCCTCCAGGAATATTTATCCAACTCCCTTTTAAAGCCATCCAAATTGGCAGCCATCACCGCATCTTGTGGCAGTGAATTTCCATAGTTTGACCATGCGCTGTGTGAAGAAGTACTTCCTTTTATCTGTGCTGAATCTCCACCAATCAGCTCCATGGGATGACCCCATTGGGTTTTAGTATTATGGGAGAGGGAGAAAAATTCCAAACCAGAATGGCATAAGAGAATCCCATAATTGGGGAGAGGGAGTGGGGAAGCCCAGGTCATGCTCCCCTTACTCTGACTCTCATTTCACACACCGACAGGTGGCAGGGAACCTGGTTAGGCTCAGCTGAGGGCTCATATACATTGTAGGTTGCTTTGATTCTCCCAAGGACCACAATACCTGATGGAACGCCTCTCCCGACATGAACCTACCCGTACACTGCGCTCAACATCTAAGGTCCTCCTCCGAGTGCCTACTCCGAGGGAAGCTCGGAGGATGGCAACAAGGGAGAGGGCCTTTTCTTTGGTGGCCCCCCGACTGTGGAACGATCTCCCCGATGAGGCTCGCCTGGCGCTGACACAGTTATCTTTTAGGCGCCAGGTCAAGACTTTTCTCTTCTCCCAGGCATTTAACATCATTTAACAAGGCTAAGTTTGTTTTTTAACGGAGCCCCAGAACTGTTAAATGGATACTGTTGTTTTTATACTGTTGTTTTTATGTTTTTAAATGTTGTATCCTTTTAATATTTACTGTTTTTAACTTTTGTAAACTGCCCAGAGAGCTTCGGCTATGGGGCAGTATATAAATGTAACAAATAAATAAATAAATAAATAAAGGAACCATCCCAGGATTTAGGAGGGCTCAGCCCCAAAGCTGGTCTCACTCTAGTGTGTCAGACCTAAAACATGGGAAATAATAAAGACAAGAGACCCTGAAGCATATACAGAGTGGCTTTCTTCAGCTAGGAAATAACTAGAGACACCTCCCACCACCCTCCTTCCAACCAACCTGGGGCGCTCTAGATGTGTTGGACTGCATCTCCCAGAATGCCCCAGCCAGCTGGCTGGGGCATTCTGGGAGTTGTAGTCCATCGTCGCTTGAAACTTAACATGGCAAAGACTGAATTGCTTGTTTTTCCTCCTAAACCTTCTCCTCATCTCTCATTCTCTCTTACTGTCAATGATGTTACGCTTACTCCGGTCAAGGAAGCTCGTAGCCTTGGCTTTATATTCGACTCCTCGCTCTCCTTTATTCCTCATATTGAGGCAGTAGCTAAATCTTGTCGATTTTTCCTGTATAATATTGCCAGGATTCGATCATTTTTGTCTGTCTCTTCTGCCAAGACGCTTGTTCATGCACTGGTTATTTCACGGTTGGACTACTGCAACCTTCTTCTCTCTGGCCTTCCTTCTTCTCACATCAGTCCGTTGGTTTCTGTTCACCACTCTGCTGCTAAGATCATCTTCTTGGCTCGCCGCTCTGACCATGTTACTCCGCTTCTGAAATCTCTTCATTGGCTTCCAATTCACTTCAGAATCCAATATAAACTTCTCCTGTTAACCTTCAAAGCTTTTCACGGTCTAGCTCCTTCCTATCTCTTCTCTCTCATCTCACACTATTGCCCCGCTCGTGCTCTTCGCTCCTCTGATGCCATGTTTCTCGCCTGCCCAAGGGCCTCTACTTCCCTTGCTCGGCTTCGTCCATTTTCGTCTGCTGCCCCTTACGCCTGGAACGCTCTTCCAGAACATTTGAGAACTACAAGTTCAACCGCAGCTTTTAAAGCTCAACTAAAAACTTTTCTTTTTCCTAAAGCTTTTAAAACTTGATGTTGTGCAGACTTCTACTGTTACTTTCTACTGTTAGTTTTACCCTACCCTGTGCCTGCTTACCCTACCCTGTACCTGTTTGCATTCTCTTCCCCTCCTTATTGTTTTATTATGATTTTATTAGATTGTAAGCCTATGCGGCAGGGTCTTGCTATTTACTGTTTTACTCTGTACAGCACCATGTACATTGATGGTGCTATATAAATAAATAATAATAATAATAATAATAATAATAATAATAATAATAATAACAACAACACATCTGGAGCGCCCCAGGTTGAGGGAGGCTGATGTAAAGGATTTAACAGGCAAGATTTCCAAGTCAATAATATACGTTCCGGGCATATAGAATGTCAACGCTTTTTGTGGAAGTAGTTAGAAGGATTATATTGGAGAATGAGGGGAAGGGGGGGGGGGAAGAGCCAAACTTTGAGTCACCATCCACATTCTGTTTCATATCAACTCAGATTCCGTGTTCAAGTTAATTAACGAGAGACAATAAAATGGATGCTATTTTGCATGGGCTTCCTTAGTTTGCTGCCTTGCTCACTTTGGGTCTCGTATTTTAGCTTTTGTAGACTATAGCCTTTGTGGGTGCTTTTTTTTTCTGGAAAAGAACAATGTGATGGCAGAAGGAGGATGCATACATGTGGGGGCATTTGGGGCATATAGAGTAGGGGGAAATGACTGAAGTCCAGAAGAAAGGAATAGATATCTCTATGGGACGTGGATTTGCAGACATTGGTCACAATCCTGTCCACAACTTGACAAACTTGAACAGCACTGACTCCAAACCTGATGAAACTGCAGTGCTGTTGTTTTTTTACAGCTGCTATTGTAACAGCGAGAACTACTTATTTATATTATTTGTATTGAAAAGACACCTATAAAATAGGTCCTCTAGACTAGAAACATTAAAAAACATAGGTTTTTTTCTGGAAAAGAGCTATGTGATGGCAGGTATGGTCTCTACATGGCTTGGGACCACAATACCTGACGGAACGCCTTTCCTGACATGAACCGCCCGGAGAGCTTCGGCTATTGGGCGGTAGAAATGCAATAAATAAATAAATAAATAAATAAACCTACCTGAACACTACGTTCAACATCTAAGGTCCTCCTCTGGGTGCCTACTCTGAGGGAAGCTCGGAGGGTGGCAACAAGAGAGAGGGCCTTCTCTGTGGTGGCCCCACAACTGAGGAACAATCTCCCTGACAAGGCCCGCCTGATGCTGACATTGTCATCTTTCCAGCGCCAGGGCAAGACTTTTCTGTTCTCCAAGGCATTTAGCATTTGGAGAATGCTAAATGACTCATCATTTGTAAAGTTGTTATAGTGGTTTTAAATGTATGTGCATTTTGCATGTTTTTGTGGTTTTAATCTTTGTATATTGTTTTTAAGTGTTTTTATCTTATGTGAACCGCCCAGAGAGCTTTGGCTATGGGGCGGTATACAAATGCAACGCAATAAAATAAATAAAATAAATAAATAGATTTTCCAGAACAAAGTGTGATTCTACAGTAGCAGAGAGCAGGCGAAATATCAAGCAGCAGTGACATCTAACTAATGCCTTGAACCATGATGCAAGAATAGCTTGAGATCTGTGAAGCAAACACACCTGAACGGTCAAGAATAGCGCCATCTCGCTGCTCACCTCTGTTAACACCTGGTCAAGGAGCATCCTGGCTTCATGGGAGACATTCCAGGGGTCTGTTTCTTCCACCATCATGGCATCGAGAGTGCCCTTCTCTAGGACGACATCAAAGCTTCCATCCACAAAGTCCAACGTCCGGGCATCCATCACTGCCCAGTGCAAGCCTGGGCAGTGGGCGTAGCGGTCTTGCATACTTGCAATGCATGCTGCTGAGTAGTCTATGCTAGTGATGTCCGTATATCCGAGTTGGAAGAGGTCATAACTCAGAGCACTGTTTCCACAGCCTGCAAGATTCATGGTCTTGGGTTAGTTATTGTTAAGAATATCACACAAAGCAACATTATCGGGGCAGCGACCTGGAGAATCAGATGGCACAGGGGCTCTGCAATTTTTCCATACCTATGAGTAGGACATTTATATGACAGCCATAGGGTGACCCCAGTCCAAACACTCACAGTGCGGCAGCTACCATACAGGGCTGGAACATCCAGGTCCAACCCATTAAAAAGCTACTGAATAACCCAATGGAAACACAACAGTTATGAGAAATTCAAATTTTGTATCAATGAACTAGAATTTTGAATATTTATCCATTGTTTCTGAACTTTCCGATTCACATCCTATCATATCAGGGGAGACATGATAGCACTCTTCAAATACTTAAAAGGTTGTCACACAGAGGAGGGCCAGGATCTCTTCTCGATCCTCCCAGAGTGCAGGACACGGAATAACGGGCTCAAGTTAAAGGAAGCCAGATTCCAGCTGGACATCAGGAAAAACTTCCTGACTGTTAGAGCAGTGTGACAATGGAATCAGTTACCTAGGGAGGTTGTGGGCTCTCCCACACTAGAAGCATTCAAGAGGCAGCTGGACAAGCATCTGTCAGGGATGCTTTAGGGTGGATTCCTGCATTGAGCAGGGGGTTGGACTCGATGGCCTTGTAGGCCCCTTCCAACTCTGCTATTCTATGATTCTATGATATCATCATGGAAAACTGACACAATGACCAGGATCGAACCTGGGGCTTTCCCCACTACACCATAGCCAGCAAAACTGAAAATGCATTGTCTTAGAATTCTAGTTTCAAAATCTGATTTTCGAAGTTTCAAAAAAGTCAAGCTTTGAGCCACCGTCCACATTCTGCATTGTATCAACTCAGATTCCACATTCGAGTTAATTAATGAAAGACAATGAAACGGATGCCATTTTGCATGGGCTTCCTCAGTTTGTTCCCAACACCCCACCCCACCCCACCCAGGCTTAAGGTTCCCCCCCCCCCCACTTAAGTATGCTTGTATTTCGCAAGCCCTGGGATTCCTCTCTGCTGGCCAATACTTCCCCCCTGAGCGCGGGTGCTGCCCTTTTGGCTACAGAAGGATTCATGCTCAGAGCCTGGACAGCGATCGCTAGAGCTGAGCCTAGCAGCCACACACTTAATCCGCCCAACTCCGAAAACAGGGAATTCGGCCCAGCTGCCCTCTGAATCATCCCTCTTCACTAGCTCACTGAATCTGGAAAACCACAAGCGGATTGGGATTGGGGGGGGGAGAGAAAAAGCGGGGCGTGTGGGTGACGTGGATCACAATTAGCTTAATTAGAGATGAAGCAGCACTTAATGAATGGGTTGCAAAAGGCACTTTAATTACTTTCGCATTGGGCTTGGAATCTCTGCGCCTTGCACTTGCACACACATGGGGGAATGCACCAGGATGCCAACACCCCAGGACAGGCCATCCTGGATACTTCACTTGTATCAGCTCCAGCCCCTAGGATTTTGGCCCATCCTTACGCTTTCTGGGGATTTCTACAATTTGGTAACGAAGAGAAAGCATATCTCGCTATGGAAATGCCTAACCCAGAACTAGTCAACAGCCATGTGAAAGCCACCATGCTCCACTGAAAACATGCCGAAAGGTGTAAACGTTAACAACAAATCTCAATAATAGCCCCCTACCATTCCCGCAGCCTAAAGAAGAGAATGGAACATATGTACAGAGTAAAGATGCAGAGATTTCCCCATTATTCCAGAAAGACCAGGAATTATCACAACAGCGATCCATTTCCCTTTCATCAAGTTTGGGCTTTATCCCCCAGAAAACCTTTGGAGGAAACAGAATTGCTACAGTGCAATTTGCTGATAGATACAGTATTCTCTATGAGTAAACAAATATTGCGGGAAATTGGTGAACAAATTCAAGGTTGCCCCTTCAAAAATGCACAGGTTACCTGATCTTGTGGTCATGAGAGTCCATAACACTCTGAGCACTCACAATTAAGATTTAATTAGAACCAGGCAATTGGACAGGTTCCGTCTTAGGCAATCTTATGTTCTATATCTTTTTGACTATAATGCCTCCAGCTTAAACTTATTGACAAACTGAAAGCCGATAAATGACCAGGTCCAGATAACATCCATAAAGAATTCAAACATGAAATTGCTGATTTCCTAACAAAAATATGTAACATGTCCTGAAGATCAGCTTCTGTAACAGAGGACTGGAGAATGGCCAATGGAATGCCATTTTTTTTTTAAAAAAGGGGTCTGGCTGGTAGGAAGGGGGGTTCTGGGAAATTACAGGCCAGTTAGCTTAACATCTGTTCTGAGTAAATTGGTGGAAAGCATTACTGAAGAACAAATTAGTAAGCATACAGAAGGACAAGCCATGCTGGAAAAGAATCAACATGGCTTCCACAAAGGTAAGTCCTGTCTCAATAACCTTTGAGAGTTTTTTGAGAGTTTCAATACATATGCAGATATGGGTGACCCAGTAGACATTGTTTACTTGGACTTCCAAAAGGCTTTTGATGAAGTCCCTTTCCAAAGACTCCTGAGCAAACGTAGCAGACATGGAATAAGAAGAGAGGTCCTCTTTATGTGTTAGTAACTGGTTAAAGAACATAAAGCAGAGAGTAGGAATAAATGGTCAATTCTCCCAAGGGAGAGATGCAAACAGTGGTGTGGTCAAGTCTATGTGCCTGAAGAGGTTCTGTGGATCATGGCCATAACATACAGGGTACACCCCTCACCCTCACACAACGAAATGGCTTAGGTCAGCCTTCCCCAACCTGGTGCCCTCCAGATGTATCGGGCTGCAACTCAGGCATTCCCAGCCAACGTTGACAGTCCAACACATCTGGCGGGTACCAGGTTGGGGAAGGCTGGCCCAGTCTACAGCAGTGCATGTCACAATAAAAATGTGTTAAGTCTTTCAGGTGCCAGGAGCCTCTGTGGTTTCTTTTGCAACAGACTGAGACGGCAGCTCCCTATCTGGAAACTGCGTTTATGACGCAGGAGCCAGAATCCCGCCATTCCTGCTGCAAGCAGGAGATTAACCATCAAAATCCCCAATTCCAGCTGGACCGCCCCACTGGTGCTGTTGACTCCTTGCCTCCTCGACTCCCTATTTTGCCCCTCAACACCATCTTTTCCAGCATAGCAAGGATACGGCTACTGTTAATCACACATTAGGCAGACGGGTCCTTTAACAGGCTCAGGAGATTAGACCCGGTTAATCCCAACCTGCCTGGAAACTCTAGCCTCCCTCCCGATATCAGATTAAGGAAGTACCAGGTTAAAAGCTACAGCAGCAGCAATCAGATCAGAGAGATAAAGCATCAGGTAGGATTAATGGGGCTTAGAGTCCCCCCCCCTTGGCTCGGTACTTTCCCAACCCATAAACCAGGATTCTGTTAATTTGTTGGTTATGATTAGGGTGGAGGATTTACAGCGCTGCAGAAGCCCCGAGAAAGATCAACTCAAGTCACAAACCCACGCTGTGCAACTAAAAGGAGGCACATCAATATTTCTTGGGAAAAGAGAAAATACAATTGGGTTAGCCAGCTAGTCAAGCTTGCATAACTAGCCAGGCTTTCTAGGGACAGAGCTGCTCCCAGCTGGTAGCATCCAGTTTTTACAATCAAGGCATTCCAAATTCAGCAGGCTGGAAATGAGCTCGGCCCCTTCGCTAAGCACATGCTGCCATTCTTGCACAATCACGCCCTTGATTCGGAGTTCAGTAATCTGGAGGCCTTTAGAAACCTACTTTGCTTTAAATGCCATTTGAAGGCAGAGAAGCGGGCATTTAGACCTACGCCTTCCTTCAAGGCAATCCCTCCCCACCCCGCCAACTCCGGATATCTATGCGCCAGGAAAAGGAAGGCAGATGTGCTGAAGAGCATTTGGCTGAAGACAAGACAAGCCATGTGCTACAGCGGCAAACCTTAACATCCAATTCTGTATGCATGAGCAAGCAAGGGCCGGTATGTTGCTCTAGTCAAGGGGATATGACAGGAGGCCAGAAAGATGGCCTGACTTTGCCAAGCATGTCGTAAGAGTCCTCTGGACACACAGATGCCTTCTGCAGATACTGCCTGCATCTAGTCAAGCATGGTTTAGGTCTATGGAAATCTATGGGGTTAGACAACCATGCTCTTCCGCAGCCATGAGAACTAGACGCTTGCTTCCCCCGCCCCTCCCAAAAGCCAGGCATTAAGTTTCCAGGCACAAATTCCGTAAGTGCAGAACAACTCTATCTACAAAAGCTAATATCTGCAGGACAAGACTGTCCTCTAAAAACAGAGTTTCCTCAATATCAAATACTGTACGTTTCTTTATTTTTCAGGAGTGGTGCGTTTTCATAAAAAAATATTTTTAAGAGTACGAGGCTCCCTTACCAGATTAAGCTGCTTTGACAATCCTGGTTGGGCCCATAAGGCAGGATATACATTTGTAAAATATTTAAACAGATGCCCAGTTTGTAGATAAATACTAAAATAGGTGTATTTTTATACCCGAGACAGCCAGCCAAAGCTAACTTGGATATTTAAGGCTCGTGCAATTAACAATCTGCATAACATTTCCACGGCAGATGACAAATCAGAGTTGGCGGACAAGTTGCCCTGACTCCATAATATTCGTACTATAACTCATCAGTGTGAAAAGCCTGAGTCAGCCCCAGAAAAACCCTGACAGACGGGCTCAAATCCCAAAAGACAACAAAGTGTGTGTGTGTGTGTGTGACGACTTCTTTTTACTTGTCTCTTGGTTTTTCAATTCTTCCTGCATTTCCACCAATACGTTGTCAACCTCGGCTACTGCGGTCATGAGGGCTAGAAACACAACTTTTAATGCAAATGAGGATTCCGAAAACTGCTGTGGCATCTGCCCACGTGGCCTGCTTCACCTAGCAACGATACCACTAGGAGGCCAAATGTATAACACAGTTTTGACAGTAACTAAAATATTCTAAAGGGGGGGGGGGGATGGAAAGCAATTTCCTAACCCTCGGTTCACAACAGAAATGTGGAAACAAATCCAGGAATCAAAAGGCTTAAGGAACCTATGGAGAATGTTACCACTGAGTTTTCCCAAAAGGACCCCTATGGAAGCACCTAGGCTGCATCTCCATGAAGAACCTCAAAGGGGCAGATCAGCCTTTTCGCAACCGCGTGCCTTCCAGATGTGTTGGGACTACGACCACCAGCATCTAGCAGCCAGCATGAGAGTTGAAGATCAAAGCATCTGGAAGATACGAGGTTGGGGAAAGACAGGGGCGGATCATCACCACCCCTCAAGAAGGATATTGTAGAGCTGGAAAAAGTGCAGAAAAGGGCAACAGAAATGATTAAGGGGCTGGAGAATCTCCGCTATGAACAGAAATGGTTTAGCTTGGGGGGAAAGGAGGTTAAACGAAGACATGATAGAGGAGCACAAAATTATGCCTGGTGTGGAGAATGCGGATACGGAGGCATTTCTCTCCCTCTCCCATAATGCTAGAAACCGGGGTCATTCCATGAAGCTGATTGGTGGGAGGTTCAGGAGAGATCAGAGGAAGTCCTTCCTCACACAGTGCAGAGTTAAACTACAGAATTTGGTACCACACGATGTAGCGATGGCCACCCATTTGGATGGCTTTAAAAGGTTAGACAAATTCATTGAGGAAAAGGCTACCAAATGCTATTAGTGCTGATGGCTATATTGCTTCCAACATGCCCTATGTACAGCAGATGCTGAGCAACACAACTGGATGAGGGGAGACCTGATAGCACTCTTCAAATACTTAAAA
The DNA here is from genome assembly GCF_023053635.1 of Elgaria multicarinata webbii. Lineage (NCBI taxonomy): Eukaryota > Metazoa > Chordata > Lepidosauria > Squamata > Anguidae > Elgaria > Elgaria multicarinata. The sequence continues at coordinate 11,463,607 of NC_086178.1, read as the reverse complement.
GGTTGTCACACACAGGAGGGCCAGGATCTCTTCTCGATCCTCCCAGAGTGCAGGACATGGCATAACGGGCTCAAGTTACAGGAAGCCAGATTCCGGCTGGACATCAGGAAAAACTTCCTGACTGTTAGAGCAGTACGACAATGGAACGTTACCTAGGGATGTCATGGGCTCTCCCACACTAGAAGCATTCAAGAGGCAGCTGGACAACCATCTGTCAGGGATGCTTTAGGGTGGATTCCTGCATTGAGCAGGGGGTTGGACTAGATGGCCTTGTAGGCCCCTTCCAATTCTATTGTTCTATGATTCTATGAGTGCTATCGTACTCCTGCCCTGTTTGTGGGCTTGCTACAGGCACTTAGATGGACCCCTGGTCCGACCCAGCATGGCCCTTGTGTTCGTATGGGAAGTAAGCAACAGCATCCGTTCTAGGGGTGCCACGCTGCCATCTGGCGTTGGCCAGGGGCACGTGGATTCTGCTTGTTTACAAAATAGCGTCCCTGCAGCAGAAATGCAAAGTGTCCTGCTGCACTTCCCTCCACCACGATGATGTGTGTCCTCTCTGCAGGACGCTGCAAGTTTGCCTAGGGAAAAGAGGCACTCCAGCGCACGAGGAGGAGTGAAAACGAGAGACAGACCCCAGCAACGTCTCTTGTAAAGAGAGATGCATGGGTACGTTCCTTTGTTTTCCAAGTAAGCGCAGCATCTTCCGAACAGAATCCTAAAATAATAATTCTCGTCCTCAGGGTTGTAGGGGAATAAGCTTGAAGCTGCCATTCCCACCCAAGCACCCTTTCCCACACCACCGCCTTCTTTGCCAAACGAATCAAGATATTATTTTAAAATCGGAAACGTGGAGGACGAAATAATGCAAAATGAAGCATCTGCATCTGCATGGATGAAACATACGCCCCAATTTGCAGGATTCATCCCAATAAGAAGAGCTACGAATCCTTGGGTCCGAATCCACCAGAGGCGCTGATTTCTGCTAACCCTTTACAATTGAGAGATAAAGAACCAGCAGCCTCCAGAAGCCCGGGTGCCCCAGGAAATCCGGAATCTCACAGGACTGCCAACGCCTCTCTCAAAAGGTGGCCACCAGCTTAGAGCTGCCGCTGCTGCATTTCCACCTCCTGCACACACAGATTTCAATATTAGACATCAACCCAGTGCAGGTTGGTAGCTCCAATGTCAACGGAGTGATGAATCCGCTCCGGGTTTCAGTCTGAACTCTAAAGGAGCTGCCCAAGGTGAGTTCAGACTGAAACCCGGAGCAGATTCATGGCCCCAATGACCACAGAGCCATTGCCTCCACAGCACCAGCCTTCCCCAACCTGATGCCCTCAGGAAGTGTTGGATTGCACCTCCCATCATTCACAGCCAGCATGGGAGTTGCAGTCCCAACACCTATGGAGGGTACCAGGGCGTGGAAGGCTGCAGTACATATTTAGAATCATAGAATAGCAGAGTTGGAAGGGGCCTACAAGGCCATCAAGTCCAACCCCCTGCTCAATGCAGGAATCCACCCTAAAGCATCCCTGACAGGTGGTTGTCCAGCTGCCTCTTGAAGGCCTCTAGTGTGGCAGAGCCCACAACCTCCCTAGGTCATTGATTCCATTGTCATACTGCTCTAACAGTCAGGAAGTTTTTCCTGATGTCCAGCTGCAATCTGGCTTCCTTTAACTTGAGCCCGTTATTCCGTGTCCTGCACTCTGGGAGGATCAAGAAGAGATCCTGGCCCTCCTCTGTGTGACAACCTTTTAAGTATTTGAAGAGTGCTATCATGTCTCCCCTCCATCTTCTCTTCTCCAGGCTAAACATGCCGTTCTTTCAGTCTCTCTTCATAGGGCTTTGTTTCCAGACCCCTGATCATCCTGGTTGCCCTCTTCTGAACACGCTCCAGCTTGCCTGCATCCTGCTTGAATTATGGAGCCCAGAACTGGACGCAATACTCTAATGAGGCCTAACCAGGGCCGAATAGAGAGGAACCAGTACCTCACGTGATTTGGAAGCTATACTTCTATTAATGCAGCCCAAAATAACATTTGCCTTTCTTGCAGCCATATTGCACTGTTGGCTTATATTCAGCTCGTGATCTACAACAATTCCAAGATCCTTCTCGTTTGTAGTATTGCTGAGCCAAGTGTCCCCCATCTTGTAACGTGCATTTGGTTTCTATTTCCTAGATGCAGAACTTGGCATTTATCCCTATTAAATTTCATTCTGTTGTTTTCAGCCCAGCACTCCAGCCTATCAAGATCACTTTGAAGTTTGTTTCTGACTTATCCTGGGCCTTACTCTTGAGTAGACATGCAAGGTCCTGTGTTAACAACCACCCTTCCAATGCAACCACTCGCACTTAACCAAAGTGTTGCCGTTTATAGTTTTTACACCCAACCCTTATTTCTATTCGCATTCTCCGTCCCTTGAAAGGCATTCTGTCCTTGGGCCAGCAAGGACTGATGCCAAACAGGTACAGCTTTCCCAGGAGAGCAACAAACCCCATAATACGCTCCAGATGCTCAGCACTTCCACACTGCCTGTCACCTCCAACATGACCAACCATGTGCTGTTGCTGCCCTCCAGTGGCTCTATCATATATGTCTCACATATAGAAGGGGTGCGCAGATGTGGGGCTTGTGGGTATCAGGACAGAGAGGTATGCTAAGAGCCAGGCGCAAACGAGTGTGTGTGCACGCGCATGTGTGCATATGGAGAGGGAGTGGAGTCAATTAGCTACGGCACCCCACGAGCCATATTCTGTACATGCAAACAGAAATTTATACCCGGGTTACTAGAGATCAGGGATACTAACACAAAACTGGTAGAGATAGACAAGGACCTGGCCAAAGGCAACCAATTTATAGTACTCCTGTTTCATAGGCGAAGAATACTGAGGCTAATCGCAGAATAGTAGAGTTGGAAAGGGCCTATAAGGCCATCGATTCCAATATCATGCTCAATGCAGGAATAAGCATCCCTGACAGATGGTTGTCCAGCTGCCTCTTGAAGGCCTCTAGCGTGGGAGAGCCCACCACCATCCTAGGTCACTGGTTCCATTGTCGTACTGCTCTAACAGTCAGGAAGTTTTTCCTGATGTCCAGCCGGAATCTGGCTTCCCGTAATTTGAGCCCGTTATTCTGTGTCCTGCAGTCTGGGATGATGGAGGAAAGATCTTGGCCCTCCTCTGTGTGACAACCTTTTAAGTATAATTAGAAATAATTAGCACAACACCAGCCAAGGCAGATACCTTTTTTAAAAAAAAAACCTTCTTTGGCTTGCCTTGCACTCATGATCTTTAGCTGCTTTGTGGCTAAAAAAATGCCCCCAGAAGAAGCCTGGAATGCGGAAGGAAGCGTCCTGATGTGTCCCTTTCTTCACTCTTCCTCAGAGCTAGTGATTCTTCTCCGGAGCTCTTCATTCTTCTTCAGGGCTCGCTGGCTCTTCCTGGAACTGCTCAGCTTTGAGAGTTCACCTCCATCGCCTTACCTTTGTTCCATCAGGTCCTGTTCAGTGACGGCTAAACTTTTCACTGTGGAGCATCACGCTCTGGCCTGTTATGCTGCTGTGCTGGCTGGAATTCCTCTTGCGTGTATTTGGGGGGTGTGTGTGTGTGTGTGTGTGTTGAAGCTGCAGAGAACATTGAATTGCATCCCATGGTTGTCCTGACTGTGTAGCTTTGTTCTTAAGACTCACAATACCTATCCCTGTGATCACTTTTCTGGCCACTTGTCTGACTGAGTTTTTGAGATTTAGGGCACAATCCCATGCATGTCTAGACAGGAAAATAAAAGTCCCACAAGGACTTTTATTTTCCTGTCTAGACATGTACAGGGCTATGGTCTTAACTAATTAACCAAATGAATACATGCCCTATTTTCACTGAGCCAACCAGTACCACCAGGCTGTTGCACTTAAAGGCACAATCCTATGCTTGTCTAAAGAGGAAACAGTCCTACAACTCCCAGCACGCTAAGCCAGCATTGTGATGCACGCTACGCATGTTTAGATTCCTCCACCCCCGTCTAAACATGATTAGGATCAGGCCCTGAAAGACACACAGATTTATTACGGTAGAAGCTTTGGAGGACTGAAGCCCACTTTATAAGGTGCACGAAGTGTCACCCTCATTTGGCAGATATATTCATGGGTATTTGGGGGTGGGGGTGGGGAGAATGTAGCAGCATGAGTTCAAATACACCACCTCCACCTTCCTCCCACTCGTGAGGACAGAGTAGGGTGACCATATGAAAAGGAGGACAGGGCTCCTGTATCTTTAACAGTTGTACTGAAAAGGGAATTTCAGCAGGTGTCATTTGTATATATGGAGAACCTGGTGAAATGTCCTCTTCTTCACAACAGTTAAAGCTGCAGGAGCCCTGCCCTCTTTTAAATCTGGTCACTCTAGTATAGCTCCTGCAGCTTTAACTGTTGTGATGAAGAGGGAATTTCACCAGGTTCACCACTGCCTCCTTGGTGGTGGCCCCCCGACTGTGGAATGCTCTCCCCAGTGAGGCTCGCCTGGCGCCAACATTGTTATCTTTTCGGCGCCAGGTCAAGACTTTTCTCTTCTTCCAGGCATTTTAACAGCATTCAACAACGTTAAGTTTGTTTTTAATGGACCCCAGAATTGTTGTTTTAAATGGATACTGTTGTTTTTTATACTGTTGTTTTTAGGTTTTGGATGGTTTTTAAATTTTGCATACTTGTTAATGTTTACCATTTTTAACTGTTGTAAACCGCCCAGAGAGCTTCGGCTGTGGTGCGGTATATACATGTAATAAATAAATAAATATAAATAAATATATACAAATGACACCTGCTGAAATTCCCTTTTCTATGCAACTGTTAAAGATACAGGAGCCCTGTCCTCCTTTTCATATGGTCGCCCTAGGACAGAGGAAGAACCTAAGAAGAGCCATGCAGGATCAGACCAAGGGTCCATCCAATCCAGCACTCTGTTCACACGGTGGCCAACCAGCTGTCGACCAGGGACCCACAAGCAGGACATGGGTGCGACTGCACCCTCCTGCCATATTCCCCAGCCTCTGGTGCAAACAGGCTGAATGCCCCTTTTCCCAAACATCCCGCAGATGTCATTTTGCAAGCCTCCATGCTGTTCTCCCCTCCATGGATTTTTGCTTTGCTTTCTCTTCGAAGTGAGGGCATCAGAGAGCTTTGGTGCTTGCTCCTTTTAGAGTTTTGTAACCACACAGTTAATTGCTTTTGTTGGGGAGCACACATTCACTCATTCCTCCTCCATGACAGCACACACAGTTGTCACGTTGCTGTTTAGGTTTGTGTCCCCTTTTGAGGGTGAAGTTTCCTCGCTTGGAGCCCACTGTCCTGGGAGAAAGGAAATTGCAGGATCCAGCTGGGCCTGAACCCCCTCCCCCCCCCCCACACACACATCCAGCTCCTTCGTTCTCCATGGGACTACGTAGCCAGGAGAGAACATGTCTGAATACAGTGAACCCATAAGTTGCATTTGAGTGTGGAGGAGAGCTTTAGTTTATTTGTGGCCTGGGGGTGGGTGGGTTGTTGTTGTTGTTGTTTTAGTAGATTCCCTGTTGAAGTTGCAGCCCCATTACAGAAATGTATGCAGAAAGGGGCAATGCTGTAATTCTATACAGTTACATGCATTTCACCGCTTCTTTGAACGCTGCTATGCAATGCCAGGGGTCTCTCAGTTGTTGCAGCTGAAGCTTTTGCAACTGTGTGCACACTTGGCTCTGTGTGTGTGTGTGTGTGTGTGCACTCCCCACCCTGTGAACCTATGCATGCACTTATGAAACTTTAAGCCTATGCGGCAGGGTCTTGCTATTTACTGTGTAATCTGTACAGCACCATGTACATTGATGGTGCTATATAAATAAATAATAATAATAATAAATAATAATAATAATAATAAAAAATGGAGATCCTCCAAGCATGCACATACTCTCTCTCTCTCTCTCTCACACACACACACACCACCGTCTTTATGGGTGGTGCCATTTTGCCTACATAACTGATGACCCTCAAGGCTGAAGATAAGGAACAGAAGGAATGGTAATTGGAAGCATAAGCAACTGTAGCTCATTTGTTCCAAGTCACTTACAACCCAACCATGGTAAAAATGGATATGCATGTGTATATACAGCCTACACACACACCGCTAGCAATGTTGTGAAGACCTTACGGGAAAGCACACCCCAAAAGCCATAAGGGGAAGACAGGGGAAAAAATCTAACACTTGGAGATGCACCAGCAGCCGCTGAGGAGTCAATAAAGACATAGAACCATCTTTAAGGTTAGGTAGACAGTTTAATGCAAAGCGTGACGCAGAAATCAAACCCTGAGTTCAGTTTCAGATGTGCAGACTTGGTACCGCCTGGAAGCAGGCAACACTAGGGCTGAGTTCAGATGACACGCTAATTAACAGTTGTTTCCCATTCTGTTCCTATTACCCCCCCCCCCACCTCCCAGTTGATTAGCATGTTGTCCGAACTCAGCCTAGGCTGGCTACTAGGAGGAGGGCCTTCTCTGCTGTGGCACCCCAGCTATGGAATGAGCTCCCTAAGGAGGTTCGCCTGGCACCTACACTATACTTTTAGACGCCAGGTGAAGACCTTTTTTTTATTTTCTCAGCATTTTAATACTCTATAAACTTAATTTTAACTTTGCTGTTGTAAATATGTATCTTAAATTTGTATTTCTGCTGATTTTATCCTGGTTGTATTTTTATATTGTATTTTATATCCTGCTTTTATGCTGTTTGTTTCATACTTTGAGTGGTTTTAATTTTTGTGAGCTTTGGCTATCGGGTGCTATAAAAATGCAATAAATAAATAAACACCAGCACGCTGACAAAAGTTACTAATGGTAAATAACTATGGTCTGATATGTTGAAGAATTAGAATTCATACCATTAGAGTGAAATTAAAATGTACTCTGAAACGGAAGCTGCTGGCTAGCTTAATACCAAGCCCCTTGAAGTGCAACTTGTTTTACCATGCTGATGTACATTGATGGTGCTATATAAATAAATAATAATAATAATAATAATAATAATGTGATGTATTGTTTATTTATTTATTACATTTCTATACCGCCCCATAGCTAAAGCTTTCCTGGTGGTTTACAAAAGAATACTTTCTATGTAACAACACAACAGCCTTCCCCAATCTCGTGCCTTCCGTGCTGGCTGGGGATGATGGGAATTGCAGTCCGAGACATATGATCTCCGGCTTCGCCAGGTAGGGCGAGGCAAGAATTCCGCCTCTGACTGGAGAGGCATTGCTAGACGGAACAAGGTTCTGACTCAGTATCTGGCAGCTCCCTGTGTATGCGCAGCAGCCTTTCCCAATCTGTTGCCCTCCTGATACGTTAGGCGGCAACTCCCACAATCCAGCCAGCACGGCCAAAACTGGGCAGCACTACGCCGGCGAAGGACGAAGCCCTTCAATTGAAGAAGAGAGGAGAAAAGAAAGGTTTCCCAGTCCACACAGATCGCCGCCGCTAGAGAAGGGCACAGGGAGGAGACGGAGGCAACTCACCCAGCACCAGGATCCGGTCTCCCGCGTTCAGCTCCGTCTCCAGCTGTTCTCGGAAGCTTTCCAAGCCCCCAAACCATTCCGCCGGATTGGCCCCCTCAGCCCGATACCGCGACTCCCAGAAGCTTTGGTCCCGGTACCGGGCGTTGGAATCCGGCAGCTGCCTCCGCGGGGGCCGCTCCATGCTGCCGGCGCGCCGGAGCCAACCCGAGGGCGGCCAGGCGAGGGCAGCAGAGCCACGCGGCCGAGAGAGGGCGCAGGGGAGGCCAGGCAGGGCGAACCAGCCGGACCCGCGCTCCGCCCACGTGCTCCCGCAAAAACCACGTGGAGCTTCCGGTGGCCACTTCCTGGTCGGGAGTGGTGTGAGCGTGAAAAGGCTCCCCCGGGGAACGGGCTCATTCCCTGTGGGCTTCGCCCTCACTTAGGTAATCAAGCCTTTTTTGTGGGCTGTACCACTTCACACTGCAGGACACACCCTTAGAATCATAGGATAGCAGAGTTGGAAGGGGTTTACAAGGCCATCGAGTCCAACCCCCTGCTCAATGCAGGAATCCACCCTAAAGCATCCCTGACAGATGGTTGTCCAGCTGCCTCTTGAAGGCCTCTAGTGTGGGAGAGCCCACCAACTCCCTAGGTCACTGATTCCATTGTTAACAGTCAGGAGGTTTCTCCTGATGTCCAGCTGGAATCTGGCTTCCTTTAACTTGAGCCCGTTATTCCGTGTCCTGCACTCTAGGAGGATCCAGAAGAGATCCTGGCCTTCCCCTGTGTGACAACCTTTTAAGTCTTTGAAGAGTGCTCTCATGTCTCCCCTCAATCTTCTCTTCTCCAGGCTAAACATGCCCAGTTCTTTCAGTCTCTCTTCATAGGGCTTTGTTTCCAGACCCCTGATCATCCTGGTTGCCCTCCCTTAAATATACAAAACAAGCATCTTAGTGGGGGTGACTAAACTAGAATACTTCTTTCTCCCTGACTTTTAGTTTTCTACGTGCAGGGATTTACTGGGTGGTTTGGTTGTTGTTTTTAAAATAATGAAATTGTTGTATTCAGTCATGTCAACTCCCACCTGCAGTCTGAAGTGGTACAGCCCTCACATAGGTTTGCCGCCTCAAAGAGGACTATGAACTTATCCTTTGGCCAATTTACACTCACAAAAGAAAAGAGGTGGGTGGGATCTGTGTTCTTTAGGGCTCCATCCTGTATATATTTAGACAGAAAAACATGCTGGGAGTTGTAGGACTTTTTCCTCTCTCCTCTGTCTAAACGTGTATAAGGGATTGACTGCTCTCTCTTGCATAGGCATTTATTTAGTTCTGCTAAAAATGTATACTCAGCCTTTATAACCAAATGCCATCTCAAGGAAATGTGAGTGTCCTATCTTTATATCCATAAACTTCTAAGATTTCATTTCAAGCCGCTTTTTGTTTTTTTTTAATTGCTGTGAATTATGAATGAATAAAATTTCTAGTCCGTTTTAAAGTGTGTAATGGAATTTGGTGACGACGACAACGGTGTTATGATTGTTTTTATGTATGTTTTATGGTATATGTACACTTGCCTTGGGATGGCAAGGGCCCCCCTGAAAGGCGGTTTATTCGCTATTTACAGTGCAATACTCTGCATGTCTACTCAGAAGCCTGTATTGAATTCAATACGAAATCGATGGATATAAGAGATTCACCTTTGGGTAAAAGAAAGAAAAGTAAAGCGAGATAGGATTGCAGCCTAAGAAAAATTTAAAAATAAAAAATAAATAAAAAAGGAAGATGGCTCACATCAGTGTGGACCTTATATACAGTCATCTTTTTACTATATTATATACTGTATTATATAATATAATAAAGCAGTGACCGTAAAAACCAACAGAACCATAGAGTTGGAAGGGACCTATAAGGCCATCGAGTCCAACCCCCTGCTCAATGCAGGAATCGGTGTGGGTATTTGTGCACACATTTCAGAGACTAGCCAACCCCCCCCCCCAATAAAATTCCCTCCAATGCAGTATAAAATGCACCCCTTAAAAGTCTGTGTGTCCGTCCCCCGTCCCCCCAGTTCATTCTAGCCACATCCAGTTTGGGCCTCAGAGGTCTGGGTTCAAATACCTGAGAGAGCGCCTTCTCCCTTACCAACCTGCCTGGTCACTGAAGTCATCCGAGGGCCTGCTCCTGGTGGTTCCACATAGATCCATCCTTCGATTGGAATCCACCAGGGGAAGAGCCTTCAGCGTGGTGGTCCCCCTCCTGTGGAATTCCCTGCCTCTGGAGGTCAGGCAGGCGCCAACCTTGTCCTCCTTTCGGCGCCTCCTGAAAACATCTTTATTCCAAGAAGCCTTTCCTTAATATGCAGCCTTGAATCTCTGTTTTTGCTTCTTTTAAATTTTGTTTTATTCTGTTTTTATTTTCATTTTACCTTGTACACCGCTCTGAAATTTTTCAATGGGGAGCGGTATATAAATATTCTAAATAAATAAATAAATAAATAATCCTGCCCACGGTGCTCTCTTTACAATCCTCTACAGGTCTACTCTGAAGTAAGCCCAATTGGGTCCCGCTACGTGGGCCTAAGGATTTCCCTGTCCATCTCTTTTCTCTCTGCCACATCTGTTTTTATTATGCTGCTTTCAGGGATTGTTTTATTTTAGGGCGTGAATTTCTTTTAACCTTTATCGTAAGCCTCCCTGAAAACCTTTATGGTGGGGCCGCCTATAAATACTGGAAATAAATAAAAGACCAATTCCTGCTAGGATGATGATGATTGATGATGATGATGATGATTGATGATGATGAGTTCCCTAGGGAGGTTGTGGGCTCTCCCACCCTAGAGGCATTCAAGAGGCAGCTGGACAACCATCTGTCAGGGATGCTTTAGGGTGGATTCCTGCAATGAGCAGGAGGGTTGGACTCGATGGCCTTGTAGGCCCCTTCCAACTCTGCTATTCTATGATTCGATGATGATGATGATGATGGTGGTGGTGTTGAACACCTTCCTCAGCCGGAGGGAGAGAAACAGCCGTCCGGGCGACGTGGCAGCTCCAAGGCGATGGCACGGGCGGGGCCTGCCAAGAGCCGGAACGGTCTGCGCCGAGCGCGCGTTGGGGCGTCGGAGCGCTTTGCCCGTTGCGCGAGCTGTCAGAAGCAGCGCAGGCGTCGGCGGCGTCGGCGTCGCGTCGGTCTCGAGCAGGCTGTGCCGGGCGGGGGACATGGCGCCCGGGCCCGGGCTGAGGAGGAAGGGGGCCGCGGGGCTGGCCCACCTGCGCTGGCCGCCCTTCCTGCGCCAGAGCCTGCGCCGGGCCTGGCAGGACAAGCACCTGGTGCTCTTCGAGCCCCAGTACACCCCGCTCGTGGCCGCCTGCCTCTGCCTGGCGGAAGTGGGGGTCAATCACTGGGTCATACAGAGGGTGGCATGTGAGTGAGTGCCTGCGGCGACCCCCACCGCCCCGCCCCGCCCTGTCCCAGGAAAGGAGCGGGAGGGGCCCATCGCAGGGGGTGAGGGCGGCTGGGGAACTTATGGGCACCAGCGGATCTCGGGGGCTAAGGGGCAAGGTTGGGGCGGGGGGAGGGAGGAATGCAGCAGACCAGGCCTGAAGCTGTTTGGGTGGCGGTGGACAGGTCCTGAGGACCAGCGTGCTGGTTAGGAGGATGGGAGGTCGGAGGCTGGATTATTGTGCCTAGGTGTGATGGGCAGCAAGAGACGATTGAGCAGGGGGTTGGACTCGATGGCCTTGTAGGCCCCTTCCAACTCTGCTATTCTATGATTCTATGAACACACAGATCATTTTAGACTTCGCTGGGCAGACTTACGGAAGCTGCTGTTTTTTACTAGAATCCTCAGATCCACAAACCACAGTCTGGTGCAAAAGTAGAATTAAGAATTCTGGGCCCTGAAATTTGGGTCTCAGAATGGAACAGAGCTCACAATATATATATATATATATATATATATATATATATATATATATAACATACATACACACACACACACACACACACACACACACACACGGCTCCTGGTTACCCCAAGCTTTCTTCATTTCAGCAGAATAGTTTAGGGTGTTGGGAGAGGGGTCCTTTCGTTGTAGCTATTGTTAAAATGAAATCCTTGCCGAGCTGCTGCAAATCACAGAGGGAATCTACCGTGTGCCTTCCTCCCACCCCATTTCAGAGCTGTCCTTTCAAGCCCAGATCTTTCCAGCTGCTGAACCAAGCACATGCTCATACTTGATGGTGCAGCTTCCCCTGTGCTCTCCCCACAGATACAGAGATTGACTGGAAAGCCTACATGGATGAGGTGGAGGGTGTTATCAATGGGACCTTGGATTACACCCAACTAAAGGGGGACACAGGCCCCCTTGTGTGAGTACCAGTGACCTTGCAGGCATAATGAGGGTGTCAAAAGACTATAGATCAGGAGGGTTGGGTGGATGCATCTCTTCCTAAATCTTAGGTTGGGCTGCAGGGCAGCATCACTCTTCTTCCTTTTTAGTTACGCTATTCTCCCTTCACAGGTACCCTGCTGGGTTTGTTTACATATTTCTGGGTCTGTATTATGCCACTGGCCATGGCACCAACGTCCGCCTGGCCCAGTACTTCTTTGCTGCGCTTTACCTCGTCACATTGCTGCTTGTTTTCCGCATCTATACCCGAACGAGTAAGGTCAGTAGCCACTAGAGAATCTCAAGGAACTACTAAAGATTATTGCTTTTCCTACTGCAGATAGTTAGCTACATCTAAGCACATTCATCTCATGGAGAGGTTGTGTCACCTGAAAGTGAATGCCAAAAGGAGGACAGCAGAGGGGTTCCGGTTAGGTGGAGGGGCAGAAATTCTAGCAATCTGTTTTGCGGGGATCATGCTTTATACTTTATATAGAGCATTCAGTGTTTGTGACCTTTTACACAGTTTTATAAGCAACAGTTTAAAAGAAGAAAAGACCGTTCCCTGCCCCAAGGAATGTCCAGTCTAAGCTGATGCTGCAAACTGTGAAATTTGGAAACTTTGGTGTTCGTTTATCTTTTACAGAAATGTGTTGATGGTTTGTATAAATGCACTCTTGCGTTGTGAAAGAGAGATACACCTACATGTTTTCAGTTCTGTGGTTGCCCCTTTTTTGCACCAGGTATATCAAGGAGGACAGTCCTGAGAACATGCCCTTGCTTTTTGAGAAAATGCAAGATATTAATGGCTAATGGGAAATGCTTTGGGCAGCTTCTGCTGGGGGGTTGCCAAATAAAGAAGGGCAGGGTTATGGTTCTAATTGTTGTACAAACTGAAATCTTCCCTCGGCAGAACTCTCAGCCTCCCTCCGCCTTTTGGAGGAGCCATGAACCCACACAAGCAGTCGTCACATACAGCAAGAAATAGAGGCTGTTGGTTTAATAAATGCTGTTGAAAGGTGCCCGTCTGTAGAATGGGAAGTGCAGCAGCTTCAGTCTCTTGGAGCTGGGGCTGCACCTATGACAGATGAGTCTGGTTATTCATGGCCACCTCTCCTACAGGTCCCTCCCTACGTTTTCTTCTTCATGTGCTGCGCCTCCTACCGCATCCACTCAATCTTTGTCCTGCGCCTTTTCAATGACCCAGTTGCCATGGCAATCCTTTTCCTGGCTGTCAACCTCTTCCTGGAGGAGCGGTGGTCCTGGGGCTGCTTCTGCTTCAGGTGAGACCCTCTTGGGAGTCCATCCATCCATCCATGCGATGCGACGCGGGGACTTACAGAGCCTGTCCGTTAGTTCACAGGAGGCCCCTAAAACTGGTGAAACTTTCGATTCTTTACCTCTTTGCTAATCAACCCTTTGTGTAGCTCCACATTTATTCTGGACAAATGACTTCTTCACACAGCGCATAGTTAAACTATGGAATTCACTACCACAAGCTGTAGGGGTTTGGATGGCTTTAAAAGGGGTTTGGATAAATTCCTGGAGAAGTTTATCAAGGGCTACTAGTCCTGATGGCTAGGTGCTACCTCCAGTATCCGAGCAGTGAGGCTATTTGCATCATGGCTGCGAGGGTGCTGTTGCAGAGCGTCCTGCTTGTGGGGCCCTGGCCGACAGCTGGTTGGCCACTGTGTGAAACAGAGTGCGACCTTTGGTCTGATCCAGCAGGGCTCTTCTTATTATGCTTATTTTTATTTATTTATTTATTTATTTAATTTATATACCGCCCCATAGCTGAAGCTCTCTGGGCGGTTTACAAAAGTTAAAAACACTGAACCTCAAAAAGTATACAAAATTTTAAACCATCAAAAATATAAAAACAACAGTATAAAACAACAGTATCCATTTAAACAACAACAGTTCTGGGGTCCATTAAAAAAACCCAACAACTTAGCATATGTTGTTCAATGCCTGGCAGAAGAGAAAAGTCGTGACCTGGGGCCGAAAAGATACCAATGTTGGCTCCAGGCGAGACTCATCAGGGAGATTGTTCCAGAATTGGGGGGGGGCCACCACTGAAAAGGCCCTCTCCCTTGTTGCTTTGGAGTAAACAGGTGTAAGATTTCAAAATCACTATTAATGTTAATTAGCTCCTAGATTTTGTTGACCTCTTCGAAGCTTTACGAAGAAAAAGATAATCAATACTTAACTTATGTTCTTATTGTTCCCACCTATCCCCACTGCACCTATGAAATTCCACCTCTTGTCCAAGCCCCACTTCTTCGTTCTGCCCTTCCTAACTCATACAAGTTGCCTGTTCATAAACATGGCAGAATGAAGTGGCAGAATAGACAGCAGCATTTTAGCCAGTGGACGTATGCGTGTGCACGCACAGTTTTTTAATGCTCCTCTACATTAAAATAATCCCTGCAGATAGATAACCAGAACAGGGATGTAGAATTTCTAGAAAGTCATTGAGTCATTGAAAAAAACATGGTTTTCCGGTGGAAAGTGGGAGGAGTTGGGGTTGGGGTAAGGAATTGAAATTTTGGTTTAAATTGAAATATATGCAAGACTTACTTTCTTATCAAGCAAACTTATTTTTAGTGCTTCAACGACATAAAACACATCATTCATAACTAAGCATATAAAACTGTGCAATGTGGCATATCCAAGATATTTAAGAGAACGACCCTGTGCTTGTTTACTCAGAAATGATCCATTCAGTTTAGTGGTATTTACTCCTTGCTAAGGACACGCAGGTTTGCAGCCTCAAAGTATAAATGCCCTTCAGTGCAATCCCATACCTGTCTACTCAGAAGCCCTATTGAAATCAATGGGATTTAAAAGTGTGTAGAAGAGTGCAGCCTTAGTTTTGTATAAGCAAAAGTACAGCAGATGCAGGATACTTCCTTTAGCATTTCCAGACTAGATCAAAAGTCACCAGTCTGAAGCAAGTAACAGTTCGCAAGAAAACAAAGGCCCTGTATTGCTCCTCTCATGAAGATGGCAGCACTGTCTAGTGTAGAAATGTGTCCTGTATTTGAGTGTTGTGTATGTCTACATATTGTGCACCGGGGTTATCACTCTAATGCTTTCGATTGACTTACTTAAAAATCCTCAGACATTTCAGTAAAACCTTGCCTTAAAAAAGCATGTTATGCATTCCCCAAAATGTCCAATTTTTCTGTTGATAAGTTTGGTGTGTGGGTGGGGTGGAGGAGAATGGGGAAAAACCCTTTCTCTTCCTACTGATTCCCCCACCCCCATTCTTTACCCTGGGTCTTTACATCTCTAAATCAGAACAGCAAGCAAAGAGCTAAGAAACCCTGATATGCTGGCTTTCTTCTTGCAGTGAGTCTCTTATGTGCAGAAGCCTTCAAAAGCGGCAAACTCCACTTGTGTCTGAAATACTACAATCCATTCTTCCACCTTGGCATTTCACCACCTCATTCTGCTACAGATGCAGGCCCAGTTTTCTAAGAAATATCATTCCCACCCACTACTTGGCAGAATTGGCAATTTGTTCTTAATTTTTTTTTAACTGCGCCGCCCTTTCCTCATTTACAGGTTTCTAATTGTTTAAGCTTTCCACTGCTTATCTCCCCTTCTTGTTTCTTTTGCTCCACATGAACAATAATTGCCCCTTTTGTCTTTCTTCCCTTCCTTTCTGTTGAACCCTTTGGGCCATGTTCAGATGACACGTTAAACCATGGCTTTAACCATGGTGAATAAGGCCTTTTGCTTTATTCACCATGGTTAAAGCCATGGTTTAAGGTGTCTTCTGAACAGGGCCTTTGTCTACAATACCTTCCCCCTCTCTGTTAAGGAGGCAGACTCCCTTCTCCCCCTTTAAATCCCTCCTCAGGATCCACTTCTTCAACCCAGTTCTTGCAGATTCACTCATCTTACTTTGCCCCTCCAGTGCTGCCTTTCTGTGCCTTGTCCCATTCCTATAGCTCATTCATCGGTCCCTCTTGCACTGCTTGTCCAGTGTAGATTGCAAACCTTGCGGACAAGGACAGAATCCTTTTGCGTTCTATACTATTGGTGCTTTGTCAATATTAAATAGCAGTGGTATTTAATATCGAACAGAGCTTGTGCTAACTGCAGGCCCTGACGCTATTCCTTGTCTGTCTTCCTCCAGCCTGGCTGTGTCTGTGAAAATGAACATTCTGCTCTTTGCGCCAGGTCTACTTTTCCTTCTCCTGTGGCGCTTTGGCCTCGTAGGTGCTGTTCCCAAGCTTGCCATCTGTGCAGTCCTGCAGGTAAGGAGGAGGGAGGGATCCTAGATCAATTCGAAAACACCTCCTTTGCAGCCAGAAGGGCTTCAGTCCCTGGCATCTCCGGTTAAAAGGGTTTCAGAGGTACGGCTGGGAAAGGCTGCTGCCACTTAGAATACACAGTACTCTGATAGACCAATGTTTTGACTTCGTAGATGGCAGCTCCATATAGAAGTAGCATATGACTTGGTCCCTTACTTAACTACTACAGTGTTTGGTGCAATGTGGGCCACTGCACTCCAACTTCCTAATTTACCTACCTTCTTTCTCTGGGCTCTTTAAATGGCTTCATATGGTGACTCATCTTGTGATTCAAAGCTGTTCATATGCATCAACTAAATGGGCAGGCCGAGCCACAAATCTTCCCTTCTGGATGTTTGCACTGATGTGCCTGCATTTATGGTTGCAGGTGAACAATCCAGTTTGTGCAAGACTGTGTAGGGCGAGTCAAATTCTGGACCTGCCTAGTGAAAGAAGAGTATAGGCAAGAAGCTGCCCACAAGGACTTGGAAAGCTGCATAACTGTGATCCTATCCCATCCCCTGGAATCCTTATACCCTGATTATGATGTTATCAATATCTCAGGTTTTATTATTTAAAAAAGTTCCTAGGCCTCATGCAGGCAGGCAGACCCAGAAGTCAGATTTTGGATTGGACTTCCAGTGATTAGTATACATCTTCCTCCATGTCACACATATCTCTTTTGTGATGTGTCCTGTTACATTTTTCTTCCCTGACCTCTAGTTCTTTCCAGAGTGCAGATTTTGATGAATAACCTAGCAATACACCCTGCAAAGAAAGTGTGCATATACCATTTTGTTTTGGGCAGTTGTACATTATTCCGTAAGTTCTGTGCGTGTGATCAGTTGCACGAAACTCATGGAATAATTCTCAGTCACACAAAACAAATGCCAGTTATTTCTCCCTGGTATTTTATTTCCTAAATGGAGGGGGAAATATGATTTATGAAGATGCAGGCAAGTAAATTGCCTCTCCAGCAAAAATGGGAGGACAGTTACATTGGCAAAGCTCGGAAAAAGCTTTTTTGGCAAGAGAAAGCTTATTGCTATGTACCCAAAGGGTTCAATTACAGTCCTGCAGCAATTAAGATTAGGTTGCCAAGAGTAAATGCAGCAGGTCGTTTGAACAGACACTGAACAAAGCTGAGCTACAGCACAGATAACTCCAAAGATAAAAGGAGGAAGTCAGAGGTAATAGATATGGGGCCCCGGACATTGTTTTTACATCTGCATATTTTGCTTTCATCTGCGTTGCATCGTGGATGTTGTAATCTTCAGATAGCATAAAGGGTTAGTACCTTTGTGTACCTGATATCGCATCATTAGTGCTAAAAATAATAGAGTACTTCCTGGATGAATGGACCGCAGAGCTTATGAAACTCTATGGATGTTGGTACGTCTGCCTACCGTTTCGTTGCGTTAAGGGAAACCAATTTCTGCCTTGGGGTGGAATTCGGTGGAAATAGTAATCAGTAGTGTCTCTGGCTAGAGTGTGACAACCTGAATCAGAAACTGACCACCTCACCTTGTTCTTGGGGAGAGGGTTTCAAGGTATTGGTGTTTCTTGCAGGTGGTTCTGGGGCTTCCCTTCCTGGTGGTAAATCCCGTCGGGTATCTGACCCACTCCTTTGATCTGGGCCGCCAGTTCCTCTTCAAGTGGACAGTAAATTGGCGATTCTTGCCAGAAGAGGTTTTCCAGCACCGGGCTTTCCACCTGGCACTGCTGATCGCCCACTTGACTGCCTTGGGGCTCTTTGCATTGAATAGGTGGCACAGGTGAGATGGTAGCACTGTGCTTGTTCTCACTGGAAAGAAGTGCAAAAGGGACACAAATCTCCCAGACTCTATCCCAGCCACGGGACCCTGCAAGTCACTGCTTGCATTGAGAGTTGGTGTAATGTAATGCATGAATGTTAAGAGCTGGACTAGGGAGTCCTAGGTTGAAATCCCAGCGTAACCATGAAACTCAGTCAGGAGAACAGAACCGCTCAGTCAGAGCAAAGGTCCATTTTGTCCAGGATTCTCTTTCCAACAGAGGTAAGCAAATGCTTACATTCAGGGTATGAAGGCAGCAGACCTGCCTGTTGCTGGTCCCCAGCACCTGGTTTTCACAGAGAAGCTGCCTTAGAGATTCTTAGAGCTGTTGTGGCTTATAGGTGCTGGTGGACCAATGGGGAGTTCTCTTCAGTCGCCCTCTCACCAATTGTTACAAAGATAGTTTGATAAGATAGGCGTTTGAACTGTAAAGAAGTACCAGTCTACGGCATAGCATCTCATAGGCTTGTAGTGCAATAGCTCCACCTGGTAGCTCTGTCTTCCATTTCAAAGGAAGGCCCAAAGTGCTCAAGTCTGTTAACCAGTACGTGGGGAGGATTCTTTTCTGAGCCCAACTATCTGGTCAGTCTGCACAGATGAGATGGTCCTGGGGTGCAGGTTACATCTCCCAGAATCTCACCTGTAGTAACCTCTTCCGGGAGGATGCAATGACAAGGAAGAGGCCATTTCCTTATGGATTACAACAGTTCTGCTTCTTATCTTCCCCCACCCTACCCATCTCCAGGTCTCACGAAAACATTCTGTCACTGCTGAAGAATCCAGCGGAGAGAAAGAACCCTCCACAGCCCCTCTCAGCCAATCATATCCTTTTGCCAAAAGGGACGACAGGACAACCTGAGCCTGTCTTGGTTTGAGGGATGGAGGGGGAAGAGCCTGAGGTTGGGCCTAGCACCCCCCAAGAGCTGTTCTACAGATGCGCTCTGAACTTCATGCAGTGTAACCTTACCTTAACAGAAGGCTACAGGTAGTCTTTCCTCTCTTCACTTCCAATTTCATCGGCATTTGCTTCAGCCGCTCCTTGCATTATCAGTTCTATGTGTGGTATTTCCACACTCTGCCCTACCTGCTCTGGTGCACGCCTCCCAAGAAGCTTGCTCACCTGCTAAAGTACGTACCTGCACGGGGTGTGTGTGTGTGCTGCTGATCAAGGCTTGCAATAACATGTTATCTATCTACCTGCGTGGGACAAGGAGGGAGTGGGGGGAACAGAAGCCTCCTATTTCAGGGTCTAGTTTGTGTGTTGTCTGGAGGATCTCATGAGGCACACTGCAGTTGGATATAGCTTCCCATGTCTAGTTTACATGACATTAGGAGAAGAAGGAAGAAAGTAAGGGTAAAACATGACACTAACCATGCAAGCTCCAACACAACCTTGGCCTACGATGATTGCTTGTAGCGAGAAGGTTTCTCACAAACGTGGTTGTAAAAAACGATCCTTTGTTAAACCTTTGTTAAACCTATCTCTAGAGCAGAAAACAGATCACCTAAAGTGTGGTGTAGTGGCTAAGGTGTTGGATAAAATCATTTATTAATGATTTGGACGAGGAGGTACAGGGAACGCTTATCAAATTTGCAGATGACACCAAATTGGGTGGGATAGCTAATACCCTGGAAGACAGAAACAAACTTCAAAGTGATCTTGATAGGCTGGAGTGCTGGGCTGAAAACAACAGAATGAAATTTAATAGGGATAAATGCCAAGTTCTACATTTACGAAATAGAAACCAAATGCACAGTTACAAGATGGGGGACACTTGGCTCAGCAATACTACAAACGAGAAAGATCTTGGAATTGTTGTAGATCGCAAGCTGAATATGAGCCAACAGTGTGATATGGCTGCAAGAAAGGCAAATGCTATTTTGGGCTGCATTAATAGAAGTATAGCTTCCAAATCACGTGAGGTACTGGTTCCTCTCTATTCGGCCCTGGTTAGGCCTCATCTAGAGTATTGCATCCAGTTCTGGGCTCCACAAGAAGGACGCAGACAAGCTGGAGCGTGTTCAGAGGAGGGCAACCAGGATGATCAGGGGTCTGGAATCAAAGCCCTATGAAGAGAGACTGAAAGAACTGGGCATGTTTAGACTGGAGAAGAGAAGATTGAGGGGAGACATGATAGCACTCTTCAAATACTTAAAAGGTTGTCCCACAGAGGAGGGCCAGGATCTCTTCTCGATCCTCCCAGAGTGCAGGACACGGAATAACGGGCTCAAGTTAAAGGAAGCCAGATTCCGGCACGACATCAGGAAAAACTTCCTGTTAGAGCGGTACGAGAATGGAATCAGTTGCCTGGTGAGGTTGTGGGCTCTCCCACACTAGAGGCCTTCAAGAGGCAGCTGGACAACCATCTGTCAGGGATGCTTTAGGGTGGATTCCTGCATTGAGCAGGGGGTTGGACTCGATGGCCTTGTAGGCCCCTTCCAACTCTACTATTCTATGATTCTATGACTGGGAGTCAGGAGATCCGGGTTCTAGTCCCCACTTGGCGACTTTGAGCCAGTCAGAGACTCTCAGCCCAACCTTCCTCGCAGGGTTGTTGTTGTGAGGATAACATGGAGAGGAGGAGGATTACGTACGCTGCCTTGGGTTCCTTGGAGGAAAAAAGGCGGGATATAAATGTAATAAATAAATAATAAATAAATAAAGCATGGGATTAGGGTAGGCAAAGATTCGGAGGTTGTATGTGTGTCAAACTTCCCCCCAAATGGGGGAAGCAGAAAATCTCACACTTTCTTTTGGCAGGTAGGCCTGTACACGGCTTTACGCAGCTGTCTGAATGGTTACTGCCCCAAACTCAGTACTGGCTAACAGCCTGCTTCTCTTCCCTTTGCTTCAGGGTGCTTATCCTAGGTTTGATTGAGCTCTCTTGGAACACATATCCCTCGACAGTTTACAGTGCAGCCTCCCTACACGTCTGTCACGGCATCATCCTTCTGCAGCTCTGGTACGGGACGGCGTCTTCCTCAGCCGCCCAGGAAGGAAAGCAGCCGTCGAAAAAGGCAGAGTAAGGACTGGACGAGAACAGCGAGAGAATCTGAACAAGATAGCCTGGGCTTGGGTTGGACAATGCTCCAGGGCAGCTGCTGATGGTCCATTTCCATTGCTCAGGCGTAGGCGCTGCGTTCTGGCCCCGAGTTGTCTCGCTTGATTGGAGAGCGGCTGCGAAAGAGCACAACCCACGTATCGGCCACCAGCACGGTGGAAACCCCTTCAATAAAACAGCTGGGGCCTGGGTTGAGGCCTATTGCCTCTGCATTTCGTGTTTTTATCTTGTGGCTGCAATTGATGCATTCGGCCATATGGGACGTGGCGTCCCAGAAACACTAGCTTTGTTTTTAAAGCACATTTTTAGGCCTTTTATAACTGGGGAGAAAACTTCAACCTGTAGACTGAGTGGGAAAGTCCCAGGATGGGGTGTAGTGGGGCGAGTTGGGAACAGGGATTAACTAGAACGTGCGGTAATTATGGGATGGGGCTTCACCCTTCCCTCATAGCAAATCGCTTCTTCTATTGCAAACGTGACACAGAACTGGGAGAGAGTATCTTATGTTTTCTTTCCAAAGTACAAATTTCTCTGCTCGTGTCGCAATATCCTAATCAGGAGTCCGACACAAGATTTGGTCACGAGCAGGAGAGGGCTGAAAGTAGCAACGCACGTGCTTTGCATGCAGAAGATCCCAGCAGGTTCAGTCCCAACGTCTCTCAGGTGGCTTGTTTGAACTTCCTGTGTTCAGCAGTCTCTTTCGATATTGGGTTATCTGTTAAGAAACCCCTCCACGACCATGGAAATCCCTCTGCATCGCAGAGCATTCTGAGGCACATTCTGGAGAACACCCAGAAGCTTCTAGCCATGCTTGCCGGACTTACGGAAACTGCACTCCAAACTCCCCTGCAATTGAGCACTGCAGATTGCATCATTGGGAGATCTGAAAGCCACTCCCCTACACACACACACACACTTCAATATTTTAAAACACCCACATTTGGTCTCAGAAGGGTGCACACTGCAGGGAAGTTGAGGATGACCCTGGATTTCTCCAACAGACAAGTGTTAATAATTTCTGGTATGTATTCTGAACAAAACAAAGCAGCGGGTACAGACGTACAGAGCTATGACACTATAGACTCTAAACCAATTCTCTTTATTGGCACCCATAAAGTTGGAAGGCCCAGCCTGCTCTTCGCTCCTTCACACATTATTTGGGTTGTAACACAGCATGTTCAGTTTGATGTTCTCATCCCAGTGGCGGAGCAGCAGGAAGAGTTGGCGTGCCGCTCCTTTAAGGGTGGCGACGTCCACACCTTCGGGCAGCTGCTGTGCCCGCAGCCAGGCATCAGCCTTGGCTGCCAGCAGTTCCCACTCGACAAAGAAGCCAGCGCAGCGGTGCTCCAGCCAGGCCAGTGCTACAGCGGTGGCCCAGCTCATGCTCTCCAGGTCTCCCTCCTCCAGCTCCAGGCCCGTCTCCTGCAGGCTGACGCTCACTTCGGAGGCATCTGAATGTGAATGGTCGCAGGCGTCTGTCTCAGAGCCACGCCCGCTGTCTGCCTGTGCCCACACGGCCGCACTCAGCACGTCGGAGCAGGTGCTGTGGGAGTGGGGTGAACCTGGCTCCGCTGCCCCCTCTTTGCTTGTCCCAGCCACCTCTTCACCGCCATCTGGGGAAGGCTGGTTTGCGGACGCCTTTGGGCTGCTCTTGGCTATTAGCACCCAAGGGGAGGTGCTGGAGGCAGGGCTGAGGCTGGCGCGGTGGGAGGTGTAGGGAGAGGCCCTGCGCAAGCGATCCAGTGGGATCTGCACAACGTCTGAGAAGCTCTCTGTCAGCTGGAACATGCCAGGGGCCTCCTGCAGCCGCACCTAGGGTGGCGGGGAAGAAATTGCACATGCACTTAAAGCATAAAGCACCTGGGCCACGATCCACCCAGTGAGAAGCACTCCTGGGCAGCTCCCTTTCCTTTCAGTGGGTTTGCGCAACAGAGCTTCCTACGGATTGCGCCCTGCACGCTAAAACAGAAACAGGCACCCTCAGAAGGAAGGCAACAGCCCAGTTATGCCCTGGTAGTTTGTATATTGCTGATGTAGAGTAGAGGAAGGGTTTTCACATGGTCCAGGCCTGAGCCCACACGAGTTGGACTAGAGAGAATGCCACTTTCAGGGCAGGTGTGAGAAATGGGGAAGGGGTGCTTACCAACGGGAGGTAGTCCTGAATGGCACTATCACGAGAGGAGAGTTCGCTTTCAGGGCTCAGACACTGTGGGCGCAGTGCCAGGCCTTGTCCCCGTCGCCGGCTGATGCTGAATCTGCAGAGACGAAAATTGGCCGGTTAAAAACGCAAGGCTGTAAGGACTCTCTTGCTTGATTGGACCAAAGGTCTACTAATATTTGTAAGCCAGTTTGAGAGGCTTTTAGGGTGAGGAGTGGGGTAAAAATGCAATAAATAATAATGCCAAGGCTAACTGAACCTCTTTCAGCCCAAGGGCTAAATCCAATTTTGGAGAAGCTCTTGCTGTTTCTTTCTGCTATGCTGATGCCTATGCCTGGAATAAGTTTTTATTGATTAACCTGCCTTCCTTTAAAACAAAAAACACTTTTCTGTTTCTGCCATCCCAACCCTCTATTGAGTCCTTCCCTACTATCATTTTTTTTTGCTCTGTCTCTCTTAAAACTTCAGGATGGGTCAGTTCTGAATTTTATACAGCACACAGTACATTGTTGGTGCTAAAATACTTCGGTTGTGCCCAGGGCCGTCTCATCTGGTAACTCCTTGAGAGCACCTAGGTTCTCTGCTGCTGCTCGATAAGAGAATTCACTCTGAGGTTGCTAGTTGGTGCTGCATGATCTCAATGGCTGGAGTCTTCTCCAGCGACGATCAAAGAATAACCTTCCTGCAAATGATCACATCTCCCTTCCTAGCCGTCCCCCAAGGTGGCCTTGAAAGTGTCACCTGGAGCCTGCAAAGTTCTCCATCGACTTCTGGGAGCCCACAGAGACAGGAGAAGGACTGGAATCAACACCTAGAACAGCAAGAGGGAGACTAGTTAGGAGTTGAGAAATGTAGGTAAGACTGGGAAGCTGCTTTTCCATAAAGCTTGTTACAGCTGTAGCTTCATTCACATGGCTGCATCTTAATGGCAAATACCTCCCAGTTGGAGCTTCAGTGCTCTGAATAGCATAACTCTTCCTTCATCTAGCAAAAGTAGAATAATTGACACTTCATAAGCATGTATATACATTGCTCAACACCCAATGTTTCTTGGTGCAGAATTTGGCTTACCATGCCACTGAGTTTTTATCTATTTTAGCACAGGGTCTAATACAGGGTCTAAAACTTTCACGTTTTCCAAACTGCACTGTGAGCAGGACTTACCATCAGGATAGTTTGGCTTTTCTTGGGTGGCAGAGGATAGGCTAACAGGAGAAGGAGGAATCTCTTCTCGTTCTAGAAAGCAAAGTAAGATGCAGATGTTAAAACGAACTGATACAGCTGGTAGAGAAGTGGAGGGCTTCACAGCAATAAGTTGTACAAAGCCAAGGCAGACTCTCAGAATATGAAGTCAGAAAAAATCCACTGCAAATCACATCCACCGCACAAAGCTCATTTTAGCCTAAAAAAATTCAGTGAAGGCAAGCAATGGCAGAGAAGAGTGACACTAATATGTCAAGTGTGTGAAAGGGAATGATCCGAGTGATCAGAAAAACCGCTTGATTTGCCTTCAAAACGTAGCAACGTATTGCACTGGATTGTTGCAGAGAATGAGATAGCACAACGCTGGCATCATCCTACAGAACACCTTTCTAAACATTGCCTTTTTCTGGGCAGATGGTGCAACCATTGTTAACCTGTCAAAACAAAATCATCTCACCAAGTGTTCCCATCATTAGTAAGTCACAGTTTCCAGGCACTCAAATTGCTATATTCAGTTGCTTGGAAGTGGAGCTGATTTTTTTAAAATTTATTTTTTGCCTTCAAAACTTTACCAGAGCAGCAGGAGGCTCAAATGTGATTAGGGGCACGTGATGGGGTGGGTTTAGTCCTTTCCCATCAAAAGTGCTCTCCTTATGCTGCTTTCCTATACCCAGAGAGGGAAATACAACATTTCTTTATATCTTTTCTGTAAACCGCCCAGAGAGCTTCAGCTATGGGGCGGTATATAAATGTAATAAATAAATAAATAAATAAATAAATTTTATTTATTTATTTATTTATTTATTACATTTTTATACCGCCCCATAGCCGAAGCTCTCTGGGCGGTTCACAAATTTATTTTCTCTTGCATGCAGAGAGAAAGTTGTTTGCAGAAGGGGGAGGTGAACATGATTTTTAGCAGGCAGGTGCCCTGCAGGGAAAAGGTGAAGCGGCCCCTCACTGTGCTACAAAAGTTGTAAAAGAAAAGGTCAAGTGACACTTTTACATTTCCCCTACCTCACATATAGTTTGGCTCCACTGAGCACATTTGTCCATGCAAATTATACTGGTTTCACCAGTAGTATTGGAGGATACCCAAGGCAGCTGTACCAGCTGTCCCTTCCCCAATTTATCCATACCACCTTGAACGGCCTTGCCAATTTTTAACTGCTCCCCACCCTTATTATTATTATTTATTTATTTATTTATATAGCACCATCAATGTACATGGTGCTGTACAGCGTAAAACAGTAAATAGCAAGACCCTGCCGCATAGGCTTACAATCTAATAAAATCATAGTAGAACAATAAGGAGGGGAAGAGAATGCAAACAGGCACAGGGTAGGGTAAACAGGCACAGGGTAGGGTAAAACTAACAGTATAAAGTCCAAACAACATCAAGTTTTAAAAGCTTTAGGAAAAAGAAAAGTTTTTAGCTGAGCTTTAAAAGTTGAGATTGAGCTTGTAGTTCTCAAATGTTCTGGAAGAGTGTTCCAGGCATAAGGGGCAGCAGAAGAAAATGGACGAAGCTGAGCAAGGGAAGTAGAGACCCTTGGGCAGGCGAGAAACATGGCATCAGAGGAGCGAAGAGCACGAGCGGGGCAATATTGTGAGATGAGAGAGGAGAGATAGGCAGGAGCTAGACCGTGAAAAGCTTTGAAGGTTAAAAGGAGAAGTTTATATTGGATTCTGAAGTGGATTGGAAGCCAATGAAGAGATTTCAGTAGTGGAGTGACATGGTCAGAGCGGCGAGCCAAGAAGATGATCTTAGCGGCAGAGTGGTGGACAGAGACCAACGGACTGATGTGAGAAGAAGGAAGGCCAGAGAGAAGAAGGTTGCAGTAGTCCAACTGAGAAATAACCAGTGCATGAACCCCTCTACTGTGGGGCAGATTTCAGCACTTTTCCATTTGTTCAACACCCTCCTTTTCTCTTCAAAGCAAGACCAGCCTTGATATCAGGCCTAACTTTGCCCCCACATCCATTATGGTTGGGATCAGAAAAGGACTTCATGTGTCTATTGCTACTACATTACTAAAATAGGGTGACCATATGTGGGAAACCAAAAAAAGAGGACACCCAGTGTGTGTGTGTGGGGGGGAAACAGCTCCCCCACGCTGCCACCTTAAAGGTCCCAGTTAGAGTGGAGTTGGGGAAAGCATGTCATTCCAGCCCACTACTGCTCCAATCAGGGCCTATTCTATAATGTTTGGGAATGACATGCTTTCCCCTTTAAGGCACTGATTGGAGCAGCGTGTGTGGGTTGTTGTTTTTTAAAAATGACACACCTCCAGAAAGCGCATCATACCCTCCTGCCACGCTAATGGCGGACTTTAAAGGGAAAGCTTGTCTTTCTAGGACATTATAGGAAATTATAGCAAATCCCTCTTGACAACCAGGATAGAACAAAAAACAGGACAAATCCAGGGAAATCCTGGCAGTTGGTCGCCCTAACTAAAACAGACAGCATTGCCCTTCTCCCCACTTCTCAAAAGAAACTTCTGAAAAGTCCCGTGTTCACCTAGCAGGAGATGAGGAACGGACAGAAAAAATGAATACAACATACTTGGAACACAATCATAGAATGTGTCTACTTGAAAGACATCTAATACTAGTATCCACCTTCCCCTGACATTTGTATCCGGGATGTTGCCTTTCAACCCTCTGTGTTGATTTAACATGCTATGCAATTATTGCCAAAGAATTGTGAACATGGGCTGTCTGATAACTGTGGTTACCTGATGGGAGTTAGGGATTTGACAAAAGAGACGTAATGGTCCTTTAATGGCTACAGATGTTCCCTTGAATGGGCAGGATATGAAACCTGTGCTCTGCATGGTGTGTGTGTTTGGGAGCCTGTTCACACCTAACAACAGGTCGCTATGGGTTAATTTACCCTCAAAGCTCGTTGCTGCACGGCAGCAGACATTTGGGATGATTAAAGTGCAAGTTGTGGTGGGTGATCCAGCCAGGGTGGGTTGTTGTCGTTATTAACAAACCACCCACAACCCTAAAACAGCCCATTTAAAAACATCTGCTGACATGCGTCAAAAAGCCCCATAGGTAAATTAATCCAAGATGACTTGTCATTACATATGAGCAAGAAAAACAGCTTGCGGTCTGAAATAGAGAGTGAGACAGAGAAATCTGTGAGTGTAGCTACCGCCCCCTTGGGGGCGGTGGGATTGCATAGGGGGGTGTTAAGAGGCAGGGGAGCGGCAGGGGGGGCACTAAAAGGCAAAGGGGCGGCAGGGGGGCACTCGAGGTGGTCTTTTCCGAGAAGGACCTCTCCAGAAGGTCTTAAAACCCAGGGACATTTTTATGGGAGAAGGTAGTTTGGTCCCAAGCCAAATAGGGGATCCACACATGTATTAATACCATTTAAGAAGAGTCCTTTTAATGGTGAATTGCTATCCTGCTCTATGGAGAGTGGTTCAGAAGCTCCTGGTTGCATTTCCAACATCATATTTGGTGGAATGTGGTTTTAGTGTGGTCTGCCTACTTCTCTCCAAGTAAAGAAATCAACTCCAGATAACTAAACGTGGTGATTTAAGACTCATATTAGTGACTTTAAACCAGACATTGGGAAACTGGTATCACTTCATCAAGCCCATCTGTCACATTAAGAATTTACAGAATAGTGAGGTACTCTACCCTAGTTACTAAATGTGATACCTAATATCCTTGCTTAATGACTATCACACTGAAAAGATGATATCACTGGGTCAAGTTTAATTGAATAAATTAAAAAAAAGTTAATTGGATTTTGAATAAACAATCAATTAATTGTTACTGTTTTGAATTTTATTGTTATCTTCCTTAGTGGGTCGTTGAAAACCGCTATTCTGAATAATGATTTTTATGGTGTCTGCCCGGGGGGGCGGGGGGCACTGGGCGTGAGTTTGTGGAACCAAGGGGGCGGTGACCTGAAAAAGTTTGGGAACCACTGGTGTAGCTGAAGCTAGCAAACCCGAGGGCAGCCTTAGTTTCGGGCTAAAATTGTTGCTTTCTGGGAATCTGAGGCAGGGCTGCTGCCTATTTGCTTCCATTAGGCTTTGTCTGTATGTTTAAAAAACAAACAAATATTACCAAAATGAAGAAAGAAAGAAAGAAAGAAAGAAAGAAAGAAAGAAAGAAAGAAAGAAAGAAAGAAAGAAGTCTCTAATGCTTTCCCATCCAAAGGAAACGAAACTTTGCTTGCACACTTGGCAGCCGTACATATGAATAAAAAGCCCATCCCCCTTTGCATGTGTCATGCAGGTAAAGGGCTCAGATTAGACAGATGAAGTGGGACTGGTACCTGCAGAAACAGGTGCATCGTCCAGGTCCTCTGAGTCCTGCCTCCGTCCGAGACCTGCTGAGTAACTGCGCTGACGCCTGCTGACTGAACGGGACCTTTGCTGGTAGCTGTATAAGCCCTCTAGAAGACAGGACATTTCAAAAGGGTGTTTAGATACCAGCTTGGTCATCGTTGGGCAAATTCAGCTCTCCAGAACAATATTGCTTTCTCTGCATTAAAGGCATTCAACAGACACAGATATATTCCTGGCTGCTACTGGAAATCTTCCTTCCCCCTTCAATCAGAGACTGATTCAAGTTGATGCAGTTAAATGCAGCAAGACAAATATTTCTCCCTAGTTACTTGTCTATGTCTGAAATTTATATATATATAAATATCTATGCAGAGCAGAGAGTCTGCAAAAATTGCGGCTACTCTCAGCACTTGCTAGCAAGAGAGAAGCTCGTAGAAGCAACCAGTTTTGTTCTGGAAGTCTAGAGCACAGAGTCTATTTTGGGACTAATTTGGAACCTGTGCTGCCTACTAACATTCCTTCTTAGCCTATGAGCTCCATCACACCTACTTTTTCCCCCTGGTATGCACCCGCGATTTTGACCTCTGTTTCATTAGCACGGTAAGCGCTGGTCCCTTTCACAATCGTTGCTATACCGGTGAACTCTCTTTTCACTTGTTTGCTCTCCTGCTATTGTGTCCGCCCCACCCCTTCTCCTTCCCCCTCCAGTTTATTGGTTCTTGTCCAGTGACGAACGTGGGCGCCTCCACTCGGGACCTAATTTATTTATTTATTTTTAATTGCCAGGAAACATGTGAGGAGATGAGAATATACAAAGCGTTCCCAACATCGGAGTGATCGCAATGGTTAACATTTGGGGAGTCACAGGCAGGTCTTCTGTATGTCACGAAAGTCCTCAAAATGTTTGGGAAGCGTGTGGTGGGACGAGCGAGGAGGACTTTAAGCCATGTGCAGAGTCCTCCTGACAGCACATGGGTGACTTTTTCGCCACCTCTTTGCTTAACATAAAGCCAGCTTCCCAACTTTCATGCACACTTTCCCCCATGCCTTGTCGGAAAAGTTTCACCAAGGCTGCCCCTGCCCCTGCTTTGACATTTAAAGATCATAGAATCATCGAATAGCAGAGTTGGAAGGGGCCTACAAGGCCACCGAGTCCAACCCCCTGCTCAATGCAGGAATCCACCCTAAAGCAGCCCTGACAGATGGTTGTCTGGCTGCCTCTTGTAGGCCTCTAGTGTGGGAGAGCCCACAACCTCCCTAAGTAACTGATTCCATTGTCGTACTGCTCTAACAGTCAGGAAGTTTTTCCTGATGTCCAGCTGGAATCTGACTTCCTGTAACTTGAGCCCGTTATTCTGTGTCCTGCACTCTGGGAGGATCGAGAAGAGATCCTGGCCTTCCTCTGTGTGACAACCTTTTAAGAATTTGAAGAGTGCTATCATGTCTTCCCTCAATCTTCTCTTTTCCAGGCTAAACATGCCCAGTTTAACATCTTCCCAATCGCCCACTTTAACCGAGGCTGGTTCGTTCTTCCCAGCCAAATTCCCAATGATACAATCAAGTCCATCACACCTACTTTCCCCCCCCCCCCTGATATGTATCAGCAAAGTAAAGGATAAAAGCTCCCCCCATAAATGTGCAGGGGTGGATTAACACAGAATCAGAGGTATGTGTGTGTTTATTTATGGGGGTGGAATGGTTTGAGGGGGGAAACTAAAGAATTCTTTAAAAATCAAGGGATGAAGGGATCTGCTTCAAACTCGGCATGCCTTAAAGCCCTACTTAAGAGCTGTCATGGTGCCAAGCTCCATCTCTTTATCTTTAAAAATGAGTGCTGTAAGCATTTTGGAGCAGCAAAAGTCCATTCAACCAACTCAGCACAAGCCTGTTCGTTCGACACGTTGTGCTGGAGAAGAAGAACCGCCCCACCCTCTTCTTTCATCAGCAAGACCTCTCTTCTAAGCACACGCCACCAGCAAAGGACATAGAGCGAGGACAGCAATACACAGGGGCAGAAGGGTGCTTTAATCCTGCAAGGAGGAAATAAACTAGACTAGGGAAAGTCACCAAATTCCTAGTAATCGTGATATAACTTCTCATCAAAGGTGAACAGAGGAGGCTTAGAGAATCCCAGGGATTCTGACCTAAGAAGCTGAGCCATGCACATCCACACTCCACGCAGACCTACCTTTGCTGCGAATCTCAAGGGCGGAGGGCAACGTTTCCTGAGTGGAAGAGTCCACAGGCACCACGGACGTATAAATGGAGGGTGTGTTAAAAGCTTTGCTGGACTGCACAGCCTTAAGGCGGAACCTTCGTGAGAAACCTGCGCAGAAGGTGGGAGGCAACCAAAATTATTTTATTTATTTAACGTATTTTTTTTTATCACACCTCCACTCACTGAGCGCTCAGGGCAATTCACAATAAAACCATAGAAAGAATAAAAGGCAACCATTAAAACCCCCCACCTTAAAACAAAATCAACAAAAATACATATATTACAGAACAGAACAGAGGAACCCTCTAAAATCAATAGTCACTCAAAGCTCAGCCATACTGTATAGTTTTTACCGGCTGCCTAAAGGCCAATAACAACAAAGCCATCCCAACCTCCCTGGCATGGCAATTACACAAAGGGGGGTACAGCACAAAAGACCCTGGGGGACTGAGTAAATGCTCAGAAAGCCCCGGGGTGATTGCGCTGTGTCAATTATACGACGACACTGCAGTCGCGCACCCACCTCGGAGCTTTCCGCCGAAGCTGTGGAGAAAAAAAAGTCAGGGACTTATCCCAACTTTTTTTTTTCTGGAGCGAGGCGAGGATGCGCAAGAGGGCATCAAGACTGCCCCAAAGCCTCGCTCCGGAGTCACAGCGGAGGCTTGGCTGGGCGAAGCCTGGTGGAAGGCGACCTGTGATTGGTCGCCTTCCACCATGAAGAGGGCAGGGGCGGCTCCCTCCTTGGGGGAGGGAAGCCGTGGGGTTTCCGATGGACCTGGCGCAAACCTGGCGCCATGAAGACACCCACCCTGTCTCCCAACGGCCCACCAATCTCACCTCTCTAGGAGGTGGGACATATAACAGGGCCTCAAATGATGTGCACAGGCTTCAGGCAGGTTCTTACGGGAGGAGGTGATCTTTCAGGTACCCTGGCCCCAGGCCATTTAGAGATTTTGACTTAAGAACCAGCATCCTGAATTTGGCTCGGAAACAAGAAGCCAGTGGAAGCTGTTTCAGGTTCAAGCAAAGCTGTGTTACACGGTCTAAAAACGCACGCCAAATTATAGTCTGGCCACTACTTTGCACTAACTAAAGCAACGGTTAAAGTTAGGAGGGGAGGTAGATTCAGATATAGGATAGGCCGGTTAAGTAGACAAAAAATTCAGCAACACAGTCTTAGGCTTTTGTATCTTTAAACGTGCTTGGATTCCCTGTGTCTTTAGGGATGAGCTTTAACACCTCAGAACCCAGCCCATCCAAATTCAATTTGGTTGCACAATTCATTCCAGCTGTGGAATTTACAGTAGCTATTCTTACTATAGAATTCAGATTCCTCTCCCCCCCCCCCCCCAACACAGCCATTATTTATTTATTTATTTATTTAGCACCATCAGTGTACATGGTGCTGTACAATGAATACCAGTTGCTGGGGAACATAAGCAGGAGGGTGCTAATGCACTCATGTCCCGCTTTGGGGCTTCCTGTAGGCACGTACTTGGCCACTGTGGGAACAGAATACTGGACTAGAGAGGCCTTTGGTCTGATCCAGAAGGGCTCTTCTTATATTCTTAACCTAGAGGCAATAGAGGTATGTAGAAGGCTGAGTGGGTGAGGCAAAAGGTCTTGCTTGCCGTCCACTTTGGGAGATGGGAGGGAGACTAGATCACTGCCCGCCATCCTCTTTTTGAAGTAGCCCTCCTGTAAGGGCCAGTTGTTGACCAGAGCTATCCACAGACCTAACCAGGGCCGAATAGAGAGGAATCACGTGAGGTACTGGTTCCTCTCTATTCGGCCCTGGTTAGGCCTCATCTAGAGTATTGTGTCCAGTTCTGGGCTCCACAATTCAAGAAGGATGCAGACAAGCTGGAGCGTGTTCAGAAGAGGGCAACCAGGATGATCAGAGGTCTAGAAACAAAGCCCTATGAAGAGAGACTGAAAGAACTGGGCATGTTTAGCCTGGAGAAGAGAAGATTGAGGGGAGACATGAGAGCACTCTTCAAATACTTAAAAGGTTGTCAACCAGAGGAGGGCCAGGATCTCTTCTCGATCCTCCCAGAGTGCAGGACACGGAATAACAGGCTCAAGTTAAAGGAAGCCAGATTCCGGCTGGACATCAGGAAAAACTTCCTGACTGTTAGAGCAGTACGACAATGGAATCAGTTACCTAGGGAGGTTGTGGGCTCTCCCACACTAGAGGCCTTCAAGAGGCAGCTGGACAAGCATCTGTCAGGGATGCTTTAGGGTGGATTCCTGCATTGAGCAGGGGGTTGGACTAGATGGCCTTGTAGGCCTCTTCCAACTCTGCTATTCTATGATTCTATGATTCTATGACCTACAGGCAGGGCAGGCTCACCATGTTCCAGTTCAGCTTCTTTCTGGGCCACATTCTCGTTATCACGGATGACGGAGCCAGCAGTCAGGCGGTGGAGCAGTTTATCCCAGCTCTTGCTCTGCGGTTGTCGTTGGGAAGGCTCCTCTTTGGCCTGGCTATCTTTGGCAAGGAGTAGAGAATCCAGGGCGACAGTCTCTTCCCAGGAAACCGGCTTGCCTGCACTGAGCGCACGGATCACCACCTGGCACCGAAGAGGCGGCCAGGAGCTGCCTTCGCACTCTCCCTGCTCGGTTGCCGGCGATGGGCTGAAAAGGTACGGGGGCTCCAAAAGTGTGTCCCAGTCCAGGTGGGCTGGTGACAGCAAGTTGCCTAGGAGAGAGTGAGGCATGGTAGTGTATGGGTGAGGGAGAGGTCAGGTTTTGCAGTAGGACAAAGGCTCCCAAGCTGGGCTCTGGAAGAGACCTCCAGAAGTTCTCACCCAGGTGATGGACATCCCTGTTGCTTAGTCCCAGCATTATACACATACCCATGTTTGACACCCAGCTACCACAACGTCCAAATATTGCAGGATCCAAGAGACTGTGAGTGCCTGCAATGACCATTTAAGGCATGGTAGTCACTTGTAAACCCAGTACAGAGGGCTGCCTTGAGGTTTCTGGAAAAATCCGCGCTTTTGCTGCTGCAGGGTGGCGTCAAGTGATCCTGACACAGGAGGCAGCGTGGGCTTTCGGCGGCCATTTGGCTCTCTGGGCCTGCCCCCTCCTCCTTGCCTGGCTTCCGGTAACTAGTGGGAAGTTGCCTTCTACCTGGGAATGCATGTGGCGTGGCGCCGGAGTGAGGACAGATGGTGAAGACCTTGCTCCAGCAGGAAAAGTCGGGGTAAATCCCCAACTTTTTTTTTACTGTGCATCTTCACGGGAAAGCTTTGCAGTGGCTGCAAGGTGACTGCTGTGTCGTGTAATCGACACAGTGCACTGCGCAGCCACCACAGGGCGTTTAACCCTGACAGAGAGCCCCTACTTGCAACCCCATGAGGCTCTGCTTCAACACTCAAGAGCAGGGAGATTTTACCAGCTCATTTCTGGTCCCGACATCAGCAGGAAAGGGGCACTTTCTCCTGCTGTCAGAAACGGCAGCTGCTATTTCACAAGGGGAGGTAACTGGGCACTAACCAGCAATGGCCCACCTGATCCAGGATGAGTCTTGCTACGATCCTGCAAAGTACTCTCCAAGGTTGGAGAGCTGACAACCCTGCCTGTCCCAAGATGTGATTCTCTCCATGTCAGAGAAGGCCTAGGGCGTGGGCTCTTCTTGACAGCCGTGCACGCTCTCCATAACGCTGGGCGCACAGGGCCCTCGGAGGTGGCACGTTTTGTGTGCAAAGGTCTTTTTGTGTTCTGGAGACGGCCTTTGGATTCGTATTTCCCCAGGCAACTGCTCAGTCAAGGGTGAGTGGGGAGGAAAAAATGGAGCAGTATTGCTTATTTTAAAAAGAAAAAGAGAAGGAAAGAAAAACACTTTAAAAACCTCTCCCAGGAAAGCCCTGCCTCTGTGGGGCATGTTGGATCCTGGAATGGATCTTGGTTATGTTTTCCATTGCTTTGTTAATTGCTGAGGATCTGGAAGAACAGAGGACTCAGCAGAAACTTAAAGGTCAACTCTACACAGGGAGCCCGTCTACACTTGTCTAGATGAAACGTAACAAGTTGGCAGAGATGACGTCAGCAGTCAAGTGATGCTGTTGTTGTTACGTTTCTTCTGACTTTTAAAACCGTTCCACTTTCTGTTAAAATCGTTTTAAAACTAACAATGTGCCCCAACCTTTCGTTGTATTCAATGCCGTCTTTCAAAGACCATGGTCTTTGCTTCCTGATTAGGACAAGTGAGGGCTTTTCTAGGGGAGGGAGAGCTGGCACAACGCGACGAGGGGGAGGGGGAGGGGGAGGGAGGGCGGTGAAAGAGGGGACAGAGGCTTAATTTTTTTTAAAAAACGCTTATCTTTCGGGGCGCACGTGGCCCCTTTAAGACGCTGCAGGGCTTCCCTCGTCCCTACGCGTCGCCCCGCCTCCCTGCCGGCTTATCCCGGCAGGTCTAGCTCAGAGTCACCGGAACAAGGAGGTTTCCTTCAGAGCCGGTATGAGCATAATGAAGAACGTTCTAAAGAAGAGTGTGCTGGGGTAAAACGATAGAAGAAAAGGTATTTCGATTGACTGGGCTCAAGTTGCATTTTGTAACGTAGCAAGGGAGGACGCAACAATGCACTTAAACAACGGTGTAATGAATAGTGTAGATCCTGCCCTGGACATTGAGTGTCATAATTGAATAATTGTCTAAGTGATTGTCTTCAATTAAGGGTTGCAAGGAGTTGCATCATTGTACAGGTTGTCTATAAAAGTAAATGTGTTTTGCATGTTCCGTATCTGCTGCTTGTTCCCCATTACCACTTGATGTGTGCTGTATTGACTGACCGTTTGTAAGTATTTGTATCGGTACTGCCATAACTAAATTATATGTATTTGCCAGTAAAAAGGTTTGTTTTAACCTACAAGAATCTTTGCCTTAATTCATGTCTTTGCTGTCTCTTGGCTGAGAACCGCTGCATCCTCTGCTAGTCTCTGGAGGCCCAGACAGAGACTTAATACAAAAAGGTTACGTGCCAGAATCCCAGTCTGTGCCATAACTAATCAGCTTTTATGCCATAACTCAACAGGGCAGGCAGGACCAAAATCGGTAGATATGGTAGATATGATGGTTCTAATTTCCGGAGTGGGAAGATAACCTGCACTGGGATACCATCCTCCACTGATAGAGAGGCGTATTCTGTGTCCACCCCGTTTGCAAATCCCAGCCGTTCTTGGCTTTCTCTTTTCTCATGACGGCAGGGGTGGATCTTGCCCCTTCTCTTCTCTCAGTAGGTTCCCTCAACCTCCGCCCCCCTCATCACTCACTTGAATCAGCAAGGCTCCTGCGCAACTTCTGAAACTCAGGCCCGATCTCATCTAGTTTCCCTT
Source organism: Elgaria multicarinata webbii (assembly GCF_023053635.1). Lineage (NCBI taxonomy): Eukaryota > Metazoa > Chordata > Lepidosauria > Squamata > Anguidae > Elgaria > Elgaria multicarinata. Next base: position 11,427,288 of record NC_086178.1, on the reverse strand, counting down.
CGAGAGATCGGTTCCGCTTCTGGGATACTTTCTCCAGGGCCCGGCGCAACCGATGGGCGTCCAACTCGCCATGTGGGGAGGAGAAACTCCGCCCAGACAGGGCAGCTCGGGCCAGTGCCGTCTTCCTTCGCGCCAACTCCTCAGAGCTCAAGGCTGTGGATACCTTAAGGGATGCAAGAGGGTCAAGGCTGGGAAAACCCAGGGAACTACCCCTAACGTTACTGCAAGGAAGCAAAATCCCTTTGCCTTGTTCAGGTCCAGCGCTGGGCCTACACCTGAGGTTCATTCATTCATTCTCTCTCTCTCCCTCTCACACGCACACACTCGCTCACACATGCACCTACCTATGTAGCACTTTCAAAACGATAAAAAGGATGTTCAGAGATAGTTGAGAGGCCTTGGTTATGGACTGGGTTTACAAACCCAGTTGAAGCAGGATCCACTTTAAGCCTGATGTCTGAAAACTGTAACAATCTGAAGTTAAACCTCGCAAAGAAGCCAGACTGTACCAAGTGCAGCTCCCTTCCACGGCCCTCTGGAATGATGGGGGAACTCGAAGCAAGGCCATCACGTAACCCAGACATAAAGGCTGCTCCCATGCTGCTTCGCTTGATTCATATTTGGCTCCCAAGTTCTTCCACAAGCCTCTCTCTGGCATGAAGCCCACATAAAGCTGACCCTTGCCTAAATTCTACAGAGATAAGAGACCATTCTTTAGAATCGTGTGGATCAAAGTTAATATGAGAAAGCAGGCTCATTGTCTGGATTGCTACCATCCTTTCTCGGCCTTCATCTAACTGGAAATGCTTCCAAACCCTGCAGCAAGTGAAATTTCATTGTGAAGAAGCAGTTAACACAGGCCTTTTTAGGAATTGCTCTGCTTTCCACACCACAGCAAAAGCACCATTCCAAGAGAAAAGAGGGCTTCACATGCAACATGGCAGTGCAACAAACCATCTGTTGTGCAGGGGAAACGCGTCTCTCTCCCTTGGCGGAGAGTTGCATGAGCTATACCAGCAGCATGAACAGATCCATCTCTCTCTGCACAAGACATAGGGAGCATAGACAGAAACATGCCCTTCACTCATGCATCCTCTCTCCCTGATCCACCACATCATGTATGAAGAGGCTAAGGCTTGCTCTACAAGTTATGGCTTTTCAGCCAGGCACCAGTGCTTGATGGCTTATTCCCATAGTCACTAAGACAGTTGGAGCATGCCTTACCTTAGTACCAGCACCCGGCTGAGCCTGGGGGATTGGAGCAGACTTGGTGGAGGAATTGCATAGTGAGACACTCTTCTGGCCTTGCTGAGAGCTGCCTTCGAGAGTCTGGGCTAAGGAGCCTCCTTCTGGAGGGACATCTCTGGAACCGGTGGACTCACTGCTGGTGGAGCTGTGAGAGAGCAAGCCCTGGCTGTGGTCGGTGCTGACCGAGCAGTGGGTGAGCACATACTGTTCTTGGATGTAGGAGGGCCGGTAAATCCGCTTCCAGATGTCTCCTCCTGACACAGGATCCCCACCTGCCAGGGAGGAACATTTAGGGTGACTGGCATGGAGAACAGCATAAGATATCCAGCACCCAAAGACACCTCAACTGGAAATGCCACGGTGTGAACCCAGAAGCTCCAACATGCAGAGCCATGGTCTGCAAAAAGCTCTGGTCCTTCACCACCATTTAATTACTCTTCACAGTTTAAAAAAGCCACATGATTGATTAGTGCACCTGGAACAAAGTTTGCCCATTCCTGAGCAGTCCAAGAGATCTCAGAGAAGTTGCTTCCTTCCCCAACCTGGTGCCCTCCAGATGTGTTGGACTACATCATCCTCCATCCAGCATGCCCATTGGGAGTGCTGACTGCTGAGAATGATAGAAGCTGTAGTCCACAACATCTGGAGGGCACCAGACTGGGGAAGGCTGCCCAAAATGAATGCTGCCCCTCTGTGGCTCTACTCACTCTTCATGGAGTCTTCTGTGCCCTCAGCTGAGAACTCCAGGGATATCTCATGGGAAATTTCGTGAAGGGCTCTACAAATGTCTTGACTCTCCACAGCTGGGTGTGGATGAGTTCCTCCTTGTCCTATCCCTTCCTCCTGGGATGGGAACACCGAACCCGTAGAGCCTCTAGAAAGACTCCGACACATCCGTTCTCTGCCCTGGGGGAATACGATGACCAAATAACAATAATAATATATTATGGCAGGTATGAAAAACATCTCTATCCTCAAGTGTTGAAGGATATGCCAACACACTAGCATCTTCCTGCTATACATCACTGGCCAACCAAGGCAAGTTGACTACAGGGACCACCCACTAATTAAAAGTGGACCCTTTTCCCATCAAAGGGAAAGCCATGGTTTTTAAGGGAATGGGTGCTCAACTGTTGCCTTCTTGTCCCGAAAGCTGGCAATGTGGTAAAGGGTGCAGTAGCTGATGAGCCGGTCTCCGGGATATAGGGCTGCGATCTCATTGGGCGACAGCAGGGCCTCCATAGTGTCAGGCACATACCAGTCTATTGTGATGTCACTCACAGCTGGCTCAATTGCTTTCTTCAAAGACTTTATCAGCTGGGGAGAAACCACAAATATTCAGCACTCACTTCTAATATCTCATTACTGTGTTCTTGTTTATTTAGAGACATAGGTTACACCCTCTGCCAACTGAGTAGAACCCAAAGCATTATTGGCAGCCACTAAGGGCAATCGATCAAAAGACATTGTGCAGCTATTTCTTCTTTCCCTCCTCAACGGATCCTCCGTGGTAAGAAAAAAGACAAACGATGGGGAAACATGAGGTTACGAATGGAAGACGCTGCCATCTAGAACCCCGTAAAAGCTCTGTGATTTCCCAATAAAACTCTCAATCTGGAAGCACCCTAATGAGGAGTCACCGTACCAAAACAATTAAAACACACACACTCAACAACTCACCATGATTGATTCAAACTATCGAATCAAACAATTTATATATTTTTTAAAATAAAAAGCTATAGAAATCTCTATAAAATTCCATCTACAAGAGAAGAACCAGCTTTACTGGGCGTCACCTGGAAAGTGATTTCCAAAACGATGAGGGGACAAAGAGGGATGTCTTTTTATTGAACAGCATTAGAATATAACGATCATAGGAACCAACAGATTAGCTGGTCTCAAAATTCAGCAGCCAACCCTCTACCCCAAATAATTAGTCTTTACCCTGTTTCTGTACCTTTATTAGATTTATAAAATGGCACGCTACATCTAGCAGGTGCTTGGGGTGATGTGCAAAACATTAGAAGGAAGGAAAGGAAAGGAACCTCTCGTGCAAGCACTGAGTCATTACTGACTCTTGGAGGGACGGCAGCTTTCGCTGACGTTTTCTTGGCAGGCCTTATAGCGGGGTGGTTTGCCGTTGCCTTCCCCGGCCGTTATTACCTTTCCCCCAGCTACCTGGGTACTCATTTTACCGACCTCTGGAGGATGGAAGGCTGAGTCGACCTGAGCCGGCTGCCTGAAACCAGCTTCCGCTGGGATCGAACTCAGGCCGTGGGGAGAGTTTCGGCTGCAAAAACTGCTGCTTTACCGCTCTGCACCACACGAGACATTAGAACATCACATAATACCCAAGAAACAAAACCATACAGTACAATATTCTTAACTACTGCCAGAGCATAGGACAATTTACTCCAGTGCAGGATTTCTCTGGGAAGCAAATAGGGCAGCTTTCCCACAGATTATGGAGAACTGCAGCCACTTGGTCCTTCTACAGTACTCACTGCTGGAAACAACTTTCAATATAAGGGCTTGCACTGAAGAAAGGAGTGCCTCTGAGCATATTAAGAATGTTCCCTCCTCCCCACTGAGTAATTAGCAACTGAAAAAAGAACACTTATTATTCATGTAGTGCCAACCATGTACTTCAGTTTATAGTGCTGGATTCCACACTCAGGGTAGACAAAGAACGTACTTTGGGAGTGGGAGCTGGTAACACATTTCGAAATCCTTGTGTTGGCAAAGTATGTTCTTTGGAAACTCTCAACGCCTTCTTTATGCAGCAAGCGCACAGCTCATTTTCAGCCACTAGTGGCTGATTAAAGGAGGCGATTGAGGCTAAACGCTAGGAAACTCAGCTTCTCAGATGAGTTCACCTCTGCTTCAAAACATTAGTCACAATTGCGCCCACTTCAACCAAGCCCTTCAAATCCAAGAAGCAGATGGCACCAAGGATTACTTCCCTTAATCATGGCCACGCCTCGGCTCAGCCTTGCCTCTCAGCTGCTGCTTCTCCTCCAAGGCAGCAGGGTGCCAAAGAATGGTCCGAATGGTTTACGGTGTGACAAATCAATATTAATAGATGAGGAGCAGGACAGAGAATTTCAGGTGTTATGTGGCAATTATTCGAATGCAATGCAGATTGGGTCAAGATAATCTTGGTGAAAAAACAGGGATTCAAAATGGACTGTTCTGATTAGCTGGGGAAATGACAGAACTCCTATAGGATTGGCAGCCTTTGATCTGGACATTCAGATCAGCTGAATGTCTGCAGAGACTCAGGAAAGTGAGGAGGAAGGTACTACCCTGGACTATGGATCCATCCACCTGTGTACAGTCTGTCTTAAACTGTGTTTTGCACCCACTGTGAGCATGGCATAACTACTGAGACTAAATGACCACTAATGTCGGTGGTTTTGAACCCACTACAAAAGTACTGGCACCAAAGAAGAACACATACCTTTGGCTGCAGTCTTTCACCTGGGCTTAGGAATTCAGCCCGACCTCTGCTCACCTTTGCCAATCCCTTCAGGAGTCTTCGGCAGGCACCAGAGCCCAGGCCAAAGGTGAAACACCTGTGGGAAAGAAGTCCCTACACTTCAGAGACATGCAGATGCCTGCTCACAGAACCACCCAGCCTGTTTCAGGGCTGATTGCATTCCGTTCCAAATTCTACTGAGATGCGTCCTGTCATCCTATAGCACAGCACTTTTTAGTATGCAGAGTGTACTAAAAACACTAATACCTCATTCATCTTCACAAAAGCTGTGAGATTGCTGCTGGAGAACTGAGGCTGAGGGGTTTTAAGAACATAAGAAGAGCCATGCTGGATCAGACCAAGAGCCCATCATCGCATGCTTGTTGTTCTCTACTCACGTTTGTTTATGGGTTCTGTAGATGATGTTGTGACCCGACAGTTTTACTTTGGGGTTGTGACCCTACAGTTTTACTTTTGGGTCTAACAAGCACCTTTTTTTTTGAGCAGGGGAAATATGTCATTTAATTGTGAAAGCGAAAGAAAGTGCAATTTCTTCTTGAGTATTTGCGCTATTCTGCTATACCACAGTGCCACCTAGAGGTTATGTAGCAGAAAAGCAGGAAAGGAAACATTCCTCATGTAGTGCTCAGATCTCAATTCTGCAATGAAACCGAAAGTCGATACAGTAAATTAACATTCGATTAACAACTTTGCGTAGAAAAGCCTTGAGAGGCAAGGACTTGCTTTTGGCTACCCAAATTGTTCATGGCTCAGGAATGATTTGAACCAAGGACTCACAGGTCCAACTCTAAGTGTAAAGACCAGGCTTTGCCAATTTGGCACCCTCCAGATGTGACGGACTGCAACTATCATTCCCAGCCAACCAATGGCTATTCCCAATGGCTGGGAATGATGGGAGTTGCAGTCCAAAACATCTGGTGGGCACCAAGTTGGGGAAAGCTGGTAAAGACAGATTTGACATTTTAACAGAAGTGGGGGTACTTTGTTAGTGGCCTCCACTGCATTCAGTACCAACATATCTTTTTTCTGTCACAGGGCGGGGTCTGCAAAAACTGATTCTGCAGGTGTACAATGTGGTTCAATTGCAAAAAAATTAGAAACTAGCAGTGAAGGGTATCTATTGGCTAGTGCCTGTAACCCAACACACCCACATCTAATCCCCAGACAATTTTGCAACTGTTGAAGGTTTTTTTAATGAAGTGAAGGATGAACACATGTATGTGAGCCCATTATTCAGTGTTCTGCATTTGAGCCCATTATTCCGTGTCCTGCACTCTGGGAGGATTGAGAAGAGATCCTGGCCCTCCTCTGTGTGACAACCTTTTAGCACTCTTCAGATACTTAAAAGGTTGCCACACAGAGGAGGGCCAGGATCTCTTCTCGATCCTCCCAGAGTGCAGGACACAGAATAACGGGCTCAAGTTAAAGGAAGCTAGATTCCGGCTGGACATCAGGAAAAACTTCCTGACTGTTAGAGCAGTACGACAATGGAATCAGTTACCTAGGGAGGCTGTGGGCTCTTCTCCCACACTAGAGGCCTTCAAGAGGCAGCTGGACAACCATCTGTCAGGGATGCTTTAGGGTGGATTCCTGCATTGAGCAGGGGGTTGGACTCGATGGCCTTGTAGGCCCCTTCCAATTCTACTATTCTATGATTCTATGTAGTAATGTATGTATGTCTCTTCAACAATTCCCCCCCCCCCCCAAAGCAGTCAGCCTTCATCATTTATGGGAAGAAAGAATGAGACGAATACCTGAACCAGCATTCTGTAAACCGCCCAGAGAGCTTCGGCTATGGGGTGGTATATAAATGTAATAAATAAATAAATAAATTCTTCTAGTTCTGCCTTCTCCAACCTGGTGCCCTCCAGATGCTTTTGACTGCAACTCCCATCAGTCCCAGCCAATAGTCGGAGATCATGGGAGTTGTAGCCAAAAACATCTGGAAGGCATTAGGTTGGGGAAGGCTGCTCTAGTTGTTATGTATCTGAGAAAGGCCAGTTGTGAAACCAGGATCAACACCATGGTGAGGTACTGAATGTGATCACGAACCTGAACATTACATCTGACTTAACCCAAAGCCAGTAAAGCTTGCTTAGAGCCTTTGCTATAGGCACAAGGCACTTTTGGAAACATTGACTCCCGTGTGAGCTTTTCTGCTCTTGGTCAGCCCAGGTTGCCCTGCTTTGAGTTCTCACAACATTGCAGGAAAGGTCAACGGGGGCTCAGAGTCAAGGTTTGCCAGCAGTTGGTCCTAGTTTGTGGAGTGCTCCTACATGATCGGTTACAGCAGACCCTGCTGCCACATCCTCATTTTGGAGGGATCTTTATGTACAGAAGCTCTGGCCTTTAACAGCAGAAATGTCAGGCAGAAATTAGCAAGTGAAGCCTTTCCCATCATGGAAAGGAACAGAACTGCTAGTGTGGCATAGCGGTTAACAGCATGAGCAGAAAGTCCCTTGTTGAAATTTCTGCTCCGCCATAAAGTCACCAAGAGGCCTCGGGCGAACCACTCACTCTCACCCTCATCCTCTGCACTGGCAATATGATAGCAATACTGGCCAATCTTACAGGGCTGATGCAAAGATTACTGAGATAATGTACACAAAGAGCTTTGAGCAGTTGGAAGTGCTGTTTAAATGCTAAGTATTATTGATTTTTGGCCCTCATGAGGCTATCACAGAGATTCTCTCCTTGATAAAAGCCAACCCAGAACCAACATTCTTTTATGTGCTGGATGGTAATAGTTCTTCAAGATTTTTTTTTAATACAGAGGGCTTTATCCTATACAGGCCCATAGACAGGACCTTATGTATACGTAGTTAGAATTATAGCCCTGCAACAGGAAAGGCCAGCATCTGAGATCAGTTCACACGAGCCCATACCTGACCGTGCTCGCCTGCCTCCTGACCAGCTCAATGACCTTGCCTGTGTTACCAACACTGGCATCCGTGAAGAGGAAGAGCTGTCGCGGATACCCGCGGTGAAGAGGCTGACCCAGCATCCACGTCAGAGCAGCCAGGAGGTTGGGTCCACCCATGTCAGCCCGTAGTCTCTGAATGTATTCACAGGCCATCCTGAGGGTCTCCTGTAAATATGAGCAGATTACAGAGGTAGTAAGTGGGCTGAGTCAGACTCTTACAACAAAAGAACCGTCACCATCTACCCATAGACCACAGACCATTATGAACTCTACCCAAACACATACATTTTATGGCAAACTCACTCGAATTCTGGATCCTGAAGGATCAGGTTATGTAGCTTGAATGCACTGTGGAAATAGTTCGAAGTAATTCACCCAGTTCGTACGTAACAGTGGCAAATTGTGGTTTAATTAACCCATAGTTTGCCAGAGCATGCCACCCGCCACCCTTTTGGATATGAAACTTTGGATTGGCTCCATCAGAGGTTGCTCTGTGATATCCAAACCCAGATACTATGGGTTAATCGTGGGTTAAAGAACCCAAAGTTAACATGCAATTAGTTGTTTGGTTAACTTTGGGTTGTTTAACCCATGATTAACCCAAGGTGTCCAGCTTCGGACCTCACAGAGCAACCTTCAATCAGGCTGATTAGAACCTGCATACTCAAGGTGACAGTAACATTCACCAGGCGCATGCTGCAGCAAATTATGGATTACTGTAATTACAATTTACTGATTATGATTTAACGATCAAGGATTACTGATTTGCTGCCGTTATGTGTGAACAGGCCCAATGACTCCTGCTACTTACGGGCTGTGGTATAGTGGTAAGTGCATTTTAAAGTGGAGGCGCTCATCATGACAATCCCCAAGGAGAGTCCGAAAATGCAGGCAGCAGTTCAATCCATATCAACAAACCACGTCTAGTAGTTTTCTTCTTCATCAGGGACAGGTCTTTTGTAAAGCTAATAGATTTTTATTGCTCCTTCAAGACCACCCCACCCTCCCCCGCCCTAAAATAATTTGCATTAAAAACGGGGAACAATATATTGTTTGTGGGGAAATCCACCCCCACCGACGCCCCAGCAACTGAGGATTGCAGCTAAGCTTAGAGGGAATAGGGAAGCCCAACAGGTGAGGGTGGTGTCAAATGACACCATTGTCCCAGCTAACCAAAATGCCCTGGCACTTTGACCCTCACACCCTGGCTCTACTACAACACTGCTTACAGATAAAGGAAAAGGAGCTATGAGGCACAGCACTGAAGCCCAATGAGAGTCCTGGGGGCTGTCTTCATGGCACCGAGTTGGTGCCGCCTTCCCCCAAAAGCCTGCGGTTTCCCTTACGTGGGGTGGCATTGGGTGATCCCAACACCAAGGAAGGAGTGCAGGGTTTCTGGCGGTCATCTGGATACCAGAGCCATCCCACCACCCCCTTCCAGCTTTCTGACAACAAATCGCTGGTTACCTTCCACGAGGGCCACCCCCCAGATCAGTCCTGGAGTGAGGTCAGATGTCAGAAGAAGTATACTGACCTTGCTCCCACCAAAAAAGTCCCTGACTTTTTAACTGCACAGCTTTTTAACCACAGAGCCCCGTGGTGGCTGCAAAGCTGCAGCTGTGTCATCTAACTGATGCAGCGCAGATTTGCAGCCACTGCTGGGCTTTTGCCACATATAGACAGCTCCCTGGTTAACTTGCTGTCCAGCTTCTCAGATCTCCCCAGGCATCGTCTACACATTGACAATTTTATTGCATAGCTATACATTAGCTGAAATTGCCAGGAGGCTGATCTGCCAGGTGTCAAATACTGTATGTGTGAGCCATGTTAAACTCTCTGACTGTAGCTCCAGAATACTACAGAACCAAAGGGCCTTTTCAGTTGTGGATCCCTGCCTTTGGAATGCTCTTCTCAGGGCCTCTCACTTGGCATCACGTCTGATATTTTTTTTGCATCAGGCAAAGGTCCTTTTATTTGCCCAGGCCTTTCAGCACATCCAATACCTGGTTTAAATCTGGTAACTTGTATTACTGATGCCAGTTTTTACTGTTTTATTGCTCTGCTGCATTATTTTATGTAACAGTTAAATACGTTACTGTTTTTCTGATTTGATTTTATTACTTTTATTAAAACTGTTTTATTTTATTAAAACTGTTAGTTTTACCCTACCCAGTGCCTGTTTACCCTACCCTGTGCCTGTTTGCATTCTCTTCCCCTCCTTATTGTTTTATTATGATTCTATTAGAATGTAAGCCTATGCGGCAGGGTCTTGCTATTTACTGTTTTACTCTGTACAGCACCATGTACATTGATGGTGCTATATAAATAAATAAATAAATAATAATAATTACTTTGTTAGCCGCTTTCACAGCTTGCAAGCTAAAAAGCAACATATACATTCTTTAATAAATAATTTCTAGAAAGTAGCTATGTTAATCTATTGCAGAAAAGACAGCAAAAGAGTCTTGTGGGAATTTAAAGACAAAAATACATATTTTAGCACACACTTTTGTGGGCTGTGGCCACTTGAAAACCTCGGTAACACTCCATGCATCTGATAAAGTGGGCTATAGTCCAGAAAAGCTTAGGGTAAAAGAAATGCGTTAGTCTTTTCACTGACAAAAGGTTCTTGGTTGTTTTTAATAAACAAAGTACTGGGGGGATTCTACACGTCATACTGAGGGTGCTTCCATGGCCCCCAGTGCGACCCCAAAGCGATCGTGTAGCTTGCCTGGTGAAGAGACGAGGAAGAGGCGTCCTTGCTGCCGTCGCCACCCACCTCCCTCCTCGCCGGCCGGGTCGGAGAGCTCGAGCTCTCCGACCCGGCCGGCGAAGAGGGAGGTGGGTGGCGGCGGCAAGGACGCCTCTTCCTCGTCTCTTCACCAGGCAAGCTACACGATCGCTTTGGGGTCGCACTGGGGGCGCATGGAAGCACCCTCAGTACGATGTGTGGAATCCCCCCTGGTCACGTGTATCCCTTTCTCAAGCCTGATAATGGAGATCCATTAACTGGAGATATCACGAACTTAACCTAGCACAGAGTTGCTTAATCTTTTTGCCTTCCTCTTTATGTGTCAATAAGATACACAATTCTTGTAATTATAAGCAGATCTATGTGAATTCTGTAATTCCACAATCATGCTGCACAAGCTAGCTTTTGACACTGGATGCAGAATTCAGCTTTTGCTTGTTTAAAAAACAAGTTTCTAGCACACATGGCTATGAAGATAACTTTGAAGATATGTAGTGTGGCGCAGAGCGGTAAAGCAGCAGTTTCTGCAGCCGAAACTCTCCCCACGGCCTGAGTTCGATCCCAGCGGAAGCTGGTTTCAGGCAGCCGGCTTGGGTCGACTCAGCCTTCCATCCTCCCGAGGTCGGTAAAATGAGTACCCAGTTAGCTGGGGGAAAGGTAATAATGGCCGGGGAAGGCAAGGGCAAACCACCCCGCTATAAGGCCTGCCAAGAAAACGTCAGCGAAAGCTGGCGTCCCTCCAAGAGTCACTAATGACTCAGTGCTTGCATGAGAGGTTCCTTTCCTTTCTTTCAGGCAATCTCAGAAGCAGAGGGGAGGTGTGCAACTGAGCAGCATTTCAAAGGATCATTAGACAGACCCTCCACCCCTTGCGTAGCTCCTGGCCCATGCCTATCCCTAACCTGTACAAAATAAGCCAATCTGTGCCAGTTTTATGCTTTGCACAATATACAACAGTCACAGAATTAAATTTTTCTTTGCACAGGATTAAGGTGTCTTAGGTGCAAGGTTTTCACAAGAACGTAATTTTTGTGAACCGCCCAGAGAGCTTCGGCTATTGGGCGGTATAAAAATGTAATAAATAAATAAATAAATAAATAAATAAACTGATGATGCGTTACTTTCCTCCAAGAACAGAATCAGTTCAGCAGTACCAGGCTAATCCATGGCACTCCTGCAGGCCCATAGAGTTCTGGTCAAGATCCAGCCATAGGGCATGGTCAGGAAGCCTCAGTGGGCAGAATACTCACACTATTACAGGGCTTGCTTGTGGTGAAGACAGGCTTGATGTTGGAGCCAAAGCCAGCAACATTCAACAAGGTGCCAGGAGGGAGACTCTTCACAGCCACCAATAGAGCATCCTGAGCAAGGAGAGAATGCATGAGAGAGAGAGAGAGAGAGAGAGAGAGAGAGAGAGAGGGGGAGAGGGAGAGAGAGAAACAACCTACAAAGATTTCAAACTCAAAGTAACTGTTGTTACATGGAAAGGCGGTCAAGTTGTCTGTGGATGAGCTTTTGTTAATTTTACTTTCAGTACTAAAAAACAGGATAATGAAATTGCCAATACTTTTTCAAGTTCAAAGTACATTGATGGAAGTTATTCATAGAGCTTTGGATAAGACTGTTCCTAGAGATGGTATGGTCACACATGCTTTAGTTACGTCTTGTTTGGACTCCTGTAATGCAGCATCCTACTCCTACCCGCCTGCCGAAGAGATGTTTGGCGGCCAGACAAAAGTCCAATTCTCTTGTGAAAGAAGCAATATGAGGATGAGTCCTTGCATGCCCTTTTACCCAGGAGAGCTGTTGTGATAGGGGTGAGGTTAAAAACTCATCCTCATCTCAGCAATGCTGCTGAAGATCGCTGCAAAGGGCAGGGTGCTTTAACCTCGCAACAATTCTCCAGGGAAAGAAGGCATGTGGAGATGACTCCTCTTCTTCCCCTGCTGCATCGGGCTTCAGTCAGCCAATGCTCCAAGGCAGCACTTGCAGTGGCGGGGCCAGAGGGGAACATGCAGTGTGTGGTGGTGGGGTGAACAAATAGCCATGGAGGACCACATATGGCTCACAGGTTACTACAAATGGTCCATGGGCTGCATTTGCACCACTCCTGGTGTAGATGATACTGAGCTAGATGGATCAATGGTCTGACATGATATAAGGTGGCTTCCTATCTTCCCCTAGGCCAATGCTCTATTTACCTTGATCCCATCAATGCCAGGGCCTGTCATCCTTCCACTCCGGTCAATGAGGAAGAGCATTTCCCGAGTGACAGTCTGGAAATCAGTGGAAATGCTGCCCATCTCAGGGCAGAAATTCAGCATCAGGACAGGATTGTGGAAGATGTCCTTGTGGAACCTCTTCTGGACAAAGGCCACCTGGGAGCAGAGAAAGGAAGAAGGGATGTTGCAACTTCAGACTTCTCTTCTGCTGTTCCTCGTATATCCTCACATAGCTTTCCCTAACCTGGTGCCCTCAAGTTGAGTTAGACTGCAACATCGTGCCATGCTGTCTGGGGATGATGGGAGTTGCAATCCATAGCTCGGTGTGATAGAGCACCTCCTTTGCAAGCAGAAGGTCCCAAGTTCAATCCCTGACTTCTCCAGATAGGGCAAGGAAAGTATCCCGCATGAAACCCTGAAGACTTATTTCTGCCAATCAGTGTTGTCAATGCTGGGATAGATGAAACAAGGGTCAGACTCAATATATGGCAGCTTCTTATGTTCCTAACACATCTGGAGGGCACAAGGTTGGGGACAGCTGCACATGCTTTTGGCACCTCAGAAAGATCCATAAGAACTGCCTTGCCAGGTCAGACAAAATCCCATCTTGTCCAGCTTTGTTTCCAGTGCCTCTGGGAAGATGATGATGATGATGACGATGATATTTATTTGTATCCCGCCTTTTGCCCAATGCGGCCTTACAAAGTTTTGCCTCAAGGCGGCCTTACAAAGTTTAAAATATACATGTGGGGGGGGGGAAACAAAACCATAAACATTTAAAATACACAATAAAATTATAAGACATTAACATAGATGGAGGGCCAGACTATTCTCCAAAGGCCTGCTGGAACAAAAAAGTTTTAGCCTGCTTCCAAAAGCCCATCAAGGAGGGAGCCAGCCTAGCTTCCCCGGGAAGAGAGTTCCAGAGCACCGGAGCAGCCACCGAGAAGGCCCTCTCCCATGTCCCCACCAAGCGTGCCTGTGAAGAAGGTGGGACTGAAAGAAGGGCCTCTCCAGAAGATCTCAAAGCACGGGCAGGCTCATAAGGGAGAATACGTTCTTTCAAATAACCTGGACCCGAACCATATAGGGCTTTATAGGTCATAACCAGCACTTTGAATTGTGCCCAGAAACAGACTGGAAGCCAGTGGAGCTGTTTTAACAGGGGAGTTGTGTGCTCCCTGTAACCAGCCCCGGTCAACAATCTGGCTGCAGCTCTTTGAACCAGCTGGAGTTTCCGAACACTCTTCAAAGGCAGCCCCACGTAGAGCGCATTACAGTAATCCAACTGGGATGTAACTAAGGCATGTGTCACCGCGGCCAGGTCCGACATCTCCAGGAACGGGCGCAGCTGGCGCACTAGCTTTAACTGTGCAAATGAACTCCTGGCCACCGCCGAAACCTGAGCATCCAGGCTCAGGGCTGAATCCAGAAGTACACCCAAGCTGCGGACCTGTGTCTTCAGGGGGAGTGTAACCCTATCCAACACAAGCTGAATCCCTATTCCCTGATCTGCCTTTCGACTGACCAGGAGCACCTCTGTCTTGTCTGGATTAAGCTTCAATTTGTTCGCCCTCATCCAATCCATTACTGCCAACAAACACTGGTTTAGCACAGAAACCGCTTCCTTGGAATTGGGTGGAAAGGAGTAGTAGAGTTGGGTGTCATCAGCGTACTGGTGGCACTGCACCCCACAACTCCAGATAATAAGCAGGACACGAAGATAAAGGCCCTCTTGTTTGTCTCTAGCAGCTAGCTGGGAGATACATTGTCTCTGGAGGTCCCCCATTTAGCTATCTCAGCTAATGACCATTGAAAGGTATCTCTTTGCATGAATTTGTCCAATCCTTTTAAAGGCATACATGAAACCTTAGTTTTCACATAAAAACTAACACTAGATTTCTTTCGCTTGACAGACTAGTTTATGATGGGCAGGGAATTTACGCCATGGGGAAGCATTTTTTATTTATATATATTTTTGGATCGCTCAAAGAGGTATACTAAAAATGAAAAATACAAGCAACAATAAAACATCACCAGTCATACAAACGTTATCCAAAAATCAATAAAGTAGATAACATACAATCTCTAGAAACTAAAGCAGTATTCACCATTCCCAAAAGCATGGCAGAAGAAATTAAACTTAACTAGCCTCATTAAATTCAATCATGATGAAGCTTCACAGGCTTCCTTTCCGTAACTGTGGTGCCAGCACACAAAAATGAAATCATGTTCTATCTGTGTGATTACAGTCCTGGAAAGACTCTACCGCACATTTTTAAAAGTTTATGTTGGCTCTCCTGGCTGCCTATGTACAATTTCCTTTAATTTTCTACATTTACCCTTCTCCCAGTCTACCCCCCCTGACCTTCCCTGTAAAGACAAGATAGGACATGAGGTTTCAGGACATCCATTTCCACAGTACACAAGAGTGCTTTGGCTCAGACTGGTACCTGAGGAGTCCACATAGCTAATAGGGACCAACACAGGCTGTGTAGCCCATGTAACGGGCTTCCCGTACAACATGTCTAGGAGAAAGATTACCCTCCAATACTTGCAAATTGTGTGCTGCAGGAGTGAACTGGGGGCAAGAGATGCTGGTGTTGAGATTCTCTTTCAGTTCGTTAGGGGTGATTGGAAGCAGGTTAAAAAAGAGAACCAAGATGTTATATTGGTTAGAATGTCAGATCAGGGAGAAGTGGGTTCAAATCCTCACTCAGCCATGTAATCACTGGGTGACCTCTCAGCCTAACCTGCCTTGTGTAAGGGGAAGGACATGGCATGCTGATTGGAGCTCCGTGGAGAAATGGCAAGATAAAAATATAATAAATCCAGGAGTGTGTTGCCCAGTTTGTTCGTTTTGTAATTATGGTGTTGTGTTGGTTTTAATGGGCTTTTATGTTTTAATTTTTTTCATTTTTTATTTATTTATTGCATTTGTATACTGCCCCATAGCCAAAGCTCTCTGGGTGGTCTGCATAGAATAAAAACACTTAAAAACAATATACAAAAATGTTAAACCACAAAAACATACATTTTAAAACCACAAAAACATACAAAAACAAACCCAAGCTCATTACATATTGCCAAATGCCTGGGAGAAGAGAAAAGTTATGTTGAAAAGATAACAGTATCGGTGCCAAGCAGGCCTCGTCAGGGAGATTGTTCCACAATTGGGTTTTATATAAATGTTTTAGCAATTATTATGTATTTTAATTGTAGTATTGCTATTATTATTATTATTATTATTATTATTATTATTATTATTTATTACATTTATATAACACCCCATAGCTGAAGCTTTCTGGGCGGTTTACAAAAGTTTTAAACACTGAACATTAAAAACAAATATACAAAATTTAAAACCATAAAAGGCATAAAATACAAACAAAAACAGACAATATCTGTTTAAAGCAATTATTCTGGGGTCAGTTGAAAAACTCAGCCTATGTTGTTAAATGCCTACGTGAAGAGAAAAGGCTTGACCTGGCGCTGAAAAGATAACAACGTTGGCGCGAGGCGAGCCTCATCGGGGGAGATCGTTCCATAGTGTATTTTATATTATAATGTATTTTAAAGTATTTAATGTAAATAAATAAATAAAAGCTGATTCACAAGGCACTACAACAGCCTTCCTCAACCTGGGGCGCTCCAGATGTGTTGGACTACAGCTCCCAGAATGCCCCAGCCAGCTGGGGCATTCTGGGAGTTGTAGTCCAACACATCTGGAGCACCCCAGGTTGAGGAAGGCTGCACTACAACGACTTCCACCCACCCACCTTCCACAACGATGTGGGTTTTGATATACCAGAGGCTGTGGAGATTTGGTTGTGCTGGGCTTAAGCACTTGGTCAGAGTCTGGAAACACTTATTTCACAAACAGTTACTGGTGCCACATAGCAAGGTGCTACTTCTGGGTCCTGGTCATTTTAATCCATGTTTAGAGCATCCTTATGCGACCGGAAAAATGTTTCCCCCCTCCCCATCTGCTTACCTGTCTCTCCCCATCATTGTCTTTTTTGGCGATACGTGCATAATCCCGACGGTTCCTTATGTGCGCCTCATATTCGTGATACGTCATAGTTCCCTCTTCGATGATCAGGTGTGGATGATGAGGTTCTGGGGTGGGGGGATTGTAAAGACGTATGACAGTCAGAATGATCCAGTGCATAGAGAGTTGGGCTGCTTCAAAAACCCCAGTCAGCCATGATTGAATTGGTGGATTTGGGCAATTCCCAGTCTTGGTTCCCCATCTGTAAAATGGGAATAAAAGCCACCTCCTCCCATGGTGACCCATTTACTGCACAGAAACAGCCCAACATTTGGAAGCTGTCATCCCAAAGAACAATTTATAATGGTTTCCGTATAGGAGATACCTGGTATGCACCAATCGTTAGTATATCTAAGGTGTTGTTTTTTTTTTGGATTGCAACTTGAAAGTCTTCATGATTTGCATAAGCAGCATAGATATTGCAATCCTTTGCATACCAGGAAGTGAATTTAAGGGGGGAAATGTAAAAAAATCCTAAAAAATCAACGGATGACCCAATTCAATTCAAATTTGGTATGCTTAAAGCTCTCCCTAATATCTATTACTGTGACAATTCTGGTGTCTTTATCTTTAAAGCTTACTCAGATGTAAGAAAGGAAAGGAAAGGAAAGGAACCTCTTGTGCAAGCACTTGAGTCATTGTTGACTCCTAGAAGGACGTCTGCTTTCGCTGACATTTTCTTGGCAGACTTTGAAGCAGGGTGGTTTGCCATTGCCTTCCCCAGTCGCAGTTAGCTTTCCCCCAGCTAGCTGGGTACTCATTTTACCGACCTTGGAAGGATGGAAGGCTGAGTCGACCTGAGCCGGCTGCCTGAGAACCAGCTTCCGCTGGGATCAAACTCAGGCCGTGGGGAGAGTTTTGGCCACAGTAACTGCCACTTACCACTCTGCGCCACACAAGGCTATTACACAGATGTAAGTATTTCTTTAAAATCCTGCTCCTGTGCCCCAGCGGCAGCTCGGAAGTTAGACTCAAAAAGTAGGGGTTAAATACGGCAAATCTTTTGGCTTTATAGCACAATTAAGGCAGGATGCATGGGAGTACTTCACAATCAAAGCAGATTATAAGGTGGAAAACTTCTGAGTCCTTTCCATGCAATCCACAGTGATTACACAGTATAATACTGGTGTGATAAACCTCATAGAGATCACAGCTTCTCCTGGCTCTCTTACCGCAAGGATACAAGATAATCTCCAGTTTCCTGTCACATCTGTGCTTCTCTGCCAAGGTAATGCATATTGTTGAGGCAGAGGTAGCGTAAGGATTCGCGTCAGCTCGAAGCGCGTGTGAAGGGCTCTCCAATCCTGCAAGAACAAATGAATAAAAATAGGAGGGGCAGGGGAGAGATAGGACTTTATTGCTCATACCGGATATATTTAACAGCAACCCTCATCATTCTCAGCCAGCAGGACCTTCAACATCTGGAGAGCAGCCGGTTGGGGAAGGCTGCTATAAAGCTTGTCAGATGGAAATAGCTGCACTTGTTCTTACACGGAACATAGGCTGGTTCACACAACTGCACTTATTTGAAGACTCAGCATCAAGTGGTGATTTTTTATGTGTGTGTATGCCACTACAAACATAAATGTATCAATTACGCAAATGTAACATTTGTATATTGAAAAATAAACAAATATACATTTCTGAGACATGGAAGCCACTGCATCCTTGTGAAAGAAGTATGGTACTATTGCATTTATGTGTTTGTGTGTGTGTGAATTAGGCGTAATGTGAACTGAACAGTTAATAGAAATAAAAACTTCAAGACTCAGTGATTGATGACTGCCTCCACTTAAATGCACCATGTTAATGTTTCGGATTTTCATGGTATAGATTTGTGTGTGTGTGTGTGTGTGTGTGTGTGTGTGTATTCTTGCACATTGTTTACAAAAACACACAGCCCAGATACTCTACAACTACCTGAATGTTCCCTGATTGCCCCTTTGTTATCCATTGTTCAAAATTTCCATCACTCCTTGTCAAAGCATCTCAAAATTTATAAAGGCTTAAATACTGTGGTCACCACAGACCATGCAAAATAATAATAATAAAAATACATATACAGTATTTCTTCGATTGTAAGATGCCATTGATTGTAAGAGGCACACTAATTTCAGTACCACCAACAGAAAAAAAGCTTTGATTCTAAGAAATAATAGTCGCACCCGCGATTCTAAGACACACCCCGTTTTTAGAGATGTTTATATGGGGGGGAAAAGTGTGTCTTAGAATTGAAGAAATACGGTAGTTACATAGCTTTTATTTAGTTACGTAGATGCCAGCATAAACATACTACTTTTGTGAAGCAGGATAAATTTTCAGCAGAGTTCCCCCCCCCCCTTTGTGCACAGATCACAAAGAGGTCATTCCTCAGGACAGAAAGACGGGCATTTTTACTAGACTGAATGACATTGAGGGCAACACCTCTCAGAGGGATGGGACTTGAGCCAACTCCTAATGGGATTAATTCCCTTGTCTGTCTGAAGCATATGGTCCAGGCTCTCCAAAGCTGCTTCCGCCTCCCCCCCCATCTTTTGCTTCCTTTCTGCCCCCCACATTCATCATTCTTTCATGAGAGAAAAAGAATAAGCTCAGCAATAAAGCTTATATAAATCCTTAGTTATAAAAAAAAAAAGAACCAAGATTCCCTCAGCTAATTTCAACAAGCTACTACATAAATCCTTCACATGGTGCAACTAACTAGAAGCACTTCTGGGAATGGTTTCATTCATTCTCCTTTCCCTTTGGACCTGCTTAGTACAAGGTATCTTTCACATTATTCTAGTATCCAGTCTTGTGAGATCATGAGAGACATTTCTTTTTAAAAAGTGCAGGGGGAGATCAGAAAAAGCAAATAACCTGCATTTGTTCTTGCCCAGAAAGGAAGGAAAATGAAAGGGTAGAGTTGACATTGGAGGATTCTACACGTCATACTGAGGGCGCTTCCATGCGCCCCCAATGCGACCCCAAAGCGATCGTGTAATTTGCCTGGCGAAGAGACGAGGAAGAGGCGTCCTTGCCGCCGCCGCCGCCACGCACCTACCTCCTCGCCGGCCGGGTCGGAGAGCTCGACGGAGCTCTCCGACCCAGCCGGCGAGGAGGTAGGTGGGTGGCGGCGGCAAGGACGCCTCTTCGTCATCTCTTCGCTAGGCAAGTTACACGATCGCTTTGGGGTCGCACTGGGGGCGCATGGAAGCGCCCTCAGTACGGCGTGTGGAATCCCCCCATTGTCTTCTCAAGTAACCTGCTACTGGATCAAGAATGGACAGTGGGGTGAACAGAAGGGATATGAGTTCCAACCTCAAATGCAGGAATCTGCTCCCCAATATTTATTTATTTATATTACATTTAATATTATAAAATATCTAAGCAGTTTACGCACAAAATAGATATCCATGTATCTATATGTATTATGTTTTATTTAGTGTTGTTCCCCGCCTTGATCCAGAGGGAGAGGCGGGTAATAAATAATAATAATAATAATAATAATAATAATAATAATAATGATAATAATTTGCTATACATGTATGTTTTGGTAATACTGTTACTTTAAAAATACACAGATGATCCCTAAGCTGAATATTGGAGGCTCCTACATCACTGAGCCCAGGAGTCAGTCTGAAGGTTTTTCCAGATGAGACCTTTGCCATGTAATTTACACCGCCTCGTTCATGGAATTTTATGGAGGATCAAGACATTGGGTGTTTCCAGAGAGAGGGTTCCTAACACTACCAATCAGAAGGCATTGTGCTGCAATTGTCTTTTTTCTTTCTTTACTTAAAACATTTTCTTCTGTAAGTAGATACAGCAATCAACGGCCTTGTATTAAAAACGCCCTGTCTTTCCCCCCCCTATAAAATGCATTAAGGAGGAAAAGACAGAACAGCTACACAATGCCTTTCAAGTGTTAGCGCTAGAAGCCCTCCATCTGAAAGAATTCATACCTACAATTCATATATGGAGGCAAATGTGGACACAGCTTCTTATTCCTATCCACCTCATTACTGTCCTCTACTGTGAAATCCTCCATGGCACAGAGAGAATTCTACTCCTCACGCTGGCAAAACTATAGTTTTCCAACAGCTGGGGGATGGCATGGCTCTTGCTTCCTCCTCGAACTAAGCCACCATTTTCTGCCTTACAGACATCTTCCAAGAAGCCTAGCGCTAGATCATGGCGATAAACTTCCATACGGCTGAACCCTAATGGGGTCCCACTCTGTGGAGTACTTAGCATAAGGGTTAACCCAACCTTGCTTGCCGTGACGGTGGATTCCAGAAATTGTGTGCTATATCAACAGACAGCAAGAAATTTCACTCTACTTAATTCACAACACTAAAGAATGGTGTTTAAATTGTAAGTTAAAGCCTATTTGCTTCAAATCCTGGAGATGGCATCTCTTCCATAATAATGGCCAGCACTTGAGCAAAGATCCAAGCAAGATGTACCATTCAATGGAATGGAATAATGTTGGAATTCTCCATCCACACGTTTGGATGAACCTTGGATTGGGGTGGGTGGGAGGTAGCGGTAGTGGAGAGAACCCTCTAATGGCAGCCGTGAACATATCTATGCTAGCAAAATGCGAACAGTATTTACTTAGCAGCCATTTCTAAAACTCTACGCTACCCCTTCTTATTCATCTTAAGTATAGGATGAAAATTTGAAACCTCAAAAATATAGTATCAAACCTACTTTTGAACCAGAAAGCCACGTATGCTGCACTAGTATCCAAATGATTCCCTTTTGATGTGTGGGTTGCCAGGAGCAGAAGGGGAAATCAGTACAGAAAAGACATAGAATCTTAGAGTTGGATGGGGTCTATAAGGCCATCGAGTCCAACCCCCTATCTCTGTGCACATATACTGTAGGGTTGGGAAAGTCATAAAGTGCACTTTCCTGCCTGTCCATATCTGTTTGCGATGTGCCCTACCAGCAATACTGACCCTTCAAACACATGCAAACAATAGAAGCCATATCATACCTGCCAGCAAACAGGGCCCCTTAACCAGCATCTCAAAGGTGAACTCGTAGGGAAAGGGGTTGTAAACCTCACCCCTGAAGATGTCGGTGTCCTCGGGAGGCATGAGGAAAGACTGCTCACTCTTCAGACCAGTGGATCCAAAGCAGCTGGTGGGGCTGAAGAAGAGAGAAAAGTCACAAACCAGAGCTGCCTGGTCTGTACCAGGGCATGGCTGAGCTTGACAAGTTACCTTAACTTGCGAGACCTGCAAATGGCCCATTCCAGGACAAGGTGTATATTTGCAACAGAACTCAAGGCCTGCAAAGAGGCCTCTTCAGAGATAGGATTAAGCTGCACAGCTGTTTTTACTGGTGTGGTGGTGGTGGTGGGAATGCAAAAACAGCCTTAAAGTGAATCAATGATGATATTGTTTCTGGAAACAGGGAAATCTCACAAGAAACGTTTTTATTTTTAAATCACATACTTCCCCAGGTTCCTATAAATGCATCCCAACATCCTGAAAGAAACAGAACAATGCTAGAAAGAGATACTTTGTTTTCAGACGGAGGAATGCTGAAAAACGCAGGTTGCTTACCTGTAACTGTAGTTCTTCAAGTGGCCATCTGTGCTTTCACACATGTGGGCTCTGTGCCTGTGTGGAGCCTTGTTCTAGGAAACCTCTATAGCTGAGGAATTTTGATGGGAACCTTCTCCCACTGTCCCATTGTGTATGTCCCTAGCAGGTTCCTGCTTATTCCCTCAGTTCCTTGCGACTGACATTGTAACCTTTGAAGTGAGAACTTCGGTACCCACGTTGATCTCGAGTGTGACACTGAAGATGGGTTGACTGGTAGGTTGTGTGAATGTACAGATGACCACTTGAAGAACTACAGTTACAGGTAAGCAATCTATCTTTCTTCTTCGTGGTCTCTGTGCATCACACATACAGTATGGGTGAGTAGCAAGCTGATTTACTAGAGTGTGGGTCAGTGTCCTAATACAGGATAAAGGAAAGGACTGCATGGACCACAAGAGCAGTCTCCTCGAGACCAAACATCCAACTGGTAGTGCGATACCACAATACTCCATCCCATTCCCCATTCCACCTGGTTTTCTGCTCCCTACAGCACGACAACAGTCAGTCAGCATTCTGCGGCCACTGAGCACATTCAGTCTTCATTAGGCTGCTTTCCCCCCACACCTAAATATTTTTTTCTATTTCTGCAAACCATGGAGATCCCCAAGACTGCTCATACTTAGTTCTTGTACATGTATGGTGCCATTTTGATTTTAGAAGCACGGGTCATTGCCTCTGAACATCAAAAACTGAGGGTATTGAGCTGAGTTGTGGTCACGTGACTCCCAACAAGCTTCCAATTGGCTCAGACTCCTATATTACGTGTGCCACATGTCCACGGCATGAGTAACTCTTTTGAGGACTACTACCTGGACTTGTGGACTGTGGATCCACACTCTGACCACAGCTCTTCTGAGGCCTTTCCAGTTCCTTACACACACCTTAGTCTCCCTAAAACTTCTCTCTTTCTCTTCTGCATCTATCCACTAGAAGACCCAACAGACATGATGTGCATGATGCCAAAAGAACAAGGGGACTTAGGATGCAGGAAACCACATTGGGAGAGTGTCCTACAGTGCAAGGTTGTTTACGTATGGTGATGCTGGAGTACAAAATGAGAATCTGTGTGAGTCAGCTAAACAGTTCTACTCTCCTATACCCTTCTCATGCCATAGATACTTGATGGCTATCAGTGGCTCCCAGAACCTCCTCAACACCCACCCCACATAGCAGAGACTCCGAGAAAGCCATGAAAATCACCATAGGGCCAACCTGTCGTCACACAAGCCTCCTGCCTCACTTTCACTTTCGGGAATGGATACGATGAAGGGCGTGAGCACAGATGGGAAGAGGACACGCAATGCACCGCTCGGCAGAGTTGCCAGCTCCTGGCTGCTGCTGAAGTTCACAGTCAAGGTTTCTGAAGGCCCAATAGGACCTGTGCTGATGACGAAAGTAGAACGAGCTAAGTCTTCATCAAGGACCAAGTGGCCTAGGCAGAAGGTAGAGAGGAGGCAGTTAGGAAGGTGCTTTGGGCAGACTAATGGGGGAGGCTACTACCTTCTCTATGCCAGAGTCTAAAAGCCACATCTCTACCCATAGAGCCAAGGAAAGACTAGAGTCACCCCATAGCCCTTGCTTCCTCTTCCCATTTAAAAGCTACCACTGGGATGGAAAATCATGATGCAGGTGGGGGGAAACCACTCTAAATATTCTTTTTTATATCTCACTGAAGCTTCTTGACATTGTATTTACATCCCAGAAATTCTGTATACTCTTGGCAAATGGAGGAGGGTTAGGCCAAAAGCTGTAGATTTAGCTATATCCACTCGGTAATATTTAGCAAGCAGTCTTGTCATGAGATCCTGTGTCACATACACATGAAGAGATTAAAAATACAAATTCACTGAACAGTGCCTAATCAAATACCGCATGATAAGCTAGTTACCTGAAATTGGTGTTAAGTATAGTGGGCAGACAGAGGTTTCGCACCTTCAAGCATGGCAACAATTATTGAGAGGCTTTGGGTGATAGGATTCGGGTCTATTTGATATCCATCCTATTATATCCACTGTCTGAAATGCTCAAAACCATCTTTCCTCTTTTGCTGGTTATGTCTTACAACCAGAAAAAGTTGGACCCAGAACTGTTCTCTTTGATCTTTTTGCCAAAACCCTGGGCTCCAAACTTTCAGTGTTCCAACCTGGTGCCCTCCAGAAGTGTTTGACTACAACTCCCATCCACCCCAGCCAACATGGCCTTTAGCTGCACACAGGCTGGTGCGATGAGACTTGTAGTCTGATACATCTGGAGGTCATCAGGTTGGGGAAGGCTTCTCTAAAGCTATTCCAGCTGTCAAATGGATCTCTCTAACCCGCCTTTAGCTCTAGCCTACAGATAGTGCTCTTGGAGTGGGGAAGCAGATCACTTTATCTCATGGAAACAGAAGAAGAAAAATCACCTTTGGCAACTCTTCCACACCAAGAAAATGCTTATTTGAATCCACTTTGAGCTGGTGTCTTTGATTCCAGCCCCACACTGCTATTCATTTCAGCAGTGCCGGGGACAGAGCACTGCAAGGAGATGTTACCACAACCAACCGTTAGTGCAGCGGAGTGGCTGGTTCCAACTTGCAGTACAGTCAAGGCAGCAGTCCTCCACCCGGGGACGGTTCTGGATCTGGAAGGTGAAGGTTCTGCTTCCTGTCACAGCTTCAAAGCTGGAGATCACCTCTGACTCCTCCAGGGGATAAACGAATACTCCTGTACAAAAGAAGCCACGCTGATCCCCAAGGAACAGTCCGCCACCCACCCAGCATTCATTTTATCTGCCTTCTTGTTATAACTATCACAAGTAGTTATAACTTGTAAAATGACTCCCAGACTCATACAGGGCAAGAAACTTCAGCCTCATCCATACAGCTATTGTAAATCATCTTAATTCTACCACAAATTGAGGGTACAGATATACTCTGTACCCAGAAGAGTCTGCTGGTCTCTTCCAGAATGAAAACTTTCCAGAAAAAGTTTAAGAGTAGTGGCTGATGTGAATTTAGGAAGCCACCTTTTAAAACAGAGTCAGATCCTTGGTCCATCTAGCACAGTATTTTGGACACTGACTGGCAGGGGCTCTGCAGGGTGCCAGGCAGGATTCTTTCCTAGTCCTACTTGGAGAACCTGGGACCTTCTGCATGCAAGTGCAGTGCAAGTGCTCTTCCACTGAGCTATGACCACTATGGCAACAAAGAAGTGGTCCATATCTATACATAAATTATCTGTCTGCCAAAAGGAGTCATGCACCTGAAGCAGCACAAAAATAAAGAGTCCAGTGCCAACTGTCGCTGCTAAGGCCATCGGAGGGAAAGGAAGCAGCTGCTGAACTTTGCAACTAGGAATCAAGTGCCTGAAATTGCTCCTTTTTTTTCCTCCTCCCTCCCAATCCCCTTTCCTTTTGTGTCATGTTGGCTAAAGGGTGGGATAAAAGTACTATAATAAATAAATAAATATCTATTAAATCTGGAACAGCATTGTCTACCATCTATTCAGGCATAATCTGCCAGTGAAGCTCCAAACAGCTCTTACCTTCTACAGGCTGCTGCTCGAAGTTGATGTAAGTAAGGTGAACAGTGAGTCCCAGGGAATACCCATTGGCACAGGCCTTCACACATGAGCTCTGTAGAGGCAGGGTGGTCCAAGCTGGCAGGCAGTACAAGCCCGGCATGGTCTTCAGGTAGAACTAACAAGCCCCACTGCCCACAGCCGAGGTGAGAAAAGACTAGGAAAAAGGAGAGAGGAAGCTAAATCAACAGAAAAGGCAAGGGCAGAAGCTTCTTTTCATATTGGAGTGGGAAACTGATTTTGGGAGCAAGGGGAAGGAGCCAAAGTCTCAGAATCCCCTCCAGAATGAACACAGATGTTTTCAACCTCCTTTATTACAACGGAGCAATCTGCATGACCAGACGTGCATTGCTCTGATCTTTATTTCAAGCCAATGGTGAAGTGACCAAACAATTGTTACATCACTTATTCTGTTTGTCAGTCTGAAATGAAATATATTGGCAAGAGTACAAGGGTCCCTTCAGGCGGGGGTGGGGTGGGGTCGCATTTCCTTACCACTGGTCTCTTCCTAGTTCTCTTCCACATTTGAAATGAGCACAATTATACTGAGAACAGAGCAGCAACCACATGGACTGTACATTTCAATGGGACAGCATCCTCTAGTGGGCATTTTATAGTGTAACCTCAGAAGAGGCTTTCTGAGGGTGTGTTTTTTGTCATGCTAAAACTGAGAAAAGGAGCAGGAGTGCAGAAAGCTGACTGTGTCATCAAAAGGACCTGCGAATATATGTGAGTAGCCAGTAAAGAGTGTGCTATAAATTACTCATTTAACAAAGACCTAAATGTGTCTGGATACATGACTACTTTGTAGCAGAGGCAGCCTAAATCAGGACTGAGACAATGCACATGTGCCTACATAGTGAAGACTGTGCGAATGCTCCCGGTACAGATTTTAATGGCAGCTTCCCTCCAGGGGTGAATAGTAGCTTTAGGGATACCATTTGCATCAGAACCACAGTGTGGAGGGGAAAGGCATGGTGTGCCACAGTCCTGATCTGGATCAGGATGCACCCACCGATGGTACTGCTGTTTCAGCTTCAAAATAACTACAGAAACATGAAATCCACTCATGCATCACCTTGTTTGGCCCTTAGCGTCTTCCTAACTAGATTCACAGAATGGATACCCAAACAAATAGGAAGACATCAGAATAAATTTACTGAATAAAAATATAAACTATACTAACCCCTCAGCTGCAATGGTCAACAATAAAATCTGTCAGGATAAACGGTAAAATGCAGATTAAATAAAATCACAAATTTAAAATAAATTAATAAAATACTCTTTGGGACCTTTCTCATGTTAGCATCACAGGATAGGAGCTGTTAAAGTAGCCCTCCCCAACCTGGTGCCCTCCAGATATTTTTGATGTCAAGTTCCATCAGGTCCAGCCAGCATGGCCAATAGTCAAGAATTCTGGCAGTTGTAGTACCAAAGTCTGGAGGAGACTGGTTTCAGGAAGGCTGTGCTAAAGTGTACACCTCTTCTACAAAGCTTTTGTAATGTCAGAAAATCTAGATGATAGAGGAGTCCCCAATATGTCTCTTTCCCAGGCCAGCATTGACTCTAGAAAGGTTCTTTGTCAGCTGGCCAAACTGTAAGGGAAAAGATATTATACAGGGAGAAACCATTCTTCCCCTTCTGCATGCTCAGGAAAATAGTCTTCCTGTGTGGAAAGTACCTGGTTATATAGATGAACTACTGGACAGTTTCTCGTGTTCCACCTAATCCTTGCTGGTTGCTGGGATACTTGCAAAGGTGGAACTTGGTCTCATCTGGAAAGGGTTTTTCCTCTACTCCGAATCATGAATTCATACACATTGAAAAAAGTCGCCTTACAGCGATTTTAAAACAAAAGAAAATGCCAAAGCTTTCAGGAGGCAGATTCCTTAAGCAATGGCCCTGATCACTGATAAACATGTTGTTTAACAAGTTTGCAAATAAACGAGGTAAGTACAATATCTGAATAGTGTCAGAACATTCACAAGACCAACTACTATACCAAGGGGAAGGAGGAGGTAACTGGCATCAACATGTCAGCCTGGAAATGGTGGTGTCAAATCTACCTTCAGATTAAGTGTCCACAACAAAAACATGGGTGGAACTTATAAACACCTGTGATCAGAACTGGGCTGTCTTCCATGATCCAAGATGTTGCTGATGTCCAACTTGTTCACATTTTGCACCTTCAGCCACTTGATGCTCTCCTGAATCTCAGATTTATTGTTGCTAATTATTAATGTCTGGGCAAATATTACAGTACCTTTTAACATTCTCATTGTCCTCTACTCTTTTCCCTTCTACATGTGTGAATAAGTCACCCAGGTAACCTCCGTGGGTGGTTTAGGGGGTGGGAACAGCAGATGCTGCCCTCAGAAACCAAGCAACCCTCTGTGGTTTGGTCTCTTAGAAGGTCTGAGCCTCACTGGCAGCTCAAGCAAATTGGAAGATGATCCATAGTTTGAAAATAAATCTTTGTTTCCAGGTGACCTTCTATACAGCTGTATATGTAGCACTGGTTACATCAGATTGGTCCTCGGCAGCTGTTGCTCATGTGAAAGATGGCATGGAAAAACAAACAGAGATACTATGGAAAGCAGTTAATCAACCCTGAACATGCTTAGATTCAATGCTTGTATTTTCCTTCGCAATGTACACCATGACCTGTTGAAATAGATTGGGGCAATTGCTGTTTTGTTTAAGCCGCTGTTATAATTCGAATGATTAGATACTGTGGCCTTCAAGAACAGTAACAATCAAGAGTCTTGCTGTTTCAATCAACTGGATTTATATTGCACAGAATAAAGAAAAAACACAAATCATAAATGCCCCAACAGAAAATGAGAACATAGAATACACAGCACAAATGAGAAAGGCAGACACTTAATTTAAAAGAGTTGTTAACTAGGGTTGCAAGTCTATAATTTGGGAGATTAATCAATTGAAACTTGAGTTGATGAATCAGTGCTCAATTTTAATAATCTGGGCTGTGCTGCAAGTTGAGCATGTTTGTTTATTTTGGAAGCCAGTTTGGTTCTGGTATATATGGTAATAAGGTACCAAAGAAACCCAAAATATTATGGATGGCCTTTGCTTTTTACAACATGACTCAGCTTTTTAAAAAGAAATAATATAGATCTCTGTCGCTGGAGGCTCAAGTGGCCATGACGGCTCGGAGTGCCTTTTACCAGCTTCAGCTGGTTCGCCAACTACGGCCTCTCCTGGACAGGGATAGCTTGGCCACAGTGGTACAGGCATTGGTAACCTCAAGATTGGATTACTGCAGAGTGCTCTATGTGGGGCTTGGGACCAGGAAACCTGAGAGAGCGCCTTCTCCCCTATCAACCTGCCTGGTCACTAAGGGCATACTCCTGGTGGCTCCACATAGACCCATCCTTCATTTGGAGTCCACCAAGGGAAGAGCCTTCAGTGTGGTGGCCCCCTCCTATGGAATTCCTTGCCTCTGGAAGTCAGCCAGGTGCCAACTTTGCATTCCTTTCGGCACCTCCTGAAAACTTCATTGTTCTAGGAAGCCTTTCCTTAATGACCAGCTATAGTTCATGGTTCACTTTTCATTTTGCTTCTTTTAAAAAATCTATTTTAAGGTGTTTTATTCTGTTTTTATTTTATCTTGTACACCGCTCCAAAATTTTGAATGTGGAGTGGTATGTTATAGTTCTCAGTTGTTGTTTTTAAAAACTAATAGCATTAACAAAAATACAGCATTTAGAACCCTTGTATAAAATAGTAAATGGTATTTGTTAAGCTGTAAATTATCATATCTGTACTGAAATGTTGGTACTATGGCGATTTATTTAAAGCAATAAATTAACAAGTCGATTGGCTCGTTAAAAAGGCAGGTGAATAATTGACTAAAACAAAGCAATAAGATCATATCAGGGCAAGGAACTTCCTACGACGTGCTGGGCTTGATGAATCCAAGGCTGGAGTTAAAATCGCAGGAAGAAACATTAACAATCTCAGATATGCAGATGACACCACTTTGATGGCTGAAAGCGAGGAGGAGCTGAGGAGCCTTATGACAAAGGTGAAAGAAGAAAGTGCAAAAGCTGGGTTGCAGTTAAACCTCAAAAAAACCAAGATTATGGCAACCAGCTTGATTGATAACTGGCAAATAGAGGGAGAAAACATGGAGGCAGTGACAGACTTTGTATTTCTGGGCGCAAAGATTACTGCAGACGCTGACTGCAGCCAGGAAATCAGAAGACGTTTACTTCTTGGGAGGAGAGCAATGACAAATCTTGATAAAATAGTTAAGAGCAGAGACACCACACTGACAACAAAGGTCCGCATAGTTAAAGCAATGGTATTCCCCGTAGTAACCTATGGCTGCGAGAGCTGGACCATAAGGAAAGCTGAGCGAAGGAAGATCGATGCTTTTGAACTGTGGTGTTGGAGGAAAATTCTGAGAGTGCCTTGGACTGCAAGAAGATCAAACCAGTCCATACTCCAGGAAATAAAGCCAGACTGCTCACTTGAGGGAATGGTATTAAAGGCAAAACTGAAGTACTTTGGCCACATAATGAGAAGACAGGATACCCTGGAGAAGATGCTGATGCTAGGGAAAGTGGAAGGCAAAAGGAAGAGGGGCCGACCAAGGGCAAGATGGATGGATGATATTCTGGAGGTGACAGACTTGACCTTGGGGGAGCTAGGGGTGGCGACGGCCGACAGAAAGCTCTGGCGTGGGCTGGTCCATGAAGTCACGAAGAGTCGGAAACGACTGAACGAATAAACAACAACAACATAGCTGGGCAGAGACAGTGTGCTGGACTAGATGGACCCAGAGTCAGCTCTTGCAGTGCAACTCCTATGTTCTTGAGAAGTATTTAATTGGTTGACATGCTTAGTTAAAAATATAATGCTTTCCCAAATGTGTGACCAATGGTGATGCAGAGGACAAAAAAAGAGAGAGATCCAAGTTCAAGTCCTCATTTGGACATGAGGGTTAATTGGATGGTGTTGGGCAAAGTAACTTCTCTTTCTCCCATTCATAGTCTTAACCTAGCATACTTCAAAGGGCCATTGCGAAGACAAAAAAGATCTGTGAGAGGCACCTACTGGAGACAGCAAAGGTGGGCTGTCCTGGTGTGTGGGAGCACTCCTTTCACTCTGCTACCTGATGCGGCCCCCTCACCTTGCTTCATGGGAGGGCTAGCCCTGCCCAAGGCAAAGGGAAGTGATGGGGGTGGGTGGGTAAGATGATGGGGAGGAGGAGATAGCTTGCTCGGGACATCTTGTTTTAGGCTCCCCAAAACCTGGCACTTAGCACTGACTAGCTGGTTTTGGTTGTAAACCCACCCACCTAAGGAAAGTTTCCTTTCCATACTCAGAGCTCCAACATATTTCAAACCAACCTGATAAAACTGCAGGAGGCCATTAAAGTCAGATTTTGTCCCCAAAGGCTCTTCCTACATTTTCAAGGCTTAAACATGCGATGAATGTGTCCCCTCTGAGATGACACTGATTGGCTACAGCTTCACTGAACTGTTTACCCAGGACTTATCATGGAGGCTCCACTGGCTGCTTTTATTTTATTTAATCATCAGTACCCTTTACATTTCTCTTACCAAAGTAAACAAGACCCATCTGGTCTTTATATGTTTTATGCAGGCAGCTGTGAGGCAGTCCGCAATGAATAAACACAGACCCACGGGTTCTCATTCTGTGATTTTCCTTTCCCTTATCAGTTCCTGGGTATACAAGGACTACTAATGTATTCATATCGTTATGCCTCGGGACTTCTGCTACATTCATCGTAGCAAAAGGACTCGCTTTAACTTACCCACCAGAGATGTATGTGTACTGGTGGGGATGCAGAGAACTGGTGCCCCAATTTTTAAAATTGTCACCTTTGACAATTGGCTCAACAGGTGCACATATTTACACAATCACTTGCATGGACGGGCAGCTATTATGCTGGGCTTTTGCATAAGGGTTGAAATGTGTCAATGCATCAATACCGTCTGCAAGTAATTGTCTCTAAGGTATGAACTCCGTTGTGGCACCCCGGTTGTGGAATGATCTCCCCAGAGAGGTCCGCCTGGCGCCTACACTGTACTCCTTTCGTCGCCAGCTGAAGACCTTTTTATTCACTCAGTATTTTAACACTTAATTTTAACTTAAATTTAAATTATACTGTTTTAACTCTGTATTTTAACCTTATATCAATTTTGCTGCGTGGTTTTATCCTGGTTGTGCTTTTTATATTGTATTTTGTATTTGTATTTTTAACTTGTTGGTTGTTTTATGATGGTTTTAATTTTTGTGAACCGCCCAGAGAGCTTCGGCTATTGGGCGGTATAAAAATGTAATAAATAAATAAATAAATAAAACTCTTGAATGCTTCCTTACCTACATTACATCTACCCAAAAACCTGTGATTTTTATCCTTGAGTAGAACAGCTGGTGCAGCTGGAGAAAATATTTTTTGCACTTCCTTTACCACTCACTCTCCAAGTGGTGAAAGGTTTTGTCCAGGATTTTACAATGTCTGTTCCTTATTAGATGAGATGTGTATGGTGCCATGTGAAATAAACTGCTGATTTATATACATATAGGTTAAATAGGTAGCAAGCACACACACACACACACACACACACACACACACATACACACACACACGAGAGCACGTCATTACACTGGGAAAAATCATGTTTGCTTACCATCGCTTCTCCTCCCGCACGTTTGTCCCTCATTACTTCCTCTTTTGAAAGAAGAAGTAAACAATGTGCACGTGGCCCATTCAGTGGGTTGTTTTGATCGCGCTGCTTCTCCTGCACAAAGCAGGAGATAGCGGCAACTTCTGTCTTTAAAAATAAGTTGGACTTACTGGGGTGTTTTTTTGTCATGCAAAGAAGGCTAGAAGGGATGGGAGGCACGTGGGAGGCAGACGATGTCATGAGAGGGATCCGCAATAATCTGTGAATGCCCAGTAATAAGATGGAGCTCATAGACAGGCAGTGTAGTGACTCCCCCAGAGCGATAGCAGCACTCCACAAGACTGTCCAGGCAGTCTTTCCCTTTAGCCCAAGGTTGGGGAACCTCTTTTAACCCAAGAAACAAATTCAAATTTGAATCTCTTGGTGGGATGGAGCCAAAGGCAGAAGGGATGGGACCAGGAACACCAAAAATACCAGCATATTTTAGTTTAAAGCTCTTACTGCCAGTAACTAAGCCTTAGAACAGCATTTCAACCTTTTTAAAAAAAAGAAAAGAAAAGAAAAGAAGAGGAGGGGGAACTAAGCAAAAGCCAGGAAACTACCAAGCAATTGATGGTCGGTAGAAAGTGGTAGGACCAGGGGAAGGGGGCATGGTCATCTGAGAAAAACTGGAGGGCCTGATTGAGATCACAAGAGGGCCAGATTTGGCCTGTGGGCCTGAGGTTCCCCATCCTTGCTCTAGTCAAATTTCAGCCTCTAGCCTTCAGGTAGGGGTGGCTTCTGTACCTTCTAAAGCAGATTAACTATGTTACAGTGAGTTGACAATCCTAGTCATATGTTGTGATTCTAAAAACAAAACAAAACAACAACTCAAGAAATATACCAGTGAATAGTGACAGGCACCCAGATGTGGTTGTCTATATTCAGTGATGTAAAAAATAATAATCCATTTTTGGAGATTAATAGAAATTCAACTGGGATTGTCAGCATTCACTCAAGAACGTCCACAATGTAGCAAGTACTGACAACCACTTGATCATCAACTGGAAGGCTACATAAGAACTAGAAAGATGGAGACTTTCTCTGCATTTGCCACTATAGAAGAGTGGGGCTGGAGCAACGTAAAAGAGCAGCTCCTACCATGGCACCCTGGAACCGAACTCAAGAAGACTTGTCACACTTTAACACTGCAACACAGAAACTGTTGTTGTTATGAGGAGAGGTTGCCAGGGGAATCTGGGCAAGATGAATTAATCTTCTGATTGCTCCAAGGCATGTCAACATGTGCAAGAGTAAAATTTGGTTCTAGTTCAAGATTTAGTATTTGTTTTAAAACAACCAACTTATGTAGCTCTTATGGCTGTGGGGATATGCCTGCAAATACATGGGCTCCAGTTGGATCCCAGAGCAGGGCACAAGTATTCAGAAGGTGGCATTTCAGTGTCCTACATTAACTTGCCCTGCTTCATTGCAGTAGAATAAATTATAGTATCCTAGAATTGGAAGGGATCTTGAGGGTCATCTAGTCCAACCCACTGCTCAATGCACGGTTGTGATGTTCAGCTGCTTTATATGTTTTAAATGTAAATATATTAACAGCTTTTAACAATGCAAAGTTTTTTTTTTTAACGGACCCCAGAACTTTTTTAATGGATACCGTTGTTGTTATACTGTTTATGTTTTTGATGGTTTTAAATTTTGTATGCTTTTTAATGTTCACTGTTTTTAGGGAAGCTCTCTGGGTGGTTTACAAAAGTTAAAAACAGTGAACATTAAAAAGCATACAAAATTTAAAACCGCGAAAAACTGTTAATACACACACACACACACACACACAAAGTTATTGTTTATATACATAAGGTATTTACAATTAGTAGAGGGGGGTTGAATGCCTGTGTGTTGATTGGATGGTTGAGGGGGAGTGCAGATTGGCTGAGTAAGAGTGGGAGGAGCTAGAGAAAAGTATCTAAATATAGTTAAGTGAGTGAGAGAAGTGTAAGAGTCTGTAGATAAGTCTGTGTAGCATGAGCAGACGAATTGGTAGAAGTGTCAGAGCGAGATGAGTCTGTGGGGTATGAGAACTTGAGTGTTACAAGAGAAGTAGATGATTTTAGTATTCTGCAGTAGAACCTTATATGAAAGAAGTGACTGAAACCAATTCGCTTTGAACCTTGTAACCATACGCATTTGAACTGAGGAAACCATTAAGCTTATACACGCATTTACTTGAGTTAATAAATTTCAATTCTAGTCACAAACAACTGGTGTGGTCTGTGAAGGGGTCTGAGGAGAAAACAACAAATCATGGCAGCAGAATGGGAAACTGAGGGCTAGGTTGCTGGGCTTGTGCAGCTGTGGGGCCTGAAGAAGAGGCGAGACAGGAGCAGCAGCAATAGGCCTAAACCCACAAACACATCATTAGCACAGGGGGGATTAAAGTGGTCCTGGGTGCTAGTGGCGTAGAGAGTCCTGTCGAGTGCTTGGTGTCTCAGGTGGAAGTTGAGACGACACGAGGGGGCAGGGCGTCACAACGATCTACAGGGCAGGATGCAATTAAATTGCCTCTACTTAAATGAGACTGCCACTTTCTGAGTCAAACAGCTCTTACTGTTATGGAGTTAATCCTAATGTTTAGCAGAAATCTGCTTCCATGGCTTAGCATGTAGAGTGAACCATGACTTAGTATGTCATGTGAACTATTTCTAACCATGGTGGCTACATAACCACCATTTAAACACACTCACTAAACATTTGCTGCAAAAGGCTTAGCGGCCTAACCATGGCTTAATGTGTTGTCTGAACAGGCCCAATAAGTCTGCTCCATCTTCTGCGTGACAGCCCTTCAGTCTGTTATCTGAGTGTTAAATGTTATTTGACTGTTAAATGAAAGGATTTTATTTATTTATTGCATTTCTGTACCGCCCAATAGCCGGAGCTCTCTGGGCGGTTCACAAAAATTAAAAACATTCAAAGTATAAAACATCAGTATAAAACCATAATATAAAATGCCCTAAACGGTTTGGGGCCAGGTTATTTGAAGGAACACCTCCTCCCATATGTACCTGCCCGGACCTTAAGATCATCTACAGGGGCCCTTCTCCGTGAGCCCCTGCCAAAGGAAGTGAGGCAGGTGGCTACTAGGAGGAGGGCTTTCTCCGCTGTGGCACCCCGATTGTGGAACGAGCTCCCCAGAGAGGTCCGCCTACACTGTACTGCTTTCGTCGCCAGCTGAAGACCTTTTTATTCACTCAGTATTTTAACACTTAATTTTAACTTAAATTTAAATTTTACAGTTCTAACTCTGTATTTTAATCTTATATCAATTTTGCTGTGTGGTTTTATCCACACTTTTTATACTGTATTTTGTAATTGTGTTTTTAACCTGTTGGTTGTTTTATTATGGTTTTAATTTTTGTGAACCGCCCAGAGAGCTTCAGCAATTGGGCGGTATAAAAATGTAATAAATAAAAAAATAAAATAAAATAAAATAAATAAAATACAATATAAAAGCTCAACCAGATAAAAACAGCAGCAATGCAAAATTACAAATTTAAAACACCAGTTAAAATTTATTTATAGACTGTTAAAACGCTGGGAGAATAAAAAGGTCTTCACCTGGCATCTAAAGGCATATAATGTAGGTGCCAAGTGAACCTCCTTAGGGAGCTCATTCCACAGCCGGAGTGCCACAGCAGAGAAGGCCCTCCTCCTGGTAGCCACCTGCCTTACTTCCTTTGGCAGGGGCTTGTGGAGAAGGACCCCTGAGGATGACCTTAGGGTCTGGGCAGGTACATATGGGAGGAGGCGTTCCTACAAATAACCTGGCCCCAAACCGTTTAGGGGTTTAAATGTTAGTACCAGCACTTTGAATCGTGCCCGGACCTGGACTGGCAGCCAATGAAGCTGGAAAAGGACTGGCGTGATGGATGTTGCTTGATTGCTACTGACTAATCATGCAAGATAAATTTATGCGATCTGAACAAATTATGTAATCACAGAATCTGGCTTTTCCTGGCACAGTATACAAACTACAAATACCCCAAAGAGACCCACGGCTAGGATTGTCAACAGTCAACTAGTTATTTAGCCAATAGATTTCCACAATCATTGAGATATTTCACCAGCTATATACATGGGATTCCCTGGCAGTTTCCCATCCACTGCTGATCGCGTCCACTTCTATTTAGCTTCAGAAGCCCAGCAAGCAACTTCAGACCATTCTCTGGCCTCCAGACAAATTTTATGTACCACCACTCACCTAGCCAAGCTTATGAACATAAAGACACCACGTGTACATAATAGTAGATTAGTACCTGTAGGAAAACCCAGAGAAGTTGTCAATGCTAATGGAGATGTGACCACAAGTGGTTAAACACACACACACATACAAGCATTTTAGCTCACCTTCTTGGTAGGTAAGCTGGAAAATGGAGTAGTTGTGAACAAGGAACCAACAGCACAAAGAGAGATTTTTCTTCCCAGGATTGCGAGATAAGTACTTTAAATAGGGATTACCTGAGACACTTCGCAAGCTGCCCTGAGACTGCCCTTATTACATTAAGCCTCCCCCTCCAATTCATCCTCCTTTCCACAACTTTTGACAATACCGATTATGCCAAACAAATTTTTACTCCTGCTCATAACAACCTTCTCTCCTGCCCAGGGTAGGAGTTCCAAAAAAAGGGGGGGGGCAAAAGTATTGGACCTAGTGACATAAATAATTATAACAGACACTTGTCAGGTGCTAAGACAAAGCCTCCTACTGGGATTCACTGTCTGTTCCCAAACCTACCATTCAGATAAGAAGGAGATGCTTACATATTAAGGATGTAGAACCCACAAGCCAAAATAAATGCCCACTAAACTTATTTTGGACTGCGATTCCTTCAAGTCTGACTTGAGAATGAGACATAAACATGGGACTCCCCTCACTCATCTTCTTGGAGCAATTTGATTAAAGCACACTTAGAAGTTGCATTTACTAAAACTACTAAGCATCTGATCATATGTGTAGTTGAGCCTAACATGCTATTGCCAGGAAAATTGGGAAGGCTCTTCATCCAGCTAAACCTTAAACCCAGTAACTTGGAACAAAAGGAATGCCTCTAACACAGTGGAGCAAAATGATCATTGCATTCAAGTCCTATGAGCCTCTAGTTGAGGACTTTTAACAACAAAGGGTTGGGAACATTTACTAAATGTATTATGAGTTACAGTAAATAATTAATATTGTACATGTTCAATACATAAGTGCAGATCGGTCTGTGATGCAGCAGCAGGAGCACCTGCCAACACAGCTGAAAGGTTTGCTTCCTTTCTCATTCAGAAAATGTGGGTCACATCTGCAATATGGGTCTCTCGGTCATTAGGACAAATTTGCAAGAAACACTTTGTAATGAAGCAAATGATTATTTGTTTTTAAAAGGAAGGATGAGGAGTAAGGGCAAGCTAAAGTTATACCTTGTTCAGGGATTGACCAGGCACCTCCTACCCAGAAGAGCTTGCCCAAATATAGCCAGGGTCCCATATAGCTGCTGTCCCCTATTACAGCCATACCCCACCCATTCTCCTGCTCATTTGCTACCCTACAAAGTTACCCTACACAACTGATTGTTAAAGGCTTACCTGAAGAATGACACACTGTCTGCAGTCTTAACCAGCCTGGTTTGGGATGAATTAATATTGGTGAAAAATCAGCACATTTCTGGATGGGTTTCTGCCATCAAGACTGACCAGAAACCTAGTTTTTTCCAACCTCCCAGCCTCTGTCTTTTCCCTTCCAAGAGGAAAGCTGACAGATCCTTGCCTCCCTGTGCGATTGCTTGCTTGCTTGCTCACACATACACACTCCCTCTCTGCTGCAGACTCTCTCTAGTATTGGCTTCCTCAGTGCTGTATCTCTGCTTCCTCAGTGCCAGAAGTAAGGGAACTGAGCAGCTCCAAGCCTGGCCTAATTAAAGGGCCAGGCTGTCTGCATGTCTAACAGCAATGTAGAGAGAGGGCGGCCAGTTCTCAGAAAGTACTGTCTTGTTTCCTCTCAGAATAATAAAGCCTGCCTGCCAGAGACAATTCAGGAACAGGAAGAAAGTGTCAGAAAGACATCTATACTGGAGATAAGACACTGAGTGTAGTCTGTACAAATAAAACAAAAAACAGAGACAACTCCACATTTGGGACCAAAAGACTCCATATCTTGTATCAAAGAAAAGCAAATCCAGTGTCCGGAATAATTATGCATAGTTTATTATATATAATTTATTCTTGTTGCAAATGTAAGGGTTTTAACAGGGTATTTTGCAAAAATCAGAATAGCAAAGGTCAGAGAAGGAGGCGTAGTGACAGCTACAGGGCACTGGGGACCGGCACCAGTGTCAGAGCCTTCAACAGACACTTTCAGTAGTTTGTCCATAAACACGAGGGCTAGAAACTCTATTAAAAGAAGTTTTGCAAAATTCTATTTCCTGTCTGAACAAGTGAACATATTCTCTACTGAGCAACTGTGGCACGCACACAAATTTGGGATACACCCTGGGGAGCTGCTGCCAGTCAGAATAGACGGACGGATAACTTGAACATGGGCCTGACCCATGACTTACCTCCTTCCCTCGGTTGCTTCTGTCTTCCTGGTTTCAGTACCAGAAATGAGCCAGGGACAAAGAAAAATGCCTGGAGCAGCCAAGGTAAGGCTAGAGAGTGAGTAAGAGTTTAGCACCTTCCTCTCGCACACTTCTCTTACTGTTCAAATAGAGACCACCCATGGAAAGAAACCTGTGACTTTTACTGTCCTGTGTAGGTTGGGCTTTCACTGTCTTCAATCAAGTGTGAAGAAATCAAGTGATGTACATGCACATGTGGACCACAGCGTAGCTGTACGGAAATGTATGTCTTGAGACAGATGTAACAGAAATCCTTCAATACAGCACACCTGAATGTCCACATGGAAACAACTCAATTTTTGATATATTCTCTATCTTACTACAAATCCGTTGCCCATGTGATGCAGAAGCCCTATCCTTATTTTCGTCTGCCAGTCATTGGAAGGTGCAGTGAACATCAGTTACTAAGGCTGAAATCATATGCACAGTTACTTTGGAGTAAACACTGAACTGAATGGGATTTTCTTTCAAGAAACATGTAGGGTGGGACCACACCTCCCCTTTTATTACACCAGTCCAGACATTTCACAGTTCATCCTTTCAGCCCAAAATATCAAATTTCAACAATTTCTTCAAAGAGTTAAAATATTAATTCAACTTCTTAATCATTTTTAAAGAAATTCGTTTTTTGCCCTCTCCAGTCCTAAATTAAGAGATTTTCCTACCTCGAAATATACTCCTCCTCAGCTCTACATATGAACTTAACCAAAAGTATTCCAACTTAACCTAATTTTTATTTCTTCCAGCTTCCACCAGCCTCTCCAAAGGGAAGCAAAAACTTGCAGGCTGGTCAGCAAGATCCTTTGAGTATCATTTTAACTGTAGCCCTTTCCCCTCTGAGCATGCTTTAAAATCCTTATCTCGCCCAATTGACTGTTTTGAGATCTTTCTGTTTGCCTCTCCTGTATCCTTGCTTGCCTTTCTTTTTTGCTCCTCACTTGCTCCTCCAGTTCAGTGTCTGTCAAAAGAA
The DNA here is from genome assembly GCF_023053635.1 of Elgaria multicarinata webbii. NCBI lineage: Eukaryota > Metazoa > Chordata > Lepidosauria > Squamata > Anguidae > Elgaria > Elgaria multicarinata. The sequence goes on along the minus strand of NC_086178.1, from coordinate 11,387,127 downwards.
GGATCTGTCCTGATTCTGAAATGATTTTTGCAACATGATCCTAGGCATGTTTATTCAGAAGTAATTCCTACTGAGTCAATGGGATTTATTCCATAGTAACTGGGTTTAGGACTGTAGCCTTAATTTAACGTAGGCTGTGTTTGGACAACACAATAGTCAATGGTGAGTTAATAGTCAACACCACAATTGATTATCGAGGGGGTACTCCCCACACAACGTGATTATAATCAACCATGGTGTGGATTAAGGCCAATGTCAAGTTGAGTATTAGTCAATTGTGTGTTTGATGGACACATCCCATCTCTCCCTCCCCTCAGTCCTCCTGCTGGTATCCCATTAGCCATTGCGAATTCTGCCGGCTGGACTCGAGCACCAGCCACAGCTTTGGTCGCTCTTGCCAGGGGACTCTCTAGTCGCTGAAAATAACCAACTGTATGTGACAATATGGTCAACGGTGCCCAACACATGACACGATAACCAACGGTTATTCAAATAATCAACTCTGCACAGTGTTGGTTATTTCCGTTGGTTATTTCGGCTGAATAACCAACCGAGGTGTGAAAAAGGTCCCATCAGACTTTTGGGAGTCAGAAGACAGCATTGTCTTACCCCAGTTGTTGATTTGACTTTCTTCGGGCAACTGCCTTTGCCTGCCTACTCTAATTTGCATTGTAGTATCTGTATGCAAGTTCTTAATTAGGATCAGTAAGGCCTTATCCATCCCATTGGTCTATGGTAGATGACACAATAAGCAACCATTAACTATTTAACCCAGGTTCCCCATGCTATGGCAGATCCCCCTAAATGATGTTGCCTTGATCCACCCAATCCTCAGCCTTATACAATAGGTAACAGATATATAGTTTGGAGAAAACAACTAGAAGACTGATTACGTCCAGATGGAATTCTATAATGCCCCATACATCAGAATTGTAATGTTTGGAACCTGATTACATGTCCATACAGATTAATTCCCTTTGAACTTGACAACTGAATAATTTGTAGGTAATATGACTCTGAGCTCCATCAGATGAGCATATTGCACACTCTTTACTGGGCACTCACGGATTTTCACGGGTCCTCTCACAATGTTGTCTGCCTCCTGAGCTAATCCCATCCCTTCTAGCCTTCTTTGCGCAAAAAAAAAAAACAGCCCAGTAAGTCTGACTTATTTTAAAAGACAGAAGTTGCTGCTATCTCCTGCTGTGTGCAGGAGAAGCAGGGGGATCAAAATAGCCCACTAAATGGGCCATGTGCAAGCTGTTTACTTCCTCTTTCAAAAGCGAAAGTAATGAGGGACAAATGTGCGGGTGGAGAAGCGATGGTAAGCAAACACAATTTCCCCCTGTGTGATGATGCTCTTAGCTCCAAGTAGCTGAAACTATATTGGAAGACATCCCAAAAGTGAGGCCATTTCTCCTTCCTTCTTTGCTGGCCTTGAAAATGTTCTACATTCCTGCACCTCAATTTTTTTTTGGTGCCAGGTCTCTTCGTAGTACAAATAACTGAAATTGAGTGGGGTACTCAAAGTTGTTCTGATCCCACAGTTTTATTTCCCTAATCTGAGATATTCCAGGACAGAAATTTATCCGGAGCTTCTAAGACTTCAGGGTATATGTTCCATAACAGATGTGGCAGTGAATAATTTGTATTACGTATCTCACAGCAATCTCTTTGTCAGTTCTTTATAAGACAGAGTTCCCATGGTTTACCTGACTATACTTTACACATGTTGGAGTGGGGGGGGGGAGCTTCACCTTCCAAGCACAGCTCACACTCAAAAATAGCAGGATTTGTCATTGATTTACAACATTTCCTGCTTATGTAAACATGGCCTCCTTAAAAAGAAAGATTTCTATTTTTCCTCTTTTCCATTTTCTCCCAGGCTGCTGTTTTTGCATGATGTTTTTGCATGATGTTTTTGCATCACCTTTTGCCAATGTTAATTTCTGGATACAGAGTGCCTGGTTGTATGACACCTCCTCAAATGGACTGCCGATCTTGTCAGGCTGGTTTTGCCAGCAATTCAAAGTTAACTTTGACTGGTCCTAGACCAACTTCTTGTGCTCCAAGGCTAAATTTTCCTTTCCTTTGGAAGCCTGTTAATTCTGCTGCTGAGTAGAAAAGGAGTACTTCAACTCACATCACAAATTGGCAAAAAAGCCTACCTGTATAGTATTCAATTCATCAATGATTTCTCTTCAGTAGATAGTTGCTCTAAAGCAGCCTTCCTCAACCTGGGGCGCTCCAGATGTGTTGGACTGCAACTCCCAGAATGCCCCAGCCAGCTGGCTGGGGCATTCTGGGAGTTGCAGTCCAACACATCTGGAGCGCCCCAGGTTGAGGAAGGCTGCTCTAAAGGGACAGTAGCTGCTCCTTTTTTATCTAGCCCTGGAAAGTTTCTGTAACAACAGAAACTTTGCCTATCAAGGGCCTCCTGGGGGGGATCTACACTACTGCTTTTAAAGCGCTTTAAAGCAGTAGTGTACATCCTGCCCAAGTTACTTCCAGAGCCAAAGATAGTCCTTGCTTCATGGCAACTCTCCTTGGCTGGTGATGCTGCTGGTGATGATGCAATACCTCTCATTGGAGGCATTCAGGGGGAGGGGCATTTTGTTCAAAGCTAGAGCATGCTGCCTGGGTGTTCCTGCCTTTCCATCAAAATCAATCAAATGGCCTATCAAGCATTTGCAAATTTCTGTCTTACTCTGAGATTCCAAATCCTGACATATTTCGTAAGGCAGCGATGCTCCCTGCTCAAGGTGCTGAGGCATAGGACAAACAGAAAATGGATGCAATGGTTTGAAGTGGCATTTCATTCCAATGTCCATTTTAGTTAGGAAAACTCTGGCTCTAGAAAGAGTGCCTGCTACATGCTGATTAGCATGTTATTATGCTCTAGGATTTTGATAACCGCAGAATAGATAGCCCACACTCTCAACATCTGCTGGGACAACAGAACCCACCTCTGTCTGCTTCACAATTTGTAACAAACTGATCTTCCACTTGGTCTGTGTTAGTAGTCCTTTTGGTTTAGGATAACTACATAAAACCATTTGATGATTCATTAAAATGAGAGAAGGATTGCATTGCATTCATCTGCTCCTTCTTTGTGGAATTATAATTTTGTGAGAATAAGGGTATCATCAGATGAGCATTTTATTGCACATTGTTACTGCTCAGTCACGTTTTTTTCGCGTGTCCTTTTGACGCCATCTACCTCCCCTTCTGGTCTTTTTTTGGTGACAAAATAGACCCTGGTAAATCTGACTTATTTTTTTCAAAGTGAAATTTGCCGCCATTTCCTGCTGTGTGCAGGAAAAGCAGCACAATAAAAACACCCACTGAACGGGCCACGTGGCTGTGGCTGCTTTATCTTTCTTTCCCCGTTATTGTGAGACAGCAGCAGGAGGCCACAGCGACACTAGGGAAACACCATCTAATATACATTAGGTAAAACATTAGGTACAGGGATCAGAGAATACTTTTGTGATATAAGAACTTGTATAGGGGACGCAAGGCTGTGGGTGAGGAGACTGGGAAGATTATACCCTACCTCAGCCCCCGTCTTGACAGCAGTGGGTTGGGGCTGCGATGCCTCGGGCTCCCGCATTTGCGCTCCTTCCCAGCTTCTGCATGGGAAGGAGTGCCAATGCGGAGTTGCTGCTGCTGGCGGGCCAAACACTGGGGCGAGGGGAGGAACAGGCCAGGTGTCTCTCTGACCTTCCTCTGGCTGCCCCGATCCTCTCCCTCCTTTTTTTAATCTGTAGATGCAAACCTTTGCATCTACAGATTAAAAAATAAAATAAAAAACGGGATGGGGAAGAGGAGCAGGGCAGCCAGAGGGAGGTCAGAGGCAGAAGAGCCGGTATGGGCTCCGCACGTCCTTCTCTTCCTCCCCCTCCGGCTGCCCCATTCCTTTTCCTCCCCTGTAAGAGGAGGAGAACTCAAACACTTACATACTCTTTTGTGACATTTTCATTGGTTCCAGTAAAGACATTGCCCAACTATGATTTTTTCCCCTCATGGACCAAAATGGCTATCTTTGCTTTTTCATTTTGGAAAAATATGATACTTTCATCATTGCACTACCAAAATGTTTCCTCTTTCTTTTCTGGATGCATTGAGGAAAGTGGCCAATTGTTGTCAGGTAGGTTGGTGCTAGCATTGTGGTTGTCCTGATGACCCTCCCCTCACTCTTTTGGGTTTTGTTTGCTGCCTAGAGGCAATTACCCAGTTCACACGCAATAGGAAACCATGGTTTCCTGTTATGAAAATAAAGCTGCACGAGCATCCAGCTTGCACATTCTTCTCCCATTGTACACATGAGGAAAAGCACAAGGCTTTGGGTTTTATCATGTTCTGGTCCTGATTTATGTAACTTTGGGGGCTGTAATAATTTTATGAATACTTTCTATTTTATGCTTTTAATGTCTACACTGCCCAGAAAACTTCGGCTATTGAGTGGTTTAAAAATGAAATAAATAAATAACCAAACTTTGGAAACTGTGGTTAGGATTGGGAAAGACTCCTGTCCAAAATCCTGTAGAGCTTCTGTCACTCTTTATGTAGATCATACCAAATTCTATGCATCAATGGTTTGACTCAGTATAAGGCAGCTTCCTATGTTCCTATAATCCTTCCCATGGAGATAGACACTACAGGACTGTCAGCACTTTACAGCACTATTTGGGCATCCAGCTAATAGCAGTAGAGTAATACCTCAGGTGTGCTCAGGGTCCACCCAGGATATTTTGATGCTCGAGGCAAAGGATGAAATGGCCTCCCCCCACCCCAGAAATTACACTTACAGAAGCTGACTGGATAAGCAGTTATATCTTATTTCAACCCTGGAAATGAGATGGGATGCCCCAGCACACCTGAGGGTAGCAGTTAGCTTAGGGTTTGTAGCACAGGATGTGTGGCACAAGCAGCTTTTTCTGCCAATACCTTGTCGCTACTTATCACCACCACCACCACCTCCACCCTCCAGCATCTGCTGCCTGAGGTGACCAATTCAGTGCACAACGCCAGCACTAAAGAGTTGTAATTCAACTCTCCATGCAGCACTGGCTGATCAGGGGCCAATCACTATCTCTCAGCCTAACCTACCTGACAGCATTATTTTGAGGATTAAAAAAAAAGAACATGAAAAATCCCATGTGGTCAATCTTGGGGCTCCATCATACCAACGTTTTAGCACACTTTTGTCCTGCCTTGTTTACCATCCCGCCCCCTCCTGCGACTGACACATGACATCATTCCTGTCCTGCAGTCATCTTGCCTCTTCATCTCCATTTTCCGTGTTTTTCTGGAGCAGGGAAAGTACAGTATTTTTTCTCTATGCAGGATAAAACCGCCCTTCTATCTCCGTGTATTGCCGTCCTCGTGCTATGTCGCAGAGCATCCCTTCTTGCGTGTGCACTGAAGGGCAGTCTTGCAGATGAAAAAGGAGGGTGGGGTGGTTCTCCTCCAGTCAGTAGAACTGCTCAACCACTCAACTGGGAAGGGGGAGGGAGGGTGAGAGGGCGTACAAAGTATCATCTCACTTCTAAAGGCAGAAATGGTGTCCAGCTGATGAAATGCTAAATCGCTAAAATGCTAGACAACAAAACCGGGGTGGGGAAGGTGCCCACACCCATTACAATGTCCATCAACTACAAGAACCAATGAACTGGAGGGGGGAGTTGAAGGGATGAGGTGGGGCAGGCGCAATAATGGAAGAGCGAACAAGTGAAAGATTTTGCAGATACAATGGCGATACCAGAAAGGCATGTGAAAGGGACCAGCGCTTGATGCACTAATGAAACGGAGGTGGAAACTGCGGATCATACCTGGAAAAAAAGTAGGTGAGATGGGACACCTTGAAGAATTGGTTAAATCAGCTTTCTTTAACGAGGTGCCCCCAGATGTTTTGGACTGCAACTGCCATTATTTCTCATCAATAAGGGAGTTGCAGTCCATGGTCATGCTGGCTGAGAATGATGGGACTTGCAGTGCAACACATGTGGAGGGCACCAAGTTGGGGAAGGCTGGAATAAATGAACAAATAATACAAGGCCAACTGTCAATCCAGCAGAGGGCAAGCTAAATGTGATGCTTACAATTCTGGAACTGTCCCAATCACATAGAACAAGAGTAATGCTAACAGCAAAACGGGCACAGGTGAGGGGCACTAAACCTTTTCCACTTATTTCCTTGCAGTCTCTCTCCCCATGAACTTTCCTCTTGGTCTGGGTTCCAGGATCAGAACCTGGCCCGGAGAAAAATGCCTAGGACTATTAAGAGAGGTAAACCATGGATGGGAGGAGGGTTCTGCACCCCTTACTCAGATATTCCTTTTGCCACCCACACTGATCCCCACCCCTTCTTCCTACATTTTGGCACAGTTCTGTGTTTAAATACATGGAACTCCTGCCACACCATGCCTGGTTTGTCCCTATGCTGTAGCTTCAAGATGAACATGGCTTGCTGAACTCCTGCATTATCCACCTGTACACTGATGAATAAACAGATTTTTAAAAAAATCATAAATGTATTTTTAGCCTCTGGTGGGAGGTGGGCAGGAACTTACCACCTGCTGACCAGTTTCTTTGCACGATGTAGCCACACAATTCATCCTCCTGGCTCTGAGATGAGAAAAATTCTGCTGACTATGGCAAAAGGAGTAGCTTCTTATTTGGCTACATCCCTGAAGAATATGCATTTAGTCTGTGCATGCAGCCCAGCAGCACACACAGCAATCTCATTAGAGTAGCACACATTAGCAAGCCAATTCTTCTTGATATACTGCAGGACTCTCCTGCATCTGCTGTAAGAGGTGTGGCACACAGAGGAAGCTCTACGCAGATGTTCCTTCTTCCATGCTTTAAAGACGAAGTTAAGACCCTACAGAAAATATATTGCAGCATTTTGTTTCTTGGGACATGAAGTATTATATACAGACTATTTCTCCCTCCACTGGATACTAATGTCAATGCAAAGTATTATTGTAGTATGCCTGCTGCAAAACGTACATGAAATCTTCACTACTGTACTAATCAGTTGGTCACTGAATACTGTAATGAAGTATATTTTACCTGCAATTAGGATTGCCATGCAGCAACCGAGATATTTCTGTTAAATGTAGCACTGAGTAGAAAAACACGTCGGCCATGTTTTGTTATAGCAGGCAGTGGAGTGGGTAGATGGAAAAACTGGGGTGGGGGAGCATGTAGGAGGAACTACAGCTGTTTCATTTTAGGAGATGAGGAAACTCTGAGTTGTGACCCTGCAGCTGTACTCGGTATACATACATATTTCAATATAACATAATAGCAATATGAACACCTTTTGGAGAGCTTTACCTTTTTAAATATAAAAAAACATTGGCCCTTTCAACTCACAACTGATGGGATTTGCCAATCCCCCAAAGTTTAATTTTAAAACAAATTTGTATTCCACTAAAAACAACTGGGGACTTTTCAAACCATTGCTTTATTGTACAGTAAATATACAGTCATTATACAAGCTGGAATGAGACATGATGGCCATTGTGTAGCTCCTACCAAATGCAGCAGCTCCATATCCCCACCTCTTCTTAACCCTGATAAGCAGTTACATTTAGTAAGGAAAAATGATCCCTGCCCCCCATCCATTTAGCAAAGTGAGAACCAATAATGTGAGAAAACATGACAACATCATATACAAGGGGAATGAAGGAGATTCTGGGCTGCTGATTTCAGTGGCAGCCATAGCAATGAGTTCTTGCCCAGTGGCTGTGCACTCAAAATGTCGTTCCAGTTGGTTATTCCATCTGTTGCTGAGAAAGAACATTTTCCTAGCACTCAAACTCCAGTGAGTCAGTTTGAACAATCACTGCAGTCCACCATGACTTATTTAAGCCACAATTAAATTGCAGTGGCTTAAATTTGCAGTGTGTGCCAGAGACCATTTTGAATACTCAGTCTTCACAGTGGATTGCAATGTCTTCCGCGCCTAGGCGGCAGGGTTTGTTTGAGGGTTCAACCAGTGCTGGAGGTTGAATATTCAAAATGGCTGCTGGCATGTGTTGCAACCCACCATGGCTTAAGCCACAGTGGGCTGCAATCATCACATGAATCAGAGAGCTTCAGCTATTGGGCGGTATAAAAATGTAATAAATAAAAAAATAAAAATTTGGAATTTGTGATACCTCCATCCCACCCAGCCAGAGGATCCTTTGTTGTTTGCAGTTCCATTAGTACTGTGGTTGTGGAAGTGTCAGACATTCATCCATAACAATAAGCCAGAATTCCAGCTTATCGTTCAAAAGCATCATGATCATGAATACTGCCTGATTGTTGCAGGTTGGTTTCTCCTGTAAGTGTCTGCATCTAAATTATCCAGGAACTTACAAGGGAGGAAAAGATTAGTGTTATGTCTGAACCTGGATCCTAGGCTGCTGCTCTAGTTCTGTAAATCAGCTTCAAAGCCTGTCTTGATCTTAATGTATTATTGTGGTGGTTGTTGCTAACCAGACTAGTGAGTCTCTGTTTTTTTTTTTTTTTTTTGTATATTTGCAATGCTAATTGTATTTTAAATGTTTTTAACTACTTGGAGCACTTTAAAGAGAACGGTGATATAGATATTTTATTAATGTAATAAGGGAGAAGTCCTTATCTTTTTGGGAAAGCCCTAACAATGCCCAAACCTGAAAAACTTCCAGAAGTGATGGAAACACATTGCTATTCAAAGCAAGGGTTTTTGCATGGCTGGAAATAAGCAAGTGGTTCTTTCAATGACTCCCATTGTCCACTCAGAGTTTTATGGGATTTACTACCAAGTAAATGTGTGTAGGACTGCATTCAGGAAATGCTTTCAAAAGTTATGTGTATCAACTACTCTTTTCTGAGGCCATTCCTACATCCTACATGGCACAGTCAGAGCATTTCTACACGAGGCTTTCATTGCATGGAAGTTTGTGGGTCCTTTACATAACATCATCAACCTCCAGGGCATCTCCTGCATATTCTGACCTTTATCCTGCTTTTAAAAGATTAGTGGTAATGCAGCAAGGAGAGTTAATCCTTTGGAAACCGTAGTACTATAACATCTCAAACAGACAATTTTTAGTACACTCACCACAATTCCCAATCTTCTTTGTGGGAAGATATAACTATTGAACTGGCAAAAACCCAATTATGTGGTATACATATTCCATGTACGTTATAACTCATTCTGAATTGTTGAGGAAGATTGGCTAAATCTGGGATGGACAGAAGGTATATTGGGAGATTTGCAGTAGATTGGCAAGAGCTACTGACTCCCAGTAGTTTAACAATGAGAAATGAAATTGAAAGTTAGTAAATTATGGTTTTCTTTTTTCTCAAATTATGATTAAATTTGAGAGCTCTGGCTATTGGGCGGTATAGAAATGTAATAAATAAATAAATAAATAAATAAAACTTCCATGACTGACCTAATCACTAAGTGGTGAGTGCAATGGGAGTATTAATTGGTCATCACTCTGTTGTAATGGTTAGAATGCTGGACCAGGACAATGAGATCGGGACTCTAGTTCCCACTCTGCCGTAAAACTCACTGGGTGACTTTGAGCCAGTCAAGGACTCTCAGACTAATCTACTTCACTGGTTGTTGTGAGGATAACATAGATAGGAGGAGGATCATGTATGTCACCCTGGGCTCCTTGGAGGAAAGATAGGATATAAATGTAATATATAAAATGAATAAATACACACATAATCATTGACCATGTCTTTGTGCAGCTCTACTAGTCACTTCCAGAGTTTTGTATAGGAACCTGATCTATAGCAACCCAGATGTAGGTGTATAATTGTATATACAGTGATAGTTCATAGGGTGCAATAGGTAATTGATTCCACTGTGTTCTTCACTCTAATTTGCACCTGGCTCTGATTAGTGGACATTGGAATTCTAGCAAAAAAACAAGATAGATCCCACAAGCCTTAAAGTCTTTCCACCCCTGGGCTAAATGACCAAATAAAATTATTTTTACAAAAATGGGAGAAGAAATACATGGAGAAAAAGCAAGATCAGAAATATTCAGCAATGTTAAAATTTGATTCTGACATTACCATTTTCAGTCCTGGGCCCAGTGCTCTTCAACATTTTTATTAATGATTTGGATGAGGAGGTGCAGGGAACGCTGATCAAATTTGCAGATGACACAAAATTGGGTGGGATAGCTAATACCCTGGAAGACAGAAACAAACTTCAAAGTGATCTTGATAGGCTGGAGTGCTGGGCTGAAAACAACAGAATGAAATTTAATAGGGATAAATGCCAAGTTCTACATTTAGGGAATAGAAACCAAATGCACAGTTACAAGATGGGGGACACTTGGCTCAGCAATACTACAAACGAGAAAGATCTTGGAATTGTTGTAGATCACAAGCTGAATATGAGCCAACAGTGCGATATGGCTGCAAGAAAGGCAAATGCTATTTTGGGCTGCATTAATAGAAGTATAGCTTCCAAATCACGTGAGGTACTGGTTCCTCTCTATTCGGCCCTGGTTAGGCCTCATCTAGAGTATTGTGTCCAGTTCTGGGCTCCACAATTCAAGAAGGACGCAGACAAGCTGGAGCGTGTTCAGAAGAGGGCAACCAGGATGATCAGAGGTCTAGAAACAAAGCCCTATGAAGAGAGACTGAAAGAACTGGGCATGTTTAGCCTGGAGAAGAGAAGATTGAGGGGAGACATGATAGCACTCTTCAAATACTTAAAAGGTTGTCACACACAGGAGGGCCAGGATCTCTTCTCGATCCTCCCAGAGTGCAGGACACGGAATAACGGGCTCAAGTTAAAGGAAGCCAGATTCCGGCTGGACATCAGGAAAAAATTCCTGACTGTTAGAGCAGTGCGACGGTGGAATCAGCTACCTAGGGAGGTTGTGGGCTCTCCCACACTAGAGGCCTTCAAGAGGCAGCTGGACAACCATCTGTGAGGGATGCTTTAGGGTGGATTCCTGCATTGAGCAGGGGGTTGGACTCGATGGCCTTGTAGGCCCCTTCCAACTCTGCTACTCTATGATTCTATGAAAGAAAACCACTGGAAACATATACATAGAGGAAACCTATTATAATGGACACTGGCCTATGTTATCTCCTTCTGGAGATAAACAAATTAGAACAGGATGATCACTCCCAATCTAGGTCATATCAGCATTGTATTCCCCTTCCTCCAAATGGATTAAGTTGGATCTTCCCATCACAACGAGGCCAAAGTTGTAATGGTATGTACTTATCTGACAGAACAGGGACACAACCTCTTTTACACCAGGCCATGGATCAGCTCCATGGTCTTTTAATTAAGGAAAAGTAAAACATATGCAGATGGGCTTACACAGCTATTGTGAGGTTGCCCTAGCAACTGTGACCTTGCCTTTGGATATTAAGCAGTAGAAGGTGAAAACTGACAGGGATCTGTTAATCCTCAGCCTACCCAAAGGGAATAAGGTGTTCTGCAGGGATCACATGATTTCCTGGGATGAAAACTCCAGGGACATCGTTTTAAGTACAAAGTGACCCTGTTGTATCTGTGGGCTAGAAAACCATCTTTACTCAACTCAAACAATGGGATTAAAAACACACACACTTCAACATTGCCAGGCAGTTCTGCTCCCCTCAAGGAACACGGACAGTCTAAAGAAAACACACGATTTTTTTTTTAAAGCAAGGATATTCTTTATTCTGAATTCGTAAATTGAGTAGCATAAGTTTTGACAAAGAGTACCTTTCTTCACCTTTTCCATCTGCGTTGGCTAATGGAACAACTATTTCTAAATTGTGAAATGTGGGTTAATGTTGTTAGAATTTTCTCTTTCTGTGCATTCAAATACAACCATGTCCTATTGTCCTAATGTGTCAATGTTTGTACCACTGTGATCCTTCTAATATTTGTGGTCACTGAAGATTAACTTCAATGCAACTCCATCCACCTAATATATTGTATACCAGTAAGCTGGTATAATGGAATCTCAGTTGACAAATACACAGAAGGATGGACTTGCTGTAGAGAGTCCCTCCTTTTATTTTCTAATTCCACCTGAAAGCTTTAAATCCATTTCTATAAATCCTAATCCATCTTTGCAAAAAGACTCTTTGTCACAATGTTTATTCAAAACGTGGTTACAAAAACAACACTCACCAAATATACCCCAAAATCTGAAATTTTTCTTTTTAAAAAAGTCGCAAAAGCATTATCCTAAGATGTACCTTCCCCAAACTACAAAACAAAAACAAAACTCAATTTAGAAGCAATAGATGAACCTGTTCTAGTAATTCCTTGAACTGCATGTCTGCCACTACACAGGAGCACTGCCAATTTTGGTGAAGGTCATTGCGAATGGATATATGGAATTGAAGCTCAGTGGGAATGTACTCCTTTTTCAACTGAGTCCACATAATGACTGGGTTCAGACAACATGATAACCCACACTCAAGTGTTGAATATGGGTTGAGTGTGGGTTGCTGTTGCACTGAGGGCTGTTGTTGAAATTTGGGTTATTGCATTGTCTGAACCCAGCTGCGATTACAAACCATGGTTTGTTAACCACAAACAATTCACAGTTCACAACCCGACAATAAGTCATGGGTTTTCTTCACGGGTAGTCTGTGGTTAACAAACCACTGTTTGTTAGCATGGCTGAGTTTAGACAAAACGAGAACCCATGTTTCAACAACAATCTGTGATTAAACAATAAACCACACTCAGTCCTTCAGTGTGGGTTATTGTGTTGTCTGAACCCAGCCAATGAGTGGCAGCTCCAGACCTCTCAAGCAGTCTACTATGTGGACAAAATGCAAATTTTAAAAATAAAAAAGGACTCCAAGAAAAATACAGCACTTGTCCTTTTTAAAGTCTATTTTGCTCTTTACTTGCAACAGCTTTCTAATTCTATTAAAAGCAAGAAAAATTCTAAGATGTCCAAGACAACGTGCATTCAGTGTGCAATGCTCACCATATCACTTTTTTTAATTGCTTTTCCACATTAATTAAACATACAATAAAACATTACAATAAAAGATTACATCCAAACAACCACTACATACATGCTAAATAAATGTTGAATACATATATGTTGAATAGATGTTAACTATAAAATATCATACCATACATAATCATTTTTAACATAAAAGTGCATCCCCCACCTCGGGATCTATTCCTGATTCCAAAATCTTATCGTTTCTTCTGCTGGCGGTTTCCCACTTCCCCTAGTAAACACAAATATTAGGAACTGTTTCCAGATTCCTTCAAACTCATTTATTTTGGTTATACCTTTTCTCCACTTAATATTACAAGTCAGTTTATCATTAATAGCTATATATGCAGGTTGCTTACCTGTAACTGTAGTTCTTCGAGTGGTCATCTATGCATTCACACATATGGGCTTTGCGCCTGCGCAGAGACCAGACCGGAACCTACTATAGCTGAGTGGAACGTTTTTGGCGGGAACCCCTCCCCCCACGCTACCGCGCATGTCCATGGGGTTCCCGCCCTTACCTCAGTTTACAGGAGTCCGACGTTGTGCCCCCATAAACATGAGTGTAAATAAAGTAAAGTACATTCCACAATAAAACAGTGTCATTTATAAGTCTCACACCACCAAGTGGGGATGGTGGGTGGGTTGTGTGAATGCATAGATGACCACTCGAAGAACTACAGTTACAGGTAAGCAACCTGCATTTCTTCTTCGTGGTCTCTATGCATCACACATATGGGCGAGTAGCAAGCTGACATACCTTTGGAGGTGGGTTGGTGCATCATCTGAAGATCTCCGAAAGCACTGTCCTCCCAAATGAGCAGTCCTGCCTCGCACGGGTGTCCAAACTGTAGTGCTTGACAAACGTGGATGGAGTGGACCACGTTGCGGCTCTACAGACTTCAGTCAGTGGAACACCTCTGGTGAAAGCCACCGATGTTGAAACAGCTCTGGTGGAATGAGCTGTCACAGGTTTCACTAACTCTAATTTAGAGATAGAGTAGGCCAATTCAATCGTCTCCACTATCCAGCGTGACAACCGCTGGCAAGAGACAGGGAGTCCCTTAGAAGGCTCACCATAACAAATAAACAATTGCTTTGTTTTTCTAAATGTCTCTGTCCTGTCTTTGTAAAAAGCAAGAGCCCTTCTTACATCGAGAGTGTGCAAGGAAGACTCAAGAGGTGTAGTTGGATTAGGGAAGAAGGCAGGCAAAGTAATATGCTGAGACAGATGAAAAGTAGACACTACCTTAGGTAGGAAGGCTGGATCTGTGCGTAGCACAACCTTATCCTTATGAAAGATAGTGTACGGGACATCTATCCTAAGAGCTCTAAGCTCACTTGCCCGTCTTGCCGATGTAATGGCTACTAGAAAGACAGTCTTTAAAGTAAGTAGCCTAAGGTCTGTCGACGCCATAGGCTCGAAGGGTTTGCGTGTCAGTGCTTGCAGCACAACTGACAGGCTCCATGGAGGTACAATACTTTTCACAGTTGGTATTGTGTTCTTAAGCCCTCTCAAAAATTTCTTAGTTGTTGGGTGGGTAAAGGGTGTAAACCCATCTATGCCTTGGTGAAAAGATGTAATTGCAGCTAAGTGCACTCTGATGGATGTAAGCTTAAGTCCCTGCTGAAAAAGCATCAGTAAATAATTGAGGATAAAGGCTAAGTGGCAAGATTCTGGTGTTTGATCTTGTTCTGAAGCAAAGTTCCGAAATCTCTGCCACTTTGCTGCATAAGTTTTCCTAGTGGAAGGCTTTAGTGCTGCCAATATAATGTGATCCACAGTCAAAGTTCTAGTTCCAGAGGAGGAGTGGTTGTTATCCTCCATGCAGTCATCTTGAGGGTCGACAGATCTGCGTGTCGAACCCTGCCCTGGTGTCGAGACAGTAGCTTCGGTGTCGACGGGAGCCTGATGTAATCCCCTCTCGATAGCCGAAGGGCGTGAACGAACCACGTCTGACGAGGCCACCACGGAGTGATGAGGATGCAATTGGAGTTGTCCATTTGGATCTTGGCTATCACCCTTGTCAATAAAGGGAAGGGAGGAAACATGTACAGGAGATTTCCCCTCCAAGTCCTGGTGAAAGCGTCTCCTAAAGATTGCTCTCCTCTTCCTGCCCTGCTGCAATACTTGGCACAAATTGCGTTGTTTTCGGTAGCGAAGACATCGACAACAGGACGGCCCCAGTACCGAAAAAGGCTTTCCCGCACTTCGACATCGAGCTCCCACTCGTGGTCGACATGGAAGGACCTGCTGAGAGAGTCCGCAATGACGTTTTCCTTGCCGGCTACATGGATCGCAGTCAGGTAAGTCCTTCTCTTTATGCACCAGTTCCATATCCTGAGTGCAGAACGGTTCAGGGGGTGTGATCTTGTTCCACCCTGTCTGTTGATGTATGCCACTACAGTAGTATTGTCTGTCGCGATCAAGACATTCTTGCCCTCGATCATCTGTGCAAATGCTTTTACTGCATTTTCTACTGCCAGGAGTTCGAGATGGTTGATGTGATGCTCCCTCTGTGATCGAGGCCAACGACCCTGAGAGGTTAAAGAGCTGCAATGGGCTCCCCATCCTTCTAAGGATGCATCCGTCGTGATCGTTACCGAAGGCGCGTCTTGTTGGAATGGAACGCCTTCGAGAAGAGTCGACATCGAGAACCACCATCTCAGGGATGCCCTCACTTGCTTCGGTATCGAAAGGTAAGTTCGTCGAGCATTGTGTCTGAGGTCGAAAGTCCTCAAAAACCAGGCCTGCAAGATCCTCATTCTGAGTCTTGCAAATCTGATGACTGCCGTAGTAGCTGCCATCAATCCTAACAGTCTCTGAATTGTCCATGCCGAAACCTTTCGGCGGCTCTCGGTATCGATGGCTAACTGCTGCAAGGTGTTCGCCCTGGTTGACGGTAAGTATGCCCTCCCGTCTCGAGAGGATAGGGTTACCCCTATGAAGTCCAATCTCTGCTGTGGAGTCAAAATGGACTTTTCGTGGTTGACCCACAGCCCCAACGAGTCCAACAGGTTGAGGGTGGTTAATATGTCTAACTGGAGCGCCTCGCTGTTGTCCGCTACGAGGAGCCAATCGTCCAGGTATGGATAAACGTAAATGCCTTTCTGCCTTAGGTGGGCGCACACCACCGCCATGACCTTCGTAAAGACCCTCGGTGCCGTGGCCAACCCAAACGGGAGAACGGTGAATTGGTACTGGGATGTGCCGATCGAAAACCGAAGGTAAGCTTGATGCGACTTCCTGATGGATATGTGGAAATACGCATCCTTCAGATCCACCACTGCGAACCAAACTCCTTTCTGTAGAAGCTGTAAAATTGAAGTAACCGTTGTCATACGGAACTTCCTCGGGGTGATGAACTTGTTCAGTTGTCTTAAGTCCATGATCGGTCGAAGACCTCCATCTTTCTTCGGGACCGTGAAGTAACGGGAGAAAAACCCCTGGTTGAGTTCCTCTGCAGGTACAGAAGAGATGGCTCCCTTCGATAGTAAGGTCTGTACCTCGAGCAGCAGAGGAGGGGATGGAGTCGTTACTTTCACGCCGGAAAAAGGAGGAAGGGCATCGAACTCGATGGCATAGCCCGAGTTGATGATAGTGAGCACCCAGGAGTCTGTTGTTATTGACTCCCATAGATGGTAATGGGGTGCTAGGCGGTCCGCAAAAGGGGGTGGATCTGGGGCCGAAGAGTCAAACACGCTGCTTCTTAGAGAAGTCAGGTTGCCTCTTATCTTGTTGATATCGAGCTTGGTATGGTCTCTTCCTCTGCAACTGTTGTTGTTGCTGCCGAGGTTGAGGTTGGTACTGAGGCCGGTATTGCTGGTGTTGTTGCGTTGGCGGCCTCACCCATCTCTTTGGCCTATACTGCACAGGAGGAGCAGTGAACCCCATCTTCTTAGCCGTTGTTCTCGCTTTGTAGATGGAGTCCAGCGTTTCATCAGTGTTAGTATTAAAGAGTCCTTCGCCATCGAATGGCATACTCTCAATCCTCCACTTGGTTTCATGGGTCAAATTAGCCGATCTGAGCCACGCGTGTCTCCTCAGAGATATTGCGCCCATCATCGATTTCGAATGGCAATCCACTTGGTGTCGGGCCGTGGATAATTGCTGCCTGGCGATTGCAGAGGCCTCATTTTGAAACACTCTCGCCAGCTCCTTCTTGTCCTCCGGGAGGTGTTCACATAACGACCCCATCTTTTCCCACAGGAAAAGCTGGTACCTCGCCATCGTCGCTTCGTATGCTGACGCTCTAATACCTAGAGAAGAAGAGGAGTAAATCCTTCTACCAGTCTGGTCCAATTTCCTCCCTTCCCTATCCACCGGTGCCGAATGTGCCTTCTGCGATTGGCCTTGGGCTGACTCAACCACGATGGAGTTAGGCTTTGGATGCTGTACCAAAAATTTGACGCCTTCCTCCTGGATTCGATAAAGAGTCTCTAATCTTTTAGACGTAGCCTGAGTCACAGCAGGTGTCTTCCAAGACAGCTGAGCTGTTTGCTTCAATGCATGTGGAACGGGAATAGCAAGTCTTTGATTAGTGGTAGTCTGGAATACATCATAAATGGGGTCCACAACCGATTCGTCCGTTTGTTGGATATCTAATCCCAATGCCTGTGACATCCTAAGCATATGGTCAGAAAACCTGACCATATCGTCCGAAGGAGAGGAAGGGTCGTCATCGTGGACCTCATCCTCCGGCGAAGGCATCGTTGGAGTCGCAGACACCCTCGATTCCGAATCTGAAGGGTAGTCTTGTTCAGGAGAAGACAGCGTAACCACCTGCAATTGAAGTTGGTCTGTTGGTACCGTGGGAACTGCCCCGGTCGACGCCGAAGGTTGCATACATTGTCGAGGAGTAGACACCCTCGAAGCCTGATGGTCAGGTGGTGAAGATAGTGGTAACCGGCACACTCTTGTCATAGGTGGCGGGTGCGCATAGTAACCTTCCCGGGGACTCTGTCGATCCGGAAAGTAGCGCTGGGGACGATATCGGTCCCATTCATAGTCTTCATATCTTGGCTGAGGATCGGAGTATCTAGAAGCTCCGTCCCATTCACGACGAGGTGTAAGTCTTGGAGATGGTTGTAGTGGGATTAATCCCTGCAACGTTTGAGGCCTTGTAGGCTGTTGGAAAGAAGCCGCTGACGCGGAATCTCTTAGTTCGCCCTCCGAAAGGCTGAGTGGGCGTGTCGGTACCGTGGCCATCGGTACCGACTGAGATCTCGATGCCGAGGGAGGCCTCGACATCGACGCGGTCGGAGCAATGGGAGGCGTGGAATGACTCCTAACCGGCTCCGCCGCTCGAGGTGACGCTAAGGTGGATTTTTCAGCGTCCCTCTTTTTCTTCTTCTTCTTCTTCTTCTCCAGCTCCGAAGAAGGTTTAGGAGTTCTGGCTTTCTTTGAAATCTTCTTAGCCATAGAACTCGTCAAAGACCGGCCAGGCGTGAGGGGTATCTGTGCCCTATGAGCTCTGGCTTGCACCTCAGTGCCGCGGTCTGCTGGTTTGTCGATAACGGGCTTACGGATTGCCGTTTTTTCAGTAACGGACTTACCAACTGCCGTTTTTTCCATACTGGGAGCCTCAGTAGCCTTGAGAGCTTTTTCCCACAATATAGAGCGAAGTCTATCGGCTCTATGTTTCCTAGTTTGTTTTGTAAACGACATACAGTGGTGGCAGGCCTCCACAACGTGTCCTTCTCCCAAACAAACGAGACAAAGAGAGTGTCCGTCCGTCGGCGGAAGTTTCGCCCCACACCTTACACACTTCCTAAATGGGGCTTTCGTTGCCATACGGGCCTCAGGCGACCGAAGTCGCTGAGGGAAAAACTATCTACAATAATAATTTTTTTTTTTTTTTTTTATATAGATAAGAAAGAAGTAAGAAGAATTAGGAAAGATTGAAGAATGAACAGGTTTAAAGAAAAGATTAAGTAAGTTAACTAGAAAAACGCTAGAGGTTCGGTTAAGCTGGTCTATGCACAACGGCGGACGACGAAGAACTGAGGTAAGGGCGGGAACCCCATGGACATGCGCGGTAGCGTGGGGGGAGGGGTTCCCGCCAAAAACGTTCCACTCAGCTATAGTAGGTTCCGGTCTGGTCTCTGCGCAGGCGCAAAGCCCATATGTGTGATGCATAGAGACCACGAAGAAGAACCCATACTTCTTTGTACCATTCTCCAATAGAATATTCCCCTTGAATCTTCCAGTTCCTAGCTCCCATCAATCGTGCTGCAGTCAGCAAACTCGATATCAGCTCTTTAATTTCTTTTCCACATTTTAAATCTTCAAATAGTGACAGTAATGCAATCTTTGGTGTTTGTTCTATTTTCATTCCAACTATTTCTTCAATTTCAAAAAACACCATCTTCCATAATCTTTGCACATATTTGCATTCCCACCACATATGTAAATACGTTCCTTTCTCCCCACAACCTCTCCAACAATTTGCTGAGTGCTGCTCATTTATCTTATTCAATCTTATCGGGGTTAGGTACCACCTCCACATAATTTTAAAATAATTCTCTTTTATTCTTACTGACATACTTCTCAACACTCTTTGTTTCCATAGTCCCTCCCAGCTCTGTCGCCCTATTTGTACCTTCAAATCTGTTTCCCATACCATTTCCCCTGAGCTATCCCTTAACTCCTTTTCTAACAATATTTTATATATTTCGCTCATTAACCCTTTTAAGACTATACTACCTCCTTTACCTTTTTCCTTATTTACTATTAACTCTTCAAACTTCGTCATTTCTCTACAAACTCTATTATCTTTAATCCACTTTTTATTCCATTGTTCTAATTGCGCATACTCTAACCAAGATAATTTTTTCTCTTTTAACAAATTTTCCATATCTTCTCTTGTTTTTATGTCTCTTAGCCAATCCTTTAATTTCATTTTATTTTTCTCTTTTAATATTTTACATAATCTACCCTTCAGATCCTCTGGGAAATTTTTCAACATTATCACCGGTGATAAGGGAGAGTTGCTCGGAAGCAACTTCCCTTTAAATTTACTCTAAATTTCCCATTGAGTCCTCAGGAGTGGATTATCTATACTTCCAACCCACTTTCTCCCTCCTTCCTTAAAAAAGACATTTTCCAAACTCATCTCTACATTACTTGTAATTTTATCCTCCATCCAATGTAAATCTCCTACTCCTATTATTGCTTCTACAATATGTCTTAATCTATTTGCTACATAGTATAATTTTATATTTGGGAGACCCAATCCACCCTTTTTTTGGCTTAAATACCAATTATTCTTATTTACCCTCGCTTTCTTTTCTCCGTTACAAAATTTATTAATAATATTTTGCCAACTTTTTATCTCATTTTCAGAGATTTTTATTGGTAACATCCTAAACACAAAATTAATTTTAGCTAAAATCTTCATTTTTATTAGTGCTATTCTTCCAAACCAAGATAAATTTAATCTTTTATATTTTTCCAATTTTTCTAATACCTCTTTCTTTAACCTCATTAAATTCACCTTTTCTAAATTCTCTAAGATTTTTGTGAGTTTAATTCCCAAGTATTTAATTTCCTCAACTCTCATTTCTATTCCCTTATGCTCCCATTCCTTTTCTTCCTTCTTAGTATAATTAATCAACATCATCTCTGATTTAGACCAATTTATTCTTAACCCTGTAACTTCTTCAAATTCTCTCAATTGATATTCAATTCTATCCATTTTTCTTATTGGGTTCTTAATAGTCAATAAGGTATCGTCTGCAAACATATTCAACTTTATTTCCCTTACCTCTCCAATTCCTTCTATCTCTCCATCATCCCTTAATGCATTCGCCAATACTTCCATAACCATTACAAACAGGACCGGCGAGAGCGGACATCCTTGTCTTGTACCTCTGGCTAGTCGTATCTTTTCAGTGAGTCCGTCGTTTACCACCACTACAGCTGTATTTTGGGAATATAACTGTTCTATTATATTTTTAAATTTATTTCCAAATCCCATTTTATCTACAATAATCTTTAATGCCTGCCAGCTCACACAATCAAAAGCCTTAAAAATATCCAGTGCCAAAATACCTGCCTTGGTATTTGACTTTTTTATTGCATTTATTGCATTTAAAACTCTCCCCACTAAACTATGCATCTGCCTTCCTGCCACAAATCCACATTGATCCTCTCCTATATATTCTGATATAAATTTATTTAACCGTTTAGCCATAATCGATGAACATTTTTTGGCATCCTGATTTATTAATGAGATAGGTCTATATGAATCAGGGATAGTCAAATCTTTATCTGGTTTTGGAATTAATATTATCAATGAATGTTCCCATGATTCTGGTATCTTATCTAATAATATATCATTATAAAGTTTCACTAATTTCAGAACTAAAAACTCTTTAAAAACTTTATAGTATTCTGATCCTAGCCCATCTGCTCCCAGTGATTTACCCACTTTCAAATTATCAATTACATCCTCAACTTCTCTTTGAGTTATTACCTTCTCCATTTGCTCTTTATGTACTGTTTTTATTCCCTTCTTTATATACCTTCCAATATATTCCTCCACCTTCTCTTGTTGAATTTCTTTACCCTTATATTATTGGGATATGTTGGTTTTATATTTACAACCTTATTTAGTTATTGCCAGACTGGGCTTCTGGCCAATAACCATATAGCAGAGTTTTTGCAACGGTTTCCAGCAAAGTCAGCACAGACACAGATTAAGACTGAGACTTTCAGTAGGTTTAAACAAACCTTTACTGGCATATAAAAATATAATTTAGTTATGGCAATCACAAATACAAATACTTACATACCGTCAGTCAATACAGCTCTGATAGAGTGATCATTACTGAGTGATCATTTCTGATACATGTACATGGGAATACATTCCTTTTTATAGGCTAACTGTACAGTGATGCAACTGCTTGCATTCCCTTAATTGAAACAATCAAGTTACCAATTATTCAATCATGACATCAATGTCCAGGTGCAACGTTGACCTTTAAGTTTTCTGCTGAGTCTTCTGATTCCTCCAGCTCCTCAGCAATTAGTAAATCCATGGAAACATAACCAGGATCCATTCCAGGATCCAACATATATAATTCCTGATAAAATTTCTGAAAGATTTTTATTTTATCTTTCATTGTATAACAATAATTCCTCCTATTATCCTTCAATGCTTCTATCCCATTCCTCCCTTTTTCTTTTTGTGTGAGCCTGGCAAGCAATCTAGAATTCCTATTACTGTTTTCAAAGTATTCCCTTTTCATATATATTAAATTTTTTTGAACCTCCTCCAAATTTAAATTTTCTAATTGTTTCTTCTTAGCTTGTATTTCCACTAATTTATATTTATTTTTACCTTGCCAATATTCTTCCTCCAAACTTCTAATTTCTGTCTCTAGCTTCTCCTGCTCTGCATGTTGTTGTCTTTTTAAGCTACACATTTCTCTAATACAAATTCCTCTTACTACAGCCTTCATGGTGTCCCAAACGACTGACCCCGCTGTTCCTCCCTTTTCATTAATTTCCCATGACTCTGACAATTCCTTCTGAATTTTTTCTACCACTTTATTATATTTCAATATTTTTGCGTTCAGTTTCCATCTGTACGCCTCTTTGTAATTCTTCTTGACTGCAAATTCTAAACTTAACAAAGCGTGATCAGTTACCTTTATTACCCCCATTTCCATTTTACAAATCTTCATTGCCAAATCTTTTGAAACAAAGATATAATCTATCCTGGAGTATGTATGATGAACTGGGGAAAAATATGAAAACCCAGGCTTAACCCCGTTGAGTAAACGCCAAGAATCCAAATAATCATTTTCTTTTACTAATTTAGTCAATATAGTTATATTATTCCTCTTTTCAACATTAGTGGGGATCAACCTGTCCCATCTGTTATCCATAACCATATTAAAGTCCCCAGCTAAAATAGCATACCCCTCCTTAAAATCTTCTATTTCTTTAAATAATTTTATAAAAAACTCTCTATGTCTCTCATTTGGGGCATAAACATTAATTAACATATATGTCTTTCCTTCAATTTTACCTTTTATCATAAGATATCTACCACTATCATCCTTTTTTATATCTTCTAATATAAATCCACTCTTTTTTGAAATCAAAGTGGCCACTCCATTTTTTTGAAGTCCCCAATGACTTTTCATAATAAGCTAGCCACTTTAATTTTATCATATTCACATTATCAAAGCCTTGATGTGTTTCTTGGATCATCATAATATCAGATCCTTCTCTATTAAACATTTGTTCTATTCTCCTCCTTTTCATGACTGCCCCCAAACCTTTAACATTGAGTGTTGATACTTTTATCTTTTTATCCATATTCACCCTTTTGGAGTCTCTTTCGATCCCTTGTGCTCTGAAACTCAAATTTACATACAGACAAAAAACACAAACACCAAAATATAACCCTCATTCCCCTTACTCTACCCCCTACCATCCTCCCTTCCCCCCTCCCCTCCCCCCAACTCTTCCCCCCCCACATCCCTGTGAGTCTAATACTCCAGCCATCTACTTTAAGGGGAGGGGGGGGAGGCAGTGCTGCGCCAGGCCGGCAAGGTTTCTATGCTTAACATTTCTGACTACAATTATCTCATAATACAATTAACAATTCTGTTACATCCCAGCCTCATCCCCCCCACCTGTTCCAATCCCACTTGCTTCCCCAAACAGACCCAAGCTCTTCAACAACTCTTTACCCTGATCCAGAGAGGTTACTTTGTGCTCCCCCCCTCCATATGTAAATCTTAGAAAAACAGGATAACCCCACGAATATGTGATTTTTTTCTTCACTAATATTTCAGTTATTGGCTTAACACTACGCCTCCAATTCAATGTATGCTGAGAAAGATCATTGTAAATTTGCACTGATTTGCCTTTATACTGTATCTGGGCCATAGACCTCAATTTCTTCATGACTTGCTCTTTTTTATAATAATTACCAAATTTCACCAAAATGTCTCTAATAGCCCCTTTGTAATTTTGCCTGCCCACTCTGTGAACTCTATCAATTTCAAATCCATCAATTTGCAAATCAGGCATCAACTCTTTGAACCAATTCAGGATTATTTCTCTGAGATCCTCTCCTTGTATTTGCTTTAAATGTTTTATTCGAATTGATGAACGGCGAGATTGATCCTCCAAAGCTATCAGCCTTAATTCGTGTTCATTAAATCGCACATTTGTTGATTTTTCAAAAGCCTCTTGCTTCTTCTGGGTCAGGTCTGCTCCTGCCTCCAAATCCTTGATTGCGTTGGAATTCTGCATAATTTTATCCGCCAGGACACGCATCTGTTGTTTAAGACTGTCCGTTTGCTGGTCCATTTTTTAAAAAATGACTGCGTTATTTCCTGCAACAACAGCTTGGATTTCAGCTATGGAGGCTGGCTGAGTGCCAGTTTCTTTTCCCCCTTCAGCCATGTTTTCTTCTCTAACTGGATTTGTATCTAGAAGAGCTGGGTTTGTGTCTTCCTTTTCTCCTTCTAAAGCTGATTCTTCCAGGTGGGCAAGGTTATGATTACTTGGTCGTTTTTTCTGAACACTTAACTTTTGAAATTCTTTCTTAATCCTCTTTTTGATGTTAGACATAGGGTATAAATCTCATCCAGCCCCAGCTCCCTTCTAGCAAACTGTTTTTTTTTTCTTTCTCTCTGCTCCAATACTTAATCACTCTTTCTTCTTTGGGGGGGGGGGGGGAATTCCACCACACATCAAAACAGCATTCACCGGGGGAGACCGATACAAACACAAAGTCCCGAATCAACAGACGACTGTCTCCCCTCAAAACGCTGCTGACAGTCCACAACTGCAAAGCACCACCCCCCGACTCAATTAGCAACCGTCATTCAGTCAATTTGTGTCTGAGTTACTTTTACTCTAAATAGCAAGTTTTCACAGTTCTTCACTTTCCAGTACAAGTGAGATTCGCCATAAATCAAGTCCTAACAAATCAAATCTAACAAAAACAAACCATTAACTGCCTGCGTCTAGCAGTTAGTTTCGCTTTCCACTGAGACGGACGAAATAGCTAGGCATAGACAGAGACGTTCCTCCATTCGCTTTTAAAAAAATCTCACTTCAAACGTCCTTTAAACTTTAACCATATCAGCAACTTCAACACCTAATATTCATAGTCCTTTTCCATCGTGTTGCTTTGAGATTTATGCCCTTTTAAAAAGAGATAATTGATTTTCCCGGCACGGCCAGTTAGAGAATTACAAAAACCTTACCAGCACCATGGCCGTCAAGCTCCGCCCCCCCCCATATCACTTCTTTTGCCACTGTGGTCACCTCTGGTGGAACTTAAAGCTGCAAATGAGATGGACCAAGTCCACTCCAGTGCAGCAAAACAGTGCATAAGGGAACAGTATGGCATATTTATTTATTTATTACATTTCTATACTGCCCAATAGTTTCTGCAAACTTCTGAAGTGTGGCTTTGTATTAGCAAATAAAAAGAGCTAGTGGGAAAGCAGTTATCAGAATACTATACCTAAACATATAACCCAAATGCTGCTGTCCTCTGGCTCTTGGACAAGTGTGAGTACATGCCTAAACACACATACCAGACATTCAGTGATCAACTTCAAACATTTTTGTTGTGAAGTGGAAATATGAACGCACATTTACAAGCTGAATTAGACTGGGATGCCACAAGGCCTGCCATTTTAATGGTAACCAAGTTCTTGAAGAAGAGTTCCTTCAAGAGATTTTACTACATAGGTTCCACTTCATGTGCCAAGAGAAACCATAGTGGAGTGTTACTGAAAACTTCATAACATAGACACTCACTGTGGCTGCTAACTGCAGTAGTTCCTCTGTCCTCGTCTTGACTTTGTAGCAACACTCAATTTACAATGTATGGTTGCCAAATGTTGCTATTTCCTAAGAGATAAGTGTTCAATTCTGTTGTCATGCCATATTGTTGCATTTGTTTAACCATAAAGTGAACATTGGGGAACACAAACGCTACAGACCATGGATGTACAACCAGCAATAAGACAAAGGTTATTTATTTATTTATTTATTTATTTATTTTTTAAACACAAAAAACTGTCAAGGAGACAAAATAATGTGCTTTGTGAACACCAAGTTAGGTCAAAGTACAGAAATATGATTTCTGTTATCCTTCAATTATCCTCACATTGACTGGATAAGCATATTCCAGTCATGACAAAGAGGTTACATTTCTTGATGTCCTAAATGAATGTGCCCTAGAACAGTTGGTCATGGAATTGACCAGAGGGGAGGCAACCCTGGACTTAGTCCTAAGTGGTGTTGCCCAGGACTTAATACAAGTTATAAATTATGGGCTCATCTACAGGACTGGGGGAAGGGGGGGAGGATCTTTGGCTTTACTGCTTCTGGGCTCCTCCCCTTAGGAACATATGCCAGCTGTCATCCTGGAAGCAACAGGGACGTTCCGGAGCAGTTTTTTTTATTTTTAAGGAGAGCCATTGCGATCCTGCGCAACAGAAAGTAAAACAAACAAACAAACAAAAATGGGGAACTTAGCGCTGCCATCCAAGGGATGGTGATAATGCTCACACCCCTCTCATTTGAGGACCTGGGAGCCAATGCCACACCACCCGCATTCTGCGGGGTTGTCCCGGGATTGCGGGGGGAAACCGCGGTTGCAGTTATCTCGGGGAAAGTGAGTGGTCGTCCCCGGGATCCCCCGTGCATCATTTGGATGATGTAGAGACAATGCCAGGAAAAATGGATGGTGTAGACATGCCCATTGTTGAACCAATCGGTAACAGTGACCACATTGCTATCAGATTCAATATACACTTAAGTGGGAAACTGCCCAGGAAGTCCAACACAGTCACATTTTACTTCAAAAGAAGAAACTTCTCTAAAATGAGGGAACTGGTGAAAGGAGAGTTGAAAGGAAGAATCAAAAGGATTAAATCCTTGCAAAATGCATGGAGCTTATTCAAAAGCACAATAACAGAGCAGGTTAGGAAAGGTAGCACCAAGTCCAAGAGGTCATCAGCATGGTTAACAAGCAGTGTCAAGGAAGCTATTGCAGAAAAGAAGGCTTCCTTCAGAAAATGGAAGTCTTCTCCAAGTGAGGAAAATAAATGGGAGCACAAGCTAGCACAAAGGAGATGCAAGCAAACAATGAGATGCAAAAAAAAAAAATTTTTTTTTTGAAGAGCACATCACTAATAAAATCAAGTCCAACAATAAAGAATTCTTTAAATATATCAGAAGCAGGAAACCATCCAGGGAAGCAGTTGGACTGTTGGATGACAATAGAGTTAAGGGAATACTAAAGGAGGATAGGGAGACTGCAGAAAAACTGAATGAATTCTTTGCATTGGTGTTCACTGCAGAAAATACAGGACAGATGCCTGTTCTCAACCTTATTGACAAATTGAAAGCAAATAAATCACTAGGCCCGGATGGTATCCATCCTAGAAATTTCATATGAAATTGTGGACCTTCTCACAAAAATATGCAACATGTCCCTAAGCTCAGCCTCTTTACCTGAGGACTGGAAGAAGGCCAATGTAATACCAATTTTTTAAAAAGGGATCCTTAACAAAGTAAGCATATAGAAGGGCATGCCCTACTGAAGAATCAACACAACTTCCACAAAGGCAAGTCCTGTCTCACTAATCTTCTAGAATTTTTTGAGAGTGTCAACAAACATGTAGACAGAAGTGATCTGGTGGACACTGTTTACTTGGACTTCCAAAAGGCTTTTGATAAAGTCCCTCAACAAAGATTACTGAACAAACTTACCAGTCATGGAATAAGAGGAGAGGTCATCTTATGGATCAGTAACTAGTTAAAGAATAGAAAGCAGAGAGATAGGCAGAAGTAAATAGTGGGGTTCCACAGGGATCAGGCATTGGGACCAATTCTTTTCAACTTGTTCATAAATGATCTGGAATTAGGAGTGAGCAGGGAAGTGGCCTGGGGTTCATCTACACAGGCGCTTTGCCTCTGGATTGCTTTGGAGTGGTGGCAGGTGATCTACATGATGCAGCTGCCACTCTGAATCAATCCAGGGGTAAAGCCCCAAAGCTCTGCACTAAAGAAGTCGGGGACTTATCTGACTTTTTTAGATTTGAGCAAGGCTCCACGCCCCTGCGGAGCCTTGTTAAGGAAAAATACATAAAATTTAAAGAGGGGGTTGGAAATCCCACCAGGGAGGTAACATCCCATTCCTCCCCCCCTTGTCCGCCCCATTAGCTGTAAATACAATCCCAACCCCACCCAGTCAGCTCCATTTTTCCAGTAAAAAACCCACCAACCAGAGAAGAGGTGGCATGGATTCTCCCAGCCACCCCCGGACCGGCCTTGTGAGTGCTCGGATAGGTGGACCCGGTGGCGTCTGGAAACCCTCAACTGCGCTCCTTCCCATGTAGAGGCTGGGAAGGAATATCAATGTAGCTGTGTGGTGGCTCACCCCTCTGGGCACAGCATTATTGAAGTCATATAGATGAGGACCAAGTTTGCCGATGACACCACATTATTTAAGGTTGTTAAAATACAAAGGTTTGTGAAGGAATCTAAAGGGATCTCTCCAAGCTGGGAGAGTGGGCATCCAAATGGCAGATGTGGTTCAATGTAAGCAAGTATAAGGTGATGCATGCTGGGGCAAAAAAACCCAACTTCAAGTAGAACCTAATGGGATCTGAGCTGGCAGTGACCAAACAAGAAAGATCTTGGGGTTGTGGTAGATAGCTCAATGAAAGAAGGCAAACACCATGTTAGGCATTTTAAGAAAAGGAATTGAGAATAAAACTGCCAGTATATTATAGAGCTAAAATGATTAAGGGGCTGGAGCATCTTCCCCATGAGGGAAGGTTGCAACAGCTGGGATTGTTTAGCTTGGAAAAAAGAAGGCTAAGGGGAGACATGATAGAGGTGTACAAAATGATTCATGATGTGGAGAATGTGGATAGGGAGACATTTTCTCCCTCTCTCAAAATACTAGAACACGGGGTAAGCCCTGGAAGCTGATTGGTGGGAGATTCAGGACAAATAAAAGGAAGTACTTATTCACACAGTGAATACTTATTCATACATGATTAAAAAGAACATAGATGGAGAAAAGAGCAGAAAAACATGACGAAATAAATGCGGAAACAGAGATATGCTCTGGTGCTAGTGAAAATTCTTATTTTTAATAAACTCTTCTTCAGTATGCTCTACGCATTTCAGATGCAAATCCTTCCTCATGTGCTAAAGGAAGACACCAGCTGCTGAAATATAAAACAATAACTAAAAGATCCTCTGCTCTGTTCGTTCTTTCGGGCATGAAAGAAAACAGGACACAGAGCCATTAAAAATCAAATACAATGCTACCCCTCCCAACCCAAACCTCCCCCCCCAAACAAAACCAATAGCTCAACAACACTATAAATGGCAATCATAATAACCACACAGAAAAAGTAGGGGGTGAATTGCATTTTCAGTGGAAGATATTATGAGTGCCTAGAAACCAGGATGTGTCAGCTATAGAAGCACTATAAAGAGAACAAATAGCAGGATCATTCTATATCTGGAAAAAATGGTGCCAAAACCCCCAACCATATCTGGAAATGCATCCCTTATGAGCCTGCCAGAGCTTTGAGATCTTCTGGGGAAGCCCATCTTTCAATCCCACCATTTTCACAGGAAGGCCTGGTGTGAACATGGGAGAGGGCCTTCTCGGTGGCTGCTCCAGTGCTCTGGAACTCTCTTCCAGGGGAAGACAGACTGGCTCCCTTCTTGATGTGCTTCTAGATGTGCTTTCGGAAGCAGGCAAAAACTTCTTTGTTCCAGCAGGCCCTTGGCGAATAATCTGGGCCTCCATCTATGTTAAGGACTTGTAAAATTGTCGTGTATTTTAAATGTTTAATGTTTTAATATTGTAATATATTTAATTTTTATTTAAACTTCCGTATATTTCTTTTCATAGGTTTAAAATGCATATGTTTTAAATTTTGTAAGGCTGCCTTGAGGCCCAATATTGGGCAAAAAATGGGATGATACAACAACAACAACAACAACAACAACAACAACAACAACAACAATAATAATAATAATAATACAACATTACTAACATTTTTTGGTAATGTTGTTTCTGTTAATAGAATAATTGAGTCAACAGCACCCTCTCATGGTTAAGTATCAGTGATTACCTACTGGGGAAGCAGAAATCAGCTCTTATGGTGAATTGTAATACTTGCTTTACATGAGTCAGAACACTGATCGTAATCAGCTCATTTAAAGACCCCATACAACTTCTACTTTATGATAAATTACTTCCTCACATGAATAAACGCCATATATTGAAAGGTACTATGATTCAGATAAAATGCAAACAGGCAATAAACACTACTGTGTCATAATTTGATGAGATAAATTTAAGTTATTCACAATTTCCTCAATCAAGTGCCATGCAGAAATGGGAAAAACTGAATCCAGTCAGGCTAACAATACTGAAAGGAAACTTAGTTTTCATGCATTAATAAAAACTTAACGACACAAAAAATAATAATCCAAATGTCAACAAAAAACATGGGTTCTCCATCTTAAGGGAATCAGCAAAACTCTGCACAAAGCAAATAGATAACGGATGTCGTAGAAAACAAAGAACAGGGACAGCAAAAAGCAAACATTGATACCAGGGGGGAAATGGCACCTCTACAAAGAAAGGGCATTACGTTGGGTTAAAGGGTCAGTACCCACAGCAAAACTGAAGCAGCAGCTGCACAGGAGGTCACGATGACTGAAGAGAGATGAAGAAATGGCAGCGCCATGAACAAAAGGAGCAAAAGCCTACAGCACAAGGTATTCCCAGGCGGTCTCCCATCCAGGTACTAACCAGGCCTGCCCCTGCTTAGCTTCCAAGATCAGACGAGATTGGGCGCGTTCAGGGTAGTATGGCCGTAGACGCTGCAATGGCCTGCGGCACTGATTTTAAGCAGCGTTACAGCAACACTGCTCCCTCCACTTCAAAAACAGAAGTCCACCTTTCCCTCCCTGCCCCTGGCTTTGCATGCTTCCCTGTACGGGTCTCTACCTCCTGCTCCACTTCCTCCTTCTGCCTGCACCTTGGCTTCTCCACCTTTTAACCCATTCAGACATAGGCATGCAAAACATGGGCAGAGGCAGCTCCAGAATCCGCGATGCATCTGAAGCCTCCTGAGCGATGCATGTGAAAGAGGTGACAACTTGGAGGGAGTCCAAGCAGACCGGGGACGGGCCTAGGAGCTCCAGAGACAGCCAGCACCTGCAGTAAAACCGAAGCAGCAGCTGCACAGGAGGTCACGATGGCTGAAGAGAGATAAAAGAAGGGCACCACCAAAAGAAAAAGCAGCAAAAGCCTACAGCACCCGGTATTCCCAGGCGGTCTCCCATCCAAGTATTAACCAGGCCTCCCCCTGCTTAGCTTCCGAGATCAGACGAAATCGGGCGCATTCAGGGTAGTATGGCCGTAGACGCTACAGCAGCCTGCACCACTGCTTTTAAGCAGCGTCAAAGCAACACTGCCCCCTCCACTTCAAAAACTGAAGTCCACCGTTCTCTCCCTGCCCCTGGCTTCGCATGATTCCCTGCACGGGTCTCTACCTCCTGCTCCTCTTCCTCCTTCTGCCTGCACCTTGGCTTCTCCACCTTTTAACCCATTAAGACACAGACATGCAAAACATGGGCAGAGGCAGCCCAAGAATCCGCGACGCATCAGAAGAATCCTGAGCAGTGCATGTGAAAGAGGTGACAGCTTGGAGGGAGTCCAAGCAGACTGTCGCCGCTACGGGCAGCCTCACTCCACCACCGAGGAAGGGCCTAGGAGCTCCAGAGGCAGCCAGCACCTGCAGTAAAACCGAAGCAGCAGCTGCACAGGAGGTCACGATGGCCGAAGAGAGATGAAGGAATGGCAGCGCCATGAACAAAAGGAGCAAAAGCCTACAGCACCCGGTATTCCCAGGCGGTCTCCCATCCAGGTACTAACCAGGCCTGGCCCTGCTTAGCTTCCGAGATCAGACGAGATCGGGCGCGTTCAGGGTAGTATGGCCGTAGACGTTTCAATAGCCTGCGCCACTGCTTTTAAGCAGCGGCACAGCAACACTACCCCCTCCACTTCAAAAACTGAAGTCCACCTTTCTCTCCCTGCCCCTGGCTTCGCATGATTCCCTTCACAGGTCTCTACCTCCTGCTCCTCTTCCTCCTTCTGCCTGCACCTTGGCTTCTCCACCTTTTAACCCATTCAGACACAGGCATGCAAAACATGGCCAGAGGCAGCCCAAGAATCCGCGACGCATCTGAAGCCTCCTGAGCGGTCCATGTGAAAGAGGTGACAGCTTGGAGGGAGTCCAAGCAGACCGTCGCCGTTACGGGCAGCCTCACCCCACCACCGAGGACGGGCCTAGGAGCTCCAGAGGCAGCCAGCAACGGCAGCAAAACCGAAGCAGCAGCTGCACAGGAGGTCACGATGGCTGAAGAGAGATGAAGGAATGGCAGCGCCATGAACAAAAGGAGCAAAAGCCTACAGCACCCGGTATTCCCAGGCGGTCTTCTATCCAGGTACTAACCAGGCCTGCCGCTGCATAGCTTCCGAGATCAGGCCGTTCAGGGTAGTATGGCCGTAGACGCTGCAGCAGCCTTCGCCACTGCTTTTAAGCAGCGTCACAGCAACACTACCCCCTCCACTTCAAAAACTGAAGTCCACCTTTCTCTCCCTGCCCCTGGCTTCGCATGATTCCCTGAATGGGTCTCTACCTCCTGCTCCTCTTCCTCCTTCTGCCTTCACCTTGGCTTCTCCACCTTTTAACCCATTCAGACACAGGCATGCAAAACATGGGCAGAGGCAGGCCAAGAATCCGCGACGCATCAGAAGCCTCCTGAGCGGTGCATGTGAAAGAGGTGACAGCTTGGAGGGAGTCCAAGCAGACCGTCGCCGCTACGGGCAGCCTCACCCCACCACTGACGACGGGCCTAGGAGCTCCAGAGGCAGCCAGCAACGGCAGCAAAACCGAAGCAGCAGCTGCACAAGAGGTCACGATGGCTGAAGAGAGATGAAGGAATGGCAGCGCCATGAACAAAAAGAGCAAAATCCTACAGCAC
Organism: Elgaria multicarinata webbii; assembly: GCF_023053635.1. Classification (NCBI taxonomy): domain Eukaryota; kingdom Metazoa; phylum Chordata; class Lepidosauria; order Squamata; family Anguidae; genus Elgaria; species Elgaria multicarinata. Next base: position 11,354,065 of record NC_086178.1, on the reverse strand, counting down.
ACGGTATTCCCAGGCGGTCTCCCATCCAGGTACTAACCAGGCCTGGCCCTGCTTAGCTTCCGAGATCAGACGAGATCGGGCACGTTCAGGGTAGTATGGCCGTAGACGCTGCAGCAGCCTTCGCCACTGCTTTTAAGCAGCGTCACAGCAACACTACCCCCTCCATTTCAAAAACTGAAGTCCACCTTTCTCTCCCTGCCCCTGGCTTCGCATGATTCCCTGAATGGGTCTCTACCTCCTGCTCCTCTTCCTCCTTCTGCCTGCACCTTGGCTTCTCCACCTTTTAACCCATTCAGACACAGGCATGCAAAACATGGGCAGAGGCAGCCCAAGAATCCGCGACGCATCAGAAGCCTCCTGAGCGGTGCATGTGAAAGAGGTGACAGCTTGGAGGGAGTCCAAGCAGACCGTCGCCGCTACGGGCAGCCTCACCCCACCACTGACGACGGGCCTAGGAGCTCCAGAGGCAGCCAGCAACGGCAGCAAAACCGAAGCAGCAGCTGCACAAGAGGTCACGATGGCTGAAGAGAGATGAAGGAATGGCAGCGCCATGAACAAAAAGAGCAAAATCCTACAGCACACGGTATTCCCAGGCGGTCTCCCATCCAGGTACTAACCAGGCCTGGCCCTGCTTAGCTTCCGAGATCAGACGAGATCGGGCACGTTCAGGGTAGTATGGCCGTAGACGCTGCAGCAGCCTTCGCCACTGCTTTTAAGCAGCGTCACAGCAACACTACCCCCTCCATTTCAAAAACTGAAGTCCACCTTTCTCTCCCTGCCCCTGGCTTCGCATGATTCCCTGAATGGGTCTCTACCTCCTGCTCCTCTTCCTCCTTCTGCCTGCACCTTGGCTTCTCCACCTTTTAACCCATTCAGACACAGGCATGCAAAACATGGGCAGAGGCAGCCCAAGAATCCGCGACGCATCAGAAGCCTCCTGAGCGGTGCATGTGAAAGAGGTGACAGCTTGGAGGGAGTCCAAGCAGACTGTCGCCGCTACGGGCAGCCTCACCCCACCACCGAGGACGGGCCTAGGAGCTCCAGAGACAGCCAGCACCTGCAGCAAAACCGAAGCAGCAGCTGCACAGGAGGTCACGATGGCTGAAGAGAGATGAAGGAATGGCAGCGCCATGAACAAAAGGAGCAAAAGCCTACAGCACCCGGTATTCCCAGGCGGTCTCCCATCCAGGTACTAACCAGGCCTGCCCCTGCTTAGCTTCCGAGATCAGACGAGATCGGGCGTGTTCAGGGTAGTATGGCCGTAGACGCTGCAGCAGCCTGCACCACTGCTTTTAAGCATTGTCAAAGCAACACTGCTCCCTCCACTTCAAAAACTGAAGTCCACCTTTCTCTCCCTGCCCCTGGCTTCGCATGATTCCCTTCACAGGTCTCTACCTCCTGCTCCTCTTCCTCCTTCTACCTGCACCTTGGCTTCTCCACCTTTTAACCCATTCAGACACAGGCATGCAAAACATGGGCAGAGACAGCCCAAGAATCCGCGACGCATCTGAAGCCTCCTGAGCGGTGCACGTGAAAGAGGTGACAGGTTGGAGGGAGTCCAAGCAGACCGTCGCCGTTACGGGCAGCCTCACCCCACCACCGAGGACGGGCCTAGGAGCTCCAGAGGCAGCCAGCAACGGCAGCAAAACCGAAGCAGCAGCTGCACAGGAGGTCACGATGGCTGAAGAGAGATGAAGGAATGGCAGCGCCATGAGCAAAAGCCTACAGCACCCGGTATTCCCAGGCGGTCTTCTATCCAGGTACTAACCAGGCCTGCCCCTGCATAGCTTCCGAGATCAGGCCGTTCAGGGTAGTATGGCCGTAGACGCTACAGCAGCCTGCACCACTGCTTTTAAGCAGCGTCACAGCAACACTTCTCCTTCCACTTCAAAAACTGAAGTCCACCTTTCTCTCCCTGCCCCTGGCTTCGCATGATTCCCTTCACAGGTCTCTACCTCCTGCTCCTCTTCCTCCTTCTGCCTGCACCTTGGCTTCTCCACCTTTTAACCCATTCAGACACAGGCATGCAAACCATGGGCAGAGGCAGCCCAAGAATCCGCGACGCATCAGAAGCCTCCTGAGCGGTGCATGTGAAAGAGGTGACAGCTTGGAGGGAGTCCAAGCAGACTGTCGCCGCTACGGGCAGCCTCACCCCACCACCGAGGACGGGCCTAGGAGCTCCAGAGGCAGCCAGCAACGGCAGCAAAACCGAAGCAGCAGCTGCACAGGAGGTCACGATGGCCGAAGAGAGATGAAGGAATGGCAGCGCCATGAACAAAAGGAGCAAAAGCCTACAGCACCCGGTATTCCCAGGCGGTCTCCCATCCAGGTACTAACCAGGCCTGGCCCTGCTTAGCTTCCGAGATCAGACGAGATCGGGCGCGTTCAGGGTAGTATGGCCGTAGACACTACAGCAGCCTGTGCCACTGCTTTTAAGCAGCATCACAGCAACACTACCCCCTCCACTTCAAAAACTGAAGTCCACCTTTCACTCCCTGCCCCTGGCTTCGCATGATTCCCTTCACAGGTCTCTACCTCCTGCTCCTCTTCCTCCTTCTACCTGCACCTTGGCTTCTCCACCTTTTAACCCATTCAGACACAGGCATGCAAAACATGGGCAGAGACAGCCCAAGAATCCGCGACGCATCTGAAGCCTCCTGAGCGGTGCACGTGAAAGAGGTGACAGGTTGGAGGGAGTCCAAGCAGACCGTCGCCGTTACGGGCAGCCTCACCCCACCACCGAGGACGGGCCTAGGAGCTCCAGAGGCAGCCAGCAACGGCAGCAAAACCGAAGCAGCAGCTGCACAGGAGGTCACGATGGCTGAAGAGAGATGAAGGAATGGCAGCGCCATGAACAAAAGGAGCAAAAGCCTACAGCACCCGGTATTCCCAGGCGGTCTTCTATCCAGGTACTAACCAGGCCTGCCCCTGCATAGCTTCCGAGATCAGGCCGTTCAGGGTAGTATGGCCGTAGACGCTACAGCAGCCTGCACCACTGCTTTTAAGCAGCGTCACAGCAACACTTCTCCCTCCACTTCAAAAACTGAAGTCCACCTTTCTCTCCCTGCCCCTGGCTTCGCATGATTCCCTTCACAGGTCTCTACCTCCTGCTCCTCTTCCTCCTTCTGCCTGCACCTTGGCTTCTCCACCTTTTAACCCATTCAGACACAGGCATGCAAAACATGGGCAGAGGCAGCCCAAGAATCCGCGACGCATCTGAAGCCTCCTGAGCGGTGCACGTGAAAGAGGTGACAGGTTGGAGGGAGTCCAAGCAGACCGTCGCCGTTACGGGCAGCCTCACCCCACCACCGAGGACGGGCCTAGGAGCTCCAGAGGCAGCCAGCAACGGCAGCAAAACCGAAGCAGCAGCTGCACAGGAGGTCACGATGGCCGAAGAGAGATGAAGGAATGGCAGCGCCATGAACAAAAGGAGCAAAAGCCTACAGCACCCGGTATTCCCAGGCGGTCTCCCATCCAGGTACTAACCAGGCCTGGCCCTGCTTAGCTTCCGAGATCAGACGAGATCGGGCGCGTTCAGGGTAGTATCGCCGTAGACACTACAGCAGCCTGTGCCACTGCTTTTAAGCAGCATCACAGCAACACTACCCCCTCCACTTCAAAAACTGAAGTCCACCTTTCACTCCCTGCCCCTGGCTTCGCATGATTCCCTTCACAGGTCTCTACCTCCTGCTCCTCTTCCTCCTTCTACCTGCACCTTGGCTTCTCCACCTTTTAACCCATTCAGACACAGGCATGCAAAACATGGGCAGAGACAGCCCAAGAATCCGCGACGCATCTGAAGCCTCCTGAGCGGTGCACGTGAAAGAGGTGACAGGTTGGAGGGAGTCCAAGCAGACCGTCGCCGTTACGGGCAGCCTCACCCCACCACCGAGGACGGGCCTAGGAGCTCCAGAGGCAGCCAGCAACGGCAGCAAAACCGAAGCAGCAGCTGCACAGGAGGTCACGATGGCTGAAGAGAGATGAAGGAATGGCAGCGCCATGAACAAAAGGAGCAAAAGCCTACAGCACCCGGTATTCCCAGGCGGTCTTCTATCCAGGTACTAACCAGGCCTGCCCCTGCATAGCTTCCGAGATCAGGCCGTTCAGGGTAGTATGGCCGTAGACGCTACAGCAGCCTGCACCACTGCTTTTAAGCAGCGTCACAGCAACACTTCTCCTTCCACTTCAAAAACTGAAGTCCACCTTTCTCTCCCTGCCCCTGGCTTCGCATGATTCCCTTCACAGGTCTCTACCTCCTGCTCCTCTTCCTCCTTCTGCCTGCACCTTGGCTTCTCCACCTTTTAACCCATTCAGACACAGGCATGCAAAACATGGGCAGAGGCAGCCCAAGAATCCGCGACGCATCTGAAGCCTCCTGAGCGGTGCATGTGAAAGAGGTGACAGCTTGGAGGGAGTCCAAGCAGACTGTCGCCGCTACGGGCAGCCTCACCCCACCACCGAGGACGGGCCTAGGAGCTCCAGAGACAGCCAGCACCTGCAGCAAAACCGAAGCAGCAGCTGCACAGGAGGTCACGATGGCTGAAGAGAGATGAAGGAATGGCAGCGCCATGAACAAAAGGAGCAAAAGCCTACAGCACCCGGTATTCCCAGGCGGTCTCCCATCCAGGTACTAACCAGGCCTGCCCCTGCTTAGCTTCCGAGATCAGACGAGATCGGGCGCATTCAGGGTAGTATGGCCGTAGACGCTGCAGCAGCCTGCACCACTGCTTTTAAGCATTGTCAAAGCAACACTGCTCCCTCCACTTCAAAAACTGAAGTCCACCTTTCACTCCCTGCCCCTGGCTTCGCATGATTCCCTTCACAGGTCTCTACCTCCTGCTCCTCTTCCTCCTTCTACCTGCACCTTGGCTTCTCCACCTTTTAACCCATTCAGACACAGGCATGCAAAACATGGGCAGAGACAGCCCAAGAATCCGCGACGCATCTGAAGCCTCCTGAGCGGTGCACGTGAAAGAGGTGACAGGTTGGAGGGAGTCCAAGCAGACCGTCGCCGTTACGGGCAGCCTCACCCCACCACCGAGGACGGGCCTAGGAGCTCCAGAGGCAGCCAGCAACGGCAGCAAAACCGAAGCAGCAGCTGCACAGGAGGTCACGATGGCTGAAGAGAGATGAAGGAATGGCAGCACCATGAACAAAAGGAGCAAAAGCCTACAGCACCCGGTATTCCCAGGCGGTCTTCTATCCAGGTACTAACCAGGCCTGCCCCTGCATAGCTTCCGAGATCAGGCCGTTCAGGGTAGTATGGCCGTAGACGCTACAGCAGCCTGCACCACTGCTTTTAAGCAGCGTCACAGCAACACTTCTCCCTCCACTTCAAAAACTGAAGTCCACCTTTCTCTCCCTGCCCCTGGCTTCGCATGATTCCCTTCACAGGTCTCTACCTCCTGCTCCTCTTCCTCCTTCTGCCTGCACCTTGTCTTCTCCACCTTTTAACCCATTCAGACACAGGCATGCAAAACATGGGCAGAGGCAGCCCAAGAATCCGCGACGCATCTGAAGCCTCCTGATGCACAGGAGGTCACGATGGCTGAAGAGAGATGAAGGAATGGCAGCGCCATGAACAAAAGGAGCAAAAGCCTACAGCACCCGGTATTCCCAGGCGGTCTTCTATCCAGGTACTAACCAGGCCGGGGGGCGGAGCTTGGCAGCCATGGCGGTGGCAGGTTTCTTCTGAGGCTCTGAGCGGCGTTGCCGGAAAAAGCAATTATCTATTTTTTAATGGGCATAAATCTTTGAGCAAACGACAGGAAATGATTATAAAAGCTATCGGAGCTGGAAAGTGTTGAGAAGAGCTGATGGGATGAGGTGAGCTTGACGGAATGTCTTTATAAACTGCAGAGGCAAAACCGAAAGTAAAGTAACATGATTGATGTCGCAGTTTGAAAAGAAAGAACTTATGCTTGTTAGACGTTGATCTGATTTACAGCGATCCTCACTTCTCATCCTTTATCTTAAGTTGGAAAGATTGAAATACTGGCTTTGAAGTTGTTTGCTGTAATCTTTGTAAAGTGGAAAGTGGAAGCTGTTTGCGGTGTGCCGAGAAGGGGGGGTGAAGGGGAAGAAACAGCATTCTGTGAGGGAGATGTGGGATTTTGAGAAACTGTGAATGATTGGATCTGATCCCCTCTAGTGAATGCTGTTGTGAACTGAATATATTTCCTCCCCCTCGGGAAGAAGTGGTGTGTTTGGCACATAGAAGAGAAGCCAGTAAAAGTTGCTAAGGAAGTGGGGGCTCTAAGATTTATGCCCTACTCAGAAGGGTCCTATGTCCAACATTAAAAAAAAGATTAAGAAGTGGGAAAAGTTGAATATACAAAAAAAGAAACCTTCAAATCATAATTTAACCCACCTCTCCCACCTGGAAGATACAGCCCTTGGAACAGACCAGGAAGACGAAGTTATAGACCCAGTTTCTTTGGATACAGTACCAAATAAAGAAAAGAATATGGCTGAAGGGGGAAAAGCAATGGACAGCAACTTTCCCTCCCTAGCAGAAATTAAGGCAGTTATTGTAGAGAATAATATCATCATTTTTAAAAAAATGGATCTGCAAATGAATGAATTTAGACAACAAATGCGTGTTCTTTCGGATAAGACCGCAGAAAACTCGGATAAGATCAAAGAGATAGAGGCAAAAGCGGAATTGGACCAGAAGAAGCAAGAGGCTTTTGAAAAATCAACAAATATTCAATTTAAGGAATGGGAATTACGTCTGATCGCCTTGGAAGACCAATCTCGTAGATCTTCAATTCGAATAAAGCAGCTGAAGCAGATACAAGGAGAAGATCTTAGAGAAATCATTCTGAACTGGTTCAAAGAGCTGATGCCTGACATACCAATAGATGGATCGGATCTGGACCGAGTCCACCGCGTGGGGGGGCAAAACTACAAAGGGACGAGAGATATTTTGGTGAAATTTGGTAACTATTATAAAAAAGAGCAAATCATGAAAAAATTGAGATCTTTGACCCAGTTACAATATAAAGGCAAAGCAGTGCAAATTTATAATGATCTTTCTCAACATACATTAAATTGGAGACGGAGTATTAAACCAATAACTGGAATGTTAATGCAGAACAAAATTCCATACGCATGGGGTTACCCGGTTTTCTTAAGATTTACATATGGGAGGAGGGAACACAGAGTAACCTCATTGGATCAAGGTAAAGAATTGCTGAAGAGGCTGGGTCTGGATGGGGAAGCAAATGGGGCTGGAGTGGGTGGGGGAGGGAATGAGGCTGGGACATCTGGAGAGTAAGAGAATTGTTAATTATGTTTGGAGATAATTGCAAATAGAAATGCTAATATAGAAACCTGCCGGCCAGGCGCAGCACTGCCTCCCCCCCCCCTTTAAAGTAGATGGCTGGAGTACTAGACTCACGGGGATATGGGGGGGGGATTAGAGTGGGGGGGTGGGGAGGGGGGGAAGGTAGGAGAGGAGGGATTGGGGTAGGAGGGTGGGGGTTTTATGTATGGAGTTTGTTTTTTTATGTAAGCAAGTTTGAACTGCTGAGCACAAGGGATCGGAAGAGATTTCAAAAGGGTGATTATGGATAAAAAGATAAAGGTATCAACACTCAATGTTAAAGGTTTGGGGGCAGTCGTGAAAAGGAAGAGAATAGAACAAATGCTTAATAAAGAGGGATCAGATATTATAATGATCCAAGAGACACACCAAGGCTCCGAGAATTCGAATATGATAAAATTAAAGTGGTTAGCCTATTATGAAAAGTCATTAGGGACATCGAAAAAAAATGGAGTGGCCACTTTGATTTCAAAAAAAAGTGGGTTTATATTAGAAGAAGTAAAAAAGGATGATAAGGGCAGATATCTTATGTTAAAAGGTAAAATTGAGGGAAAGGTCTATACTTTGATTAATGTTTATGCCCCAAATGAGAGGCATAGAGAGTTTTTTATAAAGTTGTTTAAAGAAATAGAAGAATTTAAGGAGGGGTATGCTATATTAGCGGGGGATTTTAATATGGTTATGGATAATAAACGGGACAGGTCAAATCCCACTAATGCTGAAAAGAGGAACAATATGACTATATTGAATAAATTAGTAAAAGAAAATGATTATTTAGATTCGTGGCGTTTACTTAACGGGAATAGGCCTGGATTTTCATACTTTTCCCCAGTTCATCATACATACTCCAGGATAGATTATATATTTGTTTCAAAAGATTTTGCAACGAGGATCTGTAAAATGGAAATGGGGGTAATAAAAGTAACTGATCATGCCTTGTTAAGTCTAGAATTTACAGTTAAGAAAGATTATAAAGAGGCATATAGATGGAAGCTGAATACAAAGATATTGAAATATAATAAAATAGTAGATAAAATTCGGAAGGAACTGTCGGAGTCATGGGAAATTAATGAAAAAGGAGGAACAGCTGGGTCAGTCATTTGGGACACCATGAAGGCTGTAGCAAGAGGAATCTGTATTAGAGAAACATGTAGTTTAAAAAGACAACAACGTGCAGAACAGGAAAAGTTAGAGATAGAAATTAAAAACTTGGAGGAAAGATATTGGCGAGTTAAAGATAAATATAAATTAGTGGAAATACAAGCTAAGAAGAAACAATTAGAAAATTTAAATATAGAAGAGATTCAAAAGAATTTAATGTATATGAAAAGGGAATATTTTGAAAACAGTGATAAGAACTCGAGGTTGCTTGCCAAGCTCACACAAAAAGAAAAAGGGAGGAATGGGATAGAAACGTTGAAAGATAGCCGAGGGAATTATTGTCATGCAATGAAAGCTAAAATAAAAATTTTTCAGGAATTCTATCAGGAATTGTATAAGGGTAAAGAAAGTCAACAAGAAAAGGTGGAGGAGTATATTGGAAGGTTTATAAAGAAGGGAATAAAATTAGAATATAAGGAGTTAATGGAGTCAGTAATAACTCAAAGAGAAGTTGAAGAGGTTATTGATAAGTTAAAAGTTGGTAAATCACCGGGAGCAGATGGTTTGGGTCCAGAATATTATAAGGTCTTCAAAGACTGTTTAGTTCCAAAATTAATGGAACTTTATAATAGGATATTATCAGGAGAGAAGATACCTGAATCATGGGAACATTCAGTGATAATTCTGATCCCAAAACCAGATAAAGATTTGACTAATCCCGATTCTTATAGACCTATTTCTTTAATAAATCAGGATGCTAAAATTTTTACATCTATTATGGCCAAACGGCTAAATAAATTTTTGGCAGAATATATAGGAGCAGATCAATGTGGGTTTGTGGTAGGAAGGCATATGCATAATTTAGTGGGTAGAGTTTTAAATGTAATAAATGTAATTAAAAAAGCAAATATTAAGGCAGGTATTATGGCATTAGATATTTTTAAAGCTTTTGATTGTGTGAGCTGGCAGGCACTAAAGAGTATTATAGATAAATTGGGATTTGGAAATAAATTTAAAAATGTAATAGAACAGCTATATTCCCAAAATACGGCGGTAGTGGTGGTAAATGACGGACTTACTGAAAAGATACGACTAGCCAGAGGAACAAGACAAGGATGTCCGCTCTCGCCGGTCCTGTTTGTAATGGTTATGGAAGTTTTGGCGAAGGCACTAAGGGAGGATGAAGAGTTAGAAGGAATTGGAGAGGTAAGGGAAATAAAGTTAAACATGTTTGCGGATGACACTTTATTGACCATTAAGAATCCATTAAGAAAGTTAGAAAGAATTAAATATCAGTTGAGGGAATTTGAGGAAATTACAGGGTTAAAAATAAATTGGTCTAAATCAGAGATGATGTTGTTTAACTATACCAAGAACGAAGAAAAGGATTGGGAATTTAAGGGAATGGAATTGAAAGTTAAGAATGAGATTAAATATTTGGGAATTAAAATTACAAAAAATTTAGAGAATCTTGAAAAGGAAAATTTAACGAGGTTAAAGAAAGAGGTATTAGAGAAATTGGAGAAATATAAAAGATTAAATTTATCTTGGTTCGGAAGAATAGCCTTAATAAAAATGAAGATATTAGCTAAAATTAATTTTGTATTTAGAATGTTACCTATAAAAATATCAGAAACCGAGATAAAAAGTTGGCAAAATATTATTAATAAATATTGTAATGGAGAAAAGAGAGCAAGAGTGAATAAAAATAATTGGTACCTAAGCCAAAAAAAGGGGGGAATGGGTCTCCCAAACATAAAATTATACTACGTAGCAAATAGATTAAGACATGTTGTAGAAGCAATTATGGGAGTAGGAGATTTATATTGGATGGAAGAAAAAACCATAAATAAGGTAGAGATGAATTTGGAGAATGTTTTTTTTAAAGACGGAGGAAGAAAGTGGGTTGGAAGTATAGATAATCCACTCCTGAGGACTCAATGGGAAATTTGGAGTAAATTTAAAGGGAAGCTGCTTCCGAGCAACTCTCCCTTAGCACCGATAATAATGTTAAAGAATTTCCCAGAGGATCTAAAGGGTAGATTATGTAAAATATTAAAAGAGAAAAATAAAATAAGATTAAAGGATTGGCTAAGAGATATTAAAACAAGAGAGGATATGGAAAATTTGTTAAAGGAGAAGAAGCTATCTTGGCTAGAATATGGTCAATTAGAGCAATGGAATAAAAAGTGGATTAAAGATAATAGAATGTGCAGAAAGATGACGAGGTTTGAAGAATTAGTAGCAAGTAAGGAGGAAGGGAAAGGAGGGAGTATAGTTTCAAAAGGATTAATGAGTGAAATATATAAAATATTGTTAGAGAAGGAGTTTAGAGAGAATACAGAGAAAATGGTTTGGGAATCAGATTTGAAGATACAAATAGGGCGACAGAGCTGGGAGGGACTATGGAAACAAAGAGTGTTGAGAAGTTTATCAGTAAGAATAAAGGAGAATTATTTTAAAATCCTATGGAGGTGGTACCTAACCCCGGTTAGATTGAATAAGATAAGTGATCAACATTCAGCAAATTGTTGGAGAGGTTGTGGGGAAAAAGGAACGTATTTACATATGTGGTGGCAATGCAAATATGTACAAAGATTATGGAAGATGGTGTTCTCAGAAATTGAAGAAATAGTGGGAATGAAAATAGAACAAACACCAAAAATAGCATTGCTGTCACTATTTGAAGATATAAAGTGTGGAAAAGGAACTATAGAGCTGATATCGAGTTTGTTGGTTGCAGCACGACTGATGGTAGCTAGGAACTGGAAGATCCAAGGGGAATATTCTATTGAGGAATGGTATAAAGAAGTATGGGACATAGCCATTAATGATAAACTGACATGTAATATTAAGTGGAGAAAAGGCGTAACTAAAATAAATGAGTTCGAAGGAATCTGGAAACAGTTCCTAGTGTTTGTGTTTACTAAGGGAAGTGGGAAACCACCAGCAGAAGAAACGATTAGATTTTGGACTCAAGAATGATCCCGAGGTGGGGGGTGCACTTTTATGTTAAGTACGAAGATGTTGTAGTATGATAAGGTATATGTAATAGTTTTTGATATTTGTACTCAACAATTATTCAATATGTATGCAGTAGATATTTGATGTTTTTTTTCTTATTGTGTTTTGTTTCAGTTATATTTTGGTAATGTTTATCTATGTTTATATAGTGTTGAAAATGAATAAAAATTATTAAAAAAAAAAAAAAGGTACTAACCAGGCCTGCCCCTGCATAGCTTCCGAGATCAGGCCGTTCAGGGTAGTATGGCCGTAGACGCTACAGCAGCCTGCACCACTGCTTTTAAGCATTGTCAAAGCAACACTGCTCCCTCCACTTCAAAAACTGAAGTCCACCTTTCTCTCCCTGCACCTGGCTTCGCATGATTCCCTTCACAGGTCTCTACCTCCTGCTCCTCTTCCTCCTTCTGCCTGCACCTTGGCTTCTCCACCTTTTAACCCATTCAGACACAGGCATGCAAAACATGGGCAGAGGCAGCCCAAGAATCCGCGACGCATCTGAAGCCTCCTGAGCGGTGCACGTGAAAGAGGTGACAGGTTGGAGGGAGTCCAAGCAGACCGTCGCCGTTACGGGCAGCCTCACCCCACCACCGAGGACGGGCCTAGGAGCTCCAGAGGCAGCCAGCAACGGCAGCAAAACCGAAGCAGCAGCTGCACAGGAGGTCACGATGGCCGAAGAGAGATGAAGGAATGGCAGCGCCATGAACAAAAGGAGCAAAAGCCTACAGCACCCGGTATTCCCAGGCGGTCTCCCATCCAGGTACTAACCAGGCCTGGCCCTGCTTAGCTTCCGAGATCAGACGAGATCGGGCGCGTTCAGGGTAGTATGGCCGTAGACACTACAGCAGCCTGTGCCACTGCTTTTAAGCAGCATCACAGCAACACTACCCCCTCCACTTCAAAAACTGAAGTCCACCTTTCACTCCCTGCCCCTGGCTTCGCATGATTCCCTTCACAGGTCTCTACCTCCTGCTCCTCTTCCTCCTTCTACCTGCACCTTGGCTTCTCCACCTTTTAACCCATTCAGACACAGGCATGCAAAACATGGGCAGAGGCAGCCCAAGAATCCGCGACGCATCTGAAGCCTCCTGAGCGGTGCACGTGAAAGAGGTGACAGGTTGGAGGGAGTCCAAGCAGACCGTCGCCGTTACGGGCAGCCTCACCCCACCACCGAGGACGGGCCTAGGAGCTCCAGAGGCAGCCAGCAACGGCAGCAAAACCGAAGCAGCAGCTGCACAGGAGGTCACGATGGCTGAAGAGAGATGAAGGAATGGCAGCGCCATGAACAAAAGGAGCAAAAGCCTACAGCACCCGGTATTCCCAGGCGGTCTTCTATCCAGGTACTAACCAGGCCTGCCCCTGCATAGCTTCCGAGATCAGGCCGTTCAGGGTAGTATGGCCGTAGACGCTACAGCAGCCTGCACCACTGCTTTTAAGCAGCGTCACAGCAACACTTCTCCTTCCACTTCAAAAACTGAAGTCCACCTTTCTCTCCCTGCCCCTGGCTTCGCATGATTCCCTTCACAGGTCTCTACCTCCTGCTCCTCTTCCTCCTTCTGCCTGCACCTTGGCTTCTCCACCTTTTAACCCATTCAGACACAGGCATGCAAAACATGGGCAGAGGCAGCCCAAGAATCCGCGACGCATCTGAAGCCTCCTGAGCGGTGCATGTGAAAGAGGTGACAGTTTGGAGGGAGTCCAAGCAGACCGTCGCCGCTACGGGCAGCCTCACCCCACCACCGAGGACGGGCCTAGGAGCTCCAGAGGCAGCCAGCAACGGCAGCAAAACCGAAGCAGCAGCTGCACAGGAGGTCACGATGGCCGAAGAGAGATGAAGGAATGGCAGCGCCATGAACAAAAGGAGCAAAAGCCTACAGCACCCGGTATTCCCAGGCGGTCTCCCATCCAGGTACTAACCAGGCCTGGCCCTGCTTAGCTTCCGAGATCAGACGAGATCGGGCGCGTTCAGGGTAGTATGGCCGTAGACACTACAGCAGCCTGTGCCACTGCTTTTAAGCAGCATCACAGCAACACTACCCCCTCCACTTCAAAAACTGAAGTCCACCTTTCACTCCCTGCCCCTGGCTTCGCATGATTCCCTTCACAGGTCTCTACCTCCTGCTCCTCTTCCTCCTTCTACCTGCACCTTGGCTTCTCCACCTTTTAACCCATTCAGACACAGGCATGCAAAACATGGGCAGAGACAGCCCAAGAATCCGCGACGCATCTGAAGCCTCCTGAGCGGTGCACGTGAAAGAGGTGACAGGTTGGAGGGAGTCCAAGCAGACCGTCGCCGTTACGGGCAGCCTCACCCCACCACCGAGGACGGGCCTAGGAGCTCCAGAGGCAGCCAGCAACGGCAGCAAAACCGAAGCAGCAGCTGCACAGGAGGTCACGATGGCTGAAGAGAGATGAAGGAATGGCAGCGCCATGAACAAAAGGAGCAAAAGCCTACAGCACCCGGTATTCCCAGGCGGTCTTCTATCCAGGTACTAACCAGGCCTGCCCCTGCATAGCTTCCGAGATCAGGCCGTTCAGGGTAGTATGGCCGTAGACGCTACAGCAGCCTGCACCACTGCTTTTAAGCAGCGTCACAGCAACACTTCTCCTTCCACTTCAAAAACTGAAGTCCACCTTTCTCTCCCTGCCCCTGGCTTCGCATGATTCCCTTCACAGGTCTCTACCTCCTGCTCCTCTTCCTCCTTCTGCCTGCACCTTGGCTTCTCCACCTTTTAACCCATTCAGACACAGGCATGCAAAACATGGGCAGAGGCAGCCCAAGAATCCGCGACGCATCTGAAGCCTCCTGAGCGGTGCATGTGAAAGAGGTGACAGCTTGGAGGGAGTCCAAGCAGACCGTCGCCGCTACGGGCAGCCTCACCCCACCAACGAGGACGGGCCTAGGAGCTCCAGAGGCAGCCAGCAACGGCAGCAAAACCGAAGCAGCAGCTGCACAGGAGGTCACGATGGCTGAAGAGAGATGAAGGAATGGCAGCGCCATGAACAAAAGGAGCAAAAGCCTACAGCACCCGGTATTCCCAGGCGGTCTTCTATCCAGGTACTAACCAGGCCTGCCCCTGCATAGCTTCCGAGATCAGGCCGTTCAGGGTAGTATGGCCGTAGACGCTACAGCAGCCTGCACCACTGCTTTTAAGCATTGTCAAAGCAACACTGCTCCCTCCACTTCAAAAACTGAAGTCCACCTTTCTCTCCCTGCACCTGGCTTCGCATGATTCCCTTCACAGGTCTCTACCTCCTGCTCCTCTTCCTCCTTCTGCCTGCACCTTGGCTTCTCCACCTTTTAATCCATTCAGACACAGGCATGCAAAACATGGGCAGAGGCAGCCCAAGAATCCGCGACGCATCTGAAGCCTCCTGAGCGGTGCACGTGAAAGAGGTGACAGGTTGGAGGGAGTCCAAGCAGACCGTCGCCGTTACGGGCAGCCTCACCCCACCACCGAGGACGGGCCTAGGAGCTCCAGAGGTAGCCAGCAACGGCAGCAAAACCGAAGCAGCAGCTGCACAGGAGGTCACGATGGCCGAAGAGAGATGAAGGAATGGCAGCGCCATGAACAAAAGGAGCAAAAGCCTACAGAACCCGGTATTCCCAGGCGGTCTCCCATCCAGGTACTAACCAGGCCTGGCCCTGCTTAGCTTCCGAGATCAGACGAGATCGGGCGCGTTCAGGGTAGTATGGCCGTAGACGCTACAGCAGCCTGCACCACTGCTTTTAAGCATTGTCAAAGCAACACTGCTCCCTCCACTTCAAAAACTGAAGTCCACCTTTCTCTCCCTGCACCTGGCTTCGCATGATTCCCTTCACAGGTCTCTACCTCCTGCTCCTCTTCCTCCTTCTGCCTGCACCTTGGCTTCTCCACCTTTTAACCCATTCAGACACAGGCATGCAAAACATGGGCAGAGGCAGCCCAAGAATCCGCGACGCATCTGAAGCCTCCTGAGCGGTGCACGTGAAAGAGGTGACAGGTTGGAGGGAGTCCAAGCAGACCGTCGCCGTTACGGGCAGCCTCACCCCACCACCGAGGACGGGCCTAGGAGCTCCAGAGGCAGCCAGCAACGGCAGCAAAACCGAAGCAGCAGCTGCACAGGAGGTCACGATGGCCGAAGAGAGATGAAGGAATGGCAGCGCCATGAACAAAAGGAGCAAAAGCCTACAGCACCCGGTATTCCCAGGCGGTCTCCCATCCAGGTACTAACCAGGCCTGGCCCTGCTTAGCTTCCGAGATCAGACGAGATCGGGCGCGTTCAGGGTAGTATGGCCGTAGACACTACAGCAGCCTGTGCCACTGCTTTTAAGCAGCATCACAGCAACACTACCCCCTCCACTTCAAAAACTGAAGTCCACCTTTCACTCCCTGCCCCTGGCTTCGCATGATTCCCTTCACAGGTCTCTACCTCCTGCTCCTCTTCCTCCTTCTACCTGCACCTTGGCTTCTCCACCTTTTAACCCATTCAGACACAGGCATGCAAAACATGGGCAGAGGCAGCCCAAGAATCCGCGACGCATCTGAAGCCTCCTGAGCGGTGCACGTGAAAGAGGTGACAGGTTGGAGGGAGTCCAAGCAGACCGTCGCCGTTACGGGCAGCCTCACCCCACCACCGAGGACGGGCCTAGGAGCTCCAGAGGCAGCCAGCAACGGCAGCAAAACCGAAGCAGCAGCTGCACAGGAGGTCACGATGGCTGAAGAGAGATGAAGGAATGGCAGCGCCATGAACAAAAGGAGCAAAAGCCTACAGCACCCGGTATTCCCAGGCGGTCTTCTATCCAGGTACTAACCAGGCCTGCCCCTGCATAGCTTCCGAGATCAGGCCGTTCAGGGTAGTATGGCCGTAGACGCTACAGCAGCCTGCACCACTGCTTTTAAGCAGCGTCACAGCAACACTTCTCCTTCCACTTCAAAAACTGAAGTCCACCTTTCTCTCCCTGCCCCTGGCTTCGCATGATTCCCTTCACAGGTCTCTACCTCCTGCTCCTCTTCCTCCTTCTGCCTGCACCTTGGCTTCTCCACCTTTTAACCCATTCAGACACAGGCATGCAAAACATGGGCAGAGGCAGCCCAAGAATCCGCGACGCATCTGAAGCCTCCTGAGCGGTGCATGTGAAAGAGGTGACAGTTTGGAGGGAGTCCAAGCAGACCGTCGCCGCTACGGGCAGCCTCACCCCACCACCGAGGACGGGCCTAGGAGCTCCAGAGGCAGCCAGCAACGGCAGCAAAACCGAAGCAGCAGCTGCACAGGAGGTCACGATGGCCGAAGAGAGATGAAGGAATGGCAGCGCCATGAACAAAAGGAGCAAAAGCCTACAGCACCCGGTATTCCCAGGCGGTCTCCCATCCAGGTACTAACCAGGCCTGGCCCTGCTTAGCTTCCGAGATCAGACGAGATCGGGCGCGTTCAGGGTAGTATGGCCGTAGACACTACAGCAGCCTGTGCCACTGCTTTTAAGCAGCATCACAGCAACACTACCCCCTCCACTTCAAAAACTGAAGTCCACCTTTCACTCCCTGCCCCTGGCTTCGCATGATTCCCTTCACAGGTCTCTACCTCCTGCTCCTCTTCCTCCTTCTACCTGCACCTTGGCTTCTCCACCTTTTAACCCATTCAGACACAGGCATGCAAAACATGGGCAGAGACAGCCCAAGAATCCGCGACGCATCTGAAGCCTCCTGAGCGGTGCACGTGAAAGAGGTGACAGGTTGGAGGGAGTCCAAGCAGACCGTCGCCGTTACGGGCAGCCTCACCCCACCACCGAGGACGGGCCTAGGAGCTCCAGAGGCAGCCAGCAACGGCAGCAAAACCGAAGCAGCAGCTGCACAGGAGGTCACGATGGCTGAAGAGAGATGAAGGAATGGCAGCGCCATGAACAAAAGGAGCAAAAGCCTACAGCACCCGGTATTCCCAGGCGGTCTTCTATCCAGGTACTAACCAGGCCTGCCCCTGCATAGCTTCCGAGATCAGGCCGTTCAGGGTAGTATGGCCGTAGACGCTACAGCAGCCTGCACCACTGCTTTTAAGCAGCGTCACAGCAACACTTCTCCTTCCACTTCAAAAACTGAAGTCCACCTTTCTCTCCCTGCCCCTGGCTTCGCATGATTCCCTTCACAGGTCTCTACCTCCTGCTCCTCTTCCTCCTTCTGCCTGCACCTTGGCTTCTCCACCTTTTAACCCATTCAGACACAGGCATGCAAAACATGGGCAGAGGCAGCCCAAGAATCCGCGACGCATCTGAAGCCTCCTGAGCGGTGCATGTGAAAGAGGTGACAGCTTGGAGGGAGTCCAAGCAGACCGTCGCCGCTACGGGCAGCCTCACCCCACCAACGAGGACGGGCCTAGGAGCTCCAGAGGCAGCCAGCAACGGCAGCAAAACCGAAGCAGCAGCTGCACAGGAGGTCACGATGGCTGAAGAGAGATGAAGGAATGGCAGCGCCATGAACAAAAGGAGCAAAAGCCTACAGCACCCGGTATTCCCAGGCGGTCTTCTATCCAGGTACTAACCAGGCCTGCCCCTGCATAGCTTCCGAGATCAGGCCGTTCAGGGTAGTATGGCCGTAGACGCTACAGCAGCCTGCACCACTGCTTTTAAGCATTGTCAAAGCAACACTGCTCCCTCCACTTCAAAAACTGAAGTCCACCTTTCTCTCCCTGCACCTGGCTTCGCATGATTCCCTTCACAGGTCTCTACCTCCTGCTCCTCTTCCTCCTTCTGCCTGCACCTTGGCTTCTCCACCTTTTAATCCATTCAGACACAGGCATGCAAAACATGGGCAGAGGCAGCCCAAGAATCCGCGACGCATCTGAAGCCTCCTGAGCGGTGCACGTGAAAGAGGTGACAGGTTGGAGGGAGTCCAAGCAGACCGTCGCCGTTACGGGCAGCCTCACCCCACCACCGAGGACGGGCCTAGGAGCTCCAGAGGCAGCCAGCAACGGCAGCAAAACCGAAGCAGCAGCTGCACAGGAGGTCACGATGGCCGAAGAGAGATGAAGGAATGGCAGCGCCATGAACAAAAGGAGCAAAAGCCTACAGAACCCGGTATTCCCAGGCGGTCTCCCATCCAGGTACTAACCAGGCCTGGCCCTGCTTAGCTTCCGAGATCAGACGAGATTGGGCGCGTTCAGGGTAGTATGGCCGTAGACACTACAGCAGCCTGTGCCACTGCTTTTAAGCAGCATCACAGCAACACTACCCCCTCCACTTCAAAAACTGAAGTCCACCTTTCACTCCCTGCCCCTGGCTTCGCATGATTCCCTTCACAGGTCTCTACCTCCTGCTCCTCTTCCTCCTTCTACCTGCACCTTGGCTTCTCCACCTTTTAACCCATTCAGACACAGGCATGCAAAACATGGGCAGAGACAGCCCAAGAATCCGCGACGCATCTGAAGCCTCCTGAGCGGTGCACGTGAAAGAGGTGACAGCTTGGAGGGAGTCCAAGCAGACCGTCGCCGCTACGGGCAGCCTCACCCCACCACCGAGGACGGGCCTAGGAGCTCCAGAGGCAGCCAGCAACGGCAGCAAAACCGAAGCAGCAGCTGCACAGGAGGTCACGATGGCTGAAGAGAGGTGAAGGAATGGCAGCGCCATGAACAAAAGGAGCAAAAGCCTACAGCACCCGGTATTCCCAGGCGGTCTTCTATCCAGGTACTAACCAGGCCTGCCCCTGCATAGCTTCCGAGATCAGGCCGTTCAGGGTAGTATGGCCGTAGACGCTACAGCAGCCTGCACCACTGCTTTTAAGCAGCGTCACAGCAACACTTCTCCTTCCACTTCAAAAACTGAAGTCCACCTTTCTCTCCCTGCCCCTGGCTTCGCATGATTCCCTTCACAGGTCTCTACCTCCTGCTCCTCTTCCTCCTTCTGCCTGCACCTTGGCTTCTCCACCTTTTAACCCATTCAGACACAGGCATGCAAAACATGGGCAGAGGCAGCCCAAGAATCCGCAACGCATCTGAAGCCTCCTGAGCGGTGCATGTGAAAGAGGTGACAGCTTGGAGGGAGTCCAAGCAGACCGTCGCCGCTACGGGCAGCCTCAACCCACCACCGAGGACGGGCCTAGGAGCTCCAGAGGCAGCCAGCAACGGCAGCAAAACCGAAGCAGCAGCTGCACAGGAGGTCACGATGGCTGAAGAGAGATGAAGGAATGGCAGCGCCATGAACAAAAGGAGCAAAAGCCTACAGAACCCGGTATTCCCAGGCGGTCTCCCATCCAGGTACTAACCAGGCCTGCCCCTGCTTAGCTTCCGAGATCAGACGAGATCGGGCGCGTTCAGGGTAGTATGGCCGTAGACACTGCAGCAGCCTGCACCACTGCTTTTAAGCATTGTCAAAGCAACACTGCTCCCTCCACTTCAAAAACTGAAGTCCACCTTTCTCTCCCTGCCCCTGGCTTTGCATGATTCCCTTCACAGGTCTCTACCTCCTGCTCCTCTTCCTCCTTCTGCCTGCACCTTGGCTTCTCCACCTTTTAACCCATTCAGACACAGGCATGCAAAACATGGGCAGAGGCAGCCCAAGAATCCGCGACGCATCAGAAGCCTCCTGAGCGGTGCATGTGAAAGAGGTGACAGCTTGGAGGGAGTCCAAGCAGACCGTCGCCGCTACGGGCAGCCTCACCCCACCACCGAGGACGGGCCTAGGAGCTCCAGAGACAGCCAGCACCTGCAGCAAAACCGAAGCAGCAGCTGCACAGGAGGTCACGATGGCTGAAGAGAGATGAAGGAATGGCAGCGCCATGAACAAAAGGAGCAAAAGCCTACAGCACCCGGTATTCCCAGGCGGTCTCCCATCCAGGTACTAACCAGGCCTGCCCCTGCTTAGCTTCCGAGATCAGACGAGATCGGGCGCGTTCAGGGTAGTATGGCCGTAGACGCTGCAGCAGCCTGCACCACTGCTTTTAAGCATTGTCAAAGCAACACTGCTCCCTCCACTTCAAAAACTGAAGTCCACCTTTCTCTCCCTGCACCTGGCTTCGCATGATTCCCTTCACAGGTCTCTACCTCCTGCTCCTCTTCCTCCTTCTGCCTGCACCTTGGCTTCTCCACCTTTTAACCCATTCAGACACAGGCATGCAAAACATGGGCAGAGGCAGCCCAAGAATCTGCGACGCATCTGAAGCCTCCTGAGCGGTGCACGTGAAAGAGGTGACAGGTTGGAGGGAGTCCAAGCAGACCGTCGCCGTTACGGGCAGCCTCACCCCACCACCGAGGACGGGCCTAGGAGCTCCAGAGGCAGCCAGCAACGGCAGCAAAACCGAAGCAGCAGCTGCACAGGAGGTCACGATGGCCGAAGAGAGATGAAGGAATGGCAGCGCCATGAACAAAAGGAGCAAAAGCCTACAGCACCCGGTATTCCCAGGCGGTCTCCCATCCAGGTACTAACCAGGCCTGGCCCTGCTTAGCTTCCGAGATCAGACGAGATCGGGCGCGTTCAGGGTAGTATGGCCGTAGACACTACAGCAGCCTGTGCCACTGCTTTTAAGCAGCATCACAGCAACACTACCCCCTCCACTTCAAAAACTGAAGTCCACCTTTCACTCCCTGCCCCTGGCTTCGCATGATTCCCTTCACAGGTCTCTACCTCCTGCTCCTCTTCCTCCTTCTACCTGCACCTTGGCTTCTCCACCTTTTAACCCATTCAGACACAGGCATGCAAAACATGGGCAGAGACAGCCCAAGAATCCGCGACGCATCTGAAGCCTCCTGAGCGGTGCACGTGAAAGAGGTGACAGCTTGGAGGGAGTCCAAGCAGACCGTCGCCGTTACGGGCAGCCTCACCCCACCACCGAGGACGGGCCTAGGAGCTCCAGAGGCAGCCAGCAACGGCAGCAAAACCGAAGCAGCAGCTGCACAGGAGGTCACGATGGCTGAAGAGAGATGAAGGAATGGCAGCGCTATGAACAAAAGGAGCAAAAGCCTACAGCACCCGGTATTCCCAGGCGGTCTTCTATCCAGGTACTAACCAGGCCTGCCCCTGCATAGCTTCCGAGATCAGGCCGTTCAGGGTAGTATGGCCGTAGACGCTACAGCAGCCTGCACCACTGCTTTTAAGCAGCGTCACAGCAACACTTCTCCTTCCACTTCAAAAACTGAAGTCCACCTTTCTCTCCCTGCCCCTGGCTTCGCATGATTCCCTTCACAGGTCTCTACCTCCTGCTCCTCTTCCTCCTTCTGCCTGCACCTTGGCTTCTCCACCTTTTAACCCATTCAGACACAGGCATGCAAAACATGGGCAGAGGCAGCCCAAGAATCCGCGACGCATCTGAAGCCTCCTGAGCGGTGCATGTGAAAGAGGTGACAGCTTGGAGGGAGTCCAAGCAGACCGTCGCCGTTACGGGCAGCCTCACCCCACCACCGAGGACGGGCCTAGGAGCTCCAGAGGCAGCCAGCAACGGCAGCAAAACCGAAGCAGCAGCTGCACAGGAGGTCACGATGGCTGAAGAGAGATGAAGGAATGGCAGCGCCATGAACAAAAGGAGCAAAAGCCTACAGCACCCGGTATTCCCAGGCGGTCTTCTATCCAGGTACTAACCAGGCCTGCCCCTGCTTAGCTTCCGAGATCAGACGAGATCGGGCGCGTTCAGGGTAGTATGGCCGTAGACACTACAGCAGCCTGTGCCACTGCTTTTAAGCAGCATCACAGCAACACTACCCCCTCCACTTCAAAAACTGAAGTCCACCTTTCACTCCCTGCCCCTGGCTTCGCATGATTCCCTTCACAGGTCTCTACCTCCTGCTCCTCTTCCTCCTTCTACCTGCACCTTGGCTTCTCCACCTTTTAACCCATTCAGACACAGGCATGCAAAACATGGGCAGAGGCAGCCCAAGAATCCGCGACGCATCAGAAGCCTCCTGAGCGGTGCATGTGAAAGAGGTGACAGCTTGGAGGGAGTCCAAGCAGACTGTCGCCGCTACGGGCAGCCTCACCCCACCACCGAGGACGGGCCTAGGAGCTCCAGAGACAGCCAGCACCTGCAGCAAAACCGAAGCAGCAGCTGCACAGGAGGTCACGATGGCTGAAGAGAGATGAAGGAATGGCAGCGCCATGAACAAAAGGAGCAAAAGCCTACAGCACCCGGTATTCCCAGGCGGTCTCCCATCCAGGTACTAACCAGGCCTGCCCCTGCTTAGCTTCCGAGATCAGACGAGATCGGGCGCGTTCAGGGTAGTATGGCCGTAGACGCTGCAGCAGCCTGCACCACTGCTTTTAAGCATTGTCAAAGCAACACTGCTCCCTCCACTTCAAAAACTGAAGTCCACCTTTCTCTCCCTGCACCTGGCTTCGCATGATTCCCTTCACAGGTCTCTACCTCCTGCTCCTCTTCCTCCTTCTGCCTGCACCTTGGCTTCTCCACCTTTTAACCCATTCAGACACAGGCATGCAAAACATGGGCAGAGGCAGCCCAAGAATCCGCGACGCATCTGAAGCCTCCTGAGCGGTGCACGTGAAAGAGGTGACAGGTTGGAGGGAGTCCAAGCAGACCGTCGCCGTTACGGGCAGCCTCACCCCACCACCGAGGACGGGCCTAGGAGCTCCAGAGGCAGCCAGCAACGGCAGCAAAACCGAAGCAGCAGCTGCACAGGAGGTCACGATGGCCGAAGAGAGATGAAGGAATGGCAGCGCCATGAACAAAAGGAGCAAAAGCCTACAGCACCCGGTATTCCCAGGCGGTCTCCCATCCAGGTACTAACCAGGCCTGCCCCTGCTTAACTTCCGAGATCAGACGAGATCGGGCGCGTTCAGGGTAGTATGGCCGTAGACGCTGCAGCAGCCTGCACCACTGCTTTTAAGCAGCATCACAGCAACACTACCCCCTCCACTTCAAAAACTGAAGTCCACCTTTCACTCCCTGCCCCTGGCTTCGCATGATTCCCTTCACAGGTCTCTACCTCCTGCTCCTCTTCCTCCTTCTGCCTGCACCTTGGCTTCTCCACCTTTTAACCCATTCAGACACAGGCATGCAAAACATGGGCAGAGGCAGCCCAAGAATCCGCGACGCATCAGAAGCCTCCTGAGCGGTGCATGTGAAAGAGGTGACAGCTTGGAGGGAGTCCAAGCAGACTGTCGCCGCTACGGGCAGCCTCACCCCACCACCGAGGACGGGCCTAGGAGCTCCAGAGACAGCCAGCACCTGCAGCAAAACCGAAGCAGCAGCTGCACAGGAGGTCACGATGGCTGAAGAGAGATGAAGGAATGGCAGCGCCATGAACAAAAGGAGCAAAAGCCTACAGCACCCGGTATTCCCAGGCGGTCTCCCATCCAGGTACTAACCAGGCCTGGCCCTGCTTAGCTTCCGAGATCAGACGAGATCGGGCGCGTTCAGGGTAGTATGGCCGTAGACACTACAGCAGCCTGTGCCACTGCTTTTAAGCAGGATCACAGCAACACTACCCCCTCCACTTCAAAAACTGAAGTCCACCTTTCACTCCCTGCCCCTGGCTTCGCATGATTCCCTTCACAGGTCTCTACCTCCTGCTCCTCTTCCTCCTTCTACCTGCACCTTGGCTTCTCCACCTTTTAACCCATTCAGACACAGGCATGCAAAACATGGGCAGAGACAGCCCAAGAATCCGCGACGCATCTGAAGCCTCCTGAGCGGTGCACGTGAAAGAGGTGACAGGTTGGAGGGAGTCCAAGCAGACCGTCGCCGTTACGGGCAGCCTCACCCCACCACCGAGGACGGGCCTAGGAGCTCCAGAGGCAGCCAGCAACGGCAGCAAAACCGAAGCAGCAGCTGCACAGGAGGTCACGATGGCTGAAGAGAGATGAAGGAATGGCAGCGCCATGAACAAAAGGAGCAAAAGCCTACAGCACCCGGTATTCCCAGGCGGTCTTCTATCCAGGTACTAACCAGGCCTGCCCCTGCATAGCTTCCGAGATCAGGCCGTTCAGGGTAGTATGGCCGTAGACGCTACAGCAGCCTGCACCACTGCTTTTAAGCAGCGTCACAGCAACACTTCTCCTTCCACTTCAAAAACTGAAGTCCACCTTTCTCTCCCTGCCCCTGGCTTCGCATGATTCCCTTCACAGGTCTCTACCTCCTGCTCCTCTTCCTCCTTCTGCCTGCACCTTGGCTTCTCCACCTTTTAACCCATTCAGACACAGGCATGCAAAACATGGGCAGAGGCAGCCCAAGAATCCGCGACGCATCTGAAGCCTCCTGAGCGGTGCATGTGAAAGAGGTGACAGCTTGGAGGGAGTCCAAGCAGACCGTCGCCGCTACGGGCAGCCTCACCCCACCACCGAGGACGGGCTTAGGAGCTCCAGAGGCAGCCAGCAACGGCAGCAAAACCGAAGCAGCAGCTGCACAGGAGGTCACGATGGCTGAAGAGAGATGAAGGAATGGCAGCGCCATGAACAAAAGGAGCAAAAGCCTACAGCACCCGGTATTCCCAGGCGGTCTCCCATCCAGGTACTAACCAGGCCTGCCCCTGCTTAGCTTCCGAGATCAGACGAGATCGGGCGCGTTCAGGGTAGTATGGCCGTAGACGTTACAGGAGCCTGCACCACTGCTTTTAAGCAGCGTCACAGCAACACTACCCCCTCCACTTCAAAAACTGAAGTCCACCTTTCTCTCCCTGCCCCTGGCTTCGCATGATTCCCTTCACAGGTCTCTACCTCCTGCTCCTCTTCCTCCTTCTGCCTGCACCTTGGCTTCTCCACCTTTTAACCCATTCAGACACAGGCATGCAAAACATGGGCAGAGGCAGTGGCTGCACTGAACCGCAGCCCAAGGACCTGGGACACATCTGAAACCTTCTGAACTGTGCCTGTGAATGAGGTGGGACTGTAGGAGGGGAGAGCAGGGGCAGCTGGCTCCCATTATTGGCACCCTCCCCCATCACTAGGTCGGAATGGCTGGACACATTCAGCAAGTGTGGTGGTGAAGCACTGATTCCAATCTCTAACTCCTTGTATGTATCAGACAGCCATGCACGCTAGATCATAATGAAACTTGTTGGACTTTTGTCTGTGTGCAGATTCGTATGTTATCACCCATTCTTTTGTAAGATGTAGGCTGATTTATATTCATTTTGATGAGTTTATACTGAAGATTTCTTTTTTTTTTTGTAGAATCTATAAAAAAGTTAGCACAAAAAGAATTGTCTAGTAAGCTCATCATAATGACAATAATTCCAGAATACTGTACTTTTAGGTCACAGAGGATAACTAAACTGTTTCTTGTATTTAGTTTATTTCAAGTCTTTTATATTTTAAATACTATTTACCAAATGTTTTTCCTCTATTCCCTACTCACCTATCAACATTTAAGGAATTAATAGTTCCTTTACATGCTACTTACAAGGAAATTTCATTAAATTCAGTGGAGCTTACTCCTTAAAGGAAAATGCTAGCACATATTCAGCACTAATATTTATAATATTATCAAGTTCTCCAAAAAGCACAATGTAACCTTGAATGTAACCTCTTGGCAGTCTGCTGCAAAATTCAGTCTGATTTTCTTACTGTACATTCAAGCTGCTTCATATTTTCCATTTTGCCACACTTATATAGAAGCAAAACCCCCAAAAGGGTTTCAATCACAGGTATGACCTTTCAATTCCAATAGGTTTGAGTAGGTACCAAGCTTCACAGGCAATTAAGCAAGTAAGTGCTAAAATATAGGTAAATGACACAATTTCACTTCGTACAACACAACAGCACTCCTGATGCCTCGTTATTGCATTGACTATAATTAGTTTTTTATCCGTGTTAAATTGTCAATCTGGTATTAATATAGATTTACCTTGAATCTCTTCTTAAGCAATAGGCAACTACAGAATTACTGGCTAATTTCCAACCACTTTCAGGTTCACATTTATTTCTAAGTTTCTTAAATCCTACTTAACAAGGCAAAGTGCATTACTTTGAGTGCTTTAATATTTGACTTTCATGAATGTGCTGTAGTTGGACTCTAAGACAGCTGCTGAAACAAATAGAAATAACATATAAACTTACCATCCTAAAGTCCTGTCCTGTCTTACAGTTTTTATGCATATTGGCCTTGTACAATCAGGTGTTTCACACTGAGGAGCAGCATTAATTCTTGAGTGGTGCAATTGATTCCTCTTGTTTATGATGGATTGCCTCCAAAGCACCATAGAGGGGTACTGGCCTTCAAAAGAATTGATAATAAATATGAACTTTGAAAATGGAATAGTTTCTCTGCCCATTTTTCTGAATGGAAACATGTGTCTCCCGATGTAATCAAATTGATTGCCTGACTGCGGTTTTGGTAAAAGAGAAAGATCCATAGGCTTGATTTCTACTCTGACATCTCAGTCTCTCCATAGCCCTTAAGTTGGAAATGAGGATTACATTTGGCAGTGTGGGAGAGGAAAGAGGGCTGAGATTTGCTCATGCTCAGATGCTTAAATAGTTGTGTACACCAGTTTGTTCATACTGCATTTTGTCTAGCGACACTGTTCAATATGTATTTTATTGTGCAACCTTTTCAGTATCCCCTTTCCCTTCCAAACAATTCTTCCTTGTCTTTAATCAACTTCTTCCTTGGTTACTATGACTGAACATGAAGTGTTGTGGTCAGGTAAGGTGGGGCACTAAGGTTAGTTTTGGAATACTGACTTTATGAAAGCAGTTATACTCCAGGCTTTACATTTCATGGCCTATTGGCCCAAGTGATTACAATACTTCCCCATTTACACAGCATTCACCTGTCCCTCATTTTAAATAGTTTTAAGCTAGTATCTGTAGCAAGCAGGAAAAAACATGTCTTAGATTATCAGACTTTTTAAGTAACAAGACATGTATTGGCATGGGGATATTTCAAAAAGTACTGAAGAGAGTAATTGTAATTGGAGAAGAGGAGACCAACATACCCAATTTAACAGAACATATATAGCTGCCTTATACCAAGACAAGCTGATCCATCTAGTCGGTACCGTGTGCTCCAAATGGCAAAGGCCTTCCATGGTCTCCAGTAAGGTTTTTCTTCCCAGTCTTGCAGTCTGAGTACCTTTTCCATCAGGAATACTAGGGTTCTTCCACAAGCAAAACACGTATTTCCCCAATAAACTACAGTCCTTCCATGTAGACAAAAAAGCTTGGTAATAATTCATTATAGTATTTTTATAATATTAGTTAGTGCATTTCTTAAGGCAGAAACCTATACATTAGACAGAACTGGGAAATGCTGGGAGTTGTAGGGTGTTTCTCTCTCTTAAACATACATAGGATTGTATCCTTAGTCACCTTTCTCTTAAAAAAGACCTAAGGCAACTTACAACAAAATTGTAGATATACAAAATACATACAGTTGTACCTATACAAAACTATATAAAACTACCAATCCTTTGAGACAACTTATGAAATCAAAATAAAACTATTAACAACAAAATTCAAATGAAGCTTTGGCTATTGGTATAAAAATGTAATACATAATAGTAATAAAAACCAATCACAACATAAAATCCAATTTAAAGGAAATAGCTGTGGAAATAAGAGCTATAAGGGTGGGAAAAGTGACTTCCAAAAGGCCAGGAGGCCTAAATCACTCACCTACCTGTTCTAGGGAGAATGTACCTTTCTCAAGTCTTGGCCATACCAGATTAACATTAACAATACTTCAAGGAACATAAATGTTCTGAGTAAGTCTGTGGCTGTGTTCAGAAGACACCTTAAACCATGGCTTTAACCACAGTGAAAAAGGCCTTATTCACTGTGGTTAAAGCCATGGTTTAAGTTGGCAGACTGACCTCTTGGAAAATCTGACGCCAAAAAATTAGGAAAGTAAGAGGACAACAAAGTGAAGATAAATTTGAGGGGGTATGGTGGAAATTTATAAATTATGTGAATTTGGTGGGAGAACACCCCTACTGGCATACTTAGAAATATGGAAAAAAAATAGGTGGATCATAGAATCATAGAATAGCAGAGTTGGAAGGGGCCTACAAGGCCATCGAGTCCAACCCCCTGCTCAATGCAGGAATCCACCCTAAAGCATCCCTGACAGATGGTTGTCCAGCTGCCTCTTGAAGGCCTCTAGTGTGGGAGCGCCCACAACCTCCCTAGGTAACTGATTCCACCATCGCACTGCTCTAACAGTTAGGAATTTTTTCCTGATGTCCAGCCGGAATCTGGCTTCCTTTAACTTGAGCCCGTTATTCCGTGTCCTGCACTCTGGGAGGATCGAGAAGAGATCCTGGCCCTCCTCTGTGTGACAACCTTTTAAGTATTTGAAGAGTGCTATCATGTCTCCCCTCCATCTTCTCTTCTCCAAGCTAAACATGCCCAGTTGTTTCAGTCTCTCTTCATAGGGCTTTGTTTCTAGACCTCTGATCATCCTGGTTGCCCTCTTCTGAACACGCTCCAGCTTGTCTGAGTCCTTCTTGAATTGTGGAGCCCAGAACTGGACACAATACTCTAGATGAGGCCTAACCAGGGCCGAATAGAGAGGAACCAGTACCTCACGTGATTTGGAAGCTCTACTTCTATTAATGCAGCCCAAAATAGCATTTGCCTTTCTTGCAGCCATATCGCACTGTTGGCTCATATTCAGCTTGTGATCTACAACAATTCCAAGATCTTTCTCGTTTGTAGTATTGCTGAGCCAAGTGTCCCCCATCTTGTAACTGTGCCTTTGGTTTCTATTCCCTAAATGTAGAACTTGGCATTTATCCCTATTAAATTTCATTCTGTTGTTTTCAGCCCAGCACTCCAGCCTATCAAGATCACTTTGAAGTTTGTTTCTGTCTTCCAGGGTATTAGCTATCCCACCCAATTTTGTGTCATCTGCAAATTTGATCAGCGTTCCCTGCACCTCCTCGTCCAAATCATTAATAAAAATGAAGAGTAAAGAGTAAATGTGGAAGGGTAAAGAGAGTTAGTCTCTAAGTTGAACTGTATTGAATGGAATTTAAATTAAATCAAATTAACTAATCAATGTTAAATATTTTATATCCAGGCTTGATTAATTAAGTAATTAAGTATATATATATTTGTATTTACTCCGAATGTACATATGCGACGCAAGTAGTTGACTCTTGTAACCAGAACTACACAATAATGTTAATTTTTAAGTCATGGTTTAAGGTGTCTTCTGAATGAGGAACACAGATTACCCTGGTTACCACAATCTTATAGACAAGTAGGCAGAGTTCGGACGACATGCTAAGCAACGTTTGTTTCCCATTCTGTTCCTATTACCACCACCACCCTCCAGTTGCTTAGCGTGTCATCCGAACTCAGCCGTATACTCACGAGGATATTCCTATTTCAATAGGCTCTTCTCTCAGGTAAGTTGGCAGCCCTAATCTCAAACAGTGCCATTTTATGAATGCTTACTTGGGTTGCATGATCACAATCCTTTATTTATTACATTTTTATACCGCCCAATAGCCGAAGCTCTCTGGGCGGTCCACAATACAAGTAGGTTGGCCGCCCCATATCCCCCTCTTTCTTCCTTTTTTTGCTGGACTTCTGTACTTAATTGAAGGCATTTTTTTAAACGTTCAAATCATGGAAACTGAAATGAGGCTGCAACCAACCGAGCCATGGAATGAATTGGAAGTCAGCTCCGTCAAAGAACTGCCCAGAGGGCTTTGGCTATGGGGCGGTATATATATATATACCCGTATTTCTTCGATTGTAAGACGCCATCGATTGTAAGACGCACACTAATTTCAGTACCACCAACAGAAAAAAACACACACCACCCCTAAGACAGTGTACAGCACCATGTACACTGATGGTGCTATATTAATAATAACAACAACAATAATAAGACACGCTCGCAATTCTAAGACGCACCCCATTTTTAGGGATGTTTATATGAGGAAAAACGTGTGTCTTAGAATCGAAGATAATGTAATAAATAAATAAATAAATAAATAAAAACCAAACACAGGGCGTATGTCGGAGAAAATACATTTAGGTTGATTGCTGATCAAGGCAGGTGAGGAGATACTTTCCCACCTGTTAGGATTTCTGACAGGGAAAAAAACAACCCAGAGTGTTCCACATTATTGCGCCCCACCGCAATTTTCTTTCCTTCTGTTTTTCCTCAACTGATGCCTGAAGAGGAGCCACACTTCGAAGCGTGTAAAAAGAAAGAAGGTCAAATCCAGTCAGGCTAAACCACGGGCCTGAGGTCGCTCGCTGGGCCTACTTGTGGCTTCTCGAACAATCCTCTCAGGCGACCGGCGGCGACTGCCGCCGTTTCCCGCCCAAAAACGCCTCAACGTTCTGACGCAGGAGGGAGGAGTGGGGAAAAAAAAAAAAAAAAAAAAAGACGAGCAGCTGCTGTGGCGGCTCTCCCCCTCTGCGCATGTGCAGCTTCTCCACACTTCCCCCCCTCCCCTGCGTTCGAGGAGGAGCCAATAGGGGGTGGGGTTCCTCTCCTGCGCTGGCTCTGCGCGCGCTGCTCGGGTCTTACCATTCTCGCTGTCGGGTTGGAGCGCGCTGGGCTTGCGCGTGGGAAGAGGTGAGTTTACGGCGCGCGCGTTGTGCCTTGCATAGGGGTAGGCGCGCCGCTCCCACCCACCCCTCTCCATCTTCGCGTTTGTGCTTCGTAGCCCCGGCTGCAAAACTGTCTCCTCGCAGAGGAGTAAAGACTTCAGTTGCACGCGCGCGGGAGTAGTGCTTTTCTGGGTTTTTTCCCTGCACTTCTGGGCAACTTTTTTGGGGTGCGGGGGTGGGGGAGAAGAGTGACCGAGACCTGCGAGCGGCCCCGAACAAAAGGCATTCCCGCCCCCCCCCCCCAGCTGTGCGCTTAGTCCTACGAACACGAGATGTGATGGCCACCAATTTGGATGGCTTTAAGAGGGGGTTGGATAAATTCCTGGAGGAGAAGGCTATCAATGGCCACTAGCCCGGATGGTTGTGTGCAACCTCTAGTATAAGAGGCAGTAAGTCTATAAACACCAGTTGCTGGGGAACATGGGTGGGAGGGTGCTGTTGCACTCATGTCTTGTGGGTTCCCCATGGAGCCTTGTTGGCTCAGACCAAGGCTTCATCTAGTCCAGAATTTATTTATTTATTTAAAATATTTATATCCCGCCCTATATCACTAAGATCTCAGGGCGGCGTACAGATAAAAACATACAGTGTAAAACAACAAATATACACAGTTAAAAACAAATTCTCTTTGTCCAGTTGCGTTAATGCTACACATCATTCTAAGGCACAGCTGCATTTTTTTTAAATATGGGGAAAGTTCTGGTCTCCCTATTCTCCCCCCCCCCCCCCCCCGGTGTTTTATTTTTAGAAGGGTATTGTCTAGCTGGAAAAGGTGCAGAAAAGAGCACTTGCAATACTAAGAATTTGGACAGTCTTCTGTATGAGGAGGCACTAACATGTTTGGGGGCTTTGGGGTTTGGAGAGAAAAAGATGTCAGCTGGTAACAACACAATAATGGTTTATAACATATAGACGTGGAGAGTGAGGGTTACTCTTGCTCAAAATTTTAGAACTGGGAGGGATCACCCAGGAACACTGAATGACCAAAATAAGTACTTATTCACACAACCCACTTAGCTTAGTTATTTATTGATACTCTCTCATTTGAAACAAATTCATTGCCACAACATGGAGTGATGCCCACGATCTTAGATGGCTTTACCTTGCCCTCCAAAGTTAGACCAGCTTTCTCCAATCTGGTTTTCTCCAGAAGTGTTGGACTGTAACTCCCAGAGCTAGCTGGGGAGGCTATGGGAGTTGTAGTCTGGAGGGCTCCAGGTTGGAGAAGGCTGAGTTAATCAGATTAATGGAGGATAAAGCTACTAACATCTGCTGGCTATGATGACTGAATGAACTCTACATGTTCAAGAATAGTCTGCCCCAGAATTCTTATTCCTATTTCTTCAATTCTAAGACACACTTTCCCCCCATATAAACATCTCTAAAAATGAGGTGCGTCTTAGAATCACAGGTGTGTCTTAGGGTGTTTTTTTCTGTTGGTGGTACTGAAATTAGTGTGCATCTTACAATCGATGGCGTCTTACAATCAAAGAAATGTAGTTGGGGAAGGCAACAGTGAGGGGAGGCCTTAATGCCCAGATTGGCCTAGTTTGTACTAACAACAACCCAGAGTATGGGTTGTTGAATTGTGGATTGTTACATCTGAACTCTACAATATGGTTTAATTATGGGAAGTTAAACCCAGGAAGAGAAGCCATGGTTTGTTGTTGGGTTGTGAACTTTGGGTTATTTATGGCTACCAACCCATAGTTAAACCACAGTGCGGGGTTCGCAACAACAACACTTGATTCAACAACAACCCATACTCAGTTCATACTCTTGTTTTGTGTGAACCAGGTCATTGTGTGGGCTTTCAAGAGGCATTTGGCTGACCACTGTTGGAAACAGCAGGGCTCTTACATCATTGCCTTCTAAACACCAAAGTCCTAGCCCACTTTTTCCTGCGTTACATTTATATAATATTTGTCATACTCCAAGCTATTTCATAGAATGTTTCCTTTAATCAAATCACTTCCACCTACCGAGCTAGAACAGTTCTGTATACAACTTAAAAGCTCCAAATGGTGATTTGCTGTGTACGGTAGTAGGGCCACTGAAAGAAGAACTTATAAAAGTGTTATGCCCTGGCATGCCTCCTCAGCAGCGTTATTACTCACCCTGACGATCCAGGCACTGAGCACAGTTTCGATTTCCATTTGCTGTTTTGTGTTCAGTCACAGCTAGAAAACGAAGGCTGTTCTCAGCCAAGATCTATTTAGTACCAAGTTTCTTCTTTGGCACAGTAAAAGTGTTCATGAATATCTGAGAAAGGCATCCTGTTTTGGGAGTGGGGAAGGCTGTCTTACACATAAATAGGCTTAGGCTGCAATACTTACATACCCAACTGTGAGAAGGCCCAGCTGAAAACAGTGGGGCTTACTTTTGAGTAAATCTGGATAGGATTGTGTTACATGGATTGCAGCCAGGGAGAGATTCCACAGTAGGAGAATGAATATTTGTGTCAAATTCACAAAAACAAATTGCTAATATAACTTTTAAATTGCAGTTATTTTATGAAAGCTGATGGGAGTCCTGGGGAGATAAGAGTGAAACATGAATGAATAAATAGATTGTGAGAGATGGCATAAAGGAGCATAGTCAAATCTTTTAAATTATCTCAATTTGGCTTTTAGTGAAACTCACTTTTGAAATTAATCTTCAGTTTAGCTAAGATAAGAATGAATTCCTTCTTCTCTTTTATCTCCCCGGCTTTTTCTGCCTTCCAAGAAAATGTTAAATTTATCAAGTTCAAGATGCCAGGGAACTTTATGTCAGGTATAAGTCTTCAGCAAGGCCGGAGAATGTAGGTAGATCTATTAGGAATGGTTTTGGAAAGGCTTAATGGTTACACACTTCAAAAACACTTAAAGTTGAATGATGGTCAGAAAGCTTTAGGCTCCATGCTTCAGGCAACAAAGGGAATTCTTGACAGGCTTCACAAACCATCCCAAAGGAGCTAGTCCAAATGCAGGCACACGGGGGTAACTCAGGGAACATGGTGAAAGCCTAAACAAGATCACAGGTAGGGTAAAATCTCAGACACAGGAGCCCCATGCTTTCCGCTTTAGCACTAGCAACTCTCTGCCACCTGAGTCTGGCAGAGAGGAAGATCAAAACCAGCCTGCTGAGCGCTGAGCTTGACCCAGTAAGCATGATCACAGGGAAGGGTAAAATCTCAGGCACAAGAACATTAACTCTGTTATGGGGAGGTCTCTGCCACCTGAGCCTGACAAGGAAGAAAACCTAGAGTCAATCCCAGCCTGCTGACCAAGGAAGGTAAAATCTCAGGCACAGGAGTCCTATGCTTCTGCTTTAGCACTGGCAACTCCCTGCCACCTGAGTCTGGCCACAAATACACAATCCACAGCAAATGCAAGTTCAAGTCTATGTAAAGCCTCAGAGTACTTTTCATGGCACAGTCCTTAGCAATCCAAAGTCCAAATAGGAGCGAGTCCATGTGCAGAGTGCTTTCAAATTCCCAAACAGAGATGGAGCTAAAGAGAGGGGTGGTTTCAGGCCTTGCATTGAAAGATGAAACCTAGCAAAAGCTTTTGCTCCAGCTTATAAAGGCTTGTTCAAAGCCACTTGACAGACAGGTTCTCTCGGCACTGTTCAGCCCACCAAGATGATGCTACTATCTGAGTAACTCCTTCAACAAGAGGGCCCCCACCTTTGTAAAACACTGTATCAGTTCCCAGAGAACCAGTAGTTTCAAGGCTGAGACAGGGAGTGAGCAAGCTACTCCCGTGGGAACCTGACGGAGACCAGCTTGCACAGACATTCCAAAACTATTCCTAATAAATCTACCTACAGTCACACTTCATAGATTTTTGGGGGGGTACATTTTGAAGGAGGGAATGTTGGTTTTTATTTTCTGTCTGTTAACAGGAAGCTTCCTGTTGACAAACAGAAGTACATGTGAGAATACTAGTGCAAATGGTGCTTGTCTTGCTACTGGCAATGGCAATTTGAAAATAATTCTTAGCTTTTTCATGTGCATATATAGTTTCAGATTTGACCACTGAAGAAGACCTCTGTTGGGTCGAAACGCATATGGTCTTTAAGTGTTTTGTTCTTTCAGTGTTTTCTAAATGGTCTTTGAGTACTTGTCTGTGCTTTTTTAATGATATACCGTATTTCTTCAATTCTAAGACACACTCCCCCCCCCATATAAACATCTTTAAAAACGGGGTGCATCTTAGAATCGCAGGCGTGTCTTAGGGTGTTTTTTTCTGTTGGTGGTACTGAAATTAGTGTGCGTCTTACAATCGATGGCATCTTACAATCGAAGAAATATGGTAATATACAGCTTTACAGTGGAAGTACACCTGAACTTTGGGAACTAGTGTAACTTATCAGTATATTAAAACGTTTTTACAATATCTCACTTACCTCTGCAGTACATGTGAGTACAGATAATGACATGATCCGCCCCTTTCCCTCACTTCACTGCTTTTATTTTCTTTCTACAGCTGAGGGGATGATGAGGACCGTTGTGTAACTTGAAACCTCTCCATATTGTTAATAAGGCTGCAGTTGCATTGGCACTTAATTGATGAGAGTAAGCGCCATTGGATTTGGTGGGACTTACTGCTGAGTAAACAGGTGTAGGATTGGGTTGTAAATCTCAATTTTCCTTCCTTTTTTTAAGATGGAAAATGTCTGCAGTGTGGTAAGCCAGGTATAACTAAAGCAAGATGAAGGGGAGTCCTCATTAACAAGCACCAAACAAATCGACAGACCCACAATTATGGCAAAAAGCAGATAAAAATCAAGATAATCTGTTTGATATGTATTAAAAATGTAGGTACATGTACGCCAAACAATCTTGTGGAGCAAATAGAAGCACAAGGGCTCAAGTAGTCATTGGACCATTGGTGTCTGAAAAGTACAAGCAGGTATGGTAACAATACACTTATTGCAAGAAACTTGCTGCATAGATTGTGGGTCTGTTGATTCATTTTATTTATACCTGGCTTACCGCACTGCATAAGAACATAAAAAGAGCCATGCTGGATCAGACCAAAGGTCCATCTAGCCCAACACTCTGTTCACACAGTGGCCAACCAGCTGTCGACCAGGAACCCACAAACAGGACATGGGTGCAACAGCACCCTCCTAACTACCTTCACCAGCAACTGGTGTATATGGTTCCTCTCTATTCAGCCCTGGTTAGGCCCCATCTTGAGTACTGCGTCCAGTTCTGGGCACCACACTTCAAGAAGGATGCAGACAAGCTGGAGTGTGTTCAGAGGAGGGCAACCAGGATGATCAGGGGTCTGGAAAAAATGTCCTGTGAAGAGAGTGAAAGAACTGGGCCTGTTTAGCCTGGAGAAGAGAAGATTGAGGGGAGACATGATAGCACTCTTCAAATACTTAAAAGGTTGTCACACAGAGGAGGGCCAGGATCTCTTCTCGATCATCCCATAGTGCAGGACACGGAATAATGGGCTCAAGTTACAGGAAGCCAGATTCTGGCTGGACATCAGGAAAAACTTTCTCAATGTTAGAGCAGTACAACAATGGAACCAGTTGCCTAGGGAGGTGGTGGGCTCTCCCACACTAGAGGCATTCAAGAGGCAGCTGGACAACCATCTGTCAGGGATGCTTTAGGGTGGATTCCTTCATTGAGCTGGGGGTTGGACTTGATGGCCATATAGGCCCCTTCCAACTCTACTATTCTATAATATGACTCTATGATAGGCTTACTGGTTTTAAAATTAACGGAGGATGTTTGAGATTTAAAGCCCAATCCAATGCCTGTTTACTCAGCAGTAAGTCCCACTGAATTTTGTTTGGCGTACAAGCCAGATATACCAAACAAAATTTGGGCCTGGGAGCTTCAATGTCCATCCCTTCCCCCTTCCTTTTGAATTTCTTGAATTTGGAGCCTGAGGAAAAGTTCCATGTAACTCAAGCTCACAGACTTCAGCTTGAACACTAGGTGAAGGCTCAACTGAGATGTGAGTTTGTGGATGTATATTGCAAGGATGGGGAACATGTAGCCCTTCATATATTGTTGGAGTGCAACTCCCCTCACAATTGGCTAGGCTGGCAAGGGCTGATAGGACTTGTAGTCCACCAGCATCTCAAAGGCGACATGTTCCTCATCCTGGACATGCATACCACTCACATACCAGCTGTATCCCAGTATATTGGCTGTTCTGGGTCAGGTTGCACTCTCCTAACGGATCAAATGGACAGTTTGGGGGTGCTTCTGGATTCAGGGGTGCTTCTGGATTCGGGGGTGCCTCTGGAACCTCCGGTGGCAGC
This sequence comes from Elgaria multicarinata webbii, assembly GCF_023053635.1. NCBI lineage: Eukaryota > Metazoa > Chordata > Lepidosauria > Squamata > Anguidae > Elgaria > Elgaria multicarinata. The sequence continues at coordinate 11,316,857 of NC_086178.1, read as the reverse complement.
TGTGGCTAGGAGTGCATTTTAACAACCCCTGCACTGCTTCCTAATCTGGCTACTGAGTGCAACTCAAAATGCTGTTTTTAACCTTTAAAGCCCTAAGTGGCCATTGTAAAGGACCAGAGTGACTCCATGTTCTTCTTTGCATTTTATGTTGTGTAGGTTAGTAATTGCTGGTCTGTGAGGGGCCTGGGAAGGGAGAGTGCTGGCGCAAAGACCTTGTTACCCCGAAGGAGAGGATGAGGCTGTGCTATCTCAAAGTATATTGCTCTGCTGTCTCCGGGCGTGTTATCTCCGGTCTCAAGATTATAAATCACTCAGGAGCAAAGGCAGGAGAGAATGCCTATGGCTGGATCGGTGTGAATCACGCCACCTCGACCCTCCTTCCCTGAAGGGAGTGGGGGGAGCGCACCAGAGTCAGGCCTGCGTATAGTATAAATCTGGGGAGGGCTTTTTGGCCATGGTCTTTTTGTTCTCCTCCTGACTCGAGAAGGAGGTGTCAGGCTTGGTGCGGTTTACGACTGAGGACCCTTAAAGCCAGTAAGTAGCATAGGCCAGTTAGTGTGTTTTTATTTTGTCAGTACTTGAGTTTACAACTGTTTAGTGTATTGTAGATCCTTGTAATTCACTTGTTATTGTACCCTCTCATACCTTTTCCCTTCTCTTTTAAACAAACTATCTACCTCTAGGAATTGTTATTCCCGGCTGGGTCAGTGCTGAATCCAGTGTGGTTTTGGCGGTTGGCACTGTTCATCTTTGTTAAGTCTAGACTCAAGGAATTGGGAGAACCAGTTTGGTCTCTACTCCTTGTGCCCAGGGGCAGGTCTGCCTGGGGATTCCCTCCATCCACAGGTGAGGTGCCAAGTGGAGGTCATGGCAGCAGACCAAGAGCAGTTCAGTTGAATTACATTGCCCTTTGCCCTCCTTTATGGGGTGGGAGCAGTGGGATCTGACACTACCCTACCTTCCAGCCCAGCACTTAAAGTCCTAGGAAGGTTATCTCCCGCAGATACCTAAGGTGAGATTGGCAGTCGCACATCAGAGGACCCTTTCTTTTATCACCCCTCACCTGTGAAATGACCTGCTGGATGAAATGTGCCTGCTGACTTCTTTGAGTGTCTTTAAGCAGGCTGACTTTCCCTTTTTAATATCTAATTGCTGACTATTATATATTGTTTTTATACTATATTGTTTATGTATTGTTTTATCTTTTAATTGTTTTCAACACTTTTATGTTGCCACTGGTGTTTAACTTGTTTTAACTTTGCCATCTAGGGCATTTTCTATATAGGATAATAATAATAATAATAATAATAATAATAATAATAATAATAATAATAATAATAGTAATAATAATAGTAGTAGTAGTAATAATAATAGGGAAACCAGTCGGGGAGGTTGGGGAGTGTGGATAGGTGCTACTACATTTGTATGGGGGGTTTGTTATTTTGGTTAGCTAGGCCATAGAGGGAGAAAACGTGGAGGCAGTGATAGACTTTGTATTTCTGGGCGCAAAGATTGCTGCAGACGCTGACTGCAGCCAGGAAATCAGAAGACGTTTACTTCTTGGGAGGAGAGCAATGACAAATCTTGATAAAATAGTTAAGAGCAGAGACACCACACTGACAACAAAGGTCCGCATAGTTAAAGCAATGGTATTCCCCATAGTAACCTATGGCTGCGAGAGTTGGACCATAAGGAAAGCTGAGCGAAGGAAGATAGATGCTTTTGAACTGTGGTGTTGGAGGAAAATTCTGAGAGTGCCTTGGACTGCAAGAAGATCAAACCAGTCCATACTCCAGGAAATAAAGCCAGACTGCTCACTTGAGGGAATGATACTAAAGGCAAAACTGAAGTACTTTGGCCACATAATGAGAAGACAGGACACCCTGGAGAAGAGGCTGATGCTAGGGAAAGTGGAAGGCAAAAGGAAGAGGGGCCGACCAAGGGCAAGATGGATGGATGATATTCTGGAGGTGACGGACTCGACTTTGGGGGAGCTAGGGGTGGCGACAGCCGACAGAAAGCTCTGGTATGGGCTGGTCCATGAAGTCACGAAGAGTCGGAAGCGACTGAACGAATAAACAACAAGGCCAGTCTGCAGACAGGGACAGAGGCCACACCGAAGCAAGAATGAGGACTGCTAGCCCAAATGGATAGGAAAGGCACACCTGGGGTGGCAGATCTAACTTCCATTGAATGGGAGGCTGAGGCTGATTCAGCTCAGAGTGTGTTAAAAGAGGAAGATGTCCTGAGACCAGGAAAAGAGGAAACTTTGTCACAAGTGATGGCACAGCAGCTAGAACTCCTGTGTGCCTTTAAACAGTAGCAATAGTCAAGAGGAAAGTTCTGGATTTAGTATGCTGGCTTAGTTAGAATAAAGCACACACATTCAATGATAATGGGCCTGTTTAGACAACACTTCAGGCTCTGTGGACAGCGAAACTGTGGTTTTCTGGGGTTAGCACTAACCACAAGCTGTACTGTTCCATGCAACACTTTAAGCCACACTTTAGAGCCGCTAACCCTGCCGCAGACGGTCCAACGGTGATTAGCGAGTGAGTAGGGTTTAGCAAAACTTAACCAAAGGCCTTAACCAGCAGGGTTTAAGGTGTCTCGTGAACAGGCCCAAATTTATTTACACTGGGGAAATAGAATAACTTACAGGAAAACAGAGCAATATTTGGAAATTATACTTATAAGGCAAATAAAACCAAGCTGACTAGATCTGAAACAGTCTTAGGCTTTCTGGGGGATGGAGGGGGTGGGGGAGAAAGTTCCCACAAACATTCATTCAGCCGAATTACTGTTGTGCTGTTGTGGCCTTGAAACCCCAGATGGTGTGAGATAGCATGCCTAGATGGTGTAAGGAATACGCTCAGGCTTACAAAATTCAACTTTACAGACTGCTAAGACACAGAAGGGGAATGGCTTTCTTGACATCCCCTTTAAAGCCATCTGTATTGGTAGCAAATTCCATAATCTCTGTCCTGAATTTCCTACTGTTTAGCTTCATGGGATGACCTCTGGTTCTAGGGTGATGAGAAAGGGAGAAAAATGTCACCCATACCCAGTCTACCCTATAGAATGCTTCCTCCCCCATGGGACTCACACACAAGCTCTGATGTCATTGTACATTTAGAGGCTAGATTGGTGACAATAAGGAGCAGGGCCTCTTCCGTAATGGAACTAATAAGAGGCCTGCCAGACCGACCTGACTCTTATTTTGTGACGACCCTTTTTGTTTTCTTTTGGGAATGAGAATTCGTTGGCAAATGACTTGTGTTTTTTCCTTCTGTTTTTGAATAGATGGGACTTCAATGTTTTGCTCTTCTGCCAGTGGCTTCTACTCTGTAATATCTGTAGCTTAAAGTGCTATTCGCCCTAGCAGATGGCCCAAGCCATGTTGGCAGGCTACAAAAGTTAAAATAAAGTTCTTTGTAACTGTAAGAGAGAGATCATTGTTGCTTCTCCACCTCTTTTTGCTTATGAAAACTGAAATTCTGAAGAAGTTGAATTCTGAACCTGGTGCCCAATCTTACTGAGGGATGGGGTTTGTGCTCATGTAGAACTGTATTGTGTACACACACACACACACACACACACACCTGTATTTGTCCAACCCCTTAGTTGGTGTGTCTGTCCTTTGCTTCTTGCAGTTTGTCATTGAGCTGGTTGAATTTTTTGATGAAAATCGTGTTACCTTTGTGCCATGTTCACCAAACCCAGCTTCTCAAATGGTTGGCACTCACGTAACACCCAGTTTGCATGAAGTGCCAGGGCTGACCGTGGTTTAAGCCCCGGTGAGCCATGACACATGCTCGGCCCGATTTTTATGTGCAACCCACAATTGGTGGTTATTGTGTCATGTGAACATGGCCATCAGGTTTTAACAATCCTTGCATAACCCCCAATGGCTGAGTTCAGACGATACAGCAACCCACCCACCCCACCACCATTGAGGGTTGCATATTCAAAATAGTTGCCGGCAAGCACTGCAGCTCATCAGGGGTTAAATAACCCATGATGGGCTGTTTTGTTAACCAGACCATTGAGTGGCTTCATTTTGTGCCTTTATGCATTCTTCTGGGTTATAATTCCTGCATTGGGTAAAAGACGGAGAGAGAAATGTTGGTGCAAATGTATTTTTTTTATTAATAAAGTATTAGAAGGAAGAGGTCCCCATGTAGATCCTAAAGATATTCTAATTTCCAGAAGGGTGCCAATGTTAATCAGCTGCAGCAAAACCAATAAAGAGTCTTGTGGCTCCTTAAAGATTAACAAATGCAATATGGCATAAGTTTTCATGGATTGCTCCATCGGAAGGGCACTACTTATGCCATGATGTTAGACTCTAAGGTGCTACAAGACTCTTTGCTTCTGTTCTAATTATCTTGAGTCAAACCTGAGCGTCCTTGGGGGGATTTAAACCCAAAGAAAGACATTACAACTAAGGAGAGAACAACTGATGAAATTGAATGGCTTTTGTTAAGGCAGCCTTCCTCAACCTAGAATCATAGAATAGCAGAGTTGGAAGGGACCTACAAGGCCATCGAGTCCAACCCCCTGCTCAGTGCAGGAATCCACCTTAAAGCATCCCTGACAGATGCTTGTCCAGCTGCCTCTTGAAGGCCTCTAGTGTGGGAGAGCCCACAATCTCCCTAGGTAACTGGTTCCATTGTCGTACTGCTCTAACAGTCAGGAAGTTTTTCCTGATGTCCAGTTGGAATCTGGCTTCCTGTAACTGGAGCCCGTCATTCCGTGTCCTGCACTCTGGGAGAATCGAGAAGAGATCCTGGCCCTCCTCTGTGTGACAACCTTTTAAGTATTTGAAGAGTTCTATCATGTCTCCCCTCAATCTTCTCTTCTCCAAGCTAAACATGCCCTGGTACCGTCCAGATATATTGGACCAGACGTGGGCAATTTGTGGCCCTCCAAATGTTTTGTCCTGCAGTTCCTATCACTCCTAGCCAGCATAGCCAATGGTGAGGGATCGTGGGAGTTGTAGGCTAAAACATCTGGAGGCCGGCAGGTTTCTCATCCATGGTTTAGCAATATGCTGTCAGGTGTTCATATTTTTTTAAAGGTGTGAGAGAAAAGGGCGAAAGGGAAGACTGTCATATGGAAATAGTTGCGTGGGAGAGAAGATCTTTCATTTTGTTTTTAAACTTTTTTAATTGAAACCATTTTTTATTTCTTTACAGGGGAAAAGAAAACTAGAAAAACACACACCACCATATTGAACTGGAGCATTACTGATAGGACATTTTGGCATAAGAGAAGAGTTTGCAAAGATTTGTCCATAACAATGTAAGTTGAACAGACTAGGATGGGATTAGTTGATGTGTCATTTCCCTCCCATCACACAATTGATTCCTCTCCCCACACCACCCTAGTACAGAAAAACTGCCCTTGCATCCCTCCAGGGGATGCTTAGAGGTCCCCTGGAACACTTAATTACTCAGTAAAGTAATCAATTTCCTCCCTTTTGTTACAAGTGTCTTGAGCCCCTGCCTGCTGGTTGGAGGCAAGCGGCAAAATGCTGCTTGTGCTGTGCTTGGGGTTTTGTGGGGGATGGTCAAGGCAGCCTGCCCCAAATGGGTATCCTTAGAGTGTTTTAGATTACAATCCCAGAATTCCTGACCCTTAGCTATTCTGGTTAGGGTTGATGGGAGTTGAAGTCCAAAAGGTTGGGGAAGGCTGGGTTAAGGTGCATAGTCCTCCTGGTGACTTCTCCTTCCCTGCTCTGGCCAGCTTATCTTGTGTTTTATGCAATCATAAGATGCACTTTGGGCTGAGTAGCTTAAATTTGAAAGGTGGTGGAGATACAAGAACGTTGGAAGCTGCCGTTTCCCAGGTCAGGCAATTTCTCCACCTGGCCCAGACTTGTCTATTCCACAGGTAGGCAACCCAATGTCCTCCAGATGATTTGGACCATAGCTCCTGACCATGCTGAGTAGGGTTGATGAGACTTGGAGTCCGAAACATTTGTTGGGCACCAGCTTGCCTAGTTCTGAGTGTCCGTGGCTTTCCAGGGTCTCAGGTAGGCCAGGAAAAACTCCTGTCTGAAAGCAGCTGACACTCAGCGTTGACAATACTAGACCAGAAAGACTCATGGTCTATTCAGTAGAACGCAGGTCTCTACTTAATGTTGCCCCATTCAGACCTTCTCCTTCACACAGACACTGATCTTACCTCTGACTTTACAACCCTACCAGTTGCAGAGAGGCCCATACCTCAAACTTGGAAGGATAAACACCCACTGTCTATCATACTGAAGACCTTCCCTCTCTTGCTGTATTTCAGCGTCTCCTACAGCTGTCAGTTTCATTAGGATGCTTATTTAGATATATGGACTGCTGATATTAACGTATATATTTGAAACAAGTGTTGGTCCATTTTTTAAATTAATCCTGTTGTGAATAGGTATTGTGAATGGAGCTTTATTGTGGGGTGGGGGGAGGTTATGTTCTTTTTGTTGTTCCCCTCTTCCTTTTTTGTTGACGATGCGGCACACTACTATCTTGCCATTCCTTCTGCTTGGTTGCAGGTACGCTGCTCCACCTGCTTGTCCTCATTTTAATGGGCCAGGCAGCGGGGATAACATAACAGCAGGTGTGTTACGGGGGACGCATGAAATTGCTACTCACCCCAGACAACTCGCAGTTGCACCACTGACTTAATAATTGCAAAAAATAAAAGAAAGAGAGCTCTGACTTCATAGAATCATAGAACATAGAATAGCAGAGTTGGAAGGGGCCTACAAGTCCATCGAGTCCAACCCCCTGTTCAATGCAGGAATCCACCCTAAAGCATCCCTGACAGATGGTTGTCCAGCTGCCTCTTGAAGGCCTCTAGTGTGGGAGAGCCCACAACCCCCCTAGGTAACTGGTTCCATTGTCGTACTGCTCTAACAGTCAGGAAGTTTTTCCTGATGTCCAGCTGGAATCTGGCTTCCTTTAACTTGAGCATGTTATTCCGTGTCCTGCACTCTGGGAGGATCGAGAAGAGATCCTGGCCCTCCTCTGTGTGGCAACCTTTTAAGTATCTGAAGAGTGCTCTCATGTCTCCCCTCAATCTTCTCTTCTCCAGGCTAAACATGCCCAGTTCTTTCAGTCTCTCTTCATAGGGCTTTGTTTCCAGACCCCTGATCATCCTGGTTGCCCTCCTCTGAACACGCTCCAGCTTCTCTGCATCCTTCTTTGGCATGTTTCATGGAATGTTTGAAAGGGGACCCACCCATGTGGACCCACCCATGCAGGCTCCTTTTCAAAGCTCCTGCTGCACACACACAGGTCATGGGGTAGGGTGAGTGGACACGATTCTGCTCACGTATTTACAGAATAAGCGTGCCTACTACTTGGCTGGCATAAGAAAACCAAAACAAGAGTGCGGAGCATAGAAGTAGACTCTGAAGCTAGCAGGCTGCGACCCATCTTGAGGGAGGGAAACTGCCTTGCAGGTGTGTCTTTTCAAGCTGTTTGTCTCTTCCTCCTATATCCACAGATCACAAATTCTTCAAATCTGAACCATGGGCAGGCCCAGGAAAACCCCTGACTATGTGTCATCGCCTCGACCTGCCGCTGCAGCGCCCAAAGCCGCCCCGGCAGCCCCTCAGTCTTCTGCCTCCTCCAAGACCCTTCCTGCAAAGAGTAGAACCGCGAGTGCTCCCACGCCTAAGAGTGAAGGTGGCAAGCCAGGACGGGCAGAAAAGCCTGCCTGCACCGCGAGTGCCCAGGGAACAAGTCAGAGTTACCCAGTGAGGTCCGCGGCGGCATATGGCGGTGAGCAAGGAGACACCAGGAGCAGCCGTGGAGCGAGATCCAAGACCGTCGCAGCAGCTGGAGGAGTCCAGTCTCATACCGAAGCCTTTGCAAGCGCCGGTGCTTCCAAAACCCCAGGCAAAGCCGCCACATCCCAAGGCAAAGCAAATCATCTTCCCTCCCCCTTTCCCACTACAAAAGTGGCTGAAATAGAGAAAGAGACGCGGGGTCAGCGAATGAACCCTGAATGGCACAAGTGGCGGGAAAATCGCATCACAGCCTCCATAGCTCCCAAGATCGCCAACAGCAAGTTCGTGAATGGCCGGAGCTCCGAGGTGCCTCAGTCGTACCTTAAAGCTGTTGTAGAATCTGGCTCCGGTGTACAGACCCCGGCCATGTCTTGGGGCGTCCGTAACGAGCAGAAAGCAGTGCAGGCCTACGAAGTGCTCAAGTCCAGCAAGGCTAGCAAGCCGGTGAAGGTTGATCATTGCGGCCTCTTCGTTGACAAAGGGAAGGCCTGGCTAGCCGCCAGCCCTGACGGGATTGTCAAAGAAGCAGATACGGGCAAGGAACTTGGGGTTTTGGAGGTCAAGTGTCCCTATAAACACCGAGACAAGACGGTGACGGAAGCTTGTAAAGACAAAGCCTTCTGCCTGGAGAAAGAGGGCAATTCCTTCTCGTTGAAAAAAACCCACCCCTATTACACGCAAGTGCAGTGCCAGATGGGAGTCACTGGCCTTGAAAAGGCAGACTTCGTGGTTCACACCAACAAAGAGACTGTGATTGCCCCGGTAGATTTTGATCCAGCTTTCTGGGAGAAAACGGTGCCTAAGCTGGAGAAGTTCTACACTGATGCCGTAGTCCCTTTTCTGGAGAAGAAGGAAAGTGCTGCAGTCTGGGCTAAAGAAGAATGAGGCTGCTGAGAGATCCTTAACTTTCTCCTTCACTGGAAGATGTGCCTTTAACCCGTTACCTATACTCACTCCTTTCTGGTTGCTCACCCAGCCCTTCTGTGCCTTAACAAAATTTTGCAAATAGTTAGGGAACAACCTAGTGTTGTCTGCCATGTTGCCTGCCCTCTCCACTTTCCTGGGCATTAGTGTTGCAGAATAGCAGAGATTCAACAGCTATGTTCATCCTCTGTCCATGATGGATAATAAGTATGCTATGCATTCTCTTGTTGCTTGCAGAGCAGATAAGGCTGCACACTACTGTCCTGCCATTTCTTCTGCTTGGTTGCAGGTATGCTGCCCCACCTGCCTGTCCTCACTTTAATGGGCCATGCAGCAAGGATAACATAACAGCAGGTGTGTCACAGGGCATACATGGAATTGCTACTCACCCCAGGCAACTGGCGGTTGCACCACTGACTTCACAATTCCAGCTTCGTTCCTATATAATTTCGACATGGGCGTTTAAGCTTTTTGAGAATCTGGTGGTGGTCCGACTTCTCTCTTGCAAGGCAGAGCACATTCTTTATGGTACATTTATAGTATTTCCTTGAAGCTGTGCAGAAGGCTTTGCTTTTCGAAGAAATGGCTCTTGTGATGATGATACTTACTGAGTTAGAAGAAGAAGAAGGAGAAGAAAAAGAAGGAGGATGGATGTATGGATAGTTGAGAGTCAAGCGGGCTTGAGCATAAATCGAGACCAAATTGGAATCTGCAATTCACCTCTATCTCATCAATATATCCCAGTGAATTATGTGGAGGTTCTCTCTTGAGAAAGTGTGCATAAAGACAGGTTACCAGTTACCTTTTGAGTTAAGTTTCTTGCTGATATCAAAGACGAAAAAATGCATAACCTTAAATAGTAAGATGCACTGTGTTCTCCAGTGAGTCAGATAGGAGGCGCCTTTCCCCCCGCTCTCATCTCACTTAAATGGGTTTTCTATGCTGCTATGTTAAGAGACTGCCTTTCACTGCAGGAGAACCAATATCTTTGCTTTTGAAGGCACCTGTATCTTAGGAAGTCAAAATATCTGTTTCATTTATGTTTAGAAAATTATCTTTGGATTATTGCAACTTTGTTTAGAACATAAACTTACCTAATAAGACATAGCAAGCTAGTCCAATTGTAGAGTGTGATTGCTTTCGTTTGCCCATGGCTTCTCTTATGTAAAATGAAGCATTATATCCAAATAAAAACATTAACTTCAGGTAATTTTGTCTTATGGTGTAGGCACAGCTGGAGTAGGGAGGACAAAGCTGGGATAAGGACTTGCTCATTGTAACTCTTGCTTTTGTGGCATTCCTGCCCTCTGTCAGTGAGAATTCCCTTTCTCTAAGGCCTTTCTCACTGCAAGCAGGAACCACCTTCTCTCAGGCACGTTGGGTTTCGCTGCCACCAGGACCTTTAAGGCTCAAGCCTAATCTTTTAGTCCATCCTCTCTCTGTGAGGACACACAGACTTTATATCCTTGTAACTCTTCCTTTATTACCTCCTTATGTAGCCAAGAACAGCAGGTGTACGATTTTATACACAAAGAAAGCTTTATTAATTACAGTTAATAAGTTGTTGTTGGATAATAAACCATTCTTCAATGGCTTTATCAATACAGGTTCTCTCATACATAATACTCCAAAATCACTCTCTCAATCACTACAGACTTCCCAGTTCTCAGTCCTAAAATCCTAACTCTGATCTAAACCCTCGTACATTAATTCTGTCTGTTCTAAACCTTGCAACAAATCCTTGTCACTAACTCTACGTCTGTTCTAAACTATCTCACATAATATCCTGTCTGCCTCACACAGGCACTTCTCACACTCTCAGCCAATCAGTTCACTCATGAAAATCCACCATTCTCTTCTTAGAGATACTTATCAAACCACAGATCAGTTGTAAACATAAATACAGTACATATGGATGTATAATGTCACACTTTCACCAGCAAAGAGCCAGTGTGGGTGAGAGCCAGTGTGGTGTAGTGGCTAAGGTGTTGGACTGGGAGTCGGGAGATCCGGGTTCTAGTCCCAACTCGGCCATGGAAAACCAATGGGTGACTTTGGGCCAGTCACAGACTCTCAGCCCAACCCACCTCACAGTGTGGTGGTTGTGAGGATGAAATGGAGAGGAGGATTATATACACTGCCTTGGGTTCCTTGGAGGAAAAAAGGTGGGATATAAATGTAATAAATAAATAAAGCCTCCTTCAGGTGCTCTTACCATGTTGAAAGAACGTGGGAAGAAGATCCCTTCACTCTGTATGCATGGAGGGGGAAAGCCTGGTCGGGAAAGCCTCCCATATCTATGAAGGCTTCCCATGCAATTTACAAATGTAACAGTGCTGGAGCATTCCTCTCCTTCCATGCCGGAAGAGGGCTTAAATCTTGCAGGTAACAAAATTTGAGAGTCCTAATGCTTCTCTGCAAATGTGGAGGGACAAGAGCAGATTCATTTCCTGTCTTCTGGAATCTCAGCCTGCTTTATCCCTAAGGCTTAAGTCTGATTACAATATATAATACCTATTCAAATGCCTCATCAGCAATCCAGAAAAAAGTAACAGTTACATACTAATTAAAGCTGAAGTCTAAATCATTTAATACCAGGTTTAGCTTAGGAGTGTTGACATGACACAATAGCAAGTGTGTTTATTCTATTGCTCACCTAACGCCAACATTTCACAAAATTACAGACCACTTAGCATGTGCATTTCCAGGCAAATAAATGGAAAGTGTTATTAAAGGTAAATTATCAAACATTATACAAGAACAAGTGGTGTTGAAGAATCAACATGGTTTTTGCGAAGGCAAGTCCTCCACCAATCTTATGGAGTGTCAGCAGACATATGAATGGTCCAGTACTGTGTATTTGGGCTTTCAACACAAAAAAAAGTCTGACAATGTGTGAGTATTGAGTCCTTCTGTCTTCAAGGAGCTTTAAATCTATCCCTATAACATTGGGAATGATTATGCACTGACCACATCTGCAGCATGAGGCTTCAAACTTATCCAACAACTATGGAAGGACGGACGTGCATTACCTGATCCAACCAAGAGTTCTCTTCGTTAGCTAAGGTAGTAATAACTCCGCTAAGTGGGTGCAACCATTTGTAGGGGCTCATAGGATGACTGAAGTTGCTAAAAAAAAATTGGAGTCAGGAGTAAGTAATAAGGTGGTGAAGTTTGCAAAAAAAACCTCACAAATTACAATCCTGTGCATGACTACTCAGAAGTGAGACCCATTTACTTCAGTGATCCTTACTCCCGTTCAGTATGCTAAACACTGTGAAGCTGGCTGTGAAGTACTCTAAACTAGACAACAAAAGAGGCAGGTAGACTCAATCAGTTGTATAATATTGCCATCTTTTTCCAAAGCTCACCTGATCCTGGAGCAATGGTCCTGTTTGTACACGACATAGATTATTCCTGGCATTATTTGTTACATGGTCACAATTCCACCACTAAACTTCCTCCTTTATTACGGAGAAAATTTCACTTTGTGAGAATATCGTGCTATGTAAGCAGGTCTTTATTTGCTTACAAGATCCATTCCTGTTCATAGCTTTACACAGTACCAAACTCATTGCTATTTTGGGGCTTCACCCTGATTTCATGAGTTTATCAAAAGGCCAGTTTTACCATTGCCCACTCATTACCACAAAAAAGTCTGAGAAATTGCATCTTTTCCACGCTGGTTATTAGATTCATTCTTAACAAGCCAGGGGTACGTAAGACTTTCCACTCCCCATGCCTGCTCTAGCAATGCTGGAAACTTCTGTTTACCCATTTTGAATCAATGCATAAAAGTATGTTAGGGGATAGAAAAATATATTAGAAAGTGACATTTTACTTTCAACTGTATTATTATTATTATTTATATAGCACCATCAACGTACATGGTGCTGTACAAAAGTATTTATTTATTGTTTGGGTAATAAATTCCAAACAAAAAGCTGGGGAGTAAGATTCAATGTATCAATATGAAAGAAAATGATTACAATTGGTATTAGTATGCAAGTGTTGGACAGTGTTTGTAGATATTTGAACGTTTGATCAGAATTGTAATCCTGTCAGATTGAACAGCAGATCAACCATTGTCCTAAAATGATCTAACCAACAAGGTGTTGTGAGTGGGGGGAAAAAAGTTGCTTCAGTGTACTGGAAAGGAAATTCTAGGGTAAAATTCTTTACCCTGCACTTGACTACACATACTGCTGTCAGGAAAGGTGGTATGAAGCTCAGACCACGTGTATTTAAGATCAAGAAAAGGCAACCTCCCCTTTTCACAAGCATTAACTGTACTTGAACAAGCAGAACAGTAACAACTGATTAAAAGTATTTTTTATTCTATACATATCACTCCAGACACTCAGCATAGGGCAAGGACTAGAATATACTACTTTACATCTGTAATAGAAAGTGACTATCTATAAAAGTGTAAACACTTTAAGGGGGCAGAGGGCTATTGATTGAATCATGGGGTCACCCCCTAAATTCTTTCTATAGCATGAGGACTGAGCAGTCTTAAATAGGGCAAGACCCATCTCAAGCCACTGCAGACCCCCTTGTACAATGAAAATAGGGTTGTAGGTACAAGCACGGCCAAAGATGTGGTGGTGTGTGTATCAGATGAGATAAAGGCACATGGGTCAAATGGAAGAGGCTCTGCAGACTAGGTATAGAGTGCAAATAGACCAGTCTTCTCTCCAAAAACAATCATCAGTTTGCTGGCATGATTTACCCCCCAAGAACAAAAAGAAGTATTTTGCATAGTGGGCAGATCACTTTCCTTTAGCATCCCCCAAATTCCACCCATGGCAACCTAGGTGAAATATCCTTAGCAATGAGAGAGCAGCTTGAAAATAAAAGCAGGACCCAATCTGCTTCTTCAGCGCAGCTCTAGTTCTCTCTTATTTCCGATTAGAGGCTGGGGATACCCCTGTGCCACTTGGCCAGCAGCCGGCTTCTGCAAGCACTTGCGGAGTCATTTCCCTCACCGTTTGCACCCCAACCAGGACATGAGCGGTGCAGGAAGGAGCAGCCTGGCTCAGCCAGAGCTTGCAGGACCAGACTCCTGCAGGGGCTGATCAAGTTCCTCTCTCGGTGCCTCTCTCTGCAGGAGGGTTTTTTAAAAATGAGATGGGTGGGGCTTCAGGGTGGGGTGCACCGCCTTGACATAATGCGGCTTCCTGGGTTGGTCCAAGGGTATAATCCAGCCCCTGGATCAAAAGTGGTTACCTTCCCCTGTAAGCCGTCACCATCACCTCTACCATCAGCAAGTTTGAGGCACAATCCTATGCATGTTTAGACAGAAGGGAAAACTGAGTTGTAGGACTTTTTTTTCCTGTCTAAACTTGTGTAGGATGTCCCCCTCTTCCCACAACTCCTGCATTCCCTTCAAAAAAGATACTAGTGCAACTGGAAGTCTTCGGTGGGTGAGTGTGGAATAAGTACAGCCAGACATTTTCTAGTAATCAGTATACAAAATATTTACATTAACTGAATATTGCCACCACTTCCCCAATTAGTGACTAGCCTGACTAAAGACTGGAATAGCACAGTCTCATTACAAGAACTGGGAGCCGTGACCACAGTACAGGGGTTTTGCCCCACGTTGCTCTTCACGCTAACGAAGAATGCCGCCTTGCTATTATAGCTGTAAGACAGATTGTGCACAGGAGGATAACTGCCCTGTTTAATATGTGCTTTACTGTACTGAAAGGGTTCCAGAAGTTTCCCAGCTAATTTCCTAAGGGGTAGTTCAGGTTTAGGGCAAAGGAAAAACAAAAATACCACTGGGGGCATAACTTTACGAATTTAAGGGAGCAGCTGTTGTAGCACAAAAGGAGTTTGGGCCAACTCCCACTAGGTTGCTGAGGAAAGGCACCGATCCCTATCCTGCACAAGGCAAAGAGACTTCTGGCTGACTTAGTGCATTGTGCCCTGGAATTCATCAAACCAGTCACTCGTGTCTGCCAGGCACCTTTGCATTTGCTGCTCTAGTGTAACCCTGAGATCTCAACAGCACAGTTTACAGGCCCTTTGGAGAAGACATGTCCCCCTCCATCCCGCAAACTCTTGAGTAAGACACACATTTCAGTCTTGGAAGCATAGTGGGTCCTCATGTATTTCCCAGGGAAGTTCTTGCATTTTGATTGTCTTGCCAACAGGGATCCAGTCCAAGTTTAAAGGGAACCCATCCATTCGCCAAGCCATAGTCAGTCACAGAAACGCTTGCGGGGGATGGTCCGGGCTCTGTTTGAGCGGCGAATCTCCTGCTTTGCATCACGGCATCGTTGGCAGATAAAGATGTCAGGCACATTGGATTTACGTATCTTGGCACAGGAGAGGTGGATCCAAGTGGCACATTCATTGCACTCTATCATAGGTCTCCCAGCAAATGGCTTTAAGCAGAAGCAAGTGATGAGATCCCAGGCATCATCATCTGCATGACAAGACACAGTGTTAAAAGCGCTGCCCAAATTGTTTTTACACAAGCATGTTACACGGGTTTCAGTACTAGCCCTTACAGATGAGAGATTCTGTATTACCTTAGTCTAGTCCCACACACCCGAAAGCAACCTGGCCAAAATGCATTTGATTCCCTTAATGGAAACTAGTACCATCATACACCATGATCTACTCACCATCTGATTTGGTGTCTGAAGCTGCAGAAAAGTCCTCACCTAAAGCTGCAAGAGGGAGAGAAAAACGTCCACATAAATAAGGGTGCCCTCATGTGTTGATATTCTGGACTCTGACTTTACTACTTACTCTGTGTCAACAGAGTGTCCTGAAATAACTGCTTGCTGCTCACCAGAACCATATATTATGCTAAACTATAAAATAATCTTAATATTCCCTTCCTGCCTCTATATACACTCAAAGCCCATTGATAGTGGAAAAATGGAAGATTAGCACGAAGATCACAATACTGACTGAACAGGGACAGACATAGCTCACTAACGAAGCACAAGCCAGGTTACTGGCATCTCTAGCAACAAGGATGTCAGGTAGCAAGTGATGGGGGGACGGGACACACGACCAGCTGGAAACCCGTGAGATCTGCTGTGCCAGACTAAACAGTACTGACCTAGATGGACCCATACTCTGAATCTGCAGAAGGCAGGTTTGAATGTCCATGTGACCTTTTTTTAAAGCTGTATTATTTGCACACTTACTACTGAGCCGGGAGTCCTCTCTATTGAGTTCTTCCTCACTGCTCTGCTCTAAGGTGTTCCAACAGGAAGGGCTGACTTTTTCATCGTTGCACATGTCCTGCTCCTCAGGCTTCTCAGCTGCTTGCACCCCATGGATCCAGTCTTTATCCTTTATGTATTGCTCAAGGAGAGATTTGGACTGGAGCTCTTCCCTTGGCAGACAGGATTCAAGCACCTTTGCTTTCCCATGAATCTCTTCTCCTGGTTCGATCCTTTCCTGCTTAATGTCCTTTGTGCTCATTGATATCACCCTTTTGTCCAGCTCTGGGTCTAAGATGAGTTTCTTTGCCGCCTGCTTCCTCCTCTTTATTTGCTGGGGGCGGCTTGTGCAGAAGCTGCTGGACATGTCGGAGTGGTTGAGGAGCAGGCCTCCAGCCCCCTTGCATGTAGCGTTCCTTCTCTCTCCATCATCTGACAGCACCTGGGAGTCACAGGACTGGGAGGAGGGCCAGCTGTCACTGTCTTGAGTGCTGCCTGTGCTGTTCTGGGGACTCATGTTGCCTCTATGGAGCCAAGGCTCATTCTACAAAGGGTAAAAGATAAAAAGCAAGAGATGTGAACCATTTCATAGTCTTCAGATTGGAAGAGAATGGAAGTCACCGGCACCGAGGACATAAAGTGAGAGTACCCCGATGGACTGCAAACTATCTTACCTCCTTTGGGTATGGGATGTAGCCAGCGTAGGCCAGCACAAAGGTACAGAATTGATTGAAGTCTTCTACAGTTCTTTGTCTTTTTTGTGGTGGCTACAAGAAGATACAATGATGTATGGATCAGAATCTTAGCTTCATCATATTTATACATTTCGCAAAACAAAACAGCCGTGCCTAATTTATTTGCATGGAAGCCTGGAATAGAAAGATTTTCTTTTAAGCCCCCATAGTTAATACCATATAATATATAAAATGGGACAACTTAAGAAACCAACCCCAAAGACGGCTGACCCCATGTAGGTCCACAAATCCAGGGCTCACACCCTCTTAACCAATATGTGCAATCTTATCAGCATATCTTTGGTCAGTGTTTGCCTAACAATAACTCAAAACACACAGAAGGAACATAAGAAGCCGCCTTATCTCAAGTTAGACCATTAGGCCAGTATTTGTATCTGACAGCAATTCTCTAGAGTTTCAGGCAGGACGTTTCTCTAGCCCTAACAGGAGTTGCCAGGGATTGAACCTGGGGCCTTCTGCATGCAAAACATGTGCTCCACCACTAAGACACACTCCTTGCCCCAAGGGCCATAGACTGCCTTAACACAACACAGGAAAAGGGCACTGAAACAAGGCTTTAATTATCAAGATTCCTGAGTTACCCTGAAGAGAATACAGAGCTGCTGAAATCTCTATTTCCCACAACCATAGAAAAAGGCTAATTTTGTCTTCAGAGTTTTTGATTGAAAGCCCAAAGGGAAGAAGAGCAGGTTTCACTACTACATTTCAGAACAGCAGGAAACAGATCTCCAGGGAAAAGAACTCTCCTGCTAATTGATGAGGATAATAATAACAGTAGTGTGGAAATGCCAAGGTATTTCCCGGTGGATACCCTAACAGAGCAAACAAAACAAAACGTCGCAGACAAAGGGAAGCTGCGAACGACAACACTGCCATCCTTCCCCATCACCTGGACTATGGCTTCCCTTTGCAATGGTCTGGCTTCCCTTTGCAATGGTCGTCGAGAGGGGTCTGTTGCCTCTCCATGCCCTCCCAGGATTATGGAAAGCAGAGCTGGCAAACAGTAATTTCCCCCCAAACAGCTTCAGGAGAGGGAAACAAGTACTTAAATAAACACCTCTCCTGAAATGCTTCCCAGCCTCAGCAACAAATAAAGGATACTTATCCTTTTCTTCCTCTCTCCATACTGACAAGCAACTATAGACCAACATTACTAGTGTAAAGAAAAAAAGGGAAAAAGGACAGAAGCTACTCCTAGAGATTAAATTTGGGGAGGGGGGTCATCAGACCTAGCCTTCGTCAGGAGCTAAATCCCCAAAGTGAGTTTATGATAGATCCAGAGATTTGAAGAAAAAATTAAAAACTGAACCGGGAAAAGGCTGCAACTAACTGGGCTGCTTTTTCCTTTGAGCAGCCCACCTTCACCCTTCCAGGACGGGGCAGGAGAAGCAGCATGAAACCCTCAGAGGATCCCCATTCGTGAATCCCACATCAGCTTAGTCCCCACCACCCCAACTTACTTCCGAACACCGACCCAGACTCCAAGTTGCGGACAATCCCTATTTCACCACATATAGCGGCACTGAATGAGTGACACAAGAGCCACCATCAGGGTAGGGAGGATAAGGGAGGGGGAAATAACTAATTCTGGTCATATTTTGCAGCCCAAAAACCTCAGGAAAATCGGGGGGGGGGTGTTGAGCGACGGAGCAACGTGCTTAGGAAAGGGATGCATTAAAGGGTTGCCCAAATCGGGAGACACCAAGCAGGCTCATCCTTTCTTTCTTCCCCGCCACACTTCCCCCCCCACCCCGAAAAAAGAGCTTATGGCTGTCTGACCTTTACAGCGCCTGCATCTCTCTCCAAGAAGCCCCTTCAGTCCCCCGGAGACCAGCAAAAGAGGGCGAAAGGGTCGCGCTTCAAACGCTCACACACCTGATCGCTCCCAAGATGGCGCCTGCGCTGCCGCGGCCGTCCCGGGAGAAGACCGCGGGGGGGGGGAGGGGGCGAGAGAGACCCAGCCCCTCCCCCCTCCCCCGCGCGGACCGGGGGGAGCTGCGCAAAGCCTTCGCCGGCGGGAATCTCCCCCTTGCAAACCCCCCCCCGCCCCACTCAGCCACAAGGGCTCCTGCAAAGAGACGGACACCCGTCCCAGAAAACGCGGGATGGCGCTGCTGGTCCCTCCCCTCCCCTCCCCCGACCTCCAGAGCCCGGGAGGGGGGCGGGGCGGAGCCGCCGTCGCGCCAAAGGCACCGAGAGCCCCCGCCGAGCACACGGAGGGGCAACTCGCCCCCCCCTCCGCCCACACACGACTCGGGGCTTCTCCGCCCTCGCCGGTATTTCCCCCTCAGGAATCCAGTCGCCACACAGTAGGCAAAGCACTCAACCCGAGCGGCCCCCGCCACCCCCCACCCCCACAACAAGATCTTTCTATGCCTCTCGACCCATCGATCCCCAACCGCCCCCCACGGTCAGGGAGTTCTTACAACCCCCCCCCCCCCGCCTCACGTTCAACCTGGTTTTGTGTGTGTGTGTGTGTGTGTGTGTGTGTCCCGTCCTGGAGAAGAGCCCGCCAACGCGCCCCCGCTAGAAGTAAGCGGGACCAAGAGGCGGGACACACGACTCCCCCCCAAGAGACACGGAACCCCCCCCACACACACATACAGTCGCCCCCCCCCCTCCACGGTGCTCTTTGCTCCATCCCAGCCTAGTCACTGACAGCCCCCCCCTCCCACCCCACCCGGCTCGTGGAACGGGGAAGGGAAGCGAGGCACAGGCGTCGAAGGAGCTGAGGGGAGAAAGAAGCGCGCTGGACTCACCTCGTCAAAGCCGGGGGAGCCCGGACTGGGCACGGGGCTCGCACCTGGGGGGGGGGGAGAAAGGAGACACGCCATTAGCCCTCGTCCAAGTGGGATCCCCGTCCTCCCCCGCCCCACACCACCCCGGGCACAAACCCCCGCCCGCCCTCTTCTTCTGCCAAGCGTGAGCCCTCACCCCACCCCCGACCAGGCCACCATCTCCCCACCACCACCACCCGGCTGCTACCCCTCCGCCCCCTTCATGGCTTCCCTCCCAGGCCGTTTACAGCCATACTAAGGCGCTCCCTCCCCCCTCTCTCCCTCCCTCCCTCCCCTTTCATACATGTCGCCCTTCGCCTTCCCTGCGCACCGCCCGCCATCCCCTGCTCTAACCAGCAGGCGATACTCCCCCCAAACTCCCCCCCACCCAGCCCCAACCACGCACAACACACCTGCGTACTCCTCGGGGCCGCTCATCCCCGTCTCCATGAGGGCGCTTGGCCCCTCCCTGCCCGGCCGGAAAGCCTACCCGCGCTTGGTGCCCCCCAACCCAGGGGCGCGAGCGGAGCGAGGAGGGGGGCGGTCGGCGGCGCGGCAAGGGCGGCAGGCGGAGCAGTCACTGGGCCGGCGGCGGCGGCGGCTGCCTCTTCTCCGGCTTCTCCACCACCCGCACCAGGCAAGGTGGGCACCGGCCGGCGATCGGGTGTGCCCGGCAGCGATACGGGCGGGGCCGACCTGGGCCGCTGCCTTCTTCTCTCTCTCTCTCTCTCTCTCTCGGGAGGGCAAAGGGAGGCTCCCGCTCGGCGATGGTGGCGACGAAGATGGTAGCCGCTGCGCCCCTTTGCAGCTCCCCCCGCGTAACCGGCGCCGGCTCTTGAGCGGCAACTCCTCCTCCTCCTCCTCCTCCTCCTTCCCTCCCTCCTCCTCCTGGCCGGCCCCGCCCCGCCTCGCCTTCCCGCCCCCTTCCAGGCAGGGCGGGCCGGAGGCGGAACCACCTGAGCCAGGGGAAGGGGCGGCAGGCAAGAAGAAAGGGGTGGCGGGGAGGCGGAGGGAGCTTCGGAACAGAAGAATAACGCCCGAACTCCCCCCCCTCCCCGCCACTTGGGCTCGCCCGTCAGCTGAGAGGCGCGGGGGTAACTGTTGTTCTGTCCCGCGTATTCTCCGCCCGCTGCTTCCTCCCCACGCGGAAGATTCCCGCCGCCAAGGTTGGGAAGGCGGGGAGGAGGAGGGGGTGGTGGTGGTGGTTTCCTTAAGCGAGATAAATTCCTGGAGGCGAAGGCGATCCATGGCTACTAGCCCTGATGGTTATGTGCTGCCTCCAGTATCCGAGGCTGTAAGCCTGTGTGCACCAGTTGCTGGGGAACATGGGTAGGAGGGTGCTGCTGCGCCGTGTCCTGCATTGTTGGTCGGCCACTGTGTGGACAGAGTGCTGGACTAGGTGGACCCACGGCCTGATCCAGCAGGGCTCCTCTTATGTGAAGGATCTGCGCTTTTGGCCACCGTTGCAACGACGGGCGGGGGTTTCCCAGACTCGGCGTGGTACTTTCGGCAGATGCTGGATCTCTCCCATAGCCGCGGGATGACGGCTTTGCTGGCCAGGGGTGCACCTGGAACGCTCGCCAAGGAGGGAACCGGCTCCGATCTGGGTTGGTAACACCGAGCTGTGCAAAAATGCATGCCGTCCTTCTGGTGACACCCTTCTCTCTCCCCCCGCCCCCCCCCCGGTATTAAAGCCCCGTAGTGCAGAATCACATCTCTTATCCACTGCACTCTCGTTTTATGTATTTTATTGTTGTAAGCCGCCTTGTGAGGGACTCTGCCCAGAAAGGCGGCCAAGAAACGTTTTAATAAAAACGAAGTCTAGCAAGTCCTAGAGGCATAGCTCTTCCTTGCAGGGAAGCTGGTCCAATACTTTGGTCATTTTGCGTGCTCGTGTGTATACCTTGTTCAGCTCTATGCTCACTTTTTTGAGATCAGCAAAAACAAAACATGGTAGGCAGTTGTCCACAATGTGGCTTAGGTGCATTAGGATACTGCAGGGAGTTTCAGTTTCAACACTTTCCCTAAAAATCTCTAGTATGAGTTTCGCCTTCTGTACAGTACGATTCTATACATTGTCTGCCCAGAAGTCCCGTTGGGTTTAGTGGAACTTGCTCCTACAGAAGTGTGTGTAGGATTTCAGCTTTAGACATAACCATACATTGTTGCTTTTCACCTTTATCCCATGACTCTTCCATTTCTTTCCTGGTTAGCTGCTGCCAGTTCTGTCTCACTCATTGTATATGCAAAGTTAGGAGCTTGGGGGCCTACATGCGTTACTTTATTTACACTGAATTTCACTTGCCATTTTCCTGATTTCTTCCCCAACCTGGCAAAATCCTTTTAAAGTTCTTCCCAGTCTACTTGGTTTTCACTGTCAGGAGCTTGGGTGTGGGGAGAGGATAAAGCTGCAATCCTATAACCACCTATGTGG
Organism: Elgaria multicarinata webbii; assembly: GCF_023053635.1. Taxonomy (NCBI): domain Eukaryota; kingdom Metazoa; phylum Chordata; class Lepidosauria; order Squamata; family Anguidae; genus Elgaria; species Elgaria multicarinata. Next base: position 11,294,991 of record NC_086178.1, on the reverse strand, counting down.
AAGCTATTGAATATGTGTAAGTGATAGAAACAACATTTTCTATGGGATTGAATTGTGAAAGGAAAACAATTTGCAGTAGCATCTTTGTGTCTGAGGCCAGGAGCCATAAATCAGAGGTAACTGTTTGTCTGTCACCCTTTTACTACCGTGCACAGAGACCCTGTTCAGATATGACAGTGTCTAGCAGCAATTCATGGTTTAATAACTCACACTATGGGGACATACATGAGCCACTTCCACTTTCCCGGAACAACCTATATAGGATCTGTAAGTTGTTTCTGTGACATTTGAACCTGGGCATTTGGATTGTCCATGGGTTAAACAACCCTAAGTTAACCCATGGCTTGTTCTTGGGTCAACTTAAGGTGTTTTAATCCATGAACAACCCCAAGTACCCAGGTTCAGATTTAATGAACCAATGAATGACTCATTTATAGGTTGTTCCAGGAAACCAGGAGCAGCTTGTGCACAATGCCCACCCCCATAATTGCGATTAACTCAAGAATTGCAGCTGTTAATATCTCCGAGCATTTTGATTTTTGGGTTCAATCGCTTTCTCACAGTAAGAATGACATAGAAATTTAAATGACAGCTCCCTCTTTAAATCATGGAAAGCAATAAATTAGTTTGCACCCTTGTACAGAGATTGTGGGGTATAATCTTGCACTTGCTACTCCTAAAGAGGGTTCTCTTTGGCTGTTCTACCATTACTGCGCAGTGCATACATGAAAATATCAAACTCAGCCTTGAATTCTAGTCACAGTATGGGGTTTTCCTGCCTCCCCATTCCCTCTGCAACCTTCTAAAATATGCTGCTAAAGGATTGGGGGATCTTTGGGTATGGTGTGGGATAGGATTGTGGGGGTTGGCCAAAATTCTCCCCTTCTTGTATCAGCAGAATACAGGGTCTGAGCCGGTGTTGTTCTGATCAAATGGAAAGGGTGGTATCACAAGAGTGGCCATTTCTACGGATTGAGGCAAAGCCAAATTGTTCCATGTTTTAGGATTCAGCGAAAACTAGGCTGACAACCACATTACCAGAGGACCTTCTCTTCTGCCTCTCCCAGATTGTGGAATGGCTTGCCGGGAGAGATTCACCAACTTAACAGTCTTTCTGAATTTAATAAAGCTATAAAGAATGATCTCTTTATAGAGCAGCGGCCCAGGCCTACCCAGTCAAATTTTAAGATGTCTGGCTATTATTTTAATAATGTATTAGTTTTATATGTTTTTTATCAGTTTTATTTATTTTTATAGTATTTTTGTATTTGATGTTGTTCCCTGCCTCGATCCAGAGGGAGAGGCGGGTAAGAAATTAATAAATAAATAAATTATTATTATTAATCAGTTCATTCATGTATGTATATACCCATTCAAAACATTATGTTCAGACTCATTCCCTGAAACCACAATATATATGCACCTCCCTACATGCAAACATACATCTAAACATCCAACTAAAATGTGGATTTTTACTACAGTATCTTTTCAAGCTTTCCTCATTCTCTGAGAGCAAGACATCAACTTTTTGCTGTTCGGCCCCGACTCCTCAGAAGAAATGTTCTGCTCACAACAGATTCCACTACGTGGCGTGAAATTAGCTCACCTCAGCAGTGCACTTTGTGAGCAGAGGGTGCGATCAGCGCCCTGGGCCATTTTCTTTTTTATCGTCTGCAGAAATAAAGTTACATTTGCTGAAAAAAGAGGAAAATGAACTCCGAAGCCAGAGAGATTCCATTTTATTTACACAGCAACCTCAATGCTGATGAACAGGGAGTTGAAAGTTTACCTTGCAACATCAAACCATGTTTATTACCAAGACATGGTGCGTTAGCTGGGACAGAACTTAGTCCTGCATGGAATTTAGATCTTTAGAAGCTCAGAGATGTGTGGACCATTCTTTGACACAAGCCCCAAGCACAGAAGAGCCAAGATCGCCACCTTCTGAGAGACGGTGGGGCTGGCTGCTCCATTTCTACCATCGCCAGAGGACCCCGGGCTCATACAATGCCTACCCTTTCAAGATTGCAGCCAAGAGTGAAGGGGGGACCCTTTCTATCACGCAAAAGCATCACCTTCTGAGCAGGAAAGAAAGGGAAACTTAAGGCTAAGCCATGAAGAGAGAAGTGCATTCCAAAGAGGATCTGGCTTGTATGGTTGATAGTTCACAGGGGGCAGGGTGGAAGGGTGGCAGGAGAGAAGGAAAATTCCTCACCCTGGCCATTTCAAAGGCGAGTTCTGCCCCGTTTCCTGGAAAAGCTCCTCAATGTACAACATCGAGCAGCATTTACACCCAGAAACCTTCCTTTGCTCATTGAACACGACAGCAGGAGGTTCAATTCCACAAACAAGACAGGTGGAAAGAGAGAAGGGACTGCTTGCAGCAGATTCCCTCCCTCCCCCACTCAAGCAGCACTGGACACTCCCCGCCTCTCTCTTAGCTGTCCTTTGGTCCCTGCCCAGCAGAGACTTGGCACAGATCCCGCAGCAGAACGAGCAACTCTGTTCCTCCTTTCCTCCTCCTCCTCTCTGCTGCAATCCCCAGCAGGTGCCGGCTTACAGGGGAGGAAGGGTTAACCCGACAGGAGATCGCACAGCTAATGTTCACACGATGTAGGTGAAATCCCTGCTGCACCATCAGGCAGAATGAGGGCTGCTGCGCGGCCTACTCCGCTCCCAACCAGCTCACGCACGCAGTCTGGGGAACCCACTTTATAGGAAACCCTCCTTCCGGAACTGCTCCTGCAGGATGTCTCTGTATTCGTCGAAGCCTCCCTCGATGCGCTGCACGGTGCCGTTGCCGCACACCCACAGCTCGTGGCACACCAGGCGGATGAAACGCTCGTCGTGGGAAACCAGGATCAAACCGCCCTAGAAGAAAACGGATGAAGAGTGCCTCAAACCAGTGTGGGGGGGTAATCTCTGGTTCACCAACCATACCAGCCCCCTCCTCCGCCCCAGCGTTCCTACAGTCTCGGCACTCCTGTCCATGTGGCAGCACCCGTCTTTCTTACCGCAGGACCTGCTTTGCATTATGTAACCTGATCTTCAATGTAAAGTCCTGGGAAACGTTACATTGGCCATAGCTGAATGCAAAACTGACTGGCTGGGGGATTCTGGGAGTTGTAGTCAAACATCTCAAAGGTGATAGATCGGGGAAGGCTTATAAAGAGGGTCTGTGATTAAGCAGTTGGTTACTAGAGACAGGACCACTCCTTTTGTGGTTTTCAGGTTGTGGGATTCCCTCCCCAGAGGGGTCTGGCCAGCCCCCTCTCCTCCCTTTTAAAAGACCAGTTAAGGCTATCCTACTCAGAAGAGGGTATCCGTCTTAAATTTCTGCTTATGTGTGGCATCTTTTGTTTGCCCCCTCCTCTTCTGACGGGCGTTCAACGTTTATGTATGCTTATAAGAATTAATGGCTAAATTTGCTTGTTTTCCTGTTCCCACCCCCAGCCCTTTATCTTTCTGTATCGTTTCTATTATATTGTAAGCCTGCAGTCAGGGCTTGGTTTGTTTTTCAATCTTTATACAGAGCCAACCCCAACCCCCATTACGATTATTATAAATCTAAACCAACAATGCATCATTTAAGTTTGAGAAAAACATGTTCTGTTTCTAACTGTAATTCGGTACCTTACTTTTGCACCACTGAGAAGAAAAAAAAGCTGGGGGCCAATTCTATCTGGACTCAGGTAAAGGACGCTCCATCACCAGGAAATAAACACCTTCATGCCGACAGGCCCGACTTAGCAAAGCATTTCTGAGGGAACGGAAATTGGCACTGTGGCTGTCCTGTGCAGCAATTTGGATGGCTTTTAAAAGGGGGTTGGATAAATTCCTGGAGGCGAAGGCTATCCATGGCTACCAGCCCTGATGGTTGAGTGCCATCTCCAATATTCGAGGCAGTAAGCCTGTGTGCACCAGTTACTGGGGAACATGGGTGGGAGGGTGCTGTTGCACCATGTCCTGCTTGTTCATCCCTGGCCGATGGCTGGATAGCCACTGGACTAAATGGACCCTTGGTCTGATCCAGCATGGCTCTTCTTAGGTTCTTAATTACTACTGCTGCATTCTCACCAAAGGAAGGGGAAGTCATTCCTCCCAGAATAGAATGAGGGCAAGGGTGCTTTACCCATCATGCCTTTTATGGGAGGGTGAGGGCAAACCTGGGTTACTGTAACCTTCTGGTGAGAGGATCTGGTTGGGAGTTTTATGTTCCAGTAAGAGCGAGAGGCACCCATGTTATGGTTTTGTTTTTTAAAAAATACTTTGAGAAATGGATGGTTTAGCCTATTTTTATTGTTTGCTGTAGTCTCAACTGACCTCTCTGTATTTTGTGGATATTGGCTTGTTGCTCCTATAAGCCCCTTTAAGAGCCAGTTTGGGATGAAATGTGGGGAATAAATCTATGATAAGAGAAGATGTGTGCGCGTGTGCATATCTGTCCATGCTGTAGTGCCAAGAGGTGAAACTTAGATACCTGAAACTTGCTATGCATATTAAGGGGACACTAGGGCTATCTGGTTTTCAAAACACATTTATTTATTTATTTATTACATTTCTATACCACCCCATAGCCGAAGCTCTCTGGTCGGTTTACAAAAGTGATGGAATTAATTGTAATCAATTTTAATTATCCATGTGGTTGAAGTCTGCAGTACCATCTTCAGCCACTAGGGGCAGATTTCCCTAACCAGCACATAGCTTTGCAGTGCATACAATTAGAAGCCAGGGGAAATCACTAGGCTGAGGGTCAGAGTTATACACCTGCCCCGACATCCTGCTGTGGGGCATTCTCGCCCTCAAGGGAATGGAGGAGACAGACCCCTCCATCAGGGGCGTGCCTTGGCAGGGGCCATGCCTTGGGGCTTCCAGGAGGCATGGCTTTACTCAGACAGCTGTGTAAGTTGGGACAAAGGGCTCTTCCATGTTGTGTGAAATCGGGTCTGCTTTATAGAAATAGACATTTCCTGGGAGCAGTGTAACTGCTCAGCATTGCTGATAATGGGAAGAAACAGGAGAGAGAGGCTGCAGACTGGGTGTGTGTCCAGATACAGACTAAACGGCCACGTGGATGAAGACTCACCCGGAAATTGTTGAGTGCCTTCGCCAGGGACTCAATGGTCTCCATGTCAAGGTGGTTTGTCGGCTCATCCAAAATGTAGAAGTTGGGGCTGGAAGGAGAAGGAAATGTAATTAATCCGACACTGACCTGGTAGGATCCCAAAGCAAGCCTTAAACGTACATCCCTGCTGTCCTGTAACATTAACAAGGCCAGAAACCCCAGAGGTTGCCCAACAGTTTTTACACAGGGCTCCCTTTGGCCATGAGTCCAGCACTGCACAAGAATGGGACCCTCCCAAGGTGCTCCGGGAGGTGTTTGCATGGCCCAATGCTAGGCAAGGGCACCTGCCTTGGGTGGAGAGGCCATAACTCAGGGGCAGAGCAAACGCTTTGGATGTGGAAAGCTTCAGGTTCAACACCTGACGTGGCCAGCATAAACAGGGCTGGGAGAAAGCTCTGCCTGAGACCCTAAGGGATCACTGGTCTGACTGGTAGCTCACTAGATCTTGGGTTCAAAACATGCTACTACACAGTAGCACATCAGCAAAGTGCAAGTGCTTAGCACATGGCACGATGTTCTGAAAGAAAACACGAGGCTTACCAAGGCATGGTCATTTGGGCAAAAGCCACTCTGCTTTTCTGACCTCCAGACAGGCTGGCAACAGGGCGGACTGCGAGCTCTCCAGAGACTCCATAGCACCCCAGCTGATGGCGGTACTCCTCTTCTGTCTTCCCTGGAACCCACACACAGAAAGAAGGTGTCAAACTCCTGGAGCACAGGCCTAGCAATAGCTATTAGGCATGATAGCTAAACAGCATGGGATTACAGAGATGCTGCAGCATCCAAAACAAAGCAGGAAGGAAATTCACATAAATGATTGCACACGAACTGGAGTTAAGAGCTAGGAAAGAAGACCCTAAGCTATTAGGGTCTGGGGGGAAAATGAGCCAGACAGTGTCTTTTTGGTTATCACGTTCCTGTGCATCTGACCTCAGGTGGAGGAAGGTAGGAAGAAGCAGGCACTTGGGGCTTCCTGATAATTAACTGGAAAATCGAACAATTCACACGTGAACAAAAGACGCCAACTAGGTGCAGTATCAAAAATATGTTTATCTCTTTTTGAAATGCTGTAAACCACTATACACCTTAAAAGGATTGAGGGGGAGGGAGAGCAAAGGATTAACTGCCTCCATGCATGAGGTTTGCTAGAAGTAGGGGTCGCTGAAAGCCAATGAGATACATTTATCCCTTCCACAAACCCATCCTGATTTTCATCATGTACCTAAGCAGCCACATAGGAAAGCCTAAAGCTTACCTGGGAACCGCTTTGCTAGTAACTCTGTGGCGCTGATGTCCAGATCCAGCTGATCCACATGGTGCTGACTGAAATAGCCAATCTTAAGATTCCTGCCAAGCCAGAAAAGTGAATTAGGGAGAAAGCACAATTATAGTCAGCAATTTTCCTGGGGAGAACCTCCTGTTACTGAAAAGGCCAAAGAAAAGGAATGTTTTCCTTCCTTCCCTCCCTGTGTTGTCTCCTGCCCCTGAGGGACTATAAAATACAAATTGCTACTCCTCCACCTGCTTAAGGTAACCAGTTGCCCACAACATTTCCATGCCAGGGGTAACAAAGCAGGCGCTGCCGGCAATCCGAGGTCGACTCCCATTTTTTCTACTCTAGTCACGACTTTTAATTCTTCCCCTTTGTCTTTATCTATAATCAGGGGTAGAACAAGCTTTGGCTTGACTTAACAACCAGCCCTTATTTCTGATCACCACCAATTTCCCCTGACAAGTCTTCTGGACTGCAGAGAACTGGGGAGGGGTGGGTATAGCAAAAGATTAACTTTTATTGAGAACGAAGAACCAGGGAGGGGTGGATAAAGCAAAGGATTAAAGATTATCCTTTCGTGTTTCAATATCTTAGGTGTTTTTTCAAAGCAAAGAAAAAAAAAGTCCATTCATGGCTGTTTGCAGAAATAACATAAAACAATTAGAAGGTATAATACAAACATAAAACCTGAATTGAGACTAGCAATCCCCAAAAGATAATATAAAATAATAAGCAGAGACAGTTTAAAAAACCAGCCCAACATTAAGTAAAAGCAAACTAACTAAAGAGGGGACCAAACATCTATCTCGTGGGAGGGAGTTCCATAAAGATGGGGCCACCACGGAAAAGGCCCCATCTCTTGTGCCAATCTAATTGACCTAGACGCTGGGCCTGAGAGCAGGATCACCGCAGCTAATCTTAGGTCCTGGGCAGGTTCACACAAGTCTAGATAGTCCTTCGTATAACTTGGCCCCAACCTGTTTAAGGCAGGGGTGGAGAAACCGTTATCAGAGAGCTCCGGCTATTGGGCGGTATAGAAATGTAATAAATAAATAAATAAATAAATAAATAAATAAATAAATAAATATCAGCCTGAAGACTGAATTCCAATCTCGGACAGATCTTGGGACACATTCAGCAGGTGGGGCCAAAGGCAAAGTGGACATTGCCAAAACATCATTATTCCTGATTTTAAGCCTACTCGGAAGTAAGCAGAACAAGGCTTCTGCAGGTCTACTCAGACATCAGGAAAAACTTCCTGACTGTTAGAGCAGTACGACAATGGAACCCATGACCTAGGGAGGTTGTGGGCTCTCCCAAACTAGAGACATTCAAGAGGCAGCTGGACAACCATCTGTCAGGGATGCTTTAAGGTGGATTCCTGCATTGAGCAGGGGGTTGGACTCGATGGCCTTAGAGGCCCCTTCTAACTCCTCTATTCTATGATTCTATGAAATAAGCAGGCCTAAATCAACTCAGCAGCACTTTCAAAAGCATCCCAAGTACCAAGCCTTTGCATGTGTATTCAGATGCAAGTATGAGCAACATGTCTACCCACAAATAACCAGGACAAGCCTCAGAAGTAGGCAGGTCTAAATTACTCAGCAAGTTCCTCCCCAAATTCTGCCTCCCTCCCCTGTAGGGAAAAGCTCAAATGTCCGACCAGCAGCTGATAGGCCATCAGAGCTTTTCCCTATTAGAAGAAGGGCCGGAGTGTAGAGAAAGAGTTGATGGGTTGGATGTATTTCGTGTATTTCACATACCACACTCCAGTTCCAATAAGATCTGAATTTTAAAAAAATTCAATAAGGGGCCATGGAAGTTTATGTTAATGAATCTAAAAGAGAAACAGTACAAGCCATTTGAGAAGAAAGACAGGTGTTTGGAGGACATGAAGAGGAGCTTTGCCAAATGCAGAAAGACTGACACTTGGGCCATCTCTAGACCTCAGGTTTATCCCTGGATCGTCCAGGAGTCAAACCTGTTCATCTAGGTGACACACAGGGGATCCAGTGCTCAGGCAGGGGCAAACCCTGGATGATCCAAGGATAAACCTTAGGTCTAGCTGTGGCCTTGGTCTCTGGCAGCTCCTGTAATGTCCCGAGATTTTAGCCGGAACTATCTACAACATTTTCAGAGGCCTTTCCCCCCTCTGCAACCATAAGGACTAGAAACTTGGTTTCGTAGTTATCTAAAAAGCCTGAACGTTCCCAGGATTCATATTTCAGGGTTTGAAGCAGCTAAATTGTAATTCATACTATCGCTGGAACCCCGCTGGAGGCTTCTCCTGGGCAGACAGCAACACAAAGCACATAACCCAAATGCCTATTGGGAACTCAGGTTGTTTTCAGAGCTCAGCAACGAATCAGCAGCTTTCTGTAGTTTCACCTCTCCAACCGACTCCCCCATAACTCTGCCAAGCCCCCTTATTCGTGCGGAAGCTACCTGTGAGCGTGCCTAATCCCTTGCACAGGTGCCAGGTCTCCCATCAGGATCTTCAACATAGTCGACTTGCCAGCTCCATTTTCTCCTACCTAAAGGAAAGGACGAAAGAATGAATGGAGACATCTTCCAGAGCTCTGTTCTTGGGTCTGAGGGTTTGGAGAGCAGGGAACAGGCAATGCATTGCACGCTGAAAAGCCCTGGTCAACTATCATCTCAGCCTAGGCCTGCTTAGCGCTATGCAATCCTACACTTTTCTTTTTAAGATAACATGAACTAAAGCTAAGTAGGCCAAAGCAGGGCCCAAAATGCAAGAGTATATGAAGCATGTCAGAGACGCTACACCCAAGTGGCAGCCAGGCAAATACACCAGCCAATTAGAGAATCAAACCAAGCTAGCTGCGGTTAAATTACAGCAAGAGCAGTAAACATTTAATCCCAGCATCTCATGCTTTTTGTGAAAAATATAGATATTAGCGATCTGGCTGCAAGGTGGCAGCCAAATGCAAGCAGAGTTCTTGAGATATTTATAGACACACCAGTGATGCTTCCCCTTCTGCAGAGGGGCCTGAATGTCACCGGCTTGTTAAGTATCTTCCTTTCGAACTTCATTTTTGAACATGGTTATTATTGTCTGAATCATTTAGAAACCCTCTGGACTGAATTAGCATCCCCGATGCCCAATTCCTTGGGCATATGGTTCTGCTGGGCCATATGGCACATTGGTTTTTTCCACCAATGACATTCCCCACCTCCTGGACCTGTCAGAAATATTTTAAGGTGGTTTCCTGCGTTGAGCAGGGGGTTGGACTGGATGTCCTTATAGGATCCTTCTACTATTCTATGAGCCCCAACTCACAAAGAATGGATGTCTAAAGCATGGCATGTTATGATCACACAAAAGCCGACTTGTCAGGTTCATGAGGCTAAAATGCAGGGGAACTTCTCTTCTTCTCTGCATTTGCCAGCCTTACCCAATATGGTGGCCATTACACGTGCTGGACTACAACTCCTAAAATTCCTGATCATTAGCTATGCTGGCTGGGGCATATAGGAATTGTGTCCCAAAATATGTGGCGGTCACTAGGCTGCCTACCCAGACATTTTGTGAAATCAATTCCACCTGATTTCTGAGTGGCCGGATTTTACTTTGTAAAATTTATTGTTCTGTTGCGCCTATTTAATTTTGGTCATCTTTCTGCCGGAGTCTGAAATTAAAGACAAAGCGAATCCCCCTTCCTTACCACACAGATGCGGGAGTCCAGGTCGGCAGAGACCGAGAGGGAGCGGAAGATGTGGTTATTGGGCTCATAGTAAAAGTCCACTTCATCCAGCTGCAAGATGGGAGGAGAAAACTTTTCAAAGCCATCTGGGAACCTGCGGCAAGGAGGACAAGGGAACGGAGTGCAAAAGGCAGTTAGCAAAGGGCCAGGCCCCCGCAAGGCAGAGAAACAACCCCTGTGTTATTTAGTGCTCCTAGCACAGGGTTGGCCCTACGTAAAGGGAGACAGGAGCAGGCAGAGGGAACATCAGGGCCTGCTCCTGTTGGACTCGTCCCCCTCCTCCTCCTGGGCTAATTGATATCCTGACCCTGCGGGGAAGAAGGAGAGAAGGAGGCGGGAGCAGGCAGAGGGAACAGCAGGGCCTTCTCTCCGTTGGTCTGCCCCTTCTTCGGGATATGAGAGGTGGGAGCAGGGCCATCCTACCAGCCCTACCGATAGTCTCATTAATTTCCCCTTCCCCTCTCCTTCCCTTCCCTTCTCCTCGTCTTGTTTAGATTGTAAGCCTGAGGGCAGGGACTGACTCCTTTGCTTACTGATTCTAAGCCGCTCCGGGAGCCTTTTTTGGCTAAGGACGGGATAAAAATGCAATGAACACTAATATAAAATAGTTGGTGGTAGTAATACTTTGCAAGGTATGTTTACCGTTTAGACTGCTTCTGTGCTCAAGGCACTTTGCATGTATTGGTAGGGTATAGCAGGGACGAAAATCCTCTTTCAGGCCAGGGGCCAACCGTAATGTTGGAGAAGCTCTCAGGGGGCCACGTTCCAGGGGTGGGCGGGGCTGAAGACAAATGGGGCGGGGCCAAACTCACTGGGGTATTTTAGCTTAAAGCTCTTCTTGCCAGGGACTAAGCCTTAAGAGAGGCATTTCCACCTCTCAGAATGGAGGAAAACTGCACAACAGCCAGAAAATTACCAACTGATTGGTGGTTAGGGAAAAGGGGCGGGACCTTCTGAAGAATTCTGGAAGGCTGCATTTGCCCCCGACACACACACCCCGGGCCTGAATCCAGCTTTGCAGAATCTGCACCCCTGTGGTCTAGTCGAAGGCACATGATGCAGCCACCCGGCTGATGCTAAGCAGGCCTGGCCAGTGCCTAGATCGGAGATTGCCTGAGAACGCTGCCTGGAGTTCCACTGAATAAAGGCTCTATATCTAAACTAAATAACTAAATAATGTTATCCTGTTGCAATCCTTACAATAAACTACTTAGGCAGCCGTTTTTTAATTATTTATTTCTGTCTTGTAAAATAGGGAAGTGAGTCCAAGAGTAAGAGAGGGCCTTGCCTAAGGCCACCTGGTGAGTTCATGACGGGGTTTAGATTTGAGCGAGATTTCCCGACTCCTAGGTCCATCTCTTTGGCTATTACATTGCACCAGTTCTCTAGGATACTTAGGGCGTGAGGAGGAGGAGGAGGAGGCGGAGGCTGTGTCTGGGGCCCAACACTGCAACACTGCAACATCTCAAGAAAGAACTTGCAGAAGGGCAGCGTGAACGAAATGATTGCTACACAGCTAGCACATACCTCTTGGGGCACTGGCAAAAGTAGCCCAAAGAGATGTCCCACTCCTTCGAAGTAGAGAAGGAGATGCAGACAATTTGCAGTCTGTCTGTGCACCCAAGAGCCCACAGTCAAGATTCTGCATTCGAGCTCTATGAAAAGTCCCTTTGACAGAACCTTCCACAGCTATTAACGAAAGAGGGGCGGAGGGGGGGAGGAAAATCAAACAATCCAGAGATAAGAACTTTTGGAAGAGTGGAAGAAGAGAAAGGATCATAGAATCATAGAACCGTAGAGTTGGAAGGGGCCTAAAAGGCCACCCCCACCCGCCCACCCACCCACCCACACACAGAAGCCCTGCTATTACCGTGAACATACCAAGGTGAGCAATTCCAACCAAGAATCTGACACCTTGCAGCCAAGTTTCAGCTTCCTCCCAAATTCCGCCAATGCAAGCATCTAACTCACTCATGTGCTGAGCGTAACACACTGTTGTCCAATGCAAGTTCCTAAACCAGCTGATTCACGGCTGACTTGAATTGATTGAACACAGGGTTTGCAAGATCAACCAACTCTCGAACCAGCAGCCGTGAAGTGAGTAGTGTTCTTGACTTTGAGAAGGCAGAGAGGGGAGTGGCTCTTGTTTGGGGGGGGGGGGGGGGAACGGACTGCTGCCTCTCCCCTTCCCCTGCAAGAAGAAAGAGCTATGCTGCCCCATTTCCATTAAGAGTCACTTACTTCATTATCACCTCAGATTCTTTGTCCACAGGCTTCAGTTTTGGCCTAACAAACAGACAAAAAAAGGTCAGGCCCATTACAATAAAGAGGGGTTAGGTATCAGGGGATGAGCCCACCTGCAGCAATTTAAAGGTAAAGAAGTCTGTATACAGTTGCTGGGGAACATGGGTAGAAGAAGGGTGCTATTGCACCATGTTCTATTTATTTATTTGTTGGTTGGTTGCATTTATATCCCGCCTTTTTTCCTCCAAGAAACCCAAGGCGGCGTACATAATCCTCCTCCTCTCCATTTTTATCCTCACAACAACCCTGTAAGGTAGGTTGGGCTGAGAGTCTGCGACTGGCCCAAACTCACCCAGTGGGTTTCCATGGCAGTGTGGGGACTAGAACCCGGATCTCCAGACTCCCAGTCCAACACTTTAGCCACTACACCACACTTGTGGGTCCCTGGTTGGCAGCTGGTTGGCCACTGTGCGAACAGAGTGCTGGACGAGACGGACCCTTGGCCTGATCCAGCAGGGCTCCTCTGATGTTCTTATGGGAAGTCCACAAGCAGAGCACCTCCCTTGGAAACAACCATCTCTACCCTAGATTCACTGGGCTGTTCCCTTCCCATGTCAAAGTTCTCCAACCCTGCCCCAGGAGTGGACCTCCAGATGTTTTGGCCTACAACTCCCTTGATCCCTCCCTTCTGGCTATGCTGGCTAGGGCTGATGGGAGTTGTAGGCCAAACTATCTGGAGGGCCACAGGTTGCCCAGCCCTGGTCCAGGCCTTCAAAAATCAAGGAGGTCGGCCAGCTTCCCTTCGCTCAGGATGGAAAGCACTATTTTCCATCTCTATTTCCCCCATTTATGGCAAGGCAGGAGGCTGGCCTGGTTTCCTGAAATTCAACCCAGTAACTGGCAGGTGGGGAATGAAGGGCGGAGGGGAGGGAGAGAAAGTGGGGCTCTCCAGCTGTGGAAATTCCAAAGAAGGAATCTTGTCCAAGAAGCTTCATTCCCTTTGCGGCTCCCCCTCCCCCCCTTTATAAACGGCCGCTGCCGTTTCCAGCTCTCCAGATCACCATCTGTAGATCCTGCACTTCTCCGCCCCCCAGCTAGAACTGGGCCATCCAAACACGTGCCAGTGATATCGTACTCTCTCCCCCCTGTCCAATGCATGCCCCAACTGGGACGGATACTTACAGCTTCTCCAGCAGTTTGAGTTTGCTCTGTACTTGAGACGCCCGATTGGCGTTGTAGCGAAACCGATCAATAAAGACCTGTAAGAGAAGAGAAGATCAGAGCCTCTCCAGCGGGAGAAGCCCCCCATGGCAGAGCCTGGGCCACCAAATCATGGATTTCCTCCTTGCTCCAAGCCATCTTTATTTACACAAGAACATCCTGGTGGTTTTAAATGGGATGCTGTGACGGCACCGACCTTATACCGAAGGCCTTGCCTAGCACACCCTTCTCAAGCCAAGCACTGCCACTTCAACAACCGGAGGGTAGGGTAAAACACAACCTTTTCCTCACATGAGAGGGTAAAGGCTAGAATCTGGAAAGGTTTTACTGTGTATGTAATAAGCTGATATTTATTTATTTAGTTTATGATAGTAACTGTAGAGCAGGTGATAAAGCCATGCAGACACATGTGGTTTGAGGTAACAAAACAAAATAAAATGTTTATTTTTGTTTAACAGATCTTGATTACTTTAAATGCAAGTTAACCTGCTTAATCTACTAGTTCTAATAAAAACAGTCATCTCAACTCTCTTAAAATCATATCTCCGTTCGCTCTCCACACCACTGGATATTCTAAACTAAACGAACCCTAACGCCTCAGCTCCCTTAACTCTCACTTAAACTAAAACTCACAATCTCCTCAAGCCAACCTATTTATACCCCTCCCTCCCCCTCTCTCACCGCATCATAAAATGCGGGCTGGATGAGGGCTAATGAACTGAGACTGAATCCTGGCAAGACGGAAGCCCTGTGGGTGAGTGGTTCCCGAGTCCGCGAGACAGGCTCATTGCCTGTTCTGGATGGGGTTGCTCTGCCTCTGAAAGAACAGGTTCGTAGTTTGGGGGTACTCTTAGACCCATTTCTGTCGCTGGAGGCTCAAGTAGCCGCCACGGCTCAGAGTGCCTTTTACCATCTTCGGTTGGTTCGCCAACTACGGCCTCTCCTGGACAGGGATAGCTTGACCACGGTGGTACAGGCATTGGTAACCTCAAGGTTGGATTACTGCAACGCGCTCTATGTGGGGCTGCCCTTGAAGCTGCTCTGGAAGCTGGAGCTAGTGCAGAATGCTGCAGCTCGGCTGTTGTCTGGAGCTGCCCCTTTCCAGCATGGAACTCCTCTGCTGAGGGAGCTGCACTGGCTGCCTATTCGCTACCGGGCCAGGTTTAAGGTTCTTGTACTTGTGTACAAAACCCTAAACAACTTGGGACCAGGATACCTGAGAGAGCGCCTTCTCCCTTACCAACCTGCCTGGTCACTGAGGTCATCCGAGGGCCTGCTCCTGGTGGTTCCACAGAGATCCATCCACTGATTGGAATCCACCAGAGGAAGAGCCTTCAGCGTGGTGGCCCCCCTCCTGTGGAATTCCATGCCTCTGGAGGTCAGGCAGGTGCCAACCTTGTACTCCTTTCAGCGCCTCCTGAAAACATCTTTATTCCAGGAAGCCTTTCCTTAATATGCAGCTTTGAGTCTCTGTATTTGCTTCTTTTAAAATTTGTTTTAAGTGTTTTATTCTGGTTTATTTATTTTCATTTTATCTTTTACACCGCTCCGAAATTTTTCAATGGGGAGCGGTATATAAATATTCTAAATAAATAAATAAATAAATAAATAATAAATCATCAGCCACACCCACTCAGTCAAATATTCCGCACTCACTAGACATACAAACCCCAGACATACCTAAGGGACAGAAAGGTGGTATCGCCACAGATGCCCTTTCAAAAAAGGGCCACCTTGGACTGCACCCTTAGCCATGTATGTAATGTTGCCTAAGAAGTAGGTCAGATGTCTTTCTCCCTCTGTTGCCCAAAGCAACATGCGTAGCAGGGTTTTGAGCCGGAGCAAAATATATTCTATATACCCATAGGTACAATTCTCTATCCTGATTTAAAAAAAAAAAAACAGTTCTCATCCTAGATTACACAGAAGGTTGTAAGCCAGTGAGCCATTCCTAGTGAAAACTCAAAAATATGGGCAAGTCGGGGTGGAAAAGAGTTCCAGTCGTCCCCTTCCATCTAGTCCTGATTTTCAAAGTTTTGTCAGCCCTCTGCTACCCCAACTTTTGCCCTCCCCACCCAAAGCTTAAAATTATTGGGGAGGGGGGGAAGAAAGAATTGATCTTTGAAGTTGAACTATGCAAAATATTTAGATGCAAAGGTTGTCTGCACTGCGTGTTTTGAACACAGGCTGTTAGCTTCCTTGGAAAAGGACTTCAATTTGTTGATTTTAGGGCTGCCGTCCAATTAAATAAATCCTAATTATAGAATCATAGAGTAGTAGAGTTGGAAGGGGCCTATAAGGCCATCGAGTCTAACCCCGCCCCCGCCCCCCGGCCCAATGCAGGAATCCACCCTAAAGAATAATTCTATAACTTCTAACCAATGACCAAATCTGCATTCGTTTGCATGCTAAAGGGGGGGGGGGGGAAATAAGATACTTCCTTTGCTTTTAGATGATGCACGCAGATGTTACAGCAGGCAACAACTGAAGAGAGACGTTCTCCCATGCAGGGCAGAGAATGGCCGCATTCGGACCATTGCAGTGGGGGAAGAAACCATCGTGGCTGCTCCCCACACGCGTGCGACCGCCATTTGAATTATTCCCCACACTTCAAGGCACGGCTTGTAAGGTGGGGGCGATGGCTCCCCCTCCCGACTTGTAGATGTCATGGCAACCCAAGCTGCAGGCCAATGGCAGAGGCAGCCCCCACAATGGTTGATTCCCCTGCTGCGATCAACCAAACCCAGGCAATGCCTCTTTGGCACCCGCCACCCGCCGTTACTCATAGGGCAGGGCTGGGTGTGCGCCGAGGCCCATCGCTAGCCCTTCGCACCTGGATGTGCTCCCGATACTGCTGCTGGGCCTCGTACTCGCGATGCTGGTTCTTCAGCCGCTCTTCTTTGATCTTGACGAAGTTCTCAAAATCACCGCGGTAGCTGTCCAGCCGCTGGGAGTGGAGGTGAATGACGTCGGTGGCCACGGCATTCAGGAAGTTCCGGTCGTGGGACACCACCAGGATGGTCGACTGCCACGTCTGGAAGGGCCAGCAAAACAAAAAGGGACCTTAGGCTCGCAGGCTGGAGCTCTCCCCCAGATCAGAGACCCAAACTAGTTCTCAAAGAGAGCCGCAAGCGCAGCCTCGAACCCATCAAAACACAAAGCAAAACCTCTCCACGGTTCTGAATACTATGACCTGGTTCACACAATCAAATGGCCCACCGCGGCGGGCTGCAATGCATGCAGGCGGCCATTTTGCATACTGAACGCCTGTTGTGTCATGCGAACCTGGGGACTGTGGGTTATGTGAGGTTTCTTTAGCCCTCACATAACCCACAATGCCCAGGTTCGCGTGACGCAACAAGCTGCATCCGAGTGTTGAATATTAAAAACGGTGGCATGCGCGCACTGCAATCCACCGTGGCTTAGCCCATGGTGAGCTGTTTGATTGTGTGAACCGGTCCTATGTCTTTTGCCATCAACTGCCACACGGACCTGCAGATAGCTCTCCAGCCAGATGATCGCCTTCACGTCCAGCATGTTGGTCGGCTCTGGAAGGAAACAACAAGGGACGCAGTTGTTAAGGGGTGATGGCAATTAAAAACATGGAACACTATCCATTTTCCAAACAGGAGCTGAGAGCCCTGGCCAACTGGGGCTATAGGTCTGTGGTAAAGCATAAGCAGTACACATACACGTCGTGGGTTCTGTCCTCCCAAATCCTCCTGTGTAGGCATCTTAACTACCACAAGCAGGGAAAGCCTACCTGGAGATCTACTACCAGTCAGTAACAAGCTAGCTGAGCCACTGAACTGAAGGTGTAGTTCCACTACATTTCCCTTGGGGAGACCCATCGCCACATGCAAACCACGACTTGGTCAGGCCACAGACAGCCTTAACGGGCGCTTGCCTGATTTGAATGTCGTGACAAACTGGAGAACAGAAGGTCGAGGGGAGACATGATAGCACTCTTCAAATACTTAGGAGGTTGTCACACAGAGGAGGAGGGCCAGGATCTCTTCTGGATCCTCCCAGAGTGCAGGACACGGAAGAATGGGCTGAAGTTACAGGAAGCCAGATTCCGGCTGGACATCAGGAAAATTTTTCTGACTATTAGAGCAGTATGACAATGGAACCAATGACCTAGGCAGGCAGTGGGCTCTCCCACACTGGAGGCCTTCAAGATGCAGCTGGACAGCCATCTGTCAGGGATGCTTTAAGGTAGAGTCTTGCAATGAGCAGGGGGTTGGACTCGATGGCCTTACAGGCCCCTTCCAACTCTGCTATTCTATGATTCTAACTGGGCATGTTTAGTCTGGAGAAGAGAAGACTGAGGGGAGACATGGTAGCACTCTTCAAATACTTAAAAGGTTGTCCCACAGAGGAGGGCCAGGATCTCTTCTCGATCATCCCAGAGTGCAGGACACGGAATAATGGACTCAAGTTAAAGGAAGCCAGATTCCAGCTGGACATCAGGAAAAACTTCCTGATTGTTAGAGCAGTATGACAATGGAACCAGTTACCTAGAGGGGTTGTGGGCTCTCCCACACTAGAGGCCTTCAAGAAGCAGCTGGACAACCATCTGTCAGGGATGCTTTGAGCAGGGGGTGGGACTCAATGGCCTCATAGGCCCCTTCCAACTCTACTATACTATGATTTTATTGTTAGAGCAACCTGGAGATGGATGAGGGAATCCACACAGGAGAGGGAAGGAAGATCATTCCAACTGAGTCTGAATTATGCACTACCTTCTTCCACCCTCCACATCTTTCCAGAAGAGACTTACCATCAAGCAGGAGGAGGTCAGGCCTGAAGATGTTGCAACAAGCAAGACAGGGGGAGCAGGCATGAAAGGGGGGCGGGGAGAGAAAGAAACAAACAGCGTCAATACTGTGGCTCAGTTTAAAGGTTACCGCGGTAATTTTGATGGTGTTATTTTTTTTACAGCGCCTTCTGTGGAACAGCGTGGCAATATCTGGAACACATCCCCAAACCAACGCTGGCTGCCCCCAACCATATTTAGTAGTTTTTGCAGGAAGGTCCTAGAATTCCTGCTCCACCTGGGCTGTTGTAAAATTCTGTATGACACACCTGGGAAGCCTACAACTTACTGCTCAGGTAATCCCAAATCCTATAACTGGAAGATTCAAATCTAGCAATAAAAAACAACAACAACCCTGCATAAAACTTAAATTTATATACTTCATTATAGCTGCACTTTTATTGGCTTTTTTTTAAAAAAACCCCCAAAAACACTGCATTTGAAGCTAGAAAAAATGAAGTTGGAATTCAAAGAAAAGGGAATTGGAGACAAGAAGTTTAGGGACCAGGACTGAAGATTCCTCTCTGATTCCACTGGAAGACCTACTCAGCCACTTTATGGTTTCTAAGCTTGCAGCACAAAATGACCAGTTTTTTGGGGGTGGGGGTCACCAAAACCATGAGATGTAAACTCTACCTTGTTCTTTAAACAATGGCTATGTTTGGAGGCATTCTGAGAAAGCCGGCAAGCTGTCGGTGTGCAAAATTGCTCTACCATCATTTCCTCCTTCACTTTCATGTTATTAAAATTGTGATCAGATGTCATTTTCTGGGTGCTCCTATCATCAAAAGTTTAGGCAGGTGGCAACTGGGGGAGAAAGGGGCATTCTCGAGGGGTGGGGTCCTAACTCTGGAACAGTCTCCCAAGGCCAAGTCACTTGGCACCTAAACTACAGACCTTTAGGCACAAGGCCAAGAACTTTTTATTTGCCCAAGCTTTTTATGATTAGTACATTTGATGTTGCTGTGTTATGGTGGTTATTATTATTATTATTACTACTACTGATGTTTTGCTCAGTGTTGGCTGGTGTTTTATTAGAGGCCAATTATTTAAAATGGCTGTTTTTAACTAAAGTTTGAAAATCATCTCAAAAAGAGTTTGTAAGGTAGGATATACATATTAAAATAAAACAACTCTATGAGGTTGATTATCATCAGATTGGTATCTCACCCTACTGCAAGGAACTAAGGATGGCATAGATGGTGCTATATAAATAAATAATAATAATAACATGGGCTGCGCAGAGTTTTGAACTTAGGTCTCCTGCAGCCCTGTATAATTCCAGAACGATCGTGCTACGTTACACTGACACATTCATGTTAGAATGAATGGCAGTGATTTGGCCAAAGCTGTCCAAAACACAAGTGCAGCCCCCCACCCCACCCCACCCCACCCCACCCCCACCTTTAAATGCAGGAATTTCCTTGCGTCAATATATACAGCTGCGCATATTGCTAGATCCGGAATGGGGAACCTCCGGCCCATTTGCCAGACACCCCACAGCAGCTGCCCATCGCGGACCGCCATTTTCTTTCCCAGGCCCTGGCCTTTCTCCCAGCAGGGAAAAGCAATTCCCTCCAATCAACAGCTGATGAGAGAGAATAGCGTTTTTGTTTTGTTTTTCCTGCTGAGGGCTGAGAAAGGGAGTGATTTGGTGCTGCTTACCCCTGAGAGGTTTGTCCTACTTACTTTGGAGTAGGTTTAAAATTGGTAAGAATCACAAGGGATGCTTTAGGGTGGATTCCTGCATTGAGCAGGGGGTTGGACTCGATGGCTTTGTAGGTCCCTTCCAACTCTGCTATTCTAAGATGCAGTGGTGGCCACCAATTTGGATGGCTTTAAAAGGGGGTTGTATAAATTCCTGGAGGAGAAGGCTATCAGTGGCTACTGGCCCTGATAGTTACGAGCTACCTCCAGTATCTGAGAAAGTAAGTCTGTGTGCACCAGTTGTTGGGGAACATGGGTGGGAGGGTGCTGTTGCACCATGTCCTGCTTGTGGGTTCCTGGTCGACAGCTGGTTGGCCACTGTGTGGACAGAGTGCTGGACTAGATGGACCCTTGGTCTGATCCTGCATGGCTCTTCTTATGTTCTGGCCCCACTCTCTCTGCCTTTGGCCCTGCCCACAGATAAAATGCACACCCCTAGACCGTTCCCAGATTGGAATTTGGCCCTTGGACTGAAAAATAATAATCCCCCACCCTTGTCCTATACTCTTCCTTTCTATGGGCCCAATTCTCTGAGATTATTGATTCAAGCTAGTTTGAAGTCCACCAGTACCACCATCAGTGCAGTTTCTGGATACGAGCCTGAATACAGCTGAATCAACAAGACATACTTGGCAAAGAGGGCACGAGCTAAAGCCAGCCTCATTCTCCAGCCTCCGGAAAATTCTCTGGGGAGAAGAACAAAGGAGTCGTCAGGTTCCCTGTGCCAAGGGGCCACCAGTCTGCCTACAGATACAGCCGGTACCTTCAAGATTCTCAAAGGTGCAAGAGTGTAGGTCAGAGATGCCTCAGTTCAATTTACTTTCTGCTCCCACCCCGGCTGTAACATGAGGCCACCAAGCTTCTTATCACCTGGTAGCCTCCTGCACCTAGTCACAGCCAAGGTGGAAGAACCCCCGCCCCTCCCCTGGACTCCAACAGGAAAAATCCAGTCTCGGATAGAGACCACTTACTTGGTTGTCTGTTGCTGCATCTTCGTGCTGAACCCCAGCCCAGCCAGAATAACAGATGCTCTGCAGAGGGGAGGAAGCAGAGATATCACTGAAAGAAGTCAATAGGTTGGGGGGGACAGAGGCAACAAGTCTTTCCCATGAAGAGAAGCGGTTACGAATCCTGCCGCATAATTTAAAGAACATTTTAAGAAACTAAAGGTGCAATCCTATGAATGTTTAGACAGAAAAAGTCCTACAACTTCTAGCATTTCCCAGATTTGTTGTTGGGTTAACTACTGGGATCTTTAGACCCTAAACAACCCAGCAGTCTGGATTTGCATAACATGGTCACAACCTCTGATTGGCCCAATTGGAGGTTGTGAGCATGGCATGTGAACCCAGACTCCTGGGTTGTTTAGGGGCTAAAGAACCCAGTAGTTAACCCAACAACAAATCTGGAAAATGCTAGAAGTTGTAGAGCTTTTTGGGGCCAATCGGAGGTTGTTTAAAGAAAGTGGAAGCAGGTCTTGCATGCATTCCCACAAATTGTGGGTTTATTAAGCCATGATTTGCCACTGAATGACCTGACCTGGTTTGCACATAACACTAACCCATGGCTCATTTAACCCATGTGTTGCTGAATTATGTGTTGCTGTGATGTGTCAACCCAGCCACGCTAACAAACCTGTTTGTTAACCATGAACACCTGAAAAGGAGGCCTGTTGCTGAGTTGAGAACCTGGATTGTTTAAACTATGGGATGTCATTACATGTGAGTCCAGAACCATGGGTTGTTTCATCAGGCTATAAAGGCAGTGGGCAAGAACTGTAAAACAAAACCAACTGCTCTACATGCCAGTGCTACAGTGCCATAACAAAGGCATTTTGGGGTACAGCAAGGGAGTGGGTGAAGGAGGAGTGAAACAAACAACCCAGGGGGAGAGAAAAAAACCCACCATTTGTTGTGTCATCTGCCAGACAAACCCTGGGTAAGGCAACAAAGGTAGGTGTGTGTGTGTGTGAGAGAGAGAGAGAGAGAGAGACACTCTCTCTCATATAATTATATTATGTGTCTGTGTGTATGTTGCTTGGAAACTGTTCTTTGTGGTAGAAAACAATGCATACATTTAGTAAATAAACACATACTCAGTGCCCTTTTGATCCAAGATGTTATACGTGCACCCTTTCTACACCTACGGGTGTAGATGGAGTGAGAGGGACGATCCCAGACTTACCTGCTTCTGGGATCGTCGCCCTCAGTCCACATGGGCCGCGCGACATCCCAAGCGTTGCGCCTGTCGCAGCAGCCATTTATTTTTTAAAAAAGAGGAAGAGCTGGAGCGCACTTGTGCTCCTCTGATGAGCCCCGCTACTCGCGGGAAGGAGGGAAGAAGCCGAGACGGGCGTCCTTGGGACCGTTCCGGGACCACAGGTAAAACTGGGATAACTGAGGTCTCAGTTATCCTGGGGAAATGGAGGGATCATCCTTCCCTGCTCCTGGGATTCCCTGTGCATCATTTGGATGCACGGGGATGATCCCTGGAAAAACAGACGGTGTAGAAAGGGCCATAGACTTAAACACATTGGACTCAGATATGAACACTTTCATTTATTATTATTATTATTATTATTATTATTTACCAGGGACAGAACTCCATTAGACAACTAAGCATGTGCCAAAAGGTGTGCATCTGCCGCTACTGAATGGAGCTTCCTCTTACCGTGCTGGGGCTTTGTCTGCCTCAATCTCTTCCAGCCCTGCATAGATTTCTGATAGCCTGGCGCCTTCAGTGCCTTCTCCCCTGAAACAGGATACAAAAACAGGGTGAATGGCAAGGGAAGCTCTGCTCCGCACCATAGGAGGCTGTACCTGGGCTAGGTGAGCTGGGCAGGGCACCTCAAGACCCCGTTTACCTTCCAGAATTGACCCGGGCTGTCAGCTCCTTCTCCTCCTTCAGCAGGCTCTCCCGGGTCGTGTCGCACTCCAGCACACTCTGCAGGGCCGGCGTATCGTCCCCCGCCACTTCCTGCTCCACGTGGAGGATGCTGATGTGCGAGGGGATGCGCAAGCTGCGGCTGGCCATCATCTTCAACAGTGTCGTCTTGCCCAGCCCATTCCGGCCCACCAGGCCGTACCGGCGCCCATACGCCAGGTTCAAGTCTGCGCCTGTGAGAAGGACGCTGGAACGAGAGAACATGCAGGCCTTAGGACAATCTGTGTCTCAGCTACCATCAGGACACCAGGACAAAACAGTGGGGAGATCTGAGGAAGACTGGCTGATGCCCCACTCACACCAGGAGCTGAAATGACATCGCAGCAGCTTGTGGGTGGAGCTCCAACCGGGCTAGAATGGAGCAGCAATGTTCAATAGACGCCCCAGCATCTATTGCCCTGCCTTCGATTTCTACTCACAAGCAGCAATGTAGTTACATGTTGAACCCTGACACTACCCTACACCAGGCTGCCTTCAACACTAACCCACAAGAAGAAGAAGGAGTTCTTTATTGCGTCTTAGCTAAGAACACCCCTGTGCACGGAAGACTCTGCATCTGTGAGTCAGGGGAAGTGGAGGACATTCAACATCATCAGTTGCGATGCCCTTTATATACATCCCCTAGACAAAAAGGTCTCGATTACATTCCTCGCTAACCTTTCTAACCGACCTCCCCTTGAGCAAATCTGCATCTTGCTGGATGGCAATAATGTATTTATTACTGCTCTGCTTGTAAAATTTGCCTTGGCTGCAAGTAAGCTGAGAGCGAGGCATCAAGACCATATTCAAGTATCGTAATGGGTAGCTGGAGATTTTGCCCTTTTTATATGTGCTGCTCTACTACCCCACTGGGGAGCTCTTAATTTATGTTAATGCGATTTTGTATTTTTATATTCTTGTATTTTTTGTCTATTTTTTTTAAAAAAATTATTTAATACTTCAATACAATACATACATCAATACAATAAAAAACCAATACTACATAATACATAAACTGTTACATATCATTTGATAACATATATTTTAACTTATTCTATTAACATAATAGAAGAAAGAGCAAGGGGACAGGAGCAGGCAGAAGAAACATCATGGCCTGCTCCTGTTGGACTCTTCCCCCACCCCCACAGGGCAAACTGTCATCTTGGCCCTGTGGGGAAGAAGAAAGAACAAGGGGACAGGAACAGGCAGAAGTAACATCGGGGCCTGCTCCTGTTGGACTCTTCCCCCACCCCCACAGGGCAAACTGTCATCTTGGCCCTGTGGGGAAGAAGAAAGAGCAAGGGGACAGGAGCAGGCAGAAGGAACATCATGGCCTGCTCCTGTTGGACTCTTCCCCCACCCCCACAGGGCAAACTGTCATCTTGGCCCTGTGGGGAAGAAGAAAGAGCAAGGGGACAGGAGCAGGCAGAAGGAACATCATGGCCTGCTCCTGTTGGACTCTTCCCCCACCCCCACAGGGCAAACTGTCATCTTGGCCCTGTGAGGAAGAAGAAAGAGCAAGGGGACAGGAGCAGGCAGAAGAAACATCATGGCCTGCTCCTGTTGGACTCTTCCCCCACCCCCACAGGGCAAACTGTCATCTTGGCCCTGTGGGGAAGAAGAAAGAGCAAGGGGACAGGAGCAGGCAGAAGAAACATCACGGCCTGCTCCTGTTGGACTCTCTCTCTCTCTCTCCTCCCCCCCTCCCTCCCTCCTGAACTCCTGTTCCTTGTGTGTCATGTCTTTATTGGACTGTGGGCCTGAGGGCAGGGACTGTCTTTTTTGCTAAGTGTAAGCCGCTCTGAGAGCCTTTTTTGGCTGAGGAGCGGGGTATAAATATGATAAATAAATAAAATAAATAAATAAATAATCATACTTAACATAAAAGTGCACACACACACACCACGGGATCTTATTCCTGTTTCCAAAATCTCATTGTTTCTTCTGGAGGTGCTTTCCCACTCCCATTAGATAAGACAAATTCTAGGAACTGTTTCCATATTCCCTCAAAATCATTTATTTTTATCATTCCTCGTCTAACTTTTATATTACATGTTAATTTATCATTAATAGCAATATCCCATATTCCTTTATACCAATCTTCTATATGATAATCCCCTTGAACCTTCCAATTCCTAGATATCATTAACCTTGCTGCAGTTAACAAATTCGTTATCAATTCTTTTGTCTCTTTGCTACAATTTAATTCTCCATATAATGATAACAATGCCACCATAGGTTTCTCTTCAATCTCCATTCCTAAAATTTCTTTTATCTCATTAAATACCATTTTCCACAATTTTTGTACAAATTCACATTCCCACCACATATGTAAATATGTTCCTTTTTTATTTTATTTTAAATTATCTATAATTATTCTATTTACTTTAGCTCATCTTTTTACTTGTATTTTATTTTTCTATGTCAAATTGTGATGGCTTATCGCTTTTAGCAATAAAGATTTCTTCATTCATTCATTCATTGTGTCTTAGTAAATTGCCATTATACATAAACTCACCCATAAGGGCAGCCCAAGACATTTTGCCGCCTGAGGCGAAGGACAAGACAGTGCCCCCACCTCCATCCATTCCACATACAGAAGCCGAATGGACATCAACACAGCACGGGATCCTCTACCACACATGAAATTAGCATGGGGGTACAGGGCCGACAGCCTGACGCTCTGTTCTTCAACTTCTTCCTGCTGCTCCATACACGGGGTGCCACAGCCAAGAAAACCTGCTCCCCAGTCCCTGCCTGTGTCCCTTTCCCAGATGCCTCCAGTTTCTAGAGAGCCCCAAAAGATTATCTGAGCACCGTGTGGTTTATTAAGAGACCAATGCTATTTATCTAGGCAAACAGCAGAGAAAATATTTCATAATGGATGTGCTGCAACAGGAGGTTTCTGGCCAGAAAGCCATTATTGGAACACTGGTTGGGTTAGTAGAGATCAGGATTTTGACAGTGGCAGCCCAGACGGGCTTGCTGACCCAGGATAGGGAGGAGGAAGATAGACTGGTGGACTACCATGTTAAGGGCAAGTCAGATAAGATCTCTACAGATTCAGTATTTAAAGAATTAAATATCTTTCAAGACTGGAAAACCAACTCAGAAACATGTCCTCACTCTAACTAAATTGAGCATGAGGCTAACTTTGATAGCTCCTTTTCTTTCCTTAATCTCACTCCCATCTGATCCAAGGCTGTTGCTAATTAATGAGTACTCTGACTTTGCCCCTGACATCGCCCAAGTGAAAGACAGCAGCACTGTTAAATGCTACACAATTAGGCTCTGATCTTATACCAATAGATCAATCATTGGGTATTTCACGGCAGTCCTGTCCCTTTCCAATTGAGAGTGCTGGGTGGTCAGTTGCATCCCAAACCATAGCGAAGGAAAGGAAAGGAAAGCAACTCAAGCACTTGAGTCATTGCTGACTCCTAGAGAGATGCCTGCTTTTGCTGATGTTTTCTTGGCAGATTCTGTAGCGGGGTGGTTTGCCATTGCCTTCCCCAGTCGCAGTTACCTTTCCCCCAGCTAGCTGGGTACTCATTTTACCGACCTCGGAAGGACGGAAGGCTGAGTCGACCTGAGCCGGCTGCCTGAGAACCAGCTTCCGCTGGGATCGAACTCAGGCTGTGGGGAGAGTTTCGGCTGCAGTAATTGACGCTTACCACCCTGCGCCACACGAGGCTCAAAACCATAGAGAACAGGGGGATAAAATCTATTTTGAAAACTGGCTCTCTTTGGGAGAGCCTCAAAAGATTATCTGAGCACGCAGCCAGGCTCAATTTGGAACAGGCTAGCCTTTCCCAACCGGGCGCCCTGCATCAATGGGAGTTGTAATCCCAGACAATTAGAAGGTGCTAGTCTGAGGAAGGCTAGGGTAGACCACCTTCCAAGTTCCCAGATCCCAAGCCACAAAGGACTTTAAAAGGTAAGCGCCAGCACTTTGAACTATGAACAGACCCAGACTGGGGAACAGCTGTTTTGGCACCAGCAAGACGCGCTCTCAGCCGCCAGCCCCAGCTGTGTTTTGAACTGGCAGAGGTTTCCGGGTGGCTTTCAAATGCAGCCCCACGGATAAGGCGTTGCAGTACTCTTAAGCTGGGCGAAGCATGACCAGCTGGGAGAGCCGCCTTGCAAAGCTGGCTGCCTGCAAGCCTCTCCTCCGCCAGTCTGCTAGGACTCACCGCTCACCGAAGGACACGTCGAAGTTTTCAATGCGCACGTCGTAGGACTTGTTCTTGCCAGATGTCTCCAGGCGGGTCTCCTTCTTGCTGGCAGCTTGGCTGGCAGATGCCTCTTCGAGTACCCTGCCGCAGGCATGGAACAAGAAGGCAGCATTCACGATGGGCAAAGGGAACACTTCTCCCCCTGCCCTTTTTGGGTCCCCCAGACGGCCACCCTGCCCTTTCCTTGGACTTTCCCTCTTCCCCCCGCCACTGCAAGTGGCTGATTGCTTAGCGGCTTCCCAGTTTTGGGGGAAATTTCCTCCCCCCCCCCATTCTAAAGAGGTTTACTTCTTTATTTATTTACAATATTTATAAATCAATCCCCACTCAAGAATTTCGGAGCGATGGACAAATAAATAAAAGCTGAATAAAAACACATTAAAAATACAACTGTGGCTGATTGTTAAGGGAAGGCTTCCTGGAACAACGACGTTTTCAGGAGGCGCCAGAAAGAATACGAAGTTTGCGCCTGCCTGACCTCTGGAGGCAGGGAATTCCAGAGGAAGGGAGGACCCCACACTCCCTATGGATGTGTGGTTGAGATGCTTCTCCTAAGGCTTAGTTAGGGGCAGTTAAGAGCTTTAAGCTCAATTACACCCTCTTGCCTTTGACCCGGCCCGGCCCTGCCCTGGGATGCATTCTCCAAGAGTTTCTCTGGAAGAGAATTCAACACCCCTGGATTAGATCGGCTGCATCTCCCTTCCCAAGCACTACAAAACCAGGGCTCACAGAGACGGTCTGCCAGTTTCACTTCAGGCGAGATCTCATGTGATAGAATGCTTCACCATGAAGAAAAGGGCCCCTGCTCACAGGTGAGAATCCGCCCCCCCCTCATCCCGCAAATCCTAATTTTCTATGTGCAGGAAACGGCTTTGTAGGGAAGGGCATTCCATCATCCGGTGAGCCTCCCTCCTCCTCCTCCTCCCCACAGTCTGAAGTGGTCCAGGTCCAGGTTGGCCACTTCATCAACCATTGGTCTGATTTGTACAGAAAATGTCACTGAAAAGGCCCCGGGCTAGGGCTAACTAGATGCTATCAGGCAGGAGGAGTAGGGGCAGGCTGGGACTCTGTGCTCGTCCCGCACACAGTTCGTGGGGAAGTGCAGGTCCTCTCTACACATCAGATAAGGGCTTGAAGCAACAGCCCGAAAGATGGCCTCTCTCCCTACAGCCTGCCATGGTATTCCTGCACTGAGCAGGGGGTTGGACTCGATGGCCTTATAGGCCCCTTCCAACTCTATGATTCTATTTATAGCTCACTGGATGAAGCCCCTTGATAGGGCTATCGAATGAACGCTGACACCCAGAGAAGCATTTTAAGCAGCCACATCCTGAAAACCCTCTGAAGGGGGCTACCAAGCCCCAAGAACAGAGGTGTTGTTGTTGTTGTTGTTTTAAAAAATCTGCTCCATCCAAAGGCTCCCAGTACACAAGGAAGGACACTGAGGAAAGATGGGTGCCAAGCTTTATGGGACTGAAGCAATGTAGGGCTTTCGTCAGTCTGAATTAGCTGCAAGAATTGTGCCCAGAACTTTCACAAGCAACATGAAATTGCTTTGTCTGGACAGGCCTTTTAAGCTATGGAGCAAGAAGCTGGGAGCAGGGAGGCTTTTAGTATATACACCGTGGCACTCTTACACTCGAGGTCACTTCACACATGCATGAGCATCAGTCCTTTTCCGCTCACTTGTGATGAATGTGCGAACCAACTGACCCCACCGTTAAGGATAAAGGGGATGAAAATTCTCTCTAACCTGGTCACACAGACGAGGCATCAAGCGATGAACCAGCTCTTGTGTGTGGATGTGCGAAGCAGCTCTTACGACCAACAGCTGTTCGTACCAGCTGAAAGGTGGCTGCCATTTGCCCACCAGCAACAAAAAGGCACAAGAATTGTACTATCAGGCGGTATCAATTTGCCCACATTGGTTTGGAATGGAAGGAGGGAGTAATATTTATATTGTTTTGTGCTGTGTTCAATGGGAAACCATGCTAAATACCAGGGTAAGGTACATTCACTTTAAAGAGACAGCAAAGCAATCCCATCTTCCCCAAGTATCTCCCATGGTCAGTATTCCTTCCACCACACACCCCAATATTTTTTAAAAAACAACAACAACAAAACCCCAAAATCCATAGAAAGCTAATCAGCATCAGCTCCAAGATTTCTGCACATGGCTTTAGTATTTTGTTCACTGATTTGAGTATTTCTTGCTGCCAGTCTCTCAGGAAGCCCCCTCCCCACTCAAAGCTGATATGTCCCCCACTCACAACGGGCTGCCAGACTTGAAGGAATCCCGCTCCTGCTTCTTGCTCTGCTTTGCTTTCAGGCGAGCCTCCGCTTTCTCCAGTTTCTTGGCATTCACAATCTGTAATACAGGAGATGGAGCAGAAGCAAACATCAGGACGCGGGCAACATCTCCAAAATAGCTGCTTTTTTTCCTTGTACTCTCCAGATCTGCTCGCTGTAATGGCACAGTTAGGCTACTCCCTCCCCCTGCATACACACACACACACACACACACACCCCTTCCATCCAACCAAAGCACATTGTAGAATGGAATGCATAGATTGAATGGGATGGGGATGATAAGAACTTAAGAAGAGCCCTGATGCTGGATCAGACCAAGGCTCCATCTAGCCCAGCACTCTGTTCACACAGTGGCCAAACAGCTATCGGCCAGGGATCAACAAAGCAGGACATGGTGCAGCAGCAACCTCCTACCCATGTTCCCCAGCAACTAGCGCACACAGGCTTACAGCCTTGAATACTGGAGGTAGCACACAACCATCAGGGCTAGTAGCCATTGATAGCCTTCTCCTCCAGGAATTTATCCAACCCCCTTTTAAAGCCGTCCAAATGGGTGGCCATCACTAGTGAATTCCAGAGTTTCATAGAATCATAGAACAGTAGAGTTGGAAGGGACCTATAAGACATCGAGTCCAACCCCCTGCTCAATGTTTAACTATGCACTTTGTGAAAAAGTCCTTCCTTTTATCTGTACTGAATCTTCCACCGATGAGTTTCATGGGATGACCCCCTTGGGTTCTAGTATTTTGAGACAGGGAGAAAAATGTCTCCACATTCTCCACACCAAGCATCATTTTGTACACCTCTATCGTGTCTCCCCTTAGCCTCCCTTTTTCCAAGCTACACAACCCCAGCTGTTGCCACTTTCCCTCATAGGGGAGATGCTCCAGAATAGAATAGGAGAGGTAGGTACCTAATCCTAGGTACACAGGATTGGCCATGAAGGCCGTTTTGCCCCCGCCCACCCTACGATTACAAGATACACCCGCATCTCTGAACCGTGTCTGAGGAAAGAAGCCGGGACACAGGTGAGTCTTAGCATCATGACAGCATAAGGCGAAGAAGCCGCAGGGCGTCAAGGCAGACAGGGTACAAGAAGCCTCTAGAGAGCCAGGAGCTGTTGCCACTCCAGTGCTCTTAACTGCAGCTGACTCAGCACTTGGGGGAGTCAACAGTAATGGGACCCACCAGCATTGGTGCCCTTACCGAGTTCTGGTCTCTCTTCAGCAGCAGCCCCGGCAGCAGGTCCAAGCTAGAATCTGCAATCGGCAAGAGAGGCAGTGAAACATCTAGTTGTACAAATCTCAGCAGCCTCAACCTTGCCCCTCTTTCCCCATGCCCCCTCCTTAAGACAGCACCGCTCCATAGGCAATAAATATGGAAGTATTCATTCCCTGGTGTCCTAAACGTGCGCCAGTGCCACTGATCTTGTGGTGCTGGAGCATAATGGAAGGAGCTCTGGGAAGCATAGAGGCAACGAAACCCTCTGTCAGCGCTACTCACCGTAACTATCTGTGATCTGAGAAAGCTGAATCGGGGCATCCAGGAGCACCTGCCTGTTTCTCTGGGAGCTTTCGCTATCCCTGTCAGGTACAAGAGAATTAGTTAAGAGGCTTCGGGATGTATTCATTTACTCACCAGTGTTGATTTATTCATCATTTGGGCCGGGGTGGGGGAACGCGTGATCAGAACAGTCCTACAGCCCAGCATCCTGGCCTGCAACCCATGCAGGAAGCGTACAAAAGTACGGGGGCTGCAAAAGTTCTGCAATTCAACCCGCGTAAAAATCCTTGCAGAATCTGGATCCGCAGAAGTAGGGTTGGGAAATTTAAATGCGGGTGGGGGACAGATGATGTCAGGGGCGGGGGTGTGTGTGGCATGTTCCCAGACATCATCCAGTCCTTGGCCAAAGTGCCAGCTGGCACTCGTCCCACTGGGGCTTTGATCAAGGACCCAGCTTTGCCTGCTCTGCGCCTTTCTCCATTGGGGAGGGCACAGGGGAAGCAAAGCTCTTAACGTGCCACACACCCTCCCAATCGGAAGGGCCTGTAGCACACAGGGGAATCCAACTGGCAACAGCAGGAATCCTACTCCCCGCACGCCCTGAAGGAGCGTACTAAAGGGTGAAGCCTTGGCTGATGCCCCATCAGCTGGCTGTATTAAACTATCATCATTGGTTTAATCCCTTGTGCATGCTCACAACGCTTTCCAATGAGAACCTGAGATTCTCTTGTGCCCCCCCCCCCCAGCCAATATCACTTGGAGGGAACTTACAGGTGAAGGGTGTTGTACATCCGCTGGCAGATAGCACGGATGTCCTCGTCATCTTTGGAGTCCCTGGCCACATCCTGCAAGAGCTCCCCGACCGCTTCAAACAGATCATCCACTGACTCAAAGTCTGAACTGCCGCTATGTAGAACCCCTGCCAAGGGAATGCAAAACATGGTTGATGCATGGCTGAGTCCCCTGCCTTTTTTATAGGCTCAACCGGCAACTCATTTGGAAGAGGGACAAGAACTCAACCTGGCCCACTCACCATGAGCTTTGACCTCCCAATTCCCACAGCCTATCACAGCTCACACCCAACTCTGGGCTAAAGAGAGAGCCATCACCACAGAGAGCTGGAAGACCATCTGATCCTTCCTTCACCCTAGCTGGTCTTGCAAAACAAAAGCATCTGCCAAGTGGAGATGCTAGTTAAGGAAAGTTCCTTCTATGCCCTGTCAGATAAAAGGATGGTTACTTAAGATTTAAGAACTACTGCTTACCTATAGACTTGAGTCCTAGGATTTCTGCTCAGCATAAGTGGATCTCCAACAAAACCAGTTTAAGGAAAGCACTCTGTATTTCCCTTAACATCTGGTTATCCTTTTTCCCTGCCTCTTTCAAGCTACGAATAGAAGGTTCTGTGCTAATCAGGTCCATCTTAAACTTTACACATACCCGTCTCCCCTAATAACCAACTAGGAGCAGGTAAGCAATGCAACAGGCTACTAAGGAAGGATGGAGCACATCGGAGCAGGGACAGCTGGGAGAATGACAGTCCCCTTCCTCAGACATTGTCAGGGGAAGGCGGAAGAGGGAATTATCAGACATGTTTTCAAGGGAAGCGTTATTTACACCTCAAGAGAAATTTACCATTCTTATATACCACATGGCTAAAGAATGGTCAGGGATGTTTTCTCCTCTTCCTGTTATAGTGCAGACCTAAGTTACAGTACTGACTACAACAGTAGAAGGAACAGTTATATAATTCAGAGTAAAACAAGTGTGACCTTGTGCATGTCGCTTGTGAGGTGATTCAGCCACTATCTGGGATTTATTCTTTCCTAGTACAATGTTGCATATGTACCCCTCCTCCATTTGTGAAGCAGCCCCTCTCCCCCAGATACTGCAGCGGTTTTCAAAATAAGACCTTGGAAGGCCGGGGGTGGGGGTGGGGGTGGGAGGAGAGAAAGGGGGCAAAGAACAGAACATTCTGGAACTCTTGAGTAATTGCTGGGGGATGATGGGATCCAGGGCTTCAGAGAAGAAGCAACTTGTCAAGGCTGCATTTTTCTCCAGAAGCAAATCCAGTTAAAATCAATGGGACTTACTTCTAAACATCTTTAGGATCAGGGGTGCACATGATATAAATCAGAAAAGCGATGTGTCAGATATTCAGCTGAGAGTGGAAAAAATTAAAAGCAACTTCGAGTAATTTCATACTTGAAGTACAATCCCAAGGGCAAAATAAATGTCCCACTTACAGTGGTCTGGTTCAGACAACACGCTAAACCATGCTGCTTAACCACAAAATGGTTAAGGGAATGCATCCTCCACAAGTGGGAGGATGCTGTTGCACTTGTATCCTACTTGTGGGTTGCTCACAGGTAGTTGGCTGGCCAATGTGTGCACATAATGCTGGGCTGGATGGACCCTTGATCTGATCCTGCAGGGCTCTTCTGATGTTATGTTGGCAAAGAAAGAACTTTTCCTGAGGCCTTGGGCAGGCACTGCCTGTCGGACATACATGTCGAGTTAGATTCATCTGCTTCCTGTCTCAGTAGATATGGTTCATCAGGACATATTTTCACTCTTTTGACCCATGATAAGCACTTATACAAAATAAACATGTTTGAATGTACTGCAACTGTCAGAGTCTTTCCCAAATTCATCACCTCCCGCTGTTGAGTTTCTTCATATGTTGGCTGGGAATGGTGGAGATCATATTCCAGCGTATCTAGATAGGGCCAGGTTGGGAAAGTCTGTGACAGATGGTTAAACTAAGCATATACATGTATCTTAAGCACCCTAATTTCTTCATCCATTCATCCATCAATCAATAACAGATTAACAAAATTTAAACAGATTTATCTCCCATTAAAGGATTCTATGAATGACATAGCTTTGTCGTCTCTCTTCCTCTCCAAATACTCTGAGAAACAGTAACATGATTCCACTACTTAGCTTAAAACCTCTTCCTGAACATCACATCCATTAACTCACTACAATATTTTAAATCCATCATCATCATTTTTGAAGCCTTCAGTGGGTGACAGCCCCTAACCTGTACCACATCTATGGGGTCAGAAAGCCTATAAATATGAGGGAAGTTGCCTTCCCTCATATTAGACTTCAGCTGCAATCCTGCACCTACTTAACCTGGGAATGAGCCCCACTGACCTTAAAAGACTCGTACATGTGGACACAGATAAAGGTTTAAAAAGGGTTAAAGGGGATGCAGGTAAAGGTAAAAGGGGGGATGCAGGTAAAGGTTAAAAAGGGGTAAGGGTTAAAAAGGGGATGCAGGTAAAGGTTAAAAAGGAGTAAGGGTTAAAAAGGGGGTGCGGGTAAGGGTTAAAAAGGGGGTGCAGGTAAAGGTTAAAAAGGGGTAAAGGTAAAAGGGGGTATGCAGGTAAAGGTTAAAAAGGGGTAAGGGTTAAAAAGGGGGTGCAGGTAAAGGTTAAAAAGGGGGTATGAGGTAAAGGTTAAAAAAGGGTAAAGGTTAAAAAGGGGTAAAGGTTAAAAAGGGGGATGCAGGTAAAGGTTAAAAAGGGGGTGCAGGTAAAGGTTAAAAAATTGTATTTGTGTTTACCCAGAGAGCTTCAGCTATTGGGCGGTGTAGAAATGAAATAATAAATAAATAAATAAATAAATAAATAAATAAAGGGGGGGGAGAAATTCCATTACAACACATTTTGGCGTTTAGAAAATCTTGTGATTGTTTGAACCAAAGACGTCATTTTTACTTATTTCATGTCAGAGTCGCCTCCTCACCCCGACCACATGCCTTCGCCCAAGCAACCTGCCCAAGTCACCCGCCCCGCTGAGCTCTGTGGAGTCCGGGGTTCAACCAGGGACGCAGCAAGCGGCCGGTTGGTTCCCCTGCCCGGGCCGCTCTGCCCACCGCCGCCGCAGGCAGCACCCTTGGAGCTCTGTCTCTTCGCCCACCGACCCACCCTCGGCCACCGCCGCCTCAGGGGCAGCTGGAGACAGCCACGCTGGGAAGACCGGCCGGGCTCAGCTCGGGCGAGATGGCGGAACCCGGGCCTACCCGGCCGGCCTTCGTCTCCCTCAGCCTCACCGGTCACGTAATCGAACATCTCCCCATCGAGTTCCGGGAATTCCCTCCGCAAGATCTCCGCGCAGGAGGCCGCCATCATCGCCGCTGCCGCCCGGCCTCAGGGCCTTCCTCAGCCACCGGCAGCAGCCTCAGCCACCGCAGGGGTTGCCGGGAAATGTAGTCTCTCGAGAGGGAGGGGCGGGGCGGAAACGACGCAGCCGGCGTCTTTCCCTCTTCCTTTTGCCGAGCGCAAAGGATGCTGGGGGCGCGAGGCAAGATTTCCCTACTTAGGAAATGGCGTCCGGAAAGGGTGCGTGGGTGAAATCGGGACGCGCAAAAGCAACAGTCCCCAACCCGGCGCCCTCCGGATGTATTGGACTACAACAACTCCCATTGGACCCTGTTGGCTGGGGATGGTGGGAGTTGTAGCCTGACAGATCTGGAAGGCGCCGGCTTGGGAAAGGCTTGATTAGAGGGTTGGTCGTTTTACTAGAGGGATAGATTCGTGAGAGATGACGAGTGGAACCGCGGGCTCAATTGAAGACGGCGACGGACCACGGACGGAGGCAGGTAAGGCCCCCCGTCCTTACCGGGCTCTGCCGCCGTCGCCGCATGGGCGACGATGGCGGCAGGGCCCGTTAACCCCCCCTTTGGGGGGGGGGAACGGAGCTCCGATCCGGATCCGGAGCTCCGAGCGGAGCGGAGTGGGTACAGGCGGAGTGGGGGCGGGGCGGAGCGGGCCAATCCGAAAATGGCGGATCTTAAAATGAAGCGGAGAGGGGGGTCCGTGCACACCCCTAATACGGACAACTCCGCTAAGTAATAGTATATTTCTGGCATATTCAGTCTATGCCACCAGATGGCAGTATGGAGCTGCGCTAGATAATCCATTTACTTTCTCCGTGAGTGAACAAGGGCTGTGGATGTGCTAAATCTCTGCCTGGCTGCCACAATGAACTGGATGAGGGCTAAAAAACTGGAACTCAACCCAGACAAGACAGAGATGCAGTGGTTCGTCTGACCAGATTGAGGGTGCTCAACCTATTCTGGGTGGCATTGCACTCCCCTTGAATGAGTTTGTTCTCCTGGAGCCATCTCTATCATTTGAGGCACAGGTGACCTCGGTGGCAGAGTGCCTTCAACCAGCCCAGCTATGCCCTATCTGGGCAGGGATAACCTATGCTCTGGTAAACTCCAGGTTAAATTACTGTAATATACTGTAGTACCCTTGATGACTGATCAGAAGCTACAGCTGTGCAAAATGCAACAGCCAGTTTAATAACTGGGACCAGAAGCATATAAGACCAATTCTAGCCTGCCTGAATTGGCTGCCTGTATGTTTCCGACTGGATTCAACATGTTGGTTTTAACCTATAAAGCCTTATATGGCTCAGGGCTCAATACCTTACAGAATGCCTGTCCTGACCTGAACATACCTGGATACTACAATCAACATCTGAAGCTGCCTTCCAAATGCCACTTCCAAGGGAGGCTCAAAAGGTGGCAACAAGGAAGAGGGTCTTCTCAGTGGTGGCCCCCTGACTGTGAGCTTCCCCCTGAGGCCTGCCTGGCACTGTCATCTTTTCAGCATCACGTTAAGACTGCCCTGTGCTCCTAGGCATTTAATTGGCATATGATGGGACAGTTATGTTAGGTGTTTTGAACAGGTCTGTTATTGAAATTGTTTCTTGAAATTGTTTTTAGCTGTTCAAATTGTTTTTAATTTTGTAGGTTAAAATGTTGTAGACTATGTTTTATCATAACGTTCTATTATGTAATGTTACATAATGTTGTTGCTTGTATTTTTTGTGAATTGTTGTGAACCGCCCCGAGAGCTTCGGTCATTGGGCGGTATAGAAATGATATTATTATTATTATTATTATTATTAATAATAATAATAATAATAATAAACAGCAACAATTTTCCAGAGCTTCAAGAGATGGCAATAGCACAGCATTACATCCCGAGTCATTATAATATTTTTATCTCTATATATTATTTGTAATGCAGTTAAGAACATGTAATACAATTAATATACAGTGATCATATGAAAACAAGGACAGGGCTCTTGTATCTTTAACAGTTGAGGAGAAAAGGGAATTTCAGCAGTTGTCATTTGTATGCATGCAGCACCTGGTGAAATTCCCTCTTCTTCTCAATAGTTAAAGCTGCAGGAGCCCTGCCCTCTTGAACCAGATACAAAAGAGCGCAGGGGTCCTGGTTGTGTGGCTTACAATAACTGTGCAATTGGTTTTCTAGTAGAAGTGATGACACTCCACCATAGATAACTGCCCAAGTGCATAAACCTCTAACCTCTGGCCCTGTACAGGTTCCTATTCTTGGTCTTATCCTTAGCTGTTCACTTCCTTGCTTCCAGCCTGAGAGCCACGACTCCTCCTCCTCCTCCATGGTCAAGCAGATAGTTTTCCACCTTGAAGCAGCCAAAGAACATCCCTCTTTCACCATCCATAATACCATTTCTAGGTATTATCTCTCACCTCCCACTCCTGCCCTATCTAAGTCGTCCATCTCTTTTAGGTTGGTTACAACTGCTGGGATTGTTTAGCTTGGAAAAAGGTGCATAGTGTGGAGAATGTGGATAGGGAGACATTTTTCTCCCTCTCTCAAAATACTAGAACCCGGGCTCATCCCATGAAGCTGATTGGTGGGAGGTTCAGGACATATAAAAGGAATTAACAAACTAGCTAAAAAGGTTGCTAGATGGAACAACTATTAGGTGGATTCTCAGTTGGCTACAGAATCGGACTCAAAGAATGTTTATCAACGGAACCTTCTCAAACTGTGGGGAGGCAACGAGTGGGGTGCCGCAGGGCTCAGTCCTGGGCCCAGTGCTCTTCAACATTTTTATTAATGATTTGGACGAGGAGGTGCAGGGAACGCTGATCAAATTTGCAGATGACACAAAATTGGGTGGGATAGCTAATAGCCTGGAAGACAGAAACAAACTTCAAAGTGATCTTGATAGGCTGGAGTGCTGGGCTGAAAACAACAGGATGACATTTAACAGGGATAAATGCCAAGTTCTACATCTAGGAAATAGAAACCAAATGCACAGTTACAAGATGGGGGATACTTGGCTCAGCAATATTACAAACGAGAAGGATCTTGGAATTGTTGTAGATCACAAGCTGAATATGAGCCAACAGTGCAATATGGCTGCAAGAAAGGCAAATGCTATTTTGGGCTGCATTAATAGAAGTGTAGCTTCCAAATTTCGTGAGGTACTGGTTCCTCTCTATTCGGCCCTGGTTAGGCCTCATCTAGAGTATTGCATCCAGTTCTGGGCTCCACAATTCAAGAAGGACGCAGACAAGCTGGAGAGCGTTCAGAGGAGGGCAACCAGGATGATCAGGGGTCTGGAAACAAAGCCCTATGAAGAGAGCCTGAAAGAACTGGGCATGTTTAGCTTGGAGAAGAGAAGACTGAGGAGAGACATGATAGCACTCTTCAAATACTTAAAAGGTTGTCACACGGAGGAGGGCCAGGATCTCTTCTCGATCCTCCCAGAGTGCAGGACATGGAATAAGGGGCTGAAGTTACAGGAAGCCAGATTCTGGTTGAATATCAGGAAAAACTTCCTGACTGTTAAAGCAGTACGACAATGGAATCAGTTACCTAGTGAGGTTGTGGGCTCTCCCACAGTATAGGCCTTCAAGAGGCAGCTGGACAACCATCTGTCAAGTATGCTTTAGGGGGTTGGACTCGATGGCCTTATAGGCCCCTTCCGACTCTACTATTCTATGATTCTATAAGGACTTGTTCGCAGAACGCATTGCTAAACTATGAAATTCACTGCCTCAAGATAAGATGGCCACCAATTTGGATGGCTTTAAAAGGGGGTTTGATAAATTCCTGGAGGAGAAGGCTATCAATAGCTACTTGACCTGATAGCTAAGTGCAACCTCCAGTATTAGAGGCATACTGTATACAGTAGTTGTTGGGGAACATGGGTGTGAGGGTGCTACCTCACCATGTCCTGTTTTGTCACACCCTGGTCAAAAGCCGGTTGGCCACAGGAAGCATTTCTTCACACAGCACATAGTTCAATTATGGAACTCACTACCACAAAATGTAGTGGTGGCCACCAAATTGGATGAGTTTAAAAGGCAGTTGGATAAATTCCTGGGGGAGAAGGCTATCAATGGCTACTAGCCCTGATGGTTGTGTGCTATCTCCAGTATTCGAGGCTGTAAGCCTATGTGCACCAGTTGCTGGGGAGCATGGGTGGGAGGGTGCTATTGCACCATGTCCTGTTTTGTCAGTCCCTGGTCAAAAGCTGGTTGGCCACTGTGTGAACAGAGTGCTCGACTATGTGGACCCTTGGCCTGATCCAGCAGGGCTCTTCTGATGTTCTTATGTCTTTTCTTTTTTTTTTTTTTTTTAAAAAAGGCATCCCAAAAGCAACATGCTAACTTCCTCAGGACTACGCCTCACTGAAGAGATTGCAATTTACTTCTAAGCAGACGTGGTTATCCGTGCCAGCTAGTTGTTCCTTGAGGCAAAGGAATAAAAAGGAGAAAGGAGAACATGTGCTTCATCCATTAAAGCTTATTCAAAGGTGCAATGATGCACAGAAACTCATTAACAACAAAAACAAAAAAACAAAAAACCCATGGTTAGAGGAAGGCGAAGCTGCCAGGAAGGGTTAACTCCTTCTGTTCCTGTTGGGCCACCCTTAGCTGATGCAGGTTTCCATTCCTTCTCACATTGCTGAAGTCACTCCTACTCCCCCCACCCCGAGTAGTACTGCAAGTTTGCGAGACACACTGAATTCCAAAGCACATGGAAGATGTGGTCACTGGAAAAATTGTCACAAAAGGACTTTGCAAAATGCAATTTTTTTACAGCAAGAAAATCTAGAAGTGATCTAAGTTGGGGGTAACGTCATGTGTCACACGCATGTGTGAGGCGCAGTAGCACCAGAGTAAATTCCCCATGTAGATTTGGTCCTGATCCTTACACACAGGTCCTATCAATTATTGCAATATTTCCCTTTCAGCTCTGACTAGAGTTTCCTTCCAGATACCCACTGACTGATTGAATTGCTCTTCCTTTGAACCAGCTGGATCCTGGTTTTCTTCTGTGCTCATTAGAGTCTGATGAACTAACATTTGGTTAGGGCTATTAATACAGTCCTGCCTAGCATGTCCCTTTAATCCACAATTAAAACAAACTAAATCCCTGTTATGTTCTCTGGGTACTACGGATTTTCTCTATTCCCTATAAGTTTGGAGGAAAGCTGGACTTGAACTCCAGAGCACTCCTGCTTGCTAAATAGCCACCTTTAGCATAGCCATTTTGCTTTCCGATTCTAAATAAATATTGGGTTTCCCAGGGGCTGTCTAATAACTCGGAAAGCCCTGGAGTGGGTGTGCAGTGGCATGGCGTCGATTATATGATGCAGTTGCAATAACGCACCCACCCTGGGGCTTTCCGCCAAAGCTGTGGGGGTAAAAAGTCGGGGATTTGCCCCCATTTTTTTCTCCAGAGCAAGACGAGGATGCACAAGACAGGCCCAAAGCCTCGCTCCAAAGTTGCAGCAGAGATGTGGCTGGGCGATGCACGTGACTGGTCACCTCCCACCAAGTGGGTGGGTAGGGGAACCCCGTGGCATGCAGCAGGATGCTAACCACTACAAGCAGGGCCATGTGGCTCCCCTACACACCCTTCATTGATAATGTTTTCAAGCGATCCGTGGTGGGTTACATGTCATCGGAACATGCCCACTGTCTCCAGGGGGTTTAAATGACAAATTGGATCTGCCTGTTTTTCTGTAAATAAATCCCATACATTCATTCCAGCTATGATAAAATCGATCTTTCCCTCTCCTTTCTTGACCTATATGATTATTCCTAGTCTTCACTTAAAACAATCACCCTGTCTCTTTAATAATTATATGAGCATTACGGCAGCTGATCTTGGTTTCATCATATAAAGTCACATGGCAGCTTTCTTTTTGAACAAGCCGCTGTTTACTCAGGTTGTGTGGAAGGATTGACCTGGAACAAAGTGGTAAGATTAAATATTTACATGATATAATGAAGAAAGTTTTGATTCACTGTAACCTGCCATGAACTTTAGCCATTTGCTGTCACTTTGCTACTTCAAGCTGACAGGAATATCATTCCCTTGACTTGGCACAATTTTTGGTGAATAGTTTCGAGGAAACATCTCAAATATTTCCAGGCTTTCCTGGTAACTAGGGCTTCGTGGAGACCTGTGTTTTCTTATCCAAAAACTATTTAAGATGATCCGAAATGTTGAGCCTTCTTGAACTTTTAAATAAAAACATTATCTTTTGACAAATAACATAGGGTGACCAACTGTCAGGATTTCCCCGGATTTGTCCTGGTTTTTGTTCTTTCCATGGTGTCGGGGGATTTTCTATAATTTTCAATAATGTCCTGGAATGACACACTTTCCCCTTTAAGGCTGCCATTAGCATGGCAGGAGTGAATGGCATGCTTTCTTGAGGCACATCATTCCCCCACCCCGAGCTCCAATTGAGGTCTTAAAGGGGAAAGTGGGTCATTCGTGGACATTATAGAAAAGGCCCCAATTGGAGTGGATGGTGGTGGTACAGAATGAAATCCTTTCCCCTCCTCCACTCCAATCGGGTTCTTTAAGGTGGCGGGGGAATAACGTACTTTCTGCAGGACTCAGAAAGCTGCTTCCCCACACACACACTAGGTGTCCTCTTTTTTGGTTTCCCAAATATGGTCACCCTAAAATAACAGCCTACACTTATCCTCCTGTATAGCACCAGAGCCAGCCTCTCTTTCCACACCCTTTTGTGGTGCTCCTTCTCCCCCCCCTTCAATGGTGTCACCAACTGAAGCTCTTTTATGTATTTCAGTAGAAATCAGTGGGTATCACCCTTTTGTAGGCGAGACAGTTCATATAGCCAGTCATACAGACTGTCGTTTTACAATTAAATAATAAAAAGAATGAGAGTTGTTAACCATGGATGTAATTCAATTCACTCTAGGGTACATAATGCCTGAACAAAAATATGACTACTTTTATTGGACGTGGAGACTAATTACACGATTAAAAAGATTTCTGCTTAACATATAACTTTATGTTCCCTAGATTTAATGATTATCTAGTTACCACTGGAAGAAAATAATTTAAAATTATCTTCTCAGATTCTCTTACTCAGCAAATTATTTAGAAAGAAGTGCCTTCATTAAAAAGCTTCATCCCACGTACCTGCTTCCCTCGGATTATCCCTGTAGCGCTAAGCTTTCACGGTTGCTGTTTTTGCTACTGGGCGACAGCGATCCTTTGCATACCAGGAAGTGAGTTTAAGGGGGGAAATGTAAAAAATCATTAAAAAATCAATGTATGACCCAATTCAATTCACATTTGGTATGCTTAAATCTCTCCCTAATATCTATTACTGTGCCAATTTTGGTGCCTTTATCTTTAAAGCTTACGCAGATATAAGCATCTGTTTAAAATTCTGCTCCTGCACCCCAGCGGTGGCTTGGAAGATACGCTCAAAAAGTAGGGGCTAAATACGGCGAATCTTTTGGCTATTGCACAATTAAGGCAGGATGCATGGGAGTACTTCACAATAAAAGCAGATTATAAGGTGTAAAACTTCTGAGTCCTTTGATGCAATTCGCAGTGATTGCACAGTATAACGCTGGTGTGATAAAGCTCAAAATGTCTTCAGAAAGCCAGATCCCAATCTGCCACAGGTCTCCAATGACACAAAGTGGAAGAGGCCCAGGAGGGTAATGTCTATATGACCAGATTGATTTTGGGCTTTGTGAAACCAATTCCAGAATCAGAGCAATCGAATGTCTCAGAACCCCATACATTCTCCTTCCTACCCCCCTCTTTCTGTCTGCCTAGAAAATATTCATGGTGTGACTGTGATTTATCTGATGGCTCTTTACCTTCCTCAGAAATGCTGCCGCTCGTCCTTGTTTATGTACAAACAGCCTTTCGCATACTCTAACTATTAAAGGCAAGGATGCAAGAAGATTTCTTGCACCATACACACAGTAGCATTGAAGTGTGATCCACCAGTCCTGTATTATTGCAGCATGTTATTCCATTATGTTCATTAGCTCTGATAGGAAAAGATTTCCATATCAACAGCTACTGTAGTCCAATTGAGGACCATATTCTGAATATTAGCTTACCATTTGTTCAGGAAAGATACATGGCATAATAGATATAATAATAGAAATAATAGGTTTCTGTTCTTATATATTATACCATGCATGTTTCAAGAAGATACATGGCATAATAGATACTTTATTTCCAAAGAATTTTTCCGGTTTGCATCCCCGCACTGATATTGATTGAAAGTCCATGAAATGTGCTCGATAGCCTGGCTTTGCCAACTGTTTTCTATTTAGGGCTCCTTGATTTTTCTGCCCCTGAAAGCAAATATACAAACCCATCAGTATCACAGCAGAGTATTATTATTATTTTTTTATCGGAGTTGGCCAACAGTGTTTTGTTTGTTTGGGCGACAGCGACAGCGGCAGGGCCCGGTAAACCCCACTTACCTTTCTGGCGGAGCTCCGGATCGAGGCGAAGGATCCGCCTTCACCTCAATTCTCTTCGCCACGCTCCGCCGGCCCCCCAATCCGCTTCGCCTCCGCCTTAAGTGTAGGCGAAGCCCCCCCGCTCCGCTCCTGCTTCTCCGGTTCGAGGAGAAGCGGAGCACATCCCTATTTATTTCCAAAGAATTTTCAGGTTTGCATCCCCGCCCTGATATTGATTGAAAGTCCATGAAATGTGCTCGATAGCCTGGCTTTGCCAACTGTTTTCTATTTAGGGCTCCTTTATATTTCTGCCCCTGAAAGCAAATATACAAACCCTAACGTATCAGGAATGGAGAAGCTGTTGCAGTGCTTGTAATGGCAGCAGCAGGGAGGAGAATGAAAAAGTTCTGTGCTTTACAAGCCATGGCTGTCTGAAGAGGCCCAAGGTCTAAAAATACCTAGTTGTACCGCTGGGAGGCGACTGTGTCATGTCAGCTTCCTTTTTCTCCCCCCCCCCAATTTTTAATTTAAAAAGAGATTTCAGAGACATGAGTGCCAAAAGGGAAGCCCAGTTGTATCAAAGGCCTCTGAATCAGCATGCCTCTTTGCCAGACGTAAAGTTGTACGTTCGCTTTTCCATAAGGGCAAGTTACCATGCACAACTGCCTAGCCTCCTCTCTGGCCTGCCGTACTTTACAGC
This sequence comes from Elgaria multicarinata webbii, assembly GCF_023053635.1. NCBI lineage: Eukaryota > Metazoa > Chordata > Lepidosauria > Squamata > Anguidae > Elgaria > Elgaria multicarinata. The sequence goes on along the minus strand of NC_086178.1, from coordinate 11,250,636 downwards.
ACTAAATCTATGGCAAGACAGTGAGGAGGCCGGGCAGCTCACCGGCACGCACGGAGGCCTCATTTAGTTGGTGTCAAAACCTAGATTAAGGCCTCTGCTATTGACTCACTGAAAAATGCTTTTAAAACTGCCTTGAGACCCTTTCCAAATGCAAAAAAAAAAAAAAAATATGTCATCAGTATATCTTAACCTAATGCTAAATTAGAATTGTAGGGGTTGTTGGAATACATATGCTGTTGTTCAAAACCTTCCATGTAATGATTTGCTATTTCTGGGACTATGGGGCACCCTATCATGACCCCCTTGGTCTGCCAGGAAAAAAACCTTGTTAAATAAGTAACTTTTTATTTTTATAAAGCTATTGAAAGCAAGGAAACTAAAGTTTATGTCCAAAATATCTGGAGAGCATCTGACAGTCATTACCAAGGCATGGTTCTCTGCAGCTAGACTCTAAAGAGGGATGCAGCTGGTGTACCACCCTAAGACTGTAAAATGTGCTGGAGTAGGGTGACCCTATGAAAAGGGGGACAGGGCTCCTGAATCTTTAATGGTTGCATAGAAAAGGGAATTTCAGCAGGTGTCATTTGTATGTATGGGGAACCGGGTGAAATTCCCTCTTCATCACCACAGTTAAAGCTGCAGGTGCCCTGCCCTCTTTTAAATCTGGTCACTCTAGTATAGCTCCTGCAGCTTTAACTGTGGTGATGAAGAGGGGATTTCACCAGGTTCTCCATATATACAAATGCCACCTGCTGCAATTCCCTTTTCTATGCAACTGTTAAAGATACAAGAGCCCGGTCCTCCTTTTCATAGGGTCACCCTATGCTGGAGGCCACAGTGACAACCTGTGTCTCCAGTGGCAAAGATGGATTAAGGAGGGTTTTCTTTAAAATACCCTTTTGTAGTTAGACTCATTTGCAGTGGCAACTCCCTCAAGCCTGTTACTGGCACAATCTTAAAATTCATGGAAATGCTCGTTGCACTTAGGATTCACCAAAGGCCACTGTCATTTCTAGCTCTGCTCCCCTTAGGTTGGGGAAGGAATTTCAGGTGATCAATCAGAATCAGATTCTGAAGCAGAAGAGATGGCGCCAGAAACAGACCTGCCTATACCAGTGGGGGAGGCGGCTCTCAAGGGCTCTTCACCAGCTGGGAATGAACCTTCTCCAGAGCTTATCTCCTCAAGTGTAAACACCACACAGTCAGTGGGAAATCAGTATTCTTCCGAGGGGCAAGGCACTGAGAGGCTAGAATGCACCGCAGACTAAAATGGGTGGAGCTTAAGGAAGGTGAGAGAAAGTCAGCCTGGCTGGCATCTCGTCACAAGCTGCATCAGAACCAGTCTCCCTGAAGTTAACGTGTTCTGGGAAAAGACTTTCCATTCTTCTTCTTGAAAGGACAGTTGTCTCGCTTAGTTGCACAATTTTGCCTAGAGGAAAGATCTTAGTGATTAGACACTTCAGGTGGGAAGAGATGTTTATTGCTTGAATAAAGCTTTGTGGATTACTTGGCAGACGTCTTTATTGTCTCCCAATAAGGTAGGAGTTCTTCGGAAACATGACAGCCACCATGGTGGAATGTTTCTTAGGAAATCAGCATTTGTATCCTTCAAAACCCTATGGATTATTTTAGCTGTGTAACCCTTCACCAACTTATAGTCCAGATGTCAGTTATTAAATTCACCACTCCTCTGAATTAGCAATGGATTCCAGACAGGATAGCTAGGTATGTCACCATCCAAATTGGTTTGACAACCGTGCCGAGGCTGTGAGCTGATAATAGCCCAGCCATTACCAGGTAATGATACGTTTCTCTTATGTTTATATACCTACTTACTCATCCCACTTGCCAAGGCAAAACTCTTCACAAAGCAGCTTATAATGCTAAAATAGTATAAATACTTCAAAAAAATCACTATAACACTTAATACAGTAAGAATACAGGCTGTTTAAAAGTCCAGTAAAAACATAGACATTATGGAGCTGGAAAAAGTGCAGAGAAGGGCAACTAAAATGATTAAGGGGCTGGAGCATCTCCCCACGAGGGAAAATTGCAACAACTGGGATTGTTTAGCTTGGAAAAGAGGAGGCTAAGGGGAGACATGATAGAGGTGTACAAAATGACGCATGGTATGAAGAATGTGGAGAGGGAGACATTTTTCTCCTTCTCTCACAATATTAGAACCCAATGGGGGCATCCCATGAAGCTGTTTGGTGGGAGATTCAGGGCATTTCTTCACACAGCACATAGTTCAATTATGGAACTCACTGCCACAAAATGTAGTGATGGCCACCAAATTGGATGAGTTTAAAAGGCAGTTGGATAAATTCCTGGAGGAGAAGGCTATCAATGGCTACTAGCCCTGTTGGTTGTGTGCTATCTCCAGTATTCAAGGCTGTAAGCCTATGTGCACCAGTTGCTGGAGAACATGGGTGGGAGGGTGCTGTTGCACCATGTCCTGCCTTGTTGGTCCCTGGTCGATGGCTGGTTGGCCACTGTGTGAGCGGAGTGCTGGACTAGACGGTCCCTCGGTCTGATGCAGCATGGCACTTCATATGTTCTTACCTGCCAACAGACGAATCTCACTGCACACAGAAATGCATGTAGTAGGCTCTGATGACAGTGTGTAGTTCTTATGCTTATCCTAAACCTTTTTGGAGTGTGAGAATTAAGCTTTTCTTTGATTTTCATTCAGAAGCCAGCTATCAGAAGATCAATAATGATTGTTCTAAGGTTATCTGTTATAAATGTTACATTTTATTTATTAAATACTCATGCAAATAAGCACTTACTGTGAGGTAAAATGCATACGGACAACTCCGCTAAGTAATAGTATATTTCTGGCATATTCAGTCTATGCCACCAGATGGTAGTATGGAGCTGCGCTAGATAATCCGTTTACTTTCTCCATGAGTGAACAAGGGCTGTGGATGTGCTAAATCTCTGCCTGGCTGCCACAATGAACTGGATGAAGGCTAATAAACTGGAACTCAACCCAGACAAGACACAGATGCAGTGGTTCTTCTGACCAGATTGAGGGTCCTCAACCTATTCTGCGTGGCATTGCACTCCCCTTGAAGGAGTTTGTTCTCCTGGAGCCATCTCTATCATTTGAGGCGCAGGTGACCTCGGTGGCACAGAGTGCCTTCAACCAGCCCAGCTACAGGGATAACCTATGCTCTGGTAAACTCCAGGTTAAATTCCTGCAATATACTGTACGTGCCCTTGACGACTGATCAGAAGCTACAGCTTGTGCAAAATGCAACAGCCAGTTTAATAACTGGGACCAGAAGCATATAAGACCAATTGTAGCCTGCCTGAATTGGCGGCCTGTATGTTTCCGACTGGATTCAACTTGTTGGTTTTAAGCTATAAAGCCTTATATGGCTCAGGGCCCAATACTTTACAGAACGCCTGTCCTGACCTGAACATACCTGGATACTACAATCAACATCTTGGAAAAGAGGAGGCTAAGGGGAGACATGATAGAGGTGTACAAAATGACGCATGGTATGAAGAATGTGGAGAGGGAGACATTTTTCTCCTTCTTTTACAACATTAGAACCCAATGGGGGCATCCCATGAAGCTGTTTGGTGGGAGATTCAGGGCAAATAAAAGGAAGCATTTCTTCACACAGCACATAGTTCAATTATGGAATTCACTACCACAGGATGTAGTGATGGCCACCAAATTGGATGAGTTTAAAAGTCAGTTGGATAAATTCCTGGAGGAGAAGGCTATCAATGGCTACTAGCCCTGATGGTTGTGTGCTATCTCGAGTATTCAAGGCTGTAAGCCTATGTGCACCAGTTGCTGGGGAACATGGGTGGGAGGGTGCTGTTGCACCTTGTCCTGCTTGTTCATCCCTGGCCAATGGCTGGTTGGCCACTGTGTGAGCGGGGTGCTGGACTAGCTGGACCCTTGGTCTGATCCAGCATGGGACTTCTTATGTACTTATAGTCAAACTTTTTTTAAAAAAGTAAAACCTTCCTAAAGATAGGAAAAACTTCAAGTTCAGAACATGCCTAAAAGCCAGCAGGGCTTGGAGAACCTCCCTGGGGAGTGACAAGTTTCTCTCTTTTTCTAAAAGTGCAAGTAGACTTGTCAGACAGCAGAAGATCTGTGACTTGACTCCTGTCCTCTCTCTCAGCCTCCCCATCAGCAGCCCTGGACTCCCTTCTTTCCACCATCTTCTAATCTTAAAATAAATAAATAAAGCCTTTAGAGGTTTAATTTTTTTTGTAATATTTTAAAAAATATTGAATATTGAATCCAAGAACCTCTGGCTTATGTTTATTGTTAAGGAGTTATTGTGGGAACTGGCATGGACAATTAAATCACCCAATCACATGGTTGACTTTGTTCTCTGTGCATGTAGGTGGGGTGGGGGAGTATATCACTTAGAAAATAATGCAGAATATAATGCAGAATTTCTGCACATGTCCCTACATACATAAATACTCCTTTAAGATCAGAGGTCTCCACCCAAAATGAGAATTGGCACCATCCATGTGCAGGGCCCATCACCTGGGAAGCAAGTAAGGAGCACCTGAGTGTGACCTATTTTTATTCTAGTTTCATAGATATAGGACATGTCAAGAATTGCACCATAGTGTTGATTCAGAGGAACGTCCTTGTTATTAAATCTCTTTGATATCAATAACCTTTGTAAACTGCCCTGAGAGCTTTGGCTATGGGGCAGTATAGAAATGAAATAAACAAATAATAATAATGATAGTTGCCACTAACTTGTCCCATTGATTCCAATGGATTTTAAGCACACTGAACATTCTCGCTTAAATGCTTCTTCTTCTTCTTCTTCTTCTTCTTCTTCTTCTTCTTCTTCTTCTTCTTCTTCTTCTTCTTCGTAGGTTGGAGTGCAGCTATATAATTATAATGAACATGATATTACTTTTGTTAATTATTACTTTAATTATTATCATTTTAATTGTTCTAATCACTAGTTGGTAATTATTATTTTTAACCACTGATTTAATTATAATTATTTGGTAGCATTATTGCTTGGTCTCCATCTTATGTGGTTCTTTGATGTTTTAAAGCTTTCTTTGGCCTGGGAGGAACCAATATATCTTACTGTGTGTTGAGTTTCTGTGTACTGCATCTGGAGGGCAACAAGCTTGGCATGGCTGATTTAGGAGATTCATTCAACATTGTGAATGAAAAAATCGTGAATGAAAAAAAAAAAGCATTGTATAAAAAAAACACTATCAAAATTGCTGTGAACTATCTGGAGAGCTTTGGTCCTTGGGTGGTATAGAAATGTAATATGTACAAATTACATCACGGGGGAATCCACACCAGCCGTTTATGGCAGGATTGTATCACAGTCATCATTAACGGGCCACATGACGTTCATCTTCTCCCACAGTGATCCCGGCTCCCTGCCTCTCACTTTTACCAGAATATTCATGACTACTTTTGTCGTGGTTTTATGTCTCTCTCGCTTCCATTGTGCCCCCTCTTTGTGAGGTCATTGCTTTTTACCGTAAGTTCCAGGATCAGCAAACAGCCAATCAGCTGTGAAGGGCGAATGCATGGGTATTGGAGTGTTTTACTGCTGAGTTTTTGGTGTTTTCTTTAATTCAAACATATCTCTGCACAGGAGCGCATATTTGACAGAGTTCCTATCCCCCTCTGTGTAGCTGCGTGTCTGCTCATCCCTCACTAGTTATTAAAAAAATCCTGTGCCCCATAGCCATCTGCCTAGCCCTGCCTACTTCTACCGATACACATGTGAAACCACCATAATGGATCATATGTGCTCCCGCAATGGCACTCCTCTAATTGCAGTACAGATCACAGAATCATAGAATCATAGAATAGCAGAGTTGGAAGGGGTCTACAAGGCCATCGAGTCCAACCCCCTGCTCAATGTAGGAATCCACCCTAAAGCATCCCTGACAGATGGCTGTCCAGCTGCCTCTTGAAGGCCTCTAGTGTGGGAGAGCCCACCACCTCCCTAGGTAACTGGTTCCATTGTCATACTGCTCTAACAGTCAGGAAGTTAGATCAGTCACATGTGCTCCATGATGGGCGATCACAGAAGCGGGGAACCGTTGGGAGCAAGCCTCTTCCGTTGCAAAAGGGCCTCAGGTATAGATTAGCTCTACACCTCATCATCAGGGGATAGACTCTGATCAGGTGGCCTGCATGCTTCTCCATCTTCTATCAAGATTCCGACTGATGGACCAATCCAAGGCCCTTCTTGTGGGTCTTTATCTTTAAACTGGCCCTCCAAATAGAGGATGACTTTAAACAGAGGATTGTCTGCTGTAAAGTAGGATGCATAGCCACCCTCAAACAATACAGAGTAATTTGTTTCAATTAAAACTACAGTATTTTGGTGTAGGTAGGTAGAGAATCCAGTGACAGGTTGGAAATGGTGATGGTGGGGTGGGTGGGGACACCAACATGCATAATGGCTCCCAGATCCACAGAATCATTGTGGCAATTTCTAAAAATCGGAATCCATCCTGTGGGGGAATTAGAGTGAAGGACGCTGGGGCTCAGTCCACCCCTGAGGGAGAACACTTGATGTAGGTAAATGAGAAGGCGTCCAACGGAGACACCACACTATTGCTCTTATTTAATGGATTATTATTATTTTTGCTATGCATTCCTATGCGTGGAGGAGACTCGTCAGATTGACAGTCTTTTAACATTCAAGAAGGATGTCAAGACTGATCTCTTCCGGCAGGCCTATCCAGTGGAATTTTAGGATGTTTTATTATGTTTTTAGGATGCTTTTAGGATGTTTTTTAAACAGTGTATACCATGTTTTTAATCAGTATTTTATTATTTTATGCTTATTGTTGTTCCCTGCCTTGATCCAATTGGAGAGGCAGGTAAGAAATTTATGATGATGATGATGATGATGGTGAGTTTTGGATCGTGTTCCAAGTGATCAGATTCCTCCACATTTTCCACATCATTGGATGCTTATAATATGAATCCTGTGGCTGGTGATGTTGGCCTAATCTACACCAAGCAGGATATTGCACTGTGAAAATGGTGTGAAAGTGGTCTGTGTCAATGGACCCCAACAGTGGTCAGTGCACTTCAATACCACTGTAAAGCAGTAGTGTGGCTTCTGCCTTTTATATACCACTTTCATAGTGCAATATCCTGCTTGGTGGTGCAGATTAGGCCGTTGAGTGAGGAAGCTAGCTTCTCCAACCTATCATGGGCACTCACAGGAATTTGGAGGTGGGGAGGCAAAATATATCCATACATAACTAGCACGGTGTCTTTGATTTTTTTTAAATTTCATAGTGGTATGTGATTTTATCTGTACACCACCCTGAGATCCAGTGATATAGGGCTGGCTACAAATGTATAAATAAATAAATGTAGCGTGGGCTGCCACAACACACTTGTGCAATGTACTTGTGTGGTGTGCATGCTGTGTTGCTCATGAGTGTAGGAGGTCCAATTTACTTACACAATGATTAATATACACTCTCCACATTTGCTGTTATATTTAATGACATCTTAAGTCTCCAGTGTTCCCTCATCCAAAGGATTGTGTGCAGGAGAAGCAGCATGATCAAAACGTCCCATTGAATGGGCCATGTGCAAGTTGTTTATTTCCTCTTTCAGAAGAGGAAGTAAAGAGGGATAAATGCACGGTCGGAAAAGTGATGGGAGGCAAACGCGATTTCCCCCTGTGTGATGACACTCTATATCGTTCTTGTCTTAGTTTCCTGTTATGTCTGTCCCACTGCCAGAATGCTGACAGAACTGCAGTGAGCATGCTTGACGTGTGGTAAGAAGATCCCATTAAGTTGAATGGACAGGGCAATGGACACCTAATATAATGAAAAAACTGAACATTTATCCTATTTACCTGCTACTCACAAAACCAATTTATCCAGCCATTCCCAGTTCTCTAAATTTTCTTTCCTAACCCCTAAATTGAAGTAACAAGAAATTAATTATCATGATTTTTGTTGTTTTGGACAAATACTGAAGAAAGAATCCAGCGAGCCACCAGATATAGTTTGCTGCCTTTGTTCCTATATACACATGCTTTGATTTTACCAGCTCACTCCCACTGGAGAATTCTACTAGACATACTCAACAACAACAACAACAACAACAACAACAACAACAATAATAATAATTTTATTTCTTACCCGCCTCTCCGTCTGGATCAAGGTGGGGAACAACAGTAAGTATAAAATACATAAAATACTGATTAAAAACATAGTATACATTGTTAAAACATCCTGATGATGAGATGTAGGCCTAATCTACACTCACTGAATTCAATACTTCATTGAGTTTACATGGACATCTGAGAATGTGAGGAGGCAAAGCAGAAAAGGAACAGGTTTGAGGTGGGTTCCTGCACTGAGCAGGGTGCTGGACTTGATGGCCTTATAGGCCATTTCCAACTGTACTATTCTATGAGTCTAGGTTTCACACACCCTAATGGAAGATAGACTCTAGGAACATGTGCTAGGTAAATTTCTCAGAATATGTATGCACAAAATTGGCCCTTTGCCAGTCCAGGGCTGGATGAGACTTGCCTTTCATTCTAGCAGCTTTCCCCCTCAGTTATTTGAGTAACACATAATAGAATTAACCATACCTGATAAGATGTACACTGAGAGTGCAGTAAAATTAAATTATTAGTATTAGAAATATTAGTATTAGTAGTAATATATGCCTCAAAGGTCTCATTGTAAGACTAATAGTATATGGTGTCAGTAGACTTGTCTACTTGCCCGTGAGAAGTGAGCTATATAAAAGGGTGTTACTATAAGCCTGAAAGAACTGGAAATATCTGTGAGGAAAGCAAATAGCGTTGGAGAAAGAGGACTGGACACACCCAGATGTACTAAGCAGATTCAAAGACAGGGAAAGAAAAGCCAGAAGAATGCTAGGGATACAGCTATTTTTGATTGCTGTGCTAGTGGGTCTTCTGATTCTGCACTTTCTGAGACAGCTATGGTCACGCGAAAAATACCCTTCTGGGACACTTCCGCTGCCTGTCGTTGGAGGCATGTGGCGGATAGCCATCAGGCTGTATCAAGATACTTTGATTAAGGTACATCTTTCTAAATCATTAAACAATAACGCACTAACCTGAAAGTTGTCTTTAGATGTATGTTGTCTCTGTGTGTACCGTTTGTTGTGTGTCTTTAGATTTTGTATATTGTTTTTAATGTTTTAATCTCTGTAAACCTCCCAGAGAGCTTCAGATATGGGGTGGTATAGAAATGTAAATAATAATAATAATAATAATAATAATAATAATAATAATATACACCACTGGCCATGGAAGTTAATGAACTATAGCAGCAACCTGGGCCTACCAAAATACATCCACTCCAACATCCAGAAAGCAGTCACATTTAAAACATGCTCAGTTGTCAGGAAATTCCTGAGTCAGGGAAAGACAGCATGACCTGGCAAAGCCCATTGTGTACATCTGGAAGAACCGCCACGAGTGAGAAAATGAAAATAATAATAATAATAATAATAATAATAATAATAATAATAATAATAACGATGTATTCCTATATCTATTTACCCGTCAATAAACCCCATTAAATGTAATTGCACTTACTTCTGTGTAGAGCATGTATAGGATTACACTGTAGGAGAATTAGTAAAGAGTCCTGAGAATTATTTTCTTCCAAAGATAACTGTGGGTACAAGTGCAGTAGGTAGAAACTTCACATTTGATATGGAAAATTATGTAGAATCTAGGATTTGGCCCAGTGCAATTGTATGTACATATCTATTCAGACGTAAGCGACATTAAGTTCAATTGGACTTACTCCCAGGTAAGTGTGTATAGGAGGATCACAGCCTAATGATATCCAGTCATATATTCAGCAAAACTATTCATTGTTTTGCAGGTATTATGTTTCCCATAATATTTTTAGTTGTGCTCACAATTCTTACTGTAATAAGATTTACAGTTTCTCATGGTTTCACCCAATATTTATGTTTATTTTATTTATTTAAAAACTTATCCAATCTTTATAATTAAGAAGATTTTCAAGGCAGTTTACACTGATAAAATATATATAACAAGTAACAATATTTAAAACAAACTGGATCTAGTTAATCAGCATCACCCAAGATTGCCTTAGAGTAGTATAGCCACCATCCTCTGTCTAGAGCAAGGATACATAAATCTGTCAAGTTCAATTCCGTTCAGTTCTTACCTTTCCTACATTAAGTTTGCTCCATCCCTTTTCCCCATCCCTTTGTGAAATTGTATTTTTAAAGCCCGAGCAAAAATGTATATGCGTGTGTATGTACATTTGTCTAAATACATGCATTTTTGTACACACGTTTCCAAAGATACACTTTTTTGTATGCACTTTTTTTCTAAATGCATGCATATTTTGCAAGTGTTTTTGAAATGAAAGCAGCACAGGAAGGTGCAGCCTTATCTGAGTCCCTTTCTCCATGCAGAGAAAAAAACAGGGGTGGTGGTATGACGTCATGGAAGGGGCAGGGCTTCAGGGTGTAGCCCCTCCTCCTTGACATCTTCTAGCCCTTGGTGTAATGAAGGTAATCGGTCCCCTGTACCAAAAGTGGTGCAGTTTTGTGCACACTTCCCCCCATTGGACTTCCCCCATGAACTGACCCATACTGTATGCTCTGCATCTAAGGCCTTCCTCTGGGAACCTCCTCCAAGGAGGCTTGGTGGGCAGCAACAAGTGGGAGGACCTTCTCAGTTGTGGCCCCTGGCTTATGGAATAGTTTCCCTGACAAGGCCCAATGGGGCTCCAAAATTGTCAGTTGTGCACTTCATGATGAATTAGAGATATGTTTTATTTTATTTATTGCTTTCCCCCCACATTTCCTTCTAGGAACCTTAGGAAGTGTACATGGTGCACCCTCTCCCTTCCCATGCTATCCTCACAACAACCCTGTGAGGTATGCTGAGAGCCAGTGATTGGGTCAAGGTCATCCAGTGAGCTTCAGGGTGGAGTGGTGATTTGAACCCAGGTCTGACATGGAATCCTTTTAGCTTCCAACCCTTTTTCACAAGCTCTGGTCAGCTATGGGTTGATCTATGTAAGTCTGACATGTAGGCTAGGATTAAAACATTGGAAACAGTACATTGGAAACAGTACACTCAGGCCCTTTCTACACCTAAGGATTATCCCAGGAAAATGGAGGGATCATCCCTGCCTGCTTCTGGGATCCCCTGTGTGTCATTTGCATGCACAGGGATGATCCTGGGTCGATCCTGGGGGAAAAGGCAGGTGTAGAAACAGCCTCAGAAAACTTTACAAAGAATTGGAATTGGAAAGAAAAAAATTACTTATTTCTAACTATTAGTCTATTTTAGCTCTAAATCAAAAGATCTAACAGAGTCACAATTCACAACCTTTGCAACCACGTTTTATCTGTTCCCTATAAAATCCACCTAGGTGGCCTATTGTTATACATCAGCAAACAATTTTGCAAACTGCTGCATTTATCTCTCCCCAAAGCTTATTGGTTTTGCCTTTCCCACACAGTCACCATGATGTGACTCAAATGGAACACAGCCTTCACTAGCTAATGATTTTTATCTCTTACCTGCCTTTCAGGTAACTGAAGCAGGTACTGTGTAGGTGGAACAAAACAAGCAAACTGCACCAGTATCCTTCTGTCTATTTCCAGTGTAAAGTGTTGTTAGTGATGGACAGATCTGTCGATTTTGCTTTTTCTCCACATAAGCCCTGGATGCTGCTGCATCATAAAATATAAAATCTACCACTTCTCCTTCAAAGGTGTGCACAGCACATTTCATTAGGTGGTTCGGCCAGGTTTTTTTTTTTTTAAAGGTAAACATTGATTGAATATACAGTTATAAAGGACTTATTTTTCATTCATCAAACAATCGAAATAAACGAAAACGGAAGTAAACTGTATTTTTTTAATTAACAAGTCATCTGTACTGCACTGTTGTAATTATTTGATTGGGTCTGAAGTAGAGGAGCACTAATTTTACTGTACTTATTGTCTTTAAATATGGTTAAATATCCCACAGTTACCTTGCTATTCTATTCTACAATTCCTTTTCCCTGTCTTTTTTCATCCTCTCTTCGTTTTCAGGCTGCATCCTATGCACATTTACCTCAGAGTAAGTTTGAGTGATCTCAGTGGGGCTTACTTCTGAGTAGACATACATAGGATTGTGCTGCAGCTCTGTTTTAAAGTGACACAAGATGCACACATACCATGTTTACCAAAAGAACGGCTTGAAAAAAGGGGGTTGGACACCCTAAAATAAGCAAGGGCAGATAGGAATTGTTCTAGCAAGCATTCTGAAAAAGGTGGTGCTGAATGAACCCTCCTTAGCCAGGAGGTCCTGGGGGGCATTGAGTTCTCCCCCCTTCCCCCTTTCTTTTCTCTTGCTGGTGTCCAGACTGGGGTGGGCGGTGGGGCAGCGATGAGGAGAGAAGGCACGTAAACATACAGCTTCTCTCTCTCTCTCTCTCTCTCTCTCTCTCTCTCTCTCTCTCTCTTTCTCCCAAACATTACAGTACCTGCAGGGCTGATGACTAGAGGAAGGCAGCAGCTATGAAGGGGGGAGGGCCCCAATCCGCAGCTCCGGGCAATCTTACTACTTACAGAAACAGTCCCCTCCTCGGCTCCACCACGTGCTGCTTCTTGGCCCCAGCATGGCTGCTGCTCCCACCTTGTTCAGCAACTGTCATGAGAGGACAGGCAGAGCAGCTGGGAGCAGGGAACAGCTGAGTGAGTGAAAGAGTGAGCGATCAAGCTGGGGTGGCAGTGGCTGCACTGGTGAAAAAAGCCTTCCGGAGGAAGAGCGGGGTGGGGACTGGGAGCAGCTGAATTTGTCACTCTTTCCTACAGCTAGCACCGACCGTGCTACCGCAACATGGCCATGGCAGTTTAGGGTGTTCAGCTGAACCCTTTGAACCTGTTGTCCGCACGCCAATGTTCTCCTTCCAGATGGTCCCCTGACACCATGCTTTTACCTTCCAACCATTTCCTACAGGCTCTTCCAACAAAGAAAAGGGAAACTTATGGCTCATTGTAGGAAGCTGGAGCAGAGACAAGCAAAATGTACAGGCTGCTTCCCTTCCTCTCCCTCTCCTGTAACTAGATGATTATCAGTCCATATAAGTTGATAACATGTTATGATTAGCAGCTCCATCACACTGGGGGTTGACGCGCTCCCTACCTTCGCTTCTCCGCCCGTGTTTTCGTCCCTCAGTTCAAAAGAGGAAGTACACAAGGAGCACGAGGCCCATTGAGTCCACTGTTCTAATGGTGCTGCTTCTCCTGCAAACAGCAGGAGAGAGAAGCAATTTTGAGTTTAAAAAAACATCGGACTTAATGAGGTTTTTTGTTGTTGCGCAATGAAGGCTAGAAGGGGCGGAAGGCATGTGGGAGGCAGACAACGTCATGTGAGGGACCTGAGCAAACTCCGAGAGTGCTCAGTAATGAGCGTGCAATAAAACGCTTGTCAGATGGAGCTTTAGATCTTGAGGACAGGGCCCCAATCCTGAGCAATCCAAACAGGGCTGGCCCTACCATTAAGCAGGACGAAGATCTCATCTCACCTACTGGGACCCTGAGAATAAAAATAAAACTAGGAGGTAGAAATATTCTTAGAGCGTCATCAGACAAGTGTTTTATCGCACACTTGTTATTGGCCACTCATGGTTTCCGCGAATCCTTTTGACGACCACGTTTGCCTCCCGTGTATCTCCTGCCCTTTCTGCTCATATTGAGCTTTATCACACCAGCGTTATACTGTGCAATCACTGCGAATTGCATGCAAAGGACTCAGAAGTTTTCCACCTTATAATCTGCCTTGATTGTGAAGTGCTCCCATGCATCCTGCCTTAATTGTGCAATAAAGCTAAAAGATTTGCTGTATTTTGAGCGTATCTTCCGAGCCGCCGCTGGGGCACAGGAGCAGAATTTTAAACAAATGCTTACATCTGTGTAAGCTTTAAAGATAAAGACACCAAAATTGGCACAGTAATAGATATTAGGGAGAGCTTTAAGCACACCAAATTTGAATTGAATTGGGTCATCCGTTGATTTTTAATGATTTTTTTACATTCCCCCCCTTAAACTCACTTCCTGGCATGTAAAGGATCGCTGTCGCCAGGTAGCAACAACAACAACCATGAAAGCTTAGCGCTATGGGGATAATCCGAGGGAAGCAGGTACGTGGGATGAAGCTTATTCTCATCTCAAAAAAAATACCCGAAACGTGCTGTCGCAAAAAGTGCCGCCATTTCCTGCTGTGTGCAGGAGAAGCAGCGGGATAAAAATGCCCACTGAATGGGCCGCGTAGTCATTGTTTACATTCTCTTTCTTCCCCGTGTAAAGAAAGAGGAAGTATTTGGGGACAGAAGCGGGGTGGGGGAAAGCAATGGTAGGGAAACACGATTCCTCCCCCTCATCTAATGATGTGTTGATATTAATTTTTTGCCATGGTTAGAGAGGAAAGCTGAACATGGCCAGAAGCTGCAGCTACACATACTGTATTAACTTGAAATTATAAATGTATGTAACATTTCTCTCCTCTACTTTGATCTAATTGGCAGGACACAAAACAATCTGGAAACACTGAACGGCCTGTGACTCCACTGCTTAAGGGTGCAACAAATGAAAAAGGTAAGTTGTTGTGAAGAATAAGAGGTTTTTACTCCAGAGACATTGTAGGAGGAAATTAAATAAAAGAGAACAAAGGACCCCTTTGGGGGTGATAGAGGGGAAATTCATTTGGGTCACATTGTAATGTGAAACAACCAAGTATGGACTTAAGAAGTTAAGAAGAGCCATCCTGGATCAAACCAAGGGTCCATCTTGTCCAGCATTCTGTTCACACAGGGACCAACCAGCTGCCCATGGGAAACTCACAAGGAAGACAAGAGTACAACAGCAGTATCCCATGTTCCCCAGCAACTGGACTTTCTGAACTAATACTGGAATGCAATTATGCTTCAGTCTTCTCACTCTCTGAATTTTGTGAGGCAGTGCTCCAATGAAAACAATAATGTACACCCTCGAGGAACTTCGTGACGTAACAAACCCTTAAACTAGGCCCGTCGCCTGAGCCCTTCTCAGGCCAAGCGCCACCACTTGAAAACCCGAGCGAGGGTTAATCAAAACCTTACCCCTAGCTATGAAGGAAACCGGTTTAATACAGGATCTGCTCTAAATTATACTATGGGTATAATCTGACGTGGGTGTTTAATAACTGTATGGCAGGTAAATAGTGCCAAGCTGACACATGGGATTTGGTAGCTAACAAAATAATAATAAGTTTATTGTTATTTAAAAACTTCAAATAAAAATATAATACTTTCAATCCTGCTTAATCTAAACAATCTACACACTAATCACCTCTCTCTCTTTACACCAATCCTAAATCCCTAGAATCTAAACTCTTCTCACTTTACAGATAAAAAATGCAAGAAAGCAAAACCTAAAACACACTCACCCCCACAAACTCCCAACACACTCCTTATATACTCCTCTCCCCCCACCGATTACATTATAAACCACACCCACTCAGTTCTAACATCCCCTACTTACCAGACATACTAATCCAGAATATAATCAATTGCGGGGTAACGCCACAAACTTCCCTACAAAAGTGGTTCATTCCATACAAAAAAGTATATATTAGAGGTATTGCTTGGGGAAAAAAAAAGTATATTGGATAAATGGTGTGCGGACATTCATACACATTTGTACACATATGTATTTTCATGTGGACTTTAAAAAAAATCACAAACTGACATGGAAATGAGATCAAATAAATTTGCCCTTGAAAAAATGTGAGTATTATAGAAAGTAAGTCAGACAGATTCCTTCATCCTTACTCTAAATGTTTCAGTCAACTGGAGATTTCCCCACTAGGCCAACTCTGTAAATAGTGTTTGCATTTCTTTTGCCAGCTGTGTCTTTCGCTACTAAGGGTTCCTTCACACTGAGCTTACGGTATACAATCAAGATTGATTACTCACTGAAGTTTGTGGGTCCTTTTCGTGATGTTGTCATCTTCTGGTGCCTTTCCTCCCATTTTCTAGCTTTATTCTGCCATGATTTAACTTGCCAAAAATGCAGGAATAAATATACATCACCATCAAAGAGCTGGTGTATTTCTGGGATAGCAGATATTCTGTAATTTTGCCGTGCCGTTCGCTAGCTGTATAAATGGAACATATGGAATTTCCGCACAAAGGAAAGGGCCCAGAAAGTGGTGGAGGAGATGTATTGTGCTCCTTATGTATATTTCCTTTTTCTTTTTAGAGGATGTCAACATAAAACGTTTTTAACATGAATTTTTGCAATTGATTTCTCATTGGTTCTTAACACCGTCAGATGTAATATTTTCGAATGGACACATCTGGAAGCAGCAGAGAGAGGTTGGACGAATTACTATGCAGAAGTTGGAACCGGGGAAGAAAAGCATCAAACGCCAAATAGAAGAGGAGGCCCATCAGCTTGTAGAGACTTTTGCAGATGTTAAGGGTATGTGACACTAGGAGATAATACTGTCCCATATCGTGTTCTGCAGATTATTATTATTATTATTATTATTATTATTATTATTATTATTATTATAATTTTGGAAACACTCTCTGCATACTTTGGAGTGCAATTTGATGAATTTTTAGTTGTTTTCTAATGTAAAAGTAAAAGGTTCCTTAGACCCGATATGAAATTCCACTCTCAGTACTCAGATGAAAGCACAATTAAAATGTTTGCAAATAACTTCATTTACAGGACAGCCACTTGATCCTTTATTACTCATCACTACTTCAGTGTGCAATGTGGTCTGCGCTGTTGCTTTTGGACATCGGTATCCTATGGAAGACAAAAACTTCCAGAAACTGATTGAGGCTATTGATTTGGCCTTAAAATATGGAGGTAGCTTCATTTACACTGTGAGTAGTTTTTCGCTATCCTATGAAGTCAGATGGAGTGATGGCCTCAAAGGTCATAACTTGTTATCAGTATTCAAAGAGCACCTGGGCTTGGAATTACGTGTGGTTGGAATCCCCACCTCACACAATCCTGGGCCAGTCACTGTCCTGCAGTCTAACCTACTTCACAGATATATGAAGGAGTTGGTAAATTCCTGGAGGAGAAGGCTATCAATAGTTACTTCTCCTGATAGCCATGTGCTACCTCCAGTATCTGAGGCAGTAAGCCTTTATATACCAGTTGTTGGGGAACATGGGCAGTAGGTGCTGATGCCCCTGTGTCCTGCTTGTGGGTTCTTCATCGACAGCTGGTTGGCCACTATGTGAACAGATTGCTGGACTAGATGGACCCTTGGTTTGATCCAGCGTGGCTCTTTTTATATTCTTATCTTCATTGAGATTGTGAGGTTGGTGTGCATGGATGGATGGATGGATGTGTGTGTGTGTATATATGTATGTACTGTTTTACTAATTAATTAAGGTTCAGATTTCAGAAGCAATTACAACACAAGTGGTTAAAAGTCCAAAGCCATTATTACCTAGCAGACTAAAGATGAATACATAGATAAGGCTAAAAGCAAAGCAAGACATCTTCCCCATTCAGTTATCGGGAACTCCAGAAGACAACAGGGAGACTCCATTTGCTGGCCATTCAAGTCCACGGCACCCTGTACGGCAAACTAGGTTAGTGTTCAAGTTCCATTTTACAGATGCCAGGGGAGCTGTATTTCATAGAAACATAGAATCATAGAATAGCAGAGTTGGAAGGGGCCTACAAGGCCATCGAGTCCAACCTCCTGCTCAATGCAGGAATCCACCCTAAAGCATCCCTGACGGATGGTTGTCCAGCTGCCTCTTGAAGGCCTCTAGTGTGGGAGAGCCCACAACTTCCCTAGGTTACTGATTCCATTGTCGTACTGCTTTAACAGTCAGGAGGTTTTTCCTGATGTCCAGCTGGAATCTGGCTTCCTTTAACTTGAGCCCGTTATTCCGTGTCCTGCACTCTGGGAGGATTGAGAAGAGATCCTGGCCCTCCTCTGTGTGACAGCCTTTTAAGTATTTGAAGAGTGCTATCATGTCTCCCCTCAATCTTCTAGTCCTAGCTAGCGTTTATGGGCCATCCCGTCACTGTGGGAACTCTAATGTTTCCACCTCTTAGCAGTGTGTTATCAAAAGAACAGCCACGACCCCAAGACTGACACGAGACCTGTCTCATGTCTTGATCTGTCTCATAGGTCATAGCTAGTTGTTCTGGGAAGCATGCCAAGAAATGGCACCTGCCCATATATAGAACTTTTCTCAGACTTTAAAGGTATCATGTCACTCTGTTTTAACTCCCTATTTACATATAACAGTCAGCTTATAATGGAGCAAATATCATACTGAGAAAAAGTGTTGCCATGGGATTTCAAGTGTTGGGTCAGAATGACTGCATATCAAACCTAGGTCTTTGCTAGACGTACCTGTTAATCCAGGCGTGTGGAGGGGCCAGCCTGCATTGCAGCTAGCACGGGCTGTTGCTCCTAGCTAGACGCCAGACGCGACGGGGTAAAGGAAGCCCTGTTGCATCCGCCATTTTTTTTTAATGTTTTAAAGGGACTGGAGCGCAGGAGCGCTCAGGTAAGTCTTTTTTTTAAAGGGTTTCCCCACTCCCCCCTGCCCCCAATCTCCCTCCCCCCAGCCGCGATCTCTCCACCCTGGCTCCGCTCTTCTCCCCCATCTCTCCCGCCGTCTCCGCTCTTCCCCCCCTGGCCCCGATCTCTCCCCCCCACGATTCCCCCCCCTGGCCCGATGAGCACAGCGTTCCTGTGGAGCGCTGTGCCCAGTGCGCGGCTTCTCCCGGCTACTCGCGAGTAAGTTGCGTAGCCAGGAAAAGCTGTGGAATGGGCTAGACCTTCCGTGGCCTCGGGCTCAGCCTGGAGATGTGGAAATACCGGGCCAAAAGTGGTGCCGGTTATCCCGTGCAAAGGGAGGGTTGACCCCGGGATCCCCTGTGCGTCATCTGGACGCACAGGGGTGAGCCCAGGTATCAGCCCAGGCTAAACCCTCGTCTAGCAAAGGCCCTAGTCTCCTCGAGATAACAAAGGTCTTCCGGATTTTCCCATACATATACAAACATATGTGAATGCATGTGTGTGAGAGAAAGAGAAACGAAATGGGGTGGAAGAGAGAATGTGTGAGAGAGAGTGAGAAAAAGGCTTTTCCCTTCCCACTATTGGGCAAGAGCTACACTACAGCTTTAAAATGGCTTATAACAGTAGTGACAACCATTGGGCTCCCTGGCACATTTTCAAAACACTTTCAAAGTGTTATACTCGGCTTGGTGTAGATCTGGGCTGTGTCTTGACGGTGGTATTTTTGTGCTGCGAGGTCTCGACTTCTCACGTTGGTGCTTCTTCCTGCTCCTTCCTGACCACCACACTGGTCCAGAGCCAGTGTGGTGTAGTAGCTAAAGTGTTGGACTGAGAGTAGGGAGATCCAGGTTCTAGTCCCCACTCGGCCATGGAAACCCACTGGGTGACTTTGGGCCAGTCTTCTACTCCCAGCCCAACCTACCTCACAGGGTTGTTGTTGTGAGCATAAAATGGAGAGGAGGAGGATTAGGTACGCTGCCTTGGGTTCCTTGGAGGAAAAAGGCAGGATATAAATGCAATAAATAATAATAATATCTGCACTGCAAGGAGCGCCAGTGTAGGAATTGCGGGAAGGAGCATGGCGAGGTGAGTCCCGGCAGCAGCAGTGGCGGCAGCAACCAGAGGCAGTGGAGCTCAGATGTCACCCTCTGCCTCTTTCCCCCTGTGGATCGCTGGAGCTGGCCATCCTCTGCTTCCTTCCTCCTCGAAGGCTCAGCGGCTGGAGGCATAGGCGTAGGACTGAAGCGCAGAAAAGAGGGATGCTGTAGATTGGGGCCCCCCAGGCAAAGCGCTTTCCCCCAGGAGATGTTTCTGATGCTCGCCTTTTGACTGGCTTTGCGGCGGTTTAAATGTGAAGCTCCACAGTGCCGCTGAGGTGGTCCAGTGGCCATTCGGCTGGGCTGCCCCTTCCCTCGTCCTTGCCCCTCTCCCCCAGTTCTTACATTTTTTAAAAACTTCCATTTTTTACTTTTTACTTCTTCTTTAAAGCGATGGTCCACGGAGGTGTAGAGGTAGTCCAGTGGCCATTCGGCTCACTGGCCTGCCCCCTCCCCTGTCTAGCCGATGCGACCAATCAGGGGTCGCCATCCGCTGGGGCATGCCTCCAATGCAGCTCCGAAGCAAGGCGACAGATGGCAAATGCCGTCGGCACCTTGCTCCAAGAGAAAAAATCCGTGGTAAGTGCCCGACTTTTTTAAACTGGGCCTTCGGGGGGTTTGCCCCTGGATGGCTTCACCATGGTGGCTGCGTCATATAGTTGACCTGCCACCACTAGGGCGACCCTATGAAAAGGAGGACAGGGCTCCTGTGTCTTTAACAGTTGCATAGAAAAGGGGATTTCAGCAGGTGTCATTGGTATATATGGAGAACCTGGTGAAATCCCCTCTTCATCACAACAGTTAAAGCTGCAGGAGCTATACTAGAGTGACCAGCTTGAAAAGAGGGCAGCTTTAACTGTGGTGATGAAGAGGAAATTTCACCAGGTTCTCTATATATACAAATGACACCTGCTGGAATTCCCTTTTCTATGCCACTGTTAAAGATACAGGAGCCCTGTCCTCCTTTTCATAGGGTCACCCTAGCACCACTGCAGATCTACCCCGGGGCAAACCCCTGGTCAAGACAAGCCCCAGGCCTTGATTTTAATATTAACCATTTTCCCCTGAGAGGACACAGCCCCCATTTTTTTTAAAAAATGTTACCAATGTGACAGTGGCCCAAAGAAGTTGGGTCATGATACACATTCATGGGCCTCCTCATCGTAGTAGTGACAGGATTTTGCTTTTGTCTTCCTTGTAGCTGTATAAAATATTCCCCTGGTTTATGAGACGTCTTCCGGGGCCACAGAAGAAGGCCTTAATCTCCAGGCAGTTGGTGATTTCGTTTGCAAAGAATGAGATAAAGAAACATAAGGAGTTTAAGCCAGGTCAATTGCCACAGGATTTCATTGATTTCTATCTACTGCAAATGGTGAAAGTAAGTACCCACTCCAAGAAATTGTTGCATTCCCTCCCCTGCCAGCTAACTTAAGACTTGGGTGAATGATCCCCTGGCAGAAATCCACATTGAGCGTCATCACACAGGGGGAAATCGCATTTGCTTGACGTAGTTTCTCCGCCCGTGCAGTTGTCCCTCATTACTTCCTCTTTTGAAAGAGGGAGTAAACAACTTGCATGGGGCCCATTCAGTGGGCCATTTTGATCCTGCTGCTTCTCCTGCACAAAGCAGGAGATTGTGGCTACTTCCATCTTTAAAAATAAGTTGGACTTACTGGGGTGTGTTTTTGTCATGTGAAGAAGGCTAGAAGGGTGGGTGGCACACAGGAGCCGGACGACATCATGAGAGGGACCTGCGAAAATCCGCAACTGCGCAGTAATGAGCATGCCAAAAAAAATGCACATCTGATGGAGAGGATGATGATGATGATATTTATTTATATCCCGCCTTTTGTCCAGTGCTGGGCGTCAAGGCGGCATTACAAAGTTTAAAACATATACTGCATGCTCCGGCTGTGGGCTTTCAGTTTTTTTCCAGGAAACCAAGGAGACAAAATGTCAGATTCAAGATTTACTTACAAGGAGAGTGTTTTATTGAGTAACTTACAGCGTATACAGGTGTACGCAATAAAGATGGACCAGACTGCAACGGCTTCTGCACAAAAACATTGACCAGTCTGGACCCCTACCTGGGTACAAGAGCAACTTATATAGCATACTGGTTTTGGCACAGTGGCCAAGTTAGGCAAGTGACTGATTTTTGGGATTAGCCATAAGGCACTCTTTCTCAGCATAGTATAATATAGCACTAATTGGCATTACTGATAAGTAAGACACTTTTGGCACAGGTAAGCTCACTAATTGGTACAACTGATTAATGATGGGGTGTCTTCTTGACAGAGCAGCTCTGGAATATAAGCTTGTTAGTACACTTAGATAAAGTACCAGGCTCATTAAGTCTTGCAGATAAAGTGCCAGGTGCCTCATGAGCTCACTGTTTAAATTGACCATGCTTTGACCCATCTTTCCATCAGTCAGAAGGATGCTACAAAGCAATACAGAAAATAGCAGATGGCTGTGTTAGAAGCAAAGGCAGCCACTACCCATAAGCCTTTGAAAGCAACCGTGGCCTGCAGGCCTGTGGGCCTACATATACATTTAAAACCTAGAAGTAGACATATACAAAAGTTAAAAAAAAAATTAAATATGTTCCAATATTAAAACATTTAACATGACAATTTTAGAAGTCCTTGGCACAGACGCAGGTCCAGCAATCCATACTGAATATGTCCTTCAGCAATCCACATTGGATACGTTTGGGTCACTGCACTCTCAGTGCTCCACAATCACAAAGTAGTTTGAAAAATTGGAAAGCTGCAGCTTTCTTATGATGCCTCCTGTTAAGGTGGTCAAAAGACCCCCACCAAAAGACCCCCTTTCTGGGGGGAAAGTGTACACCAAGCACTCAGGGCTCTGTCACCAGACCCCTCCCTTCCCCTCTTTCACTAATAATGATCAGCAAAGTTAGCTTCGCCCGCCCTTGCACAGGGGGCGGGGGCTTACCTGGTACAGTACGTTACATAAACAGGGCCTAGTTGTCACACTATTATGTGTTGTTAGCTGTTAGAAATAGTTTCATTTATGGAAAATGTATAACTCTGCAATCAATAAGGGATGGGAGGAGGGAGGATCCATGAGCTCATCAGGAGGGGCAAGGAATGTTATAAAAGATGCTGGTTGTGGATGATGGGTGGAGAAGCTTGTCTTCGATCCGTCAAGGGTGCGTTTCTTCCTACACGTGTAGTTCAATAAAGAAGTAGTCACTGCATCTGGACTTGTCTGGTTTTCCTGTTCCCTCCATTCTGGGCCGGATCTACACTACTGCTTTAAAGCACTTTATAACAGTTTTATAGCACTTAAAGCGCTTTGTAACTGTTATAAAGCACTTAGATCCGGCCCTGGTTGGGTTTTTTACCCTAACACTCCCTGCATGTGTTTTTAAGAGAGGGTCAGAGAGATCCTTTTCGATCCCCCTTCTAATGTCAGTGTGGTATTAGAACCCCAGTTCATGACCGTGTGCCAGGATCCCTGCAAAACCACATGTGAAAGGCGAATTTGGTGCTGGGATATAGACCCTGCAGAAAGTATAGCACACTTTTATAGGCTGGCCTGTAACTTGCTATGAACAATATTTTGTCTTTCTTATTGCCAACAGCAGAGAGAG
Source organism: Elgaria multicarinata webbii (assembly GCF_023053635.1). Lineage (NCBI taxonomy): Eukaryota > Metazoa > Chordata > Lepidosauria > Squamata > Anguidae > Elgaria > Elgaria multicarinata. The sequence goes on along the minus strand of NC_086178.1, from coordinate 11,227,321 downwards.
GGTGACCGCACTTCTACCTATAATGAAGACAACCTGGCTGAGTGTATTCTTCACCTCTTTATCTCAGGCACAGAGACCACCGCCATTACTCTGCAATGGGCCCTGCTTCTTATGGCAACTCATCCAGATATCCAGGGTGAGGGAGACTTGAAGCCTTATCAGATGGGTGGGTGGAGGGGAATCAAATTTCCCTACCGTTGTTTTACTTCCTGCTTTTGTCCCACAATAGGGACAAAAAGCTTCCTCTTTTTTCACTTGGGAAGAAAGAGGAAGCAAGCAATGACCACGTGGCCCATTCAGTGGGGTTTTTCTTAACCACGCTGCTGCTCCTGCTCACAGCAGGAAATGGTGGCAGGTATCGTCCAACCCCCTGCTCAATGCAGGAATCCACCCTAAAGCATCCCCGACAGATGGCTGTCCAGCTGCCTCTTGAAGGCCTCTAGGGTGGGAGAGCCCACAACCTCCCTAGGTAGCTGGTTCCATTGTCGTACTGCTCTAACAGTCAGGAAGTTTTTCCTGATGTCTAACTGGAATTGGGCTTCCTGTAACTTGAGCCCATTATTCCATGTCCTGCAGTCTGGGAGGATCGAGAAGAGATCCTGGCCCTCCTCTGTGTGACAACCTTTCAAGTATTTGAGGAGTGCTCTCATGTCTCCCCTCACCCTTCTCTTCTCCAGGCTAAACATGCCCAGTTCTTTCAATCTCTCCTCATAGAGCTTTGTTTCCAGGCCCTGATCCAAAGTAGTTCCGGAGTAGTTCCAAAAGCCTGCCGGAACAAAAAAGTTTTTGCCTGCCTCTGAAAGTGTAGCACAGAGGAAGCCAGCCTAGCCAACCTGCGAAGGGAGTTCCAGAGCCTTGGAGCAGCCACTGAGAAGGCCCTATCCTGTGTACCCATCAGGCGTGCCTGGGATGTTGGTGGGACTGAGCCAAAGGCCTCCACTGAAGATCTCAGAGCACAGGCAAGCTCATAAGAGAGAATACAGTCTTTCAGATAACCTGGACCTGAGCCGTATGTGTGTGGATTTTATCTCGTATGACATCTTGATTGCCTTCAGATGAGTGTTCTATGGCATGCTTGCAAATGGTCACTCACGGATCTTGGTGGGTTGTTTTGATGACACAGTGATCCTCCTGTGTGTCTCCTGCTGCTTCTGTCGTTTTTTTGCGCTACAAAATAAGACCCAGAAAATCCATTTCTTCTTGGGTCTGATGATAATTGGCGCCATTTCCTGCTGTGTGCAGGAGAATCTGCACTCTAACCCCACCCCCCTACTGAATGGGCCACGTGGTCATTGCTTGCTTTCGCTTTCTTCTCTGTATGAAGAAAGAGGATGCTGCTTGTCCCTATTGTGGGAGAGAAGCAGGAGGTAAAGTGACAGTAAGTAAACACAATCCCTCCGCCGGTCTAAAAACACTCCTTGAGGGGTTCTCCAAAGGCAGCCTAGAAATAAATTGAATGAGATGAGAACCCTTGGCCACCTCATTGGAATATAACTAACCCCCCTACCCCCACCCAAAATTGCTGCAACTTTTGTTTGCAACCCCAAATTTGCAGAAATTTCATGTAGAATAAAACGAATTGCCTAACTTTCCTAAGGTAAATGCATTGCCCAGAATAAAGTCCGCCCCCCATCTTTTCCCTCAGATAAAGTCCACAAGGAAATGGATGCTATTTTGGGTTCCTCTCGATTCGTCTGCTATCAAGATCGGAAGAAACTCTCTTACACCAATGCTGTGATTTACGAGATCCAGCGTGCTAAATATGCCTTCCTATCCAGAATCATCAGAAAATTTGCAAAAGATGTGAACATCTTTGGTTTTCTTATTCCCAAGGTATACTGTATAAGATTGATACAGCTGCAATATTCTATTCCAGGAGCAAGGAAAATCACAGGGTACCATGTTAAGAGATGTACCCACATAAGAGCTTCTGTGTAATGCAAATCCTGACTGGCAAGAATTTATTTATTTATTTATTTATTACATTTTTATACCGCCCAATAGCCAAAGCTCTTTGGGCGGTTCACAAAAATTAAAACCATCATAAAACAACCAACAAGTTAAAAGCACAAAAACAAAATACAGTATAAAAAGCACAACCAGGATAAAACCACGCAGCAAAATTGATATAAGATTAAAATACAGAGTTAAAACAGTAAAATTTAAATTTAAGTTAAAATTGTGTTAAAATACTGAGCGAATAAAAAGGTCTTCAGCTGGCAACGAAAGGAGTACAGTGTAGGCACCAGGCAGACCTCTCTGGGGAGCTCATTCCACAGCCGGGGTGCCACAGCGGAGAAAGCCCTCCTCCTAGTCCGGTTCCCCCTCACCCCCCAAAGTCCGGTCCCCCCTCCCCCACCCACCCAAAGATATTGGATTGCAGAGGTGTCTGTGTGTCATTCCCCTATGTAGCCTGCATAATCTGTGCTGATTCCTTTAATTTGTTTTGCATGGCTTCTGGTAACTATGTGCACATGAGATGCTCATACAAGAGATACTCATGTATAAAATATACTTCCTAAAATATCCAGCACTTCACAAACTTCCACTTACAGTGAATACACTTACACTTTTTGGGGACATTTCTACACAAGGCTTTTATTGTGCATTCTTGATTGCTCACTTATGGTAGTTTGCGGGTCCTTTACATGACGCCATGCTGCTCCAGGGGATCTCTCACTTTTTGCAACAGTTGTATTTTTTTTCATAATGAGGAAAGTCTGGAATTTTCTCTAAATCATACGATGGAAGCTTCATGTAAATGCACAATTCTGCTACACCACGGTGCCAACTAATGGTTGTATAGTGAAATGAATAGAAAGGCTAAAGAAGAAAAATCCTGGGGTGGGGGGAAGCACATGTAAAGGAGCCAATTTTAATCCCGCAAAGAATCTGGAAGCAGAAGCCCTTATAAAGGTGCAGATTAAAAGCCTCATGTAGAAATGCTTTTGGTTTCACTGATGGCCATAAGCTCTGTGCCAGATTAAAGAAGGATTAGAAATAAAACACCAAATAATATATTTTTAGTTCATTCTAGCTGAGAATGTTTGTTATTTTGTTTTGTCATAGTTAATCCCTTGCTTTTTTTGTAACTCCTTTGAATACATCTATAGTATATTTTCCTTTCCCCCCCCTAAGTACATCAGATTTATTTATTTATTTATTACATTTTTATATTGCCCAATAGCCGAAGCTCTCTGGGCGGTTCACAAAAATTAAAACCATAATAAAACAACCGACAGTCTAAAAACACAAATACAAACTACAGTACAAAAAACACGACCAGGATAAAACCTGGTGCATATAGGTTCAAATGTACAAATTTGTGAGAGTTCCAGGAGGAGTGAAGCCTGTGTATATAAACACACACAAAGATTAGTGAAGTGTGCTGATTTGTGTGCATTCTGAGCCAACATTATTCTTCCTTTCAGGGAACTTTTATTAATCCAGATCTGAACTCTGCTCTTCTTGATCCCAAGCTATGGGAGAAACCTGAAAAATTCAATCCCTGTCATTTTTTGGACAAGGATGGAGAATTTGTAGCTAGAGAAGAATTCCGGCTATTTGGTACAGGTAAATCCAGACATGATTTATTGACATATTTCAATAAGATGGAGGCTTTCGTATGGCTTTTATTTTCAAAGGAATATTTGATCTACATAATGTTGGTGATTGAGCAGTAGCCACTGCACTACCTAGTTCTCCTTTAGGGCATGGAATTTGCCAAAATTCTTTGACTTGTTGGTAAAAGAACTGAAAGGTAAATGAAGGTTGTTATTATTTTCATCTTGGAGAGAATGAGATCTCTTCTTTTTCATGTAAGAACTTTTACACAGCACTTACATGGAATCAAACCACTGGCTTAGCACTACCAATTCTGACTTCCAGCATGGCCTCAATTCTCAGCGATCAGGAGCTGAGAACCTAAACTAGAGATCCTGGGGATTAAACCTGGGGTGTTTGCATTGCAAAACTACATGATATCTGCCCCATAGCTTAAACCAATATATCTAAACCAATATATCGTAGCAAACAGTTCAGCTTTGGACATAAAAGAGTAAAGTGAGCTTTCTTCGGATTGATTTTTGACAAGGAGTCCCAAACATCCTCCCTCCCTTCTGCTGGGCTGCCTTTGGAATAGAACTGTTGCAGCCTTCACCCAGAAAGGATGGCTATGTGAGTCTTTTCCCACGAACACCGTCCCTTGAAAATTTGGTACAACACTATGGAGTGATTTTTGCCTCAGGTGCACCTTGGCTTTGGGAGATGTGGATTTGCTGCTCCACCTCAGGCAGAAGGGAACACCTTGGGCCAGCCATAGGTGTCTCCTATGGTTTCCAACGAGATCTTGGAGCTTCACAGGCTGGGAAAGTGGGGTAGAAAGCAGCTTTGATTATTCCCCTCTGCTAAGTCCTTCTGGCTGTTGGATATAAGAACATAAGAAGAGCCCTGCTGGATCAGGCCAAGGGACCATCTAGACCAGCACTCTGTTCACACAGTGGCCAACCAGCCATCGACCAGTGATGAACAAGGCAGGACATGGTGCAACAGCACCCTCCCACCCATGTTCCCCAGCAACTGGTGCACACAGGCTTACTGCCTCAGATGCTGGAGGTAGCACACAACCATAAGGGCTAGTAACCATGGATAGCCTTCACCCCCAGGAATTTATCCAACCCCCTTTTAAAGCCATCCAAATTGGTGGCCATCACTACATTGTGTGGTAGTGAGTTTCATGATTTAACTATGTGCTGTGTGAAAAAGTACTTCCTTTTATCTGTCCTGAATCTCCCACCAGTCAGCTTCATGGGATGACCCAAGGTTCTAGTGTTATGGGAGAGGGATAAAAGTGTCTCCCTTTCCACATTCTCCACACCATGCATCATTTTGTAAACCTCTATCATGTCTCCCCTTAGCCTCCTTTTTTCCAAGCTAAACAACCCCAGTTGATATAACCTTCCCTCATAGGGGAGATGCTGCAGCCCCTTCATCATTTTAGTTGCGCTTTTCTGCACTTTTTCCAGCTCTATAATATCCTTGTTTAGGTGTGGTGACCAGAACTATACTCAGTATGCTAAGAGTGGTCTCATTTAGATATGTTTTTCCAAAGTACTATGTAGAGTAATACTATACTAGTGATCAACGCATTATACTTTATATCTCAGGACTTGTACAGCTTTCAGAACTCAAATGTTCTAACTTGTCAATGCTTTTCGAACTGTATACATTAAGGCTTAGTTACCTGTGGTCTCTGAAGCAGGAGTTACAACAATGGGAGTTGCTGATGGGCATAAGAAGAGCCATGCTGCACCACATTTAAGGCCTATCTAATCCAGCATTCTGTCCCCACAGTGGCCATGGCCAACCAAATACCTATGGGTGGTCAACAAGCACGGCATGAGCCATGGCCAACCAGAAACCTCTGGGAAACGCATAAGCAGGGCATGAACCATGGCCAACCAGATATCTACGGAAGTCCACACATAGCAAATGAACCATGGCCAATCAGATATCTATGGGAAGCCCACACTTAAGGAATGAGCAGGGCTGGCGCTACTATTAGGCCAACTAGGCAGCCACCTAGGGCGCAGACCTCAGAAGGGTGCAGTACTGCCCTTTAAGGTCACAGTTTTATACAAATTAGCTGTTTTAAGAAAAAAACATAATAAAAGGAAAATATAATAGTTCAGAACCTCTTCTTGAACAGCTGAATCGAAGTTGGCAATTTTTGGGGTGTGTGTGTGCAAGTAGCTCACCTTGCCTAGGGCACAAAATAGTCTGGCTAGATGCCCTGGTGAATAGGCTGTATAGACTTGCCTCACTGGCTGCCTTTTCCTTTTTTCCTCCACAGGGGATTGTGAGTGTTTGGAGGAGGAGTTGGCAAGAATTGAGCTTTTTGTCTTCTTCACCAATCTGCTGAGGGCGTTCATCTTCCAGCTGCCAGAAAAAGTGAAAAAAATTAAGAAAGAACCTAGAGTAGGGATGACAACATATCCTCATTCTTATACGCTTTGTGCTATTCCCCGCAGCAGGAAATCATAAACTATAAATATAGAGTGGCCTATTTATTACTGTCAATGCCTCCCTCATTCTTTTGCATTTACTTTGGTCTTCTGCCTTGATGTGCTCAATCCACTCTGTTCTAGAACTACAATCTGAATCTGTCGGAAGTTGAGCTAAGTCTATGATGTAATTGGTTGCTAAATCAATCTGACGAATGTAATTCTTCCCTGTAGGTTGTTAATACATTGCCGCTAGTTTGTGACATATAAAGCACTTGGTGCTTTTCAAAAAGTAAAATGGAGTGTATTTATTGAATAAATGTATTGGTAACATTTGCTTTGTCAGCTTGTAGTATATCGTGTATTCTCTGTTAAGTGGTGAATGGGATGGTTAAAAGCAGATCTACATCCCAAGAGAAATCAGTAGTGGAAATCCTTGGAAATCTGCCTGACATTATGATAAGTAAAGATGGGAAGGACATAGTAAGTTGATGATATGTTCATAATGATGTCATGTTACAAAACTTGTGTATGACAAGGTAGGGTGCTTTCACATGTAAGTCTTGAATCGTCATTGAGGCTTACGTGTGCAATTCATCTGGAAGAAAGAAATAGAAGAGGAGCATTTATAATGTGATGAAACTTCACACTCATGTAGGTTTTCCATTTGTCCTGCAAACTCAATTGAAACAGGAGCACCTTGAAACTTATTTGTAGAAACTAGACCTGTGCACAGCCCCCCAAATATGCCTCGGAGGTCGATTCGGTTCCAAATTTGAAGCAGGAGTCACTGTTGCAGCCACAAGGCCATCCAGGAGTTCAGAGGACTGCCCTCCCCTCCTGTTTGCCCCCTAAACCCAGCAACCTTCTACCTCCCATCCATGGGACTTACCTGAAGCCTCTGCACCGGTGAGATGCCCGTCCTCCAGGAGAGCCATAGATCAACTGTTGTAAACTACAGCAGCTGGAAATTGTAAATTGTAAATTTCTGCCCACTGTAGTTTACAACAGTAGATCTACAGAAGGCCAAAGTGGCTCTCCAGGAGGATGGGTGGTTCGCTGGCATGAGCAAAGGCTTCAGGTAAGTCCCACAGGTGGGCGGGCAGGTGGTGGTGGGGTAGTGGCTAGCTATTGGGCCAAATCATCACAAAGTGCTTTGACTGCTTCAGGACAAGGCAGCCTAATCTGGTCCTGAACTGAATTCGGGTTGAGGCAGGCTGAATTGCCTGCTTTGACTCAGATTCGGGACCAAGGTGAAGCACACCCCTGGTAGGAATACCCTTTGACACCCAAGTACTGGACTAAAATAACTAAAATAACTTGTCTGCATCCTTCTTGGAGTGTGGTGCCCAGAACTGGAAACAATACTCAAGATGAGGCCTAACCTGTGCCAAATAGAGAGGAACCAGTACCTCACACGATTTGGAAGCTATACTTCTATTAAAGCAGCCCAAAATCACATTTGCTTTTTTTTTCTTGCAGCCACGTCATACTGTTGGCTCATATTCAGCTTGCGAACTACAACAATTCCAAGATCCTTCTCACTCGTAATATTGCTGAGCCAAGTGTCCCCCATCTTGTAACTGTGCATTTGGTTTCTTTTTTCTAGGTGTAGAACTTGGCATTTATCCTTATTAAATGTCATTCTGCTGTTTTCAGCCCAGCACTCCAGCCTGTCAAGATCACTTTGAAGTTTGCTTCTGTCTTCCAGGGTATTAGCTATCCCACCCAATTTTGTGTCATCTGCAAATTTGATCAGCGTTCCCTGCACCTCCTCGTCCAAATCATTAATAAAAATGTTGAAGAGCACTGGGCCCAGGACTGAGCCCTGCGGCACCCCACTCATTGCCTCTCCCCAGTTTGAGAAGGTGCTGTTGATAAGCACTCAGAGTCCGATTCTGCAGCCAACTGCAGATCCACCTAATAGTTGTTTCATCTAGCCCAGTTTTAGCTAGTTTGTTAATCAGAATATCATGAGGCACTTAGTCAAAAACTTTGATGAAGTCAAGATATATTATATCCACAGCATTCCCACAGTCCACAAGGGAGGTTACCTGATCAAAAAATGATATCAGTCTGACAGGATTTGTTCTTGAGAAATTCATGCTGGCTTCTAGTAATCACTGTATTATTTTCAAGGTGCTTACAGATTGACTTCTTTATAATCTGCTCCAAATTTTTCCCAGGGATAGATGTCAGACTGACTGGTCTGTAGTTCCCAGGTTCCTCCTTTTTGCCCTTTTTGAAGATAGGGACAATGTTAGCCCTTCTCCAGTCGTCCAACACTTCACCCGCCTTCCATGATTTTGCAAAGATAATAGACAGTGGTTCTGAGAGTTCTTCTGCCAGCTCCTTCATTACTCTAGGATGCAGCTCATCGGGTCCTGGAGATTAGATCTCATTCAAATTAATTAGGTATTCCTTGACCATTTGTTTATCAATCTCAAACTGCAACCCTTCCCCTTCAGCTTGTATTTCACTTTTTCTAGGGGGGGTCATAGACTCGCTTTTGGGAGAAGACTGAGCCAAATTAGGAATTGAGCACCGGCCTTTTCTTTGTCATCTGTTATCAATTTGCCATCCTCATTAAGCAGTTGAACCACCATTTATTTCCTCTTTTACTATGCACATACCTGAAGAAGGCTTTTTTGTTGCTTTTAGCATTCCTCGCTAATATTAGCTCATTCCCAGCTTTTGCCTTCCTGATGCCATTCCTGTCAAGAATGCTCAACTTCATTCTAAAGCTAGAATGCTGCCAATACTCCAAGGTTTCAGAGGAATTCTGCATTACATAGGAATTATAACGGGTTCTATGTGCAACGCTTATTGTGGCGAGAGGGGGCGAAATAACAAGGCAAAGTATACGGTGTACAATTTGGACCACATTTATTTATAATCTGCAAAGGGAGACTGGGCGGGCCCTAAGTTACGCCAGCAACTAGCTAGGCTTCATAATGAGTGAAGCATTCTATGTCTGGAGAGTGGCATCAGATGATCACCACCCCCAGACCTTACCCATTTTGGGGAGGGTAGACTAGCCCATGCCACTCCCCTACCCCAGGTCACAAGGCACTGGGTGGAGTGACGAGAGTCAGCCTAACAGGTAACCATCTGTCAGGCATGCTTTAAGCTGGATTCCTGCATTGAGCAGGGGGTTGGACTCAATGGCCTTATAGACCCCTTCCAACTCTACTATTCTATGATCCCCCTCTGGGGCCACAGAACCTTCAGTGGGAGGCCTCAGGCAGTACCTGTCACCATGAACAGTGCCACAGAATGATCACCATCCCTTTCTTCTAAGCGTTCCTGCCCCTACTAGCCACCACAATATTTTATAATATATATTTCTGAAAGAATGGGGAGAATAGGCTACCCCAAACCAACAATCATTGGCTAATAGGGGGAATAAATCCTTGGAGCCCCCACCTCCCCAATGGGAATTAAACCTTTTACCAGGGGACACATCCTTATTAATTAGCACAAGTTCAGTGTTGCCCAGCCCTGGTATACCACTATGTGGAACTCCACATAGGAACTCCAACCAGGAACTCCAACACAAGGGAGCTCTGTAATCCCAGACCTTTCCCTTCAGTAATTGAACGGTGGCGGGGAGAGAACTTTGGGACTACCCTACCTCCCAAGAACACCCCCTGCTTCTCAGATGAATATCTGGGAAAAGGTCTTTTGGCCTATTCCCAAAAACCTTTGGGCCCACTAGGCCCTGCTGCAATTGTGGCTGCCTGCCAAGCCGGGCTGCCGGTGGGGAGACATGCCTGCCGCCTGCACTGCCTCTCTTGTTGACTCGGTGTTCTCCCAGCTGTAGATTGAGTTGCCAAAGGTGTAGGGTAGGCTGCTCGTCCTTCCCCTACATGCTGTCTCCACCACCGCCACCCATGCCAAGACCACATGGGCCCACTCCTCGCTCTGCATGGTCGGTCCTTCACAATGCAGCCACAAAATGCAAAGAGGCCAGGTGCAGGGTGCAGCCGCCTAATATAGGCTGCTAACCCCACACCCGGCCAGTGGTGCCTGCCACCCAATCGCTTCAATGGTGACCATCTCTCCTTACCCCCTGCCCACAACTGCCTCCCTACTGCCAGTAAACAGGACATGGGAAAAGGGTGTTTAGTTATGGAACATGACCTCACAAGCTCAAAATTCATGTTGCTACATGAGTTGGGACCCTAGTGTGTGTGGGGGGAGACTTTAACCCATTAACTGTGGTCCCAATATGGATCAGATCCCAATGGCTCCAATTCAATCAATCTTTTATTTACAGTCAATAGACCAGAAAAAGAAAGGTACAGTTATTCCAAGCCAAAGGTCAATAAGATAACCTAAGCATATAAAACATATCATTAGTAATACATTTTAATACATAAAAATCAAGGGTAAAAGGGAGTAAGATCAGAGCAAGGATGGGACATGTGTTAACATTAGATCTTGAACAGAACATAGGAGGAAAATTCAAGCTCCAATTTACATTGCCAAAAGGCACCCAGTTGTAATGACAATTTTAGGCAAATGATTAAATCTCCCTACACCCCACTCTAGGGTCCTGATCTGTATCATGTGCCCTGCACTTAATTTTCAGAAACACAAGAACATAAAAAAAATAAAATAAGAAAGAGCCATGCTAGATCAGACCAAGAGTCCATCTTGTCTATCATTTTGTTCACACAGTGGCCCTGGAAAGCCTGCTTTCTGATTCTCTGGCCACCATTAGCATGCCGAGGGGCAATGACATGCTTTCCAGAGGACCTGGAAAGCATGCTTCCCCCCCCCTCTGCTCCAATCAGGTGACGTTCCTGCCCCCTCCAATTGGGGCCTTTTCTGTAAAGCTCAGGAACAAAACGCTTTCTTTTTAAGGGCCCGATCGGATCAGTGGCATGGAATGATGATACACTTACTGAAAGTGTGACATTCCCCCCTGCCATGCTAAAGGCACCTTAAAGAGGGAACCATGTCATTCCTGGACATTATAGAAAATTACAAAAAAAATCCCCTGACACCAAGGATAGTACAAAACCCAAGACAAATCCGGGGAAACTCTGACAGTTGGTCACCCTAAAAGGGAACAGTGGGCATGTCTAGACCTAGGGATGAGAAGGGAGGATCTCATGATATGGTGATCGTGAGATCCTCCCCCTTAGTCCACACATGGCGCACGACGTCCTGGGAGGAAGAGGAGGTCATGCCCGCCATTTTGTTTTTTCCTTTTTATTGAAAACGAGCGCACAAGCACTCCAGAAATACAGGTAGTTATTTATTTTTGAAAAACAAATAAAAGATCCCGCTCCCCCTCCCACCCACAGTGAAGAGCTCCATGCCTCATGCCCAGTTCCTGACTCCTCGTATTTACTTGTGAGGAGCCAGGATGAAACTGGGATGGCTGCCCACACATCCCACAGTCTCAGGACAATCCTGAGACCGGGGGAAAAGTTGGGATTAAAGCCGTCCCAGTTATCCCAGGGAAAGGGAGGGATCATCCCTCCCTGCTCCCAGGATCTCCTGTGCGTCATGTGGATGCACAGGGATGATCCCGGGGCGATCCCTGGGATAAGCCCTCATCTAGACATGTCCAGTGTCTCCAGCAATCAGACTGTGCCTTTACTCTTTGCCCCACTTGTGCGTTACCCTCCCCTCCTTGGCAGGCATAACTTTTCCTTGTCTTTCCCAAGTTTCTTCCTCTTTCAATCCCTTTTCATGCCTCTCTTTCTGCCCTTCCGGGTTTGCCTCAGCCATACTTGCTCATGGGCAATTTCATTCTCCCTACAGTGCCCTACCTCCTTGCTCCCCTGTCTTTCTTTTATCCTCTCTGCTTCTCTCCCTCTCTCTGCCACTGCCCCACTGCAGATGATGCTCAGTTTGGCTGATGGGGCCAGCTGCAGGCCTGCAACGACAGGTGATGCCCTCTGCAGCCATCCTGTCCTTCCCTTCGTGCTCAAACGGGAGCCTCGGCCTGTGTAGGGAAAACTAGCAATCCCATGAGTGACTTGCGTGAGGCATTTGGTAAGAGGCTGTGAGCCCCGCTAATCCCTCACGCACGCAGTTAGGAGAGAGAAGAGAGAGATCTGGGAATAGCTGGCTAAACTGAGTTCTGTGTATAGCCAGTGAATGTGCTAAATTTCATTGAGACTTGCTCTAGAAGGAATAAAGAAGCAGACAGTCAAAATATGGGAGGGAAGAAGAGGAAAAGAAGAAGCCTGATTGGTAATTTAGAGGGGGAGAGAGAATTCCCCATCCCAAGTGGCTCCTTCAGGAGGGATTTCAGAGGGACGTGAGAGGGTCCTACAACATTTATGAGGTGAGGTGGCTGGAGGCTTGAGGCATCCTCCTGAGCACTTCCTGGAAAGTGATGTCACATGGTCCTAACCCCCTTATCTGGATCGAGATAGCCTAGCTACAGTTATCCATGCTCTGATAACCTCTTGCTTGGATTACTGCAATGCGTTATATGTGGGGCTGCCTTTGAAAACGGTCCGGAAACTTCAGTTGGTACAAAACAGGGCAGCCCGCCTACTAACAGGGACTGGCCAGCGAGATCATATCACGCCAGTCCTTCTACAACTTCATTGGCTGCCAGTCCAGGTCCGGGACCGATTCAAAGTGCATTGAAACACCATTCAAAGTGCTGGTATTGACATTCAAAGCCCTAAACGGTTTGGGGACAGGTTATTTGAAGGAACGCCTCCTTGCATATGTACCTACCCGGACCTTAAGATCATCTACAGGGGCCCTTCTCCGTGAGCCCCCGCCAAAGGAAATGAGGCAGGTGGCTACTAGCAGGAGGGCTTTCTCTGCTGCGGCACCCCGGTTGTGGAATGAGCTCCCCAGAGAGGTCCGTCTGGCTCCTACACTGTACTCTTTTCGTCGCCAGCTGAAGACCTTTTTATTCTCTCAGTATTTTAACACTTAATTTTAACTTAAATTAAAATTTTACTGTTCTAAGTCTGTATTTTAATCTTACATCAATTTTGCTGCGTGGTTTTATCCTGGTTGTGCTTTTTATACTGTATTTTGTATTTGTGTTTTTAACCTGTTGGTTGTTTTATTATGGTTTTAATTTTTGTGACCCGCTCAGAGAGCTTCGGCTACTGGGCGGTATAAAAATGTAATAAATAAATAAATAAATAAATAAATTGCTGCAATGTGCTGCCTGCAGCTATGTGGAAGAAAATAAAGATGGAGGAGGAACAGGAAGTTTGGGGAAGCTGAAGCCCTTAAGCTTCTGCAGAAGGCAAATGCTCAATTTGGAACTGGAAAGGGAATGGCAGTAAAACGAGACCTGTGAAATACCAGGGAGCTCTTTCTGCCCTTTCCCTCCCCTCTTCAAAATGTCATTGCTAGCAAGCTCCCAGCACTGGGCACGTAAAAGTAAAAAGCTAGGAGAAAGAGAGAGAGAAAGACAGAGGGCTCATCTACACCAAGCAGGATATTGCACTATGAAAGCGGTATATAAAAGGCAGGAGCCACACTAAGCAGGGTATAGTGGTATGAAAGCTGTATACGGTATGTGTCAATGGGCCCCAACAGTGGTCAGTGCACATCAATACCACTATGAAGCAGTAGTGTGGCTCCTGCCTTTTATATACCGCTTTCATAGTGGAATATCCTGCTTGGTGTAGATGTGCCCAGAGAGAGAGAGAGATAGACAGAGATAGAGAGTCATAGTGCTAGGGCTGTTGCGAGTACCTGACTGAATCCGGGAGGGGAACGGACTGCACCACGCCTGCACCATGGACCTAGTGGGATGTCCATGGTGCAAATCGTCCACTCCTGCTGCCTAAAATGCGCACTTTCCCCACTGCATCGATGGGGCCTCTGCATGTTTCTGCAGTAGCAAGTTCAACTTCAGTTCAATTAAGGATTGCTTGATCACAATTAATTGTGCATTGTAACCTTGCTGTATATAATGATGATCATCACCATTTAGTAACACTACTTCATTACATTCAATGGAGGATTATTTCTGCTTTTTTAAAAAATGCAAATGTCTTCTGTTTCTGCATGGTAATAGTAAAGCCTACATACTGTAAGACCAAATACCACCAAGTAGATTGTAAAAACTACAATTATGATTCCAATTTGGAACTCCGATTTTATTTCTTGATCTAATTTTCCAATTGCGACCTCCCACAGCAGTTCTTTGCTCCTATGAGAATAACATATATGTACATGTTTGCTCTTAATGATATTTTCACACACCGATTGTGTGGCGGGGCTAATGTCTTCTGGAGGGATTCGGGTTGGGAAGTCTGCAGTAGAAACTGATGGGGGAAATGGTACCAAGGAATTTATTTGATGAACAGGGTCTCCTCCCCCATCTTTGAAAGGCACCGAGTAAGAAATGCCTAGTTTCATAATTGTCAATCTTGCCTCAGGTAGGGGAAAGTCCAACCCACTTTCCTGTATGGGGAGGTGCCATGACACAGGCTCTGAACAACAGACCCGGCCGCAGCTACTCCCTGCTCAAGCCAAGCACCACCGCTTGATACGCCTGAGGAAAGGGATAAAAACCACCTTCCTCCAAACTATGTGGAGAAAGGGGTTAAATGGAGAAGGATTTTAATATATATAATAATGCACAGTGAGTTATATCTGCTCAGGTGAATGATTGTCAGAGTGGGTGTTATATGTGTAAACTTAAGATGATAAATGCCAAACAGACACGTGGGATTTTTGTGGTAGTTTTAAAACAAACAATCAAAATTTATTTTTAAAAGTTCACAAGCTTTGTTTCAACTAACAACATTTAAAAACCTTTTTGAAACCTTTCATACAATCCTGTCACTCATTCACATACACGCTTTCCTTTTTCTCACACAATCACTCTTGAACTTTCTTTATTCTCAGTATTGATTAATATACATCCACTACGTGCACACCACACTCTAAAAACACCACTCACTACACTGACTCTCAAATTTCCCAGGCCTTAAGTACCATAAACACAGAGAGCACTACAGACTCTAAGAGTACCTAACAAGTCCCCCCGAAAAGTTTTTTTCAATCCCCTCAGTCATTCCCTTATATATCACTCCTCCCCCCTCCCAAGACATTCTAACTCCGCCCACTCAGGCCAACATTCTACAAACCACAGACTTACAAACCGCAGACATACATTTGGAATTGACTTGTGGGGTGTAACGCCACAGGAGGCTCAGAAATAAAAGACGAACAAGTAAGTTGAAAGCAGTATCTTTTATTGGCTTTCCAGATCCATTATTTGCTGAAGTTCATATAAGTTCAGGTTTTTTTGGATGCTCTGAAGCATGGATGAAGAGGTAAGTACTCTCTTGTAAAAACACTGGCTAGAATATTTGCAAGTACATCTCGTTATCCTTTAACAAGGCTCACCAGACATGGATTAAGAGGTAAATATAGTCTTGTCAAGACACACTGGCTGGAATGTTTGCGAGAACATCTCCTCACCCTCTCCCTCACCTCACCCTCTACACATGATCCTCCTTCCCTTGTTCTCTCCTTCTTTAGCTCTCCTTCTGCCTCCTGCAATGTTGGGTTGTTCAATGGCTCTCTGCTCCAGGAAAGCCCTGTCTGATCTTCCCCAGGTAGCTGCAATCATGATTCAAGCCAAATTCTGGGTTGGCTGGCAAGTGAGTGCTGATGATTCTGTTTGCCTTGACCGAATGCCTAAAGGCCAGGAGAGATGGGGGATGCATTGGTGAGCCCTGCCAGCTCACTCCAGTCATACACAGAAAGAATTCAGTACTGAGCATTTGTGCATAAACAGCAAATTCAGGGTGGTGTTTTTTTATAACTGAAAAGTAAGGAGGGAGAAATTTACGGTAATTAGTAAGCCATTTTAAATGCATTTATCTGTTTACGATGAGCTACTGTGAGGAACAGCACAGATTTTATAAGGTGAGGGTTGGAATACGATCCCCATGACAGGATCTTGACTGAGTTTTTTCACTCCTTCTGGTAGCTGAAACCTGAATGCCCTCAGCAGTTTGATCAAGAAGATGAAGAGCTCGATTCTTGCCAGCTGCTCCCCCAAACACACCCGAGTCCCTGTGGAGGACATAAGGGAAAAGCAATGAGTGAGTAATATGTCCTAATCAGGAACCAGGTGTGAATCTGAGAAAGGAACATGAGTTGGTACCCTCTTCTACCCCACACCCTCAAATGCTAAAGTGCTTGAAATGGGATACTACTCTGGAAGGAGGGCAGAAGGAGAGTGTGTGGAATAGTGTGGTGTAGTGGTTATAGTGATGGACTTGGATTTGGGAGATCCAGGTTCTAATCACCACTCAGCCATGTAGCTGACCAGGTGACTTTGGGCCAGCTTTTGACTCTCAGCCTCACTTACCTCACAGGGGTGTTTTGAGAATAAAATGCAGAAGAGCACAGTTAGGTAAGCCAACTTTGGCTCCAGGCAAGGAGAAAAGTACAATATAAAGTAATATTAAATGTATGATTAAGCCTGCTGAATATTTCTGGTATTTCCAGGTAAAGGAGAGGTGCAGAACTGAAGGGCAATGGGTCAAATCCAGCCCACCTGGATTCCAATCCAGTCCTCCAGGTGTCCCCAGAAGTCCACAGCCCATTTCCTCTGACCTTGTTCTGGTTTCCCAGTGTCTGCTGTTTTTCCCATTCTGAAAGACTGAAACGCCTTTCCTAAGGCTTTAGTTACTGGCTGGAGGAGCGTGCAGTGGCAATTTTGGTATTTTGCCCCACCCACTTCATCTGTGGCTCCAGCCTATCTCTGCTTCCACTCTGCCCACCACTGGGAGGCAGCCCCTGAGAGCTTCTCTGAAATGGAATCCAGCCCTTGAGCTGAAAGTGGTCCAGTAGCCCTGAGTTAAAGGATGGAGAATCCCACGTCTGAGAAGATGCCATTCATTGCCAAGAGGTCTTCCAGAGCTGCTGTCCATTGGAGTACCAGCCCAGCAGCTTAACTCAGTACAGAGCTGCACATTCTCTTATGGAAAAAAAGAAAGAAAAGTCTACACTAAGCAGGATTTAACACTTTGAAAGCATTTTGAAAACAGTGTATGGAATGTTTCATGGTCCCAAAAGTTTTCAATACTGTAATAAAGCAGTACTGTAGATCCTGCCATTATCTCTGAGATGAAAGTATGAATCACTTGAAATTATTTTCCAGCCATTTTACCTATGAAGTCACAGAACACTAAGGAATTTTTCATATTACATGAGAATGCAATTCAGCGGCTGCTACCTAATGATAGCATTAGGTATCCTTCTCTGTGAGCCCCTGCCAAAGGAAGTGAGGCTGGTGGCTACTAGGAGGAGGGCTTTCTCTGCTGTGGCACCCCGGCTGTGGAACGAGCTCCCTAGAGAGGTTCGCTTGGCACCTACATTGTTTTCCTTTTGTCGTCAGCTGAAGACCTTTTTTATTTTCTCAGTATTTTAACACCTAATTTAACTTAAATTGCCGTTTTAATTTCACATTTTAACGTATATCAATTTTTGCTTTGTGGTTTTATCCTGGTCGTGCTTTTTATATTGTATTTTGGATTTGTGTTATTAAATTGTTGGTTGTTTTATTATGCTCTTCATGGTTTTAATTTTTGTGAACCGCCCAGAGAGCTTCGGCTATTGGGCGGTATAGAAATGAAATAAATAAAAAAATAAAAAAATAATGATCATTCTCCAAAGCCTGACACCATGAGCTTTAACACACCAGCCTTATAGTCTGCTGTCAAGGTGAATTGCATGCAAAGGACTCAGATGACGCCAACCGTATAGTCTGCTGTCAGGGCAAATTCCATGCAAAGGACTCCGATGACGCAGACCGTGTCTTGCTGTGATTGTGGTTGTTTCCTCCTCTTAGCAACGTATTTTGGTGTGTGGAAAGTCTGGTTCTTCCAGCATTTTCACCTGCCCTTAAGTGCCCTGCCCTTTGCCCCACCAGCCTCAATGGGCACTAGCCACTTCAGAGGGGAAACTAGAGTGGAGGCGGGAAACAGCCTGCACTTGAGAGTCTTAAGCCAGCAGGAAACAGAGAGGCAAACTGGGCCTTAAGGAGGGCAAAAGGCAGAAGGCGGCTAGTGGTGCAGGGTTTGGGGGAGGCTGACGAGTGCCACAAGAGGTTCCTCCAGCAGTGCTGGGGTAGAGGGACAACATTGCAAATGCATTTGAGGGAGGAGGAAGCACAAGAATCCCCCAGTCGTCAGAGTGAGGAGAAATAAAATTTTGGCAGCCTGCAGTTGCAGTGGCAGCACCAAGGCTGAGGGGATTCATTACGGGTGATGTGCGCCGCTCCTGCTGGGGGAAGGAACAATGGAGGGAAAAGTGGTGGTGGTGGTGGTGGTAAGCATGTTCTCTGGCTTTGACTGAGGCGGGATGAGGAGGCGCCCATTGCAATATGCAAACAATACACTGAAATATAAGTTTAAAGCAGCAATATCACAACGACTATTTTAAACTAAACTAAACAAAACCACAACCACAAACCCTAAAGCCTGAACACACCCTTCTCATGTCCAAAAGCAAAAACCCATCAGCAAACATCCAAAACAGAGATTAAATGGGATAAAAGGAGAGGTGGCACTACAGGAGAGGGGTCAAGAGGCTTGGGACCTACAAGTGCACCGGTGTAAGTTTGCAAGCTTTCATATGCTATGGAAACAAAGTGGGGTAATTCGAGGATAAACCAGGACAAATGCGTAGTTGTGGTGAAGCTTTAATGGTGTAATCGTATTCATGTTAGATGTAATCAGCATTGAGTGTGCAAGAAACTCAACCTGTCATAAGGGAAGAGTGCAGCAGAGAAACAGATAGTTAATCAGATAGAGACGTGTTTGCATTATGTTGTTTATTTTGACTGGTTAGTATCTCTTTAACTGAAGATCCTGTTTAACTGAAGATCCAGCCAATGCAAGGGGGCGACTTTTGCCTGCTTGCATTGGCTGCCTGTATGTTTCTGAGCCTGATTCAAGGTGCTGGTTTTAAAGCCTTACACGGCTTGGGACCACAATACCTGATGGAACACCTCTCCTGACATGAACCTACCCATACACTACACTCAACATCTAAGGCCCTCCTCCAGGTGCCTATTCTGAGGGAAGCTTGGAGAATAGCAACAAGGGAGAGGGCCCTTTCTGTGGTGCCCCCTCCCTCAATTCTGGAACCATCTCCCTTTAGGCTCACCTGGGGCCAACATTGTTATCTTTTTGTCACTAAGTTAAGACTTTCCTTTTCTCCCAGGCATTCAACAGCATATGCTGAGTTTTAATTGGCTCCAATAGCTTTGACCTTGCTGAGTGTTTTAAATAAATAAATAAATAAATAAATGAGATTCCATGTGTGTCCCAGAATGCAATTCTCGGGCTTATTTCCTGGTTCTAACTGCTCTCTCTATGACAATTATGGTTTCTGATGACAGTTAGTAAGAATTCTCCAAGAGGTCTTGATAACATTAGTTTATCTCTCCACTCTTAGTCTATCTATTAATGTTTCATTTTTTGTTCTAAGAACAAACAAATTCATTTTCTTTGTTCTCTACTATTAGAGAATTATGGCTGGGAAAGCCAAAGGTAAAAAAAAAAGGTAATAAAAAACAAGGTTAAAAAAAAAACCCTTGAGGAATGTGCGGATGCAGTTGTGTGTCACTGCATGGGATAGTGGTGCACAGGATGAGTGCACAGGATGACGGCAGCTACTCTACCCATTTCTCTTTAGAACAGCATCACCTTCGCTCCTCTGATGCCATGTTTCTCGCCTGCCCAAGGGCCTCTACTTCCCTTGCTCGGCTTCGTCCATTTTCTTCTGCTGCCCCTTACGCCTGGAACGCTCTTCCAGAACATTTGAGAACTGCAAGTTCAATCGCAGCTTTTAAAGCTCAACTAAAAACTTTTCTTTTTCCTAAAGCTTTTAAAACTTAATGTTGTGCGGACTTTATACTGTTAGTTTTACCCTACCCTGTGCCTGCTTACCCTACCCTGTGCCTGTTGGCATTCTCTTCCCCTCCTTATTGTTTTACTATGATTTTATTAGATTGTTAGCCTATGCGGCAGGGCCTTGCTATTTACTGTTTTACTCTGTACAGCACCATGTACATTGATGGTGCTATATAAATAAGTAATAATAATAATAATAATAATAATAATAATAATAATAATAATGTAGAGGAAAAGCAGGGAAGAAAAAGCTGATAGTGTAGAGCTCAGATCTGGATTCTGCCCTGAAGCCAGAACAGGACACAGTGGATTAACCACCTCATGTAAGGTAGCTCAATATCTGATGAAAAGAAGTGGGATGGTTTTGGGCTTGCCTGAAATGAAGTCAGATGGTGTCTCCTGGGAACAACTCAGTAAATACATCTATAAATCACAAGCAGGTTTAGATTTCTGCATTTACCTGCTCCGAATGGCAGAAATTCTTTTCTAGTCACAAAATTTCCATCCTTGTCCAAAAAATGATTTGGGTTGAACTCTTTAGGAGTCTCCCATCGCTTAGGATCCAGAAGAACAGAGCGCAGGTCTGGAATAACAAGGGTCCCCTGCAAGAAAGAAATAACGGACTGGGAATGTATCGAGAACAGCGGCTTTCAGGATTGATCCCCACTTTCCCAGTGCTAAGCAATGCGACCACACATATTTCTCTTGGAACTGAGGACTCACTTCGGACTGGTTCTCTGAGGGGCTATTTAAGCTTAAGTTGTTCTTTGGCAAAAATATCATAGAATCATAGAATAGTAGAGTTGGAAGGGACCTATAAGGCCATCGAGTCCAACCCCCTGCTCAATGCAGGAATCCACCTTAAAGTATACATGACAGATGGTTGTCCACCTGCCTCTTGAAGGCCTCTAGGGTGGGAGAGCCCACAACCTGCCTAGGTAACTGGTTCCATTGTCATACTGCTCTAACAGTCAGGAAGTTTTTCCTGGTGTCCAGCTGGAATCTGACTTCCTGTAACTGAGGACCACACATCAATCCCCCCTTCTCTCTTTTTTTTTAAAAAAAATTCCTTATGCTGGCAATGGCACGTAGGCAGACTGGCTTCTTCCCACCCTCCTGTGAAAAGAAAAGACCCAGAGCAAGCGCTCCTGCTGCACCAATGTATCCCCTGGGATAGTGCTATTGATAGATAAACATTTATTTATTTAAACATTTATATCCCGCCCTATACCACAAGGATCTCAGGGTAGCCTAGAGATAAAATCACACATATAAATTAGAATAAATATACAATTCTAAAACTAATCAAACCATTAATGTGTTAAAACCAATATGAAATTTTAAAACAGTTAACTCCAATTAAAACAAGACAGTGTGCAGGCTGGTGGATTTAGCCATCAAACGCTCTGTTAAAGGCCAGAGCTGTTGCTTTGAGGTTTTATGTTTAACAGGGTGCAGTTGGGGCGGGGGGGAGGAAGACATCCTGCATAGCAGCATTTTCCTGCCCCTGGGGAAGCACCCCTGTACTTCAAATGCTTTCTGCGCCCACCTTGAATATAATCAGAATGTCCCTTTCCTGTTTGCAACCTGCACAAGGCATGGGAAGAATAGGGAGGAGGCGTTCCAGTTCATCCTTAAATATCATGTGCTCTGCAATAACCATGTGGATGTGTCTGTCTGTCTGTTTGTCCAGCATGACACAGCACCATGACTGTGAAACTTTTTCTTCTGAAACTTCGCACGCGTACTAAGGGATCCCTAGGTCTGTGTGCAACTTGTTTTAAAACTGCATTAGTTTAAATTGTTGCATTGTTGCTAGGCTTTATTTCTGCGGCATTTTTTAACACAATATTTTTAAACTTTTAAAGTTGTATATTGTATTTCACTATGTTCTATTTCATGATTTTAATTGTTGTAAAGCACTCAAAGGGCTCCGGCTGTTGGGCAGTATAAAATAGGGCTGTGCATGGACCCCCCGATCCGCTTTGGATCCCAATCCACTCCTTTCGGATTGGGTCCACTCCACTCTGTGACGATCCGCCTCCGTTCACCTCCGCTCCAGATCCGGTTCAGAGCTCTGCTTCCCCCCCCATAGACTTGCATTGCAAAGGTGAAATTCCTATAACTTTTTTAGTTTTCAAGTTAGAAACTTCAAAATGGGCACAATGATAGCTTCTAAATAGATCCTTAATCATGACAATTTTGACAGAAATCAGATAATGTCCTGATTTTTGGGGAATATTTAAAATATTTCCCCTCATTTACAGAAATGCAGTTATCTCCGTTATTTTTTTTAAGATACACACATGGAACTGGGCACCATGATAGCTTCTAAATATATCCTTATTCATTCCAATTTTGAAGAAAAACAGATCATGCCCTGGTTTTCGGGGCAAATTTAAATTATTTCCCCTCATTTACAGAAATTCAGTTATCTCCATTATTTTTTAAGATACACCCATGGAACTAGGCACCATGATAGCTTCCACATAGGACCTTAGGCATGGCCACTTTGAAGGAAATCAGATCTTGCCCTAATTTTTAGCATTTTTTAAACGTTTTAACCCTCAACCATTTCCCCAATTTTCAAAACTGCATTCATCTGCGTCATTTTTCAAGAATCAGACATCTAACTGGGCACCACGATAGCTTCTAAATAGATCCTTATTCATGCCAATTTTGAAGAAAATCAGATCATCCCCTGATTTTTGGGGAATATTTAAAATATCCCCCCATTTACAGAAATGCAGTTATCTCTGTTATTTTTTAAGATACACACATGGAACTGGGCACCGTGATAGCTTCCACATAGGACGTTAGGCATGGCCACTTTGAAGGAAATCAGATTATGCCCTGATTTTTGGGGAATTAAAGTTCAACCTAAATCAGAATGTTCTTCTCAGGTTAACCACTTCAAAAATGAACACAGGGAACTTCAAGATAGAAATATTAAACAGGGTGAGCGTACAGCACATAGCTGGTCGTGTGAGAAACAACTCAGACCTTGCATTGCCACGCTTGTGTCACAAAACTAAAAAAAAATGACTTTTTTTCATGACATCTACTCAGTGCTAAAACGTGTTTGTTTTTCAAGATGCACACACATCAAACAGAGATGCTGTTGAACAGATGATCCTTTCAGGGACTGTCACTGTTCATAAACTCCAGGGTATGCCCAGCCAATAATTGTAATAACAATAACAATAATAATTCTAATAATGATGATGATGATGAGCCTACATTGTCACAGAGGATTCAGTCATCATGGCAGCAACACATACAAAATGCAGCTGCCTTTTCATCACCAGGAAGGGCTAATGCCCTGAGTCAAAGCAAGACATGCACAAACCGGCCCTTTGAGGCGGGCACAGAGGAGGAGAGGCAGCAGGCGGCTATGCCCCTGAAGCACTGGGAGAAAGCATGCCGTAGGCTTGTGGGGTTGACCCACCCAGCCCATCTACATCTCCCTGGCACCAGGAGGGCAGAGAGGCAGGCAGAGGCTGGCAGTAAGGGGCTGGTATGTTGCACGAGTAAGCAATACATGCGTGGGTAAATCCCACCCGATGCGGCTAAACCACAACGTGGGAACCCAGGGAGGTGGGGAGGCAGGCAGGCAGCAGACAGCTCCACGGGCACAAGTTAGTGAGCCAAGGATTATTTCCAGGCCATTCAAATCCAGAAACACAAACCGGCTCTGTGAGGCGGAAACAGCACAGAGGGATGCCTTTGCATCCCATAAATAATAGGAGGCTAGCAGGACAAAAGTAAAGCTTTGTGTTCCTTGCTTCAGAGTTGATTGACTACACTGTAAACACAGCCATTATATCATCATCATCATCATCATCATCATCATCATCATCATCATCATCACAACAACTAGAAGAATGAGAAAAAAAGGCTAACTGACTTTATTAATAGTATTGGAAAGTGGACATGCCCAGCGCCCTTGAGGAAGCAGTGGACTGTGCCACTGTAGTCTACCTCTCAGTCCTTTGGAGGCTCCTGTCTAGGTTCCTGCCTTTGAGAAGCCACGTCACACATCAACTCATGCAACTCATTGATGAGGTCCACTACAATGGCACGGTCCACTGTTTCCCCTTTAGAGGGTTCTGATTGTCCTCAAGGGCAGTGGGCACTGTGCACTGTGCACGTCCACATGCCATACAGGACATCATCCCCTTCCACTACTGCTATCCAGTTGTCCACCAAGGTTACTGTGGTTACCTTGCAGTGCTGTGTTGCCTATCTTTTATTTTACTTTGTATATTATTTAAAACATTGGTAGTGGGTTCCTTTACTGGAGTAACCTAAGGTAGTGTGAGTTTGCTCGGGCTACTGTTTCGCCAATCCACTCCTCACTGACCGAAGTCTTACCCAAAGACAAAGAAAGGTTTCCCTGTATGCCTTTTGCTTATTCCGCCCCCTCCAACATTGGGATTGGAGGATGCTTCACATGGGGTGATCACTCAGCACGATTGGGAGATGAAGATGTCTATCAACACTGAAAAAGGCTTATTTCCCCCTCCCACTTCTACCCATTCAATAAAAATTAATTGCAAGCAAACCGCACAATGTATATATTTGAAAATCAACACAAATGACCCCCAATCATCAATCTTTAAAAACAAAGAAGTTATAGGCGTTGTTTTGCCCAATAGAATCCTATGTAAAAAACACATCGAAAATAGCAATTGGCGCTCCGGATCGAGGCGAAGTGGTCTGCAACTGAGCGAACCACTTCACCTCAATCCACTGCTCCCCCGACCCAATTCGGATCTGCCTTTGGCGGAGGTGGATCAGGTCGCTCCGCTCCTGCTTTGCCGATCCGAAATGGAGCGGAGCACAGCCCTAGTATAAAAGTGAAATAAATAAATAAATAAATAAATATATTAAATAATTAATTTAAAATAATTTGAAGTGCATTCATCTGCAGCCATCATTATATTCTGTACCTTGGGAAGGAGAAAACCACCCAGCTTCACATCCTCTGAACATTGTCTTGGGCCCCCAAAAAAGAAGACATAGTTTGAACGCTGTATCTCATGAATCACAGCATTAGTGTAGGGGACTTTCTTTAGATCTTGATAGGAGATTGATTGAGAAGAAGCGAAAACATCTTCTATCTCCTTGTGGACTTTATCTGAAGAAAATGACGGAAATAGAAGCTTTATTTTGAATGTTACTTTTTATTTCTGAAAGCTTAAGTAATCATTGGCAGCTATTTATTCTACATGAAATCATTTCATATGAACCCCAAATAACATAATTTTATTACATTTATATTCCAACTTTTCTCCAAGGAGCTCAAGCCCACCATAGACCGTTCTCCCCTGCCATTAATCATCCTAAGTAGCCTGCGAGGTAGGTTAGGCTGAGAAGTACAGACTGGCCTAAGGCCACCCCACTCTGTGGGGATACAAACCTGGGTTTCTCCATCCTAATTCTCCATCCTAGTTTGACCCTAGCGCTGACCATTACATTGCTGGGCTAGGATACACAGCCTGAGGTAGGATTGGTTAGAAGAGCAGTGCTATCACTGTAGAGATGTATTGTAAAAGAAATAAGAACTTGGTCCCCAAATACATGTTTAGGCTAAAGGTAAGTTCTAGATCTGAATAAATCTGAAAATGTTGAAGATTGGTATGTTACTTTTAAATTATGTTATGTCTCACAGAAGAGTTATGATTGCCAGTTCTTAGTCTGCCACTCTTCTTTATTGTCAGTTTTATTTGGGCTGTGATGGTTGGTAGACTGCTCTGGCTCTGGCCTCTGAAGGAAGGTTGATTGATACATTGACAAACACACTTACGATGTAGCCCATATTCTTTCCCAGTTTCGTTGCGCATTTGTCATTTTGCTATTACTCATTTCATAGTCATTCAACAGCTGCTTCCATTTTACCTTGTTTATTTTAATTCTGTTGAGTTGTTACTTTTGGGGCCTTGCTAGACCTACCTGATAATCCGTCTGGGAGGCAGGGCGATGGTGCACTATATCTAGCGTGTGCCGTCGCCCTTTTCCAGACGTCAGCATGTGATGCGGCAAGGGGAAGCCCCGTCGCGTGCTCCGTGTTTCCCCCCTTAAAGGGCCATGTGCGCAGGAGCGCATCGCCGAAAAGGTAAGTACTTTTTTAAAAAAATTAAGGGTCCCTGCTCCCCCTGCCCCTGCTTCCCCCCCACAATGCCTGATGCCCCCTGCCCGCTTGCTCGCTCCCCCTCCCCCTCCCTGATGCCCTGTCTCCGTCCTTCTTTCCCCCTCCCCGATGCCCACTCGCTTGCCTGTCCTTCTTTCCCCCATCCCCCATCACTGATGCCTGATGCCCTGTCCCCCGTCCTTCTTTCCCCCTCTCCGATGCCCACTCACTCACCCGTCCTTCTTTCCCCCATCCCCCATCCCCGATGCCCTGTCCCCCGTCCTTCTTTCCCCCCTCCCTGATGCCCACTTGCTCGACCGTCCTTCTTTCCCCCATCCCCGATGCCCTGCCCCCCATCCTTCTTCCACCCCCCTCCCCGATGCCCGTGCCCGTCCTTCTTCCCCCCCTCTCCTGCCGGGTCCGGCCTTTCCCCTGGCCCCTATCTCCGCCCCCATGATTCCCCCCTGGCCCGATGGGCACAGCACTCGTATGTGTGATGTGCCTAGTCCGTGGCTTCTCCTGGCTACTTGCGAGTAAGCGAGCAGCTGGGAAAAGCCATGGACCATGCTAGACCTTCCGCAGCCCCGGCCTCAGGCTGGGGCTGTGGAAAAACCAAGCCATAAGCGAATCCACTTATGCCAGTACAAACCAGGTCTTAGCCCGGCCTGACCCCGGAATCCCCTGTGCATCATCTGGATGCACAGGAGGGAGACCGGGCCTCACACCACGCTAAGGGCTCGTCTAGCAATAGCCTTGGTTATGGATTGCAGAAACTGATCCTGTTTAGACAACATGCTAAACCAGGGTGGTTAAGCATCTTGGACTAAACATGATGGCTTAGCATGTCATGTGAACCATTCCTAACTATGGTGGCTACATAATTTTGGTTTAAACATGCCCACTAACCATTGGTACAAAAGGGTTTGTAACCTAACCGTAGCTTAGCATGTTGTCTGAACAGGCCACTAGACATCTTTCCCTAATCTGGAAATGCTGGCTAGTGTTAATGGGAGTTGTAGTTCAACACATCTGCAGGACGCCAAGTCAGGGACGGCTAAACTAGGGAAATGGTTGTGAAAAAGAAATATCTTGCATCAGAGGTAAATCCAACAGGGGGCGTCTGCACGACGCTCCTTTCACTGCTGATTCCCCCCAAAAACCTATAACGTCACAGTGTGACAAACACTGCAATGCCTGGGCAGGATTGAATGTGAAAGATCGTGCCCTGAAACTTCATAGGATCACTTACTTGGCCGTAATGAGCAGCAAATAGTGGCTAATGATGGGACTCTGAAAGTAATTAATTTTTCCTTCTGCTTGAAAGGATGTCTCTGTGCACCTATAAACCTTCAAAACAACAGGTACTTGCCCTCTTTTCAGTTATGCTTCTTTGTAGCTGTGAAACATTCCCCCCCCCCCCACAACGTGCTCATAAAGTGAAGTGAAGGAGTCACTTCTGAGTAGACATGCAAACATCCATTCTTGAGCCCCTTTCTCTTCCTGCAGTGGGAAGGGCGCAGGAAAATGCACAACTGCAGTAAAGAGTAAAAAGGCAGTGACTGCGCACACATTCTCAACAGTGCAGATTCAAAGTAGCAGGGCTGACTGACCTCCCCACTCCTGGACTCGTCAAAGTGCCATGGAAGGCTATGGGATACTTCTGGGTAGCCATGTTTAGCCCTGTGCCCCTGCTCCACGCAACTTTCCCTTCGGTCAATCAGTGCCTATTCCACCAGTCTGTGCTGAATTCAACTGTGGTCACACAGACTCCAAAACTGCCCTGAATCCTCAATGACGGGGAAAACCATCACAAAATGTGTTTGGGAAAAAAAAATTGGGCAAGAAACGCCTCAATAGCTATAAGAGGGCTGTTTGTCAGCTGACACAATCGACTTGGGGCTGTAGTAGAACCAAGGTTAAAACTCCGTATAGATACCCCACAGATTATTTCAGTCTCCTCAGGTCTTCTAAAACTCTGATCATGAACTCTTTTACTTATAAGTTTCATTTCTACAAGGAACATTCTAGGAGGTACTGATAGAGATAAGGCAAAATGTGAAGTTTAAAAGCATCCGCAGAACGTTTGAAATATATGAAGCTGGGGGTTGGACTCGATGGCCTTACAGGCCCCTTCCAACTCTACTATTCTATGATTCTAAGGGAGACAGTCCTATTCATGTTTGGACTTCAAAAAGAAGTCCTACATCTCCCAACATTCCCCAACAAGCCATGCTGGCAGTTGTAAGACTTTTCCTTCAGTCTAAAAATGTAAAGGATTGTGCCCTAAAAGAATGACATGATAGGGATTAAGAGTGTCCCTTGCTCCTACGGGATAGCTCTCTCTCACCTTGGATATCTGGATGATTTGTCAGGAGGACAAGTGCCCATCTCAGAGAAGTGGCGGTTGTCTCTGTTCCCGCGACAAAGAAGTCGTGAATGTTCTGAGCCAGGTTCTCTTCATCAAAGGTAGAGTTGGGGTCATTCTTGCTCTGATGTTGAAATTTAATTTACAATGAATTATTGATTGATTGATTGATTGATTGAATTTTTATACCACTCAATAGCCAAAGCTCTGTGGGCAGTTCACAAAAATTAAAAGCATTCAAAGTATAAAACCAACAGTATAAAAACATGATATAAAATACAATATAAAAGCACAACCAGGATAAAATCAGCAGCAGTGCAGAAATACAAATTTAAAATACAAAAATAAAATAGCAAAGTCAAAATTAAATTTATAGACTGTTAAAATGCTGAGAGAATAAAAAGGTCTTCAGCTGGAGTCTGAAAGAATATAGTGTAGGTGCCAAGCGAACCTCCTTAGGGAGCTCATTCCACAGCCGGGATACCACAGCAGAGAAGGCCCTCCTCCTGGTAGCTACCTGCCTCACTTCCTTTGGCAGGGGCTCACAGAGAAGTGAGGGTGACCTTAGGGTCTGAGCAGGTACATATGGGAGGATAGCCTGGCCCCAAGCCTTTTAGGACTTTAAATATTCATACCAGCACTTTGAATTGGGCCCGGACATGGAGTGGCAGACAGTGAAGTTGGAAAAGGCCTGGCGTGATGTGGTCTCATTGGCCAGTCCCTGTTAATAAATGTGCTGCCCTGTTTTGTACCAGTTGTACCAGTTTCCGGACCGTTTTCAAAGGCAGGCCTTCAGCACTTCCTTACTTTCTGTGTCAATTCTTACTATCCAAGGAGCAAATCATGTCCCATAGTTGAATGTTGTGAGATGCACGCACTCATGTGCAGATTGCATCTTCTACTACCTGTGAGGATGTCTGGATTAGGGTTATACTTGATGGAAAATTATTATTATTATTATTATATATCACTAAGATCTGAAGGTTGTGTACAGATAAAACTATACAAACAACATAAAACAATAAATATACATAGTTAAAAACAAATTAAACCATTAATTAAGCTAAAATCAGTATAGAATTTAAAAATAGTAAAACCAATTAAAACAGTTAAAACAATGTGTAAGCTTGGTGAATTTAACCTTCAAAGGTGTTGTTAAAAAAACATGTCTTAACTTGGTGCCAAAATGAAGCCAGTGCCTGTGCTAGTTGGGCCTCCATGGGGAGGGCATTCCACAGCCGGGGTGCCACGACAGAGAAAGCCCTCTCCCATGCCCCACCACAGCGTATGTCTCATGTTGGTGGGATGCGGAGGAGGGCTCCTCCAAGAGATCTCCGGTAGGCTTATATAGGGAGAGGCGTTCCCTCGATTATTGAGGACCCAAGCTGTTTAGGGCTTTAAATGTCATTACCAACACCTTGAATTCCGACTGGAAGTGTATAGGCAGCCAGTGCAATTCTTTTAAGACCGGTGTTATGTGGTCTTTTTAAGATGTACCGGTCAGCAGTCTAGCTGCTGCATTTTTCACTAGCTGTGACTTACGAGTCATCATCAAGGGCAGCCCCACGTAGAGTGCATTGCAGTAGTCTAATTGGGAAGTTACCAGTGGATGCACTACTGTGGCTAGGTTAACGAATGCCCTAATGCCCTGTATTTCATATTCCTGATGCTCAACAACAGCCTTTCCCCCATCCTTAGTAATCCTGGTTGTGAGCTCTGTAGAGTGTATAGGTAACAGGGTTAACTGATACACTTAGAATCATAGAATCATAAAATAGCAGAGTTGGAAGGGGCCTACAAGGCCATCGAGTCCAACCCCCTGCTCAATGCAGGAATCCACCCTAAAGCATCCCTGACAGATGGTTGTCCAGCTGGTTGTCCAGTCAACTTTAACGGTTGACTATGCATCCTATGTGTGCAGTTAAGGTTCTAATCTGCATTTGTGACAGTGAGTATGGAAGCTTAATATTTATCCTCCATGCAGATGTGCAAGAGTAGCTATGACACTGCATGATTTGGGGAGCAATCTTGGTATTTACATCGAAGATCAGCTATTCTGGATTAGATGCTCTTTCACACTTCACCCTTTTATTCAGCAAAAGCATTGTATAAGAAGCAGACGCTTACTTTCTCCATCTGAAGTAGATAGAAATCCATGAAATCCTGTGGCTCATGAAAGGACAGTTCCTCCTTATGCTTTTTTATCTCCTCCTTTGCATATGAAAGCAACAGATGTGAGGCAGCTAACGCCTTTTTGTGAGGCCCTGGAAGATGTTTCAGTATTGATGGGAACATTTCATACAGCTAAAAGGAAAACAAAATCAGAATCCTGTCATCATCAAGGACGACGTTGGGTAACACAACCCCACTCTCAACCAGCTCCTTTGGATCAGCACTTCAGCTTCACTCTCTAGATTATTCTTGATGGCTAAATTATTAATTTGGTTCTCATTTGGTGAAAATCTGGATTTAGCATCTTCTTCTGAATACTGCAATTACTGGATTCTGGCCAGAGGATTCAAGGTACCACTGATATGTATTTGTGGTATGTGGTGTCTATAGGTGTGTGTGTGTGTGTGTGTGTGTGTGTGTACTTTAGTAGGCAACACTCCTTTTTATCCTCTTTAGGTTGCCAGAGATCATAACCACAACACAGATTCTACAAACCACTAGTGCTGCTACTCAGGCGAGCAGTTCTCCTCCATTTGAACTGGTTTCCCTTCTTCATACCTAGGCCATAGCTAGACGGGGCTTTATCCTGGGGCGATCTGCGGGACAGTCCCTGTGCCAGGGAGGGATGATCCCTCGCTTGCCCCGGAATATGGCCCTACACTTTAGGCCCACTTTCCCCGCGGTCTCCGGCTTATCCCGAGACCCCGGAACACATGGGCGGGTGTTGCGGTTTCTCCCGGCTCCTTGCAGTTTCTCGTGATGAGCTTGGAACCATGCACAGGGTGGGTGGAGCGGGAAAATGAAAAATAAATTAAAAAAACTTACTTTTTGCAGACAAGCGCTCATGTGTTCCTTCCGCTTTAAAAACAAAAAACAAAATGGCGGGCACGATGTCCTCTCCCTCTGAGATTGTCGTGTGCCACGTGTAAACAGAGGTGGAGATCTCGTGATAAAAAATATTGCGAGATCTTCACCCCTCTGTCGTGCTAGATGGTGGATTGTGAAGGACCCAGTGAAAAATGTGTTTTTTTAACAAAACAAACCCCAACAACAACACCTCAGTTTTGCCCCTGAGCACCTTGGATTTTCTGGTAGAATTCAAGTGTCCAGTTATGACCTATAAAGCCCTGTATGGTTTGGGTACAGGCTACCTGAAAGACCACCTTTCCCAATCCAGACTGCCCAATTTTCAAGATTTTCTGGAGAGGTCCTTTCTTTGAGACCACAACCTTCAGAGTCATGTTTGGTGGCAACCTGAGAAACACCCTTTCCGATGGCCACTCCCTAGCTCTGGAACTCCCTCCCAAGAGAAGCTAGGTTCTTCTGTCCTTCCATTTGGAGAAACATCCACTTTATTCAAGAAGGCCTTTGGCCTGTAATTGGGTCTGTTGGGATAGCTTTGGTTTGGTTCAGTTCTGTTTTTTTGTTTTTTTACTTTTAAAAATTCTGTAATTATTATATTTTAAATGTATTTTACTGCATTGTTTTATCATTGTAATCAGTATTAATTGTGGCTGAAGCCACCTTGAGTATCATATTCTTGTAAAAACATTACGTACAAATCAAATAAATATCTTTTTTCCTGTGAGATTCAATCATAATTCTATTTATTTTGATGCTTTATCATCAATTTGTCCCTGATATTTTTGAACCACTTTGAATTCTTCAGAAAAAAGCAAGTTAGACATATAGTACATAAATGAATGTCCATTGCTAAACTTGATTGGATTTGATGGCCTTATAGGTAAGGTGACCATATGAAAAGGAGGACAGGGCTCTTGTATCTTTAACAGTTGCATAGAAAAGGGTATTTCAGCAGGTGTCATTTGTATATATGGAGAACCTGGTGAAATTCCCTCTTCATCACAACCATTAAAGGTGCAGGAGCTATGCTAGAGTGACCAGATTTAAAAGAGGGTAGGGCACCTGCAGCTTTAACTGTTGTGATGAAGAGGAAATTTCATCAGGTTCCCCATAGATCCAAAGACACCTGCTGAAATTTCCTTTTCAATACACCTGTTAAAGATACAGGAGCCCTGTCCTCCTTTTCATATGGTCACCCTACTTATAGGTCTCTTCCTACTCTACTATTCTATGATTCTATGATTGAGCATTCATATCTCCAAAGAGTTCTGTGTGCTATACGTGGCCTCCTCACCACATTTATCTTTACAGTAGTTGTGAGAAATAGGCTACATGTTAGACAGGAAAGGGCCCCAATCTTGGGTGGTCTTGAAGACCTCTGATCTTACTTGTCTAAATCCAACACTCTAACCACAGTTGTGAAGTTTTTCAGAATGTTTTGACGGGAGATAGATCGAAGACAGAGGCCTGTCTCAGTTAGAAAGAAAAAGGCTACTCACAACTTGAAATATGCTGCCCATAAATTTTATAGCAACATCAACACCTTCACTCAATTTCTTGAATTTTTCATCTTCAAGAGAAAATCGGTGTCCAAAGGTTACAGCACAAATCACGTTGGCGACTGCATTAGTGATGGGCAAGAAAGGGTCAAGTGGCTGACCTGAAAAGTAAGGTTTATTTATTTATTTACAAAATGAGTATACTGCTCCATATATCTAACAAATTCCAGAGGAGTGCATAAGAATTAAAACAATAAAAGACACACAAATTTAAGCACCATTAAAGTTATCTATCTCAACAGAATGCCAGAGCCTTGGAGCAGCCACTGAGAAAGCCCTCTCCTGCGTACCCATAAGGCGTGCCTGAGATGATGGTGAGACTGAGAGAAAGGCCTCCCCTGAAGATCTCAGAGCACAGGCACACTCACATGGGGGAATACCGTCTTTCATATAACCGAGCTGTATAGGGCTTTATAGGTCATGACCAGCACTTTGAATTGTGCCCAGAAACAGACTGGAAGCCAGTGGAGCTGTTTTAACAGGGGAGTTGTATGTTCCCTGTAAACAGCCCCGCTCAACAATCTGGCTGCAGCTCTATGAACCGGCTGAAGTTTCTGAACATTCTTCAAAGGCTGCTCCACATATTTATTTATTTATTACATTTTTATACCACCCAATAACTGAAGCTCTCTGGGTGGTTCACGTAGCACGTATTACAGTAATCCAAGTGGGATGTAACTAAGGCATGTGTCACTGTGGCCAGGTCCGACATCTCTAGGAATGGGCGCAGAAGGCGCACTAGCTTTAACTGCGCAAATGCACTCCTGGCCACCACTGAAATTTGGGCATCCAGGCTCTGGGCTGAATCCAGGACTACACCCAAGTTGCAAACCAGTGTCTTCAGAGGGAGTGTAATGCTATCCAGGACCAGCTGAATCCTGATTCCCTGATCTGTGTTTCGACTGAACAGGAGCACCTCTGACTTGTCTGGATTAAGTTTCAATTTGTTTGCCCTCATCCAGCATTAGTGCTGACAGACACCAGTTTAACACCAAAACATCTTCCTTGGAATTAGGTGGAAAAGAGAAATAGAGTTGAGTGTCATCAGCATACTGGTGGCTCCACACACTCAAACTCCGGACATCCTCTCCCAACAATTTCCTGTATATGTTAAACAGCATAGGGGACAAAATGGAACCCTGAGGAACTCCATAGTTCCTGCCCCTCCGGGAAGGAATGGAGCCACTGTAAAACAATATCTCCAAGTCCCACCCCAGTAAGGCAGCCAATGATACCATGGTCAATAACAACAACAACAACAATAATAATTTATTTCTTACCCACCTCTCCGATTGGATCGAGGCGGGGAACAACAGCAATCATAAAATACATAAAATACTGATTAAGAACATAGTATTGAATGCTGCTAAAGGGTCCAGCAAAACCAACAGGGACACACTCCCCCTGTCCAGTTCCTGGCATAGGTCATCCACCAAGGCGACCAAAGCTGTTTATATTATATAACCAGGTCTGAAGCCAGATTGAAATGGGACCAGATCATCTGTCTCATACAGGAATCCCTGGAGTTGGGAGACCAGTACCTTGCCCAGAAATGAAACTGGCCAGTAATTATCCAATGTGGTGGGGTTCAAGGAGGGCTTTTTCAATGTGGGTCTTACCACTACATCCTTCAAGCAGGCTGCCACCCTGCCTTGATGAAGGGAGACATTGACCACTCCAATTATCCACTCAGCCAGTCCCCTTCTGGCTGCTTTTATGAGCCAGGAAGGGCAAGTATCTAATACACACACCTCTCCAAGGATCCTGTCCACCTCATTGGGCTGTACAAATTGAAAAGTATCCAATAATACTGGTCAAGCAGGTGCCATAATTACATCCACTGGATCTGTATCAACTATAGTGTCCAAGTCAGAACAGATGTGAGTGATTCTGTCTGCAAAGGGTGAACATATTTGGAAACCAAAAAGGAGGACAACATGGTCGTCCCCAAGGGGGCATGTCCAGTACCAAGGGGGCGTGCCCACCCAAACATAGCCTTGGTCACATGTCTGATTTTACAGCACACATTTAAGACAAATCTGTTCTACATAACATCTTAATGTTAAAATCACTGAAATAAAGAACAAGTGAGAGATTCAATGTATCTGAAATTAACTTCACTCACTCCTACTTTTGTAGGTTTTGCTATACTTTGAAGCTTTTGCTATGCTCTGTGTGTTATATTCTCCCCTTCCCTCAAATATCTTTTCTGACTGTATCTTCACTCATTGCAAGTTGCTGTTGTTGTTAACAGGGTTTGCTACTGGCCCCAGATCAGTTTCAAATTTGGTATGGCTAAAGCTCTACCTAAAAGCTATCACGGTGCCAACTTTCAGCTCTTTATCTTTAAAAATGACAGTTTTAAAAATAATAATTTTAAAACCTCATTTTTTAAAAAATTCCTAAAAAATCAATGGATGAACGGATATGATTCAAATTTGGTGTGACTAAAGCTCTACCTAAATCCTATCATGGTACAAAGTTTCATCTCTTTATCTTTAAAAATGATGATTTTAAAAATAATAATTTTAAAACCTCAATATTTAAAAAATTCTTTAAAAATCAATAGATGAACGCATCTGTTTCAAATTTGGTGTGACTAAGGCTCTACCTAAATCCTTTCATGGTGCAAAGTTTCATCTCTTTATCTTTAAAAATGATGATTTAAAAAATAATAATTTTAAAACCTCAATTTTTTAAAAAATCCTAAAAATCAATGGATTAAAGGATCTGTTTCAAATTTGGTATGACTAAAGCCCTTCCTAAGACCTACCAGTGTGCCAAGTTTCATGTCTTTATCTTAAAAAATGACGGAGTTATAAGCATTTTTGTTAATTCCCATTAGAGCTGCCCTTTGGGGGGAAAATCCGGATTTCCCCTCCCCCTCCCGGATTTGCCTTCGAAAATCCAGGCAAATCCGGTCACATGGCCACCCTGGGCAAATTGTTAACAGTAGGCTGTCAAAAGGTCTGAATTCTTCTCTTGGGGGAACTAGTGTGTGAAAGGCTCCATACCACCCCAAACAGCTCTGCTGAGTGGTTAATAGACTAGAGTGACCAGATAAAAAAAGAGAGCAGGATTCCTGCAGCTTTAACTGTCGTGATGAAGAGGGAATTTCACCAGGTGCTGCATGCATACAAGTGACACTTACTGAAATTCTTTTTTCTATGCATCTGTTAGAGATACAGGAGCCCTGTCCTCTTTTCCACATGGTCATCCTAGGCATGGGGCACAATTGAGATCTTTGGCAATTTATTTTTGAGTTAGAAAACAAGTAAAATACACAAAATTTTACCCCACAATGTACAGAGTACACAAAGATTTCTGTGGACTGGGGACATATGCCTGCATCATCATCATCATCATCATCATCAATTATTATTATTATTATTATTATTATTATTATTATTATTATTATTATCATTTATATACTGCCCCATAGCTGAAGCTCTCTGGGTGGTTTACAAGGATTAAAACATTGAACATTTAAGAAAAGAGATATACAAAATTTAAAACCCGTAAAAACTACCACTTAATATCACATACCCTTTTCACGTGCAAAGGTCTCCACCAGCTGCTGGGCCTCTTCTTCTATTTGTTCCTCCATACCTTTCTTCCCCAGACCCAGCTTCCGCATAGTAACTACACCAAACTTTCTCTGTTGCTTCCAGGTGTGCCCATTTGAAAGTGCAATACCTTATGTCATCAAGAAACAATGGGAAATGATTATGTATAAAATTCAAGTAAAAATGGTTAGGTTCCTGAACTAGCAAAGACAACATTTATCATTCATTCAAGAGCTGCCCATTCTTTCAGAACCTAATAACTGCATTGCTGATGAAGAATCAGACTCTGCCTAGGACAGCGTTAAGTAGGGTGACCATATGAAAAGGAGGACAGGGCTCCTGTCTCTTTAACAGTTGCATAGAAAAGGGAATTTCAGCAGGTGTTATTTGTATGCATGTCACACCTGGTGAAATTTCCTCTTCATCACAACAGTTAAAGCTGCAGGTGCCCTGCCCTCTTTTAAATCTGGTCACCAGGTTTTCCATATATACAAATGACAACTGCTGAAATTCCCTTTTCTATGCAACTGTTAAAGATACAGGAGCCCTGTCCTCCTTTTCACATGGCCACCCTAGTGTTAAGATACTGGTACTGGCCACAGCACTGTGCTTTAGAAACTGCCTAAAAGGCCCTCATTCTCTTCCATCTGAAACATTCAGGGTTGGTTCTCACAGTACATTTCCCCTAATATGGAGTCTTTCCCCTATATTTTCTCTAATACATAGTCTTGGGTTTTTATTTATTTAATTTATTTATTACATTTCTACACTGCCCCATAGCTGACAGTCTCTGGGCGGTTTACAAAAGTTAAAAATAGTGAACATTAAAAACAAATATACAAAAATTAAAAAACATAAAAACAGCAATAACATTTTAAACAACTATTCTGGGGTCTGTTAAACTCAGCATGTGTTGTTAACTGCCTGGGAGAAGAGAAAAGTCTTAACCTGGCACCGAAAGGATAACAATGTTGACGCCAGGTGAGCCTCGTTGGGGAGGCCACCACTCCATATTTCCCCTAATATGGGGACTTTCCTCTAATAAGGAGTTTCAGTTTTGTGCTTGTGGAAGAAATGTATGCACAGTGTCACCAAAAAGCCACATCTGGGCAGCTCTACAGATTATAACTGCTGAGGGGAAAACTGTGATTGTGTTACACTAGCAAAACTTACAACAAAAACCACAGGAAAAACGTGTGAGTGTTACCATTTCTTTAATCACCAGTGTAAATCTATCTCAGAAAGGACTGCCTATACCTGTATGAACCTGCTTGTGCCCGGAGAGGTCCTACTTGCAAGCCTACCACTCCCACTGAAAATGACCAAACACAGATTATTTATTTATTTTATTTATTGCATTTATATCTTGCCTTTTTTCCTCCAGGGAACCCAAGGCAGCATACATAATCCTCCTCCTCTCTATTTTATCCTCACAACAACAACCCTGTAATGCGGGTTTTGCTGAGAGTTTGTGACTGGCTCAAAGTCACGCAGTGGCTTTCATGGCTGAGTGGGGACTAGAACCCGGATCTCTCGACTCTCAGGCCAACACTCTAGCCACTACACCACATCATCAATCCTGCTCTGTGGAGTTCTTTCCCACCATCATTTCATCTTCTTAGTGCAGCCCAGAAAGGGAATAAGAACAGAAATCCAGGTAAGGAAATCTTTGTTCCCTCATCATAGTTGTATCTGGCTTTCAAGTAAAGGTGGAAATAATAAATCCTTTCAATTTTATGATTTCCATCGCAGGAGTAACATACGGTATAAGTCTAACAAGTAAAACCTGATATCCTTGAGCCATCTGCAGGAATTTCTCTCATCCCCCAACATGACTACGTGAATAGCATACGGCATTATTACTTAATTGCCCTTGTGCCATAAACATAAACTGCCCCTGTGCCATCCGCATATCTGTGCTGTCTCCAAGCCGATGTGCCCTGCGTACAGGCACTTCCCAGCCAGGTTAATGCAAGCTCCTTGTCTAAATCCAACAAACTTTATTAAAGAATGGTGACTTACATTTCAGAAGAAACTAAAGAGATCATATAGGGAGAAATAAGTAATGGATGCTGGTTAAAAAGGGGTGAGGCCTGTTAAAAAAGGAGTGTGCTATGCCAGGTCCTCTAGGGCTCCTGCCTCTTTGCTGTCTAGGTCTAAAATGAGAAAAATCTCCAGCCTAAAGGGAAATCCTTACTAATCCATTCCAAACTGCTAGGTTCCAGCTACAGCAGTCCTGGCTAGCAGATCTTTGATCTCTCTTCTTTAAAGAGCTGGGGGCAATACAGTGTATCTTATTGTCTGCCTGCCAACCTGCTTGCCTACCTATCTCTTACCTTCCACACCACTCACCTGCCCTTGCCCACCTTTGTTCCTTTCCCAGATCCACCCATGTGCCTTCAGCCTCCCTGCTCCTTAGGACATGTCTACACCAGCCCTATATCCCGGGACCATTGCTGTGCATCCAAATGGCACACAGGGCATCCAGGGAGCAGGCAGGGACAATCCCTCCATTTTCCTGGGATAACCCTTAGGTGTAGAAAGGCCTTTAGTCATGACCTTTCCATGCAAACCTTTCAAGCCAGCCAGACTTAGCCTTGAAAACCTTCACCACAATTAAGTCAGACCACCTCTGTTGTCTTTGGGATTTAGGTGATTTGTCGGTGTATCAGACTGTTTGGAAATCTCGGTGCCTAATGCAATGGCAGGTAAATTTAGTGGAATCCCTATTTCCAGAGTTCACCTGCTAATGATATTTACAGTTGTTTGGAACTTCCACAGAGAGAGCACCTGTTATCTTATCCCCCTCACCCTGCTGGAGAAGAGAGCAGTACAAATCCTTACTCTTCACAACTTACCCCTTCCTTTTCCTAAACTTGTAAAGAAAGGAGTACTCGGTCGGTCAGATAATTCTTCTGCATGGTCGATCACTCCTTCTTTCACAGCTTCGTATCCTGACAGGAGTACCAACGGTAGATGTCCTAGCCATAAAGTGCAAATGTTTCCATACTGCTTTGCCAGCTGCCGTTTGAGTCAAAGTAGAGAACAGAAATGTTGCAGTCAAACAAATCAGATTATGTCGTACAAAATATTTGACCAAAACAAAACAAGAGAGAGGGTGGGTGGATCCCAAATGCATGTCTGTGCTAAATGTGGTCTGAAAAGTTTGAAGACTACTCGCTTGGAGAAAGTTCATAGGTCTTTGGGCTATTACCAAGCTATTATCTTTATAGCCTAAGCAGAACATTTAGCAAGTGATACGGAATGGTAAGGCACTTGTGATCCACACCTAGATGATGACCTAGATGATTCTGTTGCAAGCAGTTACAAAGAAGTCATGCAGAGAAACCTGTTCTGTTTGTTCCTTTTGCAACCAACTTCATGTGAGGCACATGTGAAATGGGACTGGTTGATGACAAACTTGCTATTAGAGACCTCTTGTCTTTTGTCTCATCTTTTAAAGATGGCTAAAACAGGGGGTCCCCAACCTCTTTAGGTTGCTGGGCACATTTGGAATTTGGAGAGAGTGTCATGGGTGCTCTCACAGTATCAACCGCCCAATGAGCTTTGGCTGTGGGGTGGTATATAAATGTAATAAATAAATAAATATAAATAATTATGACACCCAAAGCGTTTACTCATTCATAAACTGTCTACCATGATGGGTGAGGCCAAACACAAACCACTCATTTCTCAAAAGGGAAACTGGAGAGACTAAAATAAAAAGTAACTTGTCCAAGAACCTAAGGACAAGGTAGAGATTGGAGTCTGTGCTCCAAAACACAACACGATTCCTTTGAAGCCAAAGAAAGTATAGCTGGACTGACCGGATACAAAAGAGGGCAGGGCTCCTGCATAGGATGACCATATGAAAAGGCGGACAGGGCTCCTGTATCTTTAACAGTGGCATAGAAAAGGGAATTTCAGCAGGTGTCATTTGTATATATGGAGAACCTGGTGGAATTTCCTCTTTATCAGAACAGTTAAAGGTGCAGGAGCTATACTAGAGTGACCAGATTTAAAAGAGGCAGGGCTGCTGTAGCTTTAATTGTTGTGATGAAGAGGGAATTTCTTCATGTGCTGCCCACATGTTAATGACACTTGGCCCCCGTCTTTACGGGGCTGCTTTGGCGCCGCGAGGCACCTGGCTCCCACAGTTGCATAACTTCCTGGCATCTGCACGGGAAGGAAGGAAGGTGTGAATGTTCTGGCTCTGAAAAAGTAAAACACATAAAAATGTGGGGGGGGGGGGTGAGAGGAGAGGAACAGGGCCCTTCCTCCCCCGTTTTTATTTTATTGTCTGTACCTACGCAGCTGCACAGGTACAGATAATAAAAAAATTAAAAATGGGGTAGTTAGGGACGGAACAAGGAAGCCAGAGGAGGACATTATTATTATTATTATTATTATTATTATTATTATTTATTTATATAGCACCATCAATGGACATGAGGAAAAGGACTGGGTGAACCACATCTTCGTCCTCTGGCTGCCCGTTCCTCCCAACTCGCCCCATTTGTTTTTATTTTTATTATCTGTATCTGCACAGATAATAAAAACAAAGGGGGGAGGAATGGCCCTGTTCCTCCCCTTGCCCTGTTTTTATTCTTTTGCTTTTACAGAGGTGCGGGCTGCCCATGGCGACCAATCAGGGCGTGCTATGGGCTTTGATGCCCAGAAAGTCAGGGTAAGTGCCCAACGTTCTTGGAGCGGACAACCATCTGTCAGGTATGCTTTAATGAGGATTCCTGCTTTGAGCATGGGGTTGGACTTGATGGCCTTGTAGGTGCCTTCCAACTCCACTATTTTATGATGACTTGCCTTTACTACGAAGCCACCCTGGGGCAAACCCTTTGTGTAGACATGCTCCTGCTGAAATTCCCTTTTCTCTACAACTGTTAAAGATACAGGAGCTTTGTCCTCTTTTCCATATGGTCACCCTAACTACTTCTGTATGTAAACCTTTCTATTCTTTCTGTTTCAACCTGGTGCCAAAAAGATAGCAATGTTGGGGCCAGGTTGGCCTCAATGGAGAGATTATTCCATAATTGGTGGGCCACCACAGAGAAGGCCCTCTCCCTTGTTGCCATCTTCCAGGCTTCCTTCAGAGTAGGCACCTGGAGAATGATCTTAGAATTTGGTTGAATAAACTGCCCCCCTTAAGTATAAGGGGCAGTGGGGAAAGCAGGACGTGCTGCACCTCCCTGTAAACCACACTGCAGGTGTCCATCTTTGAGATTAGAAAGTAGGGGTGTGCATGGAACCCCCCGATCCGCTTCTCTTCCAGATCCACAACTTCTGGATCAGGTCCGCTCTGCTCCGCTCCGCCTACAGTCCTCTCCGGTTCACTGCGAAGCTCCGGATCCGGATCGGAGCTCTGCTTCCCCCCCCATAGGCTTGCATTGAAATCCAAAAAAGCCTACAACTTTTTTTCTGTTAACATTAGAAACCTCAAATTCGGCACCATGACACCTCATGCACGTATACACATGCATGCCAAGCGTCAAGCCAATCCAAGCCTCCCCTGATTTTGGGAGAATTTTTGAAAATCGGACACCCCATTTTCAGACATGGGCAGATAAAAACTTGGAAGCAGGCACATCCACATTCATGGCAAGTTTCAAGCAAATTCCATCATCCCTGATTTTTTTTGGGGGGGGGCTTTAACCTCTAACGCATCACCCCTAACCCCAATTCACACACCCCTTTCTATATCTCTGTCAAGTTTCACGTTAGAAACCTCAAGTTAGGCACCATGACTCCTCATGCACGTATACACATGCATGCCAAGCCTCAAGCAAATCCAAGCCTCCCCTGATTTTTGGGGAATTTTTGAAAATCGGACACCCCGTTTTCAGACATGGACTTTTCTCTGACATTTTGACAGATAAAAACTTGGAAGCAGGCACATCCACATTCCTGGCAAGTTTCAAGCAAATTCCATCACCCCCTGATTTTTTTGGGGGGGGACTTTAACCTCTAACGCAGCACCCCTAACCCCAATTCATACTCCTTTCTATATCTCCATCAATTTTCACGTTAGAAACCTCAAGTTAGGCACCATGACACCTCATGCACGTATACACATGTATGCCAAAACTCAAGCCAATCCAAGCCTCCCCTGATTTTGGGGGAATTTTTGAAAATCGGACACCCCAGTATCTCAGGGATTTAAAGCTGCAGACAGCTCAATGGGGCCATTTCAAAGGAAATCCCAACATGCCATGAATTGGGGAGTAGATAACCCTAAATATGAATCTTCTTCCACACTTGAAAAATTGATTTGGAACTTCAAAAAGTCTAAGTGAGCACAGGAAGGACTTGTCCCTTGAGACAAAGCAAGACACACACAAACCATCCCTTCGACGCGGTCACAGAGGAGGAGGACAGGCGGGCAGAGAGGCAGGCAGAGATATGCCATAGATCTAGTATGGGGGAGTCAGTCCCGGCAGATGCCTCACCACAGCAGCACCCCAGGGGGGAAGGCAGGCAGGCAGGCAGGCAGGCAGGCAGGCAGGCAGCAGGCATTTCTGGGGGCACTAGGAAGTGAGCCAAGGATGGTTTGTTTCAAAGCCAGCAGTAAGTAACGCATTGCAAACCAACCCTTCGAGGCGGGCGCAAGGAAATGAGCCAAGGATGGCTTGTTTCCAAGCTGCCCTGCAGTAAGTAAGTAACGCATTGCAAACCAACCCTTCGAGGCGGGCGCAAGGAAGTGAGCCAAGGATGGCTTGTTTCAAAGCCAGCAGTAAATAATGCATTGCAAACCAACCCTGTGAGGTGGTCACAGAGGAGGAGGACAGGCGGACAGAGAGGCAGGCAGAGAGATGCCATAGATCTAGTATGGGGGGTTCAGTCCCAGCAGATGCCCCACCACTGCAGCACCCAGGGGAGTAGGCAGGCAGGCAGGCAGGCAGGCAGGCAGGCAGCAGACATTTCTGGGGGCACAAGGAAGTGAGCCAAGGATTGTTTCAAAGCCAGTAATGCAAACCTCTGCCTGTCCTCTTCTGTGATTGCCTCGCAGGGATGGTTTGTGTGTGTCTTGCTTTGTCTCAGGGGACAAGTCCTTCCTGCGCTCACTTAGACTTTTTGAAGTTCCAAATCAATTTTTCAAGTGTGGAAGAAGATTCATATTTAGGGTTATCTACTCCCCAATTCATGGCATGTTGGGATTTCCTTTGAAATGGCCCCATTGAGCTGTCTGCAGCTTTAAATCCCTGAGATACTGGGGTGTCCGATTTTCAAAAATTCCCCCAAAATCAGGGGAGGCTTGGATTGGCTTGAAGCTTGGCATGCATGTGTATACGTGCATGAGGTGTCATGGTGCCTAACTTGAGGTTTCTCATGTGAAAATTGACAGAGATATAGAAAGGGGTGTGAATTGGGGTTAGGGGTGATGCATTAGAGGTTAAAGCCCCCCCCAAAAAAATCAGGGGATGATGGAATTTTCTTGAAACTTGCCAGGAATGTGGATGTGCCTGCTTCCAAGTTTTTATCTGTCAAAATGTCGGAGAAAAGTCCATGTCTGAAAATGGGGTGTCCGATTTTCAAAAATTCCCCAAAAATCAGGGGAGGCTTGGATTTGCTTGAGGCTTGGCATGCATGTGTATACATGCATGAGGTGTCATGGTGCCTAATTTGACATTTCTAACGTGAAAATTGATGGAGATATTGAAAGGGGTGTGAATTGGGGTTAGGGGTGATGCCTTAGAGGTTAAAGAGACTAAGAAAGAGAAGTTTCCCAGTAGTATCTCGTTTTGCCTATCCCCCCTCCAACTTTGGGATTGGAGGATGCTTCATCACGTGATCATGATTGGGAGTTGAATGAATCTGCCTCTCAGTACTTCAAAAAGGTACCTCTCCCTCTTTTTTTACCCTATTATTTAGAAAATTATAGCAAGCAAACCACACCATGCAGAGTTCTGAGAGTAGGCTCAAAATGACCCCCACCCACGACTCTCTAAGCACACGAAATTTCAGAAAGATAGCTTTAAAAACAATACAGTTATCCCCTAAT
The DNA here is from genome assembly GCF_023053635.1 of Elgaria multicarinata webbii. Taxonomy (NCBI): domain Eukaryota; kingdom Metazoa; phylum Chordata; class Lepidosauria; order Squamata; family Anguidae; genus Elgaria; species Elgaria multicarinata. The sequence continues at coordinate 11,182,760 of NC_086178.1, read as the reverse complement.
CTTTTCCGCAATGCAATCCTATGGGGGAAATTATCCAAAATGGCGGGCGGATCGCTCCGCGAAAAGAGAAGTGCTTCGCTTATGGCCACTTCTCTTCGCCATGCTTCTCCAGGACCCCGGTTCGCTTCTACTCCGCCTCTGGGCAAGGCGGATCAGTCCAATTCGCTCCTGATTCTCCGCTCCGAGGAGAAGCGGAGCACATCCCTATTAGAAAGGCAAAGTTAAGTGTAGCAAGATCCTGGCTCTCTAAGCCCCCGTCTTTATGGCGGGGCTCTGGCACCACAAGGCATCTTGCACTTGCATTCCTTCCTGACATCTGCATGTACACAACTAAAAATGTATTCATTCATTAACAAACTTAAACCAGTAAAAAAGGTTAAAAGCAATAAGAAAAATTAAAACAGTTAAAACCAAGTGCAACTTTGGAGAATTTTAGCCTTCAAAGGCTTTATTAAAAAGCCATGTTTTAACCTGGTGCCAAAATGAAGGCATCATCAGTAATAATAATAATAATAATAATAATAATAATAATAATAATAATAAATAATTCTTTCACTAAGACCTTAGCTAGACCTACCTGCTATCCTGTGATGGAGGAGGGAGTCTGGTGTTTTGTTTAACGAGAGATCCCTCCTGTGTTTACATGCAACCCGCGACGACTTCAGAAGGAGAGGTGTTGCACCCACCATTTTTATTTTTAAAGGACCAGCAGCACATGAATGCTTGTGCGCAAACGTTAAGTCCTTTTTAAAATTTAAATTATTTTCTCCGCTCCTCTAACCCGACCCCCCATGGGCACAGCTCCTGGCTCCTCACGAGGAATCACGTACAGCCGGTTCAACCCGTGGCAACCGGCCACACTGCGGGACTGTGAAAAAAATGGGGCCAAAGTGGAGGACTGTATCCTGGGGCAAGTGAGGGATCATCCCTCCCTGATCCCAGAATCCACTGTGCATCATGTGGACGCACAGGGACGATCCCAGGGATCACCCCAGGATAAAGCCCCATCTAGCTATGGCCTCAGATTAATGTGGTATGGATTTAGAATTTAGAAAGAATTACCTCAATCAGAATATTTTCATGAAGCATCGTCACAATCCGCCACAGGCCTCCAATGACAGGAAGAGAAAGAGGCCCAGGAGGGAAGTGTCTCTGTGACCAGAGTTGGCCCAGGAAACGCAGAATCAAAAGGGCCACCAGCAAAGCAATCAAAAATGCCCAGGTCCCCATCCTTCTACTACGTTCTCTTTCTTTTTGATTCTTTCTAATACGTCTAGGTAGGTAGAACACTCTTCTTCAAATTGTGCTTTGATTTCCCTTGTCATGTTGCATCTTCTCTCCCTTTATATATTAGCATGGCATCTGTCTATAATCCCGAATGATTAAAAACAAGCACAACATCTTCTGATGCCATATCCATGTAGCTTTGGAATTTGGCCTGCAGGCATTTATCATAGCAGCACACTTTAATATGCAACGTGGTTAATTTTGTTATATGCATTACTCAAAAAACTGGAAGGAGGAGAGTTTGATATGAACATCCAGTATAATCCATTTCGAGACTAGTATGGGATCATTCTAACCATCTGACCACTTGCTTCATTGCCCTCAGAATAAGGTTTGCAGACTCTTTTTCACCCCTGAAGAAGTGCTTGTGGTAAATAATGTGTGATAACAACTGGCTAGCTATGCATGTGGACATTTTACATGCGTGCACAAAGTCACTGTACCACAAGTTCAGTTCCATTTCACTGCATTAACTTGATGCATGTGCAAAGGCAAATAGAATCATAGAATCATAGAATAGCAGAGATGGAAGGGGCCTACAAGGCCATCGAGTCCAACCCCCTGCTCAATGCAGGAATCCACCCTAAAGCATCCCTGACAGATGGTTGTCCATTTGCCTCTTGAAGACCTCTAGTGTGGGAGAGCCCACCACCTCCCTAGGTAACTGATTCCATTGTCATACTGCTCTAACAGTCAGGATGTTTTTCCTGATGTCCAGCTGGAATCTGGCTTCCTTTAACTTGAGCCCGTTATTCCGTGTCCTACACTCTGGGAGGATCGAGAAGAGATCCTGGCCCTCCTCTGTGTGTGACAACCTTTTAAGTATTTGGAGAGTGCTATCATGTCTCCCCTCAATCTTCTCTTCTCCAGGCTAAACTTGCCCAGTTCTTTCAGTCTCTCTTCATAGGGCTTTGTTTCCAGATCCCTGACCATCCTGGTTGCCCTCTTCTGAACACACTCCAGCTTGTCTGAGTCCTTCTTGAATTGTGGAGCCCAGAACTGGATGCAGTACTCTAGATGAGGCTAAACCAGGGCCAAATAGAGAGGAACCAGTACCTCACGTGATTTGGAAGCTATACTTCTATTAATGCAGCCCAAAATAGCATTTGCTTTTCTTGCAGCTGTATCGCACTGTTGGCTCATATTCAGCTTGCGATCTATAACAATTCCAAGATCCTTGTCATTTGTAGTATTGCTGAGCGAAGTATCCCCCATCTTGTAACTGTGCGTTTGGTTTCTATTTCCTAAATGTAGAACTTGGCAATTATCCCTATTAAATTTCATTCTGTTGTTTTCAGCCCAGCACTCCAGCCTATCAAGATCACTTTGAAGTTTGTTTCTGTCTTCCAGGGTATTAGCTATCCCACCCAATTTTGTGTCAACTGCAAGTTTGATAAGCGTTACCTCCACCTCCTTGTCCAAATCATTAATAAAAATGTTGAAGAGCACTGGGCCCAGAATTAGCAGTGGCTATCAGTATAGGACGCAGCAAAGACTCAAAGAGGCAAAGGATTCTTTGTAGGCTAAAACAAATTTTTTACTGGCACTTGAATAATTTAGTTATAGCAGCACATACATATGCTCACAGACGATGAATATACAGCAGCATACAGAAGAAGAAGAAGAAGAAGAATAAAAAATACAGACACTTATATAGAGGAAAAACTGTACAGTCATGAAACTACTAATTGATTAATTGAAAAACACTTCCATCCAATAATTCAATAATTGTCCAGCTGAGACCTTGACATTTAGAGAGTATATTTTCTGCTGACTTCTCCTTTTTCTTCAGGTCTCCAGGTACTTGAAAAAACAGTGGTAAAAGTAAAACTGAATCCAATCCAGGATCCAACAATATGACATCCACAGCATTCCCACTAGGGATGTGCACGGACCCCCCGCTCCGCTTCACTTCCAGATCTGTGATTTTCGGATCGGCCCACTTCGCTCCGCCCCCGCTCCGCCCATGTCCGCTCCGCTCCACTCGGAGCTCCGGATCCGGATCGGAGCTCCATTTCCCCCCCCCATAGGCTTGCATTAAGCTAAAAAAGTATACAACTTTTTTTCTGTGAAAGTTAGAAACCTCAAGTTTGGAATCATGACACCTCATGGAGGTATACACATGCACGCCAAGACTCAAGGCAGTCCCATCATCCCCTGATTTTTGGGGAATTTATGAAAATCGGGCACCCCATTCACACCCCTTTCCATAGCTCCGTCAATTTGCACGTTAGAAACCTCAAACTCGCCACCATGACAGCTTATCCAGGGATACACATGCACGCCAAGACTCAAGGCAGTCCCATCATCCCCTGATTTTTGGGGAATTTATGAAAATCCAACATCCCATTCACACCCCTTTCCATAGCTCCGTCAATTTGAACGTTAGAAACTTCAAACTCACCACCATGATAGCTTATCCAGGGATACAGATGCACGCTCAGACTCAAGGCAGTCCCATCATCCCCTGTTTCTTGGCGGGGCTTAAACCTGCAGACATCTCAATGGGGCCATTTCAAAGGAAATCCCAACATGCCATGAATTGGGGAGTATGAATCTTCTTCCACACTTGAAAAATGGATTTGGAACTTCCAAAACTCCAAGTGAGCGCAGGAAGGACTTCTCCCCAGAGTCAAAGCCAGACACAAACCATGCCTGCGAGGCGGGCAGGGGAGGAGGGAGGGAAGGCAGACAGGCAGCAGACATTTCTGGGGGCATAAGGAAGTGAGCAAAGGATAAGCCAGTAATGCATATAAAATGGAATAAATAAATAAATAAACAAAGGAGGGGTGGAATTAAAAGCAGCAGTGTTGCTGAATAAACAACAAGAAGAACTTTTTTAAAAAGACTATATCTGTCTTTTACCAGCAATAGGGGGACGTGCCCAGGGGAGGGGGAAGCAGCAGCTGCCAATTTGACTGGTCAACCAGTCTTTTAAGAAGCAAGGCTGTCAGTTCAACTCATGAAAGACATTGCTCCACCACTAAGAAGTAGAACTGTCACTTCAACTCATGATAGGCATTGCTCCACCAGGTTACTCTCTTTGGAAGGCTCTGATGGCCTTCCAAGTACAGGAGAGAGTGAGGGCACGTCCACATGGGATGCCCTAGGGGAGCTCATCCCCTTGCACCACATCTTTTCAGTTGTTCCCCAAAGTTAGGGTGGGTAGCAGTGCTGTGTTTCTATCTCTTATTATTGGCTTAGTATATGATTTCACAGGTTGTGTTTGTGCATTTGGTGGGGCTACTGTTTTAAAAAACACTGGGGAAAGTCCGTTAAGACTAAGAAAGAGAAGTTCCCAGAATCCCAAGTTACCCGTTTGCCTATCCCCTCCTCCAACTTTGGGATCATGTGATCATGACCGGGAGTTGACTCTGCCCCTCAGCCCTTCGGAAAAGGTATTTTTCCCGCCGGTTTTTTTAAAAATTCTAGCTCGCGACCCGCACCATGCAGAGAGCTGAGAGTAGTCTCAAAATGACCCCCATCCACGACTCTCCAAGCACAAGAATTTTTAGAGAGATAGCTTCAAAAACAACACAATCTGCGATTCTTTTCCGCAATGCAATCCTATGGGCAAAATGTTTCAAGATGGCGATAGAAGCGGAACGCGGAAACCGGAGCGCTTCGAAAATGGGCGCTTCTCTTTGCCTTGCTTCAAGGGGTCCGCGGTCTGCTTCTACTCCGCCTCTGGGCAAGGCGGAGCAGGCCAATTCGCTCCTGCTTCTGCGCTTCTAACCGGAGCGGAGCACATGCCTAATTCCAACAGTCCAAAAGGGAGGTTACCCTATCACAAAATGAGATCAAATTAGTCTGTCAGGACTTGTTCTTGACAAATCCATGTTGGCTTCTAGTGATCACCGCATTGATTTCAAGGTGTTTACAGATTGACTTCTTTATAATCTGCTCCAGAATGTTCCCAGGGATGGATGTCAGGCTGACTGGTCTGTAGTTCCCAGGTTCCTCCTTTTTGCCTTTTTTGAAGATAGGGACAATGTTAGCCCTCCTCCAGTCGTCCGGCACCTCACCCGTCTTCTATGATTTTGCAAAGATAATAGACAAAGGTTCTGAGAGTTCTTCCACCAGCTCCTTCATTACTCTAGGATGCAGTTCATCGGGCCCTGGTGATTTGAACTCATTCAAGGAAATTAGGTGTTCTTTGACCATTTGTTTATCAATCTCAAACTGTAATCCTGCCCCCTCAACTTCTACTTAACTTATTCCAGGGGGGTCATAGACCCGCTTTTGGGAGAAGACTGAGGCAAAGTAGGAATTGAGCACTTCAGTCTTTTCTTTGTCATCTGTCATCAATTTGCCATCCGCATTAAGCAGTTGAATCACCATTTCTTTCCTCTGTCTTTCACTACTCACGTATCTGAAGAAAGCCTTTTTATTGCTTTTAGCATCCCTCGCTAATCTCAGCTCATTCTGAGCTTTAGCCTTCCTGATGCCATTTCGGCACTTCTGCACCACCTGTCTGTACTCTTCTTTTGTAGCATGGCCTTCCTTCCACTTCCTATATGTATCCCTTTTTGTTTTCAGGTCATCTCTAAGCTTTTTGTGGAGCCACATTGGTTTCCTCTGTTGTCTTCTATCTTTTCTCCCTGTTGGAATTGTTTGTAACTGTGCCTTTAAAATTTCATTTTTTAAATAATCCCACCCATCCTGCACTCCTTTTCTCATTAGGCTCCCTTGCCACGGGACCTTACTTATTATAGTTCTGAGTTTATTAAAATCAGCTTTCCTAAAATCCAGAGTACGTGTATGGCTACACTCAACTTTTCTCTCCTTCATAATCAAGAATTCAAGTATGACGTGGTCACTTCCCCCAGAGTTCCCGTAACTGCCACTTTATCCACTGAGTCATCCCTATTCATCAAAATCAAGTCAAGGATTGCCGATCCTCTAGTTCCTTCCTCCACTTTCTGTAGGAGAAAGTTATCACCCACACATGTCAGGAATTTCTTGGAAGGGCCGCTTTTGGCAGTATTTGTCTCCCAACAGATATCAGGGTAAGTCCCCCATCACTACTACATCACACTTCCTTGAAACACTGGCAATTTGTTTCTCAAAAGTTTCATCCTCGTCTTCTCCTTGATTGGGTGGTTGGTAGTAGACTCTGATTATCATGTTCTTTTTATTCCTTGCTCCATTAATTTTAATCCAGATGCTCTCGATGGGGCTCCCAGTCTGATCCGCACGTATTTCTGTGCAAGGATAGGTATTTTTAACATATAGTGCAACTCCACCTCCCTTTCTATTTCTTCTGTTCTTTTTGAATAAGTTATATCCTTCAATTGCTATATTCCAGTCATGGGAGTCATCCCACCAAGTTTCAGTTATACCTATCAAGTCGTATTTGCGTTCATGTAATAAGAGTTCAAGTTCATTCTGTTTGTTTCCCATGCTCTGAGCATTAGTAGACATTGAAGACCATGTGTTCTATAGTCTGGCTTTGTTCCTACATTGTTGCGGACACTATTTTGGGACACTATTGGAGCTGTTCTCTGTACTGTGGTGCATTGGTCTTCATCCATTGTTGTCTTGAAATTTACGTCTCCCACCCCCGTAAGATCTCTAATCTGTGCTCCAGGAAGACAGCACACCTGTCGAGTCCATGGGTCTACACGACATACTTGGGTTTCAATCCCACACAGCAGGGAGTCTCCCACAATGACTACTCTTCTCTTCTTCTTGGTTGACCTACCTTCTACCTCTTGGTCACTGTTGCACGGTGTCTCCTGGTACTTCTTCCTCTGCAACCTGTCCTTCAGTCTCATCCTCCAGTAGCTGAAAGCGGTTGCTTAACTCTAATGGTTCCACCAGTGCAGAATGCCTTCTAGTTCTTCTGCTCCTAACTGTCACTCTTTTCCAGGTAGTTTCCTCTTCATTTGTTTTCCTCCCCTCAGCATACTCTTCTTCTGCTTCAGCTGGCTGTTGCTCTTCAATCTCATGTGTTCAGTCAAAGAACTCCTCGTCTTCTCTTATTCCTTGGAGGGTGGACACTCGCCGCTCAAGTCCTCTCCCTTTTTCTTCCAAAAGTGCCACCAGCTTGCACTTGTTGCAGGTGTACGCCATGTTGAGCTCAGGCAGAAACACGAACATTGCACACCCTTTGCAGGTCACCACCTCTAAGGACTCCTTTCCATCCATATTGTCTATTTCTGCTTCCCCCCCTTTCTGATTATAGTGGAATTGCCTTTGCTTTGTCCTGTCCTCTCTGAAGGTACACAACTATATGAGTATGTCTTAAGGGAAAATAAGATTTTTTGGTTGGTTTTTGTGTGAGTGTGTTTTGGGGTTGTTTTTTTCTCTAGATGTTTTTCTTTGTTTCCCCCCTCTTTTTTCCCCCTTAGAGGCCTCCCCCTTGACCTCCCCTGCCGAACTCCCCCTGTCAAACTCCTGTTTGCTCTTCCTGTTTGCTCGCTCTCTGGGAACTGGCTTACTTTTTTTTTTTATTAAATTTTTATTGAACTACTACATAAAATACAACCCAACATAACAATTTAACATACCATACAAAAAGAAGAAGAAAAAAGAATTCCAATACATAACAGATTACTCGAATATATAATTGTTAACATATAATACTTTATCCATAACATAATCCAACATAATTCAACATAATCCAACAAGTGCTCCCCCTTCCCTTCGGGATCATTCCTGTTTCCAAAATCTTAACACCTCTTCTGCTGGTGGTTTCCCACTTCCCTTAGAAAACACAAATATTAGGAACTGTTTCCAAATTTCCTCAAAATCATTCGTTTTTGCTATACCTCTTCTCACTTTAATGTTACATGTCAATTTATCATTAATAGCAATATCCCATACTTCTTTATACCATTCTTCAATACAATAATCACCTTGAATCTTCCAGTTCCTAGTTACAATTAACCTTGCTGCAGTCAACAAATTTGTTATCAATTCCTTAATTTCTTTTTTACATTTTAAATCTTCATATAGTGAGAGTAATGCAACTCTTGGTGTTTCTTCTATCTTCATTCCAACAATTTCTTCAATCTCAGAGAACACCGTCTTCCACAACTTTTGCTCATATTTGCATTCTCACCACATATGTAAATATGTTCCTTTTTCCCCACAACCTCTCCAACAATTTGCTGAATGCTGCTTGTTTATCTTATTTAATCTAACCGGGGTTAGGTACCACCTCCATATAATTTTATAATAATTCTCTTTTATTCTCACTGACATATTTCTCAACACTCTTTGTCTCCATAATCCTTCCCAACTCTGCTGTCCTATTTGTACCTTCAAATCTGTCTCCCAAACCAATTTTCCTGAGTTGTCCATCAACCCTTTCTCAAGCAATATTCTATATATTTCACTTATTAACCCTTTTATCACCGTACTTTCTCCCTTATCAATTTCTTTTTTGACAATTAGTTCCTCAAACTTCAACAACTCTCTACAATCTCCATTTTCTCTTACCCAATTTTTAGTCCATTGTTCCAATTGCCAATAGTTTAACCAAGTTAATTTTTTATCTTTTAAAACCTCTTACTTTTCTAGCTTCTACTTCAGCTTGTCCAGCTGCACTTCCCTGCTTCATGGTAGCTTACAGTGGGATGGAAAGTGGGTTCACTGGAGGCCACCCTCCTCCCAGAAACCTTCCCAGAATAACACATAGAAAGCAGTTTGTGGTAGAGCCCACTTATTGAAAGCAAAAGGAGGTGGGAAAGGAAGAAACCCATTTCATATACAGGCAAACTCAGGCAGCAGGCAAGTAAGAGTCAATGGTTGCAAGAGAGAAAGAGTGTGTGGGTTACATAATTGCAGCATGCTAAGTCCCCAGAACTAACAGAGGCAGGCTTTATTTTAAAGTGACTTAAAAAAAACCACCTCAATTTATCCAGGGTATGTCACAACACAGAGAACAGCATTTATAGAGAAGACCACGTCTCCAAGATTTTTATTAAAGGGAGATGGGAGACCAGGGAACCCATTTCACACATAGACAAACTGAGGCATCAGGCAAAGACAGTGAGTTTCAGTTACATTATCACAGGTTTAAGAGGGGGGAAAAGTGTGCCCCATCAAATAGGAGGAATTTAATCAGGAATATGTGTTAATGTACACCACAAAGGAAGGAAAGGATTTTAAAAACAACAACAACAACATATATGTACACAATATTGCTGAGATGCATTATATTAGGGTGACCATAAGACAAGGAGGACAGGGCTCCTGTATCTTTAATAGTTGCATAGAAAAGGGAATTTCAGCAGGTGTCATTTGTATACAGGCAGAACCTGGTGAAATTCCCTCTTCATCACAACAGTTAAATCTACAGGAGCCCTGACCTCTTTTGTATCTGGTCAATAGGGCAGGGTTCCTGCAGCTTTAATTGTGGTGATGAAGAGAGTATTTCACCAGGTGCTTCATGCGTACAAATGACACCTGCTGAAATCCCCCTTCTGTGCAACTGTTAAAGATACAGGAGACCTGTCCTCCTTTTCATATGGTCACCCTAATTATACAAAAAATCAAAATATATTCTAGACCTAAATTTCAACCCAGCAACAGTTCAGCCTAGCAACCCCGTTGCAACATTGAAAGCAGAGGGGGAGGAGGAGGGGAAAAACCCATTTCTCTCTCACACATGCATGTTTACGTTGAATTCAGTGAGACTTGCTTTTGAGCAGACCTACATAGGATTGCTGTATATATCCCATCATTTAAAAGCACGTGGAACACTTGGCACACACAAACAAATAATTAATGCCAATGTGTATTCTGTCATCACCACCATCACCACCATCATCAGTGTCATCTAAAATTGTAGCACCATAAATTAAACATAATCGATCCATACCAAGCACTAAACCCCCTACATAAGATTTATGTAATAAATAAATAAATAAATAAATAAATTTCAGCAGGTGTCATTTGTATACAGGCAGCACCTGGTGAAATTCCCTCTTCATCACAACAGTTAAATCTACAGGAGCCCTGACCTCTTTTGTATCTGGTCAATAGGGCAGGGTTCCTACAGATTTAATTGTGGTGATGAAGAGAGTATTTCACCAGGTGCTTCATGCGTACAAATGACACCTGCTGAAATCCCCCTTCTATGCAACTGTTAAAGATACAGGAGACCTACATAGGATTGCTGTATATATCCCATCATTTAAAAGCACGTGGAACACTTGGCACACACAAACAAATAATTAATGCCAATGTTTATTCTGTCATCACCACCATCACCACCATCATCAGTGTCATCTAAAATTGTAGCACCATAAATTAAAAAGCACATAATCGATCCATACCAAGCACCCTACATAAGATTTTCTCAAGCTGCAAATCATGCACACATATGAAGCCTATTTTTTTATACAACAAGGCAGCACAGACTTAAATGCATTCCTCTAACGTCTATTTATTCAGTCTTAGCCCTTTTAAAAGATCTTTTACATGAATTTATTGGGCTCTGATGGGAATGTCTCGTATCTGGACTGTTTCCTGAGGTAAAATATTTCCCTCTTGTACCAAATCTGCCCTCAAAAGGGTGATTCCGGCTCCAGTGTCTAGTGTGGCTAGAAAAATTGAGTTACATCCTCTTTCAACTCAGAATTGAACATCTCTATCTCTCCAAACTTCACACTGCAGAATTGTACTTTCTGAGTAGCCTCAATAGATGATTCTGCTGTGGGAACCCATTTAACATTTGCTGAAGTACTATTCCTTGGATTTTCTTTATAATCATATTGAAAATGACCCAGACATCCACATCTGTAACAGGACCTTGTGTTTTCTCCATTAAAACCAGGTTTCATGGCACTTCTGCCTTTCTAGCTGTTTGTTCTCTTTATTTCTGTCAAGTTCCTTTTTAACACCAAATTTATTTTCTCTGTAATCACTGAATTTAGAACAATGGTCTCTGTGATTTATTCTTGACCCACCTCCTCTATTAATTGCTAATTGATGTGCAATTTCAGCAGCTTCCTTGAATGTCTTTGGGATCTATCTTGCACCTGAAGTCTGATTTCGGAGGGATATTGGTAAAGGAACTAATCCAGAATCATTAGATCTCTAATGCCCTCCTTAGTGGCAGCATTTGAACTGTTGACCCCCTTGTCAAAAAGATCAGTTAGCTCAACAGATCTATACTTCCTTCTAAATTGCTTTATGAAGTGTTCAGCCTCCAATCTAAATACACTGATGTTTTATAGATGTCATAAGTAAGGGTGGCGTGTATTGTAGATTTCTGCCATTTCTGCTTTGATTAGGCTAGGAATATACCTCATGAACTTGCTTTTGGGAATATTCCAGTTTTTGGTGGCTTTTTCAAATATTGATTAAAAGATCTCAGGATCCTCACCAGGGTTGTATGCAACAAAGTCCCTAGGTGTTATTTTTGGTGTTTTAAGGCTTTCAATTTTTAGCTTTCTCAGTCCCTTCCTGTTTCTCCCGCCAAATTACCTTAGCCTTAAACTTTTCAGTTTCTAATTTTATTCTTTCCAGTTCCAACTCAAGCAGTTTCTCTCTCCCCCTCATCTCTGTTCTTATGTCATCTGCCAATTTCATTCTTTTGGCATCCATTTTTACCCTTTCCACCTCAATTAAACACTGCTTCTCTTTCTCCTCAGCACCCATTTTTATTTTTTCAGCCCCAGTTAAACACTGCTTTTCTTTCTCCTCAGCAACTAATGTTATCTTTTCAGCATCCAATTTCCTTTGTTTTTATCTGTCCTCTAATTCTGTTACGGAAAAACTGGAGCCCACACGGAGAAACCGGAGTCCACACCAAAGTTCTTGTGCAAACAGATAGCTTTATTCGCTAGCGAAACAGCAGCCCGGGATGAGTCCACGGGCAGCTGCCCTGTCGACTGGGAGGAGGGGCTTTTTATACACGCCCCTCATGCAGAGGAAACGCCCACACTTTTACACAAAGGAATTGCGTGCGCATCTTGGCAGCATAGCACAACCGGTTCAAACCTGTTCGGTAGGAATGTCTGCCTCGGACTTCAGGCATGCGCAAAGAACACGGCCTTCATTAAGGTCATAACCGGAAATGACAGCCAGTTCCCTCACATTCCCCCCTTTGATACACTCTTAGCGAAGGCACAGAGTGCTATCATTATCCTAGATTGTCATCATTGACAGGGACTGGCCTGTAATCCTGCAAGGCCATTAGATGCACTGCAGTACGTTTATCTGCAATTTGCTCTATCATGTCCTTCAAACTTTGTATAATCATTGGCATAAGACAGGGTAACAGCAAGCATAACATAATTCTTATAACAACAATACTGATCATCTCTTTTAGCCCACCAAACTAATTGAACCATGAGCCTAAGCCCTGGCCTGAAGTGAGCTTGGCCATGGGCGATTAGGAGGTATGACGGTTTGATTTGGTCAATAGGACAAGATAGTTTGGTTCAGCGTGGTAATGGTCTGACACGGGGTTTCTCCGATCTTGGGAGCCCCGGAAGATATTCTTTGGATGCACCACCTTCCAATTAGGGTGTTTGTCAGCATTTACTGACCATGGGGATTGGGGTCAGTGGTCTCATTATACGGCTGGCTGACATTGTATTCTTGGGCTTCCTAAGGCCATTGGTCTCCTAGGTTGGTTCCTCCGCATACATAACAATTAGATACATTCAGAGTCGCAGCGACAGTTTCTGCAAAAGTGACAAAAAGGTTGCGTGCTATCTCTGGCACTTCAAAAGGCTGTTCGACTTCTTTCTAAAGTCTTGGAAGAAGTGCTCTTGTATGGTGTGGCCTGTTTCTACAAACTGGGTGAGCTTCAGATAAATCCGCCCCAGGGGATCTGCTCCCCGTCCATGAATGCGGAGCCCGAATTGGTTCCCAAAAGTGGTCACGAACTGTTGTGGGTTAAAAACGGTAAAATTCACTAAGTTGCACTGTTGTGCTTTGCAGTTACTGAGGACTGGCACTTTGGTTAAAGAGGCGTGGATTTTACTAAGGGGGGGTGTTGTTGGATAAGTGGCCCACCATACACAGTTCTAATAAGGACAGCTGTTATCGCAATTGGCTTGTTTGGGGATGGTAGTCTGCATCGGGTCTGTGGAGGGGCATATATATTTGTCTTTGTGCATGTATGTTTTCTCCCAACTGAGATCCCCACACTGATCTGGCCAGTGGGAGATCTTACAAGGGTCTATGATCACAGAAGCTGGAGAATTTGGGGTTCTAAGGGGTATTTTCTACAATAGTGTACCTTGCTGGTTAGCATCTCTGACCTCTAGGTGCCATTTAACAGGATTTTCTCTGGGATCAAAACATGTGACTTTGTCATTCAGAGAACATGCTGACAAAGAAACATTACGGAAAGTGCAAGACGTTTTGGTCTCAGTACACTGCAATTTACTCTGATATATAATAGTCTGTTTGATTTGGTTATGCAGTTTCACTGTTTGTATACAAGAGGAGCAGAGATCAAGTTTTGACTTCTGGGATGATATGCTCAGGGTCAGCAGGAAGAGCAAAATAGGCAAAACATGCTTCGGGCGGTGTCCACCTCTTCTTTCCAGGTTGAGAGGGGATGCAGCGCCCCCAGTTATTTCGCTCCCTCGGTTGCCGGTCCCGAGGAGTCTTCTCCCGTCGCGTCCAGCAGTGAGGGCTGTTTCCTCAGGGTGAGCTTTAGGCCCGCGGCTTTTGTGGCCTGCCATCTCTCGGGTGCGGCTAATTTTGCTCGGCTCCAATGAATCCAACTGGAATTCCCTTGGACCTTTAAAGCAGTAGGCGTAGTTGGTCATCCACTTTGGTCTGTGGGTTTCCAGCAGGGCTTTCATGGAGTGCGGGGCAGTGATTTCTATGTGCTGTCCATAGGTAAGTTTAATGGCTTCAGTTAAGGGCAGGCATGCGGCAGCGATACATCGGAGACATCCTGGCCAACCTCTGCTCACATGATCAGTATTCTTGCTTAGGTATGCTACAGGCCGATTCCACGAACCCACTCTCTGGGTCAGAACGCCCACGGCTGTGCCCTTCTTTTCGTCTACATAGAGGTGGAAGGGCTTGCTGATATCAGGTAGTCCTAGAGCGGGTGGACTGGTAAGGGCTGATTTAAGATTCCGGAGGCTCTCTTTTGCTTTAGATGTCCAGTCTAGGGTCCCGGATTCAGGGACTTTCTGTTTCAAGAGTTCATAGAGGGACTGTGTCAGGGCGGCGTAGTTCAGGATCCAGATCTGGCAGTACCCTGCCATGCCCAGGAAAACTCATAATTCTTTTTGTTCCGGGGCTGGGGTATACAATTGATTGCCTGGGTCCTGCTGGCAGCTAAAAGTTGAGTGTTCTTCTTGATGATAAAGCCCAGATATGTCACTTCTTGTTTGCAGATTTGGGCTTTGGCTTGACTAGCACGGTAACCTGCAGTCTCCAGATGTCTGAGCAGGGCGATGGTGTTCTGGATTCTTAAAAAAAAAAGGTAACAAGTCCATGTCTGCAGGGGCTTTTCTTTTGATGCATTTACAAATGAAGCCAGTAAAAACAATTCACTGAGCATTTATATTCCTTGGCTGATCATGGTTCTCAAAAAAGTCTTTCAGTCATTGAAGAGTCTGATCAATGTCCATCTTGTGAGGTCTTTAAACACCTGGTCTTTAAACAGGGAGGTCATGATGATTCTTGGCACATCAGGGTAACAAATCCCATCTTTCTGGGTTCTTGAAAACTTTGAGTTATTGTGCTAATTCCAAGTCCTCTTTTGCATAAGGTGGATTCAAATACTGAGAAATGGGCTAGCTCCAATTATGGCAGCTGTTTGTAGACAAATTAGCCAATTCTTTTGGCAACATCAGGGCTTCTAACAGATCAACTGTTAATTCTCCATGGGTCACTGCTCTATAGGCAGTCACAAATCTTCTTTCTTTCCAAATCTATCCATGTGATATTTTGAATCAGTAAATACAGTCTTTTGCCTGAAACAAGCATCAGGGCTTCTGTGCATGCTACAAGTTCAGCTGCTTGTTGTACAATTGTAGCTGGATCCATCAGTAAACAACTTGAGGTCATCATATAGGTCTGGGCGAGGTTTGGTGCCAAGTTGCAAGACTTCAAGGCATTCATGCTCTGGAACTTCTTTGTAGTTCAGGTATCAACGTGGCAGGATTCAATGAGGCAGCCTTGGGTCCACAAGGAGGTTGATCTCATATCTGGACTGGCAGGCAGGGTTCAGGTGTAAGCTTCTTCTACTGTACTCCACTGGTCTGTGCCACGTTTTTGGCACAGCACACTTGAGGCTGGTATTGCAAACACAGTAATGCAAGCTGGAGTTTTTAATTGCTTTAATCATTTCACAAGTCCATTTTTAAAAAGCAATAGCTGTATTCTTCTTCTGGCTTCTAATTTCAAAGGATACTGATGCAAGAACACAGGGGTGCTTTTAGATTTCAATTGTAGTTGCATTTAGGGCTCAGGCTCAGGGCTCAAAGCATTTCAAAAGTTCTATTAGGCCAAAGTTAGAATATCTCTGCCCCCCCCCCAAAAAAAGCCACTGGGCAATTTTCAGAACACAACGTTCAAAACACACACAAAAATATAGCAATTCAGTATTTCCAATCTTCGTCAGCAGAGGACGCAAGATTGTCCATTCACTAACTTTTTCAAGGCAGGGCTTCTTCACCCCCCTTTTCCTTCTGGTCAAAAACCATGCCACGTACACTAACCTTCAAACACTTTCCTTTTTTTTTTTTTTCTTTTTCTTCCTCCCCTATGTTTCAACTTCTTATCTTTCTTTACGTCTTGTATTCACATACTTTTACATACTTCTGGCATTTAGCAACATACTTTTTCTTTCTCCCATCTTGGCACAATGGTTGGCAAAACTATTTGTGCTTACAAGGAGCTTTTTAACTCAGGCAGTGAATCTTCAAAGCTATGGAAGACATTTCTTCCGTGAAATGGGGTTCTACATTTCTAATTATCTGAGGTTAGTGAAAGACAAAATACACAAAGTCTTCAAAATCTTTGGACTACTTCCACTGAGAACAAAACTTTTACTGAAACAAAACTGCTTATCTCTAGCTGCTAAGCATAGAGAAGCAAAAAAAAAACCACTAGGGAGGAGGCGAAGGGGGATCCGTAGGAGGGAAACAAAAAAACGTTCTCTTTTCACTTGGGCCGGGTGGAAAACATAAACTGACAATTTTTTTTTTCACTTTAACACAACACCAACTTTTCTGTAGTAGCGGAACTGAACAGTGGGCATTGTTGGTGGGGGCCTCATCTGGGGCACCGTAGGCGAAACATAAGGCGGCGGCAGTTCTTCCTGAGGACAAGGTATGATTGGTTTGTCCTTTGAAGCAGTGTAAGTGAGCTGCTTCAGGCGGTGGAGTTGGATTCTTTTATCTTTCTTCGCCTGGTTCATCATTATTAGGGCTGCCTTTTCAACCATCTTTTTCGCCTATGGTGGGGGGAGCTTAGCCACTTTCAGCCACCCTTCAATGTATGGGATATCTTCTGGAGTCAGAGGCCCCCCTTCTACTATAGCTAAATTATATATTCTGGTAATATAGGATTCAGAAAAGGTGCCTTGTGGCGGCCAGGCCACAAGGGGGCCTTGGCTCGGCCAAGTCCAATGGTACTCATAAGTCATGGTTTGAACATTACACTGCGAAGTATCAAAAACTTGTGCAAAATGCTCTACCATGAGATCTAATGGAGTGGAAGAACCTCCCCCCATCCTAACTTTCTAAATTCACCAGACAGACAGACAAATCAGGTGGGTAGACGGGGAACCAACTGGCTATCGGTAGTGGGGGAGTCAGTTGGTGAAACAATAGGTTCACAATCACACGCTGCCAGCCCACGTTGCCGGAATTTCCAGGCACAAAATGGCACCAGAGGACTGATGGATCCAACGGCCAACTATGGAAATCAGGCTGCCATTCACACACCAATTACACAGACAACACCCTCTTTCCCAAATCCAGCCCAGCAGAGAAACAGAAAACAGAGAAACCTTCCGGCTTCTGAGGGGTTGATCCAGCCCCTCCTTCAGCTCCTGGGAGCCGGCTGAACAGAACAGAAACAGATTACAGAGAGAAACATTCCGGCTTCTGAGGGGTTGATCCAGCCCCTCCTTCAGCTCCTGGGAGCTGGCTGAACAGAACAGAAACAGATTACAGAGAGCTCATTGTTACTTGCCTGTTTGAAGTTCCGGCGCCGGTTAGAAAGGTATCTGTAGCAAAACTTCCACAGAGGTTCAGCTGCGTCCACGCCGCCCCCTCAGGTCGGTCCGTCTCCAGATCACCAGGCATCAGCGAAGCCGAAGGCAAGCTGATGGCGCGCTCCCGATGAGTGTCGGCGGACGCCTGGGGGGGAGCTGCGAGGAGGCAAGCTGGAGTGGGGGAAATCTCCCTGGCAGGCTGTCCAGTACTCCGTGAGGTTTCCTTGTTGAAGGAAGCGGCCCCACGTTGGGCGCCAGGAATGTTACGGAAAAACTGGAGCCCACACGGAGAAACCGGAGTCCACACCAAAGTTCTTGTCCAAACAGATAGCTTTATTCGCTAGCGAAACAGCAGCCCGGGATGAGTCCACGGTCAGCTGCCCTGGGGACTGGGAGGAGGGGCTTTTTATACACGCCCCTCATGCAGAGGAAACGCCCACACTTTTACACAAAGGAATTGCGTGCGCATCTTGGCAGCATAGCACAACCGGTTCAAACCTGTTCGGTAGGAATGTCTGCCTCGGACTTCAGGCATGCGCAAAGAACACGGCCTTCATTAAGGTCATAACCGGAAATGACAGCCAGTTCCCTCACAATTCTAAAATTTTAATTCCCTTTTGTTCTCTCAATGTTTCTATATAGGCAGGATCAGAGACATTCAACAGGGCTTCTTCCTCACTAAGGTCTGTTACTTCATGTTTGATTAACATAATTTTTAGTGCTTCTGTCATTTCCCCCTCATGTTTGAGTTTTAACGTTTTACATCTCTCAATTTGTGTTTCTTTAAAGCCAAAATTTCTGCCATGTTTTCTCAAAGCTGTTTGTTTTATACCTTACTTCTGTTAACTGTTTTACACACCACTGTCTCCCTCGTGGCTTGTTATATGTTCACTACTGGATTTGTTTGGATCCCACAGGATTTGTTTGACTTGTACTGGATGTATTTGAATCCTACTGCAGCATACCACTGATGGCCCCAGGGAGAGGTTTCATCTCTCTAATGAATGTAATGTGACAATTGTTAAAGATGGCTTCTCTGCCAAAGGGTGGCTACATGTGGCTATATGCCAGATTTGCATTCCTTAATGGTGGACATCAGACACAGGGAAAAACTTTCAACCAGTAGAGCATCGAAGATAACCTATGACTTGTTGAGATTGTGCACCTTAACTTGAAAATTGAATGTAACTTAACTTGCTAATCCAGAATTGTCCAACAGAAGGATTAGAAAGAGACTAACACCCTCTTGTAGTCAGGGCCTATATATACTGTGAGATTCCATTGTTCTGGGTGCCTCCATCTTGTGGAACCGGAGAGCACCCCCATGCTGCAGTATTGGAAGTAAATGGATTACGTGTATTCTCCAGCCTCGTGTGTTTGGCTATTAATGTGCCGGTGAAGCGGGCCTTTAAATCCCTGGTTAAGGGACAACACCACCAACTGTCACGACCCACTCACCTTGAGACTCCTATTGACCTTTTTACTTTACCACTGCCACCATAACAATCAGTACCTTACCTCTGGTACGTAAAGAATCCAATCCAGTGTGAAGCAAAATAACTTTTATATGATTTTAAATAATATTCATATGTGGGCATAGGCCCTTGTGGCAGGCCTTTGAATAAAGTACAGGCCGAAACACATCAGGCTTTGTAAAAAATAAACATTTTGCATCCTGTTTCTCCTTTTTCTGACCTGTGTTGGATGCTTTCCTCCTTTTGTTTTCAGTTTTACATGCACAGTAAAAGACAGAGGAAAATAATGGTCGTTCAGCTACTCAATGAGGATGGCATACTGATAATAGATGTCAAAGAAAAGGCAGAAGTGCTCAATTGGGCTGTGCATTACTTCAGATCTTAATACAAAATCCGAGGCAAATTGGGTTGGATGATTGGGAGATTGAGCTTCCTTCGTCTTTGCTCATTGTGGGTAAGACTTGGCAGGAATTGGGTGTTTTGGTCTGGCTAGCTTAGGTTTGTTGTCGGTGTGTGATTTGGGGTGTTGGTACTTGGATCTTTCTTCAGCCTTCCCCCTTCTCTCTCTGTTACCTCTTACCTCAATTTCTGTTTCTTCTTGTTTTTTTCTAAAAATACAAAATTTATATAAAAAAGTCTTCTAATTGTTAGCCTTTAGTGTGTTTGTTCCAATCCTTCCCCCTTCCTTCCTTTCCTGCATTTTCCCCTGAAAAAAAGCAAATTTTAGCAGTTGACTACACTAATACCACTGTAACAATCTGTCGGAATATTGAAAGACATGATCCACTCCCACAGCATTTATAAAGTCTACAGATTTCATGTTTGTATCATGAGAAATGAAACATCAGTGTTTCTTTTTCCCAATGCAGGTCTATGAGAAAATGAGAAATTCAAATAATTTGGAAATCTGAATCTCGATACGGATTCAGAACTGAAGCGAATAAAAACAGGTCTGAACCTGTATGAAGTGAATCAGGCCTAATTCGGAACTTCTGAATTAGGATTCGAAGAGAATTGGGGTGGTTGTACGTCCACAGCCCTTGTGCTCAATTCCTACATCGGCTCAGTCTTGTTCTGAATGTTGGTCTGTGATCCCCCTGGCCAATGTGAAGAACAAGCTGAAAGGGCAGGATTGCTGTTTGGGATTGATAAACAAATGGTCAAGTAACACCTAATTTCTTTGAACAAGTTCAAATCTCCAGGGCCCAATGAACAGCATCCAAGAGTAATAAAGGAGCTAGCAGAAGAACTCTCAGAACCTCTGTCTATTATCTTTGTGAAATCATGAAGGATGGGTGAAATGCTGGACGACTGGAGGAGAGCTAATGTAGTCCCTATCTTCAAAATGGGTAAAAAGGAGGTACCTGGGAGCTACAGACCAGTTAGTCAGACTTCTTTCCCTGGGAAATTTTTTGGAGCAGCTTATAAAGAAGTCAATCTGTAATCACTTTGAAAAGAATGAAGTGATTACTAGAAGCCATCATGAATTTGTCAAGAACCACATTGATCTGATATCATCTGATCCGAACTAATCTGATCTCATTCTTTGATTGAGTAACCTCCCTTGTGGATTGTGGAAATACTGTGGACATAACATATCTTGACTTCAGCAATGCTTTTGACAAAGTGCCCCATGACATTCTGGTTTACAAACTAGCAAAAAGTGGGTTAGATGGATCCACTATTACGTGGATCCACTGTTGCCTACAGAATCGGACTCAAAGAGAAATAATAATGATAATAATACATTTTATTTCTTACCCGCCTCTCCCTCTGGATCAAGGCAGGGAACAACATTAAAAACAACAATGCAATACATAAAACTAGTTAAAAGCTTTAACTCCGAGAGGCCTGCATCTTCTTCAGCTGCACATCCGGGAAGGAGAGTCCACAGCCTCGTGTAAGTCAGGTTCCTCCTCAGAAGAAGACTCCTCAGGAAAGGCCATGACAAGGGTCTCATGCCTACCTTGCTGCCAACCTAAAATGCTGTCCATCCATCTATGCTGCCCAATTTGTAACACCCCCCCCCCAAAGTCTTCGGCTTCCCAACCTCATGTTTTTGTTAGTTGTTTTTATGCTCTTCATGATTTTAATTTTTGTGAACCACCCAAAGAGCTTCGGCTATTGGGTGGTATAAAACTGAAATAAATAAATAAATGAATGAATGAATGTTTTCCCCTTAAGGCTAATTGGGGAAATATCTGTTTTGTTGACATTCCCTCTCCCTTGGATAAAGCCATGTGCATAGCTGGTGCAGCTTCAGCCATCTTCATGTAGACTGAAACATGCTGATATTTCAGGGATTATAATATTATCATATACCAGTGCAAATCTCCAGTCCCCATGGGGACTTCCTTGCTCCCAATTAACTGTGCCTAGGATTGCAGCCTTGCTCTGTTTAATGATGAACAATCAATCACTCGCCTTCATTTGATGATATGGATGATTATTTCTGGCTTCTCCCCACATAAAGTTGGAAATGTCTTCTGTTCCTGCATGGTAATGGTGAAGACTACATATTGTTTTTAAGACAAAATATCAAGCAAGCTGATTTGATTTTTTTTTAAAAAAAAAATATAATCATGATGATTTCCATGTGCAACTTCATTTTTATTTCTTGTCCTACTTTTCCAATTGGAAACTCTGTCTCTTTAATTTTTTTACGAACATCAGTCAAGTTGTGGCAGGACAATGGATTGGGGCTATGACTCCTTCCCTTTCCCCAATCTCTCCCCCCCCCAGTGGTTCTTTGCTCCTATGGGAATAACATATATGTACATGTATGCTCTTAATGATATTTTCACACACCTATTGTGTGGTGGGGCTAATGTCTTCTGTAGGAATTCGGGTTGGGAAGGCTGCAGTAGAAATTGAGGGGGGATATGGTACCAAGGAATTTATTTGATGAACAGGGTCCCCTCCCCATCTTTGAAAGGCACAGAGTAAGAAATGCCTAGTTTTGTAATTGTCAACCTGCTCTCAAGTAGGGGAAAGTCCAACCCACTTTCCTGTATGGGGAGGCTCAGAAGTAAAAGACGAACAAGTAAGTTGAAAGTAGTCTCTTTTATTGGCTTACCAGTTCCATTATTCACTGAAATTCATATAAGTTCAGGGTTTTTTGGATGCTCTGAAGCATGGTTGAAGAGGTAAGTACTCTCTTGTAAAAACACTGGCTAGAATATTTGCAAGTACATCTTGTCATCCTCTAATAAGGCTCCCCAGACATGGATTAAGAGGTAAGTATAGTCTTGTCAAGACACACTGGCTGAAATGTTTGCAAGAACATCTCCTCACCCTCTCCCTCACCTCACCCTCTACACATCCTCCTTCCCTTGTTCTCTCCTTCTTTAGCTCTCCTTCTGCCTCCTGCAACATTGGGTTGTTCAATGGCTCTGCTCCAGGAAAGCCCTGTCTGATCTTCCCCAGGTAGCTGCAATCATGGTTCAAGCCAAATTCTTGGTCAGCCGGCAAGTGAGTGCTGAGGATTGTGTTTGCCTTGACCGAATGCCTACTAAGGCCAGGAGAGATGGGGGACGCATTGGTGAGCCCTGCCAGCTCACTCCAGTCATACACAGAAAGAATTCAGTACTGAGCATTTGTGCATAAACAGCAAATTCAGGGTGGTGTTTTTTTCATAACTGAAAAGTAAGGAGGGAGAAATTTACGGTAATTAGTAAGCCATTTTAAATGCATTTATCTGTTTATGATGAGCTACTGTGAGGAACAGCACAGATTTTATAAGGCGGGGGTTGGAATGTGAGCCCCATGACAGGATCTTGACTGAGTTTTTTCACTCCTTCCGGCAGCTGAAACCTGAATGCCCTCAGCAGTTTGATCAAGAAGATGAAGAGCTCGATTCTCGCCAGCTGCTCCGTCAAACACACCCGAGCTCCTGTGGAGGACATAAGGGAAAAGCAATGAGTGAGTAATATGTCCTAATCAGGAACTAGGTGTGAATCTGAGAAAAGAACATGAGTTGTTACCCTCTTCCCCACGCCATACCTTCAAATGCTAAAATGCTTGAAATGGGGCACTACTCTGGAAGGAGGGCAGAAGGAGAGAGTGTGGAATAGTGTGGTGTAGTGGTTAGAGTGATGGACTAGGATTTGGGAGATCCAGGTTCTAATCACCACTCCGGAATGTAGCTGACCAGGTGGCTTTGGGCCAGTTTCTGACTCTCAGCCTCACCTACCTCACAGGGCTGGTTTGAGAATAAAAAGTAGAAGAGGAGGATTAGGTAAGCCTGCCTTGGCTCCTGGCAAGAAAAAAAGGTAGGATATAAAGTAATAATAAATAAATACGATTAAGCCTGCTGAATATTTCCAGTAGCTGTGATTAAGCCTGCTGAATATTTCCGGTATCTATGATTAAGCCTGCTGAATATTTCCGGTATATCCAGTTTGAGAGGAGCAGAACTGAAGGGCAATGGGTTAAATCCAGCCCACCTGATTCCAATCCAGTCCTCCAGGTGTCCCCAGAAGTCCCCAGCCCATTTCCTCTGATGTTTTTGTGGTTTCCCAGTGTCTGCTGTTTTCCCCATTCTGAAAGACTGAAACGGCTCTCCTAATAGGGCTTTAGGTACTAGCTGGAGAAGGTTGCAGTGGCAATTTTGGTATTTTGCCCCACCCACTTCAGCTGTGGCTCCAGCCTATCTCCACTTCCCCTCTGCCCACCACTGGGAGGCATCACCTAGACATTATGTAGAGGAAAAGCAGGGAAGAAAAAGCTGATAGTGCAGCGCTCAGATCTGAATTCTGCCCTGAAGCCAGAACAGGACACAGTGGATTAACCGCCTCATGTAGGGTAGCTCAATATCTGATGAAAAGAAGTGGGATGGTTTTAGGCTTGCCTGAAATGAAGTCAGATGGCGTCTCCTGGGAACAACTCAGTAGATATGTGTACAAATCACAAGCAGGTTCAGATTTCTGCATTTACCTGCTCCGAATGGCAGAAATTCTTTTCTAGTCACAAAATTTCCATCCTTGTCCAAAAAATGATTTGGGTTGAACTCTTTAGGAGTCTCCCATCGCTTAGGATCCAGAAGAACAGAGCGCAGGTCTGGAATAACAAGGGTCCCCTGCAAGAAAGAAATAACGGACTGGGAATGTATCGAGAAGAGCGGCTTTCAGGATTGGTCCCCACTTTCCCAGTGCTAAGCAATGCGACCACACATACTTTCCTCAGAACTGAGGACTCCCTCGGGACTGGTCCTCTGAGGGGCTGTTTGAGGCATAGCTAGATGGGGTGATATCCCGGGGATCATCCCAGGATCATCCTTGTACGCCCACATGACACGCAGGGAATCCCGGGAGCAGGGAGGGATAATCCCTCCCTTTCCCCGTGATATCACCCTACTCCTTTTTCTTGGTTTTTCCATGGTCTCGGGATGATCCAGAGAACGTGGAAAGTGTGTCCCACCATCCCGGTTTGTCTGGGCTCCTTGCAAATAACTGCAAGGAGCTGGGAGCCAGTCAAGGGGCACAGAGCTCCTATTTATTTATTTGTTTGAACATTTATATCCCACCCTATATCACAAGGACCTCAAGGTGGCCTACAGATAAAATCACACATATAAATTAGAATAAATATACAATTCTAAAACAAATCAAACCATTAATACGTTAAAACCAATATGAAATTTTAAAACAGTTAAATCCAACTAAAACAAGACAGTGTGCAGGCTGGTGGATTTAGCCATCAAAGGCTCTGTTAAAGGCCAGAGCTGTTGCTTTGAGGTTTTATGTTTAACGGGGTGCAGTTGGGGGGTGGGGGGAAGAAAGACTTCCGGCATAGCAGCATTTTCCTGCCCCGGGGAAGCACATCTGTACTTCAAATGCTTTCTGCGCCCACCTTGAATATAATCAGAACGTCCCTTTCCTGTTCGCAACCTGCACAGGGCAGGGGAAGAACTCGGAGGAGGTGTTTCAGTTCATCCCTCAATATCATGTGCTCTTTAATAACAATGTGGATGCATCTATCTGTCTGTCCGACATGCCACAGCACCATGATTGTGAAACTTTTTCACCTGAAACTTCTCACGAGTATTAAGGGATCCCTAGGGATGTGTGCAGCTTGTTTTAAAACTGCATTAATTTCAATTGTTGCATTGTTGCTAGGCTTTATTTGTGTGGTTTTTTTTAACACAATATTTTTAAACTTTTAAAGTTGTATATTGTATTTCACTGTGTTCTATTTCATGTTTTTAATGGTTGTAAAGCACTCAAAGAGTTCCAGGTATTGGGAAGTATAAAAGTGAAATAAATAAATAAATAAATAAATAAAATAATTAATTTTAAATCATTTGAAGTGCATTCATCTGCAGCTGTCATTATATTCTGTACCTTGGGAAGTAGAAAACCACCCAGCTTCACGTCCTCTGAACATTGTCTTGGGGCCCCAAAAAAGAAGGCATAGTTTGATCGCTGTATCTCATGAATCACAGCATTAGTGTAGGGGACTTTCTTTAGATCTTGATAGGAGATGGATTGAGAAGAAACGAAAACATCTTCTATCTCCTTGAGGACTTTATCTGAAGAAAATGATGGAGATAGAAGCTTTATTTTTGAATATTACTTTTTATTACTGAAAGCTTAAGTAATCATTGGCAGCTATTTATTATACATGAAATAATTTCATATAAACCTCAAATATCATTTTATTACGTTTATATCCCAACTTTTCTCCAAGGAGCTCAAGCCCGCCATAGATGGTTCTCCCCTATCATTAATCATCCTAGGTAGGGCTGTGTTCCGCTTTGCTTAGGGTTGTAGAAGTGGCATCGGAGCGGCCTGATTTGCCTCCAGTAAAGGCGGAGGAGGTGCGAGTTGGGGCGCAGTGGAGCGACAGGGAGTGGGACGCTGATTTGCTGAGCGGTCCTCTTGTTTTCGGCACTCCACCCGCCATTTTGGTTTTTCCCCCATAGGATTGTATTGGTGCTTTAAAAAAAAAAAAAAAAGATCCCTGAAACTTACTGTGCATAGACATTGATGATTGGGTGTCATTTGTGTCAGATTTTCAGAAATTTTGTCGTGCGGTTTGCTTGCTATAAGTTTTATAGAATGGCTAAAACGGGAGGGGGGAGCGCTTTTTCCACCTTGATGATTGACAGATTCAACGCCTAATCATGATAAGTGATCACCTGATGTGAAGTGTCCTCCAATCACAATGTTTGAGGGGGGAATAAGCAAAACGGGATACTTAGTAACTTGGGATACTAGTAACTTTGATTTCTTTGTCTTTCGATCAGACTTTTTTCAGTGTTTTGAAGCAGTAAACTTACACAACCTTAAATCATATACTAAGTAAAATAACAGATAGGCAACACACCACTGCAAGGTGCCTACCATCACCTTGGGGAACAACTGAATAGATGTGGTGCAAGGGAATGATGTCCATACAGCATGTGGACGTGCCCAGTGCACACTGCCCTGCCTTGGGGGGGGTCATCAGAACCCTCTAAAGCAGTGGTTCTCAACCTTCCTAATGCCGCGACCCTTTAATACAGTTCCTCATGTTGTGGTGACCCCCAACCATAAAATTATTTTCGTTGCTACTTCATAACTGTAATTTTGCTACTGTTATGAATCGTCATGTAAATATCTGATATGCAGGATGTATTTTCATTGTTACAAATTGAACATAATTAAAGCATAGTGATTAATCACAAAAACAATATGTAATTATATATTGTGAAATATTTATTTCTAATTACAAATAAATGACCATCGGAAATATGTGTTTTACGATGGTCTTAGGCGACCCCTGTGAAAGGGTCGTTCGACCCCCAAAGGGGTCGCGACCCACAGGTTGAGAACCGCTGCTCTAAAGGTTAGCCATTGGAGAAGCCAATGACATGCACAAGTTGAAGTGTGATGTTGTTTCTCAAAGGCACATACCTAGACAGGACCGGTCAAATGACTGGAATCCCCTTTCCCTCTTGGCACGTCCACTTTCCCCTTACAGGTAATAAAGTCAGACAAACCTTTTTTTTAAAAAAAATCTTGTTATGATTATTCCTAGATTCAGCAACACTGCTGCTTTTAATTCCACCACTCCTGTGTTTATTTATTTATTAAATTTATATACTACCCCATAGCCAAAGCTCTCCTGGCTTTCCCTCTACAGTGAAGTCAGGCAGGCTTTCATTGTGATTCAAGTTCTTATTGTTGTTGTGATTATTATTATTAATATTACTAGTACTGCTATTATTAACATTATTATTATCGTTTACTAATGACTGTGTGATGATCACAGTGCAGTCAATCAAGTCTGAAGCAAGGAAGATAAAGGTTTACTCTTATCCTCCTCCCCCCCCCTATTAGTTATGGGATGCAAAAGGCATCTCTCTGTGCTGTTCCCGCCTCACAGGGCTGGTTTGCATTACTGGCTTTGATGGCCTGGAAAGTGGAAACAATCCTTGGCTCACTTACTTGTGCCCCCAGAAATGTCTGCTGCATGCCCGCCTTCCCGCCTCCACCTGGGTGCTCTCGTTGTGGGGTAATGGGATCTGCTGCCAGGGACTTACTTCCCCATAGATCTATGGCACAGTGTGTGTGTGTGTGTGTGTGTGTGTGTGTGTGTGTGTGTGTGTGTATGTGTGTGTAGCACCTCTCTGCCTGCCTCTCTGGCCTCCTGGTGCCTGGGAGATGTAGATGGGCTGTGTGGGTCAACCCCACAAGCCCCTTGCATGCTTGCTCCCAGTGCTTCAGGCCAGGGCATAGCCACCACCTGCTGCCACATCTCCTCTTCTGTGCCTGCCTCACAGGGCTGGTTTGTGTGTGTTTTGCTTTGACTCAGGGCATTAGTCCTTCCTGGTGATGAAAAGGCAGCTGCATTGCTGCTGCGCTCACCCTGTTGAAGTTCCTTGTTAATTTTTGAAGTGTTGAAAATTCTTATTTAGGTTTATCTTTAAGTATTCCCCACAATGGCATGTTGGGATTTCCTTTCAAATGGCCATGAATAGGGATCTATTTATTTAGAAGCCCATTTAGCTGTCTGCAGCTTACAAAATCCCTGAGATAGAGGGACGTACTAAAACAAAGGACAGTACTTGCCCATAAAGAAACCATACTTGCCCATAAAAAAACCATATTTGCCCATAGGAATCCATTGCAAAGCGCTTGCCCATAGCAATCTATAGGACAGAATTGTCCATAGAGAAACCATACTTACTTGCCCATAGGGATCTATTGCAAAGCGCTTGCCCATAGCAGTCTATAGGACAGAATTGTGCATAGAGAAACCATCCTTGCCCATAGGGATCCATTGCAAAGCGCTTGCCCATTGCAATCTATAGGGGAGAATTGTCCTATGTTTCCCTATGGGCAAGCGCTTTGCAATGGATTCCTATGGGCAAGTATGGTTTCCCTATGGGCAAGTACTGTCCTTTGTTTCAGTATGTGCCTGAGATAGATGCATTTCTGAAAATGGGGTGGGGGATTTTTACATATTCACCAAAAATCACTGGATGCTCAGATTTGCTTCAAACTGGCCATGAATGTGGATACGTGGATAAGCTCTCATGATGCCGATCTTGAGGATTCTATAATGTTAAAAGTGATGTAGATGTAGAAAGGTTTGTTAATCAGTTTTTTTAAAATCGGTTTTTAATGCTTTTTGTGTGTATGTTCTGTGTTTTAGAGTTCTAAATTTTGTATACTTGTTTTTACCTCAATTTTAGAATTTCTGTAAACCGCCCAGAGAGCCCTGGCTATGGGAGCGGTATATAAGTGTAATAAATAAAATAAATAAATAAATAAATAAATTTGGGGTTAGGGTTGATGGTTAAAAAGTTAAAAAATCACTAAAAATCAGGGCATGCTTGGATTTGCTTCAAACACAGCATGAATGTGGATGTAGGTGGAAGCTGGGATGGTGCCCATTTTCAAGTTTGTATCTTGAAAAATGACAGAGATATTTGCATTTCTGAAAATGGGGTGGGGGATTTTGACATATTCGCCAAAAATCACTGGATGCTTGGATTTGCTTCAAACTGGCCATGAATTTGGATACATGGATAAGCTCTCATGGTGCTGATTTTGAGGTTTCTAACATTAAAAGTAAAAAAGTTATAGGCATTTGATTTTTAATGCAAGTCTATGGGGGAAACACAGAGCTCCGATCCGGATCCGGAGCCCCGCCATGGAGCGGAGCAGACCATAGGCGGATCGGCGTGTGGCGGAGCACACCAAATCTGGAAGTTGCGGATTGGGATCCACAGTGGATCGGGGTGTGTGTGTCTGTACACAGCCCTAATCCTAAATACTCTGCGAGGTAGGTTAGGCTGAGAAATACAGACTGGTGTAAAGTCGCCCCACTCTGTGGGGATACGAACCTGGGTTTCTCCATCCTAGTTCTCCATCTTAGTTCGACCCTAGCACTGACCATAACATAGCTGGGCTAAGATTCAAAGCCTGAGGTAGGATTGGTTAAAAGAACAGTGCTATCACTGTAGAGATATATTGGAAAAGAAATAAGAACTTGGTCCCCAAATCCACGTTATGAATAAATCTGAAAATGTTGAAGATTATGATTGCCAGTTCTTAGTTTGCTACTCTTCTTTATCATCAGTTTTATTTAGGCTGTGATTTTGTATTTTGTGCTAATGGTTTGTAGACTGCGTTGGCTCTGGCCTCTGAAGCAAGGTTGATTGATACACACTGACAAACACACGATGTAGCCCATATACTTTTTCTAGTTTTACACTGAGAAGATATGGAACGGGATGGGAGGATAGAAGTTAGTATAGATTCTTGTCATTGTCAGACCATTACAGCAGGTCTAGCCCTGCTATAGAGCAAGATGAAGCAATCACCCAAGGCAGCAGATGGATTGGCAGATTTTGTTCATTACAAATTTGTTCTCTCTTCCTTTTCTGCTGCTATTTTATTGGCTAAACAACAGTATTTTTCTCTTCTAATTCAGTCTCAAGCTAAGTGCCCTCAGCAGCTTTTTATTTATTATTTATTTGATTTATTTATTACATTTTTATACCGCCCAATAGCCGAAGCTCTCTGGGTGGTTCACAAAAATTAAAACCACAATAAAACAACCAACAGGTTAAAAGCACAATTACGAAATACAGTATAAAAAGCGCAACCAGGATAAAACCACACAGCAAAATCGATATAAGATTAAAATACAGAGTTAAAACAGTAAAATTTAAATTTAAGTTAAAATTAATTGTTAAAATACTGAGTGAATAAAAAGGTCTTCAGCTGGTGACGAAACCAGTACAGTGTAGGCGCCAGGCGGACCTCTCTGGGGAGCTCGTTCCACAATCGGGGTGCCACAGCGGAGAAAGCCTTCCTCCTAGTAGCCACCTGCCTCACTTCCTTTGGCAGGGGCTCACGGAGAAGGGCCCCTGTAGATGATCTTAAGGTCTGGGCAGGTACATATGGGAGGAGGCGTCCCTTCAAATAACCTGGCCCCAAACCATTTAGGGCTTTAAATTTCAATACCAGCACTTTGAATTGGGCCCGGACCTGGACTGGCAGCCAATGGAGCTGGAAAAGGACTGGCGTAATGTGATCTCGCCGGCCAGTCCCCGTTAGTAAACGGGCTGCCCTATTTTGTACCAGCTGAAGCTTCCGGACCGTTTTCAAAGGCAGCCCCACGTATAACGCATTGCAGTAATCCAAGCGAGAGGTTATCAGAACATGGATAACTGTAGCTAGGCTATCTCTGTCCAGATAAGGGTGTAGTTGGTATATCAACCTAAGCTGATAAAAGGTGCTCTTTGCCTCTGAGTTCACCTGTGCCTCAAGTGACAGTTCTGGATCTAAAAGCACCCCCAAACTATGGACCTGATCCTTTAGGGAGAGTGCAACCCCGTCCAGGACAGGGCAAACATCACCTTGCCGGACAGATGAACCACCTGCTAACAGTACCTCCGTCTTGTCTGGATTGAGTCTCAGTTTGTTAGCCCTCATCCAGCCCAGGCACTGGTTCAGAACAGTCACTGCGTCACCTGGGTTTGATGAAAAGGAAAGGTAGAGCTGGGTATCATCCACATGTTGATGACTCCTCAGTCCACATCTCCGGATAACCTCCCCCAGCGGCTTCATGTATATGTTAAACAGCATAGGGGATAAGATAGAGCCCTGTGGGACCCCATGGCTTAGGAGCCATGGTACAGAGCAATAATCCCCCAGCACCACCTTCTGGAATCGGCCATTCAAGTAGGAGCGGAACCACTGCAACGCAGTACCTCCAACTCCCAGCTCAGACAACCTATCCAGAAGGATACCATGGTCGATGGTATCGAAGGCCGCTGAGAGGTCCAGGAGAACCAACAGGGTCACTCTCCCCCTGTCTCTCTCCCGACAGAGGTCATCCCACAGGGCGACCAAGGGAGTTTCCATTCCAAAAGCAGGCCTGAAATCCGATTGAAATGGATCTAGATAATCCGTTTCATTCAAGAGTGCCTGGAGTTGTCCTGCAACCACCCGCTCAAGCACCTTGCCCAGGAAAGGGATATTAGCCACCGGCCTGTAGTTGTTAACATCCTCCAGGTCCAGGTTAGGCTTCTTCAGGAGTGGTCTAATTACCGCCTCTTTTAAAGAGGCCGGCACCACTCCCTCTCTCAAGGAGGCATTTACAACCTCCTGGACCCAGCCGGTGATCCTTTCCTTATTTGATGTAATGAGCCATGAGGGGCAAGGGTCAAGCACTCAGGTGGTAGACCGGACTTGGCCAAGCACCTTGTCCACATCCTCGGACCTCAATAACTGAAACTCATCCAATAAAACTGAACCGGACGGCGCTCTGAACGCCTCTACTAGTGGAGCTGCATTAAGTGTGGTGTCCAATTCATGACGAATCTGAGCGACTTTATCTTCAAAGTGCCGTGCAAACTCGTCACAGCGTGCTACCGAGGGTTCCACCATCTTTCACCCTGGCCCAGAGTGTAACAGGCCGCGAACCACCCAGAAAAGCTCCGCAGGACGACACTGAGAAGACGCAATGCTGGCGGAAAAGAACTGTCTCTTTGCCACCCTCACCGCCACAGAGTAGGCTCAATAGTGAGCTCTAACCCGTGTTCGATCAGACCCAGCATGAGTTTTCCTCCACCTGCGTTCTAGCCGTCTCCCCTCTTGCTTCATTGCCCTCAGCTCAGGTGTATACCAAGGAGCTGACCAGGCTCTGCTCAGAGGGAGAGGATGCTTGGGCGCGATCGTGTCAACCGCCTGAGTCATCTCTGCATTCCACAGAGCGACCTGGGCTTCGACAGGAGCACCGGCCAAATCAGCAGGAAAATCCCCCAGAGCCCTCTGGAATCCATCGGAGTCCATTAGCCTCCGGGGTCGGACCATTTTAATAGGCCCCCCACCCTTGCAGAGGGGAAAGGCCGCCGAGAGTCAAAACCTCAATAGGAAGTGATCCGACCATGACAAGGGGGTAGATGTTAGTTCCCCCACTTCCAGATCAGTATCCTCCTGTCCAGTCGAGAAAACCAGATCAAGCGTGTGTCCCTTTGCATGTGTTGGGCCGATGACATGTTGAGACAGCCCCATGGTTGTCGTGGCAGCCAAAAGTCCTGAGCCACTCCGGATACAGCATCCTTGGCATGGAAGTTGAGATCCCCTAGAACCACCATCCTGGGGGTCCTCAACACCAGGTCCGAGACAACCTCCGTCAGCTCAGGCAGGGAGACTGTTGGGCAGCGGGGTGGACGGTACACCAGCAGAATCCCTAATCTGTCTCGAGTACCCAACACACAGTACAAACACTCAATATTTTATGTCATTTGACACTCTTCTGAAACCCAGTCCACCCTCCCTTCCTCCCTCCTTGTCTGCTCAGGATTTTGCTACTTTCTTCAACACCAAAATCCAATCAATTAGCTCTGAGCTCGCTATTACTATCTCTTCCCCAACATTCACTTCTCAACTTCCAGTTCCCCCTGTAATTTTCTCTGCATTTCCTCTGATTGCTGCAAATGAACTTACTAGTATAATGCATTCTTTGAAGCCCTCCACCTGCCCTCTTGATCCTATCCCTTCTCGCGTCTTTATCAATCTTACGTCTACCGTTCTTCCTTCCCTACTCCACATTATTAACACTTCTCTGTCTTCTGGCACATGTCCTTCTGCCTTTAAGCATGCTTCAGTCTCCCCCATTCTAAAAAAAATCCTCTCTCGATATGTTTTCTCTTGCTAATTATTGCTCTATTTCTTTGCTGCCATTTGTGTCAAAAGTCTTGGAACGAGTGGTTTATTCCCGGTGTCTTCATTTTCTTTCTAGTTCTTTGGCCTTGGGTCCTTTTCAGTCTGGCTTTCATCCTCTGCATTCTACTGAGACAGCTCTTACTAAGATTACCAATAATCTTCTTATCGCCAAATCTAAAGGCCTGTTTTCGGTTCTTATTCTTTTGGATCTTACTGCGGCCTTTGATACGATTGATCATGACCTCGTATTGGCTACCCTATGTGACCTTGGATTCTGCAAATCTGTCTATGACTGGTTTGCTGCCTGTCTTTCAGGTTGCTCATTTAGCGTGTGTGCTAATGGCCACTCGTCTTCTTCTTTTCCTCTTTGAGTTGGGATGCCACAGGGCTCAGTACTTGGCCCAGTACTTGGCCCTTTGTTGTTCTCTTTATACATGATATCTTTAGGTAATCTTATTCATTCTCATGGCCTCCAATATCATCTGTACGCAGATGATACACAATTGTATCTCTCTTCTCCCGAACTTTCTTCTGACATTCAGGCTAGGATCTCAGCCTGTTTGTCTGACATCTCAGCCTGGATGCTTCAGCTTCGCTTAAAACTAAACATGACAAAACCAGTATTGCTTGTCTTCCCTCCTAAACCATCCCCTCGCACTTCATTCTTTGTTACTGTTAGTAATGTCACACTTTAGCCTGTGGAAGAAGCTCGTAGTCTTGGCTTCATATTTGATTCTTCACTTTCCTTCTCCTCACATGTCGAGGCTGTAGCCAAGTCCTGCCGCTTTTTCCTATATAACATTGCTAGGATCCATCTGTTCTTATCTGTACATTATTATTATTATTATTATTATTATTATTATTATTATTATTAATTTATTTATTTATTTATATAGTGCCATCAATGTACATGGTGCTGTACAGAGTAAAACAATAAAGTAGCAAAACCCTGCCGCATAGGCTTACATTCTAATAAAATCATAATAAAACAATAGGAAGGGGAAGAGAATGCACCAAACAGGCTCAGGGTAGAGTAAAACTAACAGTATAAAAGTATTCTGCCAAGACTCTTGTACACACTTTAGTTATCTCCCGTTTGGACTTTAGTAATCTTCTCTTGTCTGGTCTTCCTTCTATTATTATTATTATTATTATTATTATTATTATTATTATTATTTATTTATATAGCACCATCAATGTACATGGTGCTGTACAGAGTAAAACAGTAAATAGCAAGGCCCTGCCGCATAGGCTTACAATCTAATAAAATCATAGTAAAACAATAAGGAGGGGAAGAGAATGCCAACAGGCACAGGGTAGGGTAAGCAGGCAGGTCTCTCTTCACCATTCTGCAGCCAAGATTATTTTCTTGGCTCATCACTTTGACCATGTTTCTCCTTTGTTGAAAACTCTCCACTGGCTTCCAATTCCTTATAGAATTCAATATAAGCTTCTTTTGCTGACATTTAAAGCATGCCATGGTCTTGCGCCTTCTTATCTCTCCACTCTCATTTCACTCTGTCATCCCCCTCGTATCCTCCATTCTTCAAATGCTATGTTGCTCTTCCGCCCAGGAGTTTCTATCTCTCTTGCCCGGCTTTGCCCATTCTCTTTAGCTGCCCCGTTTGCTTGGAATGCTCTTCCAGAGAATCTACGAACTACAACTTCCATCTTAGATTTTAAACGCATTTGAAAACTCATCTGTTTTCTATAGCTTTTGGTATTTTAGCCTGATTTTACTGTTCTCATTACTATGATTATTCCTTATTTTTGTTTTGTGTAACCCCTTTCCCCTTTATATGTTTTAATGTGATTTTAGACTGTAAGCCTCTAGGCAGGGTATTGCTGTTTTATTTGTATATTCTGTATAGCACCAAGTACATTGTTGGTGCTATAATAATAATAATAATAATAATAATAATAATAATAATAATAATAATAGTGCCATGAGGTAGCAGGGTGGAGAGGTGCAAAACGTTCCATGAGCCACCTGAGCATGTATCAACCATGTCTGTTCCTCCTAGATCCCAGTTTTATTGCACATTTGTCATTTTGCTATTACTCATTTCATAGTCATTCAACAGCTGTTTCATTTTTTCTTGTTTATTTTAATTCTGTCAAGTTGTCATTCATGGTTATGGGTGGCAGAAACTGATCCTGATTAGACAACATGCTAAGCCAGGGTGGTTAAGCATCTTGGGCTAAACATTATGGCTTAGCATGTCATGTGAACCATTCCTAACTATGGTGTCTACATAATTTTGGTTTAAACATGCCCACTAACCATTGGTGCAAAAGGGTTAGTAACCTAACCGTAGCTTAGCATGTTGTCTGAACAGGCCACTAGACATCTTTCCCTAATCTGGATATGCTGGCTGGTGTTGATGGGAGTTGTAGTTCAACACATCTGCGGGGCGCCAAGTCAGGGATGGCTAAACTAGGGAAATGGTTGTGAAAAAGAAATATCTTGCATCAGAGGTAAATCCAACAGGGGCCCGTCTGCACGATGCTCCTTTCACTGCTTTTCCCCCTCAAAAACCTATAACGTCACAGTGTGACAAACACTGCAATGTCTGGGCAGGAATGAATGTGGAAGATCCTGCCCCGAAACTTCCTAGGATCAGTTACAGGGCCGTAATGAGCAGCAAATAGTGACTAATGATGGGGCTCTGAAAGTAATTAATTTTTCTTTCCGTTCAACTCTGTAGCAGTGAAAGGATGTCTCTGTGCACCTATAAAGCTTCAAAACAACAGGCACTCGCCTTCAATGCTAGGTAGCCATATTTAGCTCTCTTCTCCCACCTCGCCCCTGCTCCACGCAACTTTCCCTTCGGTCAATCAGCACTTCTTCGACCAGTCTGTGCTGAATTCAACTGAGGTCACACGGACTCCAAAACTGCTCTGAATCCTCAACGATGGGAAAATCCACTGCAAAATGTGTTCTGGGGGAAAAAAAGATTTGGGGCAAGAAATGCTGCACTAGCTATAAGAGGTCTGTTTGTCATCTGCCACGATCGACTTGCGGCCATGGTAGAACCCGGGTAAAAGCTCCGTATAGATACCCCACAGGTTATTTCAGTCTCCTCGGGTCTTCTGAAACTCTGATCATGAACTCTTTTACTTATAAGTAAGTTTCATTTTTTCACAGAACATTCTAGGAGGTACTGATAGAGATAAGGCAAAATGTGAAGTTTAAAAGCATCCTCATAGTGTTTGAAAGGTATGAAGCCTCAGGGGGAGAATCCTATTCATGTTTAGTCTGGAAAAAGAAGTCCTACATCTTCCAGCATTCCCCAACAAGCCATGCTGGCAGTTGTAAGACTTTTCCTTCAGTCTAAACATGTATAGGATTGTGCCCTAAAAGAATGACATGATTGGGATCAAGAGTGTCCCTTGCTCCCATGGGACAGATGTCTCTTACCTTGGATATCTGGATGATTTGTCAGGAGGACAAGTGCCCATCTCAGAGTAGTGGTGGTTGTCTCTGTTCCCGCGCCAAAGAAGTCGTGAATGTCCTGAGCCAGGTTCTCTTCATCAAAGGTAGAGTTGGGGTCATTCTTGTTCTGATGTTGAAATTTAATTTACAATGTATTATTTGTTTATTTATTGCATTTTTATACTGCCCAATAGCTGAAGCTCCCTGGGCAGTTCACAAATATTAAAACCATTCAAAGTATAAAATGAACAGTATAAAAACATGATATTAAAATACTATATAAAAGCGCAATCAGGATAAAACCAGCAGCAGTGCAGAAATACAAATTTAAAATACAAATTTAAAACAGCAAAGTTAAAATTGAATCTATAAACTGTTCAAATGCTGAGAGAATAAAAAGGTCTTCACCTGGTGTCTGAAAGAATATAGTGTAGGCGCTAGGCAAACCTCCTTAGGGAGCTCATTTCACAGCCGGGGTGGCACAGCAGAGAAGGCCCTGCCTCTCTTCCTTAGGCACGGACTCACAGAGAAGTGAGGATGACCTTAGGGTCTGGGGAGGTACATATGGGAGGAGGCGTTCCTTCAGATAGCCTGGCCCCAAGCCGTTTAGGGCTTTCAATGTTAATACCAGCACTTTGAATCGGGCCCGGACCTGGACTGGCAGCCAATGAAGCTGGAAAAGGCCTGGCGCAATGTGGTCTCATTGGCCAGTCCCTGTTAATAAATGTGCTGCCCTGTTTTGTACCAGTTGTACCAGTTTCCGGACCGTTTTCAAAGGCAGGCCTTCAGCACTTCCTTACTTTCTGTGTCAACTCTTACTATCCAAGGAGCAAATCATGTCTCATAGTTGAATGTTGTGAGATGCACACACTCATGTGCAGATTGCATCTTCTACTGCTTGTGAGGATGTTTGGATTAGGGTTATACTTGATGAAAAATGATTATTACATATATCACTGGACCCCCAAGGTGACATACAGATAAAGACATACAAACAATATAAAACAATAAATATACGTAGCTAAAAACAAATTAAACCATTAATCAAGCTAAAATCAGTATAGAATTTAGAAGCAGTAAAACCAATTAAAACAGTTAAAACAATGTACAAGCTTGATGAATTTAACCATTGTTAAAAAAACATGTCTTAACTTGGCACTGAAATGAAGCCAGCACCTGTGCTAGTTGGGCCTCCGTGCGGGGGGGGGGGCATTCCATGGCCGGGGCGCCACAACAAAGAAAGCCCTCTCCCATGCCCCACCATAGCGTATGTCTCGTGTTGGTGGAGTGCGGAGGAGGGCTCCTCCAAGAGATCTCAATTCTCCGGTAGGCTTATATAGGGAGAGGCGCTCCCTCAAGTATCGAGGTCCCAAGCTGTTTAGGACTTTAAATGTCATTTCTGACACCTTGAATTCTGACTGGAAGTGTATAGGCAGCCAGTGCAATTCTTTTAAGACCGGTGTTATGTGGTCTTTGTAAGATGTACAGGTCAGCAGTCTAGCTGCTTCATTTTTCACTAGCTGTGACTTCTGAGTCATCGTCAAGGGCAGCCCCACGTAGAGTGCATTGCAATAGTCTAATTGGGAAGTTACCAGTGGATGCACTACTGTGACTAGGTTAACGAATGCCCTGTAACTAATAATTAATGCCCTGTATTTCATATTCCTGATGCTCAACAACAGCCTTTCCCCCATCCTTAGTAATCTTGGTTGTGAGCTCTGTAGAGTGTATAGGTAACAGGGTTAACTGATACACTTTAACGGTTGACTATGCATCCTATGTGTGCAGTCAAGGTTCTAATCTGCATTTGTGACAGTGAGTATGGAAGCTTAACATTTATCCTCTATGCAGCTGTGCAAGAGTAGCTGTGACACTGCATGATTAGGGGAGCGATATTGGTATTTACCTCGAAGATCAGCTATTCTAGTTTAGGTGCTCTTTCACACTTCACCCTTTTATTCAGCAAAAGCATTGTGTAAAAAGCAGACACTTACTTTCTCCATCTGAAGTAGATAGAAATCCATGAAATCCTGTGGCTCATGAAAGGACAGTTGCTCCTTATGCTTTTTTATCTCCTCCTTTGCATATGAAAGCACCAGATGTGAGGCAGTTATTAACTTTTTGTGAGGCCCTGGAAGATGTTTCAGTATTGATGGGAACATTTCATACAGCTGAAAGGAAAACAAAATCAGAATCCTGTCATCATCAAGGAGGAGGTTGGGTAGCACAACCCCACTCTCAACCAGCCCCTTTGGATCAGCACTTCAGCTTCACTCTCTGGATTATTCTTGATGGCTTAATTATTAATTTGGTTCTCATTTGGTGAAAATCTGGATTTAGCATCTTCTTCTGAATACTGCAATTACTGGATTTTTGTGAACCGCCCAGAGAGCTTCAGCTATTGGGTGGTATAAAAATGTAATAAAATAAATAAATAAAATAATTTCTGGTCAGAGGATTCAAGGCACCACTGATATGTATTTGGGTGTGTGGGGGGTCTGGGTGTGGGGGGTCTATGTGTATGCATGTGTGTGCGCGTGCGTACTTTAGTAGGCAACACTCTTTTTTTCCTCATTAAGTTGCCAGAGATCATAACCTCAACACTGGTATCACAAATTACTAGTGATGCTAATTAGGTGAGCAGTTCTCCATTTGAAATGGTTTCCCTCCTTCATACTTAGGCCATAGCTAGATGGGGCTTTACCCTGGGGCGAAGGAAACCGGGATCCCCATGACAAACAGGGGAGCCTGGTTTCAGGGAGGGATGATCCCTCCCTTGCACTGGAATATGGCCCTACAGTTTGGGCCACTTTTTCTGGGGTCCTGGGCTGATCCTGAGACCACGGAATGTGTGGGCGGGTGTCATGGTTTGTCCTGGCTCCTTGCAGTTACTCATGATGAGCTTGGAGCTGCACATGGGTGTTCCCCTTCCTCTTAAAAAACAAAAAACAAAATGGTGGGCACAATGTCCTCTCCTTCTGAGGCCATTGCATGCTGTGTGTAAACAGAGGTGGAGATCTCACGATAAAAATATCTTGAGATCTTCACCCCTCCATTACACTAGACTGGTAGGTCTAGCTGAGGCCCCAGAGATGTGACGGCCCCAGTGAAAAATTATTAAAAACAAAAACAAAAAACCCACACCTGTTTTTTCCCTGAGCACCTTGAATTTCCTGGCAGAATTGAAGCGTCCGGTTATGACCTATATAGCCCTGTATGGTTTGGGACCAGGCTACCGGAAAGACCGCCTTTTCCCAATCCAGGCTGCCCAATTCTTAAGTTCTTCTGGAGAGGTCCTTTCTTTGAGACCACAACCTTCAGAGTCATGTTTGGTGGCAACCTGAGAAACAGCCTTTCTGCTGGCCACTCCCAAGCTCTGGAACTCCCTCCCAAGAGAGGCTGGGTTCTTCTGTCCTTCCATTCTTGTAAAAACATTAGGTACAAATCAAACAAATATCTTTTTTCCTGGGAGATTCAATAGTACTTCTATTTAATTTGATGCTTTATCATCAATTTATTCCTGATCTTTTTGAACTACTTTCAATACTTCAGAAAAAAGCAAGTTAGACACATAGTACATAAATGAATGCCCATTGCTAAACATGTTTGGATTTGACAGCCTTATAAGCCCCTTCCAACTCTACTATTCTATGATTCTATGATTGAGGATTCAGATCTCCAAAGAGTTCTGTGTGATATACGTGATCTCCTCACAACTTTTATCTTTACAGTAATTGTGAGAAATAGGTTATATGTTAGACAGGAAAGGACCCCATCTGAGGGTGGTATTGAAGACCTCTAGACTCACTCACTCCAACAGTCTAACCACAGTTGTGAAGTTTTTCAAGAATTCTGTGAGGGAAGATAGATCAAAGACAGAGTCCTGTCTCAGTTAGAGAGAAAAAGGATACTCACGACATGAAATATGCCGCCTACAAATTTTATAGAACTATTAACAGCTTCAGTCAATTTCTGGAATTTTTCATCTTCAAGAGAAAACCGGTGTCCAAAGGTCACAGCACATATCACATTGGAGACTGCATTAGTGATGGGCAAGGAAGGGTCAAGTGGCTGACCTGAAAAGTAAGGTTTATTTATTTATTTACAAAATGAGTATACTGCTCCATATATCTAACAAATTCCAGAGGAGTGAACATAAGAATTAAAACAGTAAAAGACACAAAATTTAAGCACCATTACAATTATCTATCTGCCTGTATATCTCAACAGAATGCCAGAGCCTTGGAGCAGCCGCTGAGAAGGCCCTCTCCCGCGTACCCATCCGGCGTGCCTGAGATGATGGTGGGACTGAGAGAAAGGCCTCCCCTGAAGATCTCAGAGCACAGATAAACCTGTTACTTTTTCAATGTTATGTTGTAAAGAGATATAACCAATGGATTATATAGATGTTATAAGGGAAATATAATGGCAAATGTATAATCAAAACAATTTTATAAGGATTTCTGAAAGGGGTCAGCTAAATGCGATGTTATATGAAAAACAGGAAAACATGACTTAACAGATGGAGGAGAGCAAAGGATATAACTCAAAACTTACAGAAAAACAGGAAAACATGACTTAACTGATGGAGGATCTTTTTCTGTAGAGATAATAGAGCAAAGGAAATAACTGTCAGAATGTACAGAAAAACAGGAAGGCATGACTGAAGCCCCTTTGTGAACAGTTAAAAATTATGGTCTTGTGGTCATGATAGGGGAAGAGAAACATATCTGTTGTTTGAACTCATGACCTTATGGGGGGAAGTGATGAAGAGGTAAACGGGGGAGGAGTTACAAGGCGTACCGGGATAGGCTGTAACCCTTGAAATACCTGACCAATGGGTAACCAGGGGAGGGACCACTTCGGCCAGGTTAAAGGTATAAAAGAGCTTCGCATCAGCTTGTGGGTGTGCCTACTTTGCTGGAGCACCCAGACTTGCAATTCTGTCTAATAAAATACTGGGTGTTAACTTTCACCATTTGTCCTTGAATTTTAATTTCAAATCGTGTTTCTAACACATGGGAGAATACTGTCTTTCAAATAACTGAGCTGTATAGGGCTTTATAGGTCATGACCAGCACTTTGAATTGTGCCCAGAAACAGACTGGAAGCCAGTGGAGCTGTTTTAACAGGGGAGTTGTATGTTCCCTGTAAACAGCCCCGGTCAACAATCTCGCTGCAGCTCTTTGAATCAGCTGGAGTTTCCAAACACTCTTCAAAGGCTGCTCCATGTAGCACGCATTAAAGTAATCCAAGCGGGTTGTAACTAAGGCATGTGTCACTGTGGCCAGGTCCGACATCTCTAGGAACGGGCGCAGATGGTGCACTAGCTTTAATTGTGCAAATCATTTGGGAACAAATGATGTCACCAAGCAGAGCTACAAAGAAATCATTTCAGACTTTGAAGCTCTGGGAAGGAAACTGAAGAACTTTGGGGCCCAGGTAATTTTCTCATCCATCCTCCCGGTTCTTGGAAGAGGATTAGAAAGGGAAAGAAAAATACTCTGGATGAACGACTGGCTTCGAAGGTGGTGCCATCGTGAGCGTTTTGGATTCTGGGACCACAGGCTACGCGACTTGGAACATGGACTGCTGGCAAGGGATGGGTTGCACCTCACAAGGGATGGAAAGAATGAGTTCGGCCACAGCATGAAGAACTTCATCAGGAGGGCTTTAAACTGAATCTTACGGGGGTGGGAGACGCAAATTTTGAGGCAACAATGGATGAAGGCCAATGCACCACAGTACAGAGAACAGCTCCAACAGTGTCCCAAAATAGTGTCTGCAACAAGGTAGGAACAAAGCCAGACTATAAAACACATGGTCTTCGATGTTTATATACTAATGCCCAGAGCATGGGAAACAAACAGAATGAACTTGAACTCTTATTACATGAAGGCAAATATGACTTGATAGGTATAACTGAAACTTGGTGGGATGACTCCCATGACTGGAATATAGCAAATGAAGGATATAACTTGTTCAAAAAGAACAGAAGAAATAGAAAGGGAGGTGGAGTTGCACTATATGTTAAAAATACCTATCCCTGCACAGAAATACAGGCGGATGAGACTGGGAGCCCTGTCGAGAGCGTCTGGATTAAAATAAATGGGGCTAGGAATAAAAAGAACATGATAATAGGAGTCTACTACCAACCACCCAATCAAGGAGAAGACGAGGACGAAACTTTTGAGAAACAAATTGCCAGTGTTTCAAGGAAG
Organism: Elgaria multicarinata webbii; assembly: GCF_023053635.1. Taxonomy (NCBI): domain Eukaryota; kingdom Metazoa; phylum Chordata; class Lepidosauria; order Squamata; family Anguidae; genus Elgaria; species Elgaria multicarinata. Next base: position 11,140,017 of record NC_086178.1, on the reverse strand, counting down.
TGTGATGTAGTAGTGATGGGGGACTTCAATTACCCTGATATCTGTTGGGAGACCATTACTGCCAAAAGCGGCCCTTCCAAGAAATTCCTGACATGTATGGGTGATAACTTTCTCCTACAGAAAGTGGAGGAAGGAACTAGAGGATCGGCAATCCTTGACTTGTTATTGACCAATAGGGATGACTTAGTGGATAAAGTGGCAGTTACGGGAACTCTGGGGGAAAGTGACCACGTCATACTTGAATTCTTGATTATGAAGGAGAGAAAAGTCGAGCGTAGCCATACACATACTCTGGATTTTAGGAAAGCTTATTTTAATAAACTCAGAACTATAATAAGTAAGGTCCCGTGGCAAAGGAGCCTAATGAGAAAAGGAGTGCAGGATGGGTGGGAGTATTTCAAAAATGAAATTTTAAAGGCACAGTTACAAACAATTCCAACAAGGAGAAAAGATAGAAGACAACAGAGGAAACCAATGTGGCTCCACAAAATGCTTAGAGATGACCTGAAAACAAAAAGGGATACATATAGGAAGTGGAAGGAAGGCCAGGCTACAAAAGAAGAGTACAGACAAGTGGCGCAGAAGTGCCGAAATGGCGTCAGGAAGGCTAAAGCTGTGAATGAGCTGAGATTAGCGAGGGATGCTAAAAGCAATAAAAAGGCTTTCTTCAGTTACGTGAGTAGTAAAAGACAGAGGAAAGAAATGGTGGTTCAACTGCTTAATGAGGATGGCAAATTGATAACAGACGACAAAGAAAAGGCTGAAGTGCTCAATTCCTACTTTGCCTCGGTCTTCTCCCAAAAGCGGGTCTATGACCCCCCTGGAAAAAGTGAAGCAGAAGTTGAGGGGGCAGGATTGCAGTTGAGATTGATAAACAAATGGTCAAAGAACACCTAATTTCCTTGAATGAGTTTAAATCTCCAGGGCCCGATGAACTGCATCCTAGAGTAATGAAGGAGCTAGCAGAAGAACTCTCAGAACCTTTGTCTATTATCTTTGCAAAATCATGGAAGACGGGTGAGGTGCCGGACGACTGGAGGAGGGCTAACGTTGTCCCTATCTTCAAAAAGGGCAGAGAGCTTCGGCTATTGGGCGGTATAAAAATGTAATAAATAAATAAATAAATAAATAAATAAATAAAAAGGAGGAACCTGGGAACTACAGACCAGTCAGTCTGACATCCATCCCTGGGAAAATTCTGGAGCAGATTATAAAGAAGTCAATCTGTAAACACCTTGAAATCAATGCAGTGGTTACAAGAAGCCAACATGGATTTGTCAGGAACAAATCCTGTCAGACTAATTTGATCTCATTTTTTGATAAGATAACCTCCCTTGTGGACTGTGGGAATGCTGTGGACGTCATATATCTTGACTTCAGCAAAGCTTTTGACAAAGTACCACATGACATTCTGATTAACAAACTAGCTAAAAGTGGGCTAGATGGAACAACTATTAGGTGGATTCACAGTTGGCTACAGAATCGGACTCAAAGAGTACTTATCAATGGAAACTTCTCAAACTGGGGAGAGGCAACGAGTGGGGTGCCGCAGGGCTCAGTCCTGGGCCCAGTGCTCTTCAACATTTTTATTAATGATTTGGACGAGGAAGTGCAGGGAACGCTGATCAAATTTGCAGATGACACCAAATTGGGTGGGATAGCTAATACCCTGGAAGACAGAAACAAACTTCAAAGTGATCTTGATAGGCTGGAGTGCTGGGCTGAAAACAACAGAATGAAATTTAATAGGGATAAATGCCAAGTTCTACATTTAGGGAATAGAAACCAAATGCACAATTACAAGATGAGGGACACTTGGCTCAGCAATACTACAAACGAGAAAGATCTTGGAATTGTTGTAGATCGCAAGCTGAATATGAGCCAACAGTGCGATATGGCTGCAAGAAAGGCAAATGCTATTTTGGGCTGCATTAATAGAAGTATAGCTTCCAAATCACGTGAGGTACTGGTTCCTCTCTATTCGGCCCTGGTTAGGCCTCATCTAGAGTATTGTGTCCAGTTCTGGGCTCCACAATTCAAGAAGGACGCAGACAAGCTGGAGCATGTTCAGAGGAGGGCAACCAGGATGGTCAGGGATCTGGAAACAAAGCCCTATGAAGAGAGACTGAAAGAACTGGGCATGTTTAGCCTGGAGAAGAGAAGATTGAGGGGAGACATGATAGCACTCTTCAAATACTTCAGAGGTTGTCACACAGAGGAGGGCCAGGATCTCTTCTCGATCCTCCCAGAGTGCAGGACACGGAATAACGGGCTCAAGTTAAAGGAAGCCAGATTCCGGCTGGACATCAGGAAAAACTTCCTGACTGTTAGAGCAGTGCGACGGTGGAATCAGTTACCTAGGGAGGTTGTGGGCTCTCCCACACTAGAGGCCTTCAAGAGGCAGCTGGACAACCATCTGTCAGGGATGCTTTAGGGTGGATTCCTGCATTGAGCAGGGGGTTGGACTCGATGGCCTTGTAGGCCTCTTCCAACTCTGCTATTCTATGATTCTATGATTCTATGAAATGCACTCCTGGACACCATTGAAATCTGGGCATCCAGGCTCTGGGCTGAATCCAGGAGTACACCCAAGTTGCAAACCTTTGTCTTCAAGGGGAGCATAACCCCATCCAGAACAAGCTGAATCCCAATTCCCTGATTTGCATTTCGACTGACCAGGAGCATGTCTGACATGTCTGGATTAAGCTTCAATTTGTTTGCCCTGATCCAGTGCATTACTGCTGACAGACACAGGTTAGCACCTAAACAGCTTCCTTTTTTAAAAAATAATTATTTTTATTTTTAAAATTAAAAGTATACAATAACCACAACACATCAACTCATTACCATACAATAATAACCAATAAAGAACAAAGAAAAAACTGCTTAATATAATAATCTAATAATAATAGTTATAACCATAATCAATCATCATCATAACCATAATAAAAATGATAATAAGTGCAACCCACCCACTGGGACCATTATTCTCCACTCCAAAATTGTGACGCATCTTGTGACGGTTTACACCCTTTCCCTTTTCCTAATACAAATTTAACAAATGGTTTCCAAATCTCCTCAAAATCATTCCACTTTAATATTCCTTTCTTAACTTTCATACACCCCGTTAGCCTATCATTAATAGCAATATCTCAGACTTCTTTATACTATTCTTCTATTTTATATTCCCTTTGTTCTTTCCAATTCCTAGCAATTATCAGTCTAGCTGCTGTTAGTAAATTAGTTATTAATTCTTTACTATTTTGCATACATTGGACCCCTTCATATATTGATAACAATGCTGTCTTTGGGCCTATTTCTACCTTCCATCCCATTATTTCATTTATTTCTTTAAATACCATTTGTCAAAACTTCTGAATATTTTTACAATCCCACTACACATGAAAATATGTACCTATTTCCTGACACCCCCTCCAACAATTTACTGAATATTTCTTATCTATCTGGTGTAATCTTACCGGTGTTAAATACCACCTCCATACTAATTTGTAGTAATTTTCTTTTATTCTTGTTGACATACTCTTTAATATACGTTGACTCCATATCTTCCCCCACTCTTGACCACTTAACTTTCCTACCATATCTTGGTCCCATATCATTTTAATATGTTCTTGCTGTTTTTCCATGCTCATTAGTACCACACTCATTATACCCCTACCAACTAGCTTTCCATTTTTGTTTTCTCTTTGTAAAATCAACCTTTCCGTTTCTGTACACTCTCTACACTCTATATTTTCCTCTTTCCTCTTTTTTGTCCATTGTTCCAATTGTGCTGCCTCCATCCAAGCATTTCTCCTCTCTCTTACTAACTCTTTTATTTTGTCTCTATCCATTTCATTCATCCAATCTTTTAATTTATCTATTCCTTTTTCCCTTAAATCTTTCTCCAATTCTTTCTTCAAAGTCTCTGGGAAATTCCCTATCATCATCACTGGCGTTAGGGGTGATATCTTTGGCATTATTTTTTCTTTATATTTGGCCCAAATCTCTATTATATTTGTCATCAGGGGGTTCTCTATTCCCTCCATTTCTTTTTTAAAAAAAATTATTTTAAAAAATGTTCTCCAACTTATACTTCTTCTCTTGCATCTCCCATTCTAACCATTCCAAATCCTTATTTCCTGTCATCCCCTCTATCACATATCTTAATTGATTTGCAATATAATACCACTTTATATTAGGGAGACCCAATCCTCCCACTTTTGGATGGCCAAGGATAACATGGTCAGTGGTACTGAATGCTGCTGAAAGGTCCAGCAGAACAAACAGGGATGCACTTCAACCCCTTCATTGTTTGATTCTTCAGGTCTGACCGGCTATCCGTGGATTCCTCAGAGCCCTGAAAATTAGGGATGTGCTCCGCTTATCCTCGAACCGGAGAAGCAGGAGCAGAGCGGGGGGCTTCGCCTGCCCTTAAGGTGGAGGCAAAGAGGTTTGGGGGGTTGGCAGAGCATGGCGAAGAGGATTGAGGTGAAGGTGGATCCTTTGCCTCGATCCGGAGCTCCGCCAGAAAGGTAAGTGGGGATTACTGGGCCCTGCTGCTGTCACTGTCGCCCATGCGGCAACAGCGGCAGGGCCCAGTAACCCCCCCGCCCTCCTCTCCCTTACCTGCGTCCGCCCACGGTCCGTCAGCTTCTTCAATTGAGTCTGCGGTTCAACCAGGAAGTCTGGGCCACAACCACGGGCTCAATTGAAGAAGCCGACGGACCGCAGATGGAGGCAGGTAAGGCCCCCCTCCCCCTTGGTCCCTTACCGGGCTCTGCTGCCATCGCCGCACAGGCGGCGATGGCGGCAGGGCCTGGTACCCCCCCCTGCCCTCCTCTCCCGGCCTTACCTGGTGCCACTTCCCTCCACTGTGGAGCTCTGATTAGGAGCCAGAGCTCTGCGGCAAAGAGGAGCGGAGTAGTGGCGGAGCGGCGCGAAGCGGAGTGGGCCGATCCGAAATTTTCAGATTGGCCTGTGGGCGGAGCGGGGTGTTCATGCACATCCCTACTAAAAATCAACAACTTCTGCCAGCCTCCAGACTTCTGTGTGACATCCAAGACAAATGGCTATCCAAAATAGCCTTCTCTTGCCTTCCCAATGACTCCACTAGCCGCTCCAGGGTTTAGTCAGTCACAGTTCCATCTACTGGTCCCACTGATCCTTGCTGAGAGAAAAACTCTGGCTCTGGGTTCTGGGTTCTGGGCCCATAACCTGTTGGAAGTTAAACCCTAACCCTAACCCTAACCCTAACCCTAACCCTAACCCTAACCCGTAATTATGGCACATCCTAATTTTGGCAGTAATGTCCCAATGGAATTGCTCACAGACTCTAACTATCTTTCCTGATGGTTTAAAATTGAAATGTGCCTGAAGAAAGATGATTTGTGGGACGTGGTGGCTAATGAACCACCAGAAGATTTAAGTGCAGCAGAGCTCCGGGAGCTCTGCCATGCCAAAATGGCAAAGGTGCAAATTGTCCTGTGCATGAGAATTGACCAGTTGTCTTATATTAACCATGAAGACACAGTGAATGTTATTTGGACTAAACTCAGAGAGGTCTATGTCAGAGACACTGCTGGTTCCAGGATAAATTTAACTAGAAGAATGTATCACACTCACCTTAAAGAAGGGGGTGAAGTTTCCACGCACTTACAAGAGCTCCATAATTGCTTTGAAAATTTGGCAGCCGCAGGTCTGCTGCTGACGGAGGAGAACAAAGTGTATGTTGTGCTCTCTAGCCTGCCTCCTTCCTGGGATGTTTTAGTAGCGACGCTGGAAGGAATGGCAGTGTGGGACTTAACCCTTAATTTTCTCTCTGGAAGGCTGTTAGAGGAACAGCAGAAAAGGCAGGTGAGAAAGGAAGCCGTAAGCTCAGACGGCAAGCCAGACGCATTTGTAAAGTGGTCTGGAAATGAAGGGGTTAAGCCAGTAAAGCAGGAAGCTGAATCCGCATATTCAACTTCAAAGAAAGTCAAGCTGCTTCGCTGTTATCTATGTGGCCGTGTTGGGCATTTGAAAAAAGATTGCAGAGCCAAGCTGCAATCAGAGCCGGCTGACGCCCATGGCAAGAAACGGCGCTGGAAAGCAAAGCTGGAGAAAGCCGCGCAGCTTGTAACGGCTGGAGTCAGGAAAGAGGATTCCAGAGAGGAGAGCAAATAAAGCGATCGGTGGCTGATTGATTCTGCCTGCAGCACGTCCATATGCAACCAGCGGAAGTTTTTCAAGAATTCCAGAGAATCTACACTAACGAACGTTGCATTGGCAGACGGAAGCTCAGCACGGGTGATCACAGAAGGAAGATGCTATCTACCTTTTTTGAAGGAAAGTTTTGACTCTATGTTATTTGTCCCAAGCTTAAGCTATTCCCTTCTAGGAGTTTCTAATCTAACTGAAAAAGGATTTTCAGTACGTTTTGATGGAGCAAAATGTTTTATTAAGAAGCAAGGGAAATTGCGTGGGACTGCTCATGTGGAAAACGGCTTGTATTTTCTGGACAACAATATGGAAGAGGAGGAATCCGGGACAATTACAGCAGGTTGTATGACTAATAACAGCTTACCTCCCCATGAGAACTTGGCTGGACCATTTCCAGAAAGCATTGGAAAGGCAAAATATGCTTTAATTCTCCTGGATGACAAAACCAGATATTCATGGGTTTACCTGATAAAAGCAAAAGCTGATTGTTTAAATACTGTGAAGAATTGGGTTACTTGGATAGAAAGATTTTTCCAAAAGCAGGTGCAGAAATTTCAAACGGATCATGGAGGAGAATTTCAGAGCCTGGAATTTAAGTGTTACTGTACAAAAACAGGGATTATGCATAAATTGATTGACCCAAAAAGTCCCTGGCAAAACGGCTCAGTTGAGTGCCGGATAGGCATGTTAAAATCCAAGATGGAATGCCTAATGCAGGATGCCAAAGCCGAACAACAGCTGTGGGGAGAAACGTTTGCCACAGCTAATTATTTGTGTAACAGAACTCGTTCAAGCACCATTAATAACACCCCTTTTTCCTTGTTGTATGGGAGAAACCCGAATCTTAAGCATTTGAGGACCTGGGGTAGTTATGCGATTGTTAACATTCCTTTGTCCCAAAGAAGGCAAGCCCCCCCGAAAGGCATCAGGTTGCGTTTTGTGGGTTATCAAAACAGAAACTGCAGATTTCTAATGCAAAATGGGAAAATTCTAGGTTCAAAGTCAGCTCAGTTTGAGGAACAAAACTGGGTTGGAATCCACAGCAACCCAGAAATTTTGATTGAGCTAAGCAGTAGGCCAGCACCACAGGAGTTAACTCAAGATCAAATTCCTCAGTTAGAAACCGAAGTGGTTCAGGAGGAGGAGGAGGTGTCTATCCCTCGCCGCTCACAGAGGGTAAACAAAGGAATTCCCCCTGAGCAATTTGCATCTAAAGTCTTTCATGTTAATTTTGAACCTGAGACTTATGCAGATATTCAAAGATTAGGTCCTTTAGAAAAACAAAAGAGGAAGGCAGCCATGGAAAGTGAAATGCAAAGTTTGAAAGACAATGATGTATTTCAAGAGGCAGATTTACCCGCAGGACAAAAAGCCGTGTCTTGTCGCTGGGTCTTTAAGCGAAAGTGGCTAGAGTCTGGGGGAGAAAAGTTCAAAGCCAGGCTTGTTGTAAGAGGTTTCACTCAGGTTAAGGACGTAGACTACGATCAGACCTTTGCTCCAACGTGTAAGGCTGAGACTCTAAGGTTGCTTTTAACAATTGCTGCAAAGGAAAAATTAATTGTCAAGCAATACGATTTCCAAACGGCCTATCTGAACGCTCCAATAAGTGAGTCAATTTACATGAGGAAACCAGAAGGTCATGAATCAGAAAATAACAGGGTCTGGTTTCTTAAGAAGGCAATATATGGGCTTAAGCAGAGTGCCAGGTGCTGGAATTCCATTTTAAATTCCACTTTGGTCAATGAAATGGGATTTGACAGGAGCCTGGCAGATCCTTGTCTGTACACAAAGGGTAGTGGAAAAAATTATAAAGCCATTATTATTTATGTTGATGATGTTTTAATTGCATGTACAAACAATGAAGAGGTCCAGAAAGTTGCAAATCAACTTGGAAGTAGGTACAGTTTGAAATCTTTAGGTCCAGTGAAAAATTACCTAGGTGTAGAGGTAAAGGTAGCAGAAGATGGAAGTTTTTTGCTTAGCCAGAAGCAGAAGATTTTGAACTTGCTAGAGGCTTGTGGGATGCAAGACTGCAAAGGAGTCAAAAGCCCTTTGGAGATGGACGTTCACAAGAATCTGCAAGGAGAAAGTTTTAGTGATCCAAGTCTGTATCACTCAGTGGTGGGCACTTTACTTTACTTGGTTTCTTGGTCCAGGCCAGATCTTGCTGCCGCTGTAGCTATTTTGAGCAGGTTCATTGCTAAGCCAACAGTCTCAGCTTGGCAAGCAACAAAAAGGGTGTTAAGGTATCTGAAAGGAACCTTAAAGTACTGTCTAAAGCTATCTTCAGAACCAGATAAAAAGTTTCTAAGCTATGTTGACTCAGACTGGGCAGGGTGCCTGGAAAACCGAAAGTCAACATCAGGGATTGTGTTAATGTTTGGCAAAGCATTAATCTCCTGGAGATCCAGAAAACAGGCTTATGTGTCCATATCTTCCTGCGAGGCAGCATATGGAGCGTTGTTTGAGTTATGTGGAGAAGTCACATGGTTCGTGCAATTACTGAAGGATTTCAAAATCCAATTTGAAATGCCAATTACTGTGTTCTGTGACTCTCAATCATGTATTGCTTTAGCAAATGCAGACATGTTCAAGTCAAGGTCAAAACATATTGCAATTAAATATCAAAATGTGAAAGAACATATAAATAACAAAACTCTAAGGCTTGTTTATTGTGAGTCAAAGGAAAACATTTATTTATTTTATTTATTTATTTAACATATTTATATCCCGCTCCTTAGCCAAAAAAGGCTCTCAGAGCGGCTTACACTTCGCAAAAAAGACAGTCCCTGCCCTCAGGCTTACAATCTAATAAAGACATGACACACAAGGAACAGGAGTTCAGGAGGGAGGGAGGGAGGAGAGAGAAAGAGAGAGTCCAAGAGGAGCAGGCCATGATGTTTCTTCTGCCTGCTCCTGTCCCCTTGCTCTTTCTTCTTCCCCACAGGGCCAAGATGACAGTTTGCCCTGTGGGGGTGGGGGAAGAGTCCAACAGGAGCAGGCCATGATGTTTCTTCTGCCTGCTCCAGTCCCCTTGCTCTTTCTTCTTCCCCACAGGGCCAAGATGACATTTTGCTCTGTGGGGGTGGGGGAAGATTGCTGACCTGTTCACAAAGCCATTAGGAGTTACAAGACACAGAGAGATTTGTGAAACGTTAGGTTTCAGGCAGGAGCAAATGTAAATAACTGTACAAATGTTTTTGCATAAAACTGTTATATAAAAGTAAAAGAAGGGGTGTTGGATCCTGGATTGGATCTGGTTTTACTTTTACCACTGTTTTACAAGTGCCTGGAGGCCTGAAGAAAAATGAAGAAGTCAGCAGAAATGTATTTTCTAAATGTCAAGGCCTCAGCTGGACAATTGTTGAATTATTGGCTGGAGATGTTTTTCAATCAGTTTTCCCATGACTGTACAGTTTTCCTCTATATAAATGCCTGTGTTTTGTGTCCATTTTGATTATCCACTCCATCTGTAATGCTGCTGCTGTGTAGACTATTATGAACGTTTGTGAGTATGTGTGATGCTGTAACTAAGTTATTCAACTGCCAGTAAAAGGCTTTGTTTTTAACTAAGCAAAGGATCCTGAACCTCATTTGTGTCTTTGCTGTGTTCTATGCTGAGAGCCGCTGCTAATTCTGCTTATGTCTGGAATAGAGTTTAACTTCCAACACACACTACCCCTGTTCAGTTCCTGGCATAGGTCATCCACCAAGGCAAACAAAGCTGTTTATATTCCATAACCAGGTCTGAAGCCAGTCTGAAATGGAACTAGATAATCTGTCTCATCCAGGAATCCCTGGAATTGGGAGGTCACAATGCGTGCCAGTACTTTGCCCAGAAATAGAATACTGGAAACTGGCCAGTGATTATGCAATATGGTGGGGTTCGAAGAGGGCTTTTTCAATGTGGGTTTTACTACTGCCTCCTTCAAGCAGGCCGGCACCCTGCCTTGGCAAAGGGAGGCATTGACCACTCCAATTACCCACTCAGCCAGTCCTGTTCTGGCTGCTTTTATGAGCCAGGAAGGGCAAGAATCTAATACACACACCTCTCCAAGGATCCCGTCCACCTCATTGGGATGTACAAATTGAAAAGTATCCAATAATACTGTACAAGCAGGTGCCATAGTTACTTCCACTGGATCTGTATCAACTATAGTGTCCAAGTCAGAGCGGATGGGAAAGTGCTGGGCAAATTGTTGACTGTAGGCTGTCAAAAGGTCTGAATTCTTCTCTTGGGGGACTAGTGTGTGAAAGGCTCCATACCACCCCAAACAGCTCTGCTGAGTGGCTAATAGACTAGAGTGACCAGATAAAAAAGAGAGCAGGATTTCTGCAGCTTTAACTGTTGCGATGAAGAGGGAATTTCACCAGGTGCTGCATTCATACAAGTGTCACTTGCTGAAATTCCTTTTTCTATGCAACTGTTAAAGATACAGGAGCCCTGTTCTCCTTTCCACATGGTCATCCTAGGCATGGGACACAATTGAGATCTTTGGCAATTTATTTTTGTGTTAAAAAACAAGTAAAATACACAAAATTCCACCCCACAATGTACAGAGTACACAAAGTTTTCTGTGGACTGGGGACATATGCCTGCATCATCATCATCATCATCATCATCATCATCTATTATTATTATTATTATTATTATTATTATTATTATTTACATTTATATACTGCCCGATAGCTGAAGCTCTCTGGGATGTTTACAAGGATTAAAACATTGAAAATTTAATAAAAGAGATATACAAAATTTTAAACCCGTAAAAATAACCACTTAATATCACATACCCTTTGCACATGCAAAAATCTCCACCAGCTGCTGGGCCTCTTCTTCTATTTGGTGCTCCATGCCTTTCTTCCCCAGACCCAGCTTCCGCATAGTCACTACAGCAAACCGTCTCTGCTGCTTCCAAGTGTGACCGTTTGAAAGTGCAATACCTTATTTCATCAAGAAACAAGGGGATATGATTATGTATAAAATTCAAGCAAAAATGGTTAGCTTCGTGAACAAGAAAAGACAATATTTATCATTCATTCAGGAGCTGCCCATTCTTTCAGAACCTAATAACTGCATTGCTGATGAAGAATCAGACTCTGCCAAGCACAAGGTTCAGGTACTGGGACTGGCCACTGCTCTGCACTTAGAAACTGCCTAAGAGGCCCTCATTCTCTTCCATCTGAAACAGTCAGGGTTGGTTCTCACTGTATATCTCCCCTAACATGGAGTCTTTCCCCTATATTTTCCCTAATATGGATTCTTGGCTATTTCCCCTAATATGGAGTCTTTCCCCTAATACAGAGTTTCAGTTTGTGTGCTAATGGAAGAAAAGTATGCACAGTGTCATTAAAATGCCTTGTCTGGGCAGCTCTACAAACTATAACTGCTGTGGGAAAAACTGTGGTTGTGTTACACTAGCAATAACTACAACAAAAAGCACAGGAGCAACGTGTGAGTGTTACCATTTCTTTAATCACCAGTGTAAGAACTTCATCCCATGTACCTGTTTCCCTTGAATTATCCCCTACAGCGCTAAGCTGTCGCCATTGTTGTTGTTGTTGTTGCTACTGGGCGGCTAGATCCTTTGCATACCAGGAAATGGGTTTAAGGGGGGAAATGTAAAAAAAAAACAAAAAAAAAACATAAAAATCAACGGGTGACCCAATCCAATTCAAATTTCGTATGCTTAAAGCTCTCCTTAATATCTATTACTGTACCAATTTTGATGTCTTTACCATTAAAGCTTACGCAGATGTAAGCATTTGTTTAATTTTTCTTCAAATCCTGCTCCTGCGCCCTAGGGGCTGCTTGGAAAACAACAAATGATACGCTCAAAAACTAGTAGCAAAATATTGCACTTCTTTTGGTTAAGAAGCACAATTAAAGCAGGATGCATGGGAGTACGTCACAATAAAAGCAGATTACAAGCTGGAAAACTTCGGAGTCCTTTGCACGCATTTCGCAGTGATTGCACAGTATAACGCTGGTGTGATAAAACTCTAAATCTATCTCAGAAAGGACTGCCTATACCTATATGAACCTGCATGTGCCCAGAGAGGTCCTACTTGCAAGCCTACCACTCCCACTGAGAATGACCAAACACAGCTTATTTATTTATTTTATTTATTGCATTTATATCTTGCCTTTTTTCCTCTTCAGGAACCCAAGGCGGCATACAGAATCCTCCAACTCCTCTCCATTTTATCCTCACAACAACAACCCTGTGAGATGGGTTGGGCTGAGAGTTTGTGATTGACCCAAAGTTATGCAGTGGGTTTCAAGGCGGAGTGGGGACTAGAACCTGGATCTCCCGACTCCCAGGCCAACACTCTAGCCACTGCACCATCATCAAGCCTGCTTTGTGGAGTTCTTTCCCACCATCATTTCATCTTCTCAATGCTGCCCAGAAAAGGCATAAGAACAGAAATCCAGGTAAGGAAATCTTCGTTTTCTCATCATAGTGTTATCTGGCTTCCAAGTAAAGGTGGAAATAATAAATCCTTTCAATTTTATGATTTCCATCTCAGGAGTAACAAACAGTATAAGTCTAACAAGTAAAACCTGGTATCCTTGAGCTATCTGCAGGAATTTCTCTCATTCCCCAACATTACAGTGACCAATCGTCCGGATTTGCCCGGACATGACAGGAAATGGTGGGGAGAAACACCATCTGGCCGGAAATGGCCTTTCCCCCCCCCCTTTTGCCTGGGAAAAAAGGCTCCCCCGGTTTCTATCGGGGCCTCTCCTTGGTCGTCGTCACCATGGCGACCAAGGAGAGGCCCCAATAGAAGCTGGGGGAGCTTTAAACTGCTTGTTTCCCAAACACGGAAACACCCGGCTTAAGACCCACCCACCTCATCCAATCGGGTCTCTCCTATGACGTCGACATCATAGGAGAGACCTGGATGGATGAGGTGGGGGGGTCTTAAGCCGGGTGTTTCTGCGTTTGTTTGGGAAACACGCCACTCTCGGGGCTTCTATTAGGGCGTCTCCATGGAGGAGACGCTCCAATAGAAGCCCCAATAGCGGCGCATTTCCCAAACAAACAAGGAAACATATACCCCCGGCTTAAGACCCGCCTTCCTACCTTCCTATCTCCCCGGCGTCGAGAGACCCAATTGGATGAGGTGGGCGGGCCAGGTCTTAAGCTGGGGGTTTCCTTGTTTGGGAAACGTGCTGCTTTCAGGGGCTTCTATTGGAGTGTCTCAATGGAGGAGACGCTCCAATAGAAGCCCCCATAGCGACGCATTTCCCAATCAAACAAGGAAACCCCTGGCTTAAGACCCGCCTTCCTACCTCATCCAATCGAGTCTCTCCCTGGCGTCGAGAGATCCGATTGGATGAGGTGGGCGGGCTGGGTCTTAAGCTGGGGGTTTCCTTGTTTGGGAAACGTGCTGCTTTCAGGGGCTTCTATTGGAGTGTCTCCATGGAGGAGACGCTCCAATAGAAGCCCCCATAGCGACGCGTTTCCCAATCAAACAAGGAAACCCCTGGCTTAAGACCTGCATTCCTACCTCATCCAATCGGGTCTTTCCCTGACGTCGAGAGACCCAATTGGATGAGGTAGGAAGGCGGGTCTTAAGCTGGGGGTTTGTTTGGGAAACACACACGTGACCCGTCGGCTTGTGGCTGGGCAGGAGTCTGAGGCGGTGAGGAGGGACGCAGTGTGGCAGCCACGGAGGTGGGTGAGGGGGCAAAGCACAAGGCAAGGAGAGGAGCGAGCGAGCGATGGGAGTTTGCTGGCTAGTAACTGAAGATGGTAAGGCAAGCTTCAAAAGACACATCCAATTTAGTCATTCTGCTGCTGACATGCACAGCGGGGGCTGTTTGATATGCAGATAAAAAGTCAGTCATTAAGAGACAAGTCTTCCAGAACTGCAGGCCATTAAGCTGTCTGGCTAAAATAAGCAGAAGTCAAGAAGATTTATGGACTCAGACACACACTCTCTCATCTAATTATAATTTGCTCTATTCATTGCTTTTGAAATTGTGTGTCTGTGTGAGTAGTGGAGGAAGGGCGTGTGGATGGAGGGTGTGTGCCTGTGTGTGTGAGGGGGGATGAAGAGGGGTGGCATGCAGATATGTTGTGAGGATGGCCACACCTTGCCCGCAGCTGTCCGGCCACGGTGCAAAAGCAGCTGGATGGCTGATGCCCCCCCCTCTTCCTCCAGAGATCTGAGGAAGGGGCTTGGCAGCAAGGACTGAATGCTAAAGTCTGGCACTGAATGCTAAAGTCATGGGATGCAGGTGTCTCCCCGTAGCTGCCCACTGCCACCCACAGCTCCACCCAGAGCTGGAGACTTGAACTTGTGATGATGATGGTGGAATTCCCCCCTCCCCCACTGCCCATAGTCCCACAGTGGTACGCTAGCTGCTGAGCATGCAGAAGCCCCCAGGCCTTCTGGGGAATACTGGAGGGCAGTCTTTCGACTTCCAGATTTGAACTTCTTCTACACTGGCTCTAGCCTGCATCTATTGCGTCTAATACTAAATGCTGCGTTGCCACACTTTCTTTATGTAAAGCAACTTTGCTGTCATTCACACCAGACTTTCCAACAAATTCAACCTTTTAGAACAGGGGGAAATCACACAAAAGCCTGGAAAGGGCCAAACAGATAGTTGGGGAAAAGGGAATGGAGCCAGGAGAAGGGGGTCGGGCCTTCTGGGGAATACTGGAGGGCAGTCTTTCGACTTCCAGATTTGAACTTCTTCTACACTGGCTCTAGCCTGCATCTACTGTGTCTTATACTAAATGCTGCGTTGCCACACTTTCTGTAAAGCAACTTTGCTGTCACTCACACCAGACTTTCCAACAAATTCAACCTTTTAGAACAGGGGGAAATCACACAAAAGCCTGGAAAGGGCCAAACAGATAGTTGGGGAAAAGGGAATGGAGCCAGGAGAAGGGGGTCGGGCCTTCTGGGGAATACTGGAGGGCAGTCTTTCGACTTCCAGATTTGAACTTCTTCTACACTGGCTCTAGCCTGCATCTACTGTGTCTTATACTAAATGCTGCGTTGCCACACTTTCTGTAAAGCAACTTTGCTGTCACTCACACCAGACTTTCCAACAAATTCAACCTTTTAGAATGGGGAAAAAATCACACAAAAGCCTGGAAACGGCCAAACAGATAGTTGGGGAAAAGGGAATGGAGCCAGGAGAAGGGGGTCAGGCCTTCTGGGGAATACTGGAGGGCAGTCTTTTGACTTCCAGATTTGAACTTCTTCTGCACTGGCTCTAGCCTGCATCTATTGCGTCTAATACTAAATGCTGCGTTGCTGCACTTTCTTTATGTAAAGCAACTCTGCTGTCACACACACCAGACTTTCCAACAAATTCAACCTTTTAGAATGGGGAAAAATCACACAAAACCCTGGAAACAGCCAAACAGATAGTTGGGGAAAAGGGAATGGAACCAGGAGAAGGGGGTCAGGCCTTCTGGGGAATACTGGAGGGCAGTCTTTCGACTTCCAGATTTGAACTTCTTCTACACTGGCTCTAGCCTGCATCTATTGCTTCTAATACTAAATGCTGCGTTGCCGCACTTTCTTTATGTAAAGCAACTTTGCTGTCATTCACAACTGACATTCCAACAAATTCAACCTTTTAGAATGGGGAAAAATCACACAAAAGCCTGGAAACGGCCAAACAGATAGTTGGGAAAAAGGGAATGGAGCCAGGAGAAGGGGGTCAGGCCTTCTGGGGAATACTGGAGGGTATTCTTTTGACTTCCAGATTTGAACTTCTTCTACACTGGCTCTAGCCTGCATCTATTGCGTCTAATACTAAATGCTGCGTTGCCGCACTTTCTTTATGTAAAGCAACTCTGTTGTCACTCACACCAGACTTTCCAACAAATTCAACCTTTTAGAACGGGGAAAAATCACACAAAAGCCTTGAAACGGCCAAACAGATAGTTGGGGAAAAGGGAATGGAGCCAGGAGAAGGGGGTCAGGCCTTCTGGGGAATACTGGAGGGCAGTCTTTCGACTTGCAGATTTGAACTTCTTCTACACTGGCTCTAGCCTGCATCTATTGCTTCTAATACTAAATGCTGCGTTGCTGCACTTTCTTTATGTAAAGCAACTTTGCTGTCATTCACAACTGACTTTCCAACAAATTCAACCTTTTAGAACGGGGAAAAATCACACAAAAGCCTGGAAACGGCCAAACAGATAGTTGGGAAAAAGGGAATGGAGCCAGGAGAAGGGGGTCAGGCCTTCTGGGGAATACTGGAGGGTATTCTTTTGACTTCTTCTACACTGGCTCTAGCCTGCATCTATTGCGTCTAATACTAAATGCTGCGTTGCTGCACTTTCTTTATGTAAAGCAACTCTGTTGTCACTCACACCAGACTTTCCAACAAATTCAACCTTTTAGAACGGGGAAAAATCACACAAAAGCCTTGAAACAGCCAAACAGATAGTTGGGGAAAAGGGAATGGAGCCAGGAGAAGGGGGTCAGGCCTTCTGGGGAATACTGGAGGGCAGTCTTTTGACTTCTAGATTTGAACTTCTTCTACACTGGCTCTAGCCTGCATCTACTGCGTCTTATACTAAATGCTGCGTTGCTGCACTTTCTTTATGTAAAGCAACTCTGCTGTCATTCACACCACACTTTCCAACAAATTCAACCTTTTAGAATGGGGAAAAATCACACAAAAGCCTGGAAACGGCCAAACAGATAGTTGGGGAAAAGGGAATGGAGCCAGGAGAAGGGGGTCAGGCCTTCTGGGGAATACTGGAGGGCAGTCTTTCGACTTGCAGATTTGAACTTCTTCTACACTGGCTCTAGCCTGCATCTACTGCATCTTATACTAAATGCTGCATTGCCGCACTTTCTTTATGTAAAGCAACTTTGCTGTCATTCACACCAGACTTTCCAACAAATTCAACCTTTTAGAATGGGGAAAAATCACACAAAAGCCTGGAAACGGCCAAACAGATAGTTGGGGAAAAGGGAATGGAGCCAGTCAGGCCTTCAGTAGGCCCCTTCCAACTCTGCTATTCTATGATTCTATGAGGTTCAATTCCTGGCATCTCCACTTAGGGCTGGAAAAAACCCTCCCTGATTCCCTGGAGCACCATGGCTGCCAGTCAGTGTGGACAATACCGGGCCAGGTGGACCAAGGGGAGGGCTTGGTATAAGGCAGCTTCTGATGTTCCTGCTGTGGCGGCCAAGGAGGAGGCAGCTGCAACGTGGGAAAAGGTAGGCTGAGGCAAGGCCACCATCCTCCTTAACTTGGCATGGGGGTGGTGAGGAGGAGGGGGGAGAGGCTTGGACGTAGGGCATGGGGGGAGGCTAGAGCTTGAGAGGGGGGTTTCATTGCTTCAGCCTCTTTAAAACTGGCTATTTGCAAGTTTTCAAGACGTCCCTGAAAAAAAATAACCTTGATGATAATGGATGGTGATGGTAATGTTAATAATGCTCCTCCAGTTGCTGTTGATGATGATAATGGATGGTGATGGTAATATTAATAATGCTCCTCCTTCTCTTGGTGATGCTGATAATGGATGGTGATGATAATAATAATGCATATAAAAATGTAATAATAAATAAATGTGACCGAGGCCACACCCCCTTGGGGGCCGGACATGTTGAGTTGGATCCACCTTTGGGGTGGGCATGTTGGGGTGGCCATGCCTCCTGAGGGGGCCATTTTGTCCTCCTTTTTGGTTTCCAAAATATGGTCACCCTACCCAACATGACTACGTGAATAGCAAACAGCTGTGTGACAACCTTTTAAGTATTTGAAGAGTGCTATCATGTCTCCCCTCAAACTTCTCTTCTCCACACTAAACATGCCCAGTTCTTTCAGTCTCTCTTCATAGGGTGTTGTTTCCAGACCCCTGATCATCCTGGTTGCCCTCCTCTGAACATGCTCCAGCTTGTCTGCGTCCTTCTTGTATTGTAGAGCCCAGAACTGGACGCAATACTCTAGATGAGGCCTAACCAGGGCCGAATAGAGAGGAACCAGTACCTCACGTGATTTGGAAGCTATACTTCTATTAATGCAGCCCAAAATAGCATTTGCCTTTCTTGCAGCCATATCGCACTGTTGGCTCATATTCAACTTGTGATCTACAACAATTCCAAGATCCTTGTCATTTGTAGTATTGCTGAGCCAAGTGTCCCCCATCTTGTAACTGTGCATTTGGTTTCTATTTCCTAGACGTAGAACTTGGCATTTATCCCTATTAGATTTCATCTTGTTGTTTTCAGCCCAGCACTCCAGCCTATCAAGATCACTTTGAAGTTTGTTTCTGTCCTCCAGGGTATTAGCTATCCCACCCAATTTTGTGTCATCTGCAAATTTGATAAGCGTTCCCTGCACCTCCTTGTCCAAATCATTAATAAAAATGTTGAAGAGCACTGGGCCCAGGACTGAGCCATGCGGTACCCCACTCATTGCCTCTCCCCAGTTTGAGAAGGTTCCATTGATAAGTACTCTTTGAATCCGATTCTGTAGCCAACTGTGAATCCACCTAATAGTTGTTCCATCTAGCCCACTTTTAGCTAGTTTGTTAATCAGAATATCATGGGGCACTTTGTTGAAAGCTTTGTTAAAGTCAAGATATATGTCGTCCACAGCATTCCCACAGTCCACAAGGGAGGTTACCCAATCAAAAAATGAGATCAAGTTAGTCTGACAGTATTTGTTCCTGATAAATCCATGTTAGCTTCTAGTAATCCCTGCTTTGACTTCAAGGTGTTTACAGATTGACTTTTTTATAATCTGCTCCAGAATTTCCCCAGGGATGGATGTCAGATTGACTGGTCTGTAGTTCCCAGGTTCCTCCTTTTTGCCCTTTTTGAAGATAGGCATAACGTTAGCCCTCCTCCAGTCGTAAATAAAAAGGGGTGAGGCCTATTAAAAAAGGAGTATTCTCTGCCAGGTCCTCTAGGGCTCCTGCCTCTTTGCTGTCTAGGTCTAAAATGAGAAAAGTCTCCAGCCTAAAGGGAAATCCTTACTAATCCATTCCAAACTGCTAGGTTCCAGCTACAGCAGTCCTGGCTAGCAGATCTTTGATCTCTCTTCTTTAAAAAGCTGGGGGCAATACAGCATATCTTATTGTCTGCCTGCCAACCTGCTTGCCTACCTATCTCTTACCTTCCACACCACTCACCTGCCCTTGCCCACCTTTGTTCCTTTCCCAGATCCACCCATGTGCCTTCAGCCTCCCTGCTCCTTAGGGCATGTCTACACCAGCCCTATATTCCGGGATCATCCCGGGACCATTGCTGTGCATCCAAATGGCACACAGGGCATCCAGAGAGCAGGCAGGGACAATCCCTCCATTTTCCTGGGATAACCCTTAGGTGCAGAAAGGGCTTTAGTCATGACCTTTCCATGCAAACCTTTCAAGCCAGCAAGACTTAGCCTTGAAAACCTTCACCACAATAAAGTCAGACCACCTCTGTTGTCTTTGGGATTAGGTGATTTGTCAGTGTATCAGACTGTCTGGGAATCTTGGTGCCTAATGCAATGGCAGGTAAATTCAGTGGAATCCCTATTTCCAGAGTTCACCTGCTAATGATATTTACAGTTGTTTGAAACTTCCACAGAGGCAGCACCTGTTCTCTTATTTCCCCCCGCTGGAGAAGAGAGCAGTACGAATCCTTACTCTTCACAACTTACCCCTTCCTTTTCCTAAACGTGTAAAGAAAGGAGTACTCGGTCGGTCAGACAATTTTTCCGCATGGTCGATCAGTCCTTCTTTCACAGCTTCGTAGCCTGACAGGAGTACCAACGGTAGATGTCCTAGCCATAAAGTGCAAATGTTTCCATACTGCCTTGCCAGCTGCCGTTTGAATCAAAGTACAGAACAGAAATGTTGAAATCAAACAAATCAGATTATGTCGTCCAAAATATTTGACCAAAACAAAATGAGAGAGAGAGAGAGAGGGTGGGTGGATCCCAAATGCATGTCTGTGCTAAATGTGGGTCCCTGGTCTGAAAAGTTTCAAGACTACTCGCTTGGAGAGAGTTTATGGGTCTTTGGGCTGTTATCAAGCTATTATCTTTATAGCCTAAGCAGGACATTTAGCAAGTGATACAGAATGGTAAGGCACTTATGATCCACACCTAGATGATGACCTAGATGATTCTGTTGCAAGCAGTTACAAAGAGGTCATGCAGAAAAACCTGCTCTATTTGTTCCTTTTCCAAACAATTTCATGTGAGGCATATGTGAAATCGAACTGACTGATGAGTGAACTTGCTATTAGAAAGTTCTTTGGGTTAGTGGGCACATTTGGAATTTTGAAAGAGTGTCATGGGTGCTCTCACAATATGGTTTCTATAGAGTTGTTCTCAATCATAAACTGTCTACCAAGATGTGGTGGCCAATCACAAACCACTCATTTCTCAGAAGGCAAACTGGAGAGACTAAAAGAAAAGTAAGTTGTCCAAGAACCTAAGGACAAAGCAGAGATTGGAGTCTGTGCTCCAAAACACAACACGATTCCTTTGAAGCCAAAAAAAGTATAGCTGGAGTGACCAAGTACAAAAGAGGGCAGGGCTCCTGCATAGGATGACCATATGAAAAGGAGGACAGGGCTCCTGTATCTTTAACAGTTGCATAGAAAAGGGAATTTCAGCAGGTGTCATTTGTATATATGGAGAACCTGGTGAAATTTCCCCTTCATCACAACTGTTAAAGCTGCAGGATCTATACTAGAGTGACCAGATTTAAAAGAGAGCAGGGTTCTTGCAAGCTTTAACTACTGGAATGAAGAGGGAATTTCACCATGTGCTGCCCACATGCTAATGACACCTGGCCCCCATCTTTACAGTGCTGCTTTGGTGCCACGAGGAACTTTGCTCCCACACTTGCGTTCCTTCCCGGCTTCTGCACGGGAAGGAAGTCAAGTGCGAGTTTTCCAGCTCTAGAAAAGTAAAACACATAAAAATGGAGAGAGAGAAGAGGAGCTGCAAAGGTACAGATAATAAAAATGAAAAAAAAATGGGGTTGTGGTAGAGGGAACAAGGCAGCCAGAAAGGGACTGGGTGAACCACATCTTCTCCTTCTTGCTGGCCGTTCCTCCCCACTCACCCCCATTTATTTTTATTTTTATTATCTGTGTCTGCACAGATACAGATAATAAAATTAAAAAGGGTTGTGGAATGGCCCTATTTCTCCCCTCCCCGTTTTCATTTTTTTGCTTTTACAGAGGCGGGACTGTCCATAGTGACCAATCAGGGTGTGCCATAGGCCTTAATGACCCAAAAGTCAGGGTAAGTGCCCGACGTTTTTGGAGCGGAGTTTCCAGGGTTTGCCCCTGGATGGCTTCACAATGGCGGCTGCATCATGTAGAAAAACTTCCTGACTGTTAGAGCAGTACGACAATGGAACCAGTTACCTAGGGAGGCTGTGGGCTCTCCCACACTAGAGGCCTTCAAGAGGCAGCTGGACAACCATCTGTCAGGGATGCTTTCGGGTGGATTCCTGCATTGAGCAGGGGGTTGGACTCGATGGCCTTGTAGCCCCCTTCCAACTCTGCTATTCTATGATTCTATGAAATCCTCAGCCCAGCAGGTCAAGTGCCTATTGGAATTAAGTCTTAGGCAGCAAAAAGCATGGAGAAGATGAGATAAATGGACCTCCTGTGGTAGGGTGTGCTAGAGATAATCCTCTCCTATATTAATTCATTTACAAACTTAAACCAGTAGAAAAGGTTAAAAGCAATAAGAACAATTAAAACTGTTAAAACCAAGTACAACTTTGGAGAATTTTAACCTTCAAAGTAGGGGTGTGCACGGACCCCCCGCTCCGCTTCACTTGCAGATCCGCCATTTTCCGGAGCGGGTCGCTCCGCTCCGCCCCCGCTCCGCCCACTTCCGCTCCGCTCCGCTCCGCTCCGCTCGGAGCTCCGGATCCGGATCCGGAGCTCCGTTTTTGCCCCCCCATAGGGTTGCATTGAAAGCTAAAAAAGTAAACAACTTTTTTTCCGTTGAAGTTAGAAACCTCACGTTTGGCACCATGACACCTCATGGGCGTATACACACACACGCCAAGTTTCAAGGCAATCCCATCATCCCCTGATTTTTGGCGAATTTTTGAAAATCGGGCACCCCATTCACACCCCTTGGGATAGCTCCGTCAATTTGCATGTTAGAAACCTCAAACTCGGCAACAGGGCAGCTTATCCATGTGTCCACATGCACGCCAAGTTGCAAGCAAATCCCATCATCCCCTGATTTTTGGCGCGGCTCTATCCTCTAACGCACCACCCATAACCCTAATTCACACCCCTTTAGATAGCTCCGTCAATTTGCACGTTAGAAACCTCAAACTCAGCACCATGATAGCTTATCCACGTGTCCACATGCACGCCAAGTTGCAAGGCAATCCCATCATCCCCTGATTTTTGGGGAATTTATGAAAATCGGGCACCCCATTCACACCCCTTGGGATAGCTCCGTCAATTTGCATGTTAGAAACCTCAAACTCGGCACCATGAGAGCTTATCCATGTGTCCACATGCACGCCAAGTTGCAAGCAAATCCCATCATCCCCTGATTTTTGGCATGGCTTAACTCACCCCAAATTGTCCCATTCTACAACTACGTCAATTTGCATGTTTGAAACCCCAAAGTCGGCACCATGATAGCTTATCCACGTGTCCACATGGACGCCAAGTTTCAAGGCAATCCCATCATCCCCTGATTTTTGGGGAATTTATGAAAATTGGGCACCCCATTCACACCCCTTGGGATAGCTCCGTCAATTTGCATGTTAGAAACCTCAAACTCGGCACCATGATAGCTTATCCATGTGTCCACATGCACGCCAAGTTGCAAGCAAATCCCATCATCCCCTGATTTTTGGCGCGGCTTAAACTTTTTAACTCACCCCAAATCAAGTCCCATTCTACAACTACGTCAATTTGCACGTTAGAAACCTATCCTTTGGTCCCATGACAGCTTACCCATGTGTCCCCATGGACACCAAGTTTCAAGGCAATCCCATCATCCCCTGATGTTAGGGGAACTTTTGAAATTTGAACACTCCAGTATGTCAGGGATTTAAAGTTGCAATTGCAGACAGCTCAATGGGGCCAGTTCCAAGGCAATCCCAACATGCCACGAGATAACCCTAAATCTTCTTGCACATTTGAAAAAGGGATTATTGAATTTGATAAAGTCTAAGTGAGCGCAGGAAGGACTTCTCCCCTTAGTCAAAGCAAGACACATACACCATCGTTGCAAGGTGGGAAGGGGAGAAGGGAGGGAAAGCAGGCAGGCAGCATGCATTGTAGTGCCGCAAGGATGGCTTGAGCACTAACGCATAGCAAACCAACCCGTAAGCGGGCGCAAGGAGCAAGTGAGGCAAAGATGGCTGGTTGTTTCTTTCTAAGCCAGCAGTTACGCCTTGAGGGGCACAGAGGAGGACGACTGGGAGCAAGCGTGCCGGAGGGTGCTGGCCACGAACCGCAAAGCCCATCTCCCAGGCACCAGGCGGGCAGAGCAGGCGAGGAGTCAGTCCTGGCAGATGCCCCACCACAGCAGCACCCCGGGGGAGGCGGGCAGACAGGCAGGCAGGCATGGGTTGGCGGGCCCAGAAAAGCTGGTACCTTGCACAAGTAAGCCATAGATCTGTGGGGGAGTCAGTCCCAGCAGATCCAGCTACCTCACAAGGACGGCTCCCAGGCAGGCGGGCAGGCGCCTCCACTGTAGTGGCTGTGCTCAACTCGGCGGGCGCACTACAAGACGAGTTGAAGTGAGAGCTCACTTCTCAGGAAACGTAGTGGCTGTGCTACGGGAGATCGGTGGACTGCTGGAGCTTAGCTTTTTCTCTGAGGGGAAGTCCATGAGTTGAAGTGACAGCTTGCTTCTCAAAGACAGGGTTACAGCGGAAGAGGGGTGGGACGAGACCAGGGAGAGAAGCTCAACCAGTGACTACTACTAATCCCCACATCCTGGAGGACCACAGCATCCCACACAAAGTGGCTGTGGTGAAGTCAATGGCTGTCATGAGTCGAAGTGAGTGCTCACTTCTCAGGAGGAAACTTAAACTGTCCCTATGCACTAAGTGGCTGTGCTATGGGAGTTCGGTGGACTGTTGGAGTACCAGCCGCAATTGGGGAAGTGAATGAGTTTCAGTGAAAGGTTGCTTCTCAAAATCAGCACACAGATCAAGGACTCCATTTGATCCCCGAGCTATCTAAAGGGTGACCCGTGGACTGCTGGAGTTTTCCTCCGGTTCCCGGTGGCTGGGATGGGTCTCGGCTTCTCAAAGCCATGGCACTGCTGCATATGCAGTGCAGCTTCTCGAAAGAGAGCTGTCCCACGGAAAAACGGTGCATTACTGGAGCTTAGCTTTTTCTCAAAGGGGAAGTCCATGAGTTGAAGTGACAGCTTGCTTCTCAGGAGGAAACTTAAACTGTCCCTATGCACTAAGTGGCTGTGCTATGGGCGTTCGGTGGACTGTTGGAGTACCAGCCGCAATTGGGGAAGTGAATGAGTTTCAGTGAAAGGTTGCTTCTCAAAATCAGCACACTGATCGGGTCACCCAGAGGACCACAGCCTGTACGTAGTGGCTGTGCTGAAGTCAATGACTTCCATGAGTTTAAGTGAAAGGTTGCTTCTCAAAGGCGAGGACTTGCCTGTTTCATTTTCGCAGCGAGACAGGCAGCTGCAGTAACACTCACAACCACACACACAAGGACAGCTTTTGCACAGAGGCTCATGAGTTCAAGTGACAGCTTACTTCTCAAAACCATACTTCTGGATCAGGGAGTACGTCTTCCACTCCCAGGGCACTCCAAAGGGCGACCCGTGGACTGCTGGACTTTACCTCCCTCAGTTGGGGAAGTGAATGATGAGTTTAAGTGAAAGCTTGCTTCTCAAAGACGGGTTACAGCAGAAGGGGAAGAGGAAGAGGATGAGACTGAGGAGAGAGAGAGAAGAGAGCATCCACTGTAGTGGCTTTGCTAGTGGCTGTGCTACGGGCGATCGGTGGACTGCTGGAGTACCTCCCGCACATAGGGGAAGTGAATGAGTTTCAGTGAAAGGTTGCTTCTCAAAATCAGCACACAGATCAAGGACTCCATTTGATCCCCGAGCTATCTAAAGGGCGACCTGTGGACTGCTGGAGTGTAACCTCCCTCACCCTCAATTGGGGAAGTGAATGAGTTTCAGTGAAAGGTTGCTTCTCAAAATCAGCACACAGATCAAGGACTCCATTTGATCCCCGAGCTATCTAAAGGGCGACCCGTGGACTGCTGGAGTGTAACCTCCCTCACCCTCAATTGGGGAAGTGAATGAGTTTCAGTGAAAGGTTGCTTCTCAAAATCAGCACACTGATGGAGTCACCCAGAGGTCCACAGCCTCTATGTAGTGGCTGTGCTGAAGTCAATGACTTCCATGAGTTCAAGTGAAAGGTTGCTTCTCAAAGGCGAGGACTCGCCTGTTTGCTTCTCAAAAAACCATACTTCTGGATCAGGGAGTACGTCTTCCACTCCCAGGGCACTCCAAAGGGCGACCCGTGGACTGCTGGAGAGAGGCAGCCTGGCTAGTGGTGGTGGTGCCAGGCATTGCCTTGCCCCCTGCTTGCACCTCACCTAAACGTGCAGTCAATCATGGACAAACGGTTGTAAACCGCCCAGAGAGCTTCGGCTGTGGGGCGGTATATAAATGTAATTAAATAAATAAATAAATAAATAAATAAATGGAGTCTTTTGGAACTGGGTGGAAAACTATCCGGATGAGTTGACTAAGCTGTACCGGACGCCACAGAAATGAAATGAACTCAAGTGCGGTGCTTTGCCCTCACATTCAGTCACACACACGCACGGTGACAAACTCTGCCTAGTGCCTACAGAGAAAAAACCAGCCTGCCTGAACTGTAGTGTGCCTGCCAACCCAAGGAGGGGTGGAATTAAAGGGAGCCTGCCTGTCACTCCCACGAGGGCTTGAGGGTGGGGTATCCCAGCAGGGGGAGATTGCCCTTCAGAAAGACCAGCTGCTCCACCAAGTCCGGCTCCAAGCGAGAGCGGTGAGGGGTCACTATGTCGCCCGCCATAGAGAACACCCTCTCGCTTGGAACACTGGTGGGTGGGCAGCTGAGTCGATCCATGGCCACCCGCGACAGGTCCGGCCAAATCTGAAAACGGGATGACCAGTAGGCCAGGGGGTCCATGGAGGAGTCCTCGATGGGCTCTGACAGGTAACGCTGCACGGTGGTTGCAGCGTCATCCTGGCTGGTGGCTGGGGAGGGTCTCTGCCCAAACACGGTGTGCAGAGCCTCTTCCCAATACCCCTCGCCTGTGCTGCTGCTGGGAGGGATGCAGGTGAGGCTGCTGCTGGTGCTGCTGGTGCTGCTGCGGGGAGGGGTGGCCTGCTCCTCTGCCTCACTCTGCCCCACCCTCTTGGCCCATGCCGCCCGCACTTCGCCCACCAGCGTTTCCACCCAGTGCTGCCTGCTATTTGGCCCACAAAGCCCATCCTTCACACGAGGGTCGCACATGGCTGCCAACATGTGGACCCTGTCGGTTTGGATGGGCTCCAGCCTCCGCGTCACGCCGTCCCTCAGCCTAGTCACCGCTTCGCGGACCTCGGGCTCGAAGCGCCTGCCGGTGACGGGATCCCTGTACTCCAGAAAGTCGCCCATCTGTTTCTGGAGATACCTGCATACAGGGATCACCTGGCTGAGGAGGGCAGAGCTTTTGCTCAGGGTCTCGGTGGCGTTCAGGAACGGCTTGAGGACCGCCACCAGCTGGGACATGGCGTCCCACTGCTGCTTGCCCATGTGGTGGACGCCCATGTCCCTGACCCTGAACAAGTCGTGGATGGCACGCTGTTGCTCCACCATCCGCTCCAGCATCAGGTAGGTGGAGTTCCAGCGTGTCACCACATCCTGCACTAGCCTGTGCTGCGGGAGATTCAACTCCTCCTGCTTCTCCCGCAGCAAGCGACTGCCCTTGACGCTGTGGTGGAAATGGCCTGCCACCTTTCTGCAGCTCTCCAGGAGGTTACGGATCCCGGACAGGGGACCGAGGTTGGGCTTGCTGCTGCCCATCCCAAGGCCATCCCTCACCACCAGGTTCAAGACGTGCGCGATGCAGCGGACGCCCTCGAATCCGCCGTCGCGCACCGCCTTCACCATGTTGGCTCCCCCGTCCGTGACCATGTAACTGTGGGTGACCTTCTGCCCAGCTAGCCACCCATCCACCATGCGGTTCATGGCCTCCGTAATCTCCGCTGCCGTGTGGGACTGGTCCATCACTTGCGTGTGGAGGAGGGCCCAGCAGTAGCCCTCCTTGCCAGTCCCTGTAGTGCTGGATCCTTCCTGCCCCACAGCTGCCCACCAGTGTGCCGTCAGGGACAGGTAAGCGTGCACTCCGCCCTCGCTGGACCAAATGTCCGAGGTGAAGTGCACCATCCGTGCCTCTGCCTGGCACAGACGACCCAGCATTAACTCCCTGCAGGAACGGTACAGGGAAGGCACCACCCGCCTGCTCAGGGTGGTGCGACACGGCAGCTTATAGTATGGCACCACAAGCGCCATCAGCCTCTTGAAGCCTGCGTTGTCGACGAGGCTGAATGGCTGGTCGTCCAACGCCACCATCTCACCGATTGACGTGGTGATCTGGGAGGGCGTTGGAAAACGCCATCTTGTGATTCCATACATCCCCCACCCCATTTCCGGCAGGGTTGCCTGCCTAACCCTTGTGGGGATGGGAGATGGAGAGCTGAGACTGGAAGTGCCAGCAGCAGCAGCAGCAGCAGCAGCAGCAGCAGCCGCCTTCGGCTTTCCCCTGGAACCAGTCGCCTTGCCCGCCTCTTTCCCCAGCAAGACCAACTGGTGCTGCCTCTTAAGATGCATCTTCATGCTGCTGGTTCCATAATGCCCTGTCGATGAACCCCTGCTTAGGCTGAGTTTGCAGTGGCGACAGACAGCAAAGCGGGGATCCGCTCCCAACTCAAAGTGGTCCCACACGATGCTTGTCTTTCGTTTCCGTGGTGACACCACCAATTGCCCGCCTGAGCTCTCTGGTGTTGCCACAGAAACAGGGGTGTGGGATGAGACTGGGGAGAGAGCCTCGGCCTGCTGCTGCTCCTCCTCAGCCCCCACATCCTGGAGGCCCACCGCCTCCTCCTCCTCCTCCCCCCCTCCACTGTGCTGAGGACCTCGTCTAGGTCCATCATCGGGCTCGTGGGCTGAAAGGAGAATGAAGGAGTTGGGGATACTCCTCCTCCTCTAATGGCACTGCTGCCACGTGCCTCTTGCAAACGGGCACTTTTCCCATTCCCACCCTCAAAAAGAGAACGCCGGGCACAAGTTGCAGAAGAGAGTGGCTCTGCCTGCTGCTTGTCCTGCTTCTGTTTTGGAGCAGTCAGCCAAGGAGTTGCCCGTTTGAGTTTCACAGGAGGAGAGGAAGCCTGCTTACTGCTGGCAGACTGAGCCTTGCTGCTTTCAGCACGCCTGCTTCCTCTTTTCATGATGACTAACAAAATATTAATACTACTAATACTATGTATAAGGTACTACTAAGAATATGTATAAGAAGAATATAATATGTTTAAATGTAGGGAAATGGGACAAGAACAATAAAATATACTACTACTAATATGTATGAGAATATACTAATATATATATATATATATATATATATATATATATACTACTAAGAATATCTACAAGAATATAATAATATGTTTAAGAATATTACTAATAAATGTAGGGAAATGGGACAAGAAATGGGACAACCACTACTATAACAAGAACAAAATATGAATACTACTACTAATATGTATGAGAATGTATACTAATAGACTACTAAGACTATGTCAAAGAATATAATATAATATGTTTAAGAATAGGGAAATGGTGTGCGTATGCTTTCCCCAAAATGCTCAATCTGTGGCTGCCTGTTGAACTTGACAAAAGCAGCCCACTCTGTCCAAGTTACACAGAGAAGAAAAAGAGAATCCAATTTTTTTGGTATATTTGGTATATAGAAGATAGAAGGAAACACAATCAGGATTTAAGAGAGGGGAGGGGGGAAAAGAACCAACCACTACTATAAGAAGAACAAAATATGAATACTACTACTAATATGTATGAGAATGTATACTAATAGACTACTAAGACTATGTAAAAGAATATAATATAATATGTTTAAGAATAGGGAAATGGTGTGCGTATGCTTTCCCCAAAATGCTCAATCTGTGGCTGCCTGTTGAACTTGACAAAAGCAGCCCACTCTGTCCAAGTTACACAGAGAAGAAAAAGAGAATCCAATTTTTTTGGTATATTTGGTATATAGAAGATAGAAGGAAACACAATCAGGATTTAAGAGAGGGGAGGGGGAAAAAGAACCAACCACTACTATAAGAAGAACAAAATATGAATACTACTAATATAATATGTATGAGAATGGACTATGTGAAAGAATATAATAAAATATGTTTAAGAATATAAATGTAGGGAAATGGGACAAAAAGTGTGTGTATGCTTTCAAAAGAAAGCTTTCACAAAAGCAGAACAGTCAGGCTTTAATACAGGGAAGGGGGGGGCAACCAACCCAACCACACACTCCAAAATTCAAAAATAAAGTTTATATTAAATCAAAGTAAGGGGAAAACACAGGGCAAACTAAGCTACAAGTCAGAAAGAAGCAAACAAACACACACACGCGCCAAACTAAACCTATCCTAATCTATCTCCAAAGTCCAAAGCAGGAGCACTAACTAACTAAGTGTTCCCTCCACGAACGCCAACCCACAAAGAGACACAAAACAGAAAGTTCTCAGGGTGGGTCTGCCTTAGTCCCCCCTCCAACGCTGGGATTGGAGGAGGATGCTTTCTGAGGAGATCAATTCTCATCAGGATTGGGAGTTGAATGTGCCTGTCATCGCTTCCAAAAAAATAAAAAAATAAATAAAAAAAACCCAAACCCCGATTTTTAAAAAAATATTGCACATGAACCACAGCACGCAGAAAGTTGAGAGTGGTCTCAAAATGACCCCCATCCACGACTCTCTGTGCACAAGAATTTTCAGAACGATAGCTTAAACCCCCCCCCAGTTATCCCCGATTCTTTCCCTCAATGCAATCCTATGGGCGAAAAGCCGAAACGCAGTTTGAGCCGCGCGGTTGACCCGATTTTCAAAAAAATATAGCACGCGACATGGACAACGCAGAGAGGTGAGAGTGGTCTCAAAATGACCCCCATCCACGACTCTCTGTGCACAAGAATTTCCAGAGCGATAGCTTCAAAAACAACGTAGTTATGCGCGATTATTTGCCGCAATGCAATCCTATGGCGAAATGTTTTCAAGATGGCGACCGGAGCGCTCCGCCTGAACTCGGAGCTCCGAAAAATGGTCGCTTCTCTTCGCCTTGCTTCTAGGGGGTCCGCGGTCCGCTCCTACTCCGCCTCTGGGTAAGGCGGAGCAGGCCAATCCGCTACTGCTTCTACGCTCCTAATCGGAGCGGAGCACATCCCTACTTCAAAGGCTTTAATAAAAAGCCATGTTTTAACCTGTTGCCAAAATGAAGGCATCATCAATAATAATAATAATATTTATTTATTTATTTATTTATTACATTTTTATGCCACCCAATAGCCGAAGCTCTCTGGGCGGTTCACAAAAATTAAAACCACAATAAAACAACCAACAGGTTAAAAGCACAATTACAAAATACAGTATAAAAAGCACAACCACGATAAAACCACACAACAAAATTAATATAAGATTAAAATACAGAGTTAAAACAGTAAAATTTAAATTTAAGTTAAAATTAAGTGTTAAAATATTGAGTGAATGGGGGCGGAGCTGGACGCCATGGAAGGGTAAGACTTCTTCTTGGGAGGCTCCCTGACGGGGAATCCGAGAACTCAATTATCTCATTTAAAAAGGCATGGGTCGCTAATGAAAATTAATGGAAATGCTTATGACTTCTAACTGAGGGTGAAGATGTCATTTTTGAAAGCATAATCAGTATAAGGAGTGAGGAATTTAGCCCGGTGTTCGGGCTTGTAAATCAGTCAGGCGGAGCGGAGAGCGAAGAGAACGAAATCGAAAGTAGAGAGTTGTTATTGTTGGAGCTCTTCCATCGCCTGGTTGGTTAAATTACTGTGAAATATACTCCTTATCTGGGAAGAACGAGTAATTGGCAATAAATTCACCCATCAGAAAGCATCGAAAGAGGAAAGTGGTTTATATGCATGGAAAGAGAGACGGTGTTGATTGTTATTTGGGACATTAAGCAATAGTTATAATAAGATCTATGCTGAACGTTAGAAAATAATAAAAAAAAAACCTGAAAAAGTTATTTGGCAGCGAAAACGCCCCTCTAATCATAATCTTGCCCTTCTTGAAAAGGTGCCCACAGAAGAAGTTACACAAAGTAGTGGGAGTGAACGAAAAGTAGCGAAAACGGGACTGACAAGATGGCGGAGAAAGCTGGCATGGCGCCAACTTCTATGGGGGAACTTAAGAGCTTGATATTGGATAGCAATGCAACACTGATAAAAAAGATGGATGAACATTCCAAGAAGGCAGATAAGCGGATGGGGGTGCTGGCTGACAAGATTGCCCAGAATGACAGAGCTATAAAGATGTTAGAAGTTGGAGTAAAATCAAGGAGAAAATGCAGGATGTCTTTGAAAAAAACTGCAATGTAAAGTTCCAGGACCAAGAATTAAAGCTGATCCATTTACAAGATCAAGATCGAAGATCTAATTTATGAATTAAAAACTTTATTGAAGAACCAGGAGAGGATTTGAGAAAAATAATTTTGAAGTGGTTTAAAGACATGATGCCTGATCTGGAAATAAAAGACTGTGAGCTGGAAAGGATTCACAGAGTGGGAGGAGCAAACTACAGAGGAGCAATTAAAGACATCCTAGTGAAATTTGGTAGTTACTACAAAAAAGAGCAAGTTATGAAGAAATTGAGATCTATGGCTCTGATAAAATACAAAGGCAGAGCAGTGCAAATTTATAACGATCTCTGTCAGCAAACACTCCAATGGAGACGCAGCGTTAAGCAAATAACTGAAACATTAACAAAGAATACAATAAAATATGCTTGGAGTTACCCTGTTTTCTTAAGATTTTCACATGGTGGGAGGCAGCACAGAGTAACCTCTTTGGATCAGGGCAAGGAGCTACTGAAGAGTTTGGGTTTGTTTAATGATGTAAGTTTGGAAGCTGCAGTTGGGAACGGAGGTGAAGCTGGGGCGTCTGGGGCGCAATAAATTTGATAAATGGTTTATGAGATAATAATACATAAAAGTTGTTAAATATAGAGGTCTTGCCGGTCGGGCAGAGCACCGCCTCCCCCCCTCCCTTAAAGGTAGATAATGGCCGGAGTGGTAGACTTACGGGGATTTGGGGGGGAAAGAGGTGGGTGGGGGAATGGGGTGGGTGGGTGGGGTTAATAGGGCAGGAGGGAGGGATTTGAAGGGGGGTTCAGGGTTTTTATGTTTTTATGTATTTATTTATTATTTATTTATTTTATTACATTTATATACTGCCCCCTAGCCGAAGCTCTCTGGGCGGTTTACAACAATTAAAAATAGTAAACATTAAAAGTATACAAAATTTTTAAAAAACATAAAAACAGTATAAAAATAACAACTACCCATTTAAAACAACAATTCTGGGGTCCATTAAAACAAACTTAACGTTATTAAATGCTGTTAATGTATGTGATTATGAGTTGCAGAGCACATGGGATCGGAAGGAGTATCAAAAGGTTAAATATGGATATCAACGCTCAATGTCAAAGGTCTGGGGGCAGTCGTGAAAAGGAGGAGATTTGAACAAATGTTAAATAGAGAAAGATCTGATATTATTATGCTGCAAGAAACACACCAAGGGTCTGATGGAGTAAACGAAATACGCACAAAATGGTCAGTTTATTATGAAAAGTCACTGGGGACAACAACAAAAAATGGAGTGGCTATTTTGATTTTTTTAAAAAAAGTGGATTATATTAGAAACTATAAAAAGGATGATAATGGTAGATATGATAAAGGGACAAATTGAAGGTAAAGCATATACATTAGTTAATGTTTATGCCCCCAATGAGAGACATAGAGAGTTTTATATGGAATTATTTAAAGAAATAGAAGAGTTTAAGGAGGGGTATGTTATTTTAGCTGGGGACTTTAATATGGTAATGGATAATAGATTGGACAGGTCAAACCCCACTAATGCGGAAAAGAGAAATAACATTACTATATTGAATAAATTAGTAAGAGAAAAAGATTATGTGGATTGTTGGCGTTTACTTAGTGGGGCGAATCCTGGCTTTTCTTACTACTCTCCAGTTCATCGTACATACTCTAGGATAGATTATATATTCGTTTCAAAAGAGTTTGCAACTAAGGTATGGAAAATGGAAACGGGGATAATAAAGGTAACAGATCACGCATTGCTAAGTTTAGAGTTTACCGTTAGAAAGAATTATAAAGAAGCGTTTAGGTGGAAATTAAATACAAAAATTTTGAAGTATAATAAAGTGGTAGAAAAAATGCAGAGGGAACTGTCAGAGACTTGGGAAATTAATGAGAAGGGAGGAATGACAAGGGCAATTGTTTGGGATACCATGAAGGCAGTAGTAAGAGGGATATGTATTAGAGAAATGTGTAATTTAAGGAGGCTCTACAATTTGTAGAGCAGGAAAAGTTGGAGGTAGAGATTAAGAAATTGGAGAAAGATTATTGGCAATTTAAAAATAAACATAAATTAATAGAACTACAAGTGAAGAAAAAACAATTAGAAAATTTAAACTTAGAGGAAGTTCAGAAAAATTTAATTTATATGAAAAGGGAGGATTTTGAAAATAGCAATAAAAATTCTCGATTGCTGGCCAGACTCACACAAAAGGAAAAAGCTAGGAATGGGATAGGAATATTGAAAGATAAACAAGGGAATTATTGTCATATAATGAAGGGTAAAATAAAAAAAATTCAAGAATTTTATCAAGAATTATATAAGGGAAAGGATATTCAAAAAAAGAAGTTGGAAGCTTATATAGAAAAGTATATAAAGAAGGGAATAAAAATAGAACATAAAGAGTTAATGGAGAAGGTAATAACTCAAAGAGAAATTGAAGAAGTAATTGAGAATTTGAAAGTGGGTAAATCACCTGGGGTAGATGGTTTAGGATCAGAATATTATAAGGTTTTTAAAACCTTCTTAGTACCGAAATTATTGAAGCTGTACAACTCCATATTGGAAGGAGAAAGGACATCAGAATCATGGGAACATTCATTAATAATTTTAATACCAAAACCAGATAAAGATTTGACTGTCCCTGATTCATACAGACCTATTTCATTAATAAACCAAGATGCTAAGATTTTTTCAACTATTTTAGCAAGGCGGTTGAATAAATTTATAGAGGAATATATAGGGGAGGATCAATGTGGATTTGTAGCAGGTAGACAGATGCCTAATTTAGTGGGAAGGGTTCTAAAAGTAATACAGGTGATAAATAAGTCTAGGGTTAAAGCGGGAATTCTGGCATTGAATATTTTCAAGGCTTTTGACTGTTTGAGCTGGCAAGCTCTAAAGATGGTTTTAAATAAAATGGGATTAGGAAATAAATTTAAAACTATAATAGAACAGTTGTACTCTCAAAATACAGCCGTAGTGGTAGTGAATGACGGAGTTACTGATAAGATACGACTAGCCAGAGGGACAAGACAAGGATGTCCACTCTTGCCGGTCCTGTTTGTAATGGTAATGGAATTATTGGCGAATGCAATAAGAGATGATGGGGAGATAGAAGGAATAGGTAGTATTAAAAAAAAAATGAATGTGTTTGCAGATGATACCTTGCTAACTATTAAAAATCCTATAGGAAAGATGGGAAGAATTAAACAGCAACTGAGAGAATTTGAGGATATTACTGGGTTAAGAATAAATTGGTCCAAATCAGAGATGATATTTAACTATACTAAAAAGGAAGAGAAGGATTGGGAAGAAAAGGGAAGAGAAATGAGAGTTAAGGAACAGATTAGATATTTGGGAATTAAAATTACACAGAATTTAGAGAGTTTAGAGAAAGAGAATTTAAATAGTTTAAAAAAAGAGATTTTAGTAAAATTGGAAAAATATAAAAGATTAAATTTATCCTGGTTTGGAAGAATAGCATTAATAAAAATGAAATTTTTAGCAAAGATTAATTTTGTGTTTAGGATGTTACCAATAAAAATTTCAGAATCAGAGATAAAAAGTTGGCAAAATATCATAAACAATTATTGTAATGGGGATAAGAAAGTGAGGGTAAATAAGAATAAACGGTATTTAAGTCAAAAAAAGGGAGGATTGGGTCTCCCAAATATTAAACTATATTATGTAGCTAATAGGCTAAGACATATTGTGGAGGCAATTATAGGAATAGGAGAATTAGATTGGATGGATGATAAAACTGCAAGTAATATAGAGATTAATTTGGAAAATGTATTTTTTAGGGAAGGGAAAAAAAATGGGTGGAAAGTATAGGTAACCCGCTCTTGAGGTTTCACTGGGAAATTTGGAGTAAATATAAAGGGGAGTTGCTCCTGAGCAACTCACCTCTATCACCTGTAATAATGCTAAAGAATTTCCCGGAGGAATTAAAGAGTAGATTAAGTAAAGTTTTAATAGAAAAAAATAAAATGAAATTAAGGGAATGGTTAAGTGAAATGAATACAAGAGAGGATTTGGAAGAGGTTTTAAAAGATAAGAAATTAACATGGCTAAATTATTGGCAATTAGAACAGTGGACTAAAAAGTGGGTAAGAGAAAATGGAGATTGTAAAGAATTGACGAAGTTTGAGGAATTAATAGTTAAGAAAGAAAATGATAAGGGAAAAAGAATAGTGTTAAAAGGGTTAATGAGTGAAATATAAAGAATATTGGTGGAGAAAGGGTTGATGGATAGTTCAGGTAAAATGGTTTGGGAGACAGACTTGAATATACAAATAGGACAACAGAGCTGGGAGGGACTATGGAAACAAAGAGCGTTGAGAAATATGTCAGTGAGAATAAAAGAGAATTACTTTAAAATTATGTGGAGGTGGTACCTAACCCCGGTTAGATTAAATAAGATAAATAATCAGCATTCAGCAAATTGTTGGAGAGGATGTGGGGGAAAAGGAACGTATTTACATATGTGGTGGGAATGCAAATATGTACAAAAATTGTGGAAGATGGTGTTTTTGGAGATTGAAGAAATTGTGGGACTGAAGATAGAACGAACACCAAAAGTTGCATTACTGTCACTATTTGAAGATTTAAAATGTAAAAAAGAAATTAAGGAATTGATAACGAATTTGCTGACTGCAGCAAGATTGATTGTAGCTAGGAACTGGAAGATTCAAGGGGAATATTCTATTGAAGAATGGTACAAAGAAGTATGGGATAAAGCTATTAATGATAAATTAATTTGTAATATTAAATGGAGAAGAGGTATAGCTAAAACAAATGATTTTGAAGGAATTTGGAAACAGTTCCTAATATTTGTGTTTTCTAAGGGAAGTGGGAAACCACCAGTAGAAGAAAGTATGAGATTTTGGAATCAGGAATGAGATCCCGAGGTGGGGGGTGCATGTATATGTTA
Organism: Elgaria multicarinata webbii; assembly: GCF_023053635.1. Lineage (NCBI taxonomy): Eukaryota > Metazoa > Chordata > Lepidosauria > Squamata > Anguidae > Elgaria > Elgaria multicarinata. Next base: position 11,103,242 of record NC_086178.1, on the reverse strand, counting down.
AGTTGATTATGTTATATAGAGATGATATTGATGTTATTCAACATTTATGTAGTATGTTGTTTTTGCTTTAATTGTACTGGTGTATGTTTAAGTATTGTAGAAAATAAAAAAAATTATATATAAAAAAATACTGAGTGAATAAAAAGGTCTTCAGCTGGCGCCAAAAGGAGTACAGTGTAGGCACCAGGCGGACCTCTCTGGGGAGCTCATTCCACAACCGGGGTGCCACAGCAGAGAAGGCCCTCCTCCTGGTAGCCACCTGCCTCACTTCCTTTGGCAGGGGCTCACGGAGAAGGGCCCCTGTAAATGGTCTTAAGGTCTGGGCAGGTACATATGGGAGGAGGCGTTCCTTCAAATAACCTGGCCCCAAACCATTTAGGGCTTTAAATGTCAATACCAGCACTTTGAATCGGGCCCGGACCTGGACCTGGACTATTATTATTATTATTATTATTATTATTATTATTATTATTATTAATAATAATAATAATTCTTTCACTAAGGCCTTAGCTAGAACTACCTGCTATCCTGCAATGGAGGAAGGAAGATCTCGTGTTGTGTTTAACGAGAGATCCCTCCTCTGTTTACATGCGACGCTTGACGACTTCAGAAGGAGAGGTGTCGCACCCACCATTTTTTATTTTTAAAGGACCAGCAGCACACGAACGCTTGTGCACAAACGGTAAGTCCTTCTTAAAATGTAAATTATTTTCTCCACTCCTCCCACCCGACCCCCGATGGGCACAGCTCCCAGCTCCTCACGAGGTATCACGTGCAGCCGGGTCAACCCGTGGCAACCAGCAATGGGGCCAAAGTGGAGAGCGAGATCCCGGGGCAAGTGAGGGCTCATATCTCCCTGATCCCAGAATCCACTGTGTGTCATGTGGATGCACAGGGACGATCCCAGGGATCACCCCAGGATAAAGCCCCATCTAGCTATGGCCTCAGATTAACATGGTATGGATTTAGAATTTAGAAAGAATTACCTCAATCAGAATATTTTCATGAAGCATCGTCACAATCCACCACAGGCCTCCGATGACAGGAAGAGAAAGAGGCCCAGGAGGGAAGTGTCTCTGTGACCAGAGTTGGCCCAGGAAACGCAGAATCAAAAGGGCCACCAGCAGAGCAATCAAAAATGCCCAGGTCCCCATCCTTCTACTACGTTCTCTTTCTTTTTGATTCTTTCTAATATGTCTAGGTAGGTAGAACACTCTTCTTCAAATCGTGCTTTGATTTCCCCAGTCATGTTGCAACTTCTCTCCCTTTATATATTAGCATGGCATCTGTCTATAATCCCCAGTGATTAAAAACAAGCACAAAATCTTCTGATGCCATATCCATGTAGCTTTAGAATTTGGCCTGCAGGCATTTATCATAGCAGCACACTTTAATAAAAAATACAGACACTTATATAGAGGAAAAACTGTACAGTCATGAAACTACTAATTGATTAATTGAAAAACAATTCCATCCAATAATTCAATAATTGTCCAGCTGACACCTTGACATTTAGAGAGTATATTTTCTGCTGACTTCTCCTTTTTCTTCAGGTCTCCAGGTACTTGAAAAAACAGTGGTAAAAGTAAAACTGAATCCAATCCAGGATCCAACAATATGACATCCACAGCATTCCCACAGTCCAAAAGGGAGGTTACCCTATCACAAAATGAGATCAAATTAGTCTGACAGGACTTGTTCTTGACAAATCCATTTTGGCTTCTAGTGATCACCGCATTGATTTCAAGGTGTTTACAGATTGACTTCTTTATAATCTGCTCCAGAATTTTCCCAGGGATGGATGTCAGACTGACTGGTCTGTAGTTCCCAGGTTCCTTCTTTTTGCCTTTTTTGAAGATAGGGACAATGTTAGCCCTCCTCCAGTCATCCAGTACCTCACCCATCTTCCATGATTTTGCAAAGATAATAGACAAAGGTTCTGAGAGTTCTTCCGCTAGCTCCTTCATTACTCTAGGATGCAGTTCATCGGGCCCTGGAGATTTAAACTCATTCAAGGAAATTAGGTGTTCTTTGACCATTTGTTTATCAATCTCAAACTGTAATCCTGCCCCCTCAACTTCTGCTTCACTTATTCCAGGGGGGTCATAGACCTGCTTTTGGGAGAAGACCGAGGCAAAGTAGGAATTGAGCACTTCAGTCTTTTCTTTGTCATCTGTTATCAATTTGCCATCCGCATTAAGCAGTTGAACCACCATTTCTTTCCTCTGTCTTTTACTACTCACGTAACTGAAGAAAGCCTTTTTATTGCTTTTAGCATCCCTTGCCAATCTCAGCTCATTCACAGCTTTAGCCTTCCTGACGCCATTTCGGCACTTCTGCGCCACTTGTCTATACTCTTCTTTTGTAGCATGGCCTTCCTTCCACTTCCTATATGTATCCTTTTTTGTTTTCAGGTCATCTCTAAGCTTTTTGTGGAGCCACATTGGTTTCCTCTGTTGTCTTCTATCTTTTCTCCTTGTTGGAATTGTTTGTAACTGTGCCTTTAAAATTTCCTTTTTTAAATACTCCCACCCATCCTGCACTCCTTTTCTCATTAGGCTCACTTGCCACGGGACCTTACTTATCATAGTTCTGAGTTTATTAAAATCAGCTTTCCTAAAATCCAGAGTATGTGTATGGCTACACTTAACTTTTGTCTCCTTCATAATCAAGAATTCAAGTATGACGTGGTCACTTCCCCCAGAGTTCCCGTAACTGCCACTTTATCCACTAAGTCATCCCTATTCATCAAAACCAAGTCAAGGATTGCCGATCCTCTAGTTCCTTCCTCCACTTTCTGTAGGAGAAAGTTATCACCCATACATGTCAGGAATTTCTTGGAAGGGCCGCTTTTGGCAGTATTTGTCTCCCAACAGATATCAGGGTAATTGAAGTCCCCCATCACTACTACATCACACTTCCTTGAAACACTGGCAATTTGTTTCTCAAAAGTTTCATCCTTGTCTTCTTCTTGATTGGGTGGTCGGTAGTAGACTCCTATTATCATGTTCTTTTTATTCCTTGCTCCATTAATTTTAATCCAGATGCTCTCGATGGGGCTCCCAGTCTGATCCGCATGTATTTCTGTGCAAGGATAGGTATTTTTAACATATAGTGCAACTCCACCTCCCTTTCTATTTCTTCTGTTCTTTTTGAATAAGTTATATCCTTCAATTGCTATATTCCAGTCATGGGAGTCATCCCACCAAGTTTCAGTTATACCTATCAAGTCGTATTTGCCTTCATGTAAATATGCTTCCCGCCCAACCTGAAAGTTTGGGCGGGAAAGCAACGGTTGTGGGTTGGGAGGGGCTGGAAAGGAGCAAGAGCTCACGTGGCTCTGTGTGCGAGCCTCGTGTGCTTGGCGCGGGGCCGCGGCTATAAGAGCCGCACCACCCGAGGCTCGGCCTCTTTTGGTTTTTTTGGCTGCCTATCGGGCAGCACAGATGAGGAGGCTCTTCTCCGCGGCGGCGGCGAAATCGGCGGCGACTTCGGCGGCCTGGAGGCTTGGCTGCAGCAGGGAGGCTCCTCTCATCCCAGCACAGTTTAAGCAGGCGGTGGTGGCGGCTTTTACTTAAACAAAGCGGTTTGGAGCAAAGGGGGGGAGGCTTGAAGGGCGCAGGGGATTAGGGCTGCCTTCGGGTGAGCTCTTCGCTCGGCCCTTACTACTCGGGAGTTGGGCGCTTGGAAACAAGCTGTTCAGGTTCTTTTCGATGGGAGGTTTAGTGGAGCAGCCCGGGCTACCTGTAACACCAATGTTTTTTCCCATCCTTTGGGGCGAACTTGCCAAGTCACTCGTCCCTTTCTTTCCGGTCCCAGCCCCGTTTTCTGCCAACACCCCCCCTATTGAGCAGGGGGTTGGACTCGATGGCCTTGTAGGCCCCTTCCAACTCTGCTATTCTATGATTCTATTGTTTACCACTTCTTTCCCTTATGTCCACGGTTCATTTAACTCCCTACTTCTGGCCGTTTACCTCGTGCGTGGCCCACGCGGCCCATAAATTCACAGCGAAGCGCGTTTTCCCCTGCAGTATTGAGCATTTGTTTAAATGTTTGGAATCATTCATTTTGCTGAAGCTAAGTATGGCAGGGTTTATCGTTGTTTGGTAGTAGATAATTAGAAAGTTTAGCTTCACTTTTGGTTCCTTTTGCATTCTTTGCTTGTTTTACTAGCGTATTTCTGCTTGTGTTTCTGTTTTAGCATGATTTCAGGCTAGTAAATTTTCGCTTAACTTTTATTGCCTGGAATTAATTAGGTGCAGCTAAAATTGTGAATTATAATTGTATTCTTTTAGTTGCACTTTTCGGTTGGCAATTTTAAGTCTGTAGATTGATATTTTAAACTGGTTATTATTTGGCTATTTCATTAAATTTTATTTGGTTTAAATTGAGATTCAATTTAATTTATTATTATTATTATTATTATTATTATTATTATTATTATTATTATTATTTTGCTGTTACCATGCCTCCCAAGTAAGGTCGCGGGGGGAGTAGAGGAAAGGGCAAGGCACCTAGTTTGCCTGCAAAGCGCCCTATCCTAATAACATTGTCCTCTTCATCTGACGATGAAGAATCTTCTATTATTATTATTATTATTATTATTATTATTATTCATTTATATAGCACCATCAATGTACAGGGTGCTGTACAGAGTAAAACAGTAAATAGCAAGACCTTGCCGCATAGGCTTACATTCTTGGTCCTTGGTTTTACAACGCATTGCTGTTTTGGAGCGAGACAATGCAGCCCTCAAACAACAACTGAAAGCAAGGGATACGAAATACAGGGGTAATAAGCAAAGAGTAAAGGGCTAGTGATTTATCTGTAGTTACTTTTTCAGAACAATCTTCTGTGGTGCAAGCAGCAGACGTCACACAAGACGAGTCAACTTCAGTGCAAGCTTCTGAGGCTTCCCAAGTTACAGAACCTGCAGCGGTGGCCATGTCCACCTTGGCATCATCTGCAAGTCCTCACGTAGTGAGTATCAGTGCACCACAGCAGGTCATACGCGTTCACCAGTTGCACTTGGGGGAATGCCTCTGTGGGACATGAGCCCATTCTGGCCTTTTCTAGGCCTATTGAGCTAGGAGATACACAGGAATTGGAAACCCCTCTACAGGCAACCCCAGAAGCATGTGTGTCTGTTTGGGCAACCCACACCCACTTCTATCATGCAAGCAGTTTCTGAGACCCAGACATCTGCAACCCCTATTATTGAATGCACTGCTCCTGTGCCAATTAGAGCTTTGCAAACTATACAAACTGATTTGGAAACCAATAAAGACGAGCCAAAGTGTGATCCTTATTCCTCTGAAGGGTGTAATATCCCTTATGGAGCAATTTCTACGCCTATCAGATATAATTTATTACATGCCACCAAACAAAAAGATTTGGAAGGGCGAGTTTGTCGATCTGTCGCTCTTATTTAGAGAGGAAGAACAGAAAGACAATGATAATAACAATGAAAGAAATCAGGAGCGCAGTAAGAAGAGAAAGGTTGAGAGAACCTGGGCCATCTGGTTGGCTGGATATATAATATTCATAAGAGTGGCTTCATTGAAGCACCCCGAAAAGGCAACAGTGTTAATTAAATATTTCAATATAATTTAGATGTTATACTGAATGTAGACCCAGCATGGCTTGGGTATGATGAGGCTTTTCAGATTGAAGGCCCAGTTTAACCCAGAAGTTAAATGGGACTTGAAAGAGCCAGATTTATGGCTACAATTTATGACCCCAGCTAAACCAATCTCTAGCAAAAGAGCGGATAGCGGGCATATTCTATCACGCCCGGATGGGACCTTTCTGAATAAAGGGCATGACGAGCAATCGGTTCAACCCCGATTATTGTGCTGGGAATTTAGCTCCAAGGGCACGTGTGTGCGGACACAGTGCAAGTTCAAGCACGAATGCTCTATTTGTGGTGGGGAATCACCCATACTCTGGATGTCCCAAGATCAAAGACTCCAAGGGTGGAAGAGAATTCAGTCCTGGTAGCAAGCCCAATGTATCCAGCCCTGTTATAAAAGGGCCCCAGCCCAATTAAGATCCAGGAATTATCCTTAGCTTTACGCGATTATATACGTCAGGATGTCGCGTCATTTCTTTTCGAGGAGTTTAGGTTTAGCTTTAGAATTCCTTTTCAGGGTCCTCCGATCCCAATTTTTTCCAAGAATCAGACTTCCATTAATGCAATGGAGGATCTGGTTCGGGGGAAAAATTTTTAAAGGAAGTGATTGCTGGTAGGGTTTTAGACCCGTTTGCGCAACCTCCCCTGCCTCGTTTGAGGCTTTCTCACCTGGGCATTGTGCCCAAGAAATCCCCGAGAGAATATCGATTGATTTGTTAGATTTCAGTAAGCAGTCTTGCAGTCTGCCCAGAGATAAGCTAAAATCTCTCAAAGACCTCGTAGAAACCATATCCAAGGTCTATAAGATCACTATGAGGCAACTTCAGGAGCTGGTAGGCTACCTGAATCTTGCCTACAGAGTGATAGCACCTTGAAAGGCATCGTCCAGGCGATTATACGATGCGATGAAAGGAGGTCAAGCGACTCCTTCATCGCATACGGGTATTGACTGAAATGAGAGCTGACCTGGAGGTATAGGCGCCCCCTTTTTTGAACCAATTCAATGGCATTCCTTTTCGAGTGCTGACTTTCTTTTAGAAGTTCAGTTACAGGTGCACTCAGATGCGTCGGGGTCATATGGCTTCGGGGTGATCCTTAAGGACCGCTGGTGCGCTCAACAATGGCCAATGAGTTGGAGGGAGGAAGGCATCTGCCGTGACTTGACCTTGCTGGAATTTTCCTATGGTCATAGCAGTCTGGCAGTGGGCTGACCTCCTTTCCAATTCATCCATACACCTTCGGTGTGATAACCAAGCCACAGTGCAGGTTGTCAATTCCATCTTTCAAAATAAGCGGGTAATGAGACTAGTCAGAGCTTGATGCTCCTTTGCCTCCAGTTTAATATTACATTTTATGGAAAGCATGTTCCCGGGCTGGATAATGGAATCGCTGATGCCTTGTCGCGCAACCAGATTTCCAGTTTCCGGGAATTGGCCCCAGCAGATCGATAGTTTTCAGATCCCATGCCCAGACACTTGTGGAATCTTGGAAGGACGAAGCGTGGGAAGCCATGAACAGGTCTGTGGCCCCAGGTACCTGAGCGCTATATGAGCGCGCAGGTAGGGAATTCCACGCATTTTCTGATCTCCTCAGATTTAGCAGCTCAATGGCCTATTCCCATGGACCACATAATGCAGTTCCGCGTGGCTTCGCACAATAGAGGCGTAGCCATCGGGACTTTGAAAGGGAAATTAGCAGGTTTGTCATTTGACGCTAAGATTATGGAGTTCGAGAGCACACACTTTGGACACTAGAATCAAGCATATGCTGGAGGGCTGGGGCTAGAATTGCTCCAGCCTCTTCCGACAAACGCAAGCCAATTACCCGGGATAGACTGTTGGGACTACGTCAACAGTAGATAGCAATATGTCCATCACCTTATGAGCAGGATTTATTTCATGCCAGTGCCTTGATAATGTTTGTGGTGTTCCGAGTTAGCGAGGTACTGGCATTCTCTATGAAGGACAGGTCTAACAAAGCTTTTCAAATTAAGGACATTCAATTCTCGGGGACGAGGTTAGGATTGCTTTGGCAATCTAAGACAGATCAGAGAGCTAGAGGCACTAGCATTATAGCGTCTGCTAGATGTTCTGAAATTTGCCCAGTAGCAGCAATGAGAGCCTTGTTTACTAGAAGACTCGGCAGGGCTACCATTCCAACATGTGGACAAGTCCCCAGTGACCAAGTTACAGTTTTGGTCTGTAGCCAAGAAGGGTTACAAGCTATGGGACTGGATAATTGCCAGTTTGGAACACACTCCTTCCAAATTGGAGCGGCATCTACAGCGGCAGTGGCCGGGATGCCTGAAACAAAGATTCTGGCCATAGGTAGATGGCGTTCCAGAGCCTTCAAGACTTATGTGCGTTACTAATTGGATGTGGAATTAATGGTTTTGTATTTCCACCAGAATTTGAGTCAAGATTGGAACCTCCCCTGATTCTAATGTGAACACAGTATGGTGTTCTGGGCCAGTCGCAGAGCGTCTCAGACAGACATGGGTTCTTTGCTGAGGCTTGGACTGGCAGCCGTCGTTCACTGGGTTGGACGGCGTGGTTTGAGATGGGGAGGTCTATTTCATACTATCACAGTTTGAGGTTAAGTTTGGCCCTCCACAGGTGTTGGTGATTCACCCGGGAGGCAATGATTTAGGCCTTCTAAAAGGAAAGGCCCTGATTATACAGGCTGAAGAGGATTTTGAATATATTTGGAGACGATGGCCACTGTCGTGGATCGTCTGGTCTTGCATGTTGCCTCGGCGCCATTGGCGTGAGGGACATAAAATCAAAGGTTTAAATAGGGCAGGTTCACAAGGTGAACAGAAATTAGAGCGTTTTTGTGGGGAAAGCGGGGATGGGTCATCCCGCACCCCGATATTACACCGGACAGAACAGAGCTTTATAGGGCAGATGGGGTCCACCTTCCCGATGCAAGAAATGATATTTTCCTGCAGGATCTGAGTGTGGGACTGCGGGAAGTTTTCCCTGGTTGGTGGGGGAAGAGGACCTAAGCTGAGGCTTGGTCCCCTTTTGTGGCAGGAAGGTGCGGGAATCTAAACCTAGGACAGGGACGGTGAGCCCACTGGCACCCTTGGCGGTGAGCTGCATGGCCAGAGGACCTGCTCCTCGGGGTTGTGCGGCTTGTGAGTCAGGTTATGGTGTGCAGTTGGAGACCATACTGACTGCATCTATCCACTGTCCCTTATGGCAGTGGGTGGGGGGTGCAGTGGGATGGTCTCTCCACACTCTCAGAGTGTCGTACAGGCAGGGAGCCGGTGAAACGGCTTCTTGCCTGGAGAGTGGCTCGCCCTTTGGCAGGCAGTAGGCCTGAACAGATGTGAGATTCCCGCACTGTCACACTCAGATCCGGGGAGGGTTGGATTAACAGAATTATTCAATAAAGAGGCCCTAGTTATACCCAATGCTCTGGTGTCTGTGTCTTCTTTCATGCGTCCTCCCTTACCCACAATAAGAGTTCAAGTTCATTCTGTTTGTTTCCCATGCTCTGGGCATTAGTAGACATTGAAGACCATGTGTTCTATAGTCTGGCTTTGTTCCTACATTGTTGCGGACACTATTTTGGGACACTATTGGAGCTGTTCTCTGTACTGTGGTGCATTGGTCTTCATCCATTGTTGTCTCGAAATTTACGTCTCCCACCCCTGTAAGATCTCTAATCTGTGCTCCAGGAAGACAGCACACCTGTCGAGTCCATGGGTCTACACGACGTACTTGGGTTTCAATCCCACGCAGCAGGGAGTCTCCCACAATGACTACTCTTCTCTTCTTCTTGGTTGACCTACCTTCTACCTCTTGGTCACTGTTGCACGGTGTCTCCTGGTACTTCTTCCTCTGCAACCTGTCCTTCAGTCTCATCCTCCAGTAGCTGAAAGCGGTTGCTTAACTCTAATGGTTCCACCGGTGCAGAATGCCTTCTAGTTCTTCTGCTCCTAACTGTCACTCTTTTCCAGGTAGTTTCCTCTTCATTTGTTTTCCTCCCCTCAGCATACTCTTCTTCTGCTTCAGCTGGCTGTTGCTCTTCAATCTCATGTGTTCAGTCTAAGAACTCCTCGTCTTCTCTTATTCCTTGGAGGGTGGACACTCGCCGCTCAAGTCCTCTCCCTTTTTCTTCCAAAAGTGCCACCAGCTTGCACTTGTTGCAGGTGTACGCCATGTTGAGCTCAGGCAGAAACACGAACATTACACACCCTTTGCAGGTCACCACCTCTAGGGGCTCCTTTCCATCCATATTGTCTATTTCTGCTTCCCCCCCCCCTTTCTGATTATAGTGGAATTGCCTTTGCTTTGTCCTGTCCTCTCTGAAGGTACACAACTATATGAGTATGTCTTAAGGGAAAATAAGATTTTTTGGTTGGTTTTTGTGTGAGTGTGTTTGGGGGTTGTTTTTCTCTCTAGATGTTTTTCTTTTTTTCCCCTTAGAGGCCTCCCCCTTGACCTCCCCTGCCGAACTCCCCCTGTCAAACTCCTGTTTGCTCTTCCTGTTTGCTCGCTCTCTGGGAACTGGCTTACTTTTTTTATTATTATTAAATTTTTATTGAACTACTACATAAAATACAACCCAACATAACAATTTAACATACCATACAAAAAGAAGAAGAAAAAGAATTCCAATACATAACAGATTACTCGAATATATAATTGTTAACATATAATACTTTATCCATAACATAATCCAACATAATTCAACATAATCCAACAAGTGCTCCCCCTTCCCTTCGGGATCATTCCTGTTTCCAAAATCTTAACACCTCTTCTGCTGGTGGTTTCCCACTTCCCTTAGAAAACACAAATATTAGGAACTGTTTCCAAATTTCCTCAAAATCATTCGTTTTTGCTATACCTCTTCTCACTTTAATGTTACATGTCAATTTATCATTAATAGCAATATCCCATACTTCTTTATACCATTCTTCAATACAATAATCACCTTGAATCTTCCAGTTCCTAGTTACAATTAACCTTGCTGCAGTCAACAAATTTGTTATCAATTCCTTAATTTCTTTTTTACATTTTAAATCTTCATATAGTGAGAGTAATGCAACTCTTGGTGTTTCTTCTATCTTCATTCCAACAATTTCTTCAATCTCAGAAAACAACGTCTTCCACAACTTTTGCACATATTTGCATTCCCACCACATATGTAAATACGTTCCTTTTTCCCCACAACCTCTCCAACAATTTGCTGAATGCTGCTTGTTTATTTTATTTAATCTAACCGGGGTTAGGTACCACCTCCATGTAATTTTATAATAATTCTCTTTTATTCTCACTGACATATTTCTCAACACTCTTTGTCTCCATAATCCTTCCCAACTCTGCTGTCCTATTTGTACCTTCAAATCTGTCTCCCAAACCAATTTTCCTGAGTTGTCCATCAACCCTTTCTCAAGCAATATTCTATATATTTCACTTATTAACCCTTTTATCACCGTACTTTCTCCCTTATCAATTTCTTTTTTGACAATTAGTTCCTCAAACTTCAACAACTCTCTACAATCTCCATTTTCTCTTACCCAATTTTTAGTCCATTGTTCCAATTGCCAATAGTTTAACCAAGTTAATTTTTTATCTTTTAAAACCTCTTACTTTTCTAGCTTCTACTTCAGCTTGTCCAGCTGCACTTCCCTGCTTCATGGTAGCTTACAGTGGGATGGAAAGTGGGTTCACTGGAGGCCACCCTCCTCCCAGAAACCTTCCCAGAATAACACATAGAAAGCAGTTTGTGGTAGAGCCCACTTATTGAAAGCAAAAGGAGGTGGGAAAGGAAGAAACCCATTTCTTATACAGGCAAACTGAGGCAGCAGGCAAGTAAGAGTCAATGGTTGCAAGAGAGAAAGAGTGTGTGGGTTACATAATTGCAGCATGCTAAGTCCCCAGAACTAACAGAGGCAGGCTTTATTTTAAAGTGTCTTAAAAAAACCCACCTCAATTTATCCAGGGTATGTCACAACACAGAGAATGGCATTTATAGAGAAGCCCACTTCTCCAAGATTTTTATTAAAGTTAGATGGGAGACCAGGGAACCCATTTCACACATAGACAAACTGAGGCATCAGGCAAAGACAGTGAGTTTCAGTTACATTATCACAGGTTTAAGAGGGGGAAAAAGTGTGCCCCATCAAATAGGAGGAATTTAATCAGGAATATGTGTTAATGTACACCACAAAGGAAGGAAAGGATTTTAAAAACAACAACAACAACATATATGTACACAATATTGCTGAGATGCATTATACTAGGGTGACCATAAGACAAGGAGGACAGGGCTCTTGTATCTTTAATAGTTGCATAGAAAAAGGTCTGGTGGTGTTGCTGCTGAATGCCAGGTCAGTCCAAAATAAAATCTCTCTCATCCATGATCTGATTGTGGATGAGGGGGCTGACCTGGTATGCATCACTGAGACCTGGGTGGGTGAACTGGGAGGGGTTGCTCTCACCCAGCTCTGCCCTCCTGGGTACTCAGTGCAGCACCAGCACAGACTTGAGGGCCGGGGAGGGGGGTTTGCCGTGGTCTATAGGAATACAATCTCCCTCTCTAGGCTTCCTGTTCAGTCGAGTGCTGGTCTGGAGTGTTTGTACTGTGTGTTGGGTACTCGAGACAGATTAGGGATTCTGCTGGTGTACCGTCCACCTCGCTGCCCCACAGTCTCCCTGCCTGAGCTGACGGAGGTTGTCTCGGACCTGGTGTTGAGGATCCCCAGGATGGTGGTTCTGGGGGATCTCAACTTCCATGCCGAGGCTGCTGTATCCGGAGTGGCTCAGGACTTCATGGCTGCCATGACAACCATGGGGCTGTCATGACAACCATGGGGCTGTCATGACAACCATGGGGCTGTCTCAACATGTCATCGGCCCAACACACGCAAACGGACACACGCTTGATCTGGTTTTCTCGACTGGGCAGGAGGATGGTGATCTGGAAGTGGGGGAACTAACATCTACCCCCTTGTCATGGTTGGATCACTTCCTACTGAGGTTTAGACTCTCGGCGGCCTTTCCCCTCTGCAAGGGTGGGGGGCCTATTAAAATGGTCCGTCCCCGGAGGCTAATGGACTCCGATGGATTCCAGAGGGCTCTGGGGATTTTCCTGCTGCTATGGCCAGTGCTCCTGTCGAAGCCCAGGTTGCTCTGTGGAAAGCAGAGATGACTCGGGCAGTTGACACGATCGCGCCCAAGCATCCTCTCCCTCTGAGCAGAGCCCGGTCAGCTCCTTGGTATACACGTGAGCTGAGGGCAATGAAGCAAGAGGGGAGACGGCTAGAACGCAGGTGGAGGAAAACTCATGCTGGGTCGGATCGAACACGGGTTAGAGCTCACTATTGAGCCTACTCTGTGGCGGTGAGGGTGGCAAAGAGACAGTTCTTTTCCGCCAGCATTGCATCTTCTCAGTGTCGTCCGGCGGAGCTTTTCCGGGTGGTTCGCGAGAGATGGTGGAACCCTCGGTAGCACGCTGTGACGAGTTTGCACGGCACTTTGAAGATAAAGTCGCTCAGATTCGTCATGAATAGGACACCACACTTAATGCAGCTCCACTAGTAGAGGCGTTCAGAGCGCCGTCCGGTTCAGTTTTATTGGATGAGTTTCAGTTATTGAGGCCCGAGGATGTGGACAAGGTGCTTGGCCAAGTCCGGTCGACCACCTGTGTGCTTGACCCTTGCCCCTCGTGGCTCATTACATCAAATAAGGAGGGGATCGCCGGCTGGGTCCAGGAGGTTGTAAATGCCTCCTTGAGAGAGGGAGTGGTGCCGGCCTCTTTAAAAGAGGTGGTAATTAGACCACTCCTGAAGAAGCCTAACCTGGACCTGGAGGATGTTAACAACTACAGGCCGGTGGCTAATATCCCTTTCCTGGGCAAGGTGCTTGAGCGGGTGGTTGCAGGACAACTCCAGGCACTCTTGAATGAAACGGATTATCTAGATCCATTTCAATCGGGTTTCAGGCCTGGTTTTGGAACGGAAACTACCTTGGTCGCTCTGTGGGATGACCTCTGTCGGGAGAGAGACAGGGGGAGTGCGACCCTGTTGATTCTCCTGGACCTCTCAGCGGCCTTCGATACCATCGACCATGGTATCCTTCTGGATAGGTTGTCTGAGCTGGGAGTTGGAGGTACTGCGTTGCAGTGGTTCTGCTCCTACTTGGATGGCCGATTCCAGAGGGTGGTGCTGGGGGATTATTGCTCTGTGCCATGTCTCCTAAGCCATGGGGTTCCACAGGGCTCTATCTTATCCCCTATGCTGTTTAACATATACATGAAGCCGCTGGGGGAGGTTATCCAGAGATGTGGACTGAGGAGTCATCAATATGTGGATGATACCCAGCTCTACCTTTCCTTTTCATCAAACCCAGGTGAGGCAGTGACTGTTCTGAACCAGTGCCTGAGCACGGTAATGGACTGGATGAGGGCTAACAAACTGAGACTCAATCCAGACAAGACGGAGGTACTGTTAGCGGGTGGTTCACCTGTCCGGCGAGGTGATGTTTGCCCTGTCCTGGACGGGGTTGCACTCTCCCTAAAGGATTGGGTCCGTAGTTTGGGGGTGCTCTTGGATCCAGAACTGTCACTTGAGGCACAGGTGAACTCAGTGGCAAAGAGCACCTTTTATCAAATTAGGTTGATATATCAACTACGCCCTTATCTGGACGGAGACAGCCTAGCTACAGTGATCCATACTCTGATAACCTCTCGCTTGGATTACTGCGATGCGTTATACGTGGGGCTGCCTTTGAAAACGGTCCAGAAGCTTCAGCTGGTACAAAATAGGGCAGCCCGTTTACTAACAGGGACCGGCCGACGAGATCACATTACGCCAGTCCTTTTCCAGCTTCATTGGCTGCCAGTCCAGGTCCGGGCCCAATTCAAAGTGCTGGTATTAACATTTAAAGCCCTAAACGGTTTGGGGCCAGGTTATCTGAAGGAACGCCTCCTCCCATATGTACCTACCCGGACCTTAAGATCATCTACAGGGGCCCTTCTCCATGAGCCCCTGCCAAAGGAAGTGAGGCAGGTGGCTACTAGGAGGAGGGCTTTCTCCGCTGTGGCACCCCAATTGTGGAACGAGCTCCCCAGAGAGGTCCGCCTACACTGTACTGCTTTCGTCGCCAGCTGAAGACCTTTTTATTCACTCAGTATTTTAACACTTAATTTTAACTTAAATTTAAATTTTACTGTTTTAACTCTGTATTTTAATCTTATATCGATTTTGCTGTGTGGTTTTATCCTGGTTGCGCTTTTTATACTGTATTTCGTAATTGTGTTTTTAACCTGTTGGATGTTTTTTGTGGTTTTAATTTTTGTGAACCGCCCAGAGAGCTTCGGCTATTGGGCGGTATAAAAATGTAATAAATAAATTAATAAATAAATAAATAAATTTCAGCAGGTGTCATTTGTATACAGGCAGCACCTGGTGAAATTCCCTCTTCATCACAACAGTTAAATCTACGGGAGCCCTGACCTCTTTTGTATCTGGTCAATAGGGCAGGGTTCCTACAGATTTAATTGTGGTGATGAAGAGAGTATTTCACCAGGTGCTTCATGCGTACAAATGACACCTGCTGAAATCCCCCTTCTATGCAACTGTTAAAGATACAGGAGACCTGTCCTCCTTTTCATACGGTCACCCTAATTATACAAAAAATCAAAATATATTCTATTTTTTTTTTAAATTTTTATTCATTTTCAACACTATATAAACATAGATAAACATTACCAAAATATAACTGAAACAAAACACAATAAGAAAAAAAAACATCAAATATCTGCTGCATACATATTGAATGATTGTTGAGTACAAATATCAAAAACTATTACATATACCTTATCATACTACAACATCTTCGTTCTTAACATAAAAGTGCACCCCCCACCTCGGGATCATTCTTGAGTCCAAAATCTAATCGTTTCTTCTGCTGGTGGTTTCCCACTTCCCTTAGTAAACACAAACACTAGGAACTGTTTCCAAATTCCTTCAAACTCATTTATTTTAGTTACGCCTTTTCTCCACTTAATATTACATGTCAGTTTATCATTAATGGCTATGTCCCATACTTCTTTGTACCATTCCTCAATAGAATATTCCCCTTGGACCTTCCAGTTCCTAGCTACCATCAGTCGTGCTGCAACCAACAAATTCGATATCAGCTCTATAGTTCCTTTTCCACACTTTATATCTTCAAATAGTGACAGCAATGCTATTTTTGGTGTTTGTTCTATTTTCATTCCCACTATTTCTTCAATTTCTGAGAACACCATCTTCCATAATCTTTGTACATATTTGCATTGCCACCACATATGTAAATACGTTCCTTTTTCCCCACAACCTCTCCAACAATTTGCTGAATGTTGATCACTTATCTTATTCAATCTAACCGGGGTTAGGTACCACCTCCATAGGATTTTAAAATAATTCTCCTTTATTCTTACTGATAAACTTCTCAACACTCTTTGTTTCCATAGTCCCTCCCAGCTCTGTCGCCCTATTTGTATCTTCAAATCTGATTCCCAAACCATTTTCTCTGTATTCTCTCTAAACTCCTTCTCTAACAATATTTTATATATTTCACTCATTAATCCTTTTGAAACTATACTCCCTCCTTTCCCTTCCTCCTTACTTACTACTAATTCTTCAAACCTCGTCATCTTTCTGCACATTCTATTATCTTTAATCCACTTTTTATTCCATTGCTCTAATTGACCATATTCTAGCCAAGATAGCTTCTTCTCCTTTAACAAATTTTCCATATCCTCTCTTGTTTTAATATCTCTTACCCAATCCTTTAATCTTATTTTATTTTTCTCTTTTAATATTTTACATAATCTACCCTTTAGATCCTCTGGGAAATTCTTTAACATTATTATCGGTGCTAAGGGAGAGTTGCTCGGAAGCAGCTTCCCTTTAAATTTACTCCAAATTTCCCATTGAGTCCTCAGGAGTGGATTATCTATACTTCCAACCCACTTTCTTCCTCCGTCTTTAAAAAAAACATTCTCCAAATTCATCTCTACCTTATTTATGGTTTTTTCTTCCATCCAATATAAATCTCCTACTCCCATAATTGCTTCTACAACATGTCTTAATCTATTTGCTACGTAGTATAATTTTATGTTTGGGAGACCCATTCCCCCCTTTTTTTGGCTTAGGTACCAATTATTTTTATTCACTCTTGCTCTCTTTTCTCCATTACAATATTTATTAATAATATTTTGCCAACTTTTTATCTCGGTTTCTGATATTTTTATAGGTAACATTCTAAATACAAAATTAATTTTAGCTAATATCTTCATTTTTATTAAGGCTATTCTTCCGAACCAAGATAAATTTAATCTTTTATATTTCTCCAATTTCTCTAATACCTCTTTCTTTAACCTCGTTAAATTTTCCTTTTCAAGATTCTCTAAATTTTTTGTAATTTTAATTCCCAAATATTTAATCTCATTCTTAACTTTCAATTCCATTCCCTTAAATTCCCAATCCTTTTCTTCCTTCTTGGTATAGTTAAACAACATCATCTCTGATTTAGACCAATTTATTTTTAACCCTGTAATTTCCTCAAATTCCCTCAACTGATATTTAATTCTTTCTAACTTTCTTAATGGATTCTTAATGGTCAATAAAGTGTCATCCGCAAACATGTTTAACTTTATTTCCCTTACCTCTCCAATTCCTTCTAACTCTTCATCCTCCCTTAGTGCCTTCGCCAAAACTTCCATAACCATTACAAACAGGACCGGCGAGAGCGGACATCCTTGTCTTGTTCCTCTGGCTAGTCGTATCTTTTCAGTAAGTCCGTCATTTACCACCACTACCGCCGTATTTTGGGAATATAGCTGTTCTATTACATTTTTAAATTTATTTCCAAATCCCAATTTATCTATAATACTCTTTAGTGCCTGCCAGCTCACACAATCAAAAGCTTTAAAAATATCTAATGCCATAATACCTGCCTTAATATTTGCTTTTTTAATTACATTTATTACATTTAAAACTCTACCCACTAAATTATGCATATGCCTTCCTACCACAAACCCACATTGATCTGCTCCTATATATTCTGCCAAAAATTTATTTAGCCGTTTGGCCATAATAGATGTAAAAATTTTAGCATCCTGATTTATTAAAGAAATAGGTCTATAAGAATCGGGATTAGTCAAATCTTTATCTGGTTTTGGGATCAGAATTATCACTGAATGTTCCCATGATTCAGGTATCTTCTCTCCTGATAATATCCTATTATAAAGTTCCATTAATTTTGGAACTAAACAGTCTTTGAAGACCTTATAATATTCTGGACCCAAACCATCTGCTCCCGGTGATTTACCCACTTTTAACTTATCAATAACCTCTTCAACTTCTCTTTGAGTTATTACTGACTCCATTAACTCCTTATATTCTAATTTTATTCCCTTCTTTATAAACCTTCCAATATACTCCTCCACCTTTTCTTGTTGACTTTCTTTACCCTTATACAATTCCTGATAGAATTCCTGAAAAATTTTTATTTTAGCTTTCATTGCATGACAATAATTCCCTCGGCTATCTTTCAACGTTTCTATCCCATTCCTCCCTTTTTCTTTTTGTGTGAGCTTGGCAAGCAACCTCGAGTTCTTTTCACTGTTTTCAAAATATTCCCTTTTCATATACATTAAATTCTTTTGAATCTCTTCTATATTTAAATTTTCTAATTGTTTCTTCTTAGCTTGTATTTCCACTAATTTATATTTATCTTTAACTCGCCAATATCTTTCCTCCAAGTTTTTAATTTCTATCTCTAACTTTTCCTGTTCTGCACGTTGTTGTCTTTTTAAACTACATGTTTCTCTAATACAGATTCCTCTTGCTACAGCCTTCATGGTGTCCCAAATGACTGACCCAGCTGTTCCTCCTTTTTCATTAATTTCCCATGACTCCGACAGTTCCTTCCGAATTTTATCTAGTATTTTATTATATTTCAATATCTTTGTATTCAGCTTCCATCTATATGCCTCTTTATAATCTTTCTTAACTGTAAATTCTAGACTTAACAAGGCATGATCAGTTACTTTTATTACCCCCATTTCCATTTTACAGATCCTCGTTGCAAAATCTTTTGAAACAAATATATAATCTATCCTGGAGTATGTATGATGAACTGGGGAAAAGTATGAAAATCCAGGCCTATTCCCGTTAAGTAAACGCCACGAATCTAAATAATCATTTTCTTTTACTAATTTATTCAATATAGTCATATTGTTCCTCTTTTCAGCATTAGTGGGATTTGACCTGTCCCGTTTATTATCCATAACCATATTAAAATCCCCAGCTAATATAGCATACCCCTCCTTAAATTCTTCTATTTCTTTAAACAACTTTATAAAAAACTCTCTATGCCTCTCATTTGGGGCATAAACATTAATCAAAGTATAGACCTTTCCCTCAATTTTACCTTTTAACATAAGATATCTGCCCTTATCATCCTTTTTTACTTCTTCTAATATAAACCCACTTTTTTTTGAAATCAAAGTGGCCACTCCATTTTTTTCCGATGTCCCTAATGACTTTTCATAATAGGCTAACCACTTTAATTTTATCATATTCGAATTCTCGGAGCCTTGGTGTGTCTCTTGGATCATTATAATATCTGATCCCTCTTTATTAAGCATTTGTTCTATTCTCTTCCTTTTCACGACTGCCCCCAAACCTTTAACATTGAGTGTTGATACCTTTATCTTTTTATCCATAATCACCCTTTTGAAATCTCTTCCGATCCCTTGTGCTCAGCAGTTCAAACTTGCTTACATAAAAAAACAAACTCCATACATAAAACCCCCACCCTCCTACCCCAATCCCTCCTCTCCTACCTTCCCCCCCTCCCCACCCCCCCACTCTAATCCCCCCCCATATCCCCGTGAGTCTAGTACTCCAGCCATCTACTTTAAAGGGGGGGGGAGGCAGTGCTGCGCCTGGCCGGCAGGTTTCTATATTAGCATTTCTATTTGCAATTATCTCCAAACATAATTAACAATTCTCTTACTCTCCAGATGTCCCAGCCTCATTCCCTCCCCCACCCACTCCAGCCCCATTTGCTTCCCCATCCAGACCCAGCCTCTTCAGCAATTCTTTACCTTGATCCAATGAGGTTACTCTGTGTTCCCTCCTCCCATATGTAAATCTTAAGAAAACCGGGTAACCCCATGCGTATGGAATTTTGTTCTGCATTAACATTCCAGTTATTGGTTTAATACTCCGTCTCCAATTTAATGTATGTTGAGAAAGACCATTATAAATTTGCACTGCTTTGCCTTTATATTGTAACTGGGTCAAAGATCTCAATTCTTTCATGATTTGCTCTTTTTTATAATAGTTACCAAATTTCACCAAAATATCTCTAGTCCCTTTGTAGTTTTGCCCCCCCACGCGGTGGACTCGGTCCAGATCCGATCCATCTATTGGTATGTCAGGCATCAGCTCTTTGAACCAGTTCAGAATGATTTCTCTAAGATCTTCTCCTTGTATCTGCTTCAGCTGCTTTATTCGAATTGAAGATCTACGAGATTGGTCTTCCAAGGCGATCAGACGTAATTCCCATTCCTTAAATTGAATATTTGTTGATTTTTCAAAAGCCTCTTGCTTCTTCTGGTCCAATTCCGCTTTTGCCTCTATCTCTTTGATCTTATCCGAGTTTTCTGCGGTCTTATCCGAAAGAACACGCATTTGTTGTCTAAATTCATTCATTTGCAGATCCATTTTTTTAAAAATGATGATATTATTCTCTACAATAACTGCCTTAATTTCTGCTAGGGAGGGAAAGTTGCTGTCCATTGCTTTTCCCCCTTCAGCCATATTCTTTTCTTTATTTGGTACTGTATCCAAAGAAACTGGGTCTATAACTTCGTCTTCCTGGTCTGTTCCAGGGGCTGTATCTTCCAGGTGGGAGAGGTGGGTTAAATTATGATTTGAAGGTTTCTTTTTTTGTATATTCAACTTTTCCCACTTCTTAATCTTTTTTTTAATGTTGGACATAGGACCCTTCTGAGTAGGGCATAAATCTTAGAGCCCCCACTTCCTTAGCAACTTTTACTGGCTTCTCTTCTATGTGCCAAACACACCACCTTCTTCCCGAGGGGGAGGAAATATATTCAGTTCACAACAGCATTCACTAGAGGGGATCAGATCCAATCATTCACAGTTTCTCAAAATCCCACATCTCCCTCACAGAATGCTGTTTCTTCCCCTTCACCCCCCCCTTCTCGGCACACCGCAAACAGCTTCCACTTTCCACTTTACAAAGATTACAGCAAACAACTTCAAAGCCAGTATTTCAATCTTTCCAACTTAAGATAAAGGATGAGAAGTGAGGATCGCTGTAAATCAGATCAACGTCTAACAAGCATAAGTTCTTTCTTTTCAAACTGCGACATCAATCATGTTACTTTACTTTCGGTTTTGCCTCTGCAGTTTATAAAGACATTCCGTCAAGCTCACCTCATCCCATCGGCTCTTCTCAACACTTTCCAGCTCCGATAGCTTTTATAATCATTTCCTGTCGTTTGCTCAAAGATTTATGCCCATTAAAAAATAGATAATTGCTTTTTCCGGCAACGCCGCTCAGAGCCTCAGAAGAAACCTGCCACCGCCATGGCTACCAAGCTCCGCCCCCTAAACCCATTTCTCTCTCACACATGCATGTTTACGTTGAATTCAGTGAGACTTGCTTTTGAGCAGACCTACATAGGATTGCTGTATATATCCCATCATTTAAAAGCACGTGGAACACTTGGCACACACAAACAAATAATTAATGCCAATGTGTATTCTGTCATCACCACCATCACCACCATCATCAGTATCATCTAAAATTGTAGCACCATAAATTAAAAAGCACATAATCTATCATTACCAAGCACTAAACCCCCTACATAAGATTTTCTCAAGCTGCAAATCATGCACACATATGAAGCCTATTTTTTATATACAACAAGGCAGCACAGACTTAAATGCATTCCTCTAACATCTATTTATTCAGTCTTAGCCCTATTAAAAGATCTTTTACATGAATTTATTGGGCTCTGATGGGAATATCTCGTATCTGGACTGTTTCCTGAGGTAAAATATTTCCCTCTTGTACCAAATCTGCCCTCAAAAGGGTGATTCCGGCTCCAGTGTCCAGTGTGGCTAGAAAAATTGAGTTACATCCTCTTTCAACTCAGAATTGAACATCTCTATCTCTCCAAACTTCACACTGCAGAATTGTACTTTCTGAGTAGCCTCAATAGATGATTCTGCTGTGGGAACCCATTTAACATTTGCTGAAGTACTATTCCTTGGATTTTCTTTATAATCATACTGAAAATGACCCAGACATCCACATCTGTAACAGGACGTTGTGTTTTCTCCATTAAAACCAGGTTTCATGTCACTTCTGCCTTTGTAGCTGTTTGTTCTCTTTATTTCTGTCAAGTTCCTTTTTAACACCAAATTTATTTTTTCTGTAATCACTGAATTTAGAACAATGGTCTCTGTGATTTATTCTTGACCCACCTCCTCTATTAATTGCTAATTGATGTGCAATTTCAGCAGCTTCCTTGACTGTCTTTGGGATCTATCTTGCACCTGAAGTCTGATTTCGGAGGGATATTGGTAAAGGAACTAATCCAGAATCATTAGATCTCTAATGCCCTCCTTAGTGGCAGCATTTGAACTGTTGACCCCCTTGTCAAAAAGATCAGTTAGCTCAACACAGATCTATATATGATTTTCCTGGCTGCAATTGACAAGTTCTAAATTGCTTTATGAAGTGTTCAGCCTCCAATCTAAATCTTTGATAAACTGATGTTTTATAGATGTCATAAGTAAGGGTGGCGTGTATTGTAGATTTCTGCCATTTCTGCTTTGATTAGGCTAGGAATATACCTCATGAACTTGCTTTGGGGAATATTCCAGTTTTTGGTGGCTTTTTCAAATATCGATTAAAAGATCTCAGGATCCTCACCAGGGTTGTATGCAACAAAGTCCCTAGGTGTTATTTTTGGTGTTTTAAGGCTTTCAATTTTTAGCTTTCTCAGTCCCTTCCTGTTTCTCCCGCCAAATTACCTTAGCCTTAAACTTTTCAGTTTCTAATTTCATTCTTTCCAGTTCCAACTCAAGCAGTTTCTCTCTCCCCCTCATCTCTGTTCTTATGTCAGCTGCCAATTTCATTCTTTTGGCATCCATTTTTACCCTTTCCACCTCAATTAAACACTGCTTCTCTTTCTCCTCAGCACCCATTTTTATTTTTTCAGCCCCAGTTAAACACTGCTTTTCTTTCTCCTCAGCAACTAATGTTATCTTTTCAGCATCCAATTTCCTTTGTTTTTATCTGTCCTCTAATTCTAAAATTTTAATTCCCTTTTGTTCTCTCAATGTTTCTATATAGGCAGGATCAGAGACATTCAACAGGGCTTCTTTCATGGTCTGCCTCACTAGGGTCTGTTCCTTGATGTTTGATTAACATAATTTTTAGTGCTTCTGTCATTTCCCCCTCATATTTGAGTTTTAACGTTTTACATCTCTCAATTTGTGTTTCTTTAAAGCCAAAATTTCTGCCATGTTTTCTCAAAGCTGTTTGTTTTATACCTTACTTCTGTTAACTGTTTTACACACCACTGTCTCCCTCGTGGCTTGTTATATGTTCACTACTGGATTTGTTTGGATCCCACAGGATTTGTTTGACTTGTACTGGATGTATTTGAATCCTACTGCAGCATACCACTGATGGCCCCAGGGAGAGGTTTCATCTCTCTAATGAATGTAATGTGACAATTGTTAAAGATGGCTTCTCTGCCAAAGGGTGGCTACATGTGGCTATATGCCAGATTTGCATTCCTTAATGGTGGACATCAGACACAGGGAAAAACTTTCAACCAATAGAGCATCGAAGATAACCTATGACTCGTTGAGATTGTGCACCTTAACTTGAAAATTGAATGTAACTTAACTTGATAATCCAGAACTGAGCAACAGAAGGATTAGAAAGAGACTAACACCCTCTTGTAGTCAGGGCCTATATATACTGTGAGATTCCATTGTTCTGGGTGCCTCCATCTTGTGGAACCGGAGAGCACCCCCATATTGCAGTATCGGAAGTAAATGGATTAAGTGTATTCTCCAGCCTCGTGTGTTTGGCTATTAATGTGCCGGTGAAGCGGGCCTTTAAATCCCTGGTTAAGGGACAACACCACCAACTGTCACGACCCACTCACCTTGAGACTCCTATTGACCTTTTTACTTTACCATTGCCACCATAACAATCAGTACCTTACCTCTGGTATGTAAAGAATCCAATCCAGTGTGAAGCAAAATAACTTTTATATGATTTTAAATAATATTATAGATCTATAGGACCAAGTGGCACATGGATGTGTCAAAAAGTTTCTAATACTCATATGTGGGCATAGGACCTTGTGGCAGGCCTTTGAATAAAGTACAGGCCAAAACACATCAGGCTTTGTAAAAAATAAACATGTTGCATCCTGTTTCTCCTTTTTCTGACCTGTGTTGGATGCTTTCCTCCTTTTGTTTTCAGTTTTACATGCACAGTAAAAGACAGAGGAAAATAATGGTCATTCAACTACTCAATGAGGATGGCATAATGATAACAGATGACAAAGAAAAGGCAGAAGTGCTCAATTGGGCTGTGCATCACTTCAGATCTTAATCCAAAATCTGAGGCAAATTGGGTTGATTTGGAGGGCTTCCAAACAGATCCAAAGCAAATTGAAACTGATCCGAATCGGTCCGAAGCAAATTGGCATGCTCCGAATCAATTCGGATTGAATCAGATTGATTCAGGCTTTTTTCAAGCGCAGACAGGCTGTCTGTGCTTGCAACTTTTTTTTGTTAGAGTAGGTAGCGGGAGGAGGAATTTGGAGGGGGAAATTGGCTGTTAAGGGATAGCTTCTTCTCCCAATCCTCCTGAAGTCTCCCAATTTTCTCTCGCAGTCTCCAATCACAATGGTTGAGTTGGGCTTAAGGATGATTGGGAGATTGAGCTTCCTTCGTCTTTGCTCATTGTGGGTAAGACTTGGCAGGAATTGGGTGTTTTGGGCTGGCTAGCTTAGGTTTGTTGTCGGTGTGTGATTTGGGGTGTTGGTACTTGGATCTTTCTTCAGCCTTCCCCCTTCTCTCTCCCATTACCTCTTACCTCAATTTCTGTTTCTTCTTGTTTTTTTCTAAAAATACAAAATTTATATTAAAAAATCTTCTAATTGTTAGCCTTTAGTGTGTTTGTTCCAATCCTTCCCCCTTCCTTCCTTTCCTGCATTTTTCCCTGAAAAAAAGCAAATTTTAGCAGTTGACTACACTAATACCACTGTAACAATCTGTCGGAAAATTGAAAGACATGATCCACTCCCACAGCATTTATAAAGTCTACAGATTTCATGTTTGTATCATGAGAAATGAAACAGTTATCAGTGTTTCTTTTTCCCAATGCAGGTCTATGAGAAAATGAGAAATTCAAATAATTTGGAAATCTGAATCTTGATACGGATTCAGAACTGAAGCAAATAAAAACAGGTCTGATCCTGTATGAAGTGAATCAGGCCTAATTCGGAACTTCTGAATTAGGATTCGAAGAGAATTGGGGTGGTTGTACGTCCACAGCCCTTGTGCTCAATTCCTACATCGGCTCAGTCTTGTTCTGAATGATGGTCTGTGATCCCCTGGCCAATGTGAAGTACAAGCTGAAAGGGCAGGATTGCTGTTTGGGATTGATAAACAAAAGGTCAAGGAACACCTAATTTCTTTGAACAAGTTCAAATCTCCAGGGCCCAATGAACAGCATCCAAGAGTAATAAAGGAGCTAGCAGAAGAACTCTCAGAACCTCTGTCTATTATCTTTGTGAAATCATGAAGGATGGGTGAAGTGCTGGACGACTGGAGGAGGGCTAATGTAGTCCCTATCTTCAAAATGGGTAAAAAGGAGGTACCTGGGAGCTACAGACCAGTTAGTCAGACTTCTTTCCCTGGGAAATTTTTTGGAGCAGCTTATAAAGAAGTCAATCTGTAATCACTTTGAAAAGAATGAAGTGATTACTAGAAGCCATCATGAATTTGTCAAGAACCACATTGATCTGATATCATCTGATCCGAACTAATCTGATCTCATTCTTTGATTGAGTAACCTCCCTTGTGGATTGTGGAAATACTGTGGACATAACATATCTTGACTTCAGCAATGCTTTTGACAAAGTGCCCCATGACATTCTGGTTTACAAACTAGCAAAAAGTGGGTTAGATGGATCCACTATTACGTGGATCCACTGTTGCCTACAGAATCGGACTCAAAGAGAAATAATAATGATAATAATACATTTTATTTCTTACCCGCCTCTCCCTCTGGATCAAGGCAGGGAACAACATTAAAAACAACAATGCAATACATAAAACTAGTTAAAAGCTTTAACTCCGAGAGGCCTGCATCTTCTTCATCTGCACGTCCGGGAAGGAGAGTCCACAGCCTCGTGTAAGTCAGGTTCCTCCTCAGAAGAAGACTCCTCAGGAAAGGCCATGACAAGGGTCTCATGCCTACCTTGCTGCCAACCTAAAATGCTGTCCATCTATCAATGCTGCCCAATTTGTAACACCCCCCCCCAAGTCTTCGGCTTCCCAACCTCATGTTTTTGTTAGTCGTTTTTATGCTCTTCATGATTTTAATTTTTGTGAACCACCCAAAGAGCTTTGGTTATTGGGCGGTATAAAACTGAAATAAATAAATAAATGAATGAATGAATGTTTTCCCCTTAAGGCTAATTGGGGAAATATCTGTTTTGTTGACATTCCCTCTCCCTTGGAGAAAGCCATGTGCATAGCTGGTGCAGCTTCAGCCATCTTCATGTAGACTGAAACATGCTGATATTTCAGGGATTATATTATTATCATATACCAGTGCAAATCTCCAGTCCCCATGGGGACTTCCTTGCTCCCAATTAACTGTGCTTAGGATTGCAGCCTTGCTCTGTTTAATGATGAACAATCAATCACTCGCCTTCATTTGATGATATGGATGATTATTTCTGGCTTCTCCCCACATAAAGTTGGAAATGTCTTCTGTTCCTGCATGGTAATGGTGAAGACTACATATTGTTTTTAAGACAAAATATCAAGCAAGCTGATTTAATTTTTTTTTTAAAAAAATATAATCATGATGATTTCCATGTGCAACTTCATTTTTATTTCTTGTCCTACTTTTCCAATTGGAAACTCTGTCTCTTTAATTTTTTTACGAACATCAGTCAAGTTGTGGCAGGACAATGGATTGGGGCTATGACTCCTTCCCTTTCCCCAATCTCTCCCCCCCCCCAGTGGTTCTTTGCTCCTATGGGAATAACATATATGTACATGTATGCTCTTAATGATATTTTCACACACCTATTGTGTGGTGGGGCTAATGTCTTCTGGAGGGATTCGGGTTGGGAAGGCTGCAGGCTGTACCAAGGAATTTATTTGATGAACAGGGTCCCCTCCCCCATCTTTGAAAGGCACAGAGTAAGAAATGCTTAGTTTTGTAATTGTCAACCTGCTCTCAGGTAGGGGAAAGTCCAACCCACTTTCCTGTATGGGGAGGCTCAGAAGTAAAAGACGAACAAGTAAGTTGAAAGTAGTATCTTTTATTGGCTTACCAGTTCCATTATTCACTGAAATTCATATACGTTCAGGGTTTTTTGGATGATCTGAAGCATGGTTGAAGAGGTAAGTACTCTCTTGTAAAAACACTGGCTACAATATTTGCAAATACATCTTGTCATCCTCTAATAAGGCTCCCCAGACATGGATTAAGAGGTAAGTATAGGCTTGTCAAGACACACTGGCTGGAATGTTTGCGACAACATCTCCTCACCCTCTCCCTCACCTCACCCTCTACACATCCTCCTCCCCTTGTTCTCTCCTTCTTTAGCTCTCCTTCTGCCTCCTGCAATGTTGGGTTGTTCAATGGCTCTCTGCTCCAGGAAAGCCCTGTCTGATCTTCCCCAGGTAGCTGCAATCATGGTTCAAGCCAAATTCTGGGCCAGCCGGCAAGTGAGTGCTGAGGATTGTGTTTGCCTTGACCGAATGCCTACTAAGGCCAGGAGAGATGGGGGACGCATTGGTGAGCCCTGCCAGCTCACTCCAGTCATACACAGAAATAATTCAGTACTGAGCATTTGTGCATAAACAGCAAATTCAGGGTGGTTTTTTTTTCATAACTGAAAAGTAAGGAGGGAGAAATTTACGGTAATTAGTAAGCCATTTTAAATGCATTTATCTGTTTACGATGAGCTACTGTGAGGAACAGCACAGATTTTATAAGGCGGGGGTTGGAATGTGAGCCCCATGACAGGATCTTGACTGAGTTTTTTCACTCCTTCTGGCAGCTGAAACCTGAATGCCCTCAGCAGTTTGATCAAGAAGATGAAGAGCTCGATTCTCGCCAGCTGCTCCGCCAAACACACCCGAGTCCCTGTGGAGGACATAAGGGAAAAGCAATGAGTGAGTAATATGTCCTAATCAGGAACTAGGTGTGAATCTGTGAAAGGAACATGTGTTGGTACCCTCTTCCCCACCCTACACCCTCAAACGCTAAAATGCTTGAAATGGGGCACTACTCTGGAAGGAGGGCAGAAGGAGAGAATGTGGAATAGTGTGGTGTAGTGGTTATAGTGATTGACTAGGATTTGGGAGATCCAGGTTCTAATCACCACTCAGCCATGTAGCTGACCAGGTGACTTTGGGCCAGTTTCTGACTCTCAGCCTCACCTACCTCACAGGGCTGTTTTGAGAATAAAAAGTAGAAGAGGAGGATTAGGTAAGCCTGCCTTAGCTCCTGGCAAGAAAAAAAGGTAGGATATAAAGTAATAATAAATAAATACGATTAAGCCTGCTGAATATTTCCAGTAGCTATGATTAAGCCTGCTGAATATTTCCGGTATATCCAGTTTGAGAGGAGCAAAACTGAAGGGCAATGGGCGTCACCTAGACATTATGTAGAGGAAAAGCAGGGAAGAAAAAGCTGATAGTGCAGCGCTCAGATCTGAATTCTGCCCTGAAGCCAGAACAGGACACAGTGGATTAACCACCCCATGTAGGGTAGCTCAATATCTGATGAAAAGAAGTGGGATGGTTTTGGGCTTGCCTGAAATGAAGTCAGATGGCGTCTCCTGGGAACAACTCAGTAAATATGTGTACAAATCACAAGCAGGTTCAGATTTCTGCATTTACCTGCTCCGAATGGCAGAAATTCTTTTCTAGTCACAAAATTTCCATCCTTGTCCAAAAAATGATTTGGGTTGAACTCTTTGGGGGTCTCCCATTGCTTAGGATCCAGAAGAACAGAGCGCAGGTCTGGAATAACAAGGGTCCCCTGCAAGAAAGGAATAACGGACTGGGAATGTATCGAGAAGAGCGGCTTTCAGGATTGGTCCCCACTTTCCCAGTGCTAAGCAATGCGACCACACATACTTTCCTCAGAACTGAGGACTCCCTCGGGACTGGTCCTCTGAGGGGCTGTTTGAGGCATAGCTAGATGGGGTGATATCCCGGGGATCATCCCAGGATCATCCTTGTACGCCCACATGACACGCAGGGAATCCCGGGAGCAGGGAGGGATAATCCCTCCCTTTCTCCGTGATATCACCCTACTCCTTTTTCTTGGTTTTTCCATGGTCTCGGGATGATCCCAAGAACGTGGAAAGTGTGGCCCACCGTCCCGGTTTGTCTGGGCTCCTTGCAAATAACTGCAAGTTGCTGGGAGCCGGTCACGGGGCACAGAGCTCCTATTTATTTATTTGTTTGAGCATTTATATCCCACCCTATATCACAAGGACCTCAAGGTGGCCTACAGATAAAATCACACATATAAATTAGAATAAATATACAATTCTAAAACAAATCAAACCATTAATACGTTAAAACCAATATGAAATTTTAAAACAGTTAAATCCAACTAAAACAAGACAGTGTGCAGGCTGGTGGATTTAGCCATCAAAGGCTCTGTTAAAGGCCAGAGCTGTTGCTTTGAGGTTTTATGTTTAACGGGGTGCAGTTGGGGGGTGGGGGGAAGAAAGACTTCCGGCATAGCAGCATTTTCCTGCCCCGGGGAAGCACATCTGTACTTCAAATGCTTTCCGCGCCCACCTTGAATATAATCAGAATGTCCCTTTCCTGTTCGCAACCTGCACAGGGCAGGGGAAGAACTGGGAGGAGGTGTTTCAGTTCATCCCTAAATATCATGTGCTCTTCAATAACAATGTGGATGTGTCTATCTGTCTGTCTGTTTGTCCGACATGCCACAGCACCATGATTGTGAAACTTTTTCACCTGAAACTTCTCACGAGTATTAAGGGATCCCTAGGGATGTGTGCAGCTTGTTTTAAAACTGCATTAATTTAAATTGTTGCATTGTTGCTTGGCTTTATTTGCGTGGTTTATTTGCGTGGTTTATTTTAACACAATATTTTAAAACTTTTAAAGTTGTATATTGTATTTCACTGTGTTCTATTTCACGTTTTTAATGGTTGTAAAGCACTCAAAGAGCTCCAGCTATTGGGAAGTATAAAAGTGAAATAAATAAATCCATTAAAGTGCATTCATCTGCAGCCGTCATTATATTCTGTACCTTGGGAAGGAGAAAACCACCCAGCTTCACGTCCTCTGAACATTGTCTTGGGGCTCCAAAAAAGAAGGCATAGTTTGATCGCTGTATCTCATGAATCACAGCATTAGTGTAGGGGACTTTCTTTAGATCTTGATAGGAGATGGATTGAGAAGAAGCGAAAACATCTTCTATCTCCTTGTGGACTTTATCTGAAGAAAATGACGGAAATAGAAGCTTTATTTTGAATGTTACTTTTTATTTCTGAAAGCTTAAGTAACCATTGGCAGCTATTTATTCTACATGAAATCATTTCATATAAACCTCAAAAAACATCATTTTGTTACGTTTATATCCCAACTCTTCTCCAAGGAGCTCAAGCCCGCCATAGATGGTTGTCCCCTATCATTAATCATCCTAGGTAGGGCTGTGCTCCGCTTTGCTTAAGGTTGTAGAAGTGGCATCGGAGCGGCCTGATTTGCCTCCGGTAAAGGTGGAAGAGGTGCGAGTCAAGGGCGTAACGGAGCGACACAGAATGGGAGCTGATTTGCTGAGTGGTCCGCTTGTTATCGGCACTCCGCCCGCCATTTTGGATTTTCCTCATAGGATTACATTGGCTTTTTTTTTTTTAAAAAAAAAAGATAGATCCCTGAAACTTACTGTGCATAGACATTGATGATTGGGTGTCATTTGTGTCAGATTTTCAGAAGTTTTTGTCATGCGGTTTGCTTGCTATAATTTTTATAGAATGGCTAAAATGGGAGGGGGGAGCGCTTTTTCCACCTTGATGATTGACAGATTCAACGCCTAATCATGATAAATGATCACCTGATGTGAAGTGTCCTCCAATCCCAATGTTGGAGGGGGGAATAAGCAAAACGGGTACTTAGTAACTTGGGATACTAGTAGTAACTTTGATTTCTTTGTCTTTCAATTAGACTTTTTTCAGTGTTTTGAAGCAGTAAACTTACACAACCTTAAATCATATACTAAGTAACAGATAGGCAACACACCACTGCAAGGTGCCTACCATAACCTTGGGGAACAACTGAATAGATGTGGTGCAAGGGGATGATGTCCATATAGTTCCAAATCCATTTTTCAAGTGTGGAAGAAGATTCATATTAGGTTGATGATCTCTACTCCCCAATTCATGGCATCTTGGGATTTCCTTTGAAATGGCCCCATTGAGCTGTCTGCAGATTTAAGCCCCGCCAAAAATCAGGGGATGATGGGATTGCCTTGTACCTTGGCATGATTGTGGGTCTAGATGGCATCTGTGAGTGTGCCCACTTCCCTTTTTTTTATCTGTCCAAATGTCAAAGAACAGTCCACGTCTGCAAATGGGGTGCCCGATTTTCATAAATTCCCCAAAACTCAGGGGATGATGGGACTGCCTTGAGTCTTGGCGTGCATGTATATCCCTGGATAAGCTGTTATGGTGGTGAGTTTGAGTTTTCTAACGTGCAAATTGACGGAGCTATCGAAAGGGGTGTGAATGGGGTGTTGGATTTTCATAAATTCCCCAAAAATCAGGGGATGATGGGACTGCCTTGAGTCTGGGCATGCATGTGTATCCCTGGATAAGCTGTCATGGTGGTGAGTTTGAGGTTTCTAACGTGAAAATTGACGGAGCTATGGAAAGGTGTGTGAATGGGGTGCCCAATTTTCATAAATTCCCCAAAAATTAGTGGGCGATGGGATTGCCTTGAGTCTTGGCGTGCATGTGTATCCCTGGATAAGCTGTCATGGCGGTGAGTTTGAGGTTTCTAACATGCAAATTGACGGAGCTATCGAAAGGGGTGTGAATGGGGTGTTGGATTTTCATAAATTCCCCAAAACTCAGGGGACAATGCGACTGCCTTGAGTCTTGGCATGCCTGTGTATCCCTGGATAAGCTGTCATGGTGGTGAGTTTGAGGTTTCTAACATGGAAATTGACGGAGCTATCGAAAGGGGTGTGAATGGGTGTTGGATTTTCATAAATTCCCCAAAACTCAGGGAATGATGGGACTGCCTTGAGTCTTGGCGTGCATGTGTATCCCTGGATAAGCTGTCATGGTGGTGAGTTTGAGGTTTCTAACGTGCAAATTGACGGAGCTATCGAAAGGGGTGTGAATGGGGTGTTGGATTTTCATAAATTCTCCAAAAATCAGGGGATGATGGGACTGCCTTGAGTCTTGGCATGCATGTGTATCCCTGGATAAGCTGTCATGGTGGTGAGTTTCAGGTTTCTAACATGCAAATTGACAGAGCTATCGAAAGGGTCGTGAATGGGGTGTTGGATTTTCATAAATTCCCCAAAAATCAGGGGATGATGGGATTGCCTTGAGTCTTGGTGTGCGTGTGTATACCTCCATGAGGTGTCATGATGCCAAACTTGAGGTTTTTAACTTTCACAGAAAAAAGTTGTATACTTTTTTAGCTTAATGCAAGCCTATGGGGAAAAAATAAAAGGAGCTCCGATCCGGATCCAGAGCTCCGCAGCAGAGCGGAGCGGACATAGGCAGACCGGGGGCGGAGCGAAGCGGCCCGATCTGCAAATCGCAAATCTGGAAGAGAAGTGGAGCGGGGGGTCCGTGCACACCCCTAGTTATCTCCCATTTGGACTTTTGTAATCTTCTCTTGTCTGGTCTTCTTTCTGTTCATCTTTCCGCTTTGGTCTCTCTTCACCATTCCGCAGCCAAGATTATTTTCTTGGCTCGTCACTTTGACCATGTTTCTTGGCTTCCGATTTCTTATAGAATTCAATATAAGCTTCTTTTGCTGACATTTAAAGCATGCCATGGTCTTGCGCCTTCTTATCTCTCCACTCTCATTTCACTCTACCCCTCGTATCCTCCATTCTTCAAATACTATGTTGCTCTCCCGCCCAGGAGTTTCTATCTCTCTTGCCCGGCTTTGCCCATTCTCTTTAGCTGCCCCGTTTGCTTGGAATGCTCTTCCAGAGAATCTACGAACTACGAGTTCCATCTTAGATTTTAAACGCATTTGAAAACTCATCTGTTTTCTATAGCTTTTGGTATTTTAGCCTGATTTTACTGTTCTCATTACTATGATTATTCCCTTATTTTGTGTGTGTGTAACCCCTTCCCCCTTTATATGTTTTAATGTGATTTTAGACTGTAAGCCTCTAGGCAGGGTATTGCTGTTTTATTTGAATATTCTGTATAGCACCAAGTACATTGTTGGTGCTATAATAATAATAATAATAATAATAATAATAATAATAATAATAATAGTGCCATGAGGTAGCAGGGTGGAGAGGTGCAAAACGTTCCATGAGCCACCTAAGCATGTATCAACCATGTCTGTTCCTCCTAGATCCCAGTTTTATTGCACATTTGTCATTTTGCTATTACTCATTTCATAGTCATTCAACAGCTGTTTCATTTTTTCTTGTTTATTTTAATTCTGTCAAGTTGTCATTCTTGGTTATATGTGGCAGAAACTGATCCTGTTTAGACAACATGCTTAGCCAGGGTGGTTAAGCATCTTGGGCTAAACATGATGGCTTAGCATGTCATGTGAACCATTCCTAACTATGGTGTCTACATAATTTTGGTTTAAACATGCCCACTAACCATTGGTGCAAAAGGGTTAGTAACCTAACCGTAGCTTAGCATGTTGTCTGAACAGGCCACTAGACATCTTTCCCTAATCTGGACATGCTGGCTAGTGTTGATGGGAGTTGTAGTTCAACACATCTGCGGGGCGCCAAGTCAGGGACGGCTAAACTAGGGAAATGGTTGTGAAAAAGAAATATCTTGCATCAGAGGTAAATCCAACAGGGGGCGTCTGCACGACGCTCCTTTCACTGCTGTTTCCCCTCAAAAATCTGTAACATCACAGTGTGACAAACACTGCAATGTCTGGGCAGGAATGAATGAACATCCTGCCCCGAAACTTCCTAGGATCAGTTACAGGGCCGTAATGAGCAGCAAATAGTGACTAATGATGGGGCTCTGAAAGTAATTAATTTTTCTTTCCGCTCAACTCTGTAGCAGTGAAAGGATGTCTCTGTGCACCTATAAAGCTTCAAAACAACAGGCACTCGCCTTCAATCGTGGGTAGCCATATTTAGCCCTCTGCTCCCACCTCGCCCCTGCTCCACGCAACTTTCCCTTCGGTCAATCAGCACTTCTTCGACCAGTCTGTGCTGAATTCAACTGAGGTCACACGGACTCCAAAACTGCTCTGAATCCTCAACGATGGGAAAATCCATCACAAAATGTGTTCTGGGGAAAAAAAGATTTGGGGCAAGAAATGCCGCACTAGCTATAAGAGGTCTGTTTGTCATTTGCCACGATCGACTTGGGGCTGTGGTAGAACCCGGGTAAAAGCTCTGTATAGATACCCCACAGGTTATTTCAGTCTCCTTGGGTCTTCTAAAACTCTGATCATGAACTCTTTTACTTATAAGTAAGTTTCATTTTTTCACAGAACATTCTAGGAGGTACTGATGGAGATAAGGCAAAATGTGAAGTTTAAAAGCATCCTCATAGTGTTTGAAAGGTATGAAGCCTCAGGGGGAGAATCCTATTCATGTTTAGTCTGGAAAAAGAAGTCCTACATCTTCCAGCATTCCCCAGCAAGCAAGGTGCTGGCAGATGTAAGACTTTTCTTTCAGTCTAAACATGTATAGGATTGTGCCCTAAAAGAATGACATGATTGGGATCAAGAGTGTCCCTTGCTCCCATGGGACAGATGTCTCTTACCTTGGATATCTGGATGATTTGTCAGGAGGACAAGTGCCCATCTCAGAGTAGTGGCGGTTGACTCCGTTCCTGCGACAAAGAAGTCTTGAATAGAATAAGCCAAGTTCTCTTCGTCAAAGGTAGAGTTGGGGTCATTCTTGTTCTGATGTTGAAATTTAATTTACAATGTATTATTTATTTATTTATTGCATTTTTATACTGCCCAATAGCTGACGCTCCCTGGGCAGTTCACAAATATTAAAACCATTCAAAGTATAAAATGAACAGTATAAAAACATGATATAAAATACAACACAAAAGCGCAACCAGGATAAAACCAACAGCAGTGCAGAAATACAAATTTAAAATACAAATTTAAATCAGCTAGGGTGACCACATGACCAGATTTGCCCGGGTTTTTGATGGCAAATCCGGGAGGGGGAGGGGAAATCCGGATTTTTTGCAAAGAGCAGCTCTAATGGGAATTAACAAAAATGCTTATAACTCCATCATTTTTTAAGGTAAAGACATGAAACTTGGCACAATGGTAGCTCTTAGGAAGGGCTTTAGTCATACCAAATTTGAAACAGATCCGTTCATCCATTGATTTTTTAGGAATTTTTTTAAAATTCAGGTTTTAAAATTATTATTTTTAAAATCGTCATTTTTAAAGATAAAGAGATGAAACTTTGTACCATGATAGGATTTAGGTAGAGCTTTAGCCACACCAAATTGGAAACAAATCTGTTCATCCATTGATTTTTTTGATTTTTTTTAAAAAATGAGGTTTTAAAATTATTATTTTTAAACTGTCATTTTTAAAGATAAAGAGCTAAAAGTTGGCACCATGATAGCTTTTAGGTAGAGCTTTAGCCATACCAAATTTGAAACAGATCTGGGGGCAGTAGCAAACCCTGTTAACAACAACAGCAGCTTGCAATGAGTGAAGATAGTCAGAAAAGACATTTGACCTAAGGGGAGAATGTAACACACAGAGTATAACAAAAGCTTCAAAGTACAGCAAAACCTACAAAAGTAGGAGTGAGTGAAATTAATTTCAGATACATTGAATCTCTCACTTGTTCTTTATTTCAGTGATTTTAACATTAAGATGTTATGTGTGCTGTAAAATCAGACATGTGACCAAGGCTATGTTCGGGTGGGCATGCCCCCTTGGTACTGGACACGCCCCCTTGGGGGTGACCATGTTATCCTCCTTTTTGGTTTCCAAAATATGGTCACCCTAAAAACAGCAAAGTTAAAATTGAATTTATAAACTGTTCAAATATTGAGAGAATAAAAAGGTCTTCACCTGGCATCAGAAAGAATATAGTGTAGGTGCCAGGTGAACCTCCTTAGGGAGCTCATTCCACAGCCAGGGTGCCACAGCAGAGAAGGCCCTGCCTCACTTCCTTTGGCAGGGACTCACAGAGAAGTGAGGATGACCTCAGGGTCTGTGGAGGTACATATGGGAGGAGGCGTTCCTTCAGATAGCCTGGCCCCAAGCCGTTTAGGGCTTTAAATATTCATACCAGCACTTTGAATTGGGCCCGGACCTGGACTGGCAGACAGTGAAGTTGGAAAAGGCCTGGCATGATGTGGTCTCATTAGCCAGTCCCTGTTAATAAATGTGCTGCCCTGTTTTGTACCAGTTGTACCAGTTTCCAGACCGTTTTCAAAGGCAGGCCTTCAGCACTTCCTTACTTTCTGTGTCAACTTTTACTATCCAAGGAGCAAATCATGTCTCATAGTTGAATGTTGTGAGATGCACGCACTCATGTGCAGATTGCATCTTCTACTGCCTGTGAGGATGTCTGGATTAGGGTTATACTTGATGAAAAATTATTATTACATATATCACTAGGACCTCAAGGTGGCGTACAGATAAAATCATACAAACAATATAAAACAATAAATATACGCAGCTAAAAACAAATTAAACCATTAATCAAGCTAAAATCAGTATAGAATTTAAAAGCAGTAAAACCAATTAAATCAGTTAAAACAATATGCAAGCTCGATGAATTTAACCATTGTTAAAAAAACATGTCTTAACTTGGCGTTGAAATGAAGCCAGCGCCTGTGCTAGTTGGGCCTCCATGGGGAGGGCATTCCACAGCGCGGGTGCAATGACAGAGAAAGCCCTCTCCCATGCCCCACCATAGCGTATGTCTCGTGTTGGTGGGGTGCGGAGGAAGGCTCCTCCAAGAGATCTCAATTCTCAGGTAAGCTTATATAGGGAAAGGCGCTCCCTCAAGTATCGAGGTCCCAAGTTGTTTAGGACTTTAAATGTCATTTCCGACACCTTGAATTCCGACTGGAAGTGTATAGGCAGCCAGTGCAATTCTTTTAAGACCAGTGTTATGTGGTCTTTGTAAGATGTGTTGCATTTTTCACTAGCTGTGACTTCCGAGTTATCTTCAAGGGCAGTCCCACATAGAGTGCATTGCAGTAGTCTAATCGGGAAGTTACCAGTGCATGCACTACTGTGGCTAGGTTAACTAATGCCCTGTAAGTAATAATTAATGCCCTCTATTTCATATTCCTGATGCTCAACAACAGCCTTTCCCCCCATCCTTAGTAATCCTGGTTGTGAGCTCTGTAGAGTGTTTAAAGGTACCAGGATTAACCAATACACTTTATCCATTGACTATGCATCCTATGTGTGCAGTCAAGGTTCTAATCTGCATTTGTGACAGTGAGTATGGAAGTACCTCTATGCAGCTGTGCAAGAGTAGCTGTGACACTGCATGATTTGGGGAGCGATATTGGTATTTACATCGAAGATCAGCTATTCTGGATTAGGTGCTCTTTCACACTTCACCCTTTCATTCAGCAAAAGCATTGTGTAAAAAGCAGACACTTACTTTCTCCATCTGAAGTAGATAGAAATCCATGAAATCCTGTGGCTCATGAAAGGACAGTTGCTCCTTATGCTTTTTTATCTCCTCCTTTGCATATGAAAGCACCAGATGTGAGACAGTTATTACCTTTTTGTGAGGCCCTGGAAGATGTTTCAGTATTGATGGGAACATTTCATACAGCTAAAAGGAAAACAAAATCAGAATCCTGTCATCATCAAGGAGGACGTTGGGTAGCACAACCCCACTCTCAACCAGCCCCTTTGGATCAGCACTTCAGCTTCACTCTCTGGATTATTCTTGATGGCTTAATTATTAATTTGGTTCTCATTTGGTGAAAATCTGGATTTAGCATCTTCTTCTGAATACTGCAATTACTGGATTTTTGTGAACCGCCCAGAGAGCTTCGGCTATTGGGCAGTATAAAAATGTAATAAAATAAATAAATAAAATTCTGGCCAGAGGATTCAAGGCACCACTGATATGTATTTGGTGTGTGTGTGTGTGTGTGTGTGTGTGTGCTTTAGTAGGCAACACTCTTTTTTCCCTCATTAAGTTGCCAGAGATCATAACCTCAACACAGGTACCACAAACTACTAGTGGTGCTACTTAGGTGATTAGTTCTCCTCCATTTGAAATGGTTTCCCTCCTTCATACTTAGGCCATAGCTAGACAGGGCTTTACCCTGGGGCGAAGGAAACCTGGATCCCCATGACAAACAGGGGATCCCGGTTTCAGGGAGGGATGACCCTTCCCTTGCACCGGAATATGGCCCTACACTTTGGGCTACTTTTTCTGGGGTCCTGGGCTGATCCTGAGACCACGGAACGTGTGGGCGGGTGTCATGGTTTGTCCCGGCTCCTTGCACTTACGATGAGCTTGGAGCCGCACATGGGTGTTTCCCTTCCTCTTTAAAAACATAGAACAAAATGGCGGGCACAACGTCCTCTCCTTCTGAGGTCATTGCGTGCTGCATGTAAACAGAGGTGGAGATCTCACGATAAAAATATCTTGAGATCTTCACCCCTCCATTGCACTAGACTGGTAGGTCTAGCTAAGGCCCCAGAGATGTGAAGGCCCCAGTGAAATATATATATATATATATATATATATATATATATATATATATTAAAAAACAAACCACACACCGCAGTTTGTTCCCTGAGCACCTTGAATTTCCTGGCAGAATTGAAGCGTCCGATTATGACCTATATAGCCCTGTATGGTTTGGGACCAGGCTACTGGAAAGACCGCCTTTTCCCAATCCAGGCTGCCCAATTCTTAAGTTCTTCTGGAGAGGTCCTTTCTTTGAGACCACAACCTTCAGAGTCATGTTTGGTGGCAACCTGAGGAACAGCCTTTCCGCTGGCCACTCCCAACCTCTGGAACTCCCTCCGAAGAAAGGCTGGGTTCTTCTGTTTATTTATTTATTACATTTCTATACCACCCAATAGCCGGAGTTCTCTGGGCAGTTCACCTTCTGTCCTTCCGTTCTTGTAAAAACATTAGGTACAAATCGAATAAAAATATTTTTTCCTGGGAAATTCAATAGTAATTCTATTTATTTTGATGCTTTAGCATCAATTTGTTCCTGATCTTTTTGAACCACTTTGAATACTTCAAAAAAAAGCAAGTTAGAAATATAGTACATAAATGAATGCCCATGGCTAAACATGTTTGGATTTGACAGCCTTATAAGCCCCTTCCAACTCTACTATTCTATGATTCTATGATTGAGGATTCAGATCTCCAAAGAGCTCTGTGTGATATACGTGGTCTCCTCACAACTTTTATCTTTACAGTAGAAATAGGTTATATGTTAGACAGGAAAGGACCCCATCTGAGGGTGGTATTGAAGACCTCTGGTCTCACTCACTCCAACAGTCTAACCACAGTTGTGAAGTTTTTCAAGAATGTTGTGAGGGAAGATAGATCAAAGACAGAGGCCTGTCTCAGTTAGAGAGAAAAAGGATACTCACGACATGAAATATGCCGCCTACAAATTTTATAGCACTATTAACAGCTTCAATCAATTTCTGGAATTTTTCATCTTCAAGAGAATACCGGTGTCCAAAGGTCACAGCACATATCACGTTGGCGACTGCATTAGTGATGGGCAAGGAAGGATCAAGTGGCTGACCTGAAAAGTAAGGTTTATTTATTTATTTACAAAATGAGTATACTGCTCCATATATCTAACAAATTCCAGAGGAGTGAACATAAGAATTAAAACAGTAAAAGACACAAAATTTAAGCACCATTACAATTATCTATCTGCCTGTATATCTATCTCAACAGAATGCCAGAGCCTTGGAGCAGCCACTGAGAAGGCCCTCTCCTGCGTACCCATCCGGCGTGCCTGAGATGATGGTGGGACTGAGAGAAAGGCCTCCCCTGAAGATCTCAGAGCACAGGCACACTCACATGGGAGAATACTGTCTTTCAAATAACCGAGCTGTATAGAGGTTTATAGATCATGACCAGCACTTTGAATTGTGCCCGGAAACAGACTGGAAGCCAGTGGAGCTGTTTTAACAGGGGAGTTTTATGTTCCCTGTAAACAGCCCCATCAACAATCTGGCTGCAGCTCTTTGAACCAGCTGGATTATTATTATTATTTATTTATATAGCACCATCAGTGTACATGGTGCTGTACAGAGTAAAACAATAAATAGCAAGACCCTGCCGCAAAGGCTTACATTCTAATAAAATCATAATAAAAAAATAAGGAGGGGAAGAGAATGCACCAAATAGGCAGTATAAAAGTCAGAACAAAATCAAGTTTTAAAAGCTTTAGGAAAAAGAAAAGTTTTTAGCTGAGCTTTAAAAGCTGTGATTGAACTTGTAGTTCTCAAATGTTCTGGAAGAGCGTTCGAGGCTTAAGGGGCAGCCGAAGAAAATGGACGAAGCCGAGCAAGGGAAGTAGAGACCCTTGGGCAGGTGAGAAACATGGCATCAGAGGAGCGAAGAGCAGGAGCGGGGCAATAGTGTGAGATGAGAGAGGAGAGATAGGAAGGAGCTAGACCGTGAAAAGCTTTGTAGGTCAACAGGAGAAGTTTATATTGGATTCTGAAGTGAATTGGAAGCCAGTGAAGAGATTTCAGAAGTGGAGTAACATGGTCAGAGCAGCGAGCCAAGAAGATAATCTTAGCAGCAGAGTGGTGAACAGAAACCAACGGACTGATGTGAGAAGAAGGAAGGCCAGTGAGAAGAAGGTTGCAGTAGTCCAACCGAGAAATAACCAATGCATGAACAAGAGTCTTGGCAGAAGAGACAGACAAAAATGATTGAATCCTGGCAATATTATACAGGAAAAAACGACAGGATTTAGCTACTGTCTCAATATGAGGAATAAAGGAGAGCGAGGAATCAAATATAAAGCCAAGACTACGAGCTTCCTTGACTGGAGTAAGTGTAACATTATTGA
The DNA here is from genome assembly GCF_023053635.1 of Elgaria multicarinata webbii. Classification (NCBI taxonomy): domain Eukaryota; kingdom Metazoa; phylum Chordata; class Lepidosauria; order Squamata; family Anguidae; genus Elgaria; species Elgaria multicarinata. The sequence goes on along the minus strand of NC_086178.1, from coordinate 11,062,027 downwards.
CAGTAAGAGAGAAAGAGAGATGAGGAGAAGGTTTAGGAGGAAAAACAAGCAATTCAGTCTTTGCCATATTAAGTTTCAAATGACGATGAAGCAACCAAGCTGAGATATCTGAAAGACATGCCGAGATACGATCGTGAACATCAGGAGAATGATCCGGAGATGAAAGATATAATTGTGTATCATCGGCATACAGATGATATTGGAGGCCATGAGATTGAATAAGCTTACCCAAGGGCAACATGTATAAAGAAAACAACAACGGGCCAAGCACCGAGCCTTGCGGAACCCCTACTGAAAGGGGAAAAGATGAAGACGAGCTGCCATTAGCCAACACGCTGAAAGAGCGACCCGCTAGATAGGAGGCAAACCAGTTATAGACAGAGCCACAAAATCCGACGTCATGAAGGGAATCTAAAAGAAGATCGTGATCAACCGTGTCAAAGGCTGCAGTTAGATCAAGGAGAATAAGAACGGAATAAAGGCCTTTAGATTTGGCAATAAGAAGATCATTGGTAATCTTAGTAAGGGCTGTTTCAGTGGAATGCAAAGGACGGAATCCAGATTGAAAAGGATCTAGAGCAGAGTTACTAGAAAGAAAATCAAGACAACACGAGTAGACCACATGCTCCAGGATCTTTGAAACAAAAGGCAACAAAGAGACAGGTCGGTAGTTAGACAGAGATAGCCTATCAAGAGTAGGTTTCTTGAGAATAGGAGAGACTGTAGCATGTTTAAAAGCAGAAGGAAATGAACCAGAGGACAAAGAAAAATTAATAATATGAAGCAAGGAAGGGAGGATAGCAGGGATAAGATTAATAAAGACACGAGAAGGAATCGGATCACAAGAGCAAGTGGAAGGCTTTGAAGAGCGCAGTATTGTAGACAGTTCATCAGCTGAGACCGAAGGAAATGCAGAAAAGTTTGCATCACGAACTGACAGTGAGGAACAGGAACTGGAAGAGGAGCAGAGCTGGCCAGATCAGAGCGAATAGTTTGGATTTTAGCATTGAAAAAAGGGACAAAGTTATTAGCAGACAGAGAGGCAGGGAGAGATGGTGGATTAGGCTTCAGAAGAGAATTGAAGGACGCAAAGAGCCGCTGAGGATGCTTAGCATTTGACTGGATCAACATTGAGTAATACTGCTGTTTGGCCAATGAAATAGCAGAAGAGAAAGAGGAGAGAACAAATTTGTAATGGACAAAGTCCGCCCAGTCCCTGGTCCTATGCCAAAGGCGTTCAGCAGCCCGGGAACAAGAGCGAAGGTAGCGGATGAAGGAGGTGAGCCACGGTTGGGGTTGAGAAGGGCGAACTATCCGAGTTGTAGATGGAGCAAGATTATCAAGAGTTGAAGATAAGGAGGAATTAAAGAAGGAGACAGCTGAGTCCAAGGAGACAGCAGAAAAGACAGAAGGAAGAGAGGAGGCTAGAGACTGAGAAAAAGCCTCATAATTGATAGATTGCAAGTCACGACAAGAGCGAGAAGCGGGACGTGAAGGAGGAGGATTATGAGTAATATTGAAAGAAACTAGGTGATGATCTGACAACGGAAAGTGAGCAGTAGAAAAGTCCAAAACAGAGCAATTCCGAGTGAGAACAAGATCCAGACAGTGTCCAAGGGAATGTGTGGGTACATCAGACCAAGGGCCTTGCTAGACCTGCCGGCTTACGCCGGCAGGGAGGCGGGGCCGAGGCGCGCTGAAGTTAGCGCGCCTCCCCCGGGCTACCAGACAGCAGACGCGTAGCGATGTCGCGTCCCTGCCGGCGTCCGCCATTTTTTTTTTATTTTAAAGGGGCCGGGCCCGAAGACGGTGGACAAGGTAAGTGGGTTTTTTTTGTTTTTTTTACAGGGGGGAGGGGGCGAAGGATCACCGGGTGGGTGGCAGGGTGGGTGGCATGGGGGGAGGCCGGGTGCGATCGCGCCGCGCGCCGCCTGAGCTCGGGCAATGCCTGGCATGGGGTGGCATTGCCCGGGTGGCGTGCGGCGGATCGCACCTGGCCTCCCCCCGTGCCACCCACCCTGCCACCCACCCGGTGATCCTTCGCCCCCTCCCCCGCCGATGTGCTCGGTCCGCGCTGTGCCCGGTCCGCAGCTTTTCGTGGCTCCTCGCGAGTAAGCGAGGAGCCGCGAAAAGCCGCGGAACTCTCCACACTTCCCCCAGCCCCGGCCTGAGGCTGGAGCTGGGGAAAAGGCGCGCCATAAGCGACTTCGCTTATGGTGCGTAAGACCAGGCCTCAGCGCGGCCTGTCTCCGGATTCCCCTGTGCGTCATCTGGACGCACAGCAGGGAAGCCGGGACAGAATGCGCGCTAAGGCCTCGTCTAGGAAGGCCCCAAAGCTTAAGATCATAAGAGGAAGATAATGAGAGAAATCGTAGAGCTGCAGCATCTTGAGGGTCATCCACATGAATATTGAAATCACCCAAGATAAGAGTAGGACAGTTATCAGAGAGGAAAAAGGACAGCCACGAATCAGGAGGCTGAAATACCTGAAAGAGGGAGGGGCAGATGCTCAAATTCAAACACACCAACCACAGTTGCCCCAACTGACTCCCAATTGACTCCCAGCCAATTATAAAGCTGGAGTTTTCAAACACTCTTCAAAGGCTGCTCCATGTAGCACGCGTTAAAGTAATCCAAGCAGGATGTAACTAAGGCATGTGTCACTGTGGCCAGGTCCGACATCTTTAGGAACAGGCGCAGATGGTGCACTAGCTTTAACTGTGCAAATGCACTCCTGGAAACCACTGAAATATGGGCATCCAGGCTCTGGGCTGAATCCAGGAGTACACCCAGGTTGCAAACCTGTGTCTTCAGGGGAAGCGTAACCCCATCCAGCACAAGCGGAATCCCGATTCCCTGATTTGCATTTCGACTGATCAGGAGCATGTCTGACATGTCTGGATTAAGCTTCAATTTGTTTGCCCTGATCCAGTCCATTACTGCTGACAGACACAGGTTAGCACCTAAACAGCATCCCTTTTTAAAAAAATAATAATAATTATTTTTATTTTTAAAATTAAAAGTATACAATAATCACAACACATCAACTAATTATCATACAATAATAACCAATAAAGAAAAAAACTGCTAAATACAATAATCTAATAATAATAGTAATAACCATAATCATCATCACCATAATAAAAATGATAATAATAATAAGTGCAACCCACCCCCTGGGACCATTATTCTGCACTCCAAAATTGTAACACATCTTGTGACGGTTTACACCCTTTCCCTTTTCCTAATACAAATTTAACAAATGGTTTCCAAATCTCCTCAAAATCATTCCACTTTAATATTCCTTTCTTAACTTTCATACACCCCGTTAGCCTATCATTAATAGCAATATCCCAGACTTCTTTATACTATTCTTCTATTTTATATTCCCTTTGTTCTTTCCAATTCCTAGCAATTATCAGTCTAGCTGCTGTTAGTAAATTAGTTATTAATTATTTACTATTTTGCATACATTGGACCCCTTCATATATTGATAACAATGCTGTCTTTGGGCCTATTTCTACCTTCCATCCCATTATTTCATTAATTTCTTTAAATACCATTTGTCAAAACTTCTGAATATTTTTACAATCCCACTACGTATGAAAATACGTACCTATTTCCTGACACCCCCTCCAACAATTTACTGAATATTTCTTATCTATCTGGTATAATCTTACCGGTGTTAAATACCACCTCCATACTAATTTGTAGTAATTTTCTTTTATTCTTGTCGACATACTCTTTAATATACGTTGACTCCATATCTTCCCCAACTCTTGACCACTTAACTGTCCTGCCATATCTTGGTTCCATATCATTTTAATATGTTCTTGCTGTTTTTCCATGCTCATTAGTATCTTATACACCGCACTCATTATACCCCTACCAACTAGTTTTTCATTTTTGTTTTCTCTTTGTAAAATCAACCTTTCCGTTTCTGTACACTCTCTACGCTCTATATTTTCCTCTTTCCACTTTTTTGTCCATTGTTCCAATTGTGGTGCCTCCACCCAAGCATTTCTCCTCTCTCTTACTAACTCTTTTATTTTGTCTCTATCCATTTCCTTCATCAAATCTTTTAATTTATTTATTCCCTTTTCCCTTAAATCTTTCTCCAATTCTTTCTTCAAATTCTCTGGGAAATTCCCTATCATCATCACTGGCGTTACGGGTGATATCTTTGGCATTATTTTTTCTTTATATTTGGCCCAAATCTCTATTATATTTGTCATCAGGGGGTTCTCTATTCCCTCCATTTCTTTTTTTAAAAAGTATAAAAAAAATGTTCTCCAACCTATACTTCTTCTCTTGCGTCTCCCATTCTAACCATTCCAAATCCTTATTTCCTATCATCCCCTCTATCACATATCTTAATTGATTTGCAATATAATACCACTTTATATTAGGGAGACCCAATCCTCCCACTTTTGGATAGCCAAGGATACCATGGTCAGTGGTACTGAATGCTGCTGAAAGGTCCAGCAGAACCAACAGGGACACACTCCCCCTGTTCAGTTCCTGGCATAAGTCATCCACCAAGGCGGCCAAAGCTGTTTATATTCCATAACCAGGTCTGAAGCCAGTCTGAAATGGAACTAGATAATCTGTCTCATCCAGGATTCCCTGGAATTGAGAGGTCACCACGCGCACCAGTACTTTGCCCAGAAATGGAATACTAGAAACTGGCCCATGATTATGCAATATGGCGGGGTTCGAAGAGGGCTTTTTCAATGTGGGTTTTACTACTGCCTCCTTCAAGCAGGCCGGCACCCTGCCTTGGCAAAGGGAGGTATTGACCACTTCATTTACCCACTCAACCAGTCCTGTTCTGGCTGCTTTTATGAGCCAGGAAGGGCAAGAATCTAATACACACACCTCTCCAAGGATCCCGTCCACCTCATTGGGATGTACAAATTGAAAAGTATCCAATAATACTGGACAAGCAGGTGCCATAGTTACTTCCACTGGATCTGTATCAACTATAGTGTCCAAGTCAGAGCGGATGGGGCAAAGTGCTGGGCAAATTGTTGACTGTAGGCTGTCAAAAGGTCTGAATTCTTCTCTTGGGGGACTAGTGTGTGAAAGGCTCCATACCACCCCAAACAGCTCTGCTGAGTGGCTAATAGACTAGAGTGACCAGATAAAAAAGAGAGCAGGATTTCTGCAGCTTTAACTGTCGTGATGAAGAGGGAATTTCACCAGGTGCTGCATGAATACAAGTTACAGTTGCTGAAATTCCTTTTTCTATGCAACTGTTAAAGATACAGGAGCCCTGTCCTCCTTTCCACATGGTCATCCTAGGCATGGGACACAATTGAGATCTTTGGCAATTTATTTTTGTGTTAAAAAACAAGTAAAATACACAAGATTCCACTCCACAATGTACAGAGTACACAAAGTTTTCTGTGGACTGGGGACATATACCTGCATCATCATCATCATTGTCATCTATTATTATTATTATTATTATTATTATTATTATTATTATTATTATTATTATTATTTACATTTATATACTGCCCCATAGCTGAAGCTCTCTGGGAGGTTTACAAGGATTAAAACATTGAACATTTAATAAAAGAGATTACAAAATTTTAAACCCGTAAAAACAACCACTTAATATCACATACCCTTTGCACATGCAAAAATCTCCACCAGCTGCTGGGCCTCTTCTTCTATTTGGTGCTCCATGCCTTTCTTCCCCAGACCCAGCTTCCGCATAGTCACTACAGCAAACCGTCTCTGCTGCTTCCAAGTGTGACCGTTTGAAAGTGCAATACCTTATGTCATCAAGAAACAAGGAGATATGATTATGTATAACATTCAAGTAAAAATGGTTAGCTTCTTGAACTAGAAAAGACAACATTTATCATTCATTCAAGAGTTGCCCATTCTTTCAGAACCTAATAACTGCATTGCTGATGAAGAATCAGACTCTGCCAAGCACAAGGTTCAGGTACTGGGACTGGCCACTGCTCTGCACTTAGAAACTGCCTAAGAGGCCCTCATTCTCTTCCATCTGAAACATTTAGGGTTGGTTCTCACAGCATATTTCCCCTAACATTGAGTCTTTTCCCTATATTTTCCCTAATATGGATTCTTGGCTATTTCCCCTAATATGCACTCTTTCCCCTAATACAGAGTTTCAGTTTGTGTGCTAATGGAAGTGAAGTATGCACAGTGTCACCAAAATGCCTCGTCTGGGCAGCTCTACAGATTATAACTGCTGTGGGAAAAACTGTGGTTGTGTTACACTAACAATACCTACAATAGAAACCACAGGAGCAAAGTGTGAGTGTTACCATTTCTTTAATCACCATTGTAAGAGCTTCATCCCATGTACCTGTTTCCCTTGAATTATCCCCTATAGGATAGAGGGCCTCTTAGCGCTAAGCTGTCGCCATTGTTGTTGTTGTTGCTACTGGGCGGCTAGATCCTTTGCATACCAGGAAATGGGTTTAAGGGGGGAAATGTAAAAAAAAAACCCCATAAAAATCCATGGGTGACCCAATCCAATTCAAATTTGGTATGCTTAAAGCTCTCCTTAATATCTATTACTGTGCCAATTTTGATGTCTTTACCTTTAAAGCATACGCAGATGTAAGCATTTGTTTATTTTTTCTTCAAATCCTGCTCCTGCGCCCCAGGGGCTGCTCGGAAAACAACAAATGATACGCTCAAAAACTAGTAGCAAAATATTGCACTTCTTTTGGTTAAGAAGCGCAATTAAAGCAGGATGCATGGGAGTACGTCACAATAAAAGCAGATTACAAGCTAGAAAACTTCAAAGTCCTTTGCACGCATTTCACAGTGATTGCACAGTATAACGCTGGTGTGATAAAACTCTAAATCTATCTCAGAAAGGACTGCCTATACCTGTATGAACCTGCATGTGCCCGGAGAGGTCCTACTTGCAAGCCTACCACTCCCACTGAGAATGACCAAACACAGCTTATTTATTTATTTTATTTATTGCATTTATATCCTGCCTTTTTTCCTCTTCAGGAACCCAAGGCAACATACATAATCCTCCTACTCCTCTCCATTTTATCCTCACAACAACAACAGAGAGCTTCGGCTATTGGGCGGTATAAAAATGTAATAAATAAATAAATAAATAAATAAAACCCTGTGAGATGGGTTGGGCTGAGAATTTGTGAACTGGCCCAAAGTTATGCAGTGGGTTTCATGGCTAAGTGGGGACTAGAACCCAGATCTCCCGACTCCCAGGCCAACAATCTAGCCACTACACCATCATCAAGCCTGCTCTATGGAGTTCTTTCCCACCATCATTTCATCTTCTCAGTGCTGCCCAGAAAAGGCATAAGAACAGAAATCCAGGTGAGGAAATCTTTGTTTTCTTATCATAGTTGTATCTGACTTCCAAGTAAAGGTGGAAATAATAAATCCTTTCAATATTATGATTTCCGTCACAGGAGTAACAAACAGTATAAGTCTAACAAGTAAAACCTGATATCCTTGAGCCATCTGGAGGAACTTCTCTCATCCCCCAACATGACTATATGAATAGCATACGGCATAATTACTTAACTGCCCCTGTGCCATAAACATAAATTGCCCCTATGCCATCAGCATATCTATGCTGTCTCCAAGCTGATGTGCCCTGAGTACAGGCACTTCAAAGCCAGGTTAATGCAAGCCCCTTGTCTAAATCCAACAAACTTTATTAAAGAACTAGCTGTACCCTGCCACGCGTTGCTGTGGCTCAGTCTGGTTAAATTGAAAAGAAAAAAAAGACAAAGCGGATGTTTCTAATATGTTTAATTTCACAATGCTTGTGGATATACAATATTTTTAGTTGTTCCATTGTCTGTGTAGATATAGAGATTGTCTGGTTTGCCGACTCTAGAACACACAACATATAATTGTTCATGTGAGAAGCAATCCACACAATTCTAAAGATTGGCCCTGAGCTTTGTTGATGGTGATTGCAAACGCCAATCGAATTGGGAATTGCAATCTCTTAAACTGAAATGGCATATCTGTTGGAATCATAGGAATGCGAGGAATGAGAACATCTTCACCTTTGAAAGGTCCTGTCAAGATTGTTCCTTCTATGATGTTGCTCAGTAATTTTTTTACTGCAAGCCGCGTGCCATTGCAAAGTTTTGTGAGAGAACATGCAAATAGGAGAAGAGGCAGAGGCAGTGGATTGGCCTACTGTTTGGTTTTTTAAAAAGGATGTTTTTACGGTGAGGAGGTTAGTGGAAACTCCTGGCAGTTACCTTTCTTCAGAACGTGTAACTGTCACAGGTGTGACATCTATATTCACTCAGCCAATTGTGAGAGAACATGCAAATAGGAGAGGAGGCAGAGGCAGTGGATTGGCCTACTGGTTGGCGATGTCACAATGACCTATAAGAGCAAATAGGAGAGAACATGCAAATAGGAGAGAAGGCAGAGGCAGTGGATTGGCCTACTGGTTGGCGATGTCACAATGACCTATAAGAGCAAATAGGAGAGAACATGCAAATAGGATAGGAAGCAGAGGCAGTGGATTGGCCTACTTGGTTTTAAAAAAAGGATGTTTTTACGGTGAGGAGGTTAGTGGAAACTCCTGGCAGTTACCTTTCTTCAGAACGTGTAACTGTCACAGGTGTGACATCTATATTCACTCAGCCAATTGTGAGAGAACATGCAAATAGGAGAGGAGGCAGAGGCAGTGGATTGGCCTACTGGTTGGCGATGTCACAATGACCTATAAGAGCAAATAGGAGAGAACATGCAAATAGGAGAGGAGGCAGAGGCAGTGGATTGGCCTACTGGTTGGCGATGTCACAATGATCAGCAGGACCGGTTTTGAGGAGGCCTATTTCTTCGATTTTAAGACAAACTTTTGTCCCCATATAGAACATAGTTACATAACAACGCTCACGTATTCGAATGCAACGTTGTGTCAAAATTTCAAAGCAATCAGTGAAGAACTTTCGGAGATATAACGTCTGTTTCGAACAAACATTTACATTTTTATTTATATAGATGGTAACTTACATTTCAGAAGAAACTAAAGAGGATGCTGGATGAAAAGGGGTGAGGCCATTAAAAAAGGAGTGTGCTCTGCCAGGTCCTCTAGGGCTCCTGCCTCTTTGCTGACTAGGGCCAGATCTACACTACTGCTTTAAAGCGCTTTATAACAGTTTTGACAATGGTATGGCGTGTGTCCTGGGCCCCAACAGTTGTCAAAACTGTTATAAAGCGCTTTAAAGCAGTAGTGTAGATCCGGCTTAGGTCTAAAATGAGAAAAATCTCCAGCCTAAAGGGAAATCCTTACTAATCCATTCCAAACTGCTAGGTCCCAGCTACAGCAGCCCTGGCTAGCAGATCTTTGATCTCTCTTCTTTAAATAGCTGGGGGCAAAACAGTATATCTTATTGTCTGCCTGCCAACCTGCTTGCCTACCTATCTCTTACCTTCCACACCACTCACCTGCTCTTGCCCACCTTTGTTCCTTTCCCAGAACCACCCATGTGCCTTCAGCCTCCCTGCTCCTTAGGGCATGTCTACACCAGCCCTATATTCCGGGATCATTGCTGTGCATCCAAATGGCACACAGGGCATCCAGGGAGTAGGCAGGGACAATCCCTCCATTTTCCTGGGATAACCCTTAGGTGTAGAAAGGCCTTTAGTCATAACCTTTCCATGCAAACCTTTCAAGCCAGCAAGACTTAGCCTTGAAAACCCTCACCACAATAAAGTCAGACCACCTCTGTTGTCTTTGGGATTTAGGTGATTTGTCAGTGTATCAGACTGTTTGGGAATCTCGGTGCCTAATGCAATGGCAGGTAAATTCAGTGGAATCCCTATTTCCAGAGTTCACCTGCTAATGATATTTACTAGGGATGTGCTCCGCTCCGATTAGGAGCGTAGAAGCAGTAGCGGATTGGCCTGCTCCGCCTTACCCAGAGGCGGAGTAGGAGCGGACCGCGGACCCCCTAGAAGCAAGGCGAAGAGAAGCGACCATTTTTCGGAGCTCCGAGTTCAGTCGGAGCGCTCCGGTCGCCATCTTGAAAACATTTCGCCATAGGATTGCATTGCGGCAAATAATCGCGCATAACTACGTTGTTTTTGAAGCTATCGTTCTGGAAATTCTTGTGCACAGAGAGTCGTGGATGGGGGTCATTTTGAGACCACTCTCACCTCTCTGCGTGCTGTGGTTCACGTGCAATATTTTTTTAAAAATCGGGTCAACCGCGGGGCTCAAACTGCGTTTCGGCTTTTCGCCCATAGGATTGCATTGAGGGAAAGAATCGGGGATAACTGGGGGGGGGTTTAAGCTATCGTTCTGAAAATTCTTGTGCACAGAGAGTCGTGGATGGGGGTCATTTTGAGACCACTCTCAACTTTCTGCATCGTACGGGTCGCGGGCTAGAAGTTTTTTAAAAATAGGGTCAACCGCGGGGCTCCGTTTCGGCTTTTCGCCCATAGGATTGCATTGAGGGAAAGAATCGGGGATAACTGGGGGGGGGTTTAAGCTATCGTTCTGAAAATTCTTGTGCACAGAGAGTCGTGGATGGGGGTCATTTTGAGACCACTCTCAACTTTCTGCGTGCTGTGGTTCACGTGCAATATTTTTTTAAAAATCGGGGTTTGGGTTTTTTTTTTTTATTATTATTATTTTTTTGGAAGCGATGACAGGCACATTCAACTCCCAATCCTGATGAGAATTCATCTCCTCAGAAAGCATCCTCCTCCAATCCCAGCGTTGGAGGGGGGACTAAGGCAGACCCACCCTGAGAACTTTCTGTTTTGTGTCTCTTTGTGGGTTGGCGTTCGTGGAGGGAACACTTACTTAGCTAGTGCTCCTGCTTTGGAGATAGATTAATTTAATATAGGTTTAGTTTGGCGCGTGTGTGTGTTTGTTTGCTTCTTTCTGACTTGTAGCTTAGTTTGCCCTGTGTTTTCCCCTTACTTTGATTTAATATAAACTTTATTTTTGAATTTTGGAGTGTGTGGTTGGGTTGGTTGCCCCCCCCCTTCCCTGTATTAAAGCCTGACTGTTCTGCTTTTGTGAAAGCTTTCTTTTGAAAGCATACACACACTTTTTGTCCCATTTCCCTACATTTATATTCTTAAACATATTTTATTATATTCTTTCACATAGTCCATTAGTATATATTCTCATACATATTATATTAGTATTCATATTTTGTTCTTCTTATAGTAGTGGTTGGTTCTTTTTCCCCCTCCCCTCTCTTAAATCCTGATTGTGTTTCCTTCTATCTTCTATATACCAAATATACCAAAAAAATTGGATTCTCTTTTTCTTCTCTGTGTAACTTCGACGGAGTGGGCTGCTTTTGTCAAGTTCAACAGGCAGCCACAGATTGAGCATTTTGGGGAAAGCATACGCACACCATTTCCCTATTCTTAAACATATTATTATTATATTCTTTGACATAGTCTTAGTAGTCTATTAGTATACATTCTCATACATATTAGTAGTAGTATTCATATTTTGTTCTTCTTATAGTAGTGGTTGTCCCATTTCTTGTCCCATTTCCCTACATTTATTAGTAATATTCTAAAACATATTATTATATTCTTGTAGATATTCTTAGTAGTATATTCTCATACATATTAGTAGTAGTATATTTTATTGTTCTTGTCCCATTTCCCTACATTTAAACATATTATATTCTTCTTATACATATTCTTAGTAGTACCTTATACATAGTATTAGTAGTATTAATATTTTGTTAGTCATCATGAAAAGAGAAAGCAGGCGTGCTGAAAGCAGCAAGGCTCAGTCTGCCAGCAGGGCTTCCTCTCCTCCTGTGAAACTCAAACGGGCAACTCCTTGGCTGACTGCTCCAAAACAGAAGCAGGACAAGCAGCAGGCAGAGCCACTCTCTTCTGCAACTTGTGCCCGGCGTTCTCTTTTTGAGGGTGGGAATGGGAAAAGTGCCCGTTTGCAAGAGGCACGTGGCAGCAGTGCCATTAGAGGAGGAGGAGTATCCCCAACTCCTTCATTCTCCTTTCAGCCCACGAGCCCGCTGATGGACCTAGACGAGGTCCTCAGCACAGTGGAGGGGGGGGAGGAGGAGGAGGCGGTGGGCCTCCAGGATGTGGGGGCTGAGGAGGAGCAGCAGCAGGCCGAGGCTCTCTCCCCAGTCTCATCCCACACCCCTGTTTCTGTGGCAACACCAGAGAGCTCAGGCGGGCAATTGGTGGTGTCACCACAGAAACGAAAGACAAGCATCGTGTGGGACCACTTTGAGTTGGGAGCGGATCCCCGCTTTGCTGTCTGTCGCCACTGCAAACTCAGCCTAAGCAGGGGTTCATCGACAGGGCATTATGGAACCAGCAGCATGAAGATGCATCTTCATAGGCAGCACCAGGCGATCTTGCTGGGGAAAGAGGCGGGCAAGGCGACTGGTTCCAGGGGAAAGCCGAAGGCTGCTGCTGGCACTGCCACTCTAAGCTCTCCATCTCCCATCCCCACAAGGGTTAGGCAGGCAACCCTGCAGGACATGGGGTGGGGGAAGTATTGACCCACAAGATGGCGTTTTCCAATGCCCACCCAGGGTGCTACTGTGTTGGGGCATCTGCCGGGACTGACTCCTCCCCAATACTAGATCTATGACATGTCACTCTGCCTGCCCCTCTGCTAGCCTGTCCTCCTCGGTGACCGACTCGCTGGGATGGTTTGCGTTTGCAATGCGTGACTAACTGCAATGCTGGCTTAGAAACCAGCCATCACTTCCTTGTGCCCCCAGAAATGCCCGCAGCCTGCCTGCCTGCCTGCCCGCCTCCCCCGGGGTGCTGCTGTGGTGGGGCATCTGCCAGGACTGACTCCTCGCCTACTCTGCCTGCCTCTCTGCCCGCCTGGTGCCTGGTTTGCTCCCAATCGTCCTCCTCTGTGCCCCTCAAGGCGTAACTGCTGGCTTAGAAAGAAACAACCAGCCATCTTTGCCTCACTTTGCGCCCACTTATGGGTTGGTTTGCTATGCGTTAGTGCTCAAGCCATCCTTGCGGCACTACAATGCATGCTGCCTGCCTGCTTTCCATTGATGGTGCTATATAAATAAATAATAATAATAATAATAATTCTCCCCTTCCCGCCTTGCAGCGATGGTGTATGTGTCTTGCTTTGACTAAGGGGAGAAGTCCTTCCTGCGCTCACTTAGACTTTATCAAATTCAATAATCCCTTTTTCAAATGTGCCAGAAGATTTAGGGTTATCTCGTGGCATGTTGGGATTGCCTTGGAACTGGCCCCATTGAGCTGTCTGCAATTGCAACTTTAAATCCCTGACATACTGGAGTGTTCAAATTTCAAAAGTTCCCCTAACATCAGGGGATGATGGGATTGCCTTGAAACTTGGTGTCCATGGGGACACATGGGTAAGCTGTCATGGGACCAAAGGATAGGTTTCTAACGTGCAAATTGACGTAGTTGTAGAATGGGACTTGATTTGGGGTGAGTTAAAAAGTTTAAGCCGCGCCAAAAATCAGGGGATGATGGGATTTGCTTGCAACTTGGCGTGCATGTGGACACATGGATAAGCTCTCCTGGTGCCGAGTTTGAGGTTTCTAACATGCAAATTGACGGAGCTATCCCAAGGGGTGTGAATGGGGTGCCCGATTTTCATAAATTCCCCAAAAATCAGGGGATGATGGGATTGCCTTGAAACTTGGCGTGCATGTGGACACGTGGATAAGCTATCATGGTGCTGAGTTTGAGGTTTCTAACGTGCAAATTGACGTAGTTGTAGAATGGGACAATTTGGGGTGAGTTAAGCCATGCCAAAAATCAGGGGATGATGGGATTTGCTTGCAACTTGGCGTGCATGTGGACACATGGATAAGCTCTCCTGGTGCCGAGTTTGAGGTTTCTAACATGCAAATTGACGGAGCTATCCCAAGGGGTGTGAATGGGGTGCCCGATTTTCATAAATTCCCCAAAAATCAGGGGATGATGGGATTGCCTTGAAACTTGGCGTGCATGTGGACACGTGGATAAGCTATCATGGTGCTGAGTTTGAGGTTTCTAACGTGCAAATTGACGGAGCTATCTAAAGGGGTGTGAATTAGGGTTATGGGAGGTGCGTTAGAGGGTAGAGCCGCGCCAAAAATCAGGGGATGATGGGATTTGCTTGCAACTTGGCGTGCATGTGGACACATGGATAAGCTGCCCTGGTGCCGAGTTTGAGGTTTGTAACATGCAAATTGACGGAGCTATCCCAAGGGGTGTGAATGGGGTGCCCGATTTTCAAAAATTCGCCAAAAATCAGGGGATGATGGGATTGCCTTGAAACTTGGCGTGTGTGTGTATACGCCCATGAGGTGTCATGGTGCCAAACGTGAGGTTTCTAACTTCAACGGAAAAAAAGTTGTTTACTTTTTTAGCTTTCAATGCAAGCCTATGGGGGGGCAAAAACGGAGCTCCGGATCCGATCCGGAGCTCCGGGCGGAGCGGAGCGGAAGTGGGCGGAGCGGGGGCGGGGCGGAGCGACCCGCTCCGAAAAATGGCGGATCTGCAAGTGAAGCGGAGCGGGGGGTCCGTGCACACCCCTAATATTTACAGTTGTTTGAAACTTCCACAGAGACAGCACCTGTTCTCTTATTTCCCCCTGCTGGAGAAGAGAGCAGTATGAATCCTTACACTTCACAACTTACCCCTTCCTTTTCCTAAAGATGTATAGAAAGGAGTACTCGGTCGGTCAGACAATTTTTCCGCATGGTCGATTACTCCTTCTTTCACAGCTTCGTATCCTGACAGGAGTACCAACGGTAGATGTCCTAGCCATAAAGTGCAAATGTTTCCATACTGCTTTGCCAACTGCCGTTTGAGTCAAAGTAGAGAACAGAAATGTTGCAATCAAACAATTCAGATTATGTCATCCAAAATATTTGACCAAAACAAAGAGAGAGAGAGACGGAGAGAGAGAGGGAGGGGGAGAGAGAGAGAGAGAGAGAAGTGGATCCCAAGTGCATGTCTGTGCTAAATGTGGTCTGAAAAGTTTGAAGACTACTGGCTTGGAGAGAGTTTATGGGTCTTTGGGCTATTACCAAGCTATTATCTTTATAGCCTAAGCAGAACATTTAGCAAGTGATACGGAATGGTAAGGCACTTATGATCCACACCTAGATGATGACCTAGATGATTCTGTTGCAAGCAGTTACAAAGAGGTAATGCAGAGAAACCTGTTCTGTTTGTTCCTTTTCCAAACAACTTCATGTGAGGCACATGTGAAATCGGAGTGATTGATGAGGGAACTTGCTATTAGAGACCTCGTGTCTTTTGTGTCATCCTTTAAAGATGGCTAGAACAGGGGTCCCCAACATCTTTGGGTTGCTGGGCCCATTTGGAATTTGGAGGAAGTGTCAAGGGTGCTCTCACAGTATGGCTGCCATAGAGTTTTACTCATTCATAAACTGTCTACCATGATGGGTGTGGCCAATCACTAACCACTCATTTCTCAGAAGGGATACTGGAGAGACTAAAAGAAAAGTAACTTGTCCAAGAACCTAAGGACAAAGCAGAGATTGGAGTCTGTGCTCCAAAACACAACACGATTCCTTTGAAGCCAAAGGAAGTATAGCTGGAGTGACCAAATACAAAAGAGGGCAGGGCTCCTGCATAGGATGACCATATGAAAAGGAGGACAGGGCTCCTGTATCTTTAACAGTGGCATAGAAAAGGGAATTTCAGCAGGTGTCATTTGTATATATGGAGAACCTGGTGGAATTTCCTCTTCATCACAACAGTTAAAGGTGCAGGAGCTATACTAGAGTGACCAGAATTAAAAGAGGGCAGGGCTGTGCAGCTTTAACTGTTGTGATGAAGAGGGAATTTCATCATGTGCTGCCCACATGCTAATGACACCTGGCCCCCATCTTTACAGTGCTGCTTTGGTGCCGCGAGGCACTTTGCTGCCACACTTGCATTCCTTCCCGGCTTCTGCAAGGAAAGGAGGGCAGGTGCAAATTTTCCAGCTCTGGAAAAGTAAAACACATAAAAATGGGGAGAGAGGAGAGGAGCTGCACAGGTACAGATAATAAAAATGAAAAACAATGGGGTTGTGGTAGAGGGAACAAGGCAGCCAGAAAGGGACTGGGTGAACCACATCTTCTTCTTCTTCTTGCTGCCCGTTCCTCCCCACTCACCCCCATTTATTTTTATTTTTATTATCTGTATCTGCACAGATACAGATAATAAAATTAAAAAGGGTTGAGGAATGGCCCTGTTTCTCCCCTCCCCGTTTTCATTTTTTTGCTTTTACAGAGGCGCGGACTGTCCATAGCAACCAATCAGGGCGTGGCATGGGCTTTGATGCACAAAAAGTCAGGGTAAGTACCCAACGTTTTTGGAGAGGAGTTTCCAGTGTTTCCCCCTGGATGGCTTCACACTGGCGGCTGCACCATGTAGAAAAACTTCCTGACTGTTAGAGCAGTACGACAATGGAACCAGTTCCCTAGGGAGGTGGTGGGCTCTCCCACACTAGAGGCCTTCAAGAGGCAGCTGGACAACCATCTGTCAGGGATGCTTTAGGGTGGATTCCTGCATTGAGCAGGGGGTTGGACTCGATGGCTTTATAGGCCCCTTCCAACTCCACTATTCTATGATGACATGCCTTTACTGTGAAGCCACCCTGGGGAAAACCCTTTGTGTAGACATGTCCCTGCTGAAATTCCCTTTTATCTACAACTGTAAAAGATACAGGAGCTTTGTTCTCTTTTCTTTATGGACACCCTAACTACTTCTGTATTTAAACCTTTCTATTCTTTCAGTTTCAACCTGTTCCAAAAAGATAGCAATGTTGGGGCCAGGTTGGCCTCAATGGGGAGATCATTCCATAATTGGTGGGCCACCACAGAGAAGGCCCTCTCCCTTGCTGCCATCATCCGGGCTTCCCTCAGAGTTGGCACCTGGAGAAGGATCTTAGAATTTGGTTGAATAAACTGCCCCCCTGAAGTATAAGGTGCAGTGGGGAAAGCAAAAGGTGCTGCAGCAAGCTGTAAACCACACTGCAGGTGTCCATCTTTGAGATTAGAAAGTTAAGTGTAGCAAGATCCTGGCTCTCTAAGCCCCTGTCTTTATGGCGGGGCTTTGGTGCTGGAAGGCACCTTGCACGTGCACTTGCATTCCTTCCTGACATCTGCATGTACACAACTAGAAATATATTAATTCATTTACAAACTTAAACCAGTAGAAAAGGTTAAAAGCAATAAGAACAATTAAAACAATTAAAACGAAGTGCAACCTTGGGGAATTTTAGCCTTCAAAGGCTTTAATTAAAAGCCATGTTTTAACCTGGTGCCAAAATGAAGGCATCATCAATAATAATAATAATA
This sequence comes from Elgaria multicarinata webbii, assembly GCF_023053635.1. Lineage (NCBI taxonomy): Eukaryota > Metazoa > Chordata > Lepidosauria > Squamata > Anguidae > Elgaria > Elgaria multicarinata. The sequence goes on along the minus strand of NC_086178.1, from coordinate 11,044,706 downwards.
ATAATAATAATAATAATAATAATAATTCTTCCACTAAGGCCTTAGCTAGAACTACCTGCTATCCTGCAATGGAGGAGGGAAGATCTCGTGTTGTGTTTAACGAGAGATCCCTCCTCTGTTTACATGCGACGCGCGACGCCTTCAGAAGGAGAGGTGTCGCACCCACCATTTTTTATTTTTAAAGGACCAGCAGCACATGAATGTTTGTGCACAAATGATAAGTCCTTCTTAAAATGTAAATTATTTTCTCCACTCCTCCCACCCGACCCCCGATGGGCACAGCTCCCAGCTCCTCATGAGGAATCACGTGCAGCCGGGTCAACCCGTGGCAACCGGCCACACTGCGGGACTGCGAAAAAAATGGGGCCAAAGTGGAGGGCGAGATCCTGGGGCAAGTGAGGGCTCATCCCTCCCTGATCCTGGAATCCACTGTGCATCATGTGGAGGCACAGGGACGATCCTGGGGATCACCCCAGGATAAAGTCCCATCTAGCTATGGCCTCAGATTAATGTGGTATGGATTTAGAATTTAGAATTACCTCAATCAGAATATTTTCATTAAGCATCGTCACAATCCGCCACAGGCCTCCGATGACAGGAAGAGAAAGAGGCCCAGGAGGGAAGTGTCTCTGTGACCAGAGTTGGCCCAGGAAACGCAGAATCAAAAGGGCCACCAGCAGAGCAATCAAAAATGCCCAGGTCCCCATCCTTCTACTACGTTCTCTTTCTTTTTGATTCTTTCTAATACGTCTAGGTAGGTAGAACACTCTTCTTCAAATCGTGCTTTGATTTTCCCAGTCATGTTGCATCTTCCCTCTCTTTATATATTAGCATGGCATCTGTCCATAATCCCCAATGATTAAAAACAAGCACCACATCTTCTGATGCCATATCCATGTAGCTTTGGAATTTGGCCCTGCAGACATTTATCATAGCAGCACACTGTAATTTGCAATGTGGTTAATTTTGTTATATGCGTCACTCAAATAATTGGAAGGAGGAGAGTTTGATATGAACATCCAGTATAATCCATTTCGAGACTAGTACGGGATCATTTTAGCCATCTGACCACTTGCTTCATTGCCCTCGGAACAAGGTCTGCAGACCCTTTTTCACCCCTGAAGAAGTGCTTGTGGTAAATGATGTGTGATAAGAACTGGCTAGCTATGCATGTGGACATTTTACATGTGTGCACAGTGTCACTGTACCACAAGTTCAGTTCCATTTCACTGCATTAACTTGATGCATGTGCAAAGGCAAATTTTGTGAAAAGAAGATCTATAAGTGCATGTGCCTAAGCCAGCCTTCACCATAGGGTCCACCAAATGTGTTTCTGGCCATGCCACATTAGGATGTGTTGAGTTGTAGTTGAAACCCAGCCAGTCCAAGAAGATTAAGGAAGAGAGAGAGGGAAGAAAAAGGAGAAACACACACACACACACACACACACACACACACACTAAGAACAAGTGTGAGTTGTGCTTTGCACTCATGTTATTAAAGTCCATGTGCCTCAGAAGGCTTATGTGACATACCAGAGAGAACAGCTTTATAATGTAGGAAGGAAGCCAGATTTTAAATCCCATGGCTTTTGATGTCTGTTTACTAATGCCCAGAGTATGGGAACAAACAGAACAAACATAAACTCATAATAGGTATACGCAAATATTATTTGATTAGTGTGACCATATTTTGGAAACCAAAAAGGAGGACCTGGCTGGCTCCCATGGGGGTGTGCCCACCCCACCATGGCCTTGGTCACATGTCTGATTCTACAGCTCACCACTAAGACAAGTCTGTTCTACATAATATGTTAATGTTAAAATCACTGAAATAAAGAACGTCAGACATTCAATGTATCATAAATTAACATTTATTTTTAGTTGCTGTACAAATTTCTTCATGGTAGCTTACAGTGGGATGGAAAGTGGGTTCACTGGAGGCCACCCTCCTCTCAGAAACCTTCCCAGAATAACACACAGAAAGCAGTTTGTGGTAGAGCCCACTTATTGAAAGCAAACGGAGGTGGGAAAGGAAGAAACCCATTTCATATACAGGCAAACTGAGGCAGCAGTAAAGTAAGAGTCAATGGTTGCAAGAGAGAGAGAGAGACAGTGTTACATAATTGCAGCATGCTAAGTCCCCAGAACTAACAGAGAGAAGGCTTTATTTTAAAGTGTCTTAAAAAACCCCACCTCAGTTTATCCAGGGTATGTCATAACGCAGAGAACGGCATTTATAGAGAAGCCCACTTCTCCATGATTTTTTATTAAAGGGAGATGGGAGACCAGGGAACCCATTTCACACACAGACAAACTGAGGCATCAGGCAAAGACAGTGAGTTTCAGTTACATTATCACAGGTTTAAGAGGTGGGAAAAGTGTGCCCCATCAAATAGGAGGAATTTAACCAGGAATATGTGTTAATGCACACCACAGAGGAAAGAAAGGTTTTTTTAAAAACAACAACAACATATATGTACACAATATTGCTGAGGTGCATTATACTAGGGTGACCATATGAAAAGGAAGACAGGGCTCTTGCATCTTTAACAGTTGCATAGAAAAGGGAATTTCAGCAGGTGTCATTTGTATACAGGCAGCACCTGGTGAAATTCCCTCTTCATCACAACAGTTAAATCTACAGGAGTCCTGACCTCTTTTGTATCTGGTCAATAGGGCAGGGTTCCTGCAGCTTTAACTGTGGTGATGAAGAGAGTATTTCACCAGGTGCTTCATGCGTACAAATGACACCTGCTGAAATCCCCCTTCTGTGCAACTGTTAAAGATACAGGAGACCTGTCCTCCTTTTCATATGGTCACCCTAATTATACAAAAAATCAAAATATATTCTAGACCTAAATTTCAACCCAGCAACAGTTCAGCCTTGCAACCCCATTGCAATATTGAAAGCAGAGGGGGAGGAGGAGGGGAAAAACCCATTTCTCTCTCACACATGCATGTTTACGTTGAATTCAGTGAGACTTGCTTTTGAGCAGACCTACATAGGATTGCTGTATATATCCCATCATTTAAAAGCACGTGGAACACTTGGCACACACAAACAAATAATTAATGCCAATGTGTATTCTGTCATCACCACCATCACCACCATCATCAGTGTCATCTAAAATTGTAGCACCATAAATTAAAAAGCACATAATCCATCCATACCAAGCACTAAGGAAAGGAAAGGAACCTCTCGTGCAAGCACTGAGTCATTACTGACCCTTGGAGGGATGCCAGCTTTCGCTGATGTTTTCTTGGCAGGCCTTATAGCGGGGTGGTTTGCCGTTGCCTTCCCCGGCCATGATTACCTTTCCCCCAGCTAGCTGGGTACTCATTTTACCGATCTCGGGAGTATGAAAGGCTGAGTCGACCCGAGCCGGCTGCCTGAAACCAGCTTCCGCTGGGATCGAACTCAGGCCGTGGGGAGAGTTTCAGCTGCAGAAATTGCTGCTTTACCGCTCTGCGCCACACGAGGCTTCACCAAGCACTAAACCCCCTACATAAGATTTTCTCAAGCTGCAAATCATGCACACATATGAAGCCTATTTTTTTATACAACAAGGCAGCACAGACTTAAATGCATTCCTCTAATGTCTATTTATTCAGTCTTAGCCCTATTAAAAGATCTTTTACATGAATTTATTGGGCTCTGATGGGAATGCCTCGTATCTGGACTGTTTCCTGAGGTAAAATATTTCCCTCTTGTACCAAATCTGCCCTCAAAAGGGTGATTCTGGCTCCAGTTTCCAGTGTGGCTAGAAAATTTGAGTTACATCCTCTTTCAACTCAGAATTGAACTTCTCTATCTCTCCAAACTTCACACTGCAGAATTGTACTTTCTGAGTAGCCTCAATAGATGATTCTGCTGTGGGAACCCATTTAACATTTGCTGAAGTACTATTCCTTAGATTTTCTTTATAATCATATTGAAAATGACCCAGACGTCCACATCTGTAACAAGACTTTGTGTTTTCTCCATTAAAACCAGGTTTCATGTCACTTCTGCCTTTCTAGCTGTTTGTTGTCTTTATTTCTGTCAAGTTCCTTTTTAACACCAAATTTATTTTCTCTGTAATCACTGAATTTAGACCAATGGTCTCTGTGATTTATTCCTGACCCACCTCCTCTATTAATTGCTAATTGATGTGCAATTTCAGCAGCTTCCTTGACTGTCTTTGGGATCTATCTTGCAAATGAAGTCTGATTCATTAGATCTCTAATGCCCTCCTTAGTGGCAGCATTTGAACTGTTGACCCCCTTGTCAGAAAGATCAGTTAGCTCAACACAGATCTATATATGCTTTTCCTGGCTGCAATTGACAAGTTCTAGATTGCTTTATGAAGTGTTCAGCCTCCAATCTAAATCTTTGATAAACTTATGTTTTATAGATGTCATAAGTAAGGGTGGCGTGTATTGTAGATTTCTGCCATTTCTGCTTTGATTAGGCTAGGAATATACCTCATGAACTTGCTTTTGGGAATATTCCAGTTTTTGGTGGCTTTTTCAAATATTGATTCAAAGATCTCAGGATCCTCACCAGGGTTGTATGCAACAAAGTCCCTAGGTGTTATTTTTGGTGTTTTAAGGCTTTCAATTTTTAGCTTTCTCAGTCCCTTCCTGTTTCTCCCGCCAAATTACCTTAGCCTCAAACTTTTCAGTTTCTAATTTCATTCTTTCCAGTTCCAACTCAAGCAGTTTCTCTCTCCCCCTTGTTAGCAGAACCACCTCCATTTTTAACAGGAAACTGTAAAATCTCCATTGCACACCAAGCGAGATGTCACGTACCAAGAATGTCTTCAAGGGTGTTTCCTGTGTGACTATCTTATCTATCCAGAACAATAGCTTTATGTTCCCAGGCGGAATGTACTGTTACAGAGGAAATGTTTTGCAAAAGATAAGGGGGGGGGGCTCTGGTGTTACATTCTGATTGGTTAATGCTGCTACTGAGCCCTGCCCCTTGAAAGCTTTAATACTGTACCATATTCCCTATGTTTTTTGTCTGATTGCTCCCTTTGAAGAGACCAGGCCTTGATTACTAATCAATAAAGCGCTTTTGAACCCTCTGTCGCTGGAATGGTGGAGTCGTGCTTAACGGCTGTTTGGATCTCGTCCTTGGGTGAAAAGAACATTGATCTAACAAATGGCGCCTGACTCGGATCTACCTCAAGACGGATTCATGCCTGTCAGTGGAGCCTAGATTGAGGAGCGATCGCCAAGAGAGATTTCTCTTGCCTCTAGTAGGTTGACATGCATTGTGCAGACATGGAGACCGAATTGACGGGACCATTCGAGCCAAGGTTACAAAATCGACTCCACCCGACAGATGGAAGGGAACAGGCAACAACAATTTGCAATCAGACGTGATTAGAAAGGGCGAAGACGGGAGACGGCTATTTGGTGAGTGAAACCTTTAATCCCATGGACCCTGACGGGAAATGGAGGGAGTGGGTGTTCACAATTGACCTCAGAAATGGGAAGCTTATAGTTCGTATTGGAAAAGAGTCCCTGAGCCCATTGGTTAAGGTTGTTGTCTTTGGAAAAGCTTTCATTGAAATTGAAAAAGAAGAGTTTGAAACTGTAACAGTGTAACAATGAGTTAAAAATGTTTGTGACTGTGAATGGATGTCTTTTTTATGTTAGATTGCCCCTTGTGGATTTTTTGAACTTGATCCAAAGTTAATTTCAGCTGTGTCATTGGAATCAATTTGCAAACATAGAAATGTAATTGAGTAAATGTACCTCTCAAAGGATCGCCCTTTAGTGTTGGAATGTGTTGAAAGTTGGTGTTGTGCTAAAGTAAAAGAAAAAAATTGTCAGTTTGTGTTTTCCACCCAGCCCAAGTGAATGAAAGTTAAGTTTTTGTTTTCCTTCTGTGGCTAGATTGGTGTTACATCCCTCCTATGCTTAGCAGCTAGAGATAAGCAGTTTTATTTTCAGTGAAAGTAGTCCAAAGATTTTGAAGACTTTCTGTATTTTGTCTTTCACAAACCTCAGATAATTAGAAAATGTAGAACCCCATTTTCATGGAAGAAATGTCTTCCATAGCTTTGAAGATTCACTGCCTGAGTTGAAAAGCTCAAGTCCTTGTACAAATAGTTTTGCCAACCGTTTTGCCAAGATGAGAGAAAGAAAAAGTATGTTGTTAAAAGTGGATAAGAGAAATGTCTGAAAAGAGAGAGAGAGAGAGAAGGCTGTGCAGAAGAGATAGTTTGAAAGACTTTTAAAAAGGTTGTTTTGGTTGTTTTGATAAAGTTGATTTGAAGTGAAGTTGATTTGAAGAAGAGTAAAGTATGTGAATAGAAGAAGAAAAGAAGTTGAAACGTAGTGAAAAAGGAAAGTGTAAAGGGCGGTGAAGAAGCCCTGCCTTGAAAAAGTTAGTGAATGGACAATCTTGCGTCCTCTGCTGACGAAGATTGGAAATACTGAATTGCTGTATTTTTGTGTGTGTTTTGAACGTTGTGTTCTGAAAATTGCCCAGTGGCTCTTTTTTTTGGGCAGAGATATTCTAACTTTGGCCTAATAGAACTTTTGAAATGCTTTGAGCCCTGAGCCTGAGCCCTAAATGCAACTACAATTGAAGTCTAAAAGCACCCCTGTGTTCTTGCATCAGTATCCTTTGAAATTAGAAGCCAGAAGAAGAATACAGCTATTGCTTTTTAAAAATGGACTTGTGAAATGATTAAAGCAATTAAAAACTCCAGCTTGCATTACTGTGTTTGCACTACCAGCCTCAAGTGTGATGTGCCAAAAACGTGGCACAGACCAGTGGAGTACAGTGGAAGAAGCTGACACCTGAACCCTGCCTGCCAGTCCAGATATGAGATCAACCTCCTTGTGGACCCAAGGCTTGCCTCATTGAATCCTGCCACGTTAATACCTGAACTACAAAGAAAAGAAGAAGTTCCAGAGCATGAATGCCTTGAAGTCTTGCAACTTGGCACCAAACCTCGCCCAGACCTATATGATGACCTCGAGTTGTTTACTGATGGATCCAGCTACAATTGTACAACAAGCAGCTGAACTCGTAGTATGCACAGAAGCCCTGATGCTTGTTTCAGGCAAAAGACTATATTTACTGATTCAAAATATCACATGGACAGATTTGGAAAGAAAGAAGATTTGTGACTGCCCATGGAGCAGTGATCCATGGAGAATTAACAGTTGATCTGTTAGAAGCCCTGATGTTGCCAAAAGAATTGGCTAATTTGTCTACAAACAGCTGCCATAATTGGAGCTAGCCCATTTCTCAGTATTTGAATCCACCTTATGAAAAAGAAGACTTGGAATTAGCACAAGAACTCAAAGTTTTCAAGAACTGAGAAAGATGGGATTTGTTACCCCTGATGTGCCAAGAATCATCATGACCTCCCTGTTTAAAGATCAGGTGTTTAAAGACCTCACAAGATGGACATTGATCAGACTCTTCAATGACTGAAAGACTTTTTTTTGAGAACCATGATCAGCCAAGGAATATAAATGCTCAGTGAATTGTTTTTACTGGCTTCATTTGTAAATGCATCAAAAGAAAAGCCCCTGCAGACATGGACTTGTTATCTTTTTTTAAGAATCCAGATTGACTTTGTTGAAATATAAAAGTTTTTTTGAACACCTGCTTGTTTTTGTTCAGGTTTTCTTGCCTGAAACCATAGAATCAGATCTAGAAAGCTATTTTACTTCTTAGGTAGTGTAGAACATGGCACTTTTGTCCTAAAAATAGGCTGGCATCTCATGAAGATTCCAGTCTGGAAGGCAGATAGAGTTAATAGGACCCTGAAAAGAGACCCTAGCAAAAATTAAATTAGAAATTTCCTTGAAATGGGTGGATGTATTTCCAATTGCATTGTTAAAGTCAGAAAAAGTCTTAAATTGTTTCATTTTGAGCTAATGTTTGGCTTTTCCTCTCAGTTTTAGTGGGGGAACAAGGAAAAAAATTAAATAGGAATTGGGAAATGTTTTATTCCAAGAATATGTAATTGCCCTGCAGTTTTCTCTTTTCCAGCTCCATCGTTACCTGCACCTTTCCAGAGATTGTCGTTAGAAGAACCCTGCCTATTCCAGCCTACCTGCTTAAAAGTAGGACTCCAGAAGTGAAAAAGCCCTTGCTGCTTTGTACTTGTAAGTCATTCAGCTGTGAAGCTGTTGGGGACACATAAATGGACACATTGTTCTAGAATAAAACATTTTCATCAACCTCTGCCTCCTCTGAGTAGCCGGAGCTCAGAGGACACAGGCAACGATTATCTGCCTTCTGGTGCACCGGAAGCCACCAGCAACACAGGCGAAGAAACCAACACGGAGCAGCCTGAGTACTCAGCTCAACATTTAAAGGACACTAAAGTTATCTTACATGTGTGTGAAGATTGTGTAGCTGTAATTTTGATAATTGTTACTTTAGTAGGTTCCAAGTGTTTCTTTAATTGTCATAGCAAATGTTTTTAAGAAAGGATTTGTGCCTTTTACCACTCATAAGTGACTTGGCTTCGTTCCACAACTGCCAAATGTTCTTTGCAAAAGCTTATCTTCCTGCCCTGCAAAAGCTTGTGATCACCACACAAGCCATAATATAAGATAATTAAAGGTTCAGAATTGTGTACACATATTATGATTCTACCCAAGGACTTTTAGAGCATACGTTAGTTGTAAATGAAAGTTAACAAAGAATCATAGAATAGCAGAGTTGGAGGGGGCCTACAAGACCATCAAGTCCAACCCCCTGCTCAATGCAGGAATCCACCCTAAAGCATCCCTGACAGTTAGTTGTCCAGCTGCCTCTTGAATGCCTCTAGTGTGGGAGACCCCACAACTTCCCTAGGTAACTGATTCCACTGTCGCACTGCTCTAACAGTTAAGAAGTTTTTCCTGATGTCCAGCAGGAATCTGGCTTCTTTTAACTTGAGCCTGTTATTCCGTGTCTTGCATTCTGAGAAGAGATCTTGGCCCTCCTCTGTGTGACAACCTTTTAAGTATTTGAAGAGTGCTATCATGTCTCCCCTCAATCTTCTCTTCTCCAGGCTAAACATGCCCAGTTCTTTCAGTCTCTCTTCATAGGGCTTTGTTTCTAGACCTCTGATCATCCTGGTTGCCCTGTTCTGAACACGCTCCAGCTTGTCTGCATCCTGCTTGAATTGTGGAGCCCAGAACTGGACACAATACTCTAGGTGAGGCCTAACCAGGGCTGAATAGAGAGGAACCAGTACCTCATGTGATTTGGAAGCTATACTTCTCTTAATGCAGCCCAAAATAGCATTTGCCTTTCTTGCAGCCATATTGTGCTATTGGCTCATATTCAGCTTGTGATCTACAACAATTCTCGTTTGTAGTATTGCTGAGCCAAGTGTCCCCCATCTTGTAACTGTGCATTTGGTTTCTATTCCCTAGGTGTAGAACTTGGCATTTATCCCTATTAAGTTTCATTCTGTTGTTTTCAGCCCAGCACTCCAGCCTATCAAGATTACTTTGAAGTTTGTTTCTGTCTTCTATCCTACCAAATTTTGTGTCATCTGCAAATTTGATCAGCATTCCCTACACCTCCTGACAAATCCATGTTGGCTTCTAGTAATCACTGCATTGATTTCAAGGTGTTTACAGATTGACTTCTTTATAATCTGCTCCAGAATTTTCCCAGACTGACTGGTCTGTAGTTCCCAGGTTCCTTTTTGCCCTTTTTGAAGATAAGGACAACGTTAGCCCTCCTCCAGTCGTCCGGCACCTCACCCGTCTTCCATGATTTTGCAAAGATAATAGACAAGGGTTCTGAGAGTTCTTCTGCTAGCCCCTTCATTACTCTTAGATACAGTTCATCGGGCCCTGGAGATTTAAACTCATTCAGGGAAATTAGGTGTTCTTTGACCATTTCTTTATCAATCTCAAACTGCAATCCTGCCTCCTCAACTTCTGCTTCACTTTTTCCAGGAGAAGGTCATAGACCCGCTTTTAGGAGAAGACCGAGGCAAAATAGGAATTAAGCACTTCAGCCTTTTCTTTGTTGTCTGTTATCAATTTGCCTTCCTCATTAAGCAGTTGAACCACCCACTGATGATCTATTTAGATGGCTCACTAGTTATCCAATATGGAGTAGTTAAAAGAGGGATTTCTTGCATTGTATTTTGTTCCATTGTAATGATTTTTGTTTATCCTTGCTTTTTGCCTTCCCTGTATTTTGTCTTTTATGAAAAGTCTTGCAAAGTCTGTAATCCACCAGCAAATGTATTTGTATTGTGAAGCCTAAGCCACAGATGATCTAAAATAGGGTGACCATATGAAAAGGAGGACAGGGCTCCTGTATCTTTAACAGTTGTATTGAAAAGGAAATTTCTGCAGGTGTCATTTGTATATATGAGGAAACTGGTGAAATTTTCTCTTCATCACAACAGTTAAAGTTACAGGTGCCCTGCCCCCTTTTAAATCTGGTCACTCTAGTATAGCTCCTGCAGCTTTAACTGTGGTGATGAAGAGGGAATTTCACCAGGTTCTCCATATATACAAATGACACCTGCTGCAATTCCCTTTTCTATGCAGCTGTTAAAGATACAGGAGCCCTGTCCTCCTTTTCACATGGTCACCCTATCTAAAAGAAGCTAGCAAGCTTGAGTTTTGTATTGCTTTAAAGGGGAGAAATGTTAGCAGAACCACCTCCATTTTTAACAGGAAACTGTAAAATCTCCATTGCACACCAAGCGAGATGTCACGTACCAAGAATGTCTTCAAGGGTGTTTCCTGTGTGACTATCTTATCTATCCAGAACAATAGCTTTATGTTCCCAGGCGGAATGTACTGTTACAGAGGAAATGTTTTGCAAAAGATAAGGGGGGGGCCTCTGGTGTTACATTCTGATTGGTTAATGCTGCTACTGGGCCCTGCCCCTTGAAAGCTTTCATACTGTACCATATTCCCTATGTTTTTTGTCTGATTGCTCCCTTTGAAGAGACCAGGCCTTGATTACTAATCAATAAAGCGCTTTTGAACCCTCTGTCGCTGGAATGGTGGAGTCGTGCTTAAGGGCTGTTTGGATCTCGTCCTTGGGTGAAAAGAACATTGATCTAACACCCTCATCTCTGTTCTTATGTCAGCTGCCAATTTCATTCTTTTGGCATCCATTTTTACCCTTTCCACCTCAATTAAACACTGCTTCTCTTTCTCCTCAGCACCCATTTTTATTTTTTCAGCCCCAATTAAACACTGCTTTTCTTTCTCCTCAGCAACTAATGTTATCTTTTCAGCATCCAATTTCCTTTGTTTTTATCTGTCCTCTAATTCTAAATTTTTAATTCCCTTTTGTTCTCTCAATGTTTCTATATAGGCAGGATCAGAGACATTCAACAGGGCTTCTTTCACGGTCTGCCTCACTAGGGTCTGTTACTTGATGTTTGATTAACATAATTTTTAGTGCTTCTGTCATTTCCCCCTCATGTTTGAGTTTTAACGTTTTACATCTCTCAATTTGTGTTTCTTTAAAGCCAAAATTTCTGCCATGTTTCCTCTAAGCTGTTTGTTTTATACCTTACTTCTGTTAACTGTTTACACACCACTGTCTCCCTCATGGCTTGTTATATGTTCACTACTGGATTTGTTTGGATCCCACAGGATTTGTTTGACTTGTACTGGATGTATTTGAATCCTACTGCAGCATACCACTGATGGCCCCAGGGAGAGGTTTCATCTCTCTAATGAATGTAATGTGACAATTGTTAAAGATGGCTTCTCTGCCAAAGAGTGGCTACATATGGCTATATGCCAGATTTGCATTCCTTAATGGTGGACATCAGACACAGGGAAAAACTTTCAACCAGTAGAGCATCAAAGATAACCTATGACTCGTTGAGATTGTGCGCCTTAACTTGAAAATTGAATGTAACTTAACTTGCTAATCCAGAATTGACCAATAGAAGGGTTAGAACGAGACTAACACCCTCTTGTAGTCAGGGCCTATATATACTGTGAGATTCCATTGTTCTGGGTGCCTCCATCTTGTGGAACCGGAGAGCACCCCCATGCTGCAGTATTGGAAGTAAATGGATTACGTGTATTCTCCAGCCTCGTGTGTTTGGCTATTAATGTGCCGGTGAAGCGGGCCTTTAAATCCCTGGTTAAGGGACAACACCACCACCTGTCACGACCCACTCACCTTGAGACTCCTATTGACCTTTTTACTTTACCACTGCCACCATAACAATCAGTACCTTACCTCTGGTACGTAAAGAATCCAATCCAGTGTGAAGCAAAATAACTTTTATTTAACAAGACGTAACTTCATGCATTTTATCAAGCTTGTGGTTTCATTTGTTTCAATTCTTCATTGTTAAAATAAAGATGTCATGTATCCTTGCCTACTCTACCATCTAAAGGCCTAATTTAACTCCTCCTGCTCCCACTTATTCCCAAAACAATAAACTGCAGACCCTATGCTAATCTATCCCCTTCAGCTGACTCTTACCAACAACCAACTGATTTTTTAAACAGTCATTCCCCTTCACTCCAAAGGAAGTGGGGCAGGTGGCTACCAGGAGCAGGGCCTTCTCTGCTGTGGCACCCTGGCTGTGGAATGAGCTCCCTAAGGAGGTTCGCTTGGCACCTACATTATATGCTTTTAGATGCCAGGTGAAGACCTTTTGATTCTCCCTGCATTTTAACAGTCTGTAAATAAATTTTAAGTTGGTGTTTTAAATTTGTAATTTTGCATTGCTGCTGTTTTTATCTGGTTGAGCTTTTATATTGTATTTTATATTATGGTTTTATATTTTGTTTCATACTTTGAATGTTTTTAATTTTTGTGAACTGCCCAGAGAGCTCTGGCTATTGGGCGGTATAGAAATGTAATAAATAAATAAATAAATAAATAAAAAAATAAAATAAATTCACACACTCAAATCCAACATCCAGTCAGCATTCACGCCAACATTCCATTCACTCCCTCCCCTTCCCAACAGATTAACTACTTACCAACCTTATCATATGAAATCTAAATAGTATTTACATAACAGATATATAGCATACAATGGTAAAACAGGTCAGAGAGCACCTGAGCAATATAAAAATCAACAGGATGGGTGATCCATTAGTAAACCATTTTGTAGAACAGCATTACTATAAAGATTAAAAATTTTGGGCACTGGATGACAAACAGCTATTAAAAAGGGAAATAGAGTGGATTCTGAAATTGAAAACTCTGAATCCAAGTAGCCTGAATGAAGATCTGAAATTTTTACCACTCCTGTGACTTAGCCCACAGCTAGACCTAAGATTTATCCTGGGAGCATCCAGGATTTGCCCCTGCCTGAGCATTGGATCCCCTGTGTGTCACCTAGATGAACAGGTTTGACCCCTGGACGATCCAGGGATAAACCTTAGGTCTAGCTATGGCCTTAGTAACTCTTTGCAGATGCTCCCCTACAATAGCAGCAGTGTCTCATTATGAGACCTTGGACTTATCACAACTATATAGAAACACTTGGCATAGCACCCCCCCCCCCCCTCAAATGAACTAAGAATGTAAGGACAGATTTGAAGTTTTCTCCTTCCAGTCACCAGGAGACAATTATTTTGCCAGAAGAAATTCTGCGGACACTTATCTTTTAACAAGTAAGGATTTGGATATTGTACTTTTATTACAGCTTTATATTAGGGATGTGCTCTGCTTCTCCTCGAACCGGAGAAACAGGAACGGAGCGGGGGGCTTCGCCTGCCCTTAAGGCGGAGATGAAGAGGATTGCGGGGCCGGCGGAGCATGGCGAAGAGGATCGAGGTGAAGGCGGATCCTTTGCCTCGATCCGGAGCTCCGCCAGAAAGGTAAGTGGGGTTTACGGGGCCCTGCCGCTGTCGCTGTCACCCATGCGGCGACAGCGGCAGGGCCCGGTAACCCCCCCTCCTCTCCCTTACCTGCGTCCGTCTGCGGTCCCTCGGCTTCTTCAATTGAGCCTGTGGTTCAACCAGGAAGTCTGGGCCACACTTGCGGCCCAGACTTCCTGGTTGAACCGCGGGCTCAATTGAAGAAGCCGAGGGACCGCGGATGGATGCAGGTAAGGGCCCCCTCCCCCTTGGTCCCTTACCCGGCTCTGCCGCCGTCGCCACACGGGCAGCGATGGCAGCAGGGCCCAGTAACTCCCCACCCTCCTCTCCCTTACCTGCCTCCGTCCGCGGTCCCTCGGCTTCTTCAATTGAGCCCGCGGTTCAACCAGGAAGTCTGGGCCGCACTTGTGGCCCAGACTTCCTGGTTGAACCGCGGGCTCAATTGAAGAAGCCGAGGGACTGCGGACGGAGGCAGGTAAGGCCCCCTCCCCCTTGGTCCCTTACCGGGCTCTGCCACCGTCGCCGCATGGGCAGCGATGGCGGCAGGGCCTGGTAACCCCCATCCTCCTCTCCCTTACCTGCCTCCGTCCGCGGTCCCTCGGCTTCTTCAATTGAGCCCGAGGTTCAACTAGGAAGTCTGGGCCGCACTTGTGGCCTAGACTTCCTGGTTGAACCGCGGGCTCAATTGAAGAAGCCGAGGGACAGCGGACGGAGGCAGGTAAGGCCCCCTCCCCCTTGGTCCCTTACCGAGCTCTGCCGCCGTCACCGCACGGGCGGCGACGGTGGCAGGGCCTGGTAACCCGCGATTATTTCCCGCAATGCAATCCTATGGCGAAATGTTTTCAAGATGGCGATCGGAGTGCTCCGCCTGAATGAGGAGCTCCGAAAAATGGCCGCTTCTCTTCGCCTTGCTTCTAGGGGTCCGCGGTCCGCTTCTACTCCGCCTCTGGGTAAGGCGGAGCAGGCCAATCCGCTACTGCTTCTCCGCTCCTAATCGGAGCGGAGCACATGCCTAGTTTTTATGCTCTTCATGATTTTAATTTTTGTGAACCACCCAAAGAGCTTTGGTTATTGGGCGTATAAAAATGTAATAAATAAATAAATAAGTGTTTTCCCCTTAAGGCTAATTGGGGAAATATCCATTCCCTCTCCCTTGGAGAAAGCCATGTGCATAGCTGGTGCAGCTTCAGCCATCTTCATGTAGATTGAAACATGCTGATATTTCAGGGATTATATTATTATTAGGGGTGTGCACGGACCCCCCGCTCCGCTTCACTTGCAGATCCGCGATTTTTGGAGTGGGCCGCTTCGCCCCGCCCCCGCTCCACCCACTTCCGCTCCGCTCCGCTTGGAGCTCCGGATCCGGATCGGAGCTCCGTTTCCCCTCCCCATAGGCTTGCATTGAAAGCTAAAAAATTATACAACTTTTTTTCTGTTCAAGTTAGAAACCTCACATTTGGCACCATGACACCTCATGGGGGTATACACACGCACGCCAAGTTTCACCCCCTGATTTTTGGCGAATTTTTGAAAACCGGGCACCCCATTCACACCCCTTTCCATAGCTCCGTCAATTTGCACGTTTGAAACCTCAAACTCACCACCATGAAAGCTTATCCATGTGTCCCCATGGACACCAAGTTTCAAGGCAATCCCATCATCCCCTGATTTTTGGGGAATTTTTGAAAATCGGGCACCCCATTCACACCCCTTTCCATAGCTCCGTCAATTTGCAGGTTAGAAACCTCAAACTCGCCACCATGAAAGCTTATCCAGGGATACATATGCACGCCGAGACTCAAGCAAATCCCATCATCCCCTGATTTTTGGGGAATTTATGAAAATCCAACACCCATTCACACCCCTTTCCATAGCTCCGTCAATTTGCACGTTAAAAAAACCCCTCAAACTCACCACCATGAAAGCTTATCCAGGGATACATACGCACGCCGAGACTCAAGGCAGTCCCATCATCCCCTGTTTTTTGGCGGGGCTTAAACCTGCAAAATTTGGAACTTCCAAAACTCCAAGTGAGCGCAGGAAGGACTTCTCCCCTAAGTCAAAGCCACACAAAGACTCTCTGTGCACAAGAATTTTCAGAACGATAGCTTAAAAATCAACCCAGTTATCCCCGATTGTTTTCCGCAATGCAATCCTATGGGCGAAATGTTTCAAGATGGCGATCGGAGCGCTCCGCCTGAACTAGGAGCTCCGAAAAATGGCCGCTTCTCTTCGCCTTGCTTCTAGGGGTCCGCGGTCTGCTTCTACTCCGCCTCTGGGTAAGGCGGAGCAGGCTAATCCGCTACTTCTTCTCCGCTCCTAATCGGAGCGGAGCACATGCCTAATTATTATCATATACCAGTGCAAATCCCCAGTCCCCATGGGGACTTCCTTGCTCCCAATTAACTGTGTTTAGTAGGGGTGTGCACGGACCCCCCGCTCCGCTTCACTTGCAGATCCGCCATTTTCCGGATCGGGCCACTCCACCCCACCCCCGCCCCGCCCACTTCCGCTCCGCTCCGCTCGGAGCTCCGGATCCGTTTCCGGAGCTCCGTTTCCCCCCCCATAGGCTTGCATTGAAAGCTAAAAAATTATACAACTTTTTTTTGGTTCAAGTTAGAAACCTCACGTTTGGCACCATGACACCTCATGGGGGTATACACACGCACACCAAGTTTCAAAGCAATCCCATCATCCCCTGATTTTTGGGGAATTTTTGAAAATCGGGCACCCCATTCACACCCCTTTCCATAGCTCTGTCAATTTGCACGTTAGAAACCTCAAACACGCCACCATGAAAGCTTATCCAGGGATACATACGCATGCCGAGACTCAAGGCAGTCCCATCATCCCCTGATTTTTGGGGAATTTATGAAAATCCAACACCCCTTTCCATAGCTCCGTCAATTTTGCACGTTAAAAAAAACCTCAAACTCACCACCATGACAGCTTATCCAAGGCAGTACCATCATCCCCTGTTTTTTGGCGGGGCTTAAACCTACAAAATTTGGAACTTCCAAAACTCCAAGTGAGCGCAGGAAGGACTTCTCCCCTGAGTCAAAGCCACACACACACAACATCCCTGCAAGGTGGGCAGGGGAGGAGGGAGGGAAGGCAGGCAGGCATGCAGCTGGCATTTCTGGGGGCATAAGGAAGTGAGCCAAGGATAAGCCAGTAATGCATATAAAATGGAATAAATCAATAAATAAACAAAGGAGGGGTGGAATTAAAAGCAGCAGTGTTGCTGAATAAACAGCAAGAAGAACTTTAAAAAAAAGGCTATATCTGTCTTTTACCAGCAATAGGGGGACGCGCCCGGGGGAGAGGGAAGCAGCTGCCAGTTCAACTCAAGACAGCCACCAACAGCTCTGAGATTAAGAAGTAAACGCTCACTTCAACTCATAACAGGCATCGCTCCACCACTAAGAAGTAAACGCTCACTTCGACTCATAATAGGCATTGCTCCACCGTTTTACTCTCTTTGGAAGGCTCTAATGGCCTTCCAGTGCAGGAGAGAGTGGGGGCACGTCCACGATGAGATGCCCTAGGGGAGCTCATTCCTTTGCACCACATCTTTTCAGTTGTTCCCCAAAGTTAGGCTGGGTAGCAGTGCTGTGTTTCTATCTCTTATTCTTGGCTTAGTATATGATTTCAGGTTGTGTTTGTGCATTTGGTGGGGCTACTGTTTTAAAAAACACTGGGAAAAGTCCGTTCAGATGAAGAAAGAGAAGTTTCCCAGAATCCCAAGTTACCCGTTTTGCCTATGCCCTCCTCTAACTTTGGGATCATGTGATCATGACCGGGAGCTGACTCTGCCCCTCAGCCCTTTGAAAAAGGTATTTTTCCTGCCGATTTTTTAAAAACTTCTAGCGCGCGACCCGCACAACGCAGAAAGTTGAGAGTAGTCTCAAAATGACCCCCATCCACGACTCTCTGTGCACAAGAATTTCCAGAACGATAGCTTAAAAACCAACCCAGTTATGCCCGAGTCTTTCCCTCAATGCAATCCTATGGGCGAAAAGCCGAAAACGCCGTTTGAGCCGCGCGGTTGACCCGATTTTCAAAAAAATATAGCACGTGACCCGCACGACGCAGAGAGGTGAGAGTGGTCTCAAAATGACCCCCATCCACGACTCTCTGAGCACAAGAATTTCCAGAACGATAGCTTCAAAAAGAACGTAGTTATCCGCGATTATTTCCCGCAATGCAATCCTATGGCGAAATGTTTTCAAGATGGCGACCGGAGCGCTCCGCCTGAACTAGGAGCTCCAAAAAATGGTCGCTTCTCTTCGCCTTGCTTCTAGGAGTCCGCGGTCTGCTCCTACTCCGCCTCTGGGTAAGGCGGAGCAGGCCAATCCGCTACTGCTTCTACGCTCCTAATCGGAGCGGATCACACCCCTAGTGTTTAGGATTGCAGCCTTGCTCTGTTTAATGATGAACAATCAATCACACGCCTTCATTTGATGATATGGATTATTATTTCTGGCTCCCCCCCCCCCTAAAGTTGGATATGTCTTCTGTTCCTGCATGGTAATGGTGAAGACTACATATTGTTTTTAAGATGAAATATCAAGCAAGCTGATTTGATTTTTTTTAAAAAAATATATAATCATGATGATTTCCATGTGCAACTTCATTTTTATTTCTTGTCCTACTTTTCCAATTGGAAACTCTGTCTCTTTAATTTTTTTATGAACATCAGTCAAGTTGTGGCAGGACAATGAATTGGGGCTATGACTCCTCCCCTTTTCCCAATCTCCCCCCCCAGCAGTTCTTTGTTCCTATGGGAATAACATATATGTACATGTATGCTCTTAATGATATTTTCACACACCTATTGTGTGGCGGGGCTAATGTCTTCTGGAGGGATTCGGGTTGGGAAGGCTGCAGTAGAAACTGAGGGGGGAAATGGTACCAAGGAATTTATTTGATGAACAGGGTCCCCTCCCCCATCTTTAAAAAGGCACTGAGTAAGAAATGCCTACAACTTTATTAGATTGTAAGCCTATGCGGCAGGGTCTTGCTATTTACTGTGTGGTCTGTGCAGCACCATGTACATCGATGGTGCTATATAAATAAATAAATAATAATAATAATAATAATAATAATAATAATAATAATAATAGTTTCATAATTGTCAACCTTGCCTCAGGTAGGGGAAAGTCTAACCCACTTTCTTGTATTTATTCACTCAGTATTTTAACACTTAATTTTAACTTAAATTTAAATTTTACTGTTTTAACTCTGGATTTTAATCTTATATCAACTTTGCTGTGTGGTTTTATCCTGGTTGCGCTTTTTATACTGTATTTCGTAATTGTGTTTTAACCTGTTCGTTGTTTTACTGCAGCTCCGTCAATTTGCACTTTAGAAACCTCAAACTCGCCACCATGATAGCTTGTCCAGGGATACATATGCACGCCAAGACTCAAGGCAGTCCCAGCAGCAGAGCTCGGTAAAGGACCAAGGGAGAGGTTCCTGGTGGAACCGCGGGCTCAATTGAAGATGCCGACGGACCACGGACGGAGGCAGGTAAGGGAGAGGAGGGCGGGGAGGGGGGTTACCGGGTCCTGCCGCTGTCACCGCATGGGCGACAGTGACAGCGGCAGGGCCCGGTAAACCCCACTTACCTTTCCCGCGGAGCTCCGGATCGAGGCGAAGGATCCGCCTTCACCTCGATCCTCTTCGCCACGCTCCGCCGGCCCCCCAATCCTCTTCGCCTCCGCCTTAAGGGCAGGCGAAGCCCCCCGCTCCGCTCCTGCTTCTCCGGTCCAATTAGAAGCGGAGCACATCCCTAATAACTGAAAAGTAAGGAGGGAGTAATTTACAGTAGTAAGCCATTTTAAATGCATTTATCTGTTTACGATGAGTTACTGTGAGGAACAGCACAGATTTTATAAGGTGGGGGTTGGAATGTGAGCCCCATGACAGGATCTTGACTGAGTTTTTTCACTCCTTCCGGCAGCTGAAACCTGAATTTCCTCAGCAGTTTAATCAAGAAGATGAAGAGCTCGATTCTCGCCAGCTGCTCCCCCAAACACACCCGAGTCCCTGTGGAGGACATAAGGGAAAAGCAATGAGTGAGTAATATGTCCTGATCAGGAACTAGGTGTGAATCTGAGAAAGGAACACCCACCCTATACCCTCAAACGCTAAAATGCTTGAAATGGGGCACTACTCTGGAAGGAGGGCAGAAGGAGAGAGTGTGGAATAGTGTGGTGTAGTGGTTAGAGTGATGGACTAGGATTTGGGAGATCCAGGTTCTAATCACCACTCAGCCATGTAGCTGACCAGGTGACTTTGGGCCAGTTTCTGACTCTCAGCCTCACCTACCTCACAGGGCTGTTTTGAGAATAAAATGCAGGTGAGGAGGATTAGGTAAACTGTTAGGATTGCACTCGAGGAAGCCTCCTCAGATGAAGAGGAGGCAAACTTACAAGTAGTAGAGGGTGTCTCCTCCCCCACAGCCAGACCAGAGACCGGTGCACAGTTGGAAGGGAGTCGTGCAATGGAGGAGGATGCAGGCCCCGTGGAGGAGCCACGGGTCAGTCAGTCACTCCCTCTGCCTGCCTCTCCTGAGGCTGAGTCAGAGACGGAGGTGGTTCGACCACCCAGCCCCCGCGAAAGGAGACGTAGGAAAAGGGCAGAACAAAGGCAGGGGATCAGGCGAAGTACGCGCCTGCAGAACAGGCACGGAGAAAACGCTGAGCTGTAGTAAGGGGAATGAGGCACAGCTGGGAGCTGGGTGGGGTCATGCTGGCAGGGCTTGAAAAGGGGAAATCTGACCGCTGGTCCACTGTAGCAAACACCTTTCGTTCCTCCGGTTGCTACTGTGCCCCACGCCTTACCGTTTGTCTGTGACTTTGGTTTCCTGACCTGGACTGGCTTGATTGACTCTGCTTGAACGTTTATCCCTGGCATTTTGGACGACTGACTTGGCTCTTGATATCGGACTGGACTTGACCTTCGCTTGCTCTTGGCTCCTTGACCCCAGCACCCTCTGTTTGGTTCTTCGACCCGGATCAGTAGGCTTGCACTTCAGAACTTGTCTCTGGCTAGAACTATTGGACTTTACTTAAAGGACTGTGTTTTTCTTAAACTGCAGCAGTTCCCTCCTGCATTCTTGGCCAGAGATTTATGGCTGGGTAATTGGCAATAAAACACTAAAGCAATAAAGCATTCAGCAGAACGCCTTGACTCGTGGCTGGTCATTGAAATAAACCTACCTTGGCTCCTGGCAAGAAAAAAAAAAGGTAGGATATAAAGTAATAATAAAAAAATATGTTTAAGCCTGCTGAATATTTCCGGTATCTCCATTTAAAGGAGAGGTGCATAACTGAAGGGCAAGGGGTAAATCCAGCCCACCTGATTCCAATCCAGGCCTCCAGGTGTCCCCAGAAGTCCCCAGCCCATTTCCTCTGATGTTTTTGTGGTTTCCCAGTGTCTGCTGTTTTCCCCATTCTGAAAGACTGAAACGGCTCTCCTAATATGGCTTTAAGTACTAGCTGGAGGAGGTTGCAGTGGCAATTTTGGTATTTTGCCCCACCCACTTCATCTGTGACTCCAGCCTATCTCCACTTCCGTTCTGCCCACCACTGGGAGGCATCACCTACACATTATGTAGAGTAAAAGCAGGGAAGAAAAAGCTGGTAGTGTAGCGCTCAGATCTGAATTCTGCCCTGCAGAACAGGATACAGTGGATTAATCACTTCATTTAGGGTAGCTCAATATCTAATGAAAAGAAGTGGGATGGTTTTAGGCTTGCCTGAAATGAAGTCATATGATGTCTCCTGGGAACAACTCAGTAAATATGTGTACAAATCACAAGCAGGTTTAGATTTCTGCATTTACCTGCTCCGAATGGCAGAAATTCTTTTCTAGTCACAAAATTTCCATCCTTGTCCAAAAAATGATTTGGGTTGAACTCTTTAGGAGTCTCCCATCGCTTAGGATCCAGAAGAACAGAGCGCAGGTCTGGAATAACAAGGGTCCCCTGCAAGAAAGAAATAACGGACTGGGAATGTATCGAGAAGAGCGGCTTTCAGGATTGTTCCTCACTTTCCCAGTGCTAAGCAATGCGACCACACATATTTCTCTTGGAACTGAGGACTCACTTGGGATTGGTTCTCTGAGGGGCTATTTAAGGGTGTAGCTAGATGGTGCGATATCCTGGGGATTATCCCGGGATCGTCCCTGTGCATTCACATAACACACAGGGGATCCTGGGAGCAGGGAGGGATGATCCCTCCCTTTCCCCGTGATATCAACCTACCCTTTTTTCTTGTTTTTTCTGTGGTCTTGGGATGATCCCAAGTCCACGGAAAGTGTGGCCCGCCGTCGTGTTTTTGTCCAGCTCCATGCAAGTAATCACGAGGATCCCTGAGCCAAGCATGGGGCACAGAGCTCATCATGAGCTCTGTGCCCATCGGGGGTAGGTTGACCGGGCAAATTAATTTTTTTACAGAATACTCACTTTTGCACATGAGCGCTCGTGCGCTCTGTCTCCTTTAAAAGATCATAAAATCACAAGATCGTCGCCCTCTACCCCCCCTCATTTAGCTGAGGCCTAAGCTTAAGTTGTTCTTTGACAAAATATGGTACTGAGGGCCGCACATCGATTCCCCCTTCTCTTTTTTAAAAAAACTTCCTGATGCCAGCAATGGCAGGTAAGCAGACTGGCTTCTTCCCACCCTCCTGTTAAAAGAAAAGACCCAGAGCAAGAGGTCCAGCTGCCCTGGGATGGTGCTTTCAATAGGGAAACATTTATTTATTTAAACATTTATATATCACCCTACTCCTTTTTCTTGGTTTTTCCATGGTCTCGGGATGATCCCAAGAACGTGGAAAGTGTGGCCCACCGTCCCAGTTTGTCCAGGCCCCTTGCAAATAACTGCAAGGAGCTGGGAGCCAGTCACGGGGCACAGAGCTCCTATTTATTTATTTGTTTGAACAGTTATATCCCACCCTATATCACAAGGACCTCAGGGTGGCCTACAGATAAAATCACACATATAAATTAGAATAAATATACAATTCTAAAACAAATCAAACCATTAATATGTTAAAACCAATATGAAATTTTAAAACAGTTAAATCCAATTAAAACAAGGCAGTGTGCAGGCTGGTGGATTTATTATTATTATTATTATTATTATTATTATTATTATTATTATTATTATTATTATTTTATTTATTTATATAGCACCATCAATGTACATGGTGCTGTACAGCGTAAAACAGTAAATAGCAAGACCCTGCCGCATAGGCTTACATTCTACTAAAATCATAGTAAAGCAATAAGGAGGGGAAGGGAATGCAAACAGGTACTGGGTAGGGTAAACAGGCACAGGGTAGGGTGAAACTAACAGTATAAAGTCCGAGCAACATCAAGTTTAAAAAGCTTTAGGAAAAAGAAAAGTTTTTAGCTGAGCTGTAAAAGTTGCGATTGAGCTTGTAGATCTCAAATGTTCTGGAAGAGCGTTCCAGGCGTAAGAGGCAGCAGAAGAGAAGGGACGAAGCCGAGCAAGGGAAGTAGAGACCCTTGGGCAGGCGAGAAACATGGCATCAGAGGAGCGAAGAGCACGAGCGGGGCAATAGTGTGAGATGAGAGAGGAGAGATAGGAAGGAGCTAGACCGTGAAAAGCTTTGAAGGTCAACAGGAGAAGTTTATATTGGATTCTGAAGTGGATTGGAAGCCAATGAAGAGATTTCAGAAGTGGAGTGACATGGTCAGAGCGGCGAGCCAAGAAGATGATCTTCGCGGCAGAGTGGTAGACAGAGACCAACGGACTGATGTGAGAAGAAGGAAGGCCAGAGAGAAGAAGGTTGCAGTAGTCCAACCGAGAAATAACCAGCGCATGAACAAGCGTCTTGGCAGAAGAGACAGACAAAAATGATTGAATCCTGGCAATATTATACAGGAAAAAATGACAGGATTTAGCTACTGCCTCAATATGAGGAATAAAGGAGAGCGCGGAGTCAAATATAAAGCCAAGACTACGAGCTTCATTGACTGGAGTAAGCGTAACATCATTGACAGTAAGAAAGAATGAGAGATGAGGAGAAGGTTTAGGAGGAAAAACAAGCAATTCAGTCTTTGCCATATTAAGTTTCAAACGACGATGAAGCAGCCAGGCTGAGATATCTGAGAGACATGCCGAGATATGATCGTGAACATCAGGAGACAGTTCCGGAGATGAAAGATATAATTGTGTAGTATCGGCATACAGATGATATTGGAGGCCATGAGATTGAATAAGCTTACCCAAGGGCAACATGTATAAAGAAAACAACAACGGGCCAAGCATCGAGCCTTGCGGAACCCCTACTGAAAGGGGAAAAGAGGAAGACGAGCTGCCATTTAGCCATCAAAGGCTCTGTTAAAGGCCAGAGCTGTTGCTTTGAGGTTTTACATTTAACGGGGTGCAGTTGGGGGGGGGGGAAGGAAGACATCCGGTGTAGCAGCATTTTCCTGCCCCAGGGGAAGCACATCTGTACTTCAAATGCTTTCTGCACCCACCTTGAATATAATCAGAATGTCCCTTTCCTGTTCGCAACCTGCACAGGGCAGGGGAAGAACTCGGAGGAGGTGTTTCAGTTCACCCCTAAATATCATGTGCTCTTCAATAACAATGTGGATGTGTCTATCTGTCTGTTTGTCCAACATGCCACAGCACCATGATTGTGAAACTTTTTCACCTGAAACTTCTCACGAGTATTAAGGGATCCCTAGGGATGTGTGCAGCTTGTTTTAAAACTGCATTAATTTAAATTGTTGCATTGTTGCTAGGCTTTATTTGTGTGGTTTTTTTAACACAATATTTTTAAACTTTTAAAGTTGTGTATTGTATTTTAATGTGTTCTGTTTTATGTTTTTAATGGTTGTAAAGCACTCAAAGAACTCCAGCTATTGGGAAGTATGAAAGTGAAATAAATAAA